>NC_140459.1:25373049-28053049 GCF_963576455.1 Neolamprologus multifasciatus
AGGATCATGCCCAAGCTTGAAACCTGGACCCCCCGTAGCCGGTTACCAAGATTACGTGAAGTAGTCTGCTAGATGATGTTAATGCAGCACTACGATTACCGACACTAACTGATCTACAATACGGCAGCAGTGATCAGTGAGATGCTTGGCTACAAGTTGAACAGCCACAAGGGGCAGTACCCTCCATGGAGAAGGAGGCTAGAGGGCAAGATCAAAGTAGCACGGAGGGAGGTTAGCCAACTAACGGAGTTGCAGAAAGGTGCATAAGAAGCTTTCTAGCAAGCTGCCTTCTATCTCCTTGGCCAGCCGCTTGAGGAGGTACACCAGAGAGATAGAAGGCAGGAGAATAAACCAGCTGTTCTCCACAGAACCAGCAAAGGTGTACTCTCAGTGGCAAGGGAACAATAAGAGAGAACAGCACCAGAAGGGAGATCTGAGGGCAGACCATAGCGACCTCCCTGAACAGGGTCCAGTAGGGTCCACAGTGGCAGATATCCAAGTCATATCCAGGTCTCCAGTATGAAGAGTTGGCACCAGCACCAGGGCCCGACATGGTTCACGCCTACTGGCTGAAGAAGCTGACTGCACTCCACGAGCGTCTGGCAGCACAAATGAACCAGCTGCTAGTTAACGAACCCCAACGGACCCTAACGGACCCCAAGAAGGGACCAATCCCCTCCAACTACCAACCAATAACCTGCCTCAGTACTACATGGAAGCTCCTGTCAGGCAAAACACCAGCTACTGGTAGACCGAACAGTCAGCCGAGACTGCAAGACCAGACTAACCAACCTGTGCACTGCCTGGATTGATTACAAGAAGGCCTATGACTCAATGCCCCACAGCTGGATACTGGAATGCCTAGAATTGTACAAGATCAATGGGACCCTAAGAGCCTTCATCAGGAACTCAATGGGGATGTGGCGTACAACACTAGAGGCCAGATAGATGGTAGATCCCTGGTAGATCCCGCACCATCAAGTGCGGGATCTACCAGGGAGATGCTCTGTCCCCACTGCTGTTCTGCATAGGCCTGAACCCCCTCAGTGAGATCATTAACAAGACTGGCTACGGATACCGACTACGGAACGGAGCAGTTGTCAGCCACCTCCTGTACATGGATGACATCAAGCTGTATGCCAAGAGTGAACGAGACATCGATTCACTGATCCACACTACCAGGCTATACAGCAATGACATTGGAATGTCGTTCGGGCTGGAGAAGTGTAGTCGGATGGTAACAAAGAGAGGGAAGGTAGTCAGAACTCAGGGGATTGAACTACCAGAAGGCAACATTGCAGACATAGAGGACAGTTACAAGTACCTGGGGATCCCGCAGGCGAATGGGAACCATGAAGAATGGGAACAAGCTCTGAGTACAAGATCCATAGAGGCTGGGGTCTATCACACCAGGCAAGACCCCAGGTGCAGGCTGTGTAAAGATGCCCCAGAGACAATCCAGCACATAACAGCAGGGTGCAAGATGCTAGCAGGCAAGGCATACATGGAACGCCATAACCAAGTGGCCGGCGTAGTGTACAGGAACATCTGTGCCGAGTATAACCTGGAAGTCCCGAGGTCAAAATGGGAAATGCCCCCAAGGGTGGTGGAGAATGACTGAGCTAAGATCCTGTGGGACTTCCAGATACAGACGGACAAAATGGTGGTGGCTAACCAACCGGACATAGTGGTGGTAGACAAACAGAAGAAGACGGCCGTAGTGATCGATGTAGCGGTTCCGAATGACAGCAATATCAGGAAGAAGGAACACGAGAAGCTGGAGAAATACCAAGGGCTCAGAGAAGAGCTCGAGAGGATGTGGAGGGTGAAGGTATCGGTGGTCCCCGTGGTAATCGGAGCACTAGGTGCGGTGACTCCCAAGCTAGGCGAGTGGCTCCAGCAGATCCCGGGAATAACATCGGAGATCTCTGTCCAGAAGAGCGCAGTCCTGGGAACAGCTAAGATACTGCGCAGGACCCTCAAGCTCCCAGGCCTCTGGTAGAGGACCCGAGCTTGAAGGATAAACTGCCCGCAGGGGCGTGCTGGGTGTTTTATACATACATATATAGGACACATACTGGTGTTGCTTAACGTCTCAGTGGTTGAGCTTGGATAATATCCAAGTTTTAGCCGCTGACCAATATACCATACACCTATAATCTATTCTTGAGTGAATTAATGTGGCATCAAAATTTGCACCCCATGTCAACCCTGCTAAACCCCTTATAATATTAAGTACCTTTTTACTTTTCCCTATAATGTGCTCTGTGATTTTTCCAAGTTAATTTCTTATCAAAAACTAGACCCAAAAAATGAAACCAATCAACCCTTTCTAGCCCCTTCCCATACTAGTAAAACTGTTTATTTTCTCCTATTTTTTTTTTTTTTTGTGACAAACATGATTTTAGTTTTCTCAACTGAAAATTTAAAAATCCCATTCGACACCTCATTTTTCCACTTTACTTATCCCCTCCTGGAATTTCTTAATGAGATAGTCTACATTTCCTGCCCTTACCTATAATGCTCCATCATGAGCAAAAAGTAATTTACCATAATCTACAGACATATCTTTAAAAATACCATTGATCATAACTGAAAATAATGTTGGGCTTGCTACACTTCCTTGAGGAGTTCCATTTTCTATTTTTCTTGGCTCTGACACATGTGATCCTATTTTGATAAGGTTATATTTCTTGACTAAAAATTGCACCAACCACTCATTCACCATCCTTTGCATCAATTTACACATATTGAAAATCAAAGCAATGGTTCTATATTTCCCAGGATTACTATGGCCTTTTCCAGGTTTCTTTATTGGCATAATTATTGCCTTTTTGCATCTATATGGGAAGAGCCCTACTATTCATATCTTATTAAATAACATTAACAATTTATTTAACGCTACATTACTTAAATGTTTCAACATAATATAACATACCTCATCTTTCCCTGGAGCACTATCCTGGTTCTACCCAGAGCTCTTTTCATTTCTCCAATAGAGGGGGCAATTCATTATATCAGTACTCTCTTTCCTCCCTAAAGCTTAAAGATTTCTTTCTTTAGCCTTCACAAACAAACACTTTGTTTACAAACACTTTTAAGGAGTAAAAAAAATTTAATGAGTTATTTTCATTCAATGTGAATAAACATTTGTACAAAAGCTTCACACAATGTCTCCTTCACCAACATGAGAGCATGGAATCATGGGAGCGACGAGGTGCCCTCAACGCAGAGCATTATGGGAAACCAGAAGACAGGCCCATCACCAAGGTCACATGACCCAGTTTACGCCAACTGGAGCTGGTTTCTACTTTCCTTCTTTGTATTATGTGACCACAGAGGCCCCTCCCTCTCTAGAGGAGATAAATTAATGATAAATAATTTTTAAATAAAGCTCTGCTCTGATTGGTCAACAAATCGGAGTTGAAGTATAAACAGGAAGTGTCTCTGAACTCTTTCACAGTAAGCTATGTGAAAGCAAATGAACTTTTTGATCAGCCTCAAATCCGCTCCAGAGAAAAAAGGTCTGAAGAATCCACCATCACCCAGATTGTAGGAAGAGAGTGTTATCCTGAGGCTGGTTCTAGATTTTAAATCCACAGCTAAGTCTCTAAACCTAAAGTCCAGAACCAAAGGCCGGCCAAGGAGGTTCACATGTATCCTGAATCATTCTATCTCTGATCTAGAATGGAACTCTTTGATCCTCTCGTCTCAACACATTCTAGACACGTTCTCTAAACAGTCTGGCAGAGGTAAGCAGAGCGCCTCCTGCAAGACTCCATTCTTTCCTCTAAATAAACTCTGGATTCTCAAAGTTGGACAGCAGCGGATTCGCATCATTTTGGACTCTGTAGTCTATCTGCAGGTCTCTAACTGGTCCAGGACTCAGTCTGGAGCATCCT
This sequence comes from Neolamprologus multifasciatus, assembly GCF_963576455.1. Classification (NCBI taxonomy): domain Eukaryota; kingdom Metazoa; phylum Chordata; class Actinopteri; order Cichliformes; family Cichlidae; genus Neolamprologus; species Neolamprologus multifasciatus. The sequence goes on from NC_140459.1 coordinate 25,376,952, forward strand.
GCCTGCTCATTGGCTCTGTCTCAAAGGAACAGGAAGTGGACTTTGCAGAGTGGAAAAGCTTCATCAGGTCGAGGAACCGAAGGCGTACCTGAAGAAAACATCGGATTTAATACTTAGAAGAAAAACACAGACAGAGCTCAGAGCTCTACACTTGCATGCTGAGGCGTTGCCTCATCTCACCTGTTGGGCAGTCTTGTTTCCCAGGTGGGTAGACACCTGTCTGAACGTTTTCCAGGTGGCTCCCCTCTCCTGACAGGCAGTCAGGATAGCTCGGTCCACCTCGCTGGAACAGGAACAATCAGAGTTAGTTTTTCCTCTTTTCTTATGCTACTTTTAGAAACATCTTAAAACATCTGGCTCTGAAAGCTTCGATGCTTAAATTCATTTTATTTTCATAATGTTTCAAGATCAGCGTTTATGTTTGTAGAACATTTCAAATGAAACATTTCTACAACATTTACAGTTTTATACAATACAAATGTCTTTGCTACTAGAAGATGTATGCTTCAGAAGTTTTATTGTTTGGGTTTACAGATGTTCCGCCTCATTTTTATTCCTTAAGGATTTTTTATGGAGCATTTAATGAATATTGTTTTTAGAACACGTTTCCAGAGCACGTGAATATTTGCAGGATGTGTAATGTTTTATGCAACACAGATTTTGAGTGTGTGATTGTGGCTGGTGCAACACTTATTGATGACTTTCTGATATTTTCTACAACATCTGAATAATGCCTGCCAACACTTTTTCAGAGGTTTTTTGTCTCTAATAGTTTCAGAACCTTGAAATGATGTTTCATCGTTATAATGTTTCTTTAGTGTTTTCCTGAGTGCTTCTGGATGTTTCTCTGACCGTGTCCACATGACGACTTTCTCCCCAGTGGCTGTCAAAGTGATGTTTTTGGCACAAACCGCTTGCCGCTCCCCCTCATCCTGTTCCTCTCTGTCGGTGCCTTGGTTCCTGTCAGGGGAACTCTGGGCAGCAGAGTTTGTGGTGTGGAACTCTTGGTAGAACTGGCGGAGTTCCTGCTGCAGGTCAGGATGATGGCAGAGCAAAGAAGAGAGCTGACAAAACAAAGAGAGGATCAGACTTCGGTCTCTCTCTGTTCCATTTTTTATCAATAACTTGATAAACCCATCATTCTGGAGGAAAATAATCAGTGTTTAATTATTTTATCAGTAGAAGACAGATTTAATTGACAGATTTCCTCAGGTCAGATCAGCTGAGGGGTCTCATGTCATCTTCCTTACCTTGTTTATGTCCTCAGGTAAAGGGGCAGAGCTTCCTTGCAGTACTGACACCACCTGTTGGTAGAGTGAGGAGCTTTCTCCCAGGCTCCATCTCAGTTTCCATAGAAACACTCGACTGCGTTCAAATAGCTGCTGCTCCAGAAGCTGCGGAGATGAAGAGAGGTGATGAGTTGCACCTAAATCACAGCACACCTCTGCGAGGTCACAGTGATGTCACCCACCAGGCCACAGCGGCGAGCTTGTCTGCGGTTCAGGAAGGCGGCAAAGTCTCTGAGCAGCTGAGGCCACGGCCGCAGAACGCTGCTTATTCTGTCATACAGGACATCAACTGCAGCAGTTGAGAACTCGTCCAACACACACATCAGTTCCTCCCACAAGCCCGGATACATCTGCACCGCCTCATAAACCTGACCAGGTAACAGGAAATACAAACAACTGCGGTTACACAATCTTTCTAAATACAATTCAATTTCAGAATTAAAGCCTCACCCTGTAGAGATAATCGTGAGCGAACAGCACGTCTTCTGACTCTCTCTGATCATCTTCATCACTTTCTTCTGAAAGTGGCTGAAACCAAACAGGAAATCAGATATCTGCAGATATCAATTGGTTGATTGACTGAGAGCCGACTTTGGCCACTAAAGGTTTCACCTGCTGAGTTTTTCTGTCTCCATCTTCATCAGGATCACCACTGTCTTCTTCTGCTCCTCTAGGTGGTGTCAAGATTCCGTCCTCTTTACTCTCTGACCCCACCTCCTGCACATCGTCACTGACAGCAACACTTCCTGCAGCACTGGGTGAAGATTCAGACAGAACCAGGATGATGTCGCCCTCTTCCTCCTCCTCTTCATCAGTTCTGATGACATCATCCCCTGTCACCTGATGGGAGGTGGGGTCATCGCAGGAAGGAGGTGTAAAGGATTTGTGTTCCCTCTCCCTCCTCAGGGCTGCAAGTTTCTGACTATAGCGTCTAATTTGATCTCTGGTTGCCATGGACACAGTGGCAGTGCAAATGTCAGTGGGGGAATCGGTCCTGGTCAGGAGCAGGCGGTGAAGGAGGACTCGAGGAGGAGTGGGAGCAGAGTCGGGGGGATGAGGGGGGTTGTGGTTTTGATTTAGCAATACAAAGCCGATCCGTCTGAAGTCCAGGTTCTGAGGGAGGCGGGGTGGGTATCGGGTCCCAGGGGGGACGCTGTAGGAGCTGGAGGGGGTTGGGATGTTTGAGGCGGAGCTATTATAGTGCCTAATGGTTGGATGGATGACGGGGAGAGAGCGCTGAAGACAGAAAAGAGATGTTTTTATATATGCACATACATACATACTCAGACTTCAAACAAATTACAAACATGAAAGCAGTGTTCTCTTCTGAGTCACTGTAAAATCTGTTTCTTAGTCGCTGAGGCATCCCAACAAACACAAATGCAGTTTCAACAAAGTGTGTCAAGATTCCACATTAGAAAAGGAAAAGTTGCTGCAATAAGTCACAGAAACGCTCCAATTACAAAACAGATTTTTTGGTAGTTCAAAGAAAATATTCAATTTTTGCAGGAGGATCTAGTGTGAAATAAAGTGTGGAACTTCTCTGTTTGGTCTGCAAAAAGTTCAAAGGTCACAGTTGGTTTTGTTTCCGTCACAAACGGTCTGTGTCAGCAGCATCAGCTAATCCTCATCACATCCTTTCTTCAGAATCTAAAATACCATTCGTTTTTATGACCTCTAGGTGAACATCATACCTATCAGAACTAGTGCTTCTCAGATTACACAGAGGGAGAAACTGCAACAGCGGGAAAACTTTCTGGGGAAAACTGATCGCTTTGTTTCCTGTTCCTTTTCTACTCCTTTACCAGCACTGAAAGGGAGGGTTGTTCTCAGTGCTGACACCTCAGGTTCAGAAGAAGACCGCAGTGATTCTGGCACACCCCAAGCAGCAGAGTAAGCTACAACTGGGGAAGTGGTGACGTCATACTTGGTGCACATAACAACAAAGTGACTGTAAAATGAGACCGACCCCACTCAGCTACTCTCCCTCATGTGACGTCAAAGCTGAGTGTTTGCTGCTTTTCATACTTGGACACACAACACATACACACTTCTTCACTGAGGTCGCCATCCTGCACGTCACTTCTAACCATCACATCTCTGCCTCACTGATTAGACTGGCTCACATTTCCTGTTTCATACACAGGGGAACTTCCCGCCTTTATTTAAATGCAAACAATACCACTGCTCTTTGACAGTTCTGATGTGGCTAACCCCTCCTGTGACATGTCTCATTTGCAGATGGACTCCTCCTCCACGATGGACTTTGGCTGATGACGAGTCACTCTAACACTCTAACCAGAACCTGCAGCTGATGGGGAACTGGTTCCTGAGCTGCACGATAACACAGAGGAGACAGTGGGAGGACCACAAGGCTGATTACTGACCAGTTAACTACGTTTGCTATTTCCCTCTTCTCTTATAATCCATTCCATGGAGGCAGCAGTCTAAGCAGAGACTCCCAGACCTCCCTTTCCCTGGGCACCTGCTTCATCTCTCCAGTGTCACCTGGGTCTCCTCGGTCAACTGTTTGACACCATGTCATCAGTGTTTATTCTGGAACTAGTTTTCCATAAAGAGAAGACGGGCAGGAAAAATGCAGAGAGGAACAAAGGAAACACAAGCAGCCTTCCTACCAGCAGCCACAGAGGCATGACGCTCTCCTCTCTCTCCACAGGAGGTCGCCAGTCTGCTGAATTCACAGGACGACATGCCACTGGCATTGGGAGAACCCGCCGCTGGTACCGGAAGGTCTGCAGAAGACAGACAGATGGACTGTGTGTTTTTATGTACAGAGGTGTGATAAAGCAGATAATTTTTCGAAAAATAAAGGACAGCTCAAGTGGAGCGGTCGAAGAATAAACTTTTTAAATAAGTACTCATTTATGCAGCGACACAAATGTTCTAATACTGAAGAACATGAAAACATTACTTTTAGCTACATGTCGGCAAAGTTATGTGACATTAGTGATGTTAGTGAGGTTCCACTTGCTTTTAAAGCCTTTACTGTAAAAGGCATATTGTTCAAAAATTTACTTTAATTTTAAAGAAATTGCGATATTCAAACCTGAATATCACAATACTAGCAGGATTCATAGCACTGTTAATGTTAGTTCGGTTATTTTGCTGGCTCCGTTTGGTGGTGTCTGTGTTTTTTTAAATGAGCTGCTAAGTTAAATTTGTGTTTTAATCCTGTAGCTTTGCACACATTTGATTTCCATGTTTTAGTACTGCAAGTGTTCAGATCATCTGCGATCATCTCTGAGGGACAGCTGATGAGACCGAGGCTTTCCACCCTTGATGATACAGGACAAATTCAGCAGTGTGTGAGGAAGAGCCAGCACCAGCTGAGAGATGAAGAGAACAGACAGACTGTTCTCTCTATGAGAGGGACTACTTAAAAAAAAAAAGTTTAAAATAACTAATTATCTGTCCTAAATCAATCTTATTAGGGAAAGTCATCATTAAATCTATCAAAGTGTTTTCAGTGTGGAAGAAAGTACTCAGGGCGCTCAAGTAAAAACTATGAAAGGCAGTAAAAAGTTCTATATTCAGAAACTTAAAGTACGCAAGTATCAGCAGTAGAATGCACCTGAAAATAAAAGTCTGTGTTTCTTTCAGTTATATGAAACAGAGTGTTTTGGATTAGTAGTACTGCTGTTTGTTGAATTATATTGCTGTAGATGTTTATATGCTTTATGTATTTTGGGATAAGTTGCTCTATAGTGCTGTAATTTATAAGGATGTTATGTTTTTTTAATCATTTTTGCCAGGTCAGTCTGTTTAAGGCTCTGATATCTATTCAATATGACTTAAAACAGTTATGGGATGATTTTCTCAAAATCAAAATAAATTTTTCACAAAATTGACAAATCAATAAATCAATCTACTCTTCATTTTATCTAACAAACACATAGTTATCACAGCTCGTAAATTGTCTTTTTACCCATATAAGTAAGCTTTCAGACAAATTTGGTATTGCCAATATATTAAAAGAACAATATTTGTCTCTCTTATTTGAAACAGAGTTAAAGTTCACTGCTGTACATTTTTAATTAAATGCAATACATTTAATATTGGCCATGTTATATTTACATCACCAAACTGAAATGACAGTAATCTCATTAACAACATTAGCTAACTAGTTAATCTTAAAGCCCAACAATATTGTATTTACAGTCCTGTGGTCTTAGCCTCAGATACTTCACAAACCAAAAAAAATCTAATTAAAAAACCCACATAATTTTCGCTTCCAAAAGACCAGGTGGTTGGAAGGATGCAACCCATGAATTGGGACGCACCATGTACGTGTATGTATGTCTGCGTTACCTTGACAACGTTGTCAGGAAAACCTGGCCGGCAGCACTGTAGGATCCTTCGTCGAACCTGAACCAGAGATTTCCTCAGCAGGAACTGGGACACCAGTTTGGGCGGGTCACATGACCCTTCCATATTCCTGAGGCCGAGCACCAACAGACTGAAACACACACACACACACACACACTCACTCTAAGGGCATGGTGAAGGTTTTTCTCAGGCCTCTTTGTGTTACAGTGAGTGTGTGCTCACCAGTCCTCAGCCGGAGTGAAGGCTGCTGTCCTCCGGGGGCAGTACAGCGCGGGATCTAGGCTAGCACAAGGCAGCAGCTCCGGGTACATGAAGACGGGCCGTGTGGCAAAGAGCCAGGCAAGCTCAGCCGGCATGACGGGGAAGCAGCGCACTGTTAGCATGTAAAAACAAGTTTCAATCAAAGTTTCAAGTCGATCAATCAGGAAGCCCCGCCCCCACCTGTACTCACTCCGTCCCCGGGCATCGCGGGGGCGAAGCTGTGGCTGGTAGCTGATGGGAGCCTGACGCAGCTCATCCAGCAGCTGCAGCGCCACCTGCAGGTTGGATGCTCTGAAGACACTACAGAAACCAGGAAGAGCCAACAAACCAATCAGCTCGGCCCGCTGCGCCAGCAAGTCTAGCTCACACTGAAAGACAGGAAGTGAGCTTCAATGGGTGCATTAACAACAGGAAGTACATCACAACACATCCAGGTGAGTTACCAGGAACTGCCGGCAGGTCTCCGCTTCGCTGTGCAGTCTGGGCACAAGTGAGGTCAGCAGGTAAACCTGAGTAAGTAGCTGGACATGCTGAAAGAAAGACGACAGGTGAGTTCAGTTGCTGTTATCATGGTAACAGCTCTCAGCTGCCATGCTGAAAGAGTAGAGTTTACCTGTTGGAGCTGCTGCTGCAGGCATTTCTTCTGCTCAGCGTTCAACTTGTACACGATCAGCTCCGTGTGCGTGTCATGTGGCACTCCAGTCAGCTGTTTCCTTCTTATCAATGCCAGCTGCTGCTTCACCGTGCGCAGCTCTGCGATTGGTCCATCCTCAGCCTCATCATCAGGACACTCTCTGATGTGAAAACACACAGACAGTGATGTATCTGTGTGTGTGAGCATGTATTCATGTCTTTGTGGGGACCAAAAATCGGAAGTTTACTATACTTGTGGGGACCAACAGCCCTCACGCGGACCAAAATCCCAGTACCCACAAGTTTGAAGGCCTTTTAGAGAATCAAAATGTGGTTTTAATGTCAGGGTTACAATTGTGTTATGGTTAGGTTAGGTTTAGGCATTCATTTTTGATGGTCCGGGTTCGTTGCTAGTGAAAGCATGTCAATTAGATGTCCCCACAATATATGAATACCCGACTGTGTGCGTGTGTTAGTTACGCACCTGTCCTGCTGCTCCTCAGGTGTGTGGGTCTGAAATGTTTGTGCTTCCTCCTGTGGCTCTTCCTCTTCCTCGTGGCCTTCATCATCCACTTCCTGTCCAGCCAGGTCCTCTTTCAGCTGAGACACACAGACAGGTGAGGAGACAGGTGAGGAGACACTGAGGAGACAGGTGAAGAGATAGGTAACCTGAAGGTGTTTTATACCGTTTCAAAGAGCTCCTCCATCAGTTCGTTCACCTCCTTTTCTGAAGACAAACACAAATGATCATTTTCAGCAGGTATTAATCACATTTATTGCTCGCTTATGATACATTTAATATTGGCCGTGTTATGGATGCACCCTTGATGCATCCATCAGAGTGTGTGTGAGGGTAGACCAGAGGAGAGGAGAGGAAAAAAAATACAATAAAAAAAATTAAAAATCCATGGACCTTCGATTGTTAGCCGCCCACTGATTACTGATTTCTCAGATATTACGGCTGATTACCTGAGGCTCCCTGCCGAAGGTGTGCACTGAGTTTAAACAGATGACTGAGCAGCTCCTTTGTAAATTCAGGGAAAATCTGAACACATGTGTGTTTGTGTACTTACTGGTGATGCGGACAGCCTTGTCATCACGGTAATCCTCCACGTCGGGCTCGTCAATGTCAGCCAGGAAGTTGTACTCTGGATCATCCTCATCATCACACTCCTCTGTCAGAAAAAGATTCCTGATCAGTTTGAGTCCAGTCAGAACTCGAATCCCTGCTCTGTTATGAACCCTCACCTTCATTGTCCATGTCTGAGCTCATCAGCCCTCTCAGCCAATCGGTCCACTCCCTGTCCTCATGGGTGGAGCTAGAGTCGTACATATCAGGTGTGATGTCAGGAGCTTGGAGTTCTGCCTCCAGCCGGCCCAGCGGGACATCCCTGAGAGGACGTTTGGACCGAGTCCGAGACGCCATGAGACCGGCCTCATCCTCCGACTCAGACAGAGGCTGACGACACAGAGATGATCCATAATGATCTGTCGTTTTATCTATATCGTTATCGTATATTGATGCATCACATGACCAGATTGTCTCCATGGTTACCTGATAGGGCTCCATACAAACAGCCAGCTCCTCCTCCACAGCATGAAGCTTCTCCAGGAAGGTCCTGTCAGTCACAGGTTTAGGAAGTGGAGCTTTGGGGGGAGGAGGCGGCCCCATGGAAACAGACCTTGCCCTCACAAGTCTGGACCGACTCCGCGACTTCTGATAGGATGGAAGACAGGAAGCAGGCTTTAAAGTTTAGGTAGGCCAGGGCTCTCCAGCTCCAGTCCTCGAGAGCTACTGTGCTGCAGCTTTTAGATGCATCCCTACTCCAACACAGTTGAATCAAATGGTTGAGCTACTTCTTCAACTGCCATCAAGTTTGGCAAAGCCCTTAATTTGATTCAGGTGTGTTGGAACAAGAATGCATCTATCATTTGCAGGACAGAAGCTCTCAAGGACTGGAGTTTGAGACCCCTGAGTAGGGATGGGTATCGTTTAGGTTTTATCCGATACCGGTGCCAAACCGGTACTTTTGAAACGGTGCCGGTGCTTAAATGGTGCTCAAACTGGTGCTTAAAGAATGGAGAACACAAAATTGGTCCAAAAATCTCTCATGTTCAGCTGTTTTTTTTGTAAAAAGATAACAATGTTAGCCTTTTCTGCAGCTATGGGGCATATATGGTATCATTCTTGGCTGGAAGCAGTGCTTAATCAATGGAAAAAAACACAAACTTTGTCCAAAAACCTCTCATGTTTAGCTGTTTTCCACTTTTTCTTTGGACATTTTAGCCTTTTTGGCCAGGGTGAAGGGAGTATCTGCCATCAAACAAGAAGACAGCCGCATGTAGCTATGATGATGTTTGCTAGTTCACCTTACATGCATTAATTTAATAACGTGGTTAGCCTACTCAACGTAAATTACACACGAACAACATTAAGCTACTCATGCAGAGAAGAACGGCTGCTGCTGCCATCATCATCCGTCATAATTTCTGCTACACTAGCAGGGCTCCGGGTCCGATAACAGGCACCACACCCACAGTAGATGTGCTCGGTGTGATGTCTCGCAGCAAGCTATCAAATACGGCGTATTTCTCGGCTTTTAAAAAAAACGCTATGCGTCGCCAGGTGTTTCATCGGATTTGAGGTGTTACCTCCTTTGACAGCATCACCTTAAAGCACTTGTTGCAGGCTGCTGAGTTTGCATCTTTTGCTGTGAAGTACAGCCAGACTTTTGACCGCTTCGTCTTGGGCATTTTTAATCTGTAGCTCTGCTCTAAAAGAACGTACGTACCTGGACCCGCCTACTATCCTCAGAAACGTAAAATGATTGGCTAGAATTCAAAGTGTGTGACATCTCAGGAAAAAATAAAGCACCAAAATGTGCGCTGCTTTTCGGTCTGGTTACTACCGTTTACGTCAGAACCGGTGCCATGATACCGGTACCCATCCCTACCCCTGAAGTAGACAGTGTCCCATTCACAGGTTTAGAAAAAAGTAAAATCAGAGCTTTTAGGAAAATCAGCAAATAAAAACAATGTTTTATACTCAGGTTTCATAAGCCGGTGTGTTTAAAACCGCTGAATATTCCTGTTTTCACTCAGATCTCCATGTTTTACCATTAGATCAACAGAAATAATTTGATCAGTAGTTTTGCCATTTGGTCATCAATAAAGTTTTTGAATTTGTTCATTTCTAACAAGCTGACGTTTGAGGGACCAGCCAAACACTGATTGTTTCACACATTTTCACTTCTAAAGCTCTGACTGATCAGCAGACTGACAGCGATGATCACACTCTGAGGACCTGCCATGGGCTGGAGCTGTCCTCCTCAGCTCGGGGCAGCCGAGTCCCTCGAGGAGACGAAGCTGTGCTCTCCATGTCACTCTCCTGGAACGTCTACACAGACACACAACCAATGAAAAATCAGTAGCCAGTCATCATCAACATCACAACACGCTGCAGACGCTTGGAGCCTCACGTCTTCAGCCGTCTCGTCCTCTTCCTCCTCCTCGGGATGGTACTCGTCATCAGAGGAGTCTTCCTCAGCCAGAGGGATGTCGACAAACTGCGGCGCCTGAAGACAGACACATGTAGCTGAAACTTCATTGACACTGTAATTCCACACAGAAAACAAAGGAGATCACACACATCCTACAGCGTTAGTCTCAGCGTTCAGCAGAGAAATAAGAATCACATTTTATGACTACTACAAAAACACTAGAGTTGGAGAAAAAAGGACTTTAAAAATGCCTCTTTTTACTTTTAATTCTTTTTAAATTGCTAACCTGCTTTAAAACTGTTCATACTCTGACTAAAAGTCAATTCAGATATACACTACCAGTTAAAAGTTTGGACACACCTTGTCATTTCATGGTTTTGCTTATTTGAACTACTTTCTACATTGTAACTGCAAACTGAAGATATCAAATATATAAAGCAAGATATATAGAAATGTAGCAAAACAAAATAACTCTAAATATGCCTTATAGACACAAAAGTTAGACACAAACTTTGTTGACAGCGCTGCAAACCCTTGGCATTCTCTCAATGAGCTTCACGAGTAGTCACCTGAAATAGTTTTCACCACAGGTGAGCCTTTTCAGGGTTCATTTGTGACATTTAATGTCTTCTTACAACTGATGGTCCCCAACTGTGTTATTGTGCATAAGTCAGGTTTGTACTCAGCAGACATAACTATTTGACAACTATTAGAATTCATATAAGGGCAAGAACCGATCAGCTAAGTAAAGAGAAACAACAGTCCATCATTACTTTACGAGTTGAAGGTCAGTCACTCTGGAAAATTGCTAAAATTTTGAATGTGTCCCCAAGTGCAGTGGCAAAAACCACCAAACCCTACGATGAAACTGGCACACACAAGGACCGCTGCGGAGGATAAATTCATCCGAGTCACCAGCCTTAGAAATTGCAAGTTAACAGCACCTCAGATTAGAGTCCAGGATAAATGCCACATAGAGTTCCAGTAGCAGACACATCTGTACATCAACTGTTCAGAGGAGACTACGTGAATCAGGCCTTTATGGTCAAATAGCTGCTAAGAAACTACTACTAAGAAAAAGCAACAAGCAGAAGAGATTTGTTTGGGCCAAGAAATACAAGGAATGGACATCAGACCAGTGGAAATCTGTGCTTTGGTCTGATGAGTCTAAATTTGAGATCTTTGGTTCCACCCGCCGTGTCTTTCTCATCCGACACAGAAAAGGTGAACGAATGGTCTCTACAGGCATTGTTCCAATCGTAAAACATGGAGGAAGAGGGGTGATGTGTGTGAGGTGGGGGTGTTTTGCTGCTGACACTGTTGGAGATTTATTCAAAATTGAAGGCACACTGAACCAGCATGGCTACCACGGCATCCTGCAGCGACATGCCACCCAATCCGGTTTATGTTTAGTTGGACTACCATTTATTTTTCAACAGGACAATGACACCAAACACACCTCCAGGCTGTGTAAGGGCTATTTGACCAAGATGGAGAGTGATGGAGTGGTGCGCCATGGCCTGACCTCCGCAGTCACCCGACTTAAGCCCAATCGAGATAGTTTGGGACAAGATGGATCACAGAGTGAAGGCAAAACGGCCAATAAGTGCTCAATATCTCTGGGAACTCCTTCAAGACTGTTGGAAAACCATTTCAGATGACTACCTCGTGAGGCTCATCAAGAGAAAATGAAGAAAGGTATAAAAGCAGTTTTTACAAATCGTCAAGAACACAGTTAAAAATATATATTTTTAAAAATACTAACATTAAAAATTAAAACAATTACATAATCTACTTAAAAAAAAAAGGAAAAAATTACAAACTCATTTTTTACATTTTATGTTAGTTTCAAATGTTTTTAATATCTAGAGATGTAACTAAAATAAAATAAGAATTTTAAATCTGAATTGTTTAACATTCAAGAACTGAATTAATGTGTAATTGAATTAATTTGATGGCTATTTCTCCCAAATTAAATAAATGAAAAATGCCAATGAAAAATTTAAAACACTTTACGGTGTTAAAAATTGAATTCAAGTCAAATGCTGACAAAATGCCATTAAAAGCTTTTACGTCATTTTAAAACATTTCGAAAAAAATGCAGGGATTAAAATGTTTTAAAGATGATTTTGAAAAGTTACACTTAGCTGAAGACTTTATAAAGAGTGCAGTCAGGATTTCAGGTTTGACCTTTGACCTTTACCTTGACGATGTCACTGGTTTTCTTGATGGGCGAAATGGTCCAGGTTGGAATCACCTGACAGAAAACAAAAAGTTCAGAGTGCTCTCTGTGTGTGTGTGTGTGTGTGTGTGTGCGCGTGCGTGTTGGCTGCTGTCAGTGGACTCACTACGCCTTTCTCCACCACCTCCTTCAGCTTAGATCGAGTCATTTTGGGCTCCTGCAGAAAAGAAAGAAAGTCTGTAAGCAGGGTCAGGACTCACATGATGGCAGTGAATGATTGATTTTGATTGGATGATAGACTCACAAATGGAGGGACAGCCTCAGTCTCATTAATGGCAGCTTTCATCATGGCCACCACATGCTCATTGGTGATCACTTCCTGTGGGTCAAAGGCCAACGTTTAAACTGTAAGTTTCCCATATTCTTGTTGAAAGCCTTTGAGTTTGTTACACTTCATATCTTTAAAAGAGATCAGAGTAACCTCAGAGAACTGAATGTACTAAAGACTGTCAAAGACTGACAGTATTCTTTAATAAGCCGTTACCATCTAACAGGCAACCTACTCCAAATCACTAAAGGGTAAGTCACATGACACTTCATGGACAAATACTTCAAATTAAACTGCTTCAAAGACAGTAGGCTTAAAAACCTGAATGGAATCAAAAATCGTGATCACACCCTCTCCCTCTCCAGGCGTGTGGGTGGAAGCACTCACGTGGATGATGTTTTTCACGTTCACTGTGGTCAGGTTGTGCTGTTTGGACTTTGTCTCCAGTGACTGATCCAGCTGTCTGTCAATCTCCACCTCCACTCCTGCCTCCTCCTCGCTCTCTGAGACCCCATCCCTTGGCTCCTCCTCCTCAGCCAGTTTCCTCTTCCTCCTTCTGGCGGCCTTCTTCTTAGCAGCCTTCATCTCCTCCTGGCTGTCCTCTGATGGAGAGATCGGTCCATCAGAGACACAGGTCCTCACAAAGCCACCAGCGTATGTGCATGTGTGCATTACCCATGGTGATGACGAGTCTGGAGTCAGTGGTGTCTTCCTCCGCCAGCTGGTAACGCTGCTCCTCCTCCTTCTCCTGTAGCAAAGCATCATGGGAGGCGAACTGCAGCAGTGTAGTAGCAGTGACAGCAGGAGCTGGGCCGGACAGGCTGAGTTTAAGACACTTTCGGCCCGAGTTCATCGTGCAGAAACATGACCTCTGAAACAGTGACATCAGACTCAAACACTTATACAGATTAGAATAAAAAGTATTGAAGGGACACCCAAGCTGTAACTCCCGCCCCTCAGCAGGCTTCCAAAAGTTGACCAATCACAGCAAACAAGATCAGAAGATCAATAACAGTTGTTTTTGAACTGAGCCCCAGAAGGAGACCCTGGTGCAGGCAAGCAGGGTGGACCTCCTTTAGCAAATCTAAAAGGTTATCTGCTTCTTTTCGCAGCTCCTGTCGGTGTGAACATGCTGTTAAAGACCGAGAGACATGAGACCTGAACCAGCAGAGGAATGGGCAGACAAGGAACCAGTAGCCACCGTGCTAAACTACCTGAATTCACCTGTGTTTACCTGCTAGCCGCTTCGGCTCTTCGTCCCGCCTCCCGCCGGCTAGATGCTAACGTTAGCCCCAGAGGTCCGTGGGCCGCGGATGTGATCCAGCTCAAGAGTGCACGGGGCAGCAGGCCTTATTGTCCGTTCTCGGTACCCACACGATAACGGGCATGGTCTGGTGCAGCACAGACTAACTTACCGCCACAACGTCAGACGAGTCTGCCTCCAAAAACTACATTTCCGGCGCCCTCACTGTGACGTATGGAGCGGCGTAATTCTTCTTCTTCAGTTTCATGGCGGTTGGCAAACAAATTCTAGGTGCATTAGCGCCACGTACTAGATTGTAATTTTTATCAGAACCTACAGTACCACCGTTATTTTCTTATTAAAATTCCTGTCTCTTTCAAAAATGTAAAAATATCAGCAAAAAACTATGCTCCCCGAGTCTCTTTGAAATCATTCCCTTCTCCTTAAATTATTCTTGTTCTTATGAATGTAACAAGTGTCACCTGGCAGTTCGCTGCTCTCTGCCAGGTGATTAGCAGAGGAGCTTTGAAAATGTTGTGGGTGTGAGGGGTGAGGTTAGCGCTCTTCTCATACCTTCGTTCATACCGTTCAGGTGATTAACTCACTCGGGTGCGAGTGGGTATATAGTTCGGTAAGAAACTTTTGCCATTTTGTTTGGATCAATTATTATTGTAGGTGCCCATTTTTAATGCGTGTTGTTGGACTAGTTTCGAGTTTTAATGGAGGAATTGATCAAGGTCTAAATCGACTACGCGCAGGGAAACCGATCAATAGGTATGTTGAGTGTTTGTTTTAAGTTTTGTGATTTTTGAATGGTTTAATAAAACTAATATTTTATTGGGTAACATTTTAATCGATAATGTTGTTTGTGTTTTTCAGCCGTTGTTGTGCTGTCTCTGCTGTCCTTTTTTTTCATTCTCTTGATTGATTTGTAATTTTGTTTTGGTTAGTACGTCCAGCCATAAAGGCGGTTAATGACTGAGAGTGAGTTGTGTAAGGGCGGACTAACCTTTCTTTTGTTTTAGTTTTTTTGTTTGTGCCACTTCCCTTTATGTCCCAGATTGCAGGTCATGCATAGCGCTGATTCCCAGCTGTGCTGAGACTAGGGCTGGGCTATATCATACCGTTCACGGTAATACCGGTGTAATTTTGGGCAACAATAGGAAAATGAAATATCGCAATAGAATATGGGTAAAACACGCATGCACAGTGCCTTTGTTTACATAAGCACATGGCGGCAACGCAGAATGAGAAGAGCAAAAGCTGATAGTTAAATGAAACTGATGAACCAGAATTGGTTTGTAAAAATGCTGCAACTTCAGTGGTGTGGAACTGGTTTAGCTTTCGTCCGTCAGATACACAACAAAGCACTATTTTTGGTAGAGTATGCTAGCGGGCCGTAGTTATTACCGTGTTGTTTGGAAAATACAGCACACTTAAAATCAATCCTTTGATTTTTCTAAAAATCGACAGTGCCCCTTATAATACCGTGTGCCTTATGTATGAATTCTGGTTGTGTTTACTGACCTCGAAACGATTTTATGTTGTACACAGCGCTCGAAAATCTGTCAAATGTTTTTTGTTTATGACTTTGCTAAGCTACGAACCCGCACCGCTTGATGGATTGTCGGAGAATTACGGCTATCGTAGTCAGGAGCCTCGCGGAGTGATACGTACTGTGCTTCAACATAATATTACCGTATTGTGTGTATAACCTCTCTTTAAGTTTTGTGGATATTATACATGGTTATGCTGAGGATATGTCGGCCAATTTCCACTGGAAATGCCTTTTGGTTAAACTGTCAGCAAGAATTTCCACTGTTACATTTTTATATAACTTTAATGCACATAAAAAACAGCTGCTTGTTTAAGTGAAAATACATTGATGGGGTTTTTTGCACTAATAAAGTTGTGGAGTTGTAAAGTATTTTGTCTAGTGTCAATTATATCGTCAGTTATATCGTTATTGCAAATTTTCAAATGTATATCTGATAAATATTTTTGGTCATATTGCCCTGCTCTAGCTGAGACACGAATTATGTGCAGTGCCTGCCCACGGGTAAATTGATTGCAGTGTCTGTAAACGGAGTTTGACGGGGGCGGATCTAGAGAAATTTACTTAGGTAGGCATGAGGGTGGCAAAGAAATCAAATGGGGTGGCAAAATCAAAGCCTTTTTTTTTTTTTTTCAAACACATATGCAGGTGGTTAAAATAACCACTAACCATATGGTTAAAATAATTCAAATGCAGTAAGTATACACGTTTTTCATATAAATATAGTCTATAACTTAATTATTGTCTGTAGCCCACATAATTACACACTTTAGTTGTATAAGTATAAAATCCAGAAAACTACACAACATGGGGCGGTTCATTTACAAACACAAGTCTAACTTAAATTTCACACTGTTTTTTGTTAGAAAACAATCACATTGTTACAGCTTAAATTACACAAAAAGTCAGAAATCTGCACTGTCATGAACAAAAATTTAAACCTAATTTTTCATAATTTGTTGGATTAACCCAGTGAGGTCTGAAATACAACCAGCCATTTTTGACTCCTTTTGAGTTTACGTTTGTATTTCACCCTCAAATTGTTTAATTTTATTTTTTTTCCCCCTTGCCTTGTTTGGTATCTTTTAAGCTCAACTGAATTTAGTTGTTTTTTTCACTGACATACTGCATTAGTATTACTGATCTGAAATCACACAAAGAACTTAAAATCCTAGTACTGTAAAAAAAAAAAAACACAGACATGTTGAGTAAATTTTTATAACTTGAAATGCAAATATAAAATGTACATTTTGTAAACATAAACAACAATTTATCTAAAAATGCGCCAATACACCTGCCGTTTTTAAAAAAAAATAATTGTACAACCATTTAAAAATATTACTAAAATTAAAAAGAGAGAACAATCAGGTGTTGCAATAAGATGCCCCACAAATGATCTGTGCCAGTAAAAAAAAAAGTTTGTCCACCAAAAGACAGAGGAGAACAGCACAGGGATAAACCTGCAGGCCTGACAACAGGAGGTGTATCACTCCGCTGGTTTTCTACTTAGTGACAGTGTTTACATTGCAAATGTGCCTTTGTGACATTCACTAGTGCCCTCACTGACACACAAAACAAAACACTACACAACAGAACAGCTACACAAGATAACACAACACACTAAGTATGCACTCCACACTAAACGTCACAAATCTCCCACATCTAAAAATTTTCTCACTCCCTAGCTCTGTCTCGCTGCCGTTACAGTCACTCCCAAAACTTTCCCCTCTTCCTAAACAACCAAATCCCACGTGTTGACTTTTTTTTTTTTAATTGGTCGACATGGTAAATTTTTCCACCGATAGGAAACATGTGGCTTATTACATTCTTTACTGTTTTCGCGCTGTCCTTAGAAAACTAAAACACACACACACAAAAACGTGACGACAGTATTTAGAAAAAAGCATGGCTTATATATATTATCATAACTCTGGCTTTACTGGCCTGTAATTAAAATGTAAAAACTTTGAAGTTCGAACTTTCAATGTGGGCTGAAATAGAGACTCAGCGTGGCTGCAGCTTGTTGCTATGTCAGCTTACATCAGTCATGTGATTTGGAGGTGCAGCGTGGACCACGGAGGGTTAATAACACTCACCTACCTTCCATTTCCACAGTGTAACATCAAACCACCTGTGTAAAAAGCGAAATTCCCATGGTGATTGTAACGCGGTTGAAGGACCAGGGCGCCTGACTGCAGCTACATAGCCAATGAGCTCTCAGAAGCAGTCTCGACTATGGAGCCTGAGTGTGTGAGGAAAACACAGGAAACCAAAAGTAGAGCTCAAAAATATATATATTGTGTTTGTTATGATAAATATAGAGACAGATATACAAAAAATATATATATGTATAATATATCACAAACAAAATAATGCTGACAATACAAAACAGCTTATCATGTTCCACAAGGAGGTGGGACGAGGTTTAGTCCAGCATGAGATTTGGTTCAATTCCATGGACCTGTGATAGGTCACGTGACAACAGTTTTTGTAAGTCAGTCCATAGGTTTATGAGTCCTACCGCAACATAGCGGTGGTCGGGTGGCTCGCCATCCCGCGCTGATCAGGGCTGATCGCGGGGAAAAAAAAACCTGACCTAAACAAGGTCAAAAACATAAATTATCATTCACAGAAGAAAATGAAACAGCATTCTACTGCTGTGACAAAATAAATACATAACTCCATAAATAACAAAGTCAAGTAATTAACGCCATGTGTCATACAACAATCAATAAACCATCTTCTCTTATGATGAATCTCATTCAAAATATTATTATAGAAAAACATTATCATGGGTCCCATCAAAGTATATCAGCAATAAAGCTAATAAACATTATCCAACATTAACATAACATTATCAAATATCTTTACAAAACTCATTTACTCACAGATGTTGCGCAACAGATTCAATAATCTAAATGGATTTTAACTCAATGCAAAATTTCATAGGCCGTTTTGGCATTTCATCAGAAAAGTAACAAAAAACATCCAAAACGGACAAAACTACAGAAATCAAATCACTCGTTCAACTCTAGATACGTTAATTCGAAATTCGGCCATAGTAGAATAAACAAAGACAACAATATTCAATGAATAAAACCAGTAATTCAACTTACTGTCGCTAGCCTAGCATCAGCTTACCGGCATTTTAGGATGTGCGACCGCCGCTCCGCATTTACAGTGATTGCGACCGAACAAAACAAACAAATAACTCACCGTTGAGTCGATTGTGAGGTAGTGTAAAGATGAATGAATCGGCTGGGTTATTGCACGCTGTCAACTAGTATGCAATGTAAACTTTGTCAATATCTGACAAGTACGCCAACCACAGGGACAACAGCAGCCGGGGAAGCAGGGAAGATGCAGCTGATTGACCCGGAAGTTATATGGGGTTCATTCCCGCCACAATAAAGGGACTAGCGGAAGTGGGAACAGAAGTCACCGTGGTTACACTCTCCCCTCCTAATCTCATGGACGTCCTCGTACATGGACTAGGCTGGCAGCGAATGACTGGTTGGCTGGGGTGCGAAGGCATCGTCTCCTCTTCTTCATTGTCTTGAAGAGCGAAGGAGAAGACAGAACTTAACCCATGCAGAAAGGTCTGAACGCTCTTTAACAGAGGCTTACCAGGCTTGATGTACTGCAGCCGATCAGGAGGATTCCTGGTGCGGGTCGAGTGCCTCAAGGGTGGTTCTGCCTCAGGACTGAGAGGTTCTGATTCGGTAGGTGAGTGTTGTGACAAGTTATTTCTGGATGCTTCTGAATCGGGAGAGGTTTCAGCAAGAGTAACTGGCACAAAGCCAGCTTCCAATGTTTCGTTATCAATGACTTGTTCCTCTTCAGCAGGTACAAGTATAGGTTCCTCTGAGAGAATAGCGTTCTCTTCCTCTGTAGCCAATACTACAGGGACGTCTGGCTGGTTGATACCTGGAACAGGTCGCGGAGTATTGGGTAAGTCAATGGTTGTTGTGAAGGTAACAGGTTCAGCACAGACAGGAACAGGTAGGTATGAGATGGGTTCTTCTTCGTCATTGTCATCATCAGCATGTACAGGAGACACAGGTAAGGCAGGCAATTTTCTCTTCTGCTTAGTAAGCATGTCCTTTTCAGAAGGTGGTAAATACCCACAGGGCAGTAGGAGGTCTCGATGTAAAGTTCGCAGGGGCTTGTCTTGGCCTTCGGGTCGAACTGTATACACAGGAAGAGTGCCGGCTTTCTTCACTACAATGTACACGGATGACTCCCATTTATCTGCAAGCTTGTGCTTGCCTCTTAGCCGCACATTCCTTACAAGAACTCTGTCTCCAACATTCAGCTGTGACGCAGTGACATTTTTATCAAATCTGTTTTTGTTACGTTTCATCACCTTTTCGGAGTTTTCGATGGCCAGCTTGTAACTTTCTTCCAGGTGGGACTTTAGTTTTTCCACATATTGTGTGTGGGATGTTGTTCCTTCTTTGGCATGGGGTAGTCCAAAGGCCAAGTCCACCGGTAAGCGAGGTTGGCGGCCAAACATAAGCTCATATGGTGAGAAACCTGTAACATCGTTTCTTGTGCAATTGTATGCATGCACCAGGGGTTTTACGAAATCTTTCCAATGAGATTTCTGTTGAGCCGTCAGTGTTCCTAGCATATCCAGTAATGTTCGGTTAAACCGTTCAACAGGATTGCTTCTTGGATGGTATGGAGTGGTTCTTATTTTGTGGATCCCAGCCATTTCACAAAGCTCTCGGATGATTCTGGATTCAAAGTCAGGGCCTTGGTCACTGTGCAAGCGTTCTGGGATACCATAATGCACAAGAAAGTTGTCCCATAAACATTTGGCAACAGTCCTGGCTTTCTGGTTTGGTGTTGGCACAGCAATGGCATATTTTGTGAAATGGTCAGTTATGACAAGTATGTCTTTGACTCCACGATCTGGTTCCACAGAGAGAAAATCCATACACACCAGTTCCATGGGATGAGAGGTTTTGATATTGACCAGAGGTGCGGCTCGTTCAGATGGGGATTTGCGTCTCACGCATCTTTCGCAGTGTCTTATTTTATTGACCACATCACTAGTCATCTTAGGCCAATAAAATCGGGAACGGACCAAGTCCAGCGTTCTGTCAATTCCCATGTGACCCATTTGATCATGTAGGTGGTGTAGTACAACTGGTCGATATTCCTCGGGTAGCACTAGCTGGTAGGTGAAGTCACTTCCCACTTGTCTCTTCCTGACGAGAAGGGTGTTATGGAGCTCCAGTTTATTTACTTCTCGCAGTAATAGAGGTAGTCCGGGAAGTTCTTCCCTCAGGAATGGCGGTGGTGACTCTCCTCGCTCAACCTGAGCTATGACATGCCGAATGACAGGGTCAAGGCGTTGTTTGGCTGCAAGGTCAGCTGTTGAGATTTGGGGGAGTACCATGGAGGTGAACTGGATGTCGTCCGTGAAACTGTCAGGCAGACTGTTGACATTGACAGACATGGATAACACCAGCGCAAGATCAGGATCAGTGCTTGAACTGTACACCAGATGACGGTCACAAACTGCGTTGATGGTGTGCTGGTCAATAGAGACATGATCTGGTTCATTGAGATATTGCCATGCGAATCTCCAGATTCGCTCACGTTCTTTCTGTGACAGAGGATCATCAGACAATCCACCATGAGGTCGGCGAGACAGCCCATCAGCATCCGAGTTCTGCTTTCCTGCTCTGTAGATTAATTTGAAGGTGAAAGTGGACAAAGCTGAAAGCCATCTGTAACCGGTAGCGTCAAGTTTTGCTGATGATAAGAGGTATGTTAATGGGTTGCTGTCGGTCACAACTGTAAACTGAGCACCATAAAGATAGTCGTGGAATTTTTCAGTCACCGCCCATTTCAAAGCAAGAAACTCCAATTTGTGGGCGGGATACTTTGACTCACTCTGGGAAAGACCTCTGCTGGCATATGCTACAACTCTGTTTTTTCCATCCTGCTCTTGATACAGCACCGCACCAAGACCTGTGGCACTGGCATCAGTGTGGAGTGTGTATGGTTTTCTGGGATCAGCAAATGCCAGAACTGGGGCAGAAGTTAGGTTGTCAATAATGGACTCAAAAGCTTGTTGACACATTTGCGTCCATCGTCCCCCAAATGGCTCTTTGGGGTTGAGGTAATTCTCTGGCTTTACTGTTCGTCTCGGTTTCCTCTGGGAAGGTGGATAACCAGCAGTGAGATCATGCAACGGCTTGACAATGGCTGAATACCCCTGGACAAAACGTCTGTAGTACCCAGCAAAACCAAGGAAAGATCTTAATTCCTTCAAGTTTTTCGGCACTGGCCAAGAAGTGAGTGTGGAAATCTTGTCCGGATCAGTTTCAACACCAGCCTGGGACACTACATGGCCCAGATACTTCACAGATGTCTGGAAGAACATGCATTTCTCAAGTGAAAGCTTCAAGCCAAAATCTTTCAGTCTGGTGAGAACGTTCATCAGGCGAGCTTCATGTTCCTCAAGAGTTGGTGCAAAAACAATGAGATCGTCAATGAAAACCAGGACTTCTTTTAGATTCAATTCTCCCATGCATTTTTCCATTAGCCGTTGGAATGTGCTTGGTGCATTAGTAATCCCCTGTGGCATCCGATTAAATTCCCAAAATCCTAATGGGCAGACAAAGGCAGTCTTTGCTTTATCCTTCTCCTCCATTTCAATTTGGTAGTATCCCGACTTGAGGTCTAGCACCGTGAACCACTTTGATCCTGCAAGTGCGGAGAAGGTGTCTTCCAATTTGGGCAGAGCATAAGCATCTTTGATTGTTTGCAGATTGAGTTTGCGGTAGTCAATACAAAGACGTACACTGCCGTTCTTTTTACGTGCAACCACAATTGGAGAGGCAAATGGGGAGTCTGATTCTCTGATAACCCCAGAGTCAAGAAGTTCCTGCAGGTGTTTCCTTACAGCATCAAGATCTTGAGGGTGAATTGGTCGTGGTCTTTGCTTGAAAGGAGTTGGATCAGACAATTTGATTTGGTGTTTAACTTTGTCGGTCCTGCCGAAATCCAGATCGTGTTTGGCAAATACTTCAGGAATATTGTTGAGTTTATGAACAATGCGTTCTTTCCAGTCTGGCGTTAAAGGGGAATCTCCAAAGTTGTACTTTGGTTGAGATGGAGGTAATGACTCTGTAGATGGATCTGAATAATGCACGTGTTGCTCTTTGGAGATGACTTCCTGGAGGGCGCTGATTTCTGCAATAATAGCTCGAGCTGGAATATGGATTTCATGGTCAGACTCATTACTTACTACAACAGGCAGAAAACATGGCCGACATTTAGGTAAGTCCACAAGGCAGGTTTTTACTAGGAGTCCACCAGGCAGAGAACTGGAGGTGGGGTATTCCAGAATAACCGCTTTCTCGCCTTGGAATAGCCTTGTGACCAGGGATCCCTCAAGGACAGTGGTTTGGCCGGCAGTAATGGTATGTGGTTGGTCTGACTTCAAGATCACAGGAGCATACTGGTCATTTGAATTCTGGACATGGCGACACTGGAGGATTTTATAAACTGCAATGTAACCGGAACCAGTTGGCAGGAATGACTGCTCAGAGTGGGTATCACAGTGTTTGCTGTACGCAACGTCAAGAGTGTTGGTACCAACAAGTATCATTGGGTGTGATTGCTGGACGTCAGGCACGACAAGAGCAAGTGTATCAACATTAATGGATGAACCAAGAAAATCAGCTGGGAACGTCATGTTAATCTCAATGTATCCCAGGTAAGGTACGGCTTGTCCATTTGCTCCTTCTACTTCCAACAGATCATTTAATGGTTTGATTGGATGGTCTGAAAGATGAGCATTATAGAAGGAACAAGGAATGGTAGTAACCTGAGAGCCAGAATCAAGAAGACAGCTGAAATGGTCGCCCTTGATTTGAATTTGTCCTGTGCTTTTGGTCCCCACAAGCCCTTTTGGCAGCAATGGAACTTTCTTGTGGTTTCTGGGACTGTTAGTGCACGCAGCTCCTGTGTGTCCCACCGCAGAAGCTCCTTCTAGTTTAAAGATGAAGTATTTCTAGCATCCCATTCTTGCTGTTTTGTCCTTAATTGTTTCTTTTTCTGTTCAACGAGACTGGGGTTTGCTCTGTTGTTGCAGGTGGAAGAAACATGGCCATCTTCTCCACAGTTAAAACAGTACCATGGCTTGGGTTTGGTATTTGACTGAGGTGAAGAATGACAGGTCTTGGTTTGTCGTGGCTTAAACTTTGACTCGGTTGGACTTTTTCGGGACAAAAGTTGGGACATTTGCTGTTGGAGGGTTTGAAGTTGTTTTTTCATTTCTTTTAGCTCTTCATTGGCTGTTGAGTGCCCACAAGAACAGGTACTTTGGGATTGGATGTTTGCTTTTTGTTTTGATGAACCGATGTATTTTTTCATAAGTGACTCCTTAGCAATTTGTCTGTCTTCTTCTGTCCGTAACGACAACAATAAGTCAGAGAAAGGTGGTGGGTTGTCCTTTTGCTGTTCTAATTGTAATTTGGTTAGTATAGTGTTATCCCAACACCCACGACAAAACTGCTTCAGCAGATGTTTATCCATGTCAGCAGCTGCAAGTCCTCCTTGCTTTACAACAGTGCTGAGGGTGAGCTGCAGTCTTTGGAGGTAAGCGGATGGTCGTTCACCTGGATTTTGGAGAATATTTAAATATTGAGCATACAATTCTTCACCATCTTGCACTGTTCCAAAAGCTGAGTCAAGTACACTAAGTATGACTGCAGGCAATGTGTTGGGACTTAGACCCTTAACCAAATCAGCAGCAGGTGACAACAGGCTCTCTATGATACGTCTGGTGACGTATAGAGCTGACAAACTGGGGTCGGCGAGCAGTAGATCAATTTGGGAACGCCATGATTCAAAATCTGCTTCACTACTTGGCTTAGGAATCCTTCCTGAAAAAGCACGGAGACGTAGTGAAGTTGTGGCGCTTATGTCTGGGTTTCGGACCACATGCTCAACAACAACCCTTTGTATTTGTGGTGGGTTGAGATCATGTGCTGTGAGTGATACTCTTGGAGCTGGTCCAGTCTGGCTCTGACGAGGTCGTGCCCCCTGCTGGTCAGTGGAAACCTGTCTGGCAGGAGGTGAAGACAGTTTCTGCCGCTCCAGTTCCCTTTCTTCTTCCTCTACGCCAATGTCCTCGTCTGCTCCATTTTCCTCATCATATTCACTTTTTCCATCATCACCTGCTCCTGCTTCATGCAAATGTTGACCGATCTGCCCCATTACTGTCTTCAAGACATCTTCAAACCGGTCCCCGCTGCGATCAGCAATATGCTTGAGCTCCTTGAGGTAATTGGGAGGGGGACTGCTGCTGTCCTCTGTGGCGGCGTACTCACAGGCCAAAGCTGTGACGCGGAAGACAAGGTCGGCAACAATTTTAGAACAGTGGGTGTAAGGCAGAAACGGCTCTAGAGTTGTAAGAGCAGAGGTATCCACAAACTCAGCGATCAGGTTTTTAAAGAAAGTACTCGCAGGATCATTTACGTAAAAATGACGCTTAAGATTACCATAAGTACGCAAGTAATCAAGTATTTCGGTATCAGCTTTTGTGTTAGACACACCGGAGATCATCACAGACTGTGATATATTTATGCCGGAAAGTGCAACTGAATCCATTTCTGATCGTCAACTAAAACGAAGCAATTAAGTAAAGAAAGGTTGTGTTCGTGACCCCAAAATATTCACACACAAAGGCTCCTAGCTGGCTCGCCACTTGTAACGCGGTTGAAGGACCAGGGCGCCTGACTGCAGCTACATAGCCAATGAGCTCTCAGAAGCAGTCTCGACTATGGAGCCTGAGTGTGTGAGGAAAACACAGGAAACCAAAAGTAGAGCTCAAAAATATATATATTGTGTTTGTTATGATAAATATAGAGACAGATATACAAAAAATATATATATGTATAATATATCACAAACAAAATAATGCTGACAATACAAAACAGCTTATCATGTTCCACAAGGAGGTGGGACGAGGTTTAGTCCAGCATGAGATTTGGTTCAATTCCATGGACCTGTGATAGGTCACGTGACAACAGTTTTTGTAAGTCAGTCCATAGGTTTATGAGTCCTACCGCAACATAGCGGTGGTCGGGTGGCTCGCCATCCCGCGCTGATCAGGGCTGATCGCGGGGAAAAAAAAACCTGACCTAAACAAGGTCAAAAACATAAATTATCATTCACAGAAGAAAATGAAACAGCATTCTACTGCTGTGACAAAATAAATACATAACTCCATAAATAACAAAGTCAAGTAATTAACGCCATGTGTCATACAACAATCAATAAACCATCTTCTCTTATGATGAATCTCATTCAAAATATTATTATAGAAAAACATTATCATGGGTCCCATCAAAGTATATCAGCAATAAAGCTAATAAACATTATCCAACATTAACATAACATTATCAAATATCTTTACAAAACTCATTTACTCACAGATGTTGCGCAACAGATTCAATAATCTAAATGGATTTTAACTCAATGCAAAATTTCATAGGCCGTTTTGGCATTTCATCAGAAAAGTAACAAAAAACATCCAAAACGGACAAAACTACAGAAATCAAATCACTCGTTCAACTCTAGATACGTTAATTCGAAATTCGGCCATAGTAGAATAAACAAAGACAACAATATTCAATGAATAAAACCAGTAATTCAACTTACTGTCGCTAGCCTAGCATCAGCTTACCGGCATTTTAGGATGTGCGACCGCCGCTCCGCATTTACAGTGATTGCGACCGAACAAAACAAACAAATAACTCACCGTTGAGTCGATTGTGAGGTAGTGTAAAGATGAATGAATCGGCTGGGTTATTGCACGCTGTCAACTAGTATGCAATGTAAACTTTGTCAATATCTGACAAGTACGCCAACCACAGGGACAACAGCAGCCGGGGAAGCAGGGAAGATGCAGCTGATTGACCCGGAAGTTATATGGGGTTCATTCCCGCCACAATAAAGGGACTAGCGGAAGTGGGAACAGAAGTCACCGTGGTTACATGATGTTCAAAATGTGCTCTGGCACAATAATAACCATCACTTGCTACTGAAAACAAGAAAAAAGCCGGTCCTGCTATGGGCTGAACCATTTGTTAATGGTGGAGGGGGGGAACACTTTGCAATATATTAAGTTTTAGTATTTATATTCACTGTTGACTGTAACTACACTCAAACTGTTAATGCTATCTTATTTTAATAAACAACACTGTCATATGCAAAACTGGGGTGGCAAGGGATCATTTTAGGGTGGCACTTTCCACCCCATGCCACCCTTCTAGATCCGCCCCTGGGTAGCAGTGTCGTGTTATTTTTCGCACCGTTTGTTTGGTAGGGCTCATGTGCAGCTGGGATACCAGCAGGATGTGTTGTAAGTCCTGTCTGGAAATAAGTGGGAAAAGGTATGTTTAATTAATGTCATAAATCATCAGTTTATTTCCTTGACCCTTTTATTCTATACCTTTGTCCTCGGAACTGTTATTGATCTTCTGATCCAGTATTTAAAACTACAAACTCCTTATACAGTGGCTTGCAAAAGTATTCGGCCAACTTGAACTTTCCCACATTTTGTCACATTACAGCCACAAACATGAATAAATTTTATTGGAATTCCATGTGAAAGACCAATACAAAGTGGTGTACACGTGAGAAGTGGAACGAAAATCATACATGATTCCAAACATTTTTGCTGATCAGAAATGCAGCCAAGAGGCCCATGGTGACTCTGAACGAGCTGCAGAGATCTACAGCTCAGGTGGGGGAATCTGTCCATAGGACAACTGTTAGTCGTGCACTGCACAAAGTTGGCCTTTATGGAAGAGTGGCAAGAAGAAAGCCATTGTTAACAGAAAACCATAAGAAGTCCCGTTTGCAGTTTGCCACAAGCCATGTGGGGGACACAGCAAACATGTGGAAGAAGGTGCTCTGGTCAGATGAGACCAAAATGGAACTTTTGGGCCAAAATGCAAAACGCTATGTGTGGCGGAAACTAACACTGCACATCACTCTGAACACACCATCCCCACTGTCAAATATGGTGGTGGCAGCATCATGCTCTGAGGGTGCTTCTCTTCAACAGGGACAGGGAAGCTGGTCAGCATTGATGGGAAGATGGATGGAGCCAAATACAGGGCAATCTTGGAAGAAAACCTCTTGGAGTCTGCAAAATACTTGAGACTTTTTTTCTAATTGCCTACATGGGATATACAAATGCATTATTTTATTTATTATTTATTTATTTCCCTTTATTCACCCATACTTGTACAGCAATGGCTTCTAACTCTTGTGTTGAATTGAGTTGTCAATAATTAAAGTTTTGTTTTAGGACTATGGCAAATCCTCTCCCAATTCCATTTTATTCATCATCATTTATTTATATAGCACTTTAAAAACACACCTGGTAGACCAAAGTGCTGTACAATACTAATATGCACATAGTAATAAAACCAGACATAGCAAAAAAAAAAAAAGAAGTCAGTTACCCACAGAGTTAAAAGCCAGGGAATAAAACAGGTTTTGTGTGCTCTCATGACTGCATGCTGATGTGCCTTCATTCAGGCTTCAACGTACCTGCAGGTAGAGCTGCTCCCAGCTTTTTAACATCAAATTTGTTTTTTTGGTATTAAAATGTCCCAAACACTGGTGTATTTTACATCTTTAAAAAGATGTAAATATATTTTTGACTTTGTCTCTTATATGAGACAAAGCTGCATCACTACAGCAGGAATACTAACAGACTTTAAAAAATGAGTTATTTGTGTTTCTGAGCAGTTTTTACGCACTGAAATGAATCTTCTGTCCTTCAGTTTTAATCACTGAAGCTGTAGTTAGATATTATGCCGTTTTATATATACTATACATAAAATGTTTAATATCTCAGCCTACATCATATGCAAGAATATGTTATGACTAACATTACTGCCTAGACCAAGCAAGAGAATTTTTAATAAGACATTATTAACTTTCAAAGCCTTTATTGAGACAACTGAATCGAAATGTTAAGAGACACATTTAAATATTAGTGATTATTTATATGAATCAGTTTCATGCTATGTCTGCACCTCTGAAGCCCTACTGATCCCCCATGACTGCATTCATGCAGATCATTTACATGAGATGAGCAAGTCTGTGTACCAAAAAGGCTCTGACAATGGCTGGACATAATGACAGCTATTGATGGAAAAGTGCCTGGTTGCGTGACACTGACCTTATGTTACTAAATATAGGCTGTCATATATTAACTGTTCCTCTGCGTTCCTCACTAAAAGTTGCCATGTGTGCTGTCAATCTCATCGTCCTCCATGCTGGGAAACAACATGTGGCCCAAAATGTTCTCCAAACTTTCAGAATCAATTGCATGAAGCCTCCGGAAGTATCCAACAGAAAGGCAGATATCACAGAAATGCTGATTTGCATGGGACTAATCACTGTCACAGGGCTTCTGTGCTCTGGTTTGAGAGCAGAAGGAGACACAAATTCCTGTGAGGGTTGCATCGATAAGACCATCCAGCATAAAGATCAGTGCCAAACAAAAATTTGCAGATCCATCAGCTGTGGCAACTGCTTACAAAAAAAGGAGCAGCTAGAAAGAAGCTCATCTTGTCCTTGTTTAGTCCCCTGAAGACTCTTATTGAAAATGTACAGCCTGCTTGTTAGTGTTTGAATATATTGTTAAGGAATTCATTGGGAAATTTTGAATGACAATTAAGCTTTACTGTAATCATCTATACAGCAATTTTAAAATAGTTCATGTTTAAGATCCAACTAAAAATCAAGCAAAATAATCTATTATCCTCAAGCCAACCCAACAACAACCACACTGGTTGGGACCTGGTTTAACAGCCGTGTACACTTCGGGCAGTACCTTTCCATAGTAGGAGATGGCCTCTTTGTACTTCTCGATAATGTCCTCAGGACTCAGGCAGTTCTTTGCTCGTCCAATCTCAGTGCTGGTGTCCGCACTAATGCCGTTGGTTGTGAGGGCTCCTACAGTCAAAACAGGACAGCATAAGATTGGTACAGCAAAGAAACAGAGAAGACAGTGCATCACTCTGGTCTGCTACTAAAGGAAAGGAAGGAGAAACAGAGTGAACAAAGGAAGAAGAGAAAACTCTTTAAAGGAAGAGTACTGGACACCCCGTCAACACAAATACTTTCAAATATATTACATAACACAGACCACGTTACAGTAATGGATTGAAATATTGTTGAAAACCCACAGGGTGATGAACCAAATGTGTTTATCCCATTTTTCCAATTTAAAAGAACTAAAACATGAAGGGGTGAAATTAACAATAAGATATAAACACAGCCACAGGTAAACTTACCTGTTAGTCTTTAAATGAAAGTGCAGAGGGCCTCTCTAAGCCAAATCTGATTAGAATACACACTGACCTGTGTGTGTGTGTGTGACTGTGATGTTGTCACAATGTATACGATGTGATGCTGACCAAATGACATTTGCATCATGAAGGGGCAATGATTGTGCAGTGCAACACACTGTGTAATGTTTTAGTTAGTGAAGATACAAATATACACAAAATATAATAGAACATACTTGCTAATATAGTGACAGATTCAGCAACAGTGAGCGTTTAGTAAGCAGGAAGTCTGCACGACTGGTGTTTGACTGCCCCCTGCTGGAGCAACAACAGTCTTCAAAGAGAAATATTCTAGTAAGCAATTGCTTTAAATCATTTTGATAGAGTTCAATTATTTTTCTTTCGTAATCAAGAGTAAGATGTAAGCTGGTATTATTAATGGGTCAATAAATAAGGAATGGAAGCAACTGAGAGAGGTCATTTAAAGATCTGGTGACTGAAAGTGAGGCTGTGAGGAAAAAAAAAAATGGTGAAACCAAACCAACAGAGGAGAACATCTGTCACAGGAGGGAGAAGTACATCAGGTGATTTGTGAAACAAACTATGTAAATCAAGGTGGTGACTGTGAAGGATGAAGAGTGATATAAAAACAGATGCAAACGAGGGCACGTGTGATCACAAGCAAGCAGGCAAATTGTTGTCCAGAAGAGCTAAGTTGGTTATACATTCCATACCTGGATCAATGAGAACCTCCTGAGCCCCTACAGACAGAGAGAGAGAATGCAGATTCACTCCATGACGCAGGGAGTAATGTTAGCAGTGTTAGTCCCAACAATTTGCAAAAATGGCTGCTGCTGGTTTGCCATGACACACTCTGAGCATGTAGCTGTATTATTGACACTGCTCATTCATCGGCCAATCAACATGCTATTAAGTGATGACAAACAATTTTGAGCTCAATAAGGTGTGGTGAATAAAGCTTTGTGTTAAGCTTCCAAACATTTACACTGCTGCAGCTGCTGCCACTCTGGCTCATTGATATACTACACCGCTATACACACTATAGTAGTATTTTAACTCTAACTACATAAGAGCGCCATACATGTTACATTTTATGCATAGTAGTACTTATAATATGTAATACAAAGTGGTTGTAACTATATGGAGGGTGATTAAATTTCATTAAAACCATGTGCGAAACAGAGCGTGTGCAATGGTACTAAAAAAGTTAAGTAATAAACAAATAGTATATTTTACTCTTTGTGAATTAGGCCAAATGTGTAAAATCTGCAAACATGAGGCAGCACTGGTGCCAAAGTAACTGAGGGAGGGAGGCAGTATAATGCCTTAATAAAGTGCTGCATTTGAATCGCAACACCTGCTCAAAATCTCATTTCATTTCATTCTCCTCATCACAATAAACAAACTGTTTGTTTAACAACAAACTGTATTCACTGGCTTTTAATACAGTGTGAGAGTTATTTGATGCTAATATTATAAGTTATTTGGTACTAGTTATTTTGTAGTTCTGTACAGAACTTTGGTCAACACTGCTGCTGTAATGAAATGTGCTATAAAAATAAAACAAACTTCAACTTAATATTATTAATGAAACTAATAAACCCAAACTGATCATCTTCAAAAAATAAAGAAATATATCTGAATAAAACTGAAAAGAAGAACTCTACTTTTGACAAATTCGGAAAACAAAATATTTAAGTAGTACAAAACCTAGAATAATTCTGGCCCATACTGTACATATCAGGGCCGCACGCTTATGCTCAAAATGATAATCATGATTACTTACAACATTGACATTTTGATGATTTCTCAGGATTAATCAATCATTTTATTGCCAAAAACACAACATATTAACGGCAATGTAGTGTGACATCATTTGCGTCAAAATAAATGTATTCCACCTTATCAACCTAACACATACATACAAAAAAAAAATCATCACCAAACTTAACACAAAATTAAATCAGCGCGGGGTACGACTTTCATTCTTACGGGCGATCGTGGCTCAAGAGTTGGGAGTTCGCCTTGTAATCGGAAGGTTGCCGGTTTGAGCCCCGGCTCAGACAGTCTTGGTCGTTGTGTCCTTGGGCAAGACACTTCACCTACTGGTGGTGGTCAGAGGGCCCGGTGGCGTCAGTGTCCGGCAGCCTCGCCTCTGTCAGTGCGCCCCAGGGTGGCTGTGGCTACAATGTAGCTTGCCATCACCAGTGTGTGAATGTGTGTGTGAATGGGTGGATGTGTAAAGCACTTTGGGGTCCTTAGGGACTAGTAAAGCACTATACAAATACAGGCCATTTACATTGCATTACATTCCTTTTATTTAAAAGACATATTTTCAGAGGGACGGGACTAAAACTCATAGCGACATGAGACCCCTCTCTGTTTCTGGAAATGGTTTCATGCAGTTTGTAAAGTGTTTTCAGGTGTTTGAGTAAGTTAGTTGTGGCACAAACACTAAGATACTTCTTGATTAACATCACTTGAACTAAATAATACAAAGTATTGCCAAATAAATGATATTTTGCTTCGCAGGACAAGCTCTTTGCCTTCTGCTGTGCCAGATATTTGAACTTTCTTGTGCATTTGTCTTTAATTCAGTGTTACTCATCCAGTCAACAATCAGGAAACTTCTAGCTGCACAGTGCAGGGGACAGGCAGGCAAATACTCAGACGCTCATTTAGGGAGCTCTCCGATTCCATTTTCCTTTACGTTCTGTTTGCGGAGCATACATTTTTAGTAGTACTCAATTATTTAATTATTAAGAGCTAAAATCGTGTTCAAGATTCAAATTCAATAAAACTGTGCAGCCCTAGTGCATAGCTGAATTTCTTTTTACTGAACATTTAGCTTTAATTTGTTTGCTGTTACATTTTTACTGTCACTGAAATTCCCTTTTTTAGTTATTTTAATTTGATCATTCATTTAATGTTGTTGTACAGCCTTATGTAGTTTATAAATACTTAAAACTATCTGGAAATTTATTGTTAGGAAAAAAAAATTCCAATCCTAAATCCACACATCCTCAGATTCATTCAGACAAATGCGTTTTAATAGTCTTTGTGTTTAGCAGACGGTCTACAGATTCAGTTAACTTAAGGTATACACAAAGCTGTGTTAAAATTAGAGCAAGTTAATAGCAAGTTAATAACAAGGCAGGCAGAATAAATGATGTTAACTGTAAATTAGCAGTCATCGGGTTAGGTGAGAAAAGCTTTGGAGGTTTGAGGAGGTACTCTACACACAAAGTAAGCAGCTTTCTTGAGCAAGCAAAGCTTAGCAGTGTTTGCGCTGCTGATCAGTAGAGATATTCTCACTCAGTTACAACTCACACATAGAAAACAGTCATCAAGGCCACCGCTTGACAGCACGGTTATAGAGCAATGTGCTCACCTGCTCTGTGGCGTTTCCCTGCATCTAGTGGCTGGGAGATACTCTGTTTGCGCCCCATCATCTTCCCCGCTGTGCCTCCAGGGTAGTGGAATATGACAGAGGCTGAACATAAACCCTCCAGTGCAGCTGCAGACAAAAAAAAAAAAAAAACAAAAAAAAAAACCCACACACAACACACTCAGATCAGTTTGCACTAATGATTATTTGCTTCAAAGTTTTGAGATCTGCCTGTAAGGCGAGCAAAGGCTATAGTATTTACTCTCGTCAACAACTGTAGTATTAAGTCTGCTTCCTCCCAAACTTACCACCTAGCCAGAGGAAGTCATTAACTCCCCTGAGCAGCTCCACAGCCATGTGGTAGTGGACCAGCGCGTCCTGCAGCATGCCTGCCTGGAGACACAAGTCCCCAACGTGCTTCCTCTTCTTCAGACAACAGCAGGGTGAATCAAGTGTGTCAATTCAATCTGGAATAAATGTTTCGATTTTTGGCAATTGATTTGTTTGAATACAAAAAACAACTCCGACTTATGCTGTTGTAATTTCCTATGTCAGCAGGGGGTGGGGAGTCTTCTACAATGAGGATATATTAGGAGGGAGAGCATAAACAAAGAAGATCAACAAGACAAGGACAGAGTATGAGCTGTCCTACCACCACTTGGCCTTTAGCCTTGCACAAGAACACACAGGAGGTAACAACTTTACCAGGACACACAGGGAACTTAGCTGCCTTGTGCAAGATATTTGAGACGTCTAAAAAACAGGAGGTTGAATGAAAACAATATGAGGGATCAGCAGGTGAAGTGAATTCATGGGCAGAATTCTCTTAGGAGTGTCATCTAGAAGCAGGGATATAGAAATCTACAGGAACAGCTATTCTGGGAGAACTGTGTCACACATTTGGGCAGTTTAAATATTCATACAAATGCTCAGCAGGCTGCTTGTGAACAGTTTTCTCTCTGATAATTATTTCTGGTAGGAAACTAGACTGCTTAGTAATTAAAAAAAAACATATCAAACTAGATCTGCAGTTATGGAAACTTTCATCTGATTCGTGTCTTAGGAGCTGCTGTGCCAGGCTGGAATCTAGCACATGATCTCATGAATAAAGAGATGAGATCTGATCTGTGCCAGACAGATCACAAAACAGCACCTTCTTATTCCCAAATGCTCTTTAAAGCTGGGATGAACTTCAGCAGCAATGACATGTAATGCTCAGGAGACCAAACTATCAGCTCCTCCTTCATCAGTGTCTTCATGTTTCAGTATTAAAAGCACCTTTTTTAAAAGAACTATTTGGTACATTTTTTTTAAAATATTTTGCATATAGATGGCACGATACCACTTTTTTATGTCCGATACCGATACCGATATCATAAATTTGGATATCTGTCGATACCGATATGAATCCGATATAGTGTGTTTTTTAATCAATAAAACTTTTTTTTAATATCTTGCTGCATTTTGTATAAGTTCATACTCAAGTTTAAATAAATAACAACACTAAAGCTATTCTGTTATACCTGTATGTAAAAAATACACTGCGCCCAAAATATTTCATAGTTCAGCAACACTGATCAATCTAATAAACTTAAACCTGCTCCATCCTCCCTATTCTGGTATTTTAAAGAGTACTTAGCAGAAATATTAAGCAACCTAACTAATAGGGTTGCATACTCCCAGCAAAAAAAAAAAAAATAGGGAACCACCCCCCACCCTCCACCTCATGATGCTTAATCGATGTAATCAAATTTAATTTGATGCAGGGGGAAAATGCACAGAAATAAATTATTTTTCAAGAATAATTAAATAGATTCAACATCTTTCTTCAACAGAACTGCAAACTGCACAGATGGTATCTTCCCAAAGGAAAAAGTACTATAGCTTACTAGGGTATATTAGACTTAACAGTTACTATATACAGTAATGGACTTCTATATATTTTATATCAGATTAAAACTTTGGGTGTAAGAGTCAGATAATTATTTATTAAAAGCTAGACATTTTAAATGAGAATAAGAAAGAAAAGTATGTCTTTGTGCCCCCTTTTCCCTGTTCATGCCCTATCGGCCCCCCTGGCTAAACTTTGCTAGATCCGCCCCTGCACAGTTACCAGCCGTCAGCTACGTAGAAAAAGATCCTGGTGTACAAAGTATTAATAAATAAATTCTAACAACAGCTTATCAAGCTTAAACGTGCTGCTGTTGTTCAGCCGCTGGTTTCCTCTTTCTGGTGAGAAGTGGGCCAAAAACTAAGAAGAGAGACGGAAAAGCCGATCAGCTGATCATTAAGCAGTTTCACGATTGAAGTAGCAGCAGGAGAGAGAGAGAGAGAGAGAGGCAGTCGCTCCATAAGCTTTACAAACATTCAGAGATGAACTTACACACTTGCTTTACTTCTCTCTGGGAAAACTTCCTCGGAGATGAAATGCTGGTTTGCTAGCAAGGCTACAAATACACACAGCGGCTCTATCACGTGATGCACACTGCTGCGACGTGCTACGGTTATGAGACGAGTTACGCTGTGTAGCAAGTTTTGTGAGGTGCTTTTTTGATATTTAATGGATCGATTACATTTTTTATTTCTCGCCGATATCCGATCCAGTAATTTGGGTCAGTATCGGACCGATACCGATATGTAATATCGGATCGGTCCATCTCTAATACAAACAACTTGAATTTTACAGTAATTATTTATTTAAAGTAAGTTAAATGTCACCGTTATAGCTGTCCTCCAGCTGGGGCTGTCCAAATACAGAGGCTGCATCTACCTGAGGAGCCGGTGTCGTGCCAAACTAGGTATCCCCGACAGAATTTGTTTCCCCCTACGCTGGACTGTCCAAATCACGGACAAATAGTATCCCACATTGTTGATTTTTAGTTTACAAACACTTCTTATAATGACTAACTACTCCTGACATTTTTGAGATGTTAGCTCTTTATACAACGAAGTTATAGTGGGATACAAATAATATCAGGCTGACCCTGCCACAATATGTTCCCCCTGTGTAAATCACGGACAAACAGTATCCCACATTGCTGATTTTTTGTTCACAAACACTTCTTATTATGACGCATTACTCCTGAAACTTTGGAGGATTTAGCTCTTTATATAGTAAAGTTACAGGAGAATAAAAATAGTTATCAGCCAAAATGTTAATGGTTTATTAAAATAATCCCACCTGACACCCGTGAGCAATAAATATATAATTTTCTGTTGTAACCCTCAAACAGAATGGTAATGTAACGATACAAATTTTTCACAAAATGAAAACATCAGTACTTCTTGCGTGCTCCCAGCACAGGGGAAACAAATTCTGTCGGTGATACCTACTTTGGCACAACACCGGCTTTCGTGGTCTAAGTGGGCCGGGTCCTTCGAAAGCCGGGTAGGCTGGAAGTGAGCGACTGTGACTGTCTAGCCTCCAGAATTATGTCACAACCTCTTTCGGTGGAGTGAAACTCTGCTGTCTGCTCCTTGCTATCTAAAATATAATGTTATGTGATGGCTGCGTGCAGACAGGAGAAGGACCCAAAGTGCAGACTCCGGAGACAGAAAGTAACTCAAAACAGTTTTAATTTTAAACTCAAATGTAACATAACTGAAAATAACAAAATAGACTTACACCAGAGGACTGAGAAAAAACACACAGCTAAATAAACGGTAGATCGCGACAATGACAAACTGAAACACAGGGCTTAAATACATAGAGGGAGCAATCAGGGAATGGACAACAGGAGGGAAACACAGCTGGGGCAAATCAGAACTGACGAGACAAGGAAGCGTAAACTGAACACACTGAGATAAGACAGAGATCTTCAAAGTAAAACAGGAAACACATAACACAGACTGAACAAAAGACACAGACTCACATGTAGGCACTACAACAGAGGGAACAGAGATGTGGGACCAGGGCAGACACAGACACAGACTGGACACGGGGATATAGCAGACAGGGGAGACAGCAACCAAGGATTACACAGAAACAAACCATAAGACATGACTCTAACGAAAACCCAAAGACTAGAAATTATAAATAATATAATAAACTCAAAAACCCTGGTTCAACGACCCAGGCATCCTAACAGTATCCCCCCCTAAAGGGCTGGCTCCCAGACAGCCCAACCCGAAACACCAAAACAAAAAACAACCCAACCAGGGCGGGCGGCGGGGGAACAGGTAGGAGGGACCGAAATGAAACAAACACACGGAGCCAGAGACAAAAAAAAAAAAGCCCAAAACAACAGAACAAAACAACAGCACCGCGGCCCAGCAACAGTCCAAAAGAAAACAGACCAAAAGCCAATGAAAGGCGCAGAGGCCCAGGCACCAGTCTCGAAAAGGTACAGGAGGCCAGCCCGGAGGCTGACGGCACAACAGTCCAAACCCGGGCAGGTCAGGGGGGCGGCCCGGAGGCAGGCGGCCCCAGAGCCAAAAGGACAGTTCAGGAGGCCGGCCGGGCGGGGGCACCGGCGGCAACCGAGCAGGTCAGGAGGCCGGCCGGGCGGGAGGCACCGGCGGCGACGTAGGTCAGGAGGCCGGCCGGGTGGGAGGCACCGACGGCGACGTAGGTCAGGGGGCCGTCCGTAACGGCAATGACGTCCAGTCTTCGGCCTGGAAAGTGGCCGAACAGGACGAGCAGGACGTGCAGGCCGGACAGGACGAGCAGGACGTGCAGGCCGGACAGGACGAGCAGGACGTGCAGGCCGGACAGGACGAGCAGGACGTGCAGGCCGGACAGGACGAGCAGGACGTGCAGGCCGGACAGGACGAGCAGGACGTGCAGGCCGGACAGGACGTGCAGGCCGGACAGGACGAGCAGGACGTGCAGGACGAGCAGGACGTGCAGGACGTGCAGGCCGGACAGGACGAGCAGGACGTGCAGGCCGGACAGGACGAGCAGGCCGGACAGGACGAGCAGGACGTGCAGGCCGGACAGGACGAGACTGCATGGGGACCCCAGGCGACGCCGAAGGCGAAGACTCGGAGGCCGGACCAGGCGACGCCGAAGGCGAAGACTCGGAGGCCGGACCAGGCGAGGGCGAAGGCGAAGACTCGGAGGCCGGACCAGGCGAGGGCGAAGACTCGGAGGCCGGACCAGGCGAGGGCGACGACGCAGGGAACGGCGTGGGAGCCGCAGGTGGTGGCGCCGCAGGCGACGCAGGTCGCTGGACGGGCCCCTCGGACCCTCCAGCGGGAACAGGCGGCAGGACGGGCCCCTCGGACCCTCCAGCGGGAACAGGCGGCTGGACGGGCCCCTCGGACCCTCCAGCGGGAACAGGCGGCTGGACGGGCCCCTCGGACCCTCCAGCGGAGGCAGGCGGCGGAAGCAGTCCCTCGGACCCTCCAGCGGGAACAGGCGGCTGGACGGGCCCCTCGGACCCTCCAGCGGGAACAGGCGGCTGAAGCGGTCCCTCGGACCCTCCAGCGGGAACAGGCGGCTGGACGGGCCCCTCGGACCCTCCAGCGGGAACAGGCGGCTGGACGGGCCCCTCGGACCCTCCAGCGGGAACAGGCGGCTGAAGCGGTCCCTCGGACCCTCCAGCGGGAACAGGAGGCTGGACGGGCCCCTCGGACCCTCCAGCGGGAACAGGAGGCTGGACGGGCCCCTCGGACCCTCCAGCGGGAACAGGCAGCTGAAACGGTCCCTCGGACCCTCCAGCGGAGGCAGGTGGCGGAAGCAGTCCCTCGGACCCTCCAGCGGGAACAGGCGGCTGGACGGGCCCCTCGGACCCTCCAGCGGGAACAGGCGGCTGAAGCGGTCCCTCGGACCCTCCAGCGGGAACAGGCGGCTGAAGCGGTCCCTCGGACCCTCCAGCGGGAACAGGCGGCTGAAGCGGTCCCTCGGACCCTCCAGCGGAAGCAGGAGGCTGGACGGGCCCCTCGGACCCTCCAGCGGAGGCAGGAGGGGCCCCTCGGACCCTCCAGCGGGAACAGGCGGCTGGACGGGCCCCTCGGACCCTCCAGCGGGAACAGGCGGCTGAAGCGGTCCCTCGGACCCTCCAGCGGGAACAGGCGGCTGAAGCGGTCCCTCGGACCCTCCAGCGGGAACAGGCGGCTGAAGCGGTCCCTCGGACCCTCCAGCGGAGGCAGGCGGCTGGACTGGTCCCTCGGACCCTCCAGCGGAGACAGAAAGCTGAACGGGCCACTCAGCCCCTCCAGTGGAGACTGAAGACGGCTGGAGCGATTCTCCAGAACCCCCAGCGGGACCAACAGATGAAGGCCGGACGGGCCCCTCGGACCCTCCAGCAGGACCAGGTCGCAGAACAGATGAAGTGGGTGTGATGTCAGAATGTCCAGAGTCAGAATGCTCAAATGGAGCATACAATAAACAGTCACCGTCTCCCCCGAGAGGAGTTTGCTCAACTGTCCTGGAGTGGCGGCGGCCTGAACGCCGTTTCCTTCGGGATGAGGAAACAGGAACTGGTGGAGAAAAGGAGACCTCCCCCTCATCCTCTGACCACATAGCCGCCAGGAAAAAGGCAGGCGAACGAGGACCCGGCTGGTGTAGGGAGGGAGAGGAAGTCCGTGGCAGTGTTGAGACAGGTGGAGAGTGTGTGTTGTCCTGGGGCAGCGGTTGGGAAGATGTAGTGAGTGAGAGAGCAAGCTCACCAGCCTTGACTTGCTCTCTCCAGGCAGTAATGGTGCCATCCAACTGGGTGTCCTTAGCAAACTGAGAGAGCTGAGGGTTATGACGAATGATGGCATCTACTGCACTTAGCCCAACTGCCATAGTCCGTAAATCCTGCGACTGGGCAATGCGGTCGAGCAGACTCACCATCCGCATCATCTCGCCGTCGAACTCCGAGGAAAAAGAGTCTGCGGGGTCCATGTTATGGTCGCGATCTTCTGTTATGTGATGGCTGCGTGCAGACAGGAGAAGGACCCAAAGTGCAGACTCCGGAGACAGAAAGTAACTCAAAACAGTTTTAATTTTAAACTCAAATGTAACATAACTGAAAATAACAAAATAGACTTACACCAGAGGACTGAGAAAAAACACACAGCTAAATAAACGGTAGATCGCGACAATGACAAACTGAAACACAGGGCTTAAATACATAGAGGGAGCAATCAGGGAATGGACAACAGGAGGGAAACACAGCTGGGGCAAATCAGAACTGACGAGACAAGGAAGCGTAAACTGAACACACTGAGATAAGACAGAGATCTTCAAAGTAAAACAGGAAACACATAACACAGACTGAACAAAAGACACAGACTCACATGTAGGCACTACAACAGAGGGAACAGAGAT
Source organism: Neolamprologus multifasciatus (assembly GCF_963576455.1). NCBI lineage: Eukaryota > Metazoa > Chordata > Actinopteri > Cichliformes > Cichlidae > Neolamprologus > Neolamprologus multifasciatus. Next base: position 25,417,299 of record NC_140459.1, read on the forward strand.
GTGGGACCAGGGCAGACACGGACACAGACTGGACACGGGGATATAGCAGACAGGGGAGACAGCAACCAAGGATTACACAGAAACAAACCATAAGACATGACTCTAACGAAAACCCAAAGACTAGAAATTATAAATAATATAATAAACTCAAAAACCCTGGTTCAACGACCCAGGCATCCTAACATATAATAATAATAATAATGCATTTATTATATTTGCATATTTGAGGGCGCCTTTCAGAAACCCAAGGTCACCTTACAAAAAACAAAATATATAACCGGACGCTGGCGTAAATTTTCGACCGTCTCACACTTCTGTTTAATCAGTTTTCTGTTTGACGTTTATTCAGCTGTGTGAAAACCCCCGGAGGAACCCTCCAGAGGGATTAATAAAGTTTTATTTAATCTAATCTAATAACTTTAATCTCAGCCACAGCAATTTACTCAGGAACTAATAAACTGAAAAAAGTCAAACAATAACATTTTTAGGTTATCTAAGTGACTTATCATGTTTAACCTGAGTAGCGAAAGACCGCGGGGGTTTGAAAAGGATGTGCCAGGAGTTCGCTGTTCTCGTCGGCTCAGCTACATTTGAAGTTTACACACCTACATTCTCGCCTGAAAATATGCTAAAAGTTTATTTTGCGACCCAGAAAGAGTAATAAGAGTAATATTAAAATTAAATAGCTGCTGCCATTTTTGGAAACTGGAATTGGCTAGGCCGCGATATGAATTCTGGGATATGGTTTTACATTTTTGTTGTCTGGGAGGAAAGTCAGGAGAAATTCGAGAGAATGGTGGCTCCAAGAGATTTTCGGGAGGGGCACTGAAATTCGGGATTCTCCCAGAAAAAGCGGGGGGGCTATTGCCCCCTCCACTTAGTCTCAAATTGGTTTGATGTTTCAGTGATAGGAAATAAAACTTTCCCTCAAGTAAGTCTGTTTTGAAAATGTAATGAGTAAAAATCACAGATGTGTTTAAAAATGTAGGGAGTAAAAGTAGAAAGTTGACAAAAATAAATACTTAAGAAAAGTACAGATGCCTAAAAACTCTACTTCAGTACAGTAATATGAAGTATTTGTACTTCATTACAAGCAGCTGAGGTGGGAAGTAAAAAGAGTTTTGAAAGAGATATGTGCTGAATATCAATGGTCACTTGAGGAGCTAAGACTGAAGCAACACAAATAAGATGGAAGCAATCCACTTTTTTTTTTTTTTTCTGTTTTCTGAGGTGTATTTCACACTTAATTGGCTGGCTATGAGTGTATGCCTGTGAGCCAGACCTGAGGTTGTGTGGGACTTTCCAGACATTCATATTATAGATATCTTTCTTTTGACTAGCTTAATTTCCCAGGGTGCATGGCTGCAGTTTGCCTTCCATAAATCCCTTTTCCTGCCAGGGTCTGAGGTAGGATTTTAAGGCCCTCTTTTGCAAGTCTATTTACAGCAAAGGGCTCTCCAAATGGACTAGAATGTGTTACATTTCAAAATGGAGATGGGACTACTGCAGCAGCATTTCAATGCGTTTAACCCCCCACCCCCAATACTTTAAATATCTTATTCAGGAATCATGGATACTTTTCTCTCAAAGTTGGAGAAATGTTTTCTGTCAGGTTCTCAGTGCCTGATCAATTTCTCTGATCATTTCCTGACTCTTTGTTACTTTGTTGTACTAAATCTTTTTCAGAAACCATAATGCAAGCACACCTTTTACCCTGCCCTTTAAAAACCCTTTTCTCTTGAATCTTTTTAATTAAGTTCTAGTATAATTTGATGTCAATGTCACTGCTGGTAGCTCATCACAACAGCTTAACAAATTTCTTTCTGTGAATTAACAATGATCCATTTAAAACAAAAGAAAAAGAAATCCATCAAGCCTTAAAGAGCGCGTGCATCAATTCAAATTACTGTGGATTTTGTGCCACACAATCTGTATTCATAACATGGCCCACAGTGTGTTTACTGTTGTGTGTTACACAGCTGTAGCGGTTTCTGAAAAGAGTCCTTAACAGGTCCACGCTGATAACATTAACACACAAGGATTTCTTTTCTTGTTTCTTTCAAATACTGTAGTCTAGTCAAAGCTGCTGGTATCTCAGAGACACTTGTGTATATTGCAGCAACGGGAAGAAGCTCTCACTCATAAATCATCATAACTTAGCAAATTATTGTGGTCAATGCTAAACATTTCCAGTTAATGTTGGGGCTGACAGGTACCCAGTCCAGCCGTGCCGTTGTCCTGCGACCTGTTTGTCATTCGTATTTGTGCCATATGGATTCATGTCAAAATATACTAGCAAGTCAGATTAAATTTAATCATAATATTGATTTGAAAAAAAAAAAGACCTAAATTTCCTCTGACATTAGCCCATCTGCAACATCATTGTCCATTATTACCTCCACCAAGGACTTAATGATTTATTGGTTGACTGATTGGTTGCTGACAAAAAGCCTTGTAACTTTAAAACTATGATTCCTAGTGTGGTGCATGTTGTCAGAATATAGAAAGTACTCTAAAAACACTTTGATTTGATGACACATTTACCTCTGACCTCTCCTTTAAAGTCTACTTTAAAGTCAATAGACTAATAAAAAGGTCAAAAATATAATAATGCTACATGCTGTTTCTTACTGCTATTGTTTATATAACATTGAGGTATATAGAGGAATGCTATATGGGGATTCTAAATATGACATTATAGTTTGCATTGAAATTTAATGCCATATTTGGTCACCTCATTTTTACATTTCACAACTGCCTTTCTTTCAACTTGACCTCAGAATTAAAGTATCATCAAGAGAACGGGCTGCCTAGTTAATTAGAAATATTCTGTAGTGTAATATTATATAATAAACTCAAGTTATTGAGTTTAGTGCTTCATGTTAAGTATTGTAAACATCATTTTCATAATGATGTTTACAATACTGTGTGCCACACAGTACAAGCATTACCAAAGCTTTTGAAACATTACTTGCAGCTTAAGTAACCATCAGAATGATGTTGATAACTCACAAACCAGTAAGTAAACAGAATTAATTGCTTTTAGAAATGGAAACCTATGAATTAAAGTTTATACTGTCAATATTTGCAAAACTGTAGTTTACCAAACTCGCTATCATTATGTTTGAAAATGTAGAAGTGTGGTTGGAGCATCACTGGTCACTCAGAAGGTCAAGGGAAGAACAGGAAATCTGTGCCGCTTTGACGGCCACAGGAATCAAATTTACAGCCTTTTTAGAGTCACTCTGGGTCCTTGTACACTTAAAGGTGTGTGTTAAAAGCTCAACAAGAGGATCTGGTCTTCTGCTCTGTCCTGTTTCTTGTCTATTGGAATGTGTCAGTGCGTAGCTGTTGCCCATTTGTCATGGTTAGTGTGACCGATTGTCAGCCTCTTACAGGTTTTCTCCCCCTTTTACTGAGAGGTCATGGAAATTAGTTGAACCATTAGATCCAAGCAAATGCGTACAAGCTAGTTTTAGGCACAGATTGCTTACTGTTGGGGAATCACAGGTTTTAACAGCATATGAAAAGAAAACAAGTTCCTTTTGTAATCTGTCATCTAATCAAAAAAGTGTTTTGTGTGGCATTGTATACGTCATCACTGCTTAGCTGAAAAATCCAGGAAGTTTTTTTTAATTAACTTCCTGTTTGGTAATGAAAGAAAAAGATGCAACTAAGGATGCACCGATACCGATACTGGTATCGGGTATCGGGGCCGATACTGTAAAATATGTGTGTACTCATACTCATAAAAGTTAACCGATACCATGAACCGATACCAACTTATTTCATTAATCAGAGGGTGGATTGTCATTTCTGTTGTACTTTTTTAGATTGGTCACTAGGGGGACATCCCGCGCTAAACAGGCACAGGGTTAGGCGAGTGAGACTGGCGGCTCCAGATAAAAAAGAGAAACTGGAGGCTGCTGTAGCTAGGCTAAACAAAATGTCAGCAGTGTGGACCGGAACAGCCAACTTTAACTCAGGTTTTGGAAAAGCGATGAAAAATGTCAAGAGAAAATCCACGGGCAGTTAAAATAACAGAGGCTCTGACTCATTTTATCGCTCTGGATGACCAGCCAATGCGGGTGTGTGTGTGTGTGTGTGTGTGTGGTAGAAGTATCGGTTTTTGTACTCTGTATTGGCAAGTACTCAGATCCAAGTATCGGTATCGTATCGGTTTGAAAAAATTGGTATTGTTGCATCCCTAGATGTAACAAACTGCTTGAACAGCTGAAAACGTATATCAAGCAGGAATGGAAAAGTCTTGGTTGTTTGGCTTTTTTTTAAAACAGGGATTGTTGCCTTTGATCATGAATGGTGTTCATAGTGTTATGGTGGATTTTACCATTAAGTGCACCTGGGTTTTAATACCGCTAAAATCTAATGTTTTTATGTCCATCTTTCCCTAGATTTCCAGTGGGTTCAAGGGGATGTTTGTGAAGTGCAGCTCATGGTCTACAACCCAATGCCTTATGAACTGCGTGTAGAAAACATGGTAGGTTGATTTATGACACTTAACCTTAACAAGTGTACCATAATCATGGTAAATATCAAAGCACAGAAAGTAGTTGCTATAGTAATAAGTTCCTAATAATACTGGTTTTCAGTTATTCTTGTTTGCTTAGTTATCCTACCTTAAAATCTTTCTTTTTTCTGACAGTTTCTAAATGAGTTTGGGAATGATTGCATTTGATTGTGAGAGCTCTTCTTCCTCCAGTGAGAGATCCATCTCATGATGCTTGTATTGCTTTATTCACCATCCTTTCAGAGGTCGACCGTTCCCTTTCCTTTTCTGTACTGAGAGAAAAACATATTTTAAAGTGGACATGAAACACATATCATATATAAAGGCTAATTTACACTATAGAGCCATACTCTCTAAAACGTACACATATTTAACGCTGCCTGTGAAGCTGGATTTAAGAAATCAGTGCTCAAGGTTTTAACCAACCAGCACAGTCAACCAGCCAACTATTGTGTTTATTGGCTGGTTGATGCTAATAGTGCTTAAAGTAATGTAAGTCTAACTTTAGGCACTTATTTCTTAAATGCAGCTTCACAGGCAGCGTTAAATATGTGTATGTTTTAGAGAGCAAGACACCATGATGTCTTTATACAGACAGGGTTTCATTTCTACTTTAAAAGAGACCATTTTAACCAGATTGTTTAATATTTAATAGTCAATGTATCTCCAGCTCATGCATAGATCTCTTTGTCTTCAACATCCATTTCTAACTTACAAACGTTGTCACTCTTGCTTTTTTTCATGCACACATGTTAAGCCACTTTATCAAGTCAAGGGGTGGAAAACATTTCCCAATAAATTGCTTTTCTTCCTGCTCACTGCTGTCTCTGTTCATGAATGCAGTGATGTGGGACCTCCTTGAAATGCAAAGCAATCCCAAGGCTCGATAAAAGGCCAGCAGCGGAAAGCCTTGCTTTATGCTGTTAGATAGCAGTGGCATATAGGAGTGTACACAATGCATTACATGTCAAAAGTGATGTTGCTTTAATTATTTGGAAAGTCGAGAACAAATTACCGTGAAAGTTTTGTGACAGAGCGTAAGCAGTGACAGTGGACTCCTAATTGCGGAGGTCATCTCAGAGCTGGTGCCAAACAGACTTGGACAAGTCTTGCTGGTTGATTTAGCCATGCTGCATCAACACATAATGGCACATGCTGTTACAGGAGACGCAGACAACCTGCAGTTTGGAACATCTGGTAACTCAAGGAATAGTCACAGTCCACTTGTCCCTGAATTTGCATTTCTATGTGTAACAAGCCAAATATTTGTCTGAGAAATATCATTTCTCTACACCGACTTTTAAGATATACCATACTGTTGAAAACAACTTTAAAGTTAGAGCTCATTAACATTTGGTGGCTGAACTAAATGTTCAGCCACCAAACTGGGGGCAACAAGATTATATAAAACTTGTTGCCCCCAGTTTTATATAATCTTTCACAGTAAATGCAAAGTTGTGTGCATTTGTAAAAAACATATGAAAAAAATGATTATTATCACAATAATAATCATTTTGTCTTTCTGCTGATTCCTGGAGGAATCCATATTCAAATATCTGGAAAGACAGCATCACTCTGGAATATGAGAAAACATTATACACTTATGTTATCATCCAATAGATGATTCCTAAACCCTCAAACCTCCTCAGTGAAGTATAATGATGGTATATTAAAGATAAACTGGAAGAACAAAGGAGAAAAAAGTCACAGTTTCAGTCAGAATTGTGGGCTAAATTGTTAAATTGTGTGCTTAGAGTCAAACAAGCACAATAATTTTAATAGCATGAGTGTTTTTGTGCACACTAAGTACTATGTATTGTGTTTGAACTGACCACTCTGTGTTCACTTTATGGTGTGCTATTGTGCGTTGGTTATTTTGTAGTCTGTTTGAAATTTGAACTGTATACTGCAGTGCAATACCAAATCATCATGTGCCAAGAAGCCTAGTTGTTATTATATATTTATATCGTGGTCTCTGTTAGGGGGTGGGATATATTCAAGTTGAACTAAAACCTTTGTCCTCAGAGGGTTGTGTTGAATGCAGAAAAAATGGGCAGTGGTCAGTGTCTATCAAAAGTGGTCCAAGAAAGAAGCAGAGGTAAACCAGACACAGATCATGGGCAGCAAAGGCAAATGCACATGGAGAGCGAAGGCAGGCTCCGAGGCAACAGACGAGCTGCTGTAGCTTTAACTAAGCAACACACTATGAGACAAACTGCACATAAACAGTTTGTGTGTTTGCTGATGTTTGTTGAGCTCGGAAACTCTGCATTTGAAGTTTCCTGCCGCAAACTACTGTTGCATAATGATACCTGGCTAAATTCATTGTTTTAACACTGTTTAGTTTTCAGTTTATTTATAGAAGTGTCAAAAATGTTTTGTAAGTGCTTATTTTACTTTTTCAATAAATGGTTATGGAGCTGTGTTGAGCCATTAGGTCTAACATGAAATATTAGGTAAACACAGTTGTTACTAATCATATTAATTAGGGTTCTGCATTAATGTGATTGGTAACACCTGTGTTTACCTACTCTATAATGTCAAAAAGCTGTGTAAAGCCCAAGGGAAGAGGTTTAAGATGCTACTATGCCAGTATGTTGTAAGGTGAATTAGTCACACAGACAAGGTCAGATATGCCACCATCTCCTCCCCACCTACAGGTAAACTGATCAGTTCACAGATGGAGACTGAAGCTTTCACATCTCCATGGCAGCTGGGAACCTTAGGTGGTGTTGTAGAGTCACGCCAGTAGACAGACAGAATGACGTAAGCTGCCAAGAGCGCCCCTGTAACCCAGACAAAGTGACTGTCGGTACACTAGAACAACCATTTATCCACTGTACAAAACCAGCTCTCTGAAACACACAAACACACAGGGTCACTTTTCCTTCTTCTCTCATCAAGGTGACCCTTTAGGTTGGCGAGGCAGCTTCTCCTTCTCAGTCACCACACGACTTCAGCGCTAACACACAGCTTTGCTTTGTGCTTTATCGATTTTCCGTTAAAGTGGTGCTTTTTACTACAACCGCCAGCTTTTCATTTTCAGAGGGGTCACCATCAGAAAACAGATCAGCTGTTTCGAGTAGCTTATCACTGATGCTTCTGCTATTAAAAAAAACTTGTAATGTCATGAAGTGAAAGCAGTAAGCACTTAAATCACAGCAGTGGCACCTCAGTGGCTCAGCTCTTAGGCAGCCTTCTCTCTAGTGAGGTAGTGTCTGCTTTTAGGGATTGATGCAGTCATTACGTCACCTCAGTCTGCCTTGTTAAACAAGGCTGAGTGTACTGGGAATGTAAATAGTTACTCAAGGGGACACGATTAAGCATTTATAAGAAAACTTGAAAGCCACAGATTTACTGACTAGAATTGAAACTTAGAGGATTTTTTTCTTCCACTCCAGCCAAGTGGGCACAAGCTGGGATTTTTCCCTTCAGACTCCTATTGACAGTTAATTTCACATCCTGTTGTGATCACCACCAGGTAGTACAGGCTGCGGAGATTGCTAATAAGTGCCAAAGAGTAACGTAATTTGTTTGGCTTGTTTGCTAGCAAAATTATTCCAACAGAAATTTAATTTGATAAAAAAAAATTTAATAAAAGTGGGGAAACAAATTAAGGGTTCTTTACAATCACAAGATCTTTATAAACAGATGTAAAATTGAAAATGAAATGGGAATAATTTGAAAGGATTTTCTTTGTTTTCAAGAAAACAACATAAACTAATTCAGATCAGACATGTTTTCCAATGCATAAAGGATAAAGACAGAATAATCTTCTAATCCTGACAGCAGTATTGATGGGGTATGTCGCCATCGAGACATTTGATCAAAGAAATTTGAGTCACAGATCCATTACTTCATAGTGTTACCAAATGCGATAAGAACTTATCCTAAACGTTGGCATATTACTTTGTTACACCAGCCAAAACTTGGAAAACATCTTAATACAGTAGAATAAATAAAATATCACAAAACAAAATACCTTGGAAGGTTTTACAAAATGTTATAAAAAGTCTTGAAATTAGGATCAAACTACACAGGTCTTGCAAATAAAGTCTCGTCTATGTTTCATTACGCCAACACAACAAGGACTTTTTTTTCTCATTTAGTTTCATTATTGATTTTATATCTATGAATTTCATGGATACATAAACACTGTGGCTACCCTGTTGGTTAAACTTGTACAGTCTAGTGCAATCCATGACCCATGAATTCAGACTTCAATAGTTTGACCCCTATGTTTGTTTTGAATGCTTTGACCATCCCATTTGCAAGTATGAAGATGGCTGATTGTTAAATAAGAATGTTTTTTGCAAAGCCTAAAAACAAAAAATGATCTCACTGACAAATAAATTGTTTTAATAACATCTGTGTCCACCATCAGAAGTTTGTATGAGCAACTGGACTGCATTAGATACATTTATATTTTGGGCTTGAGACATTATATTTGTAAAACATTAAATCAACCTATGGCTGTGTTTCAACATTATCAATGAACTTGAACTAGCTACTCTCCAGACTTCGGGCTTAAACACATTAAACAAAGAGCTGTAACTTGTAAACAGCTTTTCTAGTAATATTCAAGTTTTTTTAAACCAAGATGGAATTGGTGGAAATGCTCACCTGGAGGCTTCAAAATAACAGATTGCAAACCACCTGGAGATGTCACAACAGCTATGTACACTTTTTATACCATCTATGGTTCTACTTTTAACATTTCCTAGGAAAAACACCACCTAAGTTACTTTTGTGCTTAAATTTGACTTCTCATGTGTCACACCTCTTGCACTGCAACGCTGCTGCTTGGCACTAAAGTCATACTTTGAATTAGGTAGTCTGTCATCAATAACAGTAACTCATTAAAAGAAAAGAATGGAAAATGTCCTTCATTTTGTTTACACACAGAGCCAGGAGGACAGGTATAATGGGAGTAATTAGGATTTCTTGTAAATGGGAAAATACTTAGAAACATGGTTATTTAACTTCTCTTAGAATCAACTGTGAAAGTAGAATTAATGTGTGTAACTGGTGAAATTAACAAAAATGTTGTGCTGCTAATTAGTACTTCTGTACATTCAGGATTAATTTTTTCCCTGTGGAAGAAGGAACTATCTTGCATTTAAAGACACGAAAACAGCAACCGAAGGTCTAGTGGAGAAATTGAAGAGAACAATATTTGGTGATGTGCCAGCGCTGAGTTCTGGTTTGTCCCACTTGAATTAAAGCTTAAAGTCTGCACTTAAATCATCTTGATTGTTTGATTTACAATCCGTTTGATTTACAATATGGTGGCAAAACTACAAAAATTGTGCCTTTGTCCCCAAAATTATGGAGGGCACTTTACGTTTTATACAAAGTCTATGGTAGTGTGCAGCTGCCTACTTTAACATTTAAGATTAATTTATTGATCGTGATGCAGCATGGGCTTCTAATGATATTATTGATGTAATCATTTTATACAATGAATAAATACATGCAACAAATGTAGTAGGACATAGATATCTATAATTTGTTTTAAGTATCGAACTAATACTAAAGTAGTAAGTACTAAAACTTTTGGGAGTAGTGACGTGTATTAGAACTTTTTGGGTTAGCCCTATCACGCTGCAGGCTACATTATTTATCAGATAATTTCATCAAGGACGGTTTCATCAAAATCCTCCTAAAACCACCGATAGCACAAACACGGTGGAAAGGGCAAGTTCAGCAATTCTGGTAACTAAAAGTGGCATTGCTTAAAATGTAACATGCAATAATTTGGTTATTCATAACATAACATAAGTGTCTTTGTTAGTACGTTTGATGACGCTCTGATCTCGCATAACTTTGAGTAGATATCACCACCTCAAGACGATTTGCCACTGCTGCAGGCTGACGGCTGAACACACAGATTGGATGCCGGATTTGTTGAAGTACCGTTACATATTCTAGCTATACTCTCCCAGCTGACGTACCAATTCCCACAAGGCTGATGGGAAAGTAGGAAATGATGGAAGTAAGCCTTTTAGCAGAAGGGATCAGATGAGAGTTTATAAGGCAATACAGTAGAGCTGCAAGTTCAAAAGAGAAAGAAAATGGGGATCAATAGTGCATTGCAATAAGGCTGCTGTGCCCAGAGACACAGTGGAGCAAATGGCTTTGTAAGTGGTTCATATGCCCTTTCTCACCACGCCTTTCTGCTGGCAGTAATGGGGACACTGCATTTTTCTGTCATCTTTTGTCCTCTCGTTGCTCTGTTGTCATTCTGTTGAATGAATTTTTGGAGTTCTTTCTGTTTGTAATAATTTGGATGCTTATAATTGAGGAGAACAATGGCTCTATGTGCCATCTCATCACCCTACACAGTAGATCTGAGGCAGCTTGAGGGTACAGTGCCTTTTGAGTCAGGTTTACTACATGACAGTGTGACTGCTTGGCCGTGGCACCACACTCATTATCTTGGTGGTGTGTTAATTGGATTGCCAGACACCTCCAGTTCAGCACTGAAAATACCACAAATGAACACGTTTTTCGTGTTTGAGCGAGAGCGACATGCTCAGAAAATCCAATGTGTCCTTTGGATTACTGTCCTCCAGATAAGCGCCGTTTTTTGGCAGACAGATGGAAGTCAGCTATTTTTAGACTGCTTAGTGGGTGCAGTTTTCATGACAGAAAAAAAAATCCCTTATAAAGGAATGGCATTTGCAGTTTTTTCAGATGGTAGAAGAAGTCAGGATGAATAACAGCTGTGGTAGAAAAATGCTGATAAGTGAAAAGCGTCATGGGCACGATTTGATGTTACTGGAAGTGGTATTTAAGCCGAGGAAACATCAGAGTGTTTACCAAATATCCTCCTTCCTTCCCTCTGGCCCCCACAGCCTCTCCAGTGCATCTACCCTCTAGTTTTTCTTTCCCACTCAGTGAGTCAACAGTAGACAGCTGGGAGTGGAGCAGGGCATCTCGTGGGGGGCTTGAGGGCCTTATGTAACTGTTGGTGTCAAGATAGAATGCTATTAAGATGTCCTGTGGTGCTCTGCAGAAACAAAACACCGGCAGCTAAGTTAGCAAGCCAAAGTTTACACATGAATACTTTGAATTGATGGCCTCAGCGAATTAGTTTAAGCTAATTTTGTGCTTGTACAAGACGTTTGTGATCAGATCAGAGTTGGAGGAATTTGGCTCAAAATGAATGCTAATTACTAATTATTCCAGACATCTCAGTAGGTCAGCGTGACCATCTGTTCCTCATGTATCTCGACAACTGACTAATCTGCTTGAAACTTGCCAGGTGTATTTCTGGGATGCGAGGAAGTGTAAAGTGTAAAGTTTGTTTGGATGATTGGTTGTCAGATGTTGGCGTAGTTGTTCTTGTGCTTCCCCAGTTGCTGACTGACTGGTAGATGCTCCACTGTACATATACACACACACACAGGCATGTTTTTCTCTGTCTTTCTGATTGTTACCCAAAACGAGCCTTTACGGGATTATGAAAAAATAACTTAAAAAAATATTTCTAACATAGCTTGACAATTAAAAAAAATAAAATAAATCACTGAATATTTCTTGCTTTTTGGTCTTTTGTTTCCCGTGACTTTGAATTTTTCTTGAAGTGAATAACCCTGATTATCTCTTCATCATGGTACCTCTTAGCAGGTGGAAAAATATGAGGGGGAAATTAAGATTTAATGCGTTAGAAACAAAAACCAATCCAGGGTGTACTGTCCTCCTGGTATACTCCTCCATCCAAACCACAATCCCGAGTTGGACAACGGGAGAAAATGAATTGATTGAGTTATAGCCAGTGAAATCCTTAATTTCAACAGGAATATGATAACAAGATATGTTTGATATTATTCCGACAAAAGGATTCAGTGTTATGACCTAACTCTAGCTGACTTTATGACATTTACCTTTTGTGTTTAAAGCTGATCATCCAAAGATTGAAAAACAGCTTTTATTGAGTAACAGGGAGAGATCTTATTGAATATGTTTACAAAGAGTTTATACAGACAGGGTGGGAAATGTGTTAAAAGATAAAGATTAACGAATTAGCATCAGCATAATAAAACTCAACACCGTGCAGACAGATATCAGCATAAAGATCTCAATACAATTTGAAAACAATATGGGAGATGATAATGTGAATGTCTGACATGGGACAACAAAGATTTAGCTGATCTGCGTCAGGCAGAATATGTCTCCGATGCATGTGGACTAATCTGATTTGATATCTGCATAACATTAGATGTCAGCAATGAGCTTTGTCAGCCTTGTAAATCTGACTTTTATTTTGTCATCTCTCTCCCTCTCCCCCAGGTACCCACAGAGGCTGGGCTGCTGTACAGATGCGCCTCCTGCATGAACTGGTTTACGCCTCCCGTCGCATGGGCAACCCGGCCCTGTCTGTGCGCCACCTGTCCTTCCTGCTGCAGACCATGCTGGATTTCCTGTCTGATCAAGGTCAGCTCACAAAAAACAGTCAGGAGGAAACTTGAAATTAAGCAGAACGCACTAATGTTTCATTGCAGAATTGAAAACCTGCGTGGTCCATGCCCCGCCTTTAAAAAAAAATCTAGACGCAGCCAATCTGTCCCCTGGTGATTGCAGCATAATACCACGAGTTTTAATCGTATGCGATACACAACAAAGCCAGCTTTTTCTTGGCCGGAGTGCAACATTGTGCTCTGACCAGAAATCCTGCGGCAGCAGCCAGGAGATGAAGCTGTGCAAGCCAGACTCTTCACTGGCCACACAAAAGAGGCCAGCGTAATCCCTGGTTGGCTACTATGAGAATGGATGGTGGGAGGGAGAATAAGGGAGATGAGGTGGGAACAAGATGAAGCAGACTCACAGTATAAAATATTAAATGTTAGCAAAGGGACTTCTGCAGCTCTGCCTAGGGTGTTGCTGGGACAAGCCTTCTTAGAAACAGCTCTGCTGGAAAAAAAATGTCAGTCTACAGCTTTACACACATCAAAGGGCAGAAAAGCCGTGTGATGTAATTACTACTTTGTTGTTGTATCACAAGAAGTGAGCGGGTATTTTCTCCCTGAAGAAAGTGACCTTGTAAGCCGAGTTCTTCAGCAGTGCTTTCTGCTGCACTAAAATACCATTTCATATTTACTTTGTAACTTTTTGGGCTCAGAGCGCTGTCGGGTGGAGTTTTGGTGCCCTCCCTTTGATTGCCTTTACTCCCGTCAGCAGTGTGATATTAAAAGTACCAGGAAGAAGCGAGGTCTTGTGAAATAAGTCCCTTTTGATGTGTGCACATATGTCATATTAGGACAGCAGTTTACAATGTTCTCACTCCAAGTTTGATTCCTGAGCACATGTTCGGTGCATCATCATCATCAAAGTCACTAAACTGTACTTTTAAATGGAGTGAAACTGGACAGAGTGATAAATTAAACCAATTAGATTCATTCAAAGTTATAAAAGCAATAAAAGCATCTCTGTCTCCCCTGTCCAAACTTCTAAAACAGCCAGTAAAAAGCTTTACTTTATTTTTCAGTATTGTGATGTCTTCTCATGACAAACATGTTGGCATATGTATCAACAAAGACATGGCACCCATTTCACACATCCTGCCTTTACAAGGGCAAGCAATACCAAGTGTGAAGCATCCAGCTGTATACTATGGAGCTGGCCTTGCCCTCAGCTGCTATTGTGTACGCTGCCTGTTTTATGTATTTATTTATTGGATGGGAAGCTTTGACAGTTTAATAAGTGTTATACTGTCTCTCCCTTTTGAAATGAAGTGAAAACTTGTTCTCCTGTGTTTGACTGGTTCAGCTGTTTAGCTAGCAGAGCTGCTAATGCTTTAGCATCGTTTTGCCATGGCATTTAAAAAAAAACTGAGGCAAAGTGGAAAACTGTTTGCTGGTCAGCAAAAGCTTGTCATTTGTGTTCGCTTAAACCAAAAATTCATTAATGTACAGTACTGTGAAAGCTCCCAGTTCCCCAATGTTAATAGACTGCTGTGGGGATGTTTGTTTGTTTTTCCATTTATAATCACATAGATGTTCCTATCCTCTAAAGGTTCGTATAGGGCTGTTCGATATAATGATATATATCAGATGATGATATGAAAACACTTGAAAGAGTATGCAGAGTGTTTACGGATGAGAAGCAAAAAAGAGCCGTCAGGTGCTAAAAAATAAACCTTAGACTCAAACGTTAGAACAGGCTTTTCCCCGCAGCACACCGTGTAATAAATACTCACAAAGAAAACGGTGGGTGTTGCAACTTATGTCTAAAAATGTGTAGTTTCAGGCATCGGTTAAAACACTGGACTCCAGGTATATGACGCCCAGCTGGACACACTTCTGCTAGCCGAGATTCACAGAATTTACAGAAAATGTTAAATTTTTGTGATTTATATCGTTATGGGATATGTGATTTTGGTCATATCGCACAGCCCTAGGTTCATAACGTTAAAAAGATCTGAGAACCTTTAGATTATGGCTGCAGTCTCTTGGGACGGAGAGTTTGTAGTAAGAAATTCCCTCACTACTTAGTTGTCTCTTCGCAATTTGCAGTAAAGAGCCCTCTATTTTGAATCATGCCTTTAAATCGGTGTGTTGTTTTTAAGTGCAAACGTGTAGCGCAAAGGGCACTATTGTTGTCACTGAGTTCACTTATTTTTTATTTCTTTTGATTGATTAAGAAGTTTAAATATGGGCATGCACTTGTACTTCCATTATGTGCCTAATTTGACATGTTATTTCATTTTACCCAACTGGCAGTCTGAACAACAATGTGATAATTGCATTGAATGTTAGGCATTACTGGTGCTTGATGGCACTGGTGTTTGTATGGCTTCCTAACTGTGTGGCGTCCAGAACCTGAAAGAGGGTTTTTGGTTAAGAAATGAAGTCTTATTACTATTTCAAGAGAGTGGGTGAATCACGATGAACGATGATGCAATGTTTTCCTTGTTAGATTTCAGTGACCAGTGAAATTGCCTTGGCAAAAATGCTTCATATCAGTTCCTGAACTGGTACATTGATATTCTTTTCTTGAGTTTGCAGACTTGCATCATTAATTCAAAAGGCAGACTGACATTCAGATGTTATTGCCTGCATCAGATTCTCTGAACACGTGTTCTGTTACAGTCATCCTGAAGTTTGTTTTGAGAATTTAAATTGAATTAGCCAGCTGTATTCACATGCATAATTAACACCCAGAACACTGAAATGGGTGCATGGGTACAGCAGTAACTGTTTATATTTAGGCATAAACTTTACTACTTGTATATCATTATCAAGTTTAGTAAGTCAATAATAGTTATGTTTCTCAGTTGTTCAGTGCATGCAAGGATCTTTGACAAATGGAACTTTCTGTGAATGACAAATAAACTAAACTACAAAAATAACTGAAGTGAGGCCACTGATGCAACACACCAACTGTCCTGTCTTCTTGAGTTTACAAACAGGAGTTGTCTGAAAGGAGCAGCTACAGTGATTTATTTCATTTTATTCATACTGCTGCATAGTGACAGAAATGTGTATTTGTTTAGTACCGTTTGATTTGTTCTTTGGTGTGCTGTATTTGCTCCATATATCACCTTGGGTTTGGAGAATAGGACTGATATTATTTGTCAACTATCACGATTTGCTTTAATAATTGTAGTGTAGTTCATCTTAAAATAGTGGACTTATGCATGTAGCATGGCTTATTGTGGATGTGCTGTTACAGGAAGTGATAGTGAACTAGAATGAGAAAGTTACCGTGATTCCAACTGGGGACATGCAGCATTTTCAGGATGTTGGGTCAAACAAAAGCATACTTCTAGGTTACAGCATGCAAACTCGGTGTTTCCCGTGGATTTCATTTTTTTTGCTGTCAGTGATCAACTGCAAGAAGTTGTGACGACCATTTTTAAGACAGAGATTTCCGGTTGGAAGGCTGATTCATGAAGGTTTGCAAATAATTGCTGTCTAATTTAGAAATGCAGGCATATCACCAACACATTGCAATCAATCTGCAGTACGGTACTTAATTACTCCCAGGAAAAAGTAATTTGTTAATACTTAATTTTCATGTTACTCTGTAAAATAACCTGAAACAACAACAAATGTCAAGTCCTCCCTCCACACTTTGTTATTGTAGAAGCAACAGCTGGGTGTGATGCTAGTTTCACCTTCTCTTGTATCTCAAATTCTGTTGTTCTAGGTAAACTGTTTAGATTTGTTTCCGTATTCCACTCTCCATGTTCCAGATCCTCCATTTGGAGAGTTGTCCATTTCTGTGAGTTCATCATAGGTCTGACAGATTAAAGACCTCACAGGAAAAGAAGGTTGTTAACTCCACTTCATGGAAATGCATAGGTGTGTCGATATTATCTTATATAACCGTGCTTATTAGAATTTTAGTTTAAAAATAAAGAAATAAAAAATAAACAGGAAACATGCTAGCTGACTAGTCTAAAATTAAGAAACACTCAGATAAATTAAATCTGAGAACTGTTTAATCTCAAAAACGCTAAACCAAAGCATTTATTTATCACATTCTTCAATAATGAATCATGATGCTGTGCAGTACCTCTCATGATCCATTATCAACATTACAGGTTGTATTCCAAATAGTCAACAACAAAGAAATATACTGAAAATAAACCAATATAATACGAAAACATGTTACTACACAAGATGTGGGCATATTATTAAAATAAGCCAAATTAATAACCAAAAAACTAATAAACTGTGGCTGAAAGGTGTGGTGCTAGGGCGACTGTGGTTCAGGGAGTTGGGATGTTCGTTACAGATGAGCAAGACACTTCACCTGCCGCCTCCTGGTGTTGGCCAGAGGGGCCGATGGCGCGATATGGCAGCCTCGCTTCTGTCAGTCTGCCCCAGGGCAGCTGTGGCTACAGCTGTGGTCTGCCTGTACCAGTGTGTGAATGTGAGAGTGAATGAATAGTGGAATTGTAAAGCACTTTGGGTGCCTAGAAAAGCGCTATATAAATGCAATCCATTATTGTGCCATGCATTGTGAATGATGCATGCTGTTTGAAAAATTCATGACAACAAGGTCAATAAAAGTTCAAATTTAAAATAACAAAACAATAAAACATTGGGCTATTTTCTTCTGCTTATCTGAATTCGGGTCACAGGGGCAGCAGCAGGAAGGATTTGACTTCTTTGTCACTGCCTCCTCCAACTTATCTACGGAAATGTTGAGTTGTTCCTACGCCAGCCAATAGGTTTCATTTCTCCAGCGTGTCCCAGGTCTACTCGGGGGGCTCCTCCCGGTACTCTGGGATTTTGTCCAGAATAAGAAAGTGAAACTAACTATACAAAAGGAGTGAGTGCTCAGGTAAACTTGATCCACCTCACTGCTGTAAACTGTCTGCTGTACAGCCATTCTGGCTTCAGCTGTTTTGTTTCAGAACATTTTCTATAATCAGCGAACAGATCTTCCTCTTTGTTTAAATGATAATAGGATTCCTCACATTTTAAATGTTATCATGGTGCAGGAAGTGGAGTGATCCGGATTGGATGTATCTAGGATCACCCTACATATAGCTCCATCACTGAAACCAAACTACAGAATGAAGATATGCAGTGTGAAAGGCAGCAGGCAGCAGTGGGGATACCCACAAGTCCACTGTTCGATCTTACCAAACTTACCCTACTGAAAGGTGGTAATTCTTCAATAGTTAATAATTACAGGTAAAATTTCAAACTCCCTATCTTAACTAAGGTTCTTGACAGGCTGGTAAATAATTAACTTAAAAGCTATCTGTATGAAAATAGTATTTTATCTCCTTTCCAATCTGATTTTGGGAAACTGCACAGTACTGTAACTGCTTCCTTAAAACTTTTGAATGACGTCTATGAAGCCACCTGTTTTTATTGATCTATAAAAAGCTTTTGACTTTTGATTCCAATCTTTTCTTTAAGTCACACATTGACCATATATTAAAGAAACCGAGGCCGAAGTTCGTGCTCTTTTTCAGAAACAGATCATGTTTCTCTTTTACCGTTGCTGCCGCTTTTTTTTTTTTTTGCCTCTCCTGGATTACGGTGACATAATTAAATTAATGCCTCTGCTCACTCTCTTCATCTGTTGGAATCTGTCTATCAAGGGGCATTAAGATTTATAACTGGCTCTAATCACCACTGTACTTTATATTCTCTGGCTGGTCCTCACTGGCCTTACGCATGATGGTTCATTGGTATCACTTTATCTATAAATCCATTTCTGGCTTACTGCCCTATTATTTATCAGGGCACATGTCACCTCGTTCCCAAGTTATCACAGTCACAAGACTGTCAGAAAACTTGACCTTGACTGTCAGAAAACTTCAAATTGACACCTACGGTATCAATTTGAAGCTCCTACACCACTTGGTTCTGTGTCAGATTGGCGATCTACCCAGGGTTAACCCTGCCTTGCCCTGTGATTGCTGGTCCAGGAAAAGCAGAAGAGAACTGATGGATGGATGGGTGGAGGGATGGAAACCACTTCAGTCTCAAACATGGTGACATTGCCGGCCAGCCGGCTGCCCTGCAGGATGATGAAAATACCCCATCAACCGTTTACAGCCCAGGGGTAACAAAAAGTGGACGTCAAAATATCATAAACATCATTCAACAAGTTCTGCAGCTTTTAAACTCTCATTTACAGGTTACAGAAATTCTTGTGAAGATTTGATCTGGTTAAAGTATTCAGCTTAATCTGATCCTTGATATTCATTCATTGTTGATAACCCTTTAGTGTTCTCAGCAGCTAAGATCCTTTATGAAACTGCAGCTTGTGTTTTAATTAATGTGGCTTTTACAAAGAAACTGCCCATCCAGCAGCTGGTTTATATAGGAACCCAAAGTAAATTCTGGAATAAGAAACGAAGTGCAGTCAGATATAAAAAGACTGAATGTGATAATGATCTGCAAGAAGTTGCGTATAGGATCAGAACTTGTAAACATAACAAGATGATTCTCCACCTGCCAAAGCTGAGACATATCCAAGTCTCAGGGTGTCCACAGCACTGGGTATGAGATGGTTTTCATGACTACATGTGGACTGTTCTCACTCTGATAAGCTTCAACAGCACCACTAAGTTAATTATTTAAAATCTGAGACTTCATTTCATGGAAATTTAGACACCCCATGAACACAGAAGACAGGCAAAATATTATCAATACTGGTATAAAACAGTCCAACACACCCAATGCTTTTTAAATTTTTATATTTTTAATTTACATTTAAACTCTATATTGTGTATATTGTGCATTTTGCTATTTATCTTACTGTTTATTTTAATCTTTGTGTGCAGCACTTTGTGACTACCTGTCTATGAAAAGCGCTTAATAAATAAACTTTACTTACTTACAAAGTGCTCATTAAACACATCACCATTTATTGAACTAAATGTAAAACGGTGACAGAATCTGCTTGAAAACAGTTGCTAACTTTAAAAAAGAAATGTGTTTTCCTTCATTCTGATGTTCCTCTTTGTTCTTCATCTTTCACATCTTTCTCTTCACAGATATCTTTTTCCTGGAAAACAAATGACCAAAAAGCAGTCAGAACAGAGTTAAAGGAACCAAATGAAAAACTCTTCTTCTTCCTTCTAACCTTCATCACCTCGTCCTTCTTCTCCCTCCTCTTCACCTCTGCCTCTACCAGGCTGTAGAAATCACTTTCAGCTCTGGCAATCAGTTGCTTGGGGTCCTCCTCTCCCTCCTCACGGCCCGCCTCCTCTTCTCTGCTCTGCTCCGAGCGACTCCTCTCCTTTAGACGGACCTCCCTCTGCCGTGCCTCCAGGATCTTCTCGCGCTTAGACTCCCGCTCAAACATCTGTAGAAGTGTTGAGAAACACAGCTGCTCGTCATGCAGTCAGAAGACCTCAGGTCAGTTTGTCATTGTGTCTCCTTACAGCAGCCAGCAGACTCTTTTCATTCTTCTGCAGGTTCGACAGCCCAGAGCAGATCTCCAGCAGCGTGGCCTCACCCAGCTGAGAGCCACAGGCCACCAAGCGCCCGTTGTCCTGAACACTGAGGCTGTACAGAGATTTGTCACACACCTGGAGCCCAAAACACACACTAACATCAGAAACAGCAAGAAACGGCAACATCAGCCAGCTGTAGGACACGTCGGAGCACCTTCAGACTCAGTGTGGGGTCGCTCTGTTTGAACAGGATGTCCCACACATCCAGCACGCCATCCATCTTCACTGTGAAGAAGACAGAAGGTCTGACTGGACTCCAGCAGCCATCTGTCAGGTACGACATCTGATACCTGTGTATCAAAGAGACATAGAGAAAGATATAGCTGAGTCTGAGCAGGATGACCATCTGGAAGGAAGACCTGGAGGTCATAAGAAAAGATCAAAGAGCAACAATGCATCAGTGTTGCATTAATGCTTTGTTGCATATTATTTTGTGAAACTTTATGGCATCATTGTGACATCCAAGTGACGAAACATTTCTCCCACTGAAAACTCTACGTCCAGATGAACAGAATCAACTTTTGGGGAAGTTTGTTTTGAATTATTATCAGAGGTTTGCAATCACTGATTCCTACTTGGTCCACATGATGGATGACTCTTTGATGTCCTCAGACCAAATGCGAGCAGTCCAGTCCCCGACAGTGAGGAAGTTTTTGGGGAAGAAAGGGTTTCTCTGCAGGGCGTAGACGGGTCCGTGGTGGCTGTCGTATGTACAGACAATCTTCTCAGCTGGGGTCTTCGCCTTCCTGTTACAGGAGATGACCAGGCCCTGCTCCGTCCCCACCATGAACTTAGTTGGCTGCAGAGACATCAATGACAGAGACTGAAACACCTAAAACTGGTGAAGCCATGATCCTGGGAGGCTCACTTTAGGACAAAACATTGTGAGACAACAATGAGCCTCTAGGACATGCTATACACAGTCTTAAAGAAGCAGCTCTCGCAACTTCACAGACAACTCTTTATTGCTCTGGGCAACTATTTGGGCATTATTGAAATTAACTTTTATTTAAATGGTCACCAGGACATGTTGGATTCTAATATTATTTTATGCCATGTTAGACCCCTAATTAAAGATTGTGAATTATTATGTAGTTTTAGTTTGCATTATTCTCCTGAATTAGAAGAAGGTGATAACTATTACATTTGTTAAACTGATTTGCATTACATTAGACTGCTGATTTATTGTGAATGAATGATATTGTTTTATGATGCATTATACTTCTGAGTTAGAAGAAATACTGTTCGCAGAAAGTCATCGCCTTATTTGTCTGATTAGAAGCGAACAGAGCATACTGCCCCATCTCAGCAGGAGCAGATAAACAGGGAGCCAAGGTCGTAGCTTAGGCGCTGTGTGAGAGAAAGAATGTGAATGTTTAGGCTTTTATGATTAGGTGGGGGCCACTAGAGGCTATAAGAGTTTGATCAAGGCTCCACCATTTTGAGATCTGATGCTGTCTGCTGTATGGTGTCCATCTCCCACACGTGTATTCATTAAATCATCGTTTGACTCAACCCGGCCGGACCAGTGTTGTTATTTTGGTTTTTCCTCGTGTATCCATCCCCAATATTTGAATCCGTGACAGACATAAAACCTGCATGTTTGAAGTCACCAGGCGAATATGGTTTTAAAAATTCTGAAACGTTTGCCTACTACTCTTCTTCCAGCTGCACCCTTTAGGGGTCTCCACGACAGGTCACCTGCCTCCATCTCCTCCTATCCCAGCATCCTTGTCTGTCACACCAACCCTGTGCATGTTCTCAATCACTACATCCATGAACCTCCTCTGAGGTCTTTCTATTTTCCTCCTGCCTGGCAGCTCCATCTTCTTCATCCTTTGTCCAGATTTTTTACTCTCCCTCCTCTGCACATGTTCAAACCAGCCTATCTGACGCTGAGCTGTCCATCACAGTTCCTCTTTCAGGAGCTTATCATCTACTTTCTCAAAGTAATTATTTAAAGAGGTTTTAGTATTGGGAGTTATACTTCCACCACCATGTTTCCTGCAGCAGAAATGCCACGTGGATTTCCTGGAGTGTCTCTGTGCCATAATGTATCCAACACTATACAGCAGGTTGATTAAAATCAAATGTTGTTAATTAGCTCCATAGAAATAAAGCTGAATTGAACTGAGCTAATAAAAGTATGACAGCACAGTGCTACAAAACATTTTCCTACAGTAGCAGATTCTACTAAAGATTTCTTAACTGAGCAATTAAAAGGAATGATTTGGAATATCTCGGAGTCTGAGTTGAAGAAAAATTAAACCATGTTGGCCCACAATCTTCAAGGAAAGTGCCGTAAGGCAACAGTTGTTGTGATTTGGCTCTATATAATTGAAACTGAATTGCAAGTTTATCTATATTGGCAGTTCATGACTGAACAAAGAAAATCCTGAAAGAAACCCATCTACTGCAGACCTGTAGATTTGGTCTGTAGTGTTACATGCTTAAAACGCTAACTCAATATGAAGAATGTGAATGAAATTGGAGTTCATTGAAAAAGGATCCATTATAATTTTTTGTTTTATTTATTTTAATTGTATTTTTCTCTTTGTTACTATGTGGAGTGGTATATTCTGATTGTAAATATGTTGTTTGGTTTGGGTTAGGACCGGAGATAAATGTTAATGTTAGTTTGTTCCCTGATTTTTGGTGCCCACTTGTAATATAAATTGGATTGTAGATAGGGGGCAGAGTTTAATAAGTATATTTTCTTCTTCCTGCTCCTTTTCACACATGGTTGTAGTGCTTTTTGATAGAAAGTGTGGTTGGTTTGTTTGAATTGTTGTACCAAGTGTGAAATAAATAAATAAATGAAATGAAATGTAGTAGATTAGGTACCAATCCTCACATGCATAGTTTCCAAACAAACACAGACAGCAGATGAACATAACACACCACACTGAAGCTCCACACAGCATCATGTAGGATATCAAAGCTGTGGTTTGTTCTACAGAGTGATGCTGCTGAACCCAAGCTGTTTCTACTGCCTGTTCTTCTGTACTCTTGGATTTTGTCCAGAATAAGAAAGTGAAACTGACTATACAAAAGGAGTGAGTGCTCAGGTAAACTTGATCCACCTCACTGCTATAAACTGTCTGCTGTACAGCCATTATGGCTTCAGCTGTTTTTACTCACGACTTTAGTCTGCTTCGAAGTTCAACTTTGAATCAGTAACTATCCACAGAGTGAACACATCCCACTGTCCAACCCTGAATGGATGCAACTATCTATGTATCAGAACATTTTCTATAATCAGCGAACAGATCTTCCTCTTTGTTTAAATGATAATAGGATTCCTCACATCATTTTAAATGTTATCATGGTGCAGGAAGTGGAGTGATCCGGACTGGATGTATCTAGGATCACCCTACACATAGCGCCATCACTGAAACCGAACTACCAGAACGAAGATATCCAGTGTGAAAGGCAGCAGGCAGCAGTGGGGATACCCACAAGTCCACTGTTGGAGCTTACCAAACAGAACCAAACGCATTCAGTAAGAATGATGAAGTTGAAGCCACATTAGTAGAGAACTGTTAAATACTTAAAACGGAAACAGCTCTCACCATGGTGGGCTCAAACTCCAGAGATATAGCCCCTAAAGCTTGGTCCAGGTTCCCCTCCCGGCTTGGGTCCAGGACTAGACACTCTGTGGGCTCAGCTAGCTTGCGGACATCCCACCACAAAACCTGACAGACAGACAGATAAAGGGTTATTTTAAAGGGTTTCAAAGGGTTTGCCAAACCATCTATCAGTCTACCTGTCCATCGGTGGAGGCAGAGAAGGCATCAGTTCCAGTCTTGGACTGCAGCCATATGACCTTGTACACTGGGTCTCTGTGGCTGTGCTCCAAAGAAGAAAACTCCACTGGCTGATTCCCTTTCCGGGTATCCCAGAACGCTAAACAAAACACACGTGTAGGTAAATAAACCTGGTGACAGAGAGAAGCTCACCTCTCTGACTATGTGTAGACCTGAACCCACCAATCTGTCCGTTATAGCTTCCCCCCACCAGAGTGTGGGAGTCTTTGGGGTTGTAGTCCAGACAGACAAGTGGAGACGCTGGCTTCAGCATCATCTCCGGCCTGTTCGGGTTTTCTGAAACAGAAAACATTGTGCAGTGAACATATTGATCCTAATGTGGTGTTAAGTCAATTTGTGGCCTCCCTGACCCACCAATGTCCCAGATGTAGGAGTCTAGGCTTATGTCTTTGGATGATTTCTGGAACTCAAGGCATGAGTAGGCGACCGCCAGCTTCCTGCCCCCATCAGGTTGCCAGGACAGGCTGGTGACAGTACGTTTGATCTCATTAGGATCTCTGAGGACACAGAAAGTACAACAATTACCAACCAGATTGCTGATTGACCAAGGATCAGATGTGTGTGGGTTATAGGCCTAGCACGACATGCTGTGATTTTGACCCAGTGCATGTTTTTGATCTCTCTCCTGCCTTTGTGTGCAGCTGTTTGTCCTCTGCATTTAGGCTGGGACAGCAGAGCTCATCATCATCATCATCATCGTTTATTTATATAGCACTTTAAAAACACACAAGGCTGAACAATAGAAACATAATAGATACCATAAGAATAATAAATACGATAAAATAATAAACATAGCGAAAACAATAAAATATAAGTAAATACAAGTCAGTCAACCACTGAGTCAAAAGCCAGTGAATAAAAATGTGTTTTCAATCTGGATTTAAAAACCAGCACTGATGTCGATTGCCTAATGTGTAGAGGAAGATTATTCCAAAGCTTAGCAGCCACCATAGAGAACGCTCGGTCTCCTCTTAGTGTCAGCCGTGATTTGGGGACTGAGAGCAACAGCTGCTCAGCTGACCGGAGCGAACGAGTGGGGACATAGGGCTTCAGCAAATCAGACAAATATGCAGGTGCCAGACCATTTAAAGTCTAAATTTAAAAACCAATAAAAGAACTTTAAAATGAATCCTAAATTCAATTGGAAGCCTGTGCAGGGAGGCCAGGACCGGAGTAATGTGCTCAAATTTCCTTTTACCAGATAAAAACCGTGCCGCAGCATTCTGTACTAGTTGCAGGCGTGTTAGAGTGCCCAGTCCAACCCCTATTAAAAGGGAGTTGCAATAATCCAAGCGTGAGGTTATAAAAGCATGGACAACAGTCTCCAAGTCACGCCTTGAAAGAAAAGGTTTAACCTTCGACAGACGCCTGAGTTGATAGAATGACGATTTCACCACCCCATTCACGTGACCATCAAAGGTAAGTGAAGAGTCGATTTTTAACCCAAGATTGGTAATCGAGCTTTTCAGGTGAGGGGTCAGAGCAGCAAGGTCAACATCAGGGATATCAGAGGAACGATTCGGGCCAAACAGAATTGCTTCCATTTTACGTTCATTAAAATTTAAAAGGTTTTGAGCCATCCATGACTTAACATCAGTAAGGCAATCAAGCAGGAGTCTAATTGGGGAGCTATCAAACTGACTGAAAGAAAAATAAAGCTGGCAATCATCAGCATATAGATGAAATGAAACTTTGTGTTCACGAAAGCTCCAGTGTTAGCGTCCCTTTGCAGTGTGGTGGCTGTATACGTTTTGATGATTTACTCATGCTCTGTGGAGAGGAGTGTATTTGCTTTCATTTAACACTTTTGACATTTGTTTAGCAATTATCTTCTAGGTTTTGTCTTTTTTCTTTTTTAGTTAAGATTCATTTAGTTTTCAGCTACTTCCCCACCGGACACTGCAAGATGGCACATCAGGAGGGATATTATGTACCTTATGTCAACCCAGTGATTTATAACTGAGGACATAAGAGAAATAGCAAAGTTAATGACAGTCATAATTTTTATGAAAATCATAAAATTATGACATCTGATCACTCAGGAATAATCAATTATGATATGCCCAAAAATTTGATCATGAAAATATGGCGATGGAAAAGGCTGATGAATAGGATGTTTGAGATAGAAATTAAAGTTCCGGAATAATATTTCATATTGGTGGGCTGTTGTCATTTTAAACAAAAATGACAACAGTGTGTGTGTGTGTGTTCTATCACAATAAAAAGGGCATTTTTGGAACAATAGAGAGCTCTGAGGAAGGGGGGAGCTGGAGGCTGCATGCTCCGCTGAAAGCATTGATTTATTTGTGTTTGGAAAATTGGAATCAAAGTCAGACTTACACACGCTCCACCACAACACGAGGTGATTGTATCGGATCAAGGACCCCCCAAGAGAGTCAGGTGTGTCTTCACACATCAGCCAGTGTGAGCAAAGATTAAATTCTCTCTGACTCACGGTGCCAACCCCAAGCTGGGGCTCTTCCCTGCTCCACCAATAAAGCCATTTAAAATAGAGGTGGCCCAACCCTTTACCAATGACTTTGATTATGATTTTCCTTTTTTGAATTAAACAAACAAATAAATCAGAATCAGTGAGACTTTATTTATCCCCAAGGGGCAATTTACATGCAACAGAGCAGCATGACGTTGAAAATAAGGACAGGGGATAAACAGGAAATAAGAATGAGATAATAAATACACAGAATATATAGTATATACACAGTTTTAACATTACAGAGTTTTAAGAATAAAAAAAAAATAGTAGGGAATGCAGCCTCCAGGCCACCCCCATCACCTTTCTATTATGGTTTAACACACACACACACACAATTATGAATTATTATAATTTTATGATTTTCATTAAAAAATATGACTGTCATTAATTTTTATTACTTCTCTTATTGGAATCAGTCACTAGAGTGAAAATGTAACCCTTGTGTCAGCCATACCTGAAGATATTAACGGTCTTGGCTGATGGTGGCTCCTGAATTTCCTCCACCACCTCCTCATCCTCGAAACACTCCCGATAGATGTCCACAGAATTGTTCTGTCTGATGCAGTGCTCCATGACCTGGACAACATGATACCATTAGAATGAGATCATAGAATGAGCCAGAAACACTCACTGATCGGTTTATTGGTTTGTCGCTATCATCATACACAGACATTCAGCTAATCAAATCCCAAATGTCACAGTCTGTTATGTACTCTTCTGCTGTGCAAGGCAAAATCCAGGGGTGAGGCTGTGGGTTCAGGGGACGGTTCTGGGGAAGACTGGCCAGCATGGCTGGCAGTCATTTTCTAATCATGCCCCACCTACTTCAGTAGCAAGCTGGGACCAGGAGACGACAGCTGCAAACCTCCTTGTACTGCAACAATTTGTGAAGGGGCTCCCGGCAGGAACAGCGGAGTGGGTCCACTGATATCGATGCGTGGGCCTCAAACTTTCTATAACACTGGCCAAAGACCAGTGGAAATTAAACAAAGGGGCAAAATATATACACTAAAGGCTGCAAATGGCTTCTGCGTAAGCCACACCTTGATTTTGGGAACAGATTGGTGCATGATGTCTGTGCTGCGCTCAGTGGTGACATGAGGTCATCCAACGCTGACCATTGGAAGGAGGACACAACTGGGCCTTTACTGATTTTGCCGGTTCCTGTAATTTGCTCCATAGAAGAATTTTCACCAGAGAAGTCCCATGACGATACTCTTCGCTCAGATTTTGACCAAGTGATAAAAATTAATGGTGCGTCCTGACAAAGCACTAACATTTTATTTTGTGATTATCAGGGATAGATTATACCAACTGAATTGTAAGGCTTGCACAGAGCAAGCACACTCCCAGTTGATGGTGCCAAAAAACTGGTGGGAAATTATTTTCCCACTACTGTATAGTTCTGTGTAAATAATTGTGATGGCCAGTGGGCTGGCATTTAATCATTCTGTACATACGATAATTTTTAATCCTACAACTGTTTATAACCTGCATAGTTCACATTTCTGTATAACTGTATATCTCAGATTTCTGTATAGTTTTTTTTTCATATTTATATCCTGTTCATAGCCTGTACATAGCTTGTACTCACTACAGCCTGTACATACTTATAGTTATAGAATATTCATAACATACTTCATACCGTGTACATTATAACATATCATAATAGACCCATTTCTGTAATATACTTACATATCTATATTATTGCTAATATATATTGAAATATATCTATATCATGGCTAAAGCACTTCTGGATGGATGCAAACTGCATTTCGTTGCCCTGTACCTGTGACATGTGCAATGACAATAAAGTTGAATTCTATTCTATTCTATTTTCCAGGTGGCTCATTACTAGACTTGTAGTCAAGACCGCCTAAACCAAGACAATATCAAGACCACAGGGTATCGAGACCAAGACAAGACCAAGACCAAGACAGACCAAGTCAAGACCAAGACAAAGTCGAGACGAGACCGAGACAAAAAAAGTCTTTAAACTGCAGCCAGATGCTGCTTCGTTTACGGGTGTCAGGCATATTTATGTGTTTTTGCGATGCACTCGCACAGCCCTCCTCACCACTGTCTACTGTCTCACTCACTTACTGAGAGGACAGACGCACGCTCCACTTGACTGTCGCGTCTCTCACCCTCTCTGCAAAGCACTCTCTAAGCACAGCTCTTAGAGCTGATGCTTTTGCACATGACACATTATCGAACGTTACGTTGTGTCATGGATACTGTTGACTCCAAATTTCCCGACCACTATGTCGATCTGAGACAGCAAGACCGAGACAGCAAGACCAAGACAAGACCGAGGGATCCGAGACCAAGACAAGACCAAGACTGAAGTCCATCGAGACCAAGACAAGACCAAGACCACGTAAAAGTGGTCTCTAGACATCCAACTCTACTCATTACAAACCAATGACTGGTTACATGGGATATGAAAAAAAAACTTCCTGCCCGGAATATCTGCTGGTAAACCAGCCAGCCATTCTGAGAGCATCTTTGCACCTTACTATTAATGAAGGTTTCATTTGAGCACATTGGGATGGACCCTGTCAAACCATTTCAGTAGAGTTCATGTGGGTATTGCTTTGTATTAGTTCTGGTGGATTATGCAATGCAATATCCCAAAGCACTGACCATTTCTGCAAGAGTGTGGCGCAAGCGCTGTTTCAGACTCTCATCTCCTGAGACAGCATCCCGAAAGACATACAAGGGCACTATGTCCATGTCTTGCACAATAAAAAAAACCCTGTATGAATTAGTATACGAAAAAGACTTATTTGAAAGTTTAATCACAAGGATGAAAGCAATTGGGATCCCAGGTTAGACCATCTGTTGTTCAGATTGTACAGACTGCCCCAGGGCTCCACAGGATTTTCTCCCTTTGAGTTGCTGTTTGGCAGGAAGTCCCAGGAAGTGTTGGACGTAATTAAGGAAAACTGGGAAGAAGGTCCATGCCCAGGAAAAAATTTAATTCAATATGTTCTAGACCCAGGGATGGTTCTAGGGGTAGGGCCACAGAGGCACTGGACCAAGCTGAAATTTGATTGGCCCCCTGAAGTGCCCCTTTCCTGTCACTAATCTGTCCTTTTGACAAAAACAACAATCACATTACAGGTGGATATAAATCCAAGTCCAAACACCAGTGGCGCTCATAAGCCAAATAGGAATTTCCAGCAATGTTTAGAAGGAGAAGATAATTTGAACAATCCGGTGGGAAAAGTTTTTCAACCGACAACTGATTTGAGTGTATGTTGAGGAGTTTGTTGGTAAGCGCAGATCAGTCGGTGCATGATTTCTTTGCTCTGCCTAACAAAAAGTCTGTGCCCATGCGAATATATCGCCTATCATCAGTTACTAGACTGATGATAGTTGGAAAATTTTTACATATCGCCCAACCTGTATAACTGAACAGGAAAAAGTTAAAGGCAGGACAACAAGTCTCACTGATTAAAAATTAAATTACATTATTAGGCATTATTACATTATTAGAATATAAAAATTGTTAAACAAAAATGAATAAACAACAAACAATAAAGTGTTTTAAACACAACAATAACTTAATTTTATACAATTATTTAATTTGAGTTTTGCTTTAGAGTTTAAAGGTTTTTCCATCTAAATGCATTTACCACTTGAGTAATAATTCCAACAAAAGGTTTCTACTTTTATCTGTTTGTTACTGTGGGCTACACAACATCCATAAACAACATGCATCCATTCAATATCGATCCAGCCAACCAACATGCATTAACCTAAACATCCATCCAACCAACGTGCATAATAGTAAGACTGCGGTAGACTGCTGTGATTCATTTGAAACTTACCCTGCCCAGCTGCAGAACACTGTTGATGTAGCTCTCGTCCTTTTCCACCTTCTTTCTTACACGGATCGTTTGTTCCATCTCAGCAGGATTGATGTCTTTGGGCCATCCCCCCTCCATGTGGTTTATTCCACAGCTTCCGGTCTCAAAGCGCTCTGTGTTCACCTGAAAACAACAAGTAACACCTGAGCTTCACACAAACAGGCAATTCACATGGTGTACTGTTGCCCAGTAGGTAAAGCAGGTCACTAATCAGAAGATTGGTTGTTCAATCCCAGGCTACTCCAGGCTGCATCTCTTGGGCAAGATACTTAACCCTGAATTGCTTTCTGATATATTCATTGCATGTGAACATCTTTAGATGTTAGATGAAAAAAAGGTGCTTTTATGAATCGATGAATGAGACATATTGTGTATATAAGAACCAGTCCATTTACTGTGTATATAATTTCAACCCATCTGGCAATCCAGTTCAAGATGTGTGTAGGTGATCAATTACTGCAGACTCGCACTCGTAACACTCATTTTAGTTATTCTCAAGAGTGGTTGGAGCACTCTAACTGTTCCATAATAGCCCAATACTAACAAGATAACTCTAGACTATTCACATTTCTCTGTGTAAAGAAGGATAATCTGACAGTGTCCACAATTAATAAATAATTTCTAAAACTCATCAATAGCCTGAGATGTTTTCAGAAAAATAGAACATCTCCATTTTTACAACCTACAAAGAAACACTGCAGTAGAAAATGAGAGGAAACCATCAGCATCGTGCTCACAGTCTGTGATGGGGCAGGAAATTAATTCTCCCAAGGGGCCACATAACAAACTGGGACTGGGAAGTTCTGGCAGATCACGGTAACATATTGTGGTCTTGTACCTCTATTCAAACTTTTTGGAATGAAGTAATAAGTGACTTTTTTAAAGTTTTGTTTCCTGCTGCTGCTCGTGCACTGGTAAAAAAAAAAAAAAACAACAATCCAAAGGCCCACCTCAGTGCATGCTTGTTGCTTATAGAAAACAACCCTACAGTTCGTCCTGGCTGTCTTGCAAAGACAAACAACAAGAACAAAACAAAAAATTAAGCAACATTTTAACAAATAGCTCCAACCCCCCCTCAAATGCACTTGATGAAAGTGAAGAAAAACATATCTTCACTAATATTATAGTGATTTTTCTATGTCACTCCTCCAGTCCTACTCCTGTCAAAGTACCCTTGGGCAAGATTCTGAACCCTGAGTCGATGCATCGCTGGAGAGTGAGTGTGTAAGTGAATTGATCATGCTCTTTATTTAATGTGCATGAATAGCTATAAAGTAGTGCTTAGGTTTAGATGAACATGCTGCATGAATGCGTGACTACGAGGCAGACACTTGTAGCAGGAAGCGCTCTGAATGTTCAAACTGAGTAGAAGGAATGCCAGTCCACTTAACATGGATAATAAAGTACTAGAGGAGTTCAAAGCTCTGACCTGCTGTGCAGCACCAATAGTCAAAAGCACAGCTCCCTCAGAAATCAACTTTTTTATTATTAAACTATATTTATTAAACTTTAAGTGTTACGGCTTCACTTGGAAATCAAACGCACACTTGAGACAGTAGGTAAAAATGAGCTAAAGCTGGTTTCCACGCGTGTGGCTGCAGGTCATGTGTCCCTGGGATGAGGCTCACCTGGTGCTCTGACGTCTCCCAACATGCCTGCACCGCCTGGTCCCGGGGGCTCTTCTGGATGAAGCTGAGGGTCAGGCTCGGGTCCGGGGGGAGATCCAGCAGCAGCTCAGCAGGCCGATCCGAAAAAAGACACTGACGGCCGAACTCGCTGCGGAGCTTCGAGTAAACATGAACGATCTCCATACTGCCGCTAAAACACCGAGAACTCACCGAAGAGCCAGCTCCAATCGTCCGTTACAGTAATCTCAATTTCGCTCTGTAAACCGGAAACAAACTCGGTTCAGTTTGTTGTTTCCTAGCAACGCTGTGAAAAAGACAGCATCCTAGCAACAAGGACAGGGGTGGGAAATATACAGTATACAGAAGTGCAAATATTTCGTTTCTGTACTTAAGTAGAATTTTAAAAATATCTGTAATTTAATTGAGTATTGAGGGTTTTTTCTGAATACTTTTTACTTTTACTCCATATATATTTTAAGCAAATATCTGTACTTTCTGCTCCTTAAATTTTCAATAAAGCCTCTTTTGGTCTAACGCAGGGTGTCCAACTCCAGGCTTCAAGGGCCAGTGTCCTGCAGGTCAACACACCTGAATCAAAGGATTAGTTCATTACAGGCCTCTGGAGAACTTCGAGACATGTTGAGGAGGCAATTTAGCCAGTAATTCAGCTGTGTTGGATCCAGGACACGTCTAAAACCTGCACGAAACCGGCCCTTGAGGCCTGGAGTTGGACGCACGATTTGATATCGTCGTGTTGGTGTTGTTCCCAGATCAACATAGTAAATGTTGTTCCAGGATCAACATTGCAAGTGACCAATCAGAATGTTGTGACGTCATACTTTTGCGACTTCGGGAAAAACCGCCGTAAAACCCTAACCCTTTAATAAACTTTAATAAACACTAAGCAGAATTGATATTGTCCTTGCAACATTGGAATTTCATAAATGCACCAATGGCTTGGCGCGCCAAAGAATAACGTCACAACAATGTGGTTGATCCTGTTGTTCCAGGATCAACCACATTGTTGTGACGATATCAGATCATCCGAGTTGCACACCCCTGGTCTAATGCATTTCGGAGGAGTTATTAATTCATGTCACTGTGAGCCTCTAAGCATCAAACGGATTTGAGCCTAAAAAGTAACACATGAAAGCCAATCCTCTTCGTTTATTCATCACCAGGGGGTGCTGCATAAAGAGAGGCGACTTCTGCCAAAGTCAGGGTTAGTCGTGGTTAGATGGCTTTGTAAAGTAGAGGCAGACAGAGCAAAGCTAGTCAGTGATGGTAAGAAACATGACTGTTTGTGGCTCAGCAGAAAATAACACAAATTTCAATGAATGCTGAGGATACTGACATTTTATTTATCTTTCTGAGTGTGGAGTTGGGCTGTTCTTCTTCAGGCCCAAAGGAGCTACACATATCTTACTTTGCATGTGTGTCCTGGCCAAATCTAAACCTGAAGGTAAAAACTGCCAGAGTTCCAGGATACAACATAGCTTTATTGCTGAAAAGCAATTGTAAGTTACAACAGAAATAAACATGCCATTCAGTAACAACCCCTCACCCCATCTGGTTGCAGCAGATAGCTGCCCCACCCTGAGCCTCGCTGAGTCTCCATCCTAACCGGTATCTATCCACAGAGCACCAAACTCCTATAGCTGGTGGACCCACAGAAGGGCAGCTGATGTACTGGTTTCAGACCTGAGCTGCCTTCAGTCATTATTATTCATTAACTTAAAAAGCATGATCAATTAGCTAAAGTTTAAAAAGGAAGTTTCTCTTTGAAAAACAAACAAAAATATACTAGAAACAAAGAGTTGAGGGTGATGTGACATTCTGTGGAGGGTCTTATGTTCAGCCCAGTGTGTGTGTGTGTGTGTTTTTTTTGTTTTTGTTTTTTTTTTAACTCTAAAGCTGGTATCATGTTGCATTATTCCATTAATGTTTTGCTTGAATTTTCTATTGTGTATAAGAACATTTTAATCTATTGTTCTGGTGGATTTACTGAGAGTAACAGCGGAGAAATGTAAGTAAGTAGTTCTACTCAACTGCAGTACATCAGTCCGAAATTCAAATACTTTGAACCTGTTCTTCACAAGGCTGTAGGAAGAAGGCAGCCCCACAGAGACAGAGCTGGAGTCTGACGAGAGGAGGAAATGGCTGATTGAAAAAAGGCCAAAAGACTTGCAGGAGGACACAGAAAATGGAAAAAAAGAGCAAAGAAAACTAAAAATAGTTTGTAGTTTATAGACTCTCTCCAAAAGGTCTACTGTCATCTTCACAGGCTTCAGTGGGTTCAGCTCCAGGCTCTGACTGCATCACCTCCTGTCTGCATGTGTACTTGTCATTGTTCTGGATCAGGAGTTTCACAGATGGTTCTCCTGAGATGCAGTCATCAGAGTAGAGGAAGAAGTGCAGTAGGGAGAGAACACACCCCTGGGGCAGGTCGGTGCTGATGGTCTGTGTGTGGCATTGTGATGCTCCTCAGCCTCAGCAGCTGCTGCCTGTCAGTCAGCAAGCTGGTGATCCACTGACAGGTGAAGGGGCACCTGTCAGTGGATCACCAGAATGACCTTGCTGAGATTCGGAGTAAACCATGGTTTGCTATCACTGAATGTGAAACCTTTTTCTCAGGGCTTTCTGATCTGTTCCAGCTTCAGCTCCTGACTCACATGCCGTTAACTTCTGGCTAAAAATGTCCCGCACAACCAGAAAGTAGCAAGGAGACTCCGGAACTCTCCTCTGACTCCGAAAGCCTCCGCTTCAGCAGGGGCGCTGTTCGCTCTCTCCGCACTGCGCTCCTCGACGCGGAACTCGCAGCGTGTTTACATTCCCGCTGGCTCTCTTTGTCCCGGAGGCTCCCGGCAGGGAGAAGCCGCAGAATGTGCACCGTGCAGCTGCTGCGAGTGTCGGTCCACGAGCGGATCAGCGCCGCCGCCGAAGACTTGTTGCTGCGGCTGGAGAAGGGAGAAGAAGCAGCCGAGCTCCCGACGATGAGAGCGCTGCTGACCGAGCGGCTGACGGCGGCCGCAGAGGAGATCGTCGCTCTGTTGGAGGAGACCGTGGCGGAGTACCAGGACAGAGTAGAGCGCTCGGAGCGGGAAATCTGCCGTCAGAGGAGGCTGCTCGATGCCGTGCTCAAGCCCGAAATCCGGCTGCAAGCGGCAGGTCAGTGTCGCGCTAAACGCAAGCAGGACCCAAGTAGAACACAAACAGGACCCTCGGTATGGGCTAACCAGCTGGTTATTGTCACCGATTAATGAGTTACTGGCTCCACGGAGACATAGCTGATCGTTCTCTTTTTCCAGTCAGCAGAAATGTGAAATATTTGATCTTCGAATTAATAAGCTTTTGCAGTCTCATCGGTCATAAAGGTTCAGTGTAAGCGCCACCGCAGAAATACTATTTCAGTCTTCTTCTTCTTCTTCTGCATAGGGTTTACTGGCGGTTGGCACTATTTCAGTCTGTTGGGGCCGATGCTTTTACTCACACTGCTTTCCAGCACGTGTAACACCAGGGGCGGATCTAGAAGGGTGGCATGTGGTGGCAAATGCCAACCTAAAATGATCCCTTGCCACCCCAGTTTTGCATATGACAGTGTTGTTTATTAAAATAAGATAGCATTAACAGTTTGAGTGTAGTTACAGTCAACAGTAAATATAAATGCTAAAACTGAATATATTGCAAAGTGTTCCCCCCCTCCACCATTAACAAATGGTTCAGCCCATAGCAGGACCGGCTTTTTTCTTGTTTTCAGTAGCAAGCGATGTTTATGATTGTGCCAGAGCACATTTTGAACAACACCATGGGAATTTCGCTTTTTACACAGGTGGTTGGATGTTACACTGTTGAAATGGAAGGTAGGTGAGTGTTATTAACCCTCCGTGGTCCACGGACTCGCTGCACCTCCAAATTACATGACTGATGTAAGCTGACATAGCAACAAGCTGCAGCCACGCTGAGTCTCTATTTCAGCCCACATTGAAAGTTCGGACTTCAAAGGTTTTATATTTTAATTACAGGCCAGTAAAGCCAGAGTTATGATAATATATATAAGCCATGCTTTTTTCTAAATACTGACTGAGAGTTTTGGGAGTGACGGTAACGGCAGCGAGACAGAGCGAGCGAGAGAGCGAGCGAGAGTTTTTAGATGTGGGAGATTTATGACGTTTAGTGTGGAGTGTTTACTTAGTGTGTTGTGTTGTCTTGTGTAGTTGTTCTGTTGTGTAGTCGTTGTTTTGTTTTGTGTGTCAGTGAGGGCACTAGTGAATGTCACAAAGGCACATTTGCAACGTAAACACTGTCACTAAGTAGAAAACCAGCGGAATGATACACCTCTTGATGTCAGGCCTGCAGGTTTATCCCTGTGCTGTTCTCCTCTGTCTTTTGGTGGACAAACTTTTTTTTTTTTTTACTGGCACAGATCATTTGTGGGGCATCTTATTGCAACACCTGATTGTTCTCTCATTTTAGCTTTAGTAATATTTTTAAATGGTTGTACAAAAAAAACCCCAAAAAACGGCAGATGTATTGGCCGCATTTTTAGATAAATTTGTTGTTTATGTAAAAGTTGTTTGTGTTTACAAAATGTTTGAGGGTGAAATACAAACGTAAACTCAAAAGGAGTCAAAAATGGCCGGTTGTATTTCAGACCTCACTGGGTTAATCCAACAAATCAAATTTTTGTTCATGACAGTGCAGATTTCTGACATTTTGTGTAATTTAAGCTGTAATAATGTGATTGTTTTCTAACAAAAAACAGTGTGAAATTTAAGTTAGACTTGTGTTTGTAAATGAACCGCCCCATGTTGTGTAGCTTTCTGGATTTTATACTTATTGGGCTACATATTTATTTATTATACAGGCTATACAGTACATAAGATCAAAACTCACATGTTTTATGTAACTAAAGTGTGTAATTATCTGGGCTACAGACAATAATCAAGTTATAGACTATATTTACATGAAAAACGTGTATACTTACTGCATTTGAATTATTTTAACCATATGTAACCACCTACATATGTGTTTGGAAAAAAAAAAGGCTTTGATTTTGCCACCCCATTTGATTTCTTTGCCACCCTAAGAAAATTTCTCTAGATCCGCCCTGTGTAACACACACTCTCCATTTGAGGGTCATCAGCTGTTCCCTCCACTTTTCAGTCCACTTTAAATGCTTTTTTGGTTCCGAAGAGACGGCGCTGTTTCTGGAGCATGTTCATGCTTCTTCCGCTTTGTGTAACAGAGCTGATAGCATGGTGAGGTGTGTTCACAGGCTGTGGTCCTCATTTACCAACAGTGCACACGCACAAATCTATGTGGAAATCGTGAGCATGACAATGACGATTCAGCGATATTTACATACTTGGATTTTTTTCGATGCTGCTTCGATGCTGTTGCGTCACTTTTAAAAAGGTCCAACAGCTTTGTTGTGAGCAGAGCAGCTTTGAGCTGCGTGGGGAGTTTGAAATTCTTTAAAAGGGGCCCACCTTAAAGAACAGGAGGTCTCCATCAGGTTAAAACATGTTTTCATGTCTTTGCTTTTCATGGAAAAACATTCTATAGATTATTTTAAGCTTTCCTATGTGGATTTTTATGGTCACTCATGAGTCAGTCATCTTATAGATGGGATTTAAAATGTGTTTGTTTTGCTGGTGGGACAGATTTTAGGATTTGCATGTACATATTGTTATATTATTATCCAGTGTATTTGTTGTTGTGTTTTGTTTCTCCTCTGGTTTAACTCTAAGGTTCTTCTACACACAGGAAATACCTCCATTGTGCAAACAGCCAGTCAGAGGACAGCTGAGATTAAAGTGACTGTGCAGTGTGCAGGTATGTGCATTAAAGTATTTCAGAATCATCACCATGACAATATTAATCTTAAAAATATACATTAAATATACATTAAACTGTTCACTGCTCTGCGGGTACGATGTATGTTTGATGCTCCAAGCAGCCCGGAAATCTTAGCAGGTTAAGTCAGAAATTAAAGATGCTTCTGCATCAGGTTAACACAAACCACGCAGACTGATTCTGTGTTCATTTTTTCCAAATAAAGGAATCGGATCGCATATGCTCAGACCAAAGCTGGTGATTCTCGGGGCTCTGGGGTGAAAATGGTCCACATGTTAATGTAAATTGCATTGATCTGCACCAAGTAGATGAGGAGGGCGGGAAGAGCACAGAAAATCCCGTTTATTTTTTTTTTCAAATTCAAAGACCCTCTAGACCAAACACTTGGCATTTCGGCATTATCATACCTGTTGGATTGGACTGAGTAACACCTGGAAATAAAGGTGCTTCGATCTGCATTACATCTGAAAGCATTCATCCAGCTGATGTCAGGACCTATCCTAAATAAAATCAGAGTAAAGGAATTAAAATTCCAGTTTTTAAAAGGAGTTGAAAACCTTGTAAATGTAACTAAAACAGAATATGAAGAAAGAACCATTGGGGTCAGAGTTACTGTAGTTACTGTAATACCGGTTTCCACCACAGGGTGGAGCATTGAGTCAGTCTAACTTTCATCTAACAAGCTCACTCATTCAGTACATGTTTTGATTTTTGAAAGCGGCCTCTGAGGAAATGGA
This sequence comes from Neolamprologus multifasciatus, assembly GCF_963576455.1. NCBI lineage: Eukaryota > Metazoa > Chordata > Actinopteri > Cichliformes > Cichlidae > Neolamprologus > Neolamprologus multifasciatus. Next base: position 25,456,178 of record NC_140459.1, read on the forward strand.
TCAAAACATATCTCAAAATGCTCAATGCTGTAATGAGGGTGGGTGATATATCGAATATACTCAATGTATCGCAAGTTTTTCCACGTATGATGGTAAAAATGACTTAATCATAATCATCGGGTATAAATTGCTATGGAAATATTAGAGTGGCTGCATGTAACTCACTGTAAGTTTTTACATGCTGTAAATGCAACATTAATCCCCACTCCTAACTGGAAAACCAGTTGGAAAAAATACAGATAGGAAAAAATATGGCGACAGCGGGAGTTTCAGATGAGTGAGGGAATGAGAGTCGCTGTCATTTGGATTTCACAAGGACGATGCTGAATAAAATGCGGCAATTTGCAAAACATGCCGTAAAAATATTGCCGCAAAAGGTAGCAGTACCACAAATTTATTCTACCAGCTGAAACGTCATCCACTGCAAAATTAAGAACGTTTTAAACTCCACATGTCAGCGTCTCCCCACACACTAAAGAAAATGTTAAATAAACCAGCTGCAATTACCTATAAAGGTTCTTGGTCGCTCTCTAGACTTTTATTTCTGTAATTTGAGGTCATCACGTTTTCTATTTTACAGTTTTTATATGTTATAAGCACAAAAGAGCACCTTTTTCATCTCAATTGTTTTACTGTCTCGTTAATTTATTGCTTGATGTACTTTTTTGTTTCTATGATCTTTTGCTTGTTAAAAGTCTATTGTTGACCACAGAAAGAGACATAAGGTATGTCCCAATTCATAGGCCGCATCCTTCAGAGGCCGCATTTGAAGGCCAATTACCTCACGGCCAGGCGACGAAGGCTGTCATAATTTGAAGGCTGCTCCAAATGCGGCCAACAACTGTGTCCTTCATTTCCCCAGATTTTAAGGATGGGTCGGGTCCTTTTTTCAGTGTTTTATTTGTTTCTGAGTAAATCGGTTTAGCTGAGATTAAAGTTATAGTTTTCACACAGCTGAATAAACGTCAAACAGGAAATGGTTAAACAGAAATGTGAGATGGTTGAGAATTTACTCCAATGTCATGTTATATATTAGACAACAAGGAGCAGACGGCTGAGTTTATTAAACTCCACCGCGACACCTGGTGACGCAAATCTGAAAGCTAGACCATCCCATTTAACAGCCTCTCACTTCTGGCTTACTTGGCTTTCAAAGGACCTGGCCCACATAGACCGCGAAGGCCAGGTCCTATTCGGCCTATGAATTGGGACATACCTATACTGTAATGTATAGTCACTTGTGACAAACCTTTGACTGGTTAAAATAAAATATTTCAATTTATTCAGATTTTTTGTGTTAAAATAAAAAAAAAGAAATTAATTGTCGATTCGAATGAGTATACCAGTGCAACTTTGGGCACTATATGAAAATAGCATTTGTTTTTGGAGGTTATTTAACATATCATGATATATATTGTGTATCGTGATGTAGCCCCCCCAAAAAACGTGATATTAGATTTTCCTCATATTGCCCAGCCTTAGCTGCAATAACTCAGCCATCACTAGGTGCATCTCAGGTGTTCTGATCTGATTGATGCTGACAACTGTTGTTTTCCTCCTCAGATCCTCTGCAGTCAGTGACGCTGTACGACCCAAACGACCCCACAGACCAGGATCCCTCCGATCCAGAGGAGCACGATGGCAGCAACGTTTCCTGTCCATCATCACCTCCTTCGCCCTCGCCATCCTACCACCCACCCCTCTCTGAGAGCAGCGATGGAGACCCGGACAGTGACTGGATTGAACATAGGCGGACTCTCAGACCTCTGAGGAGGAAGAAGCATAGCCGTCCGGCGCTCAGTGTCACAAGCAACCGGAGGCGCTCGAGTCTGGCTCAGAGCTTCAGCTGCCACGTGTGTGACCGGGCACTGCAAGGGAAAGGCTTCCTACTCAAACACGTCCTGCACACCTGTGCCAGCAACCCAGACTCTCGCTGTGGTTACTGTGGGGAGTGCCTGGACTCTGCCGATGGCCTGAAGGCTCACCTGCAGATGCACCAGGACAAAAGCAAAACATGCTCCTTCTGCGGAAAAACCTTCCATTCCATCCTGGCGCAGGAAATGCATGTGCGGTTGCACACAGGAGAGAAACCGTACAGCTGCAACTTCTGCGGCAAGAAGTTCAGTCAGAAGGGCAACTTGACGTCACACCTGCGTGTCCACGCAGAAGAGAAAGCCTTCAAATGTAAAGAGTGCAGCCGTGCCTTCTGTCACATGAGCTCTTTGGAGCGCCACATGGAGGAGCACAGCAGCTCAGCAGTGCACACCTGCAGTGTCTGCGGTGAGGAGTTCAGTAAACGGAACAGTCTGCGGCAACACATGGCAACTCATCAGAAGAACGACGGCCTCAGAATTAAGACGAACCGCACTTCAATACCATCCTTCCGCTGCAAAGTTTGCAGTGACACCTTTGATAGGAAGACCCTGTTAGTGAAACACGTGGCAACTCACCTGCAAGACACGGACTGCCGCTGTGGACTCTGCGGACACCATTATGAGTCCTCTGACAGCCTTGCTGCCCACCTGCGCTCCCACCGCGAGGCTGGTGGCACCTGCAGCATCTGCGGGAAGTGCTTCCCGGGCCAATCAGCGCTGCAGATGCACCTGAGGATCCACACTGGGGAGAAACCCTACAGCTGCAGCTTCTGTGGGAAGGCTTTCAACCAGAGTGGCAACCTGAAGACACACCTGAAAATCCACACGGGTGAGCGGGCGTTCTCCTGCAGCCTGTGTGGGAAAGGCTTCACCCAAAAACAGACCCTGGACACACATGTCCGCTTTCACAACAAGGAGCGCCGCTTCCTGTGCCAGGTATGCGGGAAGGGCTTCATGCAGGATGTGGACCTTAAGAGACATATGCTGATCCATACCGGGGAGAAACCATACACCTGTAGGGTCTGTGGGAAAAGTTTCCAGGCCAAACGCTCGCTTAATGGGCACCTTAAAGTGCATTTAGCTGGCCAGGAGGACTCGAGGCCAGAGCCGCAGAGGACAGCAGAGGACAGCTTCTACTCAGGATTCACGCAGTTGTAGTACCACAGCACCTCCCCATTATTCCTAATAACACAGAAAACTACAGGTGGCAGGAAGTGTCTGACAAAATGGAATCTCTATAAAGTTGGTCATGTTTTCATAATGGTAGTTGTACCACTTTCACTGACTGTACTCCTTTCGTGTCCATCTGTCTCCCTCTCATTCACACACATGCATTCTGTTTTCCTCTTACTGGCTCCCCTTTTCTCCAGAGCATACCTCCACCTCTCCATGCTCTCCCCCACCTACTCACTACAGATCACGGCGTCATCTGTAAACATTGCAGTCCACAGACCTCATTTCTCAGTCGGTCCTTCACCACAGTAAACAAGAGGGGCTCAGAGCATACCTGATGTAATCCCACCTCCACCTTGAACCGCCCTGTCACTCCTACCACTGAATTCACCAATGTCTCTGTCCTCATACATGTCCTGCACCACCATCATATACTTCTCTGCCACTCCTTACTTATCGCAGTTCCTCTCTGAACAGCTAATCATCTGATCCCTCTGACCCACAAAGACACAGTGAAGCTCCTTTTGACCTTCTTTAAACTTCCTCATCAACACTCTCAAGGCAAACATCACATTCACTAACTGTCATCCTTTCTCATTTTCTTCATTCATCATGTCCTCAATGTACTGCTTACATCACATCACACCCTCTTCACTTGTTATTACCTCAAAACAGCTTGGTCTCTATGTCTAGCCAGTCTCCTTCCTTGGTGTCCAGTCTCACATACAGGTCACAATAAGCTTTTTCTACCATTGCTGTCCACTGAGCCTGTGTACTTCTGTCTACTTTTTTTCAATCATCCCACTTTTTCTTTGCTAACCTCTCCTGTAGTTCCTCATTCTTCCACTAAGTCTCCTTGTCCTCTTTCCTCTCACTACTCAGTTCTCTGTTAACTCTACCTGCCACCGAAAGCTTGTTTCACCTCTGTACAACATTTATTTTTCTACAACTTCCACCATTTAATCTTTGCCTCTACCTTTGCTCAATTCCACTGCTTGTTTTTTCAAACTTTATTTTTTTTCTTTAGAAATACACAGTGCATCTTGCTCCTTTATACATGTGCATATATACACACATACTGTACACATACACCCACACCTACATACATATACACACACCTTCAAATACCTACATGCATACAAACTTTGCATATTGTTGTATGTGTCTACACAAGTGCCCATTCAGCACAAAATGGAGAAAAGTCCAGTTGAGCACTAAACAAGGTCCAGGAAATAAAGTTAAATGAAAAGAGATTGAGATGGGAAAATCATTTTGTATGACCATATCTTTGAATTTCTTCTTTACAGAGTCTTAGAGAAAAGGTAAATGTTTTCCATTTCAAAAATATCTTTTATCTTTTTAATCGTAGTTTTCTCTCTCCAATCAGATTTAATAGCAGGACAGGTCCACAATATGTGATAGTGATCAGCCATGGTGTTGCCACATTGTCTCCAGCAGTTACTAGATTCAGGTTTGCTATTCTGAAGTGGTTTAATTTTAGGGTTAATGAAAAATCTAATGTTATTCTTCCAGGAATATTCCCTCCAAAGAGGGGACCTTGACGTGCTATTGTTTGTCTTCTTTCTCCCATTTGGTCTTAACATATTGGGTGTAGTGCTTCCTGAATGATTGTAAATATGAATACAGTTTAGAGATCAGCCTTTTATGTACTTTACCTATCTAGGTGTTCACAAATATGTCAATGAGGCACCCACTCCCTTACAACATTATTATTTTTATTAAAGTGGTGTCTCAATTGTCTATAAAAAGCAGTTTTATTTAACCTGTAAGTTTCACTGAGTGGTAAGAATCTGCCCCTATCTGTTTTGGCTGAGATTTTACAGTATGCTGTAATACCCTTCCAAGTCCTTTCTCTAAACACCACATTCCAAATGTGCTAGTGTAAAGTCTGTATCATATCCTGCCCATCTTAGTATTCACACTTTCCTTTCTAAATTATTAGTTTTTACCTTCCATCCATCCATCCATCCATCTTCATCCGCTTTATCCGAGGCCGGGTCGCGGGGGCAGCAGCCTAAGCAAAGAGGCCCAGACCTCCCTCTCCCCAGCCACCTCCTCCAGCTTATCCGGGGGAACACCAAGGCGTTCCCAGGCCAGCCGAGAGATATAATCTCTCCAGCGTGTCCTGGGTCTGCCCCGGGGCCTCCTCCCGGTGGGACATGCCTGGAACACCTCACCCAGGAGGCGCCCAGGGGGCATCCTTGTCAGATGCCCAAACCACCTCAGCTGGCTCCTTTCGATGTGGAGCAGCAGCGGCTCTACTCTGAGCCCCTCCCGGATGGCCGAACTTCTCACCCTATCGCTAAGGGAGAGGCCAGCCACCCTTCGGAGGAAGCTCATTTCCGCCGCTTGTATCCGCGATCTCGTTCTTTCGGTCACTACCCACAGCTCGTGGCCATAGGTGAGGGTAGGGACGTAGATCGACCGGTAAACTGAGAGCTTCGCTTTTACACTCAGCGCCCTCTTCACCACGATGGACCGGTGCAGCGTCTGCATTACTGCAGCTGCAGCCCCAATCCGTCTGTCAATCTCCGGCTCCCTTCTCCCATCACTCGCGAACAAGACCCCGAGATACTTGAATTCCTCCACTTGGGGCAGGAACTCATCCCCGACCCGGAGTGGGCACTCCACCTTTTTCCGGCTGAGAACCATGGCCTTAGATTTGGATTGGATTGGATTGGATTTGGATTCTTTAATCCCTATATTTAAAGCTACTTTAGTGTACACGTGTTTTTCCTGTAGGCTTATATCACCCAATAAAGACTGTAAAACCTGTCTAATTGGGTAAGTTCAAAATCTTTTCATTTTGCTTCGTATCTAGTATCACAAAGTCTAACCAAGTACTGAAGCTGTAATCGTAATTGTCCTCCAGGTTAGGTAAAGACAATCGACAGTCTTTTGGTAACTGTAGAGTCTCAAGTTGTACCCTGGGTTTTTATCTTGCCAAATAAGTTGTGAGATCATTCTTTTCCACTCATTAAGTTGTTTCGGGGGAATTCGCAGGGACTGAAAAAGAAAGAACACACGGGGTAAAATTGTGAAGAAAAAAATGGTCACAATTTCTATTCTGCCATACAGACAAACTGTCAAAGGTGCCCATCTTCCTGAGTCCACTTTTATATTTTGTGTGATAGCGTTATAATTTAAGTTATAAATTTCTGTCAAATCCTTTGTTATGGTGACTCCAAGATACGTCAGTTTGTTAGTATTCCATTTGAAATTATACATTTTACGTATGTTTTCTTTTGGTACATAGATGTAAGTTAGAGTTTGGGTTTTTTGTATATTTAATTTGCAACCTGAGTATTGGCTAAATTGTTTAAGACGAGTCATCAATTTAGGGAGGCTAGAGTCCGGATTGGACAAGGTCAAAAGTACATCATCTGCATATAAGCATATTTTATACTCCACTCCTCGATTTCCTTGTCTTCTCTAATCTATTGAACCAGGGCTCTATAAAGAGTACAGACAAAGTAAAGCTTAGGGGACACCCCTGAAGACATCCTCTCTCAAGCGTAATAGTCCTAGACAGATTTCCATTAATTTTTATCTGGGCAGTTGGACGACTGTACAGCAATTTCAAACAACCTATGATCTGTTCTTTGAATTCAAATTGTTTTAGTACTAAGAGATTCAGGATTTTTATTTTTTGATAAGTTTGAGGAGTCCAAGGTAGGGTGTAATTGTACATTTCAGTCTCCACCACATATCAGAACACCTGATGTCACTGTAGCAACTAAATCAAACATGGTCCTTAATAATGATTTGTGTTTTCCAGGAGGTCTGTAGATGTTAAGTAGCATCACTACTTTAGAGTCTAGAATTCCTCATACCAAAATATACAGTCCTTCCTCAGCTGGAAGGAATTTGTTTTAAAATTAGAATTGCAACTCCCCTATTGGGTCCCTTTGTGTTTGATAAATAAAATATGTATTTAAATCTGGGGTGTTTAGGTTTTTGTGCCCTTTTTTGGTAAAGCGGGTCTCCTGCCAAAGAATTATATGATGGCTTTCCTCTTTCATTCCAGCAATAAGTTTACATCTTTTAACTGGGTTTTGTAACTCATTGACATTAAGTGTTAGTAAACTATACTACTGAAAGGAGATGTCTTGTATAAGAAACAGCATTTACATTGTAAGCCTTGGGTGACAAAAAACACAACACACATCTGACAAAACCTGGAACTTTAACTGAAACAGAACAAATGAGAGAATGGTGGTTTCTACTCAAAATCAGAATTTCCCAAAAATCTTTTGGAGAGGAAAGCTCTTGCATTACGAGGGGCCTCTCCTCGGTAAGGTTATGAATAATCAAAGTATTACAAAATAGTTAGTAGTCAAAATAAACAGGAAAACAAGCTCCCAGAACAGTGGCTTATTCTCCAAGTTCTCTGAGGGAGACATTTGTAACTTCTAGTGTAAAATTAAACTGAAATGGTTACACTAAATTATATTTAGTGTTGTTAAACTAAAGTGTCAAGCCTTACCCAGGGAAAGTCAAATCGACGGAGAAACTGAATTTCTCTGGATTCTGTGGATTGGGTCTCTTCTCCTGTGAAGCTCCCAGAACCTTCCTCCTCTTCAGATTCTCTGTGGCCTCTGCTGGCTGTAATAAGTTACGGTGCCATCGCTGAAGAAGACACGGAGCAAATTTGTTTTTCTTTAAGGACTTTCCTGTTGGGTGTGTAAGCCCTTCTTTTCCATTCATTTTCCCAAGCAGACTGGAGCACCAGTTCTCTTAATTCTGTGTTCTAGAAAGTAAGTTACTATTGACCGGGGGCTGGCATTCGGTGGTGGCTTCGGCCGAGAGCTCTGTGACTTCTTTGCATTCACAGCTCCGTATCACTTAGGGACAACTCCAATTTAATAAACGTTTCTAAAAAAGTCCCATAGTTTGTCCCTTACAGTGTCTTCAGGAATTCCATATACACAAATGTTGTAGCTATATTTTTCCCAATTTGTGTTTTCACCTTCTTTTTTTCCCCTTTTTTCCTCCATGAAATCTGTAACAGTCAGTTTAAAGATTAGTTTATTCAAATAAAATGTCAGATATCTTCCATTTGAATCTTCTCAGCTCTGAGCATCGGTGTGTGAACCAGGAAAAGAAGTTAATGAGGATACTGTATTACATTTATTACACTGCTTTATTTCAACTATGGAGGTTTTTTTTCTTGTCATAAATCAAGCACTCCTCCTCCCTTTAAGTGACATGTATTTTCCGTCAAGGTGCCACAATTGGTTTTTGCTTCAGCAGCTGGTGGAGAGTCCGCTGACATGAGTGTGAAGGTTGTCTGTGTCTCTGTGTTAGCCTTGCGTCAGCCTGGTTACCTGTTCAGGTGTGCCCTTCTTCTCACCCTGTGGCAGCTGGGATAGGCTCCAGCCCCACAGCCCTGAGTGGGATCAATTCTAGTTAAAGGAGCTTGCAAAGAAAAGCGTCTGGACTTCTTTAAGTTGCTTGAAGACGTTTCACCTCTCATCCGAGAAGCTTCTTCAGTTCTAAGGTCAAATGGTCAAATAGAACTGAAGTAGCTTCTCGGATGAGAGGTGAAACTTAAACAACTTAAAGAAGTCCAGACGCTTTTCTTTGCAAGCTCCTTTGACTACAATGACCTGGATGACTGAGAACCTTCACAGACATCAATTCTAGTTATGATTTTTGGTTTAACCTTCAATATTTAACCATTGTCCTAAACTCACGATAATCTGCTTTAACTTTGGAGAGAACTGAGCATTTTAAATTTTGTATGTTTTTATACAACCTTATTTCCAAAAAGTCCTGTAAATGAAATTTAGGGATATGTGAAACACTGAAAGCTGAAAAGATCCATTTATGCGTATGATATTAACCTCCCAGGACCTGGCATCCACATATGTGGACATCACATTTTGGGTTATTTAGACCAAAATACTCAATTTTGCTCTACAAGCGCCTGATATCCACTTACGAGGACATTATACTGCTACTGTTCTATTGAAATTTTAAATCAATATCCTCATATGTGGCTCTCATTTTTCTTAGAAAGAAAAATTAGGTTAAAAAAAAAAATCTGGTAATTCTTCGTTTTTACATTCACCGGGTCCCAATCAGCCCAAATATCAAAGAGAAATTAAAAATGCATGCCATGGAAGAGTTCGGGTCTTAGGAGGTTAATGGTTTCTATTTTTAAAGGTCGACTCATTGTGATTTAAAAAATAGAACAGGGAGTATGTAAACAGAGTGCTGGTGGTAACATTGATTTGACATTTGACATTGACTCTGTTGCATCAGTAAAATCTTTGCAGCACGTTCATGCCTCCAGCAGGTCAGGAGAGTCTGAAGGGAACCCAGTGCTGTCGCTCTGAAGTCATTTGAAGAAGGAAAAACATGATGTTTGAAGAACACCACAGGTGACCAGGTGAGTTTGTTCAAACTGATCCACAGTCTTTGTGGCTTCAAGTTTTTTTTGTAGCTGATTTAAAAAAAAACAATTTTATGTTGGAGTGATGAGTAATCAGAAGGATTTAATAAGTTTCAAGACTTTTATTGTCAAATAAATGTGTGTGAAGAGTCAGTGTACAGTGCTGACCTTTCTTCTGTGGATTGGTTCTGGTTGAGGTTCGCAAAGAGGAGGCCTGGCCTCGGTCAGCAAACTGTTTACAGGCCACTGAGAGAGAGCAGGTGCAGCTTCTCTCTGTGAGCAGGTGACGCTTGACTCTTCAGTCTGATAAAAAGGAGAGAGACTGAAAACCATGCAGCTCAAAGCTGAAACTAAGTGTCACACTGAGTCTGTGTGCATCTGTTTAAACACAGATGCTGTTTCACATCATGCTCTGTGTGTGTGTGTGTGTCTGAGACTGAGAGTGAGCTGATGTGTGTTGTGTTAATGTTTCAACCAAGGTGATGGCCTCAAAGTATTTAAAGATGAAATTATTCCAATTGTGGAGGTAAACACAGACAACACGAGAGCACTCCTCGTTTATTACTCATCACCACACAACTGAATACTTTTCCCTCCAAAACACAGCAACAAAACAACACTTCCTGAGAACTGGGTGTGAGTGGAGCCCTCCAGTGGTCCACCACACAATGATGATAACACGTGACATCCTGATCTCTGTCCTTTAGTGTGGTTTAAATATTGGAGTTTCCAAAATACTAGCTCAGAGTACTTCCTGTCTGTACAGTTGCTTCCTTCACTCAGACGACCTTCATCTTCTGTTCTGAGGAACATATTAATGCGAGAACATAACTGTGAGTGTCTCAGAGTAATCACATTACTGTTACTATTACTCTGACCTCATAACCCAAGTTTTCCCCCCACAGGGATAAAGTTGTCCTCTTTGGTTTGGCTTTAAATCCATCATTGTGACAGGAAAGGAAGACTTGATTATGCTTTCTGTTCATGTTTAACACACAAAACGGACCTTCACGTAAAGAAGTGGCTTTGATAATGAGCTGGAGGTTTTATAACCAGAAGAGGAAACTGAAGTCATCACAGCTGAAAATTCATTTTTCTATGCCTCTAAACTGGTGTGTGTGTGTGTGTGTGTGTGTGTGTGTGTAAAATGTTTATTTTTAAACAAATCCGAAAGAAAACAGAAAACTAAATACAACAGATATAGTAGAAAAACACGTATAAGAAACCAAATACAGGCTGATATTTCTGATCTAACTTCTCATTTCCTGTTCGTTTGTTTCTTGATTTGGTACTTTTACCTAAATTTTGATTGACAGCAGAGGTCTGGACAGTTAAAGACAGGGTTCACACTTAAAGCAGCTCAGCTGGTACATTTATCCGCCTTAATATAAAAACACTAGCACACTTTTTCCACAAAGAATAGTTCCTGCGTTACGGTCCGGTCTCTCTCGGGAAGCGATGCGTCCTCCACTCCAGCAGGGTCGTGCTCTGGCTCGTCGATACTGAGCATAGCGGGTTTACGGGCTGTTTACCTTCCTGTGGCCGCAGAGCTCTGAGCCGGGATGTCTCTGACAGAATCCCCGCCAAGCTGCTGCGGACTCCGGGCTTTGGCGGAGTCTGTGTCAGAGCTGCTGGCACGGGTTGCGGAGGAGGTTCTGGGCGCGTTGGAGACGCAGAGCGGCGGTTCTGGGTCCTCCGGAGGACCCGGCGGTCTGCTGCGGCCGCTGCTCGCCGAGCGGCTCGCGGCGGCAGCGCAGCAGATCGTCGGGTTGCTGGAGCGGGAGGTGGAGGAGTCCCGACGGCAGCTGCGGCGGCTGGAGGCGCTGCTGAGCCCGGTGGTCCTGCTGAACCGGACAGGTGAGCTCCGTGTCTGCTGCCGTGGCTCTGCGGGCAAACAGGACCGGAGCTGTTCAATCAGAAATCGATATTGATCGGGAAGAGGTGACATCACAAGAGCATTACTGTAGTTCAGGAACAGCACCGGAGAGTAAAAGGAAAAGGGCGGATTATCAGCCTCACACATGGCAGAGAGACAAACAAAGACAGTTTCTTCATGAACTGTTTAAAAGAGTCATTATCTCGTAGAAAACCTCAAAGTCTGACTGCTCAGGAACCAATCCTTGTAATGCCACTGGGCAGCTACTTTAAAACACCAACTTTATCAAAACAAAACAAAACAAAACAAAACAGAAAGTTTGAAAGCTTTTTTTCCTTGCTGGCTATTCTCCTACTGCACATACTCAGAGGAACATCATAGCTTTATACAGGCACACTGCAGAGCAGAGACAGTAGGTACCATGATGGTGGCTGCTGGTGTGGCACATCCTGCTCTCAAGCCTTCAGATCAGGTCTCTGTACTCAAGAAACCATATTTGAGATGGAGAGGCAAGTCTGACTGAAACTATTTTCTCATTGGCTAATAACTTGTAATTGCCAAGTCTTAGAAATGCTATGGCACAAATGTACAAAAACCACGTTGTTTTACAAAGGCTTCTTCTGAGGTCTTATAGACACGTAGTCAAAAGTGGTTTTTGAGGTTAACCTGACAAGTGGTTAGGATCGGGATAAAAACGTCTCAATCTCACAGATCTACTGACTGGTCTGAGACCGTCTAGCAACCACAGGATGTGAAAGGTTGCTGGTTACTTCCCTCTGATTTCTTTGTTTGCTAAAACATCACTGCTTCATAGTTTGAATGGAAGTGATGGATTTGCGTAAACACTGTCAATTGCACAGCAACTGTTGGTTGCTATGTGTCCTATATGGTGGACAAGTCTTTAGCACATGTGCATAACATGATGTGAAAATCATTCAGGTGGCGGGCAGCATGAACAAGTTTGTAAATGTGATAACCTGAGAACAAGATCACCTAGAACTTTCAAACTGATACCATAAGTCTATCTGCTAAATAATAATAATAATTTTTCTTTTCTCATAAATTTAAGGCTTTCACTTCACCTCATCCACCTTTTTTGTTACTGTCTTTAACTTCTGTGGTCCTGGCACACTGTAGTACTAGTATGAATTTTGCTTTGTTCAGCAACAGCAACATGAAAATTAGAGAGAGCAAGTGAGAGCTGTGATTGGCCTGTTAACACATGCTGCAGTTTAATGTATGTGTCTTTTAGAATCAGTCTCAACAAATGTGAAACAAAAAAACTAATATCTGCTTCCTGTGATGACATTTTGTTGGCGATCGACTGTGGCAAATATGCATTGCTTGTTTAGTTGAATCTGACTGCTGCATTTGACACGATGGATCACGATTGTGCTTATCTCTGGTAAGGTTGGGCGATTGGACAAATATATCAACTATTGACAACAGGGCAGCCTATTGTCGAAAGTTTTTACAAGGGCCATTTATTTATTTATTTGTCCATGAGTAAGTTGCTAATAGTGTCGGTTAAAACTAACAGAGGCAGTCAACAGAAATAAATAATAGCGTTGTTTTAACAGCACCCTCCTTTAACTGCGAACAAATGCACCCTCCTCAGAGTGCACCCAAATGCAGCAGCGATTCATTTACTCAAACTCATAACAGAAAGAAAGAACCGCAGTAGCCTATGTTCAGAAAAGAAAAGCATTTTATTTAATTAAAAAACACAATGGTTGGGAGGAAACAAAGAGAAACTGGCCTCTTTTTTCCATTATAACTGTGTTTACAGGCCGTTCCAGTGTTTATCTGTCTTACACACTCGACCAAACAACAGATAAGTGAAAAATCAAAATGTCTCTTCCAGCGAACATAAAAAAAAAAAATCCCCAATGTAAAGTTTAGTCTTTTGTGCGATTCGGCGCATCTCAAATAAATGAATGAATAATCCAAATATTAATGCTGAAACAAAGAAGAAAAGAAGGTAAAATATTCCCTCCAAACAAAACGTATAAATTCTTTGACAGGAAAACAAGCATTTTTACTTTATCCGGTTTTAGTAGTGTGCGCAGGTGGTTAACAATATTACCAGCAGTGTTGAAGATGCGTTCTGAAGGTGTGCTTGTGGCTGGTATACACAGATATATCCGTGCCATGTGTGGCATCAATAGGATATGTTTAACATGAATTTTCCACCAAACCAGTGGATCGTCTTCTCTGTCCACGACCTCCTCGGTGAGGTAACAGTCCATTTCTATCTGCGCCTTCTCCTGCAGTGTGCAAGTTGGCAATTAGTTCGTCCATGTTTGGACTTCTTCTGTGTTCTAAACGAGCAAATCAGTCCGTGCATTATTACATCACACTGCCCATCGAAAAGTCTGTGCATCCATGAATATATCGTCTATCGTCGGTTATTGGACTGACTATTGTCGGTTGGAAAATTTTTACATATCGCCCAACTTTAATCTCTGGACTACAACACTGTGTGGGAATTTCCGGCTTTTCTAACAGAACTTTTGTTTTAAGTTGGGTTCGGCTTCATCCTCTGTGGCCCCTTTACAATGGGGGGTACCGCAGGGCTCTAATCCTGGGCCACTACTGTTTTCATTGTTTCTCCTGCCACTGGGTACGATTTTTCAGAAAACACGATATTTAATTTCATCTATATGCTGACATTTGCCAGCTCTATCTACCTTTCAATCACTCTGATTTCTCCTCAATTGGACTCCTGCTTGTTTGTCTTAGCAAAGTCATTGAAGTCATGGATGGCTCCAAAAAATACATCTAAAAATAAAAATCTAAAAATATTTCTGCTGTGCAGCACTTTGGTCGGCCATGTGTTGTTTTTAAAGTGCTATATAAATAAATTATGAATGGAGCTACAGATGTGTGGTGCATTCAGGTGCTAGTGGAAACACTGAACATCTGTATTTCATGTTGTTTCACTGTTACTTTCTGTGTCTTTCATGCCGCAATTGCTTTTATGAACTGTTGACGGTTTTTTCTTGTTTTTCTTTCAGACACATCTGTTCTTTGTAAGGTCGCTGCTAATGAAAGTCTCTGCCCACAGGCAAACTCCATCCACATGCCTTCACCTCTGCCCAGCCCTGCCTCCTCAGACATCACCTGTGCAGCTAAAAGGGATGACCACTGGAGAGGCAGCCAAAACTCACTCTGCATTAAAGGGACAGATAGGAGAACCACAGACAGGAAGTCCAGTGGGCAGAGACAGCGGACGGCATTGTTGGTGCGCCCGACAAATCAGCCTTGTGTCCTCTGTGGAAAGGTTTTCCGCCATCGAGGGAATCTGTTGAAACATGTGAAATTGCACTCAGACTCCCCCGAGCATCTCTGTGGGGTCTGCAAGCAGCGCTTTGAGTCATCAGACAGTTTGTCAGACCACCTGAGATCTCACATGGAAACCGTGAGTGGTGGAGGCGGGACCTGCGGGGTCTGCGGGAAAATGTTTCAGAACATGGAGACACACATGAGGAGCCACACTGGAGTTAAACCTTTCAGCTGCGTCCTCTGCCAGAAGAGCTTTCCCCGATCCGGAGCATTGAGGCGCCACAAAAAGATTCACAGCAGAAGGAGCACTGACCCTTGCCCCGTCTGTGGACTCAGCTTTGCTCAGAGTGAACTTCTCCAAGAGCACCTGAAGATCCACGAGCACGGTGGAGACCAAAATGAGAAAGACAGCGGGAGTGAGGACAGTCAGCTGGACTCACTGAAGCCAAAGCGGGGGGGACCAATGCCAGATCTGAAGTCGGCAGTGCTCTACTGCAGAGTCTGTGGTGATTCGTTCCACAGTCAAGGCTTCCTTAGGAAACATGCCCAAATGCACTGCAGGGAGTCAAAGAGCATGTGTGGCATCTGCGGACAGCAGCTCGACTCACCAGATGTTCTTCTAACACATTTGCAGTCACACAGAGAGACTGGTGGGACCTGTGGTGTCTGCGGAAAGACTTTCCAGAACATGGAGACGCACATGAGGAGCCACACGGGCCTCAAACCGTACCACTGCTTGGTCTGTGGCAAACACTTCCCCCGGCCAGGTGCGCTTAGGCGCCACAATAAGATCCACAGTGGTGAGCGCCCGCATGTTTGCAACCGGTGTGGCAAGACCTTCATAGAGAGCAGCGCTTTGAAAACTCACAGAAAGAGTCACTCATTAGAGGGTCAAGATGGAGAGTCACCGGCGCACTCTCAGACCAGGACATCTGACATAGAGAATGCCAGAATGCCGCCACGCTGTAAAGTTTGCGGTGAGTCTTTTCAGAGTAAAGTAAGTTTGAGAACACATGCCAAAAATCACTCGGCAGAGTCTGTCTGTGGGGTCTGCGGTGAAAGTATGCCGCCATCAAAAACGCTCACAGAGCACCTGCAGAGTCACAGAGACGCTGGCAAAATCTGTCACATATGCGGGAAAACCTACCAGAATATTGAGACTCACATGAGGAGTCACACCGGCATCAAACCGTACCACTGCAGTGTCTGTGGGAAGTCCTTTCCGCGATCTGGTGCTCTGCGGCGCCACAAGAGAATCCACAGTGGGGAGCGACCATATATCTGCGAGTTCTGTGGCAAGACGTTCATTGATAACGGCGCTCTCACCTTGCACATCAGGAACCACACCAGAGACAAACCATCCAACCGCATCTCCTGCGAGACATGCGGGAAGAGCCTCGCCTCCATCCACGTCCTCGAGGTTCACAGGAGGATCCACACAGGCGAGAAACCCTTCCAGTGCTGCATCTGCGGGAAAGCCTTCAGGCAGGTGGGAGGGCTGAATGCCCACAAGCTGACACACACAGGTGAGAAGCCATTCAGCTGCAGCCTATGCACTAAGAGCTTCAGCACCAAAGGTTACCTGGAGACACACCTCCGCTTCCACAGGAAGGAACGCGCGTTTAGCTGCCACCTGTGCTGGAAGGCCTTCGTCACCAAGAATGACCTGAAAAAGCACCTGCTGACGCACAGTGGGGAGAAGCCATACAGCTGCCGGCTCTGCGGCAAGAGCTACCAGGAAAAGCGCTCCCGGGACGTGCACATGAAGATCCACGCAGACGCCAGTGACGACCCAATCGGGGAGCAGGACACTTTGCAGCCACAGCTGCTGCAGTTGTAGAGACCAGTCCAGACCAGTTTGTACTGGTTTTACTAACTGATCAGAGACAGAAAATATTTTCACAAGACCAAATAAAATCTTCCTGAATATGTATGTTTTTTGGTGTTTGCAATAAAAAAAAAAAAAGCTCCTGCAGGGCTTTGAAAACAGAGGGACTGAAAGGATCCAGTTCTTTAACTCAGGATTGTTTATTCTGAGTTCCACTGAGTCCTGAGTTCCTGGTAATGTGCTAAAATAATCCTGGGGTGAATGAGTCAACTACTTTCATTAAGAGTTTTTAGCTAATGAGCTCAAAACATGTTTGAGACCACAGGACACATTTCTGATTTTTTCCAGCATTTTACTCTTCCCAAAACATTTAAAAATTCAGAAATAAATAATTTGGTTTGATAAAATGTTCTCATAAGAAAATGAAAAACTACAGAAACTTCGTTTAAATGAAAAATAAAAATTTAGTTCATAAAAGAAAATTCTATTTTTTAATTTCATTTTCCAGTTTTCCTCCCACGCTAATGAAGCTACTGAGTACAAAGTTCTTCAGTTATTACATTAACAGTAGCCAGTGCTGTTCATTATTGTAGCAGTGGGGTGAATTTAAAACTTTTATATCAAACTGCTGCCATGTTTTGTTGTTTTCATGGCTCAGTCTGACTACTTTGATTGATGTAATGTAGTGACCTCAGAGAAGAGCAGCAGAATGAGTGTGTACATGACAAATGGTTTTACTGTCCGTTAAAAACTGCAAACACGAGTAAACCAGAAACACTTTCTCATGTCTGTTTTTTGTTTTTTTAAATTGGAAATTTGAAGACGAACAAAAGGAAGTAAAATAACATCATTAAAACTTGTCAATCAGTGCTTTTCTGTTAATACTCACTCAATTACTGCTGTAAAAGTACCCCTGACCTCGACTTTTACTGCACTGGAGTTACTGTTTTTTGGGGATGACTGCCACCATCACCAAATATCAGATTCATCCTGGGTCTCCAGAGCTCCTCATGGACTTGGACCAGAATCTGCTGGTGATTTGAGTTTAGCTCAGAGAAACATACGGACCAATGACTGTAGAAACACGGACCCATATCAGATACCCTGCCTTCGGTCTGATCATAGTATCTGTAGAACATCAGCAATGAGAAACCTGGTGGTGACCTTCAGAATGAGGATCTTCATTTCAGTCTGAGAGGAGATCTGCAGCTTTGCAGCTCTAACCTGAGCTGATGAGTTGTCTCGTCCCTGCCAGCAGCCAGTGAAGGAGTCTGCTCTTGTCTCAGTGCTTACTTACATTTCTTTGCTTCTGCTCACCTTTAGAGCTTTCTGCTCTTATGCATATAGCTGCTACTGTTCATTGTGTGAAAGTGCGTTTGAGTAGTCCATGTTTCTGATGAAGTTTCCTCACTGAGAGACATGACCCTGTCTGTGTATCTGTGTGGGAGCCATAATCAGAGCTGTTCCAGTTTCCAAACACTAAGGAAAGGAGTTCCTTTATTGTTTTCTTTAGCAAAGGCCACACTGGAGCATCCTTTGTGAAGAGGGAGGAGTTGAGATAGGTGATGCAATTTTACTGCAGTCATAGAAATTCTAAGCAGAGCAGAACACAGCAGGTAAATATAAGAAAATAAGATGGATTAAATTTTATAGGCTATCAGACAGAATAACTAAGTGAGGCAAATTACTGTGATGTGTTCAGTCACAGCATGATGTACTAATAATGTGCTGTGATTTATTTACAAAGACAGAGCCACTTCACTTCAGTAATAACTGCAATCTACCAAGAGCAGAACACTAGTCTCTATATTAGTTGTTAAAAAAATTAAATGTTGTAAACTGTTTCACCATAAACCTGATTTCTGTGTGAACAGCTGGCCTCCACAATGTATAAAAAAACATTATTTACTGTCAGATCACGAGCTGTCACAGTTAATGTTACTTTGCCACACCACGTTTTTAGTTTTTTTTATAGCACACTGCAACATTCAGACAATAATCTAACACATTTACACAATTCATTAAAAGATGGATTTTCTGCATTTATCTGTTACAGATTCAGTAGAGAAACGTGCCCCTCAGAGTTCAGTTCATTTCTGCACTGTTTCAGTAAAATACAGTATTACTGGGGAGCAGAAATAAGTGTATTTGCCTCTAACACAGCATGAGAACTGAGTGAAGACGTTTGTGACAGAGTTTTGGTGACGAGCTCACAGCTTTGAGCCAATTACACACTTGTTCTCAAGACATGTCCCCCTCATAAACCTTCCTAGTAGCAGCTATCACAACCACAACAGGCAGAAGAAGATTTTTTTCTGCGTTAGATTTCATGCAGTTTGCAGTAAATTGTGTACCACAGACTTTAGATCACGCAATTGTGATTTACAAATATTTTCCTCCGGAAAGTAAAACTTACAAATCCATCTGACATAAGGCTGCAAAAATCCTCTTGTCCACACCGTTCAGTCACAAACTGACTCTTAACTTCTTCAATAATTCCAGAAGCTTTGTGCCGTTATATAACTCAACTGTGTCCTGCTTCGGCTCCAAACCACGGTCAGCATCTGACTTCATTTTTTCTGGACTCCACGAACAAAAGATTCCACAAAACCTTTCAGCTGAAAAACTTTATTAACAAACAACATTGGGCTGGTAGCAGCTCTGTGTGAAAAAGATGTGGTCTCCTCTGGTTGTCACAGAAGCTCTTCAGATGCCACTCATATTTTTCTTTGTAGTGTCTCACCTTTTAAAGCAGTTTTTGCTTTAGTGCCTTTTGCATTTTCTGCTATCGTTTGAGTGCTTGATGTGTTTAGGATTGGTTTTGCACAGAAGCGGTGAAAAGACTGCACACAGTATGCAAACGTCCAGACGTCACACTGTTTCCGCTTTGTGGGCTTTGTTGTTGTGGAGGTGTAATCAGTTTCCTGTGACAAGTGTTCCCTGTGAGATTAATTCTGTGTGATTATATCTCAGCAGACAAAGAATTTCCACAATTTCTATAAATAATAATGGCTTTTATTTCAGGCACTATTTACAGGGTTTAAAAAAACACGAATCCCTTAAAAATAAATAAATGATAAAATAGTCTGCAGAGGTACAAAACCATCACCTGCTGAACAAATCAGATAGCCCATAAGCTGGAGAGGAAATGGTGTGTCACTAATTTAGAAGATCTTCATTTAGCCTGGAAAAAGAGTTAGTTGTTCTATTTTTTTTTTTTTTTTTTTAAAAAGCCCTTCATAAAGTTTGAATTCATTCATCTGTTTATGCTCAGTTTGGTTTTCAGATCTCCTCATTCATCCTCACAGCAGAGTCAGACCTGAGCCTTGGCACAACTTTGTGTGCCGACTGGATCCTCCCGCGGATGGATTCACAAGACATGGCTGCTCATATCAAATTTACCCCCAAGTTTTACCAGCCACTATGACTCGTTTATGACACTAAAGAACCGTTAATGGTGATTGAGTGCTCCTCTCGACTTGCTGTCTGCTGTCTCCTGTTCCAAGGTTCGATGTTCATATTAAATATGTTTCTACCTCATGCTCCTCCAACCACTGCCAGCATCTTACATTCAGCAAGCTCTGTGCAGGGGTGCCTCCTGAATTTTTTCAATGGACAGCCATATGGCGACCACTAAAAATATTGGGGTAGCACACCAATTCAAAACAGCACAGGGGTGTAGCAGGAAATCGTGAGGGTCATGCAAAGTGACACAATACAAATGGCAAAATAGTATATGGAGGAATAAATAACGGTTAATGTTTCAACTCACTGTAGGGTGTCTTCCTCTCTCTCTAACCTCATGTTTATTAAAATAATACCAACATACAACAGCCTTGCTAGGGTGGACCAGTGCCCCCCCCTCCCCTGGCCCCTCATTGTGGCGACCCTGGCTGTATGATATCACACAGAGAGGATATCCTCACAGTCATCTCATCATAGTTTGTTTACCTGTATGAAGGAAGAAAATAAAAGATAAAGTTTCTATTTTCAGATCAGCGTTCACTTCATACAGGAATCACAAGATCCCAGTATGAAGCTGAGCCTTCAGCTGTACCAGGTCAGTCCAAACCAACAACCACAAATCATGTTTTCAGTAGCTTCACGTTGTCTTTTTTCTCCAGTAGACACAGCACAAGATAATACTTACAAGGTTCTGTTGGCAGAGAACAACCAATCAAAAGAGAGGAAGAGGCTGCACTATAACCCAGAATCAGACATCAGACACAGAAGGATTATTCTGAATACGGAATCATGCAAAGCTTCTCTAACAGAATCAGAAGAATAAAAGGAGGAAACAGCTCACCTTAACTGTATTTACTGACTTCCTTTGGAGTCGACTTGCTGTATTCAAGTGTGACCTTTACAGTCAAATAAGAGAAACATTAATGTGTGTTTTCATTAACAGGAGAGAGTGGGAGGAAGGCAGGACACATGTGAGAAAGAGAGCAAGAGAGTCTGAGTATGAGGGTGGGTGGTGATCATTTCCAGGAAGAGGTACAGAGAGGGAGAGTTTGTGTGTTTCCAAGCGACTTCCTGGTATACCGGGTGTATCCTGTTAAAACACACACACACACACACACACATTCTTTGGTTCTCTATATATGTGTTGTGCATGAACTTTATGGACAATAACAGACTTGCAGTGTGACGTCATGTGTGGCTGTTAATGAACTTTAATCTGAAATCTCTCCTTGCAAAGAGGTCAAAGGTCAGCAGTGAGTTCAGAGATGCTGGAAGTTTGATGAGAAACTGATCAATCATTTAACTTGTTAACTGATGTTAGATAATTCTATGAAAGATGAACTTTTACTGAGCGGAAGGCAGGATCACAATCATCTGTCTATAATCCATAATCACCCTCAACCTCAGTCATTTTACTCGGGGTTCAATCTAACTAATCAACTGACTAGTGCCGGTATCCAATCAATAAAACCAACAGACGGACGTTTTGTCATAGCTGCAGGCAGCCACCAGGGGGCTCTATATCCACATGCTCACGTCGCAGAGCAGCTTATTTATATAAAGTTTTTGATTAAAAGTAATATTTCAGCCTATCAGGCCTACCTATGCGCAGAACACGGCAAGGAGGGAGTACTGCGAGCACACATATAGCCTGTGTCACTTTGGTAACTGAATACACGTAGGTTCAAGCACCTGCTTCAGTTCGAGTTTTCAGGACTGCCCTCTAAGTGTGCGCGCACGGCGGGAGGCTGGATTATCACCGGGATGGTTTGTGAGCGCGGAGAAGCGGAAACGCGCCGGCAGCAGCGGGGCGCGAGCCTCCGGTGAGCCTCCGGTGAGACAGAGTTCCCACCGAGTGTTCACGAGGCTTCCTCCTCCGCACGAGCTGCCGCTGAAAACAGCTGGATGTCGTTCCGCGGACACACGGAGCTGCGCTGAGCGCCGAACAGGTAAAACAACGTCAGCCGCTCCTCTATTGATGAACTTACACAGGAGAAAGGCGCCGCGCGTTTAGCGACCAAGCAGTTAATCGAGCAGAAAGTTATTTTTAGTTCTTTTCTTAGTCTCTGTCCTGGTTACGCTTTCAAATGAACGAAGACTCTGATTTTCCTTCTTCATCTTAACCGAAGTCTATCTGCCTTCAGACAAAACAGCCCACCATTAAGAATACATTCAGTTCAACTTGATTTATACATCGCCAAATCACAACAGCAATAAAACAGTGAAAGCCAGCAGTCATTAAGCACTTGGCGACACTGGAAAGGAAAACCTCCCTTTGAACAGAAAGAAACCTCCGGTAGAACCAGGCTGAGGGAAGGGCGATCATCTGAGAGACTGGATGCGCATGAGGGGACAACATATTCATAATCGATCGCGAGAATGATGCATTTGACATCCACGATATCATTAATGTTTTACATAACAATAGTATTATTATTAATAATAAAAATGATATGTGAAGCACACAGACGGACACACAGACACTCAATGGTCAGATGGACAGTCACCTCAGAATGAAAGTGAGAAAGTGTATTTTTTTATATGAGGTTTGATGTGTGCACAGATCCTGAACCTAAAGAAGCTGAAAGCTTAGAAACAGACCTGAATGCTGACAGCTCTTTGTTCTGTGAGTGATGTGTTTGAGTCTCATTGATGTTGCAACAACACTTATATAAGACTGAAGACGGTTCAGAACAATGGCACACACACACAGACCAGGTGGCTGAGTGTGTTTTACCTCCATCTCTGGACAGTAAAGTTTTAATCAGCATCAAAAATCCTGATGTGTTAAAGACACGTCAGCCTGACTGAAGCTGGCCTATACTTCTTCAGCCTGTCAGATTTCCTGCTGCCTTTTTTCACAGCAGCCTGCTGTCAGATTTATTCATGTGCTCATATGTATGGAGAAATGTGGTGATTAAAATCTGATTTTGTGTTTCCACATACAGAGAAGCTATGCACGCATTTCAACACCACACATCATATTTCTTTGCGTTACCTCACACCATTTGGACAGACCCAGAAACACACGCTGCATTTGAAAACTGGGATATGAGGGCATTTTGATGGATTCTTGAGTTTAAAGTGGGACCTACATTTTGGTCAACAGCTCAACAACAGGTGTGAGTCATGTAGGCTGAAAGCCGAAGAGACCAGATCATCTGTACTCTAAATGTGTGGAATCATAGACAAATTAACATGACCATAACACCCATAACCCTTTACTTAAAGAAAACAAAATAAAGGAGATTTCAAAGTTATTAGGGAGAGCCCAATTCTGTTGATCTGGGCGTAGCATTTTCAGTGGGAGAAACATTTTGTCACTCTTGTTCAGCTCGTCAAGAAACTGACCTTACAGCCCATTGTTCACCAGTGGAGTTAGTTTGAGTCATTATGCAAATGTACTGTTTAAAAGATTGGGGAAACCTACAGCTGAGACTGAAGAAGTCACTTGGATGAGTGATGAAACGTTTCTCCCACTAAAAAAAACTATGTCCAGATGATTGAGTATGCATCAAGAGTTATTAGGGAGTGGTTTTACTCAACCAGCACAGCTGATGAATTTGAATGGTAAGTGGCTCAGGAACGAAGGGTTTGACATCCCTGGTGCAGATACTGGTACTGCATCTGAAGCATGACGCCATTCCTCACTTGATCTCCAAGCTCAGTGCACACTTTCCTGATGAGTTCATGATCTCAATCCCTAGTTTTAAATCCATCCATTCATCCATCCATTTTCTTTCACCCTGGACTGGCAGACCTGGTTTCAATTCTTACTGAATAAAACATCAGGTACATATTTTGGAGCTTATTTATTCATTCTCCTTGAAATTCAGTCATCCCTGGAGTGCATTTGATGAAAGAGAGCCAATTAAGTCAAATGAAATGATCCGAGCTGTCAAGTTGCTATAATGCGAGTGGACTGATTCAAGTCATGGAGCCGCACCACCTGGCTTCAAACTTCACCGTGACCTCAGTTTTGTTTCTCTCTTCTTTGTTCGCTAACTGTTAAAGATGAGAAGACGAGAAAAGGATCCTCTCGTTGTTTGGAACAGCTGACGAACTAACGCTGACACCATTAACATTGTGTTGTCTTTGACCTCTGCTTACCTCATCCCTTGTATTTTATGGGATGAATTAGACCTGTTTTAGTATTTTTAATTCTCTCCTACCTTGTTAAAGTGACTCAACGCAACATTTTCTGCATTTATTTCAAATTAAAAGCCCTGTTAGCTTTGCAGTACAGAAACTGTATGTCCATATGTCAGTGAGGCTTTTATTATGGAAACTCAGGCTGCTTTTATTTGATGAACTTCGGGACATAAGTGGATAAACCGTGCACATCTGCTTCCTCACGCAAATATGGTACAGAGAAAGATGACAAAGGAAACCCAGGTAGAGCAGAAAAATGTGAGGAAGAAGCTGATGAAGATGTTCAGATTAACTCCGTGGTCTGTTGAAAGGAGTCACATAGCTCTGCAGCTCTGATTAAAAGGGACTAGGAAGCCGGGGAGGATTTAGAGTTTGATGAAACCCTAACCCTAACACGCAGTCAGACTTCTCCCATGCATTCGTTTAGCTTTTAAAGACAACAACTCATTTTATTCACAGGACCCTGAACTCTGATGTGTTCTCTCTTCACTCTTTAGTTGGCCTTTCCCTCACACCTCACTCTTATCATTCACCTCTGTTCGGTTTTACGGCTCTGTGTTACCAGGAACAGATGGACTGTAAGAGTGTGACTGCTTCACTGACTCTCACAGCAGCAGATTAGATCTAATTGTCACTCACATTACTCATTAATCAAACGGTAAACATGGTCAGGCTGCTGTTTAACAAGCAATTATCTTGGACCGGCCCAGTGGAGGACTTCAGCTTCATGTCTGCAAACACATGGTCACGTGAAGGATGGATAGATCCCACTCAATGATCCCACACGGAAACTCGCACAGACTTTCCAGAATTCCCAGCAGCTTCAAGTTTCAGTAGCTGTTCTGATGAATAAAGGTTTGTTTTGAATTTTCTCTACAGGACACGCTGATTAACACTGTGTTATATTTTCCCCACAGCTCGTCTGACAGGTTATTAACGCCTCTTCATCATGCTGTCCTGGGCCTGTCCCTTGCTCTTCCTGGTCCTTCTTCCTGCCCAATCAGCTGCAACCTCTCTAACTGCTGACAACAGAACGGAGGATCTTCAGGAGGTCATCCTGGCAGCCATCTTGCCTCTGACTAACACTAACTATGCATGGGCATGGCCTCGGGTTGCGCCCGCCATCTACCAGGCATTACAGCAGGTGAACTCTGACCCCTGGTTGCTACCAGGTCTGAAGCTGCGGCTAGTTCATGGCAGCTCAGAGAGCCGCGACGGCTTTTGCTCAGACTCCATAGCGCCGCTTGTAGCCGTCGACCTCAAGCTGTCCCACGACCCCTGGGCCTTCATTGGACCCGGCTGCGACTACTCATCCTCACCTGTTGCCCGCTTTACCACCCACTGGGATGTTCCCATGGTGACAGCTGGTGCCCGAGCAATCGGCTTCAATCTGTACGCTGCGGTCACCAATACGGGCCCCACTCACAAAAAGCTGGGCGAGTTTGGTGTCAGGATCCAGGAGATGTTTGGCTGGCAGCGGCACGCCACGGTCATCTTCAGTGACAACAAGGACGCCAATGATGATCGGCTGTGCTACTTCGCTGTGGAGGGGCTGTATGAGCTGCTGGGCAAACGTAACATCACTGTCCACGACCACGTCATCCAGGGCGACGTCAACTACAAGTCGATGGTCCAGGATATCCGTGACAATGGCCGAGGTCATATTCTTCTTCTGCTGCTTTCATTCCTCATGTTTTAACAGGTGTTGTTGTCCTCATCCCACTGCTTTCTGTTCGTCCTTTTCTCTAAAATTAACTGCTTAAAAGCTACGCTGTTTCTGCTCACTCTTTAGAAGCAGACATCTCAAGGTTACTTATTCTTTTACGTTCTCTTCTTCATGCCATTCCTTTTAGCCGAGGTGATCCATGATCTTGGGGAAGATGGCTTTTCAGCTGCTTTGGTTGCCTAGTTTCAACTCCTCCAGCCTTGCTTCTTTTTCTTTTCTTCTTCAGACACTTCAACTGATTTAGCATTATTTTCTTAATTCATTTTGTTCTTTTATTTTCCGGTTTTCCTTTTTGCTTCCTTCCTTAACTGAGTTTTTTTCTTTTCATTCTTTGTTCTTTCATTCTTTCATCAGATGAAAAGCTTTGGTCAGAAGCTTCATTTGCTCTCGTGTCACTGATTGTTTTTCCTTCATGACTCTCCTCCTTCCTCCTTTCCTTTCCTTTCCTCCCTGCCTTATTGTTGTTCTCCTTGTTAAATGATGGTTAATTATTCTGAGATTTTTATCCTCACTGGTTAATGACTGACTTCACCTCTGTGTGTTTGGGTGCTCCTACATGTTTGTGAGGAGTAATTTCATTTTAAGACCTAGGAGTGGGGACAGTCCTGTATTATGGGGACACTTAGTTGGACCTCAGCGTGACAACTTTTTAATGGAAATTAGTTCATGAGCGATACATGCAGATCGCTGCTTTGGACTTTGATTTGCAGTCAGCGGTGGTCAGCGTCAGACTGGAAGTGTTAGTCATTTAGCTTAGTCTTCAATCAATGACAAGCGTGTTCATGGTGTTTGGGCAGCACTGACTGCTGAAGGTGACTGAAACACAGCTGGAGCTGGAAATGCTTTGCATGATATCAGGTTCAGTTTGTGGGTAATGATGTGAGTGAGGGTATACAAGTACAGAAAACAAATGTGTGTCTGTGTGTGTGTTTGCTGAACACACATGTAAACAATCAGTCTGTAATTAGGTACAGAAGAAGAAGCAGAAGTGAGCCTGTTTGCTGTGTTTCTGCTCCTCGCCGCAGCGCGATTTTATTGTAAGCATCACTGAAACGCTGCTCTGATGGTCTGAAAATGTTTGCAGTGACCTGCATCGCCCGCTGATGTCACAGTGTGAATTAGATCATGAGATCAGAGCTGTGTGACATGATGACATCATCACAGACACACTATCGTCCTTTAACCAACGCCAGCTGCTGCACCCAGCAACATGGACGTCCTAGTAATTACCTCTAAACCCACACCCACCATTGGACACTACATGGAGAAACCTTATGAACACAAGCGTGCTCATACACACAGGTGTGTACACACAGAAACACACCATCTTGTGCTGCTGCTGCCTCTAAAAATATCTTGTGTTACTACAGACCTTCCCAAAGCGTGGGGCCCGCCCCCTAGGGGGGGCGCAGAGCCATTGCAGGGGGGGCGCGGAATGAAAAGGGGGGGGGAAAAACACAAAACACTTGGACACTGCTAGCACGGGGCGCCCACAGAAACGCAAAGCAGGAGATGAAGCATCGCTGAATATGTTTCCAAACCAACTTCATTCTAAGCCAAAGACTAGAAAATATGGTGAAGCAAATCTTCCCTTTGGCTTCACCTGCACAAGTGCCGAGGTAGGTCTCCCTGCAGAATTGGTTTTACCTTCGTAGGGAGCAGCGCTGGGCTGTTTAAATCACGGACAAACAGGATCCCACAGTTGTTTATGTTTTTAAACCCATTTTGCACAGAGAGGCATTTTTTGAAAAATGTATTGATGCAATGTTGAACATTATTACACATGAAAAAAAAACTACACGTGAGGCCTCTGCCTTTCTAAATGGAGGGACAGTAATTGCATGTGTACGTGTAAGCGTGTAAAACCTGAAGATTAACAGTATTTGTCTCTATCTGCCATTCTGCAATTCATCTCATGTAAACAATAACGTGGTGCACAGCGTGACGTGAAAAAAGGCACATACCTTTGACATTGCGTGATGAACGCAAAAAAGGAGTTTTAAAAAATCTCCGTTCTCGGTGATTTGAAACGCCGTTTACGTGTGGACGAAACAACTGCGTTTTCAAAAATACCCGTGTAGGTGTGGACGCAGCGTAAAAGAGTTAGTTTATTTTATTACTACCTGTCATTTATTGCAGATTACTTGTATTTGCTTAATTGTTTACTAAATGTTCGAGGTGTGAAATAAACTGCAATGGAGCAAAATATGGGTGTGTGTGGTTGGAGGATGTGTTTGTGCGTGTGCGGTGCGTGAGCCCGTGCACGCGCAAGAAGTAGGGGGCGGGGGGGGGGGGCGGGGGGGGCGAAAACATTTTTCTTGTAAAATAAGGGGGGCCCAGCAAAAAAAGTTTGGGAACCACTGTGTTATTAGAACTGTTAGTAACGTTGTTACTAGGGTATCATCAGGTATCATTTAGTTGGGGCTTGAATCTATTTCCATGTTCACATGGTCATAATGCTCACAGGATAAATCACACTTTAAGATTAACACTGGATAAAGTAAGTCCTCAGTGTGTGTGTGTGTGCGTGTGCGTCAGCATTAATCAGTCAGTCCTGTTTTCTTTTCTGCTTCCATTAAAAGCACTTTTGGCTGCAGACAAACCAACATGTGACTTTCTGCCTTTCGCATGTGAAATTCTCAGCATTCACATTTTTTTGTCCACCTTGGGGACTGTGTGGACAGAAGGGGGTTGGGTGGTGGTGGTATTTGTCTTTTTTCTCTGACAGTTGATTATTTTCAGGCTCTGTTATAGCAAGGTGGGGGATGGGGGTGTTTTTGTTTTTCTCATCCCACATTTATTCTTGATTTCTCTGGAGAAAAAAATAAATTCAGACCATGAAGTTCTCATCAGTTTTTATCAGGAACCCCAACAATATCCCGCAACAGTGTGGGAGTGGTGAGAAAGAAGTATATAAACGACGGATAGCCAACCAAGATTTCACTAAGCACCATCCATGTTGGTTTATTATTTCAGGAAATGACCAGGAGAGAGTGGCATGCTAAGTTATCAGCCAGTGCTAGCTGATAATCATTTATGAACTGAATCATTGTACATTTGCCAAATTCTGAACACGTTTTAATGAACACCATGATTTTAGCTATCCACAATAATTAGTTAACACAGTTTTTTATATATTGATTTGGGATTTACAAATCTCTGACACCTTAACTGAAATCAGCTGATTGTAGTGTGAGTGCAAGAACAGATACGCAGGATCGATAGGCAGCGAATCTAACAGTTCCAAAGAATTGGACTACTAGGAACCAGTTTCCTACAAGAACCAGTTCTTGATTCCCAACCCTCGAGAAGGACTCTTCTGGAGTATCGAACTTACAGCACAGGTGTGTGTACTATGAGACTGAGGGGTAGCACTGGTGGTTGCCATTACATTTATTTTGTTTCATCAGAAAAATGGTCATTGATGAAAAGTATTGGTCATGGAAATTGAGAAGTCTTGTTGATGGGCTGGAATGGGGCTTTTGTTATCCAGGCTTCCACGCAGGTCACACCATGAAGCACACATGGTGTGTGTAATAAAGATTTACCATCAAGCGTTGGCAGCTGTCTCTGTTCCTTTCCTTTATGGAATAACATTGCTGCTTCTTTGTCTTCAGTTGTGTACATGTGCTGCTCCTGGGACATCTTCAGGACGTTGATGGTCCAATTCTGGAAGGAAGGGGTGGAGCTGGAGGACTATGTCTTCTTCTTCATTGATCTTTTTGCTGAGGGTCTGGACGGGAGCGCTCCCATCAGGCCCTGGTTCAGAGGAGACCAGGAGGACTATGCGGCTCGCAACGCTTTCAGGGTGAGACAAGATGCTCTTTCACTGTTAAATTTTAAAGGATGCTCACTGATGTAAAGTGATCCGGTCAATTGATTAGCTTGTTATTGATTTCGTCAGAGTGTGAAAGTGCTGACGTATCTGCAGCCCCAGAATCCCGAATATCTTCAGTTTGTTAAAACTCTGAAAAAAGACGCAAAGGCGATGTTCAACTTCACCATCAGAGACTCTATGGTACAAATAACAATCCTTATTGATTAACTGAATCTGATATTTCAAATTTTTATTCAAATATGTGAGAGACTGATATTCATCTATAACAATCACATGCTTTGTCCCCTCAGTACAACCTGATTGCCGGAGGGTTCTACGACGGGGTGATACTGTACGCTCAGGCTCTGAACGAGACCCTGAATTTGCAAGGACCGGGACCGGGACTGGGACGAGTCCAGAGGCCCAGAGGAGATGAGGTGACCCAGAGGATGTGGAACAGGACAATCAAAGGTGAGCACAGATATTTGTCAGCGGGTGACTAATCACAGCACAGCACTGGGCTGAAAATCACATGTGCACTACAAGTAACTGAGTAAAGTAGCACAGGTGTAGACTTCTCTAACTAACTGGAAAACCATGCGTGGCTCTCTGATTGGCTGCCTGTGTGTGATGCTGTTTTTATGGCGGAGTCATTGTTGGACTCAGAGTAGAGGTCATGGACACCCAGTACTGGGTCCCAGTAAAATCTCATTTTGGAGTTTTAATTAGGATTCATTTAGACTGAAGATTGGACATGAATAGGAATCCAATCAATCCTGTAGGAAAAAGCCGAAGAAACATAGGAACACATCAGATCAAATGCAAGTGAAAAGAAACACCGACACTAAAGCTTTGGGTTTTAGATTTGCCTTTATTGGATAGTGGCAGTGGAGATAGGCAGGAACGTGGGGAGACACAGAGAGGATTGGACTCGAACCTGGTCGGCTGCTCTCCTTGCTATATGGTCACCTGCTCACCCACTGGCTAAACGCAACTGCACAACTTTCACACACCTCATCACCCTGTCAATACCTTATGAGCTGTGGTTGGTGGATGCATGTTGCTAAAGTCGACAATGACAACAGAAGTTGATTCAGGTCACTGAAGTCCAGCCTGAGGCTCCAGTGGTCGTTCAAGTTAAAACACTGCTGTCACAATGCGAGAGACAGGTTGCACCTGGACAGATAACCGGTCCGTCACTGGGCTGACACACAGAGACATTCACACCTGCAGTTGATCTAGAATCACCTCTTCTTCTAACATGCATGCGATTGGACCGTGGGGGCAACACCCAGAGAGAACCCCGCACACAGGAGACAAACTCCATGCAGAGGAACACGGTGGTCAGCTGGGTTTGAACATAGTCTGCAGTGCTGTGAAGCTGCACCACTGTCCCACCCTGCACAGCACTGTTATTTGCTTGTGTATAAATGATGTTAGAGAACGCCCACTAATTACACAGCATGATGCTGAGTGTGGAACCCATGGTAAAAATGCCGTGAATGTCCTGCATGGCAGAAGCTTCAGACTTATTGGGGGGGGGGGGGGAGCTGTATGGTATACATATATCTAAAGTTTGTAAAAGTTTTTAGTTAAACTTGGTGCTCGCAGAATTATGTATAGAGAAAGCGGGGCCTTTGAGTGCACAGAACACTTATCTAAGAATTTGCAGGGGTAAAGCACGTTAATGTCCTGTTGTTCTTTTGTGCGCTTCTTCTTCTAAGCTTGTTAACAAAAACAATTTTAAAAAAAGAAAAGATTTTCATATTATTCTCTAACATCTGAAAGATCTTAGTTGAGAGCTCATTTTAAGAAAATGCCAGCATTTGATGGGGTATTATTGACATCATGCAGGACAGGCGGCGTGGACACCAAAGATTTTGTGAATGCAATGACTCAAGAACAAGGTGACAAAATAATTTTGAAATTGGTACCATAGGTGCATCTATTAAAAATCTCAGAGGAGGTCAAATTCTGGTCACCTGAAGGCCAAAGATCAACTTTCCTGAAGATTTTAGGATTTTTAAACTGATACCACAGATGCACCTACTGGAGGAAGCCAGCAGTGTTTTTAACAGTCTGCAATGTGTCTTCTTATTTTTGTATATTTTGCTCTTGATTGTATATATTTCTCCTATTTGCTGTTTATTCCTGCTGTCTTCAATTTATATTTTATTCCGGCATAGTTGATTTGAAGCACTTACAATTTCGTTGTACCATGTACAGTGACAATAAAGGGCTATTCTATTCTATTCTATTCTATTCTCTATTTCTATTCTATTCTATTCTATTCTATTCTATTCAAACAGAAGAACAGACTGGGCAAAAGATAGCAGGGCAGACAGGAAGGAGAGGAGAAGATTACAAACACGATTGGGGGGGTGTCCAGGTGTAGAAAACGAATGTCCACCACAGGATATAACAGGAGGACTCAGCTGGAGATGAGCGCTAATCCGATCTGTGTGTGTATATTTGTGTGTATAAGAGAGAGTGTAGTTCGTCATGTATAATAAAGTTTCATAATGCATAAGAAATGAGGACGAAAGGCTTCACAGACCTGGCCAACCTGTTCATCTGCAGTCAGTGTTGTGAATGTTACTTTTAAAATGTATTCCATTACAGAATACAGAATACATGCCCCAAAATGTATTTTGTAACGTATTCCGTTACGTTACTCGATGAGAGTAACGTACTCTGAATACTTTGGATTGCTTCATATATTATCATGCTTTTTTACAACTACATGAATGTACTATTGCTGTGTGATTTATTACTATTACTGAAGGTTATTCCCCATACCAATACCTACTAGATTTTTAAGTCTTAATATAAAATGAGTAACAGTAGGGTGGACATTAGGTGAGGCTGCACTTTTTGCAGCGATCTCGTATAGAAAACTATTCCGTACGTATTTAAAAACAGGGTCCGCGGGCTCCAAACCGTAGTAAAGGGGCCTCTAGCTAATACGTCGGGCTCCGTGTCGGGCTCCGTGTCGGGCTCGTAGCTGAAACTAGCTTTCACTTTGTTGTCTGGGTCGACTGCTAGCGAGAGACAGAGAGAGGCGTTGAAAAGGCTGCTCCAACGGAACTTACTGTTTCAGAGGAAAACAACCGAACATAGTGTACAGTCGAGTCTTAATAACTTACTTACAACTGGCTCATCAGGCCACTCTTTTTGGCTGCAGTGGTTTTATTGATTATTTACATGCTTCCAGCTCCCGTTTCTGCTCGGTGACAGCTCGTACTTTTCCACTCTCCTTTTTCTCCCTCCTCACGCTCACAGAAACATAACGGGTATGGCAGTCCATTCTCCCTGCAGCACGGACTACACTGCTCATGAGAGGCTACATTCTTTAGGGCGATGCCTGTAACACTCTCTTATGCCTACAATATTAATCATTTTAAAATATTTCCTCACGTCATTATGAGACGCTAGATTGAGACACAGACATTAGAGCCTCTTAATGTGTGTTTTGTTTGGGTTTCCACCGGCGTGGAATTACCAAAAATAGAGAGGGGACAGCCTAACATATGAAACAGGAAAAGACCGCCGTGTAATCATTTATTCAGCAAAGTAACTGTATTCTGGAATACCACCTTTTTAAACGGTAACTGTAATGGAATACAGTTACTCATATTTTGTATTTTAAATACGTAACGGTGGTACATGTATTCCATTACTCCCCAACACTGTCTGCAGCTGTGAGTCAGATGTGAAGCACAGTGTGAGCCTGCTGACTGGTGCAGACAACGCTACACCTGAATCTCTCAGGATGACTTTTTTAAGCAAGCAAACATGGTGGCAGGAAAAATCTCCACCTGGTTTATCATTCATTTACAGCACACACCGAACATGACATTGATTTTTAAAAAATTACATAAAAACAATAAAACTGCTTAAAGGAAAAGAACACAGCAGATTAGCACTTCATCAGCTAACATGGTTAGATCCTATTTTAATATACAGTGTGAACACACTGATCTCCAGTGTTCTCTTTCCATGTCACTGGTGCACTCTGACCCACAACCACACCCACACGTGTTGGTCCATGTGCAGCGTAAACTCTCCAGTGGGGACTGGGTTACCATCCTGTGGTGCCGATTGGTGTGGATCAGGGAAGGACATCCATCAATGGTCCAGCCAGTTTAGGATCAAGCTTTCATGTCCCATAATGACTCGGCTGTCAGAGCGTCTGTTGGAGGGAGTGGAATTAAATGTTTTTCTATTCTATTCCTAATTGCCATGAAGAACCAGTTAGGTCAGTCCTGAAAACTAGTCTAAACTGGGATAAATTACAACTGCATTCTCAAAATGGAACAGCTCGAGCCTGGTTTCCTCGCAGTGCTATTTCTGTTGTAGTATTTTTGTAACCCTGTTTCCAAAAGACTTGGCCAACTGCTAAAAACAATGTAATCATTTACACTCTGTCAGGTCTCAAATTTAATCGAAACAAGTCCAAAGACTTATCATGTTGAATTTCATGAAAGACGGAAAGTTTTAAAACTCCCTTTTAACAGGCAGAAACCAGAAGACAGGACAAGACATGCTGTGGAAGACAGCCAGAGACTGATTAATAACTAATGATTAAATGCAGAGAGGTGTATAAAAACACAGTGAGTGAAAAAGGTGACTGACGTAGAAACACAGGGGAAGGCACCAGCAGCATAACTAATGGGTCACGTGATCCAACCATAACAATATGCTTTATCAAAAAGAAAAGACAATAAAAACCCATTGCTTTACTCTGCAACAGTCCGTCTCTTCAGAGAGGTAAAGATGAGCTGATACAGCCTCAGAGGAAAACGAGCTAAACTTCGGCCCATGTGCTGTTTTCTGTTACAAGTCAAAGTCTCTCTATTTTATGGAGCGCCTCTGATGACATGGTCCAAAAAATAAATAAATTGTGGCCACAAAATACTTATTTGTGCCCATGAAATACTATTTCGAGGGCATGAAATAGGTATAACGTGCGCAAGAAATGCTAATTTGTGGGCACGAAACACTTGACCGATAACCGTGATCCTTCCCAGGCCCTTGCAGTTGGTTGACAATAAAATCTATCCTGGCGTCCAGGTCGCAACTGGGCTCTCAAAATCCTGTTTAAATGTTTCTCCGTAATAATGGTTCCTTGCATTGCCAGGCTTTCCAAAATGCATCTGTAGCTCATTTCCCAGCCTAAAATAAAACTCAATCATACTGTCTGTCCATGGTGTATAGGTTTAGCCTACTCTTATGCTTATGTCTCTACGCAGCTGTCCAGGAATTGTATCAATATGATGTGCGCACGTTATCTATTTCGTTGCCACAAATGCGTAATTCATTGCCACGTTATACCCAATTTGTGCCCACAAATTAGCATTTCGTGCGCACGTTATACCTATTTCGTGCCCTCGAAATAGTATTTCGTGGCCACAATTAAGTATTTCTGTGGGCACGGTGTACTATTTCGGGGGCACGAATTAGTATTTTGTGGCCACAATTTATTAATTTTTTGGGACCATGTCATCAGAGGGGCTCCGTACTATTTGCCTTGGGAGATATTTTTTCAGTTACACCACACAGACCCCTTGCACTCCTCCACACAATCACAAAAATGATACATATATACATAGAATAATAAAAACATTAAAAAGATTGTTCAGAGTAAGTAAATAAATCAATCAAAATAAAAACACTTATCCCCCCCCCCCCCAAAACAAACAAACAAACAAACAAAAAAAACCCCAATGGAATCCAACACATGCATCTGTAACCATAAGATAAAACATTTTTAAGGAACTAAACAGCCAAATCTGTGTAGTGTTTTATTTTTCTGGGCCTGTTAATCTCGTGCTTTGTGTGGACTATAAATAATGTGTAAGGATCACCATCTGCTTCATTAATGTTTGGAATGAGCATTTTTTGGAAACAGGGCTGTACATTAGAAACAGATATGTCCTTATATTTATCACGTATATGTCAACCAGCACTAATATAATCAAAACCAGAGTCAGACTCAGGACCGGGACGCCCAGGTCCCACTTTGATTTCGGTGTGTGTTTCTTCAGTGTGTATGCGAGTGTGTTGATGGTGCTGATAAACAGGCTGCTCTGTGTGCTCTTTATTAGATTGAACAGCTTTTATCCACAACATACACTGAAACACCGTCAGCGGCCATCAATCAGTGGGCATTTGCGTCAGAGGTGTGTGAGATGGTGGATGGGGGTACAGGAGAAGGGGAGGGGAAATGAGGGGGTGGTAGTAAACAATCCTAATAGATGAAAGGAGGACAACAGGAGAAATGAATATAAACCTTTAACAAAAAGCAAACCTTCACCAAGCCTATGTAGTATTTGCCATTAAAAGAATAATATTGTGTTCTCTATATATTACAGTGGGGCAAAAAAGTATTTAGTCAGCCACCGATTGTGCAAGTTCCCCCACTTAAAATGATGACAGAGGTCAGTAATTTGCACCAGAGGTACACTTCAACTGTGAGAGACAGAATGTGAAAAAAAAAAATCCATGAATTCACATGGTAGGATTTGTAAAGAATTTATTCGTAAATCAGGGTGGAAAATAAGTATTTGGTCACCTCAAACAAGGAAAATCCCTGGCTCTCACAGACCTGTAACGTCTTCTGTAAGAAGCTTTTCTGTCCCCCACTCGTTACCTGTATGAATGGCACCTGTTTGACCTCATCATCTGTATTGTATAATATAATATAATAAGTATTTGGTCAATAACAAAAATACAACTCAATACTTTGTAACATAACCTTTGTTGGCAATAACAGAGGTCAAACTTTTACTATAGGTCTTTACCAGGTTTGCACACACAGTAGCTGGTATTTTGGCCCATTCCTCCATGCAGATCTTCTCAAGAGCAGTGATGTTTTGGGGCTGTCGCCGAGCAACACGGACTTTCAACTCCCGCCACAGATTTTCTATGGGGTTGAGGTCTGGAGACTGGCTAGGCCACTCCAGGACTTTCAAATGCTTCTTACGGAGCCACTCCTTTGTTGCCCGGGCGGTGTGTTTTGGATCATTGTCATGTTGGAAGACCCAGCCTCGTTTCATCTTCAAAGTTCTCACTGATGGAAGGAGGTTTTGGCTCAAAATCTCACGATACTTGGCCCATTCATTCTGTCCTTAACACGGATCAGTCGTCCTGTCCCCTTGGCAGAAAAACAGCCCCATAGCATGATGTTTCCACCCCCATGCTTCACAGTAGGGATGGTGTTCTTGGGATGCAACTCAGTATTCTTCTTCCTCCAAACACGACGAGTTGAGTTTATACCAAAAAGTTCTACTTTGGTTTCATCTGACCACATGACATTCTCCCAATCCTCTGCTGTATCATCCATGTGCTCTCTGGCAAACTTCAGACGGGCCTGGACATGCACTGGCTTCAGCAGCGGAACACGTCTGGCACTGCGGGATTTGATTCCCTGCCGTTGTAGTGTGTTACTGATGGTGACCTTTATTACTTTGGTCCCAGCTCTCTGCAGGTCATTCACCAGGTCCCCCCGTGTGGTTCTGGGATCTTTGCTCACCGTTCTCATGATCATTTTGACCCCACGGGATGAGATCTTGCGTGGAGCCCCAGATCGAGGGAGATTATCAGTGGTCTTGTATGTCTTCCATTTTCTGATGATTGCTCCCACAGTTGATTTTTTCACACCAAGCTGCTTGCCTATTGTAGATTCACTCTTCCCAGTCTGGTGCAGGTCTACAATTCTTTTCCTGGTGTCCTTCGAAAGCTCTTTGGTCTTGGCCATGGCGGAGTTTGGAGTCTGACTGGTTGAGGCTGTGGACAGGTGTCTTTTATACAGATGATGAGGTCAAACAGGTGCCATTCATACAGGTAACGAGTGGGGGACAGAAAAGCTTCTTACAGAAGACGTTACAGGTCTGTGAGAGCCAGGGATTTTCCTTGTTTGAGGTGAGCAAATACTTATTTTCCACCCTGATTTACGAATAAATTCTTTACAAATCCTACCATGTGAATTCATGGATTTTTTTTTCACATTCTGTCTCTCACAGTTGAAGTGTACCTCTGGTGCAAATTACTGACCTCTGTCATCATTTTAAGTGGGGGAACTTGCACAATCGGTGGCTGACTAAATACTTTTTTGCCCCACTGTATATTCATTTTTTTTCTCTTGAAACACACTTTAAGAGGTTTGTAGAGCAGTAAAAACAAAGTGCTAAGTGCAGTCTTTTGATACTTGCCTGGCTGAAATTCATTTAAATTTAACTGACATCATTTTGACAACAGATATAATATTATTATTTTTTATTTATGCGCATATAAATGGTAAATGGCCTGTATTTGTATAGCGCTTTTACTAGTCCCACCTAGGGACCCCAAAGCGCTTTACACACCCAGTCATCCACCCATTCACACACTGGTGGAGGCAAGCTACAGTTGTAGCCACAGCTGCCCTGGGGCAGACTGACAGAGGCGAGGCTGCCATATCGCGCCATCGGCCCCTCTGGCCAACACCAGTAGGCGGTAGGTGAAGTGTCTTGCCCAAGGACACAACGACCGAGACTGTCCGAGCCGGGGCTCGAACCGGCAACCTTCCACGATCGCCCCTATATAGTACATGTAACATTAATTTCATCGTTTAATAAAATTCATCCAAACGTTTAGTAAAAAATATCAAGTTGAAAAGAGGTTTTTAATCTCAAATTTGTTTTCCAGAAACTGATACTTTTGTACATTGTACCTTGAGTTTAGCCTTTACGTTAGGCCAGCAGGGAAGCCCAGATCTCTTCGCCACCACCCCTTCCTCTTGGGAAACATTGAGCCTTTCTCAGGCCAGCCTAGGTGTAATCTCTCCAGCGTGTCCCAGTTCTATGCTGGTATGCTATCCTTATGGCAGGACATTTCTGCCTACAACACCCTGTCCTGGAGATGCCTGCCTCAGCTGGCTCCTTTCAATGTGGAGGATCAGCACCTGTAGTCCCTCCTTAATGACTGAATTCTTCACTCTATACCGAGAGACAACCCTTCCACCCCACAGAAAGCTAATTTCTGCCGTTTTGATCGGTGATCTCATTCTAATGATAATGTTAAGAAAAACATCAGGCCGAGATTAACTGAGTTTTGGTGTTTCTCACCAACAAATTTCCATCTGGTGGCAGATGGCTGCAAAACATTAAGATACAACAATTTACTGGCATTAAGCATCAAAGAAAATGTAAACAATTAGATTAAACGACTAGTATGTTTGGTACCGACTAATAACAACATAACTATTAGTTGACTAGTTCCGCACAACCCTAATAGTTATCAATTATTGTTAACCATCACTTGTCAAAGAGCACTGAAACATCTAGGAATAGTAAGAACTACCCGAGGACTATATGAGGACTTTTCATGGACTACATCTCACCATGATCCCAGACATCCTTACCAACAAACTCGACCACCTCAATATCCCCCTGTCCTTTTTTTGCGCTGGTGCTCAGAAAATACCTTGAAGCTGAATATCCCAAAGAAGTCATAATGGACTCCAGGAGGCTCAGACAGGTCTACTGCCCTCTCATTATAAATGAAGAACGGGTGGAATCTTTCTCCACCTTCAGGTTTCTGGGCATCCACATCTCCGCCGATTTCACCTGGACCCACAACACCAACACCCTGGTAAAGAAGGCCTAACAGCAACTGCACTTCATCTGTGTCCCGAGGAAGAAAAAGCTGGACCAGAAACTGCTGCTAGCCTAGCATGCCTCACTGGAGAGCGTGCTCGCCTGATGCCTGGGCATTTGGTATGCTTGGGCCACTACTGAGAACAGTAAGGCTGCGCAGAAGGTAATGAACACCGCTCAAAAAAATCATTGGCTGCCTTCTGCCACCCCTGGAGGTCATCGCCAGATCCTCCTGTCTCAGAAAAACCAGGGCCATGATGACTTGCCTTGCATCCCACCCACCACATGTTTGACCTGCTGCCCTCTGGTTGTTGCTTCAGGTCAATCAGGTCCCACACCTCCAGACTTAAAAACAGTGTGTTCCCCTGGGCTGTTCGGACTGTCAACAAACACTATCACCCACATTACACCCCTGCCCACCCACCTCACCAATCAGAGCCTTCATCTGAGTAACCATCACCACTCAGACCACTCGCACATGGACTCTTTTCAGACCGAGTAATTTGCATTATTGCCCTGCCTTTTGCAATTTCTTCTGTAATGTGTGCCTTTTGTGTATACCCCTCATAATTATATGTATTTAAGCTGTTTGCTATTTATTCCTGCTGTCTACTATTCATATTTTACTCCAGCATGGTTGATGTGGAGCACCCACAATTTCATTGTACATTTTCAATGACAACAAAGGGCTATTCTATCCTGCCTCCTGTGTTCCTTGCATCTTGTTAAGTCCTCTTTGCTGCATGAGATAGCCCCTTTTAGTTACTTCCTGTTTTATTTTGTTAGTCCCTTGTCTCATGTGTTGTATTTAGTTGGATTTTCTGTTTGGAGTTTCCATTGTGCAGCTTATGTTCTAAGGCTTTTTGTCAATTGTGAACAAAGAAAACATTAAATTAACCTTCATCATGTTTGCAGACAGAAAGACATAAAAGCATCTCAGTGAGTTTATTCACATTTCTTTAAATTTCAGAGCATTTCACCATAACGCGCCCACTAAAGGACAGTCTCAGGTAACTGAGCTTTGCCAAAATGCAGCGAGTATGAGGGAATTCTGATGGACATTTGTTGTGTCTCAGTTACTCATTAAATCAGGCTGTGCTGGAGTCTAGCTTCACTGTGTTTAACTTTGTTGTGCTTCACTAGAAGCATTGTTGTTTCTAGCTAATCAGAAAATATTCAGTTATTACAAAACTGTTGAGTAAGAGAAAAAAAAGTTGACAATGACACTTTATTTACAATACTCTCTTCTCTCTGCTTGGTGGTATTACAAACAGGGTGGAGAACCACATGGCTTTAAATGAGGAACCTTTTCAGCTTAAAAACCCTCATTTGTCCCTCCATGTCCAAACAGAACAGTGGGGTGGAGCAGGCTGCAGTAACCATGACGATACCACTGTAAAACCAGTAAAATCTGACAGCTTTTATTTGATAAAGGTTGGTCGGTCGGCTGATTCTTTGAGATCCCTCCCCGCTCGAGCTTGTATATTGCTGTTGTTTGCTGTGACACAGTGTCTCCATTCCTGATAATGGTCAGGAAGAAAACAAGCTCCTGTTTCACTGATTCCTTAAATTGAAGGTGAACCCGAGTTTAAATCCTGCAGGCTGTTGAGCTGTATGCAGTTTAATTGGCTCAGAGACTTCACTAGCCCCAAGCTGCTTCACTAGCCACGAGCCCGAGGAGGCCATGCTTCAATGTGCAGATTGATTTCCACACAATTGTGTGCATTTATACATATTACTACAGGCATAATAAAAAGTGACAGATGTTTGACTGACTGAGGAGCCAAAATCAGTGTGGAGAATTATTCCTGTAAACAAGCCACTCTGTCAGTGATCATTCCACCTTTTTTTTTTTTTTATTGTTGTTGGTGTTTGTCAAGGGATCTGAGAAGACTGCAGAGTGGCCGCAGTATTTTTCCATGTTGGAGCAGAAATGTGAGAATTACATCACCAACCTGTCAGGCTGCAGTTCACATTTGTGTTTGTCTAAGCTTGACCTTTGACCTTTTGGGTATGCGAGATAAAGACTGCCATCATTCAGGGTGCCAATAAAATATGTCAAATAAATAAATTTGAATGTGAAAGAAAACATTTCTCAGAACATGGTAAAAATAGATTAACGTGACCTCACGTCAGTTCAAACTGTGCCCGAGCTGATTGAAAATATTTTTCCCCATCGCTGCAAAGCAAACACTCAGAGAAAAGAGTTAGTGTTCTCCAAGATCACAAACGGATAACATCTGCTCTGTGGCGTCTCTGCAGGCATGATGGGCCCTGTGGAGATGGACGAGTTCGGGGACAGAGAGATGGACTTTGCTGTGTGGGACATGACCGATGTTGAGTCTGGAGAATTTCAGGTAAGACTATTGATGTCATCATTGTCATGTAACACCTTAGAGGTACGATAAAGGCTGCAGAGCTACCGTAAAACCGACTGGAGTAAAGTTCAGTGTGTCAAGGGAGACGAGCGAGCGAACCAAGCTCTTGCAACGGTTGTAAAGGGATCGAATACCCCGTAGTAACGGGCCAGACACCCTATACTCCCCCAACAGCTCCCACAGGACACCCTGAGGGACACGGTTGAATGCCTTCTCCAAGTCCACAAAACACATGTAGACTGGTTGGGAAAACTCCAATGCACCCTCAAGTATCCTTGAGAGGATAAAGAGCTGGTCCAGTGTTCCGCGACCAGGACGAAAACCGCATTGTTCCTCCTGTATCCGAGGTTTGACTAGCGGATGAACTCTCTTTTCCAGCACCCTGGCATAGACTTTCCCAGGGAGGCTGAGGAGTGTGATCCCCCTGTAGTTGGAACACACCCTCCGGTCCCCCTTCTTAAAGATGGGGACCACCACCCCGGTCTGCCAGTCCTGGGGTACTGGCCCTGATCTCCACGCAACATTGTAGAGGCGTGTGAACCAGGACAGCCCTACAAAAAATAAAATAAATATAAAAGTGCCAATAATCCCCAGTGCGTGTTCTCTTCGTGTGTCAGTTCCCAGCTCCCTCTTCGGTGTCTATGTACACTTGTGCCCAGCACCCTCCACCCATTTCCTCAATCCACCTGGAAACAAGAGACACTGCTGTAAGTACATTCCAAACAACTGGCCAACAGAAACACTTTCACCTCACTAGCAGGAGAACTGATCGTACAACGGTCCTGTGCTGACTGTCGCCCAGTTAGTAGTACTCACTTGACGAGGCTGATCAGCAGCAGGTGAGTGTAATTACTCCAGTTGTCACTGGCTCCAAGGCAGGAAAACTTTCCAGGCCTGGTGTAGCAGCACCAGAGAATTAAACTTAGAACATCCTTTAACCCCAAACCAGAGTTCAAATTCTAAACCCTGCGTCCCCAACCCACGGCCCTGACACACCAATAAACCCTATTCCAGGGGTGGCCAACTCCAGGCCTTGAGAGCCAGTGTCCTGCAGGTTTTAGATATCACTCTGGGTCCTCACAACTGAATTAAATGATTAGTTCATTACCAGGCCTCTGGAGAACTTCAAGAAATGTTGAGGAGGTAATTTAGCCATTTAAATCAGCTGTGATGGATCAAGGACACATCTGAAACCTGCAGGACACCAGCCCTCGAGGCCTGGAGTTGGCCACTCCTGCCCTATTCGATACTGTTAGGGAGTAAGTGAGATGGCAGGCTTTGAACAAATTGAAGAAACCAAAGAGTTGTGGTGTGTGTATGTTCTCAGGTGGTGTGCGTGTATAACAGCAGCATAAAGCAGCTCATCCTGCAAAATGGTCTAAACTTCCAGTGGCCCAAAGGTTCTCCGCCACCAGACATCCCCAAGTGTGGCTTCAAGAACAACAACCCAGCATGTCTCACAAGTACGAACGCACAACTACAGACTACAGAGCAAACTGCACAAAGGATGTCACGAGAACCAATGCATGGACTGGTTCTTATATAGTGCATTTGTATATAGTGCTTATAGTGAAGTTTGATATGTTCGAAAGGGTAAAGTCTTTGCAATGGCTAACGTTATACATCCTTAAGGTAACTTAATGGAAATAACAAACTTTAAAGTAACACTAACAGGATACTCAGTCATTTCAGCCTCTGTGCTGTCAAAAAATATAGTTAACATTTTAAAGAAACAGCTTGCTGCCAGGATGCCATTGATTCATTAAAGTAGTTTATC
Organism: Neolamprologus multifasciatus; assembly: GCF_963576455.1. NCBI lineage: Eukaryota > Metazoa > Chordata > Actinopteri > Cichliformes > Cichlidae > Neolamprologus > Neolamprologus multifasciatus. Next base: position 25,499,585 of record NC_140459.1, read on the forward strand.
TTTAAGTACATGGGATGATAATTTTTTTCCTATTAATAATCATATAATTTTAATGATTCGTACTGACATTTCTGGTATTGTGACATTGCTAAACTGCAGATCACAGGCTACGTCACAAAAACATCACATTTTGAAGCCTAAACATCAGCATTATGGCCGTATTGGGGTTTTGGAACCATTAGTGACCATATTTTGAAGCGAGGTTGGAGTTATCAGCTGCAATGGTCGCTTAGTTATACATACAAAACCTGAATACGTAATAAATCAATAGAACTTTCAGCCCAGTTCTATTTTTTTCTGCATAATCCATCCTATACAATTGAATCAAATGAAAAAGTCTCTTTTTAAAACTTGTTTTATTAGTATTTATCTTTTGCTTGATGCAATGTGCCTAAAGTTAAAAATGAAATTATATGCAACAGTCTTTGGCTTGAAGAAATTTAATTTATTTGAACATTTAAACCTGTTTTCTGCATATTCCAGCATATTACACTTGCTCTTTCAAATAGATGCAAGTAAAACACAGCAAAAAATAAATGAAATCAGCAGCACTAAATCTATTTTCAGCTGATTAGCCGGAGCAGGGCCGGTGGAGGTTTGCCTGGTGCCACAGCGGTCATGTCAGTGGGGGGATCCGGGGGTTTCTCTGTGAATTTTACGTTCCCGTGGCAGCGTTCTAGGTGCTTGCTGAAATTTTGAAGTTTAATTTTTCACTGTAGAAAGAAGTTTTATTCCCACGCAGAGTGCACAGCAGACGCTAATGTTTTGGTCACTTTTTATGGAATCAAACTCAAAGTAATGTCAGTACTTCCAAGCTTTAAACGCTGCACATACTCTCTCCCACACTCCATATTATCCATTGTTGATCTACACACGTCTGTGGCTGCCACAGGCGTCACACACTTGTACGTCATTGTCATGAGACACTGTCACAAACAAAATCACTGTTTAGTAATGCAGCATGCTTATGGGAAAGAAGTAAGAGTAATCGAATTACTTTTTTGCAATAGTAATCCCTTACTTTACTTGTTACTTTAAAAAAGTATGCCTTACTGCCCATCTTTGCTTATAACACATGTTAAGCCCCATGGACTGAAAACTGCTTCACCTAGAGCAAAAGAGCTCAAACTGGTCCTCACTCCTGCAAACAGTAATGGATTTTCTTCCTGTCTCATCTTTTAGGTACAGTTGCTATGCATCAGATGGTTGCAATGGTGATCTGCTTTGTCTTTGTCATCATCGTTACTGTCACCATCTTCATCTACAGGTGAGCCACACATGATTGTATCTCTGTACTGAGTATGAAAACTGGACGTATGAGGAGACTCTTGGCAGTCTGAGCTCTCTTTCTGTTTTATTCCTCTTCCCTCCTCTTTCCATTCATAGAGAGATCACAGCCAGGCCTAGAGTGAATGATGAAGAATGAATTTAGATTAAAAACCATAAATACAGCTCTAAATGTTGTTGTTTTTTCCTTCTAATATGGTCTTTGCATTATCTCTGAGTATCCTTCAATCTCGCTTCTGTTTCTGAATGCTGATTCTTAAATTCTCTTTTGCTTTTCATCAAATGTTTTTATTGAGTTCTCAAAAAAAATTAACTTTTTTTTTAAATACACGAAAAAACAAACCAAACAGGACACCAGACAGAACAGAGCTGTTACCAAAACACGAGTCCAAATACACAGACGGACCAAGGTTACAGCAAGTACATATGGCCCCTCTTTCCATTGCGACGCCGGCAGATCTCAGTTTAAATCATTACACTCATGCTGCACATCAGGCCCAGAAAGAAAGGCTCGAAGGAGAAATCCTCATCTGACTTCAACAAAGAAAACCCTGATTTCTTTACAATTTGAGTCATTGAAAGTGAAAATGAGCAAAGCATAAAACTGACAAGAAGCTCACTCATGCACTCAAATTCAAAAACTGACTCCATACAGGCAGGTCAGCCTCTACTGTTACGGAGGTTTGTTATCATCAGTTCATAAGCTGAAGTCATTCCCTTGCTCTGGTCTGGCTGCTTTCCCACTTATAGAGCATAATCCTAACTGGAACAAACGCTAGTGTAAAGCCAAGCATCTCTGACTGAGATCCTCAAAGCACACTCAAAGCACTTTCTACTACAAATTTCATCCACCCAATCGCAGACATTCATCCAATGCTTTTATCCGTACCTAATACTTTCACACACGCTCACACGCCAGTGCTCCAGTGGTTCTAACACCAGAGTCACAGCCGCCCCACCAGATCTCTGTGTAACTCATTCAGCCTGTTTATCCTTTCCATCAGCTTTCTCTCCATTTTCCTTCCCATCAAATTTCAACACACACACTTGCACATATGCACATATACACACTCTCTTCCTGTCTGCTGAACAGGAAGCTGAAGCTGGAGAGCGAGCTTGCAGCTCAGCTGTGGAGAGTTTCCTGGGATGACGTCCAGATGAGCAACCTGGATAAAGTCCTGAAGAGAGCGTGCAGCAGGCTCACCATGTCTCTGGTAACACAACTGTTATTATACTATAAATAAATCATCCGTACTCACTGGAAACATATTATACCTAATACAGTGCCTGCCTTTACTTCCTGAAATTTTCAGTTTCTGTTTATAGTCTGAAATGTGTTTGCATTTGTAAACAATGACTAACAGATGGAACAGGAAGCCTTCAACTGGATTTCTATTTTTCCCTTTCTGGAATTCCCGGCTACACCGGAAGCTCTCTGGGCCTGGATCAGCTGACTGACTGATTTTTTTCAGATTGAATTAAATCATTTTCCTAAATTCTTCATCGTATAGTAGAGTTGTGCAAAAAAAAAAAGATAATTGAAGAAAACCATAAACCATAATAATATATCTTATGTTATATATTATATAATTATTCATAAGTGCACCAACTGTGATGCTGATTACTCTATTAATTAGTAACTACTGGGCTGGACCACTCATGCAAAACATGAGGAAAAAAGTTTCCTCCGTATGGTAGTGCTGCATGTTATCCAGGATCTACACTCTTCATTGAAAAAAAGCCGAGTGTCTCGATTGTTTGTGCTTGTCTGCAGAAAGGCTCCAACTATGGTTCTCTGATGACCATGGAGGGAAACTTTCAGATCTACACTAAAACCGGATACTACAAGGTCTGACAGACGCTGACAGTCCCATCACATGTTCCTCTAACAAGATGGTGTCAAGTGGTAATCTGGTTCACTGTGTCTCCTGCAGGGAAACTTGGCAGCTATCAAATACATCAACAAGAAACGCATCGAACTGACCCGGAAGGTTCTGTTTGAACTGAAGCATGTAAGAACGTCAGGCTATCTGCCCACTAACCTACCAGCTAACACTGTAACTGACTGACCTAGCTTTTAGGTCTTCTTGCAGGATGTTGAGCTTTTGTATTTGTAGCAAATGAAATAATAGCCTAGCGACTTGCTATAGACTGAAAACCTTACCTACCTGCATATATATATATATATGTATACACCTATCCGATCTAACCTCCTAAATGATCTCAACCTGCCAATCTACCCATTTTGTTTGTAGAGCATGATAGGATTTAAAGTAGCAGCCTCTGTGTTTTTGTAGATGCGAGATGTCCAAAATGAACACCTGACCCGCTTCATTGGCGCCTGTATCGACCCGCCGAACATGTGCATCATCACAGAGTACTGTCCAAGAGGCAGCCTTCAGGTACGTCACACCCAGCTAATGTTTTTTGTTTGCTAGAAATCTGTGCATTATTTTTCATCTACACTTTCAGCTTGCATGTCAAAACCCTGGTCCAGTTTTACTTTGTACAGATTAGAAATATTGCAAAAAGTCAGAACAATATTTCCAAATAATATAACTGCACACCTTGTCCACATCCTCAGTTTACTTTGGTTAGATCGTGACAGCTCTTTGGATGCAAACTCTGACATCAAACATGAAGATGCCTGCTGTGTGGAGCTCGTGTTAATATGGGAGCAGCTGAAAGCTGGTTAGGCATTGAGATACCTAAATGATGCAGTGGTTTCTACAGTCAGGAGGTAGCACTGCAGCCATCCTCTGCTCGTTCATTCCTTACATTTTTTCATATGAGATGTTTTTTGTGTTTCAGATGTTCTCTCTCCTCTCAGCTACAGTTATCTGTCAGCACTGTAGCATAGCAACCTCCCAGCACAGTAACCTAGCAACATGCAAAGGTTGATGTGGGCAGTGTGGGGGTTTGGGTTGTTGTCAGATGACCGCTGGATGTCAGGGCTGTCATCCTAACACAGAGCAACTCAGGCGGTTTGAGTTATTTTGAGTTTGTGCTCTGAGATGAGGATGATGCTTTTAGTGTGGGGAGGAAGAATGAATATCAAATATCAGCTGAAGCTGCTGCATGCAGATAGTCACAAGCAAAGACACCATTACTCTGCTGAGTGATTCAGTATTCAGTACACAATTTTAACCATGCACAGAAATGTCCTCGCAGAGCAGAAGTGTCCTCAGTGTCTGTCACTGAGGAACTCACTTGGACTGAATGGCCAACATGCGTGTGTGTGTGTGTCTGTCCCTCAGGACCTGATGGAGAGTGACAGCATCACACTGGACTGGATGTTCAGATACTCTCTCATTAATGACATTGTCAAGGTAAAAACTTGTCTCTGTGGCTTGGGGGTGGGGTTACAGAAAACACATGTAAATGAAAAAGAGGTCTCTGACATCAATGTTGGACTCATGTTTCAATTCTAGAGAGCTTCAGACTTTTCACCTGAATCAGCTGTCTGTCTGTCTGTCTGTCTGTTTGCCTCCAGGGAATGGCATTTCTCCACAACAGCGTCATCATCTCCCATGGTAACCTTAAATCATCCAACTGTGTGGTGGACAGCCGCTTTGTCCTGAAAATCAGTGACTATGGCCTGCAGAGTCTTAGGACCAGAAACTGCCCCGAGGACACACATGCTTACTATGCACGTATGTATTGAAGCTCACGCTCTACACTAAAGACTGTCTATGAGGATGTTGTTATCACTGATATCAGTTTTTGATCACTTGGCAGGGAAGCTGTGGACAGCTCCAGAGCTGGTGAGGATAGATTGCCCTCCGAACTGTGGGACACAAAAGGGGGATGTGTACAGTTTTGGGGTGATCCTGCAGGAAGTGGCTCTGCTCAGAGGAGTTTTCTACCTCGACTCACACTCTCTCTCCCCTAAAGGTGAATGTGTGTTTCTCTGTTAAATTAATTCAGTTCAACCTTATTTATACAGCAGTCACCTCAAGGTGCTTTATATTGTAAGATAAAGACCCTGTGTGTGTGTGTGTGTGTGTGTGTGTGTGTGTGTGTGTGTGTGTGTGTGTGTGTGTGTGTGTGAAGACAGTTTTATTTACATTCCTGAGATGCTGCTCAGGGCGCACACACATTAACAGGTAAATGGTTCATTTACCTGTTAATCTTGGTCATCACGTGTCACGTTTACATGAAGCCTGGAACAGACCCGAGTCGGTCAGTGGGCTGGAGATGCTCTTCTGACCTGAGTCGCTGCTGTAGGACAAATAAACGAGACTTGACATTCACACCAATTGTCCGCATGCTGAGCTTCTAATATATAAGGGAGAGTTGATAGACAAAGCTCCATTTTTAGATGCTTGGCAGCTTTCTTTTGTAGCGATGTCACAGCACCAAAAACCGTTTTACAGCATCTTCCACTTTAATTTGAGGCATGAATCGAGCAGCAACCTCATAACAGCATCAGCTTCAGGCACCACAGCCAGTTTCTTTGCTCACATGGATATTTCTGCTCGGGTTCAACTACAATCCTAATGGAGTTATCATCTCTAAATTGGTGCCATTGGCAATGACCTCTCTCAAGTCCCAAACCAATTAGCATGCATTAACAATGCTAGTGTTTTTTCACTGTAAGAACAACTGAAGGACAGAAGAGTTGTTTTATTTCACTTCAACATGTGGAAACAAAAATTAAAGTTTTCGTCTGGAGTCAGGTGGTCATAATCATTCATCATCATAATCATAATCATTCTGATCCCCCCCCCCCCCCCCCCCATTTTTCAGCTTCACCTGAGCTCTGTCCTGACAGCTGAAGTTCTAAAAACATCAGTTTCTTACTTGTGCTCACTTTTGGAGTGGCTGTAGAGCAGGTCATCTGCTAATTGGAACATTGGTGATTTGATCCCTAACTGCTTGATCTGCATGACAACTTGCCCTTGAGCAAGATACAACCCGTCAAGTTGCTCTGTGATGTTTTTATCGGAGTGTGAATGTTTGAAAGCAGGTGGGAATAGGATATATTGTATAAAGTGCTTTGCATACTAAAGTATAAGAACCAGTCTAATTAGCAGAAAGACCATTTCTTTGTTTTGATACTTCAGCACTTCCAGGTGAACACTGCTTGTGCACTCAGGCCTACCTATCTCACAATGGTAAATTATCACTCCAAAATTTCCTGGATCCACATTAGGATTGACTCCAAATGTTCATCCTGTTTCATGGAAATCCATCCAGGACTTTCTGAGCACCCTGAACCAGTCTCGTGAGGATGAAAGAGATCTGAGCCTGTGTTTGGAGCTTCTGTAGATTTGTTTATCAGCTGATTTCTTTCAGACTTACTTCAATGACATGAGGTTTGTGTATGGTGATGGATGGATGGATGTCCCCCTCACATTTGACAGCCACAGCTGTAAAATGTAATAATTTTACATCTTCAAGTTCAAAGATAATCGACCATTGTGGGGGTAGAGTTCACGTAGCTACTCTGCACTCTGTTGGCACATGGTATTGAAGAAGATAACAGTGGAGGAATTATATCCTTAAACTTAGTTACAACCCTTTTAGAAAGACATCTGCTGTAATTAAATGTATTCCCAATAATACATCCAATAATGTATTAATGCTGTGTAATCCATTATTGTAAATGCATATGTTAAGAAATGATCAGACAAAGGAGGAGTCACAGGATTGAGTCTTCTAGAATTAGAGCATCAACGTTTTTAAGTGTTTGTATTTCTACTTACTGCTGAATGTGTGTGCTTTTGCAACCTATGCCCCCCCCAACAGAGATCGTGCAGGCGGTGATTCATGGTGGCACCCCACCCCTCCGCCCCTCCCTCTGCTTCCACAGTCACAGTGAGGAGCTTGGTGTCCTGATGCAGCGCTGCTGGAGTGAAGAGCCGAGCGAGCGTCCCGACTTCAACACCATCAAGATCTTGCTCAGGAAGCAGCACAGGTGAGCGAGAGGCAACGGACCCGCATTTGTTCTGAGACAGGTTTTTATGATGCTCTGATTAATGCTGAAGCAGGAGACATGCAAAAAATCTCCGAGTATGCTCTCAGCTGTACAAAACTTTTATTCAGCTCTCTGTTTGGACACTAAACAGAGCTGGCAGAGAGCGTCCCCGGTAACTCTGTAAAATCAGCCAGTAAAGAAATATTGAAATATAAATATTCATGTTGTTCTTTCACTAAAATAGAGGCTGAGAAATGAGAGAAATATGTAGAAAAATTGTCACTCACAAAACAGAAAGCCAAACACCTGTCACCCTGTCTGCGTGTCTCTGTCCAATCATGTGTCTCTTCAGAGGATATGGCTCTAACATCCTGGACAATCTGCTCTCCCGGATGGAGCAGTATGCTAATAACCTGGAGGAGCTGGTGGAGGAACGAACGCAGGCCTATCATGAGGAAAAGAGGAAGGCGGAGGCCCTGCTGTACCAGATACTCCCACAGTAACTATACTTCAGTACTACTGCCCTGAATACTGCACTAAATACTGGATACTGCAGTACTATAACAACCTATTTATGTGTCAGTTCTGTAGCAGAGCAGTTAAAACGAGGAGAGACAGTTCAGGCTGAAGCGTTTGACTCTGTCACCATCTACTTCAGCGACATCGTTGGCTTCACCACTCTGTCTGCAGAGATCACGCCACTGCAGGTTGTTAACCCGGAGGAAGCTACAGGGAAACCATCCACATGAGGGTTCTCCAACTCAGGTCCTGGAGAGAGCTACTGTCCTGCAGCTTTTAGATGCATCCTTGTTCCAACACACCTAAATCAAATGAGTGGCTTGTGACCAGGCCTTTGCCAAAATTGATGGCATGCTGAAGAAGCTGCAGGACAGTAGCTCGCGATGACTGGAGTTGGAGACGCCTGATCTATACATTCAGATCACAACGTGCAAACTTAAGGCTGCCACCTGCTGGTTTGAGCTATTATTGCAGTACATTTCTGATTGTTTTGGTGTGAAATCTCACTCACCTTCTGTGTCTGCGTTTTCCTTCTGCAGGTTGTGACGTTATTAAACGACTTGTACACCTGTTTTGATGCCATTATAGACAACTTTGATGTATACAAGGTAAAATTTGCTAAACTAAGCTAATCTAAGCTACATCCCACCTGTGAGTCAGATCAGTTTACCGTGTACATCTTCACCTTTTAGGTAGAAACAATCGGTGATGCCTACATGGTGGTCTCAGGACTACCTGCAAGGAACGGTAAACTTCACGGTCGAGAGGTCGCCCGCATGTCCCTCGCCCTGCTGGAAGCTGTCAAGAGCTTCCAGATCCGACACCGACCCAATCAGCAGCTACGGCTCCGCATCGGCATCCATAGCGGTACTACATACACTGCAACCAGAAATACTACAATACACGGCATTACTATCACTACTATCATTACACTACAGTAAAAGAACAGTGCAGACTTAGTGTTCGTGTGTGTGTCACCAGGTCCGGTATGTGCTGGCGTGGTTGGGTTGAAGATGCCGAGGTACTGTCTGTTTGGAGACACGGTCAATACAGCGTCACGCATGGAGTCAACTGGGGAGGGTAGGACCTGCTTCCTGCTAAGTAATCACATGTCTGTGTCCACCAGGACAGGTCTAACTTGATTGGTTCTTTAGTCTAATCAACTCTGATGGCGAAAGACAAAAACATTATTTAGTGTATGTTCTAGGAATAAAGTGAATCTAAAAGATGGATGTAGCCACATACTGGTTTTTTATAAAGCCAGAGGTGACTTTCAGCCTCAACTCTTACAGTTGTTATGAAGGGAGAAATTATTTACACAGGCCAAACCAGTTTGTGTGTCAGGCTGTAAACATGTTTATTTCTGCTAAAGTTTTAACATGGGTGTCTATGCTGACTGATTTGCTGTTGTTGTCTTTGGTGGACATTAGAGGAACTGCAGATTTTGGGACCTTTCATATTTGTCATGCTGTGGTTGTACTTGAGCACTTTATCCCCTGCTCGGCCAGGTGTGACGTCATGCGTTGTTGTGTCTTTGCAGCTCTGAAGATTCACGTGTCGGAGGCGACTCGTCAGGTTCTGCAGGAGTTCAGCTGTTTCCAGCTGCAGCTCAGAGGAGAGATTGAAGTGAAAGGGAAAGGACGCATGAGGACATACTGGTTGCTGGGAGAGAACGCCACTAACTAAAAGATCAGGAGGACATCAAGAACCCGCCTCCTCATCTTCCTATCTAATTGGACAGAACATTGTTTAAGATGACAGATAAAAGACTGAGTGAACTTTCACCAAAAACTGTAGAGAAAAACAAAGATAGGCAAATGTTTTACTGTAAGATAAATTAATCACAAGGAAGAAAATGTGTAAATACAACAATAAACTGTGTTTGCTACCTGTGTGTCTTTATTGTGAATAAATCCATTGTCATATTTGCCACATCAGGTGATTATTTTGCATGTTTTAAGTTTATAGAATAGTCTTTTATTGTCATTGCACATGTACAATGAAATTATGGGTTCTCCACACCAACTGTGCCAGATTAAATATAAATAGTAGACAGCAGGAATAAATAACAAACAGGAGAAATATATTATCAAGAGGGATGTATACAAAACAAGACAAAGGCACACATTAGAGGATCAAGTGCTTGGACAGAGTGCAAAGGACTTGGTCTGAGAATAGAGTCCATGTGTGAGTGGCCTGAATGATGAGGGTTACTCAGGTTGCAAAAGGCCCTAAAAATGTGTGATTTATTTCAGTTTTTCAGGATTTAATTGTACCTTGTCAAAACTTTATGTTCACTGTGATTTCAGCACAAAAATGATTCTCAGTACTACAGCTTCTAGGTTTGCTGCCATTGCCAGTGGTTATGAATGGTCACTCGTGTGAAATATAATAAGCTATAAGGGTGAATTGTAACTTCAAGCTGCTGTTGTGAAAGATGGCGTTTTGCTCGATACTTCGTAGAAGGACTGGTTTTTAATATAGCCCTTTTCTACTCAAATTGAGCACTCAAAGTGCTTTATACTACATCTCACACACATACATGCAAGCACTTTTTTCTTTCTGTATTTACAGAATTCATGGTTTTATCAATTACAGCATGTAGTCCACATCCTGAAGCAGCAAAGCAGTCCCAGACCATCACACCACCATATGTTAAAGTTACTATGATGCTAGTTTGATGTCAGATGTGACAGATTGTTGAATCATGAACTCTGACCTTAACAAGACAACTGAAGACTGCAGTTCTTTGGGTGTTGTTAGGGGTTCTTCTGTGACCTCTTGGATGAGTTGTCAATCCACTCTTGGAGTAAATTTGGTAAGCCAGGCACTCCTGTGAAGGTTTCCACTGTTCCAAGCTGGATAATGGTTTTTCACTCGAGTTATAAAGCCTTAGATATGGCTCTGTAAACCTTTCCAGATTGATAGATGTCAGTGACTTTGTTTCTCAGCTGTTTGTAGCATGTGCCTGATTGTGGCATGATGACTTGTTTTTTGAGATCTTTTAGCCTTTCACTTTGTCAGACAGTGAAATTTTTTTTCCCTTTCTAAATGAAATCATCAGTTAGTAACTTTATTTTGTATTTACTTAGGTTATCTTTGTCTAATATAATAATGTGTTTAATGATCTAAACATATAAGTGTGATAAATATGCAAGACAATAAATAAATGCAGGAGTTGGCAAACACATAAGGATCCACCCACCATTGTGCATCACTAGAGGTAAAATGAGAAACCTACCAATTAAACAGATTTCTAAAAGAGAGCCTCAGGTTTCAATGTCTTCATTAGTTCCTCAACATGACTTTTAAAGGAAAGCAGCTACTCAGATAGTTCTATCATTTTTCATGTCAGTAACATGTATTCAAGTCCACATCAATTAACATGAATTTGTCTATGAAAACAATACAGTCCACTTTAGACAATCCAGCAGTTTTTCTAAACCTAAAGTATTTTGAAATCGACCACTGTTGTAACAAATCAGTTTATACACTTTCTTCCTTCCTAGATGTTCTGGGATCAGCTGTAAGTGCTGTTATTACAAAATGGAAGTGGGTCACTGGGTGGTGAGGTTTAAGTGACCAAGTTTAAGTCACCAACACTCTGCTGACTCAGTAACTGCAGTGCTCCAAATCTCCTCTGTTATTAACATCTGCTCAAAAACTGCACCAGGAGCTTCATGGCGAAGTAGACCCTGGAAGTGGAATGTGCAGGTGGTCCAGTTCTTTCTCCTAGAGTGTGGAGATTGATTTTTTTGTTTTTTGTTTTTACTTTACTTTATATTGCCCTGTTTTGGCCTGTTTTGAACTATATGTGCTTTATTTTAAAGCACATATAGTTCCAAAATAGCCCACTGCAGAGTAGTCAAATGTGGTTAAAAATATGGATTATTCTTCTTCCCACTGTTCTCTTTGCTGGTCTCCACAGTGAATCATCATCTCCATTTCCTCCTATCCCACTATCCTCCTCAGTTGTACCAACAGACAACAATGGGTGATAAATATGAACAAATTTTCTGTCTCTGTGTTTTTGGACCAACAACAACTATTTCTATCTTTTCTCGGCTTGGTTCTAAAAGGTTTTGAGACATTTAGGAATTAATGTCATCCATGCAGCTCATTTGTTAAACATTCCATTTCACATTCCTCTTTTTGAGTTTATGTTGTTACTGGTTTTTACTTGTTAGATGTTGACATTTGGGATGAATAAAACGAGTTTTTTTTATTATTATTATTTTGTACATACTTCAAAAGTATCTCAAAATGTGGAATGGTTCAATATATTTCATGTATAACAGCAGTCTAAGTGCAGTAAGCAGACAAGTACTGCGTACTTTACAGTTCTTCAATATTTGTTCTACAACACTATAAACACGCTGAAGCCCTTTCCATGCTGTTGGCCTTTAGTATAGGCGATCGAGGATTGGCTCCAGGTTCTCGCTCCTGTTATTGGTCCACGCTCACTTCAGTCTGTGGTGTAAGTGAAGTGATTGGTCGGCGGCGTGTGCGGTCCCGCCTCTTCCCCCTGCTGGCTCAGTGCGGATGTCCGTTATGTTACAGTGTCGGACAGAGTGGGACTCACGGTCCGAACTGACCCCGAAAAAGTTCTGAAAACACACATTAAAGGTCCGAAGCGGCTCACCGCAAGGCACCGACCCTAAATCCTCCGTTATACTGACACAGACACTCATCACGCCCCCTAGCACAGGTAGTCCCAGTCCGTCTCAACTCCGCGGGGCCCGGCGAGGCGCAGTGGGAGCAGATGGAGCCTGCACCGGCGAAAGCGAAGCCGCAGGGCCGGCTCCTGGTGTCCACCCCACTGGACGCCAAAGACGAGCTGGAGGAGGTAGGTTGACGCTGTTTAGCTGGTCTCAAGGCAGACTAAACCAGGACAGAGCGGGCTTACGGGCAGACAGCGCAGCCTTGGTATAAAGACTCCGCGGGACCATTTTATTAGACGGTTAGCACGGCTAGCAGCAGGCTCATAGCGTTAGCTCAGCAGAAGGGTACGTTGCGGGACTCGGAACTGCTACCGGAGGTGTGGAATTTGTGTCTCTGCTGTTGTGTTCGTTCACGTTGTGAAGGGCTGCGGACCGAACCGCGGGGCTCATTAAAACCAAATCAGTTAGCTTAGCATGCTAACTCTACGTAAACATACGAACATATGAAAAGTGACATGCGCAGTGTCTCACTGGTCAGACGCTAACTGTGAGTGCTGTTTGATAAAGTTCAGTTTTTCTGTGGGGCGCCGTCAGCTGATCGACTAGTTGATGCTATATTTCCGTTTATGGTTTTTACTATTTTCTGTTTGTGTTTCTCGTATTTGCATTGATTCTTGTTGTGCTTGTGTTGTCGGTATGTTTAGTGTTTGTTGTCTTGTTTACACTGATTGCTGTGTTTGCGTGCAGAGATTGGAGCGCTGTGTTGGAATCGTCCAGGCACTGACCAATGGACTGTCAGAGAGGGAGGCCAATGACGCACTCACGGCCAACGTAAGAAACATCAGTACTACTACTGCTGATACTACTAATGACTTCCACCCATGTGAAGAAACGGAGTAGTATTTGGAGCTAACATAAACACATTTTGTGCATTCAGCCTTCCTGGGGCATAGTCTGAGCTGCAGGAGCTTTACATGCAGGCTGCATTTGGCGGGTTTGTAAGGTACAACTCACCAGGTGTCATTTATAAACTTACTTTCCAGGAAAGAATCTAAATCACGCTTTAAAGCCAAATAAAAGAGAGCTAAATAAAAGAATCAGTGAAAACATGGCACATCCACCTCATTTTTAACTCAGACTCTGAACATAACCTGATCTCCAGCAGGTGATGTGTTGAGCATCAGTTACCATGGTTATTTAGTCCTTCATGACACAGAAAACGCTGACTTTAGCCTCACAGCTCACTAATGCCTTTATCTTCACAATTCGTAGCACACCTCTCAGTACTATTACATTTAATACTCACACATAGTACTGCAATCACCAAATTAAACGACTATGCTTGTATTTAGGCATGATGTGTTTGTAGGCGAAACCTAACAATATTGCTGTATCTGAAAACCCAGAGTTTGTACTAAAGAACGACTGAAGACTCTCATTAGGGTTATGTGCAGGATATGTAATCTGTGGATTAGTTTTGTTATGATGTGCCGCTGATGGCTGTGATCCGAAAATATGACGTCTACAGATTGCATGTCAACAACTGGCCAGTCAGTGGTGTCAATCAGTGAGTCAAGAGTAGGGATGGGTACCGGCGGTAGTAACCAGACCGAAAAGCAGCGTACATTTCGGTGCTTTTTTTTCCTGAGATGTCATACACTTTGGATTCTAGCCAATCATTTTACCTTTGCAAGGATAGTAGGCGGGTCCAGGTACGTACGTTCTTTTAGAGCAGAGCTACAGATTAAAAATGCCCAAGGCGAAGCGGTCAAAAGTCTGGCTGTACTTCACAGCAAAAGATGCAAACTCAGCAGCCTGCAACAAGTGCTTTAAGGTGATACTGTGCAAAGGAGGTAACACCTCAAATTTGATGAAACACCTGGCGACGCATAGCGTTTTTTAAAAGCCGAGAAATGCGCCGTATTTGATAGCTTGCTGCAAGACCTCACACCGAGCACATCTACTGCGGGTGTGGTGCCTGTTATCGGACCCGGAGTTAGCAACATCCTCCAAGAACCCAAAGAGGAGAGTCCTGGCCCCTAGCCCTGCCAGTGTAGCAGAAATGATGATGAATGATGATGGCAGCAGCAGCCGTTCTTCTCTGCACCTTGAGTAGGCTAACCACGTTATTAAATGAATGCATGTAAGGTAAACTAGCAAACACCATCGTAGTTGCATGCGGCTGTCTTCTTGTTTGCTGGCAGATACTCCCTTCACCCTGGCCAAAAAGGCTAAAATGGCCAAAGAAAAAGTGGAAAACAGCTAAACATGAGAGGTTTTTGGACAAAGTTTGTGTTTTTTCCATTGTTTAAGCACTGCTTCCAGCCAAGTGATACCATATATGCCCTATAGCTGCAGAAAAGGCTAACATTGTTATCTTTTTACAAAAAAACAGCTAAACATGAGAGGTTTTTGGGCAAAGTTTGTGTTTTTTCCATTGTTTAAGCACTGCTTCCAGCCAAGTGATACCATATATGCCCTATAGCTGCAGAAAAGGCTAACATTGTTATCTTTTTACAAAAAAACAGCTAAACATGAGAGGTTTTTGGGCAAAGTTTGTGTTCTCCATTCTTTAAGCACTGGTCCGAGCACCGTTTAATCACCGGCACCGTTTCAAAAGTACTGGGTTGGCACCGGTATCAGATAAAACTTAAACAATACCCATCCCTCGTTTTTCTCAAAAATCGAAAGTGTCATCTTTGAAACCTGGCAAAGAGGGAAATGGCTGCATATAAAAACCAACAGCAGTTACACCATCAACTCGATATCCTCCATTTCGGTGTTGTATTTGTGTCACATACAATTGATGACATGACTCTTGCTATAATGACCCCATGCATGATTACCATGGGTGGTAATCAGTTGTAATGAAAAGAGTCTGACTGACGGTACTCAGTGGTGTTCAGAAGTAATGTGCTGCTTCCATGCTGTTGTAACATGCAACTCCTTCAGCTGCTGCTGCTGGTTCAGCTCTCTGCATTGAAGTTTGTATTTAATCACAGAAAAGCTGCTGCTTTGATGGACATGAAGAATGTCACGATTCTTGGCTTGTTTTTCGAGTTTTCTTTGGCTCATCATCATATTGTATCAAATTTAAAATATTGCTGCTCACCTTTAAAATTATAAATAATTTAGCCCCTAGCTATCTTGTCGATCTCCTTAGTCCATATGTCCCTGGGTGAGCCCTCAGGTTTTCAGCCCACTTACTCTTGGTTCAGCCTAGATCTAGACTTAAATCTAGGGGTGACCTTGCTTTTGCCCTTGTTGCACCTAACCTGTGGAACAACCTTCCCATCGCTATCCGTGCGTCAGACTCCATTCTATCTTTTAAATCTCATTTAAAAACTCACTTATTTAACCTAGCTTTTCCATCTAGTTAGTGTCCCTATTTTACATTGGGCTCCATTTTTATCTATGTACTTTATCTTTTAGTTATATCTGTTCTTAGTAAGTTTGTTCTTATATTCCCTTTTATTCCTGTATAATTAGTGCCTTCAACCTGCTGACATATGTGGTACTTTGTTAATGGTCTTTTATTTAATCGTGTCTTAATCTCCCTATTTCTATTGTAAAGCACTTTGGTGTCTGCTGGTTTTTAATATTTGCTATATAAATAAAGTTGTATTGTAAGTTGTAGCTCCTCTGTGAAGCTAAGTGTGATCAGTTCTGCAGCATCAGTGAGAATGTGATGGAGTACAGCGCTGCACACTCCACACTCCACACATTATCCTGCTGCTTCTATCAGCAGTCCACAAAGATTGTGTGGATGATTCAGATCAACTGTTCCTCTCCTTCTTCAAACTTTTCTCTTCCATTGTTCTGGTACAGGTTCATCTTGGTTTCATTTTTTTTCCAGAACTGTGCTGGCTGTATTTGATGCTATCTGGCAAAGTCTAATCAGATGACCACCAGTGGTTTACACCTTCTTGATTTTCAACAAGGTGCAAACCTTGTTTCCTGTTATTAAAGTGTTTCTTGATTGTCTCTTGAATGTAGACTTGATGCTTGATGATGCTCCTGCCTTCTTAACACTATTCCTGGCTTAGTTAGAAGGTGGTTTTTCTGAACTGTGGAAATAATTCTATCACCATGCTCTTTAATGTATCCGTGGTCTTGGTTTGTTGTTGCTGCTTGGTGCATTCAGTCTTTTTAAGAATGAACCAGATTGTTGGATACGTCTAAAGATTTAGCTCTCTCTGATAGGGCTGTTCGATATAACGATATATATTGGATGACGATATAAAAACGTCTATCGTTTCATTTTACGCTATCGTTTGTTTCGTGGTGTCGCAAAATAAACTGTTTACGGCAATATTTTTTCATTGTTTTGATGGCCACTGTAGTGGCTATATTGATTTCTTAAAGTTCTCTCTTTTTCTTACATTTAATATAACCACACTACAGACAGACAAGCGTTTGTTTTTATGCGTTGTCGTTAGCAACAACGACGGTAAAACCACCGCGTGTCCGCTTGTTCCACATAAACCTTTCACAATAAAGCTCAATATCCTGTTGAGACTTTTCAAAATAAACTGAATCACGTGAAAGATGCAGAGTGTTTACGGATGAGAAGTAGAAAAGAGCCGTCAGGTGCTAAAAAATAAACCTTAGACTCAAACGTTAGAACAGGCTTTTCCCGGCAGCACGCTGTGTAATAAATACTCACTAAGAAAACGGCGGCTGTTACAACTTATGTCTAAAAATGTATCGTTTCATACGTCGGTTAAAACACTCGACTCCAGGTACATGACGCGCAGCTGGAAACACTTCACGCAAGTCGAGCTTCCCGAGATTAACAGAATTTACAGAAAATGTTACATTTTTGTGATTTATATCGTTATCGGACGATAGATGTCTTAATATCGGGATATGAGAATTTGGTCATATCGCACAGCCCTACTCTCTGGTTCATTTGGGTATTTTAGCCTAACAATGACCTCCTTCACTTACACTGACATCTCTTTGACCCTCATATAGAAAATTTCAGTGACTATAAAATACAAATACAATCCTTGGAATAGACTCCAGATCTATATTAACTTAATGGAATAACAAAAGAACAGGTCTCTCCATGAAATTGAAAATAGGGAACTGTGAATAAAAAATTTCTGGAATTTCTTATTGCAATATTTTTATTATACTCCTTTAACTAAAGCAGAGTTTGATTTGAAATTCAGTGTGGTAGTGTGCAGAGACTAAACTACAAAAATGTGTCCTTGTCCAAATACTTCTGGATGTCAGAGCTGGAAACATCTAATCTCTAGTCTCTCTAATGTGCTCCAATTCTGAATCACTTCATTCAGTCTACTCTGTGTCTAACAGCTGGAACCAGACACCTTCCTGATTTTCTGAGACCTGAAAATGAAAAGACTATATTTTTGTAATTTGTGTCTAACTTCCTGTTTACCTGTTCTGTAGGCATGTAAAGGTCAGCAACAGCATGAGGAGGTGTGTTTGGGTCTCTTCACACTGGTCCTCACAGAGCCGACTCAGGCCCAGAGGGTGAGTTTCTGCAGCATTGTGGGTAATGTCTGATGTGACTCTGACATTACGATAACATCACTATGTGTGGTGATAGTGTTACAGAGACCTGGCACTGGTCAACAGAGATGGGATGAACGTTGTGCTGGTTAAAATCAACCAGATCTTGATGGAGAAGTTCCTGAAACTGCAAGACGTCCCCCGAACACAGGTAAACCAATACAGGTGGACACACACACACAAAGACAACTGCACACAGTTATATACAAGTGTTTTGGGTAGCAGGGACCTGTGTTTACCATTGTGAAGGAACAGAGGCAGACCAGGTTAGGTCCTGAGAGGACAGGACAGCAGCGTCCCTCCTCAGGTCCTGGTCTTAAATGTGGGATCTCACCTGAACCTGACTGTGGTGGTTACTAATGAAGTGCTGGTGTGTGTGCAGCTAGTGTGGCTGGTCAGAGAGCTGGTGAAGAGTGGCGTGATGGGAGCTGATGGCGTCATCATGACACTGCTGAAACAGATTGCAGGTGAGACACTTGGATTTTTACCTGAGCTGAAACCATGAATCCTGTCACCACTCGCTCTGACTGTAATGTCACTGTTCTCTCTGCACAGGCGGAGACATCTCCACCAAAAACCTGTGGCTGGCTGAGAGTGTCCTGGACATCCTGCTCGAGCAGAAGTATGATTCACTGTTTTTTTTTCAGACTGTAGTATCAGCTGCTTTTTTTCTGTCTCTGTTAGAGCCCAGAGTGGGTTTTTATAGTGCAGCAGCTGATTATTTGTGTCTCTCCAGAGAGTGGGTATTGAAGAGTGGGATGCTCATAGCAATGTCAGTCTACACTTACCTTCGCCTGATTGTGGACCACGGAGCTCCGAACTTGCTGCCTCTGCGCCAGAAAGAAGTGGACTTCTGCATCAGCATGCTGAGGGAGAAGGTAATAAGGAGAGGAAGGAAGTATGGTGTGGTCTGTTATGTATTTAACGCCTTCTCTTTACACTGATGACCTCTCTCTGTCTGTAGTTCATGGATTGTCTAATCATCGGCAGAGATCTGGTTCGTCTGCTGCAAAATGTTGCTCGGATCCCAGAGATGGAGCTGCTGTGGAGAGACCTGCTGCACAATCCTCAAGTCCTGAGCCCTCAGTTCACGGGTGTCCTCCAACTACTGACGGCTCGGACCTCCAGGAAGTTTCTGGCCTGTCGACTCACACCAGACATGGAGACCAAACTACTGTTCATGACCTCCAGGGTAAAGCCTCTTTTAGCTCATAAATGTAATGATCTTTAAGAAGAGGGTACCTCTCTGTATTTAATTATGTTAGAGTGGTTCTCCACATAACTAATTTCCAGAAGTTGATTCTGTTCATCTGGGCATAACGTTTTCAGTGGGAGAAATGCTTCTTCACTCATTCTCAAGTCTCACTAATAATGACTGAAACTATCACCACCAGATCTTTTAGTACCACAATATGGAATTCAA
This sequence comes from Neolamprologus multifasciatus, assembly GCF_963576455.1. Classification (NCBI taxonomy): domain Eukaryota; kingdom Metazoa; phylum Chordata; class Actinopteri; order Cichliformes; family Cichlidae; genus Neolamprologus; species Neolamprologus multifasciatus. Next base: position 25,518,936 of record NC_140459.1, read on the forward strand.
AAGCTGAAAAGCTCTGTCTCGTTTTAGCTTTAAACTGGACAAGCACTGATCAGGTGACCTCAGAGGTGTAATAGTTATGTAATGATGTAGTAGTTCACAGACACAAGAGAGCTCTTAAGGAGACAGACCTTGGCTAAATTCTGGGTTCTGAACTGCATGTCATCTGGATGTCATCTGCAGCTGTCATCTGCGTAACAATGCTTTAAGATGCCTTCAAAATCATTCAGATGTGTCCCTGTGTAAGCATATACAGGAAAAGCAACATGGGCCCTAAGATCAAACCTTGGGACACATCACAAGGTAAAGTGGGAAAATTAGGAAAATAAACTCCTGTGAGAGAGACAGAAAGAGAACGAGCCCAGAGCTGACTCAGAGATGTCCACCCACAATTGCAGGCTGTCACTCAGGATACCACAATCGACTGTGTCAAAGGCAGCTGAAAGATCCAACAGTGTTAGCCCCTTGCTGTGAGTGGGACCTGAACACATGCCGAGTTAAGTTAAGAGTCCATTACAGTCCGTTTAGCTGCAGGTTTATCTGTAGCATCTGTTTCTGTCAGAGACAAGAAAACCAAGTTTCTGGTCTGATTTGGATCATTCAAGATGAGATGCATTTATCAGTGCTGTCCTACGAGGAGCTGGAGGATCGTTTCACCTCCAGCACGGTGGCTGTCAGCACCTGACAGAGACAGCAGGTCCTGCAAAAGCATCCAGGGAGAAAAACATGTAGTATCCTGATGAATCAGGGAACACCATGCTGATCAAATAGCACTGGCAATTGCAACAAATCATCATCACCAATATCACCTGGACTCCAGCCTTTTTCCCCCTCCTTCTGCGTTCACAGGAGGTCAGCTAAAGGGATATATATAGGGCCCTGAGAGAGTGGCTCACCAGGTTACACAAAAGAAGAGCTGTGATATTTCTTAAAAGCTCAGATGTGTATTAGAGCCTGACAGTCATACTCACTAGTGCAAAAGCCTCCAACAAAACAAATACAGCAGGTAAACGGGTCAGACAAAGGTGCCATTCGCACTCTCACCTCAACCACGTTATTAAATGCTGTGATTTGGGTGTTTCTCCACCTGTGACTCAGTTGATTTTGACTCTTTCTCCATCTCTGCTCAGGTGCGTTTTGGGCAGCAGAAACGGTACCAGGACTGGTTTCAGAGACAGTACCTGTCCACAGCAGAGAGCCAATCACTACGCTGTGATCTGATTCGCTACATCTGCGGGGTAGTACATCCATCCAATGAGGTCCTGAGCTCTGATATCCTGCCACGCTGGGCTATTATTGGCTGGCTGCTAACCACTTGCACGGTAAGGAGATCTGATTTCAGGCTGTCAATCTGCAGGAATTGTTATAGGTCAATAACTAATAATCAATTGATTTGTGTGACTGCAGTCAAACGTGGCGGCCTCCAATGCTAAGCTGGCTCTCTTTTATGATTGGCTGTTCTTCAACCCTGAGAAGGACAGCATCATGAACATAGGTAACACAATTTAGGCTACACCAGAGTGGTGTTGGTCAGAGATGATGTCATCATGTCATTAGGCAGACAGGTAAAACAGCACTCACCTGTGATGATGTGTTTCAGAGCCAGCCATTCTGGTGATGCATCACTCCATGAAACCTCATCCTGCCATCACTGCAACGCTGTTGGACTTCATGTGCAGGGTAACACACACAGACACACACACACACGACAGACTTTACCAGGTTTTAATTTCTCTCCTCTTATTGCTGGTCTGCTTTCTCCCCTCTTCAGATCATCCCTCATTTCTTCCCTCCTTTGGAGTCTCAGGTCCGTCAGGGTGTCTTCAACTCGCTAAACTTCATTATGGAAAAGAGGGTCCTGGCGTAAGAGGCATCAATATTTATTGATCATTGACCACTCTATCACAGGGATAATTTTTGATTATTGGTTATTGATCTGTCTTTCAGTCACCTCGCTCCACTGTTTGATAACCCAAAGCTGGACCGAGAGCTCCGGTCAATGCTCAGAGAAAGATTCCCCGAGTTCTGCAGCCCACCATCACCTCCTACTGAAGGTAACACACACACACACACACACACACACACACACACACACACACACACACACACACACACACACACAGGTGAGTAGACACAAACATTAACCTCTTCCCTCTCTTTCACTTTATTCTTTTCAATTATGCAGTAAAGATGGAGGAGTCTGTTTCCATGGAGATGGACAATCATGTGTTGGACAAGGAGGAGAGTTGCTACGACAACACAGAAGCAACTTTCAGTGACGATGAGGAGGAAGTCAACAACAAAGGTAACACCTGGAGAAACAACTTCAGATGACTTGATTGCACGCGCTGTTACAGTTTCACGCTCTCGCTGGTAGCTCCCTGCGTTCAGGGAAAAATCCTGCTCATGCGAGTAAATTTACTTTTGACAGTTTGTAGGCGGAACTCAAATGAGGACAGGGTCCTAATGGGATTGGTCACTTTGTTGGACACTTCAGGTTATTGTGTTAAACTGAGTTACACTGGCAATGACAGAAATGCTGCTTTAAACTGTGTTTGTTTACAATTTGAAAAATAACATTTGCTGAATTAATTATTAAGTTATTGTTTGTTGTGCAGCAGAAATACTGACAATTGTCACTGGATTACTTTAATGTTGAAGACATATTTTAAACCAGAGGACTCTAAGGCAAGTTCTGAAGGCTCTCCACTGCTGTCCCATTAATCTGTTGTACAGTATTGCATACCTTCTATGATTTAAGTAATTTAAAAAACAAAAAATTCATAACGAGAATCAGGAAAGTAAATGTGGATCCGAATCTGGTAATTATAACTTTTGCCAAAATACAGACATTGAAAACTGCCAACAAGAAGTTGCTACTCTCAGTCTACAGCGAACGTGTAACTGCACATACATGTTTGGATGGGAGTGTTTCAAAACGTGCCCTAGAATTCTGATGAAGATGTGAAGCAATAAGAGAAATGCAACATGAACAAGAGACTGTCAGCAGTTTCCATCAATGCTTGCACCGTGCAAAACCCTCAGTGTCTAAGATGTATGTAAAATTGAGAGGCGGTTTGCAGTGAAGGGGTGATTGGGACTACCATCGCAGCCCCACCTAGCTACACTAAGTCATGAAATAGAGATGATGGGGTTTAAATTTAACAGTTATATTTTTCTATGCAAATAAGTCAAAATGACTGAACAAAACTGAATGAAATTATTTTAAAGTGGAGTAAACACAAAATAATACGAGTTGGACCAATGAAACAAGTTTAATTGAAATAAATTGTATCCTGGAATAAAATAGTTTAAAATGGTTTAGAAACTACTTGAAACCAGAATAACCTGTTTTATCCTGGATTTAACTGGTGTGGTATTCCAGTTTGGGGACGAAATATGAGCTGTGAGTTTATAAATATAAATTCAATTTCCAATTCATAATTTGGAAGTTTTACTATAACTTTCTAACAATTCACCCCAAACAGGAAGTAGAGTATTTGACCACCTGTCCTCCCATCACTGTTCAGGAAAAAAGAGGGAGTTCAGATTTCATCCAATCAAAGAGGCTGTGATTGAGGAGCCTGCTGATATCACACCCTGGCTTGACCAATTAGATGACACCATGAAGGAGAAGGTGCAGCAGATTCAGAAGACCAGGTGAAAGTCCAGTATTTTTTCAGATCCTCAGGTTAGATGTTACATCAAGGTCATTTCCTGTTAACTGACAGCAACACTTCCTCTGCAGTGACACAGAGACTCAGTGTGAGGTGATGCAGGAGATTGTGGATCTCATCCTGGAGGTGAGCTATCTTGTTGAGTTAAATGAGTAATTCGTGGCTTATCAGAAAAGAGTGTGGCCAGCTGCAGGGCTTCAGGGTTAAGAGATGTTGGTACAATGTTGTGTTCTGTCCTACAGGAGGACTTTGACACAGAGCAGATGTCAGCTCTGGCTTCCTGTTTGGCCGAACTGTTCAAAGATCATTTCAGAGGAGAAGTCCTGCCGGAGGAGATCACGGAGGAGTAAGATCAGACTGACTCTGTCCCCCTCTCTCTCTCCTTATTGACTCATGTCTGGCTCTCTCTGATGACCCGTCTATATTTCTCTGTAGGTCCCTGGAGGAGTCGGTTTGTAAACCCGTTTGTCTGATCTTCAGGAACCTTGTCACCATGCAAGAGGACAACAGCGGTTTCTCAGTTCTGCTAGACATGCTTGCTGAACTTTACCAGAAGCAGCCAAAGATCGGTTATCACCTGCTGTACTACCTGAAGGCTAGGTGAGCAGGTGTGACAAAAAAGCTGCTGTCACAGATGTTGATAGGAGAAACGTGGTTAAACTCCATGTCTGTGTCTGTCAACAGTAAAGCAGCAAATGGGAAGATGATGTTGTACGAGTCATTTGCTCAGGCGACGGCACTTGGTGACCTCCACACTTGTCTGATGATGGACATGAAGGCTTGTCAGGAGGACGACGTCCGGCTACTCTGCTACCTCACACCCTCAATTTACTCTGAGGTAGGCTTACCCAAGTCTTACCTGCACCACAAAAAGTCTCTAAAAAAGAGACCAGCCAGAAAATCTTCACACAGTAGAAGTACTGATTTAAGAGCATCCTTCCAGGAACTTATTTTTTCCCTTCATGTCCTTTAAAATGCTCCTGAAACTTCCATCCTTCTTTTCCAATGAGCTGCTGTCATTGGGGACACACTGTATGATTTAATGTTTGACTGTACTGAAACAGAGTAGTGATGGGTCGTTCGCGAACGAAATGGCTCTTAGAGCCGACTCTTTGAAGTGAACGACGGGAGCCGGCTCCTTATCGCGAGCCGTCACGTGGGTTTTTTCTCTCTCTCTCTCTCTCTCGCACTTTTTTTCGCTTCACTCCGCACGCGAGCCTTGTGCTTTATGCTGGGCAGAGGGGGGAGGGGCGGTAGTTACTCAGTAGCACAGGAACAGAGCGGGAGGGAGAGAGAGAGAAAGAGAGCCAGGGACAACAACGTCACATTAGAAAGGTAAAGTAATCATCCACAACTATTTTCGGTTGCAGATGATAAAGGATGTAGAAAGTTTATTCATGCAGGCCCATATGACAGAGAATATGCATCTTCTTTTTGTTTTCATATTTTAATTTATATTTAATTGTGTTGTGGTTTGCTGTGTTTTGTGTTGTTTCATTTTAAATTTGTTTAAAAGGAAAAAGCTGAAAATTTAAATAGTTAAAAGTTGAAATGTGAATAGTTGGTTTTTGTATTATATGATTTATTTATTACATTTTATGTGGAGTGAATAAATAAAAGTATGTTTACGGTGGCCCCTACAGACAAAGCACATACAAACTTCAAATCACGTACAAACTCCGAAGCACGTAAAAACACGTACAAACTCCGAAGCACGTAAAAACTCCAAATCACGTAAAAACTCAAAAGCACGTAAAAATTCAAAACACGTACAAAAGACAACAGAAGTGCTCCAGGATAGTGTTGAGCTTTTGTTACCTAGTGGCTACACAAGCCAGCAAGTACCAACGACCGGATTTGGTGTGTGGTAATAACAGGTAAATGAACATTTGTTTTAAATTATTTGAATATATATGAGTGCCTGTGTATAAATACACAAACAATACACACATGCTTTCAATTGTGTAATTTAAGTGATCTAGTAGCTCTGCTTTGGAAGTTCAGTTCATGCTAGAAATGTGTTTTGGAGTTTGTAGTGCTTTGTCTCTAGGGGCCACCGCATATATTTATTATAAACATATATAAATAAACCCACTTTGTTTTACGTTAGTAATTCCTTTTGTGCATAATTTTATATTATTGTTAATAATAAATTAATTAAAGCAACAAAACAACCGAGCCGGAAATCCCATCACTAAAACAGAGGAGTGCGATAGTAGTGACCCAGCATAAGACAAACATAAATACAAGAGTAGCCTAGCCAGTAAAAGTACAACATAACAGCTTAACAATAATTAAACTAACTGAACTCTTAAACATCATCAAACTGGAACATCATGTCTTGGGTCACTCGTTCTCAGACGTGCCCGGGCTTGTCTCGGGACAAGGGAACATAAAAGTATGGCATCGCTATAGAAATGGTATCGCAATATGACATTTTTATGTGACGTGAAAATGTAGTACTTTTTTTTTTTTTTTGTCTGCCTGTCCCGTTTGGCTCTTTTGCCATCAGAATTATTGTCTAGAGGCAAAGAAAGATGCCCAACGGATTTACTTTACCAAATAGACCATCCCAGCCTTGCCGTAATGGTCTATTTGATTCACCTTTTATTGTTTATTTTATTTTTTATTTTCACTTGCTAGATATGGGACAGACTTAAATGAGGAAAAGAAAAGGGAGAAAGAAAGAGGGGGAAAAAAACAGCGGAGAAGAGGGACGGGGATAAAGGGCAAAAAACAAAAACCAACAAAATAAGCAGACAAAAAATACATATATCAATCACCTGTTGAGAGCAATAGAATAAACAACATCATGATGATCTATGGGAATATAACAGTAAATACTCAATGTTAAACATTATTGTGCAGCACGTAAGATCGATAGCACACAGTGTGCTTTAAGGTAGGAGCCAAAAAAGGGTGTAGTTTGTGTGTGTAAGCACCGAAAATGTAGTACTCTGATGAAGGTCCCTGCTCTTGTTCAGTTTCCAGATGAGACGCTGCGGAGTGGCGAGCTACTCAACATGATCGTCGCCGTTATCGACTCCACACAGGTAATAAACCTGATTGGTGCGGGCCCGCTGCTCTGGCTGGGAAACCATGTCTCATCTGTGTGTGTTTGTGTGTGTGCAGTTACAGGAGCTGATGTGTCACGTGATGATGGGGAACCTGGTGATGTTCCGGAAAGATTCTGTGCTCAACATCCTCAGTGAGAAACTCGGATTAAAAGTCTGACTCTTCAGTTTTTCGGGCCATGGTCCATCTTCATTTGCTTGTTTGTCCTCGATCTCCACAGTTCAGTCACTCGAGTGGGAGACCTTCGAGCAATATAGCACCTGGCAGCTGTTTCTGGCCCACAGCATTCCCCTGGAAACCATCATCCCCATCTTGCAGCACCTCAAATACAAAGGTGAATAAATCCTCAATAGACAGGGACACAAAGCAAAGGAAAGATTGTAACCCTCCTTTCTGTTTATGGTTCAGAGCACCCCGAGGCCTTGTCCTGCCTGCTGCTGCAGCTTCGCAGAGAAAAGTATGACACATAGCAGACACCCCATTTCATATGTGTTTCTGTTCCGCATTTGAGCTGTGTTTCTGTGTCCCTGTTAACATCCCTTCATGTTTTTGTGACAGGCCCAGCGAAGAGATGGTGAAAATGGTCCTGAGTCGTCCCTGTCACCCAGAAGACCAGTTCACCACTAGCATCCTGAGACACTGGGCTACCAAATACGACGACACTCTGGCAGAAAACATAAAGGCCCAGCTGATCAAGAACAACAACCAACCCCGCAAGAGACAGAGGTAAGCACAGAGAGTTAACCACAAAAAGTGACTAACGTAGAAAGAGACTGAGTTGAGGGAAAAACTCTAAAAAGACAGGTAAGAAAAGAAAAACAGATGAGGGCACAAATAGATGAAAGAGAAACAAAGACAAAAGAGGTTAGGATAACGTAAAAACAGAAATTACGATAAAAAGGACAATTTGAAGGCGATGACATAAGGACATAAAAAAAAACAGCTGAGGACTGTCAGTTCTGCCTCGGGCTCTCCCCTCTTTGCATCTGTACTTCTTGGGGCTCTCCTCAGCTGTGTCCCATATCAGGGGCTTCACACTTGCAGGACTTGGCCCATGCAGAGTGGGTTCTTCAAAGACCACAAGGCCACAAGTAAGTGGCTATATGATACAAAAACATAACATCCTTATAAAATATGATGTAACGCTGTAGATCAGGGGTGTCCAGTCCCAGGCCTCGAAGGCCGGTGTCCTGCAGGTTTCAGATGTGTCCTTGATCCAACACAGCTGATTTAAATGGCTAAATTACCCCCTCAACATGTCTTGAAGTTCTCCAGAGGCCTGGTAATGAACTAATCATTTGATTCAGGTGTGTTGACCCTGGGTGATATCTAAAACCTGCAGGACACCGGGCCTTGAGCCCTGAAGTTGGACAAACCAGCTGTTGATGAACTTACCTCAAAATATATAAAACGTTTTCAGACAAAGGAAATCAAATGTGTGGTAAGTTGCAGGATTAAAACACAAATTAAAATAAAAATGTACATACTTTATATCTGTAAGCAATTGGAACCTGAGCTGCATTAAGTCAGTGAAACCAAACTGTTTTTGCTAGACCCCCTTTGTTTTACAAGAAAAATGTTCACTATAATATCGTGAAGATATGCTTCACCATATTTTCTAGTCTTTAGCTTAGAATAAAGTTGGTTTGGAAACATATTCAGCAATGCTTCATCTCCTGCTTTGCGTTTGTTTGGGCGCCCTGTGCTAGCAGTGTCCAACTGTCTCCCCCCCCTGCAACTTGTTTTCAAATTCAGGTAAAAGGAGAACACATTTGTTGAAACCTTTGAATTGGGGCAGCCTTGTACGCCTTCAGATGCAGCCTTTTAAAGGATGTAGCTCCTGAATTGGGACATGCCCCTCCTCTGTTCATCTGTACTTCTGAGGCTCATTTCTATGTCTGTAGTGTCAGTTCTGTTAACTTTATTCTGTCTTCAGTCTGCGCAGTTCGAGCAGTAAACTGGCTCAGCTGACCCTGGAACAGATCTTGGAGCACATGGACAACCTCAGACTGAGTCTGAGCAACACCAAGAACAACTGTCAGTACCCTCACACACAGTTCTCGATTGTCAACCAATTACTGATGACCTGAATGTGCTAATGTCTGTATGTCTCTGTCAGTCTTCACTCAGACTCCGATACTTCAGGCTCTGCAGCACGTCCAAGCAAGCTGTGATGAGGCCCACAAGATGAGGTACATTTACTCCCACAGACACACACAAACGATTACATCACAACACTGCTGTTTACGTCACATCTTCCCTGTCAGGTTCAGCGATCTGTTCGCCCTGGCGGAGGAATACGAGGACTCTCAGTCGAAGCCGCCAAAGTCGCGCCGTAAAGCTCCAGCCTCGTCACCTCGTTCCAGGAAGGGAGTCGCTCCACCCACCAACAACGAGGAAGAAAGTGCATCCAGCAGCGGCTCTGTATGTACCCCCCCTATACAGGTTCAAGTCTTGTTTTGGTTCAGGTCTGTTTCTGATCTTGTTATGTTGTTGCAGGAGGAGGAGGACTCAAAGCCCAAAGCTCCAAAGAGGAAACGGAAAGGATCATCAGCTGTTGGCTCTGACAGTGACTGAAGGAACCTCCAAACAAGTTCACATGCCAGCTGCTCCACGTACTGGGAGAGACCATGTCTCTTCCTGATGACATGCACTGACTGCTGCTGGGAGGTGGAGCTCTGAGATGCTGCCAACTTTAACTCCATGTGATGAACTGACTTTTAATGTGCTGTTTCCATGGAGACCAGCAGTCGAAGGTCACTGTGTGTGGCTGATCTCCCACAATGCACTGGGGGAAGGAGGAACTCAGACTGATTTTAACAGCAGACATGATGATGATGATTTTTTTTCCTTTTTTGGGGGGATGGGTTGTACTTTTTTTTTTTTTTTTGGAAAAATCCTCACTTCTTGCTGTTTTTAGCGCCTCCTTCCTGTTTGGCTCCCTGCAGTAAAAGCTCCGTCATGTCAATGAGTTCTTTGTATAAAAACTGATGGTTGGTTTCAGACTCAGCTGTCTGTTATTGGGAGTTCGATGGGGTGGAGAGGGTGGAGGGGAATGGGGTGTGCAGCAAAGGTCCTTTTAACACCTTTTCGTGGCGTTCATCAGATGCAGGAGGGTAAAAAACAGAACAGACGAAGCAGCTCAGAAGTGAACTGACTTAAAGCTGGGTAATAAAACGGTGAGTGCACGGAGCAGCCAGTGAGGAGCAGTGATGTCATTGCGTTTCTGTTATAGCTGGACTCAGCCAATAGCAGAACAGTTAACAGAATTAACCCATGTGTTGTCCTTGGGACATTTTTGGTCCTCTGCAGAAATCTTTTGCTATCAAAAATGTGTTTTTTATTCATCAAATGGTCTGAAAATAACAGTTATTCAGTACTATGCTATGCATGATTGGAATAAGTTGTAAGTAATTTGTTTTATTTATGGGGTTTTTATTGGAGTTTACAACACCTGTTGTCCTCGGGTGCCCAAAGTACAAAGTGTTGCAAAGGGCCATATTTTCACACCATACTGCTTTCAAACATCTTTGATCTTGAATCACTGATGTGTGGGGTTAATGGTCTTGCTTAATGGTCATAACAACCACAACAACAACAACAGGCAGCCCAATGAGGAGGCAGGTGCACATTCAATTCAATTGTATTTTTACAGCGCCAAATCACAACAACAGATGCATCAAGGTGCTTCATATTGTAAGGTAGACCCTACAATAATACATACACAAAGTATGCTCACAAGCCTCCATTGCACTGGAGGCTTGTGAGCATACTTTTTTTTTTTTTTTTACCATGTTGAGCAAAGCACATATTGTCCTCTAGTATAATGAGAAGGAATAATCCACTTTCAGGAAGATCCAGGGTTAGAAGATAAAGAAAATATTGCCAATATTTAGATTACATGCTACCCTTTCTCTGAAAAAGCACATCACCCTCCTGCAGAAGTGGAAGAATGCTATGAAGGGAAGGAAGTGATGAAGAATCTGAACTATGTTCAAGGAGGTTCTCATGAATCCAGGACATGGTAGTCTGAGGAGCTTGGAAAGAAAGTGACTGGGCTTCTTAAAGCTTCTTGAATTTTCAGAATGTGAAACTGAAATAGATGTGTCAGAGGACTACACATCTTCCATTTCAATTATGATGAAGATCAAGCAAGAAAGAGGAGTCAGCTGAGACAGGAATATTTGCAGTAATGTGAGGAAACACTGATCTGGTCTTCTATCCTTCCCAGTGACAGACGATGCATGACTCTCTCGTGCATCACAGAGAAAGACAATCTATCACAGTCCAAGCACATATGCCAGGTCCCATACTCCTTCAGTGGCTTTTCTACTCGAGTACTGAAAGCATTATATACAATGTATTCTGCTTGTATTATGCTTTTTAATTTTCAAATGCCAATGGATGCATCAGAGACCAAGTTGGGGTTCAGTAACTTGCCCAAGGACACCTAGGTAAGAACTCCAGACTAGAGCACACAGAGACTGAATGAGATAAAAACATGGGCAGTATGTGATGCCAGGTACAGCTGTACTTGGAGTGTACGATGGCAAACCGTCTGGCCTGCAGACAGGGCACGCAAGTTGTCCCTAACATTGCAGAAGGTTTCCAAAAGAAAACAATCACCAGTAACAACTTGTTTACTTCATATGCCCTTGGCCTGCAACTGCAGAAAAAGAAAGCTGTCCATGATGGGACCAGTGCAGAGGAATAAACCTGAGCTTCCTCCTGCACTTGTGTCAAATATGGACACACCTTTGTTCTCATGAAAGTTTGCCTTCACTAAGACCCATGCCCTGGTGTTCCTACCATGCCAAAACATAGAAAAATATCATGTAATGAGTCAGAATAAAGTTGAATAAGACACTGAAACACAGAGATGAATGATATTTTATACTTACTGCTTTATAAATAGTCAAACCAGTTGAGGTAAATTTTGAGCCCAAAGGACAACAGATGTGATTATTTGCTGCCGGTAAAAAACTTGAAGTAGTTTAAAAACAGATTTCTAAATTAACTTCGACATAAACCCGTCTGTGATAATCTGTTAAAGCAACAAACTCTGGTTGTGAAACGATAATCACAATAACTGATGGTTTTATTTATTTTGTTACCTGAAAACACCTGAAACATTTCGTATAAATGAGGTTTTATCAGACATAAATTTGAAATGGAATAAAGAAATAGTGTCAAAATGTTTGAATTAAGTTTTAATTAAAAGTGGGGGAAAAATCGACTTCATATTAATTAAGTATCAATCAAACCAGATGGGGACATTTTTGACCCCTGAGGACCACAGGTGTGATTATGTGCTGCCATTTAAAATTTGTAAATGATTAAAAAAAACATTCTCACTAAAAATCAACATACAGCACTCTGTGGTTATTCAGATAGTCATAATAATATAAATATTTAAATATTTTATTGTCTCATTTTGTTTTCGCTCAAAAACAGAGTATACTTCATGTAAACAAGGTCGGGTGGCCCTAAAATGTAAAATGTAGGGTAAATTTTGTGTTAATGTGTTGGTCTTAAGTAAAACTAAAGTGTAACACTGAATTGATTGACAATTTATACTTTATACTTTAAAAAACACTCAAATGAAATGGGGACATTTTTGTCCCCTGAGGACCACAGGTACATGGAAATCGAGAGGACATTATGAGGATTAAACATCATATCACAAACTGCCCTGAGTAGGTTAAATATGAAGCCTGGTGTGGTCAGCTGATCATTACATTTCATGAATTCTCCAGTGTTCAAAGTTTTTACTTTAAACTTTAAAGCGGTTTTTAAGTTATGTGACCTCTGAAATAAAGAAAAAATACAGGGTGTATCAGAAAGAATCATCAGATTTCAAAGTACTTGAATTCACCGGTAACCATTAAAACACACACAGCTTGAAAGAACATATTATGGAGTTTCACATGGTTCCTGGTGTTGCGCTAAAAAGTGATTTCTTATTTGCCAAAAAACCTGCAGACCTGCTCACCATATGGGCTGAGTTTGACTGTCATATTGACATACGCTGTGTGTCTGGAGGGGACACATTTAACACTTGTGAACATTGTAAATCTTTTTGATATACCCTGTATAAAAAAAAGTCAGTGAAAATGTCCAGATGTCTTTAAAAACATGAAATGAAGCAGGAGGAATATGGAGGTGGTCTTCATCTGGAAACCTGAAGAATATGAATGTAGTATGGTTAAGTCAGCATGGCCCCACCCTGTTTGTGATATCTAAGCAGTTGTTTACCATGCAACATAAATCCTGTGTTATCAGAAAGAAACTTAAATAATGAAACATAAACATGGGATCAATGTTGGAAAAAGCTCCTTAATCCAACAAAAAGTCACAGGGTTATAACGGTCTGTGATATATTAATTGATACAAAAAAAGTGAAAAAGATTGTTCCTAAAATCAAATTCTTAGATCAGTGAAGGAGAAAACAGATTATAAACATGTAAAGGTTCCTAAAATGTGAGAAAGAAAAGATACAAAATAAAATGTCTTTTTAAAAGCATCAGACATCCAAAAGAAAACAAAGTAGAAAAATAAATAAATTGAGAGCCACGTAAATCAGATGATTCCACTGTAATTAAGGTGGACTACACCTTTAACAGGTGTGTGGTGTCATTGGCTGCTGCTGAAATACACCTGAGAGTGAACCCTGTGTGATAAGTTGAGCGTGTGCAGACAAACTTTCAGGTTGTTCTGGAAGCCTGAAGGTGTGGATGTGCTGCCCCCACCTGAATGTTATATTGTCCATGAGGTGAGCAGCAACAGGCAGAGTAATACAGAGATCTTCTGATGTGACTGTTTCTGCTAAGTGAGAACTTTGACTTCAGCTACTTTATGTATATATAGAGTCTTCAAACCTCTTTAGTGTCTACAAGGCTTTTAAATGTTTGACTGCAGGACTTCCACAACCACGTTTTGTGAAGTACAGCCTCTAAATAGTTCCTGTGTGATAAGTTGAGCGTGTGCTCAAGTTATCACAAAGGTTTAACTTATCACACAAACGGTTTGAGACACTTGGCGCCCAAAGCTAACTAAATTCTAGTCCTTCAGTGCCTCTAAAACCTTCTCAGTCACTCTAGGAAATGCACATGATTTGTAATCAAAGTTTAATTGCTTTCATGAACTTTGTGTGCTTAGTCCTTGGTGAGTGAACCCAGTCAGGTCCAGTTTAGTGGTTCCAAAGATTGGGAGATGCTTGCTAAGACATCTGCCCTTTTTTTTTTTTTTCTTTCTTTTTTTTTTTTTCAGCGTCCCTGCAGCTTCAGAATTGCTGTAGATCGGGGTGTCCAACTCAAGTCCTCGAGAACTACTGTCCTGCAGCTTTTAGACACGTCCTTGTTCTGACACACCTGAATCAAATGAATGACACCAGGCCTTTGCCAAACTTGATGACATGCTGAGGAGGTAATTCAACCATTTGATTCAGCTGTGTTAGAGTAGGGATGCATCTAAAAGCTGCAGAACAGTAGCTCTCAAGGCATCGAGTTGGACACAACTGCTGTAAATGAAATGGTTCTGACCAAGAATTAGTTAAGATTTTTCCCAGTAACATGTTCATCAGAAGGTTGTGACTACAAAGTTTAACACAGCCAGCTTTGCTTTGCGCTGGCAGCTTAAACAAACCCAAACCACAGGTGAAAATAACAGTATTGTGAAAGCAGTTATCAACTCTCTCTGTTAAGCTGGGCTCTACTTTTCTGCTTTGTATCATAAAATTGATCATATGGCTGATAAACATGTTAAATTATTTTCTGGTCTTCATGTGAATCGCATGAAGCGTGAATCTTTTTTCCACTGCATGCATAAATCAATATTTTGTACACCAAACATGTAAGGTCAGAAAGACCGTCCATGTGAATGAACACTTAAAAATTTCTGCAAGAAATTAATGTTTGCAGCTCTGAGTATGCATTTTTCTAAAATTGATAGTGATTTTATTTAATAGTTTTAAACCTCTTACAGGATTAGAATTTTCTCAAATGGTGTGAATGGATGATGGGATGAGATTGAAGGGAGAAAATTATTAAAGGGTTATTTTCCCAAACCATGAAATGTTAAAAGTCATTTAGCCAGTCATTTAATGTGATGTCACCACTGTTATGCAAAATAGAGATTACATTGTACTTGAAAATAAAGCATTCCTTTTTACGATGACACTTGCTTAAAATACAGTTTAGCTCTTGGAAAAATATTTTCCAAATGTGTACATTCAAAAAGCTTAGATGATATTTGGCATAAATCCCACGTGGAAAATCTGGACAGAATTACTAAAGCATAATGTCTTCTGCTTGACCAGAATTTTTAAATAAATTTTTTTTGTAAAATGGCACCAATAGTGGAAATGCCCCAGAGTGGTAAAATGGAATACCTGAATTGCTGTGAATGATTTTATCTAAGCATGCTCAGGTCTGCCATTTGTTTCTAAGGTGATGGCTGCACATTAGAGCTGAAACTTTAATGTATGCATGCATCCAGTTTAAAGTTTCCTGTCCCACAGCCTCAGGAAGGAGATGTGATCATCATAATCATTTTCAGGTGTTTGTTCTATTTTTGCAGAAATATCAAAGAGACCACCTATAACAACATTTTGGAAGGAAAGCACCATGTCGGCCTTTAAGCCTAGATCTTTGCAGACTCTGGTTCTAACCCCGGAAAAGATCCCGAGTTTCTTTCTCCTACCCTGCACTCCGCGGCCTTATCCGGTGTCCCCGGAGCGGACCAGACTACTTTCTCATCATGATGGTGATAGTGAGAGCCCCCCTGAGAACCCACCTAGCCCTGCGTCCTCTCCCAGATTCCACACAACCCTACCAGTCATTCACCCTCACACTACCGCTGCTGCAGTATCTGTGGATGTAGACATGGACCTGACCACGCGTGCAGCTATGTCGCTGTGTCACGTGCCGAAGGTGACCACGCCCTACGGTTTCCGCAATGTGTTGGCTGTGAGCCCCTGCACACGGCGACGGGAGTCCCTGTTTCATCGGAACAAAGGAGACCCCCACACTGTATCTGACCCAGCAGACCTTGGTCCTGGTCCCAGTCCTAGCAGGCATGCTAGGACTGCATCCCTGCATCCAATGAGGACTCTGGGTCTGCAGGTCATTAAGGCACTCCAGAGACCTGTAGCTACTCTAAAAGCTCTGAGTCCTGCAATCCAAAGGACTACCCCCAAGTGATGTCACATACAACCACACCCATCCGATAGGTGGAGCAGATCTGAAACTGCTGCTGGTTTTAAGCTGTTTTAATAAAATGTTTGAATTACAGTTTCCTGTGTGTCTGAACAAGATTACTGAAGACTGTTCTATGCTTTTATTGTGACAATTCTCAGCAGGGAGAAATATTTCCTCTTCCTGTGGAGGTTTTTAATTGTCTTGGAGTACACAAGCCTTACTTGGCAAATGTGTACATGAAATGATCCAAGCAGCAAAGGATAATAATAAATTACAAAAACCCATCAAAAAGTGTCTAAATTGAACCTGAATGACATTACTGGGGCTCATTCCAAATGGACTGCTGGTACTTATGAAAAAAAAATTGAAAACACTTCCTTTTCCTCTAATTCAACAACCAGAATTGAACAATAACCAAAATGATTCTACAAACACTCTTGATTTGTTCAGTATGAAAACCCAAACATCCATATCATCATATTCTAACAAATTCCTTTAAATCTGGTTAGAACCAGAGTCTGCAAAGATCTAGGCTTAAAGGCCGACATGGTGCTTTCCTTCCAAAATGTTGTTATAGGTGGTCTCTTTGATATTTCTGCAAACATAGAACAAACACCTGAACAATGTGGAGAGGGTGTCCTCCTTTAAGTTCCTCGGCACCCACATATCTGAGGACCTATCCTGGTCCACAAACACATCAGCCCTAGTAAAGAAATCCCAGCAGCGCCTCCATTTCTTGAGGGTTCTGAGATGGAACAGGCTGCAGACTGAACTCCTAGTGTCCTTCTACCGTGCCACTATTGAGAGTGTGCTGGTGCACGCTATCCCTGTGTGGTACGCTGGTTGCACAACAGCTGACAAGAAGAGACTACAGAGGGTCATCAGAACTGCAGAGAAGGTGATCGGCTGTCCACTCCCCTCCCTGGACTTAATTGCCAGCTCAAGATGTCTCTCCAGAGACCACCTCCATCCTAACCACCACCTCTTCAACATCCTGCCCTCTGGAAAAAGGCTCAGATCCATCAGGTGCAAAACCAACAGACTAAAGAACAGCTTCTTCCCGTGGGCTGTCAGAACTCTTAATGCAAACTAAGAGTGTGTAAAGACTTCCCCAACACATCCACCCTGACACTGCTGTTGATCATCTATGTGCAACATCTCAGTCTTTCCATGTTCTGTGCAATATTTTTGGCTCATGTGCAATTATTTTGGTCCCAGTCTGTTTCAATGTTTCCTACACATACACCATGTATATAGTTCCACTCACATATGTATACATATGCACTGTTTTTATTTAATTCTATTTATTTAATTATTTATTTTCTGCCTTCGTTGAATATTGGTTTCTCTTCTTCTTACTTTAGCACCTTTGTGGTTCAGCTACCCAATTTCGCTGTGCAAGAAACTGCACAATGACAAAAAGCTCTAAGTCTCTAACAAGCCCTGAAGTATGTAAAGAAGCCCTTTGTTAAAAGTGCAGACTTTACTGTTCAGCTTCAACGTCAAAAAATCAGCACACAGATAAAAATTGTTGGCTTAAATTTAAACTTCTTTCATTTGGAGGTAATAAAGGAAGGGACAGATCTGGTTTGAACTTGGATAGTTTCCACACCTTCTCTTTTCTCAAAGTACGATTTTTCTTTTAACAGGAAGAGTAATAAAATCCCAGACTACCAGTTACAAAACATTTACTGTCAAAGGTAATTGTAAATTCTGTGACTAGAAAAAACAGTGTTGGAGGAATACTATATCATTATTTTCACCAGATAGATTAAAAATGGCTGTGATGGCTTTAACTCCAGTAAGGGGTAGGGATTTTTTGATGTTTTCCATTTTGTTAAGCTGAACTCTATTTTATTCATGCTGCTTTTGATCAACGTGCATTAGTTTCTCCTGTAGATGTCAGAAAGTCAGCAAGGGTTTGTTTTCAGTAGTCAAAAAACTGCTGCTGTTCTGGAGCTTTTGGTCACGTCACATGACCTTTATGATAGAAGTATTAAAGTGGACCAGTTCTGGTTCTCCTTATTTGCCATTACCCACCTCTGGGTGAGGGCAAATAAGGGATGTTGATATCAAACATGAGCACAGTCCCAATAACGAGGTCAGCGTGTGAGCCAAATTTTCAGTCTGCCCTGAACAGTTTAGTTTACCACAGTTTCTCCTACTCTTGGATCAGAAGATGTCAAATGGATAATAAACACAAGCCTTTGAGAGGGGCAGCAAAGAAGAAAATTCTTGTTTCAGATGAGCGCCTCCTTTTAAAGCTCCTCTAGAGAGTCCAAAAATTAAAAGACAAAGCTGAAAGTGATCAGGATGAATCAACTTTAATTAAAAAAAAAAAAAAAAATCATGATTATATTTTTGACAAAAAAAAAAAAAAAAAGCTGTGTGCAGAAATGCGGGAGTGAACTAGAGCAAGGTCAAGAAACAAGCTCTCACAGATAGATGCTGGCTTAGGGTCATGAAACTGTGTAACAGGTTAGGGAAGGCAGGACTGTGTGTGTGTGTGTGTGTGTGTGTGGGGGGGGGGGGGGTCCATCCCTAGGTGAAGCTGCACTTGATGGAAGAGAAGAAGAGAGCCAATAAGGGGGTCTAAAATCTAAACCACGGCCCTTCTCAGTGGTTTTTGACCAATCGGGTAGAAGCACATCTCTTTTATAAATATGTGTACCTCTAAGTTAGGGGCATCTCTCTTCCAAAAGTTGGTTACAGCAGACTGTGGCTTTCTAACTCGAGAGCATGAATTATTTTGCTGCTTGAGGCAATAAATGAGTGAAAACTCGGATTGCGACTGAAACCCTCTTTCACCTTAGATAAAAAGAATGCGCTACAAATCTTGGTGACCCCGATGTGATATCTGGGAAAAGAGAAAGAATTGGATAAGATTCGCAACTGGAGATTTTCAGTCGACAAGAAGATCGACAAGATAACGAGGGGCTAAATTATTTATAATTTTAAAGGTGAGCAACAATATTTTAAATTCAATGCGATATTTTATGGGTAACCAATGCAACTCAATAAGAACTGCTTGTCGTTGTCCTGGCTCTCATTCAGGAAGTGCCTCGCTTCCCATTTGAAGCTCAGGATGGAGGCATCAGAGGGAACATGGTGGTCTTTGATGAAGATCTTGATGTACTGCAGGATGTCGATCAGTTTGTAGTACCTAGTCGTGAAGGTCCTAACTCTCCAGGTCACAGACTGTTTAAAAGGCACTTTGAATGCATTGAATCAAGTCCCAGGGATCCTCTGACCAGCCACTGGTCTGGCACATCCTTCTTCTTTTTCAGATGGGACATCTGCACAGCTATGACGTTTATACTCCCATCTGAAGCTTTTAGACCTGAAATCTGTCTCATTAGCTGCCCTAAAAAAATTAAATACCCCCCCCCCCCCCCACACACACACTGCTTTGAATGAAGGTGCAGTTTTAACATTCATATAATGTGAGCATCATGGAGCATCATTGGCAACATTATAAGAAATCCGGACCTCTCAGATCACCTGCTTTCTGTCTCATGTCAGAGGTAAACCCGAAAAAGCAGTGCTAAGGACAGTAGCATAATATCCACTCCACCAGCCCATAATGTCCTTCGCAAATAATGGTCAGTTCTCCAGGCATAAAAAACGAGTCCAGAGGTTTCTGTTCCCATATACTTCCTACTAATACCATATTGCAGTTTTTATTATTATAAATCCAGCTCCAGACTCTGTGAAATGTCAGAATTATTTTATTAAAGATTCTTTAATAATCTTTTTTAAAGATTTGTTTTATTTTATTGTATTAAAGAGTAACGGTCAGTTTGACAGACGTTAACACTATGCAGGTTGGATGGTGTCTTCACTAACCTCTATATTTAAACTCAGTATCTGCTTGTTAATGGTTCTGGTACATGCAGAAATTAACAGGAGACGTTGTTAATTGACAGTTTACCTAAAGCTTTATTATTGAAGCTGTAGATCTCTGTGAATTAGTGAAGACATTTTAAATTGAGGTGATTTTGACAAATTTCGCGAACAGTTCGTATCACGTGATGCATTGACATTTGAAGCGTTTACACGACACTGGAAGAAAAGTGAAAGCTGGACACTGTAAAGTGAAACCTGAATAATTTTACACCTTATTTCTCTGCCGGACGTTTCTGTCGGATTTTACCTGGTAGCATAATAGCAGCTGTAGAGTCACATTCCGGTTCACGCAGGAAGTGAGCGTCCGCCTCCAGTGACGCTTGCCCGGCGATCCCGGAAGTGTCTCATCCTGTTTACATTCTGCTCTTTGTTCGCTGCAAAATGTCGAAAAAGCGGTCCGAGAGCCGCAGGCTGAAGGCCACCATCGAGCAGCGGATGGCGGCGGCCGCTCAGGAGATCTTCCGGCTGCTGCATGAACGCAGCCGAGCCGAGCTGCCGGAGCTACGGGAGCTGCTGGCGGAGCGGCTGTCGGCGGCCATCGAGCTCATCCTCAACGCGTTCGAAGCGAGCAGAGCGGCCGAGAGAGGCGCGGAAGATCCCGGTGGAGAGCGCAAAGGTCAGTGTCCACATTCAGCACCACACTGCAGCCTCAATTAGTCCCATTTACTGGCGCGCTCACGGTCCTCCCCCAGATCTTTTAGTGTTCATTCTTCTGTTTATATACGACAGGTCTGCATGTATAAACAGATTTTCAATGATAACTTTATCTCCTTTCTGCATTTAAATACTCCCAATACTACATGGATTTAATGAAGTATTTGCACACAGTGCTATCAGGAAACATTACCTGTCAGTGTGGGAGTTTAGCCAGTAAACACATCACGTTTATTAGTTTCACATAAATAAGTACTAAACTAACACGAGGCTCAAGAATGCTTGAGACGTCGTTTCAAATTTAGGATTAAAATGCAGACCGAGCTGAAACAGTGTTGATGTGATGATGCTGGAATAAAGGAGCAGACATGAGAAACTGTGCAATGACAGAAGGAGAGAAGATGCATGAAGATGAAAAAGATGCTGGAGATGGTCCGAGACAAAGAGATCCTTTCTGTACTTCTAGAGCTTAATAGTTCTTATTCGTAAGGGCTTTAAAAAAAGTTTAATTCAGTTCAATTCAATTCAGTTGTATTTGTAAAGAACTGAATCACAACAGCAGTCACCTCAGGGTGCTTTATATTGTTGTAAGGTACAGTCGTGAGTGCATGCTCAAAATCAACAGAAGCAAATTCACGATACACAGAAGAGCTACAAATTACACTAGAGCACTGCGGACTACTTCGGAGGCATTTATCACCGACCCTTGCTACTAGATCTCGCCCACAGTGGAAATGTCTCAGGCGGTGTGAGAGGAAACAGAAGAGGGGTAAGCGCGGAGGCATCCGGAGTAGGTTAGCGGCTAATCCACACAAACCCGCTATTCCCACCATTGAACTGTCCCAATGTGCACTCCCCTGGACAGCAAGCTGGATCAGGCACGCTTACTTTGTTCCACTTTGAAGTCAATGAGGGAGTGTTGGGTCTTCGTGTTTGTGGAAACATGGCTTAACATGTTTCCACATGTTAACATTCCCAAAAGCGCCATTCAAGCACTTTTGGAATGGGGTAGGGGGTAAGGCTCATGGAGGGGAACTCTGTGTTTACATCAATGATGCCTGGTGCTGCGACCCTGTTGTGGCTTGGAAACACTGTTCACCTCTGCTACTATGATCATCAATTGCAGACCATTCTACCTACTGAGAGAACTTTCAGCCATACTGTTTGTTGCTGTTTATATCCCTCCCTGCTCCATTAACAACAATTGGAGTGAGGCACTGAATGAAATGTATCAGCATGTAAGTGAGCAGCAGAAGACCCACCCAGATGCTTTTCTCATCCTGGTGGGTGATTTGAATCATGCAGACCAAAAGACTGCCCAAACTGGAGAAACACGTGGAAATTCCTATACGGGGAAACATGTAATGCGGCCTTCAGAGCCGGGGATGAGGTGAGCCTAAGAACAGCAAGGGCAAACCTGCCATGTAGCATCGCCACCTTTTCACTGATTCCTCCACCCCACTTGCACACAAACTCTTGCCCACAAACACTTGGATTGTGTTGGACACTGTTGTTTATAAAAGATTGTATTGTATTGTGTTGTATATAAGATTGTTATTTTATTTTTATCTCTATATTGTTTTAGTGTACAATGAGGGCCAGGGGAGCATTTCAGTTTAAAATTCCTGTGTATGACTGTACATATGGTATTTGACAATAAAGATGACTTTGACTCAATCAGATTACCCCCCCTATGAGTAAGCACTTGGCCACAGTGGAAAGGAAAACACCTTTTTAACAGGAAGAAACCTGTGGCAGGATCAGGCTCATCGAGGGGTAGCCATCTGCTACGACTGGTGGGGGGTGAGGTGAGGAAGACAGGACAAAGACCCACTGGAAGAGAGCCACAGATTAATAACTAATAATTAAATGTGAGTGGTGGTAAAAGCTTTGTCTGCAGGATAGAAATTATCAAATTAATGTGTGGCTTTACTTGTGGTTCCTGCACTATTGTTCCTTTGGTAAAAAAGCAACTGAATGTATTAACAGATGGAAGTTTAAGCATTACTGCAGAGTTTTATTTTTAGCATGACAATGATCTCAAAAACACCACCAATGCAGTAAAAACATACTTGGATGGAAAAACATGTACTGGAACACTATCAGTAACTGGTCTCCCCAAATCCCGCGCCTCAACATTACTGAAGCAAACTCTGATATAAATGTTAATGTAATATACAAAGTTCAGGTATCAGTAGTTCAGTAAATTTAATCCCACGACAGCAAGAAAATGATTAATTTTAAACTACAGCAATGACAGGAAACAGAAGAAGCAAAAGTGTGTGCAAAACAAATCAGGCTTCTGGTGTGGACCAAGCAGAAAGGGCATCAGAGGAAAAGTATGGGTGGGGCTAGTGTTTAGGTAACACATCAACCTTTAAAAAAAAAAAAAAAATCGATTACTAAAAGTGATAGAGTCACATAATTTAAATAATCACATGTCATGTATTTTCTCTCCAGAGTTGTGTTTGTCAGTTGGCGTCACGAGTCTCTCTGACAAGAAACATCTGAAGCCAAGCAACTCGATAGACAACCAACTGAAGGAGACTCTGCCTGGCACATCCTCCAGACCACAGACCATCTCTGAACTGGATCGCCAGCTGGCCTCTCCAGATGATCCAACGGGAGACGAAGAACAATGTGAGAACGACAAGCAGTTGGTGTCTCACCTTTGCAGAGTGTGTGGGAAGTCCTTTGACAGGAAAGGCTTTCTGATGAAGCACGTGGAGAAGCACTTGAAAGAGGCCGACTGTCTGTGTGGTCTGTGTGGTGAGCGTTTTGAGTCCAGTGATGGCCTAATGCTGCATCTCCAGATGCACCGTGACAGCACCAAGACATGCGATGTCTGCGGCAAGAAGTTTCCCTCAATCCGAGCTCAGGAGATGCACATGAGGATGCACACTGGAGAGAAACCTTTTAGCTGCGTTGTCTGCGGGAAAGGCTTCAACCAGAAGGGCAACATGGTAACCCACATGAGAATCCACACGGCAGAGAAGCCATTCACCTGCAACATCTGCCACAAAGAGTTCAGTCAAGGCAGCTCGCTTGAACGACACATGAAAGCTCACGACAGACAGACACCGCTCAGCTGCAGCTTTTGTGGAAAAGAATTTGTAAAGAGTGCTGAGCTGAGGCGACATATCCGGTGCCATGGATCAGATGAGCAAACGACCATCAGTAGCCGGCACAGAAAACCCAGCCTGACCCCTTCTCACTGCTGCAAGGTCTGCAGCAACGCGTTTCACAACAAAGGAAACTTTGTGAGGCATGCAGAGACGCATCTAAACCACCCTGATTGTCTCTGTGGCATCTGTGGAGAGCGTGCAGAGTCCTCTGAGAGTTTGCAGCTGCACATCCAGAGTCACAGAGAAACAAGCCGGATCTGCGACATTTGTGGCATAAGCTTCAGAGACATGGAGATCCACATGAGGACACACACGGGCCAGAAACCATTCAGGTGCAAAGACTGCGGGAAGGACTTCCCCAGAAAGGGATCGCTGGAGAGGCACATGAAGCTGCATGCTGGTGATCGGCCGTTTATCTGCGAGTTCTGTGGGAAGACTTTCATAGAAAACACAGTCCTAAAGAGGCACATCAAGAGCCACATGGGAGGGAAACCACGAATATACTCCTGTGAGGTCTGCGGCAAGAAGTTCACCATGAGCCAACACCTGGATGTTCACAAGAGGATCCACACTGGGGAGAAGCCATACACCTGTAGGGTGTGCGGGAAGAACTTCAGGCAGATCGGAAACCTGGACTCTCACATGAGGATCCACACGGGTGAGAAGCCATTTATCTGTAGCCTCTGTGGGAAGAGGTTTCGCCAGAAAATCTCACTGGAGACACACGAGAGGTTCCACAAGAAGGAGAAACCCTACAGCTGCCAGCTTTGCAATAAGGGCTTCGTACAGAAGATCGACCTGAAGAGACACATGCTAACGCACACAGGGGAAAAACCCTACAGCTGCCAGGAGTGTGGGAAGAGGTACCAGGAAAAACGCTCAGTGGAGTCACACATGAAGGTCCACAGGGGAGAGCAGCCTGTCAAAGACTGTCAAAGACAGGAAGTTCAGCCTGACTTCATCCAGCTGTGAGCTGCAGACACAGCTCCTGTTAAGTCCTCAGTTTGAGAAGCTGTTGCTTCATGAACATGTTGAAGTATATTTATGTTCCCATATCTTCAGAGATGATATAGACAGTGTCAGCTGGACAGAATTGAAATTACCATAAAGATCTGAGCTTCCTGCCAGACAGTGTGGCTGCTTCTATGCAGAAATATTTGAGGATTTTTTTGTTATTAAAACTACAACAGTCAAGATTCCAGTCTATCACTTTTAAATCAGCAGAATGAAATGTGTAAAACTCAGGACAAGGAAGCTTCACAAGAGACAGCCCGCCTAAAAGAAGTATCCTTCAGGGGGCGGCACTTTCTGATAGTCTAGGAACAGCAAGGGTTGAGGCTCAAAACCTTCGAGCTAAAACTTTGAAACATGCATTAAGAAATTAGTTAACAATCTGTAATTTTTTTTTACAAATGAAGTATTCTGGGAGCTCCACAGATAGAAATAGTTTTTAGTGTTTTTAACAACTGAGTTTTTCTCATATTATTTCTTGGTGTTTATGGAGCAACATAATAAACATATAAGGATGCTGGTAAACAGGTTGATTGTCCACAGCTACAAATCTTAAAAATGAAATAAAAAAAGTCTATTTTGGATTTTAGGTTGTGTTTAAGTTTCAAGTGAATACAGTACATAAATTAGGGCTGCCACGATTAGTCGACTAATCACGATTACGTTGACTATCAAAATTGTTGACGACTAATTTAATAGTCGACGCATCGTTTGAAGCTTTGTAGGATCCCAAAAGACGCGGGAATAAGTAGTAGGATTTAAGCGTGTAATAACGGACTGAAACAGAAGATGGCAGCACTGCATGTACAAGGATGCCAGCTGCTGTTAAACCCCGAAGAAGAAGAAGCTGTGTCCGGTATCGTAGCTGTGTCCAAATTCAGGAATCGCATCCTCCTGTGCCCACATTTGTAGGCCGATTACATTACAGCGACACAACGAAGATTGTCCAAATTCGAAGACTCCGACAAATGCGCCCTTCATTTCCCCAGATTTGAAGGATGGGTCGGGTGTACACTTTGTGCCCCAACCTATCCCAGAATTCATAGCGCGGCCCTGCTCAGTTTCCAACAATGGCGGCAGCTAGTTAGTTTTAATATTACTCTTATTATTCTTTCTGGGTCACAAAATAAACGTTTAACATATTTTCAGGCGAGAATGTAGCTGTGTAAACTTCAAATATCTGCTCAGTTTATCAAGACACCACATATTTTCAAAAGAGCTCCGAGGTTTTCGGAGATGTCTGTTACCCACCAGCTCGATAGCTAGCCGGGGGCTCACTAGAGCCCGTGAGAACACCGGACTCCCGGCAAATCATTTTCAAACCCACCGCCGTCTTTCGCTACTCAGGTTAAACATGATATATAAGTCACTTAGATAACTTAAAAATGTTGTTGTTTGGCTTTTTTCAGTGTTTTATTTGTTCCTGAGTAAATCGGTTAGGCTGAGATTAAAGTTATAGTTTTTACATAGCTGAATAAACGTCAAGCAGACAACTGATTATCAGAAGTGTGAGATGCTCGAGAATATACTCCGGTGTCCTGTTATATTTTAGATAGCAAGGAGCAGACGGTTGCATTTATTAAATTCCACTGAAACAATCTGCAAATTTCATTAAAATTTAATAAACTATCATCTTGTCTTTATTTTTAGTTAGCACATACCTTAAACACTTAAAGCTAATGATAGTTATATAAGAGCAGATGCATGCTGGTGCAATCAGCTGTACGTTTTACGTCCAATGGATGCATGATCTGATTAGTCGACTAATCGCAAAAATAATCGGTGACTAGTCGACTATCAAAATAATCGTTGTGGCAGCCGTAACACAACGATTATTACAAGTATGTATTCATGTACTGTTGTGACCTTTTTATTCATACAAATATTTCCTACCATTAATTTGAATCTGCTTCTGTAATTATTTATTTTTAGATTTTTACAGGAATTATTCCATTGGTGGAGTGAATATAATCGAAGGTTGTGGGAAATATGTGCATGTTCGTGAACATAATCAGCAGATTGTGTTATTTTGCAGTGAACTGTAGCTAGCTGAGCTGAGCAGCTCCAGAGTGTGTTGTGAAGTCCAGAGGTTTGAACAGGCAGGCAGGCATTGGGCAAACTCGCTGCTATTTATAAAATGTTTGTAGCCCAGTGACTGGATTCATACATGACCAGGTGTCCCTTTCTACATCCCACACATTCAGCCAGTGTTCCACATTTTGATTGTCCTGCATTTTCATTTTGTATCTCACAGGTTTGGACATGGCAATGCTTTCGTCCCACTAACTTAGAGGCTAGAATGTTTTGTAAGTCGCTACAAAGAATTGGTATGAATATGATGGAAACTACCCAAAAGAAAGAAGAAACTGAACCAACAACACAAGCTGACAAACTGCTTCTCCCTAGGATGAAGCCAGTGGGAGGCACCGAGTCTTGTGAATTTTTTTTTGTGCTATTTTGCAGTTTCATACAAGGATGCATTAGCATCATAATGAGCTTGAAAGAGTCATATCAGTCCATGGATGTACCCCCAGAAGCCCCACCTTGGGGAGAGTGGAGTGGTAAACTGACAGGTGGATTGGAGAAAGGTCTGCAGGGATGTGGTGTAGACAGAAGTGAGTTTTATCCTCAGATATGACTACGTGGGTTGAGGATACCAGCAGCAGGAATGAAATAAAATGAAATTTGTCTGTAATTTAAATGGCTTGGTCACTTTAAGGCCAAATGGAAGCTTATACAGCAAGCAACTGACAAGATCAGCAGTTTTATATAGGATAAAGATACGTTCCCATGCTCAGTCACCATAAACGCACAGTAAGTTATTAGAAACTGCTAGTCCATGACCGGGTCTTCACTTCACCTGCTGCTTGTCGTGTAGAGATGTTCAGGAAATTTGGAGCTACTGTGTATGTCACCAGTGTCTTTATGAATAATTATCCTTTCATTTGATTAAGATCCTGCTTTTTTTTTTAACGGGGTACTTGTCTTATTTATAGGGATTGTCATGTCTCACCAGAGAAGGAAACAGGTGATTCATCAAAAGACTTGCTGCGGGACTAGAAAAAAGAGAAAAGAAAACTAAAAATAACAAGAATTGATATTACTGACAAACTTTATTAACAACCTGACTGCATCCAATGAGCTCTAGCTAACAGCGGCACCTGTGTCAGGTAAGTCCAAGCTGAGTGACAAACAGCAGCTCAGTGTTGACCTAGTCCTCTGACAGTAAACCAGGAGGACAGAATCTTGCTCCATCCGGCTGCTGCTCATGACGGAGCCAACAAGGCAGCTGCTGGACCACATGAGGACTATGGATTACTGTGGACTCAATCTAAACCTGATTCCTATTTCTTTAAACTTTATTAATAAAGTTGCAATTATTCAACAAACAAAAGGACAATTAGTATAAAGTCAAAGTATATAATCCAAGTATAATTTTTCAAAATTTATTATTAAGCAGTTTAAATTTCAGGTAACTAACTGTGCCATGCCTCTTCCTCTGGTCCATGTGCCAAAACAGACAAAGCACTTCGAACCCAAGCAGAACACACTTTTATTAGGAGACACAGAAAGAGAATATTGATATCACTGGTTGAGAGTTTGAGGGAAGACTGCAGTTTAAACTTGGTCCCCCTGGTGTGGGTCCATCCCTCAGGTCATCTTACACTTTATGCAGCGAGCTTCTCCCTGTGATAGGAAGAAAACTCTCCCCACTTCACCATGGCAACTGTCTCTTGTTCTCTGGTCAGCCCTGTAGAGAGCAAGAAAGAAGAGGAGAGGGAGAGCTCTGCCAGAATTTATATCTTATAGTTTCTGTGCTTTGCTGTGCCATACAGAACAGCATCCTATCACAACCCACACACAATCCTTGGGGCGGTGTCTTCTATTTGTTTGTGTCTGTTAGTATCAGTGTGTGCCAGTCTGCTTTCAATGCTCTATTCTACAATACCTAAACGTGTGACTAAAATTATGAGGTAGTTTAAAAATAAGTAATTTCTACCACATGTGATGCTCCTCAGCCTCACCTGCTCATCATTGAATGCGCAACCTTTTTCTCATGGCTTTCTGATCAGTTGAGCTGCTGACTCACAGGCGGTTTACTTCTGGCTAAAAATGTCCCGCACAACCAGAAAGTAGCAAGGAGACGCCGGCGCACGCTCACAACTCTCCTCTGACTCCGACAGCCTCCGCTTCAGCGGGGGCGCTGTTCGCTCTCTCCGCACCGCGCTCCTCGACGCGGAACTCGCAGCGTGTTTACCTTTCCACTGGCTCTCTTTGTCCCGGAGGCTCCCGGTGGGGAGAAGCCGCAGAATGTGCGCCGTGCAGCTGCTGCGGGTGTCGGTCCACGAGCGGATTATCGCCGCCGCCGAAGACTTCCTGCTGCGGCTGGAGAAGGGAGAAGAAGCAGCCGAGCTCCCAGCGCTGAGAGCGCTGCTGACCGAGCGGCTGACGGCGGCCGCGGAGGAGATCGTCGCTCTGTTGGAGGAGACCGTGGCGAAGTACCAGGACAGAGTGGAGCGCTCAGAGCGGGAGATCTGCCGCCAGAGGAGGCTGCTCGATGCCGTGCTCAAGCCCGAAGTCCGGCTGCACGCGGCAGGTCAGTGTCCGGAAACAGCCGAGCGCAGCCGAACCGAGCTTGCGTTGTCGGCTGATGTCCGCCCGCAAGAGTTGAGATTGCGTGCATCTCAGCAGATACAAAGTAAAATTATTGATGAGAAAAAGAAATAATCACTCTTTCTCTCGATCTTATTTTTTTCTAATGTTCTGCAAAATTTTGGTAAATTTAATTTAAATTAAATTAAATGAAATTAATCCAAACGTGTCTCTATGACTTGAGTATTTTGTTACACTTTAGTGTTGTGCTCTAATAATAACCAGCAAATGTGAGATTTTCCAGTTTTCAGAGAGTAAACACTGTAGTGCAGTAACAGGAAAGTCACTGTGAATCCGACTCTGACAAGATATGAAATATAAAACATTCACTTCTGTCTTATATTTGTTTTCCAGAACTGCCGTCTTTGATTGATGTTTCTGGTAAAGTCTAATCTGACCTTCCTGGTCTCGAGTGTAACCACTGGTTTTCACCTTGTTGTAAATCCTCTAGAGCCACCTAATGTGACTCCAACTCTACATCCAACCACATGAACGATAAAGATAAATTGTGAGACTTCTTATTGTTACTGGCCCAAGAACATACCTTACTTTGCCATGAAAATGCTTGTCCATTTATTTTTGAGCTTCTGACAATGGCTGTAATTCAGTTAGTCCACAGATAATGCACCAGGTCAGATAAAATCCTGAACTCAAGCAGAAGGTTTACACGTTTATTCACATCTTCACTAATTTAACATCCACTTTGGTCGTACACAGAGGTGAAACTGTGTCAGAGTGCCACAAATCACAGACCTGACTGTACATCACTCAAACTGCAACAGACAGCGTCTCTTGTCTTTCTGAGCTGTTATCAGCAATAAACTGATCGAGCATGGAAAGTTTTTCATTCATAACGTTTTCATTTCAGGAGAAAAAAAAGGAGGCAAGATAAAATGAGATAAGATCAGAGAGCCTTTATTATTCCCAGAGTTGGAAAATTAACATCACAGCAGGAGAGTAGACAGAACAGGGATAAATAGATGGACCAAATGTTAAACCCAGCAACATTTAATTATCTATAATTCTGGTCCAGTCGTGTGTACCGTCAACACTTATTTTGTCACACTCCAACTGTGACATCAGCAAAGCCCTATGTTTATACTGGCTCGATGCAATTTTTTTCTTCAACTTCTTTCAGAAGGTGGTGCCAGTTTAGCTCAGTTGGATGAGCAGGCGACCATATGCCGCATGGCTGAGTGTGGCTGGCCCGGGTTTGAGTCCGACCTGCGGCACTTTGCCGTATGTCTTTCCCTTCACTTTTATGTCAGTTTTCACTGTGCTATCTAATAAAGCCAAAAAAATATATTAAAAAATTATTTTCTTCAGAAGCAGTGCTGACTTTTGGTGCACACCTCTGTTCATGAGCATAAACTAGGCACTTCCACAGAGTGTCTGTGGTCCTGCTATCAGCTAGTTCGATGTTGTTCTCTGTGATGGACTACATCTGGTGATAGTTCCATTAGACCAGTCTGCAGCAGGCGACGACCTGGTTCATAAGCTGCTGCACTGAGCACTGACCAGAACAACACGAAGGAAAGACTCTGAGAAAGGCAGCTGATTATTAATCCAATTTCACATATGCCACAAATTACATATTTAGTTATTTGCCCCAGAAAGGTCGAAGTCCTCACTGGCTGTGCTCACATCTTTTCTCTTTCTTGTTTTATCTTCAACGTCATGCTGCTCTGTTGTATCGTAATTGCCCCCTGGGGATAAATAAAGTCTTTCTGATTCTGATTTCTCCTCACACCCAGCTGGTCATGGCAGATGTCCGCCCCTCCCTGAGCCCCTGATTTCCTCTTTAACAGTCTAGGATCTTTACCTTTTGTAAAATAAAGCACTTTGACTCAACTTTATGTGATTTGGCACCACACTGTAAAGTTAAATAATCACACAGATCAAAAATATTCTCATTCTGTTCCCTCTGCTCTCTTACTTTCTCCAAAACAGAGATACGTTTAAGTGTACAGGTTTAAGAAAGTGTGCTTCTGGCTCTTGGCATCCCAATTAGTCATGTGCCTATGATGGTGTCACAAATTGACTTCTTCTGCATAACAATCTGTAATCTGTAGTGGACATCATAACATATATGATGATATTTCTTCTAGGATTGAAAGAGAACTGAGATCACATTTTGTGTCTGTTTCAGAGTTTCCTTCAGATGTTCAGCAGCCGTTGGGGAGCAAAGATGAAGTTTCCCGTGAACACCAGGAGAAGAGCTCCAGCCTGGACCCAGGGGAAGACCCAGTGCCCCCACAGATTAAAGAGGAAGAGGAAGAAGCCTGGGCCAGTCAGACAGGAGAACAGCTTCAGGACCTGCAGGTAGCTGAAATTACCACATTCACATTCAGCCCTGTGCACGTGAAGAGTGAAGATGAGGAGAAGCCTGAGTCCTCACAACTTCATCACTGCTGGACTGAGGAGAGCAGAGGCTCTGAGGGAGGACCAGAAGCAGACAGGAACTCAGATCCAGATCCACTGTTACAGCCTGTTAGTGAAGACAACTCTCTGGACTCGACTGAAACTGATGACAGTGACTGTGACTGGACACAAACAAAGGAAGCCCAGTCAGGTAGAGATGTTAAAAACCCTGACATTGATGTTGGCAGTGTAGTCAAGGAGAGACCATTTCCTTGCTCATATTGTGGGAAAAGATTTAGCCTTAAGGGAAATTTGAACAGACACATAAGAGACCACACAGGAGAGAGACCATTTCCCTGCACAGACTGTGATAAGTCATTTAAAGACAGTGGCTCCTTAACGGCACACATGCGATGTCACACCGGGGAGCAACCATACAGCTGCTTGTTCTGTGGGAAAAATTTCAGTGGGAGGGGAAACATGACCAGACACATGAGGATCCACACAGGAGAGAAACCGTTCACCTGCTCAGTGTGCAATAAAAGTTTTCATGTTAAAGAACATCTCAACAGACACATGAAGTACCACACAGGGGAGAAACCTTTCAGCTGCTCTGTCTGTGGGAAAGGCTGTGCTCAGAAAACAGACCTAAAGAAGCACATGAGAGTTCACACAGGAGAGAAACCCTTCAGCTGTCCTTTCTGTGGAAAGTGCTGCGCAGAAAAAGGAGACCTAACCAAACACATGAGAGTCCACACAGGAGAGAAACCATTCAGCTGTAATATCTGTGGGAAAAGCTGTGCCCAAAAGGGGAGCCTGAAGATCCACATGAGGATTCACACAGGAGAAAAACCGTTCAGCTGCTCTGTTTGTGAGAAACGTTTCACTGTTACGGGACATCTAAAGAGACACATGAAGCTGCACACAGCAGAGAGTCATCCGCCTGGGTCTGCAGAGTCACATTCAGGCAAAAGTAGAAAATGATGAGTCAGCAAACACATTGTGATGCACAATGGCCTTCTCAGACTGATCAGCTGTTGCTGGAGATGTAACTGATAAAACATACAATCATTTACAATGAAGAGGATACAACGAGCGAGAATGTTTCTTTGTTCTACAACCAAATCAAAACAGGCTTATAAAAAGTGGCGAGTTTTGATAGGAGTGTAACAGTTTGTCTTTTTACCAGGAGCTGTGAATGCATCTCTTACAAAGCTTGATGTCCTATTTATTAAAAAGTGCATGGGGAAATATGTTTCACATGAATCTGAGAGGTGTGAAAAAAAAGTACATCCTCATATGCACTTTTTTCCAGATGCAGTGTTCCTTTTAATAAACCACCAGGAAGGGCATTTATGTGGATCACCCTGGTATTCACCGGCAAACTCTCACATTCAGCTTTAAATGTTCAAGAAAAAGGTCTGCATGCACAAGTGTTACTGCAGGACTTGTAGTGTGTGCAACAATCAGATTTATTATT
The DNA here is from genome assembly GCF_963576455.1 of Neolamprologus multifasciatus. Lineage (NCBI taxonomy): Eukaryota > Metazoa > Chordata > Actinopteri > Cichliformes > Cichlidae > Neolamprologus > Neolamprologus multifasciatus. Next base: position 25,552,072 of record NC_140459.1, read on the forward strand.
GTTGGATCAAAGCGCCTTTGGTTGACTGTTGTTGTGAACTTGCGATTATTTAATTAAAATTAAACTCAACAAATCTGCTGCTGTCCAAATGAATGTTGCGATATTGTTTGAAATTGAGGCTTTGATCAATCTGGTTTAATTTTTCTTTTTCTTTTTTTAATATAACGTGAACATGGCCCTTTATGGTCAGAACAAGGATGTGCTAAATTGTAGGCATCCAGATGTGGAGAAGAAAAGTCAGTTTTGTAGAAAGGTCACATCACAATCACATCAAGATTTTAGAAATGGGAGTGGGAAGTGCCATAAATCCTGTTTATAAATGAGAACCTATTTGTGTGGTTTGTATTGGAGAGGCACAACATCTGACTCAAATGAAAGGGCACTGAAGTCCAAAGAGAAAATTTGTGGTTTTAACGTTTAGTCGCAAAATTATCAGTTGAGTTTGTACTGAAGAACGTCCTGCAAACCACTTAATGAAGAGTTTGGTAGGAATCATCAGTAGAGTCATGACTCAAGTTCTACTTGATGATATAAATGACATATCATGTACTTTAAAAAAGTCTTCACTCTGCTGTCCTGCTACAGAAACCGCTTTAGTGAAGGTTATACATTATCTTCTCATGTCCTCTGACAGTGGACTCATCTCTGTGCTTGTCCTGGTAGACCTCAGTGCAGCGTTTGATACTGTTGACTATAATATTCTATTATTATTAGAATATTATAGTCAGAGCATGCTGTAGGTAGGTACGGCGCTGCAGCGGTTTGAATCATATCTATCTAATAGACTGTAAATAGGAGTTCTGTTTACACACTAAGGTTAATTATGGAGTTCCTCATTAATTATGATACTGCCCCTGCGATAGCACATATTTTCACTGCTATGCAGATGATACCCAACTTTTGTTTATCCATTACAATCGGAAAAATTAAATATATGTGTTTCAACCTCTGTGGACCCACAACAACAAAACACAACAGCAGTCGCCTCAAGGTGCTTTATATTATAAGATGAAGGCCTAACGATAATCGTATTTACTGTCTCTGAGACTCAGACTGACTTTCTGTCAGATTTATGGAAACATGAGTTTGGGTTTGAAAAGGATTCTGGAAGAATCAGGTCTCCAGCTCATTTTTATATCCACAGCTGTATAAATCAATGTTTAGAGCTGATTTCACTGAGAAACAAATGGATTCAGCTTTATTATCCCATCAGTGATCTCTCACAGAATAACTACCTGTTTATTTTCAATGAACCTGTGAGGAGCTGCACACTTTGTAAAAATGATAAAACACCCGTGTGTCTCTAAGAAACACTAACCTGGTTTTCTTAAATTACTTTGCCAGAAAAAGATTTGCAGCAGTTTTCATTAGTTTTTTTTACAGTTCAATTCATATATATATATTAATTTAATATGATGTACCACCAGAGTAAATGTAAAAAATATTTTATGTGAAAACCTTTAACAGAAAATTAAAAATAGTTAAATGATAATTCCTGCTGAGTTTTCCTTTACTGTATCACTGACTGAGCTGTGGACTTTTTTCCATGGAATTTGTTCTGTCTGGTGTCACTGAGCTGAGAATCAAATCAGTGGGAGATTTCTGGTCAGAGCTCAGTCAAAGGTCAGTGGAGGACCACAAGAGCCACATACATTAAAATAAAGAATTCTGTGCTTAAATAATGTAGAATAAATTCTGCATTTTTAAAAAATATCATTTTATTTATTCATTTATATTTATTTATTCATTGATTTATTTATAACATTACTAAAGTAATTTATTATTGAATAATTTAATTTTAAATAAAAACACTATTTTACTCTATAGTACTTTATTATTAAGAGCAAATGTATTAGTTACACAAAGTTGTTTATAATCTAATTATATATCGAGGTCAATCTTGCATCATTTCAATTGGAGTGATTTATTACACCTGATCTGGTTTGTCTAGCCAGTATTGACTGAACACTTGGAGACAAGCAGGAAATACAGCTTCAGCATTGCAATGCATCATAATTTGCAATGATGTCATAATGAGAGTTTCTTAGTGTGAAAGTACACAGTAAATACATTTAGACAGATACACACAGGCTCACTTTTATGAGGGTAGCAGAATAAAATATATGCTCTCTTCACCACTGTATATGCACTGCTCCTCTTTATAGCTTCATTGTTTTGATCAGTCTTGACTTTATGATTTATCAAGCCTCCTCATGTTCATTTTAACACCCCCTTATTATCATCTCACACTGTATCTTATGCTGTATCAGACACACTTAGCTTACAAACAACGGATTTTTCAAGCTTCTCAAATCATGTATTCTCAAAGTGCCATTCCAATTCACAGAAAACGAAAAAAGCATAATATTCCAAACCATTTAAAGATTAAAAAAAAAAAAAAGAGGAAGAAAAGGAGGAGTGTCTTAAATGTCCGCCATGTCAAGTCCTTTAAAAGATTCTGTGGTCAGATCTCTGCTCTGTGTGCTCACAGACATCTGCGGACCTGCTCTCAGTGTGTCGCTCCTGTCCTCAACATCTCTGCACCCTGCACTCAGCTCTTTCTGTACACCGTTATAAATGTGCCACAAAACCAATCAATCACAGACTTTGATGCAAAAATTCTAATTGACTTTTGGTCTCCAAATCAGCTCGCTAGCTTCTGTATTCCAGAAACACTGTCAAAAGTGTAGCTAAATTCAGTGGAGTGGTTTAAACTAGATTAAAACCAACAATGGTTTTAATATATATTTTAAAATAACTAAAATAAAATAACATACTAACCGAAAATGGGTTTAGCTACACTTTGGAGAGTGTTTCCAGTATATGCTTGAATTCATGGAGGGTTAAACTGCAGCTCCTGGTACCGGGGGAAGCTAGAGGCTATTAAACAAGCTTTTCTCCACTTGTTAAAGCAATTTTAATCAAAATTATGACATCACCTTGTCAATTCTGTAAATCCTTGCATTGAAGTTTTCATGAAAGTGTACAAAACCACAAGCACTTTAACAAATATGGAATGCTTAACAAAGCTATGCTTCATTCCTTCATTTTGAAGTTCCAGGTTGTTTGAAAGAGTTTTTTCCCCTTTCAAAATCATGGATGTTAAATGTAATAAAAAATAAATAAATCGTCAATTCAAAGTGCGTTATCCTGTATTCAGGCACTGTTTGAGGTAAGTGCAGTCTTTCCATAACTCCAGATAGCAACAAAGATTTCTGGCACAACTTCACCTTCTTTCTTAAATTGATTTAAGACTAATGGAATATGAAAATAAAACAAAAGACCTCAAAAGAGCCAAATTCCTAAGAGATGAGAGAGACTGCAAAAAGGGATTCACATACCGTGGTTCAAAGATACTCAATTCAACTATGAATGCTGCCACGATCACTGAACCACACCAAACGCAACAGAAAGTTTGTTTTAAGAAAACACATCCAAGGCTTCTTTTAACTACCACAAATAAGAAAAAGTCACAGCACAAAGTACCCAACCACTCCATATATCCTTTCTTGGACCAAACGGAGTTTCCCCCACCTGGAACCACTGTCCAGAAGAGGCCCAAATCCAAACGCACACGGTGGGGAAAAATGAAAAGACTCACAGAACTGTCCATGGACCCGATCCCGATTCCTGGGAAGAAGTTAGCTGTTGTTAACTTGAGTAACACTGCTTTGACCCCTGCTCAGCTGTCAGTGCTTGAACTTGGTCTTTCTTTTGTACCAACTCCTTCTGTAGGTCAATTTGAACTCTTTTGAAATTTACATAATGTTTTTAGAGGTGTTAGATGCAATTTTTTTTATGAACAATGAACCTTCCCACAATAATGTACACAAAAGTACCTTTTACATTAAAAACAGCTTTTGTCCTAAGAACATAAACCACTTGATAGATACACACTGTAGACTCATAGAACTTGAAAAATATATTAAACAGAAAACCTTTACTTCACACAACCTAACAGATGACTAACAACAAGCACTGACAGAACTTGAACAGAATAAATCCATTGTCATCATTGTCATCAAACCTGCCGACAAAGGAGGTGCCATAGTCATAATGGACAAAATTCAATATGAAAATTAAAATTTAAGACGTTTAACAAAGGCACTACGGTGGTACAATGGTTAGCACTGTTGCTGCACAGCAAGAAGGTCCTGAGTTCAATTCCACCATCAGGCCGGGGTCTTTCTGTGTGGAGTTTGCATGTTGTCCCCAGGCTCTCCGGCTTCCTCCCACAGTCCAAAGACATGCAGTTAGTGGGGATAGGTTAATTGATCAATCCAAATTGCCCATAGGTGTGAATGTGTGTGCGAATGGTTGTCTGTCTTTGTGTGTTAGCCCTGCAACAGACTGGCGACCTGTCCAGGGTGTACCCCGCCTCTCGCCCTATGACAGCTAGGCTCCTGCGACCCTGAAAAGGATAAGCGAGTGGATGGATGGACAATTAACAAATCAAACTTTCTATAAAAAAAACTTAAATCTCACCCTACAAAAGAATACTTTAAAGAACTATAACTGTTACTTGAAGAGAGGAGATTTCTCTGAAGGAGAAAACATTTTTACTTAATGAACATCTCTTAAGGGCTTTCTTATACATATTACCCCATATTCATAAAAACCTAGAGGAACCACCTGGCAGACCCGTTGTTTCTGGAATTGGTAGTCTAACAGAGAATATCAATATCAAGCTTTGTAGACTTCCACATTAAGAACTTTTTACCACCCTTAAATTATTACATAAAATATAGCTCCCACTTTTTGCTTTTCCTCAAAGATCTCAAACCAGTTGATACAGATATAATATTGTGTACCCTGGATATTAAATCCCTGTATACCAATATTAATCAGGAAAAAAGCCTAGAGACCCTGGAACATTTCCTTGATACCAGGTCTACGAAATCACCATCTAGCTCTCTTCTAACTAAACTGGCTGCTTTTGTCCTACAGAGGAATTATTTATTTTTCAACAACACACCATACCTTCAGATCTCTGGCACTGCAATAGGAACCCAAATGACCCCCATTTTTACTTGCCTTTTTGTTGGTCGCCTGAAAGAACAAATTCTATTTAATCACTAAAATAACCCTTATTTACCATTTATTATGTCTTGGAAACGGTATATAGATGATGTGTTTTTACTCTGGAAAGGACAAGTCTCTATATTACTAGTTTGTAGAATTCCTAAATGGACATTTTGCATGCTTACGTTTCACCCTCAATTACAGCACTGAAGAAATGAACTTTCTGGACAGAAAAGTAACAGAAAAAGACAAATCTCTTTCCACCTCCTTGTATTCTAAACCCACTGATTGGAATACATTACTTCATGCTGCAAGTTTCCATCCGAGCTACCTCAAAAAAAGCCTACCTGTAAGCCAATTGAATAGAGTCAAACATATCTGTGAAACTTCTGAGAAATACAATGAGAGCAAAGAAGAGATGGTGAACAAATTTAAAGAAAGAGATTACAAAGAGGACTGGTTAAAATCTGCAGAACAGAAGGTGAATTCAGTAACAGGGATTTCTATTTAGAAACTAAGAAATCTCCAAAACTTAAACCTAACCTTGTCTTTTGTACAACCTTCACACCAAAAACCAGGAACATTTAAGAAATAATTTTAAAACATTGATATATCCTTCAAAATTACTCAAACTTATTGGGAACCTTTAAAGAACCACCATTGATAACCTATAGGAGAGGAAAAAATATTAGAGATATTAGAGATAGGCTAATACCCCAGACAAAGTCAGATTGGTGGGATTTGGGGCGTTAAAACTCTTGCCATGTTCCAAGCATACCTGGTCTCTCCTTTATTAGTTTGTCCAATAACATTTTAGCCTCTGAAAATGAGGAACTATATATAATAAATGGTGTAATTTCTAGACAGTTATATATTTTTTGTGGTATTTTTGTCCCTTGAATTAGAGATGAAATCTGCACGTCAATCACATCTTGATTATTTTATTTAAAATTTATTTAAAATTTACTGTGATGACGTTCATTGGCAAAATAACAAAATTTTTTATATTGTTCATATACTTCTGGATCCAACTGTAATACCCAAATATTGCTCTGCCATCAGACTTTTCTTTTTTTTTTTTGCTGTTGTGTATTGATTATTGTCCTTCTGCATAACTCAAGAGCGTCAGTCGACAAACCATCTTCAGTTACTGAGATGGTTTACTGTTAAAGACTGAGAAACCACCAAGCCAGATTTAGGGCACATCGATTATAAAACTATATTCTTGGTCAATGGTACACCACTGAATGCCCCTTTTAAGTACATAACTGCACACAGGAAGCTCAGATTATTTCGTTTGTTCCTCTGAAAACTGGAACACATGAAATCTCATAGCCATGTGTTTGTTGATGCAATGCCACACAATAAACAGCAGGGGGCAACAGAATACTGGCCCTGATTTTAGCCTCCTGCTTCATGGAAGGTGGAGGCAGTGCCCACTCATTGGTGATTAAGGTTCTAGTGATGAGTCACAAGGAGAGGGTGGGAGATAGGATGAGACACAGAGATAAAGAGAAATTGGAGAGCAGAGTTAGGAAGGTGGGCTGGGGAGGCCTGCTTACATTACTTCCAGGTGTCCCCTCACATTGCCAGGAGGCTGACATATTTCTGTCATCTGACCATGAATCTGCCTACTCTGTGCTCTTCTGCCAGGGTCCCGCTTGTCCATTTATCTGCAGCACATGTTCATTCAGAACAGGCACAGTCTCAAATCTTAATCTCCATTCAGGTCAAAGGTCAAATCAACAAACATCCTGCAATGAATATTATGTGGCAATTTAATAGTCTTTGCCTCAATCAAAACACAAATTTTCCGGCTTTATTTTTCTATATTTGGGGTAACAGAATTAGACCTTTAGGCACCTGCTTGGTATTATTCAAATTCATCCAGGACTTGTTTTGCAATTATTTTACATGAAGTTTCATTTTTTCAACCTATTTAACATATTTCACAGCATGCTTCCCCTTTGAGTTTCGTGTCACATTTCCGGTTCTATTCTCCTTTTAGCCCTACAACAAACATCTGTGGATGTTGTTTTTCTTCTTGTTATCTCACACGTTTTATTTGTGCGGTTGACTTAGCTCAAGCATAACCACACGCAGTACCAACAGCAGCTGTGAGTTAGTGTCTATGAGCCAGCTAAGCTGCATGGGGGTGGCTGACTAAGTCTTCTTACCATGCAGAAACTTTGCCTCCCTCCTCCCAGCCCACCCACATATGAAGTGTCACGTTGTGTTTTGTTCTCGTGGCTCAGGTGTCATCACAGAGGAGCAATCGTAAATGCACGTATACAGTCTGTGGACACAGTGAATGGAGCTTTTTAAATTGAAACATAGAAGACAAAGGTAAATTACTACTTTCTGTTTTGTCTTTGTAAACGCTGCAGTTGTAAAAGATGTGCCTAGAGCTGTTTATCCTCATTTTATGAGATGAGAAACAGTTTCTTTGTGCCAGCAGTGACAGTTTATGTGTATGTACACAAGTATGAGTTATGCCACGTGCATAAAACAGCAATATATATTCCTCTTGTCTTTAGTTTATACCCTTTCAAATCATATCTGGTTTTGTCATCTTTGGCCAGTCTTTAAAAAGAAAGCATAAACAGCAGCTTTTTCTTGAAACCTGCAAATTTGTCTCCTTGCACCAATGGTGTGAATTTACATGCCTGAATGAACATGTGCATCATGCCCCTGAGGACTATCTGAGCAACCCCCATCTTCCATAAGTTGAAGCTTCTGACTCACAGTGAGAGCCCTCAGCAGAAGCTGTATTTCAATTCCCTGCTAGTTTTTTTTTCCTTTTTTCATCCCACTGTATCAACTTACAAATGTTACAGCTTTGAGATAATAGAGTCATCTTCTTATGGCAACAGTGAGTCAGGGAAGTAAACCTGTCATATATTTAAAGGATGATGTGTTCAAAAAGGCAGACTATGACCTCAAGCTAGTGAGCACTGGAAGGTAAACAACTACCAGTGTGCACAAACATCCAGGATATCTCCAGAAAAGCATTTATTAGGCTCCTTAAAAGAACTCTGTCCCAGAGCTTCAATGGTTTTCAACTTTAACTTTACTATTTATTATTTTATTATTGTAAGTGGTTATATATAAAATAACACATTTTCAACAATTAGTTTCTGAGGCTGGTAAATACACTTCTCTTTTGCAGTAATGATCTTTCTTTGCAAGGAGGGTCCCAATGAGAGCTCGTTTTGTCTTAATAATTGCTTTTTGTGTGCTTGAATAAGCTTTCAGAGTCCTTGGAAAGACAGAAGGAGCTTTCCAAACCAAGTCACTTCTTTGGATTTCTTAACTTATCCAGCTTAGGGTTGCAGGAGAGCCAGAGTCTACTCCAGCTGTCACAAGCCAATCCAAGGGTAGACTGGGCAGACTGTTACCTTAGGTCACAGGGCTAACACACAGGGAAATAGACAACCACTCTTACATCCTCACCTACAGCAGATTTAGAAAGAGCAGTATGAACCGTGGAAGGACTCTGGGGAACCAAGAGAAAACCCATGCAAGCACAGGGAAAAGATGCAAACTCCACTCAGAAATGCCTCAGATGAGGTTTTAACGAAGAACCTTGTTTGTTTGCTGAACACTGCATCAACATGTTACCCAAGGCCTCTGCAAGTCTATATTATAGTGATATTACTGACATGTTTTAACAATCTGGTGTTCAGCAGCTTGTACTTTCTTTAGAACATAGTACAAATAAATTGTGAAAGACTTTTACACAAGCTTATTATCAGGCAGGGGACATGACATAGGCAATCCTAAGCCCCCTAAGGCCTCTAAAATATTGCAACTGTCTAGACACAAAATTTTTCCCACCATGCCAAACAGCACTTTACTCAAACAACATTAAAAAAATGACATCTATCTTTGCAAAACTTTCAACGTTCTTTAAATTTTCCAGTTTGACTGATCTGGACTGATCTAATATTCTAAAGTGAAGATAGACCATAATTTGACTTTAGTGCAGAGTGGCTGTCGTCATAATATGGACTAAAAAAGTAGATGAAAACACCTTATGTCTGTATGCCAGCATTACTTCAGCACAATAAAACTAACGGATGTAACACAACGCAAGATCAATGGAATAGTGCGGCATCTTGAGACTAAAGCCAGAGTTGTCGAAGTCACAAAACAGTATATCTTTGTGTAACTAAGCATGGACACTAATATATTTCCTAATAGTAACATGCACCTATTCAGGCAAAATGTATCCCTTTCTGCATTCTGCAGAACTCTAAACACATTTTCACATTTTCACTCACTAAAACATCCTGTTTACATTCAGGGTACATAGCAGTAACCATGGTTGCCAGTAATCAGACACAACTGCAATATGGATATAACAGTACAACTCTAAATTCTTAAGTTGTTGCTATTGATTCCAACAATCAAGTAATAATCTCAGAGGCACAGGAAAAAAAGCCATCATATAAGAGGTTCCGAACAATGAGAGAAGGAGAATAAGAAAGAACAGATTCAAGCTTAGTCTGTTTTTAGCTTTTAGTGCATGAAACTGATCAGGAATAACATTATGAAAGGTTAACTGAATAACACTGATTATCTCTTCATCATGGCACCTGTTAGTGGTTTCAATACATTAGGGAACAAGTGAACATTTTGTCATCTCAGTTGACGTGTTAGAAGCAGGAAAAATGGGCAAACATAAGGATTTGAGGGAATTTGACAAGGGCTAAATTGTGACGGCTAGACGGCTGGGTCAGAGCAGCTCTAAAACTACAGATCTTGTGGGGTAAACTTCAGTGGTCAGTATCTATCAAAAGTGGTACAAGCAAGGCAACATCACTAAACTAGCAGCAGGGTTATGAGCGGCAAAGCTAACTGATGCATGTAGGGAGTGAAGGCTGGCCCATGTGATCCCATCCGATAGGTGAGCTCAAAATTGCCCAAAATGTTGTGCTGGTGTCAGAATATACAGTGCATCATAATTTGTTGTCTGTATGGGACTGCATAGACACAGACCAGTCAGGGTGCCAAACTGAGCCCTATCCATTGCCAAAAGAACCCACAATGTGCACATGTGGATGGTTGGGTGCATGTTCGTTGTTTACCTGGGGAACACCTAGATACACCATGGGAAGAAAGCAAGTCAGTGGAGGCAGTGTTATTGTTCTTTCTGTAGGGAAACTTTGGGCCCTGCCATCCATGTGGATGTTACTTTGACACATAGCACCTAACGTAAGCATTGTTGCACAACCACGTCCATCCTTTCATGGAAAAGGTATTCCATGATGGCTGTGGCCTCTTTCAGCCGGATAATACACCCTACCACAAATCAAAAACGGTTCAGGAATGGTTTAAGGAGCACAACCATGGGCTTGACATGTTTGACTAGGCCTCCCAACTCCTCAGATCTCAGTTCAAGCGAGCCTTACTTTGATCCATGGAGTCTTCACCTCTCAACTTAAAGGATCTGTTGTTACGGCCCTAGCAGGGCCTCTTCCTGAAGTTGCTTGTGTGGGCATGCCCTACCATCTGTCTTGCCTTAGGTGCCACCTTTTTCTTTTGTACAGCTGACTCCGATCAGCAATTAAAAGTATTTAAGGACAGAGAAAGGTGACCTCTGGTGCCAGAGTGCCATGCAGCTAGTGAGCTGTGTGAGTGTTTGGTGGTTGCAGCTAGTGAGCCATATTTTGTGATTGTTTGCTCCTGCTTGGTGGAGAGGAGTGTGCTTGGTTACTAACCCTTTTCTGACTTACTTTTCAGTTTACTGACCGACGCTTGAGTTTTGTTTTGTTTCTTTAAATGGTGATCACGGCTTGTCCGTCTCTTTCAGTTGACCTTTAATAACTCTTTAATTTAACCATTTTGCTTCTCTGTCTCCTTTTTCCGACCCGGACACTTTTTTGTTACTTTCCCTCATCGCCTGGACATCTGTTACTAACCTCTTGGTACCAGATTTTACAACACACCTTCAGGGGTCTAGTGGAGTCCATGCCTTAATGGGCTGTTTTGGTAGTAAAGGGGGACCAACACAATATTAAGCAAGTGCTCATAACATTATGCCTGAGCGGTGTACATTTTAATTACTTTTGCAGTACTGCATGGCCAGTGTGTGCAAATAGATTTTACACACACACACACACACACACACACACACACACACACACACATATATATATATATATATATATATATATATATATATATTCCATTTTTTAATGTTTCATGTGTATGATAAGAAAACGCGACCAGAATCAAACTCTTAAAAAGGGAACAAAATCCACCAATGAATATTTGACACCCATGAAGATGCTGTCCCCTAATGAAAAGTCGTTAATGTTTATTTCATCCTATGTTTTATGTTCTGTGTTTTGTTTCAAACTGTAGAAAATCTAAACAGAGAGAAAAAAAATCTCTGAATGAGTTGACATAATACTAAAATGTGGAATAGAGTCTACAGTGCTCCGCTGATAATCTAAGACCTTGATTGTCTAATTTAACTGGTAAACAAATGATATTTATCATGGTTCTGAAAAGGAAGCAAAATTAATCTAAGAACATAATACATGCTTCAGATATGGGAGATGTTTGAGCAATCACTGGCAGAGAATGTCATGCTTGTTAGTGGAGCTCAGAAGGAGGATAGCTGTGACTGCTGTGGTCCAATCAAATCAAAATGACAGAGTGACCTTGGAAAGGCACAGGGAGGTTGTATTTTTAGCCAGTCATTCTTACAACCCCCCTGCTGCCTCTCAGCTGAGGGAGTAGAGAGGGGACTGCATCACATCACTCGTCTTTTTGACTAGTCGTTTTTCATGCTCTGTCAATAAAAGGCTGTTGTTTACACACTGGGTGTCAGGAAGAGAGCTCGACTTGTATATTGAAATTAAGTCCCCAAGGTACTGTCTGTTACACACCACCAGGTGAAGAAGAAATAGTTCTGTTGCTTGCTAAACAGGTAATGCTAGTTGTCTTTAAAACAACAGCAACAGGCAATCATGAACATAGATCTCTCATTCAAGTGAAATTGTTGAAATTAGTCCAATTTTATTTAGTTAGTTCACCAACCAATCATTCACTCATCAACACTTAACTCTTATCCAGAGCTCATTCACATGCTAAAAAGGTTAGTCCAGACATCTTTGCCCAGTAACTTTTTCCAGCTCCTCCAGAGGAGTCCCGATAAGCTTTTATCTGATTCCCAAACAATCTCAGCTAGCTATTTTCCATGCTGTAGGAATGTATCTACACTCTTGAATCAACACCTAATTGGTTTGATTATTATATATACATATCTTTCCATAATGGTGGCATGGAGTGCATTGAAGAAAATAAATAAAACTAATGCTGATAACAAAGATGTGTTCATGCTGTGACCTACTTTATATAAAAGAATTTGCTCAGTTAAATTTCAACTTTGAGTTTCTCTAAAATTTTTTTTTTTTTTTTTTTTTTGGGGGGGGGGGGTGTTTATTTATTTATTAAAATAGACTTTGATATTACACACTCATCTGAATAGTGTCATATATGGCCTCAAGGAAGTAGGGTAGGGTAATTTCCCCAAAGACGCTGTAACTGATGCTACCCTGGGAGACACAGCTCAATATGCTAAGAGCTTGTTATGTGGGTACATTTGATATGTAGGCAAGTTTGGTATCATTCTGCAATCTCCCTGCTAACCGCAGCTCTAATCAAGAACAGCATATCTTTTTCGGGGTAAACATTTTTGGACAAACAAACTATTTTATGTTTATTTGTCAGTTTTTTTCTAAATAAGTTGCTACCCTCTTTTCTTTATAGAAACTCCTTCTACCCGATATAGTACTGTCCCCAGATAGATGTGTCACAATGTCACAATTTAGCTCAGCAGAAACTTTGCTTGCTGTGGTCTCACACTTTGGTAATGTTTGATTGATTTCATCACTTCACTTTTTATTTACATAATGCCAACTCACAGTTAACAAAGACAATTTCAATGCACTTTTTATAGGAAGGTGAACCCGTGCAACATTAGAGAGAAAACACAAACAATAAGATTCTTCAATATAAGCAGCAGAGACGGACAACTGCAACTGGCTGGTCATGAAGAGGAAGAGAAGATAGAAAAGAGGAGCAGAGAGAGACAAGGACACAACACCAACTAAGAGAATACATTTAATAAATGAGTTTAATGACTTGAAAGAGAGAAGAAGAAATGTGAGCGTAACATGGTCAGTACCCCAGCAGTCTGAGCCTAGATGAACATAATTAAGGGATGTGCAGGGTCACCTTTTCATTTACGACAGCTAGCCAAGGTAAAGCTATATCTTGCAGTTAGTGTCTTTGAACGTGTTATTTATCTGTTCATTACTTGCAGACTGGACAAGTGCAATTCTCTGTACTTTGATTTGGACCAGACCTCTCTTCATCGTCTCCAGTTCGTCCAAAATGCAGCTGCTCGCCTGCTAACTGCACTAAATGGAAGGAGCATATTACCAGTTTTTGGCCTCTCTACACTGGCTCCCTGTTCTGTACAGGATCCAATTTAAAATCTTGCCTTTTTTTTTTTTAAATCACTTAACGGCCGAGGCCCTTCTTACCTGTCCAGATCCAGGTCAAAACTAACCTTGACTATTCCACAGACTAAACTTAAATCTCATGGTGACAGAGCCTTCTCTGTGGCAGGTCCCAGACTCTGGAAAATCCTTCCTCTTAATATTTGATCTGCACAAACGCTTAAACATTTTAAATTGTTACTAAAGACACATTTTTATGGTCTGGCTTTTAACACAAATTGATCTAAACATTTTGGTTTTAACAGCCTTAGTTGTTGTTTTTGCTGTTTTTATTGACTTATTTTATTTATTTATTTGTTTGTTTTTTAATATTTTACTTCATCATTGTACATTTTATTTATTTTAGTGGCATTTTACATTGTTAAGCACTTTGTGCAACATGAACTGTTTGGAAATGTGCTATATAAATAAGCCTGACCTGCTGTAAGCCTAAATATAAGCTTGATCAAAAACAAAAGTGTTAAATCTAATCTTAAAACAAGAAATGTTTTTTGTCTTCTGAACCCAAACTGGTTCCACAGGAATAAAGCATTACAGTTAAGGACTCTACCTCCAATCTTTTTTTAGAAAGGCAGTCAAGGAATGCCCTCATGCTAGCCCCCACTGAATCAGTGCCCATTGCTGATAGAGGCAGTGTATCAAATATGTGGTACAACTGGTCTGTGGGGCACTCTCGCTTGTGCTGTTGTTGTTCCATCAAACAGCTTGGGGAGGAGCAAAGTTTATAACATACAAAGAGCTGAAATGAAACATCTAAAAACATCTGTCCACTGCAGCCACTGTCAGTACTTTTCATATAGTATATCTATCTCTAACCAGATTCTTGCTCTGGATGGCATTACCTTGGCCTCCAGTAACACTGTGAGGAACCTTGGAGTCATTTTTGACCAGGATATGTCCTTCAACACACATATGAAACAAATATGTAAGACTGCGTTCTTCCATTTGCGCAACATCTCTAAAATTAGAAATATCCTGTCTCAGAGTGACGCTGAAAAACTAGTTCATGCATTTATTACTTCCAGGCTGGACTACTGCAATTAATTATTATCAGGATGTCCAAAAAACTCACTGAAAAGCCTTCAGCTAATCCAAAATGCTGCAGCAAGAGTACTGACAGGGACTAGAAAGAGAGAGCACATTTCTCCTGTTTTGGCTTCCCTTCATTGGCTTCCTGTTAAATCCAAAATTGAATTCAAAATCCTGCTCCTCACATACAAGGTCTTAAATAATCAGGCCCCATCTTATCTTAATGACCTTGTAGTACCATATCACCTTATTAGAGCACTTCGCTCTCGCTCTGCAGGCCTACTTGTTGTTCCTAGAGTATTTAAAAGTAGAATGGGAGGCAGAGCCTCCAGTTTTCAGGCCCCTCTTCTGTGGAACCAGCTTCCAGTTTGAATTCAGGAGACAGACACTATCTCTACTTTTAAGATTAGGCTTAAAACTTTCCTTTTTGCTAAAGCATATAGTTAGGGCTGGACCAGGTGACCCTGAATCCCCCCTTAGTTATGCTGCAATAGATGTAGGCTGCCGGGGTATAGTATGCCATGATGCATTGAGTTTTTCCTTTCCAGTCACCTTTCTCACTCACTATGTGTTAACAGACCTCTCTGCATTGAATCATATCTGTTATTAACCTCTGTCTCTCTTCCACAGCATGTCTTTTATTCTGTCTTCCTTCTCTCACCCCAACCGGTCGCAGCAGATGGCCGCCCCTCCCTGAGCCTGGTTCTGCCGGAGGTTTCTTCCTGTTAAAAGGGAGTTTTTCCTTCCCACTGTCGCCAAAGTGCTTGCTCATAGGGGGTCATATGATTGTTGGGTTTTTCTCTGTATCTATGAAGCGCCTTGAGGCGACTTTTGTTGTGATTTGGCGCTATATAAATAAAATTGAATTGAATTGATAGTTCCAAACACCAGATCTGAATGGTTCAATTTCGGGTAGCGTTGAGGCAGTTGCCATGTTGCAACGAGCTTAGCTTCTGTCTTGCTAGCTTGCACTGCGCTCAGTGGATCTGCACTCGACAGTGCAGCCTAGGCGGAGTAGTTGAATGCAGATCCACTGAGTGCTCAACACAGACAGCATCGTCAGAAGAAAAGTTGATAAAAAAAAATAAAAAAAATTGTATTGTTCGATACATATGCATACAGAACCGAAAGCACTGTATCGAACGGTTCAATATCGATACGAGGATCGTTGCACCCCTAATATATATATATATATAGACAAAAGCAGACCGAAGTGGACTTGCAGATGCAGACACTATAACACCTTTTTCACAATCTTCTGGTGCATTTTAACATCTGTTTTAACACCTGACTTTCAGAATCAATAAAGGTTAGAAGCAATACAAAAAAACATTTTTATGCAACTGCAATGACTAGACAAATTGATTATATATGTTAAAAGTATTTAAAAATCTGTTAAGAACCTTTCCTGTAATTATCCAGTTTTCTAGGATAACGGTGATGATCTGGTGTTGCGATAATGGTGGCAAATACAAAAGATAAAACTCATGACTGTACATTACTGTTTACATTATGCATTACTGTGTTATGCAGGTAGATTAACCTAAACTAGATCTCTGTAAAATTGTGGAAATGACATGAATGACAGAAATTTCATATAGTTGTTGTAGGTTAATTAATTCTGATGTCAGTTGTATTTAAATAACAATAATTAGTATTTATTAGTAGCACAGATGTAAAAACAATGGATAAAATGAAAGAGAGAACATGAGTTGGTGGAGGGGAGCCTATAGTGAATACTCAAGGACACAGTGTGATGTGGGAGCCTGGCTGAGGTGTTGCAGGGAAGCAAGTGCGGATAAGAGGAGGGGTGGGAGGAAGGAGTGCTGACGCATTTAGGAGCTGGTGGAGGGGTGAGGAAAGGGGGGCTGCTGACGTGTGGACAGCCATGCAAATCTAGGAAACCAAGGAGATGGCCCTACTCCAAAGTGTGCCCAGTGAACCATGGTGATTCCAGACAAAAGATGAAATGAAGCACCAGGGAGGCTCAAACGGCAAGTTTGGATTTCTTTGTTTGGCTGTTTGGCAGCACTTGCCTCTGTTTTACAGAGTGATCCACTTAAGTGAAGAACAACTTCTTACCAAGGGAGTTTTGGAGACAGATAGCAAAGCATGTCTCGTGGTATGAAAAATGGGTTGTACAGTATGCATTCTCTTTTCAAAAAAGATTTATGAAAAACATGATATTGTCTGTCATGATGGATTGCAAATGAGCTTTAACAGTTTTTCTTTGGTTTGTGTTCAGGGGTGGAAATTTTTAGCTACTCAAACATTTTAACCAGCCACTATTTTACCACCACCACCCGAACAATCAACCTCTGTAAGAAAAAAATTAGTGCAAATAAATTTAACAATTTATCATACATGTGTACTTATATAGACTGATGTAATACAACACAGACTGTTTTCTCCAGAGCTGCAATTCATCGAATGATGCATTTCACCTCCTTAAGGCCTTTAGACAATTTGTGGTCATTGAAGCTATTCGTCTTGCTGCTGGAAAGCATGTGCAACCAACAGTTGGAACAAAGCATTGACTGGCTGCTCTCATCAAAAACGAGCCAGTCGCGTACCTGACCATTGTCAGTTCTTTTTCATTAAAAACTGCAGTTTAATATTAGGTTCTATCTTAAAACCTCTCGAGAAGCGTGAATTTCTGTTCAATGTGAAATAAACACAGTTACAGATATGTAGACGACTGGATATTTGTAACAGACACCACCAGATTTGCAGTTTTTACAGATTTATCACAGTTGCAACTTGACTGCATTCAGTTCCAAACTGAGAGCATGCTGATAACACACGCACTCGTCTTGGTAAACAAAAGTCACTTTTTCTGACTGCAACCTGGTTCCAGTCTTTGAAACAATCTTTGAAACAACAAAGGCAAAAAGATCTAAAGTATATTGCAAACACTGGCAATAATCTTGTGCTGTAGTCTCCAGTGATCCTTTCTTTAGTGTCACCAATTCTAGGTTGCACTAAGATCGTCAACTAGAATGCGTTTCAAATGACAGTTGAGCTATATCAAGGGTTAACTGGTGGAATTTGTTGCCATCTAAACCTGTTTAATGTCATCAGATGTATTATGCTGAGATAGTGCTCATATATAGGAAATGGCTCTATTCGTTTATTGTAGCAATAACTACAAAAACACCAAAGAAATAAATGTAAAACATTTCTTTCCTGCATTTCAAGTAGTAGATTCATCTCAACATAAAAAATGTTCAAGTCATATTTCTTTTGTCACAAACTACTAAAGTAGATCTTTAAAAGAAGGACAACTCTTTGGACCAAAAAAGAAAAAAAAAGAAAGACACCCAACAACTGGAATTCTGAAGTGGTAAAATGACTTTTAATTCAGCAGTTTAGTTGCAGCAACCAGGTCTTTTTGAGGAGCAAAAAGGTGTAGAAATCTGCATGTGTCTTGTACTATTGTAGAGTTTAGTCATCTTTTTCATTCCTTAAAGTATAAACTGGCAAGAAAAATAGCAAAATGTGGGAGCTTATGAAAAAGCGTTGAGGTCGTTTTACTTTTCAACAAGTAAGTACAAGTTTGGAAGGTGTAATTCAGCTTGCAAACATTGTCTTGTCCCTGCACCTGGCTTAAATATAGTGCACACATTGCACAAATGCACACATTTGCTCTTTGCATATGTGCACACATGTGCACAAGTCTCTACTTTCATCTTTGTTTAGGGTTAAGAGAGAATCATTTCGTTAGAAGTGGAGAGCATCCTGGAAAATGGTCAAATAGTCAGACAAATTAAACTTTTCACCCTGACTCATATGCAGCAGATTTGATTGTCATCTTAAAGTGGTAATACTCCAGGGTGTGATGTCCTAATGAAGCAACATCCATAAGACTCGATATAGATATAATTATCTGCTGAGTAACCGCTACAGCTCCACACAACTCAAATTTTAAATTTAAATTTCAAAGAAGCTGTGCCATGTCAGATGTTCACTTGTTTAACTATGTGTGTGAAAGTGCTTCACAAGGTCAAGGTTCATAGCACAAATAGAGCTTTTCTGTTGTAACAGATTTTGCCAACACAGCAGCAAGTTAATGCTGATGTAACTCTGCTGTGTATTCACTGGTCAAATATCAGCATGTAGAAAGGTGTGACTGGTGAGATCCCATTGCAACACTGGGGCAAATTTACTAAATGAGACAAATAGTAAATTAGAAGTGCAGGATTTAAATATAATATATATATATATATAGCCGACCTAAAGAATATAAAACATTTACTGACCCTGAATCTTACATGACGTGTATTTTCTACATGTCTACATGAATGCACCATCTTTGCAGAATGCATTCACAACTCGTTCCACTTCCACCTCCAACTCTAGTAATATAGCAGGTACTGGGCCTGAATTTTCCACCACTGCTGCTCATCTCTTCAAAAGTCCAGCACACCCCTGCTACCCTTAACACACACACACATACACACTTGAAACAGAAGGAAACAAAGAGTAGGTTAGTCCATGGAGCAGAAAAGACATTTCAGGGGTTTGACCTAGCCACAGCACAAAACAAGGAGACAGAGCAGCTCTGGAGACCAACCTGGAGACCAGCCTGGAGACCAGCCTGGAGGCCAACAGCAGAGATGAATTTGTTCTGGGGACCAGCCTGTAGGCTAATCGGGGCTGACAGTTCTCTGCTGAGCTTTGAAAACAAAAAAGGCAAAGACCTGTGTATGTGAAGGCTGGTGGCAGACACTGTGAAGACTCTTCTGTAGCCAGAGTGGAGACCAGAAGAAACCAGACTCCTCAGGAGACTTGGCTGGCAGCTGATGTCACACTGGTAGAGAAGATGATGTGCCTAAGAAGCCTTAGCAGGGGTGCATCAATAAAGAAGGAGATGAAACACCTCCAGTAGCTTGTGAGCGAAGTGACGAATGAGGTGTAGTCCACCTGAAAGCTTTGAGGGATGCGTTTCCTTCCATGTTGTGTTGGTTTATAGTTATATTAGCAGGTTCTCTGTGGCTGGCTTAATGATGTGTTCTTTTTCCATATGGCAGGAGAAGAGGTATATTTTTTTTATTTGTATTTTTTAGGTGGATAGGAGTATTTTCAGAAATGAGCTCAAATGTTTGATGTGGATATGTGTCACTGTAGCGTGGTTAATGTAGGCTCAGTCTAATAGTCAGGACATCGTTTGTGTAACCAGTGTTGGTTTATTTCACCCTGGTGTATTTGCTTTTAATGCAGCCATCTATGAAAAAATCCATCCATCCGCTTACCGTTTCAGGGGGGGGCACTGGAGCCTATCCCAGCTGTCATAGGGGGTACACCCTGGACAGGTCACCAGTCTGTCGCAGGGCTAACACACAGAGACAGACAACCATTCCCAATCACATTCACACCTATGGGCAATTTGGATGAATCAATTAGCCTATCCACTCTAAGTGCATGTCTTTGTGGGAGGAAGCTGGAGCCGGAGTACCCAGAGAGAACCCATGCAAACACGGGGAGAACATGCAAACTCACACAGAAAGACCCCGGCCTGATGGTGGAATTGAACTCAGGACCTTCTTGCTGTGCGGCAACAGGGCTAACCACCATGCCACCATGGGGCCCTCTATGAAAAATGCCATCAAATATTTGGTAAGATGAAGAGTTGTGGTGAATTGACTGACTGCATTCCCAAGACTTATTACTCCACAGTAATATCACATTAATGTGCAATAATGTTTTTTTATACAAACATTGAGTTGAATTGCAACCATCCTAAATACTACAGAGTCAAATATTAAGGTTGAAAGTATTAGAATAAAAATAGTAATGTATTTGTACTTACAGTATGCAAATGGACAAGGACGATTATGATTATGTGTCTGATTAATTATGGTGTCACCACTGTATCCACTCAGTCATAAAATAACTTTTGCATATTTCAGACATCAGGAAGAAGAAGCACCAGACAGGTTTGACGTTCACAGAAACCTTCAATTATTTCTGTGTGTGAGTCATGACTGCACCTAAACAGGTGCTGATTATTATGTTGTATGTGTCTGTGTGTTTTCACCTCGTTTTTCACAGCTGTCATTCTCAGGAAGTTGTGATCAATTTTTCTTACAATGATACAGGCTATCCACCCCTTTGATCAAGACTGAAATATACACGAAATCTTTGGTGATGGCTATTTCTCTTGAGCTATGATGACATTTATACTTTGTGTTTCTGTGAAATGTCTACGACCAGCAATTCTCAGCAACAACATATCATGGTGTGAGAGCAAATAATTGAACTGTAAATTACAATTCTGTCTCATTGTGTATCGCATAGTGAACTGAGTGAAAATTTGCTCTAATAGGGTGATATGGTACTACAAGGTCATTAAGATAAGATGGCGACTGATTATTTAAGACCTTGTATGTGAGGAGCAGGATTTTGAATTCAATTCTGGATTTAACAGGAAGCCAATGAAGGGAAGCCAAAACAGGAGAAATATGCTCTCTCTTTCTAGTCCCTGTCAGGACTCTTGCTGCAGCATTTTGGATTAACTGAAGGCTTTTCAGGGAGTTTTTAGGACATCCTGATAATAATGAATTATAGTAGTCCAGCCTGGAAGTAAGAAATGCATGAACTAGTTTTTCAGCATCACTCTGAGACAAGATATTTCTAATTTTAGAGATGTTGCGCAAATGGAAGAAAGCAGTCTTGCATATTTGTTTAATATGTGCGTTGAAGGACATGTCTTGGTCAAAAATGACTCCAAGGTTCCTCACAGTGTTACTGGAGGCCAAGGTAATGCCATCCAGAGTAAGAATCTGCTTAGATACCATATTTCTAAGATTTTCAGGGCCGAGTACAATAACCTCAGTTTTATCTGAATTAAGAAGCAGAAAGTTAGCAGCCATCCAGGTCTTTATGTCTTTAAGACATTCCTGCAGTTTAACTAATTGGTGTGTGTTATCTGGCCTCATGGACAAATAGAGTTGGGTGTCATCTGCATAGCAGTGAAAATGTATACTATGTCTTCTAATGATGCTGCCTAGAGGAAGCATGTATAATGTAAACAGAATTGGTCCTAGCACTGAACCCTGTGAACCATAATTAACCTCAGTGTGTGAAGAGGACTCTCCATTTACATGCACAAATTGGAGTCTATTAGATAGATGTGATACAAACCACTGCAGCGCAGTACCTGTAATACCTACAGCATGCTCTAATCGCTCTAATAGGATATTATGGTCGACAGTATCGAATGCTGCACTGAGGTCTAGCAGGACAAGCACAGAGATGAGTCCACTGTCAGAGGCCATAAGAAGATCATTTATAACCTTCTTCCTCTGAGCCTACGATGAGAGGAACTATTGCACTTATCATGCATCGGTAACCTACACACCTGTTAAAGTACTGTTAATGTCAATGGAGCAAGATACAAACCCTGTACTTTCACCAACAAACTACATTCTACATGCACTTTACCAATGTGGCTCTGTAGTGAAATTGTCTGTGTGCTGAAGTAATGACTAAAAAGAAGACACAAGAAGGCACTTGTTAAAATCAAACCATTCATTGCATTATAAAACTTTGAACCCTTTTTAGCAGATATAATTCAAATATACCATTAAGCATTCAAAATTGCAGCAGGGTTCTTACATTCCTAATCGATATGGTGTTGTTAAAAGAAGTAGTAACCAGAAGGTGATACACATGCATCTGTGCTGGCTTTAAAAAAAGAAAAAGAAAATTACTGCATTCTGTTTATGCTCACATTTGGAAAACCGTGTGTGTTTGCATTGTGAATATGTTTACATGCATGCATACAATCTTACATAGTTACTTCTAGAGTAGTCTCCAAAGTCTCAAGAGTTTGATTGAACTAATGTGGGCACATCCACATGAAAATGAAAACAAATGTTACTTCCCTTTCTTAAGATTATGTGAATTAAAGCAGAAAATCCAAATATCCAAAATGATGTCAATAATCCAACCAGTGGTTGTTTTAGAACTCTTTTTCTTTAGTTGATAAATTAACTAACCGAGTAACTGAGTGAATAATAAAATCTTGATGTGATAAAAGCAGTAATAAAGAGTCACGGAAATCAAAATTACTCCACCTCATGTAGTTTAACAATAAAGTCTGTTTTTTTTGTGGCACATGCCTTGAATACTTGTGCATCATCACTTTTCTTTGCCTTTAACCCTGAAGCAGCTACTTCATTAGAGTACTGGAATGAGTCATATAGTAAGCAAGAGCACGCGGTAATGATGCCATGACTGGCTTTTTCTCAGACAACGAAACAGCTGTAAAGTAAGAGTGAAAAACAGATGTTAGCAACTGCCATGATATTTATCACTGTTGCTTCAGGGCAATGTGAGTTAACTGAATCTACTTGACTGTCAAAACTGTTCATAGAGTAGCTTGGAGCTAATGACATCAGAGCATGGGAAAGGGTGGGGCTCACTCTTTGGCATTCTTAAATCATATTGTCCCTAGTAACCACTCAACTCATTGATTTTACTTTTAATGTGTACTTTTATCAGTTTACTATTACTGCTCAAAGCACTGGAAGAGACAACGCAGAACTATCATTAATTCACAGAAAACTGTGTTTAAGAGTTAAGAAACTTGGTCGGACCTGGATCTCTTCCTTTAAAATGGCACATAAAGGGTAATTCTCTGCCTCTTGTTCTTATACAGTATGTCCTGATCCTTCATTTCCCCTGACTCCCTCAAACAGCACATCACTCACACATGTAGAGTCTTGCATTGGATGTGTGCCACATTTGTCACAGTAGGTAGGGCCATTTGTTTGGCTTTGCTGGCTGCTGTGTGCTGATCCGTCCCTCATTTTTAATTATATAGTAGTCATTATGGCTCATAACATATCATATACATCTGGGGTCTTGAGGGGCAGGTGTGTTGTCCCACCAACCAGCCCAAAGGTTGGTTGGTGGGACTGCTGAAGTGGCCCAGCTTACCTCTTCATTGCTATCTGCCCCTCAGTTTTATCTGAAGCTCAGAAATTGAGGCTCTTGGGGGCCAGGTGTGGATGAGCGCTGTTGACCAGGAGTCAGGTACTCATACACATCTGTACCCTCAGTTTTAACAGAATTGTCCACATGCTTTACACGTCATATAATCACGCACCCCAGCATATTACTTTTAATTAGAGTTGGATGTCTCGAGACCGGTCTCAAGACCACTTTTATGTGGTCTTGGTCTTGTCTTGGTCTCGCTGTCTCGGTTTCACTGTCTCAGATCGACATAGTGGGAGGGAGATTTGGAGTCAACAATATCCATGACACACAACGCAACGTTCGATAATGTGTCATACACAAAAGCATCAGCTCTAAAAGCTGTGCTTAGAGAGTGCTTTGTAGTGAATCAGAAGAGTCTACTCCTATTGAGCGAGAGCCGGCTCCTCACTTAATTTCCTTTCGCTGCTCAGCTCTCACACAGTGGCTCAGCTATGCTCCAATCCCTCCATATTGTGGCCAATCAAATGCGAGGATATAGGATAATATCATTATGTGAAAAACAGAGAGGGTGAGAGACGCAACAGTGGAGCGTGCGTCTGTCCTCTCAGTAAGTGAGTGAGACAGTAGATAGCTGTGAGGACTGTGCGAGTGCATCGCAAAAACACATAAATATGCCTGACAACCGTAAACGAAGCAGCATCTGGCTGCAGTATAAAAACTTTTTTGTCTCAGCCTCAATCTTGTCTCGACTTTGTCTTGGTCTTGGTCTTGTCTTGGTCTCGATACCCTCTGGTCTTGGTATTGTCTTGGTCTTGGTTTAGGCGGTCTTGACTACAAGTCTACTATTAATACTGAATGGGGGGTAAGTGGGGAGGATCTTCCTAGCCCCCTCTTTCATACACCCTGCTTGGCAGGAGTCTGTTGGAGGTTTGGGGGCTAGGCTGACTGCATCCTAAGTTTGCTGCTCCTTAGAAAGGAGATGTTTGTGTGTGTGTGTTGGGATGGCACGGATCTCCCAGGTCTCTTGTCTGCCTCTGGCTTGTAGGGGATGTTATTGCAGCTTCTCACCCTCATTATCAAGTATGTTTTGTAAAAAAAGACACACACACACGCATCTGTTTGTTTCATATTTATCTCTTTGAGGGTGTGTTTGTTTGTTTGTTTTCTTACGGGTGCAGCAGTTGGTGACCCATTGTGCTTTCTATTTGTGCCTCATCCTTTTATTCTATTTTATTATTAATATCCAAAACATCAATCATACATATTAAATGAATTTTCTCAGTGTTTTGGTACAGCAAGATCATTTTCTTTCTTTTCAACTAAATAATATATACCAGATTTAAAGCAATTCCACAATATCTTAATTTTTCAAAGCTGGAAGCTTAATGCATTTTTTATTTATAGTCCATGGTAACCATTGGTAAACAGCTAGTCATACTCTGTCCAAACATACAAAACTTAAGTGCTTTTAAGATATGAATGCTAAGCATTAATACCACTTCAAATCCACATTCAAATAAGTTAAGGTAATGTTGGACACGCCTGAGCATGTATCTTTTCACTGGAGCACAGGCGAGACTGTCTGCTGTCTTCTTCTGAAGAATGAATCACCAAACATCACAGATAATAAAGTATTCAGAAAATCAGACATTGTACCTGGCCATTATTAACTTTATGTATTATGACTTTTTAAATCCTGATGTCAGGATTGTTTCAGAGTATTACACATGCACATACACAAAGACACAAAAGAAAGGGAATAGGAGAAAGGAGGGATCTGAGAAATGCATTCACAATGAGAACCTTAAAACTGTGATGTTGCCACTTTGTTTGGACTTATATAACAACTTGCAAAAGTCAGTAAAAGCTTGCAGCTTGTTTGAAATGAAGGAAAAAAGTACTGTTAAAGTGACGCTACAATGTTGATAACAAGAGCTGTTTGTTCTAAAACAGAATAATTTTAAAACCAGAACTTTTCTGTGGAAAGTGATTGTGCTTTTCTATTCTGCTTGAGCACTCAAAATTGATTGATTGATTAAACCACCAATCTTATGATTAGTGGATGACATGCTCTACATCTAGAGCCACAACCACCAATAATGGAATTCAACATTTATCATATTCATGTGTACATTTAAAACCCCACTCACATAGTGTGCTGGAGATAGGAGAAAGCAAAGGATTTGGGGCTACCAGGGAGTTGCTGACTGGTCTGTTGGCCTATGTGATTGGAGATTTACAGAGTTATGTGTGAGACTTCTCTGCTTAGGTCAACCTGGTGGATAGTTTTGTCTTGGTAACCTTATAATTGCTGCATTGAAATTCCATACATCGGAAACTACTGGTTAAACAAAACCCTATTCTTCTTTCCTTATTACACTACCGCTTCACCCTGCTGCCTAGAAAACTGTGTATAATCATTCAAATAGATTGATCTAGTTACTGCTAATGTAAACATTGATTTAGTCATAGATTTTTATAATAATACATGCAGTGCAATTTTGGAGCTACAGAAGACATTATTTTTATTCAAATATACACCTATTTTGTCAAGTCACCCTGTGCAGTCAAGATACAGCCTCATTTTCTATGAAACTCTTGTCAGAGCAGACACCTTGTAGTACAGGAAACTTAAAGATAACCTTGGTGCAATTTATTTTCCTATTCCTATTAATGTGACTGCTCCAACAACTGCATGGTTGAGTGGCTGTTATTAAGTTAGCCAGCCACTCAACCATGCAGTACAGTTATTTTTTGTTGTAATGCTTAAATATAATTAATGGTGCTCCTCCTATATTTGTTTATTTACTTCAAAATATGTAAATGTGCCAGTGTGCTCTAATTAAAACAAAAAACAGAAAGTCTTGGTTTTATGTCTGTATTTTCAGAATACTGTACATTAACAGAGATATGTCTTCTTCATATGTTTTGAATGATGACAGAGAATTGTTTGTACCTAAATTTTTCTATGCATTTTATTAATTACTTACTCAATTAGGGCCATGCAGGGAGCTGTCAAAAGGTGAAGTACACCGTGAACACATCTTCAGTCACACTCTGTGAGGACACAGAGACACAGACAATCATACATGGTTACAGTCACACCTATGGCCAATTTAAAGTCCCCCTGGCAGAATTTTGCGCTGCCTCGACCCCGCGAAGCTGTCTGTCGCTCAAGAGGAGTTTGTGGCCATGGGCATTGTGGAACGCTCGAACAGCGCCTGGGCCTCTCCACTTCACATGGTTCCCAAACCAGACGCACGGTGGCGTCCGTGCAGGGATTTTCTGTGTTTAAATAACATTACAGAGAATGACCGTTACCCCCGTTACACACATTCAGGACATCCCTAGGTACCTCGCTGGTACCTAGGGATGGGTATTGATAAGATTTTCACGATTCCGATTCCATTTTCGATTCTGTTTAACGATTCGATTCTTTATCGATTCTTTTTAAAAAAAAAAGGAGAACACTAAGGTCGATTAGCTTAGAACTTTGTTTTATATCTTCTCTTTGAACAAGATAGAAATTTAGGAGTAGCATGGCCTTACAAACCCAACAGTGAGATCTTAAGAGATCCTTAAGAGATCCAGCCTATGCCTCTTCAATGGGGTGTCACAGGGTCCCTGGGGAAAAAAATTGTAAATGTAAAATAATAAAATAAATATTCTTCTGTAGCAATAACAAAGTATAACATAAATTATTCTGTAGCAATTACATAAGAATATCCAGTAATGTCCCTGCCTACAATTAAACACATTCACTTACCAAAAATCGGGGGCATCTGCTGTGGCAGCCTTTGACCACAAACTTAGTCACTGCTCGGTGACATTCGTCTATCCTGGCCTGAAAGGAGACGCTACCGGTAGACTGCAGCAAGAACTGCCAGCGAGCGCCAGCCAGACTCTGTCTGTCTCTCTCATCATGGTCACCTAAATGCACAGTAATGGCAGGTTTTGTAGGCATATCGCGCTAACATAATATGCACTGTTAGTTGATTATTTACCTGCCGCATTAACGGAAGAGGACGTGCCAACTTTACTGCTGCTGCTGGGTTGAGATTCACGAGTCCGGAGCGGAATTAAAAACACAACATTCATTTTAAGGTTATCGCGTGTTTTGTGAGCAAATGCTTTTGCATAGTTGTAGTGTTTCCTTCCTTAAATGAAATATCTACTTTGCAAGTATTGCAAGTTACCCTGTTGTCATCTGTTCTCGTAAAGTATGACCAAACTTTTTAGCGTTTGAGCCGCCATGTGTCCTGCCAGGTAAATGACGCTCCGCAACGTGGTGACGTCATTCGGGGGGACTGGAATCGATAAGGGAATCGTTTGCAAAAAAGGCAAACAATTCAAAGGAATTGAACTGGTACCTCTGTGCTTTCAAAAATTGACCTGGTGCAGGGGTATCACCAGGTTCTGGTGCGCGCCGAGGACGTTCTTAAAACTGCCATCATCACTCCCTTCGGTTTGTTTGAGTTTCTATGCATGCCAATACCGGCTGAAAGGTGCCGCGCAGACTTTTCAGCGCCTGATGGACTCTGTTGACACTGACTCGGATGTCGCGGTGGGCGCCGTGTTGGAACAGCTCATCTCCGGCGTCTGGCAGCCACTCGCCTTTTTCAGTCGCACGCTCTGTGACGCCGAACGCAAGTACAGCGTTTTCGATAGAGAATTGTTGGCTCTAAACCTCGCGAGGTCGCAGTTTCACCACGTATGTCGACCACAAGCCTTTGACCTTCGCTATGTCCAAGATTTCGGACCCTTGGAGCGTGCTCCAGCAGTGCCAGTTAGCGGCCATTTCGGAGTTTGCGACGGACATTCAGCACATGGCTGGTAAGTCCAACTGGGTTGCTGACTGTCTGTCCCACGTGTTGGTTTCTCCCGTGTACGTCGGCGTCGACTATGCCGCCATGGCCACTAAGCAGTGCGCTGACCCGGACGTCCTTGCACTTTTTTTCCGCGCAGACAGGCCTCGTGTTGGAGGACACGCCGGTGTGGGAGGGTGGTCCGCGTTTGCTGTGCGACGTTTCTACGGGTTGCCCGCGACCGGTCATTCTCCTTTCGCGTTTTCAACTCTGTCCACGCCCTCTCTCATCCGGGTGTACGTGCTTCAGTCAAGCTGGTCAGCACCAGGTTCGTTTGGCCGGGCCTGCAGAAATCGGTGAAGGACTGTGTGTTCCATGCCGACGTTCAAAGATCCACAGACACACGCAGGCGCGCCTCGAACCCTTCCGCGTCCCTGGTCAGCGTTTCGACCATGTGCATGTCGATCTGGTTGGCCCTCTTCCGCAGTTGCAGGGTTTCACACACCTTTTGACTGTGGTGGATCGCACAACCAGGTGGCCGGAGGCGATCCCCCGGCCTACACGAGGCCGTAGGCAGTGGCCAGGGCTTTCATGTCGACATGGGTTTCATGTTTTGGTCCCCCCGCTGACATTACCTCGGACAGGGGCCCCCAGTTCGTTTCGGAGCTTGGGGGTCAAGGTCTACCGAATCCACGGCGTACCACCTGCAGGCTAACGGCATGTGCGATTGGTTTCACTGGTCACTCAAGGCCTTCTTTGACGGGTGGCAACTGGGTTGACCATCTTGCCTGTCATCAGTCATCCAACTTTTAATAGAGTCTAAGCACCCATTCAAGATCTGCAGCTTAGAATTATCCTAGGGGTTAAAAGACATACCTAATTGAATGTCATCTGCATAGCAGTGTTAGCAAATGTCCTTAAATATCCTCATAGTGGCCTGAGGAGGGAGGAGATATAATAGAAACAATGAAGCCCCAATACAAAACCTTGGCTAAGAGAAGAGGCTGGGGACCTGTACTTAGAAACAACTACAGAAAAACACAGTTCAGACTGACATGATGTGAGCCACTTCAAAGCAGATACATCCAATATTTCAATCTATCAAGCAAAATGTGGTGGTCAACAGTATCAAAAGCACAGATAAGGTCCAACATCTGCAAAACAGAACATTTTCCTGCATTTTTTTGTATCAAAATGTCACTGGACACTCTAAGAAGCGCAGCTTCAGTAGTATAAGCTCTATGAAAGCCAGATTGACATTTGTCAAGTGTACTGTAGTTTGTCCAAGTCAAATACTATAAGCTGTAAGGTGTTTAGCAAATACCTTTTCTAAAATCTTAGCAAGAAGCCAGTAGAGGAGGCAAAACAGTTCAGGGGGAACATAGGAAGCCAGTAAACCCCAACCATTGGCTAGCATTGGTGGAGAAAGAAGCCATCTGGTTGAAAAGGAGGTGGAAGGTGGATGAAGAGACTCTCAAGGGTCAAGATGAAGGGTGACAGGACTGGTTGGGATCTAGGTCCACACATTTGGGAAGCTCAAGTAGCTCGGGATCCATAGGATTATGGTTCAGGGTCAGGCAGCTCAGGACCTAGGGGCTCTGGCTTGGATTGGACAGGACCCGTTGATGCAGTCTGGGATTCAGCTGGCCTTTCAAAAGTTTTTTTTGGTTTTTTGAAGATGCAGAATTCTCTTGTCCCGTTGTCCAATTGTTCTGAACTTCCTAAAGTCACTTCACTGAATATAAAGTCAGAATTACTTCCATTCCAACCTGTTCAACAAAGGACATTAGGGGCAAGAACATTGACTGACAAACTTGCTCAGAAGGTGAAAACTGACGAAATATAAACTCACCGTCAATTGCCCTTCATCTGGAGCTCCATGCCTCATCAAGAACACCATTGGTAATACACTACACCATAATGTATTGAAATCTTGCAGCTCAAGGTTACCCTATACAAGGAGGCACATATATAGAACCGTCTTAAGTTTGGTTTTTTTTCATAAAGTTTTTATATTTACTGGGGCCCCTAGAGACAAAGCACGTACGAACTCCAAAACACGTACAAACTCCAAAACACGTTTAAACTCCGAAGCACGTACAAACTCCAAAACACATGCAAATTCCAAAACACTTACAAATTCGGAAGCACATGCAAATTCCAAAGCACGTGAAACCTCCAAAACACGTACAAACTCCAAAACACAATGGAAGTGCTCCAGGATGCTAGGGGCAGTGTTGAGCTTTTGTTACCTAGTGGCTACACAAGCCAGGACTGGATGTGTAAAGTGCTTTGTGGTCCTTAGGGACTAGTAAAGCGCTATATATATATGTGGCCCGGTCATGGGGAATGAGACAGGACACAGGAAATACTATTTTGTGGGCTTTTTTATTCTCCGACTGTACTCGGAGGAGCACAGTTTTAATTCTGTAGTTTTGAGTGAAACGGCAAAATTTAACTATTCCACTGGCTCAGCCTAAAACTGCCTTTCAGGGTCTGAGACAACAGTAACTATCATATGTACATGTTAAATTCAAACAGTATAGACAACAGTAGTGACCTGTCAAGAAACAAATACAACAAAAAAGAGAAAACAAAACAAATAAACACATTGTTTACATCCCACAACTTCGCAGGTCAACTGGCAATAAAGTGCACTGTAAACTCTCTTTTAAACATACATTTCTATGGGAGAACATCATGAACTCACTTCGGTTTCTCCACACAGCTACTGTGCTAGGACAAGTACACACGCAGGAATCACACAGCAAGTGATCTCCCCTCTGAATCAAACAGAAACATACAGAGTTCTGCAAAGTGAATAACAGTATAAACTTAACTACTTTGAAATCTGTTAGGACACTGTAACTACTCACGCCAACCCGCTCTTCAGTCCCTTTCACAGCACGTGACCATTAAACATGCACCCGTCGCGCGTTAAGAACTCTACAGAAATGGTCACAAACCTGGAGTCATTGCTAAAGAAACTTAGCTAATTACAGTCTACTACAACACTGGTGACAATATTTTGCAGTATGCTACACTTTTTTAGCACATTTACCTCTTGTGTAGCTAGCCACAGAATATTTTGCAGTCTCTTACGGTGTGTTCACACCGAACGCGATGGACGCGAATAGAGCGTCAGGTTTACATGTAAAGTCAATGGAAAAGCGCGATGACGCGCGATTGCGGGTCCCGCGAAAATTCGGAAGCAGATTTGCGTCGCGAAAACGCCAAAACGCGTGAAACGCGCGTCAGTGTAGCGCGTCTGGCGCGTTTGACTCGCGAATAAAACCACGCGCGTGAGTTTTTGTGTTGCATTTTGTGCATACGCGCGTTTCGCGTCTACCGCTCGAGTTGGAAAAATCTGAACTCCAGCGTCAAATCGCGCCCCGACAACCAATCAGGGGCCTGGTGACGTGGCTCTGACCTAGGTCAAAGGGGCAGGTCCAGCCAAAGCCCGAATTCATTCTTCATTCAGTATGGAGGAAAAGCTAATCAGTGCCGTGGCTAATCACCCGGAGCTGTACGATGCTAGCTACTACTTTTACCGAGACAGGAATAAAAAGGACCTAGCTTGGAGACACATAAGTGAGGAGATCGGGCAACCTGGTAAGTTCATTCCTTCTTTTTAATTTTCAGACTGACCCGATGAACCCGCGCAAAAGCTAGCAAGCCCGCCTACTGTCCCGCTATTTTCCCACTGATGTACAAATACCTTTCCGCTAACAAGATAATGCGTTTATTCAGAGGACATCTGCAGGAGAAAGTGGAAGAGCCTCAGGGACACTTATAATAAGGAGAAGAAGACAGAGAAGGAGAAGAGGAGTGGGTCTGCAGCAGGATCGGGGAGAAAATGGAAGTTCTTCGCGGTCATGGGGTTTCTGGACCCCTTCCTCACCCCGCGGGAGACTAGCGGTAATATGGTGCGGACCGTGGAGAACTTCTCCCCCGAGGACCAGGGACAGCCCGGAGAGGCAGCAGGGGAGTGTCAGTCAGAAGGTATGTTTACATTGAGTTAATGTAGGCAGTTAATTTATGCGTGTTGTCATACAGGAACATATTTTGTTTATTAATAAACAGTATACAGTAGTCCCGCTGTTCATCCGTCACTGCCTGCCTTTTCGCTGATTTTTTTTATGGCACCGTACAGCTTTCAACGATGTGCATTGCATTCTGCAGCCCAAATGACAAATCTCCTCCATGTCGTGTCTCCTGCGCTTGCCAAACTTATCATGTTTGGTTTTGATAACCATCATGTCCAATAGAAAAAAACAGCACAAAAACACTCATAACTATGAGCCTCATTCGGAAATACACACCTGCACCGGGAGCAAAAAAGGCGCACAAAAGTGGCGCCGCAGACGGAGAAAAAGCGCGGCATAATACTTTTACGTTTTAAAATCGACAAAGGTTTTCACTTTGAGAATCAACTTGTGAGAACTGTGACTACTGTTCATGTGCTGCAATAAATGAGACCACTGTATATAATAATAAGTATATAAGTATATAATAATATAATATTCTCTATGACTGTTGTCTTCAACCTATATTAACATTAATAATAATATTAACATTTAATATTGTCTTCATAGAGTCAAGTAATCATGCAGCAGAGTCCTCAGCTGTCTCTTCTCCTGGCTCTCCAGTCCCTGGTCCCTCCACTCCTGCTGCTGCACCCACAGGTATGAACATCAAGCACTGACAGCTTTTTACTTGCTTGAATTCCCTTGTGATCACCTTTACTAAATATCTACAACCAATCAGTTTATATCCTGTTTTTTTTTTTCAATTTTGAAAATGAAAATCTAGTAGCAGCCTTCTCATTACTTTGTGTTGTTTTGTGCTGTGTTTTACAGGCCCACAGAGGAGGACAGCTCGAAGGCGGGCGAGGGACGGGTCCCAGGACGGTCCATCGGCGGTGGAGCTGGCCATCCTGGAGTCCCTAAAGAGGCCACGCCCGTCTCCAACTGAACATTTCCTCCTCGGCCTTGTTCCTGCTCTGGAGAGCATGCCGCCTCAGACACGAGAATTCGTGAAATTTCAAATTTATAAATTAGTTTTTGAAAACAGCACAGCTGTGTTAAATTTGGAAACATTGGACCCTAATGATCAGTAGTTTTCTGATGAGGCAGCAGCTCTCCAGGGCAGAAACAATGTTCTTATTTTTCTCCTCCTTCTCCCTGAGGCTCTTCCACTCCAAGCTGGGTCCTTTTTATTCCTGTCTCTCTGTAAATAGTTAAATTTCATATATTTATGATAAATGTTTTTGTTAATGAATTTATATTTTTTCAAATAAACATTTATAATGACAAAATGTCTCTGTTCTACTACACAGCAAATATTGGCACCCGACTTGACACAAGTAGAATTTATTTCATATTATACTAATGACAAAACATACTAATACAGTGGGATGCAAAAGTTTGGGCAACATTGTGAAAAGTAATTATTTTCTTGTACAAATCATTGGTTGTCACAATAAAAATAGTCAGTTAAATATCATATAGGAGACACACACAGTGATATTTGAGAAGTGAAATGCAGTTTACAGAAAGTGTGCAATAACTGTTTAAATCAAGCAGGTGCATAAATTGGCAACACAAAAAAAGAGAAATGAAATAAATATTTAGTGTATATCAATGTGTGTGTCTCCTATATGATATATGTAAGTGACATTTTTCATTGTAACAGTGATTCATACAGGAAAATAATGACTATTAATAAGGTTGCCCAAACTTGTGCACCACTGTATATAGGAACATAGTGAAGACAAGTTACTTAAGAGAGTAAAAATAGGTTCGTTTATTTTGGAGTAGAGCTCCATTTATTAAGAAAAAATTAAAAGGACAGGAACACTCTTTAGAGGTTTGTGGGTGGCCGTTGTGGGGAAGTCACTCGGACTTCAAACAGGCTACTCCTTTGGTTGCCAAGACACAGCTCCCTCCGCCGAGAAGTGAGCCATGAATTTCTCCCTCACCAGGACAGCCTCTCTGGAGGAGTTGTTTGCTGCCATACGACCCAGGCCTTGCAACGGCTCCACCACAGCAGGTGCCCCTCTCTCGTCCACACAGCGCAGAAAATTGTGGAGAACACAAGTTGCCTTCACACACTTCTCCGCTCCGTCTAAATAAAAAGGAGTGAGTATCACTACAAAGGTTAACTCAGTGGTCCTAATGCTCCAGTTTGATATCAGCAAACACCGAGCGCATACATTGATATGACACCACATCTATGCTATCATTCAAACACTGATAACAGCATAAATCGAATTAAATCAGGACTTGATGAGACCTTCTGAGTATCACTAGAAATATTATAAACAGTCGTCTCCGTACCACAGTTTGCTTTCAGTAAACACAGAGAGCATTCACTGATAGCATAGCACATCCATGTTAGCAGTGTATAAATGGATAGTTTAGCATGTATTAGCACAGGTATCAATAAAGGACTACCGTATTAAATACTTTTACTAACCTCAGGCAGATGAACAGGCGCTCTGCAGGTGGGATTGAGCGCCTGTAATTGGTGTCTAGGCGGGCGATTCTGGGACCGACCCGGGGAAGCAGGTCCTCAAACTGGCCGAGTGAAAGACGGTGATATCGCTGAAATCGGCCGTCATCCAGGCGGAGCTCCTGGAGCAAATGGTGAAACTCACCAAACTGCTCACGCCTCTGGAGGACCTGATGGACCCAGGTACGGCGAGGGCGTCTTTTACGCCGCTGCTCTGCTCTCCACAGTACATACAGAAGGGAGACTCTCTCTTCAAGCGCTAACTCGACAGCTGCCATCTTGCAAAGATACCGGTCTGGCACAACTTCCTCCCACATCCCTCCCACATTTCCGGTTCACGCGCGTCAAAATATCATATTTTGAAGCGCGTTGGATTTTTCTTGGACACGCGTTGAGACGCGAATGTGCACGCGTCAAATTAGGGGCGTTTGGGGCGTTTTTGTTCGCGTCCATCGCGTTCGGTGTGAACACACCGTTACTCTCCAGTGCTCCCGCTCACAGCACTCAGTGTGTGACGCAAACTTGAGTGCATGCGTGCTCTGGCTTACAGTGTCTCTTAAAGGGACAGTGTACCCCCAAAATGCGAGGTCTAGTCATCACCATGACAACTCTACAACAGACCTCTGGTAGACAGGCAATCAGTCAAAAACACAATCCCCTCTTTTTAAACCCTTTCCATATCTAGTATTAGTTCACTTGGCTACATATATCTATATGTATATATTCAAATAATTGAAAAAAAATCAAATGCTCTGTCTCTAGGGGCCCCGTATATATATATATATAAACGTATATAAATAAAACCACTTTTTTTTTTTACATTAGTAATTCCTTTTGTGCATAATTTTATATTGTTTTTGATAATAAATTAATTAAAGCAAGAAAATAATCTGATAAGCCGGTTGGGAGCCGAAAGAGCCGAAAGAGACAGTTCTTTAAAAAGAGCCGGAATTCCCATCACTAAAACGAAGCCTGGTTAGCTAGCAGAGCTCTCACAGATTCCAAAACACCAAGTTTCACCATCCTCTGGCCAAAATTCACTGAACCAGCTGCAATAGAAGAAAGAAAATCACAAAAATGTGTAGCTTAACAAATGCGCTAACACAAAGCTTTGCTTGCATTTCCGGTTCCCTTTGTTGTTTTTCACCAGTAGCTGATAGCTGCTGTAGATAGTAGATGTAGCTTCTGATAATTGCCTCACTAACACCATGCATCTGAGCCACTTCCGCCAACAATCGCCATTTTCAGCCCAGTTATGCCACCTGTTGTAAATTTAGGGCCATGTGGGGTTTTCGCTTTGCAACTTGTGATTGGTGGAACTGACGTGAACGCGGCATCATTACCGTGATTCTATTGGCTCAAATTATTAAAAAGCGGTGTCAATCTTGCAAATCAGCCAATAGAAGCCAATTCATTGATTCATTATTTTGGGCATTCAAACGGAATTAAATATTTTTTTCTGTTTACTTCCTAAAAAATTCAGCTGACATATGGTCTCTAGTGTGCCAAAATTGGACAAACTGCACAATGCCTGAATATTTATTTATTAAATGTACAGTCATTTTTCACTGTTTCACATTAGAAGCATAAATCTTTGCACAGAGGATGTTTATATGTTGATTACTGATTTTCTGAATTAAAATCTGAACTAAAGCATAATTTTAAAGGGGTTATATGCTAAAAAATAAAAACAATTGGAGGAAAAAATTGACTTACTTTTTCTGTGTTCCAGCTTATTCACTTTGACACAGTAACATCTGCTGCAATATTTACACCTCTGATGAAATCTCACAAGTGTTAGTTTATTTTAATACCAAGATTGTTTACACAGAGTTTGTTTTTGCAGAGAAATACTCCATTCATTTTGGGCATGTCATGTTCGAGCAGGGAGCTCAGAAAGCCCTTTTGGTAGTAACAGATTAAGAAAACCTCTTTCCTTTAGCTAGAACACTTACGATGGATCTTAAATCGGCCTTCAATGCAACAATGGAGTGGCTAATGAAAAACTGAGGTCATGGAATGGCCTAGCTAGTCTCAATCTTACTGCTATGTATCCTGATATGTATGCAAACCTGGTAACAAGAAATGTTTCACAGATATGCTTGCTAACAAGGGTTTCTCCACCAAATACTAAGCCATGTTTTGCTTAATGATCAAATACTAATTTCACTCAATGACTTGTAAATCAATTTATAACTGTTATATAATCTGTTTTTTTATTTGGTTGATATTCTGTCTGTTATAATTAGAGACTGTTATTTTTTCTTAAATGTGTAATATCTATTCAACTATTTGCTGGCAAGTGTTGGTGTAGAAAAAGGTGAACCTAATTCAGAACAGGAAACAGGTGTAAGGCACCATAGTGGTACTTTAATTCAGCTTGCAAGGCTTACATTTTAATAGATTAGCAAAGAATTATGTGCAGCTGCTTTAGACTTTCATTTAGCTAGAGTCATAAAGATGTAGCTGCAAATACAAGAAGAGAGCGAATGTTCAGCCCGAAATGTTGTTGTTACCGCAGAACCTTCCAAGTTGTCCAACGTGATTGGAACAACCTTAACAGTCTGAGGTTTGAAGCCTTGATTATATCCTTCTGTTGCAGACATTGAGACAATTATAGATAGATACACAGACAGATATGATGGCCAAGTAATCATTCCTGGTATACGTCTTTGAAATCTGCTTAGTCTGTAGTCCTTTCCACCTTTACTGACAGCTTGGTCAGCACTGTTCCCTGTGAGCTTTGGACTCAGACTTTGTCCATGACTTTGTTTAGAAATTTCCTGGAGAGAATTTCAAGATGAAACCGAAAGGCAGTGGGTTTGACTCTTGGTGGTCTCAGCGGTCTATTGGGGGAGACTGCATCATAGTGTACCTATGATGACTTCAGGGTTAACAACTATATGCAGATTAGTCAATGAGAAGTGATTTGAGTTCAATTTTATGAAATAGCTGATTGAACCACTGCAACTTTGAAAGCATCCTTACAAGGGCTTTAAAAGTTTTGCACATTGCTGCATAGCATTACCTTTTCATTATTTAAATTATTTTATATAGTCTTTGTTTTTACACCTTATTTATCTTTATTTGTGTTTCTCTCATTTGTCATGAAGACAAAAATGTTTCCTAAGTCCAGCACATTTCTGAACCTGCTACATAGTGTTTATTCACAATTCATTATATTCCAGTATAAAGCCTATGTGTTTTAATTCATTTACTTTAGTCATTTTAAAATAACTTTAATTGTGTAGGCAATGTAATGCAGGCTTCTTTCTTAGATTTTACTTAATAAAACATCATGGATTAATTGTTTAGAGGATGGACAACATTTTGGTTTGGGTTACTTAGCACTTGACTGTCTGCAACCCATGGCTAGTGGCACAAATCTTAGATGCTACTAGTGTCTGTCCTTCTACAGATTTGGGTTCCTGCAAGCCTGCACCAGTTCTCACAGTTTTCAGCAACCTATTAAAAACAGCTCAAGGACAAAATCCTGCCTTGACGAACACCATGTAAAACAGCACGTGTATTTGAGGTCTAGTAGTATGACTTTACTGCACAGCTAATTAGAATTTCAATTAGACTTTTTTTTAATCGTAAGTCCCCACAGAGCTGTTCTTTTAGAAAAATGGTAGAGCAAAACTTCTAGCTGGAAATGTGCAGTGAGCTCTTTATTCAGCTCTAACAGAGAGAAATAAAGGCCTTAAGAGAAAACAAGACTTGTCATTTAAATATGTCAGTGTGGGAGGATGTCTCTGTGAGCCATTTGAGCCATTTAGTATGTATGTATTTATAAATCTTTACTCTGGTATGCTGTTACTTTGCAGGTTGTTGAACTTTTTTTTAAAATTATATAACACAATGAATCAACAAAAACATTCTCTGTGTTGACAGAGTGCTGACTCACTACTATTTAGGATATGTAACTTGTACTTTGCTCTTCTGCTTGCTTATTGTGGGTGTGGAAGTCTTGAGAACCAATAAAAAAAGATCAGGCAAATAAAGAGCATCTCTCAAGGCTCTCGGTATATATCAACAGTGCTGTATCTTTATGACAAGTTACATGTTTGGCTCCTTTTAAGAGTGGTTTAAGAAATCACTGACATACAATTAAAAACAGCACTTTAAATAAATATTTTATTTGAAAATAAATACATTTTCTTCAAATATAATCAATAACATTACAAAAGCTTTGTGGAAGTGGGAAAGGAGGAGGATGAGGAGAATGTGTGGGGGAGGGTAGGCGGGTGGGTTGTCACCCAAATTAATGGTGTGTAATTTGGAATAAGGATTACAATCTCACATGTTTATCTACCATTGTAAGACAAGCTCCCACAAAGTACTGTGCTGTACATTCTCAGCTGCTTTGTGAGAAAGCAGTGGCATTCCTCTTGCATCCTTCAACACATGCAGTCCACTTGGTCTTAAAGCTTCACGCCCTGCACCCAAAAACATCTACACACTTTTTTGCTAAACAAACAAATAAACAAAAAAAGTAGGATATAATCTCTTGTCAATACATCAAAATCAGCCACTGACTTACATTTATTTCTGAAAATGCCTTTTTAAACATTTTTTTTGAAAGTACCTTAAATGTATCTAGATCAGCTTCAGCTCTAGTCTACAGTACAAAGATACAATACACAAAAAGGCTGCGCTTGTTGATACAGCGGTAATCAGAGGCCACTGTCTTGCTAAGGCCAGAAGAAGTTCCACCTTAACTATGAGGTTGTGAGTGTGTCTGCAATTCTGGCAGGGAGAAAGTGAAGCAGAGTGCTGGCACTTATTCTCTCTTTACAACAGCATTTCAATGCCCATTGTTGGACTCAAGAGCTTCAAGATGGCAGATCTCCAGTGAGACGCAGGAATCGCAGCACAGGTGTGTTGGAACAGATTAACACAGTGTCGCCCTGGCTCTTCTGACAGTTCCACAAAGAGCACAGAAAGTTATCACGCATCCAACCTGCTGTGGAAAGGCTTCACCTTTGACCAAAAACCTAATTACTTTTAGAAAAAGTCATCATATATGTCCATTTTATAATTACGGAGTCACTAGAGAATGCACAAGCCGACCTCAGTAAAGACAAGCATGTGAGAACATGTAATTCAAATCCTGTCAGTAGAAACACAGCAGAACAAGCTCATTTATGGCAAAAAACATCAGCTTTGCTACTTGTTTGCTCTTCCAGTCTAATGAAATCAATGCCACAGGTAGTGACAGATTTAAATAATGATTAAACTAAGTGCTGCACCGAGTGCTGTGTCCACGCATTGTGTCCACAGGCCAAACTCTCTCTCTCTATCATTCCCTCTCTCTGCGCAGTCTCTTGATCGGTTTACCAACCGATGACTTTTGGGATGAGGATGCCCTTCGGTGGGATTTAAATACCTAATTCCACAAACGTACACACTAAGCACACAAAGACTGCAATCAAATGCATTTTTTAAAAATCCTGTTTTGGAAAACAAATTTAAGCATTAGCTATGCCACCAGTAACTGATTTTGTTGTGGGTCTAACTTTCCTTAACACTTTAAATAGGCCATAATTATGCAGTTTTTGAGATGCTAAGAGGGCATTCACCTTGTATCTGTTCTTGCAGTTCTATACAGCAGTAACCTGTCTTGTAACACATATATGAATGTCAGACATGGAGTGGTGAGACTGATGCACAAATAAAAGCTTTGTTAAAGCCAAGACTCAAGGAAATGTGCTACTTTGCCAATGTTTCAATCATGGTTACTTAGCAGGAAACAGATGCAATGCAGATTTCACCTAGCCAGTCAGTTAAATGACATTATAAGTGAAATAATCAATGAAGCACATTTTACCCACAAAAGAAACTAAAATGTGCCACTCTGGAATGATGCACAACTTCATTTCCCTGCTCTTCAAGGAAATGTCATCTTTTGAAGAAAGTCCGTTTTGAAGAGCCAGCCTTCAATATGCACACAAAAATCCTTACTTCCTCATATAAGCAAATTCAGAGAACTACCTTTTTATAAATTTGTATGATCTATAGTCTGCTACTAGTTAAAATTGTCATCAGAGATAAAACATTTTAAAAGATTACACCAAATCTGGTGGACCCAGAATGACAGTCTTTTAGGTCAGCTTTTCTCATTGTGTTTGTTAAATTTACAATTGTCCAAAAGCCTTGGCACTGTAGGCACATGTGCTGTGGGCCAGATGGGTACAGACGGAGCCCGCTGCATCAGGATGCCCCAATTTGGCCAAAGGCAGCGGATCTTGCTGGCACCGTCTCAAAGCAGAGAAACCTGGTGGTTTTTCTGCGTTTTTGCCCATTACAGTTCTTCAACAACTCACAGGCATGTCATCGTGACGTTGTACCAGACACTGTCATATACACAGATACAGAAATACCCAAACAGAACAGGGGGATTGTCTCCTCTCGCTGTGCTACTGTGGCCATTCAGTCATTCTTTGGGCTGTTGAATCCAAACAAACCAAACACTTTTCAACTAAATTCCTCAACAGCTCACTGTGCTCGGCTGCTGTTTGCACACAAAGTCTGATATGAAGTCAAACTCATTCTGTCCTAGGAAGAGCTCAGGTAGCTCCTGAATGCGATCTAAACCAAATTCCAGTACCAGTGAAGTCAGAACCTCCTCATCGATCAGATCCATGTCCATACCATTCAGCCCCAAAGGCCCACTAATGTGTTGCATGCTGGAAAGCTGGGCCGGACCCATCCGGTACTGTGGACCATTCGGCAGATGGTGACCATTAGTTGAGCTCAGCGGGTGTCCGTGATACTGAGTGTTGAGTTTTTGCAGGTGCATGCTGGCCATGAGCTGCTGCGAAGTGAGATTCCCAGGGAGGTACTGCTGTGGGTGTCCTCCCTGCTGCTGCTGCTGCTGCTGCTGCTGCTGCTGCTGCTGAGAGTGCAAGTGGTGGTGCTGTTGCTGTTGCTGTGGACACTGGCCATTGTACATCATGTTACCAGACATCATTTGGTGGTGGTGGTTGGCCATGGGAGCTCCATTCACAGGGACCATCCCTCCAGGTCCCACCATGCCCGGTCTCTGTCTCATGGCAGCTTCCATATTGCTCTGAGGGTTCCTGCCATAGTGCATTACCTGGCCATTGGGCAGACTGCGCTGGCAGTTGTGCTGTGGTGGCCCAGTCATGCCCATCCTGAAGCCATGGTTCATGGGCATCATCATGTGTTCAGCCATGTCGCCCTACAAAACAATAACAACCAGCACAATATACCATTAGATTTGAAATAGAACCCATTGCATAAAGTAGACAAGTTTAATATATGTACAGTTTAAACTGGCAAGAACCCACTTTACATATTGCAAAAGTTCTATTTATTCATAAGGACAAGTGAGAAACCAGCTTTTTAAGGGCTTTCTAGAACAACAAATAAGGAATAACTCAAGGAGAACTCAAGCAGGTTTTTTGGATTGCCAAGATAGCTAATGCTAAAGTTGTTAACTTTCATCAATGCAATTAAATTAAATTTAACCGTTTGAACATCTTCCAATGATCTAATATTTGGTAAAGGAAAAAAAAAATCAATTGTATTTGGTACAATTCACCAAAAAGTGTTGTCAACAGGTTTAATTTGGGCTGGACATAAAAACTTTAAAAACCTGCATTACAAACAAAAGTTGTGTGGAAGATCTGGACTGCTGTATGTATTACACCAGCTTATTTAAGTAATTGTGCATCTTATCTAAACCTCCATTTTTGCATTTTCCATGTAATTATGTCACCATTGCATGTAATAATTTAGACACATGAAATGTTCCTGGAGCTCCAGCTATTTACATATGATTTATAAAAATAATTTTAGAGCAAAATAACAATTTAAACCTGCAGCTATATCCAACTTGATCCTAAAAAGTATGTGTATGCATATACAACGGTATATAAAAACATGCTGACCAAGCACAATATTTTAACCCAATTGTGCTGTAAATCTATTGTATAGGTCCCTACA
The DNA here is from genome assembly GCF_963576455.1 of Neolamprologus multifasciatus. Lineage (NCBI taxonomy): Eukaryota > Metazoa > Chordata > Actinopteri > Cichliformes > Cichlidae > Neolamprologus > Neolamprologus multifasciatus. The sequence goes on from NC_140459.1 coordinate 25,594,892, forward strand.
GTCTTTTCAAATAACACCTATAAACACATCTATATGTTAGCATGTATAAATTAAGACAGCTAAAATCTCAGTTACCAGTTAAAGGCACAGAAACACACAAAAACTGACTGCAGATGATGGAAAAACTACGATTCAGTGACCAAGTTGGGATATCTTGATCTTAGCTGATCAGGTGAGACCATTTTGCTGTCATGCCTCTCTTCGGGGGCTTATGATTTAACAAAGGTGTGACACTGCATCACTTAATTCAAGTCCCTTGAAACAACAAAACAACAAAACAAACATAATTGGTTCAAAACTTATTTTCCTCGCTTCTATGATTTCTGCTTCTCTATTTGAACACTTTAATTTCCTGTGTGGAAAAAAAAAAGAAAAGTCAAAGCCTCCAAAATTACACCATCAGTGAATTACCCCTCAGTCTCACACTAACAAGGGAGGGCAGCAATACCCTTGCAGCCCAAAGGACACAGAGAAATGCTTTTCAAGACCACCCCCCTCAAGCTCAACACACAACACCTCTGTCCTTACTAAACATCTCACATTAAGATTTCCTACATGGCAAACAGATCCTACTCAGTGAACATAATTAGCTTGTTAAAATGATGACATTATTCCATGAGCTGCCTCTAAATGGGATGGTTGTGAAAACAGATCTAGAGCAAACCATGAAAAGAATGCTTGAGTGTGGAAAAACAAAGAGGTTTCAGGTTTTTAAAATACCACCATCCTAGAATGAACTCAGCCTTTGCCCCTGGCTGCTTGTATCAATTCAACCCTTTTAGTGCTGATAAAACAAGAGACTTTCCTCAATAGCCTAAACCATCCTTATAATATTCTGCTCTTGTGATATCTAATTATATCCCCTCTGTGGAGCTTATGTACTGATCGTTATTATAATTCAAATGGCACTTTGATAGTCTGAGGGACGATAATAGTCATTATTACAGAAGCACAAAACCTCTTTTTTTATCCACATCGTTACGGATTCTTTTTATCATTTGGTGCGATAAGACCGCAACAGAAAACCTATAATGCCGTTAAAGTAAGTGGCAAGGTGAAATATGATTGATTCCGTCCGAATCCAACCAGTCTCTCTATGTGTAATTATGTAGCGAAATACGAAAATACTCCACAGGACAAAGGCGAAGAGGTGCCTTTCAACCTGTTTTAAATAGCAAGATGACACCTACCCGATATTTTATTGTGGAATCGGCTGAGAAGTTGGATCAGTGCCGGCGTAGTTCCTTCAGCTGATGCTCCGGCTACATGCAGCCCTGCGGCGAACTCTGCAATGTCTCGGCAGTCAGAGGAGTTTGTTTTCTGGGTCATCTCAGGGATTATGTACATCTATAAAGCACAGAGAGAGCGAGAGAGAGATAGGGAGAGGAGGAGCCACCTTCCTCTCCGTCTCCTTTGTTGCTATTGGTCCGCCCCCTTAATCACTGTGCAAAGAAACGTTCGCTAACTACTTCCACGGATACGCCAGAGCAGAAGAGACCCGTTCAGCCCCGCTGTGGTCCCGGGGTGATTTCACTGCCGCCTGCTTTCATTACACTTTATATACTTTTATTAGCAATGATCCATACTCTCTTAACTGGAAGAGTTCTGTGCAAAGCGCATCGGTAAAGACTGTAGGCAAAGCAAAAGCCCCACAGCTGTAGAGGAAATCATTTGAGCAAGGTGTTTTACAGCATTACTCCGGAATAGTTCTGTACTGTAAAGTCCACTATAAAGTTTCATTATAGAGCACTTTTTAAAAAGTGTTTACAGTGGAAAGAAACAGTAAATAAATGGACTGTTCATAGAATAGGAGAACAGAAAAAAAACTAACCCGCTGAAAATTACAATTACAAAAAAGACAAAGAGCAAACTGCTAGAAGGAAATGTTAAAATAGGCTATTACAAAAGGGACGGGGATTTAGAGTAAATTCCAACAAATTACTATTAAATTCCATTGTGTAACTTGTAGCTTGTAGATAAGCTTACAGAACTTTAGTCATTTCATCTCTCTGGTGCTAGGGCTGCTTTCCCATTGTGTGGCTTTCTCTTGCAACCTTTGATGATGCTTCTGGTTTTGTCATTACCATGTCCACTTTACATTCTGTAGTATTTTCCATAAGCAACCAACCCTCTGCTTCCTGGTCACACTGCCAGTCTACAACAATGGCCAATATGATATACGTTAAGGGACACAGTAGCATAAACCAAACCCAGGCTCTGAAACTGCTAACATCTTAATCTAGACAGTTTAAAAAAAAAAAAAAAACAGATCCACCATACTAGCGAGGGTCCTCTATGCTTTCCAGTTTCTTGTGACTACACTAACTATGTAAGCCATTTAGGCAGACTTCAAAAAAAGGACTAACTACTTATCTGCGGTGTCTATGCAGTTATCTGTATTCCTGTGCACAACCAAGTATAATACTCCTCTAAGTCAGTCTAAACTTCAGGTAGGCTGTTCAGCTAGGACTGTGAAGGTTCTGCTTCCTTTGTTTTTAAGTGTAGGCATATGACAAGTTCACACTGCACAGCACAAGAAGGTCACCCTGGCACGTTCTTTCATGGACCTGGGCAAGCTTAAAGGAAGACTTGACTTTAGTCACCAACCAGTTGTAGCTTGCCTGCCAGTTGTCATTGGCAACCTATGTGATGTCATCTTTAATGACGTGCCATTAAAGACTACCTAAAACAGGAATGTAAACAAACAATGGCTGGGATGATACTGGCTGTCGTGTGTATGTAAAATAAAGAAAGCTAAAGCAACCACGTATAAGTCTATTTAGCTGGCTGTTGAGAAGCGTTCTAAATAAGGATGTAGTTACTTTACACCGATACAAATTGCACTGATAATGCAATGATACAGTTGGTGATTTCTTTTTTGATTTTACATTTCATTTTCCTGTTGCCATGTTGTTATTGTGGAGTCTAAACATAGCATTAGGAATAGTCAGAAGAGCTACATTTATGAACTACATGGAACAGGCTACTACGCCTAGGGTTAAAAGTTTTAATGCCTTGGGCCAACCCCATTGTGGACTTTATAAATAAAACATCAAAAGTGCAGAGATGTTTGAAAAGTTGCAATATGTTTTTGTTTTTAGCACCTTTTACATTCTTTTTGAAATAAATGACTACTGACGCTATTTAAAGATATCTACAAAAAATGGAATGTATGGATGTATGCCCTGAAACTATCCTTTTTTCTATGAAGGTGTCGGGTAACAGCGAAGGTAAAAATGGCAACACTCATACAACCACGAGAACCTCCACATAGCACCTTTTAATAATAATACCTGCACTTGCCACAGCCAGCAGAAGAAATGTCTTTGTGGTAGCTGTGCAGAGGTTTGTACAGAGCCCTGAAATGGACTGGTAACCAGCATAAGCTGTTAAAAGACCCTAATGTGCCACCTTAACAGGCAATTTCAGAACTGTGTTGAGCTCTAAAACCACACTGAAATCTTTCACGCACACATTTATACTCATGTTCTATATAGAGAGATTTTTCACTACAAAATTAAAGGTTAGCAAGTAGAATTTAGGAATCATTAAAACAGTTGGGACATGGAGCACTTTTTATTATTGTTACTGTTATTGCAAATACAGCACCAGTTTCTGCAACTGCAAAATTTCACAGTTTTTCTGTTCCTAGACTTATTAGCTTGAGGAAATAATATTACCTAAAGCCATAATCAGTGCATTTTTGTCCTGAGCATATAGGTATGAGAATAATGTAAGGGTACATGTACAATAATAACTATGAAATAAAATCACTGGACCGTATCCATGAGGAAATTGTACACCGTTCAAACTGTATACCCCTCACAGACATTATAATATAATTTGCCTTATACATAATATAAGATAAATACATTTTATTTTTAGGAGACAGTGTTGCACTAAACTACTAACAGACAAAGACAAAAAAATTACGCATTAACTTCACAGTGAAATATCTTGGTACTTATGTCAAAACTTCAAAGTAAAATTCAGAAAATCCTTTGTGTTCCGAAATCAATCCACCTCCGTCCTGTTCCAGAGCCAGCTCACACCAGCTAGTTCTTTTGTTTTTGGGCTGTCTTCCTGTGTGGGGAAAGTTAGGCCCCCTCAGCAGGAGCTTGGTATGTATTCCTGTTGACATACACACACACCCTTTGCCGTAGAGGAATGTGTCCTATTTTTGGGCCCCTAAAGTCATCCAGACTCGCAGCCTCTTTCTAATCCTCTTTTCACTTGACCATTGTGTTTATTGTCTGGGAGAAGACTGTATGATTTGGTCTGCAGCCACAGGCTCTTCACTTTATTTAGGAGATGTTGATTTCAGTGAGTACAACTGGTTATTTTGATGAATACAACTACAACTGTAGTTCTTTAGGGTGCAGACTTCCAGAGATTCAATTACTGAATACTTTTCCTTTCTCAGTACTTTGTGCCTCTCTCACTTGAATTATTGCCCTTTATTTAATTCTGTTATAACTTACTTTTAAATAAGTAAGTTAATTAAAATAGCATTATGCATAAATGCATAAATGCATAAATGTAACGAGTTAATAATTTACAATAATAGATAGATGTTTTGTCTGGAAATGTATTTGCACTCTATGTATCTGTACCCATATGTAATTCATTTTATTTCATATTTTACTATTGAGAAGCACTTTGGAGTACCTCTGGTCTTTTAAATGTGTTATACAAATAAAGTATTGATTGACTGATTGACTGACTGATTGATTGATTGATTGATTGATTGATATATGTAGTTCCTGTATAGCTAAAATTCATTTTCTGTTATATTTTGAAGGAAACATGTTTTACTGTAGTCACATAATCTAGAATTCAAAAGATGAGTCCATTCTGGAAACCCCTCAAGAGTTCAGCCAAGGAAAAGAGTCTTCAACACTTATATCAAACCATTATTTTAAATTAATTTCACATTATTTGGCCAGCAGTCCCAATCCATCCAGTATATGATTATTATCCGAATAATAACCGGAAAGAAAGAAACTAAATAATAGAGATATGTTCATTACAAAGTGTTTTTGAAACAGCACAAACATAGTCTCAGACAAAGTATATTTTCTTCAAAATTAAATTTTGTGTGCTGTATAAGAACAGACTTTTAGAGAGAGAAGAATATAAGCCAAGACTGTATAATTCACATATATGGAAAGCAGATATAAAGTTATATTTTGTAATTTTTACACATCTATCTTGATAGAGAGATAGAATAGATAGCTAGATAGCTATATAGATTAGATTATTTTATCTTTAGACATAGCCAAGCTGGCTTTTTCTTCTTTTATTCAGCCTTTATTAAAGAAAAATAAATCCACCCAAAGTCACTTCTAAATCACACTTATTACAACTTTCTCAGCTAGGAAGAGTGAATTCTTGCTCATTATGTGGCTACTAAACTGGGGAGAATCACTCTATTTAGTCAATAAATTATCCAATACCTGTGCAAAATAGCAAGTGTTAATTTTAAGATTTTTTAAAAATGGAAAATTAAGTGAATGAGTGGGATTTACAAATGCTGGCAGCTTTGTTACATTTGTATGGAGGCAGATTAGCCGTGTCCTCATGTTAGTGTTGCTAAGCCAAACTTCATGGTTCCTAAGGAATCTTAAAAAACAACCTCTGAGCACCTACTCTGCCTCCCAAGCCAATGCATAACTATACTGATGTGAAAAGGAAAGTTTTCACAGGACTCAATGTAGTCCAGTCTGAAGATTTGGACTTTGACTGGGGCCATTGTAACAGCTTGATTCTTTTCTGTTTAGTTATTCTGTTGTAGATTTGCTGGTGTGCGTGGCTTCACTGTCCTTTTAAATAAAGCAGGTTCGACCAAGTTTCAGCTGTTGGAAAGATGACCTCACATTTGAGCTCATCTCAGTAGTATATTAAACTACAGATATTGTTTTACCAGTAATAGATTTAACCACAAACATTTGAACATGCCTGATTATTATGCTATCTGTCCATTCAGTGAACAGTTTTGCCAAAGCATTCTTCTGGGTTGTAGACACACAGTGTTGGGAAGGTTACTTTTAAAATGTATTCCAAATGTATTTTGTAACGTATTCCGTTGCGTTACTCACTGACAGTAATGTATTCAATATACTGGATTACTTAATATATTATCATGCTTTTTACAACTACATGAATGTACTATTGCTGTGTGATTTATTACTATTACTGAAGGTTACTCGCCATAGCAATACAAACTGGATTTCTAAATCGTAATATAAAATGAGTAACAGTAGGGTGGACATTAGGTCATTAGATCTCGTATAGAAAACCATATATATAAAACAGGTCTGCGGCTCTGAACTGTAGTAAAGGGACCTCTGGCTAATATGCCGGGTTCTGTTTCGGGCTCGTAGCTGAAAACTAGCTTTATTTTGTTGTCTGGGTCAACTTTGCCAGCAAGAGACAGAGAGAGGTGTTGAAAGGCTGCGCTAACGGAACTTATTGTTTTGGAGGAAAACATGAACACAGTATAGAGTTGAGTCTTAATAGCTTACTTACAACTGGGCTACACTGCCCATGAGACTACATTCTTTAGGGCTCTGCCTGTTGCCTTCATATTAAATAATTTTTTGAACAATAATTAAAAAAAATATTTCTTCACGTCATTATGCAGGCCGCAAGTGGGGGTGACATGGGCCGCGAGATTGAGACATAGGCATTAGAGCCTCTTAATGGCGTGGAATTACCAAAAATAGAGAGGGGACAGCCTAATATATGAAAAAAGAAAAGACTACCGTGTAATCCATTTATTTCAGCAAAGTAACTGTATTCTGAATACCGCCTTTTTAAACGGCAACTGTAACGGAATACAGTTACTCATATTTTGTATTTTAAATACGTAATGCCTGTACATGTATTCCGTTACTCCCCAACACTGTAGACACAGTATATTTGGGACTGAATTCAGGCTTCAGTATTTACAGACTTATATAAAAGGTTGACATTATGAGCTGCAGAGTGGCACATAGGCTGAAAACATCCATGCTTCCAGTATGAGGTTCCACACATGGGAGACAAATAACACATGTGCACATGACTTAAGCAAATCGACTGAATACATCTTCATCAGTTTTAAGTTTAGGTAGGTGTGATGATAAAAGACAACTTGCTTGTTTCATGATAAGAATATGAGCCTTTATACTCCAGGACAATGTGTAACTCATTTGTTTATGGAATTCTATGGAAAACTGCAACATTTTACTGCATGTAATAATGGGAACACTCTTCAGACTATTCTGCTTATTTGACCTTGTCTGAGAATTACTTGCTGATCTTAGTGAGACAGGAAATGTGTTCTGACAGTTAGCCAATGACACAGCTGCACTTTGGTATTGATCTTTACTCGTGTAGACTGCATTCCATCTATACCATGACTCAGGGGTCCAACATACTATGCTTTTGCAGCTTTGTATCTACATGTTATTACTGTTGTGCAACATTATGTAATGACCATAGCTTCTCTGCAACTTCTGGATTGGATGTAAATTGTTTATATGTATCTGAGCAGATAAAAGACAAAACCATCCCTTGACCAATTATTTCTGACTCTTTAGCACTCTTTCTTTCTATTAGTCCCTCACGCTGTATATGTGCAGGTTTCATATTACCGAGTGCTTCTTGTTACCCCTTTCTTTCCAACCACCCACAGCGCTACTCAACCTGGTTCATTCACACTGAATATCACTCTGTTGCATGTTTATTCCAATAAGGTCTTCATGTATTGCCACAACATGATTAATGCATTTTTAAAATGCTTTAATTAATTCATTAATTAATGCATTTAAAAAAATGCAACTTTTGTCAGCAATAGGACAGAGCCGCACACAGGGTAATCACATAGAGTATAAAAGACCACTGCTCCAGCTGCTGTCCCTCTCTGCCAATTGGCCTCATCCAGGGAGAGAGGGAGAGAAGGCACCATCAAACAGATTTGTAAAAAGGTCACTGAAATAAATTGCCTCTTAGGTACAGTAAAATGTGTTTCAGTCGACAGTACAGCAAGGAAAACTACAGTATAATAGGCTACTGCTTCTACTCATTGAATGTTTTTTTTAAACTGAAGTTTTTGCAATTTTAAGGATCCTTAAATAATTAGAATTTAATTATTTATACATTATACTGTTTGATTTACAACAAGGAAATATATATACTGTATGCACAGTATTTGCTTCCTTGTTGTGAATAGCAGAGTGCTCTTTTTTGTCTTTCCTTTCTCTTATACTAGACCGACCTGCTACTACACCTGCTGCTCCATGTAGTAGAAACAAGGGCATATGTTGTTTTATAACCCTATGTTTGAGCGTGTGCTACCACATCCTTTCATGCATCTGTGCTCAAGTTGCTGTTTCTCTACTAATGTCTGTGTTAGCATGGGGGGAAGGGGGTCTTGCTCTCAAATTCCTCGGTCTCTTGATGTGAGCTGTGTTGTGCTTCAGCAGTTCCATTTGGCCTGTCTCACCACCCCATCCGGCCCCCATTAGGCAATCCTTGCAAGTCTTGATTGCCTGGATCAGGTCTGGTCCTGTTAAGTCATTGCTTATTGCCTACTGACACTCTCACCTGCAGATTAACATGAAGAGGTTGTTACTAATATGCTCTGTATATGAAAAGCAATAACACAAAGCTGCTACAGGAACTAGTGTAATACTGTTTGTTTATTTATAGTGTTTCGTAAGACCTTCCTTTTCAGAGAGAAACACACTGACAAATCTCAAGCTATGTTTATCAGAAAGAGTTACGTAATTCAAATTTTTATGGGGAATGGACTGTGTATCTCTAGTGCTCTCCCATGTAAAAAAACATTTTGCTACTAAAAACGTGCTTTTCGTTTTGTAGAGGTGTCCAGCTACCACTGTAGCCTTTTCTTGTACTCTCACTTTAACCATATCCTGCTTACCCCTGGATTTCCATCCATTCATCCATCCATCCATCCATCCATCCATCCATCCATCCATCCATTTTCTTACACTTATCCAACATAGGATCATGGGGTGATGGGCTCTATCCCACCTTTCAAAGGTAGGATACACCCTGGACAGGTCACTAGTCTAGACTGGTCCAATCCAGAGACATACAACCAATCACACTCACATTTACACCCACAGCCAATTGAGAAGCGGCAGTAAACTTAACCCATGACTTTCTTGGGTTTGTGGGTGGAAGCCAGAGTATTTAGAGAGAATTTGTGTGAGCATGGGAAGGACACGTGAACTGCATACAGACTGTTTTTTGTTCGCTTTTTTGTGTCTTTTTCTGATTAGCCTACTTTTGCTATCATGTATGACAGTCATCAAATGGAAATGTGAAATTCCACCAGCAAAATCCAGGAATGAATTTTATTAGATGTGACTGCAACACCAGAGAAAGACATCTGGATCTAAGAGAAATTAATACAACAATACTTGTTACACTTGAGTGACGCTAGACTTAAGAAGCAAAAGCAGATAAGGTATTTCCCAAAATGTGTAATTATTACTTAAAGGCAGTGTTGGGACTAACGCGTTATTAAGTAACGCGTTATTAAGTAACGCGTTATTAAGTAACGCGTTACAGTAACTGCGTTATTATTGTGGTAACGAGCACGGTAATTAGTTATTATGCCAAAATCAGGAACGCGTTAGTCGTTACTGGGATTTAGATAGGGTCGTTACTCGTTACTTCGTGTGGCTATCGCGGAGCTTCCACAGATTCAGTAACATTAGCAAGTGTTGGAGGCAGCAGGTGGATGAGGGAAAGTGGACGCAGAAGGAAAAGAGACCCGAGGCGGCCGCCGGTCCAAGTATGAACTGAACTTCAGGTAAGAAGTTATGACCTGCAGTCTATCTGTCAGATATAAACCAAGTTTAGGTGGAGTTTAATTTCGTTATTCTGACTTTTTCCATACTGTATACTAGCTAGCATGACAGAGTTTCTATACAGCTGGGTGGGTGCTATGAAGTTAATGATGTTGAACTTTATTTTGTTCATAAGTTATTAGAGTTGCCAACCGTCCCGTCTGGTATTCAGAGAAAATATTACGCGTTTCTTATTGAGGTGAAAAGGAACAGTTTGTCCCGTAATTCAGCTACAATGAAAAAGACACAAAGCTGGAGTTATTCTGTGTCTTTGCTGCACAGCTGCCTCTTCTTCTTTCATTCTCCCCCCTCCCTCTCCCGTTTCTACTTCAATCATGAAAACTCATCAATGATCAGCTGATCGGCTCTCTTGTTTGTTTATCGCCCACTTTGCGCCAGAAAGAGGAAACCAGCCGATGTCGCGTTAAACAACAGCAGCACTTTTAAGCTTGATCAGCTGTTTTTAGAATTGATTTAATATTAATTTCTAGTATCAGCTGATGTTTGCTGGAGCCACAGCTGCAAAAAAGCTGCTGGTCATGATATCGGTTTGGTTATCTGGTGAGAGGGAAACATGAAGATGAAACCAGGAGATGTCCTTACTGAATCATCAGAGCTGAACAGGTGATGGAGAAACAGGTTTACCTTTTAGGTGACATAAATGAGTTGAAGGGAAGTTATGAACTGTTTCTGAGAGACAGATAACCCCAGGATCCTTTTTAGGTAGTTGACAGCTGGTAACTGTGCAGGTGCGGATCTAGCAAAGTTTTGCCAGGGGGGCAGGTACGGCATTAACAGGGAGAGGTGGGCACAAAGAAATACTTTCCTTTCTTATTCTCATTTAAAATGTCTAGCTTTTAAAAAATAATTATCTCAATCTTACAACAAACGATTGATGCATATATACCATCAAAACAGTGTACATCACTGTCACAGCAGCGTTTGTTTTCATTCAAAGGCTTTATGATTTTTCCTATAATGGTGGGCCAGTCTCTAGTCAAAATGCCCGTCCAGCCCTGTATGCAGCTCATCTGCAGTCTGGAGTTACCTACATCTTCCTATTCAGAAGGCAGAATTTCCGAGTTCTGAGTACAATCAAAGCACCACGACTGCAGTTTTTGTGTTGGATGTAAAAGGCGCACATGACGCTGTGACATAGGCTAGAATCATGGCAGCAGTCAATGACGGTCCAGGCGTGGGATTTCTCTCGTGGAAATATGCACATTATCTTTTCCTTTCTATTGGTAGGTGGCACAGTGCACTTGTGGCAAGTAAGCAAGCTAGAAGACTGGCAAAGTTATGGAAGCAACACATTAACAAGAGAATTCTGAGTAAAACCAAAGTTACTTTCCCTAGTAACTAGTTACTTTGAAAGTAACGAGTAACTTGAAGTAACTGAGTTACTTTTGATAGAAGTAACTAGTAATGTAACTAAGTTACTATTTTAAAGTAACTTACCCAACACTGCTTAAAGGTTACCCCAAACAGAAAGTGTCACATGTAGCCTAAGCTTAATCACATAACCACAGCTTTATAACGATTATAATGAGTTATTTTTCAAATGGTCTAGCAGGACTTTTTGGAAAATGACCTATTTTGTCATTTTGGTGTTGAAGGACTTATTGAGAATGATCACATTTCTCTTGACAGTATTTTTTACTTGCATTTAGAAAAATAAATTTTTGACAAGACAGACCTTTACTGCTTAGTGATTCTTTTGGATGACTATTCATATCTATTCTAGGACACAGCCCGTATCTGATACCAATGTGAGCTGACAGCAAGGTTGAGCAGACCTTGCTGGTAGCATCAGAGTAAGAATAAAAGATGTCACATCTTTTTTTTCGTACCTATACTAAGCTTCTCCTGTACACATTCAAAACAAAAAACATTTGTTTAAAAGAAACTACAAGTTTTGACTGATTTGAGATCATCCCACATACCAGCCTTAGTTGTTTGACATTCTTTGGATCTTTGGATTCTTGGCTCGGTGGGTTTGGTTGTGCTCCACGCTGATGCTGCATCAGCCAAGCTGTCAAACGAATAAGGATTTCTTTCTTGTCATGGCAGTGTCGACAAATTCCAAATTCAAATTATACAACCATTTGTACGAGATATGAATTGAAACTGATTGTAACTAAGCATTGTATTTTCTATCTATGCATTGGTAATAGCAATCATGGGGGTTTATTTTCTATTATGGGCATTTTATTTAGCAGTATTTACCACTTTTGTTTTACTTTGTTAAATAAATATCTTCACAGTTTACAGTATATCTTGGAGATCTTTTGAAAAAAATATTTGTACACCAGTCTTAGAGCTGTCAGTACACAAATGCTCTTACTCTGACAGAGGATGAAAGTTTCTCTATTTCAAATGTATACATTTTTCTATTGTCTGATGTGGCAATTGTAGATTCATCTTTTATGCTGCACCCTTCTCCTCCATTAACGTGAAAACAGGTGTGTGACAACAGCCTTGCTTCCTGGCATCTTAAAAAGAAAAAGAAGCTAAATAACAATGAGCATATTTATTTGTTTATTTATTCAATTATTAATTTATGTTTTTTAGATGTATTTTTCACTACAATTTGAATGGAACTATATAATTTGAAAACTGTATAATTTTACATATAAATACAGCTTGAATAGTTTGTTTAGATGGACATTTTTTACAGTGTAATGACTAATAGTGGCATAATGTGGCTGTTCGTACATAGTCATCAAAACTGTCTTTTCATATTGACTTGTGATATTGCCATATGAGTCACTGCTGCATGATCTCTGTTGAAATACGCATTTCCAAAAGACATGTACCAATGTATATACAATGCATGAAGATGTCATTGAATGTTATTAACCAGATACACATTTCTTAAGTTATGTTTTTGCCGAGTGCCTGTTGGGGTTGTGTCTGACCCTTTCATACCACAGGTTAACCTCTTCAAACACCCTATTCTTACTGCATTACAGGTTAGTGTACTTTAATCACATTACTTCAAAACCATAGTCTTACACACATTACCTCTCTCAGAAGATAACATGTCTTGGACTATATGAACAGTATATTTTTCATCATGAAGTGAATTTAAGACATTATCAGTTCACTGAAAATGTTTTTGTTTGCATTACATTTTCATGATTCCTATCTTACTTTATGCAGTAAGATGTAATATTATATATTATATTTTTTACATTTTATTATATACTATATTATTATTATTATTATCACAGGCATATGTTTTTACACATTGTCACCCCCAAATGACTGTCTCATTTATTAGTAATTTATATGAAGTTCAGTGCCATATTACTCAGTTATCTCTATTGTTGAGATAAAATATCCATTTTCCATTGTTTGTCCTCGCTGTATGACTTTACTAATATAGCCTTAATTACTTGCTTTTTATCTATCAATACTATATTCCTGTTTCCACCTTATTACCTCACTATTACCACATTATATAATAAAAAGTACATCCATCAAGTCTGGTGACCTTAAGTAGAAATGTAGAAATGGGCAAATCATGGTGGACTGAGCTTTTTGCTAAATGTATATCTGTGACTGTCCAGCACGTGATGGAAAAAGTGTGAATGACTCTCCAACAGTGTCCGTAACTTGGAAATGGAAATGGAAAAGGTCTGGGGAAATAGTTGGTGGAGAATTAATTTTATTTTACCAATTTATAGCCAACACAAATATCTCAGAAGAAATCTGCTTAAAACAACACCACAAACAGGACTTAATAAATTAAACACTTAGCTAACTGAAGTGTAACAATGTGGAAATACAACTGCAAAGACTCAAAAAAGATAATATGCATTAATGTAAGGCTGTCTAAGTCCAAGCAGAAGTCCTGTTTCAAAATGGGAGAATACTTGTCACGCAGGGTCAAACAATATTGATTAATACATGACTAGATAGTCCTTTAGATCAGTTAAACCATAGTTATTTTTATAAAGAAAAAGTTGCTTAGTCTGTAATAAGTTCATTTTAACTGTGTAACTAGCTAATGCAATGGAGATTGGAAAGAAAATTGTCTGGACTTCTTTAAGTTTCCTTAAAGATGTTTCACCTCTCATCTTCAGCTTCTTCAGTTCTAAGAGCAATTGGTGGAAAGTCCCAGATTTTAAGCCCTATGGGAGGGCTTCAGTGTTGGGAAGTTACTTTTAAAATCTATTCCACATACAACTATATTGGATGCACTATTGACCCTGTGCACGAGAAAATGCTAACTTCCTGGTTTGAGACCGGATGTGGGGTTGTACATTTCCGGTAGCTTTACTTTGCGGTCAATCGCTACTGCGAAGATATACTCCAAAATCATGTCCAAAACTCGAAAACGGAAAGATCGCGTTAAGTTACAAAGAGCAGAAGGTGGGAACACTCACCACTGTTGTGTCATAAAAAAATCTAATGATCAATTTTGACGTTTAAAGAGTTTAGATCAATCAGTTGTTTACATCACTCAACACAAGCAGAACTGCATTACTGCAGCAGAAGACACATACTGGTCTTATGATTTAAACAGGCAAATGTTCAGCATTCAAACTACAGGTGAAGAATAGTCAAACCAGATGTTTTCCCCATTATGTCAGATCAGCTTGTCAAGTACACACCTACACAGCATGTTAACAAACCGTGAAAAAAGCCACACAAAAAATGAATGATTGCTGGTAAGGGTTTCTATAGATTAGTATTTACGAAGGGTATGTTGTGACTTACCTTAAAAATTACAGTGGTCCCTCGCTATAACGCAGTTCACCTTTCACCTCGCTGTTTCGCAGATTTTTTAGTGCAAGTTTGCATGCTTTTTTTTTTTACGTTACATTGTGTCCTGCGTCCTGATCGCTGCAGACGATCTCCTCTGTGACGTCTCTCCTGTACAGTACAGAATCGCTGCATCGATCGCTAGCAGTGTGACTCTGAAGTGCAGTACTGTATGTCCACGATGTCCACAAAACGTTTTGCACCATCAAAAAATAAAATTGGCTACTTGATTTCACCTATCGCTGGTTATTTTTAGATAAACGAGGGACAGCTGAGAAATATAACATTTGAATCACTTTTCTCTTTTGCTCTGAGGCGCGGGGAAAAATATCGACAAGTCGATGAACGTCATTTACAGATATTTTGGGTAAATGCACAAGACATCTATAGAAATGTAAATCTCCGTGATTTACATGATTCATTCATTTGCTTAACTTGTTTTGGACAGAAAAAAAAGGCGTGAATAGGACACCGGAAACAAAGCTCCCCACAGGAGTTTCCGCACCGGAAGTAGCATATGCTGACGTGCACATAGTCAATTGCTGTGTGATTTATTACTATTACTGAAGGCTACTCGCTGCCAAGTTAACATTGTTAGCTGGCGTGTGAATGAGGTTAGTCCATAGACTGCTTTCAGAACTGCACATGATTATTTGGAGCTAGCATGTTGTTAATGCTTTCCATCAAGTCTAGCAATTTGTTCATGTAAATGGAGAGTCCTCTTCACACACTAAGGTCAGTTATGGAGTTCCACCGGGTTCAGTGCTAGGACCAATTCTGTTTACATTATACATGCTTCCCTTAGGCAGCATCATTAGAAGACATAGTACACATTTTCACTGTTATGCAGATGACACCCAGCTCTATCTGTCCATGAAGCCAGATAACACACACCAATTAGTTAAACTGCAGGAATGTCTTAAAGACATAAAGACCTGTATGGCCGCTAACTTTCTGCTTCTTAATTCAGATAAAACTGAGGTTATTGTATTCGGCCCTGAAAATCTTAGAAATATGGTATCTAACCAGATTCTTACTCTGGATGGCATTACCTTGGCCTCCAGTAATGCTGTGAGGAACATTGGAGGGATTTTTGACCAAGACATGTTCTTCAATGCACATATTAAACAAATATGTAAGACCGCTTTCTTCCATTTGTGCAACATCTCTAAAATTAGAAATATCCTGTCTCAGAGTGACGCTGAAAAACTAGTTCATGCATTTATTACTTCCAGGCTGGACGACTGTAATTCATCATTATCAGGATGTCCTAAAAACTCCCTGAAAAACCTTCAGTTAATCCAAAATGCTGCAGCAAGAGTACTGACAGGGACTAGAAAGAGAGAGCATATTTCTCCTGTTTTCGCTTCCCTTCATTGGCTTCCTGTTAAATCCAGAATTGAATTCAAAATCCTGCTCCTCACATACAAGGTCTTAAATAATCAGGCCCCATCTTGACCTTGTAGTACCATATCACCCTATTAGAGCACTTTGCTCTCGCACTGCAGACTTACTTGTTGTTCCCAGAGTATTTAAAAGTAGAATGGGAGGGAGAGCCTTCAGTTTTCAGGCCCCTCTTCTGTGGAACCAGCTTCCAGTTTGCACATCAAAACTTACTCTTGACCCAGATGAAACCATAGTGTCCCTTGATGTGGTCTTTCTCTTAACTTTCATACCTACAACTGAGGTAATGGAGACTGTCAGAAAAGAAGCCATTCCTCAGTACAACAAGACACCTGCTTGGAAAACAGAACCAACTTCACCCCAGTTAGACCTCTGCCTTACCATAACATATTTTAAGCACAATGAGGGTTTTTACAGACAAAAACATGGATGTACCATGGGCTCCCCAGTGTCACCTGTTGTACATGGAGGAAGTGGAAAAAAAGGCTCTTGGCTCTTTTAAAGGGACAGTACCTAGACACTGGTACAGATGTGTTTGGTTGTGGGTAAGATGTGTTTGTCATTTGTCCTCACCTAATAACATATTTCATAAAGAAAAGAACAGAGGACAATTTTGCCTTTTGCTTGGGTAGCTCAAATGTACCTTTGAAGCCTAAAGTGCATCCGGAAAGTAGTCAAAGTGCTTCACTTTTTCAACATTAAATTTATGTTTTGCCTCAACATTCTAAACAGAATGACAAAGTAAATAATTTCTGCTTAAAATTCTTGCAAATTTATTACAAATAAAAAACAAAAATATAACATGTACTTTAGTCTTTACCGTGACACATAACATTCCGATCAGGTGTTTCCACTGATCATCTGTCAGACATTTCTTCTGCTTATAAATATAATTGGGCAAATCCATAATCTAATAAGGACACAAAGCCAACAACACAAAGACAAGATGAAAACCAGAGCAAAGACACTTCAAAGCCATCACCTTAATGATTCTCTTTTAAAATAATGTACAGGTACAAATTGAAGCTGCAAGCCTGACTGCTCATCCATTTATTACTTGTTGAAGATCAGGATATGGCTGCTGGACTGAGGTTGGCATTCACTCATCTTTAACATCACACTGGGTTGTAGCTGGGCTAGCTTAGTGTTTTACACATGAACTGAACCAGCTGATTGTAGTGGAAGTGGAACTGATAAGCAGAATGGATGGTAGTTAACAGTTCCAAGGAACTGATCTACTGGGAACAGGTTCTCTACAAGAACCAATCCTAAATCCCATCACAACAAAAGACAAATGATTTTGTTAAAATTTAATTAAGGTTTGTGCTGCATTTTGATGGAAACACTGCTATACCAAAGGAGTACATAAACCTCTGCAGATTGAACATCTTTCCATCATCATTGAACATCTATCTGGAAGATAAATCCTTGCGGGTAGCTAACAAAATATACCAATTTTATCTCTGAAGCAAATGTCAGAATGGTGACACAATTACTAGTATAAAAACTTAAATAAAAACTGTGTGAATTATTATAACTACTTGTTACATTTACCAAAAGGGTTAATAAATGCCATTTTCTGTCATAAATGACACATTAATGGGAAATTATGGCATCAAATCACTTAGACGTAAATAACAGATGTTATACGTCACCCTAAATGAACTTAAGGCAAACATTCAGCTGAGCACGCACACATCGACCTGCTACAGTTTTGGCAATATGCTCAGACTCACTCTGCCTGTTGCCCAAGACTAGTTGTGAACTTAGCACTGCGAGCACAGGGTCCACTTCGCTATTCTTAGCACTCTTGGAATGCTGTATCTCTGCTCTGTTTTTTTTTCTCAGTTCAGTCATGTTAGGAAACTTTTGGCCTGGCTGCTCTTCAACAACAACCAGCCCTTGAGGCCTGTGACGATAAGATGAATAACAAGCTGTTCACTATCATGAAAAAAACAAGAAGTAATAAATTCTGTTCAGCTTGAAATATTTGTTCCCAAAAGAAGACCCAAAATACTTTGTTCCTTTAAGAATGAACAAAGTCCTTTGAGTTTAGCACAATGCCATCTCTAGAATAAGGAAATACTATATATAATCTTTAAAACGTATTGATCACAGACAAAGTTTTACATTTGATGTTTCCCATCAAATGTAAAAGTTTGTCTGAATGTGAAGTCTATAACAGCATGCTCTGCAGTTCATAAGGCAATAAGGTGAAATGTACAAATGGGTAATTGTGTATTTTAATATTCAGTCTTTTAGAAAAGGTTTGTGTGGAGGAGAGTTACACTCTTTACATGGCCTCCCAACTGCTTTCAGAACATTAACAAGTTCCTTAGCTGTGGTTTTGGGCTCAGCACTTAACCTTGCAGTGCATCATCATTTAAGACAGTTCCTACTACTTAGTCTTTCCGAGTATCTAAATATTATTACAGTGCTGTTTCTCGTAAAACATTAACGACAGAAGAAATATAAATCTTTCTTTTGCTAATCTTTC
The DNA here is from genome assembly GCF_963576455.1 of Neolamprologus multifasciatus. NCBI lineage: Eukaryota > Metazoa > Chordata > Actinopteri > Cichliformes > Cichlidae > Neolamprologus > Neolamprologus multifasciatus. Next base: position 25,613,426 of record NC_140459.1, read on the forward strand.
AGATTAGCAAAAGAAGAGTGCATACAAGCTTTATGAAAGGGATTTTAATGGTTGAATAAAGCCTCATATCACCATGCGCAATGCAAAGCATTGGTTGCAGTGGTGTCTGTGTTTGCATTGGGCTAAGTGGCTGTTTCTGAGGAGTTGCCCTCAGCAAAAGGAACTCTCACTGCTTCAACAACAACACATTTCAGACAGTGGTCAGTGGTTAAGGAAAGGATGTTTTTTGTCCAAGATTTTAGAATACATGGCCCCGTCCATTGGCCCCTCAATAAGGTGAAGTCATCCTGTACCCTCAGCATTTTTCGTCTTCCAAACATGGCAGGTTGAATTGATACCAAAGAACTTGGTTTTGGTTTTATTTGACCACAATTTCTCCTAAGCCTTCTCTAAATTATTTGAGATGTTTGTTGGCAAACTTAAGACCTGTACCTGTGCCTTCTTGAACAGGGGACTCCTACAAGATTTCAGTCCATTATGGTATAGTGTGTTACCAGTGGTGTTTTTGGTGACTGTGTTCCCAACAGCTTTGAGAACATTAACAAGTTCCTTAGATGTAGTTTGGGATTATCCACCACCATTTTCATGATCATTCTTACCCCATGAGGCAGCATCTTGAATGGAATTTCAGAGCAATGGTAACTGATGGTAAATTAATATATTCCATTTCCTACAGTTGTCACCACCAGCTGAGCCTCATCATTTCCATGGTGTCTCCATTTTTCAGTAGCATGGTGGGGCCTGGAGAGGGAGGATGGAGTGCAGAGACAGCAGGAGAACGCTGAAAAGCAACCCAGTAATGTTTTTTTCCAAAGCACTTTCTAAAAACCCTGCATTTACGGCGTCCTAATATGAAGGTAAAATGGGTAAATTGGTAAACCAATAAATAAAGTGCCATTTGTTGTCTATCAATGTTAATGGCTATGATAGTTGCAGTTACATACTCAGAAATTCTGATTATAAGCAAAGTCAGTTACAGAGCCAGTAGGATGGTTAGGCTTCCCTTTTAGTCTCACTTTTGATGCATCCCTTGTTCCATGGTATTAAAAACCTAAAACAAATCCAAAATCTAAAATAGTGTTAAAATCATATATGTTGTGTGTTCATCATAAAAGTCAACCCAGTTTGTTGGCTGAGTAGGTGTTTAGATATTCAGATATTAAAAAAATGTTTTGGATTGGTGCAGTGAATTACGTTCAGTGTCACATATAGTACTCAAACATTTCATTTGACATTCATTCCTGTTAGGCATAATCAGTGTCCTCTAGCAGATTCAACATGTTCTCAGATCATACAGAATGTCCTAGTAGTCGGCTGCTTGTGTCAGATTGTTTTCCTTGTTCGTTCTCTTCCTTCTCCTCTGAAAACACTGGCTGCCTGGAGTTCTTGGTATCCAGCAGAGTGATCACATGTCTTCCAGGCTTTAGTAAATCACACAGCACAGCGCAGGATGGGCTGAACAAAGGAAAATAGGCTGATAGCGAGAGAGGAGAGAGGTGGTGGGGGTGGTAGTGGGAGGGGGCAGGGTGGCATAGAGCACGTGTTTGAAGTAGCCCTGCACATACCCATCCAGATGAGAGAGAGAACACGTGGATGGGGGAGGGGGATGGGGGAAGTAGAGTGACGACTTGAATGTGGGAAGAGAGGGAGGCTGTCCGAGGTAAAAAGAGGCACCTCTGTAACAGCAACAGTGCTGGATCCATGTGACAGCACCACAGTTGTTTGTAAATAATTTCACTGTGACGGTGAATGATAAGATATGCCATATGTTATGATTGGAGAGCCTGGGGCTGGACTTTATAATGCGGTGTTCAACACAGTAACTTTGGACTTAAAAGACATATTACTTGTATACAGTAACTATCTGTTGTAATAAAAAGGTGTTTTATCATTCTAATTTTTGGGAACGGTTGATGTGAAATGCATAAGCAGCTAAGAATTTATTGATGTTGTAATTAACATAAATGCAAAAAACACCCAAATGCCCAGTTCTATTAAACGAAAAAAAAAAAAAATGTTCAAGTGCTTTATCAGTAGTCTATACTTTTCCACACATATACTGGAATTATTTATTAATATGTATTTCACTTATTTAACCAGGCAAAGCAAAGAGAACAACTCCTCTTTTACAGTGCTAAAGTTATAGCCAACACGTTTGTTGGCTTCATAATCATCGTATTCATCTGAGTTACAAGTTGTAGGCTGTTGGTATAAGTCTGTTGTTGCGCATGTATTTTATGGAGCATGTTGGTCCAAAGATTACACAAAGAGTGCAATCCTTTGGGGAATTCTGACATCCATACCAACTAATGTTACAAATAGCATCTGTGTTAACAGAGATAATCAACAAGGTGCAGTTGAAAATTACATTAGAGAATTATTTCAGATCAATTTTCCTTCTAAACTAATAGCCATGTGATCGTAGTTTAATAATTTATCACACCTAAGAAAGGAGATCGTTTATATGAGTGGGTGCAGACATTTTGGAATCAAATGATATTAGATGCAGGAACTCTGCCAAAGCTCAGAGATGAGCGAATTAACAGCACTGTTCAGCAAGGTGAAAGATAAATCAACATCACTGCAACTTTGTTGAAAATTCAGTGTATACTTCTGTGCTGCAGAGGCTACAGTGGGTTTGGCACTGAGCCATGCTGACACATTACATGCTGCTAGAGCACACCTGCTGGGTTTTGGTCCTTCATCCCTTCATATACTACTCCGAGTCTTGTCTTTACTCCTTCTTTGCGCCCCTCCCTCTCCCCTTCCCCCTCTGCCCCCCTCCCCCATGCTATATAAACCCAACCCAGTTTCCTGGCAGTGTGGTGAGAGAGCCGTTGGGCTGTGTCTTTGTTTGTGTTCCCTTGGCTTCCTCTTTTTTTTTTTTTTACACTGAGTGCTTCAGCCGAGCAGAAATAGTTTGAGTGGTGCCTGCCCTCCCCCACCCTAGTGATCATGCTTCAGCGTGGTGCTACGTGCCAAGCGACCTGAGACGCTCCCTGACTCACAGTTCAATCCACTGACTTTTATTGCTGTGACTGTTTATCACAAACACAACAGCTAAGGCACGTAGCATGACAGTCTATGCTTTCAAATCATAATGAGGTGGTAAGTTGTTTGGTTTTGAAGACAAATAACTCATTAACCTTAGATATTCAGAGCAGATTAATATCATTGCTAATTATTATTGTTGGTAATGAAGATCTGAGACCATGGATTATACAGTTGTACATTATAACCAATATTTATAATATTGAGAAATACTTCCAAGTTTGAGATCACACACTGTTTACATAAGATCATAGTGGCAAATACAAGACTTGCTATTGTGTCCCCCTGCTTGGAATATCAAAGCTTTTAAATTCCTTTTACTAGATCAGATAGTTATTCAAATCTAAATGTGAATAAATGCATCTTCTCCTACTTAAGGTAATGGAAAGAGGATTAGGTTTCAAGGAGGTAATCCCAGCATACCTTGGGTAACAGGTAGGAAAGTACCTTGCCTATTCACCTATACCTCTCGCTATACCTGTGGGAAATTTGCAGTATTCAGTTGACTTGACTTTGCTGCAACTGGCACAGAAAAACGGTACAAAAGAAATACACAAATGCATCTAAAAGACAGTTGTTCAATTTGACAAATATCTTGTTGCTTTAAATAAAAAGAAACAATTACAATAAACCGCTACTATTGAATTAAAATTTAATCATTATTTTTTTTACATTATTTCATTTTATCTTTTTTGAAAATTATAAACAAAACTGAAAAAAAAATCTGAATCAAAAACAGAAGATTGGAGCTGATCAGCAGCTGCAACACATAGGCTGCTGGTGAATGAGTGGTCTCTGTCCAGAATTTGTTTATTACACATCATGAGGTTTGATAATGTCACGAATTCAGCACAAACTAATGTGAAATGTATCAAGTGTGCATTTGACAAAATTGGTTAAATCAAGCTGTTTTATTAGGAGCAGCAGATTCCAACAAATCACAAGTGAAATGAAAAGATTATTTGTGTTGGGTAACGTGGGATGTATTGTTGTGTCTCAGAGTGTGGTAGTTAAAAATTTTGATATAGCAAAATATCAGCATAGCAAAGTATTAGGTTTTGCTGTTGTGGCATGTGGCAGTCTGCCCTTGTGTCTTTCTATCATAATAAGAAAACATCCAGCAATTCTCTTTAAAAGCAGTTAATCTAGATTAAAAAATACAGGGACAACAATTTCAGCTGTACTATCGCCTTCAAGACGCAATTATATGAAAGCTTTTCTCTGCTTGTCTCCACTACTGTAAGTGACAATTTCAATATTGTATCTCAAAATTTTAAGTTACTTTTAGAAGTAACTCAAAATTTCGTAAAACTTTCAATATTAAATTTCAATATCTTTTAATTCAAAATGTTGAGATCATAGCATAATATATGTGATAGTATCTTGAAACCAGTGTCAGAAACAAGCTTCCAGACAATAATGTTTAAGCTATTCAATTGTTTCTTGTAGATCTATATACTGAACTACAACAGTATACTTAAAAGTCATTATTATGACCACATTCTCAAATTCTCTTGATCTGTAGTTATTTTTTCCTGCTGTTCCATTATCTTCCCATTTATCAGTTTTGGTTTGGAGCTGAAATGCTTCCATATTAACTCTTTTGGAGACTCATATGTTGCCTCTCATATTCTCCTCATGTGAAGTGTAAAAATAACTGTCAAAGAAAATGAAAAAAAAATTGAGACTTACCTTCTGCCATTTTTATCTGGGTAAAAATATTTTCACATTTACTTTGGGAGAATTTTCATCATGTCTTGATGAAATTTGCTTAATGTTTTACCTTTGTATTGACTCCTAATTTTCTTAGTCGGGCAAAGGAAAGATGTGCTTAATCCCTGATGTTCATGGTGTGATTGACATCAAATGGAGCCTCTGGGGAGGCAACCTCGCTTACATTTTCTTGCAGTCACTGGATAAGAGCCAGCCTCTGGAAAGCTGTTTGTCATTCAAAACTGATTTTTAAGAACTGTAGAACCGATCAAAATGCAGGACATAGTCTCAAAATCTAGGACACAGAAAAACACTGAAAAAATGCAGTGAAGTCTCAGTTAAAGTGGGACATGTGGTCACCCTAGGTATATTCTTTAATACTAAACACAATAATGAGGTAAGAAAAGAGCAGTGTGATGCTTGCAAGCTGTGAAGAAAAAGAGATACTGATGTCATTTCTAATCAAATGATTTAAGTCCTATTTAATTTCACCAGGCCAACATAACATAAATAGGCAGCTTGTTAAATATTCATTGTGGAGCACAATCAACCCTGAGGAGTAATAACACAGCATATACATAACGAACTCTGGGAATATACATCATTTACAGAGTGGACTATCCATAGTTTAAGGAAATATCACTACAATGTATAGTATGTATAGTATATATAGTATATAGCCATGCACCCCAGAGGGAATCCTTATGATGATATCTATTAAATGCATTGCTGTAAAATCTTTATACAGACATTGATAGTCCCAGGGAACTTAAGCACCTTAATCACAATCAGATTTCTGTAATTATAAGCACACTTCTGTCATATTTCTGTATAGCTTTTAATTACCACATTTCAGTACACTAACTAATGTAGTAAACAGTCATGGGTACAACTAGGTAAACTGTACTCTGACAATAAAAGTAATAAGAAAAGTCAAAGTTGTTAAAAAAAAAAATTCCCCTTAAAATCAACATTATCAACAATTTGCTGATTTTCAGAAACCATTTTCATATATGATTTAGCACAGTCATTACCACTGGTTAATGCCTTTAAGTTATCCCGGTGCTTAACCACTTGCTATTAGTACAGTTGTTTTTTGTAATTTTTAAGCTGTTTTTGTTATGAGAGTGTACAACAATAAATATAAAAATAAATCAATTTAATGGAGCTGTAGAATTTTTTTTCCTCAGAATTTCACATTTGACCCCTTGCATTTTACACTTTATAGTCAATTTACTGACTGTTGATTTAAAAAAATACTGCCAAATATTACATCCTGCAGTTTAACAAGACAATCAAGGTCATTACAATAATGGCCATTATAAGAAATGGCTGTTGTATAGTGCTGGTATACAGTCCTCCTGAATCTTTTCATTTTCATGGTATGACTTGAACAAATCAACAGCCATGAGAAAGCATTTCTTTGTCTCCTTGTTTGTTGGACTAATTTTAAAATCAGTGTGTGAATAAATCCCCCTGAAGGGTATATTTTCAGGATGCCATTGCTGCTCTTGTTTTTATCAGGTTGAGGAACAGAAATTATATATGCATTTCCTTTGGGGGCTCAGCCTCACACAGTCAAAACAGAAGTCAGCAATGATCTGGGAGGTTTTCACAAGCTGCCTGCATGTACCTTGTTTGCTGGTTGGTTGCTTGGTTGTTCAGTGACAGGTGGGGGTACATGTGTGGCATTACTGGGAAATCTAAGTCTACTTATTTTAGAATACTGATCAGCTAAAATCATTTTAGCTAAATTAAAAGATTGATTGTCAGCTGGCTATAGACTCGTGTCCAAAAGTAATGTTGTAAATCCTATAAATGAGAGCAAAGGCAATAATAAAAAGTATGTTGCCAGTAAACATTCACTGCTGCACACATTCACCAGAATGAAAGAGAATATTTGGGAAATCTGCGGTGTCAGATTCTCTGCTGTACAGAGACCTCTGAAGAAAACTGTCTTTTTTGTCATTCTCATTACAGTGACTGATGAGGAAATATCTCAAAGTAAATACATGTCCATTTGGCTGAAAGATCCCTGCTGTTGTTCTTTTAAACAACCCAACCGCCCCTCCCTTCCCTTGTTTCCCAGTGCATTGTGGGATGACAAATAAACAAGTCCAGGCGGAGGAGGAGTCCAATGTTCAGCCTCCACACCAGGGATCGGTGGCAGTGTTTCTCAAAGCCAGCTGATGCACAAGTGCTGAGTCACTTGGACTGTGAATGAATCCACACTCCAAAGAACTGCATGTTGTTCAAACATTCACTAGGACAGCATGGCAATGTTTTTGTTCCCTTTGATGAACCCTTGTACCTTGTGTTAAAGGACATAAGGGACATAATGACGTTAATGAATGAGCTTAACTGTACAAATCCTCAATATGAGGAGGAAAATCTTCACAGATATGATATAGTTGAATCAAGGAAGACATGTAGTCTTCGTGGATTGTAGGCTTAATTCCTTATGATTATCAAGACTAATAGTGTGTTAACCCTCTCAGGCTCAAATTAAACTTTTTGTTGCTAATGCACAACCAAGTCCTGCAGTGGTACTTCTGAGTAAAAAATGTATAAAATATGTATGTGGGGTAATCAGGTTGTTAGTTTTTAACTGTTGCAAATCGGCAACGCCTGCCCCGAGAGGGTTAAAATACATTTAGAAAGATATAAGCAAATCTATTCTGGTGCATTTGTACTGTTGATGTGTTTTCTTGCCAAAAATTATACTAAAATTATTTTTAACACCATGATATGCCGGAAATTGCTCTGGAATGCATATCTGGTTCCATTGAAGCTTTGCTATGCAAATATCTATTAATAATGCACCAAGGTTTTACTCTTCTGCTCATAACTCCTGACTCTGAACAGTGATTTAATCAGTTTCTGATTGTTCAGCTAGTTATGAAGAGAATAGCTGTACAGATGCCAGTAAAGAAAATACAAACAGAGCTGAAATGGCTTACAGGACTTTAAAAACACACCCCCAAACCAAAGAAATAGAAATAAACTAAAATGTCTTTAGTTAATAAGAAAAAATAAATTACAATACCAGTTTAAGCATGACAGCGTAATAAGAGTAAAAAGGTCACCTGCACTTGTTTGTGTCATACTGACCTTCAGTATTTGTTTGTACATTTCTGATCATGCATATCCTTGGGGGGCAAAAAATCAAAAGTTGTGCAACAACTTCATATTTTTTTCTTATTCTTAAACAGGTATGTTGTACAGTCATTCAGACCAAGAAAAAGTCATGAGTATTGTCTTTGCAGGGTTTTGGTTTGACTTGTCACAGTAGCTGGTTGTGCTTCTAATTTCCCCTGCCTCATGTCTCCCCCTTCTTTATCAAACTGCTGTTGGCACACTGTCACCATTGCAATGACTGGGCATAAGCAATCAAGCTGGGTTTTTGAAGGTCTGAAGATTGATTGGTGATACTGATGGCACAAAACTTGCTGGTATGTATTGGTCATCCTTCAGCTAATATGTTTGTCAGTGTCTATGTTTTTGTTGGTCATTGGTCGATAGATGGAGTGAAAATAATGGATTGACCCACTGTGAACCATCCAAAGGAAGGAAGGAAAATTCCACAGAACACTTCTATTTTTTTTTAAGTTTCAACATACTTCATCATAATAAAATGTTTTTAAAAAAATCTATCAAAATGAACCATATCACTCTGGACATCTCAAAAAACCCCTGTATAACTGTCATCCAGCATATGCTTTGAGTCATGTCTTTAGTAATTGCTGACACCGACGCAGACAAATATTGAAGTTGGGGAATTTCAGGCAGTTGGGTGTTAAAAAAAAAAAGACTAAATTATATGTCATGCATATGATGCCCTCTGCCATGACAGCAGAACACAAAAATGTCACATTCATAGATGCTGACAGGAATAAAGCAGTGTAAGCAGGGTAGAGTTGTATTTTCTCTTTCTATGTCTGAGGGCTAAACCTTAAAAGCTAGCTCCATCTTTTATATACATTCTAAGTCTGAAAGGTGAAGCCCAAGGAGACGTGCCTTACACCTGCCTAGCAGGGGCTAACTCCTATTGTGATAAAACATGTCCGATGACCCCAATCCTAATTTAGTACCTTAGAGGGCATTTTTCAATGAGTTTATGGTCTCAGTTACTAAACCAAGATAGGTAGCATTTGCATCTGAATATAATTATATCTGGTATCAAAAGAACAACATTTCACCATCCAATGTGAGGCTTTAAAGTGGTAGTCTAACAACCAGTGACTGATAGCAGGTATGTACATCTTTATTATACAGCCTGTGATCTCAACCTCTAGATCCATAATATTAAATAATGGGTATACCATAACTGGTGCAAGAATCCATGGCAGTCTGCACCCTACACACACTTCTGTACCGTATAAGACAAACAGCATTTGTATGGAATTTCTAACCAGTAAAAGGCATAAACTGCTCCATATGAATTTGTAACAATATTCTGATTCTATACGGGCTGCAGCTGGTCACTGAAATAAAAGCATTTTGAGTTGCTCTGACCCAGATTAAATAAAAATATCCATTTCTGGGGAAAAGATTTGTCTGTTTCCCAAATTCAAACTGGGAGCTGTTTCCATGGAAGAGGCGCCTTAAAACTCAAGACTCTGCCTCCCGTTATACAGGGTGGGCCATTTATATGGATACACCGTAATAAAATGGGAATGGTTGGTGATATTAAAGTCCTGTTTGTGGCATGAGTTATTTACAAGTTTTTCTTTGTTCATAGCCATTGGCATGTCGAAGAGGTTAACACGAAGAGTGGATCGAAATTGTGTTGATATCTGGTGAACGCAGTAACCGGGTCATTGCAGCAGATTTCAATGCAAGACACCCTACGAGACCACCCATTTCCCATGCTACAGTTAGCAAACTGCTTGCTAAGTTTCGTGAAACTGCTTCAGTGTTGGATTTGCCAAAATGTGGACACTAGAAAACTGTCACTAATGAAGAAACATCAGTGTCAGTGTCCTAGCTTCATTCAGCTTCATTCACAGCGTAGCATTCACCGCATGTCACTGGAGAGTGGCATTAGTCGAACATCCCTTCGGCAGATATTAGCTACTCACAAATGGCACCCTTACAAACTCCAGCTACTGCAGCATCTCAATGAGGATGACCCAGATCGGTGCACAGAATTTGCAGAATGGGCAAAACAAAAATTGGAACAGGACCCTCAGTTCACGCAGAAGATTTTGTTCAGTGATGAGGCAAACTTTTATGTGAATGGTGAAGTTAACAAACAAAACCACCGCTATTCGTCTGACACTAACCCACATTGGATGGATCCCTCCAAGACTGCTGGAACAACAAAAGTGATGGTTTGGTGTGGTATATGGGGTACAACGATAGTGGGTCCATTCTTCATCAATGGAAACCTCAAGGCCACTGGATATTTGAAATTGCTACATGATGATGTGTTTCCCTCTTTATGCACTGAAGCTGGCACGTTCCCTGAGTTTTTCCAGCAGGATGGTGCACCACCACATTATGGGTGCCAGGTCCGAGCATTCCTAGATGAACAGTTTCCTGGAAAGTGGATTGGTCATTGTGGGCCAGTTGAATGGCCCCCAAGGTCTCCTGATCTGACCCCCTTAGACTTTTATCTTTGGGGTCATCTGAAGGCAATTGTCGATGGTGTGAAGATACAAGATGTGCAGCACCTAAAACTACGGATACTGGATGCCTGTGCTGGCATTTCTCCTGCGGTGTTGCTATCAGTGTGTGAAGAGTGGGAGAAGAGGGTTGCATTGACAATCCAACACAATGGGCAGCACATTGAACACATTTTATAGGTGGTTAGAAACTCGTAAATAACTCATGAAAGAATAAAGTTACGTTGAAACCAAGCACACCATTGTTTTTCTTGTGACATTACCAATAAGTTTTATGTGTCACATGGCCCTCTTCCTATTGAAAAACAAAAGTTGTATCCAAGATGGCCGACTTCTAAATGGCCACCATGGTCACCACCCATCTTGAGGAGTTTGCCCCCTCACATATACTAATGTGCCACAAACAGAACTTTAATATCACCAACCATTCCCATTTTATTATGGTGTATCCATATAAATGGCCCACCCTGTACTTTTAATTACCCTAGAAACCACAAATAAACCACTAACCAGGGCGCAAAGTGGTCTATTAGGGTGATATGATACTATGAGGTCTTTCAGATAAGATGGAGCATGATTATTCAAGACCTTGTACATATGATGAGAAGAATTTTAAATTTGATTGTGGCTTTAACAATGTGCCAATGAAGAGAAGCCAGTTTTTGAAATATGCTTTCTTTCTAGTACCTGTCAGCACTCTTGTTGCATTATTTTGGATCAAATGAAGGCCTTTCAGGGAGTTTTTAGGACATCTTGACAGCAATGAATTATAGTAGTCCAACCCAGAAGTATGCAAATGCATGAGCTAGTTTTTCAGCATCACTCTGAAAGAATATGTTTCTAATTTTAGAAAAATGCACATTTGAAAGACATATCCTGGTCAAAAACAACTCCAAGATTCTTCACAGTGTTACTGGAGTCCAAGGTAATGCAGTTGCACTCTTACACGCCTCTCTGCAGCTTCCCTCCCAGTGTTATCCCCCAAAACACCATCCCCTTAGACCACCAAAAACCAAACCTAAAATCAACAAAAAATAATTTAAATATATAAAAAAAATCACAAAGAAAGAACAATATGGTATCCACAACTGCACCGAAGAGTAAAATAGTGACATGTGCATTATTAAACATTAAGTCACCTCTTAAACCCTGTTAGTACATGAATTAATTATTGATCAACACATTGATTTACTCTGCCTTACAGAAATCCGGTTACAGCATGATGATTATATTCGTTAAAGAAGTTTTGTCTGAATTCTCAGACTTTTTATCTTACTTAGTGCTCAACAACAATTAATGTTGGTGATTTTAGCATCCATGTAGATACCAGAAAATACAGACGCAATATGGTATTTAATTAATTATTAGAACCGATTGGTTTCTCTTAAAATGTAAAAGAACCCACTCACAACTTTAATCGCACTCATTTCCATTTACAGTCGATGTCTCTCGAAAGAACTGTAACTAAGTTTCAGGATATATCCTCCACCTTTATCTTCTTCAATTCCATGTGTCAAGGCAGTTCAGAGGAGCTACCTGAAATAACTCACACTGGCTTTGGATACTGGGACTCCTCTGAAAAAGAAAGCCTATATTTAGAAGCACTTGACTCCCTGGCTTAACTCTCAAACGTACATCTTTACGCAGAACACTCGTAAGAGAGGAAATGGCATCCCACTAATATAGAAGACCTTCATTTAGCCTTGAAGAATAGCTTGTTGCTCTATAAAAAAGGCTTTTGTAAAGCTTAAACATGGTGCATTTCATCACTGATTGAAGAAAATGCTTCTCTTCAGTTCTGTACCCAGGCTGACAAAAATCCTTTAATCTTAACTAGTAATGGCTTCATTAATTTCTTACAAATAGAAATTTAACAAATAGGGAAAAATACTCAGAATCATTTCACATGCATCTTAGTCACTGGTTTCAGACACAGACTTTGAAAATGAAACCAGTGCTGAAGTTCCTTCTTGCATTCTTTCTAATCTCCAGCAGCAGGGGATTTATATGGCTGCAAAAAACAGTCACTGTACAGAAGTCATATGCATTCTCCTCAGTAAATATTACATATTAAATATTACAATATTAAGCATCTTGAGGGGCCTTGAGTTGTGATTTGAGCTATATAAATAGAACTGAAAAACTAAATCCGTATTAAAGCCAACAATCATAATAAACAGCAGCCGGTTTTAGGGTGGTTCTATCATGTGATCAACAATTTTGTTACTAGAACATCCAACATCCTTTGGCTTTTAAGTCAGATCCGACCCTGTTTAGGCCTAGTTAGACTGTGAGCGACAGAAATGTTCAGCTTAATATAAGGACTCCGCTAACCACTGGTTGACATGATGGCGGTTGTAGCGATCTTTCATACAAAATATACAGTGCAGTTTAAAGTAGTAGTCAGTGGTCAGTAAGACTACCAACGAACAGTATGCCTGCCTATATACATTCTGTACTTTTGGAGCGTTTGACTGAATTACATAGTTGTCATTAGGAGAGCATTAGCTCAAGCATCACTCAAGTGATGCTTGGAGCTTGGTGTTCACATTGTGATTGTTCAGTTTAAGAAAAATAATGCATTACAGCACTGCCTTACAAACAAATGTAATGTGACAACTGTAGTAATGTGTTTCATTGCTAAACCATTAACAGACCAACACTGTTCTAGACACATAACAGTGTGCGTTTCACATTTAATTAAACACAAGTTAATGCAAAAAAACCCTTCTTCATTCCCTCTTTAAGTTAAAAATACATTGTAAATACCAAACTTGAACATTACTGATGAGAACATCATTATTATGTGTCACTGTAGTGTTAGCAATTGCTATCCACAGCTGTAAACTGTTTTGATTATCCACAGGCAACGTCACTGCTTACTGTTTGTGTTGTGACCCACTTCTCTACCTTCAATTTCAAAACACTTAGGCAATGTGGGGCAGCAGTTACACAGCTCCAAACCACTCAACCAGCGGAACAATGACACACAGTAACACTATGTATTTGGGCAGCATTTTATCAAAGCAGAGTGATTTGTTCCAGCAGGTACTGAGCCTGCAGGGACTAAAACAGATGTTGATTCAGAGAGAAGCGACAGTAGCTGCAGAGTTAGCAGAGTAGCAAATGGCAGAGCAAAGTTGAAAATAATGAAATAAAAATAAAGACATAAAGACCTTTAGCCTGTATAATTCAAAAATTAAATATGCTTTCCAGTTTGGTCCAACTAATATTAAATTACACTTTTTAATCATGATCGTGCAGACATACATTTTTGTGGTTTCATTACATCACCGGACTGCATGTAACCAGAAGAACATACTTATAGATAAGTAGATGTAGACATTTCTAGCCAGTTCAAATTAATTAACACTAATGACTAACGTCATAGTTACTTTAATTACCACTGTTCCTATTTGTAACAAAGTGAAAGACAAACTGGTGACATATTGAAGCTGCTGCTAAAAATTACAGGTGTGCAAATAAGGTTTGCTTAAGCAATGTTTTGAGGCCATCTTGAAGTGGGCAGAACTTTAAATAATGGGCATGAATGCCACAGCAATTCGAGGCCTTTAATCATTTTTTGAATGGTTTTTTTCCCCAGAATGGAACAATTCTAAAGAACAAGAGTACAGAAGAGGCTGGCTGGTTATTTGGCCACTCTTCCTTGGTAGAGCTCATTTAAACTGGTTAGATTTCTGGTGTGGACTCAGATGTCCATGCTACATAGTTCACATGGTCCACTCCAAAACCAGTTTTAATGTGTGTTTTGGATCATTGTCCTCTTGTAACACATATTTGTCTCAGACTTTCAACCATCTTGTTGTTGATTTGAGGTGAAGTTGAAGAATATGGTGGTAGTACTTCTTTATCATTCCATCCTCTTTGTGCAGTGTGCCAGTGATATTGGCAGCAAAAAGCATGATAGTAGTGTGATTAGGTTTGAAAGCTTCATCTTTACTACTCCAAACATACCTTTGTCATTGTGGCTAAATAGCTCAATCTTTGACTTATCTGATCATAAAGCTTTCCTCCAGAAGACATTTGGCTTGTCTATATGGGCAGCTGCAAATGTTGAGCAGGAGCTTCTTTATTTTTCTCTGAGTCCATGGTGAAGTAGAACTCATGGCAGCTATTTGTAATGGCCGGTTGAACGTCTTGCAACAGTGTCAGCAGTACTGCTAAGGACAGAAGTACAAACAACTTAATTTGATTTTCTGTGGTTAATTCATTCATTCATCTCATCTGTTTTTGATTCATGCGTGGGTTATGATAATAGACGGTAATGGTAATTTACCTTTTCATTATGTTCTTAGTCAATTTTGATAGGATGTATCTGTGGGAGATGTTTATGTTAAAACTGTTACAGTGTTTTAAAAAGATTTCAAAAGATTTGTGCAATATAAATAAAAGTAATGTCCATATCCACACTGTAAAGTGCGCCGCTATTTTCCTCCTCGACACACAATCTGAAATCAGCTGATCATAGCGAAAGTCCAAGAACATTTAGGTGGAATCAGTAGGCAGGCAGAGTAAAGATTCCAAGGAATTGGACTACTTGCTTCCCATCCCTAGCCCTTAGTCTGTTTTGTGAAATACATCAGAGCAGCACTATAAAATTTCTACCCCAGATAAGACAAAGTCTACTCTGTTGTGTCAGTTGGACCAGCCTTATTCACCCATAGGGGTCTACTGAACCGCTCTTCATCTGGCCCCTCACTCAGGACCAATTTGGCTTGGGAGACAATACCAAACTCCCCACAACAAAGCTCCTATAGGATCACTGGGACAGATAAATCCCAAAACTACAGAAAGGCGATGATTCATGCATTATGTACCCTGAAGAACAGAAGGATTTTTAAAGGACCAGTGTACTTGCACTTGGTGAGAGGCGGTGGACAGGCGTGGATATTCCTGTATCCCCTTGGCTTGCAGCCAGTATGTCTGGGTTTTTCCTGGTGGAAAGTGAGTCCCTCCCTGTGGCTTTGAATCCTTCTTTGGGTCACTGAAGGGGGTGTTTGAGTGGACACACATCTGGACACAGACGAGTTGTCAACTGATGATCACCTGCGGTTAATTGGTGAGGGAGGATGCTGGATAGACATGGCACACTTAGTGAAGGTGCACTTGGAACATCTGGCAGAGGTCTCGGTTATAGATGTTCAAACCTCACCTCTGGCAGAGCTGTTGACCATAATATTTTACTACCAAGATTAGAACACACCATATGTATTAAATGTATTGTGCTCCTGTGATTTGAATAATGTCGAATAGACCTACATTTGTTTGTATCAATGTTTTCTTCACACAGTTAGAGTACTGGCAGGGATTTTCTTCACTGGTTCCCTGTTGAATCCAAAATCGAATCTATACCTTCTCCTCATGTACAAAGTCTCAAATTATCAGACCCTATATTATCTTTATATATCTCTATCTAGAGAGAGAGAAAGAGAGAAACAGACACAATTTCATGATGTTGAAGTCAGCAGAGTATAAATTTAAGAGCATTTCAGTCTGAAAACCTCAATAGTTTAGAATGCTTAATATGAAAGCATTCATTAGTGGGCAAAAGTCCTGTTAATCAGCTCTCAAGTACAGGAAGAGGGCCATTCATGAATCTGACAGTGTTTGTTTATTTACTTATTTTCTATGTTTTGATTTTGCCTGTTCCCCTAATGTCTGCTTCAAAGTCACTGAAGCCTTTATGCTGAGCATTGACGAGAACCGAAAAAAAGTCTCATGCAGAGTCACACAAGGATTGACATATGCCAGCCAGAGTGAGCAAACCAGCTTGGCTAGGCTTGTTCACAGCCTTAATCAATGGGAGGCTTATCTGGTGACACAAATGATCATGGCAGCAGCAGAAGCCACAGACTGTAGCAAATCCCAACTCATCTCATTATCACAGATGCATGAGAGGAGCCATATCACCACTTCTGCCAGATCTGTCACTCTGAGCTTTTAGAGTGGTGAGTTAAAAAATATGAAACAGCTAGCTGTATATGTAAACAACTTGCGCTGTATGAATATCTAGAAGCTAATCAACTGTGCTGACTCGTTTTGGCATATGTTGTCATTCTTGATACTGCTCATATTGCTGCAAGCAGTACTGGAAAAATCACAGTGGTTGTCTACAAAATGAGGATATGGACAGGTTTTATTTAATAGGGCCACTGAGATCCTTCAGTGGAAGTAATAAAATATTGGAGATTTTCTATCAGTCAGTTGTGGTGAGTGCTGTGTACTTTCTACACCAAATCTTTCCAACACATTGAAAAAGACCTCACTTGACCAGAAAAATCCTTTCTGTGTGAAAATTGGATGTTCTCCCCATGTCTGTGTGGCTTCTCTCCGGGTACTCCAGGTCCCTCCCACAGTCCAAAGACATGCAGTTAGTGGGGTTAGGTTCATTGGTGATTCTAAATTGCCCATAGGTGCGAATGTGAGTGTGAATGGTTGTGTGTGTTTCTGTGTTAGCCCTGTAACAGATAGGAGACCTGTCCAGGGTGTACCCTGCCTCTCGCCCTATGGTAGCTGGGATAGCCCCCCCACCCCCCACCCCCCCACCCCCGCAACCCTGATGAGGATAAGCAGAAGAGAATTGATGGATAACAACAACGCTTATGGACCTAATTGTGTAGTCATCTTTTATGTACACAGATGTGTGAACATTTAAACGATGCAAAACGTAACGAGTCTGTGTCTATTCAGTAGATTTAAAGTTCTAGATACATATAATTTGGAGCCATAGCAACGGGTGTGACCTTTTGAAAATAAGAGATTTCAGTTTATGATCTTTGATCTCATTATCTAAAGTTATTCACTGCGGAAAAATGCAGTCTTCGGATATTAAAAATTTAATCTTCAAGACAAAATGTACAAAAAGTGTTTTCTCCTGTTTTTGCTCTGTTCTCCATCATTTTCCTGCCATGAAAACATCATGCACAAAGCTTGAGAGTTTAGGTGTTTAGGGACTATCTGTTCTACACTTATCAGCTCTAATCGCCACTGCACATCAAGTGCACTTCTTCAATCTTCAAGCTGGCACATAGTGTTAACATCATCATATGCCTAGCTAATGGAGCTGTCCCAATGTAGTTGTAATATATTTACATATTTCAAAGTTAGCCCTTCTGTAGTGTGGTATTTATACTCTTCTTGTTCTCCCACTGCATGTGTGCTGGAATACACTCAGTAGTCAGTCATGATAAAGGCACAAGGCCTACCACGCTGAAGCCAGAGTTCCTTTGTAGCCTGGAATCAAACAGATATATTTAGACATGCTGCTCTGTGCTGTACAAACCGAGTGGTATTCCCCTCTCAATCTGTATGGCTCTGTTCCCCCACTGCAGCACAGCCAGGGGTCTTCCACACTGTCAAAGGCTTTGTTGAAAGAACATCCACAGTGAATAAATCCCTTATGCTGTGGACACAGGAGCTGATTCACAGTGATAGGTTCCTCATAACTGATCCATGTTTTTTTGTACAAAGCCTGCTGTGTGTAGAAAGAAGACAAGCTGTCTTCCCATGACCAGCCCAACTGACCATGTCTAAAGCAGTGTCAGGATGCCGTGACAGACTTGTGTCACAGATAACAGGACATGAGTGACCACTGGTTCTCACTCAGCAGTAGAAAATAGTGACCAGCTTTTGTCCAGTGAAAAAAAACTGCAAGGACTAAAAGCAGGATGGGGGAGAGCATATGAATCAGTAGATGTTTAGCTCATTTAAAAGTAGAATAGGAGGAGAGCCTTCAGTTTTCAGGCCCCTCTTCTGTGGAACCAGCTTCCAGTTTGGTTTCAGGAAACAGACACTATCTCTACTTTTAAGATTAGGCTTAAAACTTTCCTTTTTGCTAAAGCATATAGTTAGGGCTGGATCAGGTGACCCTGAATCCTCCCTTAGTTATGCTGCAATAGATGTAGGCTGCCGGGGATTCCCATGATGCATTGAGTACTTCTTCCTCAGTCACCTTTCTCACTCACTATATTATAATAGACCTCTCTCCATTGAATCATACTTGTTATTAATCTCTGTCTCTCTTTCACAGCATGTGTTTTATCCTGTCTTCCTGTATCTCTCCCCAACCAGTTGCTGTTGATGGCCACCCCTCCCTGAGCCTGGTTCTGCCGGAGGTTTCTTCCTGTTAAAGTGATAATCTATGGCAAACGCCCATTTGTGTGCCCAGAAAAGGCACAAAAAGTACAATTTTGCCCTTTGGGGACACTATATATGTTTTCAATGGGCAAACCCACTACCATCTTTGGGTAATATTATACGCTACCAATTAAAACCTATGTTGGTCCCATGTAGGCTAGTCTATGTGGGGCATATAGCAATTTTGCCTATCCAAAATCAAGCACCCAGTCATGCAGAACTCTTCTACAGGCATCTGTGAAAACCTGGTTCACTGATTCACAGGAGCCCAGTGAATTCCAGCTTAGTACCATTATAAAATGCCACCTGTGCAACAAGTGCAGTCGAGAAATTTATCTCAATACTACCTATTCCACACTCAATTATTAATAGTATTGTAACAAAGTGTAAAGATCATGTAAATCACAGCAGAAACTGAAGTATATAGAATGCAGAGGTCACCTTCAGATTAGCTCAAGCACAGTGGATAGAGAGCTTCATGAAATGTGTTTCCATTGCCAAGCAGCTGCATCCATATCGTACATCACCAAGCACAATGCTAAGTGTTGGAAGCACAAATATCAAGCATGGCACTACTGGAGTCTAGAGCAGTGGAAATGTGTTCTCTGGAGTGACAAATCACAGTTTTCACAGTTCTCAATCCGATGGACAAGTCTTGGTTTGGTGGTTGCCAGAAAAACAGTATTTGTCTGACTGCAAGTTTGGTGGAAGGGGGAAACATTTTGTGGAAATGTTTTTCAGGATTTTGGGCTTTGCCCCTTAGCTCCAGTGAAAGAAACTCTTAATGTTTCTGCATAACAAGACCGGGAGCAGTTTGGGGATGGCCCTTCCTGTTCAACTTGAATGGGCACCAGTGCACAAAGCAACGTCCAGAAAAACATGGATGAGTGAGTTTAGAGTAGAAGAACCTGACTGGCTTGCACAGACCCCTGACCTTAACCTGACAGAACACTTTTGAGGTGAATTAGAGCAGAGCCATACCTTCTCATCCAACCTCAACCTCACAAATGCGCTTCTGAAAAAATGCCCAAACTTCCCATAAGCAGACCCTTGAAGCTTGTGGAAAACCATGCCAGAAGAGTTGAAGACGTTATTATGTTTGCTAGATATTATGTTTGGGGAACAGACAATCACTTTATTTTTAAGATTAGAATTTAAAACTTTCTGTTTTAATAAAGCTTATAGTTAGGCCTGGATCAACCCTTCCTTAGAAACACTGCAATACTTGGAGGCTGCTATTGCAGTGGGATTGAGTTATTTTCTTTTTCATTCACCTCTTCACTCTCTATGTATTTATACATTACTTTGCATTTAACCTTTAGTTATTATTAAACTCTGGTTCTCTTCCACTGTGTCTTTGTCTTCTTTCCCTCCCCTTGCTTAGCAGCAGATGACTGCCTCTCCCTCAGCCTGGTTCAGCCAGAGGTTCCAAATGGCATCAAGTGCTTACTCAAAGTGGGCTGTCTGATTGTTAGGGTATTCTCTCTATTTTGGCAGGGTTTTTACATTACAATATAAAAGCAGCTGTTGTGATTTGGTACAACCAAATAAAACTGAACTGAATTGAACTGTGTGGCTCAGGCGGTAGAGCAGGTCATCTACTTATCAAAAGGTTGGCTGATCATGTGTGAATGTTAAGATAGAAAGCACAAACATAGAAAAAAATGTTTGTAATTATTGGACTTGGGAACTAATGACAGTTTCTCCATAACAAACACTGTAGCCATGTATTTGGGTGATCATAAACATACTTGGAACCAGAAAACAATAAGTGGAAGGCTGTATGCAGCCGACACTCAGGTGAAATAACAGCCAATAAACACCTGATGGTGAGGGTCAGATGGTGGGAAATCAGGACAGGTGTGGCATGTGAAAATGAGGGTTGAGCGTGTCCTGGGAACATTTGGCAGAGGGTCTGAACTGGCTGATACTCAGCCAGTTTCCAGAGCATTCCAAAGGAGGTTTGGGTGAGAGGTAGCCTGCTGGCCTGCCAACAGGCGGCCTGTCTGTCTGCAGATAGTTCCGTTGCCAAATGGAGGAAGTATACAAACTATATGGTACTATATGGTGTCTGGGTCCATCTTGCTTGTGTTGTCGTTGGAGCTGCAAAGTTTTAACTTTCAAAGAGCTCAAGTGTTTTAAACAATGAAGTGTCCACTGTAGCCACCAACTGTGCTTTTCCTGCTGCATTTTTTGATCTTTTAATTTTTTTTCATGGTTCAATTCCGCTGTTGCTCATTTTTCTATTCTGGCCCACTGGTCAACCAATTAGCGTTGTCTGCTTGTTTTCTCTTTGCATCAAAAGGACCCAGTTGCAATGATTAAAAAAAAAAAAAAAAATCAGTCTTGTGGATAACTCCTGTGTAAAGTGTTTAGGGCATGTTGTACCAGAAGAAAATCCTGGAGCACACACAGGGTATGCTGTAGAGAATGCTTCTGTTGGCTGTCTCAGAAACAGCCTGGTGAACTTCTACAAGAATCAGAGAAAGTGTTTTGGGAGAAGCAGGCTTTGGCATTTCCCCTTAGACATCGTCCTATGTGATTTTTTTGGCTCTGGTCCAAATCTACCTTAGACAATGCATGGCAAAACATAAATGAAAAATAAATAAACAAACAAAGAAGTAACATATTATCATATTTTACAAGACTCACAAAAAAATCCTACAAATATTACAAATTAGTGTCAAGGTCAAACATTTACCTGAATATTCTAAATCAGAATTCCATATATTTCATTCTGTGACATCAGAAAACGTAGCACTGATTTTCTGGCATTTGCAACTGAGAATGAGCCACTACACTTCTATGTTAAAAGATGAAATCCAAATACAAGTTGGAATTACCGACACTGTGTCAGGATTTTTCCAAAAGCCTTCTGTTCATCTCAGTAAATATAAGGATGGTTGCCATTTTCCTGCTTGAAGATCTGCAGCTCTTCAAGCAGGATCTCAGATGACTCCTGTGCAGTAAAAGAAATCTGTCCTCAGAGCAGATTGTTTTCTTTATGAGAGCAGCAGGAAAACACTGGAGCTGCCAATTTATTTATTCATTTATTTATTAATGTGGTTGACAGAACATAACATATGACTTGACAACAATATTGACCACAAACATATAGTGATAAAACGTATTTTTATCTAAAGGATTCTGTTGTCTCTCGACCAATACTTCATCCATTCTCTCCTTCTTACACGGGGTCACGGAGGGGAGTTGGAGCCTATTCTAGCTGCTATAGGGCAAGAAGCAGGCACACCATAGACAGGTTGCAGGTCTGTCACAGGGCTAACACAGACAACCATTTACACTTATGTTGACACCAGTTAACCATATCCCACTAACTGCATGTGTTTGGGAGAAGCCGGAGCACCTGAAGAGAACACACACAGACAAGGGGAGAATATTTAAACTCCACACAGAAAGCTAGATGGTTGATTCAAAACCAGGACCTTGTTGTGAGGCAACAGTGTGCTGCTCATCAACAACCCACCACAGCTGTGATGTGATATAATATGTTTTTTCTATTTATTTTTTAATAGAGTCCCATAAAATTAGATTTTGGTAGTTTTCTTTTATCACCACAAGTATTTCAGGTTTGTGTAATATTTTGCCTGGGTATCAGGGTGGACATTACATGCTATTCTATGCTTACATTACAATTTAACTCCAACCATTGTTTTGCTCAAATATAGTTTCACAGAGCTGCTAGTATTGCTGAAGATTGTTGCAGGGTGTTAGTGGCCCATTTCTGATCATGATTGCCCATCATCTTTTAAGTCAGTCATTATCATGTTGATAGGGTCACACTACATATCTTCTTTCAGACAGCATATCTTGTTTTAGTAAAGCTCCAACAAGATATAATAAGTCACAAGAGTAAAACCAGCTTGCAGTTACTACATTTTGGAAGGACTTTGCACACTTAGCCAGATTAATGTTAAGAACCAGGTAGTCTGGTGAATCTTCTCGAAATACTCACTCTCTAACCATCTCACTTGGATGACACAGACTGTCTTTGCCTTATGCCCTCTACTCTACTCTTCCCAGACAGCCTGATTATGTAAGTTGTTATCCAATCGAAATCTGTCTGGATCGCACAGTCCTCTGTGTGCCTGTTTGTTTGCATACTATATAGCTGAGAGCAGCACAAAGAAACCTGGATTTGAAAGACCTTTATGTAACAGATTTGCCATCATAATACCTGCATACACTATAAATATACTTTACAATGATGCAAGGGGGAGAGGCAGTTCTGTCTGTATCACAGATGTGACAGTTTGGGTGTACAAATAATCCATGTGGGTGTTATTGACCAAGCTTTATTCAGAAAACCTCCCATTCCTCTGTTTGCCAAGAGAGCCTGTGTCTTGTACTTGCAGAGATGATCAAAGCAGAATGAAAGCTAGTCAGTGGGCAGAGAGTGAAGGACAGGTTCCCACTTACAGGGCAGAGCGAGTGGGAATGTTCAGTCACACTTCAGTGTTGGATGTTTCTTGCAGGCAGGTAAAATAATGGTTACCGCAAATACAAAAGGTGAAACCTCCACAATGCCCAATGAACTAAAAACCCTCAATAAATATAATTATAAAGTTAAAGTAAAACCAGAACACTTTTCTGGTTTTACCATAACTCACCCAAAGTAAAGAGTAGATCTTTGAGACTGATCTTTATGACTGATATTTATGTTATAATTACTAAAATGACTAAGTGTTAGTTGAACGTACCCTAAAAAATAATATAATTTATAAGTGAAAGACCCCGATACTCGAGCAAGGTAAAATAGTAACAGTCCAGAATGACTGTTACTATTAACATGTTTATTTATGTTCAATATCTCCAGGAATTTTCCTGACTAAATGATACACCATTTCTCGGTGTATGCTTGATATACCCATTATACCCCCTACACCCAAAAATCTTACTTTCCTTGGTTTGTAATCTACAAAGTAATGGCATTGTACCTAAAATTAATTGGAAAAAATCAATTTATGTAAAATTCATATAAAAATGATATGAGAGAAATTCCAAATAAGAAATGTTGGTACACTTCCCTCAACAGATTATTGAAAAAATAACACTGGATTCAATTACGTGCTAATTTCAGACGCATCCTGACCTCTCACTTAGACTTTTGGCTCTCTAGTCTGAAAGAAGTATAGCTGTACTAGGTTTCTTGAAAAAAAAACAGCAGTGGGAAATAAATATAATATGTTTTAGAACACCCCAGTTTTTCCCAGTTATTTATTGCAATTCAAGTCATTCAAGTCCATTGAATAGCTTGAAATGGTACGAAGGTAAGTGGTGAATTGCCAGAGATTAAAAAAAGGTAAGGCTACCCCAAACCAAAAAATAATGTTCATTTCAGAATTATACTAAATGGCATTTTTCAGGGAACACAAAATGGGTTAACAATTTAAAGCTGTTCTGCAGCAATGGAGGTTGATCAAGCCTTGAAAGCTTGTGCTACTAATTCCTACAGGTGTTCCATCTTTTCGGGATTACTTACAGGGATAAAAGCAGTGTTGGAACACACTGTGGTACTAACTCTTGTGAACATCAGTTGAACAGTATTGTACCTCAGAGAGTAGTATGTTGCTACAAAAATGGTGAGAGGACGAAGTGTGATGGTCTGGAGCTGTTTTGTTGGATACAGGGTTGGTGACCTGTACAGAGTGAGCGCCATGCTCACCCTCTGGTATGCGCCTAGTTGGTCAGGGGTTCATCCTACAGCAAGATAATGACCCAAAACATAAATCCAAGCTATGCCAGAACTACCTCTGGAAAAAGAACAAGATGGTGAGCTTGAAAACATGGAGTGGCCAGCACAGTCTCCTGACTTAAACCCCAGCGAGCTGGTTTGGGATGAACTGGACAGATGAGTGAAAGCAAAGCAACCTACAAGTGCCACACTTATGGGAACTTCTGCAACAGATACGGGAACTTTCTGAAGAATATTTGATTTCTATTGACGAAAGAATGCCACAGGTGTGTTCAGCTGTTATATCTGCCAAAGGGGGCTACTTTGATGAGCCAAAAGTTTAGAATACATTTTGGTCTATAAATTTCCAATTGCTTATTTTTCAATAAAAAAAAAACTACAAAAACTGGGGTGTCCTAAAACTTTTAACCGGTTGTCTATGTTGAGGAAGTGTTTTGGGAAATCAAGCTTTTTATAATCCTTTTTATGTACATAGAATTAAAATGGAACTCATTTCACTCTCTCGCTATTGTACTTCTAATCAGGTAATAATCCACTAGCAACACAGGAGTGAGAACACATTGCTATCCCTTCCAGGTACAACTAGCAAAAACAAAATCAGTCTTTCACACTGCAGAATTGATTTTGTTAGTAATCTTCATGAGTGTAGGTTCTGAGTGCATGATGAGTGTTGCATGTCAGTATTCATTTAGCCATGAGGTGTGAAAAGGAAGCACTGATTCTGTAATCAGAGTCATGCAGCAGTGGATCAATACAATTCAAGACACAAGGCCGTGCATTATAATCAAGTGCTCAAATCACAGGAGATGTTTTTGTTCTTCTGTAAAATGGGCTTCAATAACCAGATGATGATCTTTTAGTTTTATTGCATGTGAAATGTCCATAAAATAAGGATCAAAAGCTGCTGCAATAAAAACGTATCAGTCAAATGGAGCAGAGATGTTAAAAGAAAGGGACTGCTGAATTAGGACAGTAGATTTTTGCTGCCTTTCTCTCTGCTCACTGTCAGTTCAGTCAGCTGTGATTTCCATATCAATATTTGAGTGACACTGAATTATTTAGAAGCATGCAGTGACACAACGGGATGCAAGCCTGAGTGGCGCCCTGCCACTGCTCTTATTGTTTGTGTGTGTAGATGAGGACCAGTTGCTGGTTGGACTGAAAACATATATTGAAAAAGCAATCATGTGTGAGAAATTCAGCAAAGGTAGAATAAGATCTCAAACAACCGGACAAAAAGCCACTTGCTTTCACATAAGTACTTTAGACTAAAACAAGGTAATATATAACAAACATTCATAGTTTGAATGATGCCATCTGAACACAATAAGGAATAGAAAAGCAAAACAACACAGAAGTACCTTAGAGTACAATATAGAGTACAATGACAAAAAGGATTTTTGAAAACGAAAGTACTAACAGGTGTCCTGTTGTGTTCTGTATTTGCTGATACTAAAGAACATTTCCATTGTCTTGCCTTTTTTGGAAGAGTGGATTTAAAATTTTTGGTTTTTCCAGTTGATGTAGAAGTCTACTGATTTAAACCATTTGGCTGTAGATCTGAATGGAATCATGGAGAAAAAAATACTTTGGGGTAAAACTTCAGTCTTAGTTATTCACTCTAATAAGAAGATCAGAAGATTATTCCAGCATTTGATGTTCCTATTGATCTTATCTAAAAGTGGATTGACGTTTAAGTGAAGTCTGACAATTTGAAGGAAACATTTATACCTAGGTACTTGATATTGCCAGTTGGGAAAGAAAGGTGTGGAATGTGGGCTGATTCCGTGATTTCTCCGTTATCAAAACAATTGATTCTTTACCAATTTATTAGTAAAGTCTAGTCTGATATTTGTGAGGAAGTTTTTATGAGATTAAATACTCCCTGTCCTGAGTTCTTGTAGATACAGTAATATATCATCAGTGTATAAATGTATTTTGTGTTCTAGAACAAAGGACCAAATGTTGTCAACCTGTTTGATGCTGAAATTACAATGTATTTCAGGGGCTAGTTGTTCATGAAAAAGTAGGGTGGGCACCGTTGTCTGGCCCCATTTTCAAGGGTAAAACATTGTGGAATCATCCCATAATGCCCTTTGATGAGGTTATACAGAGCTGTTATCCAATAAATAAATGATTTTCCAAAGGCAGATTTGTGAAGAAACATGAATAGGAAGGACCAGTTAACTTTAGTCAACTTTAGTTCATCTTAGCAACAGCAGAGGCGAGTGGAGCAACCTATTAAATGGTTTAATACAGTATTCAAATCTCCTCAAATAATGATTTTTGAATTGGTAGTAACGTCAGATATTTGAGCAAAAACTCTATGAAAGAAGCTGGGTCATTATTATTAAGAGAATATTGACCGACAATTGAATGTTTTTGCAAAAGCATAGATAGAAACTCCTTTTTTCTTTGAGACCAGGGTAACATTAGAAACTATAAGATGATTTACTTTAGATTTTTGAAGATGAGTTTCTTTTAGCAGGAGAATATCTGCCTTTAATTTTGTTATGTACTCTGGAATTTTTATTCTTTTTGCTTGTGAATGAATGCCACATGCATTCTATGAAACCAAACTTAAAGACAACATAAGAAATTTTGTTGTGTGAATATACAGCATGAGATCTGGATGTGTGTCTGTTTAACCTATAGTTTATGAATACTAGGGGTGCAACGATACATAAAATTCACGGTTCGGTTCGGTTCGATACTTTGGTGTCACGGTTCGATATTTTTTCGATACAAAAAAATGTTCATGCTTTTTTAATTTGTCATTTATTAAAATTATAAATATATATTTTAACTCAAACGTACAAATCGAGAAATCACTCATCTTTGGAAAAGAGAGTTTATTACAGAGAAATGGCTCTTTCAAAAAATAAAAGCTATACTATACGCTTCTTCTGGGCTATACTCTCAGCAGCATATTAAACATATCAGGTCCCCATAAGGAGAATCATGTGCTAACGGCTGTCTAAATGACTCGGGTAAAGTTTGTAGCATGCGTGCTTGTTGTTTTTGTCTGCTTCCACTTGTCTTTGCACTAGGATGATGTCGGCGTAAATGTGCTATCATATTCATTTTGTTCCCACTAGTGCTGTCAGCGTTCATCTGAAATGACGTTAACGCCACAACACGGCAAATCTCCGTTAACGAGCTACCGCGGGGCTGGACGGCGTCAACGAGCTAACTGTGCTAACGCAGTAGTTCCCACCCATGTAATTGAGCATTGCTGGCACATTCGACATACTGTTTTACTTTTGTCCGTGACGCGCTTACCTTCAGGGTCATACTTCACATGAAGACCAAAATAGTTCCAAACGCCAGACCTGAATGAGGGTGGGGGAGGTTCAAGTTGCCATGTTGCAACGAGCTTAACTTCTGTCTTGCTAGCTTGCGCTGCGCTTAGTGGATCTGTGCTCGACAGTGCAGCCTAGGCGGAATAGTCGAACACAGATCCACTGAGCTCTCAACACAGACAGCATCGTCAGAAGGAAAGTTGATAAAATAAATTAAAAATTTTGTATTGTTTGATACATATGCGTACCGAACCGAAAGCACTGTATCGAACGGTTCAATATCGATACGAGTATTGTTGCACCCCTAATGAATACCTATGAAAGTGTTTCTTGTATGTGGGGAGCTGCCATGCATCTATAGTGGCTGTCATGCGAGTGTACTGTGGTGAGACGTTGGGTTATAAATATAGGGGTGCTGATGAGGCATATGAGCAACAAAACAATTAACCATAACAAAGAGATACAAGAAGAGAAAGCAGATGGAGACGGTATAGTGTTTGTTTTCTGAGGAAGTGATATGTGAGTGTGAAGGAGTGAAAAGGAGAGATAAGAAATAAAGAAAAGAATAAGTTTGAGTTTCATGAAACTATTTTCTTTTACCCAGTGAGATCTTTTATTTATTTATTTTGTCTATTTATCCTTTCAGAGGAGCCATGTGGTAGTGGTGAAATCCCCTATGTAGAGTCATGTAAGCTCGACATAGCCGTCCATCAGTGCAGAGCTTATCCACGACGAGGAAGAAATGTATATCCTTATGTCTGAGGGGATTGCATGAGGTTTTTAATCAGTGTTTCCAGATGATCTGTCATATTTTTGTGGATTTCTGAGAAAATCGACTTATCTTGCATACTTCTTGTTTGTATGTCTAGGACAGTTTGTTTTTATTCTCAGTTTTTGAATTTCTATCTGCATCAATTTTGTTGACACTGAAGATCTATTTTAAGTGTTTTTATATTCTGATAGATCATGCCCAGAAGATCCAGCTTGTTGAGGATGTGAGTAAGTCCTTGGTGTCAATTGACGAATATTCTTCCTCTTTTTGTTGATCTGGTTGTCTGGTTGTTCCTTCCATGATGCACTGATAAAAATATTGGTTTTCAAGTTCTCTAGATTACACTGTCACCCTTAAACACCTGTTTATTTTTTATTTTATTTTTTTTGCTATCAGCTGTTTGTTTAAATTTAAATAAACACTGAACCAAAAAAAGTAACTAGTTTAGTTTAGAATCTAATCTACCAACAATGGCTGCAATTTTCAAATATACACAGGATGAATGGGGATGACAGATTTCCTTTTTTCAAATAGTTTAATTTAGTTTTGTCATATAGTTTGTCATCTAACATCACATATCTAGTACAAGCTGGAGAGATTAAGTCTCTCACCTGGACTGGGAATCTTTAGGTGTTCCCACAGATCAGCTAGAGGAGGTTGCTGTACTTAATAAGAATCCACACAGGCAAGGTGAGAATATGCAAGTTCCACATAGAGGTGTTTTTGTTTTAGCTGCCTCTGGGTTCTAACTAAAAACCCTCTTTGCTGTAAGGTGACAGTAACCACTGCATCACCATGCAGCCCAGCTTACTGTATACAATGAAATATTATTCTATGTTAAACAGTAACCAAATACAGCAGCGGTCCCCAACCTTTTTTGCGCCACGGACCGATATATGCCCGACAATACTTTCACGGACTGGCCTTTAAGGTGTCGCGGATAAATACAACAAAATAAAACTAGTACCGGTACTGAAAAAAGAAGATTTATTCATAACACACGTGAAAAGAGCCAGGAAAACCAAGTTAACGATAAAAACGATAACAAAATAACGCTGAAAACCGATAAAAAGCCTGAAAACCATACATTTCACACCTGAGCCACAACTCTCGCGGCCCGGTACCGGTCCGAGGCCCGGGGGTTGGGGACCGCTGGAGTACAGTATAAAAACCTAATGTTGTATAGTGTACAAAAGTGAAAAATACAGTACATTTGTTCTTTTTTGTTCTTTTTTGTGTTCTTTTTTTGCCACCCAACATCATTGCCATAGTGTAGCATCTAGTTATTATAGCACATTATATATTTACACAATGATTAAGCATAGTTATACATTACACTATTTGAAACTATCAATGTATACAAATAATTATACACATTATATTAAGATACATATTATACAGCAAATAGGGATGTTTGCAACTAGTTGATTAGACAAGTAATTGCCACTATTGTCACTAATTGTTATCAGATGTACTAGTTGCTTAATTGTTTTACATTTCAATTGATGCTCAATGCCATTAGACTGTTCTGTCCTAAATGTTATGCAGCCATTTGCCACTAGATGAAACTTCATTGTTGAGAAATGCCTTAAATCTGTTAATCAAGGCCTGATCTTTTTGTTAAGTCTATTATTGTTAGTTCTTTTAAAGAATGGGTTTACTGATGCAAGTGATGGAAATGAGCTTTCTCTGAAGGGTTGATGGGCTCTCCCTTAGTGATATGGTGAGGCCTGGGCTTCCCTGCCCCTGCGACCCAACTTCAGATAAGCAGAAGATGCATGGATGCTTTATTGTTTTGTTTTTTTAGATTTAAAATTTATGATGTTGTTTGTCATGAATTTTCAAACATTGTGCATGCGCCACACTTTTCAGTTACACACCATTCATTTTTTACGATGGTAATTTGTCCGATTTTAATAATAGATTTTAACAACATCTTTTGAAATATTATGTTTTTATATCACATTTAACATTGGTTTTCTTCTTTGTTGTGTGTTTGAAGTAATATTACACAAGTGGCATGATTCATGTGTTCATGCGGTTTTGTGTTCATGTGGATTCAATGTGTTTATATGGTTTTAAATGCCTTTGTTTGTTCATTAAGTGGTTTTTAAATTAAACTTAATTATTCAGAGTGTTTCTAAGTGTTAGACTAGTTGGTTAGTCTAATTTGTTTTCCTCGTTTAGTTCACTAAAAAATTTGTCACCAGGAACATCCCAAATAGTAGAGAAATACAAGACATAACTACATTTTATTATGTGCACTGTATTTATACTATATATATATATATATATATATATATATATATATATATACTATATAGTACAGCTTAGTAATATGTTACAGTTTTTTAATACAGTGCTATAATGCCCGCAGAATTGGTCAGTGTGTGGTTTAAAGTGAGTAAGTGGTTGCTCTTTGCATTCCACTCAGCCACTGTTGACCTGCAGTCTTTGCCCCGTCTCTGCGACTGATCAGCCATTTATCAGCTCTAGATCTTGTGACTGGAGGTTGCTGTCACTGCCTTCTTCACTCTGAGTTGCTTGGAGACTGTTGCTCCCCAATCCACTTCAGGTACAAGGACAAAGGGAATGATGCACTAATCGACTGTGGAATACTGGCACAGAACATTGTTGTTGTTTTTTTACCTTTTCCTTTTTTGTGGAATGCCTGGATAATGTAACAGAGGAAAGGGGTAGTGTGGTGAGCAACAAAAAGGACTGTTTATATCAATATAGCAACATATGATATGGAAATAATTAAGAGTCACAGTTGTGTAGACTGTTAGTCAGTCTGTGTCATGGCACAGTGGCCCGTGGAAATGGGATGGACTCAAGTGCAGTTTCAAAGCCGGAGGCTAGAGGTGCGGTGTAACAAAAAGAGTCTTTATTCACAATGCTCAGAAGCTAACAGAAATCTCAGACTAGAATTAAGGAACATAAACTAGACGTCTGAGGCGAGAGAAAAAACTATGACTAGATGGCAGGGATAACTGGGTGTAGGGGCTGGGCAGGGGAAAATGTGGCTGGTCAGGGCAAAGCTTGCAGGTGGGGGTTGCTTGGAGGAGGAAGGCAGGAGAGGTCCAGGTGGGTGCTGCATGCAATGCAGGGAGGCAGGCAGGAGAGACTGGCAGTTCGAAAAGGGAGAGGTTACCGGCAGCTGCAAACTTGAATCCAGGAGAGCTTGGTAGGTGGGTTTCAGATGCTGACGAGAAAACAGAGGAAATAAGGTTAATACACACGATGATTCACCAAGGACCAGACGTGAGGCTGAGAACTAACTAAGGTTGGCAGATAATCTGGCGAAGACCAGTTGAGTGCGCAGGTCATAAATACTGCCGGTATGATTGCCATCAGGTGAGGAACAACAAAGACTCCACCCAGTGGGGAGGAGCCGATGCTATGGAAAACTATCCAGACCATGACAGTCTGTATGGTGTCAGTGTTTTGTTTTGTTTTTCTAACGCAAGGGGATTAAGGAAAGCTTGATAGTCATTATTTAATACATTTTTATGAGTTTTAGTCGATCATGATCATTACATTAAATGTTGTAGAATTTTCAGGCCAACTTATTAAAAGATTAGTGTATGTAAGTATATTTTGTATGTCATGTTCTGACATAGAACGGTTGTTATTTCGGAGAGTTATTATTTTAGTATATTTATAATTTACAGTCCTGTATCAAACTATTCCTGTATTTTAGTTTTTTAAATTACTTGGGTAATTTAAGAGTCTAAGCGTAAACACTAAGAGTTTAATTCTCTTAGTGTTTACTGACTTCTGTTATAGATATTTGATTCCTTGTGCTTTAGTTATTGTAGCCTCCCCTTCCTGTTTAGTCTTTGTTTTTGTAATGTGATTTCCCATATAGTTACCTTCTGTTGTATTTTGTTATTCCTTGTTAATCCTTGTTAGTTCTCTGTCTGTTGTGCCTTGTCATTAATTTTATATCCTTTGGTATTATCCTAATTAAGTTGAGCTGTGCCCTGGTAAACTTGTGTTTCCACTCTCTCTGATTATCTCCCGTATTTTGGACTTATTATTGCCTAATTGGACTTTGCTTTAAAGAGTTTGTTTTTTGTTTCTCAAGTTAAACTCAGTAGTCTGTCTTTGAGTCGCTTTCATGCAAACATTTTAATGGCATGTATACTTTTGATCATGTATGGATGAGAGAAGATCCAAAATAAAACAAAACTTGTGCACCCAGTTGTTGAATTTGCAGTGCAATCATTCCACCCTGGAAAAGGAACAGTCCAAAGAAGTTATTAAAAATTCATGCCTGTGCTGAGTGTATGAGTGTACACTATAGCACACGCCTGTCAGTTTAGAATTATTCTGATTCACCAGCCTGAACATAGTGATGAGAACAAAACTGGCCAGTCCACACATTTCATGAATCTGATGCTTATTTTGAATGAGCCTTTGTTGTGTGCATAAGTTAAGGTAATTTCTGCACACATATGGCACATCTTCTAAATCAGCTTCCATTTTTAGTTTACTGAGAATATGATTTTACCGCCAAATGCTGCTGTTTTGATTTATTAGAGGGTTTACCCATCTTTTATCAGGTGAATAGTTAAATTCAACCAATCAATATCTACCTAAATATCAACCACTGCCTCTGGGAACAAGCCACTGAACAGCCCTCTAAGTTTTTTCTGGCTCTACAAACCTGACAGAGACAGATATGCTTGTTTCTATCTCCCTTTGATTTCTCTGTTCATTTCTCTTCCCATTTGTCTGCCTTGTCAATTTCAGCCTCCCCAGGCAGTATGTGCGCATGTAGGCAGGCTCATTGTTTCACTGAAACAACTATTTCCTCCTCATTTTTAGCCTCTGAATACATGAACCAAGCTCCATTTGACACACACACACACACACACACACACACACACAGGCAAAAAAAAAGCAACAGGAAATCCAGAGAGAGCAAACTGATAGAGATGGGAAGGGGAGAGGTAAGACAGATATGACTTGAGGCCATGTTTCCAATCTAATTCTCTGTTTGTCTTACAGGATCTCTGCTCTTAAAGGGCTTGACATCAAATTCAATAACAAGATCTCAGCCTGGCATACCATGCAGCTCAGTGGCTTTCAGTCATTGTTCTTTTACTCTCTTTGCTTCATCCCACCTGTCTGCGCAAGCTGCTACAGCTCAATACTCCATGGATTTTTAAGGTTACAGTCATGAAGGTCCAGCTGTGATCTGAGTATATTCCAACAAAAAGTTAACCATTAAAACTGTCTTGTTATAACAGCATGTGCTACAGAAAATTTGACACTTTGCTTCAACAGAAATTTGATACTTGACTTTTTTTTTCTCTCAAGAGAACGTCTATTAATTATTGGTGATTTCGTCTACACTTATGAAGAAACTTCTTTTTCCACATTTGCTGATATGAACAACCCTCATATGCAATGTCCTTCTGTGCTCACCTTTCCCATGGCTTCATTTCAAAATATTAAAGAGCTGGGGTTGTGGGAATGCAGGAAAGGTAAAGGACAAAAGGAAACTGGCAAAGCTGAGTAAACCCTCACTAAGTTTTAGATAAAGTGTACACTGACAAACCTGTCAAACCTGCATTTGAAACGTTGGCTACCATAGCAGTATAGTATTGCAACATGGGATTTGGGTTTTCTAACGAAAATAGGAAAATACATAGTGCCATCATTGCCAGACCTGGCCCACATCTGGTTGACATACACTCTGCCATGACACCAGTCAGTCAGAAGTGCCAGCTTGATGCCAGATCCAGGCTAGACCTGTTTTCTATGGGCCTGGGCCACAAAAACCAAACCACAATCGGGCCAGATATGGCATGCCATCACATAGACAGTGCCATCTATGCCAGGCCTGGCCCATATGTGGATGACATACCACTTACCATGCCAGAAGTCAGCCAGCAGTGCTGGCAGATCTGGGCCAGACCTGCTTGCTATGTAGGTTTTAACACACATTTCTAGCATTTTCCCAGCTACCTGCAATATGCAATTGATACTTCCTGCAACCTTCAGTTGATTTGCACACTCAGCATTTCTTCAGAAATGTTCTGGTTATGACATGATGTATATGATGCTAACTTTTAGGACTTAAAAAAATAATGTCTTAAAAACACTAATATAAGCCTTCAACAAAAATTTCACCATCAAAATAGTATGTTAAACATAGTGTGTTCTTCAAAATAAAAGCTCATGACTATAGAAGCCACAAGGCATTGTAAAGATGCTGGCATTTCTGTATATAATGAACTATGCCTTTGCCACCATAGTCATTCCTGTTATGACTATTATTGCACAAACAGGATATGTTTAAATGTTCTGCCCTTTAAAATAGCAGTGTCTATATGTTGGTTCACCTTTAAAATTATTTTGGTAATTATACTCTTAAAAACAATCTAATTAATTGTTATGTTTTTAACCCTTTTTTTAAAGACCATTCAGCACCCTTTTAGCTGCCTCTTTTGTGCCATTTTTTAAAATTAATCAATTATTTTTTTATAATACCTACCTCTGGCAGAGTATAGCTACATTATACTCCCCAGATTTCTTGTAACCCTCAGAAAGCAATTCTTAGCTTCTGATAGTTCTTCACTTATCCTGTGAGCTCCTGTTGGCATCTCACTGAACACTTTTCTTCCAAAAATTACAAGTTATAATGGTTTGGATTGTTTTTTGTTTTGCCCCTAAGCTTCTGCAGTAACATGACACACCATTTATTCTAGAAAAGTGAAGTTATCATGTCATACCCTACAAAGTCACAGTACTCAAATCAAGTCATTGCCATTTGAACAAGTTTATTGACTAAACCATAATGGAAGGGTTTGTTTTCTTGCCGGCCAATTGAATCTGGCTGGAAACAGACAGAAGGGATAGAGCAGATGCTGCTGAATAAAAGCCGTGTCAAAAACAGAAGTTTCAGACAGTCTCTCCTTTCTTATGGAGTCTCTGTGTTTCTTTGAGAGCCCTTCAGCACACACAGTCTCTTCCACATCATCTGTTGGTAGCAGGCGCCAGGTCAGGCAGCGGGTGGTCTTTAGTGATCAACCTCAACTCTTCTGACTGCAAGAGTTGGCTTGACCCAAATTTTAAAAATCAGTTTATTGCAGTTAGCCTTTACCTGTACTGCCACTGTAACAATAGTTAATCTAATTTGACAGCAGAAAGTCAATTGTCTTCAGTTAAACCAGCAAGAATGTTGTTAGTCATTAGAAACTAAAGCTGAGATTTTGCACTGAGATCTGAGTTTCATCACTCAACAAAATATTCTGGGTTTTTTTTGGTCCTGTTGTGTGATTGGGCATTCAACTCAATTTCAACTGCAGATCGATTTCCTTTAAATGATCTTTTTGGAACAAAGAACCTATGGGAGAAGCTCGAAATTTTAAATGACAAGATCTGCTGCATCAAAGAAAAAGCATTTATGGTCATAATCAGAGATGGGCAGTAACTGTAATATGATTACTTTTTTAAAGTAAAGTAAGGGATTACTATTGCAAAAACGGTAATTAGATTACCGTTACTTTCCTGTAGGAACGCTGAGTTACTGCGTTACTAAAACCGTGATTTTTTTGCGAGAATGTCTCATGACAGTGACATAAGCGAGTGCGACATTCGTGACAACAGCTGTGTGCAGATCAACAGTGGATAATATATGGAGTGCGGGAGAGAGTATGAGCATGCAGCGTTTAAAGCGTGGAAGTACTGACCTTACTTTCAGTTTGATTCCATAAAAAGTGACAAAAACATTAGCGTCCTTGTGCGTGGGCAGAAAACTTCTTTTTACAGCGAAAAAAAACCCCCCTAAACAAGCACCGAGTGCGCAATGACGTAATGGGAAATTCACAGAGAAACTGGCGGATTCTTCCACTGACCGTTGCGCCACACCTGCACCAGGGTAAACCTCCGCCTACTCCGCTCCTGCTTTACAGGTGAAAATAGAGCAACAGGACCGCTAGTCTTTGACTTTTTTTATTTTCTGCTGTGTTTTACTTGCATCTATTTGAAAGAGTGAGTGTAAACACAAAAAATATTTTATTTTATGTGCTGGAATGTGCAGAAAATAGGTTTAAATGTTAAACTAATTTCTTCAAGTCAGAGAATGGTGCATATAATTAAATTTTTGCTTGATGCATAAAGTTAAAAGATTAAAACTGATAAAACAAGTTAAAAAAAGAGACTTTTCCATTTGATTACATTTTGTATGATGGATTATGCAGAAAAAGTAGAATTGGGCTGAAAGATTATCGCTTTATCACCTATTCAGGTTGTAAATCGTGTTTTTAAAAAGTAACTAAGTAACTAAGTAATTAATTACTTTTGAAAATAAGTAATCAGTAAAGTAACGGGATTACTTTTTGGGGGAAGTAATCCCTCTTTTCTCCAGTGTGTACCTCCAGGTCTCCTGACTCTCTTCCACCTGCTCGCTAATCTCACCACAGATCGCAATATTATCTGCAGGCATCATATTCCACTGAGACTTCCTCCTGTCTTCCTCTGTTATCCTGTCCATTACCATAGCAAACAAGACTTAAATGCCTTTTAAAATTCTGTCTAGGCTCACAGTTGTCATTATTAGACAACTTCATTCAGTGAGTAGATTTAACGACATCGGGATGGTTAACTGGATCGCTTGTCCATGTCTGTGGTGCTGGAGTCTTTAATCATAATTAATGTAACTACCTGACAAAGAATATGATGTGGCTTAATCTGTGATTAATTATCCTGGCAGGCTTATCTCACATGAAATGGCAGATATTTGTGTCTGTGGAATTCACCCATACGCACACTATATACTGCATTATTGAGCGACACCTCTGTTGATTCAGCAACTTACAGTTACAGACCCCTGTCTGTGACAGACTGGCAACCTGTTCAGGGTGTACCCTGCTTCTCATCATCTTTGGCAGATGGAATTGGCTCCAGCACTCCTTTCACAGTCAACAAGTAGATAATTTGTGGGGGATGAATATCCAACTGACTCCCAAAAACAGAAAAAGGTGTGTCTTTTTTTTTTTTTTGCCTTTATTACCTGTCTCACATCAGGAGACAGGACAGGACAATCAGTATCACTGCAAACGCTGTCAGACATGAGATCCAAGGACAGATTCAACGCGAACACTAAATCACGTGAAATTAGTTTATTTACAGCAAACATGAGGGTGATATACAGTGACGGTGAAGAAGTGTGGGCTATATACAGAGGGGAGAGCAGAAGGGTTTTTAACTATGCAGAGCACAGGCTGATTGGTGTAAAAGAATGATTAGACTAGTATGATTGTGTCAATATTTAGTTTAACAGTCTGAGAAAGTGGTAGTGATGTAAAGAACAGACTATTAGGCCAATGAGTGATTACAGAGCTTCCTTTTTGAACTTACACATAAGCTGAATTTATACAGTGAGAGTCTTGGTTTACTCAAATTCAAAATGAAACATTCAAAGAATCTGAGATATTGAAATGTCATGAATACACAACAGATCCACTGGTTGAGCTATGCATGTTCTAAATTTAATTTCTAAGGCTGAATTGGTGCCACAATTAAGTTCATGGCAAATTCTTTTAATTTCATTCCCAGCGAGTGTTCTTCTCACAAATACAAGGAGTGGGAACAATGTCAGCAGCCTATGGATAAGATGTTGTGTATTGTAGTAGGTAGTCCACTGCCTGAGAGAAAAGAAAGTATTTGAGAGACTGTTGGATGTGAGCTTCTTATCGTTGTTCCCAGTTGATGGAAAGATTTGCTGGAGAAAGATTCCATTTCCTTTTGTTCCCTTGTAGGTGTCTGTTAAGCAGAGATACTTTAAGAAGGCTTATAGACAGCTTTCTTTTCTTCTTTGGTTATATTAGCAAATGAAGGCACGGCAGCTGGGAAGTTTGTAACCTAAGAAGAGGTGGATCCCTTGGGTGTTAAGTTTAGAAAGAGAACAAGATTAAAAGAGTAAAATGCAAGCGTAGAGGGAGAGAGAGCATCTGAGGAAGAGCCAGAGAAAATTATCTGACTGGGTTTAAATGACAATGAGAAACTAGAACAAAAAGAGATGCAAAACTCTGGCTAGACTTGAGGATCAATGATTACATTTCACACATATAATTACATGCAAAGCTTAACCATGCAAGTCTTGCACAAATTGATGAGAATATCATGTCTGTACTAATACTGATCTCTCCAGAAATTAATCCCACTCAGGGCATTATACCATATTACAAAAGTAGGATTTAGTTAGCTTTCAGATTGTTCTAAAAATTAATTTAATAAGAATTTACATTTTCTTTAGGGGGAATCATGTATTGATCACATAGTATTAGTTAATGCCAACCAATGGGTTGACAAACCCTTAGCAGCCAACCCCTAATGAAAGTGGTATGTTGTTCTCTGTACATCCACATAACAATGCTACAGTTACAATAGCAAGTGCATTCAGTCTATGAATCATTAACCGTGTTCTTGTTGGGTGGAGAAGGAGGAGGGATGGCAGTGAGAAAGATGGAACACAGAACAAAGTCTGCTTTATTTTATTGCATCTTGAAGACACTAATCAAATAATCTGTTTAGTTGCAGCACCACAAGAATATCGAAAGGCATGAGTGTATATATATCATTTTTAACACCCTTTTACACCCTCCAGAAAAAGAAAATCAGAGATGTCTTTAGTGACTAGCTGGATATAATTTAATATGCCATGAGGAGAAGACAGAGGGTTGGTGTGTAAACATGCAGTTTGGAAATGTTTAATTTAAAACAAATCCTTAGAAAGAGAAAAAAAGACCTAAAATGTGGCATGCAAGTATTGGTGCATGGGATACAGCCATCACATGGACCAATAACTGAAGTGACTTTACAACTACCATATGGTGGAAATGTAAACCTTAAATTCATGAACCCTTAATAAACATGTCAAGCTCTAACATAGTAAGTAAAGAGTCTGTTATTAAGGTCAGGATATTCTGTAGAAATGGCTTGTAGGATGCTCCCAGACAGCAGTAGTGATTGCAGTGGTAACACGATGCTAGACATGCAGCAGATGACATTCTGGAGGAAGAAGGATAAAGCTATCATCATAGCAGACTTAGAATTTTTTTTTAGTGGATTGATGTGTTGATTTGGCTTCTAAATTTCACAAATCTCAATCCAGTCAAACATCTGTGGAATAATAATGTTGTGCCTACGATCATTGACAAGTTCCTCCCAAGTAGTTCTGGTTTCACACTATTTTCATTATGATTGAAACTCCACGAGGTGGGATCTTGCTTGGAGCTCCAGACCACTGGAGATCGCCAGATATTTTATGGTTCTTCCATTTGCAAATAATTGCACCAACTGTTGTCACCTTCAAATCCAGCTGCTTGCAGATGGTCTTGTAGCCCATTCCAGCCTTGTGTAGGTCCACATTGTCATCCCGGTCATCCTTGGAAAGCTCATTGGTCTTGGCCATGGTGCAGAGTGTGGAATCTGAATACAGGGTGGGCCATTTATATGGATACACCGTAATAACATGGGAATGTTTGGTGATATTAAAGTCCTGTTTGTGGCACATTAGTATATGTGAGGGGGCAAACTCCTCAAGATGGGTGGTGACCATGGTGGCCATTTAGAAGAGGGCCATGTGACACATCAAACTTATTGGTAATGTCACAAGAAAAACAATGGTGTGCTTGGTTTCAAAATAACTTTATTCTTTTATGAGTTATTTACAAGTTTCTGACCACTTATAAAATGTGTTCAATGTGCTGCCCATTGTGTTGGATTGTCAATGCAACCTTCTTCTCCCACTCTTCACACACTGATAGCAACACCACAGGAGAAATGCCAGCACAGGCATCCAGTATCCGTAGTTTCAGGTGCTGCACATCTCGTATCTTCACAACATAGACAATTGCCTTCAGATGACCCCAAAGATAAAAGTCTAAGGGGGTCAGATCGGGAGACCTTGAGGGCCATTCAACTGGCCCACAACGACCAATCCACTTTCCAGGAAACTGTTCATCTAGGAATGCTCGGACCTGGCACCCATAATGTGGTGGTGCACCATCTTGCTGGAAAAACTCAGGGAACGTCCCAGCTTCAGTGCATAAAGAGGGAAACACATCATCATGTAGCAATTTCAAATATCCAGTGGCCTTGAGGTTTCCATTGATGAAGAATGGACCCACTATCGTTGTACCCCATATACCACACCAAACCATCACTTTTGTTGTTCCAGCAGTCTTGGAGGGATCCATCCAATGTGGGTTAGTGTCAGACCAATAGCGGTGGTTTTGTTTGTTAACTTCACCATTCACATAAAAGTTTGCCTCATCACTGAACTGTTTGTAAGGGTGCCATTTGTGAGTAGCTAATATCCACCGAAGGGATGTTCGACTAATGCCACTCTCCAGTGACATGCGGCGAGTGCTACGCTGTGGGCTCTTGCTAAATGAAGCTAGGACAGCCACTGATATTTCTTCATTAGTGACAGTTTTCTTGCGTCCACATTTTGGCAAATCCAACACTGAACCAGTTTCACAAAACTTAGCAAGCAGTTTGCTAACTGTAGCATGGGAGATGGGTGGTCTCGTAGGGTGTCTTGCATTGAAATCTGCTGCAATGACCCGGTTACTGCATTCACCAGATATCAACATAATTTCGATCTGCTCCTCACGTGTTAACCTCTTCGACATGTCAATGGCTGTGAACGAAGAGAAACTTGTAAATAACTCATGAAAGAATAAAGTTACATTGAAACCAAGCACACCATTGTGTTTCTTGTGACATTACCAATAAGTTTGATGTGTCACATGGTCCTCTTCCTATTGAAAAAACAAAAGTTGTATCCAAGATGGCCGACTTCTAAATGGCCACCATGGTCACCACCCATCTTGAGGAGTTTGCCTCCTCACATATACTAATGTGCCACAAACAGGACTTTAATATCATCAACCATTCCCATGTTATTACAGTGTATCCATATAAATGGCCCACCCTGTAGTTTGATTGCTTCTGTAGACAGCTCTCTTTAATGCAAGTAACAAGTAAAAGGCTCCCAATATCTGCTGGTTGCCTATATAAAAGACACATGGAAGCCAGAACTCTTGCTGACCGATAGGGGATCAAATACCTATTTTATTCATGAAAATGCAAATTAATTTCTTACTTTTTTGAAATGTACTTTTCTGGATTTTTGGTTATTTTTCTGTCTCTCACTGTTCAAATAAACCTACCACTGAAATTATAGACGGAACATTTTTCTGTCAGTGGGCAAACTTACAAAATCTACAGGGGTTGAAATACATATTTTCCCTGACTGTACAACTGTGTAGAATTTTTTAAGTGTTGAGCTTTCAGTCGCAGCTGAGAGAAGCTTCAGTGAAAAAAACCTATTGATTCAGTTAGTGATAGTGATGATTCAGAATACTCCAAATTAAGACTCATTCATGTACTGAATTCCTCCAACTGCTATTCATTGAACTGAAGGAATACGTGAGATTTGTGAGGCCAGAATATCGTGCTAAAAGCACTGCTGACTAAATTAGTAAGTATAAATATGTATCGCTGAGTGCTGACTCAGAGAGGGTGAGATACGTAAATGAATGACATCCATGACAAATGCTGTAATTCATAGGTAACATATTACCTTTACCATGGCATTTTTAAAAGATTATCTGAGCTACTGAAAAAGGTTTTTTCCTGCCAAACAGCATTTATGTGGGGATATTAAATAATTACATACGCAGCAGTAAAGATGTTACTGAGTTCATGATGGGGCTTTGTAATTAAATGAGTTATCTGTGTTAAAATACTTCTCTGACAGCATCAATAAAAATGTCAAAGCAATTATATTCCAGGAGGAAATTGATTATTGATGATTGAAACCCATTGTAATTTAAACAATTTTAACAAAGTTTTTAAGTATTGTAGTCCCATAGCTTTGACACCAGAGTTTTAAGCAGATCACAGACTACATTTATTTGATTTAGCCTGTATTGGGCAGGCTAAACGACTGTTAAGCTCTATGGTTAAATGTAAAAAACTATCATTTTTTCCAGACAGTCATGCAGCTACCACATACTGAAAACTGTGCAAAGTGCAGAAAAAAACATTTTAAAAAGCCACTAAAAATATGTTAATAACAAATGTAAAACACTCTTGGTGGGCTGGTTTTGTTTGTCTGTGTGTCATTGTGCATGAGACACGGCATTCAAACTGTGTGCGTGTGTGTGTGTGTTACAACAAACAGCATTGTGTGGACGTAATGGCAGGGGGGCAAGGATCGAGCATAGCTGCAAGCTGTCACACTCTTGACTTAAAGAGACAGTGTGCTAATTCCGCATAAACACATAGACAGCCAGTCGAAGACCAGCTACTATATCTGGGCAGCAAGTCTGAAGGAAATGAAGCACCATTGTTATATGCAAGCATACACACACATTACAGCTTTAAGTCTTTTCTTTTGTGGAATAGGACGACAAAAGAGTGGGGAACAATGAGAGGAGGTGATGGCTACCTTGGAGAAAAGAAATGAATGAAAGGAGTAGAGAAGGAGAAAGAGAACAGAGGTAGTGATAATGTGATGGACAGGTGAAGGCAGGCAGGGAAATGGAGCACTGGATGAGCTGTAAACATATGGCATTTTTCCACTGGCCTCTGTGTTAGTGTCGTTGTGTAGGGAATATTAAAGGAATACAAAATTTGGATATGCATAAGGTTACTTGCATGAAAGTAGCAGATGGCCAATACAATAACCTTGTCTTTTTTTTTAAATCGCTGATTTTTTTTTTTAAGTTAACATCATTCAAATAAAGCCAGAGAAAGAATCTGTACCACAACAGCCATATTTCTTGGCTTTATCACAACACAAGGTCATTAATATGTCCTTCACTTTTAAGTCCCAGCATCCCCACTGAGATAGACTAAACATTCACGTCACACCAACGTCTTTTAACCACCTGACGCACACAGCTGTGCATGTCCAGATACTGCTCCCCACCCACACGCCATAGAAGAGCAGAGAGTATCTGTGGATGCCTGATAGCTCACTGTCAGTCAGAGACCCCGTGGCAGGAAAGTGGCTGATTGCATGTGCAAGGATGGGGGGTGGGACTACAGCTATTTAAAACTGTACGTGTCTGTCTCTCTAGTCTTCAGCACTGCCTGAACCGGCACCACTACCACTTTCTCTGATTTTCCTTTTTTCCACAGAAAGCATCCCACTCCCTACTGTGGCTCGGTAAAGCAGATGAACAGGCCTCTGTTCTTGGGTTCAGACAAATTATGTAACATCACCATTGGTTGAGAAGGAGCACTATCTGGGCCTGAGGCTACTGTACTCACTGTCCTTGATCTGTATGCATGACTTGGTGAGTTTGTGTAAAGTAGAGAGAAAATGTGTTGCTTCTAATAATCTGGTTTTGCAGTCAAATAATAAACAACAAAATATATCAATGTAATGCTACTTGTTTGTGTAAATGGCATGACAGGAGTCAAGATGAATAGTGTTTCAATAGAAGAACAACTTAACAACAACTTTAGCAACTTTAACAACCACAACATTCCACATACCTGCACAGAATGTGAAGTTGTTGGTGATCAATATGTATTTTTGTGATGGACTGCCAGCCTGGACTTGGGAACTGGAATAGCTTTCAGCCCTGAAAATGTATTATAGTGCTAAATAGTATATGAAATAAAATAATGTAAAAGTATAAAAAATAATATATAAATAATATTATAATATTTATTCTAGTATTTCAGGGCTATGTATGTCACTTGACAGCATTAAAAAAGTTTAATAATTTTTTTAAAAAGTGGTCAACCAAACGGTTGATTTGTCACTTTATGGTGCTTCTGCTAACATAACCTAAATGTTATTAAAATTGATTATTTGCCATAAAATCAGACCACTAGACCCATTTTGTTTATCCATTGCTGTTGATAAATCACATTAAGTGTTAGCACAGCAAGAATATGCTGAAATCATTTCCTCAGTATGTCATTTTTGTAACTTTCTGAGTTAATATTAGTAAATATTGTAAAAATCAAGAATAACATGTGGAAATCACAAATATTAAAACTGATTACCTTTTAATCAAATTACAGCAGCTGGTAAATTAATATTACTAAGTTGTCAAAATTATATTATAATTTCATGTTTAACAAGTACGATATGGACGCTAAACAATTATATGGCTAAAAATCACATGGTCCTGTGTCATGATACTCATGATACCATCCACCTTCAACCACAGTGTGTTTGAGGTCATGGTTTCATATGAAGCCAACAGGGCTGGCACTCTCCATCAGTATATTGCCAACAAACCAGATGAGTGGGGCTTTAAATTGTTCAGCCAAGCAAGTTCATCTGGC
Source organism: Neolamprologus multifasciatus (assembly GCF_963576455.1). Lineage (NCBI taxonomy): Eukaryota > Metazoa > Chordata > Actinopteri > Cichliformes > Cichlidae > Neolamprologus > Neolamprologus multifasciatus. Next base: position 25,658,102 of record NC_140459.1, read on the forward strand.
ATCGTCCATGACTGGCTGCTGTATCAAGGGGGATCGACATTCTTCAATGCTCCCCTCAGTGAAAAGGAACAGAGCTAGCTCTAGGGGCCAAAGTTGTAAAAAATAAAACACACTATGCAACCCCACAAAAAAACTTCAGCTCTTCACAAGTTTCAGCTTGGGCCAGAACTTGCACACCTCCTTGGGTGTCAGGTGCATTGGTACTGCATGACCAAACTGCACCGGTGGAGCTCCCCTGATGGCAGACAAAGACCTGATGAAGAAGGGCCATGGAGCCTGTGATTACAGGCTCCATGGCCCTTGACATCCTTGACTTGAATACCTGGTCTACAAGAGGGACCGTGCCCTACTGGACCAGAAACCGATGGCTCTCAAAAGGTTTCCACCTGGCTGTGTCTGAACCAAGTTAACAAGCCAGCATCTAGAGTTGGACAACCATGATTCAGCTCTCCAAGACCACAGAATAAATGCTACACGATAAGAAAAAATCTACCCTCCTCTACTGGAATGTTCCTTCCAGCACATCTTCATTGAAGATGAAACGAGAATAACAGCTTAATAAACACCATGGAAAACCACATCAAAATAAAACTGTATGTTCTATTTCAGAATAACATAAAAAGTATTTTTTTTTATCACTTACACATTTTATTATTAGATTATTGTGGTCTGATCTAACATCCCATGCATAGGATTGATGTCACCTTGATGTGCCATTGATCAGTCAAGGGACCTGGTCTATAGCTGTCAATATATGAAGTCTGAGAGAGGTCCTGAGATTTTATGTGTCAGAAGTAAGAAAAATGAGTAAGGATTTGAGTGAATTTGATAAGGGCCAAATATGCAGCTTATGTGGGATGTATCTGATTTGCAGTGCTCAGTATCTGATAAAAGTGATCCAAGGAAGGAACAGTGGCAAATGAGTGGGCCACCAAGGCTCACTGATGCATAGGGAGCAAAGCAAAGGCTGGCCTGTGTGGTCTGAGCCGACAGACGAGCTACTGTAGCTCAAATTGCTATTGGTCCTGATAGAAAGATGCCAGAACACATAGTGCATAGTTTGCTCCATATGGGGATGCATAGAGGTAGACCAGTCAGGGTGCCTCTGTGGGATATGCTAGACAAACAGGTCCTATCCATGGAGGCCCCACCTCACAACTTGCAGGACCTAAAGGATTTGTTGCTAATGTGTTGGTGCTGTTATGACAGCAATACAGCTTCCAACACTATATTATTGAGGTGGTCAAAATGTTATGTCTGATCAGTGTACAGTACTGTGTAAAAGTCTTGAGAAACCACTCTATTTTTGCTTGGAAAATGGGAAATAGCTTGTGATTCATTGGAAAACATGCAAAGTTCCTATAAGTTGATATTTGGTATGACCACCTTTATTCTTTAACAGAGTGTAAAGTCTCTTAGTCTCTCTCCTCTGCAGCTCCCCTGGGATTACAGACCTCATACCAGGCAGTAGAACTATCAGTGCTGATGAAGATTCTCCAATATCAAGAGAACAATAACCACTGCTGATGAAAAACTACTAGCTGATTTGTAAAACATGTCCTCATAAGACTTACACAAAAACAAAAAGTAATTATTTCTGTCTTCACATTAATCACAGCGAGCGAGAAAAGTCAGAGTAATGAGATGGCCATTAAAATTAAAACAAATCAAAAACAACTGCATATAGCTGCCACACAACATAGTGCCAAGGAACATAAGGATTGACCTGATGAGCTTGTAAGAGAGATAATGTTTCATTTAGTGATCTGAAATGTTTGTTTTACCTTCTGAGTGTGAGACAAACTACATCACCACATTAAATGTCCTGAAAGCACCACTCATTGCCATTTATCCTGTAGTTGAAAGTTTTCCTTATGGAGAGGGAAAATGTGGCTTGTCATTAAATATTACCATCTTTTAAACTATATAATGTTTGATGCTGGGAAGACTTAGAGGCAGTGGAGCATGTCCTGCTAGGCTGCCACTAGACTGCAGCTGTGGCTCCAGTGACAAGAAAAATTAAATATATTTTATCAAACCCACAGTCACTTAAACATAAGTTTGAGAGAAAAATTCTCAACTGAAGACAAATAGTCCCTCTGGTTGTTTTTCTTAAATGTTGTTTTTTTTATTTGCTCTTTGAAGTTAATAATTTTTGCTCTGACTGCTGGACTATCAGTGTTAAATTCAAAAACATTAAAGTATACTGGTGAGAACACACTTACATATATGGATGAGCTACAGTATAATTAGAGAAACTTTTAAACTTACAACAACTAAAATGCAATTATTGAGTATTTTTAGTATTTACATTTGCCAAGACTGGTCATTGTATCCCTGTCCTTTTTATTTGTTGCATTTCTAGTTTTTATTCTGTTCTCTTTCCTTTTGACTGCGACCTACTCCCTTTAGCTCTCTGGATTTGTTTGTGTATTTGACCTACTTTTACACTGGTTTTTTTGTTTGTTTGTTTCTTTTTTTCAGGGTCTTTTTTGATGAGAAGATCACTAATCCAGTGTCACATCTGCAGCTTTTAGCATGACTGTCATCATTCTTTGCTTATATGTAGATCAATTTAGATGGATGCAACAGCAGGAACTACTTCAAAGTTGTTGGTTTTTTGTTTTGTTTTTGCTTTGTTTTTACCTGAGACAGGAGGCCAGAGTACCCAAAGAGAATCCACACAGACATATGGAGAACATGCAAACTCCACACTGTTGACATGAAAGTGGAAATCCAAAAGAAGGAAAAGAAAACAGAAAGTAAATATTAATGAAATCTCCAGGCCAGTAACAGTTTGATAGTTAGATTTCCTAGTGTGCTTCGGATCATTGATCAACAGGATGATCATTAATCAAGCTAAGGTTTGACCCAATTTCAGTCAAGCTTTAGCTGTCAGGAAGATGGCCTCACAATTTACAATACTTAAGTATACAGAGGAATTCACGGCTGACTCAGTGACTGCAAGGTACCAAGGTCTTGTGGTCACAAAACAAGCCCAAATTGTCACTTCTCCACCTTAACAGCTTGTATGAGGTATTTGTAAGCTGTGTTTGTTTTTTGGTTTGGTCAATTGTACTCTGCAACTGTGCATAAGCCATACTACCATGTTCTTGTTAGATTAAAAAAAACTTTCTCTTGGCAACCCTTCTGAACAAACCATCTGTCTTTTTTAAACTGTACAGTGTACACAAGGTGCCATAATAATAAAGCCCCACTTGTAACTGTAATTTGGCCTCCAAAACCCCAAAGCTCACATTGAAAATCTAAACATTATCCTGTGGACTCTTCACTGATAAATATAGTAGAAATAGCAAGATACTTAGTTTATTGTAGTAAAGCATACACACACAGAGGTCCCGCATAGGATCTGCATTAGCGTATTTCATTTGCAATCTTTCATTGGCATTTAGAGCACAGGTCATGCTGGTCATCATCTCTCCAGTTTGCAAATATTTCCCCCTGAGTTTTCTGTCTATGTTATTTTATGCCTCAGCAACTAAATGGCCTCACAGTTGATCTGCTGCAGGTTAAAAAAAAAACAAAAAACTCTCAATAAGTGGTTTTAACAGAGGAAAGGGGCTACCAGAGAATAAGTACTGTATGAAGCCCCTGCAGCCTCTATGCCCCTGCCCACCACTCACTCTATGATTCCTCCTCTTGTGCAGCCCAGCAGTAATGACCTCCCTCTGCTCTGCAGAGCACCTTCAGCCTGTCCATGGGCTGAGGCAATCTGTCGCTTGTTTGTGCTGGTGACATCTGCTCCCACAGGGACCCAGGAATATGCTTCTGTTCTCTTGCGAAGCTCGCGAATGTGAACTGTGTGTTTTTTTTTATCATATGCGGGGGTGTGATGGGTGAGACTGAGAAGAGCACTTACACATATAATGCTGTTGTTGAGTGGAAATTATAGTTGGACCAGGATGGCTTTACTGATTTACTGCTTTACTGAATACTGATACTTTCACTCTCATTTGAAAAAATAAATGTCTGTTAGCAAATTAGGATTCCATGCATAATTTAATAATTTCATTTCTTGACATGTGGAAAATTACAATTGCAGTTGCACTGCCCAAAAGTAGCAAGTTAATTTTTGTTGCTACTGTATAATGATAGTAAAGACATCCTTGAACTGTAAGAGATTGTTTGTATGTGCATCTTGTTGAATGCATTAGTTTAAAGATTAGTGTGTTGATACACAATATATTCTTTAAACTACAAACCAAATTTTACACACCATCTCAGTAGGAGCGTTTGCATACATTCTTATGAGTTGAATAGGCTACAATAGCAGAAGTCAAGTCAGGCAAGACCAGATATGAGCCAGTGGGCACAGGCTTAATACAAATGAAAAATTGACACCTGCAAAACATAGGCTGCTCAGATAATTCTCAATTATTGCTGAGGTGGCAGATTAGTTGTTAATGGATTCTTGCGTTTATTGACTTATGGTTCCTGCTTTGGTTGTATTTTATTTGTGTGTGTTGTGTTTCTTTGCTTTTCTTCCCCTTCTTTTTATCTGTGTCTTATTTATGCCTTTGTCCTCTTGTTCTTGCTGCCCCGTTTTTGTTTTTAATGTGGTCTCGGTTTTATTTGTCTTTCAGTCCCTTTTTTGAATGCAGCTTCTCCTGTGTCTTACATGATTGTCTTCACCTGTTGTTCACCTTTAATTAATTTTTTTCCCAGCCATATCACAAGTGGCCTGTTATGTGATTAGCTCACCTTTATCCTTTTTTTTCTTTATTCACTTATTTCACTTTTTCTGATTTTCATATTTGGTAAATGTTCAGTCACCCACTGTTTATTTACAATTTTTAAAATGTGTTATACATATGGACCTCTCATAATACTTTATGATAGACAAAGTAAACAGGCTTCTTTTACAAAATTCATCGTTAACAAGCACTGAATTTTGATCTCTTTGATTATACTTTGGTTTAAATTTCTGTCTTCTGTTCATTTTCTTTTTGGACATAAGCAGTAGCTACATAGGAATGACTTGTAACTGTGACTGGGTTTACTGAACACTCTATTTAGAGCTTCAGGCTTTACTACTAAAATTACACTTTTAATCCCTTTGCTATACTGAATGGAAGATATATAAATAGGGAGAAGATGCTGCAGCATTACATTTACACTATAATCAATGGTGTCAGTGTTGATGCCAAGTGTGAGAGCAGCATATGTAGTGCACATGTAACTTTATTAACTGGGCTGGTTCTTATATAGTGATTTTCTTCTGTACTTGAGCACTCAAAGCGCTTTATACAAAATACCTCATCCATCCATTCATTCAAGCACTTTTTTCTACACCTAAGTGCTTTCTGTCTAACATTCCAACGCATTTACACACATTTATACTCCAATAAAAGCATCGGAGAGCAACTTGGGGTTCAGTATCTTCCCCAAGAATATTTGGCATGCTGACTGGAGTGGCCAGGGAACAAACTACCAAACTCCATCTTTATTTCACATCTTTAGCCTCTACGCTTAAAATTGTGAAAATAGTGACAGAGCTCATAAATTCATTAGGAGATTCTACTGAGGTCACAGAGAATCAAGACTACTTTTCCATATGTCTTTTTGTATCCCCAGAAAACACAATCAAGTAGGGGTGTCTGTCCCTGCAGTAGCCCTAAACTGGTTCTGATTGATATTTTTATGACCACAATAAAAACCTCCTAATGTATCACTAAAACAATATCATCTAAAGCAAACACAAGAGGAGGAAGACACTGAGTTACAATGTTACAACATTTGTCAGGGTGGGAAGGATAAATGTGTGAGTATGTATTAAAGTGTTTCGGATTCTTTGCAGAAATAAACACCAGCGTTCTGGACCTGAGAGCAACTCGTTCTTAGTCAGCATTCTAACTACTCAACTGCTCCCCGCACAGCACATTCAAGCCGTCGGCTTATTGTGAATCAGAACCAATTATGTCTGATCACTGACGCAAATGGGAACCAAAGAGAGAGAGGGGAAATTGGGAGGAAAAGAGCATTTTAAAGGATCATTTAAGATTGTGAAATTAAGCAATGATGCACTGTTAAGTCAAAGGTGGGTAAACCATTATCTCCAGTCAGTATTTATCTTGAATCCTAGACATTTATCAACCCAGGCTTTTCTCAGCAGGTGCGTCATTACACCCAAAACTGGGTCACAAATTGGAAAGCAATCAAAAACAAAGTCCCACAGTTCTGCAGAGTGCAGCCAGGTGCAGATGCTAATTATTGCTTCGACATGCTGGGACAGTCATTCTACTATAATAGATAATACTATTTTACTAGTACTAATAGTACTAATACTATTTTTTTTGTAAAACTTTTTATTTTTGAGTGGCCTTGTTTATAACATGCTACATTTTAAAAAAATAACTCTTACCCTGTAATGGTAATCTCATCCAAATGTAGCAGTCACGCTGGTATCTCTCTGCATTATTTGCAAAACCTAAGGTCACCATCTCAACAATTGCAAAATGATAATAGTTGAGCAATTTTTCTTTGTCAGTTACTATCTTCTAGCATGTTAACTTGCTAACATTTGTTAATTAGCACAGAACTCAAATACAGCTGAGGGTGACTGGAACATCACTGGATCTGCAGGTATTTAGTCAGGAAAGTTAGATAAAGAAGTCAAGACATTACTATTATTCACTTGTTTTCAAGGTGTCCCCAGGAGGCATTTAACCAGATACCTAAAAGACCTCAGCTGGCTCACAGAAGAAAGAGTATCTACTTCAAGATCATTCCAGATGTCTAAGCTTCACACCATGTGTCTCTTGGGCTGAGCCCATCAACCCTACACAGGAAACTCATTTTGGCTGCTTGCATTCAAAGGTTACTCTTTCATATGTTACACTTCACCATAGATGAGCGTTGGGATGTTGAAGGACTAGTGGTCCATGGTGGGAGTTACCTCAAGTATTCAGGCTCTGTCGTCTTCACATAGGATGCTTTGGTCAGGCTTAGGGGTTCCAAAGTGCTCTTTCGTCAAAAGTATCCCGACTCTAAAGCAGTATTTCTCCTCCCAAACTGAACACAAGCAGAGCAATACTCTGCTTTTCCTTTTTGAGTTGCTGGATGCCTTGCCATAACATCTTTGATGCCTTCCCAAACGTCTCTCACACCCAGCATTTTGCTTCTGTAACTGGTAAAACCCCAGCCCTTTTGCCCCTTTTGTCCAAGCCTACCAAGCCTGGAAAGTATCCTTCTTCAGTTTGACAGGCTCCTTCACCACTGGTATTCACTAGTGTCCCTGTCATCATGACAGGGACTGGAGGGTCATTTACCAGGGTTTTTGAGCCTTTTGCATTGTATTGTGTGTTTGGTGTTCGTTGTTTTGTTTATTAATATTTGTTTTAGTCAGCATTTTAGTGACTTCAGTTATTGATATAACCCAATCCTAGTTTTAGTGCTTGTTTTGTTCCCTCAGTGTTTCCTGTCAATTCCCCTAGCTTAAGTTCATTTATGTGTCTACATGGTCTCACTCATTATGATAGTTTCTCTACAGTTTTATTTTTCTTCTTGTCTCATTGTATCATACAGTAGGCAGGACTGGGTCCAGATACAGGACTTGGGGGACAGAATGTGAACTCGAAACTCAGCTTTTATTTCTGGTAACTCACAGTAGAAAACAAAATATAATGCAGAGGAGGGCAGAGGCCAATTGGAAACACAGGAAACAGAACAGAGGAGCACACAGCATTCAAATTAAACCATGTAATTCTTTTTCCCCCTTTTTTTGTTCATAATATATTTACATATGTTTTATTTACTAGTTTTATGCATTCTGTATTGTTCTATTGTAATAAAATAAAATAAAAAGAAAAGACTAGGCTTTTTATTTTTTTAAAAAACAAGCTTAAATATTACATTTCACAACTCACTTATGGAACTCTCCTCAGGCGGAGGAGTGTGTTTTTCTCTGCTGCTCTCATGCTGTGTATTTGTTTTCCCCTATTATGATGACACAAGATTTACAGGAATTTGTATTGGAAGTAGAAAAGGAATACAACAGCATAATGAGTGTTTTTACATGCAAACCCAAAGCTTTATCAGCAGGCTCTGTGTGTTCCAAGTTAGTGAAACATTTTGTTCTACAGAGTCATGTTGGGAGAAACAACTTGTCATCGTTTGGTACACAAAGTAGATTTGGAACCAATAGATCTGTCTGCCCGTATCAAGCTAATGGTGACCTTTTAATAATTCACATGTGGCTTGCCAGAAGCAGTCTTGACCAGTTTTTGTTTGTGCTTTAGTTACTGAGCCTTTGATGAGGATTGTCCTCACTTGAACTTAAAATGATTTTGTCAAACAAGCAGAGTCAGACATGCCCCAAGGAAAACCAGTGATGAGTCAGTTCAGCTCCCCACTTAGTTCACTGTAAACTATTATCTCATTCATATTCAGTTACAGAGATGTCAGGCCTTTCACTTGTAACTACTGGCCAATCAGAAGCTAGTTTCATTGATAAGATGTACTATAAGGCATCAGACAACTCTGTTTATCTTCTATCAGCAGTACATGTCATTGTCTTGATACAAAATGCATCCAGCACATGAACAAATGTTCTCAGGAGAACTTGTTAAGTGCAATAACCACAGAGATTCTGATATGAAAGAGATCCTTATAAGAATTTAGCGATTCCAATCCCATTATCAATTCCCTTATCGATTCCCATTGGCTCTGCTTTGAGAGTCACCACCTTAAGCAGCATATCCAAGACATCACATTCATGCAAAATAATTACATGCATCAAATGTTTGTGCATGTTGGAGGAATTTCCCCTCTTTGTTGTGATCAGTGTTGGGGTCATTACTCAAAAAAAGTAATTATTACACATATTACACAGAAAACCTTTCTTAAAAGTAATGCAATATGTTACTTAATTACGACCAGGAGAAAGACATTTGTTATACTACTTGTTATGTTACTTTCATGTTACTCTGTAAAATGATCTGAAGCACACTGTCTCATAATTACCTTTTGACAATATAAACCTGAAGCTACAGCCCCACACACCAACACAAATCCCTATCCTAATGAGGACACACATGATCTTTCTCTTAGTCTTTAGGTATGAGCACAAAGCAAAGGTGAAAACCAGTGCAAAGAGACTTTAATGTGGTGATTCTGCTTGAAATGGTAGAAACGGCGGCTGCGGTCTGACTGCTCATCGGTTTGTTACCTGTTGAAGTTCAGCGGCGGCTGACTTCACCACAAATGAGGGCTCTTTATTGCGATGCTGGGCTGGTGTCAGCATTTATTCAGGTTTAGCATCACTCTGGGTTCTTGGCTTGCTTAGTGTTAGCATGCTGTCTGTGCTTGCAAAGAGCTGAGTTATGTTAACAGTATGATGCAGTTGTTTCTGTCCCTGAACAGTCTTGACTTTATCATCATGCTCATGAGCTTTTGTGCAACAGCGTCCATATCCACACTGCAGACTGCGCCAGTATTTTCCTCCTCCGGCAACAAACTGAAATCAGCTGACTGTAGCGAGAGTGTAAGAGCAATAAGCAGATAGGCAGGTAGACTAACGATTCCAAGGAACTGGACTGCTGGGAACGCATCCCTAATTATAAGTGGACAACTAGATCATATCATGTTTAGAATCACAGAGCTATGGGTTATCTCTAGTACATAATGGTCAAAGGAAGCCATCAATCTGATGCTGGTCTGATTTAGAGCAGTTTAAACTGTAAATGCCAATGTAGTAATAAGGCAGGAACATCCTAATTTTGTGCTAATAGAACAAAGCTCAGTTGTTGTTTTTTTATCAGCATTTAAAATGCTCAAATTCTTTGTCAAATTTTAATCAAATGACGGTAATGAGTGGATTTGGTTTTGGGAGGAAAAAAGAAAACTTAAACAGCACCATAGCTGAGTTTTCTGAGCTAGGCTGCTGGTTAAATTTGTTATATGAATGAAGGTTAAGAAGTTGAATTCAAAAAAAAAAATTAAGCTTGATATGCAGTTGTTTGCTACCAAGATGGCAACCGAGGAAACGGGTGAGAGATATTACATGTCCATATTTTATGCTGTCTATGGCTACGTTCACACTGCAAGTCTTAATGCTCAATTCCGATTTTTTGATCAAATCCGATTTTTTTGTCTGCTCGTTCACACTACAAATAAAATGCGACAGCAAACGCGCTCTAGTGTGAACACTCAAAGCGGCCCGCATGCGCAAAAGAAGACTTCACACACAACGCGCTCTGTTTAGACCCAGAGCAAACAATATTGTTTGACTGATGGCCTTAATATAAAGACTTCGGACTTCACGTTTCCCAATTTTTGCTTTAAGTTATTTTGTTATTTACATAATAATGTAAATAACCTAATAATTATCCTTATTGCTGTTTAAGAGAGGGGCAGTGCTTCAAAGGATAGTTGCAGATTTCTGTCAGAATCTGCAGATTATACAGTACAAATAAAATGTTCACGTTTCTCCAACATTGTCTTCCCAACAGTTTCACTGACATCTACACGGGATGGCCAGGAAGCAATCGCAATGTCTTCTCGGGCGCTTCTCCGGAGCTGATAATTGGCTTCTGTCTTGTGTCAGTGGCGTAAAAGACGGATTTAATGCGACCTGACTGTTCAAACAGCGGTCGCTTTCTGAAACATCAGATATGTATCGGATTCAGTACCACATACGAAAGTGACCCAGATCGGATTTGAAAATATCGGATTTGCGCCGTTCACACTGTCATACCATGATCGGATATGGGTCACATAGGGTCAAAAAAATCGGATTTAATGCGCTTTCGCCTGCAGTGTGAACGTAGCCTAAGTTCTCAGCTGTCTGGAGGGGCCCACTGTGTGGTCTCTGGTTGCTTCAGTCTGTCTTGCTTAAGGTTTGATTTAGAGATGCTCCTCTGATGCCCTAACTCTTAATTAAACTTAAAATTTGTTTTATGCCAAATATTTGGTTCTCTCCATCTGGACGTAGCGTTTTCAATGGGAGAAACGTTTCATCACAAGCGACTCCTTCAGGTTTCCCCCTAACTTATGTGGTCCGGTCATGGGGAATGAGACAGGACACAGGAAATACCCTTTTGTGGGCTTTTTTATTCTCCGACTGTACTTGGAGGAGCAAAGTTTTAATTCTGTAGTTTTGAGTGAAACTGCAAAATTTAACTATCCCACTGGCTCGGCCTAAAACTGTCTTTCATGGTCTGAGACAACAGTAACTATCATATGTACACGTTAAATTCAAACAGTATAGACAACAGTAGTGACCTGTCAAGAAACAAATACAAAAAATAGAGAAAACAAAACAAATAAACACATTGTTTACATCCCACAACTTTGCAGTTCAACTGGCAATAAAGTACACTGTAAACTCTCTTTTAAACATACATTTCTATGGGAGAACATCATGAACTCACTTCGGTTTCTCCACTTGCTAGGACAAGTACACTCGCAGGAATCACACAGCAAGTGATCTCCCCTCTGAAGCAAACAGAAACATACAGAGTTCTGCAAAGTGAATAACAGTATAAACTTAACAACTTTGAAATCTGTTAGGACACTGTCACTACTCACGCCAACCCGCTCTTCAGTCCCTTTCACAGCACGTGACCATTAAACATACACCCGTCACGCGTTAAGAGCTCTACAGAAATGGTCACAAACATGGAGTCATCGCTAAAGAAACTTAGCTAATTACAGTCACCAAGAGTGAAATAAAAAAGAGGCCTGTAATTGTAAAATGATGTCTGTAACCTGCTTTATATAAAAGTATTGCTTTTACTATTTCAATTTTTGTTTGGAAATGTTCTTGGGTATAACGATTGGGTATTTGAGCTACTGGCCTTTTCTGTCAGTTCAAACCAGTGTGGTTAGTCTTCTCTAACTTCTGGGATTAATAAAGCATTTTCACCTAGTGAACTGCCACTCACTAGATATTTTCACTTTACTTTTCTGAACCATTCTTTCCCTGTGTGGGAAAGTCCCAGTAGATCAGCAGTTACCCAGATACTCATCAGCAGTTTCTGAAATACTCAAGTCTGTCTGGCATTGATCTTCCCCATTTTGATGCATGGTTTGATATTTCCATTAATGAGCTGCTGAGCAAATGTACCTAATAAAGTCACTGGTGCGTGTGTGTGTGCAGTAGCGGTTTCAGATACGGGCGACACGGGCGGTTGCCCGGGGCGGCATCGTGGTGGGGGGCGGCATCACGGGCATCGGCAAAAAAAAATAAAAAATGCTGCCCCGACGTCAGCCAGCGCATATTGGGAATGGCATAGGCACCGATCGTTTTCTATCGCCCATTTGCTGGGAGTAAGGGCGCCCTTCGTTTGCGAGGTGCGCCTGCTGCTTGCGGCACAGGGAGGACAGGGCGGGGTGGCGGGGGATTCTCTGAACGGCTGGAGTAGCATCCAATAACCAACTCGCAAAATAAAACAAAATAAAAACAAAACAACAAACACGTAAACACCAGACATCATGATACAGATTTATAATTTGCACCGATGTTTTTTCGAAATTCTATACACGAAAAGTGAGCGCGAGAGCCCTCGGTGCGCCTGCTCGCTGCTGAAGTCAAAGTAAACTTTATTGTCATCTCCGCTACAGTCCAGTATATAGAGAGACGAGACGACGAGGCTCCAGTTACAGCAGTGCAAGTAAACAAAAAATATATTTAAGAAGAGTAAGAAAATAAATATACACTTTAAGACCAGGGGTAAAGGGATCAATAACAATTTAAAATTCACAGTTTGATGATTTAAAGTCTCACACACAACCCGTCGAAAGGGGAGGGGGGCCCTGCTGCTTCCAAATAGAGCACATTTCATTTATAATGTTGTAAATCCAAGCCCATTATGTATTCATGATTTGAATCCTGGGTTGTGTGAAATCTCAGAAATAAACCCTAGACAAAGTGAATCTGTGAACTAAGGTGTAGGTGTGTTAGATTATGTTGTGGTGATCCTCGAGTTGAGGGATGGGTGTTCATACTGGAGTGCAAAATTATAACCAATGGAAGATGGACAAGAAAAGTTCAAAGCCACCAGGTGCTCACTTTAGAAAAAAGAGAAAAGAAGAGGAAGCGAAACGAGCAAAAGATACAGGTAAGCAGATGTGTCATTGGATAATGGCAGGTCATCCTGAAACAATCAGAATCAGAATACTTTATTAATCCCTAAGGAAATTATGTGGGTTACAGTTGCTCCAAGAAGAAATGGTAAAAATAGCAACAGTAACACACTAAGCTCCAAACAATTCATTATGTTACAGATTTTAATATTAATTAGTCATCATCAATTGTTGATTTATCCTGTTCTCATTGTATGATGAATTATGATGGCTGTTTGGTAGCCGTTTGCATACAATGCATACTCTCTCTCTCTTCATATGTGTGTGTACAACAGTTTTATGTTAATGTACAATCCTTAATATGTTTTGTCTGTGTGTGTGTGGGGGGGGGGGGGGGGGGGGGGGGGGCGCCAGAGGGAGTGTCCACCCAGGGCGCTAAACAGGCTAGGACCGCCACTGTGTGTGTGTGTGTGTGTGTGTGTGTGTGTGCGCGCGCGCGTTCATGTGTGTGTGTTTTTCACGGGCTAAAAAACAGGTGGATGCAACTGTTTTTGTGAATCTGCACTATATAAATGAAACTGAATTAAATAAATTGCTTTAAAACGTGAAAATAATTTGAAAACGTAGATTTCAGGGAGTTTTTTCTGGATCATATTAGTAGTATTTTCAATTATTTTCACTCCTTAAATACAAAAGTGATGAACAATAGCTTGAATTGTATCAGCAGACATAAGAAATCATTTTTCTATGAAAATTATACAATCAATTAGTTTTCTATGAGGGAAATCTTCTCTTCCTTTGGTTTATGTACGCATTCAGTTCTGCTGGGGAAATTAAACATTCTGGGCTCATTTACAACAACTATTAGCTACAGCATTAACATCATTATTATTCCCCAACGAGACAGCCAGAAGTAGAACAGATGAGTCAACAGAACACTCACACATCTGGTGATAGGGTTACGTCACCACACTGCATCATTTGCTCTTTAGTAATATGGGCTTGCTGATTTCAGAAATAATACCCGTTTTACTCTACCAGCTGTAAACATGATGTGTCCAGATGTTTTTTGCTATACCTGTGAATGCTTTTCTACATCCAAGCAGCAGCAAAACAAAACACATTTGCTCATTTTGTTATGAAATTGGGCAACCAAGATAACCCATAGTATGGGGCGATCGTGGCTCAAGAGTTGGGTGTTCGTCTTGTAATTGGAAGGTTGCCGGTCAGTCTCGGTCGTTGTGTCCTTGGGCAAGACACTTCACCAACTGCCTACTGGTGATGGCCAGAGGGGCCGATGGCGCGATATGGCAGCCTCGCTTCTGTCAGTCTGACGCAGGGCAGCTGTGGCTACAACTGTAGCTTGCCTTCACCAGTGTATGAATGTGAGAGTGAGTGAATAGTGGAATTGTAAAGCGCTTTGAGGGGTCCCGAAAAGCACTATAAATGCAATCCATTATTATTATTATTATTATTATAAGTTTCCTGAATTAATCTAAAGCATGGACTGAGGGAAAGAGAAAGAGCTTGGGCTCTTGGGTATTTCAGTGGTATTGAGGGAGCCACAGAATAACATTGATGACACTTCATGTCACTATTTAGTCAGTATTTCTGGATACAGTTCCAGAAGTGAAATAGTGAAATACTACCTCCACCTTTTCCTGGCTTAGCTGATGATAGCGAACAGTCTGATGATGTTTTATCTCCAGATGCACAATGTTCTAGTGATCAGGACTTTGAAGAGCCATCTTCAAGTGGTTCTGGGGCCCCCAATAATTGTCCCAGCCAGAGTTAAAAGACTTAGTATTAGATTTGGGTCTGCCAAAGGAAGCACCTGAGTTGCGCCAGTCTAGGCTCAGTAAAAAAACCCTCCTGCCTTCAGGAACCAGATTTTCTTTTTATAGGCATCACGAGAAGGATCTTTTTCCATTCATTGCAGTGGGTCATGCCTTTGTCTTTTGTGTTGGTATTAAAGGTGTTTTTGATGCAATGGTTTGTGTGTACCAGTCAGCTCTAAAGCCAGCCATTGACCTCTAAGTGCACTATTTACTAGAATGGAGTTTTTTCTTTTCTCATCTTGTTTTTTCGGAGGCCTACTGTGTACCCAGTGTAATTCTGTGGTTATTTTTGTTTGTTTTTTTGGTGATCTGTGTTGGGATTTTCTGTTTTAGATGGGCAGTTTGGTAGGGGCTCTCTGTCATTTTCTTTAAACTAGTTTTCTCCTATTTTGTGACCAGCCAGGGAGTTTGGGCATTGTACTTTTACTTTGTGGGAAAAGAATTGTTTTTATTTTTTTAATCAGAGAATGCTGAGCTGGATTTTGTTCAGTAGATTGAAGTTGTGGGTTGCTAGATTTACTTTATAGATTTTGTGTCACACCTTGTACCTCTTAGACTTCCACACTAAGGGTTTTAACGTAAGCGGGGGCTTATCCGAGATTGTTCTATTGAACATGGCAGAGTTTAATTTGGGGAATTTTGTTGTGAATCCTACCAAAGAACAGGTTTGTGGGAAGGATGATTTCTGTGCAATTGCTGCTCATTATAAAATTCTTATGTTGAAATAATTGCCCAAAAGAGAACTTAAATCTGTTGTTTTAAAGGGGCTGACTGACAAAGTAGTGCTCTCTCTGGAAAGGGAAAATGAAGAAGCTGCTACCACCTCTGCTGCAGAAGCTCCTGCTCATCCTGATGTTACATCTGGGGATAGGATGAGTACATCCATTATTGCCAAACCTGATGAGATAAAGCTACCTTCTGCTCTTCCTCGGTTTGAGCCATTTTATTCTGAAACCAGCAATCCATCTGCTGGAGCATGCCTAAAGGTACGCCTGTGTAACCCATGGTTATTTTATTGCCAATGGTATTTTATTTTAACTTTTATTTTAGTGTTACTGTTTTGTTAAGTGTTGAGTTTTCCCATGTACCGTAAACACACCATAGCACTGCTCAAGGTGTGCAAAGCTGTTGTGGAACTTTCAGTCCTGTAACGTGCTGAGCCACGGAGTTAATATATTCTGTGAAGAATATCCAGGCTGTTGGTTTTATATATGTGGTAGAAATCTGCTGTTAAGGACCGAGTAGTGCCATCTAAGGACTGGATGCCATTGGAGATGTCTAGAAGTATGCTCTCAGTCTTAAGGCCACCTGTTTCCTTGGAGGATGGTAGGATTCATATTGCTACTTTTTTTTTTTTGGGGGGGGGGGGGGGGAGGGGGTCAGCAGAAATTTGAATAAAGACAATCCAAATAACTTTGAACTCTTACCAAATACTGAATATTGAGTGCACTCACCTGAAATGGACAGCGTACCAAACACATTCATGGACACTTAAAGTGATGATATTGGACATTGTTGAAGGTAACATCATTGAGGTGAACTAAATGTTGAAATGGTTTAAATGTTTTGTTCATGTTTATGTTTTTGGACAATTTAAATGTTGAATACACTTAAATGACTTTTTCCCTTTAAGTTGTTGTCAGTGTCTCATTTTGAGTGGAGGTTTTTTCTCTAAGTTGAGTTACCATTGCCAGTCTCCTTATGATCCTAACTGAACCCAACAAGAGTATCCAGATATTTGTTTGTTTGTTTTTTACTTGACTTTCGATGACAGATAACTGTTTATTTGATTATTTGGACTACTCAGTTAAAAATCGTGACACTTATATGCAGTGTTGGGTAAGTTACTTTAAAATAGTAACTTAGTTACATTACTAGTTACTTCTCTCAAAAGTAACTCAGTTACTTCAAGTTACTCGTTACTTTCAAAGTAACTAGTTACTAGGGAAAGTAACTGGTTTTACTCAGAATTCTCTTGTTAATGTGTTGCTTCCACAACTTTGCCAGTCTTCTAGCTTGCTCACTTGCCACAAGTGCACTGTGCCACCTACCAATAGAAAGGAAAAGATAATGTGCATATTTCCACGAGAGAAATCCCACGCCTGGACCGTCATTGACCGCTGCCATGATTCTAGCCTATGTCACAGCGTCATGTGTACCTTTTACATCCAACACAAAAACTGCAGTCGTGATGCTTTGATTGTACTCAACTTACTGTACTGTAACTCGGAAATTCTGCCTTCTGAATAGGAAGATGTAGGTAACACCAGACTGCAGATGAGCTGCATACAGGGCTGGACGGGGACAAAAAAATTGGCCCTGGCATTTTGACTAGAGACTGGCCATTATAGGAAAAATCATAAAGCCTTTGAATGAAAACAAACGCTGTTGTGACAGTGATGTACACTGTTTTGATGGTATATATGCATCAATCGTTTGTTGTAAGATTGAGATAATTATTTTTTAAAAGCTAGACATTTTAAATGAGAATAAGAAAGAAAAGTATTTCTTTGTGCCCACCTCTCCGTGTTAATGCCCTACCTGCCCCCCTGGCAAAACTTTGCTAGATCCGCACCTGCACAGTTACCAGCTGTCAACTACCTAAAAAGGATCCTGGTGTTATCTGTCTCTCAGAAACAGTTCATAGCTTCCCTTCAACTCATTTATGTCACCTAAAAGGTAAACCTGTTTCTCCATCACCTGTTCAGCTCTGATGATTCAGTAAGGACATCTCCTGGTTTCATCTTCATGTTTCCCTCTCACCAGATAACCAAACCGATATCATGACCAGCAGCTTTTTTGCAGCTGTGGCTCCAGCAAACATCAGCTGATACTAGAAATTAATATTAAATCAATTCTAACAACAGCTGATCAAGCTTAAAAGTGCTGCTGTTGTTTAGCGCGACATCGGCTGGTTTCCTCTTTCTGGCGCAAAGTGGGCGATAAACAAACAAGAGAGCCGATCAGCTGATCATTGATCAGTTTTCATGATTGAAGTAGAAACGGGAGAGGGAGGGGGGAGAATGAAAGAAGAGGCAGCTGTGCAGCGTAAAGACAGAATAACTCCAGCTTTGTGTCTTTTTCATTGTAGCTGAATTACGGGACAAACTGTTCCTTTTCGCCTCAATAAGAAACGCGTAATATTTTCTCTGAATACCAGACGGGACGGTTGGCAACTCTAATAACTTATGAACAAAATAAAGTTCAACATCAGTAACATCATAGCACCCACCCAGCTGTATAGAAACTCCGTCATGCTAGCTAGTACGCAGTACGGAAAAAGTCAGAATAACGAAAATAAACTCCACCTAAACTTGGTTTATATCTGACCCAGATAGACTGCAGGTCACAACTTCTTACCTGAAGTTCAGTTCACACTTGGACCGGCGGCCGCCTCGGGTCTCTTTTCCTTCTGCGTCCCCTTTCCCTCATCCACCTGCTGGCCTCCACCACTTGCCAATGTTACAGAATCTGTGGTGGAAGCTCCGCGATAGCCACCACACGAAGTAACGAGTAACGACCCTATCTAAATCCCAGTAACGACTAACGCGTTCCTGATTTTGGCATAATAACTAGTTACCGTGCTCGTTACCGCAATAATAACGTAGTTACTGTAACGCGTTACTTAATAACGCGTTAGTCCCAACACTGCTTATATGTGTAGGACAAGTTGGAATGAAACTCAAGTGTTGACAGCTTGAAGCTGAAACTGCAATTAGAATGCAACAGTTGGAGTTAGAGTTTGAAAAGGTCTGCACTGAGCCCTCTCCTCTGACTGTGGAGGATTGTCAAGGTTCTACTCATCCTCCCGCTGTGTCCTCTCCTTATGTCTCTGTTTCAGCCTTCGATGTGAGCAAGAACATAACCCTAGTTCCTCCATTTTGAGAAACTGAGGTTGAAGCTTATTTCAGGGCATTTAAATGCATTGCTGTGGCTCTGCTCTTGATCTCTTTCTACAATGCAAACTGGTTGATAAAACACAAGAAATCTGTGCAGCTCTTTCAGTTTAAGATTCTCTGGTGTATAAAAAAGTTAAAAGTGGCCAGATTTTTTAAGATGTGCAGTGTTTGCCAAATTGCTGGTAAACCCAACCAAGTGGTAGCAAGTGTACCCCTCAAACATTGGTTGGCAAATCTTTTCAACGTGTGTTTATAGGCTGTGTATGCCTGCTCCAAAACCCCCCAAAATGGGAATTAGTTTTAACTTACCATTATGTGCTTCCACACATTTCCCAGAGGCTATTCCTCACCAGACAATCACTGTTCCTAAAGAAACAAAAGCTCTGCTTAAATATTGAACAATATTTGGACTTCCTAGTGTGGTGCAGACCGACCGAGGCACTAATTTTCAGTCTAAGATTTTTAAAGATACTACAGTTATTTGGCAATCAGCATGTTCTATCTAGTCCCTATCATCCCCAGTCCTAACTTGTGTTAGAGAGATGGCATCAAATTCTGAAGGCCATGATGCACAAATATTGTCTGGACTTGAAGAAACTGGGATGAAGGGCTACTTTTCCTCTTTTTTGCTGCTTGTGTAGCTAAGCAGGAATCCCTTGGGTTTAGCCCTGCTGAATTTGTGTTTCGGCATACTGTCAGAGGGCTTCTAAAGGTACTTAAGGCACAATTGGATGCTGACTCACGATCTCAAAGAAATGCGCTTGAGTTTGTCACGCAATGTCAAGAGCGTCTACATCATGCCTCCATAGCCAGAACCTCCGTGTCACCTTTTCAGCCTAATATGAAGCGGCTTTAGGACAGGGAGGCTGTACTACGCTCATTCCAACCCAATGACAAAGTTGTATTGGTGCCTAACCCTGGTCCAGCCCTCTTAGCAGAGTTTACAAGCCAATATGTTGTGAAAAGCAAAATAAATGACACAGATTACATTATTAAAATGCCTGACTGGAGGCACCAGAAACATCTGTGTCATGTGAATATGCTAAAGCAGTTTCATTGCAGGGAAAATGCTAAAAAGAACTCAACTAAAGAAAACTCTCCTGAATCTACCAGTGATGTTTCCCAGTTTGTTATCTAGCCTTAGGTGTTCTGTTATCATTTCCCCGTCTGTGTCCCGTCCTCTTGTGTATAGTGTACTGTGTTGGTATCTCTTTGTGAAGTCAGTCTTGTGTCCATGGTCATTTGTCTGTTCCCCCGGTTATGTGTAGTCTATCATGTCTGGTAAATTCTGACCCTCACTCTGTGTTGTTCTAGTCTTGTCTCTGTCCCCATGTTTATTTCCATGTTCCCCAGTATGTGTTTCTCTCGCTCCCTCTATTCCCTGTATTTAGTCGGTAAGTATCTCTGTGGGTTTCTTGTGTTTCCTGTTTTATTCTGATAGTCTCTTGTCTTGTGTGCATCTTGTTCAGTTTTGCTTCCTGGTCTCGTTAGTTAAACGATGGTCAGCTATGTTCCCACCTGTGGTCTATTCCGTCATTTGCCCTTCTGTGTATTTATTGTCTGCATTTCCTTGTGTTCCTTGTTGGAATTTTCCTCATCCTCAGGCTGTGTGTCCCGTCTGTTTAGTTTGTCTCAGTTTAAGTTTCTTGTGTCTTTCTCGGTTCATATAATTCCAGCACTAAAGCTGAGTTTTGAGTTCAGTCCTGCTTGAGAGGCTTGCATTCTGGTTCCAATGCTGCCTTGCCTCTTACAGCGGTACATGACAGTTACAGTGACTGACTCATTTCCTTTACCCTGTATAGAAGACAGCATTAACAGCATTGGAGCAGCTAAATATATAGCAAAATTAGATCTACTGAAAGGCTATTGGCAGGTTCCTCTCACTTCAGGAGCCTCGGAGATTTCAGCTTTTGTCACCCCAGATCACTTTTTTTGCAGTATACTGTGATGGCTTTCAGAATGTGCAATGCACTAGGTATTTTGGGAGACATACCAAAACTGTAATGTCTATTTGGATGATGTTGTAGTATATTCATCATGCTGGTCTGACCACCTGAATACACTCTACCTTGCTTCTTGCTAAATTTAGAGTCAAAGAGGCTTGGGCTAAACAAGTAAACACAGTTTTTAAAGGCTGTTGTGACATACCTGGGTATACCCTGGGCCGACCACAAGACATGACCTCCGGCAGTTTTTAGGATGTGAAAAATTCACATTTTGTGACAAAGCTTTGCATGATTAAAAAATTTTGTTATTATTTTTTGCAACTCAGAATCTTTGAATCAGGTAATGTCAACTATTTTCTGGAAAACACCAGTGGGGCAAGGTGTGGTTGGTGGCTTGGCTGCAGAGGAGGAGTGGAGCAGTGGGTTCAGGGTGTGGTGTTAGGGAAGGCTGGGTTTTGCAGCCGGTGAACATCTAATCTGCTCATCAAACCCCTATTTCAGTAGCGGCCAGGCCGGAGAGGAGGACAGAGTGGCTGCAGCAGAGAACGGGAGCAGTAAGCACTGCGAAGTGTCAATGAGAAAAGTGAAACGAAAAACTGACAACACAGTCATTGTGAATAAAATAAAGAGCCAAAAGTGAGCATTCTGGGCTCTGTCACGTCCTTCGAGGTTACAAGCAGAAATTGTGTGTTTGAAGTGCAATCTTCCAGCCGCCTGAAAGAGTTCCTTTACTCATTAGATGTACTCCTCTATTAAGGTAAGTTGTATGACAAAACCCATGCTTAGTCCTGATTAGACCATGAAGAGCACTTACTGATCTTCCTGTAGTACTTTGCAATCAGTATACAATCAGGATGAAGCATCCCAACTCTTCACTGACAGGTCTCACATTAGTAAGTGGCAACTAAAATTCTCACATTGCTTTACAACTTAATTTATGTATCCTTTATTGATCCCCGTGGGGAAATTCCTCTCTGCATTCACTCAGTGAAGCAGTGGGCAGCCGTTGGGCGCCCGGGGAGCAGTGTGTAGGGACAGTACCTTGCTCCGGGTAGCTGTTCAGCGGAATCGAACCCCCGACCTTCCGATCATGGAGGGCCATCACGCTAACTACTGAGCTATCCCTGCCCTTCTGTATCTTGGGGTCTTGTTTGTGAGAGAAGAGGGAGGGGACCGAGAGATCGACAGATGGAGTGGTGCTTCAGCTGCGGTAATGCAGACACTGTACCGATATGCCGTTATTTTTGTGCCACTATTCTGAGCGCACGTCAAAATATTTTGAGCGCACATAAAAAAACATTTGCAGGTGCAAGTGTTGCATTTTGAGGAGAAATTTATTTTGAGCGAAGAAAAGCTAAATTTGAGTGAACAAAATTCATTGCTGCGTCCAAAAAATGTATTTCAGTGTTTGCTATTATCCATATACACCCACAATAGCAGCCCCTCTCGCTCAGTTTTTGCATTTGCGCTTGCTCGCAATGTGTTGCTTGCGCTCTCAACATTTCTGCCTGTGCGCGCTCAACTCTTTCTGTACACCGTTATATTTGTGCCACAAAACCAGCCAATCACAGACTTGGATGCAAAAAAATCTGAATAGCTGTTTTGGCCTCCAATCTGCACGAAATGCAATATCCCAGAATCCATTTCGTCCAAATCTCAAACGAGGCAGTGGCGGAGGAACACAGAGTGGTGGAGTTTGAAATATTACTCTTTCTGGGTCACAAAATAAACTTTTAAGATATTTTCATGCAAGAATGGTGCTGTGTAAACTTCATATATCTGCTCGATTTATCAAGACACCACATATTTGCAAAAGTGCTCTAATGTTTTCGGAGATGCCTGTTACCCACCAGCTGACCGGGTGGTTACTTGGGTTAAACATAATGTATAAGGCTGAACTGACAAAAAACCGGCCGACTAAATCACCAGGTATTATAGGAAAAACCATAAAGCCTTTGAACTAAAACAAACGCTGTTGTGACAGTGATGTACACTGTCTTGTTGTTATATATGTATGATTTGTATCACCTTCATGTTTCCCTCTCACCACATGTCCAAACCGATATCATGACCAGCAGCTTTACAGCCGTGGCTCCAGCAAACATCAGCTGATACTAGAAAGTAATATTAAATAAATTCTAACAACAGCTGATCAAGCTTAAACGTGCTGCTATTGTTTAGCGCAACATCCGCTGGTTTCCTCTTTCTGGCGCAAAATGGGCGATAAACAAACAAGAGAGACGGGACTTGTGGCAGAAAAGCCGATCAGCTGATCATTGATCAGTTTCATGATTGAAGTAGCAACAGGAGAGGGAGGGGAGAGAATGAGAGAAGAACAGGCAGTTGTGCAGCAAAGACACAGAATAACTCCAGCTTTGTGTCTTTTTTTCATTCTAGCTGAAGTACGGGACGAATCGCGTTTTTCCCCTCAATACGGATGTATTGTAATTGGTCCAGGCCAGAGTTGATCATGACCAATTGGCTAATCCACCACCTTTCATTGTTTATACCGTTATAAAAACAAACAAACAAACTTAAAATGAAAAATCATACCGGTATGCCCAATGGCCAATCCAGCTATGCGGTCAGCTGGTGGGTAACAGGCATCTCCAAAAACGTTAGAGCACTTTTGCAAATATGTGATGTCTTGATAAATCGAGCAGGTATTTGAAGTTTACACAGCACCATTCTCACATGAAAATATCTTAAAAGTTTATTTTGTGACCCAGAAAGAGTAATATTTTAAACTCCGCCTCTCTGTGTTCCTCCGCCACTGCTTTGTTAGAGATTTGGACTTGATGGATTCTGGGATATTGCATTTTGTCATTTCGTGCGGATTGGAGGCCAAAACAGCCAATCAGATTTTTTTGCATCCAAGTCTGTGATTGGCTGGTTTTGTGGCACAAATATAACGGTGTACAGAAATAGTTGAACGCGCACGGGCAGAGATGTTGAGAGCGCGAGCAACACAATGCGAGCAAGCGCAAATGCAAAAACTGAGCGAAAGGGGCTGCTATTGTGTGTGTGTGTGTGTGTGTGTGTGTGTGTATGGATAACAGCAAACACTGAAATACATTTTTTGCATGCAGCAATAAATTTTGTTCACTCAAATTTTCTTTTACGTGCGCTCAAAATTAGACCAAAAAGCAAAGCATAAAAGCAAAGCTCTTAATTTACTGGTCAATCTACATCCCTACCCTCACCTATAGTGACAGTCTTTGGTTCGTGACCAAAAGAACGAGATTGTGGATACAACTGTTGGAAGTGAGCTTTCTCCAAATGGTAGCTGCTGGTTGAGTAGTTGGGTCATCCGGGAGCGGCTCGGAGTCGAGTCACTACTCCACAACAAAAAGAGCCAGCTGAGGTGGTTTGGGCATCTGACAAGGATACGTCTTGGCTGAGGTGTTCCATGCATGTCCTACCGGGACAAGGCCCCGAGGCAGGACATGCTGGAGGAGGTGGCCAGGAAGAGAGAGGTCTGGGCTTCTCTGCTTAGGCTGCTTCTCCCACGACCTAGCCCCAGATACGCGGAGGAACATGGATGGATGTTAGAAAAACAGATTTAATTATATTTCCCTCCAACAGAAACTAGAAAAATGATGCACATGTAAGTATCCACATAACTGTTTAGGTTATTAAGTGAATAAAATTTGCAAAAAAGAAATTCTGGGGGGGAGTTCACATGAATGAATTTCTGAATTTTGAGAGGCATATTGAAACTAAAGCAGCAATTATCTAAATATATTGGTTTATTTTTTTTAAATACAGACATTTTCTTCAGTGAGAAGCACTACCAACCTTATACTGGTCGCTCTTTGAACTTTATTTAAATTATTGTAATGTTAAATTGTGTAATACTTTTCCTGCTTACCGTTAGAGATTACAGACTTTACAAATGGAAGATTTATGAGCCATATCATCCCACACTCCATATTATCCATTGTTGATCTACACACGTCTGCTGCTGCCACAGACGTCACACACTTGTACGTCATTGTCATGAGACACTCTCATGACAATGAGAGTGTCTCTCTCTTTAGTAACACAGTAATGCAGCGTTCTTATGGGAAAGTAACAGTAATCGAATTACTTTATTTGCAATAGTAATACCTTACTTTACTCGTTACTTGAAAAAAAAAAATCAGATTAAGAAGTTTGCTTAGCAAGCAATTGAAGAGGTTTGATGATGATGATCAATCTCTGGCTCTCTTCCACAGCATGTCTTTTGTCCTGTCCTCCTTCTCTCACCCTAACCAGTCACACCAGATGGCCGTCCCTCCCTGAGCCTGGTTCTGCTGGTTTCTTCCTGTTACAACTGAGTTTTTCCTTCCCACTGTCGCCAAAGGGCTTGCTCATATGGGGTTTGTAAGATTGTTGGGTTTTTCTCTGTATATATTATTTTAGGCTCTGCCTTACAGTATAAAGCGCCTTGAGGTGACTGTTGTTCTGATTTGGCACTTTATAAATAAAACTGAATTGAATTGAACGAGGAATAGCAAATTTGAGGAACAGCACATTTAACATACAGTCTTTTTGACCCACTGTGCCTCATGAACATACACTAAATTACAGCATGAGTAATAAAAACTCCAGTATGCAGTATACAATCCTACAGCTACTTTGACTGACAAGTGATCTTTAAGGATTAAAAAAAATCTGGGATTACCACTTTAAACAGTTTAACAGTAAAAGGTTCAGATACGCAGTAGGTTTGAGGGAGAGGGGCCTCTTCAGATTCAGGCCACACGTCCATCAGCTAAGTTGTGATGACTCATGCTGTTACACCATGCCTACGCATCTATGCCTCTGCTGCACTCCGCTTTATCTGTTTCTGCCTTTCCCTCCCCATCCTTCTCTGCTATTGTCTTGCTCTCTCACACACACACACGCACATTGACAGTCAAACACAAACACATACACACACATTTATGGACTAACCTTCCACCCCCTTTATACTGTGAGGCAAAAAGCTAGAACACAGTATTCTTCACTGCCACCAATCCATGCCCTCATTTTAAACATATCTCCTGCCTAATTCACCCAGTTACATAACAGACAATTACACAACCAATTCAGCACTTCTCAAAGACTAGCCTCACAAGGGCATAGCAGTAAGCAAAGTGCTGGCGATATGGGGAAGAGGAGAAAATGTGTAAGTAATTTTAATAAAGAGACGGAATACAGTTAAGACCCATCAAGCACTAATGATAGTAAATGAAAAATGGGGGAGGGAATGAACCAGTGTGAAATTGTCAATTAGGATTTTCTTCCTGTTGTGACTACAGGGAATTTGATAAGCCAGAGGCAATAGCAAACTTCTTGTATATATGAGGATCATGGAGGGCCTTTTCTCATTCTGTATATGAGCTGAAACTCTACAAGCTGAAGATTAGACAATCTTTTTCAGTGAATACAAAGTTATCACGGTAGAGGAAATGTCAATGTATAGGTAATTATCGCCCAAGTGATGTCATCCACCTGTGCAGATTGAAATGATAATATACTTATTTTTTATTCACCTTTTGCATCTTTATACATATAAATTGACTCTAAAAAGAGTTTACAAGTGTGATGAAGAGAAAACCAACTGAAGGTGAAGCTGACTAATTTACATTCCTAGCCTTACATATGATCAAGAGATGTGGGTAGTGACCAGAATAATAAGATTACAAATTGCTTCTTGTATCTTGTAAAGGGATCCTGGCTCACCTTAGTGATAGAGTGAGGAACTCAGTCATTCAGGAGGGACGATAACAGCTACAAAAGAAACTAGTTAAGGTGGTTCAGGCATCTGATCAAGATGCCTCTTGAATGCCTTGAATGTCGTAAGGTAAGGAGTTGGTACGCACCCTTGACACAGGAGCGTTTATGTGCCTTAGCTGACTTGGGAATGCCTCAGTATTCCCCGAGAGGAGAGTTGGCTCTCAATGATTAGAGGTATAGGAAGCAGGCAATGATGAAGGAGGCTGGCCAGTAACAAAGGACATTGACCCCTTCTGGGGGCCAGAAAGGTGGCAGTTAATAGAAGTTTGGATCCTTCCAGAGGCTTACCTTAAGGCCAGTAGTGGATGCTTACAAGGTGACCAGAGGCAAAGGAGGCAGAGTTTCTCCGAAGACTCGGTTGGCAGCCAGCATACACAGGGTGGATGGGATCCCTCACGAGGCTTGGCTAGAGGCCAGCAACAACAAAACTTTTCAAAAGGGCAGAAGTGTAGCACTGGAGAGGAATCTTAGGATTAGCATCTTGCCCAAAGGATATTGTGGCATGCAGGCTGAAATAGCCAGGGATCGAACCACCAAACCTTCCAATTAGTGGATGACCTGCTCTACCCCTGAGGTACAGCCGGAAATGGTCCTGCTTGAACATCACAAGCAGGACAGACTAGCGAAGTTGGAAGTGGAGGCCATCTGACTCAGAAGACAAGGGACAGAGGTCAGAGGGTCTGTATATAATTTTTAACCTGTGGAATGATCAATTTGCTTGATAAGAAAAGATTATTTCTCCCACTCGTTAGAACCTTCAAGTTCGTTCAACTGTTTGCCCTTGACAGTGGTACAACTTACATTTTCAAATAATATTAAATATTGATATTGATATTTTGTTTTACCATTTAGGCAGTGGTTATCCAACTTGTTAATGTTTGCTGGAATCCTTCAGAGACATGCTCCACCCTGTGTGCTGCATATTTTGTACTGAATGATTCATACGGAGGAACAATAATGAGTCTATTAGACCTCAGAACCAAGCAAGAACTACTGTTATTGTATCTTTATTTCAGACATATACAGATGTCATAGACTTTCTACCACAGTAGCCTGACCTTACTGATTAAAGACTGAGAAAGTCAAGTATAGTAGACATCAACCCATATTGTTTTAAGCAGTGTGTGGGATGCTGTCATTACTGCAAAAGATGGTGAAAAGAAATTCGATATTAGATATTTTGAATGCCAGCTCTCTCCATTGTTAAGTTTAGAACATTTTTGTGAGTGTGGCAACACAAATGGGGGAAATGATGAGGAAAACAGAAAGGGGAACCAAGGATGATGTCACACATGCAAAGATTGTAGTGTGTTGATTGGGAGTTTGAAGGCTTTGCAATTACAAGGAAAACCCAACAATGTCACCCTGGGAATTTCACCCAGATAATATCTAGTTTAAAACTGTGCTAATTACCAAGAAGGCACTCAAGTCTGGTATACTTGAGACAGAGACGTGATGCAGAGCATACATTTTTTTTGGGCACATATATAAAACATACATCAAATAGAAGACTCTGTAATTTAATTGCACATATACTGTTAAAATTTATGCCAAAAAGGAAGACAAGTCCAGAGAATCACCCATTCTCATCTGCAGCTTACCTTTAAATACACTCATATTAAGGTGCCGCTCAAACCAGGGGTGTAAACCATTGACACACGGAAGATCCCACCACCAAGGCACCCAGCCACCTCCACTTTTGGCATTTAGCTGCTGAATAAAGTAAATGTATGTAATTAATAGATCCAAACCATGTAAACAATCAAATGCAGCCTCTGTAGTTACACCATTAAAAAACACACTGGTGATCTGAAGCTACTGTTGGAGCCTATCCAAGCTGCCATAAGTTGAAAGGTCACCAGTCTGGTCAGCAATCTGACACAGGATTAACAAGAGAAACACAGACAAGCATTGGTAAATGGTAAATGGCCTGTATTTGTATAGCGCTTTTACTAGTCCCGCCTAGGGACCCCAAAGCGCTTTACACACCCAGTCATCCACCCATTCACACACACATTCACACACTGGTGGAGGCAAGCTACAGTTGTAGCCACAGCTGCCCTGGGGCAGACTGATGCATTCACACTTATTGTCCATTTAGAGTCACTAATTTACCTGACTCCACTAACTGCACTACTTTGGATTGTGGGAGGAAGCCGAAGTACCTGGAGAGAACACACTCAAACACAGGAAGAACATGTAAAACTGTTCCTTTTGAAAACTGTTCCTGTTCCTCCATCCCAGATGGTGGAGTTGCACTCAGGACCTTCTTGCAAGTGCTAACCACTATATCACTGTGCTGCCCTATATTGGACTTGTATGTCTAATCATGAAAAATCATGTTCAGAGTACCCAGGCTTCTTGAAGTCATTCAGTGTGGTGCTCAAGGGTGCTCCATTTAGTGATTTCTTCTTCCTACTGGAACACTTCAGTGCTCATGTGGGCAATAACAGGAAGACCTGGAGAGACTGGATTGGGAACAACGGCCTGCCTGATCTGAAGCCAAGTGGTGTTCTACTATTGGACTTCTGAGCAAAACAACTTATCAATAACAAATACCATGTTCGAATATAAGGATATTCATAAGTGCATGTTGCACCAGGAGACCCTATATCACAGGTCAGAGATCAATTTTGTAGTCATATCAGGTGATCTATGCGACCCATTTCTAATTTATTTACCCAGCGCCAAATCACAACAACAGTCGCCTCAAGGTGCTTTATATTGTAAGGTAGACCCTACAATAATAATAATGATCAATAAAAATGATCTGCAGCCATATGTTATGTTCTGGACCCTCAAGTGCATACAGGAGCTGAGCTATCAACTGATCACCACCTGGTTAAGTGTCGAATCATTTGGTAGGAGAAGATACTGGATAGACCTGGCACATCTAAATGTATTCTGACTATGCGCTGTGAATGCCTGGCAGAGGCCCTGGTCAGTTAGATCTTTATCTCCCACCATGACAGGGCTTCAACAGCATTCCAAGAGAGGCTTGGGACATTGAGTCCAAATGGACTATGTTTCACATCTCCATTGCTAAAGCTGCTGCAAGAAGCTGCAGCTGCAAGGTGGTTGGTGCCTGTTATAGTATTAATCCCTGAACCAGGGAGTTGAAGGGAGATATCAAGCTGAAGAAGGTGTCCTTTCCAGCTTCTTTGGCCTGTTGTACTTTGAAAGCAGCTGATGTGTACCACGAGGCCAAGCACTATGCAGCCCTGGTGGTAGTTAAAGCAAAAACTCAGGTGTGGGAGCAGATAGGTGACATAGTTATTCAGTGTAAGGAATACTTTAAGGACCTCTGTTGGATGCCAGGGCGATCTGGGTGAAACATCTGTCACTCAGTTGATCACGAGGGCTGATTTGGCTAACTATGCGGATGTCCCCTTCTGAATCCCACTGACACATCTTCTGTAGAGGAAGCAGGATCTAGGGACGAGGGGGGCAGCTTGCCCATCAGTGGGGTGAGGTCACTGAGGCAGCTAAACTACTACATTGGTGGTCTGGTCCCTGAGTTCCAAAAGGCCCTGGATGTTGTAGGGCTGTTCTAGTTGACACGCCTCTACACTGTGATGTGGAGATGTGGGGCACTGGCTCTGGACTAGCAGACTGGGGTGGTGGTCTCTGTCTTTAAGAAGAGGTGCTGGAGGTTTATTCCAGCTACCGAGCGATCGCACTTCACAGGCCAGGTAGCCAGGTGGAAGAAGGCTTCCACTTCGGGGAAAATGTGGAGGGCCTACTCCAGGTCAGGCACGAGTTGACGAAGTTTATGTGTCTTGGGGTCTGTACATGAGTGAGGAGAGAAGAATGGAGCTGCATCCGTCTGTTGTGGTAAAAGCAAAGCTTTCAATTTACTGGTTGATGTATGTTCCTGCCCTGACCTATGGTCACATGCTCTGGAATAACCCTGTGTTTTTAACTGATGTGTAGTTACAGCCTGTTGTTTTATGGTAAGATTTGATATGTTATAATCAGTATCATTATTCATCTTGCTGTGGATAAACAAGTACAATATTTCAATTAATATTAGCATTTTGCTATTTTTTATATCAGTAAAAACGTTACTGTCCAGTTGATCTTTGCATGAATTTCCACATTGTATCGATATTAACCAAGGGTTAAAAAATAATCAAGAATCAATTTCAAGAAATCAAGATACATAGCAGGATACATACAGGTCACCAATATCTTAAAGGCTAACACATGGAGTCAGATAATGTTTAATTCAGCTATCCATTCACATTGACAGCTACATTTTGTTTCAGTTTTGAGCATAAAAGCTATTTATTTGTTTATCAAACAGCTAACTGATCATCTGCAGAGGAATGGCTTATTTGAAGAGTTTTCAGTCAGGTTTCAGAGCTCATCACAGCACAGAAACAGCTTTAGTGAAGGTTACAAATGATCTTCTTATGGCCTCTGACAGTGGACTCGTCTCTGTGCTTGTCCTGCTAGACCTCAGTGCAGCGTTCAGCATTCGTACTGTCGACCATAATATCCTATTAGAGCGATTAGAACATGCTGTAGGTATTACAGGTACTGTGCTGCAGTGGTTTGTATCATATCTATCTAATAGACTACAATTTGTACATGTAAATGGAGAGTCCTCTTCCCCCACTAAGGTCAATTATGGAGTTCCACAGGGTTCAGTGCTAGGACCAATTCTGTTTACACTATACATGCTTCCCTTAGGCAGCATCATTAGAAGATATAGCATACATTTTCACTTCTATGCAGATGACACACAGCTCTATCTATCTATGAAGTCAGATAACACACACCAATTAGTTAAACTGCAGGAATGTCTTAAAGACATAAAGACCTGGATGGCCGCAAACTTTCTGCTTCTTAATTCAGATAAAACTGAGGTTATTGTACTCGGCCCTGAAAATCTTAGAAATATGGTATCTAACCAGATTCTTACTCTGGATGGCATTACCTTGGCCTCCAGTAACGCTGTGAGGAACCTTGGAGTCATTTTTGACCAAGACATGTCCTTCAACGCACATATTAAACAAATATGTAAGACTGCGTTCTTCCATTTGCGCAACATCTCTAAAGTTAGAAATATCCTGTCTCAGAGTGACGCTGAAAAACTAGTTCATGCATTTATTACTTCCAGGCTGGACTACTGCAATTCATTATTATCAGGATGTCCAAAAAACTTGCTGAAAAGCCTTCAGCTAATCCAAAATGCTGCAGCAAGAGTACTGACAGGGACTAGAAAGAGAGAGCATATTTCTCCTGTTTTGGCTTCCCTTCATTGGCTTTCTGTTAAATCCAGAATTGAATTCAAAATCCTGCTCCTCACATACAAGGTCTTAAATAATCAGGCCCCATCTTATCTTGATGACCTTGTAGTACCATATCACCCTATTAGCACTTCGCGCTCGCTCTGCAGAACTACTTGTTTTTCCTAGAGTATTTAAAAGTAGAATGGGAGGGAGAGCATTGAATCATATCTGTTATTAATCTCTGTCTCTCTTCCACAGCATGTCTTTTATCCTGTCTTCCTTCTCTCACCCCAACCGGTCGCAGCAGATGGCCCCACCCCTCCCTGAGCCTGGTTCTGCCTGAGGTTTCTTCCTGTTAAAAGGGAGTTTTTCCTTCCCACTGTCGCCAAAGTGCTTGCTCATAGGGGGTCATATGATTGTTGGGTTTTTCTCTGTATCTATGAAGCACCTTGAGGCAACTTTTGTTGTGATTTGGCGCTATGCAAATAAAATTGAATTGAATTGAATTATTTTGCAATATGTATGAATCTCACAAACGAACAACAACACTAATAACATATGATTTTGGAGAATATAATTGTAGATTAAACATAATATATAATATATAGGTTTTTTTTTGGGGGGGGGGGGGGTTATTTGTTTTTTTTGCCTGTCTCATTTGGTTCTTTAGCCATCAGAATTGTTGTCTGAAGGCCAACAAGGATACCCAATGGATTAGTGATGGGATTTCCGGCTCTTTTTAGAGAACCGGCTCTTTCGGCTCGACTCACTAAAAAGAGCCGGCTCTTTCGGGTTGTTTTCAGGTTGTTTTGTTGCTTTAATTAATTTATTATTAACAATAATATAAAATTATGCACAAAAGGAATTACTAATGTAAAAAAAAAAAGTGGTTTTATTTATATATGTTTATATATAAATATATGCGGGGCCCCTAGAGACAAAACACGTACAAACTCCAAAAAGCACGTACAAACTCCAAAACACATTTCTAGCATTAACTGAACTTCCAAAACAGAGCTACCTAGATCACTTAAATTACACAATTGAAAGCATATATGTATTGTTTGTGTATTTATACACAAGCACTCATATATATTCAAATAATTAAAAAAATGTTAATTTACCTGTTACTACCACACACCAAATCTGGTCATTGGTACTTGCTGGCTTGTGTAGCCACTAGGTAACAAAGCTCAACACTGCACCCAGCATCCTGGAGCACTTCTGTTGTGTTTTGGAGTTTGTACGTGCTTCGGAGTTTGTACGTGCTTTGTCTCTAGGGGCCACCGTAAATATACTTTTATTTATTCACTCCACATAAAATGTAATAAATAAATCATATAATACAAAAACCAACTATTCACATTTCAACTTTTAACTATTTAAATTTTCAGCTTTTTCCTTTTAAACAAATTTAAAGTGAAACAACACAAAACACTGCAAACCACAACACAATTAAATATAAATTAAAATATGAAAACAAAAAGAACATGCATATTCTCTGTCATATGGGCATAATGATTTCTGAATTCTTTATCATCTGCAACTGAAAATAGTTGTGGATGATTACTATACCTTTCTAATGTGATGTTGTTGTCCCTGGCTCTCTTTCTCTCTCTTTCCCTCCCGCTCTGTTCCTGTGCTACTGCGAGTATAACTACCGCCCCTCCCCCGTCTTCCCAGCGCAAAGCACAAGGCTCACGTGTGGAGTGACGTGGAAAAAAGTGCGTGAGAGAGGGCGAGCGAAAGAAAAAAAAACTTATTGGGAGCTGTGGGTTTTCGTTTCTTTTTTTTCTTTCTCTCACCCTCTCTCTCGCACGAAATCCAGTATCCATAGTTTCAGGTGCTGCACATCTCGTATCTTCACACCATAGACAATTGCCTTCAGATGACCCCAAAGATAAAAGTCTAAGGGGGTCAGATCGGGAGACCTTGGAGGTCATTCAACTGGCCCACGATGACCAATCCACTTTCCAGGAAACTGTTCATCTAGGAATGCTCGGACCTGGCACCCATAATGTGGTGGTGCACCATCTTGCTGGAAAAACTCAGGGAACGTGCCAGCTTCAGTGCAAAAAGAGGGAAACACATCATCATGTAGCAATTTCAAATATCCAGTGGCCTTGAGGTTTCCATTGATGAAGAATGGACCCACTATCGTTGTACACCATATACCACACCAAACCATCACTTTTGTTGTTCCAACAGTCTTGGAGGGATCCATCCAGTGTGGGATAGTGTCAGACGAATAGCGGTGGTTTTGTTTGTTAACTTCACCATTCACATAAAAGTTTGCCTCATCACTGAACAAAATCTTCTGCGTGAACTGAGGGTCCTGTTCCAATTTTTGTTTTGCCTATTCTGCAAATTGTGTGCGCCGATCTGGGTCATCCTCGTTGAGATGCTGCAGTAGCTGGAGTTTGTAAGTGTGCCATTTGTGAGTAGCTAATATCCGCAGAAGGGATGTTCGACTAATGCCACTCTCCAGTGACATGCGGCGAGTGCTACGCTGTGGGCTCTTGCTAAATGAAGCTAGGACCGCCACTGATGTTTCTTCATTAGTGACAGTTTTCTTGCGTCCACATTTTGGCAAATCCAACACTGAACCAGTTTCATGAAACTTAGCAAGCAGTTTGCTAACTGTAGCATGGGAGATGGGTGGTCTCGTAGGGTGTCTTGCATTGAAATCTGCTGCAATGACCCGGTTACTGCGTTCACCAGATATCAGCACAATTTCGATCCGCTCCTCACGTGTTAACCTCTTCGACATGTCAATGGCTGTGAACAAAGAGAAACTTGTAAATAACTCATGAAAGAATAAAGTTACGTTGAAACCAAGCACACCATTGTTTTTCTTGTGACATTACCAATAAGTTTGATGTGTCACATGGCCCTCTTCCTATTGAAAAAACAAAAGTTGTATCCAAGATGGCCGACTTCTAAATGGCCACCATGGTCACCACCCATCTTGAGGAGTTTGCCCCCTCACATACTAATGTGCCACAAACAGGACTTTAATATCACCAACCATTCCCATTTTATTACGGTGTATCCATATAAATGGCCCTCCCTGTATTTTTCACTTAGCTAGCCCTTGTATATTTCAAAATAATATGGTCTCAAATTATATATATATTTAAATTAATTTCTTAAGAGTAATAGTATGAGTGTAAATTTTTACATGACTTCATTGACTATGCTAAAGTCTGTTCATTCTTAGCAGACTGTAAACCTATCATCAGTGAGTCAAAGACAATACAGTATATTATCAAGACACAAATGTTGCTGCATTGGCGGCTTATTTTTAAGCATAGTGAAAAGTTCAGCAACATTATCCCTTTTTTTCAGCTTCAGCTTAACTGAGCTCCTCTCCTTTATTCTAATGGCTATGTGCTTCCTGCTGCTCATCCACAACAGAGCCGAACATTCCAGGGACCATGTGATTTTCCCCTCTGCTTCCCTCCCCCAATCTCTCAAAACCACCAAGCTATGTGACCACAGGGCTATTTCTCCCAGGGAAAATATAACAAACAGGCACTTAGGTGGTCTGCAGCAGCAGGAAGAACAACTCAGTGTGTTAAACAAGAGCCCAATTATACCTGTCGCAATGGTCACTTGTGATATCAGCAGGCACCTGCTGCACTTTTCTCCTGAATGATAGGTGTTGACACCCAGACAAAACCTCCACATCAGCAAGGGTACAGGAGGAAAAGAAGAAGTCCAGAAGCAAAGAATTCGTTTTTTCAACAAAGTCTCATCTTTACAAACTGTTGTAACATCTCTCTGTCTGTATGATCTGTGAATTTCTGAGCTTCTGTACTGATATACAGCAATCAGACATTTATAACCACTTAGAGGTGATGTGAATGATTATCTCGTCACAATGGCACCTGTTAGGGGGAGCAGTATATAAGAGAGCAAGTAAAAAAATTTTCTCCAAGTAGATGTGTTAGAATCAGGAAAAATGGGTGCGTGTGACTCACTTACCTGGGGAACACCTGACACCTGGTCACTTTATACACTCTGGGCTTACGCATGTGCAAGTTTATGCTCTGAAGTGTAAATATTTTCTCAACATCCAGAGTCCTAACTGAAGTGTGAATTTGCCAAGAAGAAAGTATCTAATATCCTTTAAAACAATACAGTTTATTCTGAACCAGTAAAAATCTCAACACCTTTGCCAACTTGTCTTTTTATTACATGGAAGACCTGTGTGTGCTGCTACATACAAGAAAGTCCTGTTTTCCGTAAATGACTTGGATTGAGCTAATAAACAGGGGTTTATGGAATATGGCTTGATGTTTTCTGGCTGTTGCACTACACTGAGTATCTTCCCATTGGTTTCTCAGCACGCTATGATGCTAACAAGTGGGAACATAGCTCAACAGCTCAAATGGTACTGATCTTATTCTGATTGGCATACCATGGTCATCGTCATTCCTGTCCTCATAACTATAATACTTGATGACAAAATTCCTGAACTTTACTTTTTTCGGTTATGCCTAAGCCGCGTGTACGTGTGTGTATGTGCTCCTAATTACTTCTTGTACTTGTATTTTCTTACCAAGTGAATTTCCCCTTCTTAGGCTACGTTCACACTGCAGGCGAAAGAGCATTAAATCCGATTTTTTTTGACCCTATGCGACCCATATCGGATCATGGTATGACAGTGTGAACGGCACAAATTCGATATTTTCAAATCCGATCTGGGTCACTTTCGTATGTGG
Source organism: Neolamprologus multifasciatus (assembly GCF_963576455.1). Classification (NCBI taxonomy): domain Eukaryota; kingdom Metazoa; phylum Chordata; class Actinopteri; order Cichliformes; family Cichlidae; genus Neolamprologus; species Neolamprologus multifasciatus. The sequence continues at coordinate 25,694,556 of NC_140459.1, forward strand.
TACTGAATCCGATACATAGCCGATGTTTCAGAAAGCGACTGCTGTTTGAACGGTCATGTCGCATTAAATCCGTCTTTTACGTCACTAACACAAGAAAGACGCCAATTATCAGCGCCAGAGAAGCGCCCGAGAAGACATCGTGAACGCTTCCTGGCCATCCGGTGAAACTGCTGGGAAGACAACATTGGAGAAACGTTAACATTTTATTTGTACTGCATAATCTGCAGATTCTGACAGAAATCTGCAACTATCCTTTGAAGCACCGCTCCTTTCTAAAACAGCAATAAGGATAATTATTAGGTTATCTACATTATTATGTAAATAGCAAAATAACTTAAAGCAAAAATTGGGAAACATAAAGTCTGAAGTCTTTATATTAAGGGCCATCAGTCAAACAATATCGTTTGCTCTGGGTCTAAACAGAGCGCGTTGTGTGTGACGTCTTCTTTTGCGCATGCGGGCCGTTTTGAGCGTTCACACTAGAGCGCGTTTGCTGTCGCATTTTATTTGTAGTGTGAACGAGCAGACAAAAAAATCGGATTTGATCAAAAAATCGGAATTGAGCATTAAGACCTGCAGTGTGAACGTAGCCTTAGTTTCTTCCTCTCTTCTCCGCAGCTGGTGCCAGCAGCAACAGCCCCCTGTGACTGGGAGGCCCGGTTACTAATTGCTGCTGGTACCACTGTTCACAGTGCAGGAGCACTGACAGCTAACCTGTTGGTTAATTTTGTACATTTTGCTACATCTATTATTAGTTTCTTTTTATTGTTTTCTCTCAGCTTTCCAGCTCCACCTTTTCACCACTTCTTCCAAACTAAACTTTTTCTCCAATCTACATGACGCACAACAAAGATAGGGTAGGGGCCAATCTCATTAAGAGATTTGATTGGGAAATCCAGCATCAGTCATGAAAATGAATGAAGGGGCTGCTGTCAGTGCTCGCACACCCCGTGTGCAGCTGCCCTTCAGGCTGGCCCGTCAGTCCAAAAGTGTGTCAGCCCACCAGAAAATTGCCCCGTATGCCAGATTATCAGTCCAGCCCTGAGTGCTGTGCTGGATCTGGTACCTTTGTTGTCTAAACAATGATATGACCAAATGTAGTATAACATGGTCACAGTCAGGACAGTCAAAATGAGAGTGATTAATAGACACTAACCCTTCTCTAAGCCAAGTTTAAAAAAAAAAAAAGTAATAAGACAATCAAGGACAGCATGTATGACTTGTTAACTATTCTCTCAATTTCTTTGAGGTCCTAAAATATAAGAAAAGATAACAAGAGGAGTGCTCACTTTTCCCTTCCCTGGGTCTTAGTTGATGGCAGCAGGAGAGGTTTTGATTTATGATTCCTAGGATTGGTACCCTAGGAACAACCCCAGCTGTTTCATTGACACAGCTGAGGCCAGGAGAGAGATGAGTAATGTAATTAACAAGTGAATGAACGGAGGAAGATGGAGAAAGATCAGTCTGCATGAGAGGGGGGTATCGTTGCCCACTGATGTTCCCACACGACAGAGCTATATCTCAGTGTGTACTAATGTCCCACTCTGATGTCATCCTCTCAGCATAATTAAATGAGATAAATGTGAAAGAGAAGCAATAAGCCTTAAAGGGCAACAACCGCATCAGTGTGGTGCTGCTTTGTGGCTGGGCTTGTGTTTTTGTGGTACAAATATATTCTGTTACATCTCTGCTAGAGCAGCTCCACAGATTATGCGCATATTAAAGACAGGGATGGAGGAAGAAGAACATCTATATCTCCTTTTACCATGACTCTGGTCACCGTTTCATTTACAGTACTTAAATAAATTAAAGCTGACACATGAAGGTGCTAGCTATGAGACGGACACTGCAAGGTCACGTGTAGCTACACCACAAAATATCATAAATAAATCTAGTGGAATGACTGAATTTTATTCTCATAGTCAGTATAGAATTATTGTGATTTTTAAGGTCAACGTTTCTAGGTTTAACTTTCACACTAGTTTAGATATAACAGTGGATTGTCTTCCAATTTGAAATAACCAGAATGAATAAATGTAATCACAACTGTTTCTTTACATAGCAATGAAACCGTGATTTTATGTATATATATATATATATATATATATATATATATATATATATATATATATATAACAAAAAAACACCCAGCTCGGTTTATCCTTCAAGCTCGGGTCCTCTACCAGAGGCCTGGGAGCTTGAGGGTCCTGCGCAGTATCTTAGCTGTTCCCAGGACTGCGCTCTTCTGGACAGAGATCTCCGATGTTGTTCCTGGGATCTGCTGGAGCCACTCGCCTAGCTTTGGAGTCACCGCACCTAGTGCTCTGATTACCACGGGGCCCACCGTTACCTTCACCCTCCACATCCTCTCGAGCTCTTCTCTGAGCCCTGGGTATTTCTCCAGCTTCTCGTGTTCCTTCTTCCTGATGTTGCTGTCATTCGGAACCGCTACATCGATCACTACAACCGTCTTCTTCTGTTTGTCTACCACCACTATGTCCGGTTGGTTAGCCACCACCATTTTGTCCATCTGTATCTGGAAGTCCCACAAGATCTCGGTCATTCTCCACCAACCTTGAGGGCGTCTCCCATTTTGATCTCGGAACTTCCAGGCCATACTCGGCACAGATGTTCCTGTACACTATGCCGGCCACTTGGTTATGGTGTTCCATGTATGCCCTGCCTGCTAGCATCTTGCACCCTGCTGTTATGTGCTGGATTGTCTCCGGAGCATCTTTACACAGCCTGCACCTGGGGTCTTGCCTGGTGTGATATACCCCAGCCTCTATGGATCTTGTACTCAGAGCTTGTTCTTGTGCTGCCATGATTAGTCCCTCTGTGCTGTCTTTCAGTCCAGCTTTGTCCAGCCACTGGTAGGATTTCTGGATATCAGCCACCTCCTCTATTAGCTGGTGGTACATACCGTGCAGGGGCCTGTCCTTCCATGATGGTTCCTCGCCTTCCTCCTCTTTCTTGGGTTTCTGCTGCCTGAGGTATTCACTGAGCACTCGGTCAGTTGGGGCCATCTTCCCAATGTATTCGTGGATGTTCGTTGTCTCATCCTGGACTGTGGTGCTGACACTCACCAGTCCCCGGCCTCCTTCCTTCCGCTTAGCGTACAGCCTCAGGGTGCTGGACTTGGGGTGAAACCCTCCATGCATGGTAAGGAGCTTTCTTGTCTTTATGTCAGTGGCTTCTATCTCCTCCTTTGGCCAGCCTATTACCCCAGCAGGGTACCTGATCACGGGCAGGGCGTTGGTGTTGATAGCCTGGATCTTGTTCTTACCATTCAGCTGGCTCCTCAGGACTTGCCTGACCCTCAGCAGGTACTTGGTGGTTGCAGCTTTCCTAGCGGCCTCTTCATGGTTCCCATTCGCCTGCAGGATCCCCAGGTACTTGTAACTGTCCTCTATGTCTGCAATGTTGCCTTCTGGTAGTTCGATCCCCTCAGTTCTGATTACCTTCCCTCTCTTTGTTATCATCCGACTACACTTCTCTAGTCCGAATGACATCCCGATGTCATTGCTGTATATCCTGGTAGTGTGGATCAGTGAATCGATGTCTCGTTCACTCTTGGCATACAGCTTGATGTCATCCATGTACAGGAGGTGGCTGACAACTGCTCCGTTCCTTAGTCGGTATCCGTAGTCGGTATCCGTAGCCAGTTTTGTCAATGATCTCACTGAGGGGGTTCAGGCCTATGCAGAACAGCAGAGGGGATAGAGCATCTCCTTGGTAGATCCCGCACTTGATGGTGACTTGTGCTATAGGCTTGAAGTTGGCCTCTAGTGTTGTACGCCACATCCCCATTGAGTTCCTGATGAAGGCTCTTAGGGTCCTGTTGATCTTGTACAATTCTAGGCATTCCAGTATCTAGCTGTGGGGCATTGAGTCATAGGCCTTCTTGTAATCAATCCAGGCAGAGCACAGGTTGGTCAGCCTGGTCTTGCAGTCTCGGCTGACTGTTCTGTCTACCAGTAGCTGGTGTTTTGCGCCTCTGGTATTCTTGCCAATCCCTTTCTGTGCCCCACTCATGTATTGACCCATGTGCCTGTTCATCTTAGCCGATATGATGCCTGACAGGTGCTTCCATGTAGTACTGAGGCAGGTTATTGGTCGGTAGTTGGATGGGACCGGTCCCTTCTGGGGGTCCTTGAGGATCAGGACCGTCCGGCCTACATTTATCCATTCCGGGTGTCTCTCGTCAACTAGCAGCTGGTTCATTTGTGCTGTCAGACGCTCGTGGAGTGCAGTCAGCTTCTTTAGCCAGTAGACGTGAACCATGTCGGGGCCTGGTGCTGTCCAAATCTTCATACTAGAGACCCTTGCTTGGATGTCTGCCACTGTGATGGTTACTGGACCCTGTTCAGGGAGGTTGCTATGGTCTGCCCTCAGATCCGCTAGCCACTGAGCATTGCGTTATGGGTTGCGTCCTTCTCCCATATGCTCTTCCAGTATTGCTCCGTCTCCAGCCTTGGTGGTGCCGTTCTCGTATTGTTCCCTTGCCACTGAGAGTACACCTTGTGGTACAGCTGGTTTATTCTCCTGCCTTCTATCTCTCTGGTGTACCTCCTCAAGCAGCTGGCCAAGGCTGTGAGTCTTTGCTTGGCAGTTTCCAAGGCCTCAGGTATGGACAGCTTGCTGTATTTGTTATGCACCTTCTTTGTCGCACCTTTCTGCAACTCTGATAGTTGGCTAACCTCCTTCCATGCTACTTTGATCTTGCCCTTATAACAAAATGTGCACAAAAATGTGAGGGCTGTACTAATTTTTGTGACATACTGTATCAGATTGATTGTACATATTTAAATTAGAAATCAGTTATGTGCAAACCCTAATAATAAGAGAGAAAAGTGTAGGACCAACAAGGAAAATTATCGATAGTATGTTCAAATCTAAACAATAAGTATTAAAAAATTTGCAGACAAAATGTTTTACATTAAACTCTTTGTTAAATTGAGTCAAAGTAACTGGGTAATTGCTAAATATCAATTAACTGGTATGAAATTATAAGCTGTAAATGCAACCAAGACAGAACAACCACAGAAAACTGCTTAACCACTGCAAATAGCAGAATAGAAAAGGTTGGTCTTCATAGATAATTCAGAGACACTCCACAATATAACACAGTACAACACACAAAACATGTGATCAGTATTTTAAATTGGCGGTAAATATCTAATTAATTGTTATGAAAAATTGTTATGTTCTTTGTGCCTCAGTGGACAATGCCTGGGAAACAAGTCAGCAATCAATATACAGTTTAAAATTCAGTGTATTCTAATTGGCAACATGTCTTTGCAAACAATTCAAAACAGTACAATGGGACACTGATCTCTGCAGTGTACACAAACTGGCTTGGAAACAGCCTCCACAGCAAGTCTCCACTGCACATAAAGCAGTAAATTATTTTGATAATTAATGTTTACTCAATGTGATGGTGACAAATTGCATTAAATAAATAAATACTGCAAATTTACTAATAGTCTTGTTAACCTTAATAAATCACTTTTTAAGTATACACTCACTTCATGGGCATATGTTGCTAGTGCTGTGTTGGCCCCTATTTTGCCTTGAGAACTCCCTTAATTCCTCATGGCATAGATTCGGCAAGGTGCTGGAAAGATTCCTCAGAGACACAGGTCCATATTGATATCATAGCATCGCGCAATTGCTGTAGTTATGTTGGCTGCATATGAGGTGACTCTACTGTTCCACCACAAACTCAAAGTTGTTCTGATGGATTGAGAACTGATGATTGCAGAGGCCATTTGAATGGAATGAAGTTACTTTTGTTATGTTCCAGAAGCCAGTTTAAGATGACTGGAACTTGTGACAAGGTACATTATCACCCTGGAAGCACCCATCAGAAGATGTGTACACTGTAGTAACAAAGTGATGGACACGGTCAGCAACAATACTCAGGTAGGTTGTGGTATTTAAAAGATGCGCAAAGCTTCGATTATACTAAAGCCTTGATTATACTCCACTGCAGACATAGAAAGCTGGACTTACCTGATGACCAAATAATCATTCCTGTTAGACTGCCATCTGGAGTGCATGCTCAGTTGGTACACTGCAATGTAAATTCTTGGTGGACAAGTCTGGTCTGTGCAGTCAAAAAAAAAAATGGCCAGATACATGGACGTCCGCACATCCAAGCAGAGTTATGGATGCTGAAAGTATAGTTGAGGCTTAAGAGGTTCAAAATGTCCCAAGAAAATATTTCCCACGCCATTACACCATCACTACCAGCTTTAACCATTGATACAAGGCAGGATCAGTCCATGTTTTCATGTTACCAAATTCTAACCCAACCATCCGAATGTTGCAGCAGAAATTTAAAGTTATCAGGACTGGCAACATTTTACAATTCCCTGTTATCTAATTTGATGAGGATGTGTGAATTATGGCCAATGTTTCCTGTTTTAGCTCACTGTTGTGTAGCCCATATGGTTTAATGTTCAATGTGTTTTGCATTATGAAATACATTTCTATATACTTTGTAACAAGTAGTTATTGGAGTTATTGTTGTCATTCTATCAGCTTGAAGTAGTTTGACCATACTCCTCTGACTGCTGACATCAACAATGCATTTTTTCCCAATTAACTGCTGTTTACTGAATATTTTCACTTTTTTTGAACCACTCTCTGTAAGCCCTAAAGATGGTTGCACAGGAAAAACCCAATACATCAGCAGTTTCTCAAATATTCAGTCCAGTCCATCTGACATCAAAAAACAAGTCACTTAAATAAGAATTTTCCATTATTCTAAGGCTTGGATTGAATTTCAGTAGCTCATCTTGACCATGTCTATATTTCTAAAGGCTTGGAGTTGCTGCAATGTGACTGGCTGATCAGATATTTCCATTAACACGCAAATGATCTGGTGTACCCAATAAAGTGACCTGTAATTGGATATATTTGAGGTAATAATCTATTACACACAAGTGTTTTTTATTTGTTACATCAGATTTTTTCCCCCATTGTTGAACTAGTCTTAGAATGGTTTTTAATTAGCATTTTAACTAATGATTCTTCTTTTCTGAAGCAAAATTGGTTGGAAGGCTCTTAAGATGCTCATGAGTTTCTTAAGCAAAGCAGGAAGCGGAGCAGCAGGAAGATATGAAGTAGGAGAAATATTCTTGTAAGTTAATAAAACATGACAGATTTTGAAAGGATAATGATTACGGCTGACCTTATTTGAGATACCCGGTAATATTGCTATATGGAAGAAATTAAAGTGGACATGGAAAAATTCAGCAGTGCAGCAAAAATAAAGGTGCGTCAACCTTCTACGAAACAAAGTAGTATAGATTTTTATATTTTTTTTCACCACAGACCCTAGTTTTACAGCAGATTCAGTATGACTTAATACTTTTAGTGAAGAAATTTTGTCTAATATTCCCACACTCAAATTTGTCAGCAGAAGAAATATCCCTTTCAGGTATAAGTACACAGTTGTAGGAATCACAACTTTAAAATTAAAGGTCATACATAGCCACGTAGTTTTGACTAGACATCTGTTTAGGTCACACATGAAGGTTAAGCAAAGAAAACACACAGTAATTAGTGATCTTCAGTGTGATATACATTTTCACTTTGCACAGAGCAAGGTTGCTTGCCCCTTCTTCTACTCTTTATGTTATGTAATTACTGCTTGTATACCATAAAAATATATATATTTCTTTCTTGGTGCAAAATTGCTCAGGAACGGATGGAAGTCACAAAAAATAGCAAACTAAACCTTGATATCCACCATCATAGAATAAGTGTGACTATATACATGGAGCACTAAAGAGAGTACAGAGTTGGAGTTTGTGTTGAGGCTAGCCTAGAGAAATGTGAACAGCTAGTCTGACTATGTTGGACAACAAAATACAACTGAAAGCACATTTTAAATCCAATATTTTGGGCTTTGGGCAAATCAGAGTAGCTGTTAGACATTAAGAATGTGAAACAAGAAGACACAGGTCAGCTCTCTTTCAGTAGAAACATGACCTCCTGGTCTTGGAGAAAAAAATCTAAATGGTTTTAAAATCCATGTATCTGTTCTGCCCTAATTATGTTACTGGCTGTATTTATTTTATTTCAACCACATTTAATTGAACCTGAGAGCAATAGCATGACAATGAAGCTAATTCTGGTTAAGCTAACCTGGGCTAACCTGGGCAATATTTTGACAGAAGTTCAGTGATACATGTGGGGCGAACTAAATATTACAGCACTGTGCAAAAATCTTTAGCTATCTCTCATTTTGAGTCTGGAGTCTCGAGGAGGCCAGTCCATGATGACTGATAGTCTCCCATTGTGTGTTATGCTAGCTAGGTATGGTTTTACTATATTTCCAGTGAGTTTTGGATCATTTTCATGCTGACAACTTAAGTTGTTGCCCATCACATTCTTTCCAGATGGTATTGCGTGGTGAATCAAACTCTGATGGTACTTCTCTATGCTCATAATTCCATCAGTTTTGGAAAGATGTTTGGAAAGACAGAACTGACTGAAATACAACTCCAAACCATGCTAAGACATGCCAAGTTATCGGCTAACAGCTCTTTGACAGTAACCTATTGTATTGTATATTTAATATAATATTTGTGATGAAAACATTGGTCATTTCTTTTCCCGCATAATGAAAAGGTTCCTTAAAAACATACAACAGAACACCATGCAGCTGCATCAACACATTAGCAGACCACAAGGTAAAGCTAGCAGCAGACACGTAAGCCCTGTTATATGTTTCCATAAAACACTACCCCCCCAAAAAATACAGTCATATCAGACTGACCTGCCTCCCTGCCTGCTGCTTCTGTTACATCTCTAATAGGAGGAAATGGCTTGTGGTGAGGAGAGGATCCAGCCCTTCTGTGGGAGTTTAATTCAATCACAGCGCTGGTCAAAAATGAATTAAAACTCTCATTAAGCCCCCCTCCTGTGTTCCAGAGACTAAGCTGGCTGCTAAGGCTCACAAGTATGATTTGGGTGTTACACAGAAGCATCAGTCAGCTCTGGAGCTATCTGTCTGTGAGTCAGCCATCAGTCACTAAGTCCATCATTTTTGTTATTTTAATTTGCAGCACTCACCCACACAGTGCACCCAATGAACCTAGTTGTGGATGATCCAAACAAGCTGTGGACATCTTGTTGTTCAACCTGAGTGAGTCACAGTGTGGCAAAATTGAGACTTCATATCTCACTGAGCATAATGAAGATTATACACCACGATTCACACCACAAGATCGTTGACCTTTCCGCAGCACACTGTAACTAACCACTTTGCACTCTGGTCATTTATTGTATAAAGTCTCGTTCTGTGTCAGTAGGAGAAGGGGGAGCTGGTGTGCTGTAACCTCAACTCTGCCTCGAGCCATTTATGTGTTTCTGCTCCAAGACCAATTGAGCTTTGCTTTGTTGCTTCTGTGAAACATCCATTATCACTGGATTCACACTGATACACTGTTACGTCTATTGTCAGGACACCATAGCTTATTCTATTATTGAACAATGATTGTGCTGTACTTATTCTGGTGTAGTGTGCACTTAAAAGAATGAATGCGGTGTGAACAAATTTGTTTTCACATAAATTGTGCAAGACATTGAGATTCTCAGCTACTTAAAATATGCACAATGCAAGGGGGCTCCAAGCAAGATGATATAAGGCAGATAGATGCCTGGTGTGTGTGAGGGGGAGTGGGGATGCCATCTTTTCCCTCTCCGCCCATTAACCATGAAACATGAGCTCCCCCTGCTGATCCAAAAATACAAACAGTGTTGCCTTCAAGGGCCAATGATTTAAAACAACAACAAAAAAGAACAAAAAGGTCATTGTAAATCTGAGGAATTGGACTTAATAAACATAAATACATTTTTTAATCGCACAAAAAAACGACAAAAAAGTGGTTCTACAGACAATGTGATTAAAAATTATTCTGACTGGCCTCTCAGAAATAAAGTCTCCACTTTATTAATTAATTTGCATCAGGTAGGTTTTTTGTCTCTTTTTCTTTTTTATTTAAGTATCAGCATTTTTCTATGATAATAGGTGTTTGTCTTTTGTCAGCTAGTCAGATTCCTCTGTGCTGAACTGCATACAGGGACGCATACAGGCTTTTATTTGGTCAACCTCGTGGAAACCAAAAACCCCCCGAAGGCCGCAGTAGTTTCCGAGGCGTACCTGAAGGTAACATATCGTTGTCGTAAGCGTGTTGAATGACGTAGAACAGCCCTCAGTCGTGCTTCATACACGTGTGGGGCTAGTTTGTGGATAGATAGGATTTTAGAGAATCACAGTACCAAAATTCGAAATTTCGAAAGGTCCTGCTAACTGTTTGCGTCGCTGACGATCCTTTTACAGAGGAGTCTTTGGTTGCGGAATATTTCGGTGAGTTGAAATCTGATAGAGATACAGAGGTTGTGGTTGGCTAGGTATAAAATTATGTCAAGGTAAACGAATACGTCTCGCTTCCGGTAAGAATAAAACAAAATAAAATTCTACTCGGAATATCTTCTTAATATTATTGTAGAAATGATTGGTTATATTACAGCTCACATTCTCGTAACAAGAAACATAGGGCTTAGTTTAGACTTGGTTGGCAACGTTTAGAAATTTGAGAATATAAATTGTTATGTGCGCGTTTTTAAATACCCAACTTCGCTTTTATTTTGAAAGCCTTGTTGGGTATCGTAACAATTTGGCAGGCTTGATAGAAATGGAACATTAGCCACCCTTTGTAGTTAAAGAAACTAACGAAATTGGTACCTTGTTTAGCAAATCTTATGCATCTCCTTTGTCTATTTTAGATCCTAATGACCGCCTTGGTTTGCTGTAGCTGAAAATAACTCCCGTAACGATGTTGACCATTAGCTAAAAGCTAGTTGTACCGGCTGGTTTTGTTAAATTTGCAACTGTGCCGCGCGGGTCTGCTCGTGCTTCCTGAGAGCCATGCTTCATGTATAAAAAACAAAACCCCCGAAGTTTTTCAGGGTCGTAATACAACACAGTGTGTTTTTAGACATACTTTGAAACACATTTAGTTGTCGACCTTCGAGCCTATGTAACGTTACTTTTATTTTTACTTAAGTTCTATTTACCTGGAAACAACAAAATTAGTGTGGGGGTCCATTTTTTTGTACAAGGAGGAGGACATACGTGGTCTGGTCTGTTAACTTTACTGAGTTTTTCTTTGCTGAATACTGATTTGTTCATATTTAGCTTTCCTGTTAAACATCTGCACATCATACGTATATTGCAATGTAACCCAGGTCAATAGGCAGCATGATAATGGCCGCAAAACTTCACCAAATTCCAAAGCTTTTAACTACTTCATTCTTTAGCAAGTTGGCCTTTCCTTCATTCCAGTATTTTTTTAATACACAATCAAGTTGAGTCTGCTATGAAAATGAAGAAAATGTTTTAAAAAAGTTCTTATTTTTAGTAATGTATCTTGTTTTGATCAGCCACATGTCCCACATGGTTAAAGTTTACCTAAAAAGACAAAAACTTTTTTTTCCCACTGAATTATTAGAACACAGACACACAACTGGTCTTTTACATCAAAAACATTAAAATGGTACCATTGGATTATTCACTGTCATATATCCCACTGTATTAAGACTCAAGTTGAGGAAGAAAACAAAAAGGATTTTGCCATTAACTTGCAATATGGAAGTGACATCAGTTATTTCCATCCATTTTTCTCTGCATGTGGTATGTAATGTAAATAGTGCTCCAGCGACTCCCAGTGGAGTCATTTGTTTACAATGGGGTTACAATTATAATACACCAGCTACTAGCATCCCAGACTTTGCTGCCTGGTTGCACTTTACGTGTGATTGATGATTTTGCTATACCAATAATTTTTCAATACAACATTGTTATATAGCATAAAAATTTGTACTGGTGTCATCGCAGACAATATGATACAACACAGCCCTAGGATGAAGGTAGCAATTTGCTTCACTTTATTTGATATGCTAAAGTTATTCTACAAAGAAGCCACACAGACACGCACGCACACAAGTGAAGACACTCAGTGATTTTTTTTGTTTTTGGTCATAGACTGAACAAAGTAGAATTTGGCTTGGCCACATGATAACTCTTTAAGGGAAACAAGATTGTAGTCACTCATGCTCAAATGTAATGGCTAACCGCAACTAGAGGTTGAAGCCAATATTTGCTAATACGCTACATTGTTATAATCATATCTTATCTTTGTTTTTGTCCGGCAATTCTGGTATTTCATCTTATCGCATGATATGATAATAGCCTATCTAGGGACCTTTACTTTGATAAGGTCTTAAGAGGAACAATAGTCAGTGAATGCATCAATAAGACCAAAGTGCCTGGAGGAAATTGAACAGCAACAACAACTGAACAAATATGTTATCAACAAACAAAGAATTATTAATTCACATTTAACGTGGGCCAATAAGTTACTGCGGGTAAGCTTCTGAAAATGACTATTTTAAATGTCTGACTAGTTATTAGTGGTTTACTGTTGCTTTCTAATCACTCATTTACCTCCAGGTACCAGAGCAACAATGATGAAGTACATCCTAGTAACTGGAGGAGTCATCTCAGGTATCGGCAAAGGCATCATTGCAAGCAGTGTGGGCACGATCCTCAAGTCATGTGGCCTGCACGTGACTGCAATTAAGATTGACCCTTACATCAACATAGATGCAGGCACTTTTTCGCCCTATGAGCACGGTACGTCAGCGGAGATATTCAGTATAAATGAACATGTGCAGGCTTGTCATCTAAATGTTTACCCCTCACTCTGTCCAGGTGAAGTATTTGTGCTGGATGATGGGGGTGAGGTTGATTTGGATCTGGGGAATTATGAACGCTTCCTCGACATCCGGCTGACAAGAGACAACAACCTAACCACGGGCAAGATCTACCAGTCAGTCATCAACAAGGAGAGGAGGGGAGACTACTTGGGCAAGACTGTGCAGGGTATGCAACGGTCAGGTCATTTAGAGAAGGATGGTAATGTCAAAGAGGAGTCATTAACCGAACACGCATTTTATGCTTTGCTCTTTTCCAGTGGTGCCACACATCACAGATGCAATCCAGGAATGGGTTATGAAACAGGCACAAGTACCAGTTGATGATGACGATATAGAACCTCAAGTGTGTGTAATTGAGGTAGGCTGGCTGCTCGAATGAAGTATGATTACATGAAAAAAGCATTTTTTTTCTATGCTGATTTGATTTCTTAATCCTAAAAACAGGTTTCTTTTCAATAACATGTATTATTACATTTGCATAATTACACGTTAGAATGGCCACCACGCCATTCTAACGTGTAATTATGCAAATGTAATGCTAGCTAGCCAGGTAGGATAACCCGTGAAATACAGTGGCTTGCAAAAGTATTCGGCCCCCTTGAACTTTCCCACATTTTGTCACATTACAGCCACAAACATGAATCAATTTTATTGGAATTCCACGTGAAAGATCAATACAAAGTGGTGTACACGTGAGAAGTGGAACGAAAATCATTCATGATTCCAAACACTTTTTACAAATAAATAACTGCAAAGTGGGGTGTGCGTAATTATTCAGCCCCCTGAGTCAATACTTTGTAGAACCACCTTTTGCTGCAATTCCAGCTGCCAGTCTTTTAGGGTTTGTCTCTACCAGCTTTGCACATCTAGAGACTGAAATCCTTGCCCATTCTTCTTTGCAAAACAGCTCCAGCTCAGTCAGATTAGATGGACAGCGTTTGTGAACAGCAGTTTTCAGATCTTGCCACAGATTCTCGATTGGATTTAGATCTGGACTTTGACTGGGCCATTCTAACACATGGATGTGTTTTGTTTTAAACCATCCCATTGTTGTCCTGGCTTTATGTTCAGGGTCGTTGTCCTGGCTTTATGTTCAGGGTCGTTGTCCTGCTGGAAGGTGAACCTCCGCCCCAGTCTCAAGTCTTTTGCAGACTCCAAGAGGTTTTCTTCCAAGTTTGCCCTGTATTTGGCTATTTTGACAGCTTCCCCGTCCCTGCTGAAGAGAAGCACCTCCAGAGCATGATGCTGCCACCACCATATTTGACAGTGGGGATGGTGTGTTTAGAGCGATGTGCAGTGTTAGTTTTCCGCCACACATAGCGTTTTGCATTTTGGCCCAAAAGTTCCATTTTGGTCTCATCTGACCAGAGCACCTTCTTCCACATGTTTGCTGTGTCCCCCACATGGCTTGTGGTAAACTGCAAATGGGACTTCTTCTGGTTTTCTGTTAACAATGGCTTTCTTCTTGCCACTCTTCCAAGGCCAACTTTGTGCAGTGCACGACTAATAGTTGTCCTATGGACAGATTCCCCCACCTGAGCTGTAGATCTCTGCAGCTCATCCAGAGTCACCATGGGCCTCTTGGCTGCATTTCTGATCAGCGCTCTCCTTGTTCGGCCTGTGAGTTTAGGTGGACAACCTTGTCTTGGTAGGTTTACAGTTGTGCCATACTCCTTCCATTTCTGAATGATCGCTTGAACAGTGCTCCGTGGGACGTTCAAGGCTTGGGAAATCTTTTTGTAGCCTAAGCCTGCTTTAAATTTCTCAGTAACTTTATCCCTGACCTGTCTGGTGTGTTCTTTGGACTTCATGTTGTTGTTCCCAATATTCTCCTAGACAACCTCTGAGGCTGTCACAGAGCAGCTGTATTTGTACTGACATTAGATTACACACAGGTGCACTCTATTTAGTCATTAGCACTCATCAGGGAATGTCTATGGGCAACTGACTGCACTCAAACCAAAGGGGGCTGAATAATTACGCACACCCCACTTTTCAGTTATTTATTTGTAAAGAATGTTTGGAATCATGAATGATTTTCGTTCCACTTCTCACGTGTACACCACTTTGTATTGATCTTTCACGTGGAATTCCAATAAAATTGATTCATGTTTGTGGCTGTAATGTGACAAAATGTGGGAACGTTCAAGGGGGCCGAATACTTTTGCAAGCCACTGTATGCACAATCTGATATCCCCATGTTACAAGAAGTTACCTGATGCTATTGAAAAAAAATCACAATCAGACCAACATGAGTAACCTAAATTTGGCTAGGAGCAACTGACCAATCAAACATGATTGGTCAGTTGCAATGTTGTTCCTGGACCAACATTATTGTCATAATGCAGGAACACCACCTAAATGAGGGTATCAGATAGACCCTGAA
This sequence comes from Neolamprologus multifasciatus, assembly GCF_963576455.1. Lineage (NCBI taxonomy): Eukaryota > Metazoa > Chordata > Actinopteri > Cichliformes > Cichlidae > Neolamprologus > Neolamprologus multifasciatus. The sequence goes on from NC_140459.1 coordinate 25,709,737, forward strand.
ATACACTGGCTGTATTTCTGCAACATCATGTCTCCAGCACAGTTGCGTTCTTTCCTCGGTCTGGTTTTAAAAGGACTCCCAAGAATCTTTCAGAAGAAGCTCTGTCTTACTCGGCGTGTGGTCTTGTATTTTGAAAAATGACTGAATTTTCTGTACTGTTGTGCCTGACTTCCTGCCCTTTTTATTTGCTCCGTGCAGCTTGAGGTGGCATCTGTTAAAAAGACAAAACAAAAGAAAACCTATTTTAAATTATGCTGAGTGGAAAGCCTCTTCTGGGACGCCGCCGTAGATCTGGTGGAGTCACAAGCATTGTTTTGAGTGTGTGCGCAATCATTTCTGGACCACTTCAGTATAAAACCACCACAACAACATCCAGTGTATTTTAGGGTTAACAGCTGGGAAGACCTCGTCTGCTACAGAACGTCCAAAAAGTCTGCATCAATCAGACTTTATGGTGCTTGGTGTTCGTTTACATTGTTTGGCTATACAGAGGGATGGATTGTGGGAATACGACTTGCTCAGGTGGTTGGTTGGTTGGTTGGGGGGGGGGGGGGGGGGGGGTGTTCAAATAGTTACACAATCTCCCTCCGTATATCTCTGAGCTTCTGTGCTGGAATGTAAATAAAATGGCAGTAAAAACTGACATAATACATTCGTGTCTTCAGCCCAGCTACAACAGCTCCAGCCAAATGTGCCAGGTTTCAAAACTCGAGAGGTGCACGACATATGCATCAGGGGGCACACTGTGAGCATAAAAAACCACCCTCACTATTCAGTATTGAAAGCAAATTATAGTCCACACCATCGGTCTGCGGGAGGGAAAACTCATGAGTGTGGTAGGATAATCTGCTCTGTTATAGTGTCTCACTTGGTACATTTTCAGGAGTGTGGTATGCCATAAAGTGTAATATCAATAGGCTGTTAAGGGCTGAATAACTGTTATTGATCACCAGAGATTCCCTGTATTTTGATTAAATGTCATTAGAGTCTAGCTTTAATATTGTGTAATCCCCCCCACCCCCCTCCTCCTTGATGGTCACTGCCAGTGTTTGTGTGTTTGTAGCTGGGAGGGACTGTTGGAGACATAGAGAGCATGCCATTCATCGAGGCCTTCAGGCAGTTCCAGTTTAAAGTGAAGAGGGAGAATTTCTGTAACATTCATGTCAGTTTGATACCACAGGTAAGACAGCCATACTTTATATCTCACCTCACAATTAACAAACACGTGAAACTGCTGCATACCTGAATGTGGCTTTAATGCAAATATGCACTCTTATTCAGCCCTGTTCAAAAAAAGGTGAGTATTTAGTAAGAAAAATACTGAAACTTGTGCCCAGATTTTTGTTCTGCTTTAATGAGGTGTTGCTTAGATACTTCTAAAACTAGCTTTTAGAGGGTGATTGTTGTAGACTGTCTCATTATGTACCGGTTTGTTGTTTGCATGGTTGTGTCCAGCCCAGCGCAACAGGAGAGCAAAAGACCAAACCGACACAGAACAGTGTGAGAGAGCTGAGAGGCCTAGGCTTGTCTCCTGATCTGGTGAGTGAGTTGCTATTACATAAACATGTTTGATGCCTCATTTGCATTTAAATTACATTTCTGAATTAAAATGGATTTTTGAGTGGCATGTTTTACATGTTGAAACTCAGATGTTTTATGTGCAAAACATTCTTTGACTCTTAATTCATAATTTCACTATAGGCAACCAGGGATTAAGTGCCATGAAAGTATTTGCCCTCTTTTCTGATTATCTGGGGTTTTTTTGTTTTGTTTTTTCCATATTTGACACACTTCAGGTGCCTGAACTTTAAATGCTGCTCCAATCTGCTTCTTCAAATGAAAAATGGATTAACCATTTATTACCGCTGTATGGAAAAATTGTGCAAACTCTTTGTACAGTCACCATCAACCAACCACGGACCCTTAACTGTGATTAGTAATTGGAGTGCTAGCATTCTGATAATATTGCAAGCAGTTTTGTATTTGTACATGATGTATTTGCACTAAAACATGACCCCTTTAAAGGATGAAGCAAGACTATTAGATCACTGGTATAGTGGGGTGATGCGTTCATGCTGGTACTCTGCATTGATGATATGATGGTTTTAACTTCCTGGGAAGCTTTGCTGAAACAGAATGGACATGATCCTGCTGAAACATTAAATCAAGTAAAAATTAAAGCCTCCTTGGCTACAAGTCACAGTACAAAAAAAGAGAAATTTAGTCAGAATGGAGATGAAGGCCATTGCCAGCTTGCATATAATCAGGACTGTAAGATGAAGAAAGGTGCTCACACAGATTTCTATAAATTTAAAAAGAGAAGTCATGCAAGAGGACACATGTTTTCTTACTTGAACCCAGCCTCATGTGTGCTACATGTGGCAAAGTTCAAATTTGGACAAACTTGGAATCGGATCTTTAAAGGTTTTTCTGTTTGTTTGTTTGTCACTGGCAGATCATGTGCCGCTGTACGACTGCGCTGGAGAACTCTGTCAAGGAAAAGATCTCAATGTTCTGCCACGTGGAGCCTCAGCAGGTAGGTGAAACACCTGTCAGGCTCGATTAAGCCATAAAGCTCTCTCCATAAACATCTAAAATGGATGACCTGTCTTCTTCCAGGTCATCTGTGTGCACGATGTGTCATCTATCTACAGAGTGCCATTACTGCTGGAAGATCAGGGTGTGGTGAGCTACTTGAGCAGGAGACTGAATATGCCAATAGAGACCAGACCAAGGAAGATGCTGACTAAATGGAAGGAGATGTCTGACAGGTGAGTGAGCACCTTTGTGGGTTGAACCTTTCCCATGAGAAGTCATTGTCCTCCAGAGAAGACCGAGAAATAAATGGATGCCCATGTTTTTCCTCACAGGTCAGACAGACTGCTAGAGCACTGCTCTATCGCACTGGTGGGGAAGTACACAAAGTTCTCAGACTCCTATGCTTCTGTTATAAAGGCTCTCGAACACTCTGCACTCGCCATCAGCCACAAGTTGGAGGTTAAGGTATGTACACAGAATCATAGTCTTTAGCTCAAATGATCTAGACATGGTTCAAAGTGAAGCCAGCTCCTCCTAGATTTAGTGCTTCCTCATTGTATTCCATGGCTATGACAGTCTTTGCAGTACCCTGAAGTTTAAAGGTATTATGGCTCTAGAGTAGGGGAAAGTGTTGATAGTTATGATTAGTGATTAAATAGTTGATTTTAGTTTGGGATTTTTTGTTTGGTTGTGTTTGTTTTTGGGAGGGGGGGGGGGGGTGTTTTAAACAACTTGACTTGTGCCTTTAGACCAATCATGTAAGCTGTGAACATCTCCTCTTCTCAGTATATAGACTCTGCTAATTTGGAGCCAAGCACTCTGCAGGAGGACCCAGTGAAATACCACGAAGCGTGGCAGAAACTCTGCAGCTCTGAGTGAGTGCCCTGTTGGAGTACAATGTCCTGTCTCACTAGATAATCTAGCCTGAATATTAAAATGGGACTTTTATCAACATGACAATGTTTCACTGTCCTCAGTGGCATCCTGGTTCCTGGAGGTTTTGGTGTGAGGGGAACTGAAGGAAAGATTCATGCCATCAACTGGGCCAGGAAACAGAAAAAACCCTTCCTCGGTACAAGAGTTTCTGCGGATCACATTACATGTTTTATTATCTTACTCCATATTTAATGTCAGTAAGTAGCAGCATCAGAAACACTACTTGACTGGTGTTCATATTTCTGCAGGTGTGTGTCTTGGAATGCAGTTGGCTGTATGCGAGTTTGCCAGGAACGTGCTCGGCTGGACAGGTAATGTTTTTGATATTATCTTCACAGTAAAGAAGAAGAAACAAAGCAGGAAAACGCTGCATTGTGCTAAATGTTATTTACATTACCTTTTAATGTGAATGCCGAGTGATGTAGGTAATTAATAAATGACTGAAATTTCATAGATGAAAAGTGTATATTGTTCCATGTATACAATAATTTTGGATGGATAGGTAATGAACATAGGATCTATGTTAGGTTTCATCATTGAGAATGTTTGTGGGTACGTATAGGTAGATCCAAAGAGGACCATTATAATCTGATTGTGTGTCCTTGTGTGTGGAGGAATAAAAAAGAACCACATTGCCTTCTTCGTTTTTCAGTCAAAAGTCCCGATTTTCCTGCAATACCCTCGATCTCAATTGTTAAGGTTCGCCTGGAATTGGGGGAAAAAAAATTTCTTATGTCATACTATTTTTGTGGGAAATTGCAGCGCCAGTTGTGCCTGGAAATGTATTTGGGGGGGAACAAGTACTTGTTTCTTTAGCAGCTTAACTAGCAAAGGTTCAGATGTCTGTTCCCACTGTGCATCAGTCCAGTTCTTGTACTTTTAGTTTTGTAAAGGCGGTTCCTATAATACTTAAACCTAACCTTCTGATCTTCAAAAACATTACTTCTAACTTCAATAAATTAATAAACTCACGCCATAAACACTGGTTCCAGCCAGTGTCCGCCTTCTTGTCAACTTTGCAGCAGCCGTAATGCTAATATTGAACCTTGAAAATACAGAAGATAGTCTGTCAAAACAACGTGTTTGATACAGCATAGTTATTTGAGAGAGGTGTGGGAATGGGAGCTTTCTTCAAAGCATAGTCAGTTTTCAGCTTGAAATGCCTCTCCTACTCACAAAAGGTGGGCACTGGTGGCTGACTGTTGATTAAAATAACTAATGGCAGATTGTTCCGTTTCATACTTAGATGCCAACTCGACTGAATTTGACCCGGAAACAAAGCATCCTGTGGTAAGTTTTATGCATTGCACAAACAACCTGACTCCTGCATGCACTGTAACTGTATATTAAAATCCATCCTTTCATTTTAATCTTTGCAGGTGATTGATATGCCAGAACACAACCCCGGACAGATGGGTGGCACCATGAGGCTTGGGAAAAGACGGACCATTTTCAAAACCACCAACAGCACACTGCGTAAGAAAAGCTTTTAGTTCAACCTGGACCAGCCGGTGATGAACTGTTGCTCTGTGCTTACAGCTCTTCTGTATTCCAGGAAAGCTCTATGGAGATGCAGAGTATGTGGATGAAAGGCACAGACATCGATTTGAGGTAATGCTGAACTAATATTTCATCATCACTAAGTGTTCAGTGAAGAAACAGGAAATTGGATAGAGTTAGTGGGGGACAGACGTATAAGCAAAGGGCCGATCCAGGGTTGAACCCAAAGCACCGCATTTAATCTTTTGGCATATGGTCACCTGCTCAACCTGTGATCCAAATGTATACCTCGTTTTTGTGAACAGGTCAACCCTGAGCTTAAGAGCCACTTTGATGAGAACGGCTTCCGCTTCGTAGGTCAGGATGTGGAAGGAGAGAGGATGGAGGTCATTGAGCTTGATGGTACAGAAAAGCAAACAGAATTATTTTCAGTTTTAATATATCAACCTTTTCTGTGAAACCTTCAACAGACTCTGTTTAAAATTGTTTTCTCCTCTTCCAGATCACCCCTATTTTGTTGGTGTGCAGTACCATCCCGAGTTCACTTCACGCCCCATCAAGCCATCACCCCCCTACCTTGGTTTGTTGCTTGCTGCTGCTGGAAAGCTGCAGAGCTACTTACAGAAAGGCTGCCGTCTATCTCCACGGTAAATAGTGTATGTCTCAGTTTACTCATGTTCTAAAGGTATGCATACTAATTGAGACTGCTTCTGTGCCACACAGGGACACATACAGCGATCGGAGCGGCAGCAGCACACCAGACTCTGAGATATCAGAACTGAAACTTCCTTCACTCTCCAATGAATGACCCATCTGTGGAAGATATTTTAACACATTTTTTAATTAAGTGTCCTACCATCAGTTGTCTCAAGTGTTGGAAAACTGTACTGTTCACACAGATAGGGCTGGCATTTCCTAGAGTAAAGAAGTGACTACAGGCAGCTGCAGATTAAGTTATGGGACTTTCAGCTCTAGAGTAAACTACGCTCATGAAACAAACCACTGAAAACCGTAGTGTTTAAATAAAATTTAAACTATTAATATTCATTTTTGCTCTTCCTATAAATGTTACAGAACACAGAACTATGAATTTGAGTGGTTAACTTCAGTTGTCACTCATTTCTACAACAGCACTTTAGAAACTGGTTTAACATGGGAGTTATGGGTTTCCCGATTATCCATCTTGTAAGTTTAATTCATTAACGATCATATCTGAAGTTTAGCTTCACGTCTTCACATTTATTGCAACAGGTCAGCAATAATTGGGACTATAGTCTACCTATTTTGCTATTTGTACAACTCCAAGTCTTGAGGTTTCCAATTAGGTGACCTACTGCAGGCATACAGCATGGTGTGATTAGTTTTCTACTCCAGCTTCCTCATTGACTTTCACAGGGTTTGTCACCTGTGGCATACTGTTGTAAAGAAACTTATTTTTGTTTCTGATGCCACTCTACCACCACAGTACTGTTGTGGCCTTAATGTAAATAAATGTGCTACAAACGGTTTGTAGCATAGTTCAATGTCTCCATTCTTTTGATCATGTTACAGACAAGTTTCCAGAGGTAGTCAAGTCAGCTTTATTACAATCTGCAATCGTCACACAGGGTTCATTTTCTTAGGTTCAGCCCTTAACCTCCTAGGACCTGGCGTCCACATATGTGGATGTCACATTTTGGCTTATTTAGACTAAAATACTCAATTTTGTGCTACAAGGGCCTGATATCCACTTATGAGGACATTGTACTGCTACTATTACTGCTGCTATTGAGATTTTATATGAATATCCTCATATGTGGGTCTTTTTTTTGGAAACAAATTAGGTTGAAAAATAAAATAAAAAAAATCTGGCAATTCTTTGTTTTTACATTCATCAGGTCCCAATCGGCCCAAATATCAAAGAGAAATTAAAAATGCATGCCACGGTAGAGTTCAGGTCTTAGGAGGTTAAAGAGCCAGGTCAACTGATTCATGCATTTCACAGCTGCAAGAACGCTCCGATCCAAGTTGGTTTTCTTCAGTAGTGTTTGTACCTAGCTGGAAAGTTGGCAGCATTCTCTCATGGAAATGTCACGACACTCCCAACGTAGCACCATACCTGAAAAATAAACACCTCAGGTTAGCCAAATTCAGAAACTTTTTGTAAACATTCTCATTATGCGCTGATCTCAGTCCCATATCCGCAAGCTTCATCCAGAAGTCAACAATGTATTAAGGTCATCATAGATCAAAATAACCACTGACCAATTTCAGCATCAACATACCTGTAAATTACAGATGTGAATGCACTTCGTTACAGCTCTGCAACACCAAGAGGTCAAGCGGATAGACGCCTAAAGTTCAATTAAAAAAAAAAAAGTGAGATCACAAGTTGCATGTTAGCTTAGTCTATTTTTCTAGCAGACGTCTGTAGGACAGCTGAGTGGCTGCTGATGGCACAGAGTGGCCACAGCAGTCAAAGACCACCCTGTTTTCTTGCATGCACTTGGAGAGCATGGCGCTACAAACAAGCACCGACCCTTAGGATAGCATGCTAGAACAGGGACATAAGTGGCCTTTAAAAAAAAAATAAAAAAAAATTACAAAACATAGAAGTAAAAGGTGAACTCTTACCTGAATGAGCAGTTTTCATTTACAAACGACAGGTCTCCATTCACCTAACAAGAAAATTTGGTCAGTCGTTTTGCCCCAACAAACATTGATTAAAGTCAGTCAATCCCATCAAGTTTTAATAAATGTGGCTCAGGAAGAATAAGTCTCAATCAAGACTAGATCAGTGAGGGCAAGTTTGTCATCACAGCCAGGATTGTCTGAAATATTTTGAAGAGTTACCTGCATGTTGTGTTCTCATTTGATGGTTTTGGCCTTGCACCTTTGGTGTCGCCCAGTACCTGTTGGAAGACAAGGCAAATCACTTACATTTCTTTGAAAGTTTGCATTTAATCCTGGGATAAGTCACTGATCAATGTCCTTCCCCTAAATGTTGCTGTAGCAGTCATTTTCAAAACCGAACAGCGACCGTCGGTGAAAGTCTTCATGTCGGCTTCCTTTTGACCGTTCACTGCTACATGGGAGCATGAACGGCTTCGATAGGAGCCTTTTCACGATGGGACAACTAGTTTTAATTTAAAGACTCACCTGCATTCTGCATATTGGGAAACAAGGTTGAACTGCCATTTCAAATAGACCCTAGAGACAAAATAAAGAAGATTAAAGATTAGTTGTGTTGAAAACAGTTGCCTGTGCCATCACCTTTCATAACAAACTGCATCTAGTCTAATTTTGATTCTAAGGGTAGTTTAAGTTTGTTACAATGACATCAATGCTATTAACGTCAGAGGCCTTAAAGGCTAATGTTTATTAAAATGAGCTAGCATTAACATATTGAGCCAAACTACAATTATTAAACAAATCCTAAAACAATATATTGCATAATGACATATATAATACATAAGTATGTAACAACTGCATGCGTTTAAATAAATGGCTTTGATTTTACCACCTAATCTGATTTCCATGCCACCCTAAGAATTTCTCAAGATCCACCCCTGGCCACGTGGTACAAACCCATTAGCGTCCAAGCTAAGTTATCAGCAAGCTAAGCTATAGCTAACCCTTAGCATGGCCACTAAAGCCTAGGTACATCTACTGTCGAGTTCCCAATGATATGACAAGTCAGCAAGAAGTGTTGATTATAAAAACAAGACTATACTACATATCCCAAAATATTAACTACTCAAGCATTATGGCTGTAGATACAAGCTAACGTAAGGTCGTTCACTCACTTACGCTAAAAGCGCTATATTAATGTTATAACTAAATAATGAGTTCTGTGTCAAGATGGACTGGATTTAAAAGCTGCGCATAATTAATTTAAATACCTGGACACATAACCTTAATAATCGACAACACCAGCATAAAGCTTACCATAGCTCTTTCTTGGGGACTTCCGCTCACATGGAAGACTACAGGAGGAAGAGAGAAAGCGGCAAGGCCCGCTGTTCTTATATACTCACTCTGACTCACACTGATGTCCGGCAGCGGCGCGCTGATTGGCGCGCATTACTCACGCGGACCGGTTGAATAGTGGGATATGTAGTATCACACTCCTCCTTCTTTTTTTAAGCAACGCCTGCTGTATTTATTGAAGTTTACTTAGACTCAGGCAATAGAGTTTTACACTTAACTAGCCACGCATTTTTCACAGAGTACAACGGCACAGAATAAACTGTGTGCAATTAGAGAAATATGCTGCAAATCCAGACCATCGTTGGAAGTGAATATAGGCTACTTCAGAACCACGGACAGCAACACACTGCGTGTTTTAGGTTTTGTGATATCAATAGTGGACGATATATTAAATAAATGGGGTGGTTAAGGAAACTGTTCAAAACATGGCCAAGTCGGACCTCATATAGATATATTGTTCTGTTTTTGCTGCTTTTAAACCCCTATAAGATTATTTTACAACATACACAGGCCAGATGAGGTTGTAGTGGGTTTATTGGAGTGATATTCGACTAGTAGAGCATAGGTCTATCACATGATTGCTGCTGCCGCTCTGTGCTCCGCGTCTCTTCCTGAACAGAAGGCAGTAGCAGCAACCGGGGCTCCATGTAAACACGCCGCGCGCAGGGCTTTGTTTCACACACACACTCACTCCGCAGGTATCTTCCCTCTAGTCATGCCATGGATATTTTGTGGCAATATCAGTTTCGAATCATTCTACTCGGGGATTCCACAGTGGGCAAGTCCTCGCTGTTGAAGCGTTTCACGGATGGAATTTACAGCGATGTGGCGGACCCGACGGTCGGGGTAGATTTTTATGCCCGCTCGCTTGACATCGAACCCGGGGTGAAAATAAAGCTCCAGCTCTGGGATACGGCTGGCCAGGAACGATTCAGGTATAATGAGGTGAAATGTATCTTAAATAGAATATATCTGAGCTAAATATGTATACAGCCATAGTCCTTCAAAGACATTTTTAAATAAATAATTGCCCTCGGTTTAATGTCGTGTTTGGCTACTATTCTCAGTCCCTTTAAATTGAATATGGGCCATTTTCCCGTCTCGTTAGCATGTAATGAAATGAGTTTAGACAGCGGAGAAAGGAGGCCAATAGAAGATATTACGATGTCCTGACCTGTATAACAACAGGACACGGCGACTTACATCATGCTTTCATGGATGATGGGCAGCCTCCTCATATTTAGGCCCCAGTTTGATTCCCTCATATACAATTTCCAGGCCTTCGCGGGGATGACAAGTCCCGATCCAAATCTATTTGTTGTTGTTTTCATTGATCTATCCTGTTGCTTGCTCTGCTTTTCATGCCCACTGTCATGGATCATTTCCTATAAAGAACTCCTGTGTCTGGAGAAGCTCTTAGATCTGCTTTCCCTTTTGAAGCCTCTGAGGGTGTTTTCCTCCAGGCTTCACTTCACTTGTCTTTCACTTCTGCCTATCTGGTTGTAGAATCTGTGGTTTTTAAAGCATCAAATGCAGAGATCAGAGTCTGTATGGCATATATTTTCATAAATAGAATGATATAATGCACCAGATGTTATGAACCAAAGGATCCTTTGTGTTTTTGTATTTTATTTCACTTGATGGCATTGTTTAGTTTCCATTTAATTAAGCATTCACATTGCAAGTTTTGACTTCATAAAATTACAGAATTTTTTTAAGAAGCCAAGAGAAACAGACCTTCCATAGCAATATGACTTGGATATATTTATTAGACCTGTACATTTCATGGACTTTGACCACAAAAAAGTCCCAAATGTTGGGTGAGGTCCAAATTTATTATCAAATTATGTATTATGCCATTCAGTGATATATTACCATCATAAATGAGGTCCTGACACAATTCACTTAAGTACACAATTTACACAATTTATTAAGTATGCTTCAGTTTTAACATATTTAACTCCCCTCATATTGAGCACACAGTCTCAATAAGTAGTTTCATCTGAATGGCAAGGCCAGCTAAAGCACAGATGTAACTCCATGAGTCTTACTAATGTAAAACACCAGTAACACAGCTTTGAAAGGAAATTCTTGTGTCATTTAAGTGGTTAGCTTGCAAATAGACAGTTGAAAGACTTAAAAGAGAGCATGCAACCACATTCCTTGACTGACTTGGAAAACAGTCTGTGAAAATTGATTTGGGATTGTGTCAAATGGGACTTGATCTTATCTTAGTTTCTGCTGTCTTGACATTTGAGCTTCACTTTGGCTATAATATTTAAGTTTGTTTTCTATAAACTGATTAACGGGAACTATGACTACTTTTCTATTGTAACTGAGCACTCAAAGCGCTTTTTTATACATGTCCCATTCACCTACACACACTCACACACCGAAAAACGCATCAGGCAAGTTGGGTACAGTATCTTGCTCAACAATACTTTGACATGGAGACTGGAATACCTGCTCCACCTCCTGAGCTACAGCCACCCCTTTTCTTCAAAGACTTGATTTGACTCAGGGTTTGACTTGACTTGCTTTGGCAATTCTTAAGAGAAGACTTGGACTTACCTCAAGTGATATGAATTTTCCACCACAAAAATGAAACTCATATTGTGATGTTACAAACAGCAGTATAAGGGTAGTAAACTGGTAGGAACCATCCAAGTTCATAGAGCTGTCCAAGACATTTAGAAGTTATAAGTCTAGAGATGTTTGTCTTTGGTTTCTAACACCAGTAATGTGTCTTTCCACCAGGTCTATCACAACATCATATTACCGCAACTCTGTAGGTGGCCTGCTTGTCTTTGATCTCACCAATCGTAAAACCTTTGACCATGTGAGGGAATGGCACAAGGAGGTGAGTGAGCACATCCTGCCTCACCACATGGTCTACATCCTCATCGGCCATAAAAGTGATCTCAACAAGGACCGGAAGGTGAGCAGGGATGAGGCAGAGCAGCTGGCCGCTGAGCTGGGCATTCGTTATGTGGAGACATCGGCCAAGTGCAACAGCAATGTGGACCGGGCCTTTGAGCTGCTGACCAGGGACATCTACGAGCTGATGAAGATGGGGGAGATCGTCACCCGTGATGGGTGGGATGGCGTGAAGAGCGGCCTGACTGCCAAGGTTCTCTACTCTGCAGAGGATGAAGAGGAGTTGGCCCCTCCATCAGCTGAAAAAAGCTGCCACTGCTGACTGAGAAGTCTTTGTGTTCCGACACTATCCTATCACACCAAGAGCTCACTTTGTCTCACAGCCGATCATCAAAACCAAATCACTGAGGCTTAGCACCCTGTGATATCACCATCCATCACTTCCTCACCTTGTGTTTTGTGCCCTTTCTGTGTTGATTTTTCAGACCATTATTTTCAATCAGGATGCGAGAGTAAATACCAATGTGTACCTGTTGGGAAAGTATTGTATTGTTCATTTGATATGATGTAGCATGAGTCGAGCTGTTTTGAGCCTCATCTTGCTCAAGAAAAAAAAAAAAAAGAAAGCATGCCAATGTGATCAGGTGTTGTTGCTTAAAGTGTAGCCAGTACTCCTTTTCATAGCAATGGAGCTAAAGGACTACTGAGCATAAGAAAGTACAAATGGACTATTATGGTCTGGCATCATCCACATTTCATATGGTACTATTATGGGTTTCTACTTGTCAAAAGTTTGTGCAATGCTTTGCCTGCAGTCTTAAGTGGCTGTAACATTGTAAATAATAGTTAAATCTATAAAGATGAGAGCTAAAGGTGACTGAAAGCTATTTAATTCATAGTGTGAACAGTGCACTCTGCAATAAGTGTCACCATATTAAATCAATGTGCTCCTCCTGCTACTGTAAGCTGTGTGTGCACTTATGCCAAATTGACCTTTGACCATTCTGTGAATAGATTAATAATGTTTTTTTTGTAAAAAGGTAGAGATTATTTGTAGTAAAAGTGTATACATAAACATAGATTATTGTAATTAGACTAAGTGTAACATACAACATTCACAATAGCAGTAAGTGGCAATGTGAGAAAAGGAAGTTTAAGGTCTAAATATGCCCCATTGATATAGACATAGACGATATGCACAGCAAAAGCTAATGAGCTTTGATATGTTTATTGCAGGCCTCTAAACTGGCTTTAATTCAGCTTATCTGGGCCATCAGCCCAACAAATGTCATGTCATGAAACCATGACAAAGGATTTAGCTGCATTTTCTGCCTTTTTTGCTTTCATTTTCTTTTTGCTGTACAAATGAACCTGATAAAAATTCTTTGTAGGGCCTTAAAAGTGCTTAGAGAATTAGAGAAAAGCTCTAGCTTAGCTTAGCATAAAGAATTGAGAGTAGTAACATGTTTAAGCAAAATAATTTTATGTTTACATTCATGGTTGCCAAAGTGCGGCCTGTGGGACAGTGGTGGCCCTTGGTAATGTTCTGTGGCTGGATCAAAACAGAATCAAAAAAATAGAGCATTTGTTGTCTGTTTTTGTTCTGGACAGCTATATAAAACACAGTTAAAGTTGTCAAAAAATGTAACAGACAAAATTTCAATTAACAACTTATAACCCCTCCCTCTGAACACCAACTAAAAGGGTTTGTGTGTATTTTTCCTGTATGTGTATCACTTGCCTACTGGTTCCCTAAACTGGCACTTTCTTGTTTAAACCGTGTCTGAAAAGCCACTAAAATATGAAGTTACCAAGTTTATCTATTACTCTTCAACAGCTGGAGGCACTCAACCAGTTAAGTTGTTAATACGCAACTGTTTTCCAAAGTCACTAATGTAAGTGTTCTGTTGTTATTGTGTTTTTTATGATGTTTTTAGACCTGTTATATAAATGTGACAAAGGAATTTCCCATTATTAATTTTCTCACGCTGATTTTACGCACATAAATATAATTCTAAAACAACAGTTCGGAGCTGCAGTATACCCACACCCAAAGTCACTAAAATTCCTTGTTAGCTAACAAATGTGATCAAATCTTTGTTGTGACTTTAGTTTTTCTTTGCTGGCTGGAGACACTCAAAAACTCTCTCCAGAATCCCTGCTGAATTATTAATAAGAAAAAAATGATGATTTAGACTTTTTTTTTAACCACAGATTCAACAAGGAAGATAAGCTGTGCATTTTAGAGGCGCTAGTATCGCTAGCTATTGTGATAGCTGTCACTCCTGCTTCCAGTCTTCATGCTGAGTTAGCCTAGTTTGCCTCTTTGGCCCCCACATATCAGTATCTTTTCAGCAAAATCCTAAAGAATATTAAATGTTTTTTGTTTTTTTAAGGGCTACAGTAGTAGACTATTTTATTTTAGAGCTGTTATATAAGTATAACAGAAGAAATCCCTTTTATCAATGTTCAAAAGCAGAATTTTTACCAACCTATATATAATTAAGAAGTGCAAGGTAATCTTGCTCACATTGTTTGTTAACTAACTAATGTACTGTAGATTTTATTCAGCTGTAATGGAGAATGATTGGGTGTCTGCACACATGACTTCCAAAACCTGCAGTGAATACCTTTAACAAAGAGGATCATGAATTCCTTTAAGGCTCTAGAGGCTAATAATTTGCTGCTTACCAGCCTGGATCTTGTTGCGTACAGTTTGCTTTCCCTGGGGCTTCTACAACACACACTACACTGTAAACAGCAAGAAAATATGCATTCTAATGTTTTTACTTAGCATTCATGTGACCAGTCTGACACTTCTTTTTCATTTGTCTGAGACAGTTAATAAAATGTACATCATGTGGTTGCAGCTTAGTATTTGACAAGGAATGTATTCTAACTCATTTCTGCAATCCCCTTTCATTTTTCATTTATTGTTTTGCACTAATTCAAACTGCATTTTTTTTCCCTGGTGAAAGTCTGTGTTTGTTTGACAATCAACTGTTATCATTTTGAGTTCTTGGTATAGGTGAGGAATACAGTGTTGGGGTGGCGAGCCTTGAAATCGTGCTGAATGAAAACCAACCAGTCTGTACAACTACCTTTCTCACTTTTGCCTCTAAGGGTTACATTGTATTGTATGATACTGTGTGTTAGCACTGTGCTGTGAGCGTTACTGACGACTACAGACTCGTGTAGTCGGGAAGAAAACACTGGAAAGACAGGAAGAAGTATTATTTTGAAAGATTGAATCTATGGGATAAAAAGACCAATTGAAAACTTATATATATATATATACATATACATATATATATATATATAAATCAACTACAGCACAAACAGCACTACTGTAAGTAGTAATATTACTACAATGAAGGTGAATGACTAACTTTCAGTCCAACTCTAGCTTCTCTCTGTGTTATTTGAAAACAATTTGTGGAAACATTCTTATTTGCTTTCTTTCCAATCTCTCTTTCCCAGTGAGATGACAAGACTGATGTGACATTATCTTCTAGTGTTCTGGAGTCAGGAGGCAGTTAGCATAGCTTAGGGTAATGACGGTCTCCATCTGACTTATTTCAACAAATGAACTGCAAAAACACCAAGCAGCGAACACTTCTGACCAAACAGACTTCATAGTTTGAAGACATTAAGCTGAATCGTGTAGCAGACACGCACTTAGTTTACAAAATCTTAATTTTTGTCTTTGACTTTTTCCAAACCCGAAAAAATGATTTAAATATTGAACTTTTGGTGCCAACCTAACGTGTTCCAGGGGATGCACATGTAGACAAATAATCTTTAATTATTCTATCTTCAAATAGATATATTTCATTCTGCCAGTTTTGTTGAACGTATGATTTAAATGTAGCTTTGCTGTAAAACACATACTTCCTATCGTTCCTTAAGCATCACTAGTTTATTGGTTTAGTATCCCTTTTTACTATATTACACTTGGATTCAGCTTCAGCATTATTTGTATAATATATGTTAAACTGAAATCCAAAGCTATTCTAGCATCTTTTTTAATGCAAAAAGGAAAACGGTAGCTCTATTCAGTTTATGAAAACCTGTGTTACTAGTTTGTCTTGCTTTACAAACTGTGCATACCCTTGGCTGTGCTGTTTAACTCCTGTTTACTTTCCACAAAGTATTTTTATGTTTAAACATATCACCAAAATTCTGTTTAATTTTTCTATATAGGAACATAAATAGTAGAAGATCATTATTCACTTCTGGCCCAATAATTTAGCTTCATAAAGTTCACCAATATGTAAATGTTTCAGTTTGTATATGTAAGTGGAGTTATCGTTCTGGAACTATTTTTTGGTCAATCGAGCCAAAACCTAACATTTTTATATTTTAGTTTGTGAGCAGCTTTTTGGAATACAAAAACTGGCAGTTCTATCTCTTTACTGACCACAGAGAATCTGTATATCTGTGCTTTAGACTTTAACACCTGTAGAAAGAAAAGGTAAAAAGAAAATAACCTTTTTTTCTCCAGTACACATTTTTCTTCTAACTGACTTAACCACTGCTGCTTTCTCTCTTTATTGTCCCTCAAACTGGGCTTTAGAATCAGTAACCAACTATTTCCGTGGAACATAATAAATAAACATCTATTGCCAAGAGGAGCCAGAGGTGACTAACAGCATGAAATGCTCCAAATATTCTATTTAACCAATCAGAAATGTCCTGCTCTAAAAGCCCGACCCCCTTGTAGCCCACTGAAACTTTGAAAAGTATTACCAAAGCTTTTTACATGCCTCTGTGTATGGACTTTTTGGTCGGTCAAATAATTCTTCCCTTTTCCTTACTTTGACAACATAGCAAGTCCATCCAAAGGTCATAGTCACTGTTGTTCCTGTTGTGGAAAAGCAGCTATTGATACCAATTATCTCTCGTCAGTCTTAGAAAGAAAACAAATAAGAACATTTAAAAAAAGACAGAAAAAAGAAACAAATCACCCATGTAATTAATAGTGTCATATCCAGTGAACTGATCAAAATAATCACAGGTAGGGTTTCTCTACCATGTAACATCAACAGTACAGCTTCTGATCCCCCGATGGTCATGTTCCACAGTATTACTGAATAAATGTTATTTATTTTTATGTTATGTATAAGGGATATTGGTTATTAAATGAATAAATAGATGTACGTTGAATATTGTTTGGACTGGATGGTCTTCTTAAAAAGGATTTGGCGCCCTCTTCTGACAGATTTAAGAACCATCATCGTTGTCTGGATTTGATTAATTTATGGTAGTTAGGGTAAAAATTTGGACAAATGTTGTTGGTGAGGTCGATCCAAACCAAGAATTAGGACCTGTATTACACTAGGTTAGCTTTAGAATATTACTGATGCCTCAGCAGATGTATTTTCTTCAGCTATGAGAACATCATAAAAGATCATTGCAATACTTAAATGTATATGATCGTATATGCTACTATTCAGATAACTTAGTAAAGGTCCTCAAGTTGTGCCTGGGAATCTGAGCAACAGAGAACACGAACACTGCACACACACACCACAGTATTATGATCTTTCTATTGATGTGTAATTCACTTTTAATTCAGCGTAAACAGTATATGATAAAATTAAATATAACAAAGTTTTATTTTTCAATTAAATTCGGTAATCTATGTAAGGCTCACGGAGAGGTCGAAAAACTGTGAAGATTTTGTAATCGCTCTTGAAAGAATCTCACAAAATCTCACGATTACGATTGTAACCATGTAATTGACTTTCCCACATTGCATGAATGCAACATTAATTCGAGTGCATGTAGCACCCAATGGCAGCATTCAATGTCAATTGCCCCGCCCTTTTTACCCATCATGCTTTTCGGTGTCCAAAACTAAATAGCCAAATACGGTCAAGTTTTTATTCCCGTTGACTATATAAATATATAAATGAAAGATAAAGGGCTGATTTGTCGTGTTTAGTTATACAAAATATTGTGAAAGTTTTCTGTGCCAACTTGAGGGTTATACATCATGAACCCTGAGTGAAGAATAGGTTACCTCTGGTGAGCTCGCAGGATGTCCGGCGTAGCTGTTAAAAAGGGCTTCTGCCATGTTTGGCACAGGAGAGGTGGGGTCTCCACTTCTTTTGCGGAATCGCCATCAAGAGATTTCGGAAGCATAATTTTTACTTCTGGGGCTGCCGATGATCACATGTCTTGGCGCCCCAATATCTATTGTCAACAGGAAAACAAACCATGTTGGGATACATGTTCGTTATTGGCGATAATACACATAATTCCCGCGTTGCAGAAATAAGCATTTGTCTTCTTAAGTTTAATATAAGTATGATAGTACCAATATGATCTATGTAGAGTACACTCTATTATAAATTAACATACAAGTCTTTGAGATATGACCAGATAAAACATATATCAAGGTAATACCCACTTATTCTCGCCTGCATATATAGGTTCGCTAATAAGGAGTCACAGTGTTGGTTAAAAACCTGCGGTTTACACAGGGTTTACACGAGAGTGAAAACAGGGCGAGCGCTGTTCAGCAGGAAGTCGAACTATAGCTACTGAGTGCGCATGCTCCGCAGCTCTCCTCTATCTAGGGATGCGTTTGTCTTCTTAAAACGGTAAGAACGAGCTATTTTTTTACTGTGTGTTTTTAAATATACACAACTGTAAAATAGCGACCGCTCTCACCACACAAGCTGTAGTTTTAGCGGGGTGGTTTGGGTACATTGCGGAGGGGGTTCAGTCAGCCAGGCTCGAACTGAATGGAGGGGCAACGCCGTCGCCGTGCCGTTGTTTGCTGTACGTGCCGCCGCACAGGGAGACGTCATTTTGAGGGGGAGCGGAGAGTTAAAATGCAGAGTTACGAAGGGACGTACGGTTCATAGACAAGCGGCACGTAGCCGTCACACTGTAAATGCAAAGCTTTACCCGTCTCGGGCAGTGGAGTTCACGCTATTGTTTGGATTCCCACACATCAAGTTACGCCCTTGTGTTAGCAGTAATGGCTACCGCCGAGCCTGGTCTGAGGAGCTCCGACGGCGAAAAGTAGTCAGCTGGCTAGTGCGGTAGCGATAACCAAGCCAACTTAATAAAAGTAATTTATCTGCAGCAAAACGTAAAGGTGTACTTTTAATTGAGCTGTGAATGGTTTTATAGCCACTTGTTGGTTAGTAGCCCCCAAAACACATAAAACTGCGGTTTCTAACGCCTAATGCGCGTGGGAAAAACCCACTCTTGCTCTATCATACTAAGAAAATTTATCCGTTAAGAAAATTTATCCTTTAAAAAAAAGTAGCTTGCTTTTCTGACTATCGTGGTTTCACATTTCGGCAAAACACAGCTTCTGAAAATTTACTAGCCTATATAATCTCGCGTGTATCCCTTACGTGCACACTAGCAAACCGTTATGTAAAAATTACTTCTATTTCTCCAGTTAATATTAGTCTCAAACAACCAGTCAGGCCATTTACAAAACGCGGCATTCTTTGGTTTGAATTAGCTAAGCTCACCTTACTTGGAAACATCACGTCAACATTGAAATAAGATTTATATTTTAATCTTGGCAGATATTTTTCCAATCCAATTTAAAGTAACATGAGTTCAACTAATGTCAGTAGCAGAGTTTCGCAAAGAGTGGGCCATGAAGCGAGGAGCTTTCCTTCAACAAGTGGTCTCTAAGAAGTCACTAACAATTAAGTAAAAGGAAACAAGTAGTTTTGTGTAATTTAGTTTTTAAATTGCATCAAATATGTACATTTAAACAGAGTTATTAATAATAATAATAATAACAGGATTTGAAAATTTCACATTAATCATCTTATGAGTATTTCTTGGGGCACAATTGTCAGATTTTGAAGCAGGCTACAATTGTCTGGATAATATATACAGGGTGAAACAAATAGTGTTAGGTTGTTTTTGTTGTTTATTTTTTAATCAGCTTGTATATAGCTGCATAAATATTAGAGATGGCATGATACCACTTTTTTATGTCCAATACGATACCAGAAATTTGGATATCTGCGATACCGATATAAATCCGATATAGCGTATTTTATAATCAATAAAATGTTTTTTTTAAATATCTTGTTGCATTTTGTATAAGTTCATACTCAAGTTTAAAAAACAAAGCAAAACTAAAGCTATTCTGTTATACCTGTATGCAAAAAATACACTGCACCCCAAATATTTCATAGATCAGAAATACTGATCAATCTAATAAACTTAAACCTACACCATCCTCCCTATTCTGGTATTTTAAAGAGTACTTAGTGGAAATATTAAGCAACCTAACTGATAAGGTTGCCAACTTCGAGCAAAAAAGGAAAAAAAAATATAGGGAACCACCCCCACTCTCTGCCCTATAATGTTTAATTGATATAATCAACTCTAATTTAATGCACATGTAAAAGAAAACGCACAGAAATCAATAATTTTTCTATAATAATTAAATAGATTCAACATCCTTCTTCATCAGAATTGCAGACTGCACAGATGGTACCTTCCCAAAGGAAAAAGTACTATAGCTTAGTAGGTTATAAATTTGACTTTATAGTTAATAATGGATTTCCATACATTTTACATCAGATGAAAACTTTGGTTGTAAGATTCAGATAATTATTTATTAAAAGCTAGACATGACAATAAGAGAGAAAAGTATTTCTTTGTGCCGCCCTTTCCCTGTTAATGCCCTACCTGGCCCCCTGGCAAAACTTGGCTAGACCCGCCACTGCACAGTTACCAGCCGTCAGCTATGTAGAAAAGGATCCTGGTGTAGAAAGTAATATTAAATAAATTCTAACAACAGCTTGTCTTTGTGGCGCAAAGTAGGCGATAAACTAACAAGAGAGACGGACTCGCGACAGAAAAGCCGATCAGCTGATCGTTGATCAGTTTCATGATTGAAGTAGCAGCAGGAGAGGGAGAGAATGAGAGGCAGTCGCTCCCAGCATTCGCTGGGAATGCTTTACAAACATTCAGAGATGAACTTAACACACGCTTTACTTATCTGGGATAACTTTCTCTGAGATTAAATTCCGGTTTGGTAGCGAGGCTCCAAATCCCCAACCAGACCACCGACAGGTCTCGCATGCCACAGCCGCTCTATCACGACGCATACTCCTCCGACGTGCTAAGGTTATGAGCTGGGTTACGCTATGTCGCAAGTTTTGTGAGGTGCTTTTGAGTGGATTGGATTACATTTTTTATTTCTCTCCGATATCCGATCCAGTAATTTAGGTCAGTATCGGACCGATACCGATACATAATATCGGATCAGTCCATCTCTAATAAATATTTGAAACTTACCAGGATTTCTTTTATCTAAGCCACTACAATACAAAAACACAGCTGAAAGTGATGACTCACAAAAGCTTATTAGGATCTGGCCTTACACAGTAGTCAGCCAAGGTAAAGAAGTCGATTGTAGTAACTAAGAAATTTTTTTTTAGTAGGGTCAAACTTCATCAGGCGTTTCCTGTTCTCCAAGCACAGTGGTAACGTTTTATGGAAAGAACAATGAAGGCCCCACAGTTCCTGTCAAAATAAATAAAGGTAGTCCAAATCTTGAGGTCCAACTTCTGCTGTTTTAGCCAATACAGCTGACTAAATCTGAGTAAATCCAGCTGATGCCAATATATGTTACATAACTAGTCTTTATTATTTGTAGGCACGTGTGCACTTACATTCTCATCTCAGCTGGAACACCTCAATGAATTGAATGTAATCAGTGCAGAGGCTCACAAAATATTCAGGCTTTTTCTTTGTCCTTTGAGGACAAAGTTCGCTAACTCATCAGTCATCTTGGGATGCCTAGAGATACTTCAAGATGGGTTATCAAAGTTTTCTGACTTTAGCTCAAAAAGGCTTTAAAAATATTTTATCCCCTTGAGGTTATTCTGCTCCCACCCTCTTTGAGCTTTTTTGGAATTCTGCTATAAATTGCATCTTAGTATTTTTGGAGTGTCACATCTCTTTCTTATAATGTTATACAAGTCAGTTAGCTCACCCGATGTTAGCTAGCAGAAGTTAACAAATATACCTATGGTGGGCTTTTAAAGATGAGTTAAGGGCTCAGATATTCAGTTATTTGTAGGTGAAGCATTTTTTTCTTAATTTCAGTTTGAACTGAAATGCAAACAATCAGAAAACTGTACAACCTTTTATAACCATCATCTGACTTTCTTTTTAATATATTTATGGCCTTTCAGATGAACAAACCCCTAGGTAGCTGTTGCACAGAAGTGGCCCCCTCCCTCTAGTCTACTTCAATGAGTGTGATGGCGACCACTGATGAGGTCACTGTACCTATGGGGGAAGTGGTGATGGTAAAGGACGACAGTGGTGAAGGTGACCCCGATGACCCTAATAAGACTCAGGTCATCCTCCAGCTCCAGCCAATCACCACTGGGTATGTACTGAGAAACTACAATTCACTTCAAAGTTGTATAAGACCACAATCAGAGCTACAGAGATTCCAGATGGTTAGTCATTTGATGTGGACATCGGGTCAGTTGGAGGCGGAGTCGAAAGATTGCAGCGGTCCCAAATCAGATGTACACACTGGAACTCTTTCCCATGTTGCTGTCTGTGTTTATTGTGCTATGGTGTGTTGATATCTGTGCATTCCTGTATTATCCTTCTGTGTTACACATTTCAATGTTTTTTTCCTCGCTACCTAGCCTGACCTGTCTCCCCAATGGGATGTTTGTGTATTGTATGTACGGTCGGCAAGGTCTGTCATCTCGGTTGTGGGCAAAAGACCTGCAACTGACAAATAAAGGCTATCTCATCTCATCTCATTTCCCATGCTTACTCTGTTGTACCAGGAGAAAATGTCCCAACTATCTATCTTTTCAGAGACGAGTCTGCTGAAACAGATGCGGCTGTCATGGCTGTTGAATCTCATCCAGGTAAGTGGTTGTCACTAGAGCAGGGCGATATGACCAAAAATATTTATTACAACATACATTTGAAAATTTGCGATAACGATATAACTGACGATATAATTGACTCTAGACAAAATGCTTTACAACTCCACAACTTTAAAAAAAAAAAAAACCCATCACTGTATTTTCACTTAAACAAGCAGCTGTTTTTTATGTGCATTAAAGTTATATAAAAATGTAACAGTGCAAATTCCTTGCTGACAGTTTAACCAAAAGGCATTTCCAGTGGAAATTGGCCGACATATCCTCAGCATAAACATGTATAATATCCACAAAACTTAAAAAGAGGTTATACACACACAATACGGTAATATTATGTTGAAGCACAGTATGTATCACTCCGCGAGGCTCCTGCCTACGATAGCCGTAATGCTCCAACAATCCATCAAGCGGTGCGGGTTTGTAGCTTAGCAAAGTCGTACTAAAACATTTGACAGATTTTCGAGCGCCGTTTACATAAAATCGTTTCGAGGTCAGTAAACACAACCAGAATTCATACATAAGGCACACGGGATTATAAGCGGCACTGTCGATTTTCAGAAAAATCAAAGGATTGATTTGAAGTGTGCCGTATTTTCCAAACAACACAGTAATAACGACGGCCCGCTAACATGCTCTACCAAAAATAGTGCTTTGTTGTGTATCTGACGGACGAAAGCTAAACCAGTTCCACACCACTGAAGCTGCAGAATTTTTACAAACCAATTCTGGTTCATCTGTTTCCTTCAACGATCCGCTTTCGCCCTTCTCATTCTCCGTCGCCGCCATGCTTTTCCCACCATGTGCGTATGAAAACAAAAGCACTCCACATGCGCGTTTTACCCATATTCTATTGCGATATTTCATTTTCTTATTGTTGCCCAACATTATACCGGTATTACCGTGAACGGTATGATATGGCCCAGCCCTAGTTGTCACAATGATTCAGACAACTTGAGTGAACTTAATGATCCATGAGTTTTGCAGATTCCATTACATAAAGCTTGTTGGTAAATGTTGCATACATTTATTCCCTGTAGAGCAAACTGAGGGAGACGACGTTGAAATTGGCTGCCCTATAACGTGTGGTGACTGTAAAGCTGTGTTGCTAGTGAAAAAGTTTGTGTGCCCAGGAATCAATGTGAAATGTGTGAAGGTTAGTATCCCTTTTTTTCTTTTGGCTCACATGGAGTAAAATGACAAATCATTAAAACATTGCCAAATATAGCAACGTGACAACTAGGTCATTCAATAGTCTCTGAGCAGGAAATAAACATGTAGCGCTGACAAGTGTCCCACTATATCTACAGAGTCATCCAGTTCATTTCTTCTCACTGCAAGTAGCAGGTTTCAAATAACCATGCTCCAAGCAGACATGGATGAAACGACCGAGCAGTTATGAGATAAATGTTCTCGTTCATGCTTTCACAACAATGCTCATTTTTTGATCGCAGTGTTATGAGTTGAATTACATAGGTCAGACTGTATTTGTAATGAACTACTAAGTCCATTCAATCTTCTGATCCACATGAAATTCTTTGTTGTCTTGTGAGCATCGAGCATACACTGCCATTAAATAGGAAGTGTAGCACTGAAAAAACAGAATTCAGTACATCGCATGAAAATTATTATTTAAAGTTGAGAAAACTTATGCATATTTTATATTTTTTTCTCCTGATATAAAACAGTAAAAAATTATTTCGCTATTCTAGCTGCTACAATTGCTCGCATGATTCACGAACCACAGCATATCTATTACATTTCATATTAAAGGCCAAAGACAAGACATATGATACTGTAATGTGTTGCTTTTAGTTATTTCTGTTGTTTCATCATTGCACTTATTGAACATATTTACTAAACTGGCAATCTCTCCACTAGTATGAAGACCAGTTGATCAGTCCCAAGCAGTTTGTGCACATTTCTGGAAAAGCTACTCTGAAAGACTGGAAGAGAGCCATCAGGATGGGGGGAGTCATGCTGAGGTGAGGGGATTTATTTTTGAGACAGAACACTGACATACTATGGCCCTTAGATGAGCAAGTGCTGGTTGGTTGCACTGCACCACGTGGTAATGAGTTGAGATGTGACTCATCCATCTAGAATAAATATTCAAATGTTCTTCTGTGGCTCTGTGACAGGAAACTAACGAGCCACTGTTGCCTCACTTCTGAGCGCGAGTGAGATGATAACGATAAACCACGGGCCTTCCTGTCTCTTTGACTGGTCGAAATAGATTTTTCTATATCATGTTTAAGCTGCGCTTGTGGAAGATGTTGCCTGTAGTGGAAAACCTGACTGTGATCTGCGGCATTGTGTCTTGTAGATAAATTCATGGATAATTATTTAGTTTCAGGGATACACTACCGTTTGGATGAGTAAAGTAGACTTATTTTCTTAATGTAAAAAACCCTCTGTGTGTGCTGTGACTTAGCCGTATATTGCTTCAGTGATCACATGGCTTTTGGAAGACTGCACTGCAAATAATACAGTTTGCGTTATTATACACACTTTTCAGTTTCTTGGATTTATTTGACATCATTTGACAACAATATTTTATCTATGCTTTACATCTTGTGTAGTGATCAACTCAGTTTGACAGATATTGAATAATTTTCATGCCTTTGACATTTGTGTCTGGACTTGGATAAAATTAGTTGTTGGTGGCAGGGAAAGAATGAGCAAAGTGGGTTTTTTTTCACATTAAGTTTTCTATTTCAAATTGATGAATTGTGTCACAGCTATTTTCAGTCTCTCTTGCAGTCTAAAGGTTACTAGTCTGTCACCAACAATGTGCAGGGTTAAGATTCTCTTTACTGAGTAGAACATCTGTATATGCGCCACTGATGCACAGGAGAAGCAGAGGATTTTGACTATCAAAAAAACCCCTGCAGCTTTACATAGATGCAACAGTGTCTCCTTCTGACCAGTGACTCTTATATGGTTACTGGCAATGGCACAGCATCTCCTGTCATGTGGACGCACTGCAGGCAGCCAGAGCCAGAAGGTAGTAGCACTGGGTGATCCTAAGTCTCAAAAGCAAGAAAGCTGTGAGCCAACAGATTCTTTTTTTTTCTAGGTTTGAAGTGTTTGAGAAGTAATATAGCTTCTATAATATAGTTAATAATACATTGTTTACTAAAATAATCCCAAAATAGACATTCATAAAGAAATTACCCTTACTTTAAGCCCTGTACACATTTCAGGGGACCTGTTGTTTTCTGATCCAAACAAACTATTCGTCTCAACCTTGTTTCCAGAAATGGCAGATGTCCAAAGCTAAAGCTGTACATTATTTGCTGCATGTGAGAAGGCTAACTCTGAAGAACGTCTTGAACATTTAGGAGTGAAGATATTTTTCCTCATGTACTGGAGGAGAGCAGAAACAATCCAGATAAATGTTTCTACCTTCATCACAACAACAGCTTAGGCTAAAGTAACACGTGCCAGACGCTGAAGTGTATATGACAGTAAATATGTCATTTATAAGGATTTAAAATATGATTTTACATTTGACCTTTCGCCTCTGGTTCAAGAGCAAAATGTTAATCTGAAGGTCAAAGTGATAGTTACACTACATAGAGCTATTTAAAATCATGCTTACTGCCACTGTGTGTACTGACAAGATGTATGTATATAGGAAATATAAATATGATATAAAAACACATTATTTTATTATGACTCAACCACTGAAATATAAAACATGTGTATAATATTCCTTGTTGAGTATTGTCTTTTTGGGGGGGGGGAGATAAACTTGTGATCAAAACAAGTTTGGGTTTTTTTATTGAACATTTAAATGAATTTACTAAACAATGAAATGAAAGCTACACATTCAAAATAATACCAAATAGGATTTCATTATATTAAGTAAATACTGCCCAGAGAGTGAGCTGCCTTGGTAGAGGGTTGTGCTCTCGCAGCACTTGTTGTTTTACAACTGTTTTGGCTGGAGATCAGTGATATAATGCAGTCCAGCAAAGCTGGCAACAATCAGCACTAAAACACAGCATTAAATTAACATGTGGAATAGCCCTACAGCAGAGTTAAAATAAGAAAGTGGAAATAAATGCAGGAATATGCACACACTTAAACCAAGACCAACATTTTTCATGTTCTTGTCTCATGTCCTTGGCATGAGACAAAATAGTTGGGACACATTTTATGAAGTGTCTTAAGGCAGTGGGCATAAAACTCCTTTTTTTTGGGGGGGGGGGACTGTTGTCATTCAACCAGGAAATACTTTTCAGAGATACACAAAGACAGAGAGACTAAAAATAGCAGCAGCTTTAAAACATGCACCTTCTAAAGCTTCTATCAGCTTCACAGTAACTCTAGAATACAGGTTTGCACAGAACACCAACTGTGGATTTTGCCCTGCCAGTATGGAAAGGACTGCATTTAAATGCATACAGATATTGCAGACGCACTGCTTAAGTCTGTTGCACATTTTATGTAAACGTCTTCTAATATTCTCTCCAGGATATCTGTGTGGGCAACTCTCAGACACGACTTAGTTGTTGCACTTGACACAGTTGCTCTTGTGGTTATTAGTTCCAAACAGAATAAGTGTACTGAAAGAAAGGCACTGCACTGCCAATCAGAAAATGCTGGTCAGTAATGGATCTTCACTTCTAAAAGATGCAAATGTTTTTGACAACGATGATAGCATCTCTGGTCAAACAAACATGTTTTCCCCTTTTTTATATATTTCCTCATTTCTGTTCTCCAGAAAAATGATGGATTCCGGTCAGCTGGACTTCTACCAGCACAGCACTCTGTGCACTAACACATGTCGCAGCACCAAGTTTGACCTTTTAATAAACAACACACGCTTCCCTCCAGATGGCACCGGACTTACCACACCTACATCCTCTCAAGGTAAAAATCAGAATATAGTGCATTATTGTGTCTTACAATATAAAGCGCCTTGAGGCAACTGTTGTTGTGATTTCATGCTGTATAAATAAATTTGAATTGAACTGAATAGAAGGTGCAGTGAATCCAGATTTGCTCATTTAAACAGCAGTGATGTTATATTCCATAACTGAGTATTTTGTTATATTTGTTGTGTTTTTCAGTCAAAAGATAGGTTTAACATAAGGGCCACTGACTGTTTCTACTAGGCACAGTTACGAGTTTACTTCTAAACCCTTATTTAAAAGTCTTTTATGCGGTCTGCGTTTTTACAGAAAAGAAACATATGAGCTTGCTGAAAGAATGTGGAGGTTTTTTAGTGTCATGGAAAACAAAGCAGGAGGATGATGCTGGTGGTGGAGCTCTCCACAATACGAGCGTTTCTCTAGGCTACGTCCACACGTACCCGGGTATTTTTTAAAACGCAGATTTTTCTATGCGTTTGCACCTTTTGTCCACACATAAACGGCGTTTTCGGTCACTGAAAACGGATATTTTTAAAAACTCCGGCCAGTGTGGATATTTTTGAAAACTCAGTTTTTGCATTTACGTGTGGACGAGAAAAACGGAGAAAGCGCAGAAAACGCTGCGTCAAAGGTGTGCGCATTTTTTGACGTCACACTGTGCGCCACGTTATTGTTTCGGTGAAATGAATTTCTACAATACTGTTACTGTTAATTGTACTCTCTGCAGTGTTTAAATGCTTACATATACACACACAGTTACTGTCCCTCCACACATACGACTCGGTTCTGCTTCTGTGCCCCAGCTTTGTTTACTTTTTCCCACCGAGGCTTCTAGACTTCTGATTGGCCAACATTTCTGCACGGTTAGGAATATATCGCCACCTGCTGCTTTGGCATGTTCCTGGCAGCGTTTTCCTTCATTTCTGCCTTTACGTGTGGACGGGATTATTTTTTAAAACAAAAACGGTAAATCTCAGTTTTCAAAAATACCCGTGTACGTGTGGACGTAGCCTTAGACTGAAAATAAATGTGTGCAAACTGCACAATGTGTTTAGGTGCACCTGTGCGCATGTAAACTATTATACAACAAAAAGCTGCTTCTGCTTTTCTAAACAAAAATTTGATAACACAACAACAGTGAAGATGACATTGTCATTAGTGGTGTAATTTACAGCGCAGCCTCTCCTCTCTGTCTGACGCAAACAGCACAAAATCGAGACATTGAACCCAGCTGGAGAAAACGAGAGCGTTGTTCTAGAGTTGACAGCAACGGGGCTCATTGCTGTTACCTTCATGGCTACAGAGCCAACAGCAGTATTATCAAACCACCTGTTCAACAAGCTTAGTGGTGAAGAAAAGCAATATTTTCACCTGCTTTCATCCAACACTGACATGTTTTACAGTGACAGCGCAGCTGAATGAAAGAATAATTTAAAAAAAAATCTGTCTGTATGCAGACAAATTGTTTGTTTAGTTTGCCTTGATCTTTTATGTTTTTATAATTTCCTGCAAACTACTGCTGGGTGTGCACACTGTGATCAGTGTTTAATACACTGCATATCATTTAATGCTTTAGATTATTCAGCCCACACAGAGAAATGATATGATACAGAAAAATGCTAATAAACTGTGAGACATGATGAAAGCTGCCCAGCAGGATATAAGGTAAAATTAACAACAACAAAAGAAAAGATCACTAAAGATAAAGAAGTGTGGTGGGGGAATGTGACACTGAAGTTTGGCTCCCTCTTAAATCCAGAATTGCATTTAAAATTCTTCTCCTCAGTCATGTCTGTTGTCTTGTACAAGTTACAGGTCAGGTGATCCTGGGTAATGGTGGGGCAGCTGCAGAAGACCGAGCAAAGGTCCTTAGCGGGAAGTCGGACTGGAGCTCAAGTTCATCGGAGTCTGCAGACAAAAAGGGATCAGCTGAGATCTCAGGTAACACTGAGCACACATCCAAACACAGATTAAGAGTATAATAACAGCACAGAGATGGAAATCATCTCCAACAGCATAGATATATGTAACACTGTGTACACTAATGAGTAAGATTGCTCTGTGTTGTCTGTTTGTCCGCAGAGGACACACTGAACTTTTGGAAGGGCATTGCAGATGTGGGTTTGTTGGGCGAAGTGGTGACCAACATCAACACGGAGCTTGTGGAGCTGTTAAACAGCGTGCAGCAGCGCATGGATCCGGCCAGCCTACAGGACACAGGTACAGAACGACGCCAACATGCACTGGGAAACTGCATCGCCAAAACAGAGGCGTTGTGTGGGACACACTCTGACCTATGTGAATAAGAAATGCATGGAAAGAAGGAGCAAATTCAGCTGCTGTTGGAAACTGAAAATGACTGTCCAACAGCAGAAAGCTTTTTAGAAAAGCTTCTTTTAGAGTAATACCACACCAATTTACTGTGCAAACAGCTGAATCTGTTCCTCCTTTCTGACTGACCAAGTATTTTTTTTTGATTGCTTGCTGCACTGATCCCAGATTCCTGTCTGGTAGAGGTGGCCGTGCTCAGTAACCTCGCCCAGGTCTTCGATCTGCTTGATGTGGTCAAGAAGATTGTGGAGAGGAGGAAGCAGCAGATGGATCCCAGTCAGGAGCAGGTGCTCAGCATGCTCACCAGTGAGTACAGAACACAAACAAGGCTCTACTTCAGGAGCTGCCACATAGAGCCGCTAAATTTATACGAATTTTATTTAAATCATTTGGTATAGAGCCAATTCTTAAAAACAATCATGGCTTTAGGTAATAAAGTAAAGGGTAATTGAATTAAACTGCAGTAATCATGTGAGTCTCAGTTAGCAAGGACTTTTGCAAGAGTGGGAAGGAAGATTTCTCTTTTAACAGGAAAGGAGGGGCAGCCTTCTGCTGATGGGGATTGAGGAGATGAAGAAGGCAAAAAAAAAAAAAAAAAGAGCACAGAGAGTGACCCTGAATAGCTTATAGAAGACATGCTTAGTGGATCCTAGGAAATCCCCTAGCAGCCTGAGCCCAAAGTAGCATAACTAAGTGATGGTTAAGTGACAGTTGAGGTTTGAGGCTAAATTCAAAACCATCGAAAGATTGAATTTGTCTCCTGAATCCAAACTGGCTGCTGGTTCCACAGGGAGGGGCTTAACAGCTGAAGGCTCTGCCTTTCATTCTACTTTTGGAAATTAGGAAGTGTAAGTGTTGTACTGGGATAAATTGGTACTGTGAGGTCTTCGGGATATTTAGGGACAATCTTTTAGGACTCCGCACATGCCAGTGAGAATGATCTTGAAGTAGTTTCTGGTAGGAAGACATGTGGTCATATGGTACACTTGCGCTTGTGTCCTGGATGAATTGTAGCCTTTTCAGGGACCTTTTAGAGCACCCTGATAATCAGTAGTTACACTAGTCCAACCTCTATGTAACAAATGCATGAACTAGCATCCCTCTGAGTCAGGATGTTGTCATAGTGCAGAGACAAGTGAAGGTAATCCTAGATGTCTGTTTAATGTGTCAGTTAAAGAAAAACCCAATCAAAGATGACTCCAAGGCTCCTGACAGTGCTATTGAAGGTCAAGATAATGCCACTCATAGTAAATCGTTGTTTAGGCATGTTTCATGCATCAAATTTAGCAGCTTGGGTTTGAGTCCAACCCCTTGCTGCATGTCTCCCATGTTCACGTTCCCCATTTTTCCTGTCTACTCCTCAAAAAGGCAAAAAGCCCAAAGTCAATGACTTTATTGTTACATATATGCAGGAAAACAAGTTACTTTTGTTTGTTATTGGTGAGAGACATGAGGTTTAAAAGAAAAAGACAAAAATAGAGAATCAAAATTTGGTTTCAGTCCATCTTGAGTTCCATTCTTTGATTAAGCAAAATTCTTCAGACAGTTGTTCTAATTTGCAATCTTTCAGTTCCTGATTGTGAGGCTGTTGCTCCCAAATGCACTACACCATTACCCAGCAATAATTAAAAGGTTGTGTGCTGCAGATCATCCTTCACAGTCATCATTATTATCACTATATCATTTAAAAAAATAAAATGCAGCCACATTCACACTATAACTGTTCTCTTTACACATTTTTCTGATAAAATGAGCAGTGACACAGGTCAGTGGCAGCAGCTGTGCTGTGAGTCTGACTATATTGATAATGAAGAAGAGTGATGACTCCCACTGCTCCCATCCGAGGTAATAACAGTCAAGATCATTTTCCCAGATGGTGTACAGTCTTGCTTCCTCCATGACTGGATATCATTTTTGGGTTCTTATTTTTTTATTTATTTACCTCTGTCTCCAAGTCATTTTTTAGTTGTCATTTATGGACTAAGTTTACGGAGAATTTAGGGGTATTTGTTTTAGTTTTTTTTTTTTAAATTTTTTTATTTTTGTCACAAACAAGGTAGGATCATCGCTGTATAGAAATTAAATTAGATTTATCATTTGCCTGAACCAAGACAGCGATGGTCTCGGTTGGCCCTCCTTGAACCCAGAGGGAAGCAAATGGAAGCTTTGCTTTTATGCTGAACACTGATGGAGAGTTAACTGGCTACATAGAAAATAAGGAAAAAAATAATTACGTGAATGCAGAAAGACGCAGACACAGTTTGCATAAAGGATCCAGAGAACACATAAGAGGTTTGGATATCTGGTTAATATTAGTCACTTTAGAATCACCAGTTAACCCAACTCCATATGTTCTCTTTGGACTATGTGAGGAAGCCAAAGTCCCAGGAGAGAGCCCAGCAGACATGGAGGGAACATCCACACAGAAAGTCCGCGACTAGCTGGTGGATTAGAACCCAGTACCTTCATGCTGTGAGGCAACAGTGTTAACCACTACACCACTGTGTCACCCAATGTGACAAAGTTCACACTAAATACTTTCTGTTGCCAGTCAAAGTTAACAAATAACAGCTCTGGTGGGTAACGTCGTAAATCAATTCAGAATCCTAACAGTCAAAATTCCTGTGTGAATATATTTTTATTTCACTCACATCTATCATGTAACTCAAAACTGTTTTTGAATACTTAAAATGAAGAATGACGTTTTTATTGAGTCAGGGTTTATGTTGTGAAATTAGATTTGACATTTGCTGGATTATACATGCCTAGCCTGTCTGACAAATATTGATATTAGAGATCAATATAAGAACGTGCACGTTGTAATCTTGTAAAAATTTGCCCGGCTGAAAATGAATGCATTCTTGTGGTTGACTCAGCCCTCACTGTTAGTCCTGTCATGTCTCTGCAGACCTGGAGGTGCAGCTGGAAGAACAGAAGAAGCAGCAGCAAGTACGAGCTCTTCTCACCTGCCCCCAGCCTGCCAAAAACAAAACTTCCACTAAACGCCCGACCAAGCGGCCTCGACTCCAGAGACCTGCCTCCACCACCACCCTCCTGACCACCTCTATAAACCAGCAAGCCACTCTGCAGCCTCAGCAGTTCACCGTTCTTTCGCCCATCTCGCTGTCCTCAGTGGGGCAGCCATTCACCGTGGCAGGCCTACCTATTGCCTCGCTGTCCCAGTCCTCCAACACAGTCACATTACTCCCTGCCGGCTCGCAGGTCTTCACCCGCTACATGGTGGCTGGAGATGGTAAGACAGAAACCATCACCCTGCATCCGTCCTCAGGTTTGACACTGGTTGGCACTACCGCTTTGCAGGACTCCGGCCAACTGGGCACAGTAATGAGCCCCATGGAGCTGGTGCAGCTAAGCCAGCAGGCCAGCGGTGCAGAGGTGGTGCCCATAGAAGGCCAAGTGGTAGACGGCACCATGCTAGTGCAACAGGAGGTGATGCAGGGGGAAGTGGAGGGCAGCCAGGAACACACGGTCATTGAGATCAATCCAACTCCTGTGGAGCAGGCAGTGGGAGTGATGGAGCTCCAGCTGACCGGGGAGTCAGGCAGAGAAGGGGCCACCATGGTGGTCCAGAGTGGGGTGGAGATGACCATGTCAGCAGAGACGGAGGAGGAGACTCAGCACCAGCTGCAGGAGGCACACACTGAAAGGGTTCAGGAGATGCAACTGGATGCTAGCGGACAGCTGTCGCACGTACAGATAGTGGTGATAGGAGAAAACACTCAGGAAGAAAACAAGGTCAAATAAGACACAACCATCTTTATCCAGCACAGCAGGTATGAACTCATGGACTGAGCCATCACGGACTCGACAAACTGTAAATACACAGGATTTCTAAATCCACAAATTGCCTTGGACTAAAACCAAGCTTTAGGGTAGCCATTTTTCCTTTTTTGTGTCTTTGTTCATGCTCCGCTAAGCTTGTTCATTTTTATTGAAGCAAAGAGGGATCTGCAATATATGAAATGCTTCTGTTTGTTTTCCAGTTGAAGGTTCGAGCATATAATGACTTGGCTCTAAAATGTATAGTTTTGGCCATTATTTCTGTTCTTTTTTTTATTTTAACCCTGTACTCACCAAAGTAACTGCTACTGAAATCTGGGAACACTGGGACTGTGACTTCAAAGAAACTTGTACGCTTTAAAATCCACAAATTTTTGATGCGATAAAGATAAATGTATTTAAAAGCTTAACACGCACAGTTAGATGATGTTGAAGTGAAGCAAATGCTGTGCGAAATCCCCACTTTTACTTTGATTACAATGTCTACATAGAGTTTGGAACAGCACATACTTTGATCTTAAAACGGTGCACATATTTTGTTTATGAGCTGTTCCACACCATCAGTCTGGTTCACATCAAACTGTTTCACACAATGTCTTCATGTCTCTTTTTTCCCGATTAACCAGACAGGCACAGTAAAATATCCATCAAACATTGTTAAATATTTCATATCCTGACAGATAAGATAAGAGAATACTTGGATGTTTTACTTGAAAATGACCTGAATTATAAATATATTTATTCAATTTTCTGCTGATGGACTGATGGTCCCTGGGGGTCTAATAAAAAGGAAAATAATGGCCAAAAGTATACAAATGGGATCTTGTCTTTATGAACTATAATTTTACTTCAAGCCTCTGTTAACAACCTGAGGCCATAGAAAGCACTGTAACAGTAAAGTCAACATGGACGGCTTTAGAAAAGGTGCTGATGATCAGTCAGATTGGGCAGCGGCAGTCTGCAAGTCCCTTCTGTTCATCAGACTCGTTACCAGTAACAGTGTTGGTGTTACCTGAGGCTAGGAGGAATTGCACTCTGTTTTGCGTGGTAGTTTGGCAAACTGTTTTTGTTTTTGCACTGTGTGACATCCTCGTGGGACTATAGGAGGATGTTGGCAGTGATGCCTGCTCTCGCTCTCAACACTTCAGTGGAAACAGACTGAACTCCTTACTGGAGCGGTATCATTTATCCACATACTGTATTCTCATCAGTTTCATGCTGCCTGATAAATCTTCTCCACTCTTCATTTATTGTGAACACCTGTTGCTTTTTTTCCGTATCTTGGATGGTGTGAGCTACTGGACTGATTGTTCAACTGAGGATATAAAAGAACATAATATACTCAATGTCAGACTTGCCTGTATTTTACACTTGTCAAGTAGTATTTTATTTATTAGCTTTCAAAACTGAAGTTTAAGGAGCAGATATGGGTTCATTTGAGCTCTTGGTTAAAGTTCACATCAACAAAAACCTGTTCATGACTTGTGCTTTTTCCAATAATTTAATTTAAAAAGATGAGAGTATTTGCATACTGACTTTGTAATGTGTTTTAATATCAGATTAAATAAAACCAAAAAAAGATAAGTAGTATTTCTTTTTATTTCACCACCAGAGTGCGCTGTTTGATCACTCCACTACGGGCTTTAGACGATCTGCATTAGTAGATGGTGGAAATGGTCTGCTGCTATAATCTCCAACTGCTCCATGTGTCAGACTTATTGTGGAGCATGACTTAATCTGGGCTGCTATGGACTGATGTGCAGGCCTTCTTGGAGGATGAGTCGTGCTGACAGGGCACAGGGCTTCACTGGTTATTACGTTTCGCTGCTCTTGTAGCCCTTAACGCTCTCCGACAGGCTACATAAGGGGAAGGCGTGAGGATTTTGGTTGAGTGCAAAGACAGACAAATACACAACCACAAGGCTGAGAAAGACCTAGACGACCTTATTATATGTGGAGTACAAAAAGGGAAAAGGCATCAGTGGTTTGATTGTCAAGCAGCTGGGGGGCCCGGTTAATGCTAAAAGGCTGAGACACTGAAACAGTATAAACACTGTGTGGTGTGAAAAAGGAATAATCATGAAGTGTTCAACAGACTGCGTCGCATTTTTTGCACAAGACAAAGAAATCAGGCTGAGCGCAGGCATCAGTTGCATATCTGAAATGTCTTAAAGTCTCTGGAGGCGATAAAAGGTTGTTAAAAGAGAGGTTACCACGGCTGACATGTTGTCGGTATCACCTCGGCCTTAACAGCTTTAGCTGAGAATAAATCCTTGAACTTGACATCTGGTAGTCAGTGTGCCCTACAGGCAAGGTGGCTTCAAGCTATATCTATAACACCAGGGGAGGAAAAGAACTGCCAGAACATATCGGACTTGGAATTTTGTAAAAATGTATTTATATGTGTTCTTAGTCATGAACAGGAATTTGTAACAAATATGTAACTGATGTAATTCTAGCAACATATTTCACACCATCAGCACATATTTTGACCAGAAAAGGGGAAAGATACATTGAGATCTTGAAAAAAATACATTAATTCGTAAAGTATTGAAAAAGTGACTAAACTGAAGTGTGACATGTGTTATCCAAACCTGGGTCTCTGGGTTGAGTGGCAAATTGAATAACCCCACCACTAAACCGTCCTTCAGACCTCCAAATGTCAGCTTTCTCACCCTGTGAAAGAAAATCTGAATTACATGGACACAAATCAGTACGCATGAAACCAGAGAGATGAAAAATCATGTTCCAGGATATGAATCAATAGATCAGAGGTCATTACTGCCTTGAGCCTACGTTGCGCAGTCTGTGTTTACATGACACAGACAGGATCTTAGAACCCCCAAATTAGTAATTACCACTTTAACTATTGCTTACAAGTGACAAACATTTGGAGTCAATCCAGATCTGAACCAGAAATATTTGTTCATTACCTTATTTAGATATGTTATATCTTGATTAAACCAAAACACATCACATTGGAAAAAGAACAAATGGGAGGCACTCTCTTGATATTTTCAAAAATAAATATGACTAAATAATCCAGATGCAAATATTGTTTTGCATTAAGGCACCAATTTCATGTATGAAACCAATTTTCAGCATTTACAGAGGTATTCTGAGCCTTGTACCATCCCTCAGTGTCAAGATCCTCTGTTGGGTTGCTGTGATTGATATTTTATTGAATGCTATTTTATGTATCATACTTTATTGATTATTGTTTATTTAGACAAAAAAGAAATAAGAAGACATCACCTAGGGCCGTGTGAACTTTCTGTGGGTATTTTCACAGTTTGCTAATGTTTTAAAGAAAAATATTTACATGATTAATTGAAAACTAATCTTCAAACTGTGAATTTAACAAAAATAATTAGTTGCAGCTCTCATTTAAAGCCTACAAAACGAGCATTGTGGCTCGCAGCCTCGGCCTTCTTAAGCAGCACTTTAAAGCTTAACTAAGCAGGATTTAAACCTCCCTTATCAGCCTCAAGTGGCAATTATGCAGAGGAAGTGATGGCTGTTGCTGCTGCCAAAAGACTTGACAGAGCATCTTCACCCCTACTTTTGGTGCTTGTAGTATACAATTTAATAATGTCACATTAGCTCTATGTTTTCTGAGTGACATATTTTAAAAAAATACTCATGAGGATCGGCCTTTCAGGACAGCCAGGTACAGCTCTGGAGGTAAGGTGAGGCGAGTGTCACAAGAATCTCAAGAGTTAAAAATTCATATCTGAACCAAGCTTTAGATGATGAAGTGCTCTGTATTCTAAAATAAATCCTGATCAAGCATGCTGTACCCAAAATCTCCTTGCTATTGTCTTGGTTGATGCAGATTGCTGCAGTGTCTTGTAAATGCATTGCTTACACCAGGGGTGTCCAAACTTACATAAAAGTATAGGAGGGGCTGGGCCACTTACTAGAAATTAGGTATATAACCTTAACTTTACTGTATTAAAGTTAGAAAAATCACTTAAAAGTGGTCAAATGTGTTATATTGTTGAATATAATTAGAGACAAAACTGCCTTCATCACAGCTTTCCATGAATGGATCTTTATTGATTTATTCAGAAAAAGCTTTGGTAGCTCATTCTCAGAACAGCAGCCTCAGATTTCTTCTTAGACAGAAGATTTACAGCACAGAGAAAAAAAACAATAAAGGGGAAAATGGGACGGGTACATTTCAAGTTTGTTATTTAAGTTATTAGGCTTAGCAACACATCTATTAACGTCCGTTTGAAACGATTATAAACATTGACAGACTGAACTGGACTTAATAACAGGAGTCCATATAATTTTAGTAAATTATTCTGGTGAGTATCAGCTGCGCCAGGTATGTAAATCGGGCCATCCAGCTGCGGTACTGATCGCCACTCGTGGCAAAAATCCAGACAAATGTCACTATATCAAGGAGCAGATCTCCATCAGATGAGATCAGCTGACTACATGTGCGTGCACTGTGCATATAAAGAGAGTGGTGCGCAAAAGCAGGGTAGTGACATAATTGATGCGCATTATTGATATTTGAAGCATGTGTACCTGCACATTAACACACGGGTACTGTGGAATATATTTTTACTCACCTAAAGCGCTCGTGCTCTCGTCTACTCCCCGCAAAAAAATTAGCAGCTCTACGGAAGAGGATTAGGGCCACAGGGCCATTAAAGTCAGAATTCTGACTTTAATCTCAGAATTCAGCCACAAAGCCACAAAGAGCATCAAAGTGTATCTCTTTGTAACCAATTTCATGGTAGAAACTACCAGCAAGCTCCAGCAACCAATTGTTAACTTGTCGCAGAATGCACACTTTTCCCCCTGTGACTTCTGATGATGTGTCTTTTATTGCTCTGCTAAAATTAGCCCATGGCTAACACAGCAGACTCCCTCTATCCATTTTTGTTTGCTTATCCAATTCAGGGCAGTGGAGCCTATCCCAGCTGTCATAGGGCAAGAGACAGGCTGGACAGTCTGGTGTGAATCAGATTGGAGATGTAAATGTGAGTGAATGGTTGTCTGTGTGTACGTGCCTGGCCCAGTGACCAGATTGGTAACCTGTCCAGGGTTTGAGTCTTGAATCTCCAGTCTGGTCCAGCAGATACAGACAGACAGCCTTTCACACTTATGGTCAAGTTATAATCACCAATTAACCTAACCCATGCACGTTTTTGAACTGTGGGAACAAACCAGAGTACCCAGAGAGAACCCACATGTAGACACATGAGGAACCCAGACTAGTTTCAAATCCAAAGCCTTCTTGTTTTGAGGCATGAGTGCCAAACTTCATTAGAAACATTCCTGATGAATACTAATTAATGTGTCTGACTGAATAAGCCCTATGCAATGATATATAACATATCATCAATTAAACATGAAATTAAATAATGTTTGAAACTTTTTTCGCTACTTTGCAGTAAGTGCTGTGGCAACTAGCTTAGATAAAATTAGCATCACAAGAATGTAACCCGCCTTAGGAGGAAACAAAAGCTTAAAGGTACAGTCAGTTTTTAATTATGTCGTCCAAGAAACTGATGCATTCTCATAAACTTAGATTTAATGTATTAGAAATACATAGGAGTTGGTGCGGGTCTGTGAAACCTGCCATCATAAATGTGTTGTGGCCAAGATGGACATCACCTTTCCGCCTAATTACGTTTTATGTATTTGAACCAGTAACAAGTGTAGGTAGTGTTTATGTGCCATAGAGGCAAATTTGAATTAATCGAGAGTTCTAAAAATCTGATAAACAGTTTGATTATAGTCTCACATCTTATGACAGTTTATTTACTAAGCATCCAAGTCCTCCACTTCAAAGAAAATTTCCAAGTCCTGATGTAGGTCTTAAGCAGGTCCACTTTTTTACAGCTGGGATTTAAGTTTCAGCCATAGCCGCTCTGAATTCTCTTTATGTGTTACTGGAACATAAGAAACCTCGTCTGAATCTTTTTTTGGAGTCGGGGGAACGAATAAAACTGTGGCAGCCTGTTCTGCCACATCGTCTCACTCTGGTTGGCACACGCCTTCAGCACAGGGTGCGACTTCTCTTCTCTCGACGAGTAGACGGGTGAGACGGGAGGGCCCCGGTGAGCGATGATGGGTGCCCGGCTGATGGACAGAGGTGTTAACCCCGTGGTCAGGCAGGGAGAGATAGTGGCGTTCTTGTTTACACAAACTGAGGCCGGATTGTCACCTTGTCTGTCAGTGAAAGAGCCTATCTGCCTCTTCTTATCTCGCTGTGAGACAACCAGCAACTCAGCTGCAGAGACCTGATGTAGCTTCATCACCATAAATTGTTTCCCTTAGCCATACCATTGCTGTTTTTCCTGTTATTTTTCTGTCCAGTCCGCTCAGCTCCTTTCAACTCGTGGGTTGTTTTCACATTTGGTTCATTACCACATGCTTTAGCCGACCATGACCCTTTGTTCCCGTGTGTCCATCGTGCATTGTGAGATTACAAAAATAATCAACAGCAACGACACGAACGACAAAACTCGTGGGATCACAGATATTTGTCTGATTCAAAAATTCTATGGAGCATTTATTTCAATGTTGAACAGCGCTAAACATCAGCAAAAGTGAAAGGACATTGACAGTATGCTTTTCTTGTCCAATTAACACATACAGCTATTTGTCAGATTCAACATGGCCACTCAGGGAGCGTGATATCATCTGCAAGAAGTACGGCGAGCAGGTTAAAACGAATGACAAATAAAGCTCTACAGGAAGGAAGCACACAAGAGTAATGAAGCGCACACTGCATGAGAAGAGTTCAAAAAGCCCGAGGACATAAGGAGGCTGTGCGGATGTGCCATTTTAGTGATGGACAGCTACTCTAGATATAAATTTCAAGGACTGAGGGGGCGAGAGCAGCAGAGAGAGGAGAGAAGAGTAGTCCCGGGAGGTAAACATTTTCATAAATTGATGACTGCTATTGTAGGAAGCAAAAAGTAGAGGAGGAAAGTGATGAGTAGAGAAAGAAGAGGATTTTGCAAAATTGCTGAGGATTTTCCCTCTTATTTGTCCATTAAAAGAAACACAAGAAAAAATGTTGTCAATCACAGATTGGGACTTCCCATTTGAAACTGAAAAGCTGTGTGCGTGTTTGTGTGCACATAGTGTCAAAAGATAAGACAGCAACACAATGCAGAAAGCAGAGAACAAGAAGAGTGTGCAGTCGAGCTTTTTGTTTGTCTGTTTTCAGTTTTGTTTGCGTTCGTCTATGAAACTACTCAAACAAATATCGCAGCTTGCCTGTATATCACTAACAGCATACACCTGTTATTTCGCTGTCACTTAAAAAGAATTTAAAAACAGAAGCAAAGACTGAGTTAGATACATACCTTCGTATGTCTTACTGACTAAAACTCAGTAAAAAGAAAAAAAAATCTATTTTATGTCTTTTTCAAACCATGAAGAGAAGCTGTATTGATTCTTGTTAGGAAAGCAGGTCACAAACAGCAAATCGTTCAGCGTGTTGCATTCTGACAGATTCAGCAAAGCAGACAAATGTAATGTGCCAAACTCCAGGTGTTCAAACTCTAGAGACAGCAACGCTTGCACCTCTGAAATTATACATGTGGCTTGGAGCTAATGCAAACAACAGCATGGTAAAACAAATTTGCTAAAAATGCTAACGTGGGATTTCTGGAGCCACATTATGCAAATTCTCATGACCATTGATCAACAACCACTGACCACTGACCACTGGTTGTTGATCAATGGTCATGAGAATTTGCATAATTACGATTAAGGAACTGATCTCCCAGCCTATTGTTCCTTCAGTGGGCTGGTTTCAGTCATTATGCAAATGTACTGTTTATAGGATTGGGGAAACCTGCAGTCAGCTGAGACTGAAGAAGTCACTTGGATGGATGAGTGACGAAACGTTTCTCCCACAAAACGCTACGTCCAGATGAACAGAATCAACTTTTGGAGATTTACTTTCCTGGATGATTGAGAATGCATCAAGACGTAATGTTAGAGACAAACTTTTAAAGACAAATCTCTATTTCAAACCTACACAATACATAAGCTCTCCATCCCCAACTCTGTGAACTACAGTGCTACGGTGCTATGATGAACACAAAAGTAGCAACCATGAGAGGCACCTATAGCTACATAATTTATGTACATGGATTTAGAGTCTGAGTCAACAAAAAAGATGTATGCCTTTACTACTTGTACTTATTTACTGATATAGTTTTCATCATGGCCTCCTACTAATATTTGGTGTTTCCCCATCGATGCTGTAACACAGAATGGAACAAAAGGAAAGTTGATTTTGAGAAGGTAAACTGAGATTAAGAAGAACAATGGTCACACGGGTTAGATGCTTCTCTACCACTCTTCCGTGTTTCCAAAAACTTCCACAGTGACTTTGAGCATGTCAGGTCTAAACCAGGTGCATCCATCAAAACCAACGTCAATGTCAGCCATTTGTCAGATACGTGAAATATAAAATGATGTGCTGTTTTAAGTGGAAAAGATATGATTTACTGCCTGACACCCTGATGTGCTGCCTGATGTTTGAGCACAATGAATGTAGTTGGGCCTGAAATAGAGAATCCCGTCCACTTTCATTTAGTGAAACATTGGTGTATGGTGATCAGTAGGAAACGCTCTCCTCACACAGAACATGACAGTAGAAAACTTGAATGGAATTCCACCCGCTGTGGCTGACAATACACACCACGAACCAGCTTCCTACTGCTCCAGTCAAAGAACTCTACCTTCCCAAATAATTAAAATCAAATAAAACAGTGCCACTAGCTTAGAGGTAGGTATAATGTTAAAAGTCTGCCCCCACCCCCCACTCATATAAACCTGTGCTGGTGGTAGTTTAAAATCTTCAAAGTGCAAGTGAATGTACCATAATTTTAGTATGGCATTTCAAAGCATGAATTGATCTAGGCTACGTCCACACTTACACGGGTATTTTTGAAAACGGAGATTTTCCGTTTTCGTTTTAAAAAATAATCCCGTCCACACGTAAAGACAGAAATGAAGGAAAACGCTGCTAGGAACATGCCAAAGCAACAGGTGGCGATATATTCCTAACCGTGCAGAAATGTTGGCCAATCAGAAGTCTAGAAGCCTCAACAGGAAAAAGTAAACAAAGCTGGGGCATAGATGCAGAACCGAGTCGTATGTGTGGAGGGACAGTAACTGTGTGTGTATATGTAAGCATTTAAACACTGCAGAGAGTACAATTAACAGTAACAGTACTGTAGAAATTCATTTCACCGAAACAATAACGTGGCGCACAGTGTGACGTCAAAAAATGCGCACACCTTTGACGCTGCGTTTTCTCCGTTTTTCTCGTCCACACGTAAATGCAAAAACTGAGTTTTCAAAAATATCCACCCTGGCCGGAGTTTTTAAAAATCTCCGTTTTCAGTGACCGAAAACGCCGTTTACGTGTGGACATAGCCCTAGCCTCAACTCAAGATTGAACTTTGACATGTAAAATATAAAAAACTGTTAATGTCTGGCTGACTTTAAAACAAGGATGTGACCTGTTGTTCAAGAACTATTGATTGTAAGGAAGGTACAGGGAGTTAACAATATCCTTGTATAAGAAAGAAAAATGCTAGAGTGGAGCTTACCAGGTACAGCAAGCCTATTCAAATGGCGGCCCGCGGGCCAAATGCGGCCCAGAAGCAACCTGCGAGTGGCCCTGCCTGTGGTCCTGGCAGAAACACAGAAAACGCAAAAAAATAATTAATTAATTTTTTAAAAAATTAAAAAATTCCTACAGCGTAGAGTAGACTGTGAATGCAACATTCCTAGTAGCCTAGCAATATTTAACCCACAATGCACCGTGATGTAAACATATTAAACAATCATCGTAATATATGATGCGACAACAGCATGTCTTTCTCACTCCAAAAGCGCAAAATTGACAATGAAAACTGTCGGTTTAACCCTGCCTGGACTGACAAATACTTATTCATTTTACCAAGTTTAATAATATTACAACCGGAGTTGTACTACCATGGTGAGGGTCCTGTACAGCCCAAGAGACAGCTGCAGCATCTTCCCTTCGTGTTTGTTTCTTGGCGAAGAAGAAAAGGCCTTTCACAGATTCTGAAACGGTGAAATATTGCATGCTGGCTGTGGTGGATGCGGTGAAAAGTGATGAAAAAATTAAAGTAAGTGTGACATCTGCTATTAAAAACGTACCCCTGTAGGACAGTTCAAATATTAGTAGAGTTGAAGTTCTGGCGTCAGACGAGTTTGAAATGCTGTTAGATGACCTGAAGAAAACTGATGTAATGTCTATAGCAGGAGATCACAGCTCACGGCTTACTACCGTTAGAGGGACACACAGCTGG
The DNA here is from genome assembly GCF_963576455.1 of Neolamprologus multifasciatus. Lineage (NCBI taxonomy): Eukaryota > Metazoa > Chordata > Actinopteri > Cichliformes > Cichlidae > Neolamprologus > Neolamprologus multifasciatus. The sequence goes on from NC_140459.1 coordinate 25,753,816, forward strand.
CGAAATAATGTTTGAGAAGATTTAAGCTCTTTTTGAGGAAAATGGTCTGGATATGTGTGTCTGTATACTTGTGACGGATGGGGCTCCATCCATGGCAGGAAAAGTGAGTGGTCAGCGAAATATTTATTTTAATTTGAAAGGGAATTATCAAAATGTTTTTTGTTATTATTATTATTATTTCAAATGTGCAAAAAATAGTTTAGTTATAGCTCCCTTTTTTTAAAATGGACCTTTTGGTGTGCATTTGTGAGAGGTCACCAGATTTACAGGGGAAAAGGAATAAAAAAAATTACTTGTTTTTCAATACAGTTGTGTGGATTTGAAATTGATTATGATCTGCTGCTTACTGGCTTCAAAAAAAATAAAAAATCTGGCCCAGATAAATTCCTCGGTTTGAAAATCTGGCCCAACTAACTTCGTAGTTGAATAGCCATGAGGTACAGTATTGTCTGTATCAGCTTCTTTTCACAACTAGCAGAAGTAGAATTACCATTTCCAATTTCTCCATAAAGGTGCTTTCAGTTACTATTACATTTGCCACCTGGTCAGTCAGTGTTCTCAATTTAAAATGGGTCTATAAAAATCCAGTCATGTGATCACGTTTTAAATGTGACATTTAGAACGTTTTTGCTCAGAATGATACAAAATGCTATGTGGGAGTAAACAGCACAATAGACTGCAGACAACGGAAAATGTGATGGTGGTAAAAAGCTTGATTGGCCTCTAGTAGTCACTAATGATGCTGCAATTTGGCTCTTTTACAAACTAATTTACAAATATGTATAAAATTACTTTTCATGTTCCCAAGACCCTCAGAACATACCAACTCTGCTTTTTAAACTCTGCAACCCGAGTCTCGCTACACAACTGAATACAGTAGGCCTAATATAGGAATTAGGTAATGGTTTAGCTAATTGAAATATGTAATTATATGGGCCAGATCATAAAGATCAGAGTTTTGATCTGAAATATTGCAGAAAGTAACCTATCAAATAAGTAGGCTTTACAGTTTGAGATGAATATAAATTATAGAAGTGCAAGCTTAAACCTTACATTAGTTTGATTAAAAAGAAAAAACAAGATAGGGATAATCAATTAAAGTTATGAGGAACTAAATGGAAGGCATTCTAAATAAAAAAAATAGAATGTGTTTGAATAGTGTGTCATATTAGAAAGGAGTAAAGCATCATAGGTCTGAAACCAAACATAGGATTCAAATGCAAAACTCGCTCAGTTGAGTGCTTTTATTTACAGTGAAAAAACACTTCAAACAGAAGATCAACACTAGTGAAGGTCCTGGGATTTCTGCATGATAGAGTCATCCACAAATCCACACAGATGCAATAATTCACTCCCAAGAACACAAAACAACTCAGTGTTCTTTGGTCAGGGTCTCTTCAGCAGAAGGAAACAACAGGTAAGACAAGAAGCGCATACACAGAGATAAAAGAGCCACACTCACTGTTTTTAACCACAATGATCCAGGGAAGACTGAAGGTCTGCCTGTAGTTAACACAAATGAGAATATCGGGAACAGGTGTGTGATTGCACAAAGTGCGTGGAAGCAGAAGATGGGAACCAGTGGAAGGCCCTGCTTCTGAACCAAAACCAACACACACACATGGTAGAGGAGAAAGAGAGACTGCTGAGAGGAGTGAAACACTGAAAATGGTGAGCCAGCATGCCGAGGACAGAGGGATGATGAAAGGCTGCCTGAATGACTGGACAACCAATTAGTTAGAAGAGAGGTTTTTGACGGGAAACTAAAACAAGTGTTTTTGCACACTGTCTTCCAGAAAGTTTTTTTTTCTTTCGGTCCATGGCTATGTCAAAATAAACATCTCTCCTCTTGACCACTGCCCCGTCTCTCTACAGCCTAGCTGTGAGCAGTGCAACACTGCAAAACACACACAGATACTGTTTTTACCTGTGGGCCAATGTGCATCATATTTTAGCTGAGATGGCATTTAGCCAGGTCCACAGGGTACTTGTGTTCTTGTTGCATGCTTCATGCCATCTCCATCACAAAACACAAGTGGGAGTTTTTCCCTGCTGCTCACCTGGGCACAACACTGGCCAATGAATACTTTCTGTCTTTGTCGACACTGCCCACTAAAGCCACACGTGGGCAGTTAGACTCACCTTTTCCCAGCTGAGTGTCGAGGTGGCTGTTAATACATATGCCTCAAATGCAACCAAGTAGTATTTGGTGTATTATAGCTCTTAGTTTTAATCTTCACAGTCTCCATCCAGTCCTTTTTTTGTTATTGTTTATTGCCCACAAACTTCCTGGCAGTTTAATAGCAGAATTTTTATCTACTCTTCTTTTAAGTTATGACAGAATTATACTTTGTGATTTTAGCATTCAAACAGGGATTTACCCTTTAAAAACACTGTCAAAGTCAGCCCATCTTGCACCTCCAATAATTTAAATGTCTCAAAATTCTATGCAATATATGATAGCAAAATATCATATGTATCTGATTTTATCAGATCATTTTATCATTTTAATAACCTGGCCAATTGTTTTAACAAAGTCTGCTTTTCTGCACTGAATTTTATTGCTCTGCCAACAGAAGGGAGCTGTAGATAACTCACCCATGCTATTTTAAAAGTCAATACATTACATCCCCATAAAAGAGTTTTTATTTGAATACAACAATACGATAATTAATGCCAGATCACCGTATTTTTCTCCCATCTTATTTTATCTCAAAAGCATAACCTTACATTTTTATTTATGTCATCGATGCCTCAGTTAAAACTCTAAGTGTGACACATTTCAGTGTTTCTCATTCATTACTGGGTAGTGTGAAACAGTTTCACCTTGTTACCTTGGTTACTTAGAAACTGTTTCACACAAGACAGTTTCCTTTAGCTTCTTGATGTACTACCTATAGATTTTTAGTTATGAATTGGGGTCAGCCAGCTGAGGATATGTCGGCCAATTTCCACTGGAAACTTTTGGTTAAACTGTCAGCAAGGAATTCGCATTTGCACTGTAAAATTTTTACATAACTTTAATGCACATAAAAAACAGCTGCTTGTTTGTAAAGTTGTAAAGTAATTTGTCTAGTGTCAATTATATCATCACTTATATCGTTATCGCAAATTTTCAAATGTATATCGTGATAAATATTTTTGGTCATATCGCCCTGCTCTAATCGTGGGTACATTAGAAGTAACTGCCAGTACCATTAACTCTGGGATTACACCAGACACAGAGCAGGAGATCTTTAGTACTGAAAATCGACCTGATTCTCTATAGTGCCCCTTTTCATTTGCTCTATAAAATCTGGTGTGGCTTCCATAAAAATGTTATCCTGAGACATTTTAACAACACGAAATGCACGGACAATTCTGTGATGTATCTGTAAAAACCATGTGATGCATGCAGTTTTATGCCAGCTCCAGTTCTGCACTGGCATCTGAGGACAGCACAGCCATGTTTGGCGTATTCCTAAGAGAAGCATATTTAAGTCACACCAAGTCCATGACTGACACATGGGCCACAAGCTGCAGCTTTAACAGTACTGCCGACTTAAAGGGTCTGCAGTAATTGTGATCTTGTTTTATTTTTACCAGGAAAGTGTCAAACACTTAATCTTAACATGAAAAATTGACAGAGATTTAAGGTGGAGGTGAAATTAAACAAATCACTTCAACCCCACAATATAATCCACACCTGTCTATTATGAGTGATTATTGGTGTACTATGCGAGAAAGACATACACCTGGTGTTCCCTCCACACACATACATACAGATACACTGCCACAAGGAATTGATATTTTTAGTCATGCTATTCGATCAGCTTGGCTGGCCACTATGATGAGGCGAGGGAGATGGAGACTGATTCCTTTCATAGGTCAGCAGACTGACAAAACCCAGTGTCCCGGTCTGGAACTGGGGAACTGTCTGCTTGCTGTGGCTTGTGTGGGCTGCCTCTGCCTGTCTGGAAGTGATCTGTATTCACCTCGACATTGTTGTGGCCGCTTCTGTTTAATATGGGCCTGCTGTAGTCTCCCCGCCATCACCTGGCATTGTAGAGTTGATTCTCAGCGTGTGTTTTTATCAACACCCCGAGGGGGACATGTAATTGCTCAGTGCTGATGAGAACAGCTCCGGCTCAGAGAACCATCTCATACCACAATTATGCCCATGGAAGTGCAGCTAAAAAAACCAAAAAAACCCAGTGAATATAAAGAAACTAACAGTGCGACATGATGGGAGAAAGTCTATGGCCTTACCTTCTCCTGCTGAGCTGAGCCAGGGCTGAAAGACGACAAAGTCAATCATCTCTTTGGGGATAAAGAGTTTTTAAGCTGTTAATCCTCTGTCTGTGGATGATTGAGGTGAATATCTGACATTTGAAGCCTTTTATGTTAAAGTTACCAAAGCTTACAGTTGTATGTGCATGTGTTCTGTGGCAGTGTAGCATTAACAAGACAATAAAGGTAGCAAACTTTCAAAGTGGAACTTCCTGTGTCCCATGTGTTTGTGTGAGAGCTTTACACACATAAGCAGAAATGCGAGTGGCGCTCTCGCCAGGACGGTGACAGCTTGGCGCTCCTCTGCTTATGAAAATAAATGCTGACGAGTGTTGAACTGGCTGAGACACTGGGGTGTCGGGCAGGGAAGAGAGATAGCTCTCTGGGGGTGACAGGCCGACGTGCCTGGTTTGCATTGAGATGCATGACGCAGCCCTACGTCTCAGCCTTCCTATTCAGCTTCAGTGTCGTCCCCCCCCCCCAAAGTTGCTCCCTCCTGGGGGGAGGTGACTGGTTCTTGGATCAGAGCTGAGGCCAGGGCAGATGAGGCTCAGAGCCAAGGCAACATGTCCCCAGTATTCCACTTTGACAACTGCTGATTTTCGGCCTCATGGTGGGTTTGCCTCCCTGTGAAGCTTCAGTCCAGCTTTGTTTTGGTCAGTAATAGCACTTTCATCTGACATCTGTCGCTTTTGCTTTAAGGCTGTCTTTGCATGAGAGTGATGTTTTTTTCTATGTGACCTCAGCATTTGAATATTATGGGAATATTTTAAGCGGCACACTGCCTGCTAGCTTCCTTAACATTCCCTTGAAATTTTGTTGACCCATGGTATTATTTATGTAAAACATAAAGTTATGCTACTACTTCACAATCCAATTCTGCTGTTAACCAGTGATACAGTAAATGTCACATTTAAAAACAAGAACACATGCAGGACTGTTTAGCCTTTGTATCAGTAGAAACTGAACTATTTAAACAAAATGCATTATCTTATGAAGTCAGATACAGAGAAGCACTGTACTTTACTTTTCATTTGTATTTTTGCTTGTATTTATTTATGGTTTATCAAGATTGTTTCACTGAAAGTATGCTGACTTAGTTATTTGCAGTTCGTGTTAGTACATACACATGGGTGAATGAATACGTAGGTCAGTGGATTGCTTTAACATTATCATTATGATTATTATGATTATTGATGATTATTTTTTATTTTTTAGGCATTTCTTATTTTTTAGGCAGGACGGTGGCACGGTGGTTAGCACTGTTGCCGCACAGCAAGAAGGTCCTGAGTTCAATTCCAACATCAGGCTGGGGTCTTTCTGTGTGGAGTTTGCATGTTCTCCCCGTGTTTGTGTGGGTTCCCTCCGGGTACTCCGGCTTCCTCCCACCGTCCAAAGACATGCAGCTTGTTGGGATAGGTTAATTGGAAAATCCAAATTACCATCAGGTGTGAATATGTGAGTGCGAATGGTTGTCTGTCCCTGTGTGTTGGCCCTGCGACAGACTGGCGACCTGTCCAGGGTGTACCCCGCTTCTCGCCCTATGACAGCTGGGATAGGCTCCAGCACCCCCCGCGACCCTGAAAAGGAGAAGCGGATGGATGGATGATTATTTTTATTACTACTTGCCAGTTTATTTCCAATCAAAAGACACCATTTCATAGTTTGCTTTTTTTTTTAGACTTCTTTAAAGTAGCTGTTTTATGACGATTGTGTTTATGTGGTTAATCATTCAAAGTGAGATCAAATTCACTTATGTAGAGAAAATAGTGGGTTTAAAGTTACTGGTCACTACAAGGTCCTTTTCTTTGACAGCACTGCACTTTTTTCAGGACTCATGCTATCTTAGGATTGCTACCTGGTGCATTTCAGTATCTGTAATGAGTGCTGAAAAACTCCCAAACAAAATTTCCAGTATCTAAAATTGTGACGTAGGCATAACAAAAATGTATGTTTTATCATGTCTCATTATGAATTCTGGTTGGAAAATTTGCATTCTTCTTTGCAGTCTCTCCTGCTCGTTGCTAATGCAGTTAAACTGGACTGCTGAAGGGTATTATGCTGATTTTACTGCATATTGTGCTTAAATGTATCCTGACAATTGTTGCCAATATGGTAAAACTTTTATCATACTTTAGTGCATGTATGATTGTATCTTTTTCCAATACCCCTGGTTAAACCTTTGCTTTTCTGTTACTGGTTGGTTGGTTTAGCATCTAGACATATTTGTTCGGGGTTTAAATGTCATAATTACTAGACAAAAAGAACTGAAAATCAGGAAAATAGTGCCTGGGATTTCGGTAAGTATAAGCTGTAAGGCTTTTCAGCACAGACACCAAGCAGTGAGGCACCAGAGGACTGGTTGGTGCAGTTTCACTTGAGTACTTGGCCACATATAAGGCACCTAATTACCACCACAAGGGTGACAACAACCTGCCAAAGAATGGGGATTTTAAATCCTGAGAGGTGTTGAGCTAATGGAAAACAGGTGAGCTGGCAGGACCACGAGGCTGAACCAGGAGGCAGGAGCGACGCCACCTGTGGGTGGGCCAGAGAGCCAGAGTCCTGCCTAGACTCCATCTGACAGCAAAGGGAAATTACAGAGACAGGGAAAGAAGACAAAGGAGACAATCACATAAAATGATTTGTGCCAAAATACACGCTTCCAAGATATTAACCACATGCATCCCATGACAGTGAAAACATCAAACATCAATTTTTAATTGTGGTCTTGTGGAATATTTCAGATGTTGGACTCTGACAGCTGTGCTCATTGAAAAATGGCCTCACATATGTTTGGATGTGGCAGTGAGTGTTTCTTTACAAATTTATGATTTTGTTTTTATCATTAAAATCTAACACTTTTTTCATAGATTTGCTAAAGAAACTAGTTAACCTATCCTCCCTACTGTGGGAGTGTACAAATGCAGCCAACAGAAAATGTGGGAACAGGGAAAAGCTTCTTAGTGTGAGGCAACAGTGCACCACATTTTTCACCATTGATTTAGCAACAATTAGACACCAGGATAGCACACCCATGAGCTAACTGCAGAGATTAGGATAACAATTGTGCATGCAGTAAATATTTTATTGACTGGTTTTGTTCATTCTTTCAAAATGTGTCACTCAAACGACCCCTATACACCCTGACATGTGCAACGCCTGCTTTACTCAAGCACCAATAAGCATCAGTACTCTTCTCACAGTGACTGCCTTTAACACGTTATTCCCACCGCGTTTGTTTCCCTAGCACAGCAGTTCCATTTTTTTTCTTGACACAGAATAAATTCCCCCTCAAATCTCTGTCAGGTTAATTGGAAAATTGATGTGTGGGAATAAAAAACGTTGTCCACCAAATGCTCCATAATTACAGTGTTGAATCAATACAACAGAGTAATGAGAGGCTTTTTTTTTATTTCTCACTAACTGAACTACACTACAAAAGGTTGGAATTGTGCCACACTCAATAAAAACTCTACTACTTACTTTTAAATGTCCTCTTGACTTGGCTGTGATCTGAACTGAAGGCTGAGCGAAAGGTCAGTTCAGAGATGTCAGTTGTATTTGGAACTTTAAGAGCTTTGCTGGAGAAAAATCAAACATTTTTGGTGTAAAAGATCAAACTACAGCATGAATTCTGAGGGCTACAGTAGACTGTGTTGAGTATGATAACACAGCTTTAGTGCAACAGCTATTGAACGTACACACTCTGCTACTATAAAAACATAAAAAAACCCAACAATTATCTGTATAACATATTTCAGATTCTAACCAATGGATGAGACTTTTGACTTGTTTATGTAGGCCCGTTTGCATCTGGACTCATGTGGTCATTTGCTATGACTTATATACACATTAAGGCTTAACAATTCACCAGACTGTTTATCCACTGAGACTTTGTACTGTTTAAAGAGTTTTGAGTCACCACATCTATTTGGAATATGTAATTTGTGTATTTGTACTACCTGTATTCAAAAACATACTGAGTGCAATCACTCTCAGACAGATTGACTAATGTTTGCAGGTAATTAGCGTCTAATTTAAAAATGCAGAGAGATTGCCAGTACGTTGTAATCAATGCCACTATGCGCAGATGATCCCAAGTCATCTGCCGGGCCTCTGTTTGTCGTCACTATTTGGGGAGATATTTCACAATTTCATTCAAATTTCTGCATTTATATTCAAAGTGTATTTTTGTGTGTGTTGACAGCAACATATTTGCAAAAAACTGCACCAAATTAGCAATTTTTGCTAATATATCAATATTTTATCATAAACAGATTGTATACATTTGTCAACTTGATCCCATTCATTTCCAAACTCATAGCAGACTGATCACAGGCAGACTTTATCTTATTGGACTAAAGTCGCTTTGAAGACCTCAACTGACTGTAAGTAGTTGCAGACTTGTCCTGCAAAGAAACCATTTCAGAGGCAATGAGACTGAGACTGCTACTTTTTTGCACATAGCTGCAATAATTTTGGTTTTGCCAAAATCTGCAACCATTGTTTTTCCGTAGTGTGACTGTTGCAAAGCCAGCAAGGCAAAAGATTATAATAGCAAAGCACAAATTTTTTTGTTAATCAATACTAACTTGGGTTTATTCATCTGAAATATTTGAATGTTTTGTCCCCACGAGTTTGTTTGTAGTCTCACTATCGTTAAGTCTGACGTCACTAGCCGTGTCTGGGCCTAAACTCCGCTGCAGGTCCATATATCAAACGATCACTATGGCATTACTGAGAGTTGAAAAACTGTCTAAAGTCTTTCATCTTTAATAAAATGATCAGCGTTCTGCTCTACCAGGTGTAACAATTGAGTTTAACATTCAGGCATCCATGAAAACGGAATTTATGACAATTAGCGGAGTTAGAAGTTAGCAGGAAGTTAGCTCGCTAGCTTCTATCTAAATACAATATAGCATTTCCTGACTGCGGGGTTTTTGAAACAAATTAAAACGTACAGCTCTGTTATCACTTCCAAAATAAATGAAGACAGAAAACTAAACAGCAGTGACGTTTGTAGGGTTACTGAAGTTTGGCTAGCTGGTATATAATTATGTGCTACGTGACCGCTAGCGACACAGCTATGTTAGCATAATATAAACAAGCTAACTTTTTTTCCACTCGATAAAAGTTAACGTGAGTGTTCTCGGTGGTCAGGAACAAATGTAATCTCATGGCAGGATGCTGTAGAAGGACCAAACTTCAGCCAGGAGAACAACTGAGATAATCCATCCACAATACGAGGTTAGTCATTCATATACTGCTGCATGGGCTGGGCTGTAGTTACATCCTAAGGTTTTAAAAACTGAGCTTAAATAAATGATTAGCGGTAATAAAAGCAGAGGGAGGCCAACAGTGATCATTGCCTGTTTTAGGAGCTTTTTGAGATTAAATAGAAGAAAATACAAAACATTAAACATGTTAACAACACAAAAGCCATATTAAACGCAGGCTACTTTAGGCCCGGAAGTAGGATTCGTCACGTCATCACTTAACGACCGGATAAAGATTTGTATGTTAAACAGAGGTTCTTTTAATGTATGCCAAGTTTGCCTTTGCCAGAATGCCGACTCTTCTATGTTGTTGTTGTTGTTGTTACAATTAAAAAAGAGCAACAAGAGAAGTTACCAAATCACAGACTGAGAACATGTATGAGACATTTTGCAATTGGGTTCGATGGAAAATTCAACACATAAGAAACACTTTCACTGTTGTCGTTTTCAGGAACTGAAGGCTGATGCTAATGTAGCTGAAGGCCATGCTGCACAACACGACAAAGAAATAAGCCTTTTATATACGGCAAATCATGTGGGTCTTTTGACTGGTCATTGTTGCTCAGCTGGAGAAATGGAGGAGCTGGGTGACGCTGTGGCCATGAAAATGGAAAACAGATTATACTGTTTAATATCAAGCACTAAACTCTATCAACCCTTATTATTTGTGTTGGGTAAGTGCTACATTCGAAATAAATAAGTGGACGACTGTATTTTAAGGGTGTTTTGTTTTTGTTTTTTTACTGCAGGGAATATTAGGATTTTAAAGGCTTGTAAAATGGGCCTTGGAAACTGCTGCTTTTATTACAAAAGATAAATTGTGTCTGTCTGACACTAACTTGATGAAATTGTCAGAATGCTTGTAGTGATGAAAATGAATTCACTAGGACCAGTTTGTGGTTATTGACCTGCCTGAAGTGGGAAATTGAGAAACTGCTTTTGAAACTGTTTTTGGCATTTTTATGTTTTTTTTTGTTTTTAATTCTTATTTTTATGTTTTACTTCTTTTCTGTTGCCTTTTGATAGGCTCAACAAAATTTGTCATTGTGTTTATAGGTTTGTTTGCTGCCTTCATGTAGCCAAAGCTAACACTGCTAAACTAAGACTACACCTTTGAGGTTTCTTTTCCTTAAGAATGAAAGATTTTGGAAACTGTTTTCAAAACTTTTTCAACCACCTCAGTTTTTACAGTATGGATCAATTTTCTGTTGACTCTCTTTCTAACCTCTCTTTCTTTCTCTTTCTTGTCAGTTCTGACTGTAATAACTGAAAATAAAGAAAAATAAAAAATAAGTAATAATTGGGGGAACTAAATTGCCCATAAGTGTGAATGTGAATGGTTGTCTGTGTCTGTGTTAGCCCTGCGATAGACTGGTGACCTGTCCAGCTATACTCTGCCTCTCGCCCTAAGACAGTGCCCCCCCACTCCTCTGCAGCCTCTCGCGCACAGGGTAGGGTTTTCAGGTTTGCAGGGACAGATCCAGGAAAGATGCAGATTGCTCAATGATCCAGCGATGAGTAGTGTAGGACCGCTGTCTTAAGTAAAGACAGCAAATTGTATCTATCTTGAGGCGACTTTTGTTGTGATTTGGCGCTATATAAATAAAATTGAATTGAATTGAAATTATTTCTCAAATGTCATCATGAGTCATAAGCCTAACTCAAAACTCTTATTCAACACAGTGTCACAACTTACAGAGAGTAAGTCAACTCTCTGCTGTCCTAATTTGACAGCTCATGACTTTCTTATGTTTTTCAGAAACAGGGCTGAAACACTTAAGACTCAGATTACTCCCTCCTCAAGCTGTTCGTCAGACTACTCAGCTGCTTTGCCTGTTGGTACTGATGAACTGTTCTCTGACTTCTAGGTTGTTTCTCTGTCCGTATTAACTAAGGTTGTAAAAGCAGCTCGATGTAGAACCTGTTCTTTGGAACCTCTACCAGCCTGGGCTATAAAGGAGTTGTGGTCAGTATTGGGACCCTACATTCTGTTTCTTTTAAATACTTCATTGATGACCGGAGTCTTCCCTGAATGTTTCAAATCAGCTGTGGTAGTACCAAGTACCAATACTGGACATTGACATGGTTGCAAATTATAGACCCATTTCACATTTGTCTTTTTTGTCTAAAGTCTTTGAAAAAGTGTTTTTTTAAGCAGCTCACTGAGCATTTGTCAACAAACAATCTGTTTGAACCATTTCAATCTGCTTTTAGACCAAATCACTCCACAGAAACAGCTTTAGTCAAAGTGGTAAATGATCTGCTGGTAAATGCAGACAGCGATCGCACTTCAGTTTTAGTACTGCTGGATCTAAGTGCTGCGTTTGACACTGTGGATCACTGTATTTTATTGGATAGGCTTGAACATTTTATTGGAGTTACAGGAAATGTTTTTATCATGGCTGCGATCCTACCTGTCTGGGAGGTCTCAGACTGTTCGTTTTAATTATGATCTCCCCGAGACCTGTGCAGTGAAGCATGGGGTCCCTCAGGGCTCCGTACTTGGACCGTTGCTGTATGTACCTGCTGCCTCTTGGTGTTCTTTTACGTTCTTTTAATGTAACTTTTCATTGTTACGCTGATGACCTGCACCTTTATGTTCCTCTAACCATTGGAAATTGTGCTGAAGTCTCTAAACTAGAATCTTGTGTATCTGCAGTTAGGGGCTGGTTATCTGATCATTTCTTGCTCCTAAATACTGATAAGACAGAGTTGATGGTCATTGGACCACAAACATTTCAGCACTTGTCCCAAAATTTCATCTTGAAAATTGATGACAGTGCCATACATTTCAGGGACAAGGTAAAAAACTTGGGCGTGTGGTTCGACATGGCGCTCTCCTTCCAGTCTCATGTAAAGGAGATAACGAAGACTGCCTTTTACCATTTGAGGAACATAGCCAAAATCAGACATGTTTTGTCAAGCGACACTGCAGAGGTTCTTGTTCATGCATTTGTGTCCTCACGTATTGATTATTGTAACGCTCTTCTTTCTGGGGTCTACAGATGGTGCAAAACGCAGCTGCTCGCATTTTAACAAGAACTGGTAAATTTGAGCACATCACCTGTTCTGAGATCTCTTCACTGGCTACCTTGTCAGGTTCGAGCAGATTTTAAGGTCCTGCTGCTCACCTACAAGGCTCTAAATGGATTGGCACCTTCATACCTCTCCGACCTTTTACACCTTTATGTTCCATCCCGTGCTCTACGATCTCAGGACTCTGGCCTTCTAGAGGTTCCTAGAGCCAGAAAAAAGACAGTTGGAGAGCGTGATTTTTCTTATTATTGTTATTATTATTAAGTAGGACTCAGGAGTACTGGGGATCATCAGCAGGTGTGGTGACTGAACACAGGGGCTTGGGCCATGGGTGGGAGCCAGTAATGAGCACTGCCCCAGCAGAGGAGAGAGAGACAGGGAGCAGAAAACAAAACATGTCACCTAGCGTGGGGTCAGCCGGCGAGGCATGGGGACCATGACACTCTTTCTCTCTCTCTCTCTTTTTTTTATTGAGCACATTAACCAATGCGTAGAGAGTATTGCATACAAATTTTTTGTAAATGTTGCAGGTGTTGCTTACATTCCATTAGCAGAACAGCGGTTAAAATGTCAACCCACTGTAGACACTGTGATGTGACTGCAGTTAACGCTCCAAACTTTACTTCCCTGCATACCACCCCAGGCATTTGCACTGGTATTTCCCGCCCACCCGCATCACTCGCTAAAAACAGGTGCATGCAGAACTGTGCTGAATACCCAGTGCTTACATAACTGAGCCTATAATTTGTCACCATGCACTATAATAACTGTGAAAAATGAGTGGTCAAACTTTTTTAAATGCATGAAAGTAAGTACTGTTTTTGTGCTGTGTTCTGTACCAATTCAGATTTGTCAAGCAGGCCGCTCTAAATAAAAAATCTGTTGGCTGTGGAGGAAAACACAATCTGGTGTGAATATTTGACCACATGACTGATTAAAAATAGGCCACCCTAACATTAAAAACAGGCTGTTTATACTAAAATGGTAGATGTAATTTATGCAGCGCAGTAACAAGTGGAAACTCAGGCTATCTGCTCTGCTGCCCAGATAAATTATGAAACAGCCGAGACCTTATGTTGACCAGTGACTTATATCTACTGAGCTACTTGTATACAGAACATATTGTGAATAATAAGACCACAGCTAAAGGTCTGACTCAGGAAGCGTGTGATAAAAAGTGCTACCGCAGCAGCTTAGCATCCGCTTGCTCAAAAGCTTCCTCTGCAACCCCCCGTTTACCTTTCCACTCATATTAAATCACTTCAAATGCAACACAAACACCACAACAGCAGCAGCAGCAGTGCACTCCTGGTAGGGTGTCCGTAGCTTTGTGCACCCAAACTAGAACACCATACACCAGGAGTGCACTGGTCTCGATGTACGATAGGATTTAATCTGTGTAATATAGTCCAGTGTTTAAGTAAAATTATAGGAAAACTGGCCAAGAATTCAGTATATACAGATGATCCTTGGTGGTTGTTTTGATTACTTATTATTTAGAACTAATTGATAAAAAACAGGATTTTAAAAGAATATTTTGCTCTGGTTCTCCTGGGAGAATTTTCTATATCAACTTAAAACAATATTGCCACGATAACCAAAGTAGTAAATTTACATGCATATATGTTGCTGTGTGGTATTAAAGTCACAGTGAAGGTTACAAATGATCTTCTTATGGCCCCTGACAGTAGACTTATCTCTGTGCTTGTCATTCTTAACCTCAGTGCAGCCTTCAGTACTGTTGACCACCTGTGATCAGTGCATGTTGTATTAAAGGTACTACGCTGCAGTGGTTTGAATCATATCTGTGTAGATTCCAATTTGTTCATGTAAATGGAGAGTTCCACACATGGAGTTCCACAGGGTTCAGTGCCAGGACCACTTCTCTTTACATTATACATGCTTGCCTTAGTATCATTAGAAGGCATGGCATACATTTTCATTTCTTTACAGATGATACCCAACTTTATCTATCCATGAAGGCAATTATCTTCGTTATGCTGCAATAGGCCTATAGGCTTCTGGGGGCTTCTCATGACGGCCTGAGTGTTTCTTCCTTATTCACAGTTTTTCACTCACTATTTGTTTATACACGACTCTGCATTTAATCATTGGTTATTATTAATTTATGGCTCTCTTCCGCATCAGGTCTTTGTCCAAGCCCGGTCCTGCCAGAGGTTTCTGTCCTGTTTAAAGAGAGTATTTCTTTCCCACTGTTGCCACGGCACTTGCTCATATTGGATCATCTGATTGTTAAGGTTTTCTCTGTATTATTGGTGGGTCTTTACCTAACTATATAAAGCACCTTGAGGTGATGCTGTGATTTGGTGCAAGAGAAATAAAATTGCATTAATAAATACTTTATTTATTAAATAATGAAACTGTAAAATTGAGTTGAATTGAAATTAAAGTTTCCCTTCACCAACTAACATATTAAAGCTTGCACCTGTAAGAGTGTATATATACCTAAAAAGAAATGTGTAGCCTGAGCATGTCAGGTAGAAACGGTGTTAATAGCTGTCCCTAATGGCTCTCCATAAAAAATGAAAATGAATATCTTACATGAACCAACCCATAGTTACATTTTATTAAGTGACCTCTACTGGTCTTAGGAGACATCATCAGTTATTTCACAAATTGCCTCAAAAATATGTTTGCCTTCAAGAAGGTCAGGGTCAATGGGTAGGTCAATAAAATGTTGATGTAGAGGAAGAAAGATGTTCCTGTTGATCATTAGTTTTATGTCTTAATTATGACTTATGATTAGTAGGTCACCACCACTGTCAATGATCCTCTGTATTGAAAGCACCCCTCTGAGGATTTCAAATGATCCTTTAATGCCTTCTGATTCTGGTGTTCAGTCAGGCCTGCTTTTGGCACAGATGATCATCACACTAAAATATTTAAATGTTATATAACAGATGCTTTCCATCTCTACTGAAGACATTCTCACTGTTTTGGTTCTGGAGCCAAACCTTTATCCCTTTTATATTTGCCACGACAGCCAGCTATATTTTTCCTAATGAGGCCTATAGGCTACGCTTGACTGCCTTAGTGCTATTAGAAGAATTTCTTACAGCGCATTGCGGGCAAAACAGTGGTTTTGATTGCTGCTCCAGAAAATGTCACCCCTTTGATCAGGATTATCTTTTGGCAATGTCTTCTTCTGCTTATATCAGCACGGTTCATTTTTTATCCATCCTGATCTGCTGTTACTCAGCTGTGTTTCTCGATAACCATTTAACGTCCTCACTCAGGACAGAGAACTTAAACTTTGTGTCTGTCCCACGCTCCTGCCTGAAAACCTTTGGAGAATGAGGACTTGAAGCCACCTTTACTTTTGAAATGCTCCACCCACACCTGTGAGATGAGTGGTCAACCAAACAGAGTAAAATAAAGTTAAACCGATTTCGCAAGCCTTCAGATTCCAATTGAAATTTCTACAGCATAGTGTAGACAGTGAACGGAACACTGCTGGTAGCTCAGCAGTATTTAAGCCACAGTGTAGCAAGTTGTTGTAAGCAACAAGTGACACAAGTATCCTATGGTGCAACAAGATTTCCTTATAAACCATAAACTGTAAAACTGACAATGAAAACTGTCAGTTTGACCCTGCCCAGACTCACTATGACAAAGCTTTGCACTAACTGACCTGCTGACTTGTTTTAGACTGATGCCAACACACATTAGTTCTCAAACATCAAGAAAGTAGCCGTTATCGTGCTCAGTATGTTTTGGTTCAATATGTGAATTGAGCTTTTCACACACAAATTCAATAAAAAGTTGCACTTGGTTGTACATACAAAGTGGTAGAAAAACAAGCTTTTTGTTCTTTTTTTGTTTCACGCTTTAGTTGACTTGAAAACTGCAACAATAATATAGAAAGCACAAAATTTTCCCCTCCCAAACTCTATTCAGAGGTTTAGTAAAAAACTAAACCAAACCAAAATGTAGGTAAGGACTGGAAACATATTATGTACTGATATGTAAAATCTTAAAATTAAGAGAATGTGTAGTCAAGCACCAACTCAAGGTGTTCGTGCATATTCAAAGATGGTTTTACCCACTCTTTGAAAATCAAATATTATGCACAAAAATGCTGCAGAGTCACACAAACTGTTTTCAAAAATCATCCCTTAGACTCCATCTACTTTACTGAGTTGAATAATTAGTCTAAACACGATACCCAAGTCCAGCGAGTGCCATAGGAAGACAAACAATTAGCCAGTCAACGCCATGTTTGGGACCAACAGTGTCATCAAGTTGTTTACACGCTTTAGTCAGTGGTTAGGGGAAATCACATACTCTTCCCCACAGAAATTAAAGTGGAGACAATGTCTGGGAATGACTGGGAATACTCTGTAACAAGTAGACAATTCTCTCTGATAGAAGAAAAGTTCAAATTAAAATCAATTCATGTTTAAGCCCGACATGAGACTGCAACAGGCCAAAAGAAAGAAAGTGATTTAAACCCTAAAAATAGGTACTTTGGGCCATGTAAGAAGAATAACTCTGTGCTTCTCTGCAGATGTAACAAATTGCTATTTCTGCTGGTGGGTGTTTGCCTAATCATGATCACCAGCTGGGGCTCTGAGCTTACCGCCTTTATAGTTTCCAAGCTACAATACAGGTGACACAGCTGACATGAAATATAGCAGAATTACTGTGAACAAATTAACTGGTTATATAACATGTAATATAAGTACTTTATTGCCGAGCTGTTAACATGAACATGGAGGAAGTTATTAGACTTGAAGGGCATGTGGACCACTATATCACTCACACCAATATATCAATCTCTCCCAATAGTATAAAAAATTACATTGAATTATTACAGCCTAGCAAATGAAGCAGCTCTCCCGTCCTCCCTTCTCCTACTCTCGTCTTAAAATAAATATCTCCTAGACACAAGTTAAAAGCCTTGAGGCCACAAAATCAATTTTTCATAGGCAGGGGGTAATAAAGAG
Organism: Neolamprologus multifasciatus; assembly: GCF_963576455.1. Taxonomy (NCBI): domain Eukaryota; kingdom Metazoa; phylum Chordata; class Actinopteri; order Cichliformes; family Cichlidae; genus Neolamprologus; species Neolamprologus multifasciatus. Next base: position 25,771,367 of record NC_140459.1, read on the forward strand.
TCTTGATCCTGCTTTTCCTGTCTTTGGAGCAGCAACATGGCTCACTACCATCTGAAGCTACAGCCAAGTGGATATGGGCCAGTGCACAAATCTAACAGGTATAGGGAAGAGTTGGCTGCACTTCGCCCTGCAGTTGGTTGTTAATTTTTCAAAATAAAAGGCTGAGTGACCATCACAGAGTTTGCATGGCTATTTATCCACCGACTCCCAAACTATGGCCCTGTCACTTTGAAATGGTCCTGCAGAGAATCAAAGGCCAGAGGATAAAAGTACCTTTCACAGTCTGGGTCATTGCATTACTCAGCCTTTCTAGCTGTAAGGGCTTAGGACTACTTTACCCGAGCTCAAATCAATAAAAGGACCAACAGTCCATTTCACTTTCAGACCAAAAAATGTGAAGACAAGCAGGTATTATATTGTATGCTGTATATTGGGATCATTTTCTTGATGTTGCTACAAGGGTGGTACAACACCAGGTAATGTGAGTGTTTTTTCTAACTCATTTGTGTGGTTCTAATTAACACTGTTGGTAAATCTCCATGCTGGCTTTATTGGCGATCCACAATGCTCCTGTGAGCAGGTTTTCAGAGTTTGTCTCAGAGACTTATGGACTGTGATGTGCTGAATTAAAATAGCAAGTTGTGGTTTCCAAGCTATTATATTATTCACATTTTACTTCTATGTATACACTTTAGATGTTTTAATTATAGTTTGTATTCTATTTTTAAACAATTTATAAATCAGAAAAGTCATATATAGAAAAACGTAATATTATATTAGAAACCGTAGTAGGATTATTCACAATAAAATAACTGTGGTGAACTTATTTTGAGAGCAGCCTTCAGAGCCATGTGCCTATTTTTTAGCTTTGTGGCCTCTAAATGCTAGCTTCAGCTTGAAGAACTCTAATGATAATAATAATAGATTGCATTTATATAGCGCTTTTCGGGACCCCTCAAAGCGCTTTACAATACCACTATTCATTCACACACTGGTGAAGGCAGCTACAGTTGTAGCCACAGCTGCCCTGGGGCAGACTGACAGAAGCAAGGCTGCCAAATCGCACCATCGGCCCCTCTGGCTATCATCAGTAGGCGGCAGGTGAAGTGTCTTGCCCAAGGACACAACGACCGAGACTGTCCGCACCGGGGATCGAACCAGCAACCTTCCAATTACAAGACAAACACCCAACTCTTCAGCCACGATCGGCCCATTGCATTGCAACTCTAGGGCTGCAAGAAAGGTCTACAAACTCTTCCAGTAGCCCTGTTGGTCTTTCCTCCTAAACTAGAGTGAAAAAAGGGAGAAGTTTTCATGTACTTGGTAACTAAATGAAAGGATTATAGTCTGTCACACTTCGGGAATTGAATCCTCCGTGTACATCAAAAAAGAAAAGGGAACCCTCCCAAACAACCTGTAGGCTAAAACAGCATGTCAGCTATCACCACTGGGTTTTTTTTTGCCAGGTTCATCTAAAGCTCCATCTCACAGAGTGACCCTGCCTCAAAATCTGGGTATTATTCCAGCTGATATTACGTCTACTTCAGCAGTTTTCACCTGTTTTGTTCTGTTGGCTTGCAGAGCATAAAAGCCTGTCTGATTTTTTCTTTCACCCAATGGAAAGGGTCACAGGTAGTTCAGCAGTTAGATAAATTACTTATCTTGACGTGAATTGCTGTTTTAAATCTGAATGTACAAATCATATATCAAGCTTTGTATGTTGCTTGCTGAAAGCTATATGCACAAAATATTGGAATGAGTGTCCCCCCTCCCCTCCCATTGGATACTTGGGGAAAAATGAATTGCCATATCTCTACTTCTTCTTCTTCTTCTTTTTCTGACAAGTCCCTTTAGGTATTGCCACAGCTGATCATCCATCTACCTTGCATCCTCCTCTGTCACATCGAGCCCCTACATGTCCTCATTCACTACATCCATTCACCTTCTAGTTGGTCTTCCTCTTTTCCTCCCTCCTGGCAGCTTCATAGTCACCATTTTTTCACCTCTGCACACAAATCATCTCAACTTTGCCTGAAAACTGCTCAACCTGAGCTGCCCACCTGATATACTTGTTTCTAATCCTGGTCATTCCGAGTGAAAATCAAACCATCTTTAAATCTGTACCTCCAGCTCTTTCTATCTTGAAAGTCATAATGTAGATGAATGACAGTTTCAAGAAAAAAACCTGTCAGAACATTTTCAGTACACTTCTTTCTACAAGACTCTAAAATGCTGCTGAAGGCAATAATCATTTGCTCTCCAAAAGGCAGTCCCTCATTTGGTGTTTTGCTGATGGCAGTGGTTTAAATCTCACTTGTCAACACTGTCAAAATCTGATTACTGTGACAGCGCTATCATCCTCCAATGGATCACTCCAAAGTGGGTAGAAATCTTGCCTTATAGGACAAACTTCAGAACTACTGGCCTAATTTCCAGTGACCCTTGCCATCAAATGGCACAAGTGGACCAAAACCATACCACAAAAATGCTTCTCAAAAACTGAGGAACTCATTGTTTGGGTTAAGAGTTGTTGTTTCTGACTTAAGCTGACTTAAATCTGAAAAGTGAGACTGGATCAAATCATCAAGACCAAAAAGACAAGAAGCAGAATGCATTCATAAAGAATGATCATTTATTTGTATCTAATATTTCAAAAATATTTCAAAGAAGAAGCCGGTGATGTCTGCTAAGCAAACATTAATTAAAACAAACCCCAGAGGCAAAGTCAGAGGTCACCTGCAGAACGGCACTGCTGGAGCTGGAAGATGAGAATCAGCAGCTGACTTTGCCATCGGCTTTTCATCGGCGGCTTGAAACCAAGCTGTCCAGGTACAACACACTCTCACTTCATCACATCGCCACCCTGCTGCCACAAAGCAGCATGCTAGATATTGACAGAGAGAACAGCTACTTCCACATCATATTAATACACAATATAATATAACATATATAACCGCAGAGAGCAGACAGTGCTCTGGCAGCCTTTGGCAAGGTGTTAGTGCTTAAATATCTCACCACAAGTGAGTCAGAATTTAATCTGTTGCTTTTTAGCATAATAATGGAGAGCAAGGGCCAAGCTGAAATAAAGCTGCTTGGAAGCCAAAAATGCACTTAAAGGGAAGACTGAGGAAAAATATCCCCCTGAAATGTATGTTTAATATTGTGCTGATACAGCTCGCCCCCACAAACTTTGGAGGCTATGCTTTTTTTTTTTAAAAAAGAAAAAGTCATATTCAAAACTGCAGTAAGAGCTGGAATTATTATTTAATATTTTAAACATTTCCATAATAACTTATGTATAAACTCTTTTTATATTTTTAAACTTGGACACCTGGACCTGGACAAACCCTGACTCATACTGAGCTATCTCATGACCAGCTGTTCTCTCCTGTTTGACTAAATGGCCATTGTAGCTTCAGATTTCATTTCACTTTTTAATCTCAAATAATCATTTTCCATTGCCTGAAAATTTTCTTATTCAGAATTCAGATTTAATCGAAAATTGAAGTTTATTTTCATTACACTAGCTCATGACTTTGACTTTTAAATCTGATATTTCTAATATTTATCTTATCATTTCATCATCTGGAATTCCTAAAAATGAATTCTGCCTTTTATAATAAATATTTATATAAACATTATGACTTTATATTCTTTGTTTTCATCATGGCTTATCTCCTTATGTTTGCATTCTTTTATTGAGTTAAACGTGATTCTTGAAGAAACTGACTGCCTCCGCGCAATTAAAACCAAGCGCTTGGCTTCGTGTGGCTCTCCGACCGTGAGCTCCCCTTCCTCGCCACATGGAGGCGCCGCAGACCCGCATTCCTGCGTCCCGCTTGCTCACAGTGCACACAGAAAAAAAAAAAAGTAGCGGAGCCGTTACAGGAAAGGGGGGCTCTTTTGAACGCTTTAGCTTGAAATCAGATGCTCCCTGTGCGGGATGTGGAGGGATCAGTGCAGGCGGCGATGAATGGAGCTGAGCGCGCAACTTCTCTCCAGTCCTGCCGCTGTTGTTGCTCCTGCTGCTGGAGTTTCCTCTAGGATTTGCTTCTTGTGACGAGCTGGACTTTACTTCTTCTGCCAACATGTATTCAGCAGCATTGCTACTGATGCTGGCCATCAGGATCTACGCAGATAGCATGGAGGGACCAACAGGTAAAAGAAGAGAAAAGAGAAATACTTAGTTTGGGGATGGCGAGGCATAGTCCGAAGGCAAGAGTTACAGTCTTAAAGTTGACAGTGAGGTGTTAAAACCGCCATGTCCCTGCAATTTACAGATTTATGCTGAAGTCAAATTGTCTTCTGCTCCGACTGTGGTTCCCTAACTAAAAAAAAAAGTTGCCTCTGAGTGCGCGTTCAACTGTTTAAACGCGCTCCCGTCTCGCTTTCGGTGCTGTGAACTTTCTCCTTTGTGCAAACAGTGGCACGTTAATATTTCACTGGACATTAAACGTGACATTGCCTGCATCCTCACAGCATCATTTTATGACAGTGCTCAGTGTTGTGTGTGTATGTGTGTGTGTGTGAGGGGGGGGTTCAGATGATGTTCTCGGTTTTCAAGATCAGATATAAAAAGTCAAAAAGCTCGAAAAAAGAGGATTCAGCAGTGTCTGCCTGCGTTTGACGTTTACTGCTATTTTTCCAGTTGTTCAGGCTTCATTAGGTGTTTTTTTTCTAAACCAATGTCTCACAGAAGGTAAATCTCCTCTCAGTAATAAGTCATCCCTCATTGGATCTTATATTGCAGATGTTTAACTTTCTTGTGTGTTAATAGCTCTGATGGAACATCTTGCATGATTATGTTGCGGATGCATCGGGTGATTTGTTCACTTTGTAACACAGTCATCCCTCAGAGCTGTTTTGGAGTGTGTTGCCTGCTGCTACAAAGCAGCAACCGTGGAGATGAATTAGTAATGTCAGTGTTTGTGCTCGGAATAACCGCACTGACAGCTGGTCCAGATATTCTCTGTGTGGATCAGTTAAACTCTTGATAGACAGTTTTGAAGTATTCTCAGAGAGGAAAACACATTTTGAAGCTATATTACCTGAAAACCACAGAGCCCGTCTGAGCTGTGAGTTCAAATTCTTTTCATTTTGCCTGTGGCTAGTTTAACACTTAAATGGCTAGTAGTGAGTGAAGACTCCTAAAGGCCGTGGGACGTTATCTTTTAAAGGATTTTGTGGAATACGATTAGAAAGAGGAAAAAAAAAAAAAACAGCCCCCAGTCAGCCCCTTATCAAGTTTGTCTCATGTGAAAGTGCAAGTTGACTTTTCTCAAATGCTTTTCAGCTTGTGTGAATGTTGGCAGTGCGATATAAATACTTTGGTACGTAGGTATCAGTTACACGATCACCAGAGCCAGTTGCTGAACAGCCGTGCACCGAGCCACTCCCTGCTCTCTAGGATCGAGTGGATTCTGTGGGCAAGATTTATTGTAAAAAGCCACCTGTCTTCTGATCTCGCATGAAATAGCAGACAAAATGTTTCAAGACCACTGATTCACATTCGTTTTTATTCATATCACCAAGAATAGACACTGATTTCCATGGAGAAAGTCAAAGCTAGTTCTAATTGCATATGTCTTGGGTCATTGCGGTGGACCTAGGCCCTTTCTGTGACAGACTGAAGGCTGTTGTCACACAGTAGGAGTGAAAAAGTGTGTAAATTCACATTTAAATCATATTCTTCTAAGTGCATTTTCACCTGCTGCTTCTCTTTTAAGTATATCCGTCAAAGAACGCTGTCATTGCAAAACTGCAATGCAGTATAGATGAATTTGTGAATTTATGGTGTGACTTTGTCATAAAATTGGAAAAAATGAACGTGATTTTCTACAGCTCAAGACATTTTCTTCAAATGTCAGTTCACTTCCAAACCCCAAAGATGATTGGCCCCATATATCGAACAATATCAGTTATTTGCAGATCTATCGGCTTTAATAACAGTTGATACATGAAAAATGTAAAAAGTTATACGTTATGAGTAGTGGTTTGTCCACCAGAGGGCACTGAGCAGATTCTCTGTCGACAGCGTTCGTATTTGGAATGCCATCACCAAATGCGGATAAATCTTTTTTTTAAAAATCCAACATTTTGAATATCTATATTAGGGCTGGGCGATATGACCCAAAATTCATATCTCGATACTTTTTAGCTGGATGGCGATATAAGATATATATCTCGATTTTTTTTTTTAAAGCCATAAAGTAAGAACAAAAAGAGAGTTCTTAGTCAAAGCTGTGTCCCAGATGTCACACAGGCACTTTTATTAACATAGAGCATAGATGTACATAAAATTTACTCAAAAATAAATTATGAGCATTTATTAAATAATAATGCTCCATAAATAAAAGAAAACTATGTTGTTTTTGTGCATAACAAAAAGCTCACAATTGTGCAGTCAAAATGTAAACTAACAGACGCTGAGCATAATAACAAAGACAGATTTCACAGCTGCTCTGTTCCCAACTTCTACTGTGTGACTGACAGCATTGAGTTTGAAATCCTCTTCATAACCACGTCTCTTAGCAGGTGCCATTTATGGTCCTTAAACACAGTAGGATAATATTACGTTGAAGCACAGTACGTATCACTCCGCGAGGCTCCTCGGTAGCCGTAATGCTCCGACAATCCATCAACCGGTGCAGCACCGTAGCTTAGCAAAGTCTTACTAAAACATTTTTTGACAGATTGCTGAGCACTGTGTACCACATAAAATCGGTTCGCGGCCATCAAGCACAACCAGAATTCATACATAAGGCACACTGTCAACTTTTGAGAAAATGAAAGGATTTTAGGCTGTGCAGCGCCTCTGGGCTGCATGGCGTTAGCGTGGTTAGCTCGTTAGCGTGGTTAGCTAGCTAACACGTTGACGGCGTCCCGCCCCACGCACGGGGCGATGCGCAGTAACTCGTTAACGGAGATTTGCCGTGTCCATCTTGTCGCTTCCTGCAGGTGAAGCGATGGGGGAGGAGGGGGAGTTGTGCTCAGTGAAGGAGGGGCGAGGCCGAGTAATGTTGCGTAAAGACAAAAGTGGACGAAAGAGAGGCAAACTTGCGGCTCCACAAGTAACATAGACTATATCGATATAAAGGATATTGTCACATCTTATATCTCGTATAAAAATATATCGATATTTTTTAAAAACTCGATATATCGCCCAGCTCTAATCTATATATGGATGTATATCAGAAAGAGTACCTACTTCTTGCTTCTGTCCAGATTGTTTGCACATCCTTGATGTCCCTTGTTTAAGTCATTCTCATGCACTCTTAGACCTTCTGATTGGGTGCTGGAATTTTAAATCTTATCATTACTTGCCAACATTTTTTTCCATGTGTTTATAACCTCCTTAAAGCATTTTGCATCATCGTGGTCAAAGCATTTTGCACTACTGCATCATAACTTGAGATACTGCTCATGTTGTTTCAGTGCTAAAGACAGCTCACCACCCATGATATTCACCGATTAGTTATCTTTGGATCAGATAATCAAATGATTGTTGCAAATTTTGCTGCTTTTTTTCTATTGATACAAAAATCATGGTAGCAGTAACCTTAGCATGTTGAATAGCATCAGAAATAAAGACCTCTACATGTTGTTTAAAGTTGTCAACAATATTATTAGAAAACACTGCATACATTTTCATTGCAGTGCTGATGAGACGCATCTTTATGTATCCATGAAGCCAGATAACTGCACCAATTAGTTAAACTGCAGAAAAGTAATAAAGACATAAAGACCTGGATGAACTCTACTTTTCCAATTCTAGATTCACACTAAACTAAGGTTACTGTACTGCTGGCCTCCAGTAACACTGTGAAGAATTCAGTCATTTTTGTCCAAGATATGTCCTTCAATGTGCTCATTAAACAAATATGTTGGACTGTTTTCATTTATTCGTGCAATAAATCAAAAATTACCAACATCACGTGTCAGAGTGATGCTGAACAGTTAGAATGGGACTGGCTTGAGAGAACATTTTTTTCCTCCATATTAGCTTCTTCTCCTCATTGGCTTTAAAATCTACGGAGCCCCGCAGGTGACATGGGAGAAAAAAAATTAAGACAGACTTTTGCGAGATCTTGCAAAACAAACTCGGGATCTCGCAAAAGCGAGATCTCGCAAAAGTTGAATTCCAACAATGGCGGCAGCTACTTAGTTGTAATATTACTCTTTCTGGGTCACAGAATACACTTTTAAGATATTTTGAGGCGTGAATGTAGTTGTGTAAACTTCAGATACCTGCTCGGTTTACGAGACATCACATATTTGCAAAAGTGCTACGACGTTTTCGGAGATCTGACACCCACTAGCTCGAAGCTAACGGGAGGTCGAGACCTACTACAGCCGGGTGGAACACCGCTTTCCCGGCACATCGTGCCTCGACCTCCCGGTCGGCTTCGAGCTGGCGGCCTCCGAAGAATGCAGCTAAAACTTTTGCGAGATCCCGAGTTTGTTTTGCGAGATCTCGTAAAAACTTTTGCAAAAGTCCGTCTTAATTTTTTTTTTCTCCCATGTCCCCTGCAGGGCTCCGTGAAAATCTTTATCCTTAAGTAGAAAATCTTGAATAATCAGGCTCTGTCATAACTTAACAACCTCATAGTATCTAATCACCCTAAAAGAGGGCTTCAGAGTCAGACTGCAGGCTTACTTTTGGTTCCTAGAGTTTTCAAAGTAGAACAGGCGTGAGGGCCCTCTACTCTGGAAACAGCTCCAAGTTTATATTCAGGAGACAGACTCTGTCTCTGCTTTCAAGATGGGGCTTAAAACTTTCCTTTTGATAAAGCGTATGGTTACGGCTGGATCAGGTGACCCTGACGTTAGTTATGCTGCAATAGGCTTAGGCTGCTGGGGGACTTGCCATGATACACTGAGCATTCATTTTTCCCTCATCTCTTTTTGCTCTCTGTGTGTTTATACACCACTACTGCATTTAATCATTAGGAATTCTTAAATGCAGACTCTCTCTTCCACAGTTTGCCTTTTTTGTCCCGTCTTTCTTTGCTTCTCTTTCCCTTCATCCCCAACTAGTCGTGGCAGATGGCCGCCCCTCCCTGAGCTCGGTCCTGATAGAGGTTTCTTCCTCTTAAAAGGGAGTTGTTCCTCCAACTGTCACCAAGTGCTTGCTCATAGTGGGCCATGTGATTGTTGAATTTTCTTTCTAATATTGCAAGTATATTGAGGTAGAAAGCTGAATTGAACTGAATGAAATGCAAGCAGAAGTAAAGCGAACTTGGTAACATGCCTTTTCATTTTGAAATGTATTTTATGCTTAAGACTTGAGGGGAGTGAAAGACTGTGAATTAATTCCCCAGCTGGATTCAAGTTAAGAGCCGTTATAGTTTGGGGTCAGCAACTTAATCTCTCAGTGACAACAGTGACCTAAAGATTAGGTGTCTGCGTGACAGGCTGCCTATGAGTTGCTAAGACACTAATGCTTTAACGTTTGGAAATAGGACTGTAATGCATCATCACGGTTACCACTTGTGGGTACACATTGAGATTTACATATAAATCAGATTGCTTCTATTTATGCCCCCTTGATATTCGCAACTAGGCTTTGCAACCTACAGTAGATTCACATGAGGAAAAATTCTTCGAGAAAATCCTTTAAGGTGGAAGGAAAATGATTCGAGTTGTGTTTTACAGAGTTCGTTTGTCATTCATCTGACCAAGCTGTCACTGCAAACTTTTGTCAATTGTAGTTATGTGATGCTAAGAACACTTTTGGTTGGTACTTAAGGTTCCCCACACAGCTCTTGGAATAAATCATCAAAGACTGAGCCTGGCAGTTTGTTGTCGGATTTGCAGGTACTGAAGTTTTAACATATCCCTTTTGCTGCCTTTTGAGGCTGCCAAGAAGTTGTGTCATGCAGCTTTAATGTTGATCGGAGCAAAAACACAAGAAGGTGCAGTGGCAGCCCCACTTTCTAATTCTGCCGAGTGTAGCTGTGTTTGCACCTCAGCTCCAAAGTCTGGCCTAGAGAACGTGTGATCGCTGAGGTGACACCTGGCGTGTTGTTTAAAGGTGCCCGGCCCCCTGTTAGCGGGGGCTCTGAGGAGTAAAAGCAAGAATGTAATTTAATCTTGAAACGAAACCACGTGAGTGAGCTCCGACACTGAGCAGCGCTGACATGCGGCTCCAAGGATTCTGATATTGGAGGAAGTAAGCTGGAAAAGATCGCAACGAAAGTGAGCGCTGACACGAGAAGGTGCGCTTTCATGGTCTGTTGGGAGGATGTAAAGAGGGGAGTTCTTGGTGTGTAGTGGCGTGGATCCAGCTCAGTGCTAAAATAGTCCAACACACACACACACAGCTCTCCTGGGGCAAATGTGAGGGCTGTAAATAGAGAAAATGGCGTGTGTGTTCACACAAAAAGCAAAAATGAGATGTGTTTTTTTACTGGGGGAAATAACAAAAGATTTTTTAATATAAAAATTGTGAATTCCATAATAGCTGCACGTTTTTAAAGAAAATGAGTACAGCATAATTGCAGCTTGCAATAATGAGATGACAAAAGAGCAAGTGCTGTTTCAAACTGAAGAAGAAAAACCCAATGAATGTAGGGTATAGATTTAGTATAACCTATCCGCATATTCTACTGGACATTTAGAAGCCTTGAAAGAGCAAAAATTTCAGTTATGACCGTTTGATAGTTTGGCTTTAATTATGTGTTTGGCTGAATAAAATGGATACAATGGCAAAAAAGATCAATTTGAAATGATAAAGCACAGCCAATGTTTCACTCTTAACCTTTCTGATGAGCACTATAGCATTAACTGGGATAAATATTACAGAACACACGAGGGCTTCTTTTCCCTTCAAATGGATAGGTCAAGCATCAAATGTGTAGACATATTCAGACAGTCAGTAGCAGGCTGGCAGGCAAATGAGTGCTAGCTAAGGAGCCCTGAATGAGGTGGAAGTCAGTGCAATCCTCCACTTTGATGGCTTTTGAGAAATTTTAATTGCCTTGGCTGTTAGTTGTCACTCATTCTGTTCGTCTCTCAGACTTTCATTGGCAGCGTGGCAAAAGCAAACTTGTAAAGGTGTTTCACCAAATTAAAATTTTAGTTTTAATCATCACAGTGTGAAGACTTCATGGGCTTTTTGGAAGTTCTCAGACCTGCGAATGGCAGACAGAGTTCACAAACTTCAGTGGTTTTTTATACATATATAACTGCAGCATGATTACTTCAGTTTATCTCCAAATGATTTCCTCTTATCATGAAGGGAGAAGTCAGGCCTGCCGCTGTGGTACTGAAGGCAATTTTCTCTATGGAATTGGAGTTGATGAAATGCAGTTTCGCCGTCAACAAACTTCATTGTGCCCGTCTCGGTTGAACGCCGGGTTCTTGTGCTCCATCTATCTTTCAGTATGATGTATCTTCAGTAGTCATCAGTTGTATACAGTATTTTAGTCTTTTGCCACTTTGCTTTCTGTTTTAACACCGGACTACTCTTGGTGAATGTTTGAGCTGTTAACATATTAACTAAGTTGGATAAAGCATTCACATCACCCTCCAATTCATTAGAATTGCTATTAGTTGGCAGAATTGACTCACTATGCAGATGAATCTAAATCCAACTAGGGCTGGGCCATATCATACCGTTCATGGTAATACCGGTATAATGTTGGGCAACGATAAGAAAATGAAATATCGCGATAGAATATGGGTAAAACGCGCATGCGCAGTGCCTTTGTTTTCATACGCACATGGCGGAAAAAGCATGGCGGCCACGGAGAATGAGGAGGGCGAAAGCGGATCGTCGAAGGAAACAGATGAACCAGAATTGGTTTGTAAAAATGCTGCAACTTCAGTGGTGTGGAACTGGTTTAGCTTTCGTCCGTCAGATACACAACAAAGCACTATTTTTGGTAGAGCATGCTAGTGGGCCGTCGTTATTACCGTGTTGTTTGGAAAATACGGCACACTTAAAATCAATCCTTTAATTTTTCTGAAAATTGACAGTGCCGCTTATAATCCTGTGTGCCTTATGTATGAATTCTGGTTGTGTTTACTGACCTCGAAATGATTTTATATTGTACACGACGCTCGAAAATCTGTCAAATGTTTTAGTACGACTAAGCTACGAACCCGCACCGCTTGATGGATTGTCGGAGCATTGCGGCTATCGTAGGCAGGAGTCTCGCGAGTGATACGTACCGCGCTTCAACATAATATTACCGTATTGTGTGTGTATAACCTCTTTTTATGTTTTGTGGATATTATACATGGTTATGCTGAGGATATGTCGGCCAATTTCCACTGGAAATGCCTTTTGGTTAAACTATCAGCAAGGGATTTGCATTTGCACTGTTAACTTTTTATAAAACTTTTATATAACTTTTATATAACTTTAATGCACATAAAAAACAGCTGCTTGTTTAAGTGAAAATACATTGATCTTTTGTTTTTTTTTAAGTTGTGGAGTTGTAAAGCATTTTGTCTAGAGTCAATTATATCGTCAGTTATATCGTTATCGCAAATTTTCAAATGTATATCGTGATAAATATTTTTGGTCATATCGCCCTGCTCTACATCCAATGTTCATTCCCATGCAATGAATTTAGCATTGTTAAAACAAATTTCATATTTCCCAGCCCTGTTGTTTAGCAATTTTTTAAATAACAAGTTTTTTCTACTGTCCTAAATTTTGTTGTTGTTTTTTTAAATTAAAAAAAATGTTTTCATTCTCTAGCAAAAATACATGGAAAATGGATTTACCTTTCAAGTTTGTGGGAAAATGTCCACCTGCTCCCTTTCTCTGTACACACAGTAAAAACTTTCCTGCTATACTTTTGGTCTCAGTTGCTGCTTTCTGGTCTTTTTGGAAATGATGGTCATCATTAGACTCAGAGAGAAGGATTATCCAGGGGTAGTGCATTGGCTATGTAGCTATCAATCACAAGTCAAGCTTGACAATCAGTGAGGGGTGTCCATACTATGTCATAGTCAGTCCCCTGTACTCATCATGTCCACTTTTAGGACACCCAGATTGCAATGGTGAAAATGCTAGTTTAAGCTTTCATAATAGAACTTCACAATCATGTGACATCACGCTGGCAATAGTTGCCTTTTTATACTGTCTGTGGTTTGAACCCAAAACTATTTTAATTCGTTTTGGTGCTTAAACCAAACCAAAGCGTTAAAAACAAAACACAATGACTGAATACGAAGTGTAAAAAATAATGTGTAATCACGGGGTTGCGTAACACTTTTCATAAACATGATTGACATAAGTATGTCACTGCCCACAGTTCAAGATGAGTTATTTTACAAAGAGGTAATTATTTATAAAGCAAAAGAGAAATTAAAGAAGATGAAAGTAAAGCCAACTAAAACATAAATGTTAGAGAATGTAAAAATATCAAAGTTAAATCAATGATGTCCAGAATGGAAAAGTTTGTAACTCGTGTTAATGAGCGCAGACTCATGGTAAATAAATACACAATACAGGGTCAGGTTTCATTTACCTTTATGTTAGGTTGTTGACAGATAGGTGATCTCCATTTACACATACCTTATTTTACAGTGATCATCTCACACATACCTTATTTTGCATTACATATGAATAGCCTCAAAATTATATTAAAATATTTCAAGAAATTTGAAATAATTGTATTTATGACAATATTGAAAAATAAGGGGATGACATTTGATCAATGATTGCACCTTGTAGGCAGCAGCATGTATTTATTAGTGCAAGCAAAATGAAGTCTCTTTTCATTCCTTCTTTTCCAATCAACTACTGTCAGTGGTGACAGACTACCTAATTCATAAGTGTGAATCTATTGCATCAAAGTGCCAGCAGCAGCAGCAGCAGCAGCAGCAGCAGCAGCACTATAGTGCAATAGTAGTGACTCCGCAATACATCCAGTGACACTGCATAAATCAGATGCAAGCACTAAGGTATCCTAGAAATCTTAAGTAAAAGTAAAATAGAATTGCTTTGAAAGTTTAAAAACAACAACAACAACAACAATAATAATAATAATAATAATGATAATATTAGCAGCTCGGTGGCACTGTGGTTAGCACTGTTCCCGAACAGCAAGAAGGTCCTAAGTTCAATTCCACCATCAGGTCGGGATCTTTCTGTGTGGAGTTTGCATGTTCTCCCCGTGTTTGCGTGGGTTCCCTCCGGGTACTCAGGCTTCCCCCCACCGTCCAAAGACATGCAGTTTGTGGGGATAGGTTAACTGATTAATCCAAATTGTCCATAGGTCTGAATGTGTGAGTGAATGTGAGCGCAAATGGTTGTCTGTCTCTGTATGTTAGCCCTGCGACAGACCTGTCCAGGGTGCCTCTTGCCCTATGACAGGCTCCAGCATCCCCCGCGACCCTGAAAAGAGTGAATGGATGGATAATAATAATAGTCTGGGGTTGTCTTGTTGTTGTGTGTGCTAAGTCCTAGTGTAAGTCCTATATCTGTGTTGTGGACATGTGATGTGGCAGAGCTGCAATTGACATTTAATTTACTATAGCCAGAAAATTCTGATTTTTTTGGAACTGAGATGTTTATTTACCCTTATAACAAAATCCACATTTTTTTTGCTATATCATGTTGTGTATGATATATTTTTATTATATATTTATTATATATTTTTTGTATCACATTTGATACATTGGGAACTTTTTGTTAACAACAGTGTCAATTATAGACAAAATATAGAGTTTTGTCCATAACATTTTGCAATTATGGCAAGCATTGATCATGTTGATGAGATAGAGGTCTTAGAAACTCATGCATCAAACATGATACAAAGGGAATTATAGGGTTAAGTAGGCTTTAGTTTTTACTGAAAATGCACACTTGAAATTCTTAATGCTAATCTCCAAAAAATGAGCATAAAAATGCTAGAATTATGTTTGCCTTTATTTATTACAGAGAACTACCAGTGCAGTCTCATACCAACCTAGCTTTTTAAAAAAAATATAATCAGGCAGGGTTGTTTTATGTCAATGTAATGGGCAACTGCTTTTGCTAGTAATGAATCTGTACAGTAACCTGGTAGATTTTCAAACACACTTTTAAGTACATTTCACAACACAGGGCATTGTTTTTGTTAAATATGGTTCATTGGTGGTATGTAGACTATGGAAATATTTTTGTCTGTTGCAGAAACCCTTAAGACAACAACCTACAATAAGCTGGCTCATGCCGGTAACTCCAGCACATTATTATTGAAGCTGATACTGCTACCAGCCGGCCTTGGACTGGATCTGTGAGGCGTCATTGTGGAGAGATACGAGGCTAACTTCGACTCTCCAGGTGTTACAATTGTGTTGACTTTTTTCCCCATCTACAACAAATCATTATTGAGCAGATGGAGGAATGCCAGCAGGCACCATGCTGTCTGTCAAGCTGATCTCTAAACATGTTTAGACGCTAAAGTT
The DNA here is from genome assembly GCF_963576455.1 of Neolamprologus multifasciatus. Lineage (NCBI taxonomy): Eukaryota > Metazoa > Chordata > Actinopteri > Cichliformes > Cichlidae > Neolamprologus > Neolamprologus multifasciatus. The sequence goes on from NC_140459.1 coordinate 25,786,775, forward strand.
AATTTGCTTACTTTTCTACGTCAGTAATGAATGCCTGCATTGGAGTTCACTTTAGATGACTTCAAAGGAAGCTGCTGGGTTTCTGATTGCCTTTGCTCAGTTTTTCCTCAGTGACTCATTTTACTGCATACACAGTTCTGCCTTTTATTTCGACATCTATATAATGATGCGCTAGATGAAATGTTTTGTGAAATCAGTAAAACGTTGAAGATAATAAATCCGCATAGCATGAACACCGCATCTGTGGGTGGAATTTTGATATTGGAGGCTGTTGTGTGTCACAGGTATGTAAAGTGATGTTAATTGTACAATTATAGAGTCTCAGGAGACGGAACTGTTGCCTGGGGCAACAAAAGCCAAGAAGCGTAAAGCATCCAGACTTTCTTACCTTCAGATGATAGACGTCTGTTTGTTTCTTTGCCAAATTTTGGGAAGTTCCGAGCACTGAGGATAAATTCTCTGCACTCCTCCAACCCCTCTTTTCTCCTGAGAGGCTGAGAGCTCGTTGTTTGCCACAGATCATGTCTCAAATTGTCCACTAAGCATTGAGCGTGTGGCACTGATGGTTTGAAAGCAGTTGCAGAGGCAGCTTACCAGATCACGGTGCAGCAATTGCACTGACAACACTGTCTCTGAAAACTTGACTACATTTTATGTCAGCAAAAGTGTCTCTTAATTCCTCAAACAGCCTTCAGAAAGGAAATATCACACCAGGCAGCGACACTTACCCCGTCAAAAGTGACGGAGTGAGCCTCGAACACTTGAAACCTTTTAAACACTGTTGGGTATCCCTTGATGGTGAGGCTTTTTTATATTATTGCTTTTGTGATACGAAATGGAATTGGGCCATGCAAGTTAAGTATAATCAAAAAGTTTGCAGACACACTGCTTGATATTGAATGAAGTTGAAGTTCTTGCTCATCACTGGGCTGCCCTGAGCCACAGCCAGCCCAGTGATGGGTGGGTGCCAATTTTCAGGTTATTATTTTGACATCTTTCCAGTACTAGAGAACTTTTTCGGTTAAGTAAAAGAAGATCCTGTAACTCGCTGTAGTAACAAATTGTAATGTTATTTATTTTGTTCTGAAAATGAAATTATAGCATTGAAGAAAAGTTCAGTTTTGTTTTTAAACGAGAAAAAACTCAGAAAACATCCGTATCGTCAGGTCACACTTAAATAATTGTAAATTGGAATCACCCAAGAATCTTGCAATTGGTGGAGCTCTAAAAAAAAAATCTAAATTATAAAAGGTACAGATGATGATTGACTCAATAAAAAATGCAAAAAATTAACTCTATAATTATTATTTTTTTATAGGCCAGTTATAATATATCTTGTCTGTTGAATGAACTTCAGAGAACATTCTGTAAAGTAAAAAATGTACATATTACGATATTATAGAGGTGAGCATAGGTTTTAAAGCACATCAATCTACTCAGCAGACCTGGATGGAAATTATAAACAAGAGCACAGTTGTTTTGTTTTTTTTAAATTTCAGCTTTAAACTTTGATATTCGTCCCAGAATTCCAAGCAATACCCAGCCCTAAAAAGAGGAAGTAAAAAACAAATTTGAGGGAAAGTGGGTATAGCAGAAAAGTAAATTAGAGCACTTCGTCAAAATTTCAACCCTAGAATGCTCTCACCATCACAGATTGATGGTGATAACATTGTGGAGTATTTGAGGGAGGATTTCTTTTCCTTTCAAGGATAATTTACCCCCTGGTTCTGGAAGCATTTGCTCTCAGCACACAGACGGGGCCAACTTGTTAGGAATGGCAGTTGAGACTGATGATGCAGTTGTTGCTACGACTGGGCACATGTATTAGGGATGAGGTGCACACAGAGAAGAGATATGCAGGAGCATGACTGTTCTGCAGTGATGGCTGCCTGTCCGTTTAGTCCAGTCCTGCTCTCCGTCAGATTTGGCTGCTGCTGCCATTACCTCCCAGATTTGTCACCGCTGCTGACAGCCAGCCATGAATAATCTTTATGAATATTCCTCTGTCACTTGTTCTGCCTAGCTGACAGTGTGTTTACTCTCTGCGGCTGAACCAATTGTCCAAGCTATTCCCCGGCCATGAAACCTCTGGTTGGAACTGTCAAGTCTGATGACAGGTCGATGCCAGCGGTGGTGCTGGCAGCAGAGTGGAAACTGTCGCTCGGTTACCGCTGCAGCGCGAGATGACCGAACAGCAGATTCAGCAGACGGGGTCAGAGTTCGGCTGCGGGATGATTTTGCGTCGGTGCTATCAGCAAATGTCACTTTAGATTGAAATGACATCTGAGGGCAAACTGCAGGAATGGCATTCCTCATGCTTCCTTTCCTTTCTGAAGCTTCTGGAGAAAAATAACCACATGATGCCAAAAGCTATTTCTTTTCAGCTCGGCTACCTTCTCCTCCAGCTCCTTATCTCCCAGAGTTTTCCCTCTCGGGCTCACATGTTTAGTCCTCCGTGTCGTTAATGTAGTAAACCACATCGCTGATAAACTCAAGTTAGATTAACTGCCAAACCACAAACTCACTTCTTCTTATATCTTACCCCTCACTTTTTGTAAGATAGCAAAAAGAAAAAAGAAAAAAGAAAATCACCGATATGGAGCAAGGTCCCAAGGTAGCTGTAGATATTACACTTTAAAAAGTAGGCATTTAAAGTTATCAAACTGGTGGGCCTCCCAGTGTCCCTGTGGCACATGAGAGATATTAAAAGTTGAAAGGAAACTTGTAAGGAAAAAAAAGTCAAATTATTAAATAAATAATAGAACATGCCCCTCACTGAAGCAAACAAGGGCATTGTGGCAATGCCTGCTCACCCCTGTCAGGGTTCCTGTGCACAGCATGGGAGGTTATGCAGTATGAGCAGCAGCACCTGTGCACCTGCTATCACTGCGGGACGTCTTGGTCACCAGCTTCTTATTTCCTTCTCTGTCAGTAAAGCTTTAGCGTTGCCACGTTGTGTCTCGGTGTTGCTGTTTTCCATGCATCTTTCCTCCTGTTGCACATGAAGCGCGAGACCCTCAAAGTGCAGGTCAAGGTAATACTTTACCATTCAAATCCAGGTACGCCTCACATGCTTCATAAAACCAGACTTTTCTGCACAGCTCCTATATGGCTGCTAGTTTGTATGTCATGTTATGAGACCCGAGTCTCAAAGTGTCTAAATCTCTACGTGGGAAGCATTCATGGCTGCAATATGAATTTCAAGCCGCCTGTTGCGTGTGCGGTCAAGTAATATATGACTCGCAGTGTGCGTGGCAGAGAAAACAGTCAGTTTATAATGTTTTTGAAATGAAATTGTGGATCATGAACTGGCCAAGATGCTTGATGCATATTTCAGTGGTACTTTCAAAAGTAGTAGTTCAGTCTGAGTTTTCAGCGTGATGTGTGACAAAGCTGAATTTTCCTGGATAAACAAGTTTCAAAGAGAAAGGAATAAACACTTCCAGTGTAGGCGCTCCCACTGATAATCAGCCCTGTGAACCTGGCAGTATTAATGCATCTTGGCCTTCTCGTCTCCCAATCCATCTGTCCTACTTCTAACTCCATGATAAATAACTTGGCATGCATATTTCTTTAAAAATTCTGGGTCTTTTGTTTCTATTGTCCCTCTGACACTTTGGGACACCTTGGCAATGATTCAGGCAACAGCCATAGTTTGGCAGTTATAAGAAGTAATTGCACTTGGGCCAGCATCTGCTGCGTGTGCCTTTCAAATGGCGTATGCATCACGCAAGTACAGTGGGCTGCAGCCCCCCGTGGCCTCCGAACTCAGAGAGATAAACATAAAGGATTACATTCATGCACTGCATGGAAATGAGCAAGCTAAAGCATCTTTACATTCACAGAAGAACGTGTTACTAAAGCCAAGGATGATTGGAGGCATATACCTCTAAAATCCTCATTCTGTTTTATGAGGATGTTTCGCCGCCAGCACACAGAGTGCAGTGTTGTGGGTTTTATAAGCTTGCCGTTCCAGGAGGCCCCGAATCATCGATTCAGTAAGCAAGGCCGTCAAGTGTTGGTACTGCATCTCAGGTGGAGATGGTGGAAAATGAGCCAGACAGTGAAGTGAAGGAAGTGGGAGAGGACAGGAGCGTGTGGCGTACAGGAAGGGGGTATTGATTACACTGGTAGAAGCTGTATGGGGGAAAACAGCATGGAAATCAGCTGGTGGTTGGATTCCTGTCTGTGTCAAAACTTTTGCGTATTAGCTTTCATCTTCCTACCACCTGATCTAACAGAGCAGCACCTAGAAGAGGCATCTCAGCAACTAAACATGTGTGTCCCCTTACCCTCCTCTGGCCTACACCCCTAATCTGAGCATCAGTAGACTCTGAGCAGATGGCTCTGTAGCTGGGGTCACTGAGCCCATACACAATAATAATAGGGCATTTGAGGATGATAGCGCTGGCCCAGACACTAGAGGGATAATTCAGGGATGACCCGAGTAGACATTAAAACCAGATCTACTTTGTTTGCCCTTGCATAAGGCAACAGTTGACATATGTTGTTTGTGAGTTGCTTTAAACACAGCATCCTGTATGCTGACCTAGAAAAGTGATGAGAATAGCAGAACGCTTGCCTTCAAAAAGCTTCACTGGGTGATTTTTTTTCTGTTTCATGTGGAAGTTCTGTGCTAGTGTTAATGTATTATGAAACTAAAGAAGGAGCACTGCCAAGAGTGGAGCACCGGCTCTGTGTAGGAAATAGGTTACTCGTAAAGTTTAGCTGATATGGGTCTTTTGAAGATGACTCGTTCATTTAGGACAGATTGTTACTGGTCTATTCAGCTTCAATTCCAAATCCTAAGTTCAGCCTTGAGTAAATCCCTTTAAGGTAAACACATTTTTTCTTAATTTAGAGAACAAAGAAAAGGTTAACCACAGTTAATTCTTTAAGGTGAGAAGCTAATATGTTGCTCAAACTGATGATTTATGTCAAAAAGGTCCTTTTTCCAAAATGAAACTCACTGATATAGAAACTGGCCATGTTTTTTCTTAAAAGCTGTACGGTAAGTTACCCTAAGTTACGTTCTGTGTAGTTCAAGATTGTAATGTTTGTGCAGTGACAGAGCTAGTGAATAAAGCTTGGTGCTTTACTGTTGTATCAAGCCGTGTTATACATGGAATGCAAAAGCTTTACTTTAGCCTTGAAGCAGCAGATTAGTAGATTGTTCAGATACAGCTACCAGAAAAAAATTATGTTTTCAATTTAAAAAAAAAAAAGTTTTTACATTTCTTTACATACCATGTTCCCTGGTCTCTACTATTTTAACTTGTTGCTGAAGTGCAGGGAAGAGCTATAGAGACCCCCGTGTGGTTAGCTGAGTGGAGGGACACTTAAGTAGAACAATGTGTGACATGTTCATTGTTCATTGTCATTCCTAAGAGATGATTTGGACATAATTTGCTCCTGCTTGAGTCTGTACCACGCCCACTGGGCTCTACAGCAAGCCCCAGACATCTCTAATTATATGCACACAAAAGTAGGCTATGCATTGTTTTCATATTTTCACCCCCCCCTCCCCAAACTCTGTCACCCACTTTCGGCGAGGACACTAGATTGTTAATCAAAGCTGCCAATCATAGTGACAGAAGGTGAGAACTGGGGAGGAAGAGGAAATGGAGAGTCCCTCACTTTTCCTGAGATTGTTTTATAGCGCTGACTGCTTTCAGAGGTCGTGGTCAAGGATGGTAACAGTTGACTTAAAAAGGGATTGTGTATGAAGGCACGAGTGTGCTTTGGGAGGGTGGAACAATTAACCGAGGGTGCGGATCAGGGCTCCTGTCAGAAGTGACGTCTCATTTTTAGCCCGTTTAAAGAGAAAGGCATACATTTTGGCTGATGAGCTCTGTTTACTTTGACACAGGTACAAGTCTCCTTTTGCCTCTATGTCCTTGCCTGGCAGCTGTCTTTGACCCACATGTGTCGTCTGTGTTTAATTAAAAATCCGCTGGAGAGGGATTACAGTACAAGGCAGGGTGAATCTGTGAAGGCGAAGAAATTAGAGCCTTAAGTCGAGTCACTAATAGAAGGTTTAGTGCGGCTGGTTGGCTGGGCACAGAATTGATGATGTTGGGTTTGGTTTGGGTTAGTATTGCAGACATCCTTTCCTGTGTGACTGAAGCCTAACAGGTTTGTGCTTTACATGGGTAGACCAGCATGCAAATCCTTACTTAAGTCCCCTGTCTAATTCTGTTGATTTGTTTGTATTCAACTAGGTTAGAGGCATGTTTGAATAGCTCACCTACTGGACTGCTTAATGTAGCACAGATGTGAGAATGGCCTGCAACAATACTGCCCTCTCAGGAACAAATGAGGATAGACATGCTTAAAATGTGTCCTTTCGACATGTCACACAATAAAAAATTTCTCACTTTTCACTTTTTAGGCGTTGGCCTAAATACAAAGTCTATTACTACTCCTGCTACATATGTGCACTGTGATCATTACTACTATTGACAAGCAGAAGGAATACGTGCTTTTAGTAATAGTTATTGCAACGCTGCTGCTGCTGCTGCTAATGACTTAATTGCACTAATTTGCTTTATTACTGCTGACACAAAGCATTAACACCATTGCTACTGCTCCAACAAATATATGTTACCTAATGCTACTACTGCTCAGCAGTAAAGCTACTTTCAATGCTGCCAAATAGTCTAGGAACTCAGCTTTAACTAATGTTTCAGCTATTGCTTACAACTAATCTGTCAAGATCAGTGTAAAAACAGGAAGAAATTCCCATCACAGCTTTGCTGAACCAAAGCTGGCATCAACTAAACGTGCAAAATCCAGCAGTTTATACAACATTTAGTTTTTAGTTTTATATGAAAGGCATAAAATAAAATTTTAAAATTCTTTTATTCACTTATAAAGTCTTAAATAACACTGCCCCTAGCTATTTAACAGAACTTCTTCATTTGTATAATCCTATAAAAGCTCTATAAAAGATCTTCTAACCAGATGCTCTTAATGCAACCTAAGTCTAGGTTGAAAACCAGAGGCGACCGTGCCTTTGCTATTGTGGCTCCTAGACTGTGGAACAACCTCCCTATTGCCATTCGCTCTTCTCAGACTGTTCAGTCTTTTAAATCTCGTTTAAAGACCCATCTTTTTACTCTGGCTTTGATGTAAGATAGTTTGATTATCATTTGGTTGGTTTCTATGTTTGTCTCGTCTTGCGTTGTATTTGTCTTATTTGATTTTTTTTTTTACACCTGAGAATTTCAGTATAGCCCGTGATCCTGACACCTACATAAACAATTCTGCTGTGTTTGGGTAGAAGGACGGGAAAACTAAAGTGTGATATTGTTGAGTGGTCTGGGGAAAATATTCTGTTTCTGAATGTAAGTAAGACTAAAGGGATGGTCATGGACTTCAGAATAACATGGCCCGTGTCTATCTTGGAATAGTACAGACAGCCGGGTCCCCACATTGACAGGAGGCTGAACAGGAAGACGACACACAGGCTGTATCTAAGAAAGGGATAAGCAGGCTTTGTTTTCAAAGGAAGTCGAGAGGACGTTGTGTGCAGTCAGTCTGTTGGGGCAAATGCAGTGTGCTTTGCGGTGGTCTGCTCTGTGCGTAGCATTGGGTTCAGCTCCTCAACTTGTAGTGGGTCAGGTGAGCACTTTCTCTAACAGATTGATTCTGCTTTGTTCCCTTAAGGACAAATCCAGAAAATCTTCCCTGCCACTTCCACTAACTCTTTATGACACTTTTATCATTATTTCAGCTTCAGAAACTAAGAGTAATTCAAAAGAAGAATCAAAAAAATAATATTTACAATTTCTTATTTATGAAAAAGTAAAAAAAAAGGTTCAGGTTGGTATAACTATGCTAAGGCTGCTGACAGTGCTACTCATGTTTTAATCAGTAATCACTCAACAACAGGGGGACTTTTGTGTTATTAAGTCTTCAGTTAATTTAAAACAATGTTTCATATTTTTGCCATAAACAGAGTAAGATGGAAAATTTGGGTGCCTGTGATTGAAATTCCTGTTAGTGAAGTGATCAGAATAAAAGAAGGGAAAGAAAAGCTCTGACACCAGGATTCATTGTGGCAAATAAGTCTGTTTTAATCCAGTGGACCAAGGAATATGAGCATGTCTCACTGCTGGCCATGATATTTAGTGTGGAAATAAAGGAGCGGGGGAAGATGAGTCATTTTAATTAGCTGTGCCACCCTGCCATCATCACAGGCTGAACACATTTTGATAGAAAATATATAATTGTTTTTAATAATGTCTGTGTGAGCAGGAACAAACAGGGAACTGATCGAGGAATTCCAATATGCTAGAAATGACCAGGAAGTGGATTAACAGGTAAACTGGGAGCAGGAGAACACAAAGTTCAAACAGTTATGTGGGACAATGAACAAGGGGAGGCCAAGACAATATACACACTGACATTATAACATGGAGGGAGAAAACAGATGGGATGGCTGGAGACAACAGACATAATGAGACAGGGAAGTAAACTCGACACAAAACACAGAGAACAACCATTACCAAATAAAACAGGAACGGCAGAAACAAGGATTAACTTGACACAGGGAAACCTGGAAAGACAAGTCAATACAGAAACTGAATGGAAACACAAAAAAGGAAAATAAACCAAACTAAAGGGGATAGGAGTAGTAAAACCACCATAAAGAACCTTTATAAAATAAACAAGACTTGTAAACGCATGAGGACAAGACCTAACCAGGAAACTAAATACTGGCTAATCATAGGGCTGGGCGATATGGCCTAAAATTCATATCGCGATATAATTTGAAGCATGTGCAGTAACGATATATATCACGATATATTCTTTTCTTCTGTATAACGTATTTTCCACACTAAAAATCCTTTAATTTTCTCAAAAATCGAGAGTGTGCCTTATGTATGAATTCTGGTTGTGCTTACTGACCTCGAACCGATTTCGGTTAAAAAATGTTTTAGTACAACTTTGGTAAGCTGCACAGCTTGATGGATTGTCAGAGCATTACGGCTGCTGTAGTGAAAAGCAGCCGCAGTCTGAAGGACTTCAGATAATAAGCAAAATACAAAAAGGCAGCAACACCCCCCTCCCCCCCCCCCCCCCCTCCAAACTTGAACATGTATCACTTCAGAAAATCCAAAAGTAATAATAAACAGAAAACTCCAAACCAAGAGTCACGGCCGTGAGAGTCTCCTGTCATCATTTACTCAACTTGAATTTTTAATAGACGAAGCTATTTTCATATTTAACCTCCTAGGACCTGGCGTCCACATATGTGGACATCACGTTTTGGGAGGTCTAGACCAAAATACTTAAATTTTCTCTACAAGGGCCTGATATCCACTTACGAGGACATCATACTGCCACTGTTCTATCAAAATTTGAAACAAATGTCCTCATGTGTGGATCTCATTTTTCTCAAAAAACAAAAATGAGGTAAAAAAAAAAAAAAAATCTGGTAATTCTTTGTTTTTACATTCTTTAGGTCCCAATCAACCCAAATAGCAAAGAAAAATTAAAAATGCATGCCATGAAAGAGTTCGGGTCTTAGGAGGTTAAGTATTCAGCTGTAACCTGACAGGAACAACATGTAGGCAACATGAGCTGAAGATGAAATTGTAGAGATCAGACACAGTTTACCGATGGACCTGTGATATGAGTCACCCAGAAAGCAATAAACCCGGAGCGGATCTGCCCTCAAGAGAGTTTTTTATTAAATAAAATGTGTTTTTGCTACAGTTTATGATCATTTCATTGCTTGAATAATTATTCACTTAAAGTGTAATCTAATGATGTGGAATGTAACAATCGTATTTTTTATCGAGGTTATTACTGCCATTACTGAATAAAAATCCTTAATGACATTTACAGAAAAACTCTGCTTTAATATTCCACTTTAAACATTTTAATCTGAGTAATCTCAGCCTTTACTGATACGTGCTCTCTTACAGCCATAGCAGGGATTTTTTTACTCATCTTCACTCAAACATCTGCAAAATGTCAGCTGTGACAGACATTCTTTCATCTGTGTGATTGATTACAGCACGACAGCTGATTGGTCACTGTTTTCTGTGTCTAAAGCTCCACAAAGATCATTTTTATTGAAATAGTAATTAAAATAATTTTTGTCTTTATTTAAACTGTGATATCTAGTAACTGTTTGCAGTGTAGCTTTCAGCTGACAGGCTGACAGATGCATCACTGTCCACAGAATCACAGAGTAAGAAAGATGGAGAATATAGGTTTTATTCTGAGCTCATTTTTAATGTCTGTTACATAATCTCCATCTTTCCCATGTAAAGTACAAAAAATAGGAAACCAATATTTAACTGGCATTTCAGTGTTTGTAAAAATGTAACTGAATAAATGAGGAAGTTAGTGGCAGGAGAGGAGGAGTCGTAGAGAAACTGTTGCCAGTCTAGTTCACTGAGTCGGTTACCCTGGTTACTGCTGAGAAAAGAAGTTAACTGTGTTTTGGGAACAGACAATCCAGGGTTAACAAACTCAGAGATGTTAGCTAAACCTGGAAACCTACCGAGGTACTTCCCAAATAGGTCCTTTGTAGACAACCTATTCAACATCAACACTCATGGTTCAACATGGTTGAAGGGTGTTTCTTCCATCCCTGCTTTACTTGCTTAGCTTTATTTTCATTTGTTGGCTGATAAATGAAATTATTTGCCGATACTGACGTATCTAATATCAACTGATAATATTGGTCGGGCTCTAGCTGCTACCAGCAATACGGGAATCGTTTCACTGATTGAGCCAAGAATTAGCTTAATTACAGCATCTGTAAAACTGCTGTAAAGAGGATGACTTCACCTCAAAAACCACAGGAGGTGTAGGCTTTCGTAGTCCCAGAATATACATATCTTTGAAAATATGAAACCTCAAACAAAAGAGTGCCTAAAATATTGCTGAACTAAAGGAACGGGCAAAAAACCTTTAAGAACTGAAACTTACCAAAGAGGGTGTTACTACCTAACCCGACATTGCAGTGAGCCTAATCCTTTTTAAAATGTTAAGTCTGTAAGAAACGGAAGATCGTGGCTCAAGAGTTGGGAGTTCACCTTGTAATTGGAAGGTTGCCGGTTCGAGCCCCGGCTTGGACAGTCTCGGTCGTTGTGTCCTTGGGCAAGACACTTCACCTACCGCCTACTGGTGTTGGCCAGAAGGGCCGATAGCGCGATATGGCAGCCTCGCTTCTGTCAGTCTGCCCCAGGGCAGCTGTGGCTACAACTGTAGCTTGCCTCCACCAGTGTGTGAATGTGTGTGTCAATGGGTGGATGACTGGGTGCTTTGTGGTCCCTAGGGGGGGCTAGTAAAAGCGCTATACAAATACAGGCCATTTACCAAGAACCGTGGCATCTTTAACTTTATTCCTTTCTGAAATCAGGCCATATTTGTAGTAGCAGAAATTTTGAAAAAAACGTCTGCATGCTACTGTACCTTTCTAACCATAGTTTGAAGCCACAACTTTATATAAAAGTGTGTGCTGCTGTGTTAACACCCCTGTGGCTTCCCTCAGCTTTGACCCTAGCTATAAAGTCCTGTCAACTCGGTGGAGTTGACAGGGGTACTGAACACCTGATTCAGGCCTGACCTCTAAGTTTTGCTGGCGCAACACAAGACTGCTGGGCTCAGGGGAATTCGGCGACTGGGTTTGCCCGAGGGCGCCGCGGCTGAACGCTCTGCCCAAAATCTCGTATCTCCTGCCGAAAAGAAAAGGGAATCTGCAAACGTGTGGGTGTATGTGCGTGTGTGAGTTCTGACCTCGCCAGGGGCGTGAATAAAATTGTCCAGTAATTGCCTGATTCTGTCACCGAGATCATTACCACAGGTGTTTGAGCCCTTGCAGGTGGAGGAGGGGACGTAAGCCTGCAGAGCTTTGACAGAAAAAAAACAACCTTATTCTCCAGATTTTTTTAAAAAAAGACTTGGCATAAGGTTGTAATGATTGGGTAGGTAGAGGCCCTTTCACTGTCACTGACTTTGACAGTTGGTCTTAATGATGTTGGCATTTCAAATATGCTTGGGAGAAAATGTTGTTCAGAGCAATCACCCTCTCCGTTCATGTAATGAAAAACAAAATCACTGGCATGTGAAATTTGCGTGTTAAAGGAGGAAGGGAGGGGAAGACGGGGGGAAGTGGTTGTAGCAGGAACTGGAAAGAGGGCACAAGTTTTTTTCTAGTTGATTAGGCAGCTGAAATCATCCTTTGTGAAAGCATGGTTGGGAAGTGAGGGAGGGAAGCTTAACCCCCCAAAGGAAGGCCTTTTGGGTTCATTGCTGTCGGATTGATGCGGGTGGATGTTTTGTTCTGGGCTCGGTTTCAGGGGTGTGGACCCATTCAGAGGCGAGACTGGAGGCTCCTGGATTTATTCCGGCCCAGTGGGCAGCTGCAGCAGCGCTGGCGGGCCCTGCCGGAGGATTTAAACCACTTTTGCGATGGCATAACGACATGCAACTCACAGAGAAAATGAGAGCAGGGAAGCAAAACCATACACTCATTATCAGAGTCTACAGGAAACTGCAACATTGGGGATGGATGGAGAGAAAAGGCTCCGGAATAAAAACCTGAAAGAACAAAGAGTCAAAATGATAGAAAAAGACTGAGAGCAGAATGTCAGGAAAGAGTAAAAGAGGTTAAGAAAGGAGGAATGTGAGAAGGCTGTCAGTGGAAAGGATAGAGAGCCTGTTGTCCACTGTTTGAACACAGCAGAGCCCCTGTTTGCAGCTGCATGGGCCCTGTGGCGGAGCTCCATTTCTGGGACGCCGTGTATCCAAACAAACAAGCTCACACACACACACACACACACACACACACACACACACACACACACACACACACACACACACGCAGAAAGAGGTTTCTCATTAATGTGCACAATGGCACAAGGCTCATTTTGGAGACCATTACGTCCTGCTAAGAACTGCTCGTTTATCAAGATAATGCAGGGATTACGCCTTATTCGTCTTCTCCGTTGCGCTACACTTGATGCAAAGTCAGTCCACTGATAGTTTAAAACTGGGACTGGGACAATTTCCCTTGTGGAAAATAGTCACACTGAGTGCATTTACATAGACACACAGAACATCAAACTTGGTATATTTGTTCTCCTGGCCTTCTTTCAAAAGTACGAAGAACCCAAGGGAGAATCTTCATTTTTGTAAAGCAGGTGTAAGAGACAGGGAGCAGTTCATGTGGTGTAACAGACTCTATCTGTAGCTGAAAATGCAGTTAACAACACTCCTACTTGGGGATGAGCTCAGCAGCTTTCTGGGGCATCTTCACTAAAGTATTGTCCTTCAAATAGGAGTGTGCCAAAAGTCAGTTTTAACTAGTTTTAACTGTGGAAATGATGCAACAGTTGGGCTGTTTCATGGGGCTGTCTGCCTGCCTGTTACAGGGTTGGACATGATGAATGTACAAACTCGAGGAGTGTGTCCTCAAGTGGAGAATTTACCAGGACTGTACATCCTGACCTTGGGTCGAATGTGAGGAAGCTACCCAACTCCAGACTGATTGATGGTCTGTGGATGTGATCTCTTGCTTCCACTTTCACTAGATGCAATGAAGGGCGACATGCAGCAACTATTAGGGTGACGAATTGGCTCGCTTATACATACCTGTTATTAAAAGGATATTAGAGAGCTAGTGTCAATCTCTTGTGGCATCCTGGATGCAATTCAATGCAAATCTCAATCCAGTGTCAAATCTCTTTTAGGTCTGCATCCTTTCAAAGTCCCTTTTTAACCCAATTTATTTCATAGCGAGGTGTATATTAAATTCTGCTGTTGTTTGTTTTGAAGAGAAAAGCAATACTTAAAGAATTTTACGGTCCTAACAAAATCATTGTACCGTAGGTTCACCGTAGTTTGTTTAAATCTCATTTTTCATGAGATACTTTATTATATTTCCATCCCAGTAGCTTGACTTGAACCTTCTCATGAAAGAAATAAGTGTAGTCAGGTAGCTGTGGTCAGCTCATTGATGTTAGTTAGCCATTTAAACCACAGTCTATTTACAGCTATAGATTAGTCTTTTTATCTAACTCTTAAACTCCCCTTAGACTTCCTACCCAGTGGTGTTTTTAATTTGTTTAGCCATTGTAGTTAACAGATTGCACTTATAACAACAGATATAATCAGATCTAGTAGCAGCCGCTCTAGTCAGTGGTTAATAGATGGTGAAATTGTGAAATGATGAACAGCAGTGAATAGATGCAGAGTTTTTTCAGGGTTTGAATACTCTGATAATTTAGCAGGAAGTAGAAACTCATGCCATACCAGATGTAGCCACCATTCCATACCACTCAATGACTGTTTCCATTGTGCCTTTGATGCCAGTCAGTGTGCACATGGAATAAATGTGAGCTGTCACAACTGACAGCCCCGTGCATTATATATGAGCAGGAGGCTGAAAATATATCAGACAGGTTTATGTTGCATACGTGTCAGATTGGATTTACCGTAAATATAGACAAAAAGGTTGCTGGCAGTTCCATGGCAACGTCTGCTACACAAACGCTTCTAAATCAGAGCGCTGATGTCTCAGGTTCCCATTCTTTTGAATCAACCAAACCTTTTATAGCTTCGTTCATTTTCACAGGTTTTGCTGTGTTTCACTTGGCCAGCACAGGACGTTTTTTTTTTCCTGTGGATTTTCCATCATACCTGCTGCCGTGTCACTAACCAGACTCTGCTGATCACGGTGCAATAGGCTTGATTGCTGAAGCCAGTTAGCACAAGCAGCGCTGATTGCAAAGACCCTCGGCCATGAATAAGAGTTATTACTGAAAACTTGTAAAACTGCTTTTGTTGGAGAACATCAGACGATATAATTCTTGGCTGTGATGCTTCATGTCATGTGCTGCTGATTGCCAAGTTTCTAGATTCGTGTTGAAATGGATCTTAATGCTGATAACGCTGCTTTGATGTAATATAGACTTTGCTTTATTGAGTGGAGAACACAAAATAAGAAAATTGATGGTGTTTAGTTCCTAACAGCAGATTTTATTCCCCTAAAAATCATAAAATTTGAACTAGCAATCATTGATGCCTCATTAACAAACCAATGATCAAGGCTTCTATCAGAAGAGGTTACAGGAAAAGTTAGCATATCATCTGTCTTACAAATAAATTACCCACTTTCCTGATGACTCATATACAATAGACTATGATTATAATCATTCTCAAGGGTTCAGAGAAATGTGTTATATGGCTAAGTGGGTTGGCTTTGCTGAGAAATGTCCTTAGACTCTCCATCAGTGAATGTTGCCTGTTGCTCTAGAGGCACTATGCATTGTTCGCTTTATTCGATTTATTCTAGTCAGTACTTTAAAGTAAAGACAGGTTTATGTGGGTGGGGGTGGGGGTGGGGGGGTGTTACTGCCCCACCCCACCTGTTTCCATTCCCTCTGATCTTCAAGTAAATTCAGCTGAATATCTTTAGAGTAGCTCCTCCTCTGAGGAACATGCTCCTCCACAGGGAGACTGGTGTATTTGTAGAAGCAATCTGTCTACTTGAAGAATGTGTCTCCAGAGTGTCTTAACTCTCATTTCTTCTTACTGCCAACGTGAAAGAAGACACACAGCACTGTCTGCCCATTATCCTCAGGGTTTAGACTCTCCTGTCTATTTAGATGAGAAAGGATGTGAGTGTACACGTCTATCTTTTTTTGTCTGTAAGCAGTGCATGTTCCTGGCACTGAGATGGCATTCACACTCTGTGGGTGTCTCAGAAAATCCCATTTCAAAACATTAATAAATAAAATAAAATAAGATTGATCCCGTTGGTGGATATTGGATGATATAAGTTAGAACCTGATGGGTACACTGACCTTAAAATATGTTGGTTTATTCTGTAATGTTTTTTTTTTTAATCTGTGAAAATCTGTTTAACTACTAATTAACAAGTAACATAAAACAAATTATGAAACATGAAGAATGTGCAAAGAATGAAATTAATGCTTCAGTGCAGTAAAAATATTATTTTCAGTTCATTATAAATGTAAATGGGCCCATTTAAAAAAGAATCAAGCATCTATTTTCCATCTATTGATGAAAAGCCATTCAGAGCTGACACGGCTGTCGTAGGTTGAGAGGCGGGTAGCACTCTGAAGAGGTCAAGACAACGACAGATTACAGTTCACCCTCGCATTCACGGCCATTGTAGAATCACCAGTTAGTGTAATACACGGCTTCGAGCTGTGGGATGAAGCTGGAGTAACTGAAGAGAAGACACATGTGGACAGATGAAGTTCAAACCAGAGGCCAGGGAATGTTTGGAAATAATACAAACGAAAATAAGTAAACAATCAAATAGTAAATAAAACAGGTTGCTTCAGGAGATACATTTACTTCAAAATTAAAGGGATCTATAGTTTCATGAAAAAGGACAGAAAATTCATACAGAAAATTGAAACTGACAACTGTTTTTCTGCCTGTGAATAAAAGTCGTTGAGCATGAGATACATGAGATTAAAAAGGGCAACTCTCCAGTGGATACACCGCTGACACTGAGTGACATATCCGTCATACAGTGCAAGCTGCTGCAATGACACATCATATTTCATTATATAAACTGTTTAATGCTCCATTTTAAATGTGCTGTTTACAAAATATATATCCTTGCTGTGTCTTAACCTCATTGTAAAGGTCTGTAAAATGTTATTGAATATGATATGCAAAAAAACCCCCACCAAAAACATACATGCACTGAATCCAACCCCAGGAGCCTGGAAGTCCCAGATTTGATTTGTGTCACATGGTCTGCACAGGTATCGATTGCTCTGTTGGAAATTTGTACCACAGAAGGAAAATCCTAACCGTGTCTGGTCCTACGTTTCCACTTGTAAATGGTCTCAGTGTCAAAATGTTACCTTCTTTTAGGTCATTTATTGTAAAGTTTGTGTTGCTATATTGTGTTTCTGTGTTTCAAGTGATTCAAAGGTAAACTTCATGTTGTCATATTGTGTCGAACAAATATTTTCTTTGTTGCCAATTTCGAATTCAGTGTGTTAGTTGGGTTCAAGTGTTTAGGGAAATGATAAAAGTAATAAAAATGGTAAAATTCAGGGGCCCAGAAATATCATTTGAGTTTAGTAGCAGTAGTAGTTTATTCTGCGTGCAGCACACACAGCTGGATGCTTTGATTTACTCCTTTTTGGCAAACAAAGAAAACCCTTAACGGATACAGCCATGGATACTTGCATTAGTCTCTGCTCAACACTTAATTATAATAACAACATTATAGGAAAATATAAATGAAATAACGTAAAAGGGTTACATAGTCTAGAGCCTCATAGTTCACAAATAAAAAAAGGGGGCATGCTTATATTCAAATGAGCTAAAGTAAGTATGGCACCATTGCTCCAGTTCAACTGACTGAAAATAATATTGTTAACAACTGAAGTGGCACAGTGAAGTATTAAAGTACAAAATGTCTGCACCAAGTTCTAGTAAGTTTTCTTGATTCCTGATTATTTTACTCTAACAGGATTAAGGTGCCACAAACTCTCTTACTGCTAATAGCAGTGACTTATTTTAAACATGTAAGCAGTATTCACAAACTCATTTAGGAGCGATTAAAAAAAGATGAAAGCATATATAACATGAAGCTAAGTATACTACAATATTGCTGCACATTTGTTGATTTCGTTTCCATACCTGAAAAGGAGTGGGAAGAAGCACACACTTATTTTCTCTCACCCTTTCTCCATAAGTCATAAACTCTTTATAAATCTTTACATCCACTCATCAAAGACAAGAAGCTCCAATTGTAGAATGTGGGTTGCAGAACTTTAATATACATAAAATAACAAATAAAGAGAGAAATTCATCAAAATGTAATATCTTTGTTTCTTCTTTCTTCTTCTTTTTGAATTGCTTTACGTTTGTACTTCAGCTCCACTCTTAAACTATTCCACAATTTCACTCCACACACCAAACCTGTTCCTCTGAATATGCACATTATTAACAGTTTTGAAGTTGCAAAAACCCTTAAATTATAATTTCCCCTCTTACCAAAAACTTGCAATGAATATGTCCCATAGTTTATTTGTGCTTTTTGGAAATTCCCTGGATGTGCAAATTTCTATATTTCAAGATTTAGGAATAGTCAGTATGTACTGTATGATCCCTGTAACCCTCACTGTAAATGAACCAAGCTGATTTTTTTTGTTAAGAATTAACACATATAGCACTGACAATGTCCAGGATACTTTTCTGCTGTAGCATGATAGCAGAAATCTCTTCTGCTTGGAACTCCAGTGACTTTTTAATATCTTCATCTTCCTCAGCCGTTGGAATCCTCTTTGGCTCCATGCACGCAACTTGTTTTCACTGGTAAGCAAATTCAGTCAGCTGTTAACTGGTCAGCTGTCTGTTCTGCCAACTGTTAACTGCTTTTTGACTGGTGGACAGTGAGCTCCGCTACTGTTTTTAGTCCAGTGTCCGATGTCAGAGTCGTAATCCAGGCGGGATCGTATCAAAGGTTTTCAGCAATTAATCCAATGCCTTTTTTGTTCAATAATTTCAGAAAAAGCAGGAAAAAAATCAAAGTAGCCAAGCTTAACTCTTCACAGCTCCTCCAGCATTCATTGTGTTATGTGTGAGATTCAGTCATGAAGGTTAAATTTCTTGTTCTTAAAGCTCAGAATTGTATCACAGTATTTATCCCAGTATTTTCAATATATACTCTTAAATGAGATGATTTCTTTTTATTTAATCTCAGCCAAAACTAGTTAGGGAACATATTGTTACATTGTTACTGGACTAATAGTACCTAGAGACACACTTTCGATCAGTATGGCCTCTTGCTTGACTTTGTACAAGAGTTTGGATAGTTGAAAGACTAAGAGTGGCTGTAAAACCTAATGTATAAGCGCTTTCTAAGAAAAGTGCAATATATTCTTTTTCACACATACAAACCCGGCAAATATGAAGTGCTAGTGCCCTGTATGTATGAAAAACACATGAACTCAGTGCTGGCTGTGCTGTATCCCACGCACGGCCCTCTGCTGCCAGTTTCCTCAAGGTTCAGCTGCTCATTAGAAGTGTGTTACTGCTAATTGTTCAGGCGCCTGGATGACCATGTCTCCCTGAAACCATATCTAATTCAATTCAATTTTATTTATATAGCGCCAAATCACAACAAATGTCGCCTCAAGGCGCTTCATAGATACAGAGAAAAGCCCAACAATCATATGACCCCCTATGAGCAAGCACTTTGGCGACAGTGGGAAGGAAAAACTCCCTTTTAACAGGAAGAAACCTCCGGCAGAACCAGGCTCAGGGAGGGGCGGCCATCTGCTGCGACCGGTTGGGGTGAGAGAAGGAAGACAGGATAAAAGACATGCTGTGGAAGAGAGACAGAGATTAATAACAGATACGATTCAATACAGAGAGGTCTGTTAATACATAGTGAGTGAGAAAGGTGACTGGAAAGGAAAAACTCAATGCATCATGGGAATCCCCCGGCAGCCTACATCTATTGCAGCATAACTAAGGGAGGATTCAGGGTCACCTGGTCCAGCCCTAACTATATGCTTTAGCAAAAAGGAAAGTTTTAAGCCTAATCTTAAAAGTAGAGATAGTGTCTGTCTCCCGAATCCAAACTGGAAGCTGGTTCCACAGAAGAGGGGCCTGAAAACTGAAGGCTCTCCCTCCCATTCTACTTTTAAATACTCTAGGAACAACAAGTAGGCCTGCAGAGCGAGAGCGAAGTGCTCTAATAGGGTGATATGGTACTACAAGGTCATTAAGATAAGATGGGGCCTGATTATTTAAGACCTTGTATGTGAGGAGCAGGATTTTGAATTCAATTCTGGATTTAACAGGAAGCCAATGAAGGGAAGCCAAAACAGGAGAAATATGCTCTCTCTTTCTAGTCCCTGTCAGTACTCTTGCTGCAGCATTTTGGATTAACTGAAGGCTTTTCAGTGAGTTTTTTGGACATCCTGATAATAATGAATTGCAGTAGTCCAGCCTGGAAGTAATAAATGCATGAACTAGTTTTTCAGCGTCACTCTGAGACAGGATATTTCTAATTTTAGAGATGTTGCGCAAATGGAAGAACGCAGTCTTACATATTTGTTTAATATGTGCGTTGAAGGACATATCCTGGTCAAAAATGACTCCAAGGTTCCTCACAGTGTTACTGGAGGCCAAGGTAATGCCATCCAGAGTAAGAATCTGGTTAGATACCATATTTCTAAGCTTTTCAGCGCCGAGTACAATAACCTCAGTTTTATCTGAGTTAAGAAGCAGAAAGTTAGTGGCCATCCAAGTCTTTATGTCTTTAAGACATTCCTGCAGTTTAACTAATTGGTGTGTGTTATCTGGCTTCATGGACAGATAGAGCTGGGTGTCATCTGCATAGCAGTGAAAATGTATGCTATGTCTTCTAATGATGCTGCCTAGGGGAAGCATGTATAATGTAAACAGAATTGGTCCTAGCACTGAACCCTGTGGAACTCCATAATTAACCTCAGTGTGTGAAGAGGACTCTCCATTTACATGCACAAATTGGAGTCTATTAGATAGATATGATACAAACCACTGCAGTGCAATACCTGTAATACCTACAGCATGTTCTAATCGCTCTAATAGGATATTATGGTCAACAGTATCGAATGCTGCACTAAGGTCAAGAAGGACAAGCACAGAGATGAGTCCACTGTCAGAGGCCATAAGAAGATCATTTGTAACCTTCACTAAAGCTGTTTCTGTGCTGTGATGAGCTCTGAAACCTGACTGAAACTCTTCAAATAAACCATTCCTCTGCAGATGATCTGTTAGCTGTTTGACAACTACTCTTTCAAGGATTTTTGATATGAAAGGAAGGTTGGAGATTGGCCTATAATTAGCTAAGACTGCTGGGTCTAGAGATGACTTTTTGAGTAAAGGTTTAACTGCAGCCACCTTGAAGGCCTGTGGTACATAGCCGATTATTAGAGATAGGTTGATCATATATAAGATCGAAGAATTAATCAATGGCAGGACTTCTTTGAGCAGTTTTGTAGGAATGGGGTCTAAAAGACACGTTGATGCTTTGGAGGAAGTAATTATTGAAGTTAACTCAGAAAGATCAATTGGAGAAAAAGAGTCTAACTTAACATCAATCTATCTATCTGGGTTTTGTGTTTTGTTTTTTTGGAAATCTGGCTGAAGCTGCAACATGATTCAAATCTCATGAAGTCTCAGAACTATGAGCCACAGAAGCAGACAAACAGGAATAGCTAAAGGCATCTCTCTCGTCCTCCCTTACATGCACAATCGCTGTGCTTCGACAAAGACTTTTTTCTTTCCTCTCTGTGCTTTCTAATGCACACATTGACAAATACGTGGGGGTTTTCTGCTCAGCTTTGCTTCTTACCCACTCACCAGCCCACACCTCTTACCTGTTTTGGCCATCAGTCAGCCTTCCCGCTGTTCTGCCGATGTGACAGAGGAGCCGTCAGAGCATCTCAGTCAGAGGCTCTGATGCTGAATCAGAGTGACAGAGCGACAGGGAGAAATGCGCCAAACAAACAGCAAGTAAGATTGCCCTGTCCTTTCACTAGCAGCGCTGTCATACCAAAGTGCTGACAGAGTGGGAAAAAGTACAAATACCCTTAAACATACAGACGCCCAAGCAATATGTACCTTCCCACACACACATATACATATAAGAGCAGCAAACACACAAGTGTTTGCATTATAAATGGATCATTTCAAAACGCTTTCTCACTGATGCATATTGAGTGACTTTCAATAGCTTTTTTCTGCAAAGCCTAACACAAGGATTCATGAATGCCAAAACTGTATCCCCCTCACTCAGTATGTGACTTTGCCGTCGTAGCCCCCCTCTGAGCCGAGCTGAGTTATTTACACAGCTTCGGGTAAGGATTATGTCCACGGGCCCTGATTGATTCCCATGCATGACTGGCATTAATGCGTCTGGGTAGCTAAACAGGATGGGCGATGCACAGAGACACGGCTGGCTCTTACCTCAATCAGGGCCTGGATGATCCGGGATTACGGAGATCGCATCCATTCATTCCCTATGGACTGCGGTTTGGTGCGTCTCCAAGTTGCCCGCCTAGTGCTACATGCTAATCACTGCTGAGACACAGCATGTGCAAAACACTGTCTAGAGATTGTAGTAATGCTTACAAATGTACAGTCTTCTCACAGCGCTGTGTAAAAGCCTTGAGCTACCCCTCATTTCTTTACATTTTGCGAGGAAAACATGCCCAAAAAACAAATAAAAATATAATATACGAGGCTAAATTCTAACATCCTCGAAGGCCAATATTTGGCAAGATCACCATTGTTCTTCAACACGCTCTTAAACTCTTAGGCAAGCTTTCTGTTAATTTCTTGAAGCAGTCTCCAGGCTTCTTGGAGGATATTCCAAAGCTTGTCATTGGAATTTTCTTCCCTTTTGTTCCATTTTCTTTCAATGATCCCACACTGCTTCAAAAATGTCCACTAACGGTCCGGGCTCTGGGGAGGCCAATCCACGACTGATTGTGTTCCATTATTACTCAATCAAGTGTGTGTAGCATCGTTGTCATGCTTAAAAATGAAGCCATGCCAATTAGATGCTTTCTAGATGAAACAGCAGGGAGGATCAGAAGGTGATACACTTTCCTACATTTGAAATGCCATCAATTTTGATAAGATGTCCAACACTGCTGGCTGAAAACAGCCTCCACTGTTCATACTGACAGTGATTTTAACATGAAAGTTTCCATTAGGATTCATCACCCCATGAACCCATTTTCTTCCAGTTTCCCTGCCTTAAGAACCGATTTTTGACAGCCACCCTTCCACTGAAACCATTTTTGATGAGGCTTCAGTGAACAGTAGATGGATCAAGCAAAGGGCCAAATGCATCTCTCAGGTCTTTTGTTGCATTTTTTTCTATTTCTTCAGAAAGTTATTTTCTGATACTTTTCATCTGCTGTAGGTATTTTTTTTTTCTCTCGGCCATCCATTTTTCTTTTGCCCTCCACTTCTCCAGTTACCTCAACTTTTTTAAGGACACGCTGGACAGATGTGCCAAGATTTCCTCTAATAGCTCTTCGGGAATCACATTGTTGGTGCAAAAATACTATTTTATGCCTGTCAGACTCTGTTATCTTTGGTATTTTTCACAGATTCAACTAAAGAAATGGAAACAAATTGTGTGATTTTTGTGACAGGCTGCTTGGGCCTAAAGATACAATGTAAAAATGAGTCTTTTCTAAGTTGTCTATTATGTGTAAACACAAACTGGTTCATGCCTGAAGTTGGCTGCCTTTTTTTTGCTTGAATGATTCATAGGTCAGTGTTAAGTGGCTTCACAAAAAAATTCCTCTGAAAATCATCAGGTACAAGAATTAGACTGCAAGTGAGTGAAAATGAGGGCAGTATCTAAAGAAATACACCTGGAGAAATATTGCTGGAGAGCACTTTAAAAAGTCTGGCTTTTTGGAAGCAAAAATACAAGCCTATGAGCGGTGGCTCAATACTTTTGCACACTATTGTATATCGGCAATAAAAGTAGAAAAAAAGGATTCGATTTGGTGCTTTTACATTCACTCCTAATGTTGCTGCAGAATGAATCTAAAATCTTTGGTTATGTTTATGCATGTTTAGATTAAATGACAGATCTTCCCACTTACATTCAAACGTACCCTTTAATAAGCATATACTGCAGGATATGTGAGAACATTTTTTTCTCCTTGCCAGCTTTGACACTGGTTCATTTTTCTATCATTTAGGGCCCAAAATAATCAAACCATGGAGTGCCATTATTGTATTTAATGTGGAAAATCAGTCCCTTTTCTCTCTGAAATAGTCATTGTCTCTTGGCTGAGTTCAGTGGAACAGTGACAAAAGAGATTAAGAGGCCCTAATTCTCCCTACTAGAGAATCTAGCCTGAGGGCTGCAGAAGGCTTTATAGCCCCTATCACCAGACTGGGATCTTCTTAGCTTTAAGTGTCCCTGGTCTCACTTTTTTTCAGCGATGACAGACGCACCTGATCACCGATGGCAAATAAGTGGCATTACCTCCTGGATTCTTGAAGACCTTTTGACCTTCAGTTGGACCCATGAAGGGGTGCAACAATACTCGTATCGATATTGAACCGTTCGATACAGCGCTTTCAGTTCGGTACGCATATGTATCGAACAATACAAATTTTTAAATTTATTTTATCAACTTTTCTCCTGACAATGCTGCCTGTGTTGAGCGCTCAGTGGATCTGCGTTCGACTACTCCGCCTAGGCTGCACTGTCGAGTGCAGATCCACTGAGCGAAGCACAAGCTAGCAAGACAGAAGCTAAGCTCGTTGCAACATGGCAACTGCCTCAACGCTACCCGAAATTGAACCTCCCCCACCCTCATTCAGATCTGGCGTTTGGAAATATCTTGGTCTTCATAAGCACGTCATGGACAAAAGTAAAACAGTATGTCGGTTGTGCCACACAATGCTCAATTGGTGGGAACTAGTGCGTTAGCGCAGTTAGCTTGTTAACGTGTTGACGCCATCCAGCCCCAGGCACAGGGCGATCTGCGGTAACTCGTTAACGGAGATTTGCAGCGTTATGGCGTTAATGTCATTTTAACTAGATTAACGCTGACAGCACTAGTGGGAACACAATGAATATGACTGCACATTTACTCCGACAGCATCCTAGTGCAAAGACAAGTGGAAGCAGACAAAAACAACAAACACGCATGCTACAAACTTTACCCGAGTCATTTAGACAGCCGTTAGCACATGATTCTCCTTATGGGGACCTGATATGTTTAATATGCTGCTGAGAATATAGCCCAGAAGAAGCGTATAGTATAGCTTTTATTTTGGAAAGAGCCATTTCTCTGTAATAAACTCTCTTTTCCAAAGATGAGTGATTCCTCGATCAGATAGATTTTTTTTTAGTACTTTGTTGTTTCAGCAACATTAAATTTAAAAACTGTACTTTTGAGTTAAAATATATATTTATAATTTTAATAAATGACAAATTAAAAAGGCATGAACATTTTTTTTTGTATCGAAAAAATATCGAACGGTGACACCAAAGTATCGAACCAAACCGTGAATTTTGTGTATCGTTGCAACCCTAATGTGTGTATAAGAGTGTGGTGTAACTGGACCACATTCTTCTCAGTCCATTGTGGGGTGACCTTTAACCTGCGCACCCAAGCAGATCTGGCAGCCAAAAGTTCAGCTAATAAGCTCTGACGATGCACTCCCAACCCGTCTTTGAAGAATTGTGCTTGTGTAAGTGAAAGTGTAATGCTAATGTCTTGCTCTCCAGAAAGTGACTCCCATGTTCATTGAGTTAGAAATGAATTATTCTCCACTTAGCCTGGACAGAAAAGATGCTGCCCATCTTCAAATGGGATACACAGCTTGTGTCAACAGCGTCAGGGAGTGTCATAAATCACCTCTCAGATTTAGCTTCAAGTATGAATCTATCAACGATCTTGCTGCTCTTTGGGGCTTTTGGCCAGATGGAGCAGTTAACAGGTAGTTAATTTAGTCTGTAGCTACAGACCCTTGCTTGAGGTGAAGCAGCTGCTGGACATCCTGCAGCTAAAGTCATCTCCTTTTATTTCCTCCTCATCCTTGAACCTATGGATTTCAACACTGTGACCAATCTTGTCAGAGCCATGGTTGGTCAAGATGTATTTATGTGTTCCACCTCTCCGAGAATAAATGATTCATTTTGTTGTGTCAGTGCTCTCTGCCTGAATAAAGCATTAGCTGGCAGGTTAGCCTAATTCAGTGCTCCCTTCTGGAACTTCACTCTGTGATAGCCTAAGGGTGCAAACATAAGTGGATTAGAAAACTCACACATACAGAATCGACTGTCTGTTTTACAAAAACTGCACGTCCCCGCTTCTCTTTCCTTTCCTTAACGCACACCAAACATGAGCTGTGAGTACATGCATAAGCACGAAGGGACCCACATGCTGGAACATTATTCTGCACTTGCATCGATGATGGCTTTGCCCAGCTATGCCTCTTGTTCAAATGTTGCTGTGATGGTAACGCGAGATGAAGTGTGGCTTGCCCTCTGCAGGGTGGCGCAGCACCAACTGTGCAAACATGGACAGTGGGCGCAACCTCGAGCAAGGCACCAAGAGAGAGCACAATCCAGAGACAGGAAGAGCGTTGTGTGTTGCCTCCATTTTTTAAATATATAATAATTATCTTTTTTCCTTGTGGCCTTTTACAGGCTGACCATTAGTGGGATGTGATAATGTCCTAAGCGTTCCTCAAGTCACAAACATGACTAAATTCTACTTTGTGTTGTATTTCCATTTGAAGAAAGGACTTTGTATTGATATGTCGCTACACTGCTGAAATGTGTGAGTGAAGTGTCCTCTGTTTGTCCTTGGCTGAGTTTCCGCTGAGCTCCCAAGGGTCTATGTGATGTGTGAATTAGTTAAGAGCTGTAGTATACCTTCCACACACAAGGAAAGGAATATTCATTACTAAATAATTGCCAATGTTTACCATAAAACATGCAAAATATTTTAAAAGGTAAGCTGTCTTATTTTTGTTAAAGCATGGGCTGAGCTGAAGATATTTAGACGGCATTAGAAAATGTAAGAACAACATGGGCTTCCTTTAATTCAGTGACCTCGTGTCTTGAGCTTATTTGTGTTTTTCCGGCTGTTTATAAGGCCACTTTAACAATGGCGGGGTGGCAGTATCGCACGGCATCTCGTGCTAATGTCTCTCAGAGGGTGGACGTGCCTGCTTTGAGGCTCAGGGAGATGAAGGGAAGAAAAAATGTCGGGTTATTAAATTATTTCAAACATTATTTCAGCTCTCCTTTTCATCCTTGGCAGAGAAGAGACAGTGAAGCAGCAGAGTAATAGACTTTTAAACTAATTCTGTGAATGGCTGATGTAATGCCTGTATTTCTGAAGGCTAAATCAATACTTTGCTCCACCTTCAGGCTCAGCACTGCAGCCTGCTATAGAATATCCATAAATTGAGTGGATGATGGCGACCACAGCAAAGCCACCCACACCCATTAAACTCCATCATGAGGTGGGACAGGTATAGGTCACATTGTCCAAGGACTGACAGAGATTAATTGAGGTCGTGTGACTTTGTGCATTCGCGGGGCCTCAGTGTGGGGCCTCTGCCTCCACCCTCAAATAACCTGGCGATGCCCAGCCACCTTCCCAATAGTAACAGGTTAATATTTTATGAACCGCAGGGATTTAAGAGAAACTGCTGCTGTTCTGCTGTACGGTCTGAAATGTGGAATAGGGCAAGGATTGGTGTTTACCTTCACTCAAGTTGATTTGAAGATTTGACAGTCTTTTTCACAGACGGAGGCAGCCTTGATTGCATGGCACTGTCATGTTTTTTTCCTGGGCGCTTTTCATTTTGGTTTTTAAAGCAAAGGCCAAAATTGCGTTAGGACATCTAGACGACACTTTGCAGGGAAGTGTTGAATTTAAGAATGGAACAGATGGCTATGCTGGAAGGAGAAGTAACGACACATTGCAATGAAGACTCTAGCTGTCATTTGTTTTTCAAATCTTCAGCTGCTTTCGACTGTCCCCATCTGCTAATGTTAACCTGTCTGGCTGGTACAAATGCACGATTTAAACCACTTTTCGTATATTGGGTCTGTTTTGTTGTTTGTGGGCACAAAGCATGCAGGACACTCATGATTGGACCGGTGATTTTCAGACACTGGCTCATTTCTGAATAACTTCCTTCCACAGTGCAAACACTGTGTGGTTTTAGTCTTGAAGATTCACAGTACTCCTCTTACAGCAATAATGCTCAAGACTTTTTCTTCTTCTTCTTCTTTTCGATTTACATTATTTTTGACTGCAGTTCCCTGAGATCAGCGTTCAGTTGTGTAATCGTTTTTTTCTCCTACTTTGATTTTCTCTTGTAGGTGGTTTTATATTTAGTACAACTTGGATTTTGACTTGTGCCTTATGCATTGCCAAAGCAAAAATGAAGAAAGAGAATCTGTCTGAATTTTGCCAATGTGATGCAGAAATGCAAAAGGAAAAACAATCTTTATTAGTGGTAAAGATCTCTTCAAATGTCTTACTTAATACCACCACACAATTTCAGGTTGCAAAACATGGAACCACTAAAATTAAGTTAATGATCATTTGCATTCTGTATTTACTTCCAAGAAAATTCCTTCAACTTCCATGTCCTCACATCCTTCCTAACACATCCTTCTCAAACCTCTCAAACTCGTGGACGGGTTTAGTCACACTAAAGTAAAAATAGGCCACCAACCTCCCGGTGATTATGAAAAATTGATTGTAGTGATTTTTATCATCAGGTAGTTGTGGAGACCAACTAGTTGGCCCGTGGTTGAGCATGCAAAACCCTCAATTTCACGAGGAGCGATACCTGTCTCAAAGCAATCATCTTGCAATTATTCTGTGTGCAATCACCAATTTCACAGATAAATCACTAAGCACTCTGATTTAAAATAAATTGCTTCAACTAGGGCTGCTCGATTATGGCAAAAATGATAATCACGATTATTTTCACTGAAATTGAGATCTCGATTATTTGACGATATTTATTTAACAATAACAATGTAGTGAATAATGACTTTAAAGATTGTCAAAAAATAATATAAAATAGTGTGCAAATACTGATAACAGTGCAAATGTTTGCAATATAAAAAATAAATGAAAAATGTAAACATCTATGTTTAGTGAACTTTGCAGTGTTGCTCTGTGGTGCAGCTACGACACTGTAGCAAAGTTTACACACTATGTCTACTTGATCCACGTCTGACTCCGCGAACCCATAATGTTTCCACACCACTGAAGTTTTTTTACCTCTCTTTTCAACCAACGGCAATCACTCTCCTCTCCAAATAACTTCTGCTTAGCTTTCCGAGCTTCCCTCGGGTCCTCTTAATCCCCAACCCCCGGGCCTCAGACCGGTACCGGTCCATGAGTCGTTTGGTAACGGGCCGCGAGAGTTGAGGATCAGGTGTGAAATGTATAGTTTTCAGGGTTTTTAATCGGGTTTCAGCGTTATTTTGTTATCGTTTTTATCGTTAACTCGGTTTTCCTGGGTCTTTTCACGTGTGTTATGAAT
Organism: Neolamprologus multifasciatus; assembly: GCF_963576455.1. Lineage (NCBI taxonomy): Eukaryota > Metazoa > Chordata > Actinopteri > Cichliformes > Cichlidae > Neolamprologus > Neolamprologus multifasciatus. Next base: position 25,815,857 of record NC_140459.1, read on the forward strand.
AAATTTTCTTTTTTTCGGTACCGGTACTAGTTTTATTTTGTTGTATTTATCCACGACACCTTAAAGGCCGGTCCATGAAAATATTGTCAGGCATAAACCGGTCCGTGGCGCAAAAAAGGTTGGGGACCGCTGCTCTTAATTGTTGTGACACGTGTTCGAAATGCAGAGAGGTGCGCTCGATTTGCCACAGGGAGCAGCACGAGAGTAAAGCACGAGGGAGGGGCTAATAATCGGCTCAGTCATTTTTAATGATCGTTGAAAGCCCAGATCATAACCGTGATTAAAATTCGATTAATTGAGCAGCCCTAGCTTCAACCAATTGCAGACTAACTGCAAACACTTTTGGAGAAAGTTAGCAAATAATGACCTTTTACTGTAGCACACTGACAGCAGGTTGATTTTAGCATTTTGCCAATTTTACGTCTCGATGGACCAAAGTTGCTTTGAAGGTGGCAGCTGACTGTTAGTGGCCGCATACCCGGTCGTTGTCTTATGAGCAGCTATTTCAAAGACATTGGCATTAGTCTCCAGCCAATCTTTTCCCTAGTGTGACTGTGGCATAAGGCAGAACAGGCTCTGCACTGGCACCACCACCACCATCTGTGGAAAAAAGGTACTGGAGAACTACAACCGGTGTCATTGCCCTTTTCATGTAATGCCAGGCTGAATTAAGGCGATGTAGGGGCCAGAGCCTCTGTTGTTGGAGTCCTAGATGTTTTCTTGATCTTATTACATGTGTGATGAAAAACTAAACCTTCCTCTCTTCTGTAGCTTTAATTGCTAGTTCAATATGTTGAAGAAGTTGGACTGAAATGCACAAATGTTTGGTATTCCACACAAACAATGCTCCAAAGTTTGACAACAATACTGTCCACTGCAGTAACGTCACTTAACTTGGTCATGTGTTCAGGAATTAGAGCACTACACATTTGTATTGTAAACCCTGCAGTTCTGGATGTTAGTCGTTACTATTACCTTGTCCTGGGACTTGATGATTTGATGACCTTGATGCTTGGGAATTGCTTGTTTTGATTCTACCCTGTGTGGTTTCGCACAATAGCTCACATTATCGTTCCCGATTAACATCTACAGCTAAACTGAATAAACACTCGCACATGTAGCTGCAGCTGTAGCAAAAGCCAAGTCAGCATACTGCATGTAACAGTAAAGGTGATTAAATAGGCGTAGTACATGTTTCAAGCGGAACACATGCTATATATCAGGCACAAAACAGCAAACGCACCTAAGAATTTACTGCATATTGGGAAAGCTCATAATGTTTTTGTAATGTAGTCATATCTGTGTTCCCAAAACAAAAGAAAACCCCTTACATTATGTCCTGTGAGGTCATCTCTGATCCCATCTCCAACTGAGCCTTAATTAATGCTGGAATATTAAAGTGACAGTTGTCACTTCTCAACTTTGTGTTGAGCATTGTGCTTTTGTATACTTTAAACTTGATGAGCAACTGAGAAGACATATGATGGTGACTTGCACTCTACACTGTATCATGCCCTGCTTTAGTGTCTGTTTTACTGTAAATATGTCCGTATCTTACAAAATGAACATAATGCTTTAATCAGTGAGAAGTGAAACTACTACTGAGACAATAAACTAATCAGAAAAGTGATTACTGAGGAGCAGGTTCATTTTTTTTGTGCTGCCTCTTTAGAAAAAATGGCTACATCATCCATATCCATATGGATGATATGTATTCAAATCACAACCCAGATGTTGATATATTTTGCATGAAACTTGTAAAATTAGGAGAGGCATGTGAGTATCTGCTGGAGTGCACAAAGAAAACTATGTCACGTGTTCCAATTATCCCCAAACTGTTATGTGCATTGGGCTGTGAAAAATGAGCTATAGAGTAAATGTAAGTTTACATCCTAGATGTCATTAGCAGGTAGTGATAAATTAGGCATGAGTTGGTTAACTCACTGGGCACCGCATATCATGTCCAAGAGCTGGGATATGACTTCCTCCTACCTCTGGATAAGAACACGAGCAGAATTATAATGGAGCAGAATCCTCCTTAAATCTCTGGGCTCTGGGTATTTACCGAGATCTATTTATTTTAAACATGAACTAAAATACACCGCATCCTTTGGAACAGAGAATTTTCCCAGGAAAAAGCAGCCAGAAGCCAAGTGTTTGTTTGTGTTTTTTATACAGAGCAGCATTGTTACCTTAATGAACCCGCTGTGAGCAATCTAAACCCGCCTTGATGTGGCTCACGCAGGTTTTTATTGAGCTCCATTAATGTTTGGACACAGGCTGCTCTTTTAGTTTGTTTTTTTTCCCCTCTGCGCTTTCTGGAAATGACTTGACACAGTAACTACAGCTATGGATTGTTTGCTTCATTTGGAAGCCTTTTCAAAGTATCATCAGATCAATAGTTGCACAGTTTGAACATCCTCTTGCCATCTGAGGCTGCCAGACACTGTTGTATAATTTTGTCTGTTACCGCGACACAGTTATGCACACATAAAATACTGTGGATTACTGCTTATATTTATGTGTCAGTGCGCATATTAGCTGCCGAGTATTTTCAGTCTCTCCATGAAGGTGTACGAACACTCTTGCCTAGGTGATGATGTGCACATATGTGCCAATAAACAGCGCGTGCTCTCACATTTTTGCTGTGCAGAAGTGTTGCTGTGTGATTCCATCTGTCTCTGCGTTTGGGTAAATGCATGCTTTTTCAAATTGCTCTCCATAAACGTCAAAGCAGAGTACATCAAAAGCCCCATTGCCTCCCCTCGCGGCCCTACCTGCTGAAATTGCATACCCTCCAAATCTCAGCGCCCGCTGCTTCATTCAGGCTAAATTGCCTTTTGTACACAAAGATGCGGCGCGCCATTGCATGAAAAACATCTCAGGTTTCATCACTCTTTCCGACATCTCTGGTGCTCATCCTCACTCCTGTCTTTTCTTGTTTTTTTTTTAAATCTTCCCTTGTTCTGCTGAGATGCAGGGTGATGAAATCCGGAAGAAGAAAGTGGGTGGCTGGGTGTTGTCTAGATGCGCTGTTTTACAGTTGGGATGGGAGATGGTTGGGATAATTCTTCCACTGTGGGGGGTACAAGGGAAAGGAAGCCTCTGCTAGGCCTACAGGGATTTGTGGGGGGTAAATGGAGATAATTAGAGACTTTTGGAGGCGCAGAGGGGGTGCTGAATCATCAGAGGCTGCTCCTCCCCTTCATCCTTCTATTCCCTCACACATGTGATGAAACGTGGTGTTCGCCACCGAGAATTGTAACTTAAATGATAGCAATGCAAATGCAAATAAGCCTGTGAAGCAAACACCTGCATCCTTGTGGGGCTGCTTTTTCAACTTGTCACATGACTAATTACCACTTGTGACTTAGACGAATGCTGCAGTGACGACAAGGAGTAAGTAAGGACGCGTCTCCTCCAGCAGGGGCAGTGTGAACTCCTGCGAGAGCAAAAAAAAAAAAACAGGGAAGAACAGAAAACCTCAGAAGAACGAATGATGCTGTGTTTAGAGGACGCAGGAAATGGCAGCTTCTAAAACATAAGCAGTGTTTTGTTGAGGCAAATTACTAATAGTCTTTAATTTTCTGCTCGATGTTAGTTTCTAATTAAAAGAAGTGCCAGCTTAGCAATGAGTGCAGGGTTGTGCAGTTTGTCTTTCCAATCCAATGCATAAATATAACTTACCCCAAAAGTAGGCCTGCAGCTCATGTGTATCAATTTATCTACTGAAGAAAAGCAAACTATTACAGTCGTCCAGATCCCAAAGTGATGCCTCCAGATTTCCTGCTTTTCCCCAACCAACAGTCCAATATCCTGACAAATAATTACATTTGCAGGCAGGAAAAAGAAAAGCTGCATGTTCTTCAGTAATTATGTTCTTTTCTTTTTTTTTACCATGATAATAATTTATAATAAATTGTAAATTGATAAGTAATTAGTTAGTATTTTAGTAGTTAGTGAATTGAAATTTTACTGATGTTTACAAGTCATTAGAATTTATTTATATTTTTAAGTTCTGTAATAGATTACTAGTTTGTGATGGTGTTATGGAAAACACATCAGTACTTTCTGTCTGATTACATGTTTGACACATGATAACAATTGTTGCTCTGATTTTTACTAATTGATGAGAACATTCTCATTCCAATGGGATCAAATAGCATTGTTCATTAAAAGTATATTAAGTTCAACTAAACATTTGTTAGTGATTCTACCACACCACCTCCCTTATGTGAATCTAATGATGATTTATTATCCAGATTAATCCAAATGTGTTAAAAAAATATATTAAAAATATCAGTTGTCATGAGTTGCAGCTCAAACAAATATGGTAGAAATATAATAGGTTGCTATATTAATCAAACTCAGATATAATATAATATAATATAATATAATATAATATAATATAATATAATATAATATAATATAAACAGATTGTTTATAAACAGTTGCTGCTTCTTCACTCCTCGTGGTGGCTCTTATTGAATGAAGGTGAAGGAGAAGACACAAAGGGTAAACATAGGATTTAAATTACATTAAGCACTGTTAATACAGCAGTACATCAACACCTCAGTTTATGTTTCTGCAGTTTTCATGCTGGTATGTTTTGACTTTGCATGCATATTGTGTTATATTGTGCAGAATTGTCTTGCAGTGAATTACACAGTTTTTTTTATTGTCATATCATTGTTCTATATGTTATATATAAAATTTCTGGAGCAAGAAATCTTGAGCATATTTGGTTGAAAATTACCCCAACACCTAATCAGTACTGATTTGTATCTCTGTATTTTTACACCAGGATGTTTCACCCATTCCCTGTTATTAAACTGAGCTGACTAATTATTGTAGTTTCACCTGTTTGACAATCTGTAATTTTTTAATAGCCTTCAAATAAGCTTTGACTCTCAGCATCTGCAGGGCTATAAAAACTGCTGGGAACAAAGGATAAAAGAGAAAAATGAGAGAAATGTGATCGGCAGGTGTTTTCTCTTTTCTTTTCTTTTTTTTTTTGCTGAGAGAGTTTTACTTTATAGCATCTAAAAAACCACCAGGTGTTTTCACTTTTCCAGCTGAACGAGGTGTTTAAATGTGCATAAGCACCATGGTGCATTATATTGCCACCTACTCTGCTCACAGAGTGTTGTGTTTTATGTGACAGAGCTGCTCTAAAAGCTGAACTAGAACTTGCATGTGCCACTTCAGAAGTGAAATGTTAAAAAACTGGGCAAGCGAGCTCTAGAGAACCCTTCACTCGGTGGCTTTGGAACACTACAAACACACTTAAACACTTTTGTGGTGTTGTTTTTAACAATCAGGTCGTTCCAACAGAGATTCCCACATGAATGCAGCTTAGCTATGTTTCTTTCTTCACTTCCCCTCTTCTCCCCCTGTCTCATTTCTCACTTCAGACATTCTCGCCTCTTAAGCTCACTCGAGCCTTCCTGCCGTAAGCTCTCTTGAGCACCTATCTGTTATACATTTGCACTCCCCTCTCCATGTGTGTATGTATGTATGATGGTCTGAGAGTGTTTTTATCATCTGCACAGATAATGAATCCAGTCCTCCTTCAAGGCATTTTAAATCATACATCATCATATATTGACAGACCTGCATCTTGTTTATTTCCTACATGAGCGAATCCGTCTTGGGTTTGGCTCACAGAAACAGTTTCTTCTTCTTATGTACAAATTCTCCTGTACATGATATCACCGTGCTCTCAAGTGATTGACTGAAGTAGCATTTTGACCGATCAGAATACATATGTTGGAATAAGTTGAAGTCTGACTGTGGTCTGAACACCTTTCTGTACTTTTCAGATTGATGGTAGAGACTCTATGCCACTACACTGCCAAATATTGCTGCAGATAAGTGGGATGATTTGCCTTGGTATACAGCAAAACAATTTACAGGACCGGCCGAAAGAATAGGACAAGGATTTCAGGGAAATGACAAAGCCTCCATATTCCCTGGATCCCATGTTTTGCATCAGGAGAAGCCCAATCCACACAACACATGTCCAATGTGAATGTCGTGATGAATGTGAAATTTTTTACTGCAAAAGTTATGGCTGATTAACCAATAGAAATATAATAAGTATATAATAATTACATATATCTAACTACATTTACTATATAAATATGGGCCTTTCCTTAGTAACACTTTAGTATTCAGGTGTCTATTTGTTTAGTAAGTGACTACATGTATGCGCAACATGCATACTGGAAGACAAAATGTCATTTGGGCATAAATAGGAGATCTTCTCAGGTAGGAAGAACACTGTACATGTATATGGCATTACCTCTGCACTACAGCCACTACAGTATTTTTAATAATCTGTATCAATTTATTCCACTCTTTTTCATAAATATATACTTTGTTTATTTTATTTTCAAAGTATTACTTATGTGCATTTTTGCTTTCTTTTACATGTGATATTTAGGGGAGCTCAGAGCCTAAGAATGTCATTGCTGGGAGTGATGTGCCATTGTTACCTGTATATGACAAATTTGAAAACTTGAAAATGATACACAATAGCACAGCTGGCTCAATCAGAAAAATACATATAGCAGGGATATAGGATCATACACTATCCACTCTGAAAACCATACAGAAATACATTCCTTTCTATGCCAGCAGTGTCACCAGAAGTGATGCTTACTATACCTTTCAATACTACAATTCTGAATTCATGACAGTACAGGTTTTTATTTTTATTTTTACTTTTGTTTTAAATACGGCACACACTGCAGTTCTTCAAGCTTTCTACCCATTTTTATTTGTTGAAGAAGCAAAACCAACAACGTTTCATTGGCTAAGATGTTTTTAATGGCTAATGTAATGAAAATGTTTAAGCTACTCTAAAATAGCAAACATTATACTTAATAGTAACATCAGTAGGCTGCTCAACAACCATTCTAATCATTCATTCATTCAGTCTGTGTAATGTCAACACACTGTGTATTAGGGCTGATCAATTAATCGAATTTTAATCACGGTTATGATCTGGGCTTTCAAAGATCATTAAAAATTATTGAGCCGATTATTAGCCCCTCCCTCGTGCTTTACTCTCGCGCTGCTCCCTGTGGCAAATCGAGCGCACCTCTCTGCATTTCGAACACGTGTCACAACAATTAAGAGCAGCGGTCCCCAACCTTTTTTGCGCCACGGACCGGTTTATGCCCGACAATATTTTCATGGACCGGCCTTTAAGGTGTCGCGGATAAATACAACAAAATAAAACTAGTACTGGTACCGAAAAAAAGAAAATTTATCCATAACACACGTGAAAAGACCAAGGAAAACCGAGTAAACGATAAAAACGATAACAAAAACCGATAAAAACCCTGAAAACTATACATTTCACACCTGATCCTCAACTCTCGCGGCCCGGTACCAAACGACTCACGGACCGGTACCGGTCCGAGGCCCGGGGGTTTGGGGATTAAGAGGACCCGAGGGAAGCTCGGAAAGCTAAGCAGAAGTTATTTGGAGAGGAGAGTGACTGCCGTTGGTTGAAAAGAGAGGTAAAAAAAAAAATTTCAGTGGTGTGGGAACATTATGGGTTCGCGGAGTCAGACGTGGATTAAGTAGACTTAGTGTGTAAACTTTGCTACGGTGTCATAGCTGCACCACAGAGCAACACTGCAAAGTTCACTAAACATAGATGTTTACATTTTTCATTTATTTTTTATATTGCAAACATTTGCACTGTTATCAGTATTTGCACACTATTTTATATTATTTTTTGACAATCTTTAAAGTCATTATTCACTACATTGTTATTGTTAAATAAATATCGTCAAATAATCGAGATCTCAATTTCAGTGAAAATAATCGTGATTATCATTTTTGCCATAATCGAGCAGCCCTACTGTGTATAATTACACAGGGTTATCATTTTGTTTTGATATTGAATTACAGTAGGTATTCAGAAATCTACTAATATTGGTAAAAACTACTAAAACTACTAAACATCCCAACTCTCTTCGGTCATAAATACAAGATATCAAGTATGTAGCTGGTAGAGAAGGCATGTTGCCTTTCTCCTAAACTTAGTACAGAGGACCTCTGTATGTCCAGACAGATGCTGAGTGATTACATATGTATGTATGCTACAGCAATGAGGTCTCACTGTTGAGTGAGTCTTGTAAGTGACCAGTATGTGCTGACCTTACCTAAAGATCTATTCATGGACTCTGGGAAATTGCAACTGGTGATATATACAATTTTGTTATGTCTTATAGACCAGTCAGTTAAAACAATGGGCAGATTTAAGGGCCTAATGCTTAATGGATTGCGGACGACATGCCCATTTACCTCAACCATAATTATTCAGGTAAGAAGCAAGTAGCTGATAAAATATAGGATCCTCTTAGTGATTCCCGCACTGATAGCAATTATGTAATTTGAACAATTTTCTTGACCTGTGTTTCACCTTTCAGACTACAGGGTGGCTACTTTGCTATTTGTTTTTATCTGCACAGTTTCAAACAGCTGGACGTAGTGTTAGAAGTTAAAAATGAAAAGAAACGCTGAACGTCCAATTATACTCAATTTTCTTGTGGAAAAACAGTTAAATTGAACTTTATTAAAAAATAAAATGGTAAAGGATAGCGCTTTCCTTGTGCTTTTAATGAGCGACAACAATTAAGTAGAATATCTTCACTAAAGAAAAACTAATAGGATTTTAATTATTGTTAGTGTTTTAATTACAGTGCTTTGAATGTAGCATTTGCACTGTTTATAACACTGTTTGCATATGAAACACCATGTGATAGTTTCAGTTTTTCTCGGCACAGCTCCTGACGTGATGCCATACATTTCATCATAACGTAACACAGCCAGACTGTTGGCTCCAGGATGATTAAATCTTCCCTGTTTACCCCATGCTCAACCATACATCAATTCCCCATCATTCTTTTCCATTCTGTTTTTTGTTTCATTCCTTTGGTATTTTGTTACTGCAACAATTCAGTTTCCTCAGGGCAATAATGAATGTTTCATTTGATCTCATCCTCCTTTCTTTATTTTCCTCCAAAGTGTCTGCTGCATTCTTTTACTCTCCAAAGGGCTGCGCAGCATTATAGTGCTGCTGCTACACAGTCAGCACCTGCTGTGTTCTTAGATCATTGCACGGGTGCTGCCTGGCAGAGCAAGGCTTTGGCCTGGTAGACACTAATGACTGTCTGGGGAAAATACTTTGAGTCCCGTGCAATTATGTAGAGCAAAATAAAACACGTAGCATTGCATCATATAAGACTCAAGCAATGTCTTATTAAGCTCTCTTATTTAAACAGGAGAGCTTAAGGTGAACATGAAACATCACCTGCCTAATTTACACTATGGAGCCTGGCTTCTCTGGACTTATTTTTTTTCTATAACATCTATTTTAATATGATATAATCCAGAATATGACATGACCAGATTGGTTGGCTGATGCTAACCGTCCTACACTGGTTTATGGTATTAAAAGAAGTCCATTATTTTATTTATCAAAATATGTAATGAGCAGTAAATTTTAGAAAGATTTGGAAATAAAAAAACCCTCTTCACTCTACTAAACTCTATGCTGTAATGAAAACACAGAGTTTATGTTATCTCCAAGACTAAATCTTTGATCTTTCTCTATTAAGAAGTCTTGAAATTTAGAGACTAATCTACTTCGATACCAGTATGTCGATCGGCCTGAATTATCCACAGGGGACGACAGGTTCTATATCAATTACATGACTGGTAGAAAGGTAAATGGCAATTCCCCCTACACTTCCCAGTCAAAACATTTCATTTTGTCTTTGGAGAGCAGAGAGCTTTGCTCTGTAAATCTCATCACAGGACATTTTATCCTGAAATGAGAAATGCCTTTGAAAGAGCCTGCTCATGCAAAACGGCTGTGATCAGACAGGAGTGCATTATAATTTTAAAATCACAAGTATTTTGTCTTTAATGGGATCAAGTGACAGACATATGTACTGAGACCATCGCCAATATGATGTGGAGAAATCGAGTTAAATGGATTATTCCAAAGTATTGCTCTTTTGCTCTTGAGCTAGACAAATGTTTCAGCACTTTTTGGAATACCGCTGCATGTTTGCCAGCTGAAATGCATTTATTTCTGTTTATTTTGCAGCAAATATCCTGCTTCAATTCTGTCTTTCCTGTGCTCATTAAATTTGCCATTTAATGTCATTTAATAGCAGCCCAGAGAGGGGGGAAAAAGCAGTTGATGATTGTTTTCACAATTTACAGAAGACAGATTGTGCTGATATGAGGGAAAAAATATAAAGAACAGCCTGGAGGCTCATGTTTATCTCACTCCATCCATTATGTTACGGCATCATTTTCCACAAAAATGGAAGTTCAAAGTATTTTCACTTGCACAGAGTCAGATGTGAGAGGTGCAAAGAAAGCCTGATAAAGTAAACACTTCCTTGTTCTCTTTTCATGCCTATTTGTACTGAAACTCGCTTTTACAAAACCACTCTTTTTTTCCATCCCATTTGCTTTTGAATGAAGCCAGGAACACGGTCAATGGCTTCAGTGGAACCACTGCTGGGAGGGTTGGTGGGCTGATTAGCCTTTGTGCTAATGTGCTTTTTCATTACTCTCCAAGATTAATGAAAAGCAGCTCTTCTCCAAGCACACGTGTTTCTTGTCCCATGTGTCACCCGTTCATTTGCAAATACAATAGAGGCCTCTCTTCACACTGTGGACACACTCACTTACGCCATATTTGACTGCCACGAGTTTATGCCTTTGGGCACTCACTGAGAGATTAGCAAGACACCAAGCAGAACAAGAGCTTTTGTGGATAATGAAGATGAAATTCGTGGAAGAAAGAAGGAAACAAGGGAATCTGCTATTGAAGGAAAAGCTAAACACCACCAATGGTGATTATGAACGGGGGGAGACAGGAGTAGTGGAAAGACTTGGAGTTATTTTTTGTAGAACCCAGGACCAAAGCAATGTTGAAAGCTACCCAGTTCCTTTTCACCCTATTTCACTCCTTCAATGGTTCAGCGTGCCTGGCTGCTTGTCCTCCCCATGATCTGCTCTTGAAGCCACACTCTACCACACAGAGAGCTGATGGTCATTATCGCCCATGAGTGCTCCGCAGGGTTTCGTGAGTCCTTTCTAACCATCTCCATGCATCAGTGTTTCAATAATGCTTGTTTCTCATAGCATCTCTGACTCCGAAGTTCCCTGGAGGTTTTCTGATGATGCGCAGCTCTTTCTGAAAAAACAAAAACAAAACCCATACATATTGATGTGTTTTCAGGACAATGACATGTAATGGCTTAAGTTATTGATGTTAACTGATGCTGTTAAAGCAAGCGGATAATAGTGTTATTGTTTTTCTCAGCTATATTATTTTTGTTGTCACAGTAGCAAGTATCTACTATACAAAGCTAAAGTAGTATAGGAAAATTTGGTTAATGAGTTTCATGAATCAATTTATGTTTTGGACATACCCTGAATTTAGCTTAGTGCGGATCAAACTTGTTGTCAATTAGGTTCACTGATAAAGGCAACAGATTTTGTTTGACCTTATTTCATATATGATTAGATTCTGTATCATCACAGATACTAACGCTAAACATGGACAAAGTTTCAAATGACAATTAACTTAACAAAAGTCAAACATCAAATTTGAAAACTCAAAAACACTTCTCCCAAAACTTAAAAAAAAATTAAGTACGGCTACATTTGAAAAGAAGTACATTTCTTTAGTTCAACAGTATTTTCGTGGCCTCCATCAATAACATACTGCACTGTCAATATTCAAGAAATATTAAAATAAATAATTTTAAAACGTACTTTTGAATATCTCAATAGCAGATTTGATAAATTACACTGTAAATGTCTTAAATGTACATATAGCACTGTCCTGGTTCTCTTATTTGCTTGGTATTCTTAACATTTATATTGAAAATAATAATCAGAAATAATAGATAATCAAAAATGTATTTTAATCCAGTTATTGCAACCAAAAAATTCAATAAAATAACAACAAAAAACAAAACAAGATACTGTGCTTTTATACAGTGACTCAGACTCCTGATTCTACCAGTATCCAGACTACTGTACTGTGAATGAATACAGTGTTATTCAGTCCCTTGGTATTAACTGCAGTAGTACATATAGTGCATAGATCACTTAAACATTACCAAAACGCTCATCAGCAGTTTTTGGGAGACCTCCACAGAGGTTTCACAGGCTGGTAATGAACTGCGTCATTGTCATGGATTACTATAACCAGAGTAGCTGCATCAGCTCTGATCTGGTTAAACAGACTTTTCCTGAATGAACGAGACAGAGTGATCACAAACTAATCCACTAACTCACAAGATGATTTTATAACAAATCATCTCCCCAATTCATCATCATTATCTTCAACAGACAGACGGTTTATACTAGTTCTGGTTCTGGAAATCGTCATATAATACTTTTATCTCTTTAACCGTCACCCAACAATTTTTGATGTGTAGGAATTATGTTTGTTATGTTTGAAAGCTTGGATTATTTTAGTTACAACTCTGTATTTTTGTAGCTGTTCTGAGTGCAAACTACATATGGGTAGGTATAACTTGATAATATGTGTTCTAGACAATAGCTAGTTCTGAGGCTACTGAACCCAAGTGACCAATAGAGAGATGGTTATGTGCAGAGGAGGGAGAGTCGATATAGTGAACAAAGGATGCTTAACATTGAGTTGAACGGCAAGAGAAAAGAAGGAGGAAAGCAATCATTTTAAACCAAGTGGGCTAATTCTAGAATTGAAAATCTCAGTGTGACGTTCATGTTGAATCACTTTCTATTCTCAAGTTTTACATTTGAGCCAAAACCTTTGCTGTCTTATCTGTATTGGGAGCCTTGTACTTAAAAAAATAATCAGTTGAATAACACAGCTGTCAAATTTGACGTAGAATGTGCTGGTCGTGCTCTGTTGGAGGTTGAAACTCTGAGTACTCCTACATTTGGGAGGGACAAATGAAGAGTTCAATACAGCAAAACTGCTCATGGTCAGTTTTAATTTAATTGAAGTATAATGAAGTGATAATTGGGGCTCTTCTCCATACACTGACATTTGCTCCTCAATGCAAGTGAACGGGATGCGCCAAGTTTTGACCTGCCAGCATCTTTATTATGGTGACAACAAAGTGAGCTTGCACATTTGTTTCTAGTAATATTAGATGTTGTATTCTAACTTTCAAAAGGCTGACGTACAGCAGCAAAAGGTTCAACCATTTTTCTACATGATCTTATCACACATGGTCTTTGTTTCTACCAGCTCATGTCACTTACCCAACGATTAATCCCGTCCTTTTTCATCAGTTTATCTTCATTAACTTCATCCCTTTTAAATGAGAACGACTTTGTCATATTGTCTCTATACAATACAAAGCATTGTATCAAAAAAAGGGAAAAAAAATCAAATATCTCAGAATAACACACTGTCTGTAGTTTAAGAACATAGCAGTCTGTCTCAGGTACCGAGGTGAACGCCGCTTATTAGCTGCTAGCTTATAAACTGTTAGCTAACAGTACCACTGAAGGAGAATTGCTTTGCTGACATTTCACTAAAATGACTTGAAAAATGGGAAATCTAAAGAAAATTAGAATACTTACTGATACAGGCAATGCTGGTAACGGTCTACAGTGATGATTGAAGAGCCACCTTACACCCGGTGTTTCTCTCTTTTTAATGAGTCTTCAGTCCCGGTCACATTTCAAAACCAAACAACTGCAGAGAAGTGGGCAGGCGTCCATATTTATCAGGAAATGACCTCAATAATGAAGTCTTTATTAGAAGAAAAAACCCCAATTAAAATCTAGATAAAAAGGTCAGTTGACTGTCATTAAAACTTACAGCTTATGCAGATTTTTTAAATGAACAATAATATTTTTTTATTTTCAGGAATCAAAACCTTCTAAAGATGTCTGCCACATAATTTAAATATATGAGTAAAATTAAATGAGTAAAATCAATTTAATTAGCTGGTACTTAATATTCAAAATAGTTGAAGTTGATCAAAAATAAAAAGTTGAACTTACTCAAATGGAAGAAAATGTCTGATTAAAAAACAGTTCTGTTGTCTCAAATAGAAAAGTAGTTTGAGCGTTTGTTTACAGTGCAGTAATCTTGATGAGCCAGAAGCTCAGGCCACAGACTCCACTAAAATATCAGTTCCCAATTTTTTTTTGTACTCTTTATGATGATTACTTCAACCACGCAGCTCTGGCTGTGAACACAGCAGCCCCACCTGCCTTCTGTTGAAACCCCATGATTGTAAGGAGCAGCAAAAGAGAATCAAGTTGGCTTAAAGAGGCATGGCCTTAATGGAGGAAGAGCTAAAACAGTGTGTTACACACAGTGGACAAAGGCTCAGAATAAGATAAATATGGATTATTTTTTAGCTGACATTGAATATAATGGGCCCTTTAGGCCGTCATTGGACTAATTGCTTTTTCATTTAAGAGAACGCTGCTTTGTGTCACAAAGCCAGATGAAAAAGGCAACGAGGGGAGTGGACTAATTTAAAAATTTGGACCCAGGCAAATAAACCATGCATCAACTGAGACTTGGCAGAACATGGTTTGGAAGACAAAACTGATTTCAGCTTGTGTCACTGGGATTGAAGCAATCAGGGAAAGCAGTGGTATCTATAAAACTGACATGTAATATGTTTTACATGTCGCACCTCATTCAGTCAACTAGATAAAATGAGTTGCTACCTACAAGAGAGGCCAAAGCAATGGTCAATGCACCCAAATCCCCAAAACATTTTCTGTGTGGTCCCACATAATTACTCAGATGATGGCATTATCAGCAAATGTATCTATCCATCTTCACACCGTAGTTGTAATTACCACTATAAAGCGAATGTTTTCTTAGTCGTTAGCTTGATACAATGTTAATACTCTGTATGGAGTGTGAGAGTTATTTCGAATGAGAGGCCACTCTCTGTGTTCTGCCTGCTGACATAGCTGGCCTGATCAGTGGAAGACATATGGATTTTTCAGTTCATGACATTTTTCTTATACTGCCTGCTGAGGGAGTTTGCTGGCAGCACGCCCACGACCTCACCTTGAAAGGACGCAGTGTCTTCAAATGCGCACCAGTATCAGCTGATGTATCATGACCCAGTTTTTTTATCAGTTGTGACAAACTTGAAATGATAACTCTATAAAATCATTACAGTGTGATGACATTAAACGGCCACTGGCAGTAAGCGACGTTCTCTGAAAGCCTGAACCACACAATAACCTCACTTTCAAACAAATGATTGCAGTCTGTTGACCCCAGAACTAAAGGTTATGTGGTGTGAACATGCTGTGATTGAAGATTAGCTTGAGCTTACACTGTTTTTCTTCTGTTTTAAACTGTTTTCTCACTTTGTTATGTGAAAGTATCTCGTGTTGAAAAGGTCAGATGCCAAATTGTACATTTTAAAGAGCAAAACGAAATGTCTTCTTGGCCACCTTGCCTGGATGCAATGTAAAGTACTGACAGCTGTTTGAGAGCGATGTTAAATGAAGAATGGATCTGGGCTGTCAGGGGATCTCAGTGGTCCACGCCGGGTGACAGAGAGCTTTAAAATATTATCTGAACAGCGACTTAAGTGTCATAATGGCCATTAACACATCACAAGATTGCATTCCTTGCTTAATGTTCCAAAGACATTAGGCATAGGCTTATGCACATGGTTGCCATCCACATAAAGGTACGCATACACACACACACACGGGTTCTAGTTAGCCTCCACCAAGTCCCAGTTGCTCTCTATAGCTCAGCCCAGATGGCCATGTGGGCTGAGGGCACTGGTTTCTATATTGTCCACTATTAATATGCAACACTAATTCCCATCCCTTGTAATACTTTACCCTTGCTCTACACTCATTTAACTCTTCCCCAGTGACCTGACAGGCCTATATATCAGATCTGCACTTTTGCATGAGTTAAGCACCTAATTATCAGCTTATACTGCCCCCTGATGGAGGCTATTATCTGCCATACGGGAGGGTTGTGCAGCACGCCAGAAAAGGGGCAGTGCTGACATTGTCGTTTTGCTGTTGTGGTTTCTGAGGGCCCTTGTGAAGGTGTCAAGGCCAGCCCACTGAACACAAGAGAGGAAGTCGAGCTGGCCCCTGGCTGTGGTAATTACAGGCCCTGCTGCAGAAGCTATATCTGAGACATAGTTTTCTTTTATATTGTTCCGTTTGTGTGTGTCTGTAGCCTGGCTGCAATCGATGTAGGGGTTATGATGCTGCCTGGAAGGGAACATGAGAGTTAAAAATATTAAGTAATTTAGCGCGAATGTTTGTAATATTTGGATGTTTCAGGCTTTAAGTAGCATGCAAGCTAATTTTGAACATTTACACCAGAATATGGGGAGGCTGTAGTTTGATCCATGTCTCCTCTAGTTCCCATGTCCTCGGTCATATATTGACCTCTAAATTGTCCCTGAGGTGTGGATCTGACTGTGTGTGTAGGATTCTTCAAAGAACTCAATCAAAGCACTATATGAATGGGTCAATATGGTAAAAAGTACTTTAGTTAAAGTAGAAGGATGCAATAATAGTATCAACAATGAAACCGCTGTGCAGCACTACCTCGTACTGCCAACCATGCCACACCCAAAGATGCTCAGCTGGAACTGATCGGAGAATTTTGGAAGCTGGTTCAGTGCCTTGGTGTTCTTGGAGCTTTGCATTATAAAGAGATGATCCATATTTTAGATAGTGTTACCGATCAGTGTATTTCTTTTGTGGCTCTTGAGCAATGAGATGCTTAAAATGACGGCTTCACACTGCTACACACTTTGTCAAGATACCAGAGGGTTCAGAACGCCTTTTTATTTATTTATTTTTTTCAAAATGTCATCCTAAATATTTTAGTATCTCAATTTTTGTACAACGTAACGGATTTATTGTGACCGTGTGGAGTTGTATGGGTAATGGATGTTTTTTTTCTTGCCCAAGCATCAGCTGAAAAAAATTATTTCCAAGGTAAACGTAAACCAGCAGACTGCAGTCTGTTTTCTACTGATTTGATGATCCATTTAAAGTGAAATTAACTACCTCTTCTTTGTTGGTGTGTTATAGATTTACCATTGTGTTGAACTATCATCATCAGTCCTAGATGAGGCTCTTTATAGAATATCTCTGTGTAGAATAGTTTAATGTGAACTGTTGTGTTTTTCGAAAGGTGCAATAAAGCTATCTTGCACTAGCTTGTATTAGCTAGTGTGCTTTGTGTAATCGTTTTACAGTTTCCACATAGTGTTGGATAAAAATGCTCAAACAGAAGCTTTTACACTGAGCTGCATAAGCGCCGTATATAAGCATCCGGTTCTGATGAAATTTTGTGTTATTAGTTTACTTGCTACAATCGTGTTAGAGCGGATTTCATATTTTCCAGTTTCAGAAATTACATTAGGCCTTTGAACCATCATTCTAGGTACAGGACCATGATTTGATCCTTCTCACGTCAGTGTGGACTGTCATTGTGGGAAAGCTTGAAACTTGAAAAAAAATCTAGGGACTGTAATTTTACACACCTTCTCCTTTCTTTATTGAGCTTGTGGCCAATACATAGTGGCAGCTTTGCACAATACCACAGATATTCTGCCCATCGTGACCTTCCCTGCTCAATACAATCTTGTAGTCTCAACCTTCCGAACCTCTCCTGTTTTCCCCGTGTCTTTAGAGCAGTTATATGATGCTGCCTTTGTGCGAGCCACCTCCTTGTGTTGAAGAGAACATTTCACCTCGGTGAAATCTGTATTTTTCCTCCAGTGTCAAACCCAAATAAAACAACTTGTGAAAGAAGAAGAAGCTCTGCTTGCGACTGAAAAGAAATGCAATAAATAACACCGTTGCTCAGCCAGTTTGACGGCCTTTTAGTCTGATTTGACCTAAAGCTTATGGTGAGTATATGAAAAACATTGCTGTGTGAGGCATTTAATTGACTTGTGCTGCTGGTGATTTTGTAATGATTCCATAGTTACTTGTCAACACAGTTGTCTATGTTAAAATACTCCAAGTGAAAGGTTTTCAGAGCAAAAGGCATGAAACTAGTGTTTAATGATATTTAATTCATATATAGTTTAGATATACAGGCTGGGACAAGTTGCTACCCTGTGAATATTCTGCATCCCTTTGCTTCACGGTTAGGTTTGTCAGTGGCAAAAAGGCTCAGCACAAGACTTCAAAGATTACATTTTCTAGCCAGTGATTGATATCATGGTGAGTATGTCCATATGCAGTCTGTGGTTGAGTAACAGGCTCTTGTTGAATAATGTGCAGCATTTAGATGTTTTATCATGAGAAAGAACAGTTTCTACTTCTACCTTATGCACAGAATTCAAGGTTACTCTGACAAACTGCAGGCAACTGGATGCAACTAGCTGACAGAGCTGATAAAATACTTCTAAAAACGGAAGAGCAGCTATTTGAACATTTTGGACGTTTGGGTAGGATTTTCCTATCATAATAAAGGACAGCATTCTCATGGCTAAGCCTCTTATTACAAGTGCTCATTTAAATGTGTATGTGCTAAAGGAAGCGCTCCTTATAATGTCATGTAAAGCTTCTTGTTACTCCATAACATTTTCTGTTCCCATGTCTTAGAGTTCTTACATCTGCAGCTGAATGGCATAACCTTTTGCCGCTACAAGAAAGATGCTTGATACATCCTCGGTAAAGCGTGAAAAAAGAAAAGAAAAAGTAGAACGTGAGCGCAAAAGACAAAACTGCTTAGAAAAGTGACTAAATGCCGGAAGGAAAGGATCAAGTGTTCCACAGGGCATCAGAATCAAAGCCCTCTTTTCTCTCCTCTGCATAGTGAGAGGGGAGGTGTGAGCTGTAATTAAGTCGAAGCAAAAGACAGTGCGACTATCTCTGAGGAGCACTGATCTCTTTCATAAAGAGGCTCTCATCGCTGTGGTTACTATTATGCCAGTTTAGCATATTGTTTGTGTGTGCAAATGAGTGTATCTGTGGATTTTTTTTATCACGTGCTATTGTTACAACAGCTTTTTTGGGGGTCTTGTATATTTTCCTTAACTATTTGACAGTTGCTGTTTTTTTAGCACAGCAGCATTTCCGCATATTTGTGATCATTTTAACCTGACAATGGTGCCAGGTGTTTTTTCATCTGTAATCAAGGCTTAATTATTTGGCCTAGATGCAACAGAGTCCTGGAAGTGCCCTACTCAAATCCTCCTATTCATGATTCCTTCTGGCATTAGTAACACATACACATTGTACAAAAGGGATCGGGCTGGTAATTGTTTGAAATTATTTCCAATACAGTACACATTAACTTGTTAGAAATATGAATTTGATTGTCCAGTAAAAACACAATGCATCACACAAATGTATTAGTAATGGGTGCATTTCCATCTAGCTTGTAGCTGGTTCGAGTTAGCATTTAAGCTAGCATAATGTAACCCTGGCAATAAAAAGGCAACTTGGTGTTGAGTTTCATCATGACAAACCAAATCTCCTTCCAGTTCTCTCCAAAAGTCAAATGCCTTGATGATGTTGTAGTCGTTATAACTTTGGGCATGTTCAGATTTGTCCAGAAAGCCTTCACTTGTGTAGTTGGGTGTAGTGTTCTAAATAATTCCTTTGGCTAATATTAGCTAACTTTACCACAGTTGCGAAAAAAGATGATCTGCTAGCTACCCCATTTAGCTACATTGTCGCTACGTTGTGCTACATTTCCTCTGTACACCACCACAGTGGATTGTGAATAAAGCAATCAATTTGAGATTCAAGTACATGCTTTCAGCTTTATTTCAAAGAGCTTTAAGGCAATTTTGCAGGAACTGTTTAAAAATTACAGCCATTTTTATACATGTCAGTGATTAGTGGGCTTCTTTGATTAATGTCAAGTGGTGCTGTGCTCTTTTGACGCTACAAGGGTGGCGGAGAATTGAGGATTGGGAGGGAGCATATCCTGTCACACCCTCTGAATGTCCATGGAAATTATAAACAGGACAAAAAAAACGGACATAGCTTACAGGTCAGAAAAATTGAACCAGTGCAGAAGTGCCTTAAATCTGATTTCTAATTGAAGGCCACCAGGCAATAGCAGTGGTTGCAAAAAGACTTTCGGTGTTATCAAAGTCCATTTAAAAACACATTACTGTCATTACCTCTTTAAATCCCTCCCAGCTGAATTTACGAGCTCTGTGAATTTATGAACTCTTGTGTCACATTGAATAAAAAAAATCTGCTTTTTTGTCAAAAGTACTTACACACAAATATTCATTGTTGACTCTGACTTTTTGCTAACAGTTTTACTAGTGTGGGCCGCACAGTAAATATTGCTTATACTTAAGAAAAAAGTTTGAATTCTTAATATTTCCTCCTCCACTGATCACCTTAATAAACTGTAAAAGTAATCTGTGAAAATGCTGGTGCAGAAGTTTTTTTTGTAAGGTCTTCAATTTTTAAGGAGCGTCAACACTCTTTGGACCTGATATGCGAAATTACTTGTGGGAGCATACTGTTTGTATAAATGGAAAGAGGTGTGCTTAGGTGTATTGTCTAGCCATGTGCCTATTGGGACAGAGATGGCAGAGAGCCTGTGCAGTGCAGGCCCTGTCTTAGTAATTGGGGTCAGGCCCTGCAGCTGCTTGTAGAGCCCATGGGACGATCTGCAGCAGTGGCATTGGGGCCTGTGGATCTCTGAAGAGAGAGAGGGAGGAGGGGGGTTGTCATCTAAATCCCTGCATCTCTTCGCTTGGTATTCTGGGCACATTTCCTTTTCTACTTGATTTTTCTTTTTGGGTATAGTGTTTAATAATAAATAAATAAATAGTAAAAAAAAAAATCCTGCTATTGTGGCCAACCACCCGCTGTGATTAGCAGGCCTGGGCACATAACATATTCTGCAGCCAGTATTAAAAAAAAGCAACCTGCCAAAAATAATTTTCCAAATCAGTGCTGGTGCAGTAGAAATCTTTGTTCATTTGTCGTTTCACATGACTGAGTTCATCCTCCTCAAAACCGGCGCGAGTGTTTATTTTTATCATTTGATTGTATGGAAATCGACATCGGAGCCATCGGGCGGTTGGCTGTTGTAACATCGTGCACCATCATGTGTAAATAAATCTATGCATGTGATGACATAAGTGCAAACAGCATTCAGCGGATAGATGCAGGCTATGTTTGCAGCCACTGCAGTTGAAGTCTTAAAGATTAGATGGGTTTGATTCTCAAGTGGAGCCACGCCTTCTCTGAACAGTGTTACATTCTTACCATTGATTAAAATGCACCTTCTAATTGGCGTGGAAGAATCCAAGCACAAAGCAGAGACACATCACTAATACACAGATATGTAACGCGTTCAACAAATGCATTTAGGTCACTCTTTAAATGAATTTTCTTGGTGCGGGGCATGAAAAAGATTTGACATTACCAGCAGCTTTACACTCGAAGGGGAAACAGTGTCTCCTCCAGCGCTCCAGATTAAATTTTCATATGTAACAGTAGATGAGAGTATGTGTCATTTTCCTCCCTTTCTCCATCAGTTTAAACGAGCCAGCGCTGTAATGCAGGTGCTGAAGTATAAGCCCTCCGTCTTCTTAATTAGCGCGATTTGAGCCTCATCGGACAAGGTCTGTTTTTATTCATCAACCTCTATTCATGCAGCCCTCTCCTCATGTCATCTCTAACAATGGCATTAACAGACTAAGCAGTTCCGATAGGTTTTAGGGCGCAGCTTCACATTGCAGGAGATGGAGTTCTGTAACTGATGTCTCTGTGGAGAGTGTGGAGGAGAAGGACAGATTAAATGAGAAATGAAAGGAGTGCCTGGCCTAATGAAAAGTATCTGCTTTGTCCACTGTCTGTGCTTTGTCGCTCTCTTCTCCTACCTAAATAAACTGTTGGCAGAAAATTTATACAGCTTCTCCATGCTGACAAAGGATGTTGTATATCTCCCAGCCACAACCGTTTCTCCCTCCCTCTCTATCTATCTGTTTTTCTAGTCGGTTGTTGGTGCATCATGGGGCCATTCCTTTAATCTCGCAGTGCACGGGCCGCTTCGTCTGTGCTGCAGTGTCAGTTCAGGTTCTTCAGGAACAAAACGGTGGAAACATTATTCTTCTTTTTCTGCCCAGGAATTTAGCCAAATTTAAAGCACATTAGGTAATCAATGTCCTTTATCAACCTTTAACAGGAGCTGCAGTTCTTTTGTGCAAATCACTGAGCTGTGTGTATCAACAGCTCCTTCAGTCCTTGCAGGCAGACTATTCTTACTTTGTGCTATGAGGTTAAAAAAAAAATAGCCATTACCTTCTCAAAGATATTAGATGATCTAAGAAAGCCTTGGCTTCTCTGTGTTGCAGTTAGTGACCGGACCCATCATGGACCAGCAATGAAACAATTTCACACAACAGCGTATGCCCTGCAGTGCCAATCTTGCCATCCGCTCCCAACCCAAGCGGGAAAAGTGCAGCACTCAGTTAGAGGGAAATTAGATTTTTGCCATTCATTGCTTTGCTCATCGTGACTTCAGTCCAGTGCTGTGAGTCACAATATGTTAGGTTGGAAGAAGAAGTTTAGCAAAATATGGATGATGAAGTGCTTAAGAAATGTGGACGCGGCATCGAAGAGACATGGGTGGTCCTCATTTAATGGAGACTTCTGGCCTGGTTTGTCTCAGGCTGGGCAGCCATATCACTGTTACCAGATAATTTGCTCTACATTTACTGTCTTGTAAAGGTCACAAGAGTGCAGCGGTTTAGCTCATCAGTCATAACGTGATTGGATGCCACTAGTCAATGCCTCCATCATGATAAATGATGATAAATGCACCTGTAGCTTCCTCAAGTATATTTTGATTGATCTCTTTTCTCATATGCAGCTTTATACAGCTTTGTGCTCTAAAGAAGTCACCCACTTGATTCTGCCACATGTATGCTTTTAGTTAATATACATTGACACACCCTTAGTGACTTATTTGCATGTCAATACAGCTACACAAGTCTTTAGATCTGTTAGGGTGTGGAAAGGCAAAGAAAAATGATTTCACTGTGTTGTATTTGTGTGATTTGCCTTTTAATTCTTTATTAGATTACTTGGAAACCATAAATGGCAGTGATAAGTCAGTCATCATCAACTTCGTCCTCGTTATAGTGATGATAATGGGCCCTGTACACTCTAAGAATTAAGGGAATACTTTTTTGACAGTTTCTTTTACTCTGCATTTGGTCAGGGTCAGTGTCACTACAGCCTACAGAGACTGCACAAATAGTTCTACTCCCCCAGGATTGCTCATCAATATGTGCCATTGCCAGAAGCAGGACCGGTATCTGCTCCTTTGTGCAAGGAGGAACATGCTGAGCACTGCCAGAGCCCTACAAATGTACCTCCAGCAGGCACTAGTGTGACTCTAATGGGCCTCTAATGGGCCCTGTGCTCAGTGCCAGACACCAGGGCAACATATTTGCTACAGAATGAGCTGGTCCACCACTGGTGCCCTGTGCTTTTCACATATGTGAGTATTTTCACCCTGAACACATGTGACAGACGTGAAAGTGTCTGGAGAAGTTGTCGAGAATGTTGACCGGTTTGGCTGTAGGTCAGTGGTGGTATTCATGGAGGGACACACAGACATTTATAGGATGACTGCCATTGGGTATTAGGGTAAAATCCTTGGACCTCTTGTCAGACCCTACACTGGTGCAGTGGGTTCTCGGCTCCCGCTCGTGCACAAGAGTATACATGCAGTTCCTGAAGGATGAAGGAATTGATAACATTGACTGGTCCCCATGCTGTTTTGGTTTCTGTGATGCTGCCAGGTTGCAGCTCAGACTGTCCAGGAGGTCAGTGATGCCATGGTCCAGATCATCACCCACGATGTCACTCCTTTCTTAAGGTTTTGAAAAAGGAGTGATGAGCTCAAGCTCAATCTGTCTGAGAAACTAACATAGATACCAAGTAATGAGGGCTTTATTATCCTTTTTGACTTTAACAGGAACCTTGATTGCAAAATGGATAAAATGTTGCGTTCAGTAACACTTACAACAAGTGATTGATACATTAAACATATCAGGGAAGTGTTTGCTGAGATCATAAATCAGTGGAGCCAGAGGGTTTGTTTTGTTATAGAAAATCTCACTTGTTGCAACCAGAATAGGCACTGCTGGCTGTAGGTGCTTTAATACACTAATGCATTGGCTTGACTTTTGTGGCCTGAAAGCTGCATCCATCATAATAAGTTAACAGTGTTGGGAAGGTTACTTTTAAAATGTATTCCATTACAGATTACAGAATACATGCCCCAAAATGTATTCTGTAACGTATTCCGTTACGTTACTCAATGAGAGTAACATATTCTGAATACTTTGGATTACTTAATATATTATCATGCTGTTTACAACTACGTGAATGTACTATTGCTGTGATTTATTACTGTTACTGAAGGTCCGCGGCTCCGAACCGTAGTAAAGGGACCTCTGGCTAATACGGTGGGTTCTGTGTCGGGCTCGTAGCCGAAAACTAGCTTTACTTTGTTGTCTGGGTCAACTTTGCTAGCGAGAGACAGAGAGAGGTGTTGAAAGGCTGCTCCAACGGAACTTATTGTTTTTGGAGGAACAGTGTACAGTCGAGTCTTAATAGCTTACTTACAACTGGGCTCGTCAGGCACTCTTCTTGGCTGCAGTGGTTATTATTATATTTACATGCTTCCAGCTCCCGTTTTTGATCGATGACAGCTCGTACTTTTCCTTTTTCTCCCTCCCTCGCTCACAGACACATAACGTGTATGGCAGTCCATTCTCCCTGCAGCACGGACTACACTGCCCATGATGCTACATTCTTTAGAGCTATACCGGTAGCATTCTGCCTATTAGCTTAGCACAACAACAACAAAAAGGCCTCTCTCACCCAGGAAACACGCAGAGAGAGCGTCACCCTGTAACCATGGCAACCGTAACGCTGCCGCCTGGAAGAACAGAACGTAGCTGTCAAACAAAACCCAAACAGGCCTGACCCGCCACAATATGAAACAGGGAAGTACCGCCGTGTAATCCATTTATTTCAACAAAGTAACTGTATTCTAAATACCACCTTTTTAAACGGTAACTGTAACGGAATACAGTTACTCATATTTTGTATTTTAAATACGTAACGGCGGTACATGTATTCCGTTACTCTCCAACACTGTAAGTTAATGTTTATCCGTATAATCTTTGTTCCCTATTTATTATACGTAAGTACCACAGTCAGGAAATGTGGAAAAGTAGCTATGTGGTTACATTTTTTCACTCCATATTCTCTCATCAAACTCAGTTCTCATTTGTCCTCCGTATTAGTTTCCTGAGGACAAATGTGCTACATCAATGGGCTTGCAAGACTGATCCATTATTTTTCTTTTCAGTAGGAGGAACAGATGTCTTTGAAAAATGTATGGCGTTTTTAGAACTTTGGACTTGTCCAATTATATGGAGACTGACGGGTCTAACCACAAAAATTATAATATGTATGTAGAAGGACTTTATGCCAGTGGTCATACAGTATTAACCAAATGTTGTAGCTGCATTTTGTTGCAGCTACAAATTGCCAAAAAAGTAAAGTGTAAAATTTTCAATCAACAATTTAACAGCTCAACAATCAACATAAAATAAAATCTTAAAAACAAAATGCTAACTCATCTGAATCTTAACACTTGGGGCCCTGAATGCGTTCAACATTCAACACATCACACAGCAATGAACTCGCAAAGCTGTAAATGACACTAACTCATTGTCGTGGAATTAAAGATTATCTTAATATCAGGGCTGTAACGTGCAACTTTTCATCTAGACACAGGAGAATAAGGTGGGACCGATAGTTGGATTTCATATAGTTTATGCTTGAGAAAACATGCTGGGACAAGTTGACCTGAAGATATACAAGACACCAAATGCATACTTCTGTGTGGTCATATAACTGTCGTAATTAATATTCCATGTTTCAAACACAAGTTTGTCAGGTTTATAGTTTTTTAATATTGCGCTACTTGTGGCTTTCTGAGATGCAATCTCTTCAAGCTCCGCTGTCAGACTTTTGAACTTCGACACTCAGAAGTAGGGATGGGTACCGGTATCCGGTGCCATGATGGTAACCAGACCGAAAAGCAGCGCACATTTCGGTGCTTTATTTCGGTGCTTTTGTTTCCCTGACATACACTTCATACACTTTGAATTCTAGCCAATCATTTTACGTTTCCGAGGATAGCAGGCGGGTCCAGGTACGTACGTTCTTTTAGAGCAGAGCTACAGATTAAAAATGCCCAAGGCGAAGCGGTCAAAAGTCTGGCTGTACTTCACAGCAAAAGATGCAAACTCAGCAGCCTGCAACAAGTGCTTTAAGTGTCACGGTCTGGCTGGCAGACCGTGGGGATGAGGAAAGTAGGACCCAAAACGCAGGACTCTGCGATGTCACAGTGCACTTTATTTACAGTGAATAGACAGGTAAGTCCAACAATTAACTCAGGTGTAATTCGCCATTGGTGCTCATCCCTTGCTCCCAGTGCGTCCCGTGCTGTAGCTCCCTTAGTTTGTGTGCTCCCCTCGCTTCTTCGCTCGACTTTCCTGGAGAAGAAAAACCACAATCAGCCACAAACGCTAGCCGACTATCAAGACTACACGCCTAGCACAGACTATACCGGTCAAGAGTAATAATCCCAAGTCGACTGTCGCCGCGAGTCCAGGTTAAATATCTCTTTAAGGGATAGGGATGATTACCACCAGCTGGTCAGGTAATCAGCTGCAACAGCAAAGAGGGACTCCCGATGACGACAGTCGCCCGGACACGCCTCTCCCACGATGCGCGCTTTCGTCAACAGCCCCGAGGGCGGGGGGAAGAGAGAGAAGCAGACACACGCACTCTACATACAAACGTGGACAGAACAGTAGACGACACAGACCCCCAAATAATAGTTGTAATAATAATAATAATAATAATAACAACAATAACAATAACCACTGCTCACGGACCCCTGAGTCCTCCAGAGCCGGGTCCGTGACAGTAAGGTGATACTGTGATACTGTCAAAGGAAATAACAACTCAAATCTGATGAAACACCTGGCGATGCATAGCGTTTTTTTTTAAAGCCGAAAAATGCGCCGTATTTGATAACTTGCTGCGAGCCCTCACACCGTGCACATCTACTGCGGGTGTGGTGCCTGTTATCGGACCCGGAGTTAGCAACATCCCCCAAAAACCCGAAGAGGAGAGTCCTGGCCCCTAGCCCTGCCAGTGTAGCAGAAATGATGACGGATGATGATGGCAGCAGCAGCCGTTCTTCTCTGCGTGAGTAGCTTAATGTTGTTCGTGTGTAATTTACGTTGAGTAGGCTAACCACGTTATTAAATTAATGCATGTAAGGTGAACTAGCAAACATCATCATAGCTACATGCAGCTGTCTTCTTGTTTGATGGCAGATACTCCCTTCACCCTGGCCAAAAAGGCTAAAATGACCAAAGACAAAGTGGAAAACAGCTAAACATGAGAGGTTTTTGGACAAAGTTTGTGTTTTTTCCATTGTTTAAGCACTGCTTGCAGCCAAGAGTGATACCATATATGCCCCATAGCTGCAGAAAAGGCTAACATTGTTATCTTTTTACAAAAAAACAGCTGAACATGAGAGGTTTTTGGACCAATTTTGTGTTCTCCATTCTTTAAGCACCGGTTTGAGCACCGTTTAAGCACCGGCACCCTTTCAAAAGTACCAGTTTGGCACCGGTATCGGATAAAACCTAAACGATACCCATCCCTACTCAGAAGTATTTGTCAGGCAGTTCAATTTCAAGGTCTTCTTTAAATACAGGCATACAGTGACATCTTTAACAGGGATGGGTCATCATCCAGAGGTCAGAGAAACACATGCAGTTTAAATTCCAATGGTGGCACTTTGAAAATAATTAAAATGGTGACTGTGTCCTCTTTGAACTCTCTCAGGGAGGGGAAGTGCAAGAGCTTGCCTCTCTGTACATCTTTGTTGAACACTGTCAACTTATGCTCAAACGCTAACACATCTTTCAGCATCTGCAGAGCTATTTTTCCTTTTCTCCGGAGACTTTTGTTCTGTGTGTTCGGTGTGTTTAGATAATGCCTCATGTCCACTGTGAAGCTTGTTTTTTTCAGACAAGTTAGATCCCTTAGTTGCTGGTTGTTGATGCATGTAGGTCAGTGCTTTGCTATGCATAAAAGTTTTGAGCTGTCTAGACAGCTACTGGACTTGATGTGCAGCAGCACATCTGAGTACACATTGTTGGGTCATCTAGCAATGGGCACAACTGATGGTTGTGTAAACCATTATTTTATTCACAATCTGGATGATGAGGCTCATCACCTCCACACTCAGGACAGGATGTTTGCACACACAGGGCTTCTTGTTGTAAGACACAATGAAACGTGAGCAGTTTTTGAGCCAGTCACTTCTGCAATAAAGTCACAAAGCCCTTCTGTGTTCCTTTATAGTGGCTGCCCCATCTGCAGCTATTGACACCATGTGCCTGGTGTTTATTCCTTTGCCTTTTAAACAGTCTCACAAATGTCCTCTCCCCATACATCCGCTGCACATCATAGTTCACATCTTTGCACAGCAGTGCTGTCTGTTCAGTATCATTCAGGTCCATTGACTCATCACAGGAAATGCAGTGTGCTTGTTCTGGAAATTTCTCACCACCACTCCAGCTAGCAGCATTGTTTTCCACTGCCATCTTTTTTTTCTTCTTGGATTTGAAACCCATAGCTGGACAGCTATTTAGCCTATGTTTACGGCTATAATACACAATTTAGTTGACCATTTAGGTTACACATTTTTACAACTGCAGGAAAAAAATCATTTCTAAAATGTATTGATATTCTTATAATTTATCTGTCGAAGTCAAAGGAAGTCACAAGAGATAAGCCAAAGAGCTGCGTATTTACGACCCCTGGATTGAGACATAAGATTTTTTTTTAAGTGGGATCACTTGTTAATTTAATTCTGTTTTCAAAAAGGTTGAATGTGCATGTGGGCGGGTGTGTGCTCAGGCTGTTGTGCACTGAAACTATTGTCGTCATTTAAGTATAAAAAACCTTGGTTAAAGTGAATTTATATGCTGCCCTTGATAGATTAGTATTTATTTAAGCTGGTAAATCTTCCTGGTAAAGTGTACTGAGTGTACAAAAATCCCAGAAACTGTTGAATTTACAAATACAGATTTGATCATTACTGTTCTGGACATTTTGTTCTCTGAGCCATTTGTCATAATTAAATTATTCACTCTTGAATTCTGGCCCAAAACAGGTCGCACTGACCTTAATCTCTGACCATCCTTGAGTGCAAGAGGACAATTGTGCCAAATGTAATTATATCCCTTCCAAGCATTGCCTGATAAATCATATTTACAAAAAGTAGGATGGAAAGGGCTGGCACACAGGTACAAAAACACTCAGAGGCAACAAAACAAAGAGGAAAAAAGAAGAAATAGCACAAAAAATATCTTTATTGTTAATGTGTTTTATTCCCCCTAGTGTTTTGAAACTGGCACAAAGGTTGTTCTTTTCCCAGGTAATATTGAATGTCAGGGGCTGACTGTGTAAAACAGCCAACACAGTTCGATTCTAAAACAATGCTTTCTTTCTGGATTATGTCTCTCACACACTTCATTTCCCTTTTACTACAGTAACACCATTTTATTGGAGAATACCATGTGTATATGTGAAATATTCGAGTTAAAGGTATCATGCAGTGTTTCTAGTTTTATTATCAAATGTTTCGTTTTCTTTGGCTCATGCACAAGAATGGACGTCACAGCACGCAGGTAGCATTAATAAAAATCTGGCATTGCTAGTGTGTAAAAAGACATCACGTTACAGAAAAGCTGAGAAAAAAAGCAGCTCCAAGTGAACAATTCATGATATTTAACATTTAATAAGACGACACAGAAACAAAGTTCTATGAAAAGGTATAACAGATTTACACATATTGGGTGCCATGTTTTTTGGCATTGTTGTCAGAAACCCATGTCGATCAAACAGCTGACAAAGATGATTGTGTGTCTGTCATACTGTGTGCTTTAGTTTTCTTTGGCCCTCTCTTGCATTGCCTCCAATCATCCTCGTTGAGGCCTGTGAGAATGCAGTTGCAGTGCTTGTAAGTCTCCTGCTGGATGAGTATTGATGAGCTGTATTGTCCCCGTCCCCCCATAACTAAACTTGTCAGGTCTGATACATTGCCTACAAATGCTTGAATGGAAGTGGCAGAGCAGTGGCATAGCTTTATCTGATTGTTTTGAATGATCAGAATGATAGTTTTGGTCAGGCTGAACTAGTCCAGATGACAACAATAGCGGTTCCTTTTTTTTTTCAGTTTCAGTTCCTTGAAACTGAAAAAAGAGCAGCAATTCAGTTAATCTGGAAAGACGGAGGCAACAGTGTTGTTTTAATGGGAGTTTCAGTTCTATTTAAAGTTCATGTTCTTCAAATGAGCAGTGAAGGGCAATCTCACAGTTTGGCAGCCATCCATACTAGCTGGGATTTATGTTGGTGAGAAAATTCGCCACTCTGCCCTGTGCTGTGTAATCACTGTTATCCATGTTAGAGTAATTGCAAATGAATGTCCTTGTTAAATCTGTATATAGATGATTTAAGTCTGAGAACTGCACAGCTTGGAACAGTGTGATCAATCGAAAACCTTTCACATTTCAGATTTCTTTGATTACCTCTTGGTGTTTTACACCGTACGCCATCTGAGATGAAGAAAAGTCTTGTTTCCCATGAATCCTCTTGTTCTACATGCTGTGCACCACATCTGATTTGTTCTCATTATCCTCACCCCTCTTTGGCTTTGCTCTTTCCCTCTCCTCTTTCAGTATGAGGGCTCTTCACCCCGCTCACGTTTTCTGTCTCGCCCCTGTAATTTATTTCTCCCTCTCCAGGATAAATACTGTGTAAGAGGCTTGTGTTTTCCTCCCGCTCCATCACAACGTATTTATGATGGGCCTGCTGTGTGGGCTATTAGTCAGGGTCGTGTGTTCACTGTAGAAGTGTGCTAAGTTGGACAGTCATACCCGGGGTCCTCCACAGCCACTCTGGTTTGCACCTTCTGCCATTAATCTCACTACACTACCTCTCCTAGCTGTCTCACTGCAACTCAGAGCTCAACTCAGAGTTATGCGCCTCCTGTTACTTCCTGACATTAACCCTACACATGCCTGCTAATTCAGTTAACACTTTCTGTGGATGCTAAAAGCATAGTAAATCCAAAACACATTATTCGTCTTTTAGGGTAGCCATTGCCCCAAAAGAGTGTCCTATTAGCTACCTTATTGCTCTGATTAAAAAGTTTCTCATTCACTTCTATAGAGATGCTGGCAGAACCTTCAAGTACTGAAAGAAAAGATGCAATAAAACAGGAAAAGAGGGTGTGATTTTGACCCCCTTATCTGCAACAATGTCCAGAATGACAAAGTCATTCAGTTATCAGTCATGCTGATAATTTTACCCCAATGTTTTCTAATTAAGACCTAGATTTGACAAACCAAAATTTTAGATCAAGTTTCATGGGTGCATCAGTTTTCAAATCATTTAGATTATTTCATGTAAAGGAAAATATCTGTCACTCCTACCATACACCTCCCCACTGTCTCACTGTCCTCATTCCAACCTGTCTTTCTGCTGGGGGATTCCCATGATGCATTGAATGTTTCTTCTTCAGTCACCTTTCTCACTCACTGTGTGTTAATAGACCTCTCTGCATTGAATCATACTTGTTATTAATCTCTGTCTCTCTTCCACAGCATTTCTTTTGCCCTGTTTTCCTTCTCTCACCCCAACCGGTCACGACAGATCAGCCGCCCCTCCCTGAGCCTGGTTCTGCTGGAGGTTTCTTCCTGTTAAAAGGGAGTTTTTCCTTCCCACTGTCGCCAAAGTGCTTGCTCATAGGGGGTCATATGATTGTTGTGTTTTTCTCGGTATGTGTTATTGTAGAGTCTACCTTACAATATAAAGGCGACTGTTTTTGTGATTTGGCGCTGTATAAATAAAATTGAATTGAACTGAATACATGTCCTACCCCAGCCTCACATACAGCATGAGAAAGTCATGGCACCCATTCACGTACCTTCTCTAGAGCCACAAAGACACAGTGAACCTTCTTCTGACCTTCTCTATACTTCCCCAACCCTCTCAAATCAATCTGTAGTACTCCCTTGGCATGAAGCCACACTGCTGCTCACTGATCGTCATCTCTTTTCTCAGCCTAGCTTCAACAACCCTTTCGCATATCTTCATGGTATGGCTCATCAGCTTTATCCCCCTGCAGTTACTACAGCTCTGCACATCACCCTTTCTCTTTAAAACTGGTGCCAATACACTTCTACTCCATTCCTCTCCAAGACTGTGTTAAACAGTCTGGTCAGAAACTTCACTGCTCGCTCTCCTGCACGTCTCTATACCTCCACAGATTTGTCATCTGAGGTGACTGCCTTTCCCCCCAAACTTGCTACACAGAGGGTCATTCTGCACTGAAACCACTTTGCAGTCTCCTATCTAAGACGAGTTAAGGTTTCGCCACTATTTTATGTCACTATATGTTCTTCTCTCTTCTTAAAGTATGTGTTCATTATATCAACTGTTTTTTTTGCAATTTTCACTACCATCTGTCCGTATGTATTTCTCTCCTTAAAACCTCCTTAAAACCATGCCTTCTTGTCACCTGTGTTCCCTTCACCTACACGCCAATTAAAGTCTGCTCGAATCACCAATCACATTCCCCCTGGGGACAACCAGAGGTTCCCCTACTTCAGCTTACTCCAGAACTCACTCTTTCTTCTGACTGCCAACCTGTGGTATGACTGAAAACTTTGGACATCCCCCCTTCCACTTCCACCTTCAAAGTCATGATGTTGACACTCCTCACCTCCACAACACAATTGACATATTCTTCCTTCAAGTTACAAGTTTCTTTCTCACCATCATATCAGCCAGCTCGCTGCCTTTACTGGTCATAGTCCCAACACCCATACAGTTAATGCAGCTTATTACCTTGATTGTACAACCTCAATTCCAATAAAGTTGGGACGGCATGTAAAACATAAATAAAAATCAGTTTCAACCTATATTCAATTAAATACACTACAAAGACAAGATATCTAATGTTCCAACTGATAAATGTTATTGTTGTTTTGCAAACCTTACGTCATTTTGAATTTGATGCCTGTAGCATGTTCCAAAAAAGCTGGGACGGGGGCATATTTACCACTGTGCTATATCTCCTTTACTTTTAACAACACTCAATAAGCGTTTGGAAACTGAGGACACTAATTGTTGAAGCTGTGTGTTGTAGCTTGCTTGATCTACAACTTCAGTTGCTCAACAGTCCGGGGCCTCCATTGTCATATTTTGCACTTCATATTGCGCCACACATTTTCAATGGGAGATAGGTCTGGACTACTGGCAGGCCATTTTAGTACCCACAATCTTTTACTATGAAGCCACTTTGTTGTAACACATGCAGAATATGGCTTTGCATTGTACTGCTGAGGGGACAAGCAGGGCAGCATATGTTGCTCCAAAACCCGTATGTACCGTTCAGCATGTATGTGCCTTCACAGATGTGCAAGTTACCAATGCCATGGGCACTAACACCCCCCCATACCATCACAGAGGCTGGCTTTTAAACTTTGCTGTAATAACAATCTGCATGGTCCTTTTCCTCTTTTGTCTGGAAGACACAAAGTCCATGATTTCCAAAAACATTTGAAATATGGACTCGTGAGACCACAGCACACTTCCATTTTGAGTCAGTCCATCTAAGATGAGCTCGGGCCCCATCCTTGCTTGTGAACGACTGGGCCATTTGGGGATGTATCTTTTATACCCAATCATGACAAAGTGTTTCCAATTAAAATTTTCACCAGTGGAATGTTGAAAACAGGTGTTTTTTGAACATTCCTCAACTTTCTCAGTCTTGTGCTGCCTTGTTCCAGCTTTATTTTTTGGAACGTGTTGCAGGCATCAGATTCAAAATGAGAGATATCTTTTCTTTGTAGTGTATTTAACGAATATAGGTTGAAAACAATTCGCAAATTGTTGTATTCTGTTTTTATTTACATTTTAAACAGCCTCCCAACTTCATTAGAATTGGGGTTGTAGAAGAAGAACATGATGCAAAAATAAAATATGAATTTTCGATAACATGTCAGTAAAAAAGGTATAAAAATAGAGCCTATCTCAGATTGAAGACGTCATCACATACTTTTAAAAAATGATTTCACAATTGACAAAAAAAAAGAAAAAAAGAAACACACTTTAATAAATCATTTAAAAATAGAATATTGAAAATTCATCACATCTGGCCCCTTTTCACTGACTAGCCAAGGGAATCACATTTACACAGATCACACACGAGACAAGAGACTAGCAAAATAAATCAGGAAACTAAACATGGGAGCACACCCCAAAATTCACTGTTTGATGAATAAAATCTTAATCATCCTGTTACAATGCAATGTTTTTCTACTAACATTTGGGACATGGTATTCATTGTTGCTGAGCAGCCTCCTCCCTCAGGACAATCATCTCAACAAAACGCCTTAGGTACAACTTATCTCACTTCTGTTGCCAGGTTAAGAGCACAAGCCCTTTAGATCAGGGGAGTTTGAAGGCCAGGTTAACAGGATCCACTGTAACAAGTCAAATCCACGGAGGCCCCACTCGCAACGCAAAGGATCTGCTGCCAATTAAACTGGTGCTAGACAGGTGTCCACAGGTCAGAACCTTTTTGGGCAGCACAAGGTGAACCTTCCCTGGCTGCTTGTTGTGAATATTCAACGTGATGGCATTGTGATTACTATGTCCTGCTTCTGAAGCAATGCTAAATCATATGAAACCACAGGTGAATTATTTTATTTTACTGACATTCTGCGCATATTAGTTTGCTTCACACACATAATGGCTTACTGTAGGTTATTGCATTCAACCAATGTAAAATAATGACAATATTTGAAAATCATTACATTAAATATGTTTTCAAATTTTGAAACAGGTGATACTTTATATTCCTGCTATTGTAAGCAAACCTCATGGTAAGACGGGAAAAAAAACACGTATGGATTTCTTGTGCATTCTTTTGTCACATAAAGCTACAAAAACAGCAGAGTATTAATCCACTACTGAAAACAGTCCCTAGACAAAGTGTACCATTGCCAACATTTGGTAAAAACTACAACGCACGACTGCTTTTCTAAACCGCCACCTAAACCGAAAGAAGCCTGAACATGATATTTATTAACACATTTAAAAACACATAAGAAGGATTACTTTTATTGGAATTCAGACAAAATCACACCATACAACTCTAGGAGGATTTCTCTGAGCATCAGTCTCATACAAAACTAGTAAGAAAACACATTTCATGGCTTGCCAACGTGGGATCTGATGAAACACTGCAATCTATTTAAGCCTGGAGCAAAGGAGCGACTTCAAAATGAACCTCAAGCTTTGGATAATGGATGACTTGATAATTTAAATGTCTGCTTTAATAGGGTTATAACAGTCCATAGTTACAAGTTGGGTGTCCCTGAATACTTTTTCTAAGGGGAACCCAGACAGATAACATATTCTCTGTTTTGTATCTTTGAACAAGCTCAGGTTGTGTTTACCTCTCCTACCTTTTAAAAAGGCAACTGCCTTATTCTTGCATATTTTATTCATTTTTTCCTTTTTATTGTTCTCCCCTTGAGGAGCTTGTCAGATGTGGCAATTTTTCACAAAGTTACCTCAGGGCCCACATCTCTGGGTGTTACTGGTGCTCTGCAAGGTCCTACGTTGCTCTGGGACTGTGCCTAAAAGGGCTGCGCTCACCTCTGATAAGCAATTAGCATTCTAAAGGCTTTTTTTTTTTCTCACATTCAAGATATTATTTGTAAAAAGCAGCAATCATGCACTCACGTTGGCCATATTCACCGTTGCTGTGATGAACACAAATAATTCCCATTGATGTTACAGCTTCAGCC
The DNA here is from genome assembly GCF_963576455.1 of Neolamprologus multifasciatus. Taxonomy (NCBI): domain Eukaryota; kingdom Metazoa; phylum Chordata; class Actinopteri; order Cichliformes; family Cichlidae; genus Neolamprologus; species Neolamprologus multifasciatus. The sequence continues at coordinate 25,851,871 of NC_140459.1, forward strand.
TGTGGGACATTGACAGATTCATTATAATTTTAGTCATTTTTTAAGAAAACATCAAAACAGCCAACGCACCCAGCTAATGCGTGTGTCTGACGTGTGCTGTCCACACACAGACACATCACTATGAATTCAACAGAACGCATGTGGCTTTTCTAATTACATGGGCTCTCCCTCCTGCTGCCAGAGAAGCTCGTTTGGGCATTGAGGGGAACGCGTGTGCTAAAAAGTAAAGGAGACTTGGAAGGATGAGCCTTAATGAGGGGAGTCAGTGAAACGTGTCTGATGGTGACGTTTCTTCCTGGAGCTGGAGGGCTTTCAGTGAAAAGCAGGCCTCAACTGCAGACCCCGCTCCACTGCCCAGCCCTCTCATCCTCAGATAACCGGGCACGACGCAGCACAACAAGCAGCCCATACTCAGGAGGCAATTAAGGCTCTGATATGCTTACACACCCGGAAACACTTGCTTGGCTGCAGGCAGAGGGGAAGAAGGCCGGGGCAGTGGGGAAGTTCACTGGTGGTGTGGTGGTGATATTTGTTTGTCAGCAGGAATAGAGAAAGCAGCGGTCCAAAATTAGCAGCCTTGCTAGTTTAATGCAACATCCAACACTTCCTCTGACTTCAAAACATATACATTACTACAGAAAACAGATGGAGCTTCTACGCACAAGACAAAAGCAGTATTGAGGGAGCAAGCCAAACGGGATGCTATTAAGCTGAAGCTGGCACAGAGTCAGAGTAGCTCTTTAACACCAGCAGCATGGCTGCCAAGCCTTAATACGATCTGTTAGTGAAGAGGGTCCTGGGACTGCAGTGAGCTCAGGGTGTTTGTAGTTAGACAGAACAGCGTTAGGCCTGTCTTTAAGCCAGGGCCAGACTGAGAAATGGCTATTTCAGAGGATTGGTGACAGGCTGGTGCTGCACCGTATGTCTTATAAATGAGTATCTCCCCTGCATCCCACACCATTATTTCTAAGCTACCCTCTGGCAGCAGGTCCCATGCTACTACTCTCTGGGCAGGTGGAGCTGCACAGATCACACTTTTTTTTTAACCTGAGGAGACTCATTTGAGTCTGTAGAAGCACTGGTTAGATTCATTCCTGCTTTTTCCATTTGTGCTGAATTTGACTGCTCGGGCTGCAGAAACAAGGACCTTGTTGACAAAGTCACCTTAGGAAAGCTGTGGATTATTCCAAGTTAGGTTTTTTGTTATTGCTCCATTTATATGCCCTATTGATTACGATGCCATTATAAATAACGTGGAATTGAAAATTTCAAAACATAATGACATTGCCTGGGCAACTGGGCACAAGCAAGCTGCTCTAGGTAGGTCATGAAAATCAAATTTAGCCTGATTAGCTTTCTCTTTTTTTGAAGCTAAAAGCAAAGGTCATTGCTAGTACCAATTACTTGTAGCAAAGGAAACTGGAAGCGTGCACATCTAAAATCTTTTTTTTTATCCTAACGCTCTCTGTTTTATTCTGCTTTCTTGTTTATGTGAATCTTCATACCTGTGCAGCACTCGAGAGTTCTTGTTTCTTCATCATTCCTCTACCCCCAAGGAGCCACAGTTAATGATGAAGATCTGAGCAATTACTCAGACATTGTTTCCATATTGGAGACAACCAATGGCTACATAATGAAATGAAATGAAACCAATGCTTTTCTGCAAGCGATTCATCCACGAGTCGACCCACAGAAACAATTCTGATAATTAAGTCATTACATTGGCAGCAAACATTTTCTGGCTTCTCTGTTGTGAGTTTTCTGTCCTTTTGAAACTATCTCGCTATTTAGACTGCTTTTTGGGTACCACAAGCAATCTCACAGAGTCTCTGGGAAATTGTGATTCCGTTTACTGAATAAAGAATTGATAGAATGATCTAGAGAGAAATAAAAAAGATAATTGTTAGTTGTGACTCTTTATGGAAGCATATGGCTAACACGCATGTATGATCACAAATTGGTCCTCCCAAGTCCAGAGTATTAATTTTTACATTTTCTCATGTGCACCTGTGTTTTCTGACCAGTTAAAATAGAACATGTCATTTTTTTGACCCCTCGTTTAACAGCCCGGCTGGTGCCTCTAAAAGCCTGTGGTTTGTGTGATAATGGCACAATGGTAAATGTGACCATTAGATGGCAGCTAGGGTTAGGTCACCTTCACAGGCTGAGAGCTGGGCTTGTTGTCCTCCATCAGCTGAAGAATCCCTTTCGCTGCTGTGGCACTGTTGCCCATTATTTGTGGCTTTGGGTGACCTGTGGCTACTGTGTCATTTTCACACCACAGGGCTAATTGCACCAAATGGTGATAGATTTTGAGGGAAAAGATGAGATAGGCATTTCATGCCGACCGCCTGGTGCCAAGCATTAGCTGCAATTTAGTTTACTGCTGCAGAGCTTCTAGAGGAGCTGATGCATTTAGACATTTACAATGGGCCTGTGGTGATATAACTAATAATGGAGACTGTGATGCATTCCTTCACCAGTTTTCTTCTGGTAGCAAGTTGTAAAGGCACATTGCTGATAGCTACGAGTTTCATACTTTTTACTTCCTGTGAAACAGTTTGCTTTTTTTTCTGCCCCTTGCTGTAGCTGGCTGCACCTTTGATGAGGACTCGGACCCTGGGCTGTGTGAATATCGACAGGGCCAAGAAGATGACTTTGACTGGCAGCTGATCAGGACCTACAACTGGCCACATCCAACTCCGGATCTTTTGCGAGGTAGGCTTCTGCGGGTGTCAGAGTTAAAGTCATTGACAGCAACACAATTTCCACAAGTCTGTTCACACATTCAGTGATTTAAAAACATGAACATACTCGTCTTCCCTCACACAGTTCCTCCTTTGTTCATGACCGGGCCAACAAACAAACTAAAAACAAAAGAAACATCCTTTTATGCAGTACTTCTCCCAACATGACAGAGAAACGTTTCGTGGACCTTTGGACAATGCAAAAATTCAGGTCTAACAACCGCTGGCGTGTACAGGCAGATTGTTGCAGCAAGCCAAACCTGTTGCAGCCTTCTTATTGACACATTGGTGTGTATTTTAACAGAATTGTAAAACTGTCAATGTAACATTTACCGCAGTACAGTGGCATAAATCCAGCTTTAGACTGACCCCAAAAACTCCATTGACAGGCAGGAGTGTAGTTGTGTTAGTGTCTCTGTGTCACTGATCACAATTTTATTGCACACCTGCCGCAGTGGAGCAGCTCAGTCCAGACCAGTTATAGAGTGTGCTCACGCTGGGTAGCTCTCATGTGTGAAAAGCAGCAGCTGGAAAAGAACATCTGCTCTACACCGAGTACTTTGAGCTCTTCTAAAAAAGAATTTCTGCTGCAAATATACAGCATACCAATTTTTAAGTGAGCAATGGGCAGAGGAAAGCAGCAGGATGTTTTTGTATACAGGGTTTGTGGTTGGTAGAATTCATTTAGACATCATTGGCTTGGCTTTTTACTACTTAAGGGAAGTGTATTTGTCTGTAGATCCTCTCTAAAGCAATAAGCAATTCAAAGTAGTTCAGCAGAGACAGAAAAGGCTGAAACGCTGAAAACTGTGTATAAGAAACAAGAAAGAGAAAAGTGTAACTGACTATAATTAACGGACTAACAATAATATAACAGATAAGAACACAAGTTTACATTTCAACCCAGTTTATAACAGCTGAGTGAGATAGGACACAGTAGGCAGATCTGTCCCAGACCACTGGAGATGTTTCTTAATGCACTTCAGAAGTGTATTTAGGTCCTAAACTGCTTCATAAACCAACAGAAGTATTCTTAAAATTAACAAGCCTAACCCGCTGGAGGTTCCTTTCTGTCATTTTAATGGCAGCTGTCTCCAAAGCCTGAAAGTGCTGACAGTCCATTGCTGGCTTTACTTACTGCCTTACAGCCACAGCGAGCCATGCAGCTTAATAATGCTTTAAACATTTCTTTCTTTTTTGCTTCAGTTTTGCTTACCCTATTCTTGTAACTGACAATTTTTTGAAGAAAAACTACAAAGCAGATGCAGGTGGTAAGACACAGATGAGACTAGGAATAACAAAAGCCAGAACTAGAAATAACTCAGATGCAGTAGAGTGAAAAGCTAAACTATACAGAACTCACACTTAAGTCATCTATTAAGTACTGCAATAAGAGTCCACAACAAACTTAAACTGCTGATTCAGGGACCAGCCTGAGAACTATTCCTCCAGACCACAAAAATTTGGGTTCTTTGGAGATAAGGGTATATAAGGGTTCTAATGCAGTGTGGTGTCACATAATAGATCTAATGTGATTGGGTAAAATGGTTAAACAATGTGTTTTAGCCACATTCTACATATTCTACATGTTATCAAAAGTAAAGTCTCATACAGTTTATAGATTCTGTCTTTTTCTGTTAGAAGCTTTTTCATTTGGATGTTCTGAATATGTGAAAAATCTATGACAAACCTAAACTCTGCCCCTAAATCCGACCCCAGAGGTGCACTGATGTTAAGAGGTAAAATTATTGCTCATCAGTAGGAATGATAATCTGCAGTTCCTTGCGACACTATGTTATATATATCCCAAAGGCTGCTGAGGTAATTAATGAATATTTGAACCAAGTAGGTGAAAAGCTGCAGGTGATCCCTGCAGGTCTTCCAGCTTCCACTGCCAGTCTCTTATTCACCATTAGCTTAGTCGCTGAAAGATTTCTGGCTCCAGCATGGACGTTCGCTCCTCTGGCCTCTCATTAGTCTTATTTTTGGCACACCTCTGTGCCATAAGCCTTGAGAAAAATGTTTGTCTGTGCTGTACACAACCACAAAAAATGTACAGCACCCACATTTAAAACTCCAATCTCATGGAAAAGCATCAATCAACCCACTTAGCTTTGCAGTCTCGTTCTTGATACTTGAGTTATTTATTTTGCAAAACCCAATGTGAGCCCCACAAGGCTCACATTGGGAGGCATTTACCATCTAGCCCAGATACCAAGTTATAAACAGTACTGTTGTTGTGCAAAAACACACAATGCAGAATAACCCACCATTCAGCTATAAAATGGCTTGCCACTGCTTTTATGTGCTGTGTTATTTTCCAGATGGTTCATTATACTCTGTGGATGTTCACACTAAAATAATGACATATTTAATAAAAACAAATTTCCTGCGAATTAGTTTGAGGCATTCTGTCATTCTGGAGGGGAACTTCAGGTCCAAAACTCAAATCTTAATCCATTTCGGAGCAATCCTGTCAGGATAACTCAATGGTTTCTCAACTGGGGAGGGTGTGAAGAAAAGGGAGCTACACTCATGTTGCTGCTAGTTTTATGACAGATATTTTCAAATGTTTTGCCCAAAACAACCACAAGATTTTGAAAGTAAATGTAGTTCTAGAATTGAATAAACATAATATATTTTTAATGTGTATTTGTCTACAATGTTTATTAATTCAAAGTTATGTTATGTGGCAAATATTGCCAAATATTTTGTATTTCCAGACTTTTCAAGTTGTCAGTTTGGTATAAAACAGGTTGCAAAGCTCACATCAAATAGCTAAATCTCCAGCTGCCAGATATTTGGCAGCTGGAGATTTAGCTATTTGATGTGTACGAGGCTTATATCAGAAAGATTTCTGATATAGTACAGTACTGCAGTACTGCATATCAGAAATAATGTTTGAAACCTTATATGACATTTTATGGCTTAAGTCCTGTGAAAAACTTAATATGACCTTAGTGCTTCATGAGGAAATGTGATGGTAAGTAGCAGCCAGGTGCTTCTAATCTTGTCCACTCGATTAACTGATCATCTGCAAGTGCAACCACCCGATAGAACCAGAGCTTCTTTCTGGTAGTTTTCTGGTCTGGAACATTCAGGTGTGTTAACAAAATGCCACAGTCTTTCTATAAGTGGACTTCACATCAAAGTCATCCTAAGGTCAGACTGTGCAATGAGAGTCAAACATAGGAGAAATTGCAAAAAGCCCAAGAGCTACATCTCAGAATAAACATCCGATGCAATTACAAGAGAACTGAACAAATACTGCTTATTTGGAAGGTTTGCCAGGACAAAGTTATTTCCTCTAAAAAGAACAGCATGACAGGATGAACAAACCACATCACTTTTGGAAACATTTCCTTTGGACTGATTGGACATAAGTGGAGAAATACTCCTAATGCACAGCACCACATTTAGCAACAACACCTCATACGAACCTAAACACCTCACAAACACCTTATACCAACTGTCAAGCATGGCAGTCCAACAAGGGCAAAAGGAAAAAATAATTAGATTAACATGGTTAGCCATAGTCAGAGTTTGATTGAAATGCAGCAGAAACAACAAGTAAACCAGTAGCAGTAGTTGATTTAAATCATAAGCTGCAAACCTTTGATGCTGTTAAGCAGAAAAGCAGAATTTGTGCTTGGCCATGCCGCTGCAAACGATATTCAGATAGGCTGCTGCAAATGATAACTCGGGGATCAGTGACCTTCATCACCTTCTGCGAGCTGTATGGCAAATAGTGTGTTTTGACTGCCTTATACGCACAGTGCACTATCTAGTTTTGCAAGTCAGTTAAGGAAGGCATTTGATTTTACTGTATGCCATTCAAATGTGCTGTGAGGAATCGGGGCCCAATGAATTCTTGTATTCTGGCTTCTTTCACACCTTTATTGAAAGCTATTCACTTTTGAATGAAATACCCAAAATGCCCCTTGGTGTGAAGAATAGAGGTTCTTAGATATGCTGCAGAACATTAAACGAGCATTTCTGACTGTGGCTCTAAATTCAAACTGATTTTCACAGGGTTTTTGTCATTTAGATTGAATGCAGAAAAGGTATATAGCTTTTTAAAGCTGCAGTAATGAATATTTTTTATTAAACAATAGGACAAATGACTGTTTGTAATGTGAGCAAGGTTGCGCTCACACAGAAAATTATCGCCCACTCTTCTTCTTCACTTGATTTAGGTGAAATAATTTCAGTTTATTAAGCTTACTGTTTTGGTAAATGTACAGTTTGGTTCAGTGTTGTAGGTGTTATTCGCCCTGTTTTCAGTAGCAGGCAGGTGTTTCCAAACAAAAACACTAGGAGTTACAATTTCTTCATGTATGTACCAGGTCTGATTTATAAGCCTCACACATATTGAAATGCATATACACTCACACCTAAAATGCACTAAAAAGGTAGGTAAAATATTTACTTACATTTAATCCATCCATCCATTTATTCATCCATTCATTTCCGCTCATCCTTTTCAGGGTTGCGGGGGGGGGGGGGGGGGGGGGGGGGGGGGGGGGGGGGGGGGGGGGGGGGGTATCCATCCATTTATTCATCCATTCATTTCCGCTCATCCTTTTCAGGGTTGCGGGGGGGGGGGGGGGGGGGGGGCACTGGAGCCTATCCCAGCTGTCTTAGGGCGAGAGGCAGCATACTGCCGCAGGGCTACTTACATGTAATATTAAAGGTAATTTTTTTAAGGTGATTAAATAGAACAAAAGGACACTCATAATGTACTCATAAACATACATAGCATAGTGTGTAATTACGTCTTCCAACAAATTAATGCCTTCTTGTGAACTAGAATTAATCCATGAAAAATACATAGGAGTGGGCACCAGTTTATTGAACCCCCCTGTTGCCCTGCCGAATTTTATTGACGTGACTAGGAAGAATGTCTCACTTCCAACTAATCATGTTTCACAAATGTGGCCGGTCTTTAGCAACAAACATCTTCAGACTGCTGACTAAACAATAACTGCTGCTGGTTTTCAGTTATGTCGGGTGATGTTAGACTTGAGTCCCGAACCTAACATTAAAATCATGCTTTCCCTGTGATAAAGATTCCAACAATTTAGATCCACTTCAATGATGGATCAGTCACTCTGGCTAACAGCAGCTAACAGAAAAGAAAAAAGGCAACGCTGAATCTTACTAATGAAAGGTTCAGGGGGGAATATCCTCAATGAACTCACCTTACCAAGGTAAACAGTGGACTGACAGTCTACCTAGAGAGTGACAAACTGCAGGGCAAATCCAGTCCAGAATAACTGAGTACAACTACTAAAGTTGAATTTGAGTTTTTGAAGGGACTCAAAGGAAAAACGAAAAAAAAAAAACACAAGATATTGAACTGACACATATGTGTTTGTTGTTCCTGATTCGTTGCTTGTGTTGATATTATTTAAATGTTTTAAAATATAGAGGATATAAAAAATGTATTTTCAGATCAAACAAATTAAAAACAATTGAATGTTCTTGCTCTTTCTTGCCTGACTAAAACTTCAGCTAACTGCAATCTGCACTGACATCTTACGCACTGTATATTTAGTAAAAAGATTTTGGAAAAATCGTTCCTTAGCATACCTTAGAAGAGTGGGGCACGACCCAAATTTTTCCAGTTAATCAACAAGGTGTACATTAAAAATTTATATTCAATTTTTAACGGATTTGTGAAGCCCTTATTTATTGGGATGCCTTTGTATCCAGAACAGACAATTTACTAAGTGTTTTTGGACTCTTGGATGGACCACATAAAGAGCTTCTTAAATTGACTTTCAGAGCAATTTCCTCCCACAGCATTTTATGCTTTTTTGTTTTCCCCTTTCATTTGATAATATTTTGCTATCTATAGACAAATTTGCGAGGACAACAACAGTCCAGACAATACTTACTACAAGCAAGTGGAAGCCCAGCAAATAGTTTCCATGGAAGCTGTAGAATATTACCATTAATGTTGCTCTATGTACGATGCTATAAAAAGTGTTTGTCCAGTTTCTTATATTTTTTCATATTTGTCACGCTTAAATGTTTCATTAGTCAAAGACAGCATGTATTAAGGGTAAACAGCTATCCAAAAAATTCTAAATTTCACTGGCACCAAGAGAAAAAGTAATCGTAATCATCTCCCTTGATGAATCATGAATTATTGTGGTTAACCACAACTTTTGGAAAGCTGATTACAGATTCACTAGCCATACTGAGGCCCGATTACTGCCTCAGACCTGTTGAATCAAGAAATGACTTGACTAGACCTAAGGACAAAGTGGAAGTGAGCTAAAATATCTTAAAAAGCAAAAACATGCCACAATCTAAAGAGACTCCAGAACAGATGAAAATCACAGTCATTCTCTCTAAAGGTTACAAAGCCATTTCTAAGGTTTTGGGACTCTAGCAAACCACACTGAGAGTCATTATCCACCGAACAATGTATGTACCTTCCCAGGAGTGGCCATCCTACCAAAATTACACGTTTCTCTGGGAGTTCACAAAAACCCAGAGAAACGTCTAAAGAACTGCAGGCTTAACTTGCCAGTCGTTCATGATTTAGCAATTAGAAAGGGACTGGGCAAAAAATGGCATCCATGGGAGAGTTCTAAGGTGAAGCTACCAGTGACCCAAAAGAACAAAAGTGCTCGCCCTCACATTTGCCAACAAAGAACTGTTGAGGTTTTATTTATTATTAGTTTTGGGGCATTTTTAGCTTCATTACATTGTGGAGCGGTGAACATAGGCAGGAAGTAGAGGGCTGCAGGTAACTGAGCTAAAGTGGCACCTAGAGTTTGTTGATCTCTAGGACTTTTAATGAAAGTTTGTTTGACAGGTTGATAAGGAAAAGAAAGCAAAGATGCACCAAAAATATCCTTTAACCGAAATTATTGGAACTTTTTCTAATTGTGGTTGGTTTTTCCCCAGTGCTCTCTTCCATTCTACAGCCGGTGGAGCTCAATTAACGTCATCCATACACAGCTACAGGGAACCAAATGTGTTACATAAAGCTAGCAGTTATTTTTCCTGGTGGCTGAATGATTCACGCCAAAAGGACTGACAACTGCTCCCATTCATATGGAACATAATGTGTTTTTGAACATAGTCTGTAATTCTTGTTTTACCTCTGTTTTATGAAGGAAATTTTCTCTCTGGCGTATAGAAAAAAAGTCACTCTAAACCTCTTTAATAACTATATGCAGTGTAGCAATCAGAATCTCAAAAAGAAGCTTTTTTAAGGGACTAACATGTAACAAGTTACACAAGCCCTAATGAACAGAACACTCTGTGTTAAAGTTACCCTGAAAACCAAAAGGTACACGTTTTACTTTTGAAGGCAAGCGGTCTCTGTTTTCAGTGTGTGTTGCAATTTTCCATGTCTTTTAGTGAGTTGTTGGTAACAAGCTCCAGCAACTACAATGCATTTTTTCCCTTGTGACTGGTGACTACCAGTCTCTAGGCCTTCATGACTGGAGCTTTAGAGGTTGACTACACAGTGACTATCAGCAACCCTCCAGCAAAAACTCACAAGCCAACGGTGTTAACAACAGTTGCCAACCAGTCTCTAGGCCTGTGCTACAGGGGCCTAAGGAAAAAACTTACAGTGTTTTTGGGAAACAACAATTAAAAAAAAATTATTATGCCTCCTAAATATTTATATATAATTCTTTTATTGCTATTTTCTTGAATAGTTATTTTTTGTTATTACTGCTATTTTTTGTGCATTTTAAAAAACAAAAACATTAAAAATAGCCACCAAATCATTCATTCTATCTTTCTGCAGTGACAAATAAATAATCTTAATCTTACTCTGGGATTTTCACCCTTAGAATAAAAAGAAAATACGTTATAGAGATACCCTTTTGTCTCGTTTTTATTTATATTGCACCAAATCACAGCGGTCACCTCAACTATTTTAATGTTTAGTAAAAAACTAATGAAAAAATACTTAAAGCAAGATCACCCCAGGAAACTAAAAAAGAAGCCTGAGTTCTTGCGCAGTGATCGCCTGCAGAAAAACTAATCATTCTCGCAGTATTGAGACAGGGTCTGAAGGAATGCTTGGACTGACAGACAAGGCCAGTTGATTGCTCACTAGGTTCCTCCCAGTGATTTATGCAAAACAATCTTATTACCTGCTGCAACATCAACCTACTGACAGTTTGTTTCCCCACATTCAGTCTCTGTGTTTCTATGCTCAAGTTTGTCCACATGTCAGCCCCAGGTGGCGGGGGCTCTTATCTTCTCTTCACATATATGTTCATTTTAGGGGGACTTTATTTTTTGGAACTCGTAGTAAAAGCACACATGTAAGAGGAAAACGTGTGATGCCTGTTATAGGCTGCTGACTTAAAGTGGTTGGGTTGTTTGCGATTTGTGAAAGGAGCTGGCAGACGTCCGGGATTTCATAATTCATTTGCTGTTGTCAAGTGCTTGTTCCGCTGTTCCGGGCATACCTCCCCTGGGCCAGAATGGGTATGTTAACGAACTCCCTGGGATTGGAGGAGTCTAGCATGGGTCATTGCTGATTACACTTCCTGGTGTTTCTCAGGGGGCAGCAGCATCACAAAACTCGCTTTTCATCTTCCTTTGACCCATTAGAGAAGGTCGATTTCAGACGGGATGAGGACATGCTCGAATGAGTTGAATGTTCCTCTGCTAGATAACAGATGAAGAGTTGATATAAAACTGTGTGAGATCCTGTTAGAGGAGCCTGTTGTGAGCCCACTTCTGGAGGTCATGCATAAAAAATGCACTGCGTTAAGGACTGTTGCCTTACAATGTAGAATAGCAGTAACCAAGCAAATACTGTTATTTTTAAGAGTGTAGCAGACATAGCCAACAGCCAACAACTCTACAGCAACCCTATGATGCTGTTGCATCAATATACTTCAAAATACCTGCAGAATGGTATTGAAACAGTTAAGGCAAAAGGGCATCCAACACAGACCTAGCGAGTATGCCCAAAAAAGTGGCTGTTGAGTTCATATATGTAATATAAATTTGTTTTCTTGCGTTCCAGCCTTGCCTCTGTTCAGTCACTTGTGTGTTATCTGGTAGAAAGTGGTACAGTGAGTTAATGTATTCCTGGAACAAAAGTTCAATGTGAATTATATTTCAAAGGAACACTTCATTTTTAAATGCTGCATACTAATCAAAAATAGCCTTTCTAGCGCAAGCCCTTGTAATCGCAACCAGAGTAAGTGGTGCAGTGTAAGTACATTTACTCACAACCTCTATACTGTAGTGTTCCAGGTCTCACTTGTCATACTGGTACTTGGTCATAACAGAAGAAAGCAAAGTTAAATATCATACTTTCGAAGTTCTGTTATTAACTTTACTGTCAGTTCAGGATTTAACATATATTCTTCTTAAAGCTCCTGTGGCAGGTTGGTGACCTGTCGGGTTTGTACCCTGCCCCTCGTCCTATGGCAGCGGGGATTGGATAAACTTATTTGAATGAGCAGAAGAAACGGACAGCTAAAATTTTCTTTACTTTACTTATTGCACAATTTCTTTTGAAATTAATGAATTACAGCATAATGCATCTAATGATGGTTCTTTTTTGATACTAAAGGCAACCTAATATGCTAAATTCCACTAGAATAGCTTTGCATGATATACTGTTATCCACATTTATGTTATTAACCTATACATATTACTAGCCCATTCTGCAGGCCCTGTGTTCATCCTCTTAGCTCTTCCAGGCATCCCTCCCCGAAAGCCCACATTCTTCTGACTGGTTGCCCCTTTCCTGTTTCCTGTTTACCACTGACACAAACTGGTGCTTGTCAGAATCACCTCTTTCTCTTGCAGTTACTTTACTGCTCCCCTTTCTACTTTGATAAATCATCCATTAGTTAAACAAACAAACAAAAAAAACTACTAAGTAGGTTTTATGAAGCCTCATTGGGCTACAATTAATTTTAATCACTCTTACACACATAGAAACAAATTGCAAGAGTGTGTAAACTTCTGAAGACACAGCCTAGCTACATTATACATGTAGATTATCTTGAGTAAAACTGTACTCACAAGCCATTTGGTGTGATTTTCAACACTAAACAAACATTTCAGTGATGCTTGTGGTTCTGAGTCCTTAACAATGCCTTTTATAGATGCAGCAGTACCTTTTTTAGCATACCTTGTTGGCCAAAATTGAACTCCCACACTTCTTGTGTTTTCTGTTTAGGAAAACCAAATAAATGTAACTTTCCTTTACAATCAACCCCGGTAATGTGCACAGCAAACAGAGAAGATACTGTTTGAGTGTTTAAAAGTGAGGATCACTCTGCACGCTCATTATTTGAAACTATGGCATTGTTGAATATGAACATACACCAGTCCCAGTACATGTATGACAAAAAGTGAGGGAGCATTTACTTTAACTTGCATTTTAATAGCAATGACTGCTTTTATTTGACACATATTATTAATGCAGAACTAATATTAATGCAAAAATATTAATGTATTTTTACCACTGCAACATCGGCATCACCAGCACTAGCAGCCCTTAAAACCACCAATCAACAACCATTCCAAAGAGAAACATTTCTAAGGAAAGTTTCCCATACAAATATCTTATAAAATATATAAAATAATATATAAAAAAGCTCAATGAAAATAAAAGTTAGAATACATAGAGCTACATTCCTGCATTAGCCTTCATCAGCCTTTTTTATTTTTTTTTTTAACAAAGCATCATTATGTAACACAGGAAGTGAATAGATTTGCTGTTCAAGCTGGCTGTCAGGCAGTCTGCTAAAGTAAAAACATGTTTGTCTTGTTGTGTTGTGGGGTTTTTTCTGTTGTTTTGACGCATCAGTAGAAAACCATCTGCCTGTCAAGCCTCTGGTCCATTCTGAAGTCCAGGGTAATTATGCACAGCTATAGCATTTCTCAAGACACCTTGTGTGATAACCCTGCAGATAGACATTTTACCTTGAATTTTTCCAAGGGCTTTAAATTCTCTCAGAGATGTTAAAGAGACTGCAATTGAGACAACAACTTAGTTTATTGGGCACCAGCAGCTCAATAGTATTGATTTGTGCCCACCAGCCAGTAGAATACCAATGACATGAAACATTGCAGCTAAAAAGGAACACGTTACGCCCTTCAGTTTCTTCTGAACCTTCCAGCATCATTGTAATGCAGGAAGTGAGATCCCAAGACTCAGTGTTGGAGCTATGTAGAAAATGGGACATGATTGGTGTGTATGAGAGTGTTTCTGCTGTTGTTTATATAATATGGTGTTTAAATTTAGTTTAACTCTTATACAAAATGGTTAAATGTTCTTTATGTTGTCAAAATAAGTTTGAGTGGCTGTGTGCCTCCTTTGAGACCTGGCAACACCCCCAAATTTTTTCTACATCTCAGGTTTGCAAGAGATGCGAGAGTTAAAAATGCTGTATGAGGTATAAATGCCAGTTGTTCTACAGGTAACCGGAAGATATTTCTTGGTCAAGAGTAAAGTGGACTCCTTTTTGAGCCATAAACCAGGGTAATCCACACAGCTGGATGTGCAACCTTTTGTTACCTACCTTTTCCTTTTTCATAGTTCTAATGTCCTTTGTGATAAATATTCATAAATGTTACTAGAAATCAAAAAAGACACTTCCTTTATTTCAGGTTGGTAGCAGAGAAATTGTTCAAAATTGTTCATTGGAATCCTTCTATTTAATATAAAATATCCATCTATAGTAACTGGTACAGCTACGGGTGCTGACCCCATTAGTAATTACTTTTTGTGCATCATCTGTATCGTGGAGCATCTTGAGTGTGTTTTTGAAATGACAAGCTTTTGTCAGGTAATTTAATTACAGTTTAATGAACCACACCAAGTTGGCAGCTAGTCTATTTTTCATAACAGTACACTTAATTACCTCATCTCATTGGGACAATCTTCTTGTGCTTGAAGAAGTACAGCCACACCTGTAAATCAAAGTCAGACACGCCCCACTGTGCTACATAATTTTTGTAACAGAGACCAGTCTGAAAAATGAGGGTAATCACCTAGACTTCAAGAACACGTTAATTGAGTGTTGGCAGTTTGACAGATACTGTTGTTCAGTAGTTACAGCTTTCAAAATAAATATGAAAGAGGACATGTTTATATATTTTTTATTTGCATCAACTTTGAAATGTTTCTGGAAACACATAAGTGTTGAGCAGAGTAAACCTTGTCACAGTAAATGGGGGCCGTAAAAGCACAAGCGTCTATTCTGAGAATGCATCTGATTTTAGATTCCTTAAAACCCCAGCCTTTTTAGGCAGAAGTAAAACAGTCGCTCGGTTAAAAGCAACCTCGATGCAGGATATATCATGTTTGAGAATGTGAATGCCTTTGCAAAACATAGTCCATTATGAAACAACTTGGGAAAAATCAAGTAAAACTAAGCAGACTTCTGTGGCTCCTCTGATTTGAAACCCTCCTCTTAGGGCTTTTCCTCCCTCTGCCCTCTTCCCTATCTCCGCTCTGCCGGGTTTTCTTCTGGCTCTGCTTGCTTTGATGATCCAGTGTGCAAAGTAGAAACACTAACTAGGGGAGGCAGAATGACTCTGCATTTAAATGGAGCATTAACAGAAAGCAGTTTCTCTTGATCCTGTTACTTATTTGAATTTATCTGCATTTGTCAGACTCTGACAAATGATGCTGTGGAGGTACAGTAATGGTTCTACCAATCAGATATAAGTTAATCAGATATTAGCAACTGAAAAACTGTTATTACCGGCTTCTGTTGCCACACTGTAAAATCGAATTAGTTCCCAGAACTAAGCAGAGTTTACTAAAGATGGCCTAAGTTTAGGACAGCTTATTTTGAGTATGAATTCCTTCTGAAGTGGAACTGAATCAAATTAATTATCTTTGTTATCTTATTAATATGGAAAGCTACACTGTTGGTTAAGATAATCTGCAAGATACTTGGTTTCTAGAGTTTCTTTGGGACTCGGCCATAATTGGTCATTGATATTTGTGTCATAACGTCCGTGAAGTTTTTGTACTAGTGATAGTCAAAACCCATTTCATGCTTCTTTGGAAGATAATTTCAT
Organism: Neolamprologus multifasciatus; assembly: GCF_963576455.1. Classification (NCBI taxonomy): domain Eukaryota; kingdom Metazoa; phylum Chordata; class Actinopteri; order Cichliformes; family Cichlidae; genus Neolamprologus; species Neolamprologus multifasciatus. The sequence continues at coordinate 25,867,662 of NC_140459.1, forward strand.
CAAAGAATATTTTAAGCTCTGCTTCTAAAAAAATGTGGTGGTTACATCAGATTTTGCCTCTTATGAATTAGTGTCACGCTGTGCTGCATATTTTCTGAGGAACACATTTCTGATTATTCAGCATAGAACTCTTGACCTTTTTAGCCTCCTTTGAATAGTTACACTTTGCACTTGTTGCTCGCTCTGAGGTTCTAAATCCGCTTCTTTTGATCAAACTCAATCTTGCGTGTCTCTGTCACTGATGAGAGAGACCGAGACCCGTAAATATGGGGTTGATAGACTGAGTCAAGAAACATGGTAAGATTTTTCCATGTGGAACTTTTTACTGGTTGACTCGGTCTTATCCTCTTGTGGTACATCAAATGATAAAGGCTCAGGACAAACAGTGAAATTGCACTTTGCGATAGAAGAACACTGAAGATAACAAAGCCCTCTAAAAGCCTTGTCGTCTGTCCCTAAGCCACCGGTCCTGTGCACTACATCATGTCATCAAGTGGTAAAGGAATTTTTAGACTTGTGAATCAGTGGCATGATTCGAGAAATTATGTTGACGGCGCATTTTGATTGTCTTATTATGCGCCTAGACAGAGATGTGATTAGGCTGCTTCCATCTGATTCAACATTGTTTATTTAAAGCTGACCACCATAATCGGCTGATTCTGACCCAGGTTTTTCCAGTGGCACATGCCGTAACACAACTATCCTTTGAAGTGATTAATATGTGTGGCAAAAATGTAATGATTATTTGCAGTTGAATCATTCTTTCCAAAAGTGCCCATCTTTGGTAAATTCATATACCAAATGAGATTCATTCTGCTAAATTCCACAGAGTCACACTGCAGCTGTGTATGTTAGATAGTTTGGTCTTGACAATGACAGCTACTGACTGTGTGCTGAGCAAATTATTTCCTTTTTTTTTTGTCCTCCCCTCCATAGAACACCATGCCGTGTTCAATCTCAGGCATGGGTTAGCATTTTAAATTAAGGTGTCTATTTTGTCCTCACATATACAGGCGATTACTTTATCTCAGCAGCAGGTACGATAATAACTCTGTTGCTCTGTAATTATCATAACTGTAGTGATAGGCCTGTAAATAGACGCCAGTGTGAAACTGGTCACGGCATTAGAACATCCCTTTTTGCTCCCAATGGCCTTGGCCATTATTTTGTTAGTGTGAAGACAATTTGAAGTGGGATGTCAGCCCTCTCTCATTTGTCTCTGTGTTCAGATGGACCCCACGTGTTGGATTAAGGCAGGTATGTTATTTCAGAAAGCTGTTGTAGTGCAACATGGTGACATACATAGCCAGTGTACATAGCCAGTGTCTCTCAAGCTTCAGGTGTGTGACACATGCATTTACCTTCAGTTAGTTTAATATTGTCTTTATACCAAACACAACACAAAATTTTGCCTTGCATACAGTAGCTTTAGACACCCACTTGCTATTTTGCCATTTTGACAAGGAGGAAGCAGCTGCTGAATTTACAATACAAATATTCTTAGTACTTCCACAACCATCCGGTCTTTAAGTGAGACCTGATAAAACCTGCTTCCGGGTTTCAAACTACGCGGCGTTTAATAAGGCTGTTGTCTTTTTAATATGTTTTTAATGCATGATATCTTGTTCCATTTAATCTGAACAAGTCCCTAAAAAAGACAGTGATCACTGTCGACCTCTCTCGGTTTTTATTTAAACTGAGCTTTAAAACATTGTTCGTTTTAAAGCTCAGTTTTAAACCTTACAATGTATCGACAGCTCAGCTCATGCAGCAATAAACAAATAACCTAACCTCGTATTGTGGATGGATTATCTCAGTTCTTCTCCTGACTGAAGTTTGGTCCGTTTATAAAGCATCCTGCCATGCAATTGTGTTTGTGCCTAACCATCGGGAACCCTCACGTTAACTTTTATTGAGTAGAAAAAAGTTAGCATTCATCCTCCAGGTTCACTGTGCTAATGTGTTTAGATTATGCTAACCATAGCTGTGTAGCTAGTGACCACGAAGCACATCATTAAATACCAGCTAGTCCAACTTCAATAATCCTACAGTTGTCATTACTGTTTAGTTTTCCTGTCTTATGTCAGAAGTGATAGCAAAGCTGTATGTTTTAATTTTTTTCAGAAATTCCTCAGTCAGAACATGGTATATTATGTTTAGGTGGAAACTAGCAAGCTAACTTCCTGCTAACTTCTAACTGCCTGCATGTTAAACTTAATTGTTACATCTGGTAGAGCAGCCACACACTTTAATAAAACATTAAAGATAAAATTTTGACAATTTGTAACTCTCAGTGATGCCACAGTGTTCCTTTGACTTTGGGACTTGAAGCGGAGTTCGGACACAGAAACGGCTAATGACGCTTTAGGGTTCTCTAAAGTGTACCCAAAATGATATTAGTGTACTCCACATAACATACATCTCTCTACCTTAAACAAAGGAGCTGTCATACACATTCATGTCATGTCACATTAAATGTTTTGTCACACGATAGCCATCCTTAAGTGTTTTTATTTTTGGTTTGCTAGCCTACTACCCTGATGAAATATGGCATAAACAAGCAAAAGTTTTAATTTAATATTTTTCCTGAAATTGTTGTCTTTTTTCTGTTTTGCTAATGATTAGGTCTGTTAAATATAATAAGTTCACATTACTGCACAGTAAGCAAGCTAATATGGAGAGAGTTAGCAATTGTATAACTTAAGATGTACAAAAATAATTTTTTAGACATGCTATTAATGACTTAGTTCAAAGTAAAATAGTCTCTTGACACTTAGATAATGCCTATAATCATAGAAAGTTTTCCATGACCAAAAGACCTCCAAAATGGTAATCAGTGTCCTTGTGTCCTTAGCAAAATTTTTTGTTTTATTATTCTTTTGCTTCACTTTTTATGCCTTCAAATATGGCTCGTGAGTCCTATATGCTAACAAGGAGGTCATTGGCTGTGCCCTGTCTGAGCTCTCTGCAGTTTATGAAAGGCATTTAAGTGGATTTGCATTATTTATTAGCCTGTGCCTATGCCCTTCAATGTTTGGTTGAGCTTTTAATACCTGGTATTAACAGCACGTTGCAGTGCAAGCAACTCTTCCTACAAACAGGTCCCACTTCTTCAAATCAGCCTCTTTTCTCTATTACTACCACTGGTTATTATATGGCTGCTCATACTCCCTGCTGTCGTCTTTCTCTGACTGCTTTATCTCTGTTCTTGCACTTCCGTTCACGCACTGCCACATACACCCACAGATGCATGTAAGCTACCACTGAGTGTTTGTAGTTGCTTTCATTATTTAACTAATGTAAACAGCCAAGAGAGTCACACATGAAAGATCCTGAAAACAGCAGCTGAAAAAAATTTGAAGATAGATATGTATGTCAATGCAAATATACAAACTACGTAGGCTTGTTGTTGAACTAAATTCCAGGTGGAGGAGGTTGATGCTCACCAGATATTTTTCCACATCCTGCATCATTCTAGGTTTATTTATGGCAACAATGTTCTGAAGCGAAGAGTACAGTATACCTACAAATGGATTGCTATGTGGCATAAATCAGGAGCTTTGAGTACTCAGGTTTTTGCACAGCGTTGTGGCTTATGGCTCATATTCTTTCTCAGGTTAAGCTGCTAATTTGCAAACATTTTCATATCCTGACCACCCATATCCCTGTATACCTGAACTGATACATTAATTCATATTTCACCTTTGATATAGTATTTGCACAGGCTATTAAAAAAAGACATTATAGTGTGTTGTGTTCACAACACACTATAATGTCTATAATGGATAAGGGATAATGTCTATAATAGATTAGGGTAGTTCTGAAAGAAAGAATGGGTCATTTGCATAATTTGACTTTAACTATTTGACATTTTGCCATTCATGATTATATTTTACTTTTATTCTCTGTGGAAAATCATCAAACTGGAAAAAAGAAGAAAAAAAAAAGGATGTACTGTCTAATTCGGCTGTCTCTCACCCTTTACCCACCCCTGTTGCTTGTCATGTGTTTCTTTGGTGTGAGAATTTTTTCATGTGCTATGTGCAGAGGTGTTTTTTTTTCTGTTCTCAAACTGATCTCCCTGTTGGAGCTCAGTCTGGGGGGAGTTTTTTTTTTTTCTCCTATCTTTTCCTCATGTGGTGCATTTTTCCATTGTTATACCTCTCTGACCTGTCTTCCCCATGTGATGTTTGTGTAATTGTATGTATGGTCGCAGGGTAAGATGGCGCCGCCATTGCGTGCAATAGGTCGGCAGCCTTATGAAATTTCCCCTTGTCGGACTAATAAAGGTATATCAAATCAAATCAAATCAATGTATCACACATTTTCATTTTGTACAGTTATAATTATAGTAATTATCCCATTTAAATTGTAAGACTTGTTGCTGTACCATATATTAATATTTGTGTATGTAGTTTAACATTATTTTTTTTCTTACAATGCAATGAGAATGGCTCTATTATTATTATTTTTCATAATTTTGAAAAGGTGCTGCTACGGCTCATAAGTAATGATAATTCTAATACATTTATTTATGCACGACAGTTCACAAAGCAAGTGCAACTTAATCTGCTTTACAGTAGAAGAGAAAATATTTCAAGAGAACATTACTAAAATTACAAAAAAAAGAAAGATAAAACACTAATATATTTATTCCTAATTATTTCTTCCCTTATCCCAGCTTTTATCATCTCTTTTGGGTCTTTTGGTGTTGCTGAATTGTCCAGGTCATGACGTTTTTATGAGAATCTACCCGATTAGTAATTTGGCAATTTGTGAAGTGTTTTTTTTTTCTCTTTTTCTGGTTGCTTTATTGTGTTTGTTTTTTTCCAGATTACTGATGGTCTCCCCCTCCTCATATTGAGAGTTTTTTATAAACAGTCTAGAAATCTGAACTTCTGTCAGATATTTCATTAAAAAGCCAAAATCACGAAACGTATTATTTTCCAAATCTTTCTGGACTTAACTGCATCTTATTTGCAAAGCTCTGATTTTTCAACATTTCCTATTTTCCTCCCAACCCCCTTTTTTAGCCCTCCCTTTCCTCTCATCCTTCAGGTGCTGGCAGGCTATCTTTAGGAAATATTTCCATATCCCTTCACTGCTAACGTCTTGCCATCAGTGTAATTGATGCATTATATATTATACGTTCCACAGTTAGCATGAGTCATTTACATATAATGGGTTGATAACTGATGTAATAATGAAAGCCCAGAGCCGTGTGCAGGAAAGATGAGGCTCCCAGGACTAATGACCATTTAAATAATGCACAATAAGTGATATTTTCCAGCCAGATCAAAACCTCAGGAGCTATGTAGCTTGCAAAAAGAAAACACACAGGAAATGCACAGCTCCATTGAACTCCAGAACAAAGTCAAAATCTTTCAGAGAACTTTGCCAACTCTGTAACTCCTGTAACTAGCGCCTGCTGAGACCACAGGGTCTGGCCTGTGGTCCAAAAGGACCTGACACATTTAAAAACTAGAACTTTTTTTGAGTAAATGTTTAAGCCTCTAATGGAAGTTAACTGCATCGTAAACTCAATCAATCAACATTTTATTTGTAGAAAGTAAAATTTGTAATTGGATGACTGATGTAAGCCCTCGAATGTGATTATGGTATTTGTGGCCCACATCAGCTGCCACATGTATTTTGTACTCTGCCAGTTTATATTTTAGGTTACAACAACAATGAGCTCTAAAATGATTATGTTTTTTTCCATAGCAGGTTTTCGAATTCAATAAGGTTGCCAGCTTCTTCCAAAGCTGCAGCGTCTCATGCTCAGTCGCCCACTGTTCATCTCACACTGTGTGTTTTTCTCTAACAGAAATTAAATCAGACAAAACAAATACCTTTGCCAAAGCACTGTGGCATTTAATGTACTGTAAAAGTCATGTTTTAGCACCAATAGCATGATTTTAATTGCATTGCACTTGGGCTCAGACTACATGTCTGCAGGGTGGGAGTGTGTGTGATTTAATGTTGACACTGTCTGGTAATTAAACAGATAAGCGTCTTTATTTTGAGTTTTGTTAACTCTGATTCAGTCTGCTCAGCTATTCCCACGGCTACCGCTAGCCTATCAGCTATTACACAGCAGGGCTTTATTCACGTAAGCCTCTAATTTCCTCTGACACTCACTTAGGGTATTCTGTGTTCCTACCATGTCACTGACTAAGATTCCATGAGTGCTATCTCATTTAGATGCTTTGTGTGACACTGTGGGAGCTTCCACCTCCTCTTTGCATTCTCCTGATCCTCAAACTCTGATATTCATATCTGCCTGTGCTGCCTCCACAGAAATTCAGACCTATCCAATAAATGGGTGTTTTGTGTGTTTCTGTCTCTTCTGGCTCGGTTCACAGTGGGGACTGTTCCACAAAAAACACTTTGATTCATACAGTCTTTGTGGGAATGCACTGTGTATGAGAGGACCAACTCATTTCAGGCGTGGCGATCATAGCAGATCAGCGTGAGCACTCTACACATTAGCTTTTGTTCAGATTCAAAATAGGTATCTAGCAGAATAATGCAAGGAGCCACACTGGTCAGAACGATGAACTTCTGACCCCCACTAACTCTGGCATTCTGTTTCTAAAAGGTTTTGAAAAAGTTGAAAAAGTCATTTCATTTGTATGGAATGTGAATGTGTTTCTTATTTTCTGTATGTGGTTCTTTCACTCAGGAGTTGTCACTAAGAACGGATTGTTATGAGAGCAGATTCTGCTGCAAAAGGGTGATCCATCCCCATTTTTGGGGGGCCTTTCAGGGAGCAACGTCTGACCAGTAACAGTGTCAATATCGATAACTACAAGATCTGTACAGCCCAGTATTGGTATTAAGAAAACTCCACATATACCGGACAAGCAATGATTTGTCATTCATTAGTTAACCTACTCATTTATTTTTCATTTTCTCTTTTCCAGGCTGCATAGTCTAGAAATAGTTGCACTATGTATTCTGTTAACCAAGCTTATATTTAGGTTGGTAAATGGACTGGTTCTTATATAGTGCTCTTATATAGACACACATTCATACTCTGATGGATGCATCAGAGAGCAACATGGAATTAGTATCTTACCAAAGAATACTTGGCATGCAAACTGGAGCAAACTGGGATTGAACCATCAGCTTTCCAGTTAGTAAGTGACCTGATGTTGGAACACAGCCATTATACCATAGTGCAAAAAAACCTGGGTATGTAAATTAGATCAAATAGAGACAGTTTGGTGATGGTATTATCTATTATATTGTACAATGTACTATTCTTCAAGGTATAATGCACTGAGTACTCAAATATAGTATAAAGGTGCTATGTAACTATGAGTCTATTTACTATTTAGCATTTTGACACATTAGATCAGCTTACAAAGGTACACTTGATTTTTTTGAATTCATTTCAGTGTGGATTTCATGCCATCAGTCAATGCCGAGCTTGTCTAAATGGCATTACACTGTACTGGGGCAAGCTAAAATTTTTATTCTTTTATACCAAAACCCTCTGGAGCGCCACCTTCCCAACAGATATTACATGTACTGTACAGCCATTACACCATACCACCAAAATGTTGGAAGGATTTTTGGAGGTAAATAATCAGCTCGTCAGCAGTTTAATTACTCTGGAGTAATTAAATATAATTACATATTAAATTAAATATTAAATAATTAAATATTCTCTTTCTTTTCATCTTTTGCATTTTTATTTGAAACAGCAATGGGATAAAAGTTTGTAATTGATTTGTACACTAGTCAAAAGCTGGTATATTGTGGTATTTACAGGGCTGCATGTTTTCTTCAGTGTTGGCCTTTTAGCTGAAGCTCATAATTTTTGGTTTGGCTGCCATGACGCAAGAAATGTTATCCTGTTAAGACAAGTATATTCAGCAAATGTTTGCATTTCATTTCAGATATAATAACTCAGAAAGTTATAACCTTGCTTATTGACAAACAACAAAACCATTGTAGTGGTAAAGGCCAGAATCTTAATGCCTGTAACATTTGTTCCCTGCAGTCCTGCTTTCTCATAGCAAATTGTGTGCGATTAATCTCACACACATAGTAATTCCCACTACTCCATGTCCTTTCAGCTCATGTGTTGCATATTGGTTACCCTGTGGTTGCCTGACTCTCTTCATTCTTGTCTCTGTCTGAGGCTCTCGGCTCTCTTTTGCCACAGGTTGTTGCTGCCTTTGCTTTGACTGTCTTTTCCCTCCAAGCCCAAAGTGCTAGATACAGCTTGACACAGAGTGATGATACGGGGGGGGGGGGGGGGGGGGGGGGGGGGGGTTATCGGACACAGGCAGAACAGGCAGCCCATGCGCATCAGTTCCCTACAATCGGCTTCCCCACAAGGGTAATGGGCTTCTTCTTTTGCTCACCGTTGTTGTCATCTTCTTGCCTTCTGCTGACTGATGATCACTCCCTCTCAAGCAAACGTACATTAAATCCGCTCAAATAAAAACTACCCAACACTGGACACACTTAGGTTGACAAAGCTATCTCCTAATTCAAATCAAACTAATGGCTCAGTCACATGAGTAAAAATAGGACATCAACCTCCTTGCATCCACAAAAACTAAATTAAAAATAAAAAGATGAATGATGGCTGCCTGGTGATTGTATTGATTTTTTTCACATTCTACGAATGAAACTAAGTGGTTGTCTAGAGCTTGAGGGTTCATGACCACTTTTGATCACACAGGTTGCAGGATAGGAGGCATTGTCAAAGGTTTGCAAATAATTGCTGTTTAATTTATAAATGCAGCAAGATTGAGAATATTTTCTTCTTCTTTTTTCAATTTTATTTATACAGCGCCAAATCACAACAACAGTCCCCTCAAGGCGCCTTTATATTGTAAGGTAGACCCTTCAATAATACATACAGAGAAAAACCCAACAATCATATGACCCCCTATGTGGGAAGGAAAAACTCTCTTTTAACAGGAAGAAACCTCCAGCAGAACCAGGCTCAGGGAGGGGTGGCCATCTGCTGCGATGGGTTGGGTCCCCTGGTAACCTGTTAAACAGTGTTCACAATGTGTTCGTAACCTCAACCAAGCTTTCTGGTGACTAAACCAAACAAAAACAGAGAAAGAAAACATTGAGTGAAAAAAAGACTTCAAATCTAGTTTAATCAGCAAGGGTATATGTACCAACATCATACCACCATGTAGATCCTGTAGCCCTTGAAACTGTAAAACATTCCTATATGTCATGTCAGAAACACTCTGATGGACAGTTTGCAATGGCTGAGAAAAAAGATTAACTTTTTGTGCACCAATTTGATGTCCATAATTTTAAGGGATTATCGTTTTTTAATTTTTATTACACTGATGCGAAAAACACTGAACAGTACAAAGTTAGATGGAAGATGGGGATTCAGGAGTGAGATAATCCTGAAAGTTTATATTCAGGACTGTGAGGAAATATAGGAAACTATGCCAATGCCGTGTTACCTATCTTTATATTATATGGTTAAGTCAGTGTGTGTAACAGTGGTGGAAGGAAAACCAGTGATCTTACCCATTTGGACTAATATATTACTAATATATTACTATATTATAATGAAGCTTGTGCTGAGTTTTTTGGTCATTGCCAAAAGAAAAACAGCCAGTGAAGTAGCATTTGAAGAACTTTTGCTTGTAATAATTTTAAAGTTAAGGTTAACACTGCGTTGCTACAGTGGTAATTAACTGGATTCTTTTGAGAATTTTTTATGCTTCTTTGCTGTTTTTCTATAGAAATAATGAAAAATTATTATTATTATTACTATGGTCATTAATATTTAAAAGTATTTAAGGTTTTGTGCTAGGAGTGGTGAGAGTAGATACATTTAAAATAAGGAAAGCAAAGGTACAGTAGTTTAACAACTACTGGAAATATGCAGGCAGCTACTGGAACTAATGTTTGAATTGTACTTGGCAGCCCTAATTCAGACTCAGGGATTCACTATGGCAGGCTGCTTGCTTTAACTGGGGACTGCAGCACTCACGGAGAAGCATGGAAGACTTTGATTTGACTGCCCACACTAGTGCAAATTTTTGGCAAGACCTGGGGGTTTAGCTGTATTATAGTTGTTGGTGTGCAGTTTTTGCTGCGAGCTAGAGTGAAACAACGAGTAGAAGGTTGTGACCTTGAAAATTGCCTTCGGCTTAGATAAGCACCAAGTTTTGTTTTCTGCACTCTCTGTGCTCTGTGAGGAGAACAAAGGCCTCAAAGAGTTGCTGCAAAAAGAAAAACCCCAAAATCTCAAACAGAAAAAAAAACCAAGTACACCACTTCATTAAACTGTAGAGATGGTCAAGAGAAATCTCTAAAATTCCTCACAAAACCAATTAGGCCTGCGTTATCACTTTTCAACAATAGCTTAGATGAATCCAAGCTTGGTAATTTATTCTGTACAGTTTTAATTGGATGTGGAACAATCCCTTCTGATTAGACCGTGTTGGACTTGGTGGAGGTCTTTTCATCTGCTCTCCAATATTCTCTAGAGCTGGATTTGAAACTCTCCAGCCGTCAGAAAAAGGTGAATAGTTCCACAGCGAGGGCATAGGGAGATAAGAAGGGTTTATTCCCCAAACAGGTGGATAATTAATTGGACAAGAGAGGGTTGTGTAATCCAGTTTTCCGCAATCCAAAACAACCCTATTCCTGGGGCCAAAAAGTCATAGAAGAGAATGAGAATAGTCCACAACTCTAAAATAGATCACCTCGACCCATTCACTTTTCCTCCTTTGCTTTCTTGCTCTTGGTCTATCTCATTTTCCTTTCTCTGGTTCACACCGAAATACTGTAAAGATAGAGGAAATGAGAGCGATAAAGTAATTAAAATTCCAGAAAGTTTCTCTCGGCGCTGCACATTGAATTAGTTTTTTGAGTAATTTCTGCCTGCGAGTGGTCTTTGAATGCCACATTAGCCGTATCTGTAAAGGAATTATAATGAATTAGTATTTAATTTGTGCAGGTTCTCATTTTCCTTGCTGCCTCTCATTTAATTGGGGTAAGGGCCAGAAAGATCATGAAACTGCTAAATACTTAGTGTAAGGTAAGGAAGCTCCGTTGTAGCAAAAACCATCCAGAAGTGATAAAATATGCCTTGTTTACAGCCTGTAAAATGTTTCTTTTTTCCCTTCAAATTCTCCATCTGCTGCTTCAGACTTCAGATTTACTTCAGATTGACTGCTTCAATCTCACTTCACATGCAACTCTCTTCAAGAATGTTGTTTTTTTTCCACAATCAGATACCGTTTCTTATTTAGCGTACTGTATAGAGGAGAGATGGTGACTTTAAATTATTAAAACCAACATTACACTGCTCCTTATTGCGACCATTGCAAGATGAGCTCACACACTGTTAAACCATATATAAATACTTTATTGTAAGATTATCAGTCACCTTGAAAACAATTTTACAGTTTTACGGGAGCCTGTATTAGACTGGCTTCTTTTAACAATGTTAATATGGTCATGTGAAACCATTCAAGCATTTTTTTTATAAATTACTGAGCAATTACCTCTCTCATATAATTTGAATAATTTGCTGTCAATTAAATATCCTGTACCATTATCATTGTTTGATTGAAGCATATAAAAAAAAATTCATAATGGATTTGCCATCAATTTATAGCTTGTAGATTTTTATGTTGGATACAAATTTGGAAAGGAATATAACCAATTGTTTTGTAATCTTTACATATAAATGTAAAAGACATATGTAGAAGTTGTAAAATACGCACTTACTCCTTAGAAGCTTACATTAATTCACCCTTTCTCAAAATCTTTAGTGTCTCAACTGGGATCATCCTTTTTTTTTGTTTTCCCATCTTAGCTCAGCCAGGCCAGCCCTTTTTCATCTCAGCGTTTGCCAATGTTCAGAGTGCAGAACATGGTGAGGATTACTAGTCTGTAATTCTGCTTGGGTGTGTATGACAGTCTTTCAGTAGACACTGTAATGAATAAAACGAAAATGACAATACGCGTGACCAGCAAGTGCATTAAGAAATTTTTATCATGAAGACAAATCAAATGGGATGTCGCTTGACTGAACCAAATCACTGTAAATGTCAAACTGAAACAATGAAATCAATCAACATGTAAAAATCCTCTAGTTGAAGATTGATGTATTTTTCCAATGATGCATGTTTCCTAGATTGTCATATGATTGTCTTGCCAACAAGAAAACTGTTCTTAAACACAAAATAATAATTGAAATAAATGTCAGAGGTATAAAAGCTTGACAAAGAGTCAAGTCAAACACACCCTTGCAACACATAAAAAAGTAGTGTTATAGTGACTGGGGCTATACCCCTATTTAGTAGGAGTGCAACGATACACAAAATTTACGGTTCGGTTCGGTTCAATACTTTGGTGTCACGGTTCGATATTTTTTCGATACAAAAAAAAATGTTCATGCCTTTTTAATTTGTCATTTATTAAAATTATAAATATATATTTTAACTCAAATGTACAGTTTTTAAATTTAATGTTGCTGAGACAACAAAGTAATAAAAAAATAAATCTATCTGATCGAGAAATCACTCATCTTTGGAAAAGAGAGTTTATTACAGAGAGATGGCTCTTTCCAAAATAAAAGCTATACTATACGCTTCTTCTGGGCTATATTCTCAGCAGCATATTAAACATATCAGGTCCCCATAAGGAGAATCACGTGCCAACGGCTGTCTAAATGACTCGGGTAAAGTTTGTAGCATGCGTGCTTGTTGTTTTTGTCTGCTTCCACTTATCTTTGCATTAGGATGATATTGGAGTAAATGTGCAGTCATATTCGTTGTGTTCCCACTAGTGCTGTCAGCGTTAATCTCGTTAAAATGACGTTAACGCCACAACATGGCAAATCTCCGTTAACGAACTACCGTGGATCGCCCCGTGCGTGGGGCTGGACGGCCAACACGTTAACGAGCTAACTGCGCTAACGCACTAGTTCCCACCCATGTAACTGAGCATTGCTGGCACATCCAACAAACTGTTTTACTTTAGTCCATGACGCGCTTACCTTCAGGGTCATACTTCACATGAAGACCAAAATAGTTCCAAAGGCCAGATCTGAATGAGGGTGGGGGAGGTTCAATTTGCAACGTTGCAACTTAACTTCTGTCTTGCTAGCTTGCCCTGTGCTCAGTGAATCAGCGTTCGACTACTTCACCTAGGCTGCACTGTCGAGCGCAGATCCACTGAGCTCTCAACACAGACAGCATCGTCAGAAGAAAAGTTGAGAAAATAAATTAAAAATGTTGTATTGTTCGATACATATGCGTACCGAACCAAAAGCACTGTATCGAACGGTTCAATATCGATACGAGTATTGTTGCACCCCTACCAGGGCTGGACTGGGACAAAAAATCGGCCCGGGCATTTTGACTAGAGACCGGCCCACCAAAAATGTGACGTCACTCAGGGGTAAAACCGCAAAGGATTCTGGGAACTTGTGGCAAGCGGTACTAGCGCATGCAGGCTTTCAATTGAACTCAGTTACACAGCGATAAAAAGAAACACAAAAAATGGCAAGAAACTGTTGTATTATTAACTGCAATAGCCGGTGTTGTTCCAAAAAGTGATTGTCTGCCAAAAACTGATTTCCGGTATTTGCCAAAAACTGATTGCTCGTATTTAAATTGCTGTAAGTAACTTGTTGGGCTATAATATGTGAAACATATGTCAAATGCATCCCTCATGAATGACATAAAGTCATATTGAGCTACAAACAACATTAGTGTAACAAGGTAGAAGCCGCAATCAGTCTTTGGCAGTGACTTTTATATAACCTTTATTTATGCCGTTAAAAAAAAGTCTAATTAACATTAAAAATGTCTTTTGTAAGAAGTAGTTGAACATGTGAATGCGATGGTGTTGTGTATAGTATGTTGCTTTGTTTTGTTTTTTTTGCTTGTTTTCTATTCTTTTTCTCTCAACAGGTGATCCCGGAGATATTTTTTCTTCCCCCCTTTCTCACTGTCCCTCTCCCCTTCTGTTTTTCTTTTCCTTCCTCTTTCTTTCTCCCTTTCCTATCCCTCACTCATGTCTGTCCCGTCTGTAACAACTGAAAATAAAATAAATAATAAAAACAAAGGTCGATCAAATGGACCAATACGGCAATGCCATGATGATCCATTTGGCAAAATAAATCCATTGGGTATCCTTGTTGGTCTTCAGACAACAATTCTGACGGCTAAAGAACCAAATGGGACAGGCGGAAAAAAAAAAAAAAAGAAGTAGTTGAACAGCAGAAATGGCTCAAATATTACAGTAGTTCTGTAAAAATATTTAAAGTGGGAATAAAGGACCGGATTGGTTATAATGTAAGTACAATAACACAGAGTTGTAAAGATACTTGAAAAAACAGATAATTTTTTAATTCCATATATAGCCCCTTTGTAAACGCTGTTCACCGAAGTCTATTTACCAACATAGATATTACACATAAAAAATACACACAAACATTGGAAATCAGTTTTTGGCAGGCAATCACTTTTTGGCACAACACCTGTTGCGTGACAGCCACGGGAAGCCGACGGGTAAAGAGATCGGTTGTTATCGGATTACATCGTGGAAATTGTTTAAGCCATGTTTCCGAAGTAACAAAGCCGATGGATGGCCTATAAGATTGCTAAACAAGGGGGAGGGTGCATCCGACCTCCTCGGCTGTAATTGGTCCAGCCCAGAGTCGATCATGACCAATTGGCCAATCCAACACCTTTCATTATTTATACCCTTCCAAAAAAAAAAAAAAGTCGATCGGCCCATAAAAACAAAAAATCGCCAGCAGCCCACCGGGCAAATGCCCAGTATGCCCAATGGCCAGTCCAGCTATGACCCCTACTATTTAGCCTTGGTATTCCAGTTATTGAACAGTAAATCCCTTTGGGAAGGGGTAAGGGAATGTCAGTCTTTTGGGAACGTCCTCTGGGAAATATAAAGGTTACACAGAAATATAATCAGAAGTTGCCGACTCAGCATACATGCACCTTGATCCTAGTGCATTTTAAGTTCCTATTTTGAAATAAATTTGCACTTATTCAAATTGCCTTAAAATTTGGGGCCGTAGGGCCTGCTGAGTCTGGTTTCCTGGGTAATTATAGGTTTAGTATGTTTGTAAATGTAATCTTTGTCATGGCTGGAAAGAAGTGCAAAAATACAAATAAATCATAAATATGTGCTGTTTTTACCTCTCACTAGCTTCTTAGATGGTTAAACTTCACCTTCAAATAACAAGTATGCAAGAGTTTTTAGATACACTCACTACTGTTCCTGTGTCTGACAGTAGCTCTGTAACTGCGTATGTATTAAATCCTCCTGTTCTCCTCCCACTCATTCTGTTTTTGAGGAGTTGTGCTTGTTTTTAGACCTCGTTGTGTATCAACTAAACTTGAGTGGGATGTCATGAGAAGGCGTTCTCTCGCCAACTGGATCTCATTATTTTCAAGGTGCCCTGGTTCCACAGTAGCAGGAAGAGCAGCATCTTTCTGCTTAGCTGGGGACAAAGAAAAGTGCCACAGTAAGAATATTCTCAGAAACCACCTAAAGTGCATTCTATTTATTTTTTTTATTGCAGATTTAAATGTTTAGTGTAATGTTTGGGTAATATATATATATATATATATATATATATATATATATATATATATATATATATATATATAATATAACTTTATTTTAACTAATTTTTGATGCAGATTGAGAAAACTGTCTCCATTTTTCACATTTACCCATACCTACCAAGCTATATTTTCTAACCGTTCTAAAATATATGTATATAAAAGTAAATTAAAAAAAGACAAATTGAAACTCAAGCTAGCCTCTAAAACACAAAGAGTATAGTTAAGTCAGGGGGAACCTAACAGACAAAGGTTAGACGAAGAGAAAAGGAGAAAAGGGGGGACAAAGCAAGATGAGATCATGCGACAGTTTATTATGCAGATGAGGAAAGCCAGTGACTCCTAAACTGTCTGAGCGTTTCCTAATTCATCACTGTCACTTTTAGGGGTTTTGTGTGTGTGTGTGTGTGTGTGTGTGTGTGTGTGTGTGTGTGTGTGTGTGTGTGTGTGTGTGTGTGTTAGTTACAGTGTAACAGAGCATCTGTGTGGCGACCACTAGCTCTGATTGATCACCCGTCTACAGACTACAGGAGCACATTCCTGGTGCCTTCTGCTGCACCCGTAGATGCCTCAGAGTTTTGATTAAGGCAGAGACGACACCAGAAATGAGTGTCACTAGAGGCTGCACCCTCTCAAAAATTGTTCTCTCTCTTTCATTGTCTCACTCCACATGTCCTTCTGCTCCTTAGATTAATCTATCCGCCCTCTCGTTCACCCATTTGGTTTCTTTCTTTTCCACTCCCCACCTCTCAAGCAAGCCATATTGGCATATCATCTTATTCACCTTTCTGTCTGTTATTTTGTCCTGTTTATTCTTTCACTTTGTTCATGTATGTTTAAAAAGTTAAAACCGTCAAAATTTTTATAGATTTTTGCCAGACTCGTTCCTGAGTTTGCTGCAAATGTTGTCTATGTTATACAGTCGAGGAAAGTCAAACATATTCCAGAGGCCAGAGCAGGTGACACCGAGGCAAATTTAAATCTGCATGCTAAAGATACGCATCGATTCTGCAAGATTGATTTGGTAATATTGTAACCCACATTGACAGTAATGACACCCAGTTGCTTCGGTGGTCACTTTTCTTCGCCAGTCTGAGTAGTGATGACATGCATGGCCACATATTGTCCTTAAACCGCTGACGGTCTAAGTCGTGTCTAGAAGATGATGTCGGCTTTATAGCAAATTGGGAACTTTCTGGGGAAAACCTGGTCTTGTCAAAACTGACGGCATCCGTCTCAGTTTAGCTAGTGTAGCTCTCATTTCTAGAACTCAGAGCTTCTAGAAATTTTGCTGAATTTATTAAAACCCCAAAACACAACTACACAGAGCTGAGACTAGGAAGCAGCATTACAGTCTTACACACCTCTTTGCAACTTCCCTTACACTGTCATTCCCCCAAGACCTCACCCTCATAGACACAATGTCTGCTCCCAGACAACCAAAAGACAAAAATATCTTGAAGTGTAAGAATTAACAAAGAAAGCACAATATATTACCTTCAATGGTACCAAAGAGTAAATCAATTAGATGTGGGCTATTAAACATATTGTCTGTTCCTCTTAGTAAATGTTTTAATAATTAATCAGCAGATTGGTTTATTCTGCCTCAGAGAAATATTATTATAGGGGGCTAAATCTTAGCTTAAAGGAATCAACACCCATGAATAATACTAACTGTCAAAATCCTGGGAGCACAGGCTGAGGAAGAGGAATTGCAGCCATCTTTCATTCGTTCTTATCAGTCAGCCAAAAACCTAGACAGAGTTTTAATTAATTTAAAAGACTTACCCTTGGCAACATTTTTTTTTTCGAGTCAATTGGCTTCTCTTAAAATGTACGTGGTCTTCATTTGAATCGCACTCTCAATATTGTCTTGACATATGGCATACAAACCGAACTGAACAGTATCTCTTTAAAACCCTGTTTTGTCTTACCATCATTTGATAATATTCAGTTTTACAATAATGGACTACATAGCCCTACAAAAAAAATGTCATTACAGTAGATGTCTTTCTGAAAGTGCTGTAACAAAGTTTAAAGAAGTGATTCTTCCGGTGTTATCTTATTCAATACCATGTGCCAATACGATGCAGAGCGGCTATCTAAACTGTATTCTCACAGAGGTTGCTGGATATTCTGGCTCTACTGAAAAAGGAAGCAACAAACCTAATGTGCTTGACTGCATGGTATTATTCACAAATGCATGGATTAAAGCAGATAATTTATAAGTCATCTAAGGAGCTTGGAAAGAAAAGCATCTGGACTTCCTTAAGTTTCCTTGAAGACGTTTCACCTCTCATCCGAGAAGCTTCTTCAGTTCTAAGCCAAATTGGTGGAGAGTCACAGATTTTAAGCCCTATGGGAGTGTCCCCAAGAGGGTCATGGACCCCCTATTGATCCTCTACCTAATCACACGAGTTAAGGTGTGAAAATGGGTGTGGGTCACAATTAGCCAAGGTTTCGGGTGAACCCACTGTGAAACCTAGCCCCACCCTGTCATGAGATTTACTGAGGTCAAATGGAAGAGTCTGAGAAGAACTGAAGAAACTTCTTGGATGAGAGGTGAAACGTCTTCAAGAAGACTTAAGGAAGTTCAGACGCTTTTCTTTTCAAGCTCATTTATAAGTCATGTTTCATTAAATTAGAAGACTTTTGTCTGGTCTGGAAAAATAGTTTTTTGTTCCACAAAAAAGCTCTCATCACTGATAGATGAAAACAGCAACAAGCCCAGGTTTCTTTTCTGCACTGAGCATTTGATCTCAGCATTTGCACTCATTCCATATTTATACACCACTACAGCATTTAATAATTAGTGATTATGAAATTCTGGCACTCTCTCCCATTGTTTGGTCCTCGGGGTGAGAGAGAAGAGAGCATAGAGAAACGGGAGAGAAGGCAAAGGGTCATGGCGAATGGCTGCCCTTACCTGAGCCTGGTTCTCTCCGAGGTTTCATCCTGGTAAAAGGTAGCTTTTTCCCTTCCCACTGTTGCCACTCATGGGGGAGTCTGATTATTGGGGTTCCTTTCTAATATTGAAGGGTCTTTACCCTTCAATATAACGCACTGTGAGGTGCCTGTTTTTGTGAATTGGTGATATATAAATAAAATTAATTGAACCGAATTGAATGGAATTATTCCATTATGGAAAAGAAGGTATATGATATGATATGACACAATTTGCAATTCTCAAACAACTGATCATTTATATATACATACCATCTAGTGCCATTAGTAAAAGCTTCAAATGACATTTAAAGCTTTATAAGGCAACTCATTGCACAACCAATCCATCTTAACCAACAAGGGTAAGGTCAAAATGTAAAAGCTACTGAATTAGGACAAAGGATAAGTCATTCAGTATGCTCTATGCTTCTCTGAGCACAGATTGCTGGTAAATAGATTGAAGGACCTATTTATCTTCCTTTAAAATAACCTTCATGGTGGTCTGAACAAGAGGGGCAAGCCCAGATTTTGGCCATAGAGGTTACCATATTATCCCTGATATAAATAGGGTCTCCAGCAATGTGATAGAACAGACAGTGGTGCTTTCTGGTCAGTAACATACAGTCTTAGAGCATCTGGTGACAAATATCACAAGCCACCATTTGTGCACCTCTTGATTTTTGTAACCTGCGATGTTGTGCAACTTTTATTGCTATTTTTCTATCAGCACAGAAGCTTAGAGATTCACAGACTATGCAGAATAAGATGTTGCAACAGTTATACAGGATAACAGGATAACTTCAGCAAACCAGTGTAGACATAACATTTAAACATGCAGTAGATAATAGTGATACTCATTTGTATCTCAATCATGGGAAAAACAATTTAGAGCTCACAGAAAATTTAGGGTGCACCTCCACAGAGAGGGTGTGGGGTCAAACAGGATATGTTAGGTAAACACTGAATAATGGTTATAAAACAGCATATCAAGTTTGTTGATTGGTAACCTGACCAGGGTCTTTAAACTTATTACGGTTTGTCTACTTTTTAGCATTACCTACTGATAATGATATTGCTCCTCGTGGTTTAGTTTAGGTTGTCATTTATGTCATACGTAACAAAGTATTTGAGCGTTGTTGAATGACACAAGACTCCAAGATGATTGACTGATAGACTGACTGTCACCGGGGAGTGGCGGGGACACGTTTCTTTGTGACAGCTGACAAAATAATTCCAGTGAACGGGTCACCAGCATCATCGTGTTTCTGGTCATAGGCTTTAAGGTTAAATCTATACTGAATCCCAAAAAGCTACACATTTCATTTTACATGGGGAGCTGGGCTGACTAGAAACAGCATAATTTCCAGCATTCAGTGTAGATCTACTCTTTCAATGCTAAACTAACTATCTGCTAAATGTTGCTGTGTGCCTTTCTATCTCTTTCTTCTTCTTCCTTTTTCCTTTTCTGTTCTCCTTCATTTTTGTCTCTGTGGGCTACTGACTCTGGAAGCAGCAGCTGACGGGTGTGAATTTGTCTTCCATTAGAATGCAACATTCCCCAGGAGTGCCACTGGCTTGAATCATACAGCTGCTATTACATTCCACAGACATTACATTATTTATCTTCCCAGCTGACATCTATCACCCATAGTGACTGCTCCGCAGTCCTGCTGACATCCCTGCTGTCACCCAACTGCTGAAACCCATTCGTCCCACATTAACATGTCTAGATCCCCCTGGGGACCCAAACATGCACTTTCCCCTAACGGTTTCACCCAGTGTGAACAGCCTCAAAAGTTCCGCAGCCATGGCCTCCCAATGCTTTGGGGGTGGGATTTGTGTAAAGCTTTGGAAGGATTAGAAAAGACCGTTAGAAAATGTGGCTGTGGTAGGAGAAATAATGATCTCTGCAATCACCTAAACAAAACACTGAAAGTCAGAGCTGCTTTTTTATGAACAGTTTGGGGTAGAATGGAAAATACCAACAGTTCTAGTACATTATCTCCAGTTCTATTGTAGCCCTTCAGGTCTACATAACACAGTCTGTCTTTGATCAAACACACACACACACACACAGGTCAAGGGGCAGTGGTGTATTGTTTCCTATCTCTTGTGGTTTCCTCCACCATCTATCTGGGTATCTTTCAAACCATCTCTTCTGTCATGGATTAATTGGATTTTTGACCCAGTTCCAGTTTGCTCTCCTCGTTCCCGTCGTGCTCCACTTGGGAACTGTCATGAGATTGTGTATAATAGTGTGTGTGTGTGTGTGTGTGTGTGTGTGTGTGTGTGTGTGTGTGTGTGTGCGTGCGTGTGCAAGGGAGAGAGAGAGAGAGAGAGAGACAGTGTCGTCAAATGTGTGTAGAGGATTTAATGTGTCAGTAGCTACCTCATTTCCAATCTGTTAGGAACCTTTGTCTGCTTGCCACCCCCCCTTCGTCACTCTTCCCATAGGAGGGCAACAGCCGGCAAACAAAGCCGGAGTCCCTGCTGAACTCTGATACACACGCACACGCACACACACGGACACACACAATGCAGTCGCCACCACAGCTATTGTTCCGTGGCATTTTGGGACCACACTGGAGGGCTGTTGGTGTTAAGTTCATCTGTAGTGCGCAACAGATGAAGAGACAAGGAATTACCCAGACTGTAAGGCTGAAAGCACATCTCCCCTCTGTCACCAAAGTCTGGTTCCCTGTAATAAAAGTGATAAGAGAGCTGTCTTGGGTTGTCTCCAATGCTTTTTGTATAGTGATCATGCTAAAATATTCTCTGTGTTTGTCCTCAGCCATTCCCTTTGGAGCCCATGGACTTGCACCCAACACACTGTGATCTCAGGGCAAAATAATGAATTTAAAGGTATTAAAAGGTGTTTATATGTCAATAGATTGCACATTGCAGTCAACTGAATTCTGTTTTTCTAGAGTGCATGCCGGATTAAGTCAGAATTTCTGGCTGATGAGGCTTTACCCAACATGCTGTAGTGATGTTGTTGGGAACAAAAAATAAATAAATAAATAAATATTGTGCTAGTGATGCATTAAGGACTCTACTTTCATAGAGTCAGCTGGTGATAGGTGAACCTTCCTTTGAAGAGTTCCCAACATTGTTGAAGATTTAGTGAATTAACTCCCATTCGATGTGAAAATGTAATCAAACTATTTATCAAAGTGTTGTGTCGCACATCTAATATGCTGACAGTAAGTAAGTGTGACAATATCGGGATGAATAGGGATGTTTGGGCACTTCTTCATGTTTTAGAGCCCTGACTTCAGGTCAGGAGATGGGGGTTAAGGAAGAAACGGATGGGGATGAGAATGAGGGATGAGAAAGCAGCAGTGAAGGAGACAGATTAAGAGGAGAAAGACATAATGAGAAACAGATGATGAAAATATACATGTACAAATGTTAAATGTTAAAGAGCTACTTGTGAACTTTGAATTAAAACCAAATTATCAGACGTACTATAATTGTGTCCAGTCACTAGACACAGTTAGCTGGAATGCCGATGCCCATCTTGGCCACTGTCTTTATTGTGGTGAAATGGTGGTTTCCATAAACCAGCACTCCCTCCTATGTATTTTTAATGGATTAATTACGTTTATGGGCTTGTTGGGAGAAGTAAAAACACACTAATCAATGTATATTTATGAGTGCCATATTTTTTTTTCTGTGAAATAACCCCCCAAAATTACTTGTGGGACTTTTAATGTAACTTTGTGTGGATATTTTCATCGTATGAACGTTCATCAGAGGATTTTATTTCTGTGTTTGCCTCTAATTACAGACCTGAGGCTACTGCTGATGCAGGGTCAGGTTTTGCATCCCCTTTTATGGACGTCAATGGCTACGATTTGTAGTCTGTTGGACGGCTCTGCTCCGACAGTTAGTGGATTTGAGGATTAAGAGTTCCCCTCATAAATGTCAAATGATAAATTTAAGAACAGTATGCGTTTTCCCTCCAACTTCAGCTGAGGTGCTTATTATGCTGATTTATTACTATTGATTTAAATTTCCATCCCCATATTTGCTGGAAACTGTACCATTAAAACTGCAGCTTCGCAGGATATGAATTAAGATCCTGGGTATTACAAATGCCTTTCAATTGTGTCTGGCAGAGCAATGACCTTTGAATGAACAACAGTGAGTGGTGTGCTCATCTGTGAGAACAAATGAACTGAAAGTGCTGGCTGCTTTTTGTTTGGCTCATTTGAATCCTGCAGCGGGTCTATTGGCTGGTTTTGTGTCTTCTTGCAGCCAACTGGGTTGAAGTGTGGGAGATTTTGAATAACTCACAGGCACACCATTGTGTGGGGTATGCTAAGCCGTTAGTCCGTTGCTTCAGTCCCAAAAGGGATTTGAAAGGGTTCCTGACAGTTAACGGTCGGCCTTTCACTGACACATTTAAAATTTAAAACACCCCGCTTTTTGTTTTTTTTCCCCAAGTCAACAGGCTTCCATGTCTTTTGGCTCGAGATTAAGGACACACGCACTCGTTGTTTTTAGAGCCTGAAGTGAATGTTGGATGCCAGCATTAGTGTGCCCCCTACTGCCAGAGTGTAATTTTTTCTTTTATGTTGTAATGCAGTAAATGGCGGGTTATTGGATTTTTACATATGTTCAGTGTGAATAGTGGTTTAATAGTAACTACAGTGCTGTATATTGCACAGCCTTTAAATAGCACTCACTGTACACACCATGCACCAAGTCTGTCAGTCTGTTGCACCAAGGCTGTGGAACAGTTTACCACTACAATTACGTTTGCTTGACTCTGTGGATTCTTTTAAAAAACAGTTAAAAACTCTTCTGTTCAAACAAGCCTTTTGTTGATCGACATATTTTATATTTTTTACATTATTTACATTTAATCTTTTACATTGTATATAATGTCTATTGATTTTATTGTTTATTTTAATATTTTAATAATTGTGTACAGTGCTTTGTGATTGTCTGTCTGTGAAAAGCGCTTAATAAATAAAGTTTACTTACTTACTTACATGCATCTAATGTTAGCTCTTCAAATTCATTCAGAATAAAATAATGATATTAATAATAATAAAAATCACTACAAACTTCTTATCTCATAAGTGTAGACTATTTTAGATACTCTTAGATATTTGCTTTGTTGTGTTAAAATAATGTCATTATTATTATTTGGTTATAAATTATAGTCTGTCATTCATGTAACATTTCAGTTCCTACAGCTTTTTATTTCATTCTTTGGTTCTGTGTATCAATGAATGAAGAAAATTCTTGTTGAAATATTTCATTTGGGATTTTTGTGAAGTCAAAGAGGTTTTGTGTGTGACACACACTCACGGCTGTCAGCAGTTTCAGTCAAAAAACATTTGTATCTGTGCTTGACTTCAAAACCTTGTATTGTGCAGAAATGCTTCTTTCAATTTCCTTGGCTTTGCTGCCGCTGTCCCACATTCAGTATTTCAGCACTTTCCTGCCCACGCTAACCCTGGCTGACAGTATGTTGCTGGGGTCAGGGCTTTGTGGCTGGGCTATGGAAGGGGACAGGTGCAGAGAAAGACGTGATTGGTCCTTGCAGCTTGAAGGTGATTTGGACCAGATGGTAGCCTCTCTCCTCCGGATGCACTTTACCTTGCCATATCTACTGCTGGCACACTGTAGGACTGTAACTGATAGGGTCTTATCACAGCAGCTCTGAGTGTGGAGGTGGGTAGCAGAGGTAGGTGGGCAGTGGGACTTGCAGTGGGCTTTGATCCAACCTGGCAGATAACCCCTCCATCTCCTCCTCTACACAGATGCTGCAGCTCTGCAGTGCACCAACTGATGAAAATCAGATTTCAGGCTTTAAGTTCCCTCCCACTTCTCACCGTCCCTATCAGTGAAGGGCAAATACAGCCAAGGAAATGGTTTAGCTTGAGAGGATAGGTTCAGGGAACAGAAAGCCTTGTTTGTCTTTGCCAAGCATCAAGAAATGCTGAGAACTTCAGACAGATCCGGCACAGAACCCAGTTTTATCGATTGGCTTCTTCCTTCCCTTTACCTCAGGTTACTCTACCTGAGAACACGCTCTCATGTTGCATTGTGTAATGTACCTTGCACTTAGGGGATGTTGTAAGTCTCCTCTTTCCTTCTTTGATGTTTGAGAGATTTCAGCTTCTAGTCTGAGATGAAGCCTCTCATATCGTAGCCTCCTAGACCCGTGTCTATTTTCTGCACCTCTACAAACCCTATTATACTCATCAAGAAATTGATAATATTGCTGACTGAAGCATATGCTTTCTTTCTAAAGGATACGCTTTTCTCACCTTTCTCACCTTAGTTGTATCCATTAGTTTTATAAAGAAAGTAATTATGTGGCATGCCAAGGCATATCAAAGAAATGCATAGGCTCAGACAGTGTGTTTTCCCCATTTTCCCCTTTAAGCTTTTTCTCTTATTTATTTTCATTTTCATTGGCAGAGAGTTTGTGTTTTAACTATGACGTTAAAATGTGTCTATCAGGGTTGGTGAATTAGGTTAAACACAATCCATATATCACATGGTTCATAAAAAGTCGTGTTAACTCATTTCAGGAAGTGGTGTCTAATGATATAACATAACAGATGGCTATCACGTGTTAGGATTTCACAAAATTGACGTGTAATAAATGTTTCATAGTTTGAATACAACATACTGACATTTCTTTGACATCCAAAAGGATGAATGGACATCCAACATCTGGTGTAAAAATCAAAACAGAATCAAATACGAGCATCTGTCTGCATTTTATATATAAAGACTAGTAAAGTACAAACAACAACATTTATAATATATTATTATTATTACACATGTATCATTGGATGCCTAGCACCCACATTAATTTTATTGGTGCTACTTAAATGATAACTTAAAGGCTATCTTATGCGGGCATCAAATAATTGTTAGTATTAAACATGTAACTTTAGCATGTGCAGTGTTTACATTTATGAGACTGGAGACTGGACTGGAGCTACTGGTTATGTCAATGTGTGAAGCTGTGTCAATGGGCGACGTAAAGGGAACTATTTGTATTGTATGTAATCCAAAAGTAATTTTTGATATTGTTTCTTTTTTTTTTACAACTCAGTAAGGGAGCAGCTAGGCTTCATATACTTGTTATTTCCTTTAAATCAAAAAGTGGTGAGTACATTTTTTAATACAAAAAGAACAATTATACACTTGTTGTACATTTGATAATACCTTCAATATGTGTCATATTGAGGATCAAACGCAGATATGAGAAAGTCAAGGATGATTTCAAAGTGAGCTTTTATTTGCTGATACAAAAAATGCTCCAAAGGCAAAGAAAACTGAAATTTAAAATCCCAAAATCTAAAAGGAAAGGATTGGACACACAAGTACAGAGATATCATAACAAAGGACAAGAAAACGACTTTAAATGTACTGAGACCTGAATAGGAATGCCAAGCAGGTGAGAAATGAAAGGTAGGTGAAAGTAATCAGGAAACCAGGAAAGGACAGACAGAAAGCAAAGCTAACACAAGACACAGGAAATAACCAATAGAGACTAACACAACATGAATACTAACACTTAACAAGAAGCACCAGACAAGGAAACATAAAATAACCAAGGCACAAAGGTGTAAAGACAAGATATGCTTTCTAGTGAATAGTTCAGTTTTGTGATAAGTAAAAACAGCATATATTAACATAAATTCTAAGTTCCTACAACTACACATACAGCCTGATTAAAAGCAGGAGGATATGTACTGATTGTGCTGGATTTTTCCACATGAAATTGTACCCATATTGCTCCCAATGTAAAGCAATATTGTCACCGTGTATCACATAACTTCAACAGTTTAGCTATTTAGGAGGTATTTTTTTAAAGGTTAAAGCTAGAAAGGACGTCTCTTTGCACAGAAAACACCACATATTGCATAGACCGTAACATGATTGAGTGCAGCCTTGCTTTGCAAGATGTGCACTGATGTGTCTGTGCCTATTTTTAGGTAAGTATACAGAAAACAGCTCCCCTGTGTCGAAGTGGGTATACATCGTATATCTGTGTATACGCACCACTACACTGCTGCTCTCGAGTATTTCACAGGAAAAAAGGAGAAAGAAAAGGGGAACATTTTGTATTAGAATCATTGTAATCTCTTATAACCCCCCAAATAAATGTATATATATTGTATGTTGATTGAAACCACATGTATGTTGATTGTCCTATGTCACCTTTGCCTTTTGTGCTATCAAATGCATCTTCGATAGAGGTGGGGGGATTTCGATGACTGTGAGAGAAAAGACATGATTCCACATATTACATTAGCTGCAGCCTTGTCAAACCATGTATGGTGATGAATGTTCTCAGCGAGTATACATCATTCTTCGCCCCATGGGAGAGCTCCCTGCTGCTGAATCTGTTAGTCCACCATTTCCCTGCTCTGAGCCCTGATCCTGTAGCACAAGTGAGAGACTGAGCC
The DNA here is from genome assembly GCF_963576455.1 of Neolamprologus multifasciatus. Classification (NCBI taxonomy): domain Eukaryota; kingdom Metazoa; phylum Chordata; class Actinopteri; order Cichliformes; family Cichlidae; genus Neolamprologus; species Neolamprologus multifasciatus. The sequence continues at coordinate 25,894,663 of NC_140459.1, forward strand.
TGGGAAATGACACGCTCTGCTTAGTAAATGGCCAGAGAAACCTAGAAGAAATAGGGCAGCAGCAGCTCCCCCAAAGGCCTTCAGTATGCCGAGATGAAACAAACAGTAGATCACAGGAGTTAGATGAAGACGCTGAGGGCGGGTGGGATATATCAAGATGCAGCAGAGGGGTGGAGAGCTGGTAGTTGTATATGAGAAAGGATAGTCAGCCCACACGTTGTTGCTGGGCGGCTGCTAATGCACTATTGATTTCTGCCACTGAGAAGATTCCCCTGCATCGTAAGTCCACTTCCATTAACTCATGTCATTGTCAGATGTCCTGAACTCTGGCTGACTTAGGACCAATGTTTAGGGTTGAGTTTAGGATCAGGATTTATTCTTGGCGGAAACAATAAATCCACGCTCCCAATGACTGCAAGAAGTCCATCTCTTATAACTAAGCACCTCTTCTAGGGAGAGTACACTGACATGTGGGTGGCCCATGAGCTTTTATGTTTGAGAAGTTGGAACCAGCTTGAATTTTTTTTTTGAGTGGTCATTGGCGTCAGGCTTCCTTGATCTGCTGCTGAAACAATGCTGCTGAATAGTAGTTGAGCCATGCAAGGATGAAATAAACAAAATCTTGATTGCAGCTTTTCATATTTAAATTTTGAGAACACGTTTTCTTTTGAGGCTGCAGATATAATTGCCTCAAAAACAGTGCCTGCAAAATAATGAATGATTTGTTCTTTCTTTACTTGATGCCACTGCTGAATTCCATGCTAAATTTCCTCCAACAGAGGTTATTCAGTGTCATTTTTTAAATTCCATATCACTACCCTCATCCCACGCTGTTGGAACATCTTTACAAGCTATTCTACACTCATACTTTGTATTGGCATTAATAAGGGCTGCTCATATAGTACTAGAGCCATATGTCATGCATGTATTGAAAAGAACTGTGTACTAGAACAGCAGAATTTCTACATTTAATGAATTACATGTTGCATGGGCCACTGAACGAAATACATTGGTGTTGGATAGTCAGAAAACCTGCAGAAGACCTTGTTTGCTGATAGAAGTATCCTCCTAAGAAATACTCTGGGATGAAAATGGTTCTTGAGCTGCTGTGGAGTTTTAATTGTAGCAAAAGCTGAGTGGCGTCACCATATCAATCATCCACAATATACTGGTTTTATTAAGGCTGTTTGCACAAAGAAAATGTCAGGGGAATCCTGCAGATGCATTCTCACTATCAATAAATCAATCAATCAATCAACCAATCAATCAATCAAAGCTTTATTCGCCACAAGCAGGTTGCCCTGCAGTGAAATGCCCCTCCCCCCCGACCTTACACACGCAACACAGACATTACATGGGGATACAAGTGGGAGATCGGTAGCGTTACAGACAAACACTGAAATATACACTACAGTGGGAAAGTACAAGAGGAAAAAAAGAGACCTACTATCCAAAACTCTGCCTTGTTTAGGCAAATTCAGCTCAGTAAGTTTGGTGGGGTGTTTACAACTTGGCTGTGCATTTCTCAATTGCCTCATTGGACTTATTGTTGAGTGTGATGTTGACTTTGAGCTGGGTATAAAATCATGACAAGTATACAAAGAATGTTAGAAAACTTTACATCAACAGTGTTTTCTTTTTTATTCAAATCCTACTTTGGACAGCTTGGGTAAATCTTATTTACCCTTCTATTGTTACAGTGCACCCTTAATACAGACACTTGATAAATACATTGTGTTACTTACATTTTATGCATTCAACTTTTCCCAGGTTATGCTTTCCTTTCACAAATGACTTTGTAAAAGGTGCTGGTGACAACAAAAACATTACAATCCAGAAACACACCTTGCTGGTATGATCAGCTGTTCATAGCAGTTCCTATGTTGGAATAAAAGTCATCACGTTGTTAGCGTGAACTATCACATAAACTACCTGCAAAAATTGAAAGTGATGTCACTTTTTGTGGGAAATGTCATTGTGTTTTCCCTACAGGGTCTTTCAAAGATTTACTGGCGTTTTTGAAAGTCATGTTTGACTTTATGCTTTGACTTTATTTTTGTATAGTTTCTGGGATGCTGAGAACTTAAATTGCACTGTTGGAAATAGTTTATTTTGATGCACATGTTGTTTTGTTGCAAATTGTGCACAACAATATTTATTTTCATTTTCCCTGCAGTTTATAAAAATCTAAAAAATCTCAAAACGTGAGACACTCAAAATAAATTTCCTGTGTTTAGAAACTATTTTGTGCAACTTTTTTGCATTTACAGTTTTGAGGAAAAATGAGAAATATGTGTAAAAAAACCCAAAACAAAACATGATTTTTTTTTGTAGTTTATTGCATTTTTTTCAATTTCAATTTCAATCAGTTACTATGGACTTAATGAATACATATTATTAAAACTTGGGATATAGCAGTTGTATTGATGTATAGCAACTTGAAATGCTCTAAAAAATGTAAAAATGTAAACTATAAGCTCTGGCGGACTTGGTGGTCTTTATAGGTTTATTGAACAAAGTGTGCACCCCTGGCTCAATTTCATGAAAAGTGTTTTTACTTAATCTCTACCACAAAGATCCTAAATAGTACATCAATACATGTTTTAATAACTATTTTGATACTAAAATGACACTAGTATGATATATGTGTCTCATAGTGGAACACCTATAGAGACTATCAGAGGATCTGTAGCTTTCCTAAGCATTACGGGGCTTTGTGGGTGTTTTTTTTTTTTGTTTATTTGTTTGTCTGCTTAGCTTTCTGACTCCCAATTTCACATTTTCTGCCACAGCAGGCATCTGTTTTCTAACAAAGAAATCTCTCATATCCCTCTACGCACTACCTGCTGAGCAGCAAAATGGTAGATAGACACACTTAGCGATTAGTCAGTAAACATTTAGCAGCTGAAAAGGCCAGATATTATTTTAGAGGCACTAAAAAAAGTAAAATTAGCTGACTTAATTATTTATTAATCAACTGCATTGGAGAAGCAACCGAACACTAATGAATTTGACTTGTGCATCTTTTTAATCTGCTATCAGATCAGGTGATGCAGCTCCATGTGATGCGATGCAGCATTTGCATAGTCTAATGAAAGCACGCATTGTTGGCACATTTCACTCAGTATGTGGTGCTAATCAGCGCGTCTTGGAAGTGTCAGCGTAGAAACACAGTAATGACTCTGTTGTTGTCAGCGGTCTCCAGGTTGTCTGCCTGGCTCTCGACTCTCACCTGTAGAATTCATTAGCTGGAGCCGTCAGCTGCACTCAGAGTTGTATTGTTTGCAGGGCGTTTAGGCTCTGCCAGTGTCGCATTCATGACCAGCTGCTGTTGGTTTGCAGATTTCCCATTTGTACGCAGCAAGCACTGTGCGACTTTGTAAGTGGTAAAATCTGCATTGTCTTTTGGCTCCAGTAAACAAGCCCCAGCTCCTCTGTCCCCGCCAGCAGTTCACACACCACCTCCAGAGATACAAAGAGCAGCAAACAGCGAGACCAATCTGCGCCCTCCTAATCATCTACACTGGCCGCACTTCACTCCTCTTGGGTGTGCAATATCATCTGTGGTCAGAGTAGCTCCAAGTTGCAATATCAGAAAAAAAAGAATAAAAGGCAGAAAGCAAATGGAGATCTGAAAGACCAAATTCAGAGTCCAAATTGAAAATCTTGAATGACCTTCTGCAGGTGTCCTGGAGGAGGGAGCGTCAATGAAGATCGGGCTTGCTCTCATCAATCACACAGTCAAAATGACGAGAAAGCAGGCTATAAACCGGTATTCACAGCGAGTCTACGTGGAGGCATAAGGAGGCAGAAAATGTTAGATAACAATTTGATTAAAATGCATCAGGTTATGCTTGGCCTTTTTCAAGAAATGATGGTGTTGTCATTGTGTGGAATAGGCCTGCCTGAGTTGTACAAAGAGTTATTGATGGCAGCAGAGGGATGCTAACCAAAAATGACAGAGACAAACATAAAGATAAAAGCACCCCGCTATCGCTCCTTCTTTTCTTGCCGTACTCTCTCGCTCGTCCCTTCCACTTTCAGCTCCTCTCGTGTTTTTCTTGGTGTAAGTGTGATAAAAGCGGCCAGACCTATGACTCAGGTTTCCACCCCACATTCTGATATGAATTCAGGGAACCGAGGCCGTCCCCTAATCTCTTAATGCATGTTCCCTTGCCCTTGGCAGGGTCAGGGGAGAAATAGATGGAGCCTTATCAGCTTCTATGGATTTATGGAGAATTTCTCTGCATTGGGTGTTTTTTTTTTTGTTATTTCTTTTTTTTTTTACAGAAGCTTGTCTGTGCTTATACACGGTGTCTCTATTGATGCCTGTGTCCTCAAGGATGTTGAGTAAGGTTATCTGAGATTTTAATATCTTCATGAGTTTTATCAAATTTCTAATTACTGCATCAATCATGCTGACCTACTCCATCAACCTAAATTGGAAAGAGGTGCGATGAATGCTTTTGAGAAATTTGCGCTAGTGTACTAACCTTCAGGAGCTTGCTTCCTTTACTGCTGATATTTTATTAGGTCTTTAAATACGTTACTTATTAGATTGCTATTTATAAATTGAAGCTGCACTGAACTTGAAGTTAACCTTTGACCTTCTGGACAGTGAACTGTGCTTGTCCTGCTAGACCTCAGTGCAGCGTTTAATGCTATTTTATTACACTGATTAGAGCTTGCTGTAGGTGTTAAAGGTACTGCGCTGCAGTGGTTTGAATCACATCTATCTAACAGACTCCAATTTGGTCATGTAAATGTAGAGTCCTCCTCACACACTAATGTTAATTATGGACTTCCACAGGGTTACATGCTAGGACCACTTCTGTTTACAATATACATGCTTCCCTTAGGCCAGGGGTCGGCAACCTGCGGTTCTTTAGTCCTTATAGTGCGGCTCCGCGTGGTTTGAGAAAATAAATTAGAAGTATTTAGCTGAAGAGTATTTTATTTATGTTAGTTCTTTTTTAACTTGTAGTTCTACATTGGAAGATTATTGTGATATTGAAATGTAAAAATAAAATTATATTTTATTATTTTTTCATCGCTCAAAATAAGCGTCACACTCGCGGAAGCCGGTATACCCGCCGAAATGCCGTGCATTTATTGAGACTTTCAACCCCAGGTAGGCCAATTATGGATCTTCAGATCCGCATTATGTCGGCAGCTGTTCTCCACCGTGAACTATGTTAAAAACAAACACCCAAAGTGACTTCGTACAGTCCCGATTTTCAGACGCTGTGCGCAGAGGTTCAGGAGCAGAAGTTCCATTGTAAACATATCACGGCAGACCCGACGATGTTTGCATCTCTTTTCAGCATCTCTTTATTGACCACTTTTCACACACGGTTGCTGTACGCATACAGCCAGCTGTAGCTTTTCAGCTCACAGCCCGACACACACCAACACAACAGCATAGATGGCACAGACGTTAAGGCGGCGTGATTGCCCTGCAGCGGCGCTGCAGACCACGCCCGCCACACACATTAACCAGATAAAATACATATTTAAGCACAATTTTGCAAATATCTATTCTTAATTTTTCAGCAGCATAGTGCTTTTTTCCAATTATTTTTTAAAAGTCAGGTCAAGGCTCCAAAAGTCCAAAGGCGATATGAGGGTGGCGGCTCACAACAGTTTTTGTTTGCTGGATCATTTTAGTTCAGCTGGGTGTCTTTCCTTTTGTTATATTTCTTTAAGAAAGTTCAAAATGTGTTAATTACATAAATAAAATGTGATTTTCTCTGTAGCACTTCGTGGATTTCATAAGCAACACACCTTAGTTGTTCACACAAAGCATAAAGGTAAAAAAACAATATATACAGTGTTATCTTCATTTTAGATGTCAAAAAGTATTTGCGGCTCCCAGTGTTTTCTTTTGCGGGGAAACCGGGTCCAAATGGCTCTTTGGGTCTTAAAGGTTGCAGACCCCTGCCTTAGGCAGTATCATAAGAAGGCAGAGCATAGATTTGAACTACTATGCAAATGACAAATGCAAATGACTTCTATTCAAGAAGACGTATAACGACTTAAAGACCTGGATGGCCTCAAATTTTCTGCTTCTAAATTCAGATTTACGCTGAGTGTTTCTTCTTCAGTCACTTTTTTCCCCTCACTATGTGTTTATACATCATTCTGCTTTTGATTATTATTTACTGTTACTCTCTGGCTGTCTTCCACGGCATGCTTTTGTCCTGTTTTCCTCCACTCACTCCAACCGGTCGTGGGCGATGGCCGCCCCTCCCTGAGCCTGGTTCTACTGGAGGTTTCTTCCTCTTAAAAGGGAGTTTTTTCTTCGCACTGTCACCTAAGCGCTTGCTAATGGGTGGTCATATGATTTTTGGGGTTTTCTCTGTTTTCTTTATATTATTGTAGGGTCTTTACCTTACACTAAAAAGTGCCTTGACGCCACTTAGGTTTTGATTTTATTGCTATATAAATAAAGTGAATTGAACTGAATTTAAAATCTCTTTGGAACGCATATTGAGAGCACACTGAACAGCTATGAAATGCAAATTCAATGCTTGACATAAACAGGAGATACACTATATTACCAAAAGTAATTGTTTGTCTGCTTTCAGACACCTATGAACTGGAGTGACATCCAGTGTTTAATAATTTTAATATATGTGAGTTCAGTCTTTGCAGCTACCACAGCTTGCACTTCTCTTGTTAGGCTCACGACTGGACTTGTTGCACTGGTAGCATCCTATCACAGTGTCACGATGGAATTCACCAGCTCCTGAGTGACTTTTTCTTTCACAAATGTTTGTAGAAGTAGTCTGCATGCCTAGGCTTAAACCTGTGTCCATGGAGGTGATTGAAACACCTGAATTTAACCATTTAGATGAGTGAGTGAATACCTTTTGCAATATAGTGTATTTTATGCGCTTAATAACAAGGCAACCGGTTTTACTGAACCGTGAAACTATTTCTCAGATAACTGTCCAAATATAGTCTCTGAAAATGTTGGAATGTGTATAGATTTGGTCATAATTCTCTAACAATGAATGCAAGGCCTTTGTTAACCCACTCAAATTAAAGTCTTCACTTAAATCATTTTATTATTATTATTATTATTTATTAATAATTTATTGTTTGATTTAAAATGCACTGTGGTGGAGCACAAAGGAAAAATTTAAAAAACTAAGACCTAACCTAGTTTGTTCAGGTTGAAGGACTTATTGTGTCCTTCACTCTTTTAACCACCAGATGGCTTCAGTACAATCAAATGGAGGCTGGAGCTTCAGTAACAAAGGAGACAAGTTGCTTAAAGATATTTCCGTAAAATGAGAGACAGAGCGTTACTTGTAGCTGCTTCCTATGTAATTTCCGAGCGCCCACACTTCCCAGTGAAATCCCGTCATAAGGACAGTTGGAGACTTGCCCTCCAACAATGACAGGCTCCAGCTCTCATAGCTGAAGAAAAAGCAATTTAGCCAAAGAGCCCCGCCTGGAGAACTCGCACATCAAAGCAGCAGCAGCAGCAGCGGCGGGGGCTTAGCCAGAGCCTGCACGGCCTTCGCCTGCAAGCAGGTGAAGCAGAGAAAAATTTCAGTGTCGTCCAAGAATACCATGAGTTCTCAAAGGAGAGCAGCTGCTTGTTATCACAGGATATTTCTGGCAGTTTGACGTCTTATCCGTGCTCTGGGGGCAGAGAAGAGGAGCCAAGGGAGGGAATGTACATTGGTCGACAATGCTTTGTGACATGCATGTTAAATCTCAAAGATATCCAGGTTGTCCGTGCATCTGTCTCACCCTTTGACCCGTTTCATTTTTATATTTCTCGAAAGAAAGCAGCTGATAAATGGAATTAAAAGCCCCTGACTGAGCAGGCTGAGCACACTCAAGGCTACGCATTACATCAGACTCCTGGTAATATGATTTTGAATTCCAAATGATGCCACTGTATCATGGCTGAGACATGGAAAATTACTTGATAACACAAACTACACTTAGTGTAATTGAGTTCATTTCACATTTGCCTTTGCCTAAATAAATAACTGCACTCAGTCGAAGATTTCTTCATTCAGAGCACATTAAAGTGTAAATAGATTGTCTCTACTTTATCAGCACACTGCATTCTAAAGTCTGAAATAATACCTACTGCATTCTGGAAAATGTCTCCTTTTTTAATGGAATGGAGTCCATTCATGGCGTGCTAATGATGTGATTTTGTTTTGGGGTTTTTTACGTTAAAACAGATGGTGAATGTTATGTGAATATATGAACCAACTTGTTTAAGACCGCATGTATTTGGGGAAATTAAAATATAGATCTGGCTTAAAATATAAAAGAATAAGAATGTAAGTTGGCAAAAGAAAGTAGAAGAACTGCTGGGAAAGTTAAAAGAAGAAGCCACTTTTCTCAAGGGAAGGTCAGTGTGACTAGGCCCCAGGTCTGCTTCTGATGCTGTAAACTATGTGTGTTTCAGCGAGGAGTGTGTGTGCTGGTATGTGTCCTACACGTCACCGTGCAAATATTACAGCCATCTCTCCGGTTTAAGCATTCCCTCGGTTGCCATTATAGCCTAATAACTATGTCAGTATGATTAATGGCAGGAGGCAGGCCTCTGATTGCACTCTCCCTAAACTACAGTACCTAAGCAACTACACTACCCATGTGCTTGTCTTCCGTGGCCATGTCAAGTAGCATCACCCGCCACAAGGTGCCATATGTGAAGGTTATCCGTTCAATTAGCATGCTTTCACCCTCCTGTGAGCGACATCAGAGTCCATCTGATGTTGATGATGACTGAAAGATTAGAAATTAAAGAGGAAACTATTTGATCTTTAAAGCTACTTTTAGCACTGCAAGGTAACAATTCTTACTTTCTGCATTATCTGTATGTGTCTTTTTTGCTTTGTCTTCCTATCTTTTCAATATTTCTTTAATAAAACATCAACATTTTGAAAGTCATTGTAGTCATTAATGGTTTAAAAAACGTTAGTTAGTTAGTGATAATTTATCTACACACACACACACACACACACACACACACACACATATATATATATATATATATATATATATATATATATATATATTTTTTTTTTTTTTTTTTTTTTTTTTTTTTTTTTTCTGGCCGATATCCAAGAAAGGGTCTCCAGTATGAAGAGTTGGACAGCACCAGACCCTGACATGGTTCACGCCTACTGGCTGACTGCACTCCACGAGTGCCTGCCAGCACAAATAAACCAGCTGCTAGTTGATGAGAGACACCCGGAATGGCTAACCGAAGGCCGGACAGTCCTGATCCTCAAGGACCCCCAGAAGGGACCGGTCCCATCCAACTACCGACCAATAACCTGCCTCAGCACCACGTGGAAGCTCCTGTCAGGCATCATAGCGGCTAAGAGGAACAGGCACATGGGCCAATACATGAGCAGGGCACAGAAAGGGATGGGCAAGAATACCAGAGGCGCAAAACACCAGCTGGGGCTGTACGCTAAGCGGAAGGAAGGGGGCCGCGGACTGGTGAGTGTCAGCACCACAGTCCAGGATGAGACAAGGAACATCCACGAATACATCACGAAGATGGCCCCAACTGACCGAGTGCTCAGTGAATACCTCAGGCAGCAGAAACCCAAGAAAGTGGAGGAAGCCGAGGAACCATCATGGAAGGACAGGCCCCTGCACGGTATGTACCACCGGCAGATAGAGAAGGTGGCTGATATCCAGAAATCCTACCACTGGCCGGACAAAGCTGGACTGAAAGATAGCACAGAGGCACTAATCATGGCAGCACAAGAACAAGCACTAAGCACAAGATCCATAGAGGCTGGGGTATATCACACCAGGCAAGACCCCAGGTGCAGGCTGTGTAAAGATGCTCCAGAGACAATCCAGCACATAACAGCAGGGTGCAAGATGCTAGCAGGCAGGGCATACATGGAACGCCATAACCAAGTGGCCGGCATAGTGTACAGAAACATCTGTGCCGAGTATAACCTGGAAGTCCCGAGGTCAAAATGGGAGATGCCCCCAAGGGTGATGGAGAATGATCGAGCTAAGATCCTGTGGGACTTCCAGATACAGACGGACAAAATGGTGGTGGCTAACCAACCGGACATAGTGGTAGTAGACAAACAGAAGAAGACGGCCGTAGTGATCGATGTAGCGGTTCAGAATGACAGCAGCATCAGGAAGAAGGAACACTTCCAAGTAATAGGAAATACCAAGGACTCAGAGAAGAGCTCAAGAAGATGTGGAGGGTGAAGGTGACGGTGGTCCCCGTGGTAATCGGAGCACTAGGTGCGGTGACTCCCAAGTTAGGCGAGTGGCTCCAGCAGATCCCGGGAACAACAGCGGAGATTTCTGTCCAGAAGAGCGCAGTCCTGGGAACAGCTAAGATACTGTGCAGGACCCTCAAGCTCCCAGGCCTCTGGTAGAGGACCCGAGTTTGAAGGATTGACCGCCAAGTGGGGAATTTTTTTTTATGTATATGTATATATATATATGTATATGCATATATATACATACATATATAAAGGTACAAAAGTTAGGGCTATCTAATCTTCATTTAGTGGTGTTCGACTACTTTTCTTTGAAGATCACTCCAAGTTCCTCATCTAAACCAGCATGTTTAAGAATGCCCTCACAGCTTTTCACGGGACTCTAGGGGCTATTCTAAAAGTTTTTTTAAAGAATGTCTGATTTGAATAATTTCAAGATCTTGACAGAAACATCACAACCTGCTGATAGCTCTTTTCTGCTCTTTTCTATCATTTTTTCCCCACTGATTGCCACACCTCATCTCCTAAGCAAGACCTTCCCAAAGTGTGGGGCCTGCCCCCTAGGGGGGGCGCAGAGCCATTGCAGGGGGGCGCGGTATGAAAAGGGAAAAACACAAAAAACAAAAACAACTCTTGGACACTGCTAGCATGGGGCGCCTACACAAACACAAAGCAGGAGATGAAGCATCGCTGAATATGTTTCCAAACCAACTTCATTCTAAGCCAAAGACTAGAAAATATGGTGAAGCATATCTTCCCTTTGGCTTCACCTGCACAAGTGCCGAGGTAGGTCTCCCTGCAGAATTGGTTTTCCTGCATCGGGAGCAGCGCTGGGCTGTTCAAATCACGGACCAATAGTATCCCACATTCTTGATTTTTAGTTCACAAACACTTCTTGTAATGACTAACTACTCCTGACATTTTGGAGATGTTAGCTCTTTATACAGTAAAGTTACAGTGGGATACAAATAATATCAGGCTGATCCTGCCACAATTTGTTCCCCCTGTCTAAATCCCAGACAAACAGTATCCCACAGTTTTTTATGTTTTTGAACCCATTTTGCACAGAGAGGCATTTTTTGAAAAATGTATTGATAGCAATGTTGAATATTATTAGACAGGAAAAAAACAACTACACGTAAAATAATCACACCGTGACGCCTCTGCCTTTCTAAATAGAGGGACAGTAACTGTGTGTTTATATGTAAGTGTGTAAAACCTGAAGATCGAGCCAAAATACTGTTAATCTGAATATCTGGCATTCTGCAATTCATCTAATGTAAACAATAACGTGGCGCACAGCGTGACGTGAAAAAAGGCACATACCTTTGACGTTGCGTGATGAACTCTGTATTCCTCGTCCACACGTAAACATGTGAGTTTTCATTTTCTCATTTTAAAATGAGTTTTAAAAAATCTCAGTTTTCGGTGATTCCAAACGCCGTTTACGTGTGGATGAAGCAGCTGCGTTTTCAAAAATACCCGTGTAGATGCGGACGTAGTGTAAATTAGTTAGTAGTTTATTTTCTTACTACCTGTAATTTATTGCAGATTACTTGTATTTACTTAATTGTTCACTAAATGTTTGAGGTGTGAAATAAACCGCAATGGAGCAAAATATGGGTGTGTGTGGTTGGAGGATGTGTTTGTGCGTGGGGGAGGGGGAGGGGCAGAACATTTTTCTTGTAAAACAAAGGGGGGCCTAGCAAAAAAGTTTGGGAACCACTGTCCTAAGCTGTACATTTCCATTTAGATTATTTGACCCCCTGCTGAATTCATAAGTCTGCTCACTTTCAAAAAACAAACATAAAAATATAATTTTAGGTTAGTTTCATTTTAATGGAAATAGAAAAAATGTCAACCAAAGATCTGGAAAAACAAGTTAGATAAAAGTTAGAAAATGATTGGCACGCCAGTGAGCGGAATTAGTATTTTATGTGTGTAAAGTACACCTGTCCACAGAATCAATGTCTTCCAGCATCTCCACCGCCATTGGCAAGACCAAAGAGCTTTCAAATGATGTGAGGGACAAGATGATAGATCGGTGTAAAGCTGAAAAGGATTACAAAGCCATTCTTGATCTGGAGCATGAAAGGAAAGAAAGAAAGGTGGTGGATGAGCCTGAAACTACATGAGAAAAGCTTGTTAATGATCTGAAGGCAGTTGGGGGGACAGTCACTAAGAACACCACTGGTAACACGCTACGCCATAATGGTTTTAAATCTTGCAAGGTCCCTCTGCTTAAGAAGGCACATGTAAAGGCCCATCTTACGTTTTTCCCTCTAAATGATTCTGAGGAGGATTGGTAGAAAATTCTGGGGTCAGATTTAAAATTAAGCTATCTGCCATCAACTGGGCCTGCCATGTTTGGTAAAAGAGAAATGCAGAGTATGATCCAATGAAACCCAAACCCAAGTATGAAACATTATGCTTTGGGGTTGCTTTTCTCCTAGAGGTACAGATTAACCGCCACAAAAAATAGAGATTGTTCTTTGTACGTCAGCAAACTTCGAAACAGAGGATCAAATAATTATATTTCCCACTGTACTGTACAGCTGTCATTCTTTTCTTCAGATTCTAGGTTTCTCTGTATCTCCACCGATTTTCCACCAGTGAAAGAGCTTGTTGTTTTTCATGGTGATAGTATAATATTAAGTAAGTAATGAAATAATATTCTAAGTGATTCTAAAGTGCACTGACCTTGGGACCTGTAATTTCAACTGATTTAAAAATATGATATTACAACATCAAAACAAACAAATTTATTTAACATTAGTTATTAAGTATCTGTTTATATGTTTATGCTCAGCCTGACGCTGCTTGGAGCATGTGGCATTCCAAACGTGTACTGGCAAATGGGAAGTTGCAGAATGACCTTTACTATGTAACGTCAACACTCATATCATGGGTAAATGGTGTTTCTGGTGTTACTTATCGGATGTTAGAAATGCAGATACTGATACATATATCAGCCCAATAATAAACTGGTTCTAGAAGTAATACAAAAAAAAAGTTCAGCTTAAAACAATTCTGATAAAAGAAGAGCTTTAGAAATTACTCAAGACATCTAAAAGCAACATTGCAAACTGCTTATGACTGTTTTTTTGTGTAATTTGAATTATTTATTGAGCTCAAATGCCACTGCCTATCCATCTTATAATCAGCTCTTACAGGATGAACAGCTTTTTATAGGGTCTTAAACTACCGCTGTAGCTCAAACATGAAATGGGTTTTACGCATACAAAGAGTGACCAAATATTTCAAAATTTCAATTTATCGATTTTAAATTCCATGGTTACCTGTTTGCAGAACTTGTTTATAAAAACCACTCTTGCCACATAAGCTAGACCTTCCTCTATCTATATACTCCATATCCACACTCATCCCTAAATGTTATTTTAATTACTTTCTTTCAATGGAAATTTCAAACTCAAAGCTATTTGTCCTCCATATAATATTTCATCATCATTCATTCTAAAGTGAGTTTTTGACTGTTTTTGCTTTGATATATAGGGTTGGGCTTGTTTAAAAAATGTTGGCCGTAGAAGTATTAAGATGTCATGTTGAAATGTTGCTGTTTTTGAATACTGAATAGGCATCTGCTTGTGGCAGAAAACACGGGTAAAATAAATAAATAAATAAAGATTGTATTTTCCATTCCATTTTCTCCCACTTTAAACTGACTTTATACTGTTTTGAAGGCCACAGTCAAAGGCAAGCCTCACCCTTTATTTTCCCCACTGTATAATGTGATGCTCTTCTCATGGCCAGGGAATCTCTGGTGTGCTGCCGGGATGAGAGAGCCAGCAGTGACTCTGTGAACCTCAGTCCAAAATGAAAGTCCAATCTGACATCCACTCTGTCCTTTTGAACACACCAGATCTGAGACAGTGCTGCAAAACCGATGGCCCTGTGAAAGCAGGTAGCAGAGACGGACCAAATACAGACAAATAGCCAGAGAGGATTTCACAGATATTCCGGGTAACAACCTTGAACCTGTCAACTTTAGCTCTCAGGCTCTTTTTTGGCAGTTTAAAAATAATAAGAAGGCAGACATTCTTCAGCGGCTCAAAACTAACATATCTAGGGTTGACATATCTATCCGTGGCTGAGGTGTTACAGGTGAAGCCCAAAGACTTGGATCTTGTTATTTCTTTATATTTCAGGTTAGTTATGTCTATATGGCAGGTGAAAATGTTGAAATGGCTGCTGTTTGTAAAGTGGGTGTAAGTGTAGCTGCCGCTTGTTTAGAAGATGAATCTGCTTGGCAAGGACGTTTAGTTTTATCAGCGCTAAACTTTCAAACTTCCCTTTCTCTGTCCAAGTTCTCTCAGTATGCTGCCTGTGAGACTCTGCCGATAGTAAATGAACACTATGAGTGCAGTCTTTTGTGATACTGAGAACTAAAGTTAAAAGAAAACAGGCTATTCTCTAATCAGTGTTAATTTTCTTTTTTTCATACCAGGGTCCTTCATGATGGTGAATTCTTCGCAGCATTATGGTGGCCAAAGGGCTCAGCTCCTTCTGCTCCCGCTCAGTGAGAACGACACTCATTGCATCCAGTTCAGCTACTTCCTATACAGCCGTGATGGCCACAGCCCCGGGGACCTCCAAGTCTATGTCCGGGTAAACTCGGGTCCCAAGGGCAGTGCAGTTTGGAATATCTCAGGCTCCCAGGGTCGCCAGTGGCACCAGGTGGAGCTTGCTGTGAGCACTTTCTGGCCCAGTGAATACCAGGTAAGAGACTGGTAACAAACACATAAGCACATGAGGTTTCAGTAGTTGTGTTGTTAAATACAACAATGAGCCAAAGACTACTGACAGCTGTCAGCTGAGGTGAATTATGTTTGGATATTTTATAAATTTATATAAGATGGTAGCTAACTGGAAATTTCTAGTATTCAATCTTGTAAAAAATCTTGGTGATTCTACCCACTAATTTCCTAATTAGTGAAATGGGAGAAGAAGAAAAAAGAGATTCACTGACTACTAATGCGAAAGCATTCAGAAAGCTTGGCCACAGTTTTTTTGCTGTGGTTAAACATGTTTCATAAATGGCAAATATATTGTGGCTGATGTCCGTCAGGTAAATGGTCTGTATTTGTATAGCACTTTACTTGGTCCTAAGGACCCCAAAGCGCTTTACACTATACACAATCATCCACCCATTCACACACTGGTGATGGCAAGCTACAGTGTAGCCACAGCCGCCCTGGGGCGCACTGACAGAGGCGAGGCTGCCAGGCACTGGCGCCACCGGGCCCTCTGACCACCACCAGTAGGCAACGGGTGAAGTGTTTTGCTCAAGGACACAATGACCGAGACTGACGGAGCCGGGGCTCCAACCGGCAACCTTCCGATTACAAGACAAACGCCCAACTCTTGAGCCACGATCGCCCCCAGGTATTGCCTGGACGTTTTTTGCTGCTTTCCCTTCCGTTCTCTGTAAAAAGCCGGTGTGCTCTGGCTTTCTTATGTTTTCCAAGTATGTGCATGGAAGGGCAGTGAAGTCCCAGAACAAAGTACTTTTGTAGTTAAAAATACTTCTGATCCGAGCTGGTTTGAGGTGCAGTCTTCTGTTCTGTCTAGCTTGTTTACAACTTCCCATCAAAGAGAGAGGAGAGCTGTTGCTTTTTTCATGCTTTTTCATATTCTCATATTTCTGGTAGTGTTTAATTGTCAGGTTGACTAAACATGAACAACCCCACCTGTGAACGTCAGCTTTAATAACAAAGGACATTTTTCATGGTCAGACAACTGAACTGCAGGACTTGTGGTATGATGTGGTGAGTGCCAGCCACTAGTGGTGATGATTACAGTTATTACGATGATGCTTATGCTGATGATGATGATGATGAGATATTGTCTTGTCTGGGCCAGGGAAGACTGGGCACAAGAAACAAAAATATTCAAGCACAACTAAATAATAAATATGTAACGTACAGTACATACATGTACCATACATTTAACATACCATTACAGCAACGAAATAATACAATATGCAATCATATTCATTTACATTTTATTTGGGATTTATTTTATGAACTACAACTACACAAGACTCCTTCAGTCTATCATATTCATCGTTACAGTTTGTATTCCCTGTTCTAGATCATATCTGGAACAAGGAAATTCATACGTCCGCATATGTCATATGCAACCATGGAAGGCTGATTAATGGAGTTTGCTGCTCAGCTACAGTCTTGGTGAGATGTTTAACAGCAAAACAGTTCTGACATTAATGGCTGAGTCGCAAAACAGTAAAAATAGAACACCTCCTCGTGACTAGAAAATATCAGTGGTTGCCAGTCATTGCAAATAGTCGCAATCACCAATTTCAATAACACACAATACTGAAATCCCCGTCCCACTCATGCTATTTAGCCAAATGTGCCATATAACCTCAGTATTTAATATAAGTATGTCAATTATAATGGAAAAAAAACAACAACAAATAAATATTTTACTATAGTAGATTCCTACATGACAAATTTAGAAAACAGTCTGCTTTCGTGTCAGACTGTGCATCACCCACATCTGCAGATCTTTGTAGAGGCGGGGAGGAGCCCCTCTTCATTTGTTGCGATCAGCAGCATACAGATGTGAAAATGACCCAGGTCTGTTACATGTTCTATTGCAGGTTCTAACTTGTAGGCAAAGTTCATCCAGTTCATTTCTACTTCACTTCTATATGAACTTTTTGGCTTAATGAAAAGTTGGAATGGAATAAATTGTGCTCATGCAGAAAACAGAATTAAACTCGAATCTATAGTTTTTCCCTAATTCATTCTAAACATGGTGGAAAATGAGCAAAAATCAGCATTTGGATGAATTTCAGCACACCCTGTATCTTTATCTTCTCAGTGGCTCCATTCTGTTAAACCAAAAGTCCTTCCACATTTGATTTTTGGGAAGTACACAAAACTGCAGGGAGCCGAATCTAGCAAGTGATCCAAGTGGTGAGGAAAGATTATGTTTGTGTGTCCAGAAATCTCTCGTGTTTTCAATGCATTTAGAATCAGCACAAGATGGCACTATCACACACTTCAAATTGTTTGCCCCAAATGACACAGGAAAAACCTTAATTTGAAAAATGTACACGGCACAGCTGATACATGTTGGGAAAAAACCACAAAGGCAAACATGGCCTTTGCCTGACTCCTCCATTGATGCTGTGCCTTCCCTAAAACTGCTGAAGATTGCTTAGCTGTGGAAAGAGCCCCACTCTCATTAGCAGTGGCGATTCTCCATACTAAATTTGAGTTGGTTTAAAAGAGTATTCTTTCTGATTTGAGGTTAAATGACAGTAAACAGTGTAAGTGGTCAGAATCGGACTTCCATCTAAAATTAGCTTCTCCATCAACTCATCATTGGTTTTGCTACAATGAAAAAGTTTAGCTTGTTTTGCAGATGTGAATTCCCTTATTTGTGATGTTACTTACTTACCTGCACCAATCAGAATTCATTCATCTCTTGAATTAAATACGACGACGGCGTCTCTTTTCCCAGTGTGCCTGGCTGCTCTCAATCACAAATCTCTTATCACAAAGCAGAAGCAGGTGAACATAATGCCTTTAAACATAAAGTCATATTTGCAGGAGCGATAATTCATTTGATCTTAATAATATGTGACCATAAAAAAGATGATTTGTATTCCTGCCGTATTCTGCTTGGAAAAAGAACAAAAAATTAGCAAGTTGGAGCCTAACAATGGAGATGTCCGCACTTACCAACCACATTTTTACAGGAGTCAAAAACTGTTAGTGTAAAAAACAACGCCAAGAGCCCCGACTGTTTTTTGATGCATTTTAATACATGGAAGGGGAGCAACATTTAAGCTTGAAGCTGGTTCAATCTAGCTATGTTGTGCTTCTAGGTAATCCATGTAAATAAATGTAAATTTGACATAAACACAGGAGCCCCTCACAGAGCTGTGACTCACTTTTTGTTAAAGCATTGCAGATCTGATTTTACCATGAAGCTCAGTTTGCTCTTCAAGGCTGCTGCAGTTCTCTTCTGTGGTTTCCCGTTACTCTGACTTTATGGATGTACAAAATAGAACCACTGTATTCCCGTGAGTGACACTGATGTTACACTGTTAGTAAAATGATAACTAACAGTGATTAAAAGACATTTAGCAAATACAAATATCACACATCTTGATGCATTCTCAATCATCCAGGTAAGTAAATCTCCAAAAGTTGATTCTGATCATCTGGACGTAGCGTTTTCAGTGGGAGAAACGTTTTGTCACTCATCCAAGTGACTTCTTCAGTCTCAGCTGATTGCAGGTTTCCCCAATCTTATAAACAGTACATTTGCATTATGACTGAAACCAGCCCACTGAAGGAACAATGGGCTGGGAGGTCATCTTCATCATAATTATGCAAATTCTCATGACCATTGATCAAGTCCCACTGATCAAAGACGACTGATCAATGGCCACGAGTACCATTCACAGAGAGTTGGGGAATGGCTGCAATCACAGCATTGTAAGATGGCGAAAGATGTACCCTTAGGCCCCCTCCTCGATTCAGAGATGGTCGTTCCCTTTTCACGTAAATGGCCTCCTTGACTCCGCGCTCAAACCAGCGTTCCTCCCTGTCCAAGATGTGTACATACTCATCCTTGAAAGAGTGTCCACTGGCCTGTAGGTGTAAATAGACTGCAGAGTCCTGGCCTGACGAGGTAGCTCTTCTGTGTTGTGCCATCCACTTCGCCAGAGGTTGTTTGGTTTCCCCGATGTATAAATCCTGGCAATCCTCCTGGCACTTAACAGCGTACACTATGTTACTCTGTTTGTGTCGGGGACCCGATCCTTGGGGTGGACCAATTTTTGTTGCAGCGTTTTTTGGGGTTTAAAAGCCACAGAGACCTGATGTTTAGAAAAAATGCGTCTCAACTTTTCCGATATTCCGGACACATACGGGATCACTACAGGTTTTCGCTTAGTCTCTGTCTCTGTGGCTTATAGAGAAAGGAAGTGACTTGAAGAAGTCCCTTGAATGAACCGTTTCGCCCACTGAAAACGCTATGTCCAGATGAACAGAATCAACTTTGGACAAATATCACACGTACTAATATAATAAAAACAGTTTCAGGAATAGATACACACAGTTTGTTTTTCATGCACCATTTTGCATTTTTTTTAGTGGCAGTTATATCAATATTTTTAACACTGATGTCATATATACACTGTGTTTTCCAGTGCAGATTAGTTTTAGCCTATTTATTTAGTCATAAGGTTTTCTTTCCTTCCTTGAGATGTCAGTGGAAACAAGGTGAGGTTTTGTCAGCCTTTGGCATTATCAGCTCGTCTTCAGCTTTAGTCTTTTAAGCCAATTTCTCATCCCTCCATCCCTCCCTCCATCCATCCATTCATCCATGGAGGTGTTGGACCCTATCTTAGCTGTCATAGGGCAAGGGGTACTCCCTGGACTCGCTGGTCTATCATAGGGCTAACACAGAGAAACTGACAACCATTCATGCACACATTCACACCTGCGCTATAGCTATTAAAACATGGCTGCTGTCAGCTGTAACAGCATTATTATCGCGCTCCCAATTACTCAAACCATATGCAACAAATAGCAAATTGCCTCTGTCATATATCACAGTGGCTCAATAGCTGTATAATTACAGTGGGTGTGTGTTTGGGTTGTATCTTTATTTATTGGTCAATTTACCTGTGTGCTGCAGTGTAATCAATAGCTATGTTTGATGCCTGTATTGTCGGTGCTGCATTATTAGCACCGTTGTGTAGCTTGTAAGATTCTGATGACTGGATCCAGTCCTACCTCACCTCATTAGGGCTGATAATTTATCCCCTAATGCTCTCTTTCTTCCCACTAAGCCTGTCGCCTCCAACACCATTCACCTCGCCCCACCCCCAAATTGCCGTTAATGAGAAGGCAATAGCCGGTGTAAGGGATTGTGGGAGCGTGGGTGCAGCGAATAGTCAATTGACCTCAATTCCATGCGACCCTCAGCGCGGGGGAGCAGTCCGGGTGTTTGCTTCCATAACCTTGATGCACTCTGAGCCCCATCTCAATAAATCAAGAGCCAGTTAATGAGATTAGAGGGTTGCACAGATCAATGAGGACAGCCTGAGCTTTACCATCCTCAGCTCTTCTGTCCTGAGCGACTCTCACAACAGCCAAAATGATTTAAAGTAATGATTTTCTTCCTTTCTCTATGGATGTTAGAAGTTTGCATGCCACGGACTGTAGCAAAGGGGAAGGTGGAGGCAGGAGGGGGGAGCTAACGAGAACAATCAGACAAGTGAGACCAGATGGGGAGTTTGCTTAGCTCTGCAGTGTTTACCATTCATGCAGGCATGCATAAGCAATGTAATCTACTACCTCGGTGACGTATGTTCAAGATGTGCGAGTGATGAGAAGGCACCTCTATCTAAAGTCCTTCCACCAGACATGTAGACACAGGACAGATTGCTTTATTTGTCCTATAAACCTGGATGATTGGCACCAGGTAATGAAGCAGGTAAATGTGTGCAGATGAGTGAAGAGGCTTAAACAAAGGAACCAAGTGTGTCTATCTGTTGCGCGAAGGGCTGAGCCTAGAGAGAGGCTCTGTGCCTCTTTTTAGTATTCTCCGGAGGCCCCACAGGGGTCCACACATCCATCTGCTCAGTGCTATTGATAAAGATCACTGTCCAGCACTGCCAGCCAACAGATTAGCCGCAGCAGGCCACAGAGCAGCAGCTCCACACAGGGGTAGGACCACCATATCAGAGGACTCGGGGGAGAAAGTGCATCCCTAAGCAGCTGCTGGTGGTACTGGTGGTAGAGATTAAATAGATTAAATTCAAAGCATACCCAATAAACATTGGGTGTCAACACCTCCTGAGGGAAGACAGGCTGCTTCAGAGATATGTTGGATCGTGATCTGAGGTGCTCTTGGCCTTCAGCATTTAGGCTTTAACTGATATAAGATTTTAAATTTCGTGGCCAATAGTTCGGGATTCTACATGTCCATTGTTAATATAATTGAATCCTTGAAAATAGGATATTTTCTGATGTATCCAACTTTTTGGGCAGGAAGTCCTCTTAGAAGATGATACACATCTATTTAGAGACAGGACAACTTATCCAAACTATGAGCTGTCCAACTCTGTGGGCTGTAGTAGAGGAAATGTAGTTTTAGAAAAAAATTTAATCTAGGAAACTGTATGATAATCTTTTGTGCTCCATACCAACAGTTTCTTATACAAAAATCAAGGTTTAAGTTAGCATGGCTTTATTATCTTGGATCAGGACACAGCCACACAAAGACTATATCAAAAATGACAATAAAAAAGATCCAGTTTTAATTCAAACTGTGAAAGTATGTTTAATCAAATATTGTAATTAAGGAGTCTAGGAGACAAGTACTTAGAGTCCTGGAGAGTCTAAAATATATTGTTCTGCACCATGAGCACACATACATTTTAGAAGTACTTTGTTTCTGATAAGAAGAAGTGATTCTTCAACCACTCGTCCAGAAGCAGAAAACAGACTAGCCCAGTAATGCATGAAACAATAATAATTGCTGTGTGTGCTTTTATGTCTTTTTTATATCTATTTTTATTTCTATTGTATCCTTTCATTTGAAATAGAATGAATCACCACCTTATCTTGCAGAGGGATTGGTGTACCCTGGTGATACTAGAAGCAGTGTTGTCGTTGGCCCTGTAGGGTCTTATGTGTTCTAGGTGAAGGGCCAGGCTAAATGTGCTTTACAAACATTTTATGGACAAAAAACCCCTATAAGGACTATTGCTACCATGCAGTAAGGTTGCTGCAACTCTGGCAGTGGCCAAAGCAAGGAGGGCTGATGGGACTCTGCTGACCTCTGCTGAACTGAGGACATGATAGAAGAACTACTTTGAAGAGCTCCTCAATCCCCCTGACATGCCTTCTATAGTCGACCGAGAGCATAGGAACAAATCACTCAGGGTGAGGTCACTGAGGTAAATAATCAGCTCCTTAGTGGCAGATCTTCTTGGGTGGGTGAGATTCTCTCTGAGTTTATCAGGGCCCTAGATATCGTGATGCTGTTGTGGCTGACACCACTCTACAACACTGTGTGTTAGTCGGTGACAGGGCCTCTGGATTAGCAGACTGTGGTTCTACTTTCCCTTTTCATGAAGGGGGGCTGGCGAGTGTGTTCAAACTTCAGGGGTTTCTCAGCTTTACTGGGTAGGCCCATGCCAGGAGGAGGTGAGTGTGTCTGTTAGTTGAAACCTCAGATTCTGAAGGAACATTGTGGTTTTTGTCCTGGTCATGGAACACTGGAGTATTCCCTCAAGGGTATTTGAAGGTGTATCCGGGTTTGCCCAACAAGTCTACAAACACGTGTAGACTGTAGGTATTGAACCTCGTCCCTCAGGGTGTCCTGTGGAAGCTTCTTCTGGCGTATGGGGTATCTGTCTTGTTGCTGTGAGGTATCTGGTCCCCGTACAACCGTTGCCAGAGCTTGGTCCTCATTGCCGAGAATAAATCGGACTTTTGCCCTTTGTCACTAATTCTGTGTATATTTTGTTTAATTCAGACTTTGTATATAGTTTTTTTAACACTCAGGTGTCCTAAACATGCGGCCTTATCAGTCAATTAATAACCATTACTAACAGGTCCTTCCTCTCGCAGCTTAAAAGATGAAGACTATAGCCGTGTTTCATTGCACCTGTAATGGAAGATAAGCTTGCACTGCTGAGTCTCTGATTAAATCATTAGGTGTCATTTGACTGAGTTCATGACCCTCTGCCTGACTCTGCTTGACTCTGGTGAAGAGACTTGCTGTTTGAGAGTGGACTTTGAGGGACAGAAGAGAAATGAGTTCAGACAGGTTCACTCATTCTCTGTCATCTTGGTTTCTGGAAGAAAAAAAATGTGCTCTTTGAAAAAAAAAAAAGGTTTTTCTCTGTAACACTCTTTAAAAAATTAACCCTTTATTTTTTTACTCTTTGTCCTCTTGATCACATTGTCTTAATCCTGAATGTATCTCAGTATTACACCCTTACCATACCCCTATAAATTTCCTTCTCTCCTTCGTTACTTAACTCTCTTACTTAGTAGAGAATTTTTGTTGTTTTGTTTTAGACACTTTTAAAACAAAATTTGTAAATGTTGGACTTCTGGAAAAATGTCTTGATGTTCTAAAGCCAGTTTACAGAAGAGCTTACGTAAATTGGATTTTTTTTAAAAAAAAGAAAAGAAAACAGACCAGACGAAAATTGTCTTTCCAACATTTCTTTATTTCTGCAATAGTCATTCAATGTATTTGCATTAAGCTATTACCTCTCATAGTTGTTTTATTGGTAGTGGCAAGGTCTGCCATCACATAGCTTACCTAAGCATGAGGGATTCACTCCAAATCTAGCCCAGCACAATTTTATCTCACTGATAAGAGCTCCACATTCCCCAGTGTATCAAAGCTTTATTCACTTAATGCTGACTGAAACAGAGCACCATATTGCTTCTTTTTCATATTATTATCATCCTCCTGAAATTTGTATTAATGCAAAGAACTGATACAACTGCAACTGCAGTTAGCATTAACAGCAACAGACATTGTTAACTTGACTGTATTAATTCCTATCTGACATATAAGAGGTTAAGTAAGAATTTCTCTTCTAGTTATCTGTAGAATTATATTCATTTAATTACAAAATTATTCAGCTCACATAAGTTTTATTCATATAGTGCCATTTTACAACAGTTCACTCTGAAGGTTTATGTTAATGATGTTAAAATGACCATTTTTTCGCATTTATGCACCTACAATGCTTTATGAAAGGATCCTATTGTTTTAATAATCATATCTTATTTATGTGCTCAAAAGTTGAGCTATACATGATATATGACTACACAGTCTTGTCGCCTAGTAACCACCTAGCAATGGGCTAAAATATGTTTTTACAGTTTTTGCAGCGTCTTTTGGCATTTTTGCACCTACAAGACTTTTTAAAAGCACTGTAATTTTCATTTCATTTCTCAGCCAACAGGAAAAACAGACCAAACTATATTTCAGCATGAGCATGTACTGCTAGTGAATAATGACCCAGAATATGCCACAAAAGCAGTTCTAGGACTTCTAGATGGATAGAGCCTAACTAGATGTGCATTCCATTTACTGAAGACAAATCTGAAGGTAGACTGATCTACAAACAATCAGCCACAAGAAGCGACTGTCTGGATCTCAAAAAGTATCTCAGGGTGAGACAGAGCAGTTGGTGATTCCCATTGTGACAATAATGTTACTGTCCAAATTATTATGCATCAAGCCGTGTGGAACATTTTCAGTTTTTATCAGTTTGTTCTGCATGATTAGATTTTTGAAGACTAAATATTTGGAAAATGTAACACACGCACAGTTCAATTTTCATCATTTCAAAGGAACATAGACTTACCTGAACCTAACAGTAACCTTACTTTAACATTAAACTAAGTTTTCCCTTTAAAATTTCATGATTTATATCGTGGGTTCTTTCTTTGTGTCCCTTCAAGTCCCTTCAATGTGACTGCATAAACACATTTAAGTCAACACACAGAAGGAAAGAAAGCCTTCAGCATATGCTGTCTGGTCCTTTATATCACACCGCAGTGGAGGCACTGTACTCATCCTCAGCCTGTTAAAGGAAAGTGGCAGCGCCATTTGCTTCTTATATATTTATGTTTTAATGCGACAAAGCCAATATAGATCAGTAGTGTTAGTTTAAGTTTACTTGAAGAAGTCAATTAACAGGACAGCCTTCTCATTTTTATTCAACACATTCATCAAAAATTCTAATAACTGGTTTAATTAAATAAATTCATGAAGAATGTTGGTGTCTGTGTCAAATGGTAGCTTCTTTATTAGTGTGCACACAAAAATGTTTCCTGCAATTCTGCAATAAAAACTAAAAGCTAAAAATATTAATTACTGTGCAAATCTTGTTTTTATTGCAATCTAGTTTACAGCTTCCACTCTTCATTTTATGTATTCATAGCGAAGGCCTAATGGGACGTTGTATGGATTTTGTTAGTCTACTATCAATGTGTTATTTGTTAGTCTGCTATCAATTCTCTAGCATTGAATTTTATGAGCCAAACACGATGCCACAGGAGGTGCATATTAAAATTCTTGCATGATTTTTTTTTACCTCAAATGTAACTGCCCTTGTGCAGCACTGTTCTCAACTGTCTCCACTGGCTCGTAGCTGAGCTTGCTTTCGGATTTGGATGCGCTTCTCATGTCATTTCCTTTGGTTGCTGACAATGACATAGGGCTCCTTCCTGAGAGATGGCACCCTGCTGCTCGCAGTACACCAAACCTTTATTCACACATCACAGGTGTGTTTGCAGCGTTAGTTGTTGGTTGTTTTGTTTGTTGTTGTTCATGGCCTGTTTTTGTCATAACAAAGTAGACAGAAACGAAGCTGAGAGAAGGCTGGAGAATGACCTTGAATTTGAGATTTTCAGTTAGACAAATCCATCTTTTATACTGCTTGTTGAAATAGATTTTGCTTTGTTCATACTTATATGAGTATTATATGTTTTCTCTCTATGAATTGTTTCTGTCTTTTAATACAGCTTATATACATAGAGTAGCTTATACAAAATATTTGCAATCATATATAAAACCCAATGCAATGCATTGCAGGTCTAAATTAGATAGATAGATAGATAGATAGATAGATAGATAGATAGATAGATAGATAGATAGATAGATAGATAGATAGATAGATAGATAGATAGATAGATAGATTTGGCAATGGCAATTTTGATTTTCATACAGTCTGCTTCAGTTTTGATTTAGTTTTTTTTTTTTTAACACGTTTGTTTATAGCTTTGATAGTGGCACCAAGCTTCTGGCCACCAGTAGTGTTTCTCTGTCAGTCCTTATCATTGGTATTATTATATTATTTGTAAATACTGCAAGGGGATTCTACTGTAACGTTTGTATAATGACTTGTGTGAATATGCATAGCTACTGCATGCCAACATTATTCCTCAGCGTCTGACACAGTCATAGCGAAACACACTCGTCTATAAGTGAGGGCAGATGTGGAGGGGCTTAATGATGGCTCAAAGCATGGAGCTGAGTGAATCGATGGTGGTGGGTGTGTTGACGCGTGATGAATTGTAGAGTTAATCGGTCAGACGTCTTTAATGGCCTGACATAGGAATGAAAAATAAAAATAAATTAGTGGAAAGAAAGCCTTAGTCTGTATCCATCTGCCAAAGCCTTTTGTGCTATTGATTTGCCTCAGGCACTTAAAGCCTGATGTATTGTCAACATTGCACTCTATTGCCTGTCTAAGTACACGGTCACAGTCTGACTTCCACCGGACTTTAGCATAGACAACTAGCAGTATTAAGTGTGGGTGAAATGTCTGAATCAGAGCACAGCTACATCTTTCATCTTACCAGGTGTTAATGCACTCAATCCCCAAGTTCAGAGTTTGTCATACTGTAGTACAAAGTGAAGAGTTGCTTGCGGCGGGAATGATTTGTGATCTGTTGACTGTAATTACTACTCGGAAACCTAGAATGACTTTGTTGCATGCTGGGAGGCCTGCACGTTCACTCCGAGTCGCTGTGTGTGGCTGGCTCATTTAGATGACTGACTGAATATTTAGGCTGTGTTTAAGAACTCCTGCAGATGATTTAATAAAAGGGCCAACGGGGAACGGAAAGAGATCTTTAGTCATGTAAGGATTCATAGGGGTTTTGTCTACATTTATAACATATCAAATTGTACAGCACCTAAACCTTGAACGTTTGGGCTTAGTAGATCACAAATTGCTCTGTCGTCTTAAGAGTAATCAAGTTAAGATTACTTAACTTGATTATTGCTCACCAGTATATGTCAACAGAGGAGACATGGTGATGCATTGAACAAAAGTGTTTTGACCTCTGTCATTTTAAGGCAGCAAGATTGCGTTAACTTTGCATTTATGATGGAATGTTTGTAGGTACATGTACTTGAGCAGTTCCTACTTCTGGCATTACTATTATTCAGAATGACAGCTATTAGTGGCTAAGTCCCCCCCTCCACCTGTTCTGTAGTGCTGGCTACCTTTTATTTGTGACAGAGAAATCCTAACTCAGAGATCCACTTGTTGCTTTTCAGGATTTTCAACGTCATGTACCTTTTTTGTTTTGTTGTTTTTTATCTGGAGGCACGTGCTTTGGCAGTTTCCAACAACAGGAGCATGTTCCAAAGCTCTGTCCAAGACAGCAGATTAATAAAATGGGCACCAAATGGGCATTTGTGTGTTTATTGTAAACCATTATATTCCCATGACTTCACCACTACCGGGTGCCAGAACCACTCTGCTGGACAAGCTACTATATGATGACACCATGCAACATGTTCTATAAAGATAGTAGCATACATTATAAGTGACAACATGCATGTTTATGTTTAAAAAAATCAAGTGGCTACCAGTGGCAGTGCTCTGCATTGTACATTAGGCATATATGCATACATTTCATTCAATTTAATTAAATTTTATTTATACTGCGCCAAATCACAACAACAGTCGCCTCACACTGTAAGGTCGACCCTACATAATACTTTTAGGCATAGATATTCTATCTCTGCAAAAAGCTGCTTTGTAGCTGCCTACATTCAGAAGTGTTTAGGTCTGAAATGGGTATCTTTGCCGCTTGTTTGACCTTTTAATACAAAAAGAGGCTCTAGAGGGCTCTGGCGTCTTTATTCTGAAGGGCTTACACTAAAGCCTGACATTTCCCTGTTGGTGTTTTAAAGAGATGAAAAGGTTCTGCTAATAATTAATGCTAATTTAGCTGTGATTAAATTGCTGCTTTTGAAAAATACCACACAACGGAAATGAAACATTCTTGATTATGGTGTAAAGCCAGGATAAAACTTTACAATTAAGATTCCCCTTTAAATTTGTACTAAGTGAAACAAAACATGTGAATTTTCTGTTCTTGCAAGGCGTTTAGATATTAATTTTAACCAATTTATTTGCCATTCAGCATACAGCGGGGTGTAGTCATTTAATTTACCCTTTGTCTTCACAGGTCATCTTTGAAGCGACTGTTTCTGAGGAGCGGCAGGGTTATATTGCCTTGGACGACATAGTACTGCTCAATTACCCCTGTTGTAAGTACCCACTTCTGTACAACTCATAACAATGGTGGTCCAGGCCACAGAACTCAACAGCTTCTGAAAAGTGATTGAAGACTATGAAACCATTCTGGTGACAGCGGGGCAACCGCGGCACACATACCTGGTACATGTCCAAGTGTCAGACCCACAATAACACAGCGGGAGGTGTCCCTTTTGTCCTGGAAGAGCAGCCGACCTTTTCTACTGATCGCTATGCTCCCAGCCGGGTGCTTTTAAAGCTAATGTGATGTTACGGGTAGGGAAAGGACAGCTAGTGTTTGTACTTTGATCCTCTCTGGGAGATGTTTTTTTCTTTGGCATCACTGGGATATCGGGAGGCTGGTGGTTTACGGGTGTTATTGAAAAATTCTGTTATGTTCTGTTAAATTACTATTACACTCCCCGACTGTGTTTTAGTGTGTACAGTAGTTGATGCTGGATCCATCATAGGAGACCTTTTTCTTCACAGCTGTGCCATTACCAAGATGATTAGCTCTATTGGGCATCATAGACAAAAGCTTAATGTGAACTGATTGGTCTGCCTGGAAGCAGAGGTCATTGCAAAAGCTTCAGTAATGCATGCTGACTTCCAGAACAGATAACGTGGAGCCAAAACAGCAAGTACTGAGAATCAACTGATAATGGGCTCGGTGTTAGTGTTTTATTAAATAATAGTTTCAGTCATTTAAATGCTGTAATTTCGACCAATTATTGTTGCCCAGTTGTGATATGATGCAGAGTGTTAGATTACATAATTACTCTGTAATAAGCCATTTCTGCACTGGGTGTTGGTATATCTTTAAACTAAATCAAGCATATATAAATATTATATGACTAATTGTTGGCAGTTAAGTGCGCTTATTCTTCAACTTATTCAGTTACAGTAGCTTTTCAGTGAATGAAAATATAAAACTAGTGCTAAACTTTAAAGCATTGTTTTTTTTAACAAAGCATAATCGTTTTGTATTTCACTAATATCTCATGTACTGCCATCAAACTCCATTCTTTTGATGAGACTGTAGTTGGCTACTTGTCTACCAGTAACCCTGTTCAGAGAAGCAAAAAGACAAAGCCCTTAATGATATTACCAGATGCGCTGTAATGCGTTGTATTCTAGATTGTTTCACTGCCCCCTTGTGGTCAAAAATCTCTTCATGCGGCTTTAAATAGAATAGTAAAGTCGTGCTTGAACGACCCAGAAATACCGACATCCATACTGTTCAGAAACCAAGTACTTCTGTATTCCAATCTTTATAACTAACATCCAGTCTGGCTTTCAGTAAGAAGGGAGCGGGAATGGAAATATTGTTTTTAGCTGCTTAAATGTGGGAAAATGCTAATGAATGATAATGTGGAGTATTTATGAGCTCATGAAATTCAGATCTCGTTTTCTAGGGCTACTGGCACTGCTAAAAATCAGCGAGGCCACATTATATAATTCCTTGAATCCACACTGGGAAACCGACAGAGGAGCTAAAACCCTTTCTTAAACCAGCATGCAGATTCTTTTTTTTTCCGAATCGAAGCTCTGCTCAGACTTTAGCACTTGCCCTCTGTGACCCTGTCCTGAGAGGAGTAGGATACTTGTCCATGGTGATTAGTGATGGAGTGGTGGTAGGTGCCTTTGCCAAAGCCCCTCAATATGTGAGCCAGGCTGAGTTTAGCCTTCGTGCAGATGGTGGCGTTTGGATGCTCAACATGCCTCTAAGCTCACATTAGGGGACAATGTCCCTCCAAGGCGCTGCAACATATTATATGTGCAGCATAAACACATGAATCATGAAGCACATGATTCATGTGTTTCATCTGTGCTCAACCAAGCATATCCACACACAAACAAAAATCTAGAACAGAAAAACGCATACACATGCACAGAGTTTTGCACTTGATGTATAGCTGCAACAGCAAATGCACACACACATACACACTCATACAAAGATGTAAGTAAACATTAGTAAGGCAGTGCAAATTTCCCTGCAGGCAACAAGAATAATAGTATGCCCCTTTAGGAAAGCTTCAGCTCAAAAGCAACCGCTACTCGGTTTACATTCCCACTCATTTGACATTTGTCTTGTTTTCCCCTGGAGTCCGTGCCTTTATTCTAAACACGTGTTTCAGTCAAACCAATCTCTCCTGCATCATGGAGGCAGAGGCAGCATCACTAATTTAAAAAGCCAGCATTTCAGACAGACAGAATACATTTGAGACTCAATTTACCTTGGCTCTTTTTATGTTTAACACTATTAATTAAGGCTCACCAAGTCACATATCCAACCTACTAGGCTTTTAGATTTAAATTAAATTTTCTCTGTCACTATTAATGCAACTGCCTCATCCTCAAATGACTCCTTCTATAATTGGCCCTGAGACTGTTAGTCTTTTAGAGAAGACTTTAAAGTTGGCTTGTTTTTCTCCATACAAAATACTCAGGGTGGCACAACAACAAAAGTCCATTGGGTATCCATTCTGTTAATTTTTCATTCTTTTAATGCCACGTTAGCCATCTTCCCAATTTATCACTTATGGTGTGAAATGAGCTAGTTGTGGTTTGAGATATGCACCTGAAATTACTTACTGTTACTATGCTGATTGAATGGACGGAGCACCAAAAGGCCGAGAGAAGGAAAGAGAAACATGAGCAAAAAGGTAACTTTTTCGATGCAGTTTCTATCATCCCATTCTCTGCAGATGTTGCTGTTAGTTACCGTGGAAACCAAGCATGAAAGTGTCTGAATTAAATTTTGCCCATCACATTGGTTAGCCAGTAGAAATAATTCCCACAGTACATATCCTGCTAACGCCACAGAGGGAATTTCTCAGTATGCTCTGTGTTTTATATAATGTAGGTTATTATTTTCTCATTATATTCAGAATGTTGTTCATTAGTGTTGTTTTAAGGGGTAGCTCTGTTACCCACTCTCATTGTTTAAAGAGTGTTTGGAAGCGTGAAAACCTAAATGAATGCTTGCTCAGGCCAAAATTAGTCTAGAAATGTTTCCAGCACTCTATTTCTAACAGCCTGCAGAAACAAGCAAAGAGAAATTAGATTGGCTGTTGGGTGGGTCTGTGATATATTGCGTATTTTTAATAGTATTTTTAAGATACTATATTGTATTTCCTGTAATGGAAATGCACAAATCTATGCAAATGTTGAAATATGCCTCTGTCTGGCATCATTGCGGCTAAGATCAACTCATGTATGGCTCAGTACATGAGCGGGGCGCAGAAAGAGCAGGAATACCAGAGGAGCGAAACAACAGCCAGTAGACAGAGCAGTCGCCCAAGACTGCAAGAGCAGACTGACTAACCTGTGCACCGCCTGGATTGACTACAACAGCGGTTCCCAAACTTTTTTTGCTAGGCCCCCCTTTGTTTTACAAGAAAAATGTCCCCCTCCCCCCCCCCCCCCCCCCCACGTGCGCACGCACGCACAAACACATCCTGCAACCACACACACCCATATTTTGCTCCTTTGCTGTTTATTTCACACCTCAAACATTTAGTAAACAATTAAGCAAATACAAGTAATCTTCAATAAATTACAGGTAGTCAGAAAATAAACTACTAACTAATTTACACTACGTCCGCACCTACAGGGGTATTTTTGAAAACGCAGCTGTTACGTCCACATGTAAACGCCATTTCAAATCACCGAAAACTGCGATTTTTTAAAACTCATTTTTTTCACGTCACGCTGTGCGCACGTTATTGCTTACATGAGAGGAATTTCAGAATGGCAGATAGTTAGATTAACAGTATTTTGTCTCTATCTGCAGTATTTACAGGCTCACATATAAACACACAGTTACCGTCCCTCTATTTAGAAAGGCAGAGGCGTCACTGTGTGATTATTTTACGTGTAGTTGTTTTTTTCGCTGTGTAATAATATTCAACATTGCATCAATACATTTTTCAAAAAATGCCTCTCTGTGCAAAATGGGTTTAAAAACATAAACAACTGTGGGATACTGTTTGTCTGTGATTTCAACCGAGGGATAAATCGTGGCAGGATCAGCCTGATATTATTTGTATCCCACTGTAACTTTACTGTATAAAGAGCTAACATCTCCAAAATGTCAGGAGTAGTTAGTCATTACAACAAGTGTTTGTGAACTAAAAATCAAGAATGTGAGATACTGTTTGTCCGTGATTTGAACAGCCCAGCGCTGCTCCCAACAAAGGGAAAAACAATTCTGCAGGGGAGACCTACCTTTGCACTTGTGCAGGTGAAGCCAAAGGGAAGACATGCTTCATCATATTTTCTAGTCTTTGGCTTAGAATGAAGTTGGTTTGGAAACATATTCAATGATGCTTCATCTCCTGCTTTGCATTTGTGTGGGAGCGCTGTGCTAGCAGTGTCCAAGCCTTGTTTGGTTTTTTCCCTTTTCATACCGCGCCCCCCTGCAATGGCTCTGCGCCCCACACTTTGGGAAGGTCTGGACAACAAGAAGGCCTATGACTCGATGCCCCACACGTGGATCCTCTAATGCCTAGAACTATATGAGATCAACTGATGTCATTCTATAGATGGCATCAAGCTGTATGCCAAGAGTGAATGGGACATTGATTCACTGATCCACAGCACCAGGATATACAGCAAGGACATAGGAATGTGATTCGGACTGAAGAAGTGTCGGCTGGTAACAAAGAGAGAGAAAGTAGTCAGAACTGAGGGGATCGAACCAGAAGGCAACATTACAGACACTGAGGACAGCTACAAGTAGCTGGGGAATCCTATAGGCAAATGGGAACCACGAAGAGGCCGGGAACCATTGGAACCACAAACAGTTGTTGTAGTTATATTAAATTCAGTTAACAAGAGGCTCTTTTAATTCATTAAAGATCATTTAGACACTTTTACTTCATAATTACGCTCAGCTTTGGTCCAAAATTATCAACATACTACATCAAATGAGGTGATGGACCTCACTATTCACCATTATGTAGTCAAATTGGTCAAATTTAAAAAAAAATAATAATAATAAAAAAAATCAGCAATCAGTAACTCTTGTGTTAAACAGTGTTTAGTTAAGTTAGGTTTATCTAATAAACTATAACTCACCTGTTGCATTAATCTAATGTGTAGAGCACATTAGAAAGTCACCAAAAGAAAGAAATGTTACATCAGTGCCTGTTTTTACGGAAGCGTAGAGCTGCCAACCAGGCAAAAGAAAAATACAAGTGTATCACGTTATAACGTGAAAAGTTTATTGTTCTAACAAGATACTTTTCCTGTTTGTACAATATACTATCATGTTTGCACGATATACTTTTCACGTTTGAACAACATAATTATCACGTTATTACAATATAAATATTTTATTGTACGAACGTGATAATTATGTATATTGTAATAACGTGATATTATGTTGTTCAAACATGATAGTATATTGTACAAACAGGAAAAGTATCCTTTCTCTACCACTACTAGCTATTGCAGAAACAGTTTAAAGTCAGTTTTAAAAATGATATATTTCCCATAAATATATTTCCTGAAATAAAAAAACATCAAATGTTTAAACTGACACATATTTAATAAAATGCCTATTTTGATTGTGCATCAACATTTATTCTTTTCTTTATTTATTCATCAGGATTTGACCTTGCAGTTGTCAACAAAGTGACAACAGATGGAAATATTGATAAAAACAATTCAGTTATCATGTTTGTATTAATTTTTATGAGAAAGATTGCAGTGAACCTCTGTTACAGAAACACCAAATGCATTTTCTTTCATAAATATACAAGGTAGCTTAAAGAAAGGACCTGAAAATGTGGTTCAAAATAGCAGAAGGCAGTATAGATGTATTAGCAATATGCAGATGCAGTGTTCCACACATTACAGTGAACGAACATACTTGTGTTTTATATACTGCCAGAGAGTACTGTGACTGACCGTAGGTGTACAGCACAATGCAGACGCTTTTCAAACTGCCTCTTATGAATCCCTTCATGTAACCATGTAAACAACAGCAGGTAAGAAAAGCCTTGTTTTTGAAATTTGGCTTTACTGTTTTGCATTTTACTTTATTCCACTGAATATTATTAGGTTATTACTACCATTCTTCTTAATTTGGCATTAAAAAGAGCAGTTGAAGTTAAGGAAGTAGCAAAAATATTTGATCTCGCAGAAATACAGCTTTCCAAAAATGGTTTGCCTTCAGCCTTAGCTGTGTCTTTTTGCTCTCAAATGCTGACATGGTGACAATGGCAGTCCATAAAAGTAAAGCCCATCATTTTCTTTTTTTCTAAAACCCAATGGTACAAAAAACATTTTTCATATTTTTCCAGGGACACATGGATAGTTATATTTCACCTATTTCATGTTTTTTGCCACATAACTGCCATGAAACAGCTGTGATGTCCATTCCAAACTGATCGACGGAGCTTTTGTTGTTTTTGTGGTTAAATATTTTTGAAAAGTGCTTTGGACAATACTCATGTGAACCATTTATAGTTGTTTAGAAAAGTGAACAGAAGCCAGTAGTGATGTTTGTGAGCCTCTATCTATATCTAGGTGTATATTTAATGTGCAGGCTCTAAATAAATTAAACTTATCATCTGTGTTTTCAGTATATTTAGACAGCAAAGCTCAGCTCCAGATATGGCACTTTCATCACTGCGTATCTCTGTGTGTGTGTTTTGTCCTCCTACCACAGACAAGGTGGCTCATTTCTCTCGGCTGGGTGACGTGGAGGTGAATGCCGGGCAGAATGCCTCATTCCAGTGTGTCGCCACGGGAAAAGTCTCTGAGGCTGAGCCCTTCCTGCTGGAGGTGAGACAGAGGGATTGTGCACATTAGCGTGTTTGTGTTTTCTTTGTATTAATTATCTTCGCTCGCACAGTCAAGGCCACAGCTAAGCTTCTACATAACACCTAAAATGAGGCCCACGTCCTCCTGAAACTCTGATACATAATCTACATACATAATAATTTAAATCTACACTTTTTATTGAATAGTTGTTTTTCTTTAACAAAAACTAGAGAGTAACTAGATTTAAGATATATTATATAAACAGGGTTGTCTTTTTAAATGAATTCTGATGATGTATGAAAATTTCACAAATGTTGTTGTGATTTAATATAAATCTATGTGTTACCGAAAAGTCTTGAGACTCGATGCCCTAGCTGCAAGCAGGGACAAAACGGTGGTATCTGTGATTATCCTTCATTATTCCAGTTGTGCATTGGCATTTATATTAGTTCAGTCCACCAGAGCACAAAACCTTGAAAGAAGTAAATGAGATTTTTTCCGATTGGGTTGATGTGGAGTTTTGAAACGCACCATTAAACATTTGCTCGCAGTGAATTTAGGGATACTGAGGACTGCAGTGCTAAGTGTAGACTGCATCGTTGTTCCTTTTCAATATGGTGATTGTTTCAGATTTAGAGATTTGTTTGTGATTTGGCTTTCAAACATAGCAGAATACAAACCAGAGCCTAAAAAAATGTCCATTAATTCTCCCAAATGCAGCAATTTGTCTCCTTCCAGATCTTCTTCTTGTGCATCTCTTGGTTTCTTAATGCTGCTGGTGCTTTTAGATTGCTCCACGAAAGTCACGCTCTGACCTTGCACTGTGCACGGTGCAGTGGACTTAAAACTTGCTTGAAGCACAGAAATCAGCGTCTCTTTCAAACTGCTCCAATTGCCAGATTGTCAATCTGCATTTCATTGTGTAATCGTGTGCCAGCATACAACAAACTGAAAACACACCAGCACAATCTGTGGGACATCCAATGAGAAATCTAACAATAGAACCTGCAAAGAAACAGATGTAAGGATGCACAAGGAGATGACTTTAAAGGGGAAATTAGTCTAGGTCAGGGATAGTTTTGGATTTT
Organism: Neolamprologus multifasciatus; assembly: GCF_963576455.1. Lineage (NCBI taxonomy): Eukaryota > Metazoa > Chordata > Actinopteri > Cichliformes > Cichlidae > Neolamprologus > Neolamprologus multifasciatus. The sequence goes on from NC_140459.1 coordinate 25,930,866, forward strand.
TAAGGGAAAATTCTTTTTATTTACACACCATGCTAGCTTTTCAAGTGGACAGGGGCTTTGTATCATGAAATTGGGTATTTAATCACCACTTATTGTGTTCCAATGGTGGGCCTATTTTCAGATTGACACAACACAGCTTAACAAACACAACCACGTTTTCACCCTTAGCTGAAGAACATCAAACATCATTTCTAATCAGAAGCAATAGGAGTTTCAGCTAAAGTCTGGATATGGTAGAGGGGTGTTGAACTTGAATGACTTAAGTGTCCACAAGGTTTTAAACATTTAAAACCTGTTGTGTTACATCACATCAGGTGACTGAGATGAACTGTGTCCAACTTTCTCTAATGACGTGAAAATGCAACTTATACAGTTAGCACGGTGTGTTGGGTTCTCACCAGGTACTCTGGCTTCCTCCCACAGTCTAAAGACATGTAGTTAGTGGGGATAGGTTAATTGGAAAGTCTAAATTGTCTAAAAGTGTGAATCGTTTTCTGTGTCTGTGTGTTAGCCCTGTGGCAGACTGGCGACCTGTCCATGGTGCACCCTGCCTCTCCCCCTAAGATAGCTGGGATAGGCTCCAGCCTCCCTGCGACCCTGAAAAAGGGATACGCGAAAGGATGGAAGTTAAATAAACTTAAACTTAAAGCGTGCGTACCATTTTGACTACAGATATACAATCTTATGTTTTAGTATTGATACAGCTCAATACTGCTAAGTGGATCAGAGAGATGATCATCATGGAGACTGCTCTTAGTGCTGCAATATTTGAATCCCATGTTTGCAAATTATTTATTGGTGCTTAAAATAAATTTGGAGTGTTTACTGATAATGAATAAATAATAGACTGTTGGCCCCTTTACATGCTATTAGTTTAGCATTTTTTTAAATATAAGATATTGATATCTGTATTAATATTTGATGACTGTGGCCACAGAAGTTACTTATATCGCAGATTTTGGACAGATAGTTCTGAACCAGCAGTCTGTCACTGATTAGTGTTGTTGTGATTTTTACCAGAAAAAAGAACAATGACTTGATTGTGAGCTAGCAACACAGTCTACTTAGCCATTTTAATGTCTAATATGAAACAATGGTAATGGATGGGTGGTTATGAAACTGGAATCGGGTATTTTGTAGGGTACAGTACAAATATGTATTTCTTTTCTGCAGATACTGCAGAAAAGAAATGCAGTATTTATTTATTTATTTATTTATATATTTATTTATTTATTTCCTTTTTAACCATATCACATCTGTTCGCACAGCCAGTTTTCTTCATCATATCTGTTTACTTCAAACTACAGAAGGGTCTCAAGAGTCTTAACCATCAAACACCACATGCTTGGAAGCCTTTTAAAATCATCACCCTCCAGAGGCTGGATTATTAAGTTTATTGAACTCCCAACAGTATATTCAGTATATGAATTTAGCTCATCACTTCAGAAGACTTCAAACCAAAACCGCTTAAAATTTTAAATAGATTTTTCAAACTTGATCTGACACAACGTTAAAAGTACCCCTGCAAAATATGTGGTTAGTCATTTGCATCCTACCAAAGCTTCTCTGGCGTGGCGTTGCACGGACTCTGCAGGACTTCTGAAGGTGCCCTTAGTATCTGGCATCAAGAAGTTAGCAGCAGATTTTATAAGAGATGGCGAAGCCACTGTGAAGCAAGCGGCCCAGCACCCTGTTGCTAGTTTTTGATTTGTCCACATTTCACTGCCAGCATGTACTTGTCACTGCTGACTGGACGCACCTTACAGGAGCAGACGTGCTCCGACCGAGGCGTCTAGCCATAAGCATATGGCTCTCGTCAAACTTTGTCAGGCTTTTACCCAGAATCCTCCCGTGTCCAAAACTCATTGGCGTCTGAAGTTCTCTCATGCAGTATCCCTGCTTTGGAGCTCTAAGAAAAAAAAATGCTAACAAATGCAAATTTTTTGGTTTAAAATTTCAAGTCCTCTAACTTCATGGAAGGTCAATACGGTTGTCTCTTAATAGTCAATTGCAGAATTACCTGGTGGCAAAGACGTGAAGCCACCTCTTCTGACCTCGTAATTAACTGTGCAGTAGTCGTTAAAGAAAATGGGAGCCATTATGTTTTATGTCAGTAATAGTAGTGCGATTTAGCATTCTTACATAATTCAGAAAGTTTGTGATTCAGAGTTTTTGCCTTTTAATGGTTGTGTTGTGCGCAGAGCTGTTTGAGAGTTTGTGCCTCTGCATTTCCAGCTTTTTGATTGGGATGGCATTTAGTTTACAAAAGCCCCTCAAGTCATTTCTCTCATGCAACTGAAAATAGTTTTCATAGTTTGAATATGAGCTAATATTAGTCTTCATAAATCCATCCTTGAATGCCTCCACTCCTTCTTTTGGCCTTGAAGCCTGCACATCTAAGTGCTTTTGAAATGATAGCAGCAGGGAGAAGACACTTTGCAAATGAGATCTCTGTATACTTGGTGATCCATCCCCTGTGTTTCCACTCAATTTTATTTCACCCCCCACCCTCTCTTCTCTGTATCGAAGCCTTTGAAGATCATCGGTGTGTGAAAGAGCCATTTTTTAAAAATCACTTTCAGACTTTGCAAATTTGTTGACTGAGCTATACACACATGTGGAAATGCAAAGAAACAATAGAAGGCTTCTGTAATTTGACTGCAACTTCTCAGCCCATGTCAGCACATGTTACACTCCTCCCTGCTCCTCTCATTTAGTGGAAAAAAACCAAAAACTGGTAACAACAGAGAGCGGAGACATATCATAAGCCATTACCACCTTCTGTTCCTCCATTTGTTGTTCAGGGCCTGTTTGATCGTCAGCACCGAGACTGCTAATTGCTGTTTTCTCTTTGATCTCCCTGCCAATGCAGAGGTCCTCTCTGGACCAATCTGGAGCTGCTCTCCTCCACTCTTTCTTCTGTTTAGCTAGTCCAAACAAATTGTTAGCATAATGTTTCTTAATCCATTTACATCATATTTCCTCTGCTGTCCACGAGCCCAAAAATCGCAGACGGCACTCTCAGATGCTATTTATTTAATATCAACATGTGCCGAATCCAAACCTGAGTTAGTCATTATACAAACTCTTAATTGCATTATGACGCAGGGCTTGCTGCCAGACAGGAAGAACGGCAGCACACTTGGCAAACAGAAGCATTTTTGCTTTAAAAGCCTGCAGGTGGGATTTAAAGTTTACATAAAAAGCAAGCAAACAAACAAACAACAACAACAAAATAAACTGTATGTATGCTCTACATTAAAAAGTCATGTTAAACTGATGAAAAAAAGTGTTGTTTTTTTTTAACCAAAAAAGTAGGAAACAAATTTAAACAGATATTACATAAAAGAAGATTGCAGATTTTATTGATACCAAGGCTAAAGTTAAATTGAAGTATAATCTGTAGCTGTAGGCAGTATTCTGGCACTATATATCTAATTTCATATTTTCTAACAGCAGTGTATTTCCCCCCCCATCCTCCTAAACCAATTCAAACATGCGGATGTCAAACCCACTTGCTGGTGAAAAGTGTAAGCAGGCGACAGCTTACATAATAATCTACTTATACTGTGCGAGAGGCTGTATATATTCTATCTCACACCTGGAACAGCTCATTCCGAGTGCTGGCCTCTGATTTCCTGTTCCACCGCTTAAGCCAATTTCCAGTGTGCCTGGAGCGCTGACACATTAGCATGGTAGGAGATGCCAGCTCGAGCCCCGGTGCTGGAAACAACAGCAACCCGGGAGGCCTGTGTTACTGGTCTTGAAAGCGAACAAACTATTGTGACCAGTGACATTTATCACATTTATTAACCTGCCCTCCCATGAGGTTAATTCCAGCCCTGTTTTGTCTTCCTGTCTGCTTCTCAGATGCTTACCTATTTTTAATGACTTGGACAGATGCAGGTAAACACATACGGTTGGGTTGGTGCACTCAATGCTCTCTCTCTCTCTCTCTCTCTGTGGACCTTTTCTGGCTGTCAGCGGAGAAACGGCGTGCTGCTGGACACGTCCATGCTGACTCGGTTGAGTCACAAGCGGCTGATGGCGACTTTCCAGGTGGAGGCACAGCGTGGAGAGCAGGACCTCTACCGCTGCATCACCCTGTCCCCCAGAGGTGCCGCCGTGTCCAACTTTGGAGAACTAATCGTCAGAGGTAAACTGTAAACACTTTCATGCACAATAATACAGGGAAAACCACGACAATCAGATGACCCCCTACGAGAAAGCACTTGATGACAGTAGAAAGTGATAACTTCCTTTAAACAGGAACAAACCTCCAGCAGGATCAGAATCCAAACACGTTTGATATCCTGTGGCTATGGCCATCGTTTATGTACAGTATATGAGATTTGCTGACTTTGCCTCAAAATAAGTTTTTAATGAGCTTTTTAGTTTTACTTTTGCCTTCATCTTTGCTGTTAAGAAGAGGGCCGTATGTCTTCTTTGTGTCTCTGGTAAGAGCAATTTATGTGATGGATGTCTCATCATAAGCTCTGCAGCAACAACACATGCTAAATAGAAAGACATCCACAACCTCAGATGGGTCACCTAACGCACTGGGATTAGGTCAGTGAGAACTGTAGGGTATTTACTTTGTAATATAAAGTGGCTTAAGAAGACTGTTTTTTTGTTATATGGTGCTGTGTATATAAAATTGAAATTAAAGAAAGTGTCTGCAACAGAGATCCATACTTCAGTCAGCAAAAATCAGCATTTGCCTCCCATTTCTGTTCACATTCAGCCAGAAAAATGTTGAACATAAGCTATACGTAGATTATCCTTTTTTCTCCAGCAAATGCTCACTTGTGCAATCCAAACAGCTGCAATAGCCACAATAATGGGAAATATCCGAGGATGAAATACAATGCTTTGAGTGGAAAACAGTAAAATCTTCAGGATTTTTAAGAGAAATAAACAAAGAGTTTGGTTCAGTTTGGTCTCCTCGGTTTTTCTGCAGCAGTTGTGTTACTTTCGCTGTGCATTATGTGTTTAGCTGCTTCATCTATTTCTGATATCATAGTTTTGTCTCTGCAAAAATCAGCTGTTCTGAGTGTGTTACTGATTTCTCTCATTTATTCAACACATTTGCCCGTCCAGATGGGCATAAATCATTAGATTTGTTCTCTGAGCACTTAAGAAAGCTGGGAGGAAACTAAAAGGAAACTTTGGTGTTTATTTCCCACCTTGTGGGGTCTAAATTATTAACGGGGAAGGAAAGCTTTGTCAGTCCAGTACTGTGTGAGGACACTATTACCGGCAGCTGCAAAAAAACTCGAGTGTAATCCAGCGAGGCAATTGAATGTGTCAAAGTAAAAGTGTTTTGTGTGTACTTCTACCGAGAAGCTGTAGATTGTTGTATAACTGAATGTAAAGTAGCTGCCTGGCACAGATCTCAAGGATACCTGCTGGCTGACCCAATCGCTGACATGTTCTTTTGCTTATTTTGCTTTGTTGACCGTGGGTAGCCCTCTGTTCAGCTTGTCTTTTTACTGGAGACGTAGCAGCACACCAGATGAAATAGTTTGAGTTTGCAAGTTCCCCCCTGCACAAATAAGATGACAACATGCAGCGTTACCATATTTAGAGCAACGCCATCAGTCTGGGCGGTCTTGGTCTTTTCTTCTGGTTGATTTTGTGCAGGTGAAACACCATCTCCAGGGGGGCAATTTTTATTCAAGCCATAGATTCTTGGAGTTGCACAGCAGGGATTTCTCTCATCAGTTGACACATGGAAATTTTTCATACCTGGTATCTACAGGTCCCACTCTTTGCAGAGAGAATTTTCTTTCTCACTGAGCAGCAGAGAAATGAATGCAGAAGCACTTCCAGCTTCCTGAGAAATGGTCTTTCTTTCTCTTCCCTCACCCACTGAGTCCCAGCTTCTCTTTCATTTAGCTCCTTGTCTGTGCACTCAAATAAATAGCAGTGATCATCAAGCTGAAAAGACTGACAGCATCCTTGTCACGGTCCACAGGGTCATCTGCCATTACATGTAACTACTGATTTGTTGAAAGTCCGTCTGTAGACAAACTGAACTGCGGAGATGGGTGTGATATTATAAATATTAGGGGTGAAACGATACACAAAATTCACGGTTTTGTTTGGTTCGGTACTTTGGTGTCACGGTTCGATATTTTTTCGATACAAAAAAAATTGTTCATGCTTTTTTAATTTGTCATTTATTAAAATTATAAATATATATTTTAACTCAAAAGTACAGTTTTTAAATTTAATGTTGCTAAAACAACAAAGTAATAAAAAAAATAAATCTATCTGATCGAGAAATCACTCATCTTTGGAAAAGAGAGTTTGTTACAGAGAGATGGCTCTTTCCAAAATAAAAGCTATACTATACGCTTCTTCTGGGCTATATTCTCAGCAGCATATTAAACATATCAGGTCCCCATAAGGAGAATCATGTGCTAACGGCTGTCTAAATGACTCGGGTAAAGTTTGTAGCATGCCTGCTTGTTGTTTTTGTCTGCTTCCACTTGTCTTTGCACGAGGATGATGTCGGAGTAAATGTGCAGTCATATTCGTTGTGTTCCCACTAGTGCTGTCAGCGTTAATCTCGTTGAAATGACGTTAACGCCACAACACGGCAAATCTCCGTTAACGAGCTACCGCAGATCTTCCCGTGCGTGGGGCTGGACGGCGTCAACACGTTAACGAGCTAACTGCGCTAACACACTAGTTCCCAGCAATGTAATTGAGCATTGCTGGCACATCCAACATACTGTTTTACTTTTGTCCATGACGCGCTTACCTTCAGGGTCATACGTCACATGAAAACCAAAATAGTTCCAAACGCCAGATCTGAATGAGGGTGGGGGAGGTTCAATTTGCCATGTTGCAAGGAGAGCTTAACTTCTGTCTTGCTAGCTTGCCCTGCGCTCAGTGAATCTGCGTTCGACTACTCCGCCTAGGCTGCACTGTCGAGCGCAGATCCACTGAGCTCTCAACACAGACAGCATCGTCAGAAGGAAAGTTGATAAAATAAATAAAAAATTTTGTATTGTTCGATACATATGCGTACCAAACCGAAAGCACTGTATCGAACGGTTCAATATCGATACGAGTATTGTTGCACCCCTAATAAATATGTCACTTATTATGTCAATTGTATGAATTCAGCTACCAAGTATCCCAAATGGAGAGATGTGCCAGGTGCTTAATTTCAATTATTTGTCCTAAGTCACAGAACTATTGAGCCTGTCAGTGGAAAAATCTCTCTTACTCTGGAAACAGTGCAGTATTGAATCTCAATGCTGTAACTGGCAACCACAAAATGTGGTATTGCCATATAGCAGCTGTGAAGCATTTTTGTCACAATTAATAAGCAAGACCAAAGTCATACCTTTAAAAAAGCTATGATTTTGGATTACCTTGGATTCTGATTACCTAGATGTCCTTAAAGAGGTGTGTCCCAGCCAGCACTAGGTGTTGTTGATGTGGGTAAATGTGCTGGCCAGTCAGAGCTCAGTCGTAGCCTTTGAAGATGTCAGATCTAAATCTGGTTCAGAAGAAAAAGGTTTAGAGATCCTTTAGAGGATATGGGGAAAATACCCTAAAATGGTTTGATCTAATTTTATCTGTTTACTGACATTGAATTTTGTTGTTAAGTGGTTGTGATCAGACCGTCACGCAGTGTCCACTCTGACCCACTCTGACCCACAGACTGGTCTTTCTGTGTGGCTGTTATTTAAAGCGTAAGCGGTGCTGCCTTGCAAGAAATAAGAAGAGCCTAGCTTCAAATCTGCTGGTCTCTGTAGAGTTTGCAGAGGTTTTGTGCTTTAGTTTCCTTTTTGACAAAATTGAAACACATGTATTTATCGTTTTCTAGCCTTCTTACCTTTTACGATTTTCAGTGTTCAACATCTGACATGGTCACCTTTTCAACAAGCTTTTTCAGTGTTGGGTGAATTCAGCTGCACAGATCTACACGTGATGGAGTAAAATAACAACAAGTCTTTCCAAAATAACGGTTATTTTACACTTTCATTGTCACTGACATTTGCTAATGAGTGAGCAGAACAGAAACATCATTGACACTGTCTGTCAAAATAAAATAGGTGTGTTTTGAAAGGTGCGGAATCGTTTGTTGAAACACCGTCTCGTTCTTTACGTCCCAATATGTCATGTCATAAAACATCTTTAGGCAGGTGTTATAACCCTGCGATATATCAGTCAGAATCACTGCACACCCAGTTTCTCACCCACACCGTCGTGTGATGAATTAATTTGATGTTCGCCTAGTTGATGAGGGTCATATTATCTATCAAGGCTGTAGGTTTTTATGCGCATAGAGTACTGAATTAGTTATGCAATTATTCATGCAAATAAGCTCTTATTCAGCATCATTAGAGTGAAAATTAAGATTTTTCAGCATTCAAGAGCCTTTCACACTCTTGCTCTATCTATCTTTCTCCTAGTACTGATGTGATTAAAAGATTTTTATGACTAAATGCTCCAGTAGAGCAGAAATAATGTTATTGAAACTGTAAAACAAAGAGAGAAAATCCATGTCAGACATCCTTTACTTCTCCTTTCCTATTTTTCGACTTTTCCTTTCTGCTGAAAAAATGAAACTTGTTTTCCATCAGACGCACTCGCATTTTTTAATTGAGTTTTTCCTGTTTCTAATTTTGCCTCCAAAACCTGATTCTAATATGAATTTAAAATAATAAGTACTTTAAAAAAATGTAGAGGAAATTATTTTGGTTTCTGCCTTTCAGTGCCACCAACACCGATTGCACCCCCCCAGCTTTTGCGGGCAGGTCCCACCTATCTGATCATCCAGCTCAACACTAACTCCATCGTGGGGGATGGACCGGTCATTCGGCGGGAAATCCAGTACCGGGCTAGCCAGTCCACTTGGACAGAGACTCATGGTGTGGGTTCGCTTACATACAAGGTCTGGCACCTGGAGCCAGACACAGAGTATCACATCAGTGTCCTGCTAACCCGGCCTGGGGAAGGAGGCACCGGAGCACCCGGGCCCCCACTGATCAGCAGGACAAAGTGTGCAGGTAAGTCACTTTAAAGGTCACAGTGTCCTCAAAAAAAGAGTATACAACATCAAAGTTAATTAGGCTTCAATTACAGACAGAAAGAAAGCTGCTCTGGCATCAAGAGATTATCTCATTAGTTAGAATAAACCTCAATAGGTGGGACAATATATATTAAGACCCTTACATTTTAGAATGTGTGGTTGATAGAAATAATGGACATTAAATTTAGACTTACACAGCAGAAAAGAGGAGCAAATTCTTACACTTTTGATAATGGGAAATGCTCAAAAGATGACCTTGAATCAAAAGACTATGCTTCTTTTTGTCTGTCAGGTATAACCTAACACTTATTGGTGCAGCATTACGTCCTCTTACATAATGTCCATTTCACTAGCTGGGCCCACATCCTCATCTAAGTTTGACAGCGTTTTAGTAGGTAAAAGTAAATGCTTTCACATGAATTGAGCTGCAGTTTGTGGAAGGCCTTGAAGGGGACTGGCGATGGCTCACGGGCCTGGCAGATCCCCATGTACTAAATAGAAATGAAGAAGTTGAAGAATGGAGAAGAAGGAGGAAGGGTGGGGCACGTAAACGAGAATGATCAGCTTGCAGAACTAGGGGAACCTATATAGATGACAACCGGAAGGAGCGTGTTTGGAGGAGTAGTCCTGCTCCTGAAATTTCGATACATAATCTCCAATTATTGAATATCCAAGGTCACAGTGCAAAGAGGAAATGCTAAAAGCTAATGTAGCATGAGTTGAGAGTTGAGATTTGCTAGAATATAAAGCAACATAGGTATACAGGCACCCACTAAATTCTGCACTTTTTTGGCAAGCATTTTTGGGACGTTAGCATCATCGTGGCATTTTTCTGGTGGAAGATAAAGTTTTGAACTACATAGAAACAATGCACAGCCACACTAACCTTTAGTTGGTTAGTGTCAAATGTTTCAATCAAATGGGGCGCTCGTGACTCAAGAGTTGGGAGTTTGCCTTGCAATCGGAAGGTTGCCGGTTCAAGCCCCGGCTTGGTCAGTCTCGGTCGTTGTGTCCTTGGGCAAGACACTTCACCCGTTGCCTACTGGTGGCGCCAGTGTCCGGCAGCCTCGCTTCTGTCAGTGCGCCCCAGGGTGGCTGTGGCTACAATGTAGCTTGCCATCACCAGTGTGTATGAATGGGTGGATGACTGGTTGTGTAAAGCGCTTTCGGGTCCTTAGGTACTAGAAAAGCGCTATACAAATACAGGCCATTTACCATTCTCCGGGTCTATTATTTGTCAGATAAGGCACCAATGCCACAAACACACTCACAAGGTTCACTTTAATGTTTTAGATTGTAGACATAGAACAACAGCTGTCTGTGTCGGCACATGTGTCAATTAAAACAGCCATACCGCTAACTTGAAGCCTTACTAATATCTAAGTGGACTAGTCATTAAAAAGGAAAATTACCCAATGTAAAGATGTGTTAAGGAGCAAACTATTCATATAGACCAAAACTTTTTCTCAAGCCCTAAATATGTTTTTAATGCCATTTTAATATAAGACTCTATGGCAGGGATGGGCAACTCCAGACCTCGAGGGCCAGTGTCCTGCAGGTTTTAGAGCTCACCCTGGGTCAGCACACCTGAATCAAATGATTAGTTTGTTACCAGGCCTCTGGAGACATGCTGAGGAGGTCATTGAGCCATTTAAATTAGCTGTGTTGGTTCAAGGACACATCTAAAACCTAGTACCATAGTACCTGCAGAATTAACCCACATCATCTTGAACTTTGTGTTTAGCTGTGATTAGCTAATGTTAGCACACTGAAATGCTGATCACGGTAACTATTACACATGCTCAGGATTAGCTTGTTAGCATTTGTGACTATGTGTCATATCTAATAAAATGCTAGAGGTTGAGGAACTGTAACTATACATCTGACAGCTGATGAGTTGCTATGACACATACAGAGAACAAAAGACTTTCTTGTGCTGATGCGCATCTAGATTCACAAGCTTCTGTGGTGATATGACATATCACTTAACTTGTACTTCGCCTGCAGCCACAAAAGAACTAAAGGTGTTTCTGTTGTTATAGAAGTTGTCAGATGCTTTCTACTTAACTGTGGCTCATAATGAAAACACAGGATCTAGCCATGCTTTCATCAGTACTCATTTACATGCACGATTAGAGTTCAGTGAGAAGGGGATGATGTGTACAGAAATCAGGCTGAAGCACCAAATTCTTTGGTTTAGGACCGGTCTACGCCCAGCCATCAACTACAGCGTAGCACAAGTGGTTGTGGAGTATAAAGGTTCTCCATTTTTTTCATGTTACGCCATGCAAAGCAGAGGGCAGAGACTTTTCTCTCCCTCTCATCTGTGTTTTAACTGCAGTGCTGCTCATCTTGGTGAAAAAGACACCCTGCTGCTCTGTCAAGTAGATGGCATGACGTCCCTGTCACCTGCCACACTCTTTGATCCGCTCTTGTCACTGTCTTTCACTTGCCCACCTCCTGTCGGCTCCCATTGCTCACATCTGAAGCTTTATCCCCAGGGAGAAAGCGGCAGACAGCAGAGGACCGGTGACACCAAACTCTGGATGAATTTTTCTTCCTAATGTGTCTCCGGGAGTCATTTCTTTTTAGCAGAGAGCATTTCGTTTTGGACACTGGTCAATTCCATCCTTGCTGGTGCAGAGTATTAAAATCCCATGGGGCTATTGTTCAGAATTGCTGACCACACAGACCTCCAGTTCAAATGCTAAGTGAATGATGTGCCCATCTGCTTTAGCTTCAGGTCTAAATGTGTCCTGTATGGCTGCAGAAGGGAGATCTTGGCATGAATGCAGATGTGCCATGTACTCCAGCATTAATATCTTCTTTCCTTTTCTTGTTTAAGGCAGCATATGTTCAAGTTTTATCTTTGGGAGAAAGAGATTAACCTATTAATACTTGATGGAGTACATTGCTTCTAGCTGATACATCTCAAATGCCTAAAATAAAGTGTTTGTCAGATCTCCCAAAGCTTTCTAATCCAACTTGGAATTCTGGGGTCTTCATCTACAAAAGAAAATCCTCCCTCCACTTCATCTGCCACAGTGATTGTCTAGCAGTGCGAACACCTGTTTATGTAAAAACAGATGTAACACGTCCTCTACAAGGATTTTTCCAAAATAGTGTGTTATTTTTACCATTCATGCAATTCAACAAAAGCATATAAAATGTACACAGAACAATCAGAGCCAGCATCAGAGAGAGCGGGCTTCTGGAAAAGGATGCACTTTCTGTCATCGATAACCTTTTGCCCCTTCTTACACAAATGTATGTTATCTGGAGTCTAGTGTTATCATAACTAATAAATATGATGGCCAAAGCTATTATCATATAAGTGTTGAAATAAGAGTGTCGCAAATGGGTTCCAATGGTAAAATTTTATTCACATCTTTTAAATTTTTAGCTGTTTGATGGCTTTTCAAATAAGTCATTTTACCAGTAATGGCAGTATTTTTATGACCTACACTCCATTACCCACATTGTTTAAATGCATATATTTTTGCAAAACATCAACAAGCTGTCATGAAGCTATAGAACATCAATGCACTTTAAATATCAGTAGTTAGATTTCTAGATGCCAATGTCTATAGAAACCATTCAAAGATGTCAGCAGTCTAAAGCTCATGTGGTTTCACTGTTAACTACGAGGGTGTTAACTGATAGTCCATCATAATTTTAACATAGCTGCCGGCAAGAGGGACAGACCTCAGTGGCAGCTCACAGAGGCAGCTGTTAAAGATGAGGACAATGGCATGAAATGTGCAGATCCACTGGGACTCTTCCCCCATTCATCATTTCCTCTTCCAGTGCTCATCTCTTGTCCAGCCCCTCCATCACTCCCTCTGCCTCTGGCTAATCCCTCTGATTAGGCTAATCAAGCAGAATGTCGATTTGGGGCAGGATTGGCTGAGGACAGGCGGGTGGAGAGGACAGGACAGTGACTGCTGTGGTGATGCTCTAATGATGAGTAATGGTGTCTGGAGCAGAAGGTGAACATTCAGTCAGTGAGCTGCTGGTGGCAGACGTGGTTTTAACAGGATTGGGCTGCTACACGGGTGTTAAAAAAAATCTATCAATCCAGTTATACTCAGCCACCCTTGATATGACGGGCATGATACATATTTTTGGAATTAAATTTCTTTGTTATGATTGATTGTTGCTATTCTATGGGGAAGTTTTCGCTTATATCAGCTGTCAGAGGACAAAGCAATCTAACTCGGTACATTTTGCCCTTTTGGGAAGAACATCTTTTAAATCGCAAGGTCTCTCAGGAGTTTTCCTTCTCTGTCTTGTTTCTGTCCCCTCAAAGCTGATGTCTCCTCCGTGACATTGGTTATTCTTTTACGTCTCAGCTTCTGATCTATGTTTAGTGAAGCAGCAGCAGCAGCAGGGCTATAGCTGTTACTTCCCCTGTCTGCAGCTCTGTACCGCCTTGCCACTATGTGCTGAGGGCATTGCCCTCATCTTGGTTTATCTAACGTCTCAGCGGTACACTTGGAGATTCGGGCCAACCTTGGAGACAGAAATAACCTCTTTGTGCTTGAAACTGGACGTTCTGTGTCACAGGGACGAGAAGAACTGCAATCACAGTGTTCACACATGACAGCAGTAATTAGGCTTTATCGTTCTTATGTGATTCTCTGCGAGGGCTGAACCTCATTTGTGTTACAAGCAACGAGGAGTTGTTTTGCAAGCTTCTTCTTAAGGCAGTTACATTTTCCTTCCATTGTTTCACTAACCTTATAGTGTAAGTTTGAAAAGTCAGTAGCAAATGTTGCTGTGTCCATTTAACAAACACTATTCTTCTTATGTGAATTCTTCTTGGAGTGGTTCTAAATTATCCAAATGATGATTTTGTGTGGCTGCTTCTAGGCCATCTTTCACGTTTCTTCCCTATGGTATGCGTCAGGGTTCTGTTATATATTTACTGTTTCTGTTATATTTGTTCCCTCGTCAGAACTTTTAAAGACATTTTTATCACTGCATTGCAGATGAAATTCAATTGTATATCTCTTTTAAGCCCCAAGATTCTTTTAGCTACACATCCTACATAAATGCTTAGACTCTGGTAAAAGTTGGATGACTGACAATTTTCTCCATCTTAATGAAGAGAAAACAGAAGTCCTCTTTTTGCCCCTGACAGATTTGTACCTTAGATAATGGAAATTCTAGGTCCCATTTCCACATTTGCTAAATCGTCTCCTGTCAGGAACCTTGAGGTGACTTCTGATGCAGCGTTCACTCACTCACACTCATGTTTAATCTTTGGTTTGCTCTTTCTTTTATGACTTAAAAAATATTCTCAAATTGAGTGTCATCACGTCTGGATTATTCTAATTCATTGTTCACCTGTCTTAATAAAACATCCCTGTAGTGTCTCCAGGTTGTTCAGAATGCTGCTGTGAGGCTTCTGAATAAGTCCCCTAAGTTTATTCATTTCACACTGTTGCTTATTCAGTTACACTGGCTCCCCATCAACTTTAGAGTTCACTTTAAGAGTCTGGTTCTGACTTTTTCCCACTGTGTGGAAAAGCACCAGCGTAAATCAGACAACTTTACATCCATGTGTCCCCATCACATCCCTGAGGCTATGTGATCAGAGTTAAAAAATACTAGTCTTGACTGACTTATACCTGTGAACTTCCTTGGGTCAAAACTGATGAAAACTGAAGGAGAAGATTGATGTGAAACTGATGAGCAAATCACCTTCTGCAGAGCAGTTTAATACACTGGATATATATGTGTGTGTGTGTGTGTGTGTGTATATATATATATATATATATATATATATATATATATATATATATGTCATCAAGCACAGAAGAAAGGGTGAGATAGTCATCATACAATATTACATTTGAGCAACTTGACCTGAGACGCACAGTGTCAGTCAAAGTGTATTTATCGCTTTAGTACATTAGAAGTCAATAAAGAAAGAAAGTACTACACAGACAGAGCAGGTGGACATGTATTTCTGCTCAGTGTAAGGAAAGTTCAGCTGTGTCACCCACATTACATCATTCCTCGTTTGGTGAATGATTTAAGCAAAAAAATTTTTTATTTATCATTATAAATAAAATGTTATTATTTTTTTGGTCAGTTTTATTTGCAAAATGATTATGAGGAGTGATGAGCTCTACTCTATTGTCCTTCTGTAATACATCGATTTTTTGAGTTTTTGACAGCATGCCATGGTTCGAGGAACCACATGGAAAATATATAGTGGGCTATAACTCTTATGTTAAAGGAGTGCATTGTAAGTAAACTGGGAGGAACAGGTGGAGCTAATGAACACAACTGAAAGCAACAGGGCTGGGGCAGGCAATTATAAAAGAGGAACAAGGATGGGAAGTGAAGCAACGAAGCACGAGCAGGGAAAGCTAAATACAAAACTAACAATAAAGACAGAAAAGAAGATGATTTACACACAATGAAACACGTTGTTTTCCAAGGGGAAGCTATGAGCGTAGCACACTGATCAGTTAGAGTAGAAATGTGAAATATAAGATCCAGTCCAGCTGGTTCTATCACTTAAAAAATGCTTCATTGTGCTTTTGGGTTTTAAACTGGTAAATGTGACCACAGTGTTGGCTTTTTAACTTCCTTCTCCTTACCACTTTCAGAGCCCATGCGTGCCTTGCGTGGTCTGACAGCCACAGAGATCCAGCCCCGGCAGCTGACCCTCCAGTGGGAGCCACTGGGATACAACCTCACCCGCTGTCACACCTACACCTTGTCGCTGTGCTACCGCTACTCAATGCCAACAGGGGGCAGTGGAGGAAACAACGCGACCGTCAGGGAATGCCTGTCTGTGGATCGCAACACTTCTCACTTTACCCTGAGAGACCTGCCACCCTTTCGTGCGGTACACGTTCGGCTAGCGCTCGCCAACCCAGAGGGCAAGAAGGAGAGCAGAGACGTCACCTTTCAGACTGAAGAAGACAGTGAGTGGGCAGCTTCATTTTTGCCCTGTGAATGCTCGCACTCACATATGCAGGGCTTTGCTGAAATGGCTCGCATTTGTTAACTGCACCATCATTATGGGAGACAGCGATGCTTTTTTATGCATGCACTGAAGCTCTTTATTGTCATTGTTACTTAGCTCTGGCTTCAGAACCTCTTGAATGTGCAGTTGCTCCTTCATGCTCAGATAATTATTGTGCACTTCTTACACAAATGTATGCCTTTAGTCATTCAGTAACAACAAACAACAGAAACACACACACACACACACACACACACACACACACACACACACACACACACACACACACACACAAATACTGACTCACAGAATAGGCTGGATCAGCATAAGTAAATGGAGGATCAGCCTTTTAAATGGAGACCAGTGGAACATTAATCAGCTTGAGCCATGGCCGGCAGAAAAAATGGTAAAATGATTTTGCTTATCTTTGTATTAATATTTTCCTGTGTACATCAGCAGATTAAGTATATTCTAATGCAAATTGCTGGTAGAAGTACAGAAGGTCAAACGCGCATTGTTATGGAGTGAAAGCAAGATTTTCAGTGTAATAGAAAGCCACTCAGGGATAGCTTTGACCCAGTGGAGAGAGTAAGAGGGGATGATGAGCAAGTGGCAAGGTTTTCTTAATGCATCTTAAAAATGCATTTAAGCAGCCTGTAAAATGTACTATTGATTTGCATGACTTTATTATATCAGCACCTAAAAACACAAATCGTTTGAGGAGATATGAAGCAAACAGACAGCGCTCCTAATTACCAACTCCTACACGTTGCTGTCTCGAAGGCAGGAGGAAATGCATTTACATAAATGAAGAGAAAACGTACAGACAGGAGCATGGTGTTGTGATTTTGTTTGTGGGATTTTACTGGTTTCAAAGTGACAAGTTAAAACATGCGTGTCAGAAAAAACAAGCTATGATTGTTTTAGAGGGTTTTTCCTTCTTCATACTTTACTTGATATTTTGAATGCCAGCACCAATGGAAAGTTTTGCTTTCGAGCCACTGAATGGCAGACTGACAGTGTGACAGTCCCCAATCCCCCTGTCACAAGGCGAGCTGCCATCACCCTCCACAACTACAGTAATTGAGCCACAGCTGGTGACAGTTCCTCCTGCCTGTTTCCTGTTGGGCTCGACAATCAAACGCTGGCGTAGCGCTTTTCTCGCACTGCGTCTCTGCCGCTCGGAGGAAGGAGATTTTCCTGTCAGAGATACAGCAGGAATTTCATGTGTGGTGCTTCGCCTTCCTCGGCTTCAGCTTTTTCTCTCAGGGAAACAGACAGCTCGAAGAAGTTTGATATTGCCGCAGAATTGCTTTTGGTAATTCAGTCATAGCTGATGCACAAACGGAAGAAGCCATTTCTGAGAACCTTTTATCAAATTGCATTAAATTGCATTTACCTCCGTAGCACTTTTTCGGATCAACACAAATACAGATAAGCAAGTGATAACAGGATAAAAAGGCCTAAGATTAAATGATCAAATAAAATAACTACCTAATGCTTAAATGTCAAGAACACGAAGGGCAAAGAAAGGCCAATGAAAGAATGTACATCCCTCTTTTTTTCTCTGAAGTGCCAGAAGAGGCTGAACATGTTATTGTGAGAGGACTTTTAGAGGCACAGCTGCTAAAGCACAGTATTCTTTACCCCCTAACCTCAATCATGAAACAGTTAAAGCAGTTATTCTGAGGATCTAAGAGTCCCAGTGGTGCAGTAGGAGCATAGAAGCTCTGATATGTTCCCAGGTGCCAACCCAGGCAGGGCTTTATAGACAAATAACAAAGACATTCAAATCCATCCTGTATGTGTCGGGAAGGCATTGCAGGGAAGTTTGCACAGGTATAACAATTTTTCTCTTTCTCGTACTAGTTAGGAGTAGTGCCGCATCATTTTAAATACAAAATAATCTGTAGTTCATGTTCAAATCCTGAGTAGTTCCACACCCGTGAAGTCTAAGTCGTCACTGGTGATGATCCCAACGCTAACCTCTAACCCCATGCACCCTTGTCCCTTCCTGATTTTGCTAGAGCTCATTTAAAGTACATTTCAACATCTGAACTTGAGTCTCCCTCCTTCAGCCTGAAGACATTCACACTGATGTCAACCAGAATGGGTCTTTTGGCTTAAAGCGTGGAAGCACCCTCAACTTCACCCCACAATAACGAAGTAGCGCCTGGAGATTTGATACTGTGTAGAACAACGCATGGGACAGAAACCTCATACCTCCTAAAGCAACAATAAAATGATTTTACTTTATAAAGGTGTGGGTGTCACCTAGAGCCAGACAACAGATTGTCTTAGCACCATAATCAGCTTCTCTCTCTGCCTACGTTATTATTATTTTTAACATAAACTCGGTCATTACTCTGACAGTTTTGCAGGAGTACACAATTAAATTGGTAGAGTGCTTGTGCTGTGATACCAGCCATAACTTTGGACAATGAGCAATTGTTTTTGGTCTCTCAGGGGCACACTGAGAGGTCTAAACAATGAATAACTATTTTGAGCCTTCAATATAAAATGGATTAGATAATTGTTTATTTTGTGATAGCTTATTTTCCTCTGCTGACTTTGCTCGTGCATTTTTGGAGGGGAAAATGTATTTTCATCATAACTGATAGAAACAGAACTTATACTTTATTGTTATTGAAAGTAATGTGAGATTTTTCACAAAAAAATAACTGAAGTTTTGAGTTCTGTAAAATGATAGTAATGGTGTTTAAGTTGTTGTCAAGTGGGTCTTTCATATGTCATTACCAAAAACATAAGATCTTTAAATAATAGTAAAAAGGTACTTAGCTTATATTTATACTTATTAAAAGACTTAAAAGGTTCTTTACTGTTAATCTATCACATCACTCCAGGGTGAGGCGTGTACTACTGTGCTCAGTCACTGGGTAACAACAATGGCACTCATGCCAGCCTTACGAGAGGAAAGCGCTTCTCTCTGCAGAGAACACTGCTGACCATCTGCACTTCACTAAACCTCTGATGGAGAATCCAGATAACAGTTGGAGTAATGCTTTTGTTTTTTTGTTCTTTAATGAGACCAAACACACGTTTTTAGATGAAGCATTAGAACTTGATGCCATCTGTGAAACATGACAGTGATAGTTTCATACTTTGGTCAAGTTTTACTGCATTTGAAATGCGATGGCCTGCTGCCATAGATGGACCAATGGATTTAAAATTATACGAGCAAATCATCAAGACTTCTGACAGCTGACTGAATCTGAAGAGCAAATAAGGCATGCACCAAGAAAATAACCCTGAGTGTAAAAGTCATTCTACCAAATAACTTTAAAAAGAAACAAGAAGCACTCTGAGAAAGCAGACCCCCGCCAAGACAGCTCACTCTGGGCAGCATTTACTTTAAAGGGAACAGCATTTTGTGCACATTCATTCTGGGTTTTTTTTTCCTTTTTAAATGTACTTTAAAAGTTTTAGTGCAGTAAAAATAAAGCATTTTGGGGTCAATTAGAAAGAAACGTAGATGTGAAATTTAAACGTCAGCTCAGAGGTCAAATCTGACATGATCTTTGGACTCAAACTATGATGTGATCTTTTCAATCCCCATATAACAGTATCATTTCCTAAATGTTGCCAATACAAACAAGGGCATACAGTGGCTTGCAAATGTATTCGGCCCCCTTGAACTTTCCCACATTTTGTCACATTACAGCCACAAACATGAATTAATTTTATTGGAATTCCACGTGAAAGATCAATACAAAGTGGTGTACACGTGAGAAGTGGAATGAAAATCATACATTTATAAATAACTGAAAAGTGGGGTGTGCGTAATTATTCAGCCCCCTGAGTCAGTACTTTGTAGAACCACATTTTGCTGCAATTACAGCTGCCAGTGTTTTAGGGTATGTCTCTACCAGCTTTTCTAGAGACTGAAATTCTTGCCCATTCTTCTTTGCAAAACAGCTCAAACAGCGTTTGTGAACAGCAGGTTTCAGATCTGCCACTGTAGCTTTAGCATTTAGCAAATGCTAACCTCACAGAGGAAGTAGGTGCAGAGAGGTTATTTTTTTAAAGCTCTATCATCACCTATTTCAACATCACTAACTGCAGAACCAGAAAGCACAGTGCTGAATATTTTCTTTCACTTCTAGATGGGACTTTACTCTTTCAGCACCCTTTTAGTGGCTGTCAATGCCAAAGGGTTTCTTTGGACATTCATTTATTCTCAGAACCTAAACTGGCCAGCTCAACACCTGCCTAAAAAATATCTATATAGCACAAAAAATAAATAAAAAAGATACATATAGATGTAGATGCATCTCATTAAACCACAACATGCAGAGGGGTACTCAGGCAGTTGGATTACTTTACTGTTTCTCTGTCGGTACGGTGCTAAAGAAGAAAAATCTGCTGTCATCCTCTGAGACACGGTGCTCTGTTATCAGACAGTATTAGCCAGAATCTCAATTCATCCTGAGGGCTGGGAGCAAGCTGCTTCAGAGTTTTCTTTTCATCACCCCCTTCTGCTCTGTCTCTGTGTTCCCTTCCCTGTCCTCCTCCTCCATCCCTCCTTGGCCCTGTGCCTTTTCACTCTGTCAAAGGTGTTTTTAGCCCCCGGCATGCCTGCCCAAGAGTCTATTAACTCGAGACCCGAGTGGAATGTTTGTTTCAAAGAAGGTTGTTTTCTCTCCTGCCGTAGTTCCTGGCGGCATCGCTCCAGAGTCCCTGACCTTCACCCCGCTCGACGACATGATATTCCTCAAGTGGGAGGAACCCGTAGAGCCAAACGGTCTCATCACACAGTATGAGGTAAGCTAACCTCATTACTAACGCAAAAAAGTCCACAACAATGACAACAACTGAATTCACATAACGCACACTTATCCTCACTGGGGGTAGGATGTTATTTTTGCCTTGTATATATCTAGTTTTATTCGTCTTCCTTCAGCAAAATGACTCAGATCAATGCGAAGTCTCTTCTGCGGGCTTTAAAGACTCCACTGCTCCCCCTCTTTGATTTCCTCCAGGCCTGTTTTTGTGTGTCTTGCCTAAATCCCAATAGCACACATAAGGCTGAGTTTCTGGAGTAGGTAGGACTCACTTTTCACAGTTCATAGGATTTACTGTACGTGTTCATATGGTAATGAAGCTGCGGCCCAGACTTCAGGCTGTAATTACATGGGGGACAACCATTCTAATTACTTATTTGCCTAAGAGATGCCTCCACAAGGGGGCAACTTTAAATGTTTCTAATTAATTATTGATGGCCCCATATCAACTACAGACCTTTGTAGCACAGGCTTCGGAGCTTTTTTTTGTGTAAGTACACGTGAAGACCCACTGTGGCTTAACACATGGTCACCGGGCAGGGAGAGAAAACGAGATTCTTTTCACAAGCAGAGGCCTGAAAAGTGAGGAGCCAGGCAGAGAATCGAGTGCTGCGGTAACCTTGGTGTGCATACAGATGATTCGCCTT
Source organism: Neolamprologus multifasciatus (assembly GCF_963576455.1). Taxonomy (NCBI): domain Eukaryota; kingdom Metazoa; phylum Chordata; class Actinopteri; order Cichliformes; family Cichlidae; genus Neolamprologus; species Neolamprologus multifasciatus. Next base: position 25,952,355 of record NC_140459.1, read on the forward strand.
AGCCCCAAACCTCCAAACTGCTAGTGCAGTGAATTTACACTTCTGGATTTATGAGGCTGAAACCAAAATGTGAAAACAATATGTTTGTTTGCTGTTACACAGTTGCTGAGAAATTGCTTATTTTGTGATAAGAAAGCTCCTAATGAGAACAATAAATGCCTGCCTTTACTGTTGCTTCTTGCTGCCTTCAGTGTTCTGAATTTCACATCGTATTTGGTGATTCCACAGAAGTCTTGCCCTCTAAAAATCAATAAAAACCTCTGCGGTTTGCTCAGAAATAACTGCTAGCAATATTTTTTTTTTTTGTCAAAGGAAAATTGAATATCCAGAACAGTAAAATGATTTTTTCTGAAAATTTGACCACAGGAATGTTTTTCAGTCCCTGTGAATTTTCCCCAAACAGCCAGTGCACCATCTGTGCAGACTTTAGCCATTCAAACGAAGCACATCTGTTATTTCCACCCAGTCACTCTTATTATTTCTCTTATCTCTGTATCTTTGAAGCACTATCGTAAAGCAACAGAATAAGCAGAAATTTCTCCAGAAATTTCCATTTATACCATCCGGTGATGTAAAAGTCATCGGTTATATTCAGTGACTTTGTATGGAACTGCCTCAAGCCTGTAATTTGCTTTTTGCATCCATGCAAATTGGACTTCTTTTTTCTTTCATCAATAAAAGTATTTTTTTCTTTTGTTTTTAATTTTAACTTTGCCTTCTCTCATTCTTGCTTTATGCACACAGAGACTAGTATGTTAACTGTTTTTGAGCTTACTTGAGAGGGATTTGGTTCAATTCAGTTTCATTTATACAGCGCCAAATCACAACAACAGTCACCTCAAGGCGCTTTATATTGTAAGGTAGACCCTACGACAGCACCCAACAATCATATGACCCCCTATGAGTAAGCACTTTGGCAACAATGGGAAGGGAAAACTCCCTTTTAACAGGAAGAAACCTCCGGCAGAACCAGGCTCAGGGAGGGGCGGGGCCATCTGCCGCGACCGGTTATGGAGAGAGAAGGAAGACGGGATGAAAGGCATGCTGTGGAAGAGAGCCAGCCATTAATAACAAGTATGATTCAATGCAGAGAGGTCTAAAGTAGTTGATTTATTTCTCCCAAAAGAAATTATATATCTTTTTTCTAGCTCCGACTGCTTATATATGCACAAAGTCTTGGTTGCATTAAAATTCCTATAAACACGTAAGCATGGCTTTAGCAAAAACAGGTAATTCAGAAAAACACATTTAGTTCAATAAGATGTTTCCTATTATGAGGGCACTGTTGCTAATTTTCTGATTTTAACCGCAATTCAGAACCACAGATACAGTCCGTACAGACAGCATGAAAAGAGACTATAATACTCATTGAAGTTTTTTTATATTTATGATAATAACCACCCATTTGTTAGAGCAATCTTTTTATTTAGTAAAACAGGTTTCATGTAATACAGGCATCACATAGAAAAGCTGGGCTCATCAGCTAAAATCTGTTGAAGAGGGTGAAACCAATAGAGTCTGAGTGAGGTTACTGAAATAAAACATAGTGTGTTTTCTCACCTTTAACTGTCCTATTGTTCCCTAATATTACAATATTTAGGTGCAATTATAATAAAAAATAATAATAATAACAATAATAGACCTCATATTTGGTTAAATGCATAAATGAATGGATGGAGTGGGTGATAGAAAATGGTCCCAGCATGAACTGCTTAACAACAAACACACCTCGGGAGACAAACATGGTTAAATAACCTGAACTCCTTCGGACACCAATAAGGCCTGAGAGACAAACCAGCCAAATCTGAGCTTTGAAGTGATGGGATTTCCGGCTCTTTTTAGAGAACCGGCTCTTTCGGCTCGGCTCACTAAAAAGAGCTCTTCAGGTTGTTTTGTTGCTTTATTAATTTATTATTAACAATAATATAAAATTATGCACAAAAGGAATTACTAATGTAAAAAAAAAGAAGTGGTTTTATTTATATATGTTTATATATAAATATATACGGTGGCCCCTAGAGACAAAACACATACAAACTCCAAAACACATTTCTAGCGTTAACTGAACTTCCTAGATCAGCTACCTAGATCACTTAAATTACACAATTGGAAGCATATATGAGTGTTTGTGTATTTATACACAACATTTACCTGTTACTACCACACACCAAATCCGGTCATTGGTACTTGCTGGCTTGTGTAGCCTCTAGGTAACAAAAGCTCAACACTCAGCATCCTGGAGCACTTCTGTTGTCTTTTGTACGTGTTTTGAGTTTTTATGTGTTTTGGAGTTTTTACGTGCTGCTTTGTCTCTAGGGGCCACCGTAAATATACTTTTATTTATTCACTCCCCATAAAATGTAATACATAAATCATATAATACAAAACCCAACTAGTCACAGTTCAACTTTTAACTATTTAAATTTTCAGCTTTTTCCTTTTAAACAAATTTAAAGTGAAACAACACAAAACACTGCAAACCACAACACAATTAAATATAAATTAAAATATGAAAACAAAAAGAACATGCATATTCTCTGTCATATGGACCTGCATGAATAAACCTTCTGAATCCTTTATCATCCGCAACTGAAAATAGTTGTGGATGATTACTATACCTTTCTAATGTGAGGTTGTTGTCCCTGGCTCTCTTTCTCTCCCACTCTGTTCCTGTGCTACTGCGAGTGTAACTACCGCCCCTCCCCCCTATGCCCAGCGCAAAGCACAAGGCGGAGTGAAGCGAAAAAAAGTGCAAGAGAGAGGGTGAGAGAAGGAAAAAAAACCCACGGCTCGCGATAAGGAGCTGGCTCGCGCCGTTCACGCAGTGTTGCCAACTTAGCGCTATATTTAGCAAGTTTTCAGACCCCCTTAGCACTTTTATTTCTAAAAAGTGAAGATGTTCACACCTATGCCTCACAACTGCAAATGAATCGCGCATGAGCAAAGCCGCTGCTCCCGCACTGACTGTAATGCAGTCAGTTCTTCTTTTACTCTTATGCTGTTTTGTGGATCACGAGGTTTAAAACTACTTATAAACACACACACAAAGTAACTCCACCAGAGTGCCTATTTCCAGTCACTTTTGCCGGTCCAAGCCCGTATAAAGGACCAGGGTTGGAATTGTGACATTAAAAAAAACAATAACTGCTAAAATAAATTTAATTTGTAGTTCTAAATAAATTCTAAATGCATTTAGGACGTTTTTTACTCACTTTATGTCTCTTCCACGATGTTATTTCTCTCTCCAACAACGTAGGTTACAATTATATTAGCATGACCAATTATGCAAATTAGGCAATGGCGTCATTTAGTGACTTTGAGGACAGCCAATAGCGATTTTCCTTACTGAGGAGTTGGCAACACTGCGTTCACATCAAAGATCTTGCTCTAAGAGCCATTTTGTTCATGACCGACACATCATTAGAGCTTTGGGTTGCACTGCCAACTGCCCCGACGTAAAGTGTTAACATTTCAGTGTCAAGATACTGTCAGGTAGAAGGAAGAGGCTCTTTTACAGCCAACCTGAGTTCCTCAGTTTTATGTTTCTTGATTTACAGACTTGCACACATTCATCAAACAGCAACAAGGAAACAACCTCATACTGCTTTTAATTCATACTTGTCATCTTTAGTATGTGTTATTTTTCTCTGGTTTTTACTTTATCACCTAATCCTGAATGCTGTGTAAAATCAGCCTGCGAGTGCTATAGAACGTAGATATGACACTAAGTCTACCTGATTATCTGTGGCTAACTGTAGCACAAGATTTATTAGACCTGCACCGTGAGTCGACATCGCTTTGCAGTAGCCTTAAGATTAATTGAGAGGCATTTCTGTGAGAAGGATTTCAAATAAAATGCCATCTAAATTTAATCTTTTACCTGGTGTGAGTAACAAGGTAAGGATTCTGTAAAGCATATCACACAAGCTGTATGAGCTTATACAGTCTGATCTGGTCTGACCTAGGAATGTTATCACTGCTACACCGCTTTTCCCTTATATGAACACGTGCTTAACAGCAGCTAAAAATCCAACTGTTATGTAAAAATGTTATGTAATTGTCATAACTGCAAAGCTGCTATGTGTCACATTCATTTTTAATTTTGCATCCAACAGTATGTGGGTTTAGAAATCTTTCCTGTGTTCCAGACATTAGATATTCATGCTCCCTAGAGGCTTAAAACTAACTTTAACTAGGTAACTTATAACGCTTCTTATTTCTCGAGTGTTTCTCTGGCACATCAGAGTTTTCAAATATCATGGGAATTACAGTACTTAGTAATTAATTCTTCTGCCACTCCACATTTCTTTGCATGTTGCTAGGAAAATGGGCAATAGAGCAGTTTATTGAAACATGTGCAAACATACATGCAGACCTTCCCAAAGTGTGTGTGTGTGTGTGTGTGTGGGGGGGGGGGGGGGGCAGAGGCATTGCAGGGGGTTTGCGGTATGAAAAGGGAAAAAAACCCAAAAAAACAAGCTTGGACACTGCTAGCATAATGGACAGGTTTTTTTACGGGGCTCTCACACAAACGCAAAGCAGGAGATGAAGCATCGCTGAATATGTTTCCAAACCAACTTCATTCTAAGCCAAAGACTAGAAAATATGATGAAGCATATCTTCCCTTTGGTTTCACCTGCACAAGTGCCAAGGTAGGTCTCCCCTGCAGAATTGGTCTTCCCTGCATCGGGAGCATGTACTGGGCTCTCCAAATCATGGACAAACAGTATCCCACATTCTTTTTAGTTCACAAACACTTGTTGTAATGACTAACTACTCCTGACATTTTAGAGATGTTAGCTCTTTATACAGTAAAGTTACAGTGGTATACAAATAATATCAGGCTAATCCTGCCACAATGTGTTCCTCCGGTTCAAATCCCGGACAAACAGTATCCCACAGTTTTTTATGTTTTTAAACCAATTTCCACAGAGAGGCATTTTTTGAATGTATTGATAGCAATGTTGGATATTATTACACAGGGAAAAAAACACATAAAATAATCACACCGTGACGCCTCTGCCTTTCTAAATAGAGGGACGGTAACTGCGTGTTTATGTAAGCGTGTAAAATCTGAAGATAGAGACAAAATACTGTTAATCTGACTATCTGCCATTCTGAAATTCCTCTCATGTAAGCAATAACGTGCGCACAGCATGACGTGAAAAAAGGCACATACCTTTGATGTTGTGTGACGAACTCTGTATTCCTCGTCCACACATAAACGCAAAAAATGAGTTTTAAAAAAATCTCAGTTTTTGGTGATTCGAAACGCCGTTCACGTGTGGACGAAACAGCTGCGTTTTCAAAAATACCCCTGTAGGTGTGCAGGTAGTGTAAAAAAGTTAGTAGTTTATTTTCTTACTACCTGTAATTTATTGCAGATTACTTGTATTTACTTAATTGTTTACTAAAGGTGTGAAATAAACGGCAATGGAGCAAAATATGGGTGTGTGTGGTTGGAGGATGTGTTAGTGCGTGCGTGTGTGCGCGAGCGTGGGGGGGAGGAGGGCGCAAACAATTTTCTTGTAAAACAAAGGAGGGCCTAGCAAAAAAAGGTTTTGAGCTTGAAAATCTGTGTTTTGTATAATCACGCACGGCCTGACAGTGAACAGATACATGCATCAGGTCCTGTGTTGGGTCTTTGCTGTTTTGTTCCTTCTTCTTAAGGTCATGGCTTTCATGTTTGCCTGCTGTAGGTACAGCCCCTTCTTCTTTTGTCCTCCCACTTGTTCAGTTTCCTCAGTTTTTTAAGGGCACACTGAAGTTTGGCTAACAGCTCTTTGGGAATCATCTTATTGGGACAAAAATACTATTGTATGCCTGTCACACTGTGTTATCTTTGGCATTTTTCATAGATGTCTCTAAAGAAATTGGAACAAATTATGTGTTTTTGTGGGAAAGGATTTGTAATAAAATGTGTCAAAATGTAAAAGTGGTTCTTTTCTAAGTTGTCTGTATTGACTATACCAGTTCATCCCTTGAATTAGGTGCATTTTTAAAGCTTGAATGATTCGTAAGTCGATATTAAGAGGCTGAACAATTTTTTTTTAAAAAGAACATTCCTCTGAAGTCTTTCCTCTGAGAAAGACTTTCTAAAGGCCTGAAAAAAAGTTTCTCAAGACCACTTGAGAAAAAAATTAAAAATTCTCATCTCCAAAAGTTGATTCTGTTCATCTGGATGGAGCATTTTGTGGGAGAAACGTTTCATCACTCATCCAAGTGACTTCTTCAGTCTCAGCTGACTGCAGGTTCTCCAATATTCTAAACAGTAGATTTGCATAATGACCGAAACCAACCCACTGAAGGCTGGTTTTGTCACTACTCAGGGATGAAAATGCTTATGAGCCCCTGAAAGGAGACCCAGGAAGTGGATACAGGAAGAGGGTGATAGATTGTTTGAAGCAGTTAGAACAAGACAAGGCTATTGACCGGACCTCATACCACAGGCTGTACTCAGGGGAGTCTACACAAAGTCTGTATGGTTTACCGAAGATACATAAACAGGGTGCATCTTTAAGACCGATTGTCTGTATGATCAACTCCGTCACCTACAACATCTCCAAGTTTTTGGCTTCAATCCTCAACCCATTGGTAGGCAGCTCTGAACACCACGTCCAGAACACTTTGGATTTTGTTGAGAAGGTGAGAGATGTCATTATGGAGGCAGATGTAACCATGGTCTCGTACGACGTTACATCTCTCTTCACATGCATCCCGAGCACGGAAGCGTTGGAGGTAGTGCGTAAGAGATTACAGGATGACCCCAACCTCAACAACAGGACCACTCTCAGCATCGACCAAGTGTGTTTGCTTTTGGAACTGTGTCTTCATTCCACCTACTTCACATACAAGGGTCAGTTCTACAGGCAGAAACATGGGTGTGCCATTGGTTCCCCAGTTTCACCCATCGTGGCCAATTTGTACATGGAAGAAGTAGAAAAGAGGGCTTTGCTATCCTACCCTGGAACACCACCAAGCCACTGGTTCAGATATGTGGATGTCACCTGGGTGAAAATCAAGTCTCAGGACGTTCCACATTTCCCGGATAACATTATCTCGGTGGACCGACACATCACGTTCACCAGGGAGGATATGAAAAATGGCAAGTTAGCCTTCTTAGACTTTTCATTTTCATTTTAGAGATTTCCATCAGTAATGGGGGACATCTAAAAGCTGATGTGTAATGCAAACCTACGCATACGGGATCAGTATTTAAGGTTTGACTCTCATCATCCACTGGAGCACAAACTGGGTGTCATCAGGACGCTACAAGACAGAGTGAACACCATCCCCACTGACACAGAAGGAAGCAGAAGAACAGCACATCAAGAAAGCCCTGAGTAAATGTGGTTATCCCAGCTGGACTTTTGTCAAAGGTGGGGAGGTGCCAAAAGAAAGCTCCAGCCGATCCAGGAGAGAAGGACAACTGCTGCCTAAGCGAAAACCTGTAGTGATCCCGTATGTGTCAGGATTATCGGAGCAATTGAGACACATTTTTTCTCTCTGGCTTTTAAACCCCAAAACACGCTGCGATAAAAAATGGTCCACCCCAAGGATCGGGTCCCCCGACACAAACAGAGTAACATAGTGTACGCTGTTAAGTGCCAGGAGGATTGCCAGGATTTATACATCGGGGAAACCAAACAACCTCTGGCGAAGCAGATGGCACAACACAGAAGAGCTACCTCGTCAGGCCAGGACTCAGCAGTCTATTTACACCTACAGGCCAGTGGACACTCTTTCAAGGATGAGGATGTACACATCATGGACAGGGAAGAACGCTGGTTTAAGCATGGAGTAAAGGAGGCCATTTACGTGAAAAGGGAAAGACCATCTCTGAATCGAGGAGGGGGCCTAAGGGTACATCTTTCACCATCTTACAATACTGTGATTGCAGCCATTCCCCAACTCTCTGTGAATGGTACTCATTGATCAGTGGTCTTTGATCAGTGGTTGTTGATCAATGGTTGTTGATCAATGGTCATGAGAATTTGCATAATTAAGATTAATGAACTGACCTCTCAGCCCATTGTTCCTTCAGTGGGCTGGTTTCAGTCATTATGCAAATGTACTGTTTATAAGATTGGGGAAACCTGCAGTCAGCTGAGACTGAAGAAGTCACTTGGATGAGTGACGAAATGTTTCTCCCACAAAACGGTACGTCCAGATGAACAGAATCAACTTTTGGGGATTTACTTACCTGGATGATTGAGAATGCATCAAGAAGAAAAAGTCTCATATAACAAAATGAGGGGTGTCTCAAGACTTTTGCATATTAGTGTATCTAAGAAGTTTCATAGTTTGCGATTCACTGATGGAAACCACAAAATGACAAGCTTAGTGGGTTTTGTGATCAACTAAGCTTTATTTGTCATCATTTCTATTTTTAGGTGAAATTACTTGATAGTGGATCGATCACACCATTTTCCCCCAGGCTTACATGCTCCCTCTTAAATGCTATGAGTTGTCATAGTGGTATATTAATATGCTAACATTATTATCCCTTCTCTTAATAGCTTATCTAGTTCAGGGTCACATGGGGCTAAAGCATGAAAAGAACATCATATCCTGTTAAAAAGGTCAAAAAGAGCCTGAACCTTTCTGGTAAAAAAGCAAGAACAGACTTGCACAGGTCTGGATTAGATTAGATAAGGTTTGGACCGTTTTAATACAGTATCATCATTTTCTCTATTTTCAGATCAGTTACCAGAGTATTGAGTCATCAGATCCAGGTATTAATGTGCCAGGTCCTCGCCGTACAGTGTCCAAGCTGAGAAATGAGACCTACCACATGTTCTCCGGCCTCCATCCTGGAACCACCTACCTGGTGTCTGTCCGGGCCAGAACTGCCAAGGGCTTTGGCCAGACTGCACTCACTGAGATCACCACCAACATTTCTGGTGAGTCTCTGCACTGACTGCTGTGTGTGTGTCTACATGTGCGTAAGAGATTTTCTCTTGACTGGTATTTAATGATGAATTCAGATTTTCAGTGGCTGTGACAGGACAAGTCTAAAGAAAAAAAAAAACATGTTTTTTTTTTAATGATAGGAGACTATGTCATGATATGTAATTCCCTCCCTTTGAAGAACTTTGGTTGAATTGCACATTTAATTTTAAACTGTACAAATTATTTTCATTCTGTACACCTTTCAGAGGCACACTGGCTTAGTTTGATAGAATAACAGCAGCACAAATTATAGCCAAGTACAAATGTTCAGCTTGAATGGTTTGGTTGAAAACAGCTTTGTTCACATCACCGCGGCTTGCGTTTTCCATTCAAAGGACACGCAGCTGTTCAGAAATTAGACAAGCGGTGTTTGTCAGGGAAGAGGTTACCGCTATGGATCTCAAGATTCTGTTCTGTCTGTGGGGATTGCGAAACACTCTCCCCCTGATTGGTGTCTGCAGGCCATTTTCACTAATGGTGTTTACTCTGATGAAACATCACTTGCTATTGTTGTGTCTCCCTCATACAGCACGTGGGGGGTAAATGGAGTGTGTGGATGATTTGGATTCATTCAGGAATCCACACACAAAAGCAGTTAAAGAAAATAAAGCTTCCTCAAAAGGTCTGCAGTTATTGCTTTTTCCTTCTTTCTGGAGATGTATCTGTAGAAAATCTCCTGATGCAGGCTTTAATAATGTTTCAGGCTTCTTCTTGTTAAAATGACCTGATTATGTTAATCCGAACAGCAAAACAAAAGGACATTTTCTTCTGTCAAATTACATATTGAGTGCCTAAAAACAATTAACTGTGTGCCAAATCTAGAACTAAACAAGGCTGTTTAGCTAATGATGTTGACTTTTTGTGTGACAGCAGTGTATTTCAAGGTCTAGGTAGCAAGTCAGATAATTAGGTAGTATTTCTGAAGCAGCTTGAGGGCTGCAGCGGTTAGCGATGGGACCTCACGACAGATCATGGTCCAACAACAGGATGGTTAGAAATCTTCCAGAACAAACTGATCTATGCAGGATCTTTGTCCAGAGATGGAACACTGCACCCCCGCAGGTCCTGGCAGCACACAAAGTCTGAACTGGACATATTGTTTAGGTTATTAGAAAGTGCTTTAACTTCTATTTTTTTGTCCCCCTTATTTTTGCCACATTTTTCCACCTCTGCCAAGGAGAATATGTTTTTGGCAGTGTTTGCACATGTGCCATTCAAAGTTTTTGAAAGAATTCTGATAAAACTTTGTAGGGGTGTAGAGTGGGGTCATGTTAGCAATTCATTAAAATTTGGCTTGCATGCACCGAGGTCTTCAAGGTCAACTTAATGATTTATTGGTCAAAAACTGGCAAAAAAAACCCCTCATAACTTAACTATGATCCTTACAAGTGTGGTGTGTATAGTCAAAATAAAATACTGCATATAGATTTAAAATATGTCTCATTTACCTCTGACCTCTCCTTCAAGATCCTTCAAGTTGACCCCAAAATACGTTGTACGTAGAGATACGTAGAGAACGATGTGCCTCGTTAGCTGCCCAGTATGTAAAAGACAGCGAGCTGCCTTGGCACAGTTTTGCATTCTGAGTGTTTCTTCTTGAATTTGTTTCTGCACTTTTTATTACATTTGTGTTTCATAACTTATTTCAAACAAAAAAATGTAAAAGATTAATTTCCTTGACTGTGTCTTAACATTGACTGAAAACAGAGTAAAGCATAAGAGTTTGGATTGTTCAGCGAAGGAGTATAGCAACGAATTTTATGAAAGAGTCTTTGCAAAAAGTGGAAATTGTGACATTCGCTGTTGTACTGAATTTTTCTGCATACTATAGTTCATTGCAGTCCTTTTCCAGTTTGTTGCACTTACATTATGTGCATTCTAAATCCTACCAAATCCTACCCAAACGTGTCTTGCTTGATAAATAGTAAACTGACACAAGGAAATTATAAATAATGGCAAGACGTGCCATTATATTTACTGCACCTGTCTTAGTTTGCATCCAAATATCAAATCTAAATGTAACACTTCACTTTTACATGACTTTGTTGCAAGTTGACCCCAAAATATGTCATATCTTTAAAAAACAGTACTGTCAAGAGAACGCGAATGAATCCATATACACTCAAAATTAAGTTAAAAGGGGTTTCAGCAATGCAAATAACAAAGCCTGCTTTTTGTACTTTTTACTCCACTACAAACTCCTTAAAGTATTTTCTAAAAAAGAACAAAGAAAATAAAATGAAACTATACAAAATACAACACTATTCCTTTAAAGTCACTACTGCCCAGAGAGTGAGTTGCCTTGCCGAGGGTTGCGCTCTCTGAGTGCTTCTTGTTAACTTCAGAATTTGGGAAAGTCAAACATGTTTATGGTTGTTCTGAACAGCCTAATGCAGAGTTGAAAACCTGCTTTTAAGGGGACACATTACTGTTTAATTTTGGGGTTAAAGGCGCACATTTTCAGGAAGACTGAATGACTTTTGGATTGTCTAGTGTGGTATAGGTATCCCGTATTTGTGAAAAAGTCACTCTAGATCCAACCTTGAGCTATTGCAGTGCACTTTCAAATTTTGAATGTAACTCCTTTACATTCATACATTAAATACATTAAATATTATACATTAAAGTAATAGAATCAGTGCATTCAAGTAAAATATAAAAAAATGCTCATTGTTAAAGTTTTATTAATTTGTTTCTTTTATGGCAGTTTAATGGTTTACAGCAGTTTCTCTTTTTAAAGTTGTTGCTTCTTTTCCTTTTGATTTCTCCTCTGATTCAAGTGTGCTTGTGTCATGTCTATTTATTATTACTGTCTCCTAAAGCAGACAATGATATAACTTTATCCCTAGGCATGCAGAATATATTGAACATTTTGATTTTAGTCTGGTGTTTTCTAATGCCGAACAGGGAGATCGGTGGATTGTAAACGTTATTGTCTTAATAAAAATACCTTTTGGTTCTGCTGGATCTCGGTGCTTTTTATATTCCAGGAGAATTCTTTGACCCCCACACTGTATGTAATACAGCATCCATCTCTATTATCTGTACCTGTTCCATTCGGTTTAGAAAGTGGCTTATGTGGGCTTGCAGATGTCAGAGTGTACAATTAAATCTATAGTATCACATGCTCCCACCTGGCTGTGCTGTCAGGAGCTCTGGGCAGCCAGCTCCCGTTCCAGTTTAGTACCACACATGCAAGTGTAATGCTGTACTCGTTAGTTTTTTCATTATTCATTGGCTTTAACCACCTAACACACACTGGCTCAAACACTCCTGAGCACGACTGCATATAATGCAGACCTCAGATGTTTGTGTGCAAGCATGAGTGTGTGTTTTTGCGGATGACAGGTTACACAAGCAGGTTTTTACGACGGGCATTAATGCCTTGCCTCAGCAGAAACATTTTCCACTTCCATTACGGAACCTTTTTGTTTTGGCTTATCTGTTGTACCAGGATAACCATTTGCTTCACTACGTACTCCAATTAATTCACTCCCTGTAGTAAACAGAGATGGGAACACTCAACCCCTTTGTCCCCAGAGCTTTGCTGAGGTTGTGCAGCATTGAGATCTGTCCTAATTATATTATAAGAGCCTCTTGTTTTCTCTGTAGTTGGCTGCTGTTACTAGTCATCATCAGTCAATGGCACTGTGTGGGAGGTCTGCACACACTAGTACGCTGGGGACAAGTGCGGGTAATGAACAAAGATGGTACACTCTTATCTTTTAATGTAGGGGAGAAAACATTACTAAAATATTGAGCAGTGGAGCCACGTGTCTGTTGAATCTCCCAAATCTAAACAGAGTATATTTCATCTTTGCAAAAAGAGTACGGAAAATCATCCTGCTCTTTTTCTACATATGTTAGCCCTGTTTTGACACATATTTTTTTCCACTTTTCTTTCTGCCCTCAGCTCCGGTGTTTGACTATGAAGACATCCCTTCTCCACTGAGTGAGTCGGAGAGCACCATCACCGTGCTGCTGCGCCCAGCCCTGGGGAGAGGGGCTCCTGTCAGGTACAATGCATGCTTCACTCCTACACTGACATTCATTTGGTGCTCTTCCAGGCTCTGATATTTATAGCTGCAGTCAAAGCGAGCTCTGTGAAGCACTAGAAAATTGTTCTTGCATGAAGTCCCAGAAAGTGGGTCTTCACGGAAACATGATGATTTTGCAAAGTTCACAAAGCGTTCAAAATTAAATGCAAGCCATTAATATTAGGTTTCCTCATTAATGTTTGCCCAGTGGTCAAGGACATCGGAACGTTCTGATGTGTTGGCACAACAGCAAGAGGGAATAAAAAGTGGGCTGTTATTCGTTATTCCGTCCTGAAGCCTAATTCACCATTTCACCCATCTTTAGAATGACGCTCCATGTCAACCATTCGTATGCTGACTGTTAGACATTGTGTCACCATAATGGGCCCTTGCCACTGGTTCAATTTCAGTAAAACCTCAGGTTTTGAGAAAAAATTGAAGCACCAGGCTTTCAACTAGAAAAGAGCATCCAATCCTTCATGGAGTGCATTTCTCTGGGAGTGATATAACGGTGCAATAGAAAAATATTCATCACATGGTGAGGTTCTGTTAAAGCCAAAACGAAAGAATCTCGTGACAATATTGCTTCTTCATTGTGGCCATGAGTAGTAAAAACATTTTTTCATAACTGAAATTAATAATCAAACAAACACAGTTTGGTAAATGGTGACTGCTGATATACAATTTGGGACATATCTTTCAATTCAACTGTATTTATACAGCGCCAAATCACAACAACAGTCACCTCAATGTGCTTTATATTGTAAGGTAGACCCTACAATAATACATACAGAGAAAACCCCAACAATCATATGACCCCCTATGAGTAAGCACTTTGGTGACAAGGAGGGAGGAAAAACTCCCTTTTAACAGGAAGAAACCTCTGGCAGAACCAGGCTCAGGGAGGGGCGGCTATCTGCTAAAATTCATTAATTTTCCTGTCTGGAGTAAATGGTAAATGGACTGGTTTGTATATAGTGCTTTTCTACTCTTCTGAGCACTCAAAGCGCTTTACACAACTCGTGCATTCACCCATTCACACCCAGTCGTACAAGCACATTGTTCTAAGTAGCATTCACACACATTCACACTCTGATGGATGCATCGGAAAGCAATTTGGGGTTAATATCTTGCCCAAGAATATTTGGCATGCAGACTAGAGGAAGCCAGGAATCAAACCACCAACTTTCCGATCAGTAGATGACCTGCTCTACCACCTGAGCTACAGCCACCGTACTCCAATTTCATACGTTTGTACTATTTTCAATTATTTATTGTTTAGAAAATGTCAAATATGTTGATTTTGTTATGATTCACACTTTACACAGTAGCCAGACTTTTTTGGAACCAGTCACATGCTCATGCGCTTTCACTAGCTCATGAGCTACTCGAAGGATCTAGTTAGCACCTGTTAGCTAAAGCAACAGCAGCTAAAGTAATCCTTTTACTCTAAATAAACACTATACACAGGGAATAACATATTGCGTTTGGAGCCTTACAGACCTGCATATGATACCTACTTACCATGCAGTCTTTTTAAAGTTTAGCATGAGTTCTCTGGATGACTAATCATGCTACTTTGCATATAATTACTGCTTGTACTTTCTTTACTTTCACCTGGTAGGCTGATTTGGAAAGAGTTAACTGGCAGAGCGCGGATGAAAAACATAAAAAAAACATTGATGAAAATTGTTAAACAAAACATCACATAATTAAAAGTGGTGTTATTCAATAAATATACATATCCAATACAGATCAATTATAATAAAAAATAGCTGAAATTCAATAATAGCGAGTTTTTCTTGTATTTTGATATAATTTATGAATTTGGGTTTCAGTTGGGTGCCATCTTCAAATGAACACTGTAGTCCAAACAGTTTAATTAAAAAAAATAAATCATGAACACTGTAGATGGCATATTCAAATCTGTGTGTATATAAAGTTCAACATTAATGAGTTAAAAGCAACAATTTATTGGAGGTAAATTACAAAAAGTAAACAATGCCAATGAAATAATTAACAAAGAAACCAGAAATATTAAACAAGACAACTGAAAACAATGGCCACACATTACAGGATTTCAAAAGGAAACATAACATGAAGTAATATCAGGTAAAATTCAATCTATAAAAACTTGTTTTAATTTGGAATTTAAAGGTCACTGGCTCTGTGGGCCGGAATCTCCTCAGCCAGATCATTCCAAAGTTAATCCATTTTATGTATCGAAAACTTTGGAGTAATACTGGAGTAATATTACTTTTCTGACTGGATATATGATGATGATGCTACAATTTAAGGACAAGGGCAAAAAACACAGTGTGATCTGAATGGTATGTTCCTGGCATTATGACTATTGACAGCGATATTATATACTATTAGAATGATATTTAAATGATAGGTTTTTGGGGCACTAAGGTCCACATTGTCCTGTTTCAGTGCCTACCAGGTAGTGGTGGTGGAAGAGGATGGGTCCCGTCATGTGAAGAGGAGGGAGCTGGGTACCGTGGACTGTTTCCCTACTCCAAATTCCCACAACGAGGCTCAGGCCAAAGGGGCTTCACATTACTACACAGCTGAGCTGGCTCCCAGCAGTCTGCCGGAGGCCACGCCTTTCACAGTGGGTGATAATCACACCTACAATGGCTACTGGAACAGTCCTTTGGACCCAACCAAGAACTACCTCATCTACTTCCAGGCCACCAGCAACTTCAGAGGGGTAAGAACCATTACAATGTCTTTTTTTCTCTGCTACTCGGATACTATTTTGCAAAAAATATTCACTCACCTATCCAAATCATTGAATCCAGGTGTTTCAATCACTTCCATGGCCACATGTAGACTCCATCTACAAATATTTGTGAAAGAATGTGTTGCTTTCAGGAGCTCTGTGAATTCCTGCATGGTACAGTGATAGCCACCTGCGCAATAAGTCATGAAATTTCCTCGCTACCAAAGATTCCAGCCTGTTCTCACTCCCAGTGCGTAACATCCCAACGATTTGTCATGACCCACGGCATTCCTGAGAAACACGAAAGGTGACCTTCCTCGTTTTTATGCTGCGTGCCGGGTTATGGGTGAAATGTAGTAGAATGACAGTCCCGCGGTAATACATGTTCCAGCTAGAGCAGGGCGATATGACCAAAAATTATCATGATATGCATTTGAAAATTTGCAATAACGATATAACTGATGATATAATTGACACGAGACAAAATATTTTACAATTCCACAATTTTATTAGTGCAAAAAAAACCCATCAATGTATTTTTACTTAAACAAGTTTTATGTGCATTAAAGTTATATAAAAATGTAACAGTGCAAATTCCTCGCTGACAGTTTAACCAAAAGGCATTTCGAGTGGAAACTGGCCGACATATCCTCAGCATAACCATGTATAATATCCACAAAACTTAAAAAGAGGTGTTACACACACAATACAGTAATATTATGTTGAAGCACAGTACGTATCACTCCGCGAGACTCCTGCCTACGATAGCTGTAATGCTCCGACAATCCATCAAGCGGTGCGGGTTCGTAGCTTAGCAAAGTCGTACTAAAACATTTGACAGATTTTCGAGCGCCGTGTACGACATAAAATCATTTCGAGGTCAGTAAACACAACCAGAATTCATACATAAGGCACATGGGATTATAAGGGGCACTGTCGATTTTCAGAAAAATCAAAGGATTGATTTTAAGTGTGCCGTATTTTCCAAAAAACGCGGTAATAACGACAGCTCGCTAGCATGCTCTACAAAAAATAGTGCTTTGTTGTGTATCTGATGGACGAAAGCTAAACCAGTTCCACACCACTGAAGTTGCAGAATTTTTACAAACCAATTCTGGTTCATCCGTTTCCTTCAACGATCCGCTCTCGCCCTTCTCATTCTCTCCAAAGCGATTAAAGTAAAATGAATGAACATGTGTAGATTAATTCCAAACGGTTCTCATGTTTCCTCGTTTTTCCGATCTCGTCATTTAGGGACGTGTTGGGTGCCTGGAAGCGTAATATGTTGACAATTTGTCACCTACCGTAAAATATTACGCTTTGGGAGCAAGAACGTGTTGCAGCCCATTGAATATTCCACCGTCAACTGTTATTGGTATTGTAACAAAGAGCAAGTGATTAGGAACAACATCAACTCACAGCAGGGTCAGAGGATGCTGAGGAACATATTGAGTAGTCGCTATAGACTTCCAAACCTCACGTGGCCTTCAGATTAGCATAAGAACAGTGAGAGCAACATAGAGAGCTGCATCCAAGCCTTACATCACCAAGTGCAATGTAAAGCACTAGTGTAAAGCACACCAAAACTGGACTCTAGAGAAGTGGAGATGTTCTTGTCTATGCATCTCTATCTGGCAATCTGATGGATGAGTCTGGGTTTGGCTGTTGTCAGGCAAACAGTACTTGTCTCACAGCATTGTGCCAAGTCTAAAGTTTTCTGGAGGGGGGCTTATGGTGTGCGGTTGCTTTTTGAGAAGTTGGCCTCTGCCTTAATTAAAATTAAAAGAACTCTTGATAATTCTAGATACCAAGATATTTTAGACAATTTTAAGCTCCTGGCTTAGTGGGAGAAGTTTGGGAATGGCCGCTTCCTCCTGCAACGACCAGACCACAAAGCAAGGTCCATAAAGACATGGATGAGCGACTCCAGTGTGGAAGAACTTGACTGGCCTTAAATCCTGACCTCAACCTAAAATAACACTTTTGGGATGAATTAGTGTGGAGACTGCAAGACAGGCCTTCTTGTCCAATATCACAAATATTTCTCTGGAAGAGAGGTCAAAAATTCCCATAATCATGCTCTTAAACCTTGTGGAAAGCCTTTCCAGAAGAGTTGAAGCTGATATAGCTGCAAAGGGTGGGCCATGATCACATTAAACCCAATGGATCAAGAATTGAATGCACTCAAGTTTATATGTGTGTGCAGGCAGATGAACAAATACTTTTGGAAATATAGTGCATAAAGCAAGGATTGGACTAAAACTGAATGAAAAGCAGACAGTGTTGAAAGGAAAATTTGAAAGATATTCAGAAAGACTAGAAAACTATTGCTCAAAACTACTTTAAAAATGTAAATAAAGTTTGGAAGCAGAATATAAAGAGGGGTGACTCAAGAATTTGGCACATTACTGTATGATCTGCCTTTTAGAAAGCCTAAATTAGCCCCTATTTTTAGACTTTTTAATCGTACATTATTTGTCATTGAAAATGGAAAGGCAAACCTTTTTCTACCTAAAACACTTAAAGACATTACATGAGCAAAGTGGCTGAATTTTTTTACAAGATAATTACTTGTGGAATAGAGTTTGCACCTTTTATTTTCATTAGTAATCTTTCAGTTGCCAGATTGCCTCATATTTAAGCTCTTTAAAAGTAAATTTTGTGTGGGGAAAAAAAGTCAAACACTCTCCCCCAGACTTAAAGTGATCGGAAAAGAAACTCCTCAAGCTATTGAAAAAATGACTGAAGCATTAACAAGGAAAGTGCTGGACAGCAGCCACAGAAACACTGAAAGCAAATGCTCTTTAAATCATTAGGCACATATGGCTGTTATGCATGCCTACCTGTCTCCACCATCTCAGCTATACACTTGTCCAGCTGTCTCAGTCCTTACAGGATGCAACCAGTGTTTGTCTAATTGGGTGGACCTCAAGAGCTTAAAAGAATAAATGAATACAGTCAGTGTCTGGTCCTAGTGAAAAACAAGATGTTGCCTGTCCAAGTGAAATCACTGATGTCAACAGTTAGCTTCTCTCATTGTGACCTGGCATTTGAGATGATTCTGTCTCTAAAATCAATCGAAAGCGTCTTTTGGCGCAGCAGCTTTTAGAAATCCGAATATTATAATTCATCTTTGCACTTTTCTTTTTTGTCCTGGAAAAAAAAAAAAAATCTCAAGTCTGTTTTCTAAATTGTAGCTGTGTTTCATGAGCGATGGGCAGCTCCGAGAGAAAGAGGGAAAAAACCTAATTATTTCGACAATTACTCTGGATAAATTAGATGTACGGGGCATACTGTGGACCATGAGCTGCCACTGAATTGAAACCGTAATTGCTTTGGCAGATATGCTGTCAGTGGGGCTTGAAAGACGCATGACTGGTGTTGCCAGTTTATTGTGAAACACATAACCAGGAAACAAACACACTTTTCCAAGTGTTTTTTTTCCCCGTCTGTTATTTTTGTAGGGGCCACTTTAGAAAAATCTTGATTACTGCCAAAATATCTGTGAATTGAAACATGAAAACATCAGCATGCTGAGATCTCGGAATAGAATAGAGTAGAATAGAATAGAATAGAATAGCCATTTATGGTCATGTACAACGAAATCTCCCCCTGTTAAATGTGTTTATGTGGGGTTACGTGTCACTTATGCTGATATTTATATGGACAGATGTAGCCTTCTGGCTTAATCTGGCATATTTACATGGATATATGTTAACTAATATGTCCCTTTTAAATAAATACATTTAAAAAATTCAAAAAATAGCTAGCATTGCTAAGCTAAAGGATGTATTTCTTTTTACATTTTTATTATCACTTTTGATCACTTCAGCAAATATTATTGCACAAAAGAAAGGTTGGGAGCCTTTCTTTTCTAGACGGTGCTGACTTCAGCTTCTTGGTTAAATGTCAACTATACGTGTCTCCAGTTTATGCAAGCTATTACTCATTAGCTCCATATGTAACTTGCCTGCTAACCAGTCTGTTCCAAAAGTCATGCAGTGTCAAGGAACCTCTGTGACGCCACTCTTTGACTGCCATCATTTTGTTATTGCAGTTTTATTAATTATGCTGCTAAAACTGAAACAATCCTCTATTTTATTCTTGATTTTAACACATTATTAAGCACTACTAATAAGTCATATGAGAGTTATTATCCACAGTAAACAAGCCGTGGGAGCTTGTAACTAATATAATTTTCTTTCAGCCGTTAAAGCCTTTAGCACCTTTATGCTTATTTTTTGGGTTTTAGGATCAACATTCAGCACCATGTGTTTAGCATCAGGCATCTGTTTTCAGTTAAGAAGTTTTAATAAATTTATAAAGAGATTATAAAAATTAATGCATTAATAAATAAATCTGTGTGCAAAGTTCGAATGTTATAGAAAACAAAAGTAGCAACTATCCTATGAACACAGGAAAGCATATAATGGCTAAAGAAACAAATCGAGAACTAAATGGAGAGTAGATATTGAGATATATCAGGCTAAAACTGGATGGATTTATTTGCTTTTAATCTCAGAGTAGGTTAAGATTGGACTTAACCTATGCAGATTAAGATATGCAGGAGGCCAACGCCAGCATCAATGTATAAATGCATATACAGAGTCTGCATTGCTCTCCTATTACACCACAAGACCACCAGCTGACACTGAGTTTAGTATGCTCCAGAGTTTTCTTTACGTTAATGATATGTTATTAATAACATGGCTAACTTGGCAGAATACTTGCTACTATACTTGTATCTTGCAAGTCAGATGCATGTTTTTTGTCCGCTAAGTATGAAGAAAAAGTGTTAGGGTCAGGGTCATTGCACATGATGACTTAGAGCTCATATCAATCACTTACTTTGCTTGCATGTTGTTTGCATTTTTGTTTCAGAAGACCTACATCCCATCTTGACAGAGGATAGGCTAGCTCATGACATACTACCTTTCGCTGCTTTAATAACCTCTGGGAGGAAGTAAATATAACTTATCTGTCACTATAAAAGATGGAAGAAGATGAGAATCCACTTGAAACAAATTTCCAATTATAAAAGGCAATTTGGCAAACGTTTTAGGTGAAAGGGTCAGAATCCAATCTTAGAGCACAGATTAGCATAATTGCCCATAAAGGCTAATTTAGCTTCCTTAAATCTTAATTTGGAAACTTGCCCCTCTGTCTGTGGGACAGAGATGGCTGTTTTGGGAAGGAGTGGCTTCGCATTGTGAAGGGGAGCAGAGGTTGCGCACATCACAGGGAGCTGTCATGCACTTGGAAATTTCAATTATTTTCTCCACACAGCAGTGGTTTGGGCTGCATGTGTTTTACATTTTACACAAGGTGGTTGTTTTTAACAGAATGACTCATAATTAAGAAGCAATGTGATGTCTGTGAGTGTGTGTCTTTATGATTCACTCAGTTTTTTCTTCATCCACAGGAGACCAGAATAAACTGCATTCGGATTGCTCGCAAAGGTAAAACTTACATTTTCACACCAAATAAGCTATAATATCACACATTAGTTATCACTTCAGAATTACTTAAATACAGAAATAACTATTTACAGCCATAAATGCTGTTTGATATATTCCATGACATACATGGTCCCAGTGGTTGACCTCTAAAGACTTTGGTGAGCCTCTGGCTCTTTCTATGACAGACATCCGTGGTTCCTGGAGATAGATAATAAGTGCATGTAGCCACTTTAAGGCCACCCATATGTTACACAGCAGTGGCTATATACTCACTTCCCATTTCACCAGCACATCATATTCATCAGCTGCACATCAATGACTTTAATCTTCTGTTCTGCCACATCCCAAAGATGCTCTATTCAATTGAGATCTGGTGTTTGTGGAGGCCACTAGAGTCAGTGTTCGGTAAGTTACTTTAAAATAGTAACTTAGTTACATTACTAGTTACTTCTATCAAAAGTAACTCAGTTACTTCAAGTTACTCGTTACTTTCAAAGTAACTAGTTACTAGGGAAAGTAACTTTGGTTTTACTCAGAATTCTCTTGTTAATGTGTTGCTTCCATAACTTTGCCAGTCTTCTAGCTTGCTTACTTGCCACAAGTGCACTGTGCCACCTACCAATAGAAAGGAAAAGATAATGTGCATATTTCCACGAGAGAAATCCCACGCCTGGACCGTCATTGACTGCTGCCATGATACTAGCCTACGTCACAGCGTCATGTGCGCCTTTTACATCCAACACAAAAACTGCAGTCGTGGTGCTTTCGATTGTACTCAGAACTCGGAAATTCTTCTGAATAGGAAGATGTAGGTAACACCAGACTGCAGATGAGCTGCATACAGGGCTGGACGGGGACAAAAAATTGGCCCGGGCATTTTGACTAGAGACCGGCCCGCCATTATAGGAAAAATCATAAAGCCTTGAATGAAAACAAACGCTGTTGTGACAGTGATGTACACTGTTTTGATGGTACATATGCATCAATCTATCAATCGTTTGTAGTAAGATTCAGATAATTATTTTTTAAAAGCTAGACATTTTAAATGAGAATAAGAAAGAAAAGTATTTCTTTGTGCCCACCTCTCCCTGTTAATGCCCTACCTGGCCCCCCTGGCAAAACTTTGCTAGATCCGCCCCTGCACAGTTACCAGCTGTCAGCTACCTAAAAAGGATCCTGGGGTTATCTGTTTCTCAGAATCAGTTCATAACTTCCCTTCAACTCATTCATGTCACCTAAAAGGTAAACCTGTTTCTCCATCACCTGTTCAGCTCTGATTCAGTAAGGACATCTCCTGGTTTCATCTTCATGTTTCCCTCTCACCAGATAACCAAACCGACATCATGACCAGCAGCTATTTTGCAGCTGTGGCTCCAGCAAACATCAGCTGATACTAGAAATTAATATTAAATAAGTTCTAACAACAGCTGATCAAGCTTAAACGTGCTGCTGTTGTTTAACGCGACATCGGCTGGTTTCCTCTTTCTGGCGCAAAGTGACCGATAAACAAACAAGAGAGCCGATCAGCTGATCATTGATCAGTTTTCATGATTGAAGTAGAAACGGGAGAGGGAGGGGGGAGAATGAAAGAAGAAGAGGCAGCTGTGCAGCAAACACAGAATAACTCCAGCTTTGTGCCTTTTTCATTGTAGCTGAATTACGGGACAAACTGTTCCTTTTCGCCTCAATAAGAAACGCGTAATATTTTCTCTGGAATACCAGACGGGACGGTTGGCAACTCTAATAACTTATGAACAAAATAAAGTTCAACATCATTAACTTCATAGCACCCACCCAGCTGTATAGAAACTCCGTCATGCTAGCTAGTACGCAGTACGGAAAAAGTCAGAATAACGAAAATAAACTCCACCTAAACTTGGTTTATATCTGACCCAGATAGCCTGCAGGTCATAACTTCTTACCTGAAGTTCAGTTCACACTCGGACCGGCGGCTGCCTCGGGTCTCTTTTCCTTCTGCGTCCCCTTTCTCTCATCCACCTGCTGGCCTCCACCACTTGCTAATGTTACTGAATCTGTGGAAGCTCCGCGATAGCCACCACACGAAGTAACGAGTAACGACCCTATCTAAATCCCAGTAACGACTAACGCGTTCCTGATTTTGGCATAATAACTAGTTACCGTGCTCGTTACCACAATAATAACGTAGTTACTGTAACGCGTTACTTAATAACGCGTTAGTCCCAACACTGACTAGAGTACAGATAAGCGCAACTAATTGTCATGTCACCCCAACCGGTCGCAGCAGATAGCCGCCCCTCCCTGAGCCTGGTTCTGCCGGAGGTTTCTTCCTTTTAAAAGGGAGTTTTTCCTTCCCACTGTCACCAAAGTGCTTGCTCATAGGGGGTCATATGATTGTTGTTTTTCTCTGTATGTATTGTTGTAGGGTCTACCTTACAATATAAAGTGCCTTGAGTGACTGTTGTGCTTTGGCGCTGTATGAATATAATTGAGCTGAATGTTCAAGAAACCAGTATGAGATGATTAAAGCTTTGTGACTTACCATGTCATGCTGTTGGAAGCAGCCATTAGAAGATGGGTACACTGTGGTGATAAAGAGATGGACATCACTTGCAGTTCAGTTTAAGGTTATTTACAAATCAATTAAAATGTAATTTCAAGCTGTCCAATAATTCCAAATATCAGATAAAACACCTAAAAATACAAATGTATCATTTCAAACATCATTATAATACTGTACGTTCTCAAAAATGTCCTAAAATTAGTTTAAAGATCTTACAGTATAATAATACCAATCAAGACACTGACACATGGAAATCGTATTCTGAATAAATTGGAAAGTATACTTTACATGTGACACTATAGTAGATTTTGAAAATGCCAGTTCCTGTTCAGCTGTTCCTGAAGACAGAGAAAGATTTTTTTAATGAGCTCATTCTAGACGTGGACCTCTACAGGTCACAATAAAACTTGTACATATGAGTTTGTTTCTTTCCCTCAAGAAATGTTTTCCCTCTTATTTATGTGTGAAACGAATTGACAAATAATTTAGGACAAGATCTCAAAGTTTGCCTTGGGTACTACATTATATATTACATAGGAATTGTTGCTGACCACCCCCTAAAATTTGCTGGCCCCTCCATTGAATCAATCAGTCACTTTAAAGAAACATTATTATTGATTTCAAAATCTTATTTGGTTGTCATGTGTACCTGTTTTCAGTGATATCAATTTTAATATCAGGAAATTAACTAGTCATATCATTCTTTTCTTTCTCTCTTTTTTGTCATATTTTTCAAGTAATCTATATTTGACAGCAAAATAGCAAAATAGTAAAATAAAATGGGAAATTCTGTTTTTGGTGTGCCACCATTTTTAGTGGCCTCTAAATGAAAAAAATTCTGCACCCGTGCAGACACCAAGAGTCATCAGATTAGGCAACGTTTTTGCAATCTTCTCTTGCCCAAATTTCGTGAGCCAAATTGCAGCAACACCCCGTACAGTCTGCTGCTGTATTGACCAGCTTCAGGGTTTGGCTTGCTATGCACTCAGGTGCTTTTTTTTTTTTTACCTTGGTTATAATGAGCGGCTATTTGAGTTACTGTTGCTTTCCTATCTGCTCAAAGCAGTATGGCCATTGTCCTTGTCTCCTCCTAGAGAATTGCTGCTCACTGGATACGTTCTCTTTCATGGACCTTTCTCTATAAATCTATAAAAATGTGTGGCAAAAAATTCCAGTAGATCAGTAATATCTAGTGTGATTGCTGATCTAGTGGTCTAATAGACAGAGTGGTCCACAACATTCAAGCCACTGTGTCTGGTGTCATGCTGCATACATTCAGATTCACTTAAATCGCTTTTCTTCCCCACCATGATCGTGATCATGTATACATGCCTGAACATGTTGATTTGCTGTCTTATAATTGGCTGATATTTGTGTCAACGAGCAGTTGTACCTATTTGTATTGAAGAATTCAGCAAATCATCTGAAAACCTTTTTTTTCTACTTCAGTGTGTCAGCTTTTGTTCAAACTTATATCAAGTTGAAGCAAAACCATGTAAAGGAAAATCTAAATTTACAGTTGTCAGCTTATTAATATTTTCAGATACACTATTTATGTATTTATGTTGCACTTTATTTGCTCATACATGCACAGTTATTTGTGGAATCCATCATTATGACTATAAGCAGTAAAAGTTATATCAGAAGCAGTTTATATAAACATTAGCACCACCACTGAGGGGACTCAGAGGGTGCCAGTCATCTTTTTCTTGTCACCATAATGTTGAATAAGTCAAAGTAAATCTCTAGGTAAACGTAACCACTACTACCACTACATCCTTTGTGCTTCAGTGGTGCAGGGTGCATGTCAGGGAGTTTGTCAGTTGTTCTGGATCAGGCTTAGGATATTTGACACGGCCTTAGTGTTGCTTTGGGTGTTGCAGGGAGGAAGCTCTCTTGCCAATCTGCCCACAGCCCCGAGACAGTAGAGAAAAGGTGAAAGCAAACATGCATCACTGTTCTCACTCAGTACCTCTTGAATCACTGACACTGACATTTTGGCAACCTCCCCTCTCCTTGGGCTTTGATGGCTTTGAAATCCACAGTGCAACAAGGTTCCCTCCCCCCACCGCCCCTTGTGCCTGAGAGAGGAAGCGACCAGGAGTGTTTGCTTGACAGGCAGACACTGATAGAAGCCTTTCAGTTCAAACAATCAGGGGATGGGAGAGATACAGCAGGTGAAATTAACTTTTTCCAGCCTTCTTCTCTGCTGAATTATGCTTCAAGTTAGTAATGCTCTAGAGAACGGTGGCAGTTAAATTGCATTATCTTCCCTGTGAACTCTTTCATATGAGAAGTGACATTAAGCCATCAAAGAATTCTGCCATACTATTGTCTGCCAGCTTGCCACTTAAGCAGAAGAGGTGGGTTGGAGGCATATTTTGTACTGTATTTGTGCATATGGTAGAGAACCTGCTGATATTACTAAACCTCTCTTGGAGGTCCCTATAAGACCATTTCTGCAGGTTCTTATGTCACCAAGACACCAATTATAGGGTGTGTTTTTTTTTTTTTTTTTACTTCCTGGTGTTTTGGTGCTTTTCTCTTCTTTTTTTGTCCCCAGAAATATTCCATTGGCCAACTGTGCAGAACAATAACATTTTCATTAAACATCAAGTTGTCTCAAGAAGACACCTTATTCTGTGACAAGAGGAGGTGTTTATTCACCTCAGCTCAGCCACAAGAAAGGCGTGAATCTTACATTTAGCTTTTGAGATTTCTGCTTAAAATCGGTTTGACAGCTGAATGGAATCACATCACACCATCAATTCTTAAATAACTTTTTTTCTTATTTACCGCAGGTATCGAGGGACGCAGATCTTTTTTTAAAAACAACTTCTTCTTTTTTTTATCTGGCAGCTTCAAGTAATATGTGACCAGGAAAGTGTGTATTTTGTCACATGAGGGTCTCTGATCTGCTCCTTTTTTAAGCTGCTGCTGATGTTGTTTTGCTGTTAATGCAGAGTCGACACTTCCTACATCTCCTGATGAAATCTGCTTTAGCATTCAGTCTAATAACATTTGTCATTCTTCTGCTCTGGCTTCTTATTGGCTAACGTATTCCAATTTGTTCTATGCTGAATTTTCTTCCAGTCTGTATTAAGGCAATGCAGTGTGTTGACACTATGCATAAGTGCTTTTCGTTCCCTCTCTGAGTTTATCTCCTGGAGATAAAAGTTCTTACTTACTGGTTGCGGTTCATTTTGCAATTATGTTTTTTCCCACTAATCGGAAGGTACTGTTGTACTGTTGTGATGTTTTCTAGTTACTGCCTCCAAGGGTTATGTTTTAGGTAGTGTCAGTGTCATTCTGTCTGTCTTCAGAAAGTTTTAGTTGAATTCTGATAAAAATTTGTAGGCTGTAGAGTGGAGTCATGGTAACAATCCATTTAAATTTGCCTTATATTCTTACAAGTGTGGTGGTTATTGTCAACATATAGAAAGTGCAGTATAAAGATTTTAAACATCATGTCACATCTGACCTTTGACCTCTCCTTTAAGGTCAACAGATTGATCTTAAGATATGCTATATAAAGATTTTTTTTCCTTAATGCCATTGTTTTTATTGGCAACATATGGAGAATGGTATATGGAGATCTTAAATATCAAGTTACTTTGGGCCTCTGACATCCTCTTTAGGGTCAAATGAGGAAAATAAATTGATAAACTGTCTCTTATCTTTAACACAACGCTTAAAGTTCTACTGCCTGTCTTTGTATTGGCAGCATTTAGGAAAGGATAATGGTATATGAGGATTCTAAATATCACGTTATAGTTTGTCACATTTGACCTCTAAACTCAATTTCCTATTTCACATCCTTCCTTTCAAATTGATCCCAGAATACGTTATATCTTAAAGAAAGTATTGTCATGACACAGAGAATGATGTGCCTCGTTAGCTGCCCAGTATGTTAACGGGAGTGAGCTGCCTTGGCACAGGTTTGCACTCTGAGTGCTACTTCTTAAATTTGTTTCTGCACTTTTTGTTACATTTTTGTTTCATAACTTATTTCAGACAAATAATGTAAGTTACAAAAGATTAATTTCCTTGACTTTGTCTTAACATTGACTGAAAACAGAGCAAAGCACAAGAGTTTGGATAGTTCAGCGAAGGAGGATAGCAACGAATTTTATGAAAGAGTCTTTGCAAAAAGTGGAGACTGTGACATTTGCTGTTGTACTGAATTTACCTGCACGCTATAGTCCATTGCAGTCTTTTTCCAGTTTGTTGGATTTATATTATGTGCATACTAAATCCTAGCCAAATGCGTCCTGCCTGATAAATGGTAAACCGACACAAGGAAATTATAAATGATGGCAAGACGTGCCATTTACTGCACCCATGGTTTCCTGTTGATGACCACTGGCATGAATTCAACCATTCTAGCCATTTTCTAAATATGCCTCTAAAGACAGAATGACTCACCCAGTGTGATTTGCGTGATTATGGCAAGTCTGTCAGGCTGCTGTATTCTCTGCCAGGAGCTATAGTCACCACCAATCCACAGCTTATCAAGCCAAACTCAGCATCCTGCCTCACTGCAAACACCCCCACCGCACTCCACACACGCATACACACAAGTCTTTTCGGTAGAAGGCACTAACTTCAATTTGAAACATCTTTGCTTTGTTGAGCCTTTATCCTGCTCTGCCAAGCACGCTGAGACAGGCTCAGGACCCCGTGATGATTACATTTCTCTGTATTTTCTCTCATTCCCAACTCTATTTGTTTTCTCATCAGCAAGAGGTGGCTTGTTAATAATGTCACGAGTGCAATAATACTTCTTCAATTCATTGATAGTTAATAACAATATTTCACCTTTTGATAAAACACCACAGGGAGCTCTGCTGATTCATGGAGAGAGAAGAATTCCGCTCTGTTGTCTAGCTCAGATGGCAGCACAGACAGACATGTGAATGTGACATATGGGTTGGAAGGAAATAGCAGCCTGATTGAGAGCTTGCATCAGCTCAGTGAGATAACCGACCCCGCATCCTTTCTCCCAAGCCAAGTATGTTTAGCTTCTCTTTGTAGAGAAGCTGAGTATTCACGACACTGATGTCAGCGCATGAGAACGCTGTTCAAGCCTTTCCAAATATCTTCTAGTAAGGGCTTTATTTTTGGGCAGCCTCTAGCGATTAAGTACAACAAGTCATTTTAATGATGAGACACTGGCTTGCTTGTTTACGACCATGCACGTTAGCCCGAGACAGTCTTGCATAACTTTGAACTTCCCTCAATACTCAGCTTTGCTTATATCAGCCTTTCGAATAGTTTCTTTAATCTTTCTAGCATGGCCATAATGTTTGAATGCATAACTGAACATTATATGAATTAGTTCATATTGGGCCATCTTTGAAGCATTTAATGCAGATTCTTTGAAGCTGTTCTCAGCAGGCTGCTCAACCCAAATTAATCTGAAATGCATACAATTAGGATAGGATGCCATATCAGGTAAATCTTGCTTTGCATTTCCCTCTAGCAATCCTCCATAATTAGATGATTTTTTTTTTAATGTGAAACACTACCCCAGTCATTAATCTAGATTCAATAAAGAGTGACGACTTTGTTTACTCAAATGTACTCTTTCACCTATAGAAGACGTACGGTTGAATTTTAAATCAAACAATGGCACAAAAAATGTGTCAACTCAAGTTAATTGCAGGGGAGGGAATATTATCCGTATGTGATGTTTTTCAGAAGCTGTCGAGTGAGAAAGACCCTAAGGAATCCATCTCTCTGGTTACCTGTCATTTGAATTTTCTGAGCGTCATATTTGATAGCATAATGTTAAGAGATATATTCTAAAACACTTCTTCAGTAGAGAATCAGAGAAGAGAAACACACAGATTTTCTTGCTAGCAAGGGCAGCCTCCAGAACTCACACTCCAAGAGTGAGGCTCAGAGACTAAGCACTGAGGACTGCCCTGGTCCTTTATTTATACACTTCAGTGAGCGTTTGTTCCTTACATTGGAATGTGGAGGTGTACATGTGTGTGTGTGTGTGTGTGTGTGTGGGAAGAGTGTGACCCCATAGATGACTTCCCTAAACCTGCTGGTCTGGAAAATCCAACAGTTCATCTATATGTAAAAAAGGCACTTAGACTAAAACTGACATAGCTACGTTAATCCTACCGTAAAACAATAAGACAAGGTACAACCTTTCCCATGCTCCTAGGATGTGGGGGTGAACGCCAGAACACCCTGGAATGTTACAGACCTCCTGGGATGAGACATTCTTTCAATATGCCACCAACTATATACTTCTAAACACAAATGATTACATGCAGTATTCTACCATCTTCAAACTTATATCATTAAAAGATTATACTGACTACTAAGTACAATTTTCCATTGACACATGACATTTTCAAGAACAACTCCATCACCCTAACTAATACACAGAAAAGAGAAAGCTTTTATAAAGATATGGAGCAAAAAGATCAACAGCAACATTAAGTGCACGATCGCTTCTTATGTCAGCACACCAGGACGCAGATGAGTTATATTTACCAGGAGGTGCAGCGCATGCACTCGAAGATTATTACCTGTTTTGTCACAACGTCAAAACAGGGAAATACAAATAAATGGACCTCCACAGTATGTCCTCCTTTTCCACCTCTGAAGGATTAATGTTATCTTGTAAAATGTTATCTTTTCAAAATCCAAGAAAAAAATTAAAAAGTTAAAAATCTAATATTTCCATCTCATGAACAGAAATCTGCTACTCCACGACTTTAGCTATACAACGTCATGTACCACACACCTTCATTTCCCATCCCTCCCTCACTCTGTGTCGTCATAACTCCTCCACCACATCAACATCTACCTGTAGGCTCTGCGAGATACTTTACTTATCACTTCCAGATTTGTAGCAAATTTGAGCTCAGAGCCAGAACAGTCCACTCCATCCTTCTGCTGTTATAAATCAGTCATTTCAAGCTTGAGTTGTATGAGTAAATCATCTTTTCTTGGTCATTGCGGTGAGTCAACATTTACATTCTGTTTGTGATAATAATCCTGTGGTGTGCCAAAAATCAATACAAGATTCCAGCAGATTGAGAAAGTCAATTGTGTTTACGGTTTTGTTTGCTTATGGTAATGATCCAAAATCGATCATTTATTGACACTGAATCACTAACTGTTGCGCCTAGAGTTTGCATTTAGAAATGAATAATTATTGATAGTGGAGGCTGTCTTTGTAAATTTCTCGCTTCCTCACCTGTCCATCATGGCTAATTTGCAGCTGCTTGTAAGGATTCGAAGAGGGCTCTGGAGGTATCCCAGCATGCTGAGGACATGGGTCTGATCCTTGGAGCCTGCGCCGGCGGCCTCGTGGTCCTCATTCTACTGCTGGGGGCCATCGTCATTATCGTCAAGAAGGGGTGAGTGGCTGCGAAAATGTTTGTGTGCCGGCCAGCCGACATGAGATGGGTTAGAGCTTTTCACGGTTAAACATTTATGGTTTGAAGTCTTATTGTTCCTGCATAGGCCATCCAGAGGAGTAAATTTATCTCTATCCCACTTGGCAGCTAGGGTCTATTGAGGAAAGCATTTGGCAGTGAGAGTGAATTACAACCAGAGTTAGTGGAATGGTAGAGCATTAATCCTAAACTCTCCCACTGCTGCCTCAGCCGAGCTTTTGTGTTTCTCATCTCATCTTTTAATTTCAAGGTCTGCGTGTTGGCTGAACACATTCAAATGCAGCCTGTTCGCACTGGAATCGCTGGCTGCTTTCCACCTGCAAATTACCTCTGTCGTCGATCGCACCTGCAGTGTATTCTTCCTTTGCTCGCTGGGCAATAGTGGAACACTCATCTGAGTGTGAAATATTTCATCAAGGGGCATGTTATTCCATTGCCCACTCAATTACATGAGGCAAGCAGCTGTGAGGTGCCAGTGGATGGGCTAGTAATTGGTTAGGAAGGTTGTTTTTTTTGCTTTTTTTTGTTGAGGCAGTGGGTAGGGGTGGGCTCCTCAGCCCTGAGGAATTTTTTTTGCTGTGAATAGAGGGAGAATGAATGGGGATGTCTGGAGGAAGGCGGTGACTGATAAGATTCACTGGGCCAATCTAGCCACCACAATAGAAACTAGACAGCCGTACGGGTGCAATGGGAGCAGACCTGTTTATATTTAGGCACACGATATTATCTCTCTGCATGTACAAAGAGAGACTGTATACATTAATGTTTTCAGTTATCATTTGGAATATCAGAGATCCCTGCATAGTGGCATATTCAGGAGAGTGCTGGTTAAATGCAGACAGGAGTCAAAAACAAAGGATGTGCTTGCTGCATGCCACATTTCAGCTTTAAACCAACTTTAAACTTTGTGATATTAATGGGAACACTTGCGAAGTGAAGGTGGAGGAGACAACAGCTCATTATGTTTAATCAGGCTCACTCAAAGCTAATGAACCTAAGAGCAAAATAAACAAGTGTTAAAAAAAATGAATCCATCATTTAA
Organism: Neolamprologus multifasciatus; assembly: GCF_963576455.1. Taxonomy (NCBI): domain Eukaryota; kingdom Metazoa; phylum Chordata; class Actinopteri; order Cichliformes; family Cichlidae; genus Neolamprologus; species Neolamprologus multifasciatus. The sequence continues at coordinate 25,984,539 of NC_140459.1, forward strand.
GGATGAAATCAACTTAAATATTAAGCTAAAATATATGAAAAATGGAAAAGTCTTGATAGATTTAGATGCCACAGTCAGGTAGATTCGATTCGATTAGATTAGATATTTTTTGAGCATACAATTTAAAATACCGCTTTTTTATTAATTGCTTTTTATATCTCATAGATTAAGTCAGTTGTTTTTGGATAGTTGTGATTCTTCTTATTGTAACTTCATGAAAAATGAGTCAAATTTTATATTTTGTTTTTCGCAACACTACTTAACTGTTAGATCAGTTTCACATGAACTAAAACAAATCAATCAAATCAACAATCTAACACAGGAAGCGAAACTGAACATGATGGACACTGAACAGGAGATTATCAAAGTAAAACAGGAAGTACAGGGAGCACACACACTGAGACGCAGACTGATAGAACCCAGGGAACAGAGGGAGGAAAGAGAGAGTGAGGGACAAAAGGGACAAATGACGAGAAAGGGTGAGAAAAACCAGACACACCCACACAGACATGATTGGACAATCATAAAGACCTAGCTGGGGGAAGGCTGAGGGAAGGACACCGAGACATGAATGGAACCAAATAACAACCAAGACATCCTGAACTAGAAACACTGAATAAAGTCAAGGGTGTAAGCAAACTAAACTAGGAAATATAAAATACACAGAGAACATAACGAATAAATAAGACTCCAAAAACACAAAGTAAACCCAAAGCACTGGGTCAACAACCAAGGAACCCTAACACAGTCTGCTTATAAACACAACACAGACCCGCAAAGGAAATCCAGTGATTAACAAAGCAGTGACGGAATACAGATCTTTTTAAAGCTAGCTTTGTTGATTTTTAAAATGTGATATGATTAATCTTTCCTTTAGAAAAAAAAACCCTTTTAGTTCCCTAAAATGTAATACATAAGGCACCTTCAATGTATTTAATAAGATTAATCCAAATGAAAGATGCACACACACCTCTATACTATCAATTTTATTTATGATGCTTTTGTTCTTAGACCTCCATTAGTTGAAATTTTTAAAAATCTTTTGTTGGTCCCAATGTGAGTTGTGTTATGAGGTGAGCCTGTCTTCTGCCTCACGATGGCCAGCCAGGAACATTCCAACACACTGAGCATCTTCATTTATCTTTCTGATGTCCATCTTGATAAACCATCGTCACCTCTCTTTTTTTTCTCCTCACTCTCTGTCTCTCTCCTTTCCTCCTCCTTCATGCTAATCAGAAGGGACTTCTATTCTTACCCTTACTACCCGTAAGTTACTCCTTTCTCCATCTTCCACCCTGATGCCATTTTCCCCTTGCTTTGTAGACCCAGGATTACTAGAGTGGAAATAAGCATTGCTATCTCCACCACATTCTCAAATCGACCCCCCACCCCACCACCAAACACACACAAACACACAAACAAGCACACATATACACACACACACCACTTCAGCAGAACCTTACTGCAACCAATGACACACTCTTGCTATCACCAGATCTCACTTTTCCCCTCGTCCAGTTTCAATCTTGTGGCCCTTATATTTCCCTTTCACTCCAATTTCTCATCTCCTCACCCACCCTCCTTTCCTTTATTCCTTATCTCTTTGCCTGTCTTTCTCTCACTTCTCACCTTCTCTGCCATCCTCTGTCTGTATTTGCTCCCTGCCTTTCTCTATCCTCCCACCTCTCTTCCTGCCTCTCTACAGTAGGAAGAAGGTGGCCATAAACAAGGCAGCCATGTCCTACAGGCAGGAGAAGAGTCGGAAGCTGAGCTCTCTGGATTGCAGCATGACAGAGCAGAGCACTCTCCAGCAAGATGAGAGGATGGCCCACTCCTTCATGGATGCCCACGGCTGCAATGCTCGAAGTAAGGCAGCAAGGACCACATGAGTACTTTTGAGAAAGTGTCTAGAGAGAATGCAGCTTCCTGCTTTCTGACCTTCAGCCATGTTTGCAAACATATATCCAATCTGTCCTGTCAAAACGTAAGATGCTTCGGACAGAGAAATCTCCTGAAAGGCTCTTGTCTGTTTGAATATACTGCAGCACCAGTCAGCGCTCACATCTCTGCAGAAATGCTGACTTTTTCCTTTAAGCTGCCCCCTAGACTTTTTTACATTAATAAAAAAGAACAGAGCATGTGCCGCAGAATCCTCAGTGTCAGCTGGATGCCTTGAACTGTATGTTTGTGTTCCCAGATGAGCAGCGTAGCTCTGTCAATGAGTCTAGCAGTTTACTGGGAGGCTCACCCCAACGTCACTGTCGGAGGAAAAGCTCGCCATATCACACGGGTCAGCTCCATCCTGCTGTAAGGGTGGCTGACCTCCTCCAGCACATCAACCAGATGAAGACAGCTGAGGGATATGGTTTCAAACAAGAGTATGAGGTAAGGCATGTATGAAAATCACACAATTTCATTTGTGCTTTTTTTCCATTAGGTTTAGCTAAAAATTTAGTTTTTTGTTATGTTGCAATTTTAATTGTCTATCTGTAAATGTATGTAGTTATTTAAATTGTTAATCCACTTTGTTAGCTTAATGGTATCCACATAGTCCAATGTGTCTCAATCCCTGTTTTGAGTATGTACACCCACACTAACAAATATGACTACACAATATAAGCCATGAGTATGTCAGTTTTCCAGTATTTAACAGTCAAAGGTATATAGTGTGCAACACTGTATACTTCTCTCTCTAAGCATACAGCGTGATGCAAAGGTTTGAAACTACCCCTCATGTATTCATATTTTCCTTCCAAAAAGCCAGACTTTCTTATAAAATTTTAAAGTGGTCTTGTGGTTCTCCCGGGTTTCTCAAGGTCTTTCAAAGTTTTTCTTTAGGCTTTGGCTTTTTTATATTCAGTCCTGTTAGATTGGCACATTACACAAGAACTTGACTGAAAATCAGTGGCAACAATTCGATGATGAATCCAAAAGTGACATTTTGAGATAAAATTGTTGTCAGTCTAAATGGAAATGCCAGGAATAAGGTGCAGCAGTGAGTGTCAACAACCGTCTGTAAAACATGGTGGCGACGCAGTCATGTTTTTTGGCTGCATTTGAGCCGAGGTGTTGGGGACCTTGTCAAAATCAATGGAATTAAAATTGCCAAAAAATACTGTCAGATTTTGATCTACCATGGTAATACCACCTGGAAAGCATTTGATTGGCTTCATCTTTCGGTATGATATTCATCCCAATGGAGTAAAAGTCACTGGATAAAAAACACAAAGATGGAACTCTATCAGTTATGGATTGACCTTATAGAACCCGTACCTCTGCACTACTGAAGCTTATCTTGACAAAGAATGACACAAAGGGAAGTAAAAAATCAAAGAAGAGGGTTGTCCCTCAAAAAGCAATGTAAGAATGAGGGGTAGCACAAGACTTTTTTACAGTATTGTAGCTAGAGGGGAAGTACTACCACGAAATTTGTAAATTAAATGTTAATGCAAAATTCTGTGACTATTAGCCGACTAGCCTAAAGTTAGGTTTTTTTTGGGGGGGGGGGCAATGACATTGCCTGTGTTTGTCGTAGTCTGATATTCATGTCTGGTTTGCTGTCATCTTTACCTATAAGACTTTAGTATTATGTTTGGTCAAGGACTTGACAAGTTCACAAAATGGGCCTACTAGCAAGACATGTGAAATGTTGTAGTTCACTTTTGAAGTAAGTAAAATGTTGATCATTTTTGACAGGCATTTTAAGAGTTTATCTTATATTCTAGAAAATTAGCTATCAAATTCAATGGTTTATTCAGACGATAGAAATTACTTATGTAGTTTTAATTATTTATTCTACTAGCTAGAAATTTCTACTGCTAGCTAGCCCAATCATTAGTTTGCTCTCATGCATCTAATTATTACTTTACATCTAATTATTACTCAATTTATCTATTAAATCAGTTCCAAACTACTCAGTTCTGTATTCAAGTTTGTGTTTTTTTGTTTGTTTTAATTAATTGAGCTATTTTTGCCAGATGCTCTCTAGCTACCGTTTGCTATGACCTGTCGCTAGTCCTGGTGCTAGCTGCCAAGCCATATGTACCTTTGGTCTTGGCTGTTTTTGTTTGGTTTTTTCTTTTTTGATTTGACAAAGTTACAGTCTTTCAAAGTGTTGAATCATATTATGCTTCCGTATTTGTTTTATTGGTTTGCTGTCAACTTCTAGTATACAAAGCCAGTTCCATGACAAATTGATTTTGTTAGCTTGAAGTTGAAGAACCTGCACAGAGCAAAAGTCACTGGTCAACACACCTCTTTAAAGAACATTACACCTAAGGGCCTCATACCTGTGAAATTTCATTTATTTTTTTGTAGCTGAGAAAAATAAGTGAATCATTTGTCAGATAGCATCACGTCAAAATTCCCGATATGTTACAGTGTACAGACCCATCTGTATAATATTCCAGACCAGTGCTGTCTGTTTTGAAGCATTTTAAATGGGGTCTTGAATATTCATGAGCATGAGCAGTAAAATATGTTTTTGACTTCATTTGCATTACAGAGTTAATGCATATATACTAAACATTCTTCTTATAAGAGCACTAATTACTATTTCCAAAGTTACGCCACTCAGAGTTCTGGTTAATATAATATAAAATTCTCAACATCATCCAGTTGTGATAGGAATTTTCTTTTCTCTGCACCTACAGCTGCAGGAAGCCAGATGCACTTTTTCAATTCATTAAGCTATCACCTGAGGGGCCAACAAATCCCCCCTCCTCCAAAATCAATATATGGGTTGCTTTTTCACTCCTCAGTCTGGCTCCTCATCGCCTGGAGAAATAAACAAGATGAAGGGGATCAGCCTGCACTCTGCTGTCAGACTTCATAACCCTTATTTCCCACAGGGTCACACTGCTGCTGCCATTGATCAGACATGTTGCAAGGCATTGTGGGGGGGTTATGAATGAGTCAGGCCCTGGGGTAGGTGGGGTACAGTATGTGTTGTGAAAGTCAACATCTGGAGCAAGAGTCAGTGAATACACTAGAGGATAGAACCTGTGCCCCTTCACCAGGACGTGGCTACTTAAAAGTGATGTTGTGTCATTTTGTTATCTCTTGGAAGACTAGTGAACCTGAGAGAGCTGTATATATTAAATGAAGGCCCGCAAACCTCAGCGACCTCTGCTCACAATGTGAGAGACTGATAAAGTCATACAAAAACAGTTACTTCAAGTTCTGCTGCTAAAGGTGGCACTATAAGCTATTGCATCTTTGGGTGAACTTAGTTGTTTAGACTGCAGAAAGTCCTGTGAAAACTTTCACGGCTGTAGTTCCATTTCAAGGAAATTCAAAGTGTCAGAATTGCAGGTAAATAAATAAATAGAATAACTCCATAGGTGGAACAAAGAGTATGTGTCCTATGTACAGATAAGTAAAAAAAAAAACTAAAAACTAAAGATATAGTGGGAATAATTCTGTTTGACAGTTCATTGTTTTATCCCCCATCTAATATTTAAAAACTATTTATGATTAATCTAAAATGACACAATCATACTTAGTTGTTTGATCTTAAACAACAAGTATGGATTAATCTTGTGTACTTGTGTGTCATATGGTACGCTTGGTGCTAAAGGCTGTTTGCAGAGGCCTGGGTTTGAGTTCATCATTTACATCAAGTCATCCACCCATCTCTCCCTTCACTTTCCTGTCATCATATATACCCAAATAAATGTACATTAAATGTTGCCAAAAGTTTTGACAGGAATTTCGAACTACTGGAGATAAAGTAAACTCATATGAGAATCAGAAGATGAAAGAAATACTGCAGCAGGATGTCTCACTCGTCTTTCACTGTTGGAGGTTTATTGGTTTTTAACATGGAAACCCAAAATGTTTCCATTTTTTCAGTTTATTTCCAGAACTCATATAGTCAGGGGCAACTACTTTCAAGGAAGAATGGCTTCCATTTCCCACGTAGTTGCCATACAGTGCCATGAGATTATGGGATGGTAACAGGAGGTTTAATCCCCAAGTCTGTCCTTTGATGTCTTTTTGCAGTTTTTCAAAATATATATTTTATTGAAAATTACATGGAAGATTAGAGTAATTTGTTGCGCTGGCAGAGTCAGTGAAAACTGATATAATGGCATTCCAACACTCCTATTATTTCCGAGCATTATCTTTTTTTTTCTTTAGTCCAGAATCCTTAATGTCTCAAACAAATACTTTCAGAAATGAATAAATCTCCACGAAGGTCAACAGAATGTTGTTTCCAAAATCTACGAGGAGTTTTGGACAAATACAGGTTTGTTAAGCAGGATTAAATCAGGCATTACCAGCGCTGATGTCAGTGACTGATATAATCCTCAGATTATCTTTCCTTCTCCTGCTCGCCTCGGATGTCAGGTGGTACCAATTCAACACCCGTTGCCCGGGACAGATTGGTCTGCTGTAGACGAGCGGCAGCGTGCCTCAGTATGAGAGCCTGGATGTGCCCACCGATACAGCAGAGAGATCAGGCTGGTTTTTAAAATGCAAAAGAATACGACACCACTCATGTCAGGCCCATGCTTTATTTATTTATTTATTTTTCATCTTGCTCGCTTATAGTATTGATTCAGATTCAATGACTCATCTCACTGCACCAACAGATTTAGTCGATGGGTGTCATAAACAGCTGTCACAAGTTTGGCAGTTTAACACCGAGGTATTATATAGCAAGCGCTTCTGCAAGCAGCGAGTCCCACACTGTGTTCAGAATGAGAATGACTGCAGAGGGGGCCACCTTCTCCTTTCCAAGGCCACAGCCATCTCTCAGCGCCGTCTGCATGTCGTCTCTCAGCCTCAGTTGCTCCCCGCTATGTTGTGGCAGATGTCTCTTGATGACTTGGCAAGATGCTATAACACTGAAGCTACTAAGACGACCTTAGGGTAACACTTTGGAGTGCATTAGCAAAGTTGTTCCCATTCTGAGTGTCAAGAAGCCCAAAAGACGCATCGTCCCTGCCTGTTGTTTCTGTTTCTGAAAACTTTTTGGTTCTCTTTAATCTGCAGAGTTTTTTCGACGGCTGGGATGTCACAAAAAAGAAGGACAAGACCAAAGGGAGGCACGATAGCCTGCTAAGCCGTGAGTATTTGTCTACTGATGTGTTGAGTTGTGTTTGTGCTTCGGTGTGTTCCACTTTTTTTCTTTACTGTAAGTTACAGCATACCTTACCATTTCTTTTTATATGCACACTGTAAAGTAAATCACCATTTTACAATGCCACTGCCTGTATCCCGTGAGCCAGAGGTGCCCAGTAATTGCTTTTACTCCCAATGGAATGGCTGTTGATTCTTGTTAAATATGTGATTAAGGTATGATTAATTAAAATTGATTGTTTAACCGTGTGTTTAATGATGTTTTTGAAATGTTTGCCTCTATAGGAGGAATACTAAATGCCTTACTTATTGTATTTTTCAGAGCCCTTATACAAAAGTGTCAGAAATTACTTTTGTGTCATAAAGCAATCTGCAGGAGTCACGACTGCTTTTGCTTTTTCTCCTAATCCTTCTCTGCTATTTTTAAATCGTTTTCAGAATCCGCCTGATCCAGGTAAACCATTGCTTTAGTGGTAGATTTTAGTTCTATTAAACCAATAGTTTAGGTAAAGGAGGCATACTGGATATTGTTCATTCCTCCTTGTGAAAGAAAGAGCACACAGCGACTCACTGTGAGCACAGCAGCAGCATCTCTATCTCACTATGGCAGATGAGTCAAAATATATTACCAGGCAATGCAAATGTAATCATGGGGAATGGGAAAGTAGTCCAGAAAAATATATGCAGAGCATTTGATCATCAGTCGGTCCTAAAACAGTAATTACCACTGTTGTTGTTGAATCAGTTATTAATCTTTAACTGTTTAATATTTGTCCAAATGTCTGTGCCCTACATGGCCAGAGTCCTGCGTATATATAGCAGAGCTACTGAGAGCTTATAATTGTAGGCGGCCTCTCCAGCTTCTCTTCGACTCAGGCTCGGTTGGCTGTTGACTGCTGACGCCCTATATCTATAGTTTGGCTTCTCTTTGTTGGTCTTTTGTTCTTCTAATATGTGTGTACAGGTGTGTATGCAGGAATGAATTAGGCCATGTGTTTGGATGTATGAATATGCTCGCTTGACTGTAACTGTGTGTTTTAAAAATGCTATAGCAATAAAGTTATTAATACCTTTATTATTAGCTAACCGATACCCAACACCAGTGGCTTGTTTGACCCAGCAAAGGTAAATCTGAACCCTGACAGTTTATTAATTGTATAAATCATTGTTCAAAAAGGATGAATGTACAATGAATAACAAGCAAGGAATGCTCAAAATTTAGAACATGATGACGTCAGCTTGCTATGGTGTTACTGTGACATCATAGGGGATCATACTGAAAAAAAGTTTGTTCTACAGCTCTCTCCGTGCCCTTTGATATGGTATATTACCGGATATAGTTCCTTGACATTTTTTTTGAAGGTCAGCTTTGACCTTGAGGGCTAACAATGAAGGTCAAGGTCAAATGCTTACCCAGCCTATAGACTCATGCCTCCCAAGGCCTGGTATATTGCTGTGAAGTTTGAAGGTGATCCATAAAAAAATGTGGGTAATATAAAGTTTTTACTGATTTTCACATTTGGTGTGATCTCGACCTTTGACTTGAATTTGGTTTCTACCATCACACAAACTTTGCAAATGACAAAAACTCTGGATGTTAGGCTGCTAGCAAACATGCAAACAGACAGTCAAACAAACCAATAAACACACTCCCTTCCTTCAGGTGGAGAATCAGTACTCCAGTATTTTGGAAATGGACAGACTGAGATAATAATCAAACACTAAAATACTTATATATATATACTGGATGCAAATACCTCTACATACTGATAAGTGATGTTTTATGCGTTGTAGATGACCGTCATCGAGTCAAGCTCCACTCCCTCCTTGCAGATCCCAGCTCCGATTATGTCAATGCCAACTACATAGACGTAAGTTACCTTTACTTTTATTTTTCCTTCTGCGTCGCCTCATACTCCCACATCTCTGGCCTTGCTGATCATACAGCTCTGCCTTAACAGCTCATATTAGTTGTCTTTTATTGTTTTTGTTAACCTGGCGTTTGACCAGCAGTCACCTCCCCATGCTGTCAGCTAAATCCGAACTATCATTTAATGACTACATCCACAGCGTACCATAATATCTATCTGTGTTAGTACATATAGGCTTTGAAATGAGATTTTATCGCTATATCTCTAAAGTTCCAGCAAGAGCCTATAAGCTCTGAGCAGCAGGCCTTGCCCAAGTGCTTTTGTAAGGCAATATTGAGCATTGAAATTGGACCCAATATAACTCAGTTGATCCTTTCATATACTTTCAGATATTGTGATCTCACCTACAGTTCAGCTCGAGTGAGTGTCTCAGGGAGCCTCTCCAGTCCCAGCAGCAGTTTGCTCTCCCTTGAGATGCAATCTCTGCAGCTTTGCATTAGATGGAGCAACAGTGTCTGAAGGACTTTTCCTTCAGCGCAGGTCAGGCTGTGAGCTCTGCCGCTCACTCATAAATAGAAGGGTCACTTCAAGGGGACTCTGAAAAAGCTCTCCACAGTCTTCCCTTTATGTAGTCTGCTGAAGTATTAATCTCAGGTTTAATATGAGCCCGTATAATAGGCTGATTGCTCTGTCGCACCCTTTGTTTTAGCAATTGTTTTGTGAACAAAAGAAAACGTAAGAGGCGCATTTGTGGTTGCGGTCGCCTGACTCAGCATACGCGAGTCCCATCGGGTAGAACTGTGTGTGGCCACTTCATCCCCTTTAGTGCTCCATGATGGCTCCATTAGAACGAGTGCTCCAAGGACCTTTGTGCCATTTACTGTGCAGGTTACAGCACCAGTTGCATGTCATGCCAAGACCCTTGGCTCAAAATACTGCAGTAAATGATTCCAAATGATTCATGGAGGAGGCCAAGGCTGGAATAATGGAACATTGCTTTTTTTAAAGGTTAAACTGAAAAGTTTAGTAGTCTTCTCACTCATTCACATGCACATTTGCATGTCTTTCATTTTGCAGGGGTAGCAAGACATGACATTATTTTGTAAAATCTTTAGATGAACCTTGTTTTTGCCATCTAGGCTGACAGATGTAACTCCAAAAGATGCAATTAAATTTCAGGGGACTTTGATATTCTGTTAGGCACTCGGGAAGTGATGCCAGCTACAGTTGGTTGCTTTCGATTAAATGGAAGTTTGAGAATGACTGAGCAAACAATCAAAAAGCTCGAGATAAAATTCTGGTTTAGCAAAAAGCTCAATATAACATATTTGTCATTGTCTCACTTGTCATTGTGCGTCACCTGGGGAAGGCAATCTGACCAAGATTATTTTGCATGGTACTCAAAGCACCATTAAAGAACAATTCCGGTTTCATCAGCTTAGTTTATTCAACTTTCAGCTGCATCATTTAGAATGTAATTTAGTTTTTGGCTTTCTCGATTTGCAATCACGCTGCAAATAGTAACACAGTACATGCAGTGTTTAGCAAATGTATTAAAACCACCATCCAATGTACGGTTTATGGAACAGCTGCCCACATTTAATAATATTGGTAATTACTATTATTTAATATTTCTGCAATGGTTAATCCACCAGTATGCACAAGCCCTTTAATCAAAATGATATTTTTAACCTGTAAAGATTATTTTGGCCAAATGCTTAGTTTTATTATAAACTGTGACTTTCAGACTAGTTTTGTTGCTCAAACTTTTTGTGCAGTGTCTCTGTGTTCCCAGATCTCAGCTTAGTTCACCATAAAATTAACACAGAAACTGTATTTTCTGCCTAAAAAAAACTGGTATCTTTGTTACGTTAGACTGTCAAAAAGTCAACACAATTTTATTAATTTAAGGCAAAACTGTGGTTATGGCATATATACCACTCCACCCTCTTCATTTGTTTTCTCACACAAATTTTAAATAAGAATTTATCCAGACTGGACATAACTTCTATGGAATCTCTGAATTCACTGCAATTTTATGAACAATTCATAGCATGTATTGAGTAACATTTTGTAGTTCCTAAGGCACCATGTTCCCTCCTTCTCTGCAGAACTTATTAAAGTGTCATTGATGTTATTAAGAGCTTGGATAACGCTGGATTTTTGCTGCTCTCAGATGATGACCTGCTGCTGCACTCTTTTACCTTTTTTGCCCGTTTTTAACAATCTAAGTAAAGACGTATGATTAAACTTCTCATTCTCTTCCTGCAAGACAAATGACTAAAAGACTGCGGTTGCTATATAACAAGAGTTGGCCTTTATCGCAAAAACATGGAAATGAAAGATTTCTGGACATTATTCTCTCCACAGGTTTCCAGTGCAAACTGCTTTCTAACCATTTCATAACCTTTTTCTTCTGGTCTTTAATCACATTAACTAGCTCTTATTTCCTCCCCTACTTTCCTTCTATATCTCTCTCTGTTCCCCACCCTCCCTTGTTTTCAACCTTTTGGCATCTCTTAGATTCGGATAAACAGGGAAGTAAGTATCTTGCTTCTCTTCTGCTTTCCATCTTCTTCTTTTCATGCTGCCCCCTCTGGCTCTCCCTGCCAGCCCTCCACGGCTTTTCTTCTTCTTTTCTGGCACATCCTCCTTTGCTTTTCCTCTCTGAGCTGCTGAGCCTTTCCACTTTTAGCCCTCACTGTTCCTCTGAGTTTTAACTTTTTTCTCCCAAACTGACCGTAGCAGTCTCATCCATAGTCAAATGCTTACCTGGAGTTTTTGCTTAACATCAGTCTCAGTTTTTTTGTATAAAATGGCTGATAGAATACTCCAGAGGAGAAAAGACGAGGTCAAAGCTCATGTTTATACACACACAGTATGACAGGAGGCATTATAAATATATACAGTGACAGTGAACAGTAAAGAAAACCCTGCTTTTCCAGTGGTATGAGAGCCCATATTTATCAGGCATCTCAGAGTAAGATAGTAGGTGCAAGATCACACTAGAAAAGAAAAAAAACCAATTATCTTCACAAAATAGATGTCATCGTCGGTTTGACTAAAAGCTAACCTGGTAGTAAGCCACAAAAGCACACAAAAATAACTTTCTAACTGCCTGTCATAGATATGCACATGTTGATAAAACACCTGAGCTTGACGCATCTCTGCTGTCGCAGCCTCGCGGGCTGTCTGGCTCTGGGCTCTGACCCGTTTCTATATAAAATCTCAGACTTTTGTTAATTTACAATATCTGACTGCTGCGACCTTGTTTCATATCACAGCAGGTCATCTTTGGGTTAATTAATCACACACCGGCTTGTGTCAGGAGAAGAAAAAAGATGAATATTGTAATTAAAGATGTGAAAATGTTATTTGACAGTTGTGTGTGTTGTGTCAAGTAATCTTAAATCATCCATATTAGCTAAATGTCAAATCTATTTCATGGCAATAAGCAAACAGTTTACTTCCTGAACTATACCTGTATAAGTATAGCTACAAAAGCGTCTGAAGCTTCACAACGTCTTCAGAAATCTAAACGCTAAACGACACGTCTGTCAAATCAAACGCTGACAGAACAATGAGTTCGCTTAAGTGGTGACGAGAACCTATCTGAATTACATTTTGCAGGCAGTTGTTACCTGAAAGCAGCAGAGAACTGCTTTTTAAAGTATTTATTTAGAGAATTTATTGCAGTGGAGAAGATACTTCAGTGGAGTCAGGACAGATAGAACAGACGGACAACATTATAGTTTGATCCAATTTTAGACTCCTCACCCCGAAATTCAGTCATATATCATCAATGTTATGATAGTCTGCAGTTAATAAGGGCAGTTCTATCCAAATTTTCAACCATGTATGAAAGCTCTGCGTGAATTGATGGGCAGATGCTGTTTTGCTGTTCGAAGTGCTACTGAGAGCAGGACACACATGCAACAGTAGGAGATGACTTCCAACAAAGCGATTCGAGCATTTTGCTGCTGCCTACATGATTCGAGTAAAAAGAAATACATTTTCTAGGAAAGGCTTTCTATTTACCAATACCAGCATGAGGAAAATGATGTTAACGGGATTGAACATATTAGGAGCTGTTTCTTTTTTTAAGATAATAATAAGATTGGTGCAAACATCTTGTAGCAGCTTTTGAGTGGGATGTACTGTAATTGCTCCATTTACACAAAGAACTCCACAGGATGTTTCTTTCTGGTTTTCTTTCAAACAGGATTAATTTGTGTCCCCTAGAATCTAAAACACATTAGCAAAGTATTGAATATAATATGAGTAAGATGTGCTAAAATATATACTTAGCCTTTTTTTATGCTTAAGTAGCTCATCGTACACCCGCAGTTATTTTGTTTCTCGTGCAGCTGCTTTACAAATGCAGGCCGTGGTTCTCGGCTGAATTGCTTATTCTCACTGTTTTACAAGGAGGGCGCAAAAATCTCTCTGACATCCTTGACTGCTATCAGCGAGGATGATTAAAGTTCCTACGGGGTTCTGATATGCAGTTCTGAGATGCACGATGAATATGAGTTCATTTCATGAAGGCCTGGTTTTGCTTGTCACAGGTTGTAGTTGGAACGAGACAAATTTGTCAAAGCAAAACAAACTGAGAATCTTTTTTTTTCGTCTTATTGTGATGGAATTGATACGCGTTCCACGTCTGCATGTCTTTACTTTTTCCTTTTCAATCCATTGTGAATTCACATCGCTTCGTGTTTTTCTGCTTGCCTGCTGTTGGAAACTGTGGTTGCCAAGGTGACAGACAGGAAACCGGTCAGCTCAGGGGAAACTCGGCAACAGAGGCTCATGGGAATGGGTTCGCTGCAGTCTTTCGTAGTGTTGACCATCCATCTCGGCATTGCTCTCCGGCATGACAGTTATGGAATGTAATTTGTGTTCCTGCTTGCTCAGTAGTGCATACATGTATATGAGCTCGAGGGGCTACAGGGACTGCGCTCTGTGTGTGTCTGTACAGTATTTTTTACAAATGTTTACTGAATACAGCGGCTGCAATCACTTTACCTGTGATTCATGAGAGAGCGCACTAATCTTAATTCTGGGGATCTATCACGCTCGACTACTTTGCATTCAGCACACAGGTCTTTGCCTGGTGGAGGGCCAGAACGCCACTAATAGCCTTCCAGGCCGTGCACACTGTATCATAACTGCACTAATGCCAAGCAGAGCAGAAAGGAGACAGCCAGATCAGTCAGTGTCACTCAGGTAGAATTACTCCCAGAGCTGAAGATCGCTCACTTGTCAATCTACCTTTGATCAGCAGCCCAGGCTGCATGCAAAGCAGCACACACTAGGCTGCCTTTGAAATGCAGCTCCCTTGCTCTGGAATGAATGACCTGGCTCGGAGACAGGCAGAGAGAAACTTGAATTAATGCCATTTCTTCCTGCATTATAATTCAAGTGAGATTCTTCACCCAGAGCTAGGGCCCAAAAACAGTCCAAAGAATCTTTGGCTGGTCAAACACACACATACAGATTAGTTCTGTAAGAGAAAGATCTTCAGTCAAAGGTGGAGCAGACCACGTCCCACCAAGGCCCGAGCTGGTCCCAGAGTTCACGTTATCATGTATCCCTGTAATTATTAACCCTCTGTCTGATTTCATTTTTTTTTTCTTATCTCCACTCTCTGTCCCACAGGGCTACCAGCGATCAAACCACTTCATTGCCACTCAAGGTGAGTGTACGGCACGAAACCCAGCAGCAGTGTGTCACCGCTGGTATTTCAGATTGTTTGCAGCGCACTTTGCGCAACAGCAGCCCAGCTGACAATATGAAAATGAGTTAGCTGAATTAATAATGTGTAAACAACAAGGAGCCCGCGTTGCATCACGTTCACATCTGGATTTCCACCACAAACAGGCCTTTTCCTCCATCTGTGAGAAACGCTCTCAGAGCAGCCGACTGTACCCGTCAGTCAGCCGACACTGTAAACTGCTGAGTGTCGCTGTGTCTGAAGTTCTGCTTCCGTCTCTCTCCTCCCTGCCATCTGCATGTGTGGCACAACATCTCTCTGATGTAGTTTTGATACACTATATAGGCTGCATTTCCCAAGCGGCACAGTCAGGCACACCCTCACTCAGAGCGAGACAGAATGAAAGAGAGACGTGCACTGAGCGAGAGAGAGAGCAAGACATTTTCTCTGTTCTCTGCCGACTCTGATCCTGTTTATTCACCGAATGTGTTTTTCACTCTGTAATCCCCCTCTGATTTCTTCCCATCTTTCACTTTGCTCTCAGTTCTGCCGCTTCTCAAAAGTAACCTCTGAAAATTTCTCTCCTTCTCTTTCTTTAACGTTTTGCTCTTCGTGCACACACGGGCGCAGGCGGGAGGTGGAAGGGGTGCCAGTGTGACTTTCAAGTAGAAGTAAAAATTTACTTTGGGTTAAGATGTCATTTTTTCAAAAATATTATTAAGCTCAATTGAATCCATTAAACTATGATCAGCTCTTATTTCTTTCCCTGCTCCAACATAAGTTAATTTGACTTTCCAGTCTCGCACAAATATGATACTTTTAAAAAAAAAAATTTCTTTTGTCATTGATGGAGAAATAAAAATAGCTCCAAACTCTGTAGTTGATGCTCAAATTAAATTAATTAATTTAAAATGGAAAATAACTGATTATTCTTTGATATCCAGCCTTAGGTCTGACAACCTTAGACTTTATCGTTACCTCAGACTTTATCAGCGCTTTACATTGTAAGTTGTTAGATGCAACTTACAGCAAAAAGCAAGACATATTTTTGTTGAGAAAATTACTTTTAGAATATATTAAATATACGTTTAATGAAAACTAGCAGCTATAATTGCCTGTGTCACTATTAACTTAGTGGAACTAAGTTTAATCATGCATAACTTCAAGCCATAATTCAATTTAAATGGTTGTTATATAAAAATGCAATTTCTTATTGTTTTTCTCTTCTCCTATAGAGTTGTGATGAAGGCATGAAGAAAGAATTTAGCGATAGACATCAAACCTTTTTTTTTTAGCAGGTCTTATTTCCTGGACACTTTCAGCGTCCCTCAGTGGGGACTCAGTTCTGAAATACATTTGCTCTTTAAGGATCAGAAGGTTGCTGCTTTATTTGCTGTTTGCTGAAAGTCTATTTTATCTCCGTTTTCAATTGTAGTCTAATATATTCATGAGTTTGGGTTCCTAAGTTACCATATATTTAATTTTTTGGAGATCTGAATCTATCTGAATTTGAGGAGTGGGACCACGCCTCCAAACACGCCCCTGCCGGTTCTTATCTATATATGACCCCCCCTAATTCTACAAGCTGTTCGCTCTTGTTTTTGGGGCCCTACCCTTCCTCCCCCTTATCAAATCATTCACTTCTCATTAGGGATGCACCGATACCACTTTTTTGGAAACGAGTACGAGTACTTGCATTTCAGTACTCGCCGATACCGAGTACTTAATAAAAACATGATTTAAATTTGCAGGTAACAGCTTTAGTCCTATAATTTAACAAAAAACAAACAAACAAGGGACTAGTTTGGAATTAAGAACATTTATTTAAAATGAAAAGCATGTTGTATGCAACATATTACAGAATAAATAATTATAAAAAAACAAAATTTAATTTTAAATTTGTTCGTCTGTTTCTCTGTTTAGAAGTCTCACAAACACAGTCACAGCTGGGATGACATCAGAGGCTAGTGCGTCGTAGCTGCTCACTTTTTTAGTTAGTTCCTCAAAGGGGGCGAGGATGGCAACAGTCGTCTCCATAAGAGCCCATTGGTGAGCGGTGAGATAGTCATCCCTACTTCTCATTAGTACATGGGGAACTGCCGCCAGTCCCCTCCGAGGCCTTCCCCAAACCGCAGCTCAATACATGTTTAAGCCATTTGCTTTTTCTACTAAAAAAATGCCATCAACCTAAACTGAGGACTTGGGCCCAGGTAGTAAATTGTCCTTGAAACATAATCAATTCATAAATATGTAAAATGTAAAACTAGCTGAAATTATAAATAACACTATGGAAATAAGTTATAGTTGAGGAGGTAACAGCATTACTTTAGCTGTGAGACTCGTGTACTGTAGAGTGTACATACAGTGACTCATCATTAAAGCTGCAATTTGCCCCTCACACTCTGCACACTCCTAGCATCATGCTGTGCATACGTGTGCCGTGAGCCCCGGGTGGTCAGCTGTGGCGATGTGTTGGGTTTGATTTGTTGTATCTTAGATGAGTCGTAAGACAGCTGAGCTCTTGCAGCAGGTGCTTTGGGCTAGCTCTCTATTATGTCCAGGGGAGCGGGAGGAGACGGGTGATAGGAGAGGCAGACAGGGAGGAGAAATGCTAAGTGTACTCCACAAACTCCGGTCCACAGTGGCAGTAAGTTATGCCGTGCATACAGATTTACCCAGCTGCTGGGATCAAACATGATCCATCTCTCGCCTGACTGTCCCCTCCCTCTGGTGATGTATTAGTGCGCTTCTCCTACTGCTGAAAAATTATCATCTCGCATATCTAATACACATAAAATAAGACTGCAGCAATCGCTAACAGGGGCGCGAGCCATGAATAACCTGTAAGGAGGAGGAAAAACAGTGGTTAAAGTAGCTGCCCACGTGCGCACATTAAAAAGTACTCAGGCTGGAGCTGACTCACCTGGAATCAATACAGACCAGTACACGGCTGTTACGAAAGCCAGAGCTCTTGTCATGCTCTGATTTTAACAGGCAAGTAACGCTGTTCCTCCTCCTGTTGTCTTTGCATGTTTGCCCTGGGGCATGTAGTCAAAGGCATGCTTTTGATTCCACAACTGTGCAAATAAAAGCTGTGAAAACAAGCACTGCTTTATATCTCTTTCTGTTTATTTATCTGTTGAAACGCAAAGCCTCAGAAACCCTGTGTTGCCTTTCTCATTTAATTTTTACACAAATTAGAGTTATTAAAAAAAAAGAAAAACACCTGAAGCTCTCTGCCCTCTCTCTCCTTTGGCAGGACGGACTTTTGAAGTGCCTTTTTGGTAGCCAGTGTGTACAAGCATTAATTGTTTCTGCTCTTTCAGATATAAACTTTAAGGGTCACTGGACTTCTTGAAGTTTGTTGAAAAAACTTCACTGTGTTCCTTGAACTCTACCTCAGCAGTTTCTCCACTATGTGGGGGGCACATTGCTCTGCTGGGAGGGTTCTGCTGCCGACATGTCATTGATCCAGGAGGTGGAGCTCGGGTGGGAGGGTTGTATGGAATTATGCTTGCAGGAATACCAGGACCCAAGGCTTCCAACCAGAACATTGCATTCTAAGCGAGCGATTAAGTGATCAGTGTTTTTTCACATCACACACTGTTTTTTCTCACACAGTTGACTTTAAACAGTCAGGCTGCTCTTTTTAATCTCAGTGTCAGGGCATGAAACTACCTGACATATCTACGTTTGGAGATAACAGTCAAAGGGGAATATTTGAATTAGTTTGCAGGACTTTATTAAAAGGATTTGGAGGCTTAATCAATATGACCATTACAGAAAGTTAATTTCTGACCACCCGCACGTACAGTGCATCTATATTTCTATTTCCCAGTAAATCTGGGAATCTGCTGAGACAAACACTGGTGAGCTGTGGCCAGTGAGTTTGCACGGACGGACTGGAAGGTCAGATAAGATAAGATATTAGAGAATAGTGATGGGTCGTTCGCGAACGAAATGGCTCTTAGAGCCATTTCTTTGACGTGAACAACGCGAGCCGGCTCCTTATCGCGAGCCGTCACGTGGGTTTTTTTTCTTTCTCTCAGCCTCCCTCTCTCTCGCACTTTTTTCCTGCTTCACTCCGCATGCAGCCTTGTGCTTTGCGCTGGGCAGAGGGGGGAGGGGCGGTAGTTACACTCAGTAGCACAGGAACAGAGCAGGAGGGAGAGAGAAAGAGAGCCAGGGACAACAACATCGCTTTAGAAAGGTAAAGTAATCATCCACAACTATTTTCAGTTGCAGATGATAAAGGATTCAGAAAGTTTATTCGTGCAGGTCCATATGACAGAGAATATGCATCTTCTTTTTGTTTTGATATTTTAATTTATATTTAATTGTGTTGTGGTTTGCAGTGTTTTGTGTTGTTTCACTTTAAATTTGTAAAAGGAAAAAGCTGAAAATTTAAATAGTTAAAAGTTGAAATGTGAATAGTTGATTTTTGTATTATATGATTTATTTATTACATTTTATGTGGAGTGAATAAATAAAAGTATATTTACGGTGGCCCCTACAGACAAAGCACATACAAACTTCAAATCACGTACGAACTCTGAAGCACGTACAAACTCCAAAACACGTAAAAACACGTACAAACTCCAAAACACGTAAAAACACGTAAAAACTCCAAAACATGTAAAAACACGTACAAACTCAGAAGCACATAAAAACTCAAAACACGTACAAAAGACAACAGAAGTGCTCCAGGATATGCTAGGGGCAGTGTTGAGCTTTTGTTACCTAGTGGCTACACAAGCCAGCAAGTACCAACGACCGGATTTGGTGTGTGGTAATAACAGGTAAATGAACATTTATTTTAAATTATTTGAATATATATGAGTGCTTGTGTATAAATACACAAACAATACACACATGCTTTCAATTGTGTAATTTAAGTGATACAGTAGCTCTGCTTTGGAAGTTCAGTTCATGCTAGAAATGTGTTTTGGAGTTTGTACGTGTTTTGTCTCTAGGGGCCACCGCATATATCTATATATAAACATATATAAATAAAACCACTTTTTTTACGTTAGTAATTCCTTTTGTGCATAATTTTATATTATTGTTAATAATAAATTAATTAAAGCAACAAAACAACCTGAAGAGCCGGTTCGGAGCCGAAAGAGCCGGCACTTTTAGTGAGCCGAACCGAAAGAGCCGGATCTCTAAAAAGAGCCAGAAATCCCATCACTATTAGAGAAGATAAAATAATATAAGATAAACCTTTGTTAGTCTCACACGTGGGAAATTTGTTTGGCCACGGCAGAAAGTGGGCAGTACAAAGTTAAGAGCATCACACACAATCTTGAAGTCCATTATCATATGTAGGGATGGGTATCGTTTAGGTTTTATCCGATACCGGTGCCAAACCGGTACTTTTGAAACGGTGCCGGTGCTTAAACGGTGCCCAAACCGGTGCTTAAAGAATGGAAAACACAAAATTGGTCCAAAAACCTCTCATGTTCAGCTGTTTTTTTGTAAAAAGATAACAATGTTAGTCTTTTCTGCAGGTATAGGGCATATATGGTATCACTCTGGGCTGGAAGCAGTGCTTAAACAATGGAAAAAACACAAACTTTGTCCAAAAACCTCTCATGTTTAGCTGTTTTCCACTTTTTCTTCGGTCATTTTAGCCTTTTTGGCCAGGGTGAAGGGAGTATCTGCCATCAAACAAGAAGACAGCCGCATGTAGCTATGATGGTGTTTGCTAGTTCACGTTACATGCATTAATTTAATAACGCGGTTAGCTTACTCAACGTAAATTACACACGAACAACATTAAGCTACTCACGCAGAGAAGAACGGCTGCTGCTGCCATCATCATTTCTGCTACACTGGCAGGGCTAGGTTCATCGGATTTAAAGTGTGACCTCCTTTGACAGTATCAGCTTAAAGCACTTGTTGCAGGCTGCTGAGTTTGCATCTTTTGCTGTGAAGTACAGCCAGACTTTTGACCGCTTTGCCTTCAGTGTTGCCAACTCCTTAGTAAGGAAAATCGCTATTGGCTGTCCTAAAAGTCGCTAGAAGACGCCAAATGACGTCATCACCTAATTTGCATAATTTGTCATGCTAATGTAATTGTAACCTACGTTGTTGGAGAGAGAAATAACGTTGTGGAAGAGACATAAAGTGAGTAAAAAACGTCCTAAATGCAGTTAGAATTTATTTAGAACTACAAATTAAATTTATTTTAGCAATTATTGTTTTTTAATGTCACAATTCCAACCCTGCTCCTTTATCCAGGCCTGGACTGGCAAAAGTGACCCGAAATTGGCACTCTGGTGGAGTTACTTTGTGTGTGAGTGTGTGTGTTTATAAGTAGTTTTAAACCTTGTGATCCACAAAACAGCCTAACAGTAAAAGAAGAACTCATGCGCGATACATTTGCAGTTTGGACGCACAGGTGTGAACGTCTCCTGCCCTGATAGCAGCTGGGGGAGGACTATCCTCCACCCGTGAGCGCTTTGGCACGGGTGAGGCGCCCACGGCAGCACCTCTGCTTGTTGAGAGTGAGAGCGATACGCGTTTTCACGTCAAAAAGTCGTCATAAATAAGTCTCCAATAATACCAGAAAAAGTCGCCAGATTTGTCGCTAGTCGCTTTTTAGAAAAAGAGTCGCTAAGGGGGTCTGAAAACTCGCTAAATATAGCGACAAAGTCGCTAAGTTGGCAACACTGTTTGCCTTGGGCATTTTTAATCTGTAGCTCTGCTCTAAAAGAACGTACGTACCTGGACCCGCCTACTATCCTCGAAACGTAAAATGATTGGCTAGAATCTAAAGTGTATCATTCCATACCAGTTGGTGGCGGTAATGCACCTTTCAGTTGTTTGCCAACCGCCAATAGAAATGTAAGGAAGAAGAAAGTGTATCACAGCTCAGGAAAAAAAAGCACCGAAATAAAGCACCGAAATGCGCGCTGCTTTTCGGTCTGGTTACTACCGTTTATGTCAGAACCGGTGCCATGATGGCACCGGATACCGGTACCCATCCCTAATCATATGTGCCTCAGTGGAAGTTTTTGCGTTAGTCCCAGCTTTGAGAGGATTTTTTTTTCACCTCGTGTGTGCTTGTTCTTTCCTACATATATCTCAAGATTTGAATAATATGTACTTTATCAAGGAAATCATTGCATTTTAAGGGTATTTCCAGTAGCTTTTTTTTTTTTTAATTATTTGCTGCTTTAAAGAGAATTTCAAGCAGTGTGTACTTTGTGGGTTTTTTGTTAACCGCTGCCCAAGTGTGGCCCACTCATGTTTTGTAACATTTTCTGGACAGCAGTGAAGCTCCATGCAAAGAGGACTAAGATGTGTAAGAATCTGATTATGCAGTCATGGCTTAGTAGCAGTGACTCTTCATTGTTTAGTATAGAAAATGTCAAATATCATCAGCCTGATGATTTAAGTGTCTGTGAGGTTCAGTTGTGATCTTGGGCCCAGATTTACACAGGAAAAATTACTATGTGAATGTTTTTGCATACAAAGACATTTAGAGCAGTTACATGAAAGAAGATGATATTTCTGTTAGACAAACTGTGTGGGCTGAAATGAATCGATACTTCGTTCGCTGAAATACATGTAGTGTGTTTGGCAGAGGAGTCAGTATGAAGGAGGACCTTGTGATATTATTAACACAACAGTGTAATGAAATCAATGAAAGTGTCATCTTCTCCTGGAAGCTGTGATTTGTGTCAGCCACTGGTGCCTGGGAAAGGCAACACAGAAGCTTATTTGCACAATGG
The DNA here is from genome assembly GCF_963576455.1 of Neolamprologus multifasciatus. Classification (NCBI taxonomy): domain Eukaryota; kingdom Metazoa; phylum Chordata; class Actinopteri; order Cichliformes; family Cichlidae; genus Neolamprologus; species Neolamprologus multifasciatus. The sequence goes on from NC_140459.1 coordinate 26,006,948, forward strand.
CGGAGGATTTGTGGGTGTATTGAAATGACATTTCTCCGTAGTATTAGAACAGAGAGCGGGCAATAGTTCATGAATGACACATTGTTACTCTATTCCCTGGCATGGATTACACACTGCCTGTACATTGATGGTTATTGCTGCTATTTTCTCTGACTTATTATCATCTCTCTTCCTTCCATATCGTCCTCTCTCCTTCTGTAACTCCTCTTCCTCCCTGTTTCCACTCTGCCATCTGTAACTCTGTTGTGTATCTCCTCCTCCACAGGCCCCAAGCAAGAGATGATCTACGATTTCTGGCGGATGGTTTGGCAGGAGAACTGCTTCAGCATTGTCATGATCACCAAGCTGGTGGAGGTGGGCAGGGTAGGTTTTCCTCGCCTTTGTCCTGTGACCTCTTTAGCCGCCTGTGAAGATGAATGGAGAGATGGATTCTGAAGTTCCCTTTATCAAGGGCTATATATTAGAAGAGCTGCTCCGCTCTGTTTTCGTGGGAGGAAATGGCAGCAGCTGTCTCATCATGAGTGATCACCTTTTACTTTGGTGGCTGTGGTCCAAGGTCAGAGCTTTGATGTTGATGAAGGCCTATGGTGAAGTACTGGAATACAGTAGACTCTTATACTCTTCCTATCTGCTGAATGCAGAAAGCTACAGTTTGTACTCAAAATGTATACAAAAGCAACTGTACAATTTCTAAAATATCATAACTAGGAAAGATACCACAGTTAGGGAAGCATTATTAGTAGTGAACAGAAAAGGTCATACTGTTGGGATACCACAAACTGTTATACTACAGTCACACCAGCAAAAACAGCCCACAACACAACCAAACTTACTGCAAAATGTTTGCAGTGATCTCTTTGCCTTTGAAACGGTTCCTCGGGCACATGATCTACATCTTCAGAGCAGCTTTGGTGCATGAGGACATGTCGGTTTTAAAGTTGAATAAGAACAAATTGCTGATTACATGCAATTTGGTTTGTTGTAATACAACAGTGAACTGTAATAATTTGGCATCTGTTGCAAACATCTTGCAATCTACACAGAAATTCACATTAACTGTACACATTCAGAACCTCATAGAGTTGAGAGAGAACTTCAGAAACTCTTCCACAAAGAATGACGCACTTGCTGCAGGACAACTGCAAAATGGCATAAGTGTAGACAATTGCTCCACAACTTTGCCTTTACATAGGAATGCGACCAGAATACAAACAGCTGGCAACCAGTTAAGTTTTAAAGAGAGTTGCAGTCATCAGCAGAGACTGGCTCAAACTGGTTTGTCTGATTTTATAAATTAGAAGGCAGTCCAAGTTGCACTGCAAGTAGCACTGTCACTCATCTTGCGATCGAAAGTGGTTACCCAGAAGTTGAGGGTGCCGCATGCTCAGGCTTTGGGCAACCGTTTGGTCACAGAAATTACTTGCAATTGTTTGCTGAATGTGAAAAAAATCAATGCAATTTCTGGGCAGCAATTTGTCCCTAATTGCAGGGAGGTTGCCATCCCATTTTTACTCTCGTGTGACTGAGCTTTTAGGTAGTTTTCTAAGTAGTTTCTTGGGTTGCTCTATTGAAACCTAAGAAATATTTTAACCAGTAAAGTAATTGACTGTTTGCGGTTGTTAAATATTTTGTGTGTAACTGACCTATTTTATATTAATATGTATTTCACCCTAAATATGATTGAGTCTGTAGCAAATCTTACTATGCTTAGTTAAAAAGAACATTTAGATTGACATTGCTTTAGTGTAATGTTTTACTTCAGTACATAGTAAACAAACATCTTGTGTCAGCTCAGGTTAGTGATCGTATTTAAGTTTTCATTTTTTCTTAACTTTACAGTCTCTGGATCCTAAATTAGCTAGCAAGTTTGTTAGTTAAATAGCTGTGTTTAGTATTGTGTACATTTCAATAGACTGTTGGCATGACAGATTACTGGAAAGAATGCTTTAAATCATGAAAATAAATGAAAGGCCTGCACCTCACAATCTTCTCCACAGATTTCTTCTCACTAATTTTAAACTGCAATAAATTTCAAGCAGGCTTTTAGAATAGAAGTTACAGTTTAGCAGTTGTTTCCCTTCCAGAAGCATAAATTAAACATAAAGCATACAAATGGAACGGCATCTCTTTTTGTGAAATTCAAATAACTTTCCAATCACACGTCAAAGCAAGTGTCGGCCAGGGTCTCATATTAACAGGGACAAAAAAAATATAAAAGCCTGAACTGTGAAATAATGAATCAATTTTAAATAAATTTTATGAAACCTTTTGTCAATTAAAAAAATTAAGAAATATAAATGTGATTTTTATTTTAAGAACTTGTTCTACGTCCAGCATTTTTGTACAATTCAAAATACATTGTGCTATTTATTTAGTGTTTTTTTAAGAAATAAAATCACATTTATGATGTAGAGGCCATCACCCCCATCGGTCACAGCAGATGGCCGCCCCTCTCTTTCCTGATTCTGCTGGAGCTTTCTTCCTGTTAGAAGGGAGGTTTTTCTTCCCACTTTCGCCAAGTGTTCATTCATAGAGGAGGTCGTCTGATTATTAAGATTTTCACTGTCACTGTAGCTTCCTTACCTTATGATATAAAGCACTGTGAGGTGATTATAACTGAACTGAGCTGAATTAATACCTGGTTATATTAATTCAGCCATACATTAACTATATTTAACCTGTAACTGAACTTTCTTTGTTCAGATGAAGTGCTGTAAGTATTGGCCCGATGACACAGAGCTCTACGGTGACATCAAGATAACACTGCTGAAGACTGAAACACTTGCAGAGTACACTGTGCGCACCTTTGCCATGGAGAGGGTGAGTCATACTCTTGCATTATTTTTATATCAAACCTGTGAGTGTGGCCGGTGTGCGTCATTTGTACCCAGCAGCTCAGCTCTCATGTCTTTTTTATTTCAGCCATTTCACTTCTTATCACTTATCACTTCACATTACACCTGACTCATTGTTTGTTTTAGAGAGGTTACCCTGCCAAACACGAAGTGTGCCAGTTTCACTTCACCTCTTGGCCTGAGCACGGCGTGCCGTACCACGCTACGGGCCTGTTGGCTTTCCTGCGCCGGGTCAAGGCCTCGACTCCTCCTGATGCTGGACCTGTGGTGGTCCACTGCAGGTAACATCCCTTCTGTCCCGATAATAAGCAAATTGCCTAACAGATATGGTGGCTGTAAATACTCCCTCCTATAAATACGCCATGTTCAACATGTTCCAGTGCGCTTAGATTGCATTGTTTTTTTTTTTAGCTTCAGTTTGTGTTTTTCTGCATTTCTCAAAATAACTGTCAGCTTCTCTGTGCTGTGTTTGTATTGTGGAGAGCACAAAAGTGTTGATAAAATAAAATGCTTCACACATACCCAAAAAACATTCACAAAGACGCAGGAGGTAGGATTTTTCACAACGGACAAGGACAGCGTCTGGCTTTTCAGGGAAGAATTTTTTTTAAGCTTTCTGGCGACTAATAATTGTTATTAGACCTGCAGCAGAAGCTTTTGCTCACAGATTTCTTTTTGATCCATTTGGGCATTTTTTTAACATAGAAAATATAGAAAGAAATATAGAACAGGTTCTCATGCTACAATCACGATTAACTTACTTCTACTGTAGAGAAATTGCTAATGTAACACTGCCAACAATTTGTCAGGGCTGCTGTGAAAGCTGTGAATTGAACTCTGGTGCATTCTAAGGAGCTTGGAAAGAAAAGCATCTGGATTTCTTTAGGTTGCTTGAACAACCTAAAGAAATCCAGACGCTTTTCTTTCCAAGCTCCTTTGACTACGATGACCTGGATGACTGAGAACCTTCACAGACAACTCTGGTGCATCTTATAATAAGCCATCTGTATAAGTAACATAGTTTCTGTTTGTGCAAATCATTTGGTAACTATGGTAACACCCTGTCAGCTTATTAAATCCATTAGAGAACTTGACAGCAGCAAACCTGTGCCAATACTTCACAGCGAAACCAAGTTTGAAAATGCCTTTATTTCATTCTGTCTCTACCTCTTTGTCATAACATACAATGAAGTGCAGGATAACTGTTCCTACAGCCTTCACTTTAACGTGGAGCATGACTTGCTCTGCTCCAATGAAATTTATTTTATTTCAACACCTGGGATCCCTAAAGTGTTTAAGATGCTGGATGAAAGTCAAAAAAATGTCATATGAATCAATTAAATGCCAGTTTCAGTAACAAACAGCTTTACAACAAACAAGTCTGAATGCAAAAATCCAGTGTGTGTACACAAGTAGCTGCCGTATGTAATCACTCACAACAGAAAAACTAATGAGAAACACAAATGAAATGAATGAATGTCATGACCCAAAGTGCAGACTCCGGAGATAGAAAGTAACTCAAAACAGCTTTAATTGCTAAACTCAAAAAAGTAACAAAACTGAGTACCCAAAATAAACCTACACAGACAGCCAGAACACACAGCAAGATGAGGGTAGATCATGACACGGACACAGAGAAACACAGGGCTTAAATACACAGAGGGAGCAATCAGGGAATGGGTAACAGGAGGGAAACACAGCTGGGGCAAATCAGGCCTAACGAGACAAGGGGAAGCAAAACAAGATACATTAACATCAGACAAGGACCTTCAAAATAAAACAGGAAACATGACACCGACTGAACTAAAGACACAGACTCACACGCACGCACTGCAACAGAGGGAACAGAGACGTGGGACCAGGGCAGACGGACAATGACTGGACACGGGGATATAGCAGACCGGGGAGAAAGCAACTAAGGATTACACAGAGACAAACCATAAGACATAACTCTAACAAAGAAACCAAAGAATAGAAATGATAAATAATATATATATAAACTCAAAACCCTGGGTCAACAATCCAGGCATCCTAACAGTTTTGGCCATCACATCTTAGTTCTTCCTTAACCTCAAGTGACCATATTTGGGTGATAAGGTGGTTTTAAATATTATTTATACAATAAAACTATATTTATCACACTATATTTTGCACCTTCAGGAACTCAGAGAAATGTCGATGCAACAGGGTCAGTCACAGAAATCTCTGAGTTTCCACTGCACACAAACTTTTCATGGCACTCTTTTTGTAAATACAGGGTGGGCCATTTATAAGGATACACCGTAATAAAATGGGAATGTTTGGTGATATTAAAGTCCTGTTTGTGGCACATTAGTATATGTGAGGGGGCAAACTCCTCAAGATGGGTGATGACCATGGTGGCCATTTAGAAGTCGGGCATCTTGGATACAACTTTTGTTTTTTCAATAGGAAGAGGGCCATGTGACACATCAAACTTATTGGTAATGTCACAAGAAAAACAATGGTGTGCTTGGTTTCAACGTAACTTTATTTTTTCATGAGTTATTTACAAGTTTCTCTTTGTTCACAGCCATTGGCATGTCGAAGAGGTTAACACGTGAGGAGCAGATCGAAATTATGTTGATATCTGGTGAATGCAGTAACCGGGTCATTGCAGCAGATTTCAATGCAAGACACCCTATGAGACCACCCATCTCCCATGCTACAGTTAGCAAACTGTTTGCTAAGTTTGGTGAAACTGGTTCAGTGTTGGATTTGCCAAAATGTGAATGCAAAAAAAACTGTCACTAATGAAGAAACATCAGTGGCTGTCCTAGCTTCATTCAGCAAGAGCCCACAGCGTAGCACTCGCCGCATGTCACTGTAGAGTGGCATTAGTCGAACATCCCTTCGGCGGATATTAGCTACTCACAAATGGCACCCTTACAAACTCCAGCTACTGCAGCATCTCAACGAGGATGACCCAGATCGGTGCACAGAATTTGCAGAATGGGCAAAACAAAAACTGGAACAGGACCCTCAGTTCACGCAGAAGATTTTGTTCAGTGATGAAGCAAACTTTTATGTAAATGGTGAAGTTAACAAACAAAACCACCGCTATTGGTCTGACACTAACCCACATTGGATGGATCCCTCCAAGACTGTTGGAACAACAAAAGTGATGGTTTGGTGTGGGTCCATTCTTCATCAATGGAAACCTCAAGGCCACTGGATATTTGAAATTGCTACATGATGATGTGTTTCCCTCTTTATGCACTGAAGCTGGCACGTTCCCTGAGTTTTTCCAGCAAGATGGTGCACCACCACATTATGGGTGCCAGGTCCGAGCATTCCTAGATGAACAGTTTCCTGGAAAGTGGGTTGGTCATCGTGGGCCAGTTGAATGGCCCCCAAGGTCTCCCAATCTGACACCCTTAGACTTTTATCTTTGGGGTCATCTGAAGGCAGTTGTCTATGGTGTGAAGATACGAGATGTGCAGCACCTGAAACTACGGATACTGGATGCCTGTGCTGGCATTTCTCCTGCGGTTTTGCTATCAGTGTGTGAAGAGTGGGAGAAGAGGGTTGCATTGACAATCAAACACAATGGGCAGCACATTGAACACATTTTATAAGTGGTCAGAAACTTGTAAATAACTCATGAAAGAATAAAGTTATGTTGAAACCAAGCACACCATTGTTTTTCTTGTGACATTACCAATAAGTTTGATGTGTCACATGGCCCTCTTCCTATTGAAAAAACAAAAGTCATCTTGGATACACCAAGATGGCCGACTTTTAAATGGCCACCATGGTCACCACCCATCTTGAGGAGTTTGCCCCCTCACATATACTAATGTGCCACAAACAGGACTTTAATATCACCAAACATTCCCATGTTATTACGGTGTATCCATATAAATGACCCATAAGATTCTCTTTGTTGCTTACCATTATTAACGGCCCCCAAAGTTGCTGCAGAATGAGCACAGATATTTTAAATATAAACAGATAGTTGGGTAACCTGTGTCTCAGTTCATTAAAATACATTTTTACTTTTTAGTTATTGTTCACAATTACTTTTTACAAATGTGTGAGCGGTATTGTAGTTAAACGCTTTGTGATGTGATGCTGTAGAAAATAATAATCCAACAGGGCTAGAGAATGGATTTATGACAAGGGGTATTATTTGTTCAGTCCTGAGGAAAACATACAGCCATACAGACAGACAAGTAAGTCACTGATGGAAAATTCCACTGTCAGGAACTACATTTTAATGAAATGTATGTCTATTGTTTTGTTAGTGTCTGGTTATTAAATAAACAGGTTCTTATATAGCTCTTTTCTACTCTACTTGAGAAGTCAAAGTGCCTGATTCACTCATCCACACCCATTCATACAAGCACTTTAAGTGATTTTATATATATATATATATATATATATATATATATATACACATATGGCTGCATCCGAGAGCAAATTGGGATTAGTATCTTTCCCAAGGATTGGGAACAGACTGGGAGGAGCAAGGTGTCAAACCACCAACCTTCCTTTTAGTAGATGAGATACTCTACCTCCTGAGCTACAGCCACCCCAGGACATAAATCATGATTTTTGCAATTGTTTTTTGTATTACTGGACTGCCAGCCAGGTACTTTTCTGAGAGAACAAAGCAAGAAATGGGAATGCCATTTGTATGTGTGTGTGTGTGTGGGAGCGAGAGAGAGAGAGCTTGTGATTAGTTCAATAATATGGAAAAACAGCTAGTTTTATTTTTGTGCTGTCTGCCTTTTATAACCTGATCGTACTGTGTATTATATGGCACCAAGTCAGTCCAAAAAACTCAACTGTCAAAATAGCAGCACTGTATAGTAGGTCAACTGTGAGAAATATAAGCAGGGGTAAATATCACTGAGTCACTTTGGATTTGTAATAATCACCAACATGCTGAGATCTGTTCTTGGTGTTTGTTTTTATTTTAGCTCAGTCTGCCAGTGTACACCCTCTCTTGGATTTCAGATTCTGATTAAGCTGTGATGCTTTTCCGTTTTATCATAAGTGATACTTTTTTAACACTGGCGCACTGCTGAGAGTGTTTTTTCCTTTCAGTGGAAGAGCAATGGCTATATGAAGACAAATATTTCTTTGGGTATAAGATATCCCAGCGGTATAGAATATCCCACAGGCACAGTTTTAAAGTAACTAAGCTTTACCTAGAAAGAGGTGAAGCATTCACAGACATCTGAACATCTTTACAGCAGTGTTAAAGCAAAGCATAGGCCACAACAGAGAAACTTCAAGCTATGATAGAAGATAGAAGGTTAGTGTATCCACTGTCTTTATTTGCAGGACAAAAGCTCCATTTGTACACGAGTTAAAGAATCTCATTTATTAATGAAAGGATCCCCAATAAGTGTTTTTCTTTTCAGTGGTATATTCAGGTCTTCTAATCCATCTCCCCTCTCCTCTGTGACAGCATGGGGGCAGGCAGGACCGGCTGCTACATCGTTCTAGATGTCATGTTGGATATGGCTGAGTGTGAAGGAGTGGTGGACATCTACAACTGTGTTAAGACCCTCTGCTCACGTCGCATCAACATGATCCAGACTGAGGTGAGTGGGAGAGTGGAAATGTGGTTAGAGATGCCATGCTGATGGCTTTAACAGAAGCTCACAGGTTTAGCCTTAACAGCAGGAAGCTGCTGGTGGCCCATATTTTCCATCTTTTGTATTTTTTCCTTCCCCCCTAACCCTAACCCTAACCCATTTACATCAGAACTGTATTCTTTTCAATAAAGGTGAGACTCCGAAACAGCATTCAGGTGAAGGTAGAGGTGTTCACACACAGTCTTTGATGTAACAGTTGAGATAAATCCCAAAAGGTTAATTCTGTTCATCTGGACCTGGCGTTTTCAGTGGGATTTGCATATTAATGATCAGACCTCGCAGCCCATTGTTCCTTCAGTGGGTTGGTTTCAGTCATTGTGCAAATGTACTGTTTATGAGGTTGGGAAAACCTGCAGTCAGCTGAGACTGAAGAAGTCACCTGGATGAGTGACGAAACGTTTCTCCCACTGAAAACGTTGCATCCAGATGAACAGAATCAACCTTTTGGGATTAAATTTTTTAATGTTTGGTGGTAGCATGTCATATATTAAGACAGCAAACTGAGGCTATGTCCACACGTACCCGGGTATTTTTGAAAATGCAGATTTTTCTATGCATTTGCACCTTTCGTCCACACGTAAACGGCGTTTTCGGTCACTGAAAACGGAGATTTTTAAAAACTCCGGCCAGGGTGGATATTTTTGAAAACTCTGTTTTTGCATTTACATGTGGACGAGAAAAACAGAGAAAACGCAGCGTCAAAGGTGTGCGCATTTTTTGACGTCACACTCTGCGGCACATTATTGTTTCGGTGAAATGAATTTCTACAATACTGTTACTGTTAATTGTACTCTCTGCAGTGTTTAAATGCTTACATATACACACACAGTTACTGTCCCTCCACACATACGACTCGGTTCTGCTGCTATGCCCCATCTTTGTTTGCTATTTCCCACTGAGGCTTTTAGACTTCTGATTGGCCAACATTTCTGCACGGTTAGGAATATAGCGCCACCTGCTGCTTTGGCATGTTCCTAGCAGCATTTTCCTTAATTTCTCCGTGTACGTGTGGACGTAGCCTGAGTTGAAAAATCCAATTTTATCAGTTAGAAGTCACCTTAAACGGTGATGATTATGAATACCGCCTATAAGTAGTAAATATTTACCACAATTAGTTCATAAACATAAATCATTTTTGTTTCAACTGTAATATTAGTTATTGATAGAACACTGTAAAGCTGCCTAACTTTACAAATTACAAATTGTTTTTTCATTTCATTTCCTTTTTTTTCCTACAATAGTGCTGATTGAGGCCAAACTGACAAAAAAAGTAGCATGGATAAAGGCGATGGGTCATGGGTCTTACTCTTTGAATTCAGGTGTTTTCAGTCATTGCAACAGCTCAAATTAAGTGATTAACCGTGCTGTCTGACTTTTATAAAAATATGGGGAAGAATTAGTTTTTTAAAGAAGAAAGAAAACATGTAAATGATTGTTAATATGAAGAAGTAAAGTAAGTAAAAAGCCACCTTCAAGGCATTGCTGTATATATATTATAGCTCTGATTTATTTCTATAAAATACTGTCCGTCCAACTTTTGAGACAACGGAGCCAAATGTAGGGAAATGATGTATACACATATACACGCATCTGTTTATACATTTATTTAATTATGTAAATGTACAACGTATTGTCTTTAACTAATTATATTATCTGTAACTGTTTCATGCCAAAACGATTCTACACTGAATATATATTTAAAAATGTAATTATGTTGAATTAGCAAAGACACAGCTACATTATTGTAGAAGACCAGTGTCAGACTTCTTTTATTAAAGACAAATAGCATTCATTCATTTCCTAAAATCCATGCTTTAATTGTATAAATAAACTCACAACTCACAGTTTTTTTATTCAAAGTGTGCTTAGAGTGAACTCACAATCTTCAAATAAATTAGCGGGAGAAAGACATTAATTACCGCAATAAATAAAACTATTAAAAGTTGGAACGTCATTCTCTTCTTAATAAGTCGGGAATAGGAGACGGCACAGTAAATACGCAAACAATAGTATTTATTTCCCTTTAATTTCATCTCTTCTCTTAGCTGCAGCTTGTCTACCAACTGGTACTGGTACCCAAATATGAGTACAATTATAGAGCATATTAAAAATGATAAATAAGTTGGAGGAGGGACAGTTTTATGTCTGTAATTCTGAATGTATCCTCAGCTCTTTGATCTGTTGTTTTGTTGAACATGAAAACAGATTTCCTAGTTTCCTCGTTAATTGCACAGCTCGTGACTTTTTTTTAAATGGTGTGTGTGGGCAGTGTTTAGCTCCTCTGATGTGTGTTTGCTGGACTGTTTTTTTTACCCCATTTTATCGACACTTTTTTCTGCTTGGAAACAATACCTGAGTGTCAGCATGGTAATGTGAAGAGTATTGAACAGCTCTGACTGTTAGTCAACAGCATTAATTAAATTCAGCATTGTTTTTGACGAGTGGGCAATTAACAGTGAGGGCGCTCTTTGGTGAGACGGAGGGGTTTTATGTGACTTGGGAAAAGTGGGAATGCGTTACCCTCTGTGTGTGTTTCAGGAACAGTATGTTTTCATCCACGATGCCATTCTGGAGGCTTGTCTGTGTGGAGAGACTGCCATCCCTGTGACTGAGTTTGCTCTCACTTACAAAGAAATGCTAAAGGTCGACTCACAGAGCAACAGTTCGCAGCTGAAGGAGGAGTTTCAGGTAATACTGAGAGACGATGACGGTTTAAGTCGGGGATTGTGATTACTGTCGTCGTTTTTCCATTTCAAACTGGGGTAGAGTTAAAAATTCACATGTTATGCATGTTGTGAAATTAGCTGAATCACAGCAAATCAGCACTTTTTACTTTTTTGTTGTCTACAGAGGCACATATTTGTTGAATCTGTGTTCTGGATCCTTTTCTCACCTAAATCAGTTCAACAAATGAATATTCAAAAGGCAAAAAAACAAAACAAAACACCCATAAAGATTTAAACCCACTTAGAAGTTGGAAAAAAGACACTTCTGAACTTGCCTGAGAATCTTCACACTTTAAATTACTTATTAAAAGTTAAAAGTATCACAAACTCCAATGGAAGGTGTCTGAACACTCACTACCACATTCCCAAACAGAAAACACTTGATTTTTGTATCAGTCGAACAAACAGCTCGTATGCATCCTCGATCGTCCAGGTGAGGGAATCCCAGAAAGTCAGTTCTGTTCATCTGGACGTCATGTTGATGTGCGAAATCACTCAGTCATCACTAGAAGCTTTACGTTAGAGATTGAAATCCACATTGTGTATTTGTTCTTTATGTAGTATTGTTGCTTTTCTTTATACATGTGTTATTGATCGGTGACCTTTGTGTAGCGGCTCCCCGCTCATAACGGCAACTTGTTCCCCAAATGCAATATTATGGTTACAAGTTCTGTTCGTTTTATCTAAACCAATGGGGCATCATTCACAATGCTATCTGGCAGCTTAGATAATCGTTCCCTTTCAATTTCCAATTCCTTGATAATGTGCTTTTTGTAGTGTATTAGATTGCAATAAATGTGTTTTTATCTATTAAACCCTGTGGGGGTTTAAACTGATAATGAATGTGTTTTAAAGTTTTCTAAGATAGGTATGCTTGTCAGGTATTGACAGTGAGGCTGCTTGAGCAGAGAACATTTTCATTGCCTCTGTCAATCCCTCTTTGATCCCATTTCTGTTTCGCTGCGTCTGTCTCCTCTTATCACAATCTTTATTCTTAGTGTTTCATTTTATCTCCCAATCTAGAATGTGGAAACATTCTCAAACACACGCCCGTCTTTCTATTTATCTTCTCTGCACACTCCTTTCTCCTTTACCTTCCCCGGTCCTCCTCCTCCTCCCCAGACTCTGAACTCTGTGACTCCTCACCTGGATGTGGAGGAGTGCAGCATCTCCCTGATGCCCCGAAACCGTGAGAAGAACCGCAGCATGGATGTGCTGCCCCCGGACCGCTCGCTGGCCTTTCTCGTGACCACAGAGGGAGAGAGCAGCAACTACATCAACGCAGCGCTCGCAGACAGCTTCCTCCGGCCTGCTGCCTTTGTGGTGACGCCACACCCACTGCCCGGCACAACCACCGACTTCTGGAGGCTCGTGTATGATTACGGCTGCACCTCTGTGGTGATGCTCAATCAGCTCAACCAGTCCAACTCAGCCTGGGTAAGAGAAAAGGGACTGAGACTGAACCGTTCACACCCATTATGGAAGGGGAAGTAATTTTATTATTAGCTTAAGTTCTAATATCTAACTCATCAGCTTACATCAGCGATTAAGTCTCACTGTCTGAGAACATCTGCAGTACAGCAGGATTTTGATTAATCCATACAGTTGCATACTCTCAAATATACATATTACTCCAATACTGAATTTTCTTTTTACCTGAATACAAAAAAAACCCTTTTATGTCCAAAAACAGAAGCATTTGGCTTTATGCTTTATGTTTATCTATATAATTTATCGTATGTTTTCTGTTATTCAGCACAGTCAGGTTTAACTGCTGCCACCAGTGCAGCTTTTACCCTGTGAAATGTATTTATTATCTAAAGAAGATGCAGGGTCAGAAGAATGCCAGGACAAATTTTCTACCACTTCCAAGCACTGCAAGGCAAGCACTAAGTTGAAGAGCAGAGAAAAAGAACAGAAAAAAGCACCGTAAACTAAAGTGCTGTCAAGCTCCCTTTTAAGTCTGCTTGCAAGGAGCATTTCCTCCAACCTCAGAAATCAAGCAGCAGAGATGAGGAGCACTTTTACTGTTATATATAAGCGAGAAACATTTCTATTTCAGATACTGCAATTCGAGGACCTTGGCCACCTTGTTTTCCAAACGAAATTTTTAAAAGATGCATCAAAATATAAAACATTTACATCATTCAGAAAAAAAAATCAGTGGATGAACTTAATTTGGGTTGTGAAAAGCATTTTTGCTTTGATAAATAATTCTAACAGACACTCTTGTCAAAATTCAAGCATATCAGCGTCCAGCCAGTGCATGCAAACTGTCATTCCCAATTTTATTGGATTGGGCTTTTTAGTGAGGCCAAGGCTGCCGTATAATTTTTTAAAACTCTTTCATGTCACTGTAATGTCATCAATTGTATTTAAAGCTGATCACACCATGAATAAAAAGCTACGTGTAGAGCTAAAACAACCCGAGGTGTCCTGGAGATTGGAGCAGCACATCCAGGTTCTTTCCGCTGGGAGCTTTTGAAGAGATCATTTTACCCTACAAAGAAATTAGTGCTCGTGGGGTTTAGAAACTTTTAAGGTGGCCTTTGAAGTAGTATGCCAGAATTTTCTGCTCTGTGCTGTGCCTATATTAGGTTCAGCATACGACAACAAGGATAGGCTCCAGCCCCCTGTGACCCTGAATTAGATAACAAAGTGGATGAATTGATCAAAGTTCCTCAAAAGGTTTCCAGTCTTAACGTCCTAAGACCCAAACCCTTTCATGGCATGCATTTTTAATTTTTCTTTGCTATTTGGGATGATTGGGACCTGATGAATGTAAAAACAAAGAATTACCTGATTTTTGTTTCTGAGAAAAAATAGATCCACATATAAGAACATTCATTTTAAATTTTGATGGAACATTGGCAGAATAATGTCCTTGTAAGTGGATATCAGGCCCTTGTAGAGCAAAATTGAGTATTTTGGTCTAGACAACCCAAAATGTGATGTCCACATATGTGGACGCCAGGTCCTAGGAGGTTAAGAGCAGGTTCCCCCCAATGCAATATAAGACAAGCTGAGGAAAAAACTGTTTGATCAATGGCTCAGTAACACTAGAAAAAAATAGGATGTCAACCTTCTTGCATCTAGAAACAATTGGTTGTTACACTGAATTTCTTTGCTGTCGGAGACCAATTGCAAGTAGTTGCAGTGTCCAGATATGGAGGATTTTGCCTACTTAAACTCTGGGCGACCATTTTCGATTGTAAGGCAACTGCACAGTTTACCTGGTGGGAGGCCATCTGACTCTAAAGAATCCAACTTGACTGACTGAAATTACTCTCAAGCAGGTTTGCAAATAATTATCTATCTAAATAATTTCTAGTTTAGAAATGCAGACAGACTGCAGTCATTCTGAGTTCATCTGCACTGATGAGTACAACTCATCTGCAACACATCTCTTTGCAGCAGCAGACTTGACTCAACTGGTTGCCAGATTTTTGTTTTCCAGTGAAAGCGAGGTTGCCTGCTGCCTGTGTCATTTTGCAGTTAAATCAGTCCCACAGCACCGATATTATGATTTGCGGAGGAAATTCAGAGTGTAGCATCAGGGGAGCATGAAAAGTGCCCCTTTTCAAACCTCTTTCAGGACCTTTTAGTTTTTCCTGCTCTTTTGTATTTTCTTCTGAGCGGACCTGAAAAACTGCTGGCCATAGCTAATTCGTTTAATGGCATAATGTGTCACTTTGAAATAAAATGAATAAATAGATAAAAAAACAATAAAGTTACCAGCCAGAAGAAAGACAAAATATTCTATCTGAGTAGCATTCAGATAAATACAATAAACAGGAATGCTGCAATCAGCTCTATCAATTCCATTTGTTAATGACATCACAAACTAAAACTCGATGATTGCTTAAATCGATATACAAGTATAATGACTTTTTTTTTTACTGTTTAAAAATGAGCACTGCTAAAACTGAAATCACAGAAATAGAGTGTTTGTCATTTTCTGTGCTGACACTCCTTATATTGTCAGCTAATAAATAAAAAGAACATGTATCCATAAAAAAGGCTCCAGCACTACTTGTAGTCACAGCTGGGAAGCCTGTATTTAAAAATCTTAGCAAAACAAAGATTACTGCTTACAAGGTTTACTTTTTAATATAGTGCATGGACACTAACAGCGTCAACATGTCATTCTTATCCTCGTTTCCTTTAAAAGAAGATATGAATGTGAGTCACACACAGTTTGGAGAGGTCATCTGCACAAAGCTTCAATCCTCTGTTCATGCCATCCAATTCATTTGCACAGCCCGTCACTGCATGAACACGTTCTTATCGTTTGGGCCCATGTTTGCTCATGCGTGGGTTTGTTCTGCTGTCTCGCTATCGCTCCTCTGTCACCGTGTCATGTCTTGTTCCTGCTCACCATTTCCACTATGCCTGTCAGCTGCAACCTGTCCTTTTTTCTCTGTCACTCTCTTCTTCTTCTTCTTCGTCTTCCTCCTTGTCTCACTACCAGTGGATTAACAGTTTGACCCTCCAACACACACTCACTCAATTTGTCCTCTTAACTTGGAGCTGCCTGTCTCCTGCCTGGATGTATAAATATTTATCGCCCCTCCTGCCCAATGTCACCGGTTAATACCCTTCTGTCAGTGTGAAATGCCGTTATCACTTCCTACTCTAAGGATCTGCTCAACCCCAAAGTCACTGCAGAATACGTCCATATGACAGCGCTTGCTCCCCTGTGTGTGCCCCCCCCCCCCCCCTCCCCTCCCCTCCCATCCCCTCCCACTTGGCCAGGGGATGCGCTTTTGAAGTGGCAGTGATAGGAGACCTTGTCTTTTGTGAGCGTCCAACCTCTCAGCTAACTTCCTGTTTATCTCTCCCGGGCACAGCCAAGGTCTCTTACTCCATTAATTTATAATGTACTAATGGTAATGATTGGGACTCATGAATAATTCAAGCTAGGTGACCGCTGCTTATGTGAAGGATTGTTCCCGCTGACGAGTGGTTTGTTTTTTTGCTCATTTAATTCACAGTTGCCATTTGTAGATAATCATTGTCATTTAGGCTAATTGTCTCTCCTGTCAATACTCAGGTGTCTTGTTACTGGCTTCACCATCACTGGGTGCTGACATAATTATTTGCACTGCCTCAAGCAAGTGTGGGCTAATGACCTGCTCCCTTCTCTTCTTGCCTCCTCTCTCGTCTCAGCCTTGTCTGCAGTACTGGCCTGAACCTGGGCTGCAGCAGTTTGGACCCATGACCGTGGAGCTTCTGTCCAGGACAGCTGACGATGATGTTATAATCCGTCTTTTCCGGGTTCAGAATATAACTCGGGTAGGTGGAACCACCATAACAAAAAACATCACAGTGATGCCCAGGCCTACTCGGTGATATTTGGATGAGTATGGTGAATCAGGAGACAGATTATACTAAGAAAACTAAGTCTAGCTATGAAAAATCAATAACGTGGAAACAGCAAACTGTGTTTGCAACAGTTTTGCAACTCAGCTTGGGAAAAAAAGAATCTTAACATTTTAGACCAATTTTAGCTTCTTACCTGGGAAACTGCTATAAAGTCAGTATATTAATATTTAGTTTGAGTAGCACATTTCTGCTCTTCTAACAATTATAGGAGTTCTGATATTGTTCCTGCTTTACATGAGCAAACATGACACATAATGCACAACAACGGGAGCCACATTCCATAAGTTGATGTTAGGATTTGCATTACATGCACTATTCCCACATAGCAGACAGGTCTGGCCCAGATCTGGTGTCAAGCCGGCACTGCTGGGTGACTTCTGGCATGGTAAGTGGTATGTCATCCAGATATGGTCCAGGCCTGGCATAGATGGCACTGTCTATGTGATGGCATGCCACATCTGGCCCGATTGTGCTTTGGTTTATGTGGCCCAGGCTCATAGAAAACAGGCCTGCCCAAGCTGGCACTTCTGACTGACTGGTGTCATGGCAGGGTGTGTGTCAACCAGATGTGGGCCAGGTCTGGCAATGATGACACTATTTATGTTCCTATTTTCCTGTTTTAGTTAGAAGATCCAAATGTCATGTTGCAATACTATACTGCTATGGTAGCCAACGTTTCAAATGCAGGTTTGACAGGTTTGTGAGTGTACACTTTATCCAAAACCTCGTGAAGGTTTAGTCATGTTTACCACTGGGTGGCTGTAGCTCAGGAAGTAGAGCAGGTCACCTACTGATTGGAAGGTTAGCTACTTCAATCCCTGGCTCCTCCAATCTGCATGTCAAGAGTGTGACTGAATGTGAATGTAGTTAGGAAGCGCTCAGTTTAGAGAAAGTGTGTGATTGGGTGAATGTGGCATGTTGTATAGAGCACTGTGAGTAATCTAGGAGAGTAGAAAAGCACTACATTAGAATCAGTCCATTCACTGTCTCAAGGGAGATTTGTCATGTTACTTTTGCACTATTTTGTTCCGGCACATGTTGTTATTACATGTGTGGTACACATTAGGCTGACATTTGGGGCCAGAGCTGAAACTGTTCTGGGCCAGCACAGGGCCGTCAGTGTGTCTGCAACTGGCCTTGTGCTGGCCCATGTGTGGGCCAACTCTGGCAAACCAGATCTGGACCACTAAAGGGCCGTCATTCTTTGCGGTATGTGGGCCATGTGTAAGCACATTGTGTTGGCCAGATCCGAGCCATAACAATTTTGCTATGTGGGTTGGAGGGACCATGTTGACGTTTTCAAGAATCTCTAACAACCACCTTTGTGTCGAGAGCCATTACTGATGACAAGAATCCAGTATACCAGTACAGTTTGTTTTGTTCAACATCCAAAGGCTTATATCTGATAGTCAGTGCCAAGCTGACATCCTGTTCCATCATGACAAAAATCCCACACACAGGGCATGGATATACTCACTTTTTTTAATCCAGGTAAGTTCAGGTTTATTTCTGGGTCAGTATTACAGGGTGGCTCACTTCTTACCAGGTTGCATTACCATGGTAACTTACATTGCACACCAAACCTGCTTTGGAGCAGGTTAATTTTGAGGTAAGAGATCAGTGGGTATGAAATCACCACCTACTGATCAATCAGTTATCCACAAAAAAGCTCCACAGTTCCTGGAAGATCCCTCAGACCTTGGCGCGCTCTTGTAAAAGGGTCGAAATGTTTTTAAAAAGCAGCTGCAGCAACCTTTGAAGCAATTTTTATATTCTTTAGTATGTGATCTTAAAAGTGGTCACGTACATTGTAATTGTGGATGCTATATATTCAATTTGTGCATAAGCTAATTCTACGTTAATTGTGCTATCAATGAAATGAATGTTGTTTCCCTGAACCAGCTGAAGAAGCTGATGAGCCTCAACTTTCACAAACATATTTGAAAAACATGGCAGTTTGGAAATAGGACTGTAAATCTGTAAATTAGTGGAGTCTATGAAGGTTTTTTTAAGCAGAGGGAAGACACTGGCAGGGTTAACGTAGTCTGGATTGCAGCCAGATAAAAGGGAATTGTTTATAATAGAGAGAAGTAAAGCGGAGATGACAGGTAAAACCTCTTTAATCAATTTAGGAGGGATAATGTCAGCTGGGCAGGAAGAAGTGTGCATGTGTGTGACTATATCAATGAGATCTGTTGTGAAAATCAGATAAAACCCTGAAAAACAGAAGTGGGTAGTGGGTAACTGTTGGGCAGGTTGCACAAAAACAGAACTAAACTGTGACTTGCTACAGTTAATCTTGATAACAAAAACGTTCAGAATTTCTTTTCATAGATAGAAAATATAAAAATGTGTCATTGTGTTGAACAAGAACCTTGGATTGTGCATATTATTGTTAATCAAACTAGCACAATGTTCTGGGAAGACAAGACTGACTGTAAAAGTGTCAGAAATTCTACATTGGTTTATTGATATAATGAGAGTCAAGACCAGATCCAGTGTACATCCACCATTATGTCCTCATTAGTCATTTAACTGATGTGCTAAGTTAAATGACTTTGAAATATTGAGAAAATCTGTGGCAGTGCAGTTACAGGGATCATCAATGTGTAAATTAATCAGATGAAAGCAGATTAGAGAATTCATTCGGAAATATTACCAGATTTAAGAGTTTGGTAGATAACAATAAGGCAAAGTGGATATTCACACTGAATTTTGAAAAGCAGTGACTCGGCAAGTGTGAAATGAATCATGAGTAAAATTAAATACAGTTTAAATTATCCTTGTAAACTAATGCTCTTAGTTTACAAGAGCATTAGTTTGCCTGACAGTCTCAGAATCAAGAATTCAAGAATTTGTAGTTGGCTGACTAAAATTCCCTGAAACCAGCAGTGCCCTGGTTTAAACCAACTGAACCAGATACTGCAGGCTACAAACCCGTTATAAACAAATGATTTACGAGTTAAAATATCTATTTTTACAAAAAGCGATAACTGCAGGAGAGGCGAGCTTCAGTGGCTGACACTTACATGGTACAGTAAGATTATTAAACCTGGCTGTAGAAATATGGTCAATGTGGGTTTTTCCATCTGTGCCTTATAATCACAGGCATTGGTGAAGTTGAAGTGGCTGATCTTGAGACCTAAAAACTTGGTGTTGTAGTGGTAGAACAGCAAATGTGCAATTTATCTGATGAAAATCTATCTAATATTAATGATAAGAAAATAACTGTACCTGTAATGGAGCAGGGGTTAGCAGGAGTTTTCCACCGTCATGCTGTAGAAGTCACAAGTGAAGGCTTAGATCAATATTTGTGGTCAAAATACTTGAATCCTCGTCATTTGGGTGAAGATCATTTTGCTTTAAAAGGTTCACGTAGGTTAAGGAATGATGTGAAGTTGTCCACAAAGGGGATGTCATTATTCCTGCAGAAGCCAGATGTGAAATTCACACAGACAGCTGAACTTCACAACACTAATAGGGGGGTGTCGGCAAACAGATGATACGCTGCTTTCAAGTGGCCATAGAAGGCCCACAAGTCTTTTTTGAGGGTCTCTGATTAATGATATTTTAAGTCATGAGTTTGGATGTGGACAACTGTTGTAGAGGCTTTCTGGTAGGTTTTCCACAGCTGTAGAGCTTTTAGAGCGATGCCATTCACACAGTCTGGGATAGCTAAGCATAGGGGGAACCCTGGGTTAACATAGTGAGCTGGTCACCAGCTTTGTGTGACCACTTATCCTAATAAACACCAGTGTTATGTTAAGTGAATCCAGATAAAGAAACATACCCTGGGCATGTTGAAATCACTAGTACAGGGTTCACAGCATGTACTCCATTAAGCTTAACTCTCTTTCAGGAACAGAAAAGTCAAAGTTCTCCTCATTTGGGGTCACCAAGCTTGGAGCTGTTAGTTAAACCTAATTCTTGGAATAGGGCCCTGAGTAAGGAATATACGACGGATGAGTTTACAAAGTGGAACAGAGGACTAGAGTTTACATACACTGGGAGTGACAAACAGAGTGAGAATGAGATGCAGGTGGAGGTAACAGAGAAACACAGGGGGAAAGCTACAGATATATACCTGATATTGCAAATCAACAACTGTCCTCCTGTTTTGGTTCTTCTAGAAGTCCACAATGAGGCTTATAGGGAATCAGTCTAAATGCCAGTGGTTTTCTTCAGTCACTACATTATAGAATCAAGACTTATTAGACTTATTAGGTTAGGTATATGTGTCGATCATTAGAGTAAAAAACCTGCATTTTATTATCTTGAGAAAGACTTAGACTTTCCACTCAGGCAGCCCACCTTTCCTATAAGCCCTGTATTTCTACATGCACACAACTGAGTGGCATCAGGCAGGCCTTACATAAATCTCTAAAGGTTTTTGGGTTTGAGATTTCAACTATGTTTCTGTTATTTTGTACTTCATGAATTACCATGACAAGGCAGCAACAGAATGGAGAGATACTGCTGGTTTCTACAATTCCAAACTATTTAACTTCTCCCCAGTGTCCAAACTATTTTCTCCGACTTG
Source organism: Neolamprologus multifasciatus (assembly GCF_963576455.1). Classification (NCBI taxonomy): domain Eukaryota; kingdom Metazoa; phylum Chordata; class Actinopteri; order Cichliformes; family Cichlidae; genus Neolamprologus; species Neolamprologus multifasciatus. The sequence goes on from NC_140459.1 coordinate 26,028,081, forward strand.
ACTTAATGAACGGGTTTAATTGCTTTCCCTCCGTTTTCTTTCCTGTACAGAATCAGAAACATTAAGATCCAAGTGTAAACCCTGCATGTCTCTCGGTTCCCTTGATATGTCACTTTGACAGACTTAATTTCTAAAATTGCTGTTTAAACATCAAATTTTCTTATCAAATGACATGTTTTTACTTTAACATTGAATATGGACAAAAACACTTGACCAAGCCCTACCTCAGCAGACAACTTTTTTTTACAGCTGTAGTTCCTGGCACCCAATCAAATCATTTATTTTCAAGAGGATAACTGAAGCCTGACACATATAATAATTCTGAACGGAGACCTAGGTCCCAGCTTGATTTTGTTCTTCTCAGCGGTCGGAGTAATTTGCTGCATGTGGTCCTGAGACCTATTTAATAAGCAGTTTTTGTTTAATTTGAGCAATTATACAATACTGAAAGAGATTTTAACGATCAAATATTACTTTAAAAAAGTTTTTTGACCATATCCAACATTTGAGTATGACTGAAATATTTGTGTTACCAGTAGTGAGTCTTTGTGTTCGCTCATGTGCATGAGTGTTGTCTGAGTAGCTTAGCATGACCTGTAGCAGCAGTTGCACCTCTTATCCTTTGACCTCAGTAGATCCTCAACAATCATCTGTAGGTGCTTTCAGAAGCAGATGTGTCTCTTGTCTTTAGCTCACAGTAGTGTTAACCTCCCCTGTTACTTCAGTATCCCACTCGGCCCCTCAATTATCTTAACATCATGTCAGAAACTGTTCCCACATGCACTCCACAGGATCCGGAGAAGACAGAAACACCAGAGCAAGACACCATTAAACTCTGTCCTAAGAAGGTATTCTATTGTCCAGTAGATAGCACAGGTCCTACATGTTACCAAACATGATCTTATTTGTGATGTGCTTCTACCTCACAACAGAGGTATCGTTACTTCTTGTATTCCTTAAAATTAAAGGTTCCTTATGGAGTTCTTCTTCACTAAAAACACTATAAAGCAATGTTTTAGTATCCTCTACATTTTCTTTAATTAAAAAAAAAAAAAGGTTGTGTACAATTTCAGTTAAACACACCTTTGACCTTGAAATTTTGAAACTGTATTTTTGGACATAGCCTGGGCTTTGGTGAGGTCAAACATTCAAGTAGCCATCAAATACGCTAATAAAATATGCTTTTAAAGCTGCACCAATCATTATTTTTACATGACTCGATCAAGCGACCGTTTGTGATTTTACTAACAGCCTCAGAGATAATTAAAACCAATCTCTAAAGGAGATTGTTCCATCTTTCTCTGTTTTTTAAGAGCCCGAAACTGTTGTGTTTTCATTTCACTTTCTCTGCTCTGATGCACCTGGTTTATAGCTACGTTAGTGAACTATTTATCAGCTAAAATTCCTTTTACCAGGAATTGCTGAAGGTGAAACTATAGCTAAGAGGATAGCTATTAGATCTAAAGTCATCAAGTATCTGTAAACATGACTACATGAAGATGGATAATGCGTCTCTCCATGTCCCCGAATGTTTTAAATCAGCAACAGTTGTCTAAGTATAAAAAACTTTTGCATATTTTATTTAGGTGCAAATGTAGAAAACTGTAACTTTAAATTCAAAAGATTTGGTTAGTGCTGTTTGGTAGGAATGTATTGAATAGAGCAGGGCGATATGACCAAAAATATTTATCACAATATACATTTGAAAATTTGCAATAACGATATAACTGACGATATAATTGACACTAGACAAAATACTTGCTTGCAACACTTACGTGCTGTTTGGTAGGAATGTACTGAAGATATGAAATCTGATGGCTTCTAAACTATGTTTACATTTTTGTTGATAACTGAGTTTGATGTGTTTTTTAACAACCTCCTAATAGACAAGTATAGAAGCAGAACAGGTCTGAGAGCTGACAGAATTGCCTCTGGCTGATAAGCACATATGTTTCTGAATGGGTTTGTAGTGTGTGAAGCATGCATGATGAAGCTTTTTCCTTTTTCTGCTTCTCTCCTGTGCAGCTTCAGGAGGGCCAGCTTGTTGTGCGTCACTTCCAGTTCCTGCGCTGGTCTCCATACCGTGATGTGCCCGACTCCAAGAAAGCCTTCCTTAGCCTTTTGGCTCAGGTTCACAACTGGCAGAGGGAGTGTGGGGAAGGACGCACCATTGTTCATTGCCTGTGAGTCTGCTTACATACACCTGCACCATCCATTCTGTTTCTTTAATTTAGCTATCATTGCTACAATAAGCACTTGGGGTTGTTTGCTTTGTACCAGCACTGGGTAGAAAGTATGAAGGTTGCATCACAGCTCCACAGTTCCTGGTTAAAACGCCTGCTGTGTGAGGTTTGTATGTTCACCATGCAGGTGCTTTAGCTTCCTCCCATAGTCCAAAGATACGCATGATAGGTTAACTAATTTTAAATTGGCCATGGATGTAGAGTACACAGTGTGCTCTGAATATATGTACAATGACTAGCAAAGTGCTAAATAAGGGCACCATGTGAGTACCTGCTTCAGGACCTGGATCACTTGCAATGTGAAAGACTCATTGTGACAAACAGGGAGTAATTCTTTTTTTCACATAGGGCCAGATAGGTTTGAACATTTTTTTCCTTTAATGAATGTAGTAATTTAAAAACTTTGTCTAATATTGCATTTGTTTTATTACAAAAATTGCATTAAAAATTAAATGAAATAAATTAGGGAGAGGGTAAACACTTCACAGTGCCGTGCATGTAATTTGCATCATGCAAAAGGAATTTTTACTTCATTTATTTGTCTATGCACTATTAAAGTATTTACTGAGTTCAAGCATTAGCATTATGAGTACAGCAGGTCTAAGTTTTCATGTCTAAAAGGCTGAGGTTCTCAGTCTCTTTCAGACTCTGTTGAAGGCTGAATTTCTGAATATTTGACCTTAAGTAGTCCGTACTGCGAGTAATGACAGCTTACATTCACATTTTTCGCCTTGCTACTTTTTCTTTAAATGGTTACAGAAAGTTCTTTTCTTAACAGTTAAATTTCAGTTTTGCTGAAGAAATATTATCCAATAAATATGGCATCAGCGCCGCATAATTACTGTCCCCTGTCCTCATGTCAGGGCCTTTGTTCTCTGGAGATCAGGCTATGTGTAAGACATTTAATATCTGATTAAATCCCAGCTCCTGTATTTTAATGAGAACTTTACTCAGATATTCATCTTGCATGACTGCCGGCTGGCCTTTTTCTGGCAGCATGCTTGATCTGCGGTCAGTCAAACTGTGACATTTCACTCTGTAGCTCCCCCTCTGAGAGGCTGCGTGAGCTGCTCTACCACATCTTTATTAGGTCACTCATGTCTTTATGCTTCTATTTTCTGTGTGTGTCTTTGTTCATTCCTTCTGGAGTAGGAATGGCGGCGGTCGAAGCGGTACTTTCTGTGCTTGCACCATGATCCTGGAAATGATTCGACACCACAGCATGGTGGATGTGTTCTTTGCTGCCAAAACGCTGCGCAACTCTAAGCCAAACATGGTGGAGACAATGGTAAGCAAGAAGGAGGAGACTTTGGGACTATTCTAGGAAGGTTTAGCTAATAGCTCTGATTTTGTTAACCCTGAGATGAGGGGAAACTCCTACTTTTCTGTTCTGGAAAGAGTTCACTTAAACTCTCTCTGTTACCGGGGTAACAGACTCTATAAAGAGAACCTGTTGATGGGCATCGGTGGGGGGTTGGGGCTAAAAGCATTTTTAACCAGTGAGGGAAGAAATAATGACATTTCGTATCGGAAAAGAAAGAAAAAATTAGGTTACTACATTACCATCAGTACGTTAGATTTCTACTGAAGAATTATAAAGAAAAAACATAAACGCGTTTGAATTTAAAAATGTCTTTGTGGCAGCTTCACTCTGGTAACTAAAACCACAGATCTATAAATAAACTTTGTCTGATCTGTTTCTCCTGATTTTTATCTTCTGTTTCCGTCACCTACATTTTGTTCCTATTGGATCATAGCTTTCAAATCAAAATTCAAAATTCAACCCTAACCCTAAATGATAACTAAAAACAGTATAAAAATATGTATATTTTGTATCAAAATTTTATTCTCTCTTTAATGATGACAGAGTGGACCAAACTGATTAAAATCTCTCCTGTTTTTCATGACGAATATCACGCTCAGCACTGACATATAATATAATCCGCTGGATTATATTGGCCAGTCTGGTCTTTATTTACATGTTACTGTGGTAAATCATAGTGTCATTGATGATGACTTACTTTGTCTTCTCATGCACGTGCCTATCTCAAGTTGAACGTAGTCTGAGTTGATTGGAAATGCATACATTCCCAACGTGTTTCAGCTAATTTGTTTGTAAAATAACTTTTCAAACAGTATGTTTACAGAGAAATATGATAAGAATAACACGTTATTGAGTTATCACATTACTGTATGTTTGACATGGCCAAGCACTGTTTATAAGAAAATAGTCTAGATGTAACCACTTTAATTACAATATTTAATAATCATGATATGAAAAAAGAAGCCTCTGTTTTGTTTCCAGGAACAGTACCGGTTCTGCTATGACCTGGCCCAGGAGTACCTGGACTGTTTGGAAGTCAGATAGCATCTATCCCTTTCATCTCGTCAATCCTCAAGTAGACGGTCCAGATCCTGGACCCTGCATCTTGGATCTTTGCTCCTGCCTCCTTAGTCCGTGTAAGCAGCTCTGTTTTTCTCGTTTGCAACGCCTGGATGAAACATCGGCCATAAAGGCTGATAGAGAAAGTTCCCGGGAGAATTTGTAATATACTACTGACACCCTTCTTGGCTTTTCCTCTGCGCTCTGATCCAACCCGTACTCTTTTTTTTTTTTGCCACTCTACATCTGCCAAAATGTGGAACACTACAGGAGTGGAGTTTACTTTATAAAACCACTGTCAACGCAAGCCGGACTACCTGTTGTACAACTCACTGACTGGATACAAAGATCTCTGCTGTATCCTGCCTTACTATGAACGTTGAACACTGATAGGCCAGGCACTGGATGATATTTTGTGTTTGTTTGTAACATTGTAAATGGTGCAATCTGCTGTTGGTGAACATCCCATGTTGTACTATATTATATTTGAATTTATCGTGGGTGGGGCTGATGGTCGAAGGGTTACGTGAGGCTGAGCTGGAAAGAGGTCGGTCACATCCAATGGACATATCTGTACAGTGAAGTTGTGTTGGACCTAATTTCTCTTTATTTATTCTTTGTGTATATAGATATTTCTTTTCCTTCCCTCGGGTGTTTCTAGATGTTCTTAACGTCTCTCAGTGTGCCAATCCATTCTCTCTGTGTCTGTAAAAGGGGTAGGGTTCAACATCTGCATGCCCAGTCTTAAGTGTTCCATTGCAGTGTGTGGCCCAAGTCTGCTTTAGGGTGGGTTCTGCAAAAACGAATCCCTCTGCTAGTCCTGAGAGAGCTCCATAAAAGTAACCATGTGTTGCTGTGAGAATACAGTGAAAATCTGTCGCTTTCTAAATTTGTATTTATTCAATGTGTTTTCTTTTCAAAATAGTGTATAAAAGAGGAAAAGAAATAAAATATGCTGTTGCCGCATAGCCACACTTTTTGAAGAGGTTTTTATTAGTGCATTTCACAGACGCAAGCAGAACAACTCGGGCTAAATCTTGGCATCCTCTATGACCTACACTTCCAGAATGAAAAAACGGATTCTCTTGTTAGCGTCACGGTTATGTTACGCAATGTGTAAGCTCCACCCATCAACTGGACACATCCATGCCCTGCAGTAAGATGAGTTACAAAATCGCAAAGAGGAAGGTAAACTGTCGACAGCGTAACTACAAAGACATTCAAAACAATCACAAAGAGATGCAAAGTGATGACATCATGACTACAAAGAAACATAAAATACTACAGAGAAACTTAGAGAAGCCACAGACTATAAACAACCACAATAAGATGCAAACTGACAACATGACTATAAAGACGCATAAAACAAGTGCAAACAGAATTAGAATGGGGGGTGTCCTTTGCATATCTGGCTGTGTACACAACCCAGTGGCTGTTAATGTGTCCAGGACTGGAGGCTATCTTGAGCCACAAATAGGAATTTCTCATTAATATTGTATCACAATATTCGGTTTTTACATCTTGAATTAATAATAATGCAGATTTATTACTGCAAAGAAGAAAACTTGAGCTTCAACACATTTTTACACACCCGCCTTCCCATTTCATGCCCCAGTTCCCCTCCCCCACGGAGTCCTACATGGATGTGTGGTAGACGCACGCTTAAGTCCAAAAAGGCATTTTTAAACACTTTTGCATTTGTGATTAAAAAAAAAACAAGATTGTCGCCTCCCCCAACCACCAGCACCGGAAAAAAATCCCTCACTAGCCCCGCCTCATACATCCAAGAGATATTGGTGCAAAAAAAAAAAGCACCAGACAGTTCACTCTCTTGACCTGTGTTTTAATTTACGCTTATCATTTAATTAGCAACTTTAATGGACTTTTTTTTTATCACTACCACCAAACAGACCCTCTAGTATTAAACCACCTCTTTAATTGGAGAGTCCTGATGATCCCATTGATCGAGGGCCCGGCACACTTAATCTGCATGTGGCGCTTCACATGTGATGTCACATCTAGTGTTTTTCCTTTTTTTTTTTTTAAATGAGTGAATAAAAAAGCTTCGCTGATTCACTGTTCGACCCTCTGCTACCCTCCAAGCTCCATTTTTTAGCAATATACTGTACTCCCACTGGACCTTGAAAGGAGAGGAAGGACACTGACAGGATTTCTAACACAGCAGGTGCATGAACTCCAGAAACAGTGAAAGAATGTGAACACAGGTCAGAGGTCACACTGAGCTGTCTGGTTGGCCTGTCCTTTTTTGTCTTCCTTGTTCAATTGCGTTCGCTTCTTGTGTTTTCAAATGAATCTGTCTGCCTTCCCTGCATTTAAAAATGATGAAAAGCTGCATAACACATGTTGGATGAAACAGTGTGTGCCACTGTGTGCAGCACACAAAAGGATGGGGATGACGCGCTCCTCAAAGCATCTGTTTATGTCAGATTACAATTCACAAACCTGGAAAAGTGTGTGTGTTTTTTCTCCTCATTTACCTCCACTGCTATTGCCTTTTTTCTTTTTACCGCCGATCTGATTCAGAGAACAGTGCGAGACTCATTGTTGCAGCAGCGTCTACTGTAATTACTATAGGAGCCATTGTCTCACACTGAAAGGCTGTGTTCAAGTGGTGGAACTCAGACGTTTCTAGATGACTGAGTGAAATTAAAAAGGAGGCTCTGTAGATATATGGAGCTGCTTATCTTGAGGTTTTGAGTCATCTCGGGGCTTTTTTACACATATCGTTACAGGAAACTGTTCTCGGGCAGATTATCAGCTTGTTATGTAAAGGGAGCGGACTATTGTTTAAACCTGAGTTACCTGCAGTAATGACTAAAGCTAGCCACATTAATGACATAGTTTAGTATTTTTTATATTGTTTTGCTTTTTTCATCATCACACCCTCATGCTAACAGCGATGACAACAGGCTCATACAAGCCTTCTGACTGTTCAAATTCTCACTCATAAGTAGGGATGGGTACCGGTATCTCACCGGTTCTGACATAAACGGTAGTAACCAGACCGAAAAGCAGCGCACATTTCGGTGCTTTTTTTTTCCTGAGCTGTGATACACTTTGAATTCTAACCAATCATTTTATGTTTCCGAGGATAGTAGGCGGGTCCAGGTACGTGTGTTCTTTTAGAGCAGAGCTACAGATTAAAAATGCCCAAGGCAAAGCGGTCAAAGTATGGCTGTATTTCACAGCAAAATATGCAAACTCAGCAGCCTGTAACAAGTGCTTTAAGCTGATACTGTGATACTGTCAAAGAAAGTAACACCTCGAATCTGATGAAACACCTGGCGACGTATAGCATTTTGTTAAAGCCGAGAAATGCACCGTATTTGATAGCTTGCTGCGAGACCTCACACCGAGCACATCTACTGCGGGTGTGGTGCTTGTTATCGGACCCGGAGTTAGCAACATCCCCCAAAAACCCGAAGAGGAGAGTCCTGGCCCCTAGCCCTGCCAGTATAGCAGAAATGATGACGGCTGATGATGGCAGCAGCAGCCGTTCTTCTCTGTGTGAGTAACTTAATGTTGTTCATGTGTAATTTACGTTGAGTAGGCTAACCACGTTATTACATTAATGCATGTAAGGTGAACTAGCAAACATCATCATAGCTACATGCGGCTGTCTTCTTGTTTGATGGCAGATACTCCCTTCACCCTGGCCAAAAAGGCTAAAATGGCCAAAGAAAAAGTGGGAAACAGCTAAACATGAGAGGTTTTTGGACAAAGTTTGTGTTTTTTCCATTGATTAAGCACTGCTTCCAGCCAAGAATGATACCATATATGCCCCATAGCTGCAGAAAAGGCTAATATTGTTATCTTTTTACAAAAAAACAGCTGAACATGAGAGGTTTTTGGACAAAGTTTGTGTTCTCCATTCTTTAAGCACCGGTTTGAGCACCGTTTAAGCACCGGCACCGTTTGAAAAGTACCGGTTTGGCACTGGTATTGGATAAAACCTAAACGATACCCATCCCAACTCATAAGTTATTTATATCCACATTAAAGTGAAGACACATTGAGCCGCTGTTGCATGCTCAAAGCCAATAACAAATAATGCCGGGCTGATTTCCATGACTGATCTGATGGCGGTGGCTTACAGCTCATCTTTGGATGAGTTCATCAGGATTTGTGGGGCTGGCTTTTTTCCTTATCTCACGCTGTGTTAGGTCCATAGCTTTTACATTTCTGTAATCAAATGGCATTTTGTTTTCCAAGAGCCAAATGAGCCGGCAGGAGGGGCTGTTTGGAGGGTAGCACACCCTGGCACCCTGGCATCACGACTCTGCAGAAGGCAAGCTGTGCAAACACAAACACAAAAGATCCATCTCATCCCCCCTGCTGGCTTTCTGTTAAGGTTAAAGCCATGTGATGTGAAGCCACATGAATTAATTAATATTGTTTTCAGTTTTTTGTTTTTGGCAGATTGATCACAGAGAGAGAGGGTGACTGAAGATGTATGCATGTGCTCTGCTCTCTACTGGGAGATTCCATCTGAGTTTGCTTTATCTCCAAATCCATAACATAGATTCATCTTATGCTGGACACAATGTCACATTACAGTATATTAAATTAGATTAGACAAGGAAATGGACCCAAAGCTCTGTCTATACATTAGAAAAAAGGTCTGTGCAACATACTTCAAGATGCTAGGTTTGCTAATGCTAAAAAGCTGGTGTGTTTGTGTGCGTGTGTGTGTATTTTAAAATGTCTTATTCAGTGTGGTAATCATTGATTACGTCAGGTGAGGATAACAGAATGTCTATGAAGGTCGGCAAATATGTCGTTTGGTAAGAAGGCACTACATCAGTCAGGGTAGCCTGTGGCAGTGCGGGGCAAAACTGATGAGACTGTTCCCCCATCCTCAGATGGGGAGGGAAGATGTGAAGCGATGGCCGAGGGCGAGTCAATAATGAACTTGCTTTATCCCAGTGGCTCACAGTGCATAGTACGTGCATCTTCATCCTCAGCTCTCTGTGGAACAATAAGCTCCCAGAGAGGCTGGTGCTGTCAGAGGTTGCGTGACCTGGACACACGAGACTCATATGAGTACTTCTGCACACACTGACCTGCACATAGACCTCAGTTCTGATAAAGCCACAACTGTCACAGTTCCATGCCCTGCACTGTAAAGCACTATGCAGGGAAATGTTTACATACAGTCAAAGAAAACCTTATTTTGTAACTCGACTTCAGAATTGTAAACACAAATTCTTATGACATCAATTTATGGCTCAAGAGTTGGGAGTTCGCCTTGTAATCGGAAGGTTGCCGGTTCGAGCCCCGGCTCGGACAGTCTCAGTCGTTGTGTCCTTGGGCAAGACACTTCACCTACCGCCTACTGGTGTTGGCCAGAAGGGCAGATGGCGCGATATGGCAGCCTCGCTTCTGTCAGTCTGCCCCAGGGCAGCTGTGGCTACAACTGTAGCTTGCGTCCACCAGTGTGTGAATGTGTGTGTGAATGGGTGGATGACTGGGTGTGTAAAGCGCTTTGGGGTCCCTAGGGGGGACTAGTAAAAGCGCTATACAAATACAGGCCATTTACCATTTACCAAATTCTTCTTCTTCTTTGGGGTCATCACAGTGGATCGTCTGTCTTTAACTCACCCTAACCCTGAAGTCCTCCTCCATTACACCAGCCTCTGCATGGAATCCTTCACTACATCCATAAATCGTCTCTGTGGTTTTCCTCTTTTCCTCCTACCTGGTGGCTCCACCTTTAACATCCTTTGTTATAACTATATAATGATGGTGGTTATTTACTATGACCACCATCCCTCCTCTGCACGTCTAACCATCTTTATCCTTGTCCCCTAACCACTCAATCTGAGCTATCCCACTAACGTGTTCATTTCTAATCATGTTCACTCTTCAGCTCTGCTACCTCCACCTCCTGTCTTTTTGTTAATGCAGACCATACATCAAAGCAGGGCTATTGTCAAGACTTCTATCTTGTAAACCTTCTTGTTCTTGCTGCTATTTTTCTGTCATGTGAACGTTAGTATCCTCGAAAGAGTGACCTTTGCCCTTTAGATGCAGATGGACAGCCAAGTCTTGTCCCGTCGAGGTGCCTCTTCTTCTCGGATGAGAGGTGAAACATCTTCAAGCAACTTAAAGAAGTCCAGACGCTTTTCTTTCCAAGCTCCTTAGACTACGATGACCTGGACGACTGAGAACCTTCACAGACATAAAGCACAAGTACTACAAATACTATTCAGTAACAAGTTCTTTTTATGTTTTCTGAACACTTTTATGTTTTAACAGAAATGGCTGTACTTTCTGCTCCTTACATTTTCAAAATAAGCTTGTTAACTTCATGTCACTGACCCTTCAAAAATCAACTGGATTTGAGCACAAGTGGAGGTAAGGCAGAAAGGACAATCTTATTGGTGCGTCCATCACCAAGACTTATTTGCATACTAAGAGAGGAAAAACAACATAATTTTACAAAATCCTTTATTGTATTATACAGAGTGGTTAAAGTGAGCCAGAACCATTTGGAACAGTGTTTTCTGTGCAGATGCCCATGAACTGTGGTCAGAGTACTTCAGCATAACACTTTAATGTGGAAGGTCCTTTTAAATTAAACATTTCCATCAGCTCAACAAATATCATCAAACACACAACTGTTTGTCACACACTGTGTCTGCTAGCTACAGCTGCTGTATTTTCCAGAATTAGATCCTGGGTCCACCCAGTCTACATATCACAGTGACCCTGGGCAAGACACTGAAAACCAAATTGAAATGAAATCATTAGAGTGGGAAAGCATACATGACAGATTAAAAAGCACTTAAAGCACAAAGAATAAAGTGCTATATGGATGTATTTGAACATAGCTTGTTGTAAAAAAACAAAACAAAACACTTTCACTGGTCAGTAAGAATAGAACTGCATTATAAAAACACAAGGCTCTGGTTTAACATGACAGCATAACATGTTCTGGTATAGAGAAACAGGGGTTTTGGTACACTTATACCATTTTGTACCATCATAATCATGCATAGTTATATAGTTACATGTGAATCTGACATCACAATGATTTACTGTATTTGTGCTTCATTAATTTAAACTCCTTAACTTTAAATTTATATAAACATTTTGTTGTAAATCACTGTGAAATGATCAGGACCCACTCAGTGTTCAAGTGTCAATCTGAGTACCTTTATGTTTAAACACAGCATTTCCCACTGCTCCGACACTGTATATATTCCACGGGAAGCCATCTTTCCAGCTCCTTCCCTTCCTGACTCCAGGCACTAAAAAGGGCAGAGTTCATTAGTTGTAATCCCTCTCACCTGTCCCCTTTGTTCTCCCGGGGCAGCCCTGTGAGCTCACCCGACCATCCCTCCACTGCAGCAGAGTCAGAGACCACACCCCTACCACAATCCCTATTAGGTGAGTATACACCGAGATTTTGCACTAATCCAGATGAAAGATGACCGATGTGAAAGAATCTGCGAGAGACTTGCAAAACTGACACATGTAACAGTCTTGTGACCCACCATAGCCTGGGAGTATAAAAGATGGACACAGCTTCTGGATCTGACAAATAAAGCCGATGTGGACATGCCTTCATCCTACATTGTTTTTAATTGTCAGCAGCTGGATATTCATATGACTTCAAAAATACTCCCAGTTGTATAGAAGACCTCGTTAAATGCTATTCATAACTCAATCACTAGTTTAAAATTGAATTCGAAAGGATCGAATTCGAAGGTCAATTTATAAGTGAGAAAGAAGGATTATCAGTGATCCATGATGACTTACCTCTTGGCTTCGTAACAGATAGTTACTAACTAATGGGTGGCTACATCCATCTTTTATACTGGCTACGCCTGGGACAACTTTCTGAATGTCTCAGAATATGTGCAGAAATGCTCTTACCTTTAAATATGCGCACATGCAAAATTACTAATAGGTTCATGAAAAGTGCGCACTAGCTGATTTTGTTATTACCATCTTTTGAATGTTAGTGAATCTGAATAATTTTAAATTAACAAGGCTGTGCAGTCAGCATATTATCCCCTATGTCTTTCTACAAGGAAACATGTTGTGTTATCCCATATCTTGTGGTGAAGCAGAGAAAATACTGAATGCTGTAAGAGAGAAGCCTGCACCACCAAGGCAACAAAGCAGAGAAAGTCCGACTGCAGAGACTGAAACAACAAGAAGACCTTGAGGCCCATTAAATATACACAGTGTGAACACTCGTTTCCTACATTTCCTACATTCACTGTCTATAAAACCTTTTGATACAACATCATCACTTGTACGCAGGTGTTCAGTGATGTTTTTTAACTTTGCGTGCTTAATTAGTGCAAACAACACATTCTTTTAGCCGTCAGCAGGTGAAAAAGTGAAGAGATAATTTCTTTTTATGATCTTGTGAAAAAACATAATACAACACACGTCAGATGGGGAGGCATTAATCACATTTAAAAAGAATTCAGAGAAGATTAAACACATAAGAGCTGCACAATCAACTGAAATGGGAAACCAGAGTATCACACTCAATGCCAGTTTACAAATAGTACATGTTTATTAATGTGAGATCTGGTGAGTAGAGGCCATTTGAGTACAGTTAACTCAAATTCATCTTAAAAAAGAAAAAACAGTCTGAGATGATCAACAATGCCACATTCTGATACAAGCAGGCATCAGAAGATGGACATATGAAGGAATGGACAAAGTTGGCAACAATACTTAGGTAGACTGTGGCATTTAAATGATGCTCAGGTGGTACTAAAAACGAAAATATCCCCCATACCATCATACCACCACTATCAAGAAGAGCTGTTAATACGAGACAGAATGGATCCAAGTTTTCATGTTTTATTAGAGCCAAATTCTGACCCTACCATGCAAAAATTGCAACAGAAATCGAGTCTTGTCAGACCAGCAAATGTTTTTCCAGTATTCTGTTGTTCAATTTTGGTGCTTCTGTATAAAGGGTTGCCTCAGGTTCTTGTTCTTAGCTTACAGGAATTAGTGGTGTGGTCGTATGCTGCTCATCTGTGCAGGCTGTGCATTCAAAGATGCTTTTCTGCATATTTCAGTTATAATGAGTGGTTATTTAGAGTGCCTGTTTCGTTCTTATCAGCTCAAAGCTCTCTGGCCATTCTCCTCTGACCCCTGGCATCAACAAGGTATTTATTTTCAACCAGAGCACTGCCACTCCCTGGATGTTTTCTGTGTTCTGACTGTTCTCTGTAAACCCTAGAGATGATGGTGGCCAAGGTCTGAGTAACTGCCAATCCACAGTTTTTTTCTCACACAAACAATAAGGCCATTGTGAATTAGCTTTCTTTCTCAGACAAAGAGATCTTCCTCCAATATTTAACAATTTAATATGATAAATTGGATCAGATTGAAACATTTGTGCTGTTTGTCTGCATGTTATTACTTCTATAGTTAAATAAATATCTACTATATTACCATAAAGTATTTATTATTAGTGGACTTTGACAAGTGGTGAAGGAAACTTTCTTTCAGGAGAGGAAGCAATAAAGCACAATGGAAGACACCTCACTGCTCCTAAAACTGTATTACTGGAAAATTGTGCATAAAATATCAAAAGTAAAAATGACTATTCTGCAGAAAAACGTTCCCCATCAGCATTAAACGGATTAATATTACTGCTGCATATGTTTAAGGTTGAGCGCATTTTAAATACTTTATATTTTGTTTAATGTTCAGCATCATAATCTATAAGCCAAACGTTTGTAGTGGCTGACCTGTGGGAAAAAAAACTGAAAACAGTTTTTCATGGGCTAAGAAACACAAGATTCCATATTAATTAAAAAGAAAAAGCATATTAAAATATATTAATAACAAAAAAAAAAAATCAACTGAAAGGCTTAAGCAGTGTGTGACATCGTTTACTGTCAATATCTACAGGGGGAATAAAAACAATGAAAAATGAAGGTGAAGTGTTTTCAACTCATTACATTCAGTCAAACATCTGAAAGCTCTGGCAGGGACTGCACCTTAATAACTGGGTGTTTTATTAGACCAGACATGGTCAGAATTACAGTCCCCTCAGCATTATTGTCCAAGCTTTGCTTGGTAATGTACAGAAGAGGTTATTAACATCTTTTACATATTTTACATCTTCTTTACATCACACATGTTGGTGAGCAAAAGGAAAGCAGCAAAAGGTTACGAAGATAAATCGCTGAAGCTTGTTAATTGCTAATGATAACTGTGGATTCAGGCTGACCTGATCCAACCTTACTATATACTCTTTCGAAAAGGAAAGTTTTAAGCTTCATCTGTCTCCCAGTTCCAAACTGGAAGTTGATTCCACAGAAGAGGGTCCTGAAAGCTCCCATTCTGCTTTTAAATACCCTAGGAACTGCAAGCAAGCCCGCAGTCTGAGAGTGGAGATTTTTAATGGGATGATATGGAACTATAAGGTCATAAAGATAAGATGGGACCTGATTATTCAAGACCTTATATGTGAGGAGCAAGATTTGAAATTCGTTTATGGATTTAACAGGGAGCCAATGAAGTACCGGGCAGTACTTTTGTTGCGGCATTTTGGATCAACTGAAGACTTTTCAGGGAGTTTTTAGGACACCCTGATAAAAAATGAATTACAATAGTACAGCCTAGAAGTAATAAATGCATGAACTAGTTTTTCAGCGTCACTCTGAAACAGGATATTTCTAATTTTAGAGATATTGTGGAAATCAAAGAAAGCAGTTCTACATATTTGTTTAATATGTGCTTTAAAGGACACCATGGTCATAAACAACTCCAGTACCAGAGATGGTATCCATCCTCCTAATAAGACCAGGTTTCAAACAAAACAAAAAACAAACAAACCTAGCAGAGACAGCAAAAGCTTTAGGAGCGACCAAATCAACAACGACACACAATCTTCAACTTAAAGTCGATGCTGAAAATACCTAGCAAAGTGTCTCAAGTGAAGAAACCATTTGATTTTGTTGGTTTTTCTTTGTTTTTGTTTTTAATGAAACACATCTGTTGTGATTACTGGAATTAGAGATGTGGCCACTTAGTGCCATTAGCTCTTTGCTATCTCACCTCTGCTAATTTGATTAACTTAACTGACTGATCTCTCCACCTTATTTATTCTGTTGGTGCCTTTTGGAAAATGTAAATGGAATTATTTGATCAATAAAAATTTCTTTGTGTGGTTCATAAGACGTTTGTGTTCCAGTCTTTCAGGTTGCTAATCAGCCTTGCTTAGGTTACTTAGGCCTAAGCCATCTCTTTGAAATGAACCTTTTGCCATTGAGAAAAACAAAAATCCAGCACAAACCTTTCAAAGTATTAAAATGTCCCACACCAGTGGTTTATTGTGGGAGCATCTGTGGTCCACTGAATTTGTTCAAGCTGAGCACAATCATAGAATTTAGAAAAAAATATTTTCTAAACAATTTTAAATACACAAAGTGGCTTAAAAGTAACATCTTGCAAGATATATTCAGCTGATGTGCATCTTTGCTTGGAGCTGGTCTGTGGTAACCAAGGAATGATTGGTGCAATGTATAAAATTACCAGTGTAGGGGCAGATCCTAGCTTATCTTAATGGATCAGTATGGTCTAAAATTAAGATGATTAAAATCTGATTCTTTCTCCGTTGTAATTTCATTCAAGTTAGGCTGCTGGTGTTGAAACACTATCCTTTACCCCTGCTGAGCTTTATGCTGCAAGCATTTCACTGCATACAAGCTGTAATTGAAGTTTGATCACGGAATTTTTTTTGGGATGCATAGGTGAGTTTTGATCTTCAGGCTTGCAAATATATTCTGTAAACAGTGCTGCTACTTATCATTATCAAAGATCAGTGTGTGGAACATTGACAGCAGCTTACCACATTCATCTGTCTCTAATCGTCGCTTTCACTGATTAAAGTGGCAAATGCTACCAGTGGTGGCTCATATCAGCTGTTACTAATTAATGCTCATTCTGTGGGTAACTTGATAACAGGCTAGCATTAATCTTTCTGTTGTCTTGTTAAAGTTCTCTGTGCATGCCGGTGTCTGCACAAGGAACGAGGGAGCGGCACTCTATCAATGCTGGAGTGTTTCAGGAGTTTCAACAACACCAGAGTAACTTACTTACTAACTTACTTATTTCAGGAGTCGTTTTCTCTCGATTTACGTTTAGTTATCATTTCTCCACTTATTTCATCCATCCATTCGCTTCCGCTTATCCTTTTCAGGGTCGCGGGGGGCGCTGGAGCCTATCCCAGCTGTCATAGGGCGAGAGGCAGGGTACACCCTGGACAGGTCGCCTGTCTGTCGCAGGGCCAACACACAGGGACAGACAACCATTCGCACTCACTTTCATTCGCACATTCACACCAAGTGACAATTTGGATTATCCAATTAACCTATCCCCACAAGCTGCATGTCTTTGGACGGTGGGAGGAAACTGGAGTACCCGGAGGGAACCCACGCAAACACGGGGAGAACATGCAAACTCCACACAGACCCCGGCCTGATGGTGGAATTGAACTCAGGACCTTCTTGCTGTGCGGCAACAGTGCTGACCACCGTGCCACCATGCTGCCAACTTATTTCAGTTGAACCTTAAAATCCGCAGTTATATTACAAGTCAATATCAATTAAGTTGCTGGTGACAAATATTCTTAATTGATTAAGTGCCATTAATTTCACCAAATATAAATTAACTGGCAATATAATGTATTCGGTATTTGTTGCACTACCTGGTTGTGCCAACAGGTGAAGTTAGTGAAATTGTACTCCAGAATCTGTTTCATTAACAAGGAAATCATTTCTCTTTTAGCACAGATATACACGTGATCAGTATAAGGACCTATAAGACTTTATTCTCAAAATTGTATTTTGACTTTAATCTAAAAAGAACTTTTACATTTGGAATTACTTTTGAGTACTGTATTTGTGGCTGTTTGTGTAAGTATTTGGCCATACAAAGATACGTTCAATTCACTTTTATTTATATTTATAGTGCATATATTTATTTATTTATTTATAGTGCAAACTTACATTGTCACCTCGTTTTGTGTATGCAACCTATGCAGACATCCTTCAGTGCTGTGCTCAACAAAATCAACAGCACATAGTCCAAAAGGAATAAGGCTGTGTAGGAAGAATGCTGACTGTCTGAAAAGTGAGCTTGAAAGCGTACAAAAACAAAGGCAATGACTGCGGTGCAGAGCACTCTTTTCACTATGTTACACTGACATTCCTATATGAATATAATGGCTTCTTCTTTTGGCCTAAACTAAAGGACAAACAGCAGAACAAAAGTAGCCATAGTTGAGCTTATTCCACACTTTTTTCAACATTGTGCCATGGTAACACTACTTGTGTTGGTCAAATGCCGATTGCCACAGCCTCTTCAATGTGTCCAGCACAACTTTTTTGGTCTTCTTCTTGTTCCACCAAATCATAGACTTGGCTGTGTCTATGCATTTTTGTGAGATGAATTGTTTAAAACTACTTTTAAATAACGTCAACTATATCTTTTGATTTTTATTTCTATAAGTAGCTAAAGTCTTTTGTGGTAAAATGGTTATATGAAGAAAACAATCCACTAATGTATTCATCTATCCAGTCCATTCATCATTAAACTTTTGGTTAGGAAATTCGTATAAGAAATTTGGTAATTATTTGAACAATTGTCCTACCAAGTCTTGTCAATCGGGAAAAAAGAAAATGTGATAAATATCTAAAATAATTTACAAAAACAGTCAGTTTTGCATTTGCATTTGTCTAAAATATAGCTTTAGAATATACCCTTCAATGCACATGCTAAACAAATATACAGAAATGCTTTCTTGCATTTACCCATTGTCTCTAAAATTAGAAACATCCTGTCTCAGAGTGACACTAAAAAACTTGTTCATGCATTTATTACTTCAAGACTGGATTATTGTAATTCATCATTAGCAGGTTGTGCTAAAAGCTCCCTAAAAAGCCTTCAGTTGATCCTGAATACTGCAGAGACTAGAAACAAAGAGGCCATGTTTATCCCATATTGGCTTCTCTTCATTGGGTCTCTGTTGAATCCAGAATCAAATTTAAGATAATTCCCCACATCTTCAGTAACGAAGCCCAACCTTAAAGACCTCATAGTACCATATCACCGTATTAGAGCACTTAGACCTCAGGCTTACTTCCTTACTTCCAAGACTTACTTTTTAAAGGGCTTGAGTAACCTCAGATTTTTATTTTTACTGTTTCACAAAAGGGTTAAAAAGGGAATGCTTATCTCATTAACCTACTGTGAGAAAATCCAAATCCTCTTGATTCTATAATCTAACATGACACAAATAAGCAGAAAAAAGCAGAAAACTACAAAACCAATTTGCAGGTTCACAGTTTGAGCCGTAGTTGATTCTTCTGGTGTCTCTGCTGTAATTCTGACCTGCTCATCTTGCAGTTAAAGGGGAGAACCACTTTTATACCTGGTCATCCTTTCTAACCTAATTTCGTGCTGGCCGTCACATCACCTGTTACCATTGGTGAGGCCAGACGTCATCTCATCCAATCACGTGTTAGCATCTAATCACCTGATGTTTAGCCACACCTTATCAACCTCTCTGTAGCTATCTGACGTTTTAAATTGTATGATGAAACCACATTAAACCTCAAAAACACTTCATTACATGTTCTTTTTTTATTTTATGTTATTCTTAACATAGACTATTCCATTACATATGAACATTTAGTCACATATGAATATACTTCACTTCCTGTTTCATTCAGCTCATACAATTTATCATTGATTAGATTTATCCTCAGTTCATTCTCACATGAGCATCTATTTCTATATAATCTCCTTTTAATCCAGTTGCATAAGAGTACTTTCTTTTTCTTCTTCTCTTTAAAACTCTGGTTTTGTTGATCACACTCAATACAATTTATTTTATTAAATCGTACATTTAAAAAGTCTGACATTCTTTTAGATTAGTGGCTCCTGGGAAAAACATTTCCATTACTCATCTAATTTCTCATTTAACACATTATTCAGGCTTATATTTTGCTTTATATCACAGATTAACAATGAAGATAATTTACTATTAGCAATAGCACATATAGATGAGCTCTGTTATAGCACTCTGTATTATTTTAAACATAAAAGGCTGGACATTAAGACCTTTTACCCTCTCTCAGATGTCTGAGAAGTATGTTCGGGGGTCTCCAGTCTCTCTCTTAATCCCACTTTACTAGATGAGGGGTATAGATTTTCTATAATTTACACATTATTAAAGCAGTAGGCAAACATTTCAACTTATCAGTGTAAGGTGACCCCCTGAAAATGACTCAGTTTTAGAAAACAGTCATTCTAGAGGGTATGTGACTTAAACTCCAAATCTGAACTCAGCTTGATGTCATCACCCTCTGAAGACCTTCCATTTTTTTGTGCAAACAGAGCCTGGCGGATGACTAGAGTGAGAAAGCAAACGCGACACCATAGAAGATTTTTGGCGCGCAGCAAAAATGATAATCTAGAGAAGAAGCAGCGACTTATTTCCTCTAACTCTCTGCCCTGTTCTTTCACTTGCTTTTGCTCGGTGGCAGATGAAAGGCCTCTGTGCCTCTCCGGTGCTCTTTTGATTTCTCTGTGTCATTCAAATGGAGAGGGAAGAGAGCCTACAAAGAAGCCAGTTTGTTTGCACGCGGTGAATACTAATGCTGCATCACTATTCATTAAACACACTGAACTCCAGCCTTACCTTGCTTCAGTATCTTTAGTGCTCCTGAATCGCTGAGGTAGAGAGTACACAGTATCTGTGTGTAGCCTATGTAACATTAATGCTGGACAGCCATTTTACTGAGTAATACTGGAGAAAGTCTTGCAGTCAATAACTCTATAGTAATGTGCTACATATCATTACACCTCTGAAATGATTATTGAACTATTGAGCTATTGCATCGATTTCACACACCGATGCGGTGTTGTGTTTAAACACGACAGCCCATGAAGTGTAGTTAATACGTTTCTTCACACTATTGGCCCTGGTTTTCTCCTCTGACTCACTGTTAGACAAAACCCATGGGTTATGAATGGGTTAAATGCAGAGAGGAATTTCCCCACGGGGATCAATAAAGTATACATTATTATTAAGGAACATAAATGATCTCATTTATGCAGAGACAAGAATTGGTGCACATGTATAGTTAACTAAGTTATGATCAAAAGTATCAGTTATTTGTTGGAAAGGTGTCTTTATTACTATCTTCATTGAACTTTTAATATGTGTGTGTGTGTGTGTGTGTGTGTTTATATGTGTGTACAATTTCAAGAAATTTCAGTGCCCGTGAGATGGACCTGAGGGAACGATAGTGAATAATGGCACACAGTAGTATGATCAATGGTTTCTTTTACTTTTATGCCAGATGTATGAAAGCACTCTGCATCTTGGTGCTGTAGGCTTCACTTTGAAACTGTGGACGTGGGTTAGCACTGAGATAAAAGCAGAGAAGAAATAGCAAAGGCTGGGTTTTTACTATTGTTATTCTCGCTCAGTGTATCACACACTCCACTAGTCTGTGGATACTGAGCGTAACATGGTCATTTCACCCGCTACACGGGATCATTATTAACCATCTGTTCAGGAAAACACAGAAAACTCTTAAAAAGGAGATATGTTGTTGCTACACTATATTGCCAAAAGTATTCACTCGTATGCCTTCACATGCATATGAACTTAAGTGACATCCCATTCTTAATCCATAGGTTTTATCATGATCTCAGCCGACCATTTGCAGCTACAAAATGTTTCAACTCTTCAGGGAAGGCTTTCCACAAGGTTTATGAATGTGTTTATGGAAATTTTGGATCATTCTTCCAGAAGCATATTTGTGAGATTGACACTGATGTCGAATGAGAAGGCCTGGGTTGCAGTCTCTGCTCCAATTCATCCTAAAGCTCTTCTGTTGGATTGAGGTCAAGACAGTGCAGGCCAGTCAAGTTCTTTCACATCAAACTTGCTCATCCATGTCTTTATGGACCTTACTTTGCACATATTCCAGTTGAAGCAGGCGGGGGTTTTCCCCAAACTTTTCCCACAAAGTTGGGAAATTGTATGCTGAAGTGGAAAGAACTCAAAAAGGACTCCATAACCCACCCTCTACAAACTTCGGAGAAACACAGGTTTGTCTATCCATTAAGCCAGATGACTCACACCAATTAAAGACCTATTAAAGACCTGGTTGACCTTTAATTTCCTACTTTTAAATTCAGATAAAACTGAGGTCATTGTACTACACCCTAAAACCTTAGAACCATTGCATTTAACATGATACTTACTCTGGATGGCATTACCTTGGAGTCACCTGATTGTTTCATTGTAGGGTCTGTAGGGTCTATATTGTATATTTCCAATATAAAGTGGCTTCTGTACTTCTGTACTAATACAGGTGTTGAAAGAACAGTTGCCAGTTAAGTTAAGTTAAGTGAGATATAGAGCTGTAGTCACTAACTGTATACATATAAATCCCCAGCCTGTCACATGTACATATTATACATTAATGCAATCTTTACTGCATTCCTTCCTGTATTCAATCCTTCCTCAGATTTACATTTAACCTCTCTGTGAAGCCTGGCTACAGCTGTGTCCGCTAAAAAATATTGCAAAAACATCACTTACCTGAGTTACACACTGAGTTACAGTGGCCTCAGAGTGTAACATAAATTCTTGTTTTCCACAATAATGTGTCTTTCGACATAAAGTGATGTATTGTGTAATATTTTTAGGAGGCTCTGAATTGGGGGTTAGCTTTGTCAGGATAAGTGTATTCAACATTGGTTGGTTTTTAGGTTTCTCTGCTTTGCCTCAGCTATTGTCATCTCAGAAATGTGGTGCCAAAGCCCTAAGAGGAGATATTTGTAGTATCGTCATATGTGTAGTATTTTATTTTCATATAATCTAACATATCATCACACCAGCATTTAAACTTAGTGGCAGTGTGATGTTCTGGGACTGTTTTGCTGCTTTAGGACATACATAACAATATGCATCAGCACAGTGATCTGAAACACATTACCAAGTTCACCTCTGGCTTAAAAAAAGACAAAATGAAGGTTTCAGAGTATCCTAGAGTATCCGAATTCAAGTCTTAAATGTATTTGAGATGCTTTGCGAGGACCTTAAACAGCCAATCATGCTTAATAACCCACCAATGTGGCTAAATTAAAACAATTCCACAAAGAAGAGAGCACCAAAGTGGCACAACTTCTTATTAGGTTAAGAGGGCAATTACTTAAAGCATAGGATGGTTTTGGATAGCTTTTTGCCTCTTACGATGTGACGCCATCATTTAAAAAACTTGACTTTGTATTTACAGAATCAAGCTTGTAAATACTTGATTTTGTAATCATAAAATGTGTTTGATGATCTGAAATATGCAAGTGTGAGAAATGCAAAATAAGAAGAAATCAGCCAGGGGGCAACTGCTCCCTTGTTGGCAGTTTTTTTTTTGTAGTCATCAAGCATTACCCAGCGACTCTGGCTTTATCTGTGGGACAAGTCAGTTACTGGTATTTTTGAAATATGTTCCTGGCATATTTATTTCTTTTAATTTTGTTGAATTAATTATTTGTTGTTAGGATAGTGTTTTTGTTTTTTATTAAACTATTATATGCATTCTTCTTCTTCTTCTTCTTCTTCTTGTTCTTCTTCTTTTTTTTTTTTTTTTACATTTTTACTGTCTTTATCTGACTAAAGCACAGCTTCATTTTCAACCCCCAACCTGCATTGGCTGATGTAATGGGCTCAAATGCTTTCTACTCCCTGCAGAGGAATAGATAGATAGGAAAGGCAGATAGAAACCAAGAAGAAGCAAGATAGAGATTAAGAGGCTTTATCTGGGGGTTTGTGAATTTTCACCTCAAACATTGGCTGAACTAGATCACCAGTGGTGTCCCAGTATCTCAAGTTCAGTGTTCCCAGCAACCCCCTCCGATCCTGCTGATCTGAGTGGTTTAATTTGCTTAGCTGAGGTTTCAGCGGTACGTGAAAGTGACTTCAAGGTGCTCTGAGAGGGAATCAGTCAGCTATCTTTTTACAGAGAACTGCAACACTAACATTACACTCCATAATTAAAGTAGATCTGGGAGGGAAATCAATGCCAGCATGTTCATTTAATCACTAATTGCCAGTAAATCTTTGTTTTCTTTTTAGAACTGAACCACTCATTGCCTAGCAACCACATTGCAACATCTACTAAAATACAATGTTGAAATGTGCATGTAAGCTGAGTAAAAACATGTATGTGTTTTGTATAATGATTGGAGAGTACACAGATCATACAACTCCTGGGACATAAACCAGTGCTAACATCTGCATATTAGCATAAAATCTAGCTGTTTTTTTCTATCTTTTTTTTTCTTTGCTTCAAATCATTTGTAAACTTTATCATTATTTGTTACCCTCAGCTGTTGATTTATTTGATAAGGAAGTGGGCATTAGAGCTTGTCATTAAACTAACCTGGAACATAAGTTTTCTCGCTCTACTCAGATTCTCTAAAAATGTATGCATAGCATCAGAAAGTGCTTCCCAACTTGTCAGACTATAAAGCACACTAATGTGCCAGGGTAGAAGGTCTTTGTCCTGCACTCCTAATCATGCACTACACTAGTTCATTAAAACTAAACTTAATGAGTCATACGCTATGGACTTGCCCTCCACAACACCAATTAGTTTCTGTTTTGGCTAGATACTGTCCTCCTGAAGGGTCTGGGGCTCTTAGCAAAGATGAGAGTTTTACTCACACAACTGAGCAGTAAACAGTAGGAACAGCTGTAACACCTATTTTGCTTCATATGCAGCTGCTATTATATATGCTTTACAATAAAAAGGATCAGTTTCAAGGATCAGATATTTAAACCCTCCTCAATCCCTAAATTGGAAAAATTACATGGTAATTTTGTTTGTATAGTCATTAGTGCTCATCCTCATCTAAAAAAATAAATAAATGTAAGCAAATTAAAGCATTGTAATAATTAAAAGATTGATTTTGAAAGCAACTTATTATGTTAAATCAATGCATAGAAAATAATTCCATAAATGAAAAATATCTGGAAGACAGTGGATGTGCAGCATCATACTTATGCACGATCCAGTGTTTTTTGACATTAACTGGGATCTGAAGTATCATCCGTGGAGGTTGGATGGAATAAAGAGGACCTAAATGCAGGAAGGAAAATGGATTAAACAAAAAGCAAGCTGATGCAAACAGTCCACAAAACAGAGTTCAGGGTCAAGATCGAAATGCTATGTGATGTCCAAAGCAGGCATGAAGAACAAGCATTTAACCACAAACAAGGAAGCACCACAAAGAACATAAACAGGTGATTTGGCATCTACACAGGGGACTGATCACATAATGAGAGAACACTGGGGAGACCAGAATAAGGATGAAATCCAAACGTGTACTAAAATTCAGCATCAAAATCAGGACAGCCTTCCTCTCAGTAACTGTATTTTAATCACACATTCCTTTACCAACATGCGAGCTAACCATCCCCTTTTATAGATGAATAAATATAACCTTTATAGTTGATGCTAACATTAAAATACTTCCTCCAATTTGACATTTAATTTATTAAAATAAAATAACCTTTGTTTAAGCATCCCAAAACCAATATTTGAGATTCAAAAAAGCAACAAGAGACATCTTGTAGGTTGATTTGGCACTTTCAGTAAAAGACTCCTTTATTTTTTCCAACCTTTTTGAAATTTTACTTGGTTACAGCAAAAGTATTCTGTGTTCATGCAACACCGTGCCACCACGAGCTACAGTGGCAAATGCGTGTAGCATGGCATCACGCTCAGAAGCAGCTTCATTGTGTATGGAATACATAAACAGCTTCCAGAAATTATGCCAATAAATATTAGGTTTTCTCAACATGAATACAGTATCCTCTTGGCTTCCCTCTGAATGTTGTTTCAGTGGCTTGCCAATGGATGAATGGGGCTGGGGTGGTGGGTAGGTGTTTTTTTCTTTTTTTTAGTTATATGCAGAATAATTGTATCTTCCCAAATTATAAAAAGTTGTTTACCTCAACCAAGCTCCAAGCAGAGCAAGGATGCCAAAGGTTCCAGCAAAATATATTTCCAATTATTATTCTGTTCATGTAAGAATCCACTTATGGATTACAGGGACTGTTGTTTTTATACATATTTTTAAATTAGTGCCTGAATGTTGTGCTTGTTTTACCAAATCAGGATGCACAGAAATAACACAAATGTTTAAAAATACTTTAAAAAAAATCATAGGATCTCTGCAAGGGCTCAAAAAAAGTGATTAAAAGATACTTTGCATAAATGAATGGTCATCTCCTTGCCTGGCATTCACATTTTCATGCAAGAACATTCTGAAATTGTTAAAACTCTTCTTGATATATTTTCCCAAAGCGCCTGAGGGAAACTTCCAGTAAATGAAAAATATAAGTTAACCAACTGGAAAATGTAACTTGAAAGATTCATTTATACACAGCAGCTCATAAAGCAAACTTAGCTGCATGGAATAGATAGACCAATTTTTCTTCTTCTTCTTTTTTGATTGAGTAATCCTGCACCATTCTACACTAGATAAGACTATTCTAAAGCCAAAATATTGTAAAAACATTTTGTTTTTGTCTTATCTTTATTTATTTATTTGTGCCCTCGTTGTGGGTGGTTCTGTTTAATTTAGACACTGACTGAACACTTTTTTTTTAATCCAGTATACGACCATTGTACTTTATGCTATAGTCACACTAGGGAAAAGAGTGGTTGAAACCACAGCACCAAAATCACTGTGACTATCTGCAGTGAATCTTTGATCTAGTGGCCTTGAAGATGTTGAAAGGGTCTGCAACCACTTGCAATCTGTTGTCATCTTCAAAGGGACTTTAGTATGTTAAGACTGATAAAATGGCAAACTCAATCTATTTGTCAGCTTTCAGTTTGGAATAAGAGGGGGTCAGGTTGCCAATTGCATGCAGTCTGTTTGTGATAATATCATAATTAACTGTGATAAATTTGTGAACGTTGCAAATCTGTTCCTGTCTGCATGCAGGAAAATTCACATTATCTATTTACAGCCACAGTCTAGACAGAACCTCACAGTTTTGAACGAGAAATTCAGAAATTCCTTCACAAATAACTGCCAAATGACATGGGTGCTCCACAACCTTGTTTCCTTGGTGAAACAGAGTATAACAAGAATACAACTGCTCTGTTAAGGATTACCAATGACCTTCTGATGGCAGCTGATTCTGATCTCCTATCCATCCTCATCCTTCTTGATCTTAGTACGGCGTTTGATACCATTTCTCACAATATCCTCCTGAACCGGTTAGCTTTCATTAGCATTAGTCATACCCCCCTTGCCTGGTTTACCTCCTATCTCTCAGACCGCACTCAGTTTATCCAATTTAAATCCCATTCTTCAAGTCTCTATCCTGTTTCTGCTGGTGTGCCCCAGGGTTCAGTATTAGGGCCTCTTTTATTCATTATTTATATGCTCCCTCTTGGTCATATATTCCAAAAATATAATATACATTTTCACTGTTATGCTGATGACACCCAGCTCTACATTTCTTCTAAACCCAATTCATCTCTCCCACCTCCCTCCCTCTCAAACTGTCTTATTGAGATTAGATCCTGGTTCTCCTCCAATTTTCACAACCCTAACAGTAATAAAACTGAGGTTTTACTTGTTGGTACTCCATCTATCTTAACCCAGTCCCACAGTTTTTCCATTAACATGGAAAATTCTCCCACCCTTCCCTCCCCTCAGGTTAAGAGTTTGGGTGTCATACTTGATAATACTCTTTCATTCCAGTCTCACATTAATTACATAACCCGGTCTGCATACTTCCATTTACGTAATATTAACCGGCTCCGTCCCTTCCTTGCTCCCCATGCTGCTGCCATCCTTGTCCATAGTCTTATTACGTCCCGTATTGATTACTGCAATTCCCTCCTATTGGGTCTCCCTAAAAGGTCCCTTCATTAACTCCAACTTCTTTAAAATTCTGCAGCTTGGGTCATAACTCGTACTCCGTTAAGAGCTCATATTACCCCAGTTCTTCAGCAGCTTCACTGGTTGCCCATAGAAGCCAGGATACATTTTAAAATCTTACTTCTTACATACAAGTGCATCCATAAATCTGCTCCTTCATATTTGTGTGACCTGCTCCATATCACCACTGTTTCCCGCCCTCTCAGATCATCATCTGCTATTCATCTTACTGTTCCGTCCTCACGCCTTATTACTGTGGGGAACAGAGCTTTCAGTCGCTCTGCTCCCCGGCTCTGGAACTCTCTTCCTCCTGCACTAAGAAATATTGACTCCCTTTCTGTATTTAAGACACAGCTCAAAACACATTTGTTTAAGCTGGCTTTTTTGCTCTAGTGCTGATTTTATCTGTTGTCAAGCTCTGTTTTGCAATTTTAACTTATTTTATGTATTTTATGACTATTGTTCATTTTATTAATTTTGTTCTTTGTAAGGTGACCTTGGGTTTCTGAAAGGTGCCCTCAAATAAAATGCTTTATTATTATTATTATTATTATTACAACGATTTTTCAACAAACTGAGTTGAGCCCCATATTGCAAAGACATATGTTACAGATTTGTTGTGCTCATTAGTTCAGACTGATTCATATTGATTGCAGTGTGTTGGCAATTTGCCTGCGTTTAGAAATGAAATTAAACAGTCTGAGTGACTAGAGTCAGTGATTGCTTCGAGACGGGTTGCCTCCGACCAGGTGATTTGTGCATTGCCTTGTGATCAAAGCTAGTCACCCAAGGATTGAGATTGTTGTATGCTCAAAATCTGGATGGCCAGTTGGTCAATTATTCCAACTACTTGCAGGTGTGGTTGCTGTAAATATAATTCAGTGGTACCACTGGAAAGCTAGTTTGTTAACTTGTCAGCAGTATATTTCAGAATAGTCTGCACTTGACACAACTGTCTGCACGGCTGTGATGCTGCTCTGGCGCATGTCCTGAAAAATGATTCATAGTGATTCTGCTGGACAGATCATGTGATCACCATTCCCTCTGTAGGCCTATCCCAAACATTCGATCCTACTGTGAAGCCTATCAGACAACATATGCACCAACACTGGTGTGTTTTGCAGCCAGTAAATCTTACCAGGCTGTACAGTAAGTTTTTAAAAAGCTTATTAATGTATTTTTTGTAAAATTTTGATCAAATGATACTTTGCAGTACTTAGCTTCTTAAATTAATTAGCAGCTCCACAGAGGTTTTTGGGCCATTCATTTCACACAAACAGCTGTTCTCAGAATCCTGAGTCAGCAGCAGTTTCTGAAGGTGAACCAAATTGCTTGTATGTTATTGACCATCACCAAAACCAACATTTTTATGTGATAAACTACACAAACAGCTGTGTGTGGTGATCCTGCTTAAGTAAGTACCACCTAAGATGGAAAAAATTGAAAGAGAACATAAAAAAAAACATGTAGGAGGGATCATATACATGTGATAAAGAAATTAAAGCACGAGACAAGTGAGTGATAGAAGACCCTTATAAAAATGACTTTATGTTGATTAGTCTGTAGTGATTGGAAGCCCTCTGGACTGCCTCTGTCTGTCAGACTTTGGAGATCATTTAGCACTTTGGGCTTTGTGAATTACTCATGCAACACCCAAAAAAACGGGGAGCCTCTTTTTGCCTCAGGATGTTTTGCGAATATCGTCTCAGATCCTGAGGGCTTGAAAAGCTGTGTGGAATTTCAAATGTAATTTAGTGTAAATGTGATGAAGACGTTGCACTGTATGACATAACATAATCTTAAGACATAAGATTTGGACTTTTCTAAAGTTGTTGTAAGCTGTTAAATGTAAATGTTGTGTTGACAGAACAGCTGTAAAAGAAGGAATAAAGTTGTTACATTTCCTTTAGTCATATGGATATGATAGCATTACACAGTTGGTGTACTTAAACCTAAGAAACCTTAGAATTAAAAGGGGTTTTAACACTTATCCTGGTTATGGAGTCCAGCAAATGCAGACTGGCACAACTGATGTGTTTAAGCGTCTTTATTTACAAAGTGGAACTTGTGTACACAGTTTGCCTGTAGGCTATTGTGTGACTCCAGCCATGCTGCCCAGCGTCAGCTCTCGGGCCACTCTCTTCCCTCAGGTTCTGGCGTGCTACTAAAATACAGGAGGCAGCATCGCTTTCAGCTGTGTCCGCCCACCTCCCCTGGCACCACCCCTGAACCCACTGCACCACTCCTTCCCTGCAGCTGAGCAGGAAGATCTATAGGAGATTCTTTTATACCCATATTTTGATGTTTGTCTGATATTAAATAGTTTATTATAGCTCCTTAAATACCCAAAAGGACTGCACATGATCAACGATCAGTGCTGATAATCAAATACATGTGGTTACCAGCATTGCTGACTGCTCTTAATTCTTATGGAAGCAATAAAGATATACTTTTATACTTTTACTCATGACTGTATCTCAAGGCAACATAAAATACTAGAATCGTCTGAAGAGACAAAGTGCATCGTGTACTAATGTTCTCCCTAAGTTGGCAACTTTGACAAGCTCTGCTTTAAGAGTCATTTTGTTTCCCAGGCAAAAACATTTGGTTTTAAAACTGTTTTTCACTACTAATATACTAAACCTTAAATGCACCTTGTTAATCAGCTGAGCTATCCATACCTAATGTTAGCTTGTGACATCCTGGCTCTGCACTCCCATTTCTTTTGAAAAACAACAACAACAACAAAAAAAACACCTTTTTTTTTGTTCCAATCATTGCCAATGATGAGGCTTCAAAACTGAGGTCAAAAGAAATGTCAACAATGCAATGGTTTCAATCTTCCAGGAGTCCATTGAACAGTTTTAGACTCCTGGCTGGAGATAACATGCCTGTAGACTTTTTTTTATTTTTTATTTTTTAGCTTTGACAGTAATCAGCTTATTAATCAAAGCTGAAAATAATGTTTTGCAGCCTGAGGTATGTAGTATAGTAATTGGAATTGGAATTGGAGCAAATTGTCAGATTCAGTGAAAAACACTTTCAGCAGTTAGGGATCATTTTACTCTTGACTTCCTTTTGTTTAGCTGCTCAAACACATCCCATTTCCTAATGAGAGGCTGTAGATTCTGTGGCAAAGGTTAAAACCTTGTTACAAATAGACTAGAGATTATAGAAATGTTGCATTCACCATGGGTAGTCTTGGTAGTTTACCAAGCTTAGAGGAATTTACCCTCGGGTGCATTATTTCCATCATAAATCTTGTGTTCATCCATTGTTTCTTAAGTGGATTTTAGGTTGTGAGTACAGCAGATCTCACATGATAACTCTTAATAATTGCTAGGCTCAGAGTTGAGACAAACACCGAGCTAGTTTTTTTTTTTTTAATCCTAATTGGGAACATTTAGCAGTTCTCCCATTCTGTGATCTACCCATTTGACCTCAGCATGTGAGTCTATTATTAATATTATTATTATTTATTTATCTATTTTTAGTGAGGGTGTTTGAGACACACAGTAAGGAAGTCCAGGAAAATAAGTGTCGAGCCTTTTGGTGACTGTCAAATGAAAATCTCCCCCTACACAGCCTTTTGACATCTCTCAGTAGCACTATAGGCAAGTTTTTAGCCACATTCTGTCAGTGTTTGGCAGTTGGTAGAATTTTGGAATAAAGTGCGGTTTTCCCCCCACTGAAATATTAACAGTTTATATCATTATTGCTGAGCTATGATATTATACAGGGTGAGAGAGAAACAAACCACAAAGAGGATAAAAAAAGTATGTGTTTCTGTGGAAACCGGCAGCGAGGGGGAAATGTGCAAGACTGCCAGACAATTACAGATGTCTCCGATTTTTCATCTCTGGCCAGGTGGAATGAGCCGATGAACATCCAACCCAAACAAACTTACTTTAGCCATCACTGCAGAGCGGTGAACTGTGCTGAACTTTTAACTTCAATATTTATCAGATTGCTAAACCCATATCTCAGACATCCCACAGGTCTGGAATGCTTTATCAAAGCATTGGCTCTTGCTTGGAGTAGCCGGTAGTCATCTGGCATGACTGAGTTTAAGTTAATACATGAAAGCTCGCCCCGAGGCAAAACTCTGGACTCTTCTGTTGTACTGACTCTGCTGGGCACATGTTTGTCTGAGTTTGCAGTGATGCTAAGGAACCTCTGGGATGTAGTACTCTGACAGCAAGCCAGTGGTGCATTTGCCTTTTGAGTCCTTAGACTGAAGTTGAGGGCTACAGTCAATATATCCAAAGGATGGCATAAATTGCTCCAACATTAGGATTCAGAGTGACCAAAAAAGTGAAATTAGACCATGATGAATCATTTTATGCCACCCACTCATCTGTCCCTTATCGTTTCATTCTGCTGATTGTGTAATGCTGTTCTGAAGAGTTAAAACAAAAAAGAAATACTCCCCGGGGCCTTTCAGCATGGATTTCATGTGCTTCCATCAGAACTCTTTAACTAGTAGGCTCGATGTGAATGGGCTTGATAATGTTATATTGAAACTAAATAACACAAAATATGAAAGCAAACTCAGACTACGCTTTGAAAAAATGTTGCTTCTGTGCATATCAACGTTTTGCAAGCCAGGTAAGAATACTATATGCGGCACAATATCTCCTCTCTGAATATTATGGATAGCGCACGAGCGCGAGGGCTGACAGATTTTATTAGAATTTTTTTTTCACAAATAAAAGCTATTCAAAGTTTAATATCTTTTCACAGTCTGTGATGGTGTCTGACCAGTACTTTGCACTCAGCATGTGTGTGGAAATGTTTGGGTTCTTTACTGTTGATGCCAAGGAGCCATTTGCTTGCTATGTAAAGAGAAATGCTTCACAACTGAAAACTGTGAACTTACAACCATAATGAGAGAGTGTAGGGATCAGAAATCAGTGAAGCCACATAAAACTCCAAAATTACAAACTGCAAACTATCCATACTATGCACCATCGTCATCTTCAGTTCTCTTGCCAGAATCCCGTACAAAGGATGTCTATAGTAATATAGCAAGCATGGAGAAGATGACAATGTTTATATGCAGGTGTGTGATTCTCTATGTTAAACTATAGATCAGGGGTAGGCAACTCCAGGCCTCGAGTGCCGGTGTCCTGCAGGTTTTAGATCGCACCCTGGGTTAACACACCTGAATCAAATGATTAGTTCATTACCAGGCCTCTGGAGAACTTCAAGGAGTCATTTAGCCCTTTAAATCAGCTGTGATGGATCATGGACACATCTAAAACCTCCAGGACACCGGCACTCGAGGCCTGGAGTTGCCTACCCCTGCTATAGATGGATCATAAATTCAGGAAAACACCAACATAAAGTATCTTAGCAAAGTCTTGGATGATCAAGTGAGAATGCATTGAGGCACTGATTCAGAGATTTGCTGCTTTAATGTTGGTTGTGGAGCGTGCCGCCATTGGTCTAAAATCTGTGGCTATTCATCAATCCTATGAATGGGCTATTGTCTTTCTGTCATGCAACTCAATAGGATAAACTATTGAGTTACAATAGTTTATCTTGCCTTCTTGTGAACAAACATACAGATCCACTACAATAGATATGTACTGCTGTGCAGGGTTATGTCAGATTGTGTTTCAGTTTCTGTGTGTGGCACACTGCATTTCCCCATCATTTACTTCTTGTGCTTCTCGATCCATAAATAGAAGAAGACAGACACAATATTGGCTGTGGTTACCGAGGTGTTATGAAAGGATGCTGGAATGAAACTCGAAGCTTTCTGAACTGTGACAATTGGCTTCTGACACTGCTCAGTGGCAAGGAGGAGTCACTAGTTAGATGTGGTGGTAGCCAACAAGTAAAAGTCAGATTTCTTGAAATGGAAAGTGGCCTGTTGTGTTCTTTTGGAAGTAGGATATGCAAAGGAAGAGAATGAGTTAGTTGAAAGGGGATCATTTAGCAGCACTGACCTCATGTAATAGAAGCTGCTCCAGTGTAATACCTCATGACGGCACAGTAGACAAATGGGACGGAAAGCTGTTGGATGGTAATCTTGTGAAAAACTGCTCATTGTAAAACAGAAGGGAACTTTGAGCTTAGGATCTAAGAGCAAATGTTAAAAGGAACAATTACATTTCTTTAATAAAACATCTCTGCAGTGGCCTATCAAGTCATGGTTGTGTCCCTTTTGTCCTGTCATAACTGTTATCCTCCTTCCTCTTCAGATCATTAACCAGCAATTTGTTTTCTCAGCAGGATCCTCTGAACAATCTAATATAATATCTTATATCTCTCGGGCGGGATTGAAAAGATTAACAAACAGTGCAAGGAAGCAGATTGCCAGCACGTCAAGCTCTTTCTTTCAAGTGACCCCCACCCCCGTGCCTTGACTGACATGCATTATCAGTTGAATAACCAAGCTTTTACTACACACCAGAGGGCATTTCACTGAGAAATGTAGCCCTGAGAAGTACACATGTTCCAGCTGGCCAACCCATTACATTCAGATTGCAGAATGTGCTCTGTATCGTGAGAAGGGAGGCAATATTTAAAGTAATTTACATACAGTTTCCTTCATGAGTCACGAAGTGCCACCAGTACCCTTTGTTGATGATCTCTGCTGCTGATGGGGTGAATTAAAGGTCCAGAAAACTACAGTAAAAATGAAATCATAAATAAAGAGATGACTGCATAATTTTCAGGGTCAGACTCTAGTGTATTGCTTTGCAGACAAGGACTTCTAGGCTGAAATGTCCCACAAATCCTTAGGGATTAACAAGAATGTCGTTCATGAAATTTGTTTTCCTCATGCAACTTTTAGAAAGCTGAAATAGTTTTATATTCCTGCTCTATGGACAATGCTGTTGATTCGTTGAGTTTAAACACATAATATTCTGCTGTCAGGCAGCGCTTCTGCCCACAGAGGAGATTATTCATGAGAATTTAAAATGGCAAAAACGGATACATTTTAAATCTCAGAAATACCATTCACCACCATGCACCACAAGCAAGGCTATTATTTTCTTACAGATTCTAAATAGTGGAAGCAAAAAGCAATGCAAAGCAAAAATGAGAATAAGAAAATAATACTTTATTTTTTCTTATTCTTAATTTATTTTTTATTTATTACAAAGTTGGGGGAAGACTGTGTTACAGCAGCTAAAAACCTGATTTAAATGTATGCAAAATAAAATAACTTGGGAAGATAGAAGACTACACTAAAGGAAGAGGTCAAATAAAAACAATTACTGAAGAGCTTAACTCTAAAGAGAATGCTGGCATTCTGGTATGAGGGTGTAAAGATTTTATTTTTTTAAATTGTGCTTATAGAAGTGGAACTAAAAAATATGTTTGAGAAAGTGTTTGCCTGCAAGGCCAGGAAGGGGTGCAGCAGGTAGTCAGGCTCCACTAATTCAGACCTTCCCAAAGTGTGGGGCCCGCCCCCTAGGGGGGGGGGCAGAGCCACTGCAAGGGGGGCACGGCATGAAAAGGGAAAAAAACCAAAACGTTTGGACACTGCTAGCATGGGGCGCCTAGACAAACGCAAAGCAGGAGATGAAGCATCGCTGAATATGTTTCCAAACCAACTTCATTCTAAGCCAAAGACTAGAAAATATGGTGAAGCATATCTTCCCTTTGGCTTCACCTGCACAAGTGCCGAGGTAGGTCTCCCCTGCAGAATTGGTTTTGCCTGTGTCGGGAGCAGTGCTGGGCTGTTTAAATCACGGACAAACAGTATCCCACATTCTTGATTTTTAGTTCACAAACACTTGTTGTAATGACTAACTACTCTTGACATTTTGGAGATGTTAGCTCTTTATACAGTAAAGTTACAGCAGGATACAAATAATATCAGGCTGATCCTGCCACGATTTGTTCCCTCGGTTCAAATCACAAACAAACAGTATCCCACAGTTGTTTATGTTTTTAAACTCATTTTTTACAGAGAGACATTTTTTGAAAAATGTATTGATAGCAATGTTGAATATTATTACACAGCAAAAAAAAACTACATGTAAAATAACTGCGTAGTAGTAACTGCGTGTTTATATGTAAGTGTGTAAAACCTGAAGATCGAGACAAAATACTGTTAATCTGACTATCTGCCATTCTGCAATTCATCTCATGTAAACAATAACGTGGCGCACAGCGTTGAGGTGTGAAATAAACGGCAATTGAGCAAAATATGGGTGTGTGTGGTTAGAGGATGTGTTAGTGCGTGCGTGCGTGAGTGCGTGCATGCATATGTGCGTGCATGCATATGTGCGCGCACGCGAGGGGGGGCAAACATTCTTCTGTAAAACAAAGGGGGGCCCAGCGAAAAATGTTTGGGAACCACTGCACTAATTATAGCCAGTTACCACAGCTACAGTCACTCGGATGACCTCTGCACACGCTGATAGAAGATTCCAAACACTGTGTTGATCCAAACTGGACTCAAACAGTAACACAAGTTAGATGGACACATTCCAGCGGCTAGCACTTCAATATTTAGGGCACAGAAACATCTTCTGTCGACATGTCCAGGATTACACTTTTTTTCACTCACAAATAGGAAAATGCCTTCACATCTCAGATGAAGGTCTCTGCACACCCACAAGGTCAGAACTCTAAGTACGGTCACACTGTGGTCTGAGGAGTGTGAATGTGGTAACGTCTTCTTGCAGAGTTTTATGAAGGACATCAAACTACACTCACAGTGCTCCCTGTGTTTTAAGTTTATTATTGTTCAAACACCTGAATATTCTTTTGTATTTCTTCTTAGATTTGTAACACCTGGCGTTTCAAGGATTGTGAAAGAAAAAGTAGCCCTTTCATGTTGGCATTAAACATAATTGTCAAGTCAAACCGAGTAGGAGGTGGAGAGCCCTGAGGCAAAAAAGTAAAAGTGACAGACTGGAGGGCGGAACTAATCTTGTGTCTGGGTTTCTGTCGGGAAGGAAAAAAGAAGGCGAACGGGGGAGCAACAGGAAGTTGCCACTTACGGGAAAAGCCCAGCATAATTCTTTCAATAAGTTATTACCAACATAGATATTGTGTGGAACTGAAGTATCTACAAAGCCAGGGAGGCAGCCGGTAAGGAAATGGTTGCTGACTATGTTAAAAGACTTTGAAGCGAGTTGCTAAAGAATCGCGGCTGCCGCTAGCTTACGTAGCATTAGCACTGTGCCGTCAGTTGGTCGCCTGTTTACGAGCGGCACCATTGTTTATTGTTGGTCTGCATATGGAAGACTGTTAATGCTTGCATATGGTTAAGAGAAGCTGGTTATAAACACTATTGTACTGCTTAAGTTCTAATGCAGATTGATCATTTAATTTGGCACTTTAATAGAAAGCAGTATTTCTCAAGGTGTATGTACAATTGTTAGTGAATTACATAATTTGATCATTTAAAAATACTCAAGTAAAACTTGTACTGCAAAGCTTACGCACTGCATTGATGTGTTTAAAAAAGAAAATGTGTTTGGGATTGTTTACAATATTTGCAGATGTGTGATAATTTGTAATTTGGGTTTTGGTTTGTATTTAAAGGTTTTTCACCTATGGCTGACTATGGCCGAAAAAGAAGATTAAAGAAAAAGGAAAACAAAAGATCTGCCTGGTCATTGAGTGAAATCCAGTTAAACACCTGTGGTAGATGCGTCAATCCCTTTCAAGCGGGGAAGCTGCACAAACTTAAAGAGCTTGACAGTGAAAAACCGGGAAATCAAAATCTGGGAGTAATGACCTGGAGTCCTGGGAAAAGGGAATAATTAGTGCAAAGAGAAAATTCGGAGAATCCCTCAAGTTGCATGTGCCATTCCCGTTAGTAAATAAACCCCAGTTCAAGCCTGAGCACACAAAAATGGCAGACCAAGCTGCTGGGAAGTCAGTTGAACAACTCAAAGGAGTGAGGACAACAGCCAAGAGATCATTCTCTCGTGTGGTTAATAGCATTACGAGGACGTATGAGGATATGACTGAAGAAGAACTCAAAGATAGTTTCAATAGACTGTCAATGGAAGCAGAGAAAGTCATGGAGGCCAATGATGATCTAGAGGCCGGTTTCATTACAGAGCTAGAGGCAAAGTTTGACACAAGTGAAGCAGTCGTGCAGACAGAACAGCAGAAAGTCGACTTAGCAAAGACTGCAAGTGAATGTGAGTTAAAACTGAAGGAAATAAAAACCCTAGTCAGAGAGGCTCTCTGGGCCAACTTTGGAAGTGCAGAATTGTCCACAGCACTACAGGCAGCAGAGGCTGAGTGTGAACATGTTGCTGCCATTACGCCTGACAGTAATTATGAAGTGTATGATTTCGTTCTTGGCCACCTGAAAGAACTGGTGGAAGTGGCAAAGGAGAGGTATTGCAAGTGGAAGCATTGGATCCCATCAGGTGTTCGGAGAGATCTTCAAAGCAATATACAGAAGCTGGAACTCTGCGTCCCCAGGCTGGTTTCCAGAAAAGCTGACTTTCTGGAGATGAGAATAAAGGAGGATGCTGATCACCTGTTATCATTGCCAACTACCTCCAGCTGCCCCATGCCAATCATCAAGCTGAAACCAACAGCACTTCCTAAGTTTCTTGGAAATAAACGAGACTTCCACAGATGGAAGAAGGAATGGGAGGCTCTTCAGGGGCAGGCGGAGCCATCTGGTTCGAAAGAGATCAAAAAGTTTCAGCTACTTGATAGTGTGGATGAGAAAATAACGAGAGAACTTCGACTCTCCACTTACAACACTGCAGATGACATCTTTCGTGTTTTGGAGAATCGGTTTGGCAATCAAACATCAATTGCTATTGAAATAGTGGAGGAGTTACAGAGAATGCCAGCTGTTAAGAGCCACCAGCCAAGAAAAATAGTGGAATTAATTCAAGCTGTGGAGAAGGCGCTTCAAGACCTGGTTGACCTTGGTGACACGGGAGCTATAAAAAACCCATTGGTGACAAAGTCAATCGAAAGTAAACTTCCAGAAGCACTCAAAAAGGAGTGGCTTATTTATGTTGCTGACAGTAGAAACATGGTCACCCCAGAAAAACGATTTGATAGTCTTCTGGAATTCCTCAAAGAGCAAAAAACCATATATGAACAGCTTGATCATCTGAGAGAGGAAGAGCCAAGTAAGCGAGAAAGAGTGGAGCTGAAACATTCCAGAACCAAACTCACCAAATTAGGTAGTGATGAAGGGTGTGTGGTCTGCGGTGATGGAAAGCATAAAAAGAAACTCTACTTCTGCAGGCAATTTAAAACATTAAAGCTTGCAGAAAAGAAGGCTGCAATTAAGAAACTAGGCGCATGCTGGAGTTGTCTCGAGGTTCATGACAATGGGTCATACTGCAAACCCACTTATCTGTGCAAAAACCCAGGCTGCAAAGAGGCACACGCTGCGGAGCACCATTACTACCTATGCCCTAATGCTGAGGTGAGGAAGGGAAGTGCAGCAGGGAGGCAAAACAGATCTGATCCAGAGGGAGGAAAGGTCAGCAGGAAATGTACGGAGGATCAGGAGGAGTTCCTCAGAAAACTGTCACCTGAACTGGCAAGAGAATGCAGGGATGCATTTTCAAACACTGCATCTAGGACATGCAGCACCACCAAGGAGCAGCCAAGTCTCCTATTCGAAGGTGGGTTTCGAGAGCTGCCAGTAATCATGATGCTCCTTGAGGTCACAGCTAATGCTGGGCAAAAGATTGGGACATTAATTGACCTGGCTTCTGACACCAACTATATAACCCACAGGGCTGCAAGCAGTCTTAACCTAAGAAGTGAAGAAATCACTCTGGTTGTTCATGGAGTAGGGGCAATGAAAACGCACGTGAGAACAAGGCGGTATCTTTTAAAGATCCGAGTCAGAACGCCTAGAGGCACCCTTAGGTCACACCAACTGGTCTGCTATGGACTCGACAGCATAGCAGAAGTCCACAAACATGTCACACCGAGTCAGCTACAAAGGTTCTTTCCGGATATACCACTCAACGATCTTGTAAGACCAAAAGACATTCATCTGCTTATAAGTCATAAAGAAGGTCGGCTAGCGCCTCAGAGGAGTAGAGTCATCGGTGACCTTGTGTTATGGGATGGGCCACTTGGAAAGACGGTTGGGGGAACTCACCCTGAGCTCTTCGAGGAGCTCACTGTCTCTGCCCACATGTCCAAGACACACTTTGCCAGGTCAATGAGAGCAGCAGCTGTCAAGTATGAGGAGCTCATTGGCGAGGCCTCAGACCAGTCTTCAACAAGGAAGCATGTTCCTGCTAAGCTTCAGAGGTCAAGCACCTCAACCGCCAGTCGAGAATTCTTAGAGTGGTGGAAGTGGGATAGCATTGGTGCTGCATGTGAGCCAAAGCGTGGGGGTTGCCGTTGTGGAAATTGCCAGCCAGGTGGGAAAGAAATGACACTGGCTGAGGAAAGAGAGCTTGAAATAATAAGAGAAGGACTCACCTATGTCATGGGTGATGGCCACAGCGACGAGCCACACTGGCATGCCAAATACCCTTGGGCTGAAGATCCAGCATCCTTACCAGATAACAAAAAAGGAGTTGAGAGCACATTCCTCCGGACAGAGAAGAAATTGGCCAAGGAGTCTGAATGGAAAGTCGCTTATGCCGCTCAGGTGCATGACATGGTGGAGCGTGGAGCCGCAGTCAAGTTGTCCAAGGGCATGATCAGTAACTGGGATGGGCCAGTGTGGTACGTGAGTCACCTCATTGCTCCGAATCCCCACTCTGTTACAACTCCAGTGAGGCTTGTGTGGAATAGCAGCCAGAGGTTTAGAGGTGTGAGCTTGAACGATCTGCTAATAAAGGGTCCAGATGTCCTCAACCAGATTCGAGCGGTTCTCCTCAGATTCAGGGGCGGAGTGTACGGAGCCCTTGGTGACATAAAAAAGATGTACAATTCAGTTTGGTTGGAAGACAAAGAGATGCACCTGCATAGATTCCTCTGGCGGGACTCTGAGGATGACGAGCTAGAGGAATATGCCATCACAAGGGTGAATATTGGAGATAAACCGGCAGGATGCATTGCACAGCTGGCAATGCGTGAAACTGCCAGCCTTTCTACCTTTTCCCACCTCAAGGAGGAACGTCGTGTACTCCAGCAAGACAGCTATGTCGATGACATCCTTACCTCTCACAATGACATGAATCAACTAGAAGTCATTACAGAGAACATTGGGCGAATTCTAAAGGCTGGAGGATTTGAGCTGAAACCTTGGGTCTTATCTGGTCAAAGTGGGAGGAGGAAGCGCAATGACAAGGGTGAGAAGACAAGAATGAAAACCATAGTTCTACCAAACCAAATGCGTGACGAAGAAAACAAAGCTCTTGGTCTGGGTTATATAGTGGAAGAAGACAAGCTTCATGTCATGGTAGCAATCAACTTCTCTAAGAGGAAGAAAAAGATGCGAGTTGGCCAAGACCTTGTCCAGGAGCAGATTAAGACCCACACGCCAAACCCACTGACACGAAGAGAGCTTCTCAGTCAAGTGTCAGGGTTGTATGATCCAGTCGGTTTGGTCACTCCTGCAAAGCAAAAGGGAGCAATCTTAGTTCGCAGAGCATTCCAAGAGACAAAAGTAGAAAGCTGCTTGGTCAAGGACACTTGGGACATGGCGCTCTCAGATGCCCTGAGGGAGGACGCCATTAGGCTTTTTGAGGAGTATTCCCAGCTCAGCAAAGTCACATTTGCAAGGGTGCTAACTCCCCCATGCTTCACCGAAGAACCCTGGGCAATTACTTTCTCCGATGGAAGTGAGCAAGCCTATGGGGCAGTGTTGTACTTAAGGTGGAATTCAGATCAGGGCACAATCATCAGGTTGGTGGAGTCCAAAGCTAAGTTAACTCCATTGGACCACAAAGGGGATGTTGTCAAAGCAGAGCTGTGTGGGGCAGTGTTTGGCTCACGCCTAAAGAAATACTTTGAGGCGCAAAGCCGGATTCAGATTGAGAGGTGGCATCACTTTGTCGACAGCCAAACCGTCATTGGGGCAATACAGCGGGAGAGCTATGGGTATCAGACCTTTTTTGCAAATAGGAGTGGAGAAATACAGAGCAGCACAAGGATTCAAGATTGGTGGTGGATCCCTGGCCCTCAGAACATTGCGGATGTAGTCACAAGAGGAGCTAGTCCCAGAGATCTAGATGAAGACTCAGAATGGCAAAATGGTCCAAAGTTCTTGAGTTTGCCTGTGAGCGAGTGGCCAGTTAGGTCAGCTAAAGAGTTAGCCGCCACTGCCAAAGAAAACGTCAATAAGCTGCAAAGAAAGGCATTTGTCGCTGCCTTGACAAGGGCCGAGATAAGAGGGCAAGAAGAAAAGCAAAGTCGGGCTGAGGCCCAGGGAGAGCAGCGAAGACCACCTGCGGGGTCAGTCATCAAGAACCTTTTAGATGTCAAGCGGTTCAGTGACCTAACTCGATTGGTTAGATCAGTTGCTTGGACTTGGAGAGCAGCTAGAAAGTTTCTTGGGGGACATCCAGCTGCTAATGACCCAAAGTGGGAGGCAGTCCCGTTGGCAGGAGTAATTTCGGTGAAGGAACGTGAAGATGCCCTAAGAGACATCTTCCTTGCAGCACAAGACAGCGCTGTCTTCCCAAGCACTACTACAGATAGACTGGTAGTATACAAAGACCCAAGCTCTGGGCTCTTTGTTTGTGGTGGCCGAGTGCAAGCTTTTAAGAAAGACCAGGTTAGTGTTCCCATCTTGGCTTATGATGCTTGGACGTCTACACTGTTAGCCTGGGAGGCCCACAATGAGAGTCATGAGGGAGTTGCTGGGACCCTGCTCAGAATGAGGAAGAAAGCGTGGGTCATAAGAGGGAGAAGGATTGCTCAAAAAGTTGTTGATGGTTGTGTGGTTTGCCGGAAAGCAAAAGCACAGAGTTGCCGGCAAATAATGGGCGACTTACCTCCGGAAAGAACTCAACCTGCTTTACCTTTTGAGTTCACAACAGTGGATCTCTTTGGACCCTACCAAGTGAAGGATGACGTCAAGAAAAGAGTCATGATAAAGGTTTGGGGGGTTGTATTCTGTTGTATGGCCAGCAGGGCGATTCACACGGAGTTAGTAAACCCCTTGTCGACTGAAGGCTTCTTGATGGCTTACCAGAGATTTACAGCAATTAGAGGACATCCAAGAAAGATCTGGTCAGACCCAGGTACTAATTTCATAGTAGCAAAGTCTGTCTTGAAGGAACTTTACGGATTCTTGGAAAGTCAGAACAAGTTTGTCTTGGAGGAGACTGCGGCAAAGAATGAAACAGAGTGGATGTGGAAAGTTAATCCAGCTGATTCCCCACATAGAAATGGAGCTGCTGAGGCTGCTGTGCGCATTGTGAAGAGAGCACTTCAGAGTCTTGGAAGGGAGTCTGGGCTAAGTTACAGTGAGTTCCAGACAGCTCTCCATGTGGCAGCTAACCTTGCAAATGAGCGCCCGATTGATGCCAGAGTTCAGAGTCGGGAAGGTTGCATTCATTACGTCACACCCAACAGTCTTTTGCTTGGTCGAGCATCTCAAAATGGGGACTTCAAGATGTTTGACT
Organism: Neolamprologus multifasciatus; assembly: GCF_963576455.1. Classification (NCBI taxonomy): domain Eukaryota; kingdom Metazoa; phylum Chordata; class Actinopteri; order Cichliformes; family Cichlidae; genus Neolamprologus; species Neolamprologus multifasciatus. The sequence goes on from NC_140459.1 coordinate 26,071,205, forward strand.
TTTCCGTTTACCCCTATAAGAGACTCCAAGCGATTCAGGCAGAAGTGAGCAAGTTTTGGAGGTCCTGGAGCCAACTTGCTGGCCCCAATTTGTTTGTAAGGAGCAAGTGGCACACTGCACACAGAAATGTCGCTGTTGGAGATGTCGTCTGGTTAAGTGATCAGAATGCGCTGAGAGGACACTTCAAGATGGGCATAGTTGTCAGCACTAATCCAGACAAAAAGGGTATTGTGAGGGACGTCAATGTCCGGGTGTGCTCCAGTTGCAGCGGTTCTGTGGCTAAGTCCTTGAGAGTGGAGGACTTAAGCTCTGGTTCAAAGGGAGTGACTCCGGTGGCTCAAGCTACCATCCTTCATAGAGACGTCAGACGTCTAGTTGTTCTGTTACCTGTGGAGGAGCAAAATGGGACCAAGCCGGCAGCATCATGCTTCAATGGGATGAGTTAAACTGCGGTTTGCTTGTGAACTTGGCGATCTCCTGTGTTCCAAGGGAAGATCGAGTGGGAGGTGTCAAGTCAAACCGAGTAGGAGGTGGAGAGCCCTGAGGCAAAAAAGTAAAAGTGACAGACTGGAGGGCGGAACTAATCTTGTGTCTGGGTTTCTGTCGGGAAGGAAAAAAGAAGGCGAACGGGGGAGCAACAGGAAGTTGCCACTTACGGGAAAAGCCCAGCATAATTCTTTCAATAAGTTATTACCAACATAGATATTGTGTGGAACTGAAGTATCTACAAAGCCAGGGAGGCAGCCGGTAAGGAAATGGTTGCTGACTATGTTAAAAGACTTTGAAGCGAGTTGCTAAAGAATCGCGGCTGCCGCTAGCTTACGTAGCATTAGCACTGTGCCGTCAGTTGGTCGCCTGTTTACGAGCGGCACCATTGTTTATTGTTGGTCTGCATATGGAAGACTGTTAATGCTTGCATATGGTTAAGAGAAGCTGGTTATAAACACTATTGTACTGCTTAAGTTCTAATGCAGATTGATCATTTAATTTGGCACTTTAATAGAAAGCAGTATTTCTCAAGGTGTATGTACAATTGTTAGTGAATTACATAATTTGAACATTTAAAAATACTCAAGTAAAACTTGTACTACAAAGCTTACGCACTGCATTGATGTGTTTAAAAAAGAAAATGTGTTTGGGATTGTTTACAATATTTGCAGATGTGTGATAACAAACATAATTTGTAATTTGGGTTTTGGTTTGTATTTAAAGGTTTTTCACCTATGGCTGACTATGGCCGAAAAAGAAGATTAAAGAAAAAGGAAAACAAAAGATCTGCCTGGTCATTGAGTGAAATCCAGTTAAACACCTGTGGTAGATGCGTCAATCCCTTTCAAGCGGGGAAGCTGCACAAACTTAAAGAGCTTGACAATAATGAAAAAGAAAAATGAGCGTTTTGAGCAAAAAGAACAGCAACTGCAACAGGCTGCCTTGACAAAATATTTGGTTTATATTTGGCATCATTTGTATGTTAAATGGCTTTGGGCCATAATAATAGGTAGGTTAAGCCCATTCTGTTGTAACTTTCTTGAACGAGTGGCTTGCCCTCCTCTTAGAAAGTGAGAAATATGCATGAGATTATTGCAAAAACAGAGGAAAATGCATTTGTCTTTAAAAAAAAAAACAAAAAAAAAACAACCGCAGCTAATCTGGTTAGTGTATGGTTATAAACTGATGTTCCACCAATGCAGACTACTGTTATTAAAGCAAAAAAGCAATCAATACTTTAAAGCTATTTATTGTGTTGCACATCCAGATTCAATTTCATTTTTTGCATGGTGAACTTAATGCATCCAACTCTGTCTGCAAGCATGTTAAACTCAGGAACGCTGTTACTCAAATCTGAAGTAATCTGTGTGAGATTATGAGCTTGAGTCACTCCTGAGGTGTGTTTTCTTTCTCTTCTTAGTCTAATCGTTAAACAGACAGGAGAAAACTATTGTTGAACACAAACTTTGTCTTGCTGGAATGTCAATGACATCCAGTTGACATTTAAGAAGTGCCTTGAACTGATGTCGAAGCAAGATCTGTGACATTGGTTCAACTTTCATTTTGGAACCATTTTTCAGCCAAAGAATACCAGCTGACAACCATTCAGTGTTAAAACATTTGCTGGATTAGAAGACACAGATGTTTGTGATGTTACACATGTTACTGCAGGTAACATATGTGCACATATTACATGTGCTTATTACCCATTAGGCTTATATCATTAGTGACTCTACACAAATTAGATTTCTGTCTTTATGCGATATTACTTAAACACATTTCAAAAATAGCTCAAACGCAAGCCAGTACCTCAGCAAAGAAATCTGAACTTATTCCCATTCATTTCACAATAATCTTAATATTCACATGGCTAGAAATAGTAATTGAGTCTTTATGCCTTCCATTAATTCTCATGCAGCCACTTACATCCCTAAATTGGCAAATGGTTTGCAGTGGTACGTCTTTTTGACCTTTTTTTGTCCACCCTGAGGAAAATTCATCATATGCAACTAAGCCTGAAATTAGTGGACAATCTTTCCCACCTAACTCAAACTGCACATCACTTTCAAAATATTCTTGTGCATGTGCACCCCTTAAACCTTAAAATTTTTTCCTGTATTTTTGCAGCAGCAAGTTTCCTATTGTTGTTGCATCCTCAAAAATCTAAGCAATCAGCAACCAATCTTGAGAAGCTGGTCATAAATAGTAATCACGTCAGAGAAGTGAAATAATTTCAGTCATCAGGGAACGGCATTGAAACCAGCTCTGTGGGAATATTTGATGGCCCCTATGATAAAGGGACGCTAGTGAATGGCAAAAGGATCAAGCAACAACTCTGAACGGGCACGTTCAGCATTTTCTCTCGCTCTCTCTTTTTTTAGATCTCCGCAGACTGTGGCTGAAAATGGGACATTATGCAGGCTTAAGTGGGATTGATCTGGCAAGAAAATTAATAGCACATTGCAGCACTTGAGTGGTAGGTATGTTATTGTCTGCCATCACAGCCTATTCAGAAAAGATGACAGACTATTTCACTGATAATTTAGGACTGTGTCAAAAGCCTTTGTACTCGGTGATTTCAGAGCAGAAACCCCAGCTATGCTGCATTTTTAGGACGGCAAGGGGAATTTTAAAAGTAGGTCTTAAAACTTGATGCTACTACAGAGTGACCGCAAAGACACAAGGCAAAATCTTTGAGGCATAGAATAATGTAGTCAAAACCTTGAAATAATAGAGTTTATCAGAGAGCTGCAGAACCACATCATTTCATGCACTTGATGATGTGTGATGCTGCTTGTGAGGGCCTCTGAGATTTCTTTTGGCTCTGTTGAGCTGTGATGGGGAGGGTGATGTGGCACCGCACTATCTCTATTGACACCACATTTATCACACTTTGTCTCTGATAGCATTCATTTGCATGGGCCCATCTCCAGCCATGTAGCTGGAGGTTGGTGTGACATTATGTTCATTTTTGTCCTAAAGCTGCAAATATACAAACATTTTAAGGTGCCAAACAGGAAGCCTGAGCGCTATTATACACAGCTGAAAAAGCCTTTATTGCTTATTCGCATGATTTATTCTTGGCAAATGTTTACCATGCATTGTCACCTCAGCTTCATATCATGGTTCACAGCACATGGCACGACAGCACTTCATGGCTTTGATTATGATGATAGATTTGCATAAAACTACTATTTAAAAAACTTGCAAAAAAATTAAACATGCTAACAAAATATGAAAAATAGCAAATACAAATAAAGGAAAAATGTAAAAAGTGAAAATTTAAGCATTGCAAAGGGAAACAGTTATTAATATTTATAAAGCTAAAAATGAGAAATAGGGAAATGAGTGCAATGGTTAAGAAACATCTGCAAACATACACAGAAATACAGTATAAGTATCAGAATTTGTACAATTCTTACCAGTTTGTACATTGGTATGATTACTTGCATAACATAGCCTGAACTCTCTTAAACAAGCATTCTTATAATTTTTTAAAAGTATTCTTCTGGAATAGACTTTTTGAAGGACATTCAAAGCTCTTCTTTGGATGAATTCTCTGGATTCTCTGTCAAGATGATCCCACACTCCATCAGTAATGCTGAGACCTGGGCTCTGGGAAGGCCAGTCCATGTCTGATAGTATTCCAATGTGTGTGTGTGTGTGTGTGTGTGTGTGTGTGTGTGTGGCACCTCAGAACCATAAAAGACAGTGAGTGTCTCGAGATGATGGTAGATACTTATGACAGCCTCCCCTCTACTGAGACCGTTTCAGATGAAGCCTTGGCAAGTAGTAGATGGATCAGCTGGAGTGTGAACGAATAATGCGCTTTTGCAACAGGCTGTTAATAACAAAATATCTAAAGAAAAATTCCTCTGAAAATGAGTGAGAAAGCAATCCAAAGAGAACTACAAAAACATAGACTACTTTTAAAATTCCAACAAAGGCTGGCTCATTGGAATCTAAATATTAAAAGACCCCAATCAAATTCATTCATAATTTGAAACTGGTACTGTACCTGTCATCCCAGTAAAAGTGTCTATTTCAGTCTTCACATTAAATGCTATTCACACTAAACTCAGTAGTGCTGAATTATAATCACTTTACTTAAGGTTTATTAAAAGGAGATTCTGTCCTCTTCCCAAAGACTTCTTTGTTGCCTTTTCAGAAAGACCTAACTGGTCAACCAAAAAAAAAAAAAAAACCTTTGAAAACAGTTTGGCTAAGCTTCCTGACACAGTCTGTACTTTTAATTTACTGAGGAACTGGAACACAGTACCTCAGTAAAGATCACAATTATTTCCATATCTATTTGAAATACTGCTTATCTACATGTCTATTTAAATCTCACATTAAGTAAAATGTGTAGAAGTACATGCTGAAACAATTTCTATTTGATATTATAGAATTAAATATGAATCATTTCTCTGTGGTTCCACTAATGTGAAACACTCAAACACTCATTCCATTTATAAATTTAATGATTTTATATTCATAAAACATCATAATCGAATTCTATGAAAGAAACTAATTCAAAGGACAAGTCTACCCTGCTTAGGTTACTGGGACCCCACACTGGAGCCAAACCCGGTGAGGGAAATCAAGGGAGAACATCTTGTGGCTGGGGCTTAGCCAATAGAGCCCAGCCAGGCACAACCCGAAGAGACGATATTGGCCTGCCTTCCTGAATGCCCACTGTCTGCAGGAGGCGCCGTAGTGTTTGGATGCAATGGATTTCAGGTAGTGCTCGGGGATGGAACCCCTAGCGGTTAGATCCCCAGCTATCGAGGTTGGCTATTGGGACCACCTCTCTAGCGGAAAGGAACTTAAGCTAGTGCATGAGCTTGACAGATACTGGCTCGATATAGCCGGACTGACATTAACAGAATGAATGCCAGGCCTCTGGAACCAGTCTCCTACAGAGGGACTGGACACTGACATGGAATTGCTCTTGGTGAGAGGTGTTTTCATCCTAGCTGCGCAACACTGGATCAAGGATTAGGCGCACATGCATGGGCCAAGGGCAAGTGAGAGAGAGAGCAAGAGAGAGCGAGAACAAAACAAAAACACATGAAGCCTTGTCAGGCCAATCGGGTAGACACGGGGACCATAACACTCAGTGAATCACTCACTGCGGCTGTATCCCAATTCAGGGTCTGCAGCCTTAAAGTACGCAGCCTCAACGATCCTCAAGGGCCGCATACTTAAAGACCGCTAAGGCCGGAAGTGCGAGGCTTGTGAAATGGGACGGTCAAGCCTCCGTTGCGCTGCCCAGGTTGCCTAGCAACCATGGTACTAACAGCTGGAAACGTTTCATACAGCTTTGTTTGACAGAAATGAAGGAGAAAATCTTTTGTTCATTTGTTTGTTTGTTTCTACATGAGCTTTGATCATTTTCTGATTAAGCTCAGCTATTGAACAGCGTATATTTTAAAGTAAAGGCTTTAAAACCAAGTTAGTACAAACGTCACTAATGTCTCATAACTTTGCCGACATGTGGCCAACAGTAATGTTTTAATGTTCTTCGTTATTAAAGATTTGCACATAAATAAGTGACATAATATTCAGTACTTAGTTTACTAAGTTACTCTTTGGGCGCCCCTCATCTGCCGTTTTTTTTCGGCAAAATTATCCACACCCACCGCAGCGCTATGCATTCTGGGATATGTTGGGCCACGAAGTCTACACCGCCACGTCCGTAAAATTCAGGGAAATGAAGGACGCATTTGAGGGCCGCATTTCGAGCAGCCTTCGAATTGGGACAGCCTTCGTCGCGTCGCTGTGATGTAATCGGCTTTAAAATGCGGCCTTTAAGGCTGCAGACCCTGAATTGGGATACAGCCTGCGTAATAGTGCAAAAGAGATGTGGCGCTGCAGTGTAAAATATAAAAATATGCATATGGAGATCCTTTTTAATAGCACTATGCCAGAAGATAATTAGGGGTCAAAAACCCTATGATGCCTTTGAAACTGTTTGTGTGGCAGTCAGCTACAACACTGGCAAAAATCATTTCACTGTGAGACAGAGCTTACACTTCTGGAACATGAGCTTCCCAAACATGAGCTTTTACATGTTTGTAAATGCTCATGTTTGCATTTCCAAAAACATACTCAGTAATGTTCTGACTCTGGACTACCGAAGAAGCTTCTCATAGTGAATTCAAAGGGTTAGTCAGATTCACAGAGAGAAGATCAGAAAAAGTGGGAGAGATGTAAGTGCAAAATGATTAAAGCATTGCTGTCTCTATGTACCTGGTAAAATGAAGTTCTTGATTATGTTTTTGCTTTTTCCCCCATTATATAACCAAAACCAGAGCATGCAATCTATAAACATTCCGATCTGTCTTTACGTATAGCTGCACTAAAGTAATGAATGCACACAAAGGCACAAAGAACATCCTTAAAAAAATACAGTGTAGACAACATAGTTGGCTTCATAAGTCAGAAAAAACAGGAAAAAAAGATTGTTATCCATTTGAAGAAGTAAAATAAACTTCAGAATCTACAGTCATGTGAAAAAGAAAGTGCACACTCACACAGATTTTATGTATCAGCACATTATAAAAAATATCTTGTCATTACCAAGTTCTAAAATTTGATGAAAACAACCTAATACAAAAAATGTTGTCATTTATTGAGAATGCAAATACAGTGTGTTTGAAGATGTACATCCTTCTTCTTCTATGGCAATTAAAAGGGTTTCACCAGATACTGAAAATCAAATGCACTTAAAAACTGATAATCAGCAATTAGATTCTTAACTCTTTAATAGAATAAATCTTTGCAGTTTGCTGATCTGGAACATTCAGGTGTGAGTAGCTTAATGCCAACGAGAGAAGACCATTTATCTAGTAACATTTATAAAGCCTTTTCCAGACAATTTGAAATCCACCAGTCTACACTGAGGAAGATTATTCAAAAGTAGAAAACATTCAAGAGAGTTTCCAGTCTTCCCAGGAGTGGACGCTCCAGTAAATTCATTCCAAATCTGACTGTGCGATGCTTAGAAAAACTGCATAAAGCCCATAAGTTACATTTCAGTTACTCCACAGTTAGCATAGTGCAAAATCTTAAAATTCACAACACAAACACTACTCCAAGAATATTGTGTCTTAAGCAGGTGAGAGCAAAGTAGAGATTTTTGGCCATGTTGCACAGTGCCACTTTTGGCAACAAACAGTATAGAAGCACCAACATGTCATGCCAGCTTTCACGCACAGAGGTGGAGGGGTGCTGATTTAGGCTTGTTTTGCAGCTGCAGAACCTGGATGCTAGTACTGTGCAATACTGCATTTACTATATTTACTGCCAAGTAAATACAGGGCCAGTATTGCCAATACTTTTAACTTATAAATGCAGGGAGTGTACTTATGAAAGATATAGTGCATACACAAAATAAACATGGCAATCAACACAAAAAGGTTCAAGGTTCATTTTTCATAGAGCATGTTTGAGGTATATGTTTTTAATTTACAAAAAATAATTAATTGAACACAATTCAGTGGGCTAAAAAATATTAAACATTTTTCCGCTGTCCCGTTTGGTTCTTTTGCCATCAGAATTATTGTCTAAAGGCAAAGAAAGATGCCTGTCAGGCGTTGTGGAGTGGAGGCGAGGAAGAAGGAACCCAAACGCAGGACTCGCAGGTAGGTGAAGCTGGGTGATTTATTGATGACGGAATGAACACACAGAACAGAGGAAGGACATGGCTGGCTGGACGACTGACTGAATGAACGAACGAACGAACGAAGGAGGACTGGCTGGCTGGCTGACCGAATGCTGGCGGAAACAACAACATAACCTAAACATCATCAAGGACACGACAAAGCACGAGTGGAAACAGAAGACTTAAATACACAGACTGATGAGGATGATAATGAGAGACCGGTGAGTACACAGCTGAACATAATCTGGCTAATGGCACGAGACGAGGTGACACAGGAACAAACAGGAAATGAAACAGGAAGTGGCAAAATAAACTGAACATGAACAAAACGGAAAGCACTGGGTCACTGACCCAGGAACCCTGACAATGCCCAGCGGATTTACTTTACCAAATGGACCATCCCGGCCTTGCTGTATTGTTTTATTTGATTCACCTTTTCTTTTATAGTTTATTTTATTTTATTGTCACTTGCTACACACTGGACAGACTTGACTGGGGGAAAGAAAAGGGAGAAAGAAAGAGGGAAAGAAAAACAGCGGGGAAGAGGAACGGTGATAAAGGGCAAAAAACAGAAACCAACAAAACAAACAGACAAAAAATACATATATCAATCACCTGGATCACCTGTTGAGAAAGAAAAAAGAGAGAAAACAAGCAAAAAAAGAGAGAGCAATATAATAAACAACATCATGACAATGATCTATGTGAATATAACAGTAAACACTAAATATTGAATATTATTGTGCCGCACGTAGGATCAACAGCGCACAGTGTGCTTTGAGGTAGCAGCCAAAAAGGGTGTAGTTTGTGTGTGTGATCACCCGTTTGTACAACTGCGACCCTGAGTGCGCTTGTATTTAAAAGGTTCCTTCATGTAATGATCTGCTAGAGGGTGTGGGGAGCCACAGCCCCGTCCTCCAGGGCATGAAGCAGGTATGGAGGAGATCAAAACTCCAGACATCCAGAGACCCCAAGAGCAAAGGAGACCAAGGAAGACCAACGGAGGGGCAGCCGCGCCACTCTCCCAGAAAGAGCTGAGGAGAGCCCCAGATGAGGGGTCGCTCAGCAGCTGCGGAGCAGAAGCCAGGGGGGGTTGCAGTGACGTGCCCGTGAGCTCCGCCGGCAGCCAGCTGTGCCTGAGTGACTGAGCCCCAGACCCAGAGGCCGAGGGCACCCCACCCCTGAAGGGGCCTGAGCAAGCTCCAGGCTCCAGGCCCCGACAAGCAGCCACCAGGAGTGAGCCGGTGTGTACCTGGACGCCCATCCCCGGACACCAAGAACCACCAATGCACCGATGTCTGAGGGCGTCTGCCACTGGCAGGGGGAGTGATGGGGGGAGATAGGCCTCCATACCTTGGAGATGTCCCTAGAGAGGTGGCGTCTGATACCCGACCTGACATATAGATGAGATGAGATGAGATAGCCTTTATTTGTCAGTTGCAGGTCTTTTGCCCACAACCGAGATGACAGACCTTGCCGACCGTACATACAATACACAAACATCACATTGGGGAGACAGGTCAGGCTAGGTAGCGAGGAACAAACCATCGAAATGTGTAACACAAAAGGATAATACAGGAATGCACAGATATCAACACACCATAGCACAATAAACACAGACAAGCAACATGGGAAAGAGTTCCAGTGTGTACCTCTGATCTGGGACCGCTGCAATCTTTCGACTGCGCCTCCAACTGACCCGATGTCCACATCAGAGGGGAAGTAAGCGTTGGAGGTGGCGTTGGATCCGGGGTAGGGAGGGTGATGCGTCGGTGAGTGCTTATCAGTATCAGTATATGTATGTGTGTGCGTGTCGATAGTTCAGCTGAGACAGTGTCCTTCGCCCTGCCAGGCTAAGTAAACAGTCTTCCAGCCAACCCAGGTGGCCTTGCATGGAATGGGAAGGAACAGACTAAACACAGTCGTTATCAGGGTGTTTTGTTCAGCTCCGGCCTTGTAGCTGGCGCCGAGAGGGTATCGGCGCCAGCTACAAGACACAGACAAACAGGCACACAGAGATACAAACATTCATTCCCACCCTCATGCTCTCATATTCAATTACTCAGCACTCGCCCAACGTGGAGAAAGACATAAATAGACACTGTACACACAATCACCCTCCCCAAGCATACTCTATACCCCAGGTCTAGGCACCCTTGCCCCTGGGGGGGAAACTGCACCCAGACCCAGGTAGTGTTACCCTTTTCCCTGGGGTGGAGAGAAGCAGACCGCCCCGACTCCGCAGCAGCAGGGAGGCCCCACATTGCAGACCCTAATCGGACGGCCAGCTCCTCCTCCCAGCCCCCCCGCCCCAACAGGCAACAGAGAACGGGGGTGTGTGAAGACTCCAAACCTCCCTCCGCCTGCTCATATGTAGTGTTGATGCATGTGTGTTCTAAGGTGCATTTAAAACCCAGGAGGGCATGGAGCTGCCTGCCAGAGAGCAGCAGGTAAGCGCATAGCCCCTCCTGATAGCCCTCAGTGTCTACGTGTATTTAAAATTGAGAGGTGGGCAACGGCGCCAGGGCTGAGGTCGTACACCCCGATGGTCTTCTGGATGCCGTGTAGCGTGCCCATCCCCAAGGTCCTATATGTATGTGTTATGAGAGTGTGAGCAATGTGAATGTCTAAGTTGTGGGATAAAATTGAGGCACAGGCAGCCAGAAGTGGAGAAGCAGTTTGTTTTAAGTCATTTTAGAACCCAGTAACAGGCCAAAGGATATTTTATATGCAAAACCTTAAAAATGAAAGATAGAGGTTTTTTTTGCATGACTATATCTATATATGAAAACTTTTTCCATCATGTAAAACTGATTGAAAAAAAAATGGTATGTTAGATGTTAGATCATTACTTACTCTTAGTATGTCACCAAATACAACACAATTTAACATACTGTTACCTTTAAATCTCAAAATATTGTTTTATTGTAGTCTGACCACTAAAAATGCCTTAGCTGTGTAATCAGAATGAAAAACAAAATAAAACAAACACAGAGTTCTTAGTGATATCACAGTCTGCAGGCAGACGCTATGAAGCGTGAGTGGACACGGGAGAACAGAACTTGAGCTTGAACAAAAGGGGAGCCTTTATTGGCTGATACAAGAGAAACATAGATACAAGGCAAGATCAATGTGGAGCAAAACTAAAACTAAACATAAACGGGGGAAAACGAAATAACTGACAAGCTGTGACGAGACTGAAACTGAGAAACAACTATGAACGCTATGATACCTATGAACCTATGAGAACTATGACGAGGTACATGACTAGATGAGAAGAACAGACATCCTGACAAAGACTGCATGACCACACATTGACCAAATACACACAGGAGGTAATTAGGGGAAGTGGAAACACATGGGGACACAGCTGACACAAATGAATGTCATGACACCACAGGGAACGTGAAGCTAAAACAATGAACATAGAACACAAGACGTCTACAAAACATGTCTACTAGACATGACACAGGCTTGACAACATGAAACCACACAGACATGACACAGAAGACCAGACAGGCTTACACCAGGGGACATGAAGAGACTCATAAGGAGACATGAAAGGGCCTAAACCAGACTACAACTCAAGGCAATTAATAATAATACTAAGACTTAACATTATCTCATAAATAATCCCAAAATACAAAATAACTCAAGTAAACCCTTAACTTAAGAATAGCACATGAATTAAACACAATCTAAACATAAGAAAACAATACAAAATAACACACAATGCTGCATACAATAGAGGAGACAGACTCTTCTACACATGGTAATATAAGCAAAAAGAGAAGGTTATTACTTTTGATAAAGCATAAATTTGTGGTAAATGGTAAAAAGGAGTGTGTAGTTCCAAACACTTAACAGCCATTGCGTTAATGTTGACCTGACTTAATGTTTTGAACATTTTGCTGTAGCTTTTAGATTTAATTCATCTATTAATTTAATTTCCTTTTTGCACTGTGACTCATCAGAGTGACTCATCAAAAGTTTTTTGGCCATCTCTATCACTCCAATCACTTCATGTCATTCTTCATAATGTGCCTAAAGTTTTTCACTTAACAGTAGGGCTTCGGTTGTTTGCTTGACTTTTGTAAAGATATGAAGGTTTTCTAATGAAGGCTTATGAGACTATTATGTCAAAATAATACGTTTAGAATATATTTATTACTAGTTTGTAACAGATTTGCCCCAGTAAACCTAAAGATTTTGGCAAGAATTCCAAATAAAGTTCTCAGCTGTCAGTTGTCCATTCTACATATATTGGTGTTATTTGAGCATATTGATTGGCCTAGTCTAGGTCTGGTGGAGTTGAATAGTTTTACTCACATAAGACATTAGGTTCTCTCCAGCACACATAACAGTCCTCTGGGAAAGAATTTAAAGCTCTATTTTGCACACAGCAAAGTCACACTGCACTGCAGGAGTTGAACAGATGCAAGCAGGCGCTCCCGATTCACTTCTCCACTGCCCCTTAGAAAAAAGGACCAAAAGCCAGGAACAATGTTTGAAAATGTCTCACATGCTAAGAGCTTTTGTTCACAATCAGTGCACCACTTGCATTTGTACTTTATGAGACATTTGATAAAAACACAGAGCTCTAAAAATCCACTGCATGCAGCAAGTATGAAGGCAGCATATGTTTGATTTTATTACACTGGAATTTAATTACTTTGGGTTTTTAAGGCTGTAAAAGTCTTTAAGAAATGCATGAACAGTTTAATCAGGTTCCCACAATACTGCTATGCCGAGTTATGCCAAGCACAAAAGACTTGAGCCCACTAGCTACGTAAAAGGTGGTTATAAAAGATACAGCAAAAATTTACAGCCCAGGTGAGTTAAATGACGCCTGTGAAATAAAAGCCAGGGTGTTAATTCAGAGATTTGTAAATTGCACACCAAAATTAAAAGACGTGCTGATACTGGAGCCCATATCGAGTGACTGACACGAATGCTACAGTAATATTTATTTCCCTGTGTCCTTCTACCCAGGACAAGGTGGAAACATTGGATTTTTGTTTTATAGTGGAGGTAGCACCAGAGCTGCAGTGATGTCTGTGTAAAACACAGAGCTGATACATGAATTTAAGTCTCTCATTTCATAAAACTGGCATGCTATGTAAAATCACACAAAGCACAATATTTCACCAGCTTGGTTCAGTTCACACAAACAGTACAGATATAAGAGGTACAGATTCATCAGATGTGTGTCAAATAGGTTCATCGCTACCAGCATATAAGTATAAATTCAGTAATGCTGCTGTCTTGTGTGTGATGCACATTTGGATGGGATGTCATAAATTTGTATGATTGAACAGGTGGCCCTTAAATATAGCATTGTCTTTAAATCAGCTTATTTATTTTTCTTCCATAAAGAATTTGATGTTTTTTCTGCGACAAAAAGGGGAAGAAATATAGGACAATAAATAAATAAATAAATGAGTAAAAATCAGTACCGGAATCAGTTATGTCCCAAAATTTTACTTTAAATTGAAGCATCAACCATGAGTTTCACAGTGAGTATATCCCTAAAGTAAAGACATCAAATCAAAGGGCATTGTGAACACCATTATCATGAAATGACCGTATAAAACGGGCTATTGATGGTTTATGGAGCTGAGTAGTACTAGCAATTCACCGATGGTACTGCATTTGGGTTTGAACATCTCTACATATATGTATACAGCAGAGCTGGATACTAAAAATAAGAAGGCAAGTTTAAAGGAGTGCACAGAAAGCTTGATGCCAATGTTAACACATATAGGTGCTTCAGTTTTGCAGTTGTTTTGCAGGAAAGGCCATTGTCAAAACAGCCTAAACGAATTAATTTTATGGGCTGCACAAATGAAGAAGTAGTAAGGGGAACTAACAGAAAGATAGTTAATTGGTTATGGTTAATTTATCAGTTGTAATAGATCAAAGTGACAAAGATCTCCCTCTGTTCATCAAAACAGTTCATTTAGAAGTTTAGAAAAAAAAATCTTTATGCCTAAAGTTATGGTAAATAGTGAATGGACTGATTCTTATATAGTGTCTTTCTGCTCTCTCGCTTTATCCAACATGGAGCAGCCTGAGACCACTAACCTTCTAATCAATAGATGACCCGCTCTACCCCCCTGAGCTACAGCCACCCCATAAGGTGGGTTTATAAATACATATTTAAGAGGTATGTCATTATGTGTTGCTTATGTTGAGTTATCATTGTTCCCACACTCTCTGTCAAGTTAGCCACACCCTTCAAGTAGAACTGGTTCCTTGGTTTTGATATGTAGCACTGTACCGAAGAAATTCCATATATGTCTTTCAGCATATGAAATAAAACTGACAAATAATATGGAAATATTAACATTTTTCTTTAGAGGGAGTCTTTGAGCAGACTTAACTTTTTCTCCTTAAAGTATGTAAGATTGAAAAGTCTATCTGTCAACTCAAAAAACATGATGTCTCACCAGGAGATTTTCCTTGTCAATATAAGAGCACTGATGTATATCCTATGAACGTATATCGGCATTCTCCTGAACAAAGTTACAAATCTGTGAGGCTAACATTTAGTATACCTAATGACAATATTTGTGTTTACTAACTGTTCCTAGCAACTCACATTAAAAACTAGACGTATGCTAATAACGTCCCTGATTTTAGTCCCAAAATATCTGACTGTCACCATCACAGAGAAGCTATAGACTGCCTTCACAGGATTTTCTCTGTTTTTAACAATAGTTTATATTGATGAGTTTTAACTAAGCACTAAACAGGAAAAAAATATAAAGCATAAAGTTCTGCTGTGCTGTTCCACTTTCTTGTTGGATATGGCTGCACATCACTGCTAGTTGGTGACTCAAAGATGGAGATAAATAGGATGAATGTCAAATCACTACATTATTAGTGATCCTATACATCAGTGATATGAATGTCCTGCTCCACCAAAGGTGCCGTATTTAATTAAAACGGTATGTTTGAAATGATTTGAGCTTTAGAAGATGAGTACATTGTCAGCAAGGTTCATTTCTGAATGATGCTTAGTTGGTAGTAAGGGGCCCAAAGAGTGGCAAAACATATCGTTATACTGTTACTAGCCTCAATACTTTACACATTTTTCAGATCAGTTCGATTTTGCTCATATAGTGCCTAATCACAGAAACAGTTGCCTCAAAATGCTTTATTTTATAGGTTAAAGAGAGAGAGAAACCCAAATAATTAAACAACTCCTCTGAGCAATCACTTGTCGATAGCGGGATGGAAAAACTCCCTTTTTACAGCAAGAAACCTGTGGCAGAAACAGGCTCAGGGGCAGCCATCTGCTGCAACCTGATGTTGTCATCTCAGTGTCACAGCAGGAATTAAGACTCATCAGAGCAGGCATTATTTTTTCAATGATCTTTTGGGTAATTTTGGTGAGTCCGTGGGAATTGTAGCCTCAGTTTTGTGTTGTTAGCCGAGTGGTACCTGGTATGGTCTTCTGTGGCTTTTTCATTTCTCTTACTCTCCCTCTGCTCATCTGTCACTTTGGAGGTGGTCATACAGATCTTGTAATCCCATGAAACTTTAATTGTTCAATAGAAATAGAGAAAAGACAATAAACACATTATCAAAGGCCAGAGAATATCAGGAAAATGCATCATTGTCATAACTTTATGCTTACCAGTTATAGTTCTTTGTGTAGTTACCCCCCCAAACAAGTATAAATATATACAATTTATTTCTCTGTGGGATGACCCTCCTTTTCAGCTCGTTCAGTAAGGCAGAGGGGATGTACAAGTGTTGTATTTATTTTTACTAATGACATCTCTGTCTTATGGGCCATTATTAAACGAGCTGTGTGGCATTTGTGTTGTAAATATAGTGTGATGTGAAGTCCCCATGTTGGTGTGATCAGTGGGCTGAACACCTGCTGAACCTTTTGGTTACCCAGCAACAATCACATGACAAAGATGTCATTAATGTACTTGTCTTTCCTAGTAGCGCTTGTTGCCTTTTGGTTAGTAGCAAGGCAGGAGAACATTAACACCTGGGTGATTTCCTGACCTGAGTGTCTACCCAGTGAACTAAGGATACGTTCACATTGGAGGTCTTATTGCTCAATTCTGATTTTTTGATCAAACACGATTTTTTTTGTCTGGTTGTTCAAACTACAAATAAAATGCGACAGCAAATGCGCTGTAGTGTGAACGGTTCATGGCACTCAAAGTGGCCCGCATGCGCAAAAGAAGACGTCACGAACAACGCGCTCTGTTGTTGCAGCAGTCTATCAATTTCTGCACAGTTGTAACCAGAGATGGGCAGTAACGCCCAACGCGTTACTGTAATCCGATTACTTTTTTCAAGTAACGAGTAAAGTAAGGGATTACTATTGCAAAAACGGTAATTAGTTTACCGTTACTTTCCCGTAGGAACGCTGCGTTAATGCGTTACTAAAACTGTGATTATTTGCGAGAATGTCTCATGATAGTGATGTAAGTGAGTGCAACGTTCGTGACAACAGCTGTGTGCAGATCAACAATGGATAATATATCGAGTGCGGGAGAGAGTATGAATGTGCAGCATTTAAAGCGTGGAAGTACTGACCTTACTTTGAGTTTGATTCCATAAAAAGTGACAAAAACATTAGCGTCCGTTGTGGGTGGGAAGAAAACTTATTTTTACAGCGAAAAAAACCCCCTAAACTTCCAAGCAAGCACCGAGTGCGCTACCGCGTAATGGGAAATTCACAGAGAAACTCGCAGATTCTTCCACTGACCACTGCGGCTCACCTGCACCAGGGTAAACCTCCGCCTACCCTACTCCTGCTTTACAGGTGAAAATAGAGCAAAAGGACCGCTAGTGTTTGATTTTATTTATTTTCTGCTGTGTTTTACTTGCATCTATTTGAAAGAGTGAGTGTAAACACACAAAAAAATATTATTTTATGTGCTGGAATGTGCAGAAAATAGGTTTAAATATTAAACAAATTTCTTCCAGTCAGAGAATGATGCATATAATTATTTTTTTGCTTGATGCATAAAGTTAAAAGATTAAAACTAATAAAACAAGTTTTAAAAAGAGACTTTTCCATTTGATTACATTTTGTATGATGGATTATGTAGAAAAAGTAGAATTGGGCTGAAAGATCTATCGCTTTATCACGTATTCAGGTTGTAAATCATGTTTTTAAAAAGTAACTAAGTAACTAGGTAACTAAGTAATTAATTACTTTTGAAAATAAGTAATCAGTAAAGTAACGGGATTACTTTTTTCAAGTAACTTGACCAACACTGGTCGTAACCGACAGAATTTTGACAAATTAATTAGAGAAAGAAGGACACTGAGAAAAAAAGAGAGCCCGTGCTTTAACAATGGCCGCCATGCTTTCTCGTTCGTCTTCTCCGGCGCTGATAATTGGCGTCTGTCTTGTGTCAGTGACGTAAAAGATGGATTTAATGCGACATGACCATTCAACAGCAGTCGCTTTCTAAAACATCAGATATTGTAACGGATTCAGTACCACATACGAAAAGGACCTAGGTTGGATTTGAAAATATCGGATTTGGGCTGTTCACACTGTCATACCATGATCGGATATGGGTCACATAGGGTCAAAAAAGTTGGATTTGCTGCGGTTTCGCCTGCAGTATGAACGTAGCCTTATTGATCTTTAATTCTGATTTTTCTTTATTCAGCTAATTACAGACACCAGTGTTGCTCCATTATTCATGATGTGTCGCACAACTTCAATATGGCTATTTCTGTAAAAGGTATGCCCCTGTATCATCTCACTACTGAATGCAGGACATCAGCAACAAAAAACAAGGACTACTTTTATTTCCCGTTGTCTTTAATGTTTCATTCTAAAGCTTTGCTAATGGCTAACCTCCATTTCTTGTTCTTTTGTTCACTGTGCAGTCACTTCACTAATGGCTCTGAAAGCTACTATTCTAAACACATAACAGCTCTCTGATGTTATTGTTATTGATTGTTGTATCCAGTGTATGTTTTCTGTCTTCTTCTTTCAATAGATAATTTTGCTTGACTCCAGCTGATGAAAGAAAGAAAGCTGGAAAAAGCTGGAAACTGTGGCGTGATTGTAAAACTAGTACTGCATGGTGGAAAATGAAAATGTCACACCAAATTGAAATACTGCTCAAAGTGCTGCTAGGATGGAAGTCCAAGTGCAAACGCCTTCAGAATACAAGTGTGTGTACGTGTGTAGGCATGTGTATATGTGCTTGTCTCCAGCATCCATTGGGAGTCTTTACTCATCTAATCACTTCACTCCCCTGAGTTAGTGTGCTAATTAGGTCTAAAATATACATCATAGTTTCCCTCATCTCTTTAATTAAAAGTTGATGGTAGTTATTCAAGCTATCAAGTAATATGACACTTTTTCATGCTTGGAAAAGTGTTCAAAAAGTGTGGCTTCAGTACCAGTATAACGACAAAAAGAGTGAAAAGAAAATTTTAAAAAGCAGTTTGATGGGACCACTATGTGCCCTTTATGTTCTCTGAAAATGTGCATCATTGCCTTTTTAACTGAGCATATGAATAAGAAGAAAAAGGTATGAAACTGAAAATGATGAAATGATTCAGAAAAGAAAAGAGATCTGGCAAGGGGTAATTATTTCAGGCACTGAGTGGTGGAGTACATTTTCAGCATTCAGCTCTGAATTCAAATAAGCAGAGGCAGGGAATGAGCAGAGTTTCTCCTATATGACTCGCACTAAAGCAGGTAATGAGAAGGATGTGAAAGTGAGCTCAGGAAATGTTTCCAAGGCATGCAACCAGTCATGATGTGATAGGTGAAAAGGTGGGCAAACTCGTTCGTATTCATCATTAGCATCGTCCTAAATCTAAGATAATTTTCCCTCCACAGGATTTTCATAAAAATCCTTCTCACTTTACTGCTCTTCAGCAAAAGTAATAATAATATATTTAGATAGATGATACCTACTAATGTGTAATCATATGTTTGTGAATTAATGTATACTTTTGTTGTTTTACTACAAATATAGAAGTTATTGACATTTAAAAATGCCCCAAATTAACCTCTTAAGCCCCAACGCCCCCTGATATGGGGGAAAAAAGCAGGAGATCAGGTAGGCTTGGGGCTTAAGAGGTTAACTGGTTTCTAAACCAGAAGACCGTAGCTAACATCTGTGTACCAACAGGTGGCAGTATACAACATGGTTTGGCCTGACGAAGTCCACGTTTTTATCACAATGGTTTTCAGTTTATCTTGATTACAGAGCAGATGACAACGCGCCAACGCTTTC
This sequence comes from Neolamprologus multifasciatus, assembly GCF_963576455.1. NCBI lineage: Eukaryota > Metazoa > Chordata > Actinopteri > Cichliformes > Cichlidae > Neolamprologus > Neolamprologus multifasciatus. The sequence goes on from NC_140459.1 coordinate 26,090,606, forward strand.
TTCTTGGATTGACACATTTTCCCCACCCTTTTGCAAAACAACTAAAATGGATGTCATTCAAGCAGTCCAAAGCCCACTGTTTTAGCTATGGTAACCAAACAGAAGTCATCTATTCCTGACTATTAGAAACTACCTAGGTCAGTATGAAATTACTGAAGCACCTGTTTGACACTCCTTCACAATAATCTTCAGTTGGCAATCAGTCTGCAGGCCGTAAAAGGTGCCACGTCTGTGTTGTTCTTTACCAACATGAATGCAGGAGGTCTAAGGCAGGTGAGAGTGAGAGGAAGAGGTAGAAGAGTCAGATCAAAAGGAATCTGTGTGTGAGGTGGAGGTGTAGATGGAAAGGCTCAAGTTTGAGAAGAAATTCTGGCAACTGTTATCGAGCACGTTACCAAACATGGCTTTTTACTTAGAGAGGCTGGACAAAGAGTACAACCTGTTCTAAACAGAAACACCGTTGCATCCATTGTCAGAATTTTTCAACAGGAGAACAGATAATGCTGCTACGCAGTATATACAGAAATATCATCAGTGATGCATTTTATGTAATTATTTCCTCCTTCCCATTACGTGTGTTCTTTATAGAACCCAAAGGCTGCCATTCTCTCGTGTAGAGGATACATTTTCAGTGCTGAGCAGGAGGCAGCTGTTGTGAGCATGATTGTTGCAAACAATTTCATAAGGCTCCATCAAATCAGGGAATTTTTAGAAACATACATCTAGAATCAACTGGAGAAAGTTTTCATTGGTATTTTGCCCTTTTTTACTTTAACAATAATAGCGCTTGAGGCTGAGGGAGCACATCATGTCTTCATTTATGTTGATGAAGCCGGCTTCAATCTCTGTAAAGTGAGGAGACATGGTAAGAACCTCACTGGGTATAGGACCACTTTCACAGTTTCAGGACAGAGGGGCGCCAACATAACCATGTGTGTTGCCATCTCCAATGATGGTGTTCCATGCTATATCCCCACTACTGGCCCCTACAATGCCGAACACCTCATAACATTCCTGAGAGGCTGATCTCACCTAAGGAGAGACGGATGTTGAGGCCTGGCATGCCACTCTTGACATTATCTGGGATAATGTGGCATTCCATCACTCTCACCTTGTCAATAAGTGGTTTGCAGTACAGCCTTTTACAATGATGCAGTTCCTCCCAGCATATTCCCCATTTTTGACTCAAAGCATTTCTGATTCTGCATCCAATTCATTGCAAGAAGGCAAATTTGACGCAGCCTATGTAGAAAGATAACAAATGGCACTGGCATGAAGGCTATGTAATGGGCAATGGTGCACTGATTTGCACTGAAGGCTGTATTTTGTCTTTTGCTGTCCATTGTGTAATGACTGATTGGAAGAGCTCGTACACTTGTTCACAAGTTGCATTGTTTGAAAGCAAAATTAGCTTTTGTTTCATATTTTAATTGTTTTGGCACAGTTGGAGCCTCTTGCAAACAAAATGTGCCACTTTCACCACGAGTGCCTCTGTTTAGACCTCTGTGTTAACTGGTTGGAAAAATGGGGAGTTTGCTGTCATGCAGCAGTCAACTCAATCAAGAGTATTCAGTAATGCTAAGTCACGTCTCCCTGTCTAATCATTTCTCTTGTGTTTTAAGGTTAATATTTGTCCAAAAACAGAAACTTAAAGAGGTAATATTTGTCTGTTGTGTAGACTTGTGATTTAAGGATGGAAACTGAAAGAGCAGAACATAGTTTTGGTTTTCTGACTTTTACTTAGGCTAAATGTTTCCTTCAGACTTTAAGCATGTTACTTTGGATCAACATTTCAAACATTCTGTAGTGTTACTGGCTCACTGCACAACTGTGTATTGTTTTAGTTGCTATCTAAGTGTTTTTTAAACATTCACTGAAGTTGTGCAATGCAAATTAATTACAATGCTAATTAATGCTAATTGGGAATATTTTTGATTTGGGTCTTTACAGTACTAGTACACCTTGCAAGTACCAAGTTGGACCCTTTTTGCCTTTAGAGCTGCCTTAATTCTACATGCCATACATTAAATAAGGTGCTGGAAACATTCCTCAGAGATTTTTCTCCACATTAACCTGATAGCATCAGATAGTTATGGCTGATTCGTTAGCTGTTCATCCAGATTCCCTTTTGACCACATCCCAAAAGCACACCACTTGACTGCTGTGACTGTGGATGGCACTGGCAGTGTCACCAATTTTGGTGAGTTTGTGTGAGATTTGGCCTCAGTTTCCTCCTGTAAACTGACAGAAGTGGCACCTGATGTGGTGCCACTTCTACTTTGATAATAATAATTGGTGTTTACAGTAGCTCAAAGACAGTAAGGACAGTAACTAACTAAACTAAATAAATACTAAAATATATTGCAAAGTTACCAAATATAACAAAATACCTCTGATAGATAGAAAGTATATTACACAAATTAAATATATGTGGTTGACATTAAGGTGCTTCTCTAGAAAAATGCAATGTGACATAGGACAAAAGAATGACTATAGGAGAGAGCCCCAGAGTTTAATAACTGCTACTGATCTAAAACAGTCACGGCATATAAGCACACAGAGAGTGAAATGATGAGTGAAAAAGAAATACCGTTGCATCATGGGAAGTCTGCCAGCCGAACTAAGTCATGGTTCATGGTTTCCTGACCAAGCCCTAACTATAAGATTTATCAGAAAAGGAGAGTTTACATTTGAGTGTCTGTTTCCAGAATCCAAACTTGGAGCTGGTTCCATAATAGAGGGGCCAGACAGCTACAGCCTCCCATTCTACTTTACAGAACTGTAGGAACCATAACCGTGAAAACTAGTCCTCTCCTAAAATAATAAGGTACTATGAGGTTTTTAAGACATGATGGAACCTGAGACCTGATCATTCAAGATTTTGTATGTGAAGTAAATAACGTTTAACTCAGTTCTGAGTGAAGAGATGCTAATATGGAAGAAATACAGTCTTTGCTTCTAGTCCTAGTTAGAACTTTCATTTTAGTGTTCTGGATCAACTAAATGCTTTTCAGGGAGCTTTTGGTCTGACATAATAATGAGTTATGTAATGAGGTGCAATTGTTCAGCCTAGACGCAATAAATGCATGAACTAGCTTTCTGTCATGGTCCCAAGTCTGACGACTCAGCGTTTTGTGTTTCTTCATATTATTCTATGTTCTTGTTTATTCTGTTATGTCTTTTGTTTAGGTTTGCTATGTGTTAGAGTTTTGTTTTATGCCTGCCTATGGTCCCTCTGTCTGTCCATGGTGTCACTGTGTCTGCTCATGAGTCTGTCTGTGAGTTCAGTGTCTTGTCTGGTCCTCTGTGTTTGTTAGTTTCCTGTTTTATTCTGAAGGTCCTTGTCTTATGTGAGTGTGTTCAGTTTACGTTTCCCCTGTCTCGTCAGCTGTGATTTCTCCCAGGTGTGTTCCCCTCCTGTCTCCCATCACTTGATTATTGCTGAAGTGAAATGGCTTGGGGTAATAATGTCCAAAGCGGAGAGTGAATGCAGGCTGGGATAATTGAGTGGGTCGTGAGCAGTGGTCAGAGAGACTGCAATAGAGGACAGGTATATCAGTGTGGAGTATCAATAAGTTGCAGGGAACTATCCAGTGAAACTGATCTTATGGCTCACTTGTCCGCAGGGAGAGGCACATGGGAGGAGGAGGTAAGTTCAGAGGAGATCTGGGTGAGTTGAAGTCTGATCTGAGAGAATCTTACTATGGAAGCAGGAAGGCAGGCAGGCGAGAAGAGAGAATGAGGCCATATGGGAGGGAAGGTGATGAAGGCTGCAGTGAAGTCCAGCGACCGAGTGGAGAGAAGGGTGGAATGAGTGTTCCGTGGACAGAATTAGGCACAAGAGGAGACAAGGTAAGGAATAGCGTGAGATCTAACAAGACACGTGAATTGGCCGACGCTAACGCTGGTTAGATGATGTCCTGGCTGAGAGTTGTCATGGCTGGACTAAAAAATCCTGCAGCGTAAATCGTCGGCCTCAGGTGCGGCTCCTGAGAAAGACACGTCCATCTCTGCTCCAGAGGAGGAGGCGTAACACTGGGGAAAAACACTGGCACTCACCCGGTCCATGACAGTTTTGAGTTGTCAGACTTATCCATTTATCCATCCATTCTCTTCCCTTATCAGGGTCACAGGGGTGCTGGAGCCTATCCCAGCTAATATAGGGTGAGAAGCAGGGAACACCCCAGACAGGTGACCAATCTAACGTAGGAGTAACACAGAGAGACAGACCACCATTCACACTTCGTTAAACTTATTATTAAATATGACCGATTCTTTTCTTGTATGTTATGTTTTTCATCTTTGTGCTTTTTGTTATTATTTATCTATAGTACACTTTAGCAGATGCTTTTTGTAGTGGAGTTAATACTTTTTCAGAGTATTGATTTCCTTTTATTCATTATACTAATGTGTTTGTAGCTCCAGGTGCTGATTGAGTATGTGTTTGTATGTGCTCTCAATATGAATGCTCATGATTTTTAGACTTGGAGCAGGTGATTGCTAATGATTTTTATTCAAGTATTAAAAATGTATATTATAAATTAAAAATCGTTTCCAATTATTCCACAGTCACTATTGAGACAAGGTTGTGTTTTCTAATTTAATCAAAACGTATTTCCAGTTTCAATTTAAATGATCCATCATGAGGAGGATGAAGAATATTTTGATATGGTGCTTTACAAACACCATTTGGAAATGAGCTTGCAAACATTGGCATTATCCAACGCTAGTAATTGGTGCATCCAATTTAACAACTATAAACGTGAGCTAAAACAAACCTGAAAAGTTTTGGGAAGCCCTGCTTTACCCCCGAGGTAGACATTTCTATAATGATGCACTCTCATGTAAAAGCTGAGAGAAGCACAGAAGCTACTACAGTGCTGTTTCAGTGTATATCACTACAGCTAAGTCAAAGAACCAACAGCAACATGAAAGCAGATTTTAAAAGTTGTATGTGAGTTTTTAATGAGCTCTGTCTACTCTGATGGGTCTTGGGTCTATCTTGACCTTAAAAAACAGTCACTAATCTGAATGCCTTCACACCAAACAAGCAGACAGGCACTAACTGTGACTTGCAGCTGTGTGTGTGTGTTGATAATAACCAACAGCATTCAAAGTGAGTGCTGTACTAAAATACACATTACTGTTTCAAAACGAGGACAGCTACAGTGCTGTAAGGTCTCAGATTTTTGCATATTTGTCACACATTTCAAATTGTCAAACCAATTTTAAAATCAGAAAAAGACAACCCATGTAAATACAAAATGCTGTTTTTCAAATTACGATTTAATTTATTAAGGGAAAAAAGCTACTCAAACCTACCTGAGCTTATGTGAAAAAGTAATTGCCAAGTAAAACTAATAACTGATTGCACAAGTACTGCAAACACGTGTTTGCGTTAACTGGCAGGAAATCAACCCCAAACTATTAAACTATCACCACTTTTCACTGTTGGTATGATATTCTTTTTATGAAATGTTGTTAGTTTTGATGTAACAGGACCCAAAACCTTAGTTCGACCTTCTTCTCGTCAGTACGCAGAATATTTTACCAAATATCTTGGTGAACATCACAATGCTTTTTTTTTTTTTTTTTTTTTTTTTTGGTCAAATGAGTTCTTTTTGGTCAGCATTGGTTTTCACCATCCACACGGATGCACTTTTTGCCCAGTCTTTTTCTTATTGTTGAATCATGAACACTAATCTTAACTAAGACAAGTGAGGCCTTTAGTTCTTTCAGGGTCATTTTGTGATCTCTTGGATGAGTCTCTGATTTGTTCTTGGAGTACTTTTGGTAGTCTGGGCACTTTTGAGAAGGTTCACTACTGTTCCAAGTTTCCTCCATTGTGTTTAATGGCTAGAGTCCCGTAGCCTCTATCAGTCAGGAAATGGCTTTGTAACCCTAATTTTGTTTCTCTCTAGGATCGCGGCATGATGTGGGGTTTTGTTTTTTTTTTTGTTTTTGTTGTTTTTTTGGGAGACCTTTTTAGCCTATTTCACTATGTGTGCATGACACACAAACATAGACATTGAGAGAGATTTTAAAGAGAACTAATGTTTTCTAGTGTGTTTGAGGTCACTTCATCTTATAACATTTCCCCTTAAGCACCAATTTAAAACATCGGAAAGGTATTCATATATGAGATATTAGAAAGTATGACAGTGTTAGTCCACCTTAGTGGGGACACACACACACACACACACACACACACTGAAGTGATTTAGCAGAATATTATAAGTGATGGTTTCATCATATTCATAGAGAGACACATGTCTGTAACCACAGTCATTTAATTATTTAAAAAAGAAAACTAAGGCTATCAGCTTGTATGCAATTATATTCTCAGTTAAATGCACCCACAGATCTCCAGCTCTGTAACAGAGGACAGACACAAACTAGTTTGTTTGTGTTTTACTCTCCTAGGGTGTCGGTAGCTGATGTCAAATGCCTTAGTGCAAATGGATCCTGAAAGCACCAAATATGCATTCCTTGATGCTATCACCAGGGGACATCAAAGTTGAACACTTATTATTGTACGCATACTAACTTATTTCTTGTGACATTACCAATAAGTTTGATGTGTCACATGGCCCTCTTCCTATGGAAAAAAACAAAAGTTGTATCCAAGATGGCCGACTTCTAAATGGTCACCACCCATCTTGAGGAGTTTGCCCTCTCACATATACTAATGTACATTCAACAATGCACTTTATGCCTGCTTGTAGTCTGGGCCTCTTCTAACCTTTCCCAGGGTCCTTTGCTCTGAACATTGATCTGCTTATTTTAATTATGACCTTTTCTGTTTCAGATTTTTTTTTTTTTTTTTTTTTTTTTTTTTTGTATTTAAATGATGAAAGAAATAGTTACTTACAATCCTGTGGAAAAAGTATCTGCCCCCTTTCTGATCTTATTTATTTGCATATTTGTCACAATTATGTTTCATATCAATCATCATTGTTTGATATGAAACAAAACAAATTAAAATAAATAAACATAGTAAATATAAAGTGCAGTATTTGAATAATTTTGTTTATTAACTAATTTATTAAGGCCATGGATGTATTTATCCCTACTCTTTTAAAAAATGTAAAAAAAATAAATTTCAAACTATAGGGAACCCATAGTGACACCATCTGCTTTTATGGCTTACTATAGTATGCATGCAAATGTGAATTGTGATTATTTATAATGCTGGAATGCAAAAATAATCTTTGGAGGAATGCTAATAACCAATCTTCACCATATGCTGTATGGTCATTAGCAAAAATATTTCCCACAAATGGGACCTAGACCACTCACATACACCAGATGCATGCTCATCACCATTTCTAGTATATGAAGGTAAACGCAATGACTACACAAAGTTCAGTGCTTATCACATAATCATGAGCATTGTATGAAGCAATGGTTTGCTTTCTTATAAGTGCAATAACTTATGGATAAGTAAACATCAAGGAATGTAGCATGGTTGCTGAAAAAATTTAAATGTTTCATAAAATGGAGCTTCCTTTTAAGTTTCAGACAACTGTAACCAATGTAAAGTGGCAGGTTTAAGAGGTTACTGACAGCAGGTCACATCTGGCCACAACTGAATAGGTATATAAACATGAAGAGAGCTGATGTGTCAAACTCAGGTCACAGAGCAGAGAGTCTCAATTTGTCATGGCTGAACTAAGCAGAAAACTTATTTTTCCTCATCACACTAGCAGCTCAGATGACCTGCTGTTTATTCCTCTTCTGCACAGAGCTTCACAAATCGCTCCCAGCACACAGGTTTTTCTCTCTATATTTTTTTCTTTTTCTTTTATTTTTTGGGCATCTGTGAGGAAGAAAACAACAACATAAGCGTTCAGAAACAAACACGGTTGTTAGCTCAGGCTGTGAGGTCGAATAAAGACAGTTCACGGTACACTTGCAGTGACAGTAGCTAAAAGGGGTAAAAGAGGCTCTCACTGTGCCCAGATTCCATCAGAGCCTTTCGTGGTTCACGTTAACACCCCTGGAGACCCTTTCTGGCTTACACTCTGCAGCCTCAAACACTTGACCCAGGCATGATTGATTAGACAGTGGCCACAGGGCAACCAACCACCTTACACTTCATCAGATGCATGCACAGGCGATAAGGGATTACAGTAGGACCACCAAAATCCTAAGTTGTTCCCTGCACCCATGGCTGCATATAGTTTGATTGTGATCAATTCATTACCCAACATCATTCATCATGGCAGGGACAGTTCCAATCAACTTGAAATCAATTAGTGGTACTTGAAGCATTTGTCCCACATGAATCTATGGACCTTGCATACAGACAATTTAAAATCTCATTTTCTGTGCACTGTTGGTCCCCAAGTTTTTACTCATTTGTCCAGAGCATTTTGTTCTTATCAGTCCGAGAATTGTGCATGTACACGTGCAAACAGCACACGAAATAATCCTGTCCATTGGGCTAACAAATTACATGGCACTGATTGCTGCACGCAAATATAATTTTCTCACATACCTTCCAGATGTGATTAAAAAAAGATAGGAATGTAATGTTGTGGCTTCAAGCGGTATGTTCACATTGGGTGGCATCTATAAATTCCAAAGGCACTGATGCCACCACGACAAGGTAATCTTGCAGCAGTAATCAGCAAAGTATAAGAGTATTTTCAACATCAGAGATGAAAAGACTGTTTACATTCATATAGCAGTTTTATTAGGAATACCATACTAATAGCAGAGGTTGGATTTCTGTTGCTCTCAAAACAGCTTTAGTCCTTGAATTCCACAGGATACTGAAAAAATGTTTTTCAACTTCTGCTTCATCTTAATGTAACTGCATCACATCATCTTTCACACCAGATGGCAACAGGATGGCTCTTGTGTATAATATGAAGTAGATTTAGGCTTTAGCCTAAAAGTAGGCTAGAAGCAAGTAGTAGCCATGGCATTTTCATTAGACTGTCTTCTTTAGTCCACTATTCGATTTTACTGAGTTGTGTCCACTGCACCCTTGGGTTTTATGTTCTTGATGGACCGGATTTGATTCTACTGCTGGTGAGATTTAAATTTGGTCTTCTGATAGAGATGTTGATGATGAATGTTTGACAGCTGACAGAAATGGTACAGTAACTGAAATAATTATAAAGGCTGCCCTGGTTTAATAGTCTGAATCAACAAGGGTTTTTTTTAAAGCAACACGAGGACACTAGTGTTCTTTGACTAGAGCTGTTATGGCATAATTGAGATTACTGAGGTGGTGCTGAATAGTTGGTCATGTGTCACCCTGAACACCTTAGCGTGGTAACTCTATAGGCATTGGGTGCATTGCAGTTGAGGGTGGAGGCCCTGGCAATCCAGCTGTCGAAACTTGCTCTTGACACACTGCATGTCACCTCTTTGGTGGGAAAGGAGTCCATTCTAGTGTGTAGGGTTGAGCAATACCAGCTAGATGAAGATTATTCTTAAGTTCAATAAGAAATATCTATAGCCATAATCTGTCAGCTTCCTTAGGTGTTAGGGTGCTTTCCTGTTCTTCATATCATTACCACTTCTCCATTCTGTCAATATCAATACTTGCAAGTTACTCTAGTCCAGTCATTTTCTTTCCCACCTTCTTTGAACCAATGAGCCTCCACTTTGTGTGGTTTAAATCTGTTCTCTCTGGCATTCTCATTTTCATTCGTGCAGCCCGCCTCCTCCCCATCTCCACCACACAGACACCGCAGTAAGAGCTCCATCCAAATCTCAGTCTTTATCTTCACCAACACCAATGTTTAGATTCTGGGGAGTCCTGTCACAAGTCCTACAGCCTTTCTCCAGGTGATCTCTTTTTTTTTTTTTTTTTTTTTTCCGCCTGTCCCATTTGGTTCTTTAGCCGTCAGAATTGTTGTCTGAAGACCAACAAGGATACCCAATGGATTTATTTTGCCAAATGGATCATCATGGCATTGCCGTATTGGTCCATTTGATCGACCTTTGTTTTTATTATTTATTTTATTTTCAGTTGTTACAGACGGGACAGACATGAGTGAGGGATAGGAAAGGGAGAAAGAAAGAGGAAGGAAAAGAAAAACAGAAGGGGAGAGGGACAGTGAGAAAGGGGGGAAGAAAAAATATCTCCGGGATCACCTGTTGAGAGAAAAAGAATAGAAAACAAGCAAAAAAAACAAAAAAAACAAAACAATGCAACATACTATACACAACACCATCGCATTAATCTAGCTAAGTGTAAACAGCAGTAAATACTAAATATTGAATGTTGTTGTGCAGCACGCAGGACAGACAGCGCACAATGTGCTTTGAAGTAGCAGCCAAGAAAGGTGTGATTTAAGTCTACGAATAGTGAACACCCATGTGCACACCTGTGTGGATCGGCGCGCTTGTATTCAAATGGTTTCCCCATGTAATGGTCTGCTAGAGGATGTAGAGAGCCATAGCCCCGTCCCCCAGGGCATGAAGCAGGCATGGAGGAGATCCAGGCCCCAGACATCCAGAGGCCCCAGAGTGCAAGAGCCCAAGGAGGACCACCGGAGGGGCATCCGTGCCACCTTCATGGGAAGGGCTGAGGATCCCCAGATGAGGGGTCACCCAGTAGCCACCGGGCAGAAGCTAGAGGGGGCTGCACCGGCGTGCCCGCCGGCTCTGCCGGCAGCCAGCTGTGCCAGAGTGAACCGAGCCGCAGGCACAGAGGCCGGAGGCCCGAGGGCCCCCCGCGCCCCGGAAGAGGCCTGACCGAGCAGCAGGCGCCAGGCCCCGCCAAGTAGTCACCGGGAGTGAGCTGGTACATACCTGAGCGCCCAGCCCCGGACACAAAGAACCACCAACGCACCGACCCCTGAGGGCATCAGTCACCGGCAGGGAGTGTGGTGAGGGGAGATAGGCCTCCACACTTTGGAGGGCCTTGGAGTTCCCAGAGAGGTGAAGTCTAAGACCCGACCTGACATATAGACACAGACAAACAGGCACACACAGACACAGACATGCATTCCCACCCTCATGCACACATATACAAACACTCAGCACTCACCCAACGCAGGAATAAACGTAAATGGACATGTACACACAATCACACTCCCCAAACATACTCTATATCCCGGGTCCAGGTATCCTCACCCCCAGAGATGGAAACGGCACCCAGACCCAAGAGATGTTACCCTTCCCTCCGGGGTGGAGGCAAGCAGACTGCCCCAGGCTCCGCAGCAGCAGGGAGGCCAATCGGACAGCCAGCATCTCTTCCCAGCCCCCCCGCCCCGATGGCTAGCAGAGAACAGGGGTGTGTTAAGACCCCATACCTCCCTCCTCCCGCTCAAGTGTAGTGTTGCTGCGTGTTGCTCTAAAGTGTATTTAAAACAAGGGAGAGCATGGTGCTGCTGCCAGAGAGCAGCAGGTGTTAGCACGGCCCCTCCCGAGAACCCTCAATGTCTACATGGATTTAAAATTGAGAGGTGGGCACCGGCGCCAGAGGCAGGTTTGAATACACAGACCGTCTACTGGACGCCGTTAACGTGCCCACCCTCAAGGCCCTATATATATATATATATGTGTGTGTTATGAGAGTGTAAGTAATGTGGATGTCTAAGTTGTGAGATAAAATTGAGGCACAGGTGGCCAGAAGAGGACAGAGGGGGGGGGAATGTCTCCCCTGCACCCTGGTGACACACCCGCACCCCAAAGCCCTACCTGTGTGGGTGGGTGTGGTGGAGCGTGAAGAGGGAGGCAGCCGGGGATGGGGAGGAAAAGAAGGGAGGGGAGGGTGTCCCTCCCTAGGGCCAGCTCCCCCGCTGACCCCAATATGCACCCCCGTCCTCTGGTATCCACCAAGGCAAGGGAGCCCAGGCCCATCCAGACCGGGGCCTACGGCAGCAACACCGCCAAGCCCCACAGGACCCGGGGCAGCCCACTCTACCCCACCGCAGAGGAAACTGTACCCACCCCAACATTCAATCATCTCCCAGACTACACAAGACACAGACACCCAGGTTAAGTTTATTCTCCACCTCTCCTATGTCTCTCCCCCACCTGCAGAGTGGACTCCTGCAAAGATGGAACAACCTCCCTGCCAGTTCAAGAGCCCCCCGGTTAGGCCGATGCACAAGAGGCCCCCTGCGCCAGGGCTGAGCCCCCGTGCACCCACCCGCCCACAACCTCGGCGACACACCGACGAGGACCGAAGCCCCCAAGGCCCAGCCAGAGCCCCAGCACGGAGGCGAAGCACCCCCGAACCCCAAACCCCCACGCCTGCCCCGGATCCACTCAGGGGCAGCCAGGCCACCAGGCCAGTAACCTACGTCCGCCAGCACAGACCATCCTCCAGCCCCGCTGCACGCGGCCACGAGGAGAACAACCTCTGAGAGCGACCAGAGCCACTAACCAGGTTATGAACACAACCCCCGGGTTAAGCCCTCCAGGGATAACGTCTCTAGGGGTCCTCCAGGTGCCCTAAGCCCATCCCAACCTCCACATCAACCACAATAGCCAAGGCGGGACCAAACCACGACCCCCCACCCCCGCTAGGTGATGGAGCCGATCAAAGGAGCCCAGAGGGATTGATCTAATGTGGTGGCAGAGGCTATATCGAGACTAATGTGATCTATTAGATAGTTTCTGTATTGGCTAGAATTAAGATTATTTTTATTTTTCCAGTTCATGAGGACCGTTTTCTTGGCGATGCATAGGGCAATAAAAACCATGTGGACTGTATTAATTTCTGTAGTGACATCATCCAAATTTCCCAACAAGCATACTAAAGGGGAGGTTGGAATTTTACATTTCAGACACTTTGATAAGTCCTCACATATCTCGTGCCAAAACTTCTGCACTGGTGGACAGAACCAAAGAGCGTGGATGTAACTGTCTGGTGTATTGCCTTGACAGTGTGAGCAGTTGTTGGCGGATGTAAAGCCCATCTTAAACATTCGATGACCTGTATAGTGCACTCTATGCAGTATTTTGTATTGTATTAATTGCAGATTGGGATTTTTAATAAATTTAAAGGTTTTTAAGCAAATCTGAGACCAGACGTTTTGGTCTAAGCTGACTGATAAATCTGCTTCCCACTTTGCAATAGGAAGGGATATTGATTCATCTATTTTCGAAAGTGTTCTGTATATTTTAGATAATAGTTTGGGGGATTTAAGAGTAAGAAATTGAACCACACTTGGTGGTGTTTGTAATTCAACTTGACTGAGGTTAAATTTCTTTTTTACTATGGATTTAATTTGTTGATATTCTAAAAATCTTTTCTTGTTGATCCCATATTGTGTAACTAGTCTGTCAAATGGAATAAATTCTGTTCCCTCTAATATATGTTCTAAGTATTTAATTCCTTTACAACTCCATTCTGGGAAATTAATCATATTTTTGTTTTGTAATATGTCAGGGTTATTCCAGATAGGTGTACGTTTGCATGGGATTAATGAAGACTCCGTTATTTTTAGAAACTCCCACCATGCTGACAGAGAAAAGCTGATGTTGATGCTTTTAAAGCATTCATGTCTTTTGATGTTTGAGCTAATAAATGGTAGGTTTGAAATCTCTAGATCATTGCATAGTGCCTGTTCAACATCTAGCCAGGGCTCATCTAAGAGGGTACATTTTAACCATTCTGAGATGAACTGAAGCCTGTTGGCTAAGAAGTATTGGTGAAAATTAGGCAGATCTAGTCCTCCTCTATCCTTGGTTCTTTGTAGCGTTTTTAAGCTGATGCGCGGGGGTTTATCTTTCCAAAGGAATTTAGAAATATGTGAATCCAGAGATCTGAACCAATCTTGTGATGGTTTGTTAGGGATCATTAAAAATAAGTAATTTATTTTTGGCAAGATCATCATTTTTATAGTGGCGACCCTTCCCATGAGTGATATGGGTAGAGATTTCCATCTAGTCAGATCGGAAGTGACGGGTAAGGTAAGCGACGGGTAAGGTAAGCGACCCATGTTGTAGGTGACGTCAGACGCCGGAGATTTGGCGGAAAAAACAAAGCGAATGGTAGCGTAGAGTTTAACAAAGTTTCCTTAAGCTTCAGTACTGCCAAATAAACTAACCAACTGTCATATAACTAACAACATCTGTCTTATCATCTCTAACACCCTGGAGGACAACGGGGAGAGTTTAGACGCTCTCCAAGAATACATCGAACGCTGCTTCCAAGATTTAGTAATGAAGAAGGCCCAGAGTGCATCTTCCCCGGCCAAAACCGAGACGCCGTCATCGAAAAGATGTCGTCCGGCAGACTCCCCCGGCACAACATCGCCTGCCGGCAAAGACATCGCAGATATCCTGGAGTCAATCGACAAGCGATTGTCCAGTTTCGATGCGAGGCTGTCCCTGGTGGAGATTCTACACCGGGAATTTAAATCTCTGAGAGAATCCCTGGAATTCAGCCAGCAGCAGGTGGAAACGCTTGCCGCTGAAAATGCCACGCTACGGGAGTCGGTCAAATCTCTCGCCGATAACGTGACCCAGCTAAACACTGAAAATAAAAAAATAAAAGAGTCCGTTATCGATCTACAAGCCCGTAGCATGAGAGACAATCTTGTTTTTTCTGGTATTCCAGAATCTACCGGAGAGGACGCGGAGGCAACGGTGAAAAGCTTCATTAAAATCCACCTGAAGCTGCCGGAGGACACCGTAAAGAACATCGCCTTCGACAGAGTGCATCGCTTGGGGGGCGTGAGGTCGCGGACCGGGAGACCACGTCCTATTGTGGCCAAATTTGGTCAATTTAAACAGAAGGAACAGGTGAAGAGTCGCGGCAGGGAACTGAAAGGAACGGACTTCAGCGTGAACGACCAGTTCCCCAAAGAGATCCTGGAACGACGCAAGGTCCTGTTCCCAGTCCGACGTAGCTTCATGCAGAAAGGCTCCCGCGCTGTCATCGCCGTGGACCGGCTCTACGTGGACGGACAGCTCTACCGCGACCCCGGCACCACACCGTGGTTATATTGACTGCACTCCAGATAAGAACCCGCTACACTCTTTTCTTATTCATTCACACTTTCTCCTTTAACATGGGTTGAACCTAGTAATATCAGTATGATGTCATAGCAGATATAACACCGTCACCCTCCGTCATTACTTTAATTGGAATGTTTCCGTTTCTTTTCTTTTTTTTGTTGTCGCTCACACTTTATGTGGTTTCTTTCTTTCTCTTGTCTTTCACTGCTGTGATCACCTACTTCCCCACTCACCTACAAACAACACCCTCTATTTCTCCATATATTCGCACCACGATCACGCAAACACACACGCTCAACGGCAGCACATTTACAACAGCCTCACAGCAAGCACAGACTTACAGGACACATACGCAAGCCACGCTTGTTCATATTAGTGAATAGTCACACACATAGTCAGACTTATGGAGCCTATCACCACACTTTTTTCTCTTTCTATTTACAAACAAGTGATGTTTCCACATTTTCTCCACCCGTCTAAACGGAACACCCAGCTTACATCATTAGACATACACACACAATTATGGGCATGCTGAGGTTTGTCACATGGAATGTAAATGGGGCTGGCACCAGAGGAAAGAGGTTAAAGATATTTAACCAGCTTAAAAAACTACAGGCAGATGTTGTTTTATTACAAGAAACTCACAGACCTGTTACAGGTTTAAACGAACTTAAAACACCTGAGTTTCCTAATGTGTTTGCAGCTTGTTATAATTCTAGACAAAGAGGAGTAGCAATTTTAATACATAAAAATGTTAATTTTACAGTACTTGATACAGTTATGGATCCAGAGGGTAGATTTCTAATTATTAAACTATCAATATTGAACAAAAAACTATGTATTGTAAGTATATATGGTCCAAATGTTGATGAACCCTCATTCTTCCACGGATTTTTTAGTGCACTCTCTGAACACCTTGATTGCACACTCATTCTTGGAGGCGACCTCAACCTTGGACTAAATGAAGAAATGGATAGGCTCAACACAACAGGAACTCAGCGCAATTGGCAATCCACAAATATAATCAAACAGTATATGAGCGACTATGGCCTTTGCGATGCATGGCGCTCCCTTCACCCCAACAGTAAGGAATATACTTTCTTCTCACATGTTCATCACTCCTACTCTCGTCTGGATTATTTTTTGGTCAGCAGCTCACTGCTGAGTGACATTTCAGACACTGAGATTCACCCTATAGCTGTCAGCGATCATGCTCCTGTATCTTTAACACTAATACACAAGAATAATACTACGCCAAGTAAAAACTGGAGATTTAACACATCACTACTTAAAGATGAAGACTTTATTAAATATTTTAAAAAGGAATGGACTTCATATTTAGACTTTAATGACACTCCCGGAACATCTGCTTCTGTTCTATGGGAAGCAGGAAAAGCTGTGATGAGAGGTAAAATAATTTCTTTCTCATCACACAAAAAGAAAGAAGAAAACAAAAATATTCAGGAATTAGAAAAAACCATCAAATCCTTAGAAGAAGCCTACGCGTTCCACCAAGATCAAGAAATAATGAACAAAATATGCAAAACAAAACTAGAATTAAATGAAATTATTAATAGAAAAACACAATTCCTTGTACAAAGACTTCGCTTGCAGAATTTTGAACACAGTAACAAACCAGGTCGATTTCTAGCAAACCAGTTAAAAATAAATAAAGAAAAAACAACTATATGTGCCACTAAAGATTTATCAGGGAACACAATATATGACCCTGGAAGAATAAACAAGATTTTTAGGGATTTCTATGGAACTTTATATTCACCACAAATAAACCCGTCTAAAAATGAAATTGATTTGTTTCTTGACAACGTAACTCTTCCAAAATTACTAGACAGTCAAGCAATGGCACTGGATTCGCCACTGACGCCAGGTGAACTCCAGGAAGCCCTGATAAGTATGCCCATTAATAAAGCTCCAGGTCCAGACGGCTTTCCTGCAGAATTCTACAAAGAATTCTGGACAATTTTGGCACCAGTATTCCATGGAATGTTGCAGGAAATCAAGAAAAATGGCAGACTACCACCAAATATGAATTCTGCTAACATTAGTCTCCTGCTAAAACCAGGAAAAGACCCTTTATTTCCCTCAAGTTATCGTCCAATATCCCTTATAAATGTAG
The DNA here is from genome assembly GCF_963576455.1 of Neolamprologus multifasciatus. Classification (NCBI taxonomy): domain Eukaryota; kingdom Metazoa; phylum Chordata; class Actinopteri; order Cichliformes; family Cichlidae; genus Neolamprologus; species Neolamprologus multifasciatus. The sequence goes on from NC_140459.1 coordinate 26,107,680, forward strand.
ACCTTAAAATAATCTGCAAAGCTCTCTCAAAGAGATTAGAGAAAATAACCCCCCTCTTAATTCATCCTGACCAAACTGGTTTCATAAAAGGTCGGCACTCCTCAACAAATACTTGTAGATTTCTTAATTTAATAGACTACTCATACAATAAAAACATTGAAACCATAATATTATCTCTAGATGCAGAAAAAGCATTTGACAGAGTTAACTGGAAATTTTTATTTGCAACTTTACACAAATTTGGTTTTGGAAACTCTTTCATAAATTGGATAAGAATATTATACAATTCCCCAACAGCTCGTATCAGAACAAATGACCAGACATCCTCCAGCTTTTGTCTCCTGAGGGGCACCAGACAGGGATGCCCACTCTCCCCTTCACTTTTTGCAATTTTTATCGAACCTCTAGCAGCAGCACTTAGACAGGTTACAACAATTAAGGGCATAAAATGTAATAACGTAGAACATAAAATCAGTCTCTATGGAGATGATGTGTTGCTTTTTCTGCAAAACTCACAAATCAACCTCTCTGAGGTAATTACTCTAATAAACTGGTTTTCAAGAGTTTCAGACTATTCAATTAACTGGCCAAAATCTACAGTTCTTCCCATTAACTGCTCCTTCCACAATTCATCTTCTGCCCCACTACAATCTGGAAATATTAAATATTTAGGTATTATTGTTTCTCCTAAGCTTTCAGACTTAATTAAATTAAACCACATCCCACTTCTAAAGAAAGTAGAAGGCGATCTGACCAGGTGATCTCTTCTTATGGAGATGGAGCTGGGTTCATCTCAGTGGATAGTCAGTCTTTTGGAGAGGGCTGAGGCTCTATTCAAATCTGGAGCTGCCTTCTGTGTGAGGTGACATGCTTGTATTTTCCTGGTTCAGTTGCAGGGACAAGTTGCGGCCCCAAGTGCAGGAATTTTAGTATCTCAGGGCCTTGTTCCTAAGAGAGGTGGAAATGGAGTGGAAGCTTGATGGATTGATGCCACATATGTGTTTATGTAAATGTTATATCCATCTGTTGTGGTGAAGAAAGAGCTGACTTTGAAAATGAAGCTGTTGATTTATCAACATATGGATCTATGTTCCAACCCTCACCATGCTCACCATGAGCATTTGTTAGTGAAAGAATGAGATCATGGAAACAATCAGCAGACTGAGCTTCTTTTATTCAAGAAGGACTTAGCATAGAATTGTTACTTGTCCACATTGAAAGGAGAGAGATGAGGTGCTTCAGACATCTGATTTGGTTGTCTCCTAAATGAGGTGCTTTGGGAATGTCCTACTGGGAAGAGGTGTCAGAGATGAGATTATATCTCTTGGCTGGCTGGAATGCCTCAGTGTTGTCTTGGATGAGCTGGGGGAGTTTGCTGGAGAGAGGGATAGGGTAGAGGGAAGGGACTCTCTGGTGAAACTGTTTTATCTGGGAGTGAAATCCAGATAAAAGTGGGAAAGGATGTTGAATATGTTAACCATTTGCAGTGAGGATAACATGAATTAACCAATTCTTAAACAATTGGTTAATTCATGTTTTACAAGTATTGTGAAAAGTTATTTCCTGAAGAAATCAGTAATAAAACTAAAGCCATGATAATAACCCCACCTGCCCCCTCCCCCAATAAAAAATAAATAAATAAATAAATGAATGAATAAACCAACAACAACACAGAAAAAACAAACAGAAAAAAAAAGTGCATAGAATCTCAGCTTAAATGGCAGCCTTGCTTCTGTCAGTCTGCCCCAGGGCAGCTGTGGCTACAACTGTAGCTGCCTCCACCAGTGTGTGAATGTGAGAGTGAATGAATATATATGAAGTCTCGATATAGCCTCTGCCACCACATTAGATCAATCCCTCTGGGCTCCTTTGATCGGCTCCATCACCTAGCGGGGGTAGGGGGTCGTGGTTTGGTCCCGCCTTGGCTATTGTGGTTGATGTGGAGGTTGGGATGGGCTTGGGGCACCTGGAGGACCCCTAGAGACGTTATCCCTGGAGGGCTTAACCCGGGGGTTGTGTTCATAACCTGGTTAGTGGCTCTGGTCGCTCTCAGAGGTTGTTCTCCTCGTGGCCGCGTGCAGCGGGGCTGGAGGATGGTCTGTGCTGGCGAACGTAGGTTACTGGCCTGGTGGCCTGGCCGCCCCTGAGTGGATCCGGGGCGGGCGTGGGGGTTTGGGGTTCGGGGGTGCTTCGCCTCCGTGCTGGGGCTCTGGCTGGGCCTTGGGGGCTTCGGTCCTCGTCGGTGTGTCGCCGAGGTTGTGGGCGGGTGGGTGCTCGGGGGCTCAGCCCTGGCGCAGGGGGCCTCTAGTGCATCGGCCTAACCGGGGGGCTCTTGAACTGGCAGGGAGGTTGTTCCATCTTTGCAGGAGTCCACTCTGCAGGTGGGGGAGAGACATAGGAGAGGTGGAGAATAAACTTAACCTGGGTGTCTGTGTCTTGAGTAGTCTGGGAGATGATTGAATGTTGGGGTGGGTACAGTTTCCTCTGCGGTGGGGTGGGGCGGGCTGCCCCGGGTCCTGTGGGGCTTGGCGGTGCTGCTGCCGTAGGCCCCGGTCTGGATGGGCCTGGGCTCCCCTGCCTTGGTGGATACCAGAGGACGGGGGTGCATATTGGGGTCAGCGGGGGAGCTGGCCCTAGGGAGGGCACGTTAACGGCGTCCAGTAGACGGTCTGTGTATTCAAACCTACCTCTGGCGCCAGTGCCCACCTCTCAATTTTAAATCCATGTAGACATTGAGGGTTCTCGGGAGGGGCCATGCTAACACCTGCTGCTCTCTGGCAGCAGCACCATGCTCTCCCTTGTTTTAAATACACTTTAGAGCAACACGCAGCAACACTACACTTGAGCGGGAGGAGGGAGGTATGGGGTCTTAACACACCCCCGTTCTCTGCTAGCCATCGGGGCGGGGGGGCTGGGAAGAGATGCTGGCTGTCCGATTGGCCTCCCTGCTGCTGCAGAGCCTGGGGCGGTCTGCTTGCCTCCACCCCGGAGGGAAGGGTAACATCTCTTGGGTCTGGGTGCCGTTTCCATCTCTGGGGGTGAGGGTACCTGGACCCGGGGTATAGAGTATGTTTGGGGAGTGTGATTGTGTGTACATGTCCATTTACGTTTATTCCTACGTTGGGTGAGTGCTGAGTGTTTGTATATGTGTGCATGAGGGTGGGAATGCATGTCTGTGTCTGTGTGTGCCTGTTTGTCTGTGTCTATATGTCAGGTCGGGTCTTAGACTCCACCTCTCTGGGAACTCCAAGGCCCTCCAAAGTGTGGAGGCCTATCTCCCCTCACCACACTCCCTGCCGGTGACTGATGCCCTCAGGGGTCGGTGCATTGTTGGTTCTTGGTGTCCGGGGCTGGGCGCTCAGGTCATGTGCCGGCTCACTCCCGGTGGCTACTTGGCGGGGCCTGGCGCCTGCTGCTCGGTCAGGCCTCTTCCGGGGCGCGGGGGGCCCTCGGGCCTCTGGCCTCTGTGCCTGCGGCTCGGTTCACTCTGGCACAGCTGGCTGCCGGCGGAGCCGGCGGGCACGCCGGTGCAGCCCCCTCTAGCTTCTGCCCGGTGGCTACTGGGTGACCCCTCGTCTGGGGATCCTCAGCCCTTCCCATGAAGGTGGCACGGATGCCCCTCCGGTGGTCCTCCTTGGGCTCTTGCACTCTGGGGCCTCTGGATGTCTGGGGCCTGGATCTCCTCCATGCCTGCTTCATGCCCTGGGGGACAGGGCTATGGCTCTCTACATCCTCTAGCAGACCATTACATGGGGAAACCATTTGAATACAAGCGCGCCGATCCACACAGGTGTGTACATGGGTGTTCACTGTTCGTAGACTTAAATCACACCTTTCTTGGCTGCTACTTCAAAGCACATTGTGCGCTGTCTGTCCTGCGTGCTGCACAACAACATTCAATATTTAGTATTTACTGCTGTCTACACTTAGCTAGATTAATGCGATGGTGTTGTGTATAGTATGTTGCTTTGTTTTGTTTTTTTTGCTTGTTTTCTATTCTTTTTCTCTCAACAGGTGATCCCGGAGATATTTTTTCTTCCCCCCTTTCTCACTGTCCCTCTCCCCTTCTGTTTTTCTTTTCCTTCCTCTTTCTTTCTCCCTTTCCTATCCCTCACTCATGTCTGTCCCGTCTGTAACAACTGAAAATAAAATAAATAATAAAAACAAAGGTCGATCAAATGGACCAATACGGCAATGCCATGATGATCCATTTGGCAAAATAAATCCATTGGGTATCCTTGTTGGTCTTCAGACAACAATTCTGACGGCTAAAGAACCAAATGGGACAGGCGGGAAAAAAAAAAAAAAAAAAAAAAGAGAGTGAATGAATAGTGGAATTGTAAAGTGCTTTGAGGGCCCCAAAAAGCGCTATATAAATGCAATCCATTATTATTATTATTATTATTATTATTATTATAAATGGATCTGTTAAGGCAGGTGATTTTAAGGACAAGCTTATGAAAAAACCTGGTTACTACTATGTTAAGTCTGTTTTTCCCCTTTGAACCGCATTAATTCTTCATGGTACAAATTCACCAAGGTGCTGGGAACATTCATCAGAGATGTTTGTCCATAATTAAAGATAGCATTATGTAAATGCTGCAGATTTATCAGCTGCACATCCATGATGCCAGGCTGCTGTTCCACCACATCACAAATGGGATCTATTAAAACTCCAATTCCACACGGTAAACACTGATTTTGTTCCAGCAAACTTTTATATTGGCCATTAATTATTCTTTCACAGTACTTGTTACTAAAATCAAATTAGCTATTTGAACTATTTGGCTGAAATGTGCAGTGACTGATCATGTTAAGCGAAGATAACTGATTATATTAAATGTCAGTAAGGAGGGGGACAGGTTCATTCAAAATCTTATACTGGTTTGAGCTCAAACATGAGTTCATGCAAAGTAAAGCAAGAAGCTTTATACCATGGGTAAAGGTGAATGTGAGTAAAAAGTTAGTAAGTAAGCATTTCTTAAATAAACATTCACATCTTTAATGAAAACACTGATAAGTAATGGATATTCAATCAAGGCTAATGAGTTTTTGACAAACTTATTTATGCTAGCATGATTAATGCACAGAGAATTTTTCAGGGTCTCTAATCACTCAGTCTTATTGTGCAAAGACTGGTTGGTGATTGGTCACACTTGTAGTTGATTGCATATCTAACTAATGTTCAGCTTTGTTCATGTTTGAAACTCTCCTCTGGCTGAACTGCATTGCTTAACTTATGGGTTTTTAATAAAAATATCATGATTGTGTTCTTAGGACTAATAACTCATATTATCACACTGATATTGGGATCCTTCTTGTTAAAGCATGAATGTGCTGTGCTCCAGTCTTCACCACATCTCAGTCCAGCCTCACCATTTGGGATAAGTTGTGATAGACAGCACTGAAGGTTTGAAAAAGGCTAGATGGATTTTTATTGATACTTTCATATTCACTGCATATCAACTATCTGAAGTCTATGAAGAACATATTACAGTTCATCCAGCAAGTACTTTTCACATTAGGCCACAGTGGACTAAAACCCTTGTTATAAACCCTATATAAACTCTACTGTGAAAAACCGTGGTTGGTTGGATTCCTCCTTCTCTGAACTTGGTCCTTATTGTGGGTGTTGACATAAAACACTCCCGTGCAACAAAATCACTGTGAAACAATGGTTCCTCAAAAAGCCACAGGCCAGGTCTAGGGTCAGGATCACGGAAAATCTTCAAGATTTTCCAAGCATCCAACACTGAATGATAAAATGGTATTAAACCTGTCAAATCGGCGTATTAAGCAAAAACAGGTGCTTATCCAGTCCAAGACGTCCAGCTTTCTGGAGAAGCAGCTGAGCTAAAGGCAGCCAACAGTAACTACATCCATAAAGCAGCTTCTGAGCGGTGTGTAATCTGAATGCAGAGGTCTTGGTCCTTGTCTCCCCTGTGATACAGGAAAAAAAGAGTACAGATGCCTTTAGCCAGTGCTGCTCAGACCATTTAGACAACTTGGACTCAACTTTTTCCCTGTATACCTTCCAGTTCTTTTTCTGAAATTGGTCATTACCTTTAAATAATCCCAATGTCTTAATACCATTCCTTCCCCAACAGAAATTTGCTGGCAGGGTTGGAATGTTCTCTGAACACCATTTACCCACCAATAAGGCCTCACTTTTGTCCCAGTAAACTTTGGCTGAAGAAGCCTTTTCTTACAGAGCTGAGCTCTCACTCAGTTCATACTAGACTTGTAGTCAAGACCGCCTAAACCGAGACCAAGACAATACCAAGACCAGAGGCTATCGAGACCAAGACAAAGTCCGAGACGAGACCAAGACAGAGACAAAAAAGTCTTTAAACTGCAGCCAGATGCTGCTTTGTTTACGGGTGTCAGGCATATTTATGTGTTTTTGCGACGCACTCGCACAGTCCTCCTCACCACTGTCTACTGTCTCACTCACTTACTGAGAGGACAGACACACGCTCCACTTGACTGTCGCGTCTCTCACCCTCTCTGTTTTTCACATAGTGATATTATCCTATATCCTCGCATGTGATTGGCCACAATATGGAGGGATTGGAGCATAGCTGAGCTACTGTGTGAGAGCTGAGCAGCGAAAGGAAATTAAGTGAGGAGCCGGCTCTCGCTCAAGTCGACTCTGATTCACTACAAAGCACTCTCTAAGCACGGCTCTTAGAGCTGATGCTTTTGCGCATGACACATAATCGAACATTACGTTGTGTGTCATGGATACTGTTGACTCCAGATGCGGAGCCCGACGATTTATACACCCAGGGTTTAGCCCTACAGGGTAGTATGCATGTGGGACGGGATAGTTTTTTTTTTAAATTAAGCAGCAAGGCAGAACAAAATCAGGGCTGTATCAAGACACGAGGACTTAACCCCAATTCAACCAGACCCAGAACTGATCCGGAATTAAAACAGGACTACAACAGTTCAAAATCAGGACTACTTAGGACTTAACCTAGACAGAACCAGAATCAAAACTAGATGATAGTAGCACTAAAAATCATCATAGACCTGCACTACACTTATTTTTTAATTCTACCAAAGTACACCATTTAGATTCAGAAAAGTTTATATAATTATTTACCCTTGTTGTGCAAACAAGCCTGCATAACTTAATAAATATAGAATTTGAAAAGTAACAAATGGTATCTAAAAATATACACTAGGTACTAGATACATGTTCTGATGAGTTTTGGCAAACAACCATTTGACTAACATGTCTGTCGCACCTGGCTCTTGTTCCATCTCTGTTCTGTCCTCATTCTCCATCTCCCTCTCTGTTCCTCTCTCTCCCTCTTTGTGCTGACAATCAAGCCAAACACCAACATCATCAAATATTCAATTCAATTTTATTTATATAGCGCCAAATCACAACAAAAGTCGTCTCAAGGCGATAACCAGATATTTACATACTCTTCAGATAAAAACACAAACACTTTTTTAATTTAGTCAGCACAGTGGCACGGTGGTTAGCACTGTTGCCACACAGCAAGAAGGTCCTGAGTTCAATTCCACCATCAGGCCGGGGTTTTTGTGTGTGGAGTTTATATGTTCTCCCCGTGTTTGCGTGGGTTCCCTCCGGGTACTTCGGCTTCCTCCCACGGTCTAAAGACATGCAGCTTGTGGGGATAGGTTAATTGGATAATCCAAATTGCCACTGAGTGTGAGTGCGAATAATTGTCTGTCCCTGTGTGTTGGCCCTGCGACAGACTGGCGACCTGTCCAGGGTGTACCCCGCCTCTCGACCTATGATAGCTGGGATAGGCTCCAGCGCCCCCTGCGACCCTGAAAAGGATAGGAGAAAGCGAATGGATGGATGGATAATTCAAAAGATATTTCAATATTTATTTATGTAAAACAAAACAAGTTTACTCTAAATTGATGTTTAACAGAAAAAAAATGTTTTTTCCCTAAAGTGTATGTAAAAATCTGGTTTCAACTGTGAACATACTGCTGTGTATTGAAATAACTCTTGTTTTGCATAGAAATATACTGAACAACATACAAAGCATAATATATAAAATAACATCTACCTGAGTTTTTTCTTTGAAAGAAGCCCCTTATGTCCATTGTGTTCATCAGTACATAACTGAAACCGATTTAGAGTGCTTTATTTAGCTGTGGAGGGTAACAACTGAAAATATGAAATAAACACACATGTAAGCTAAGACTCTCTAAAAAAAACAGTATTGTTGTTCGGCTTTTCATTTCACCATTTGTTAATTCACTAGCAAGTAACATCATATGGGTCAAGTGATCAGTTTGATATCAATCTTTTGTGATACACCGCCATATTTACATTATTTGTACAGTACGAATGATTTGCTTTGGTACCTGGTCAAACTTAAGCTCTCCTCTGTCTGCCTGTCTGCACTTCTCCAACAGAAAACTTGCAGGCACCAGCTTCTCTCCCATCGCTCACATGCGTACGTGCTGTGTTCAGTTGCCTAGTGCCTGAGCTCGGATCATACCAAAATTAGGGGGAATTTACGACTGTGCGCTATGTGCTTCGAACATTGTGTGAAGTTTTTGTTTTATACAGTTGTCAGTCAGGCATCTAACTATGAAACATATTACACTCCAAAAGACCCCGGGCGTCTGAAAAAAACAACTCGGGCTTAAGCCCAGTAATAAGGTTGCTCAACCCACCTGCCACCTTCACAACCCAACTAGCATTTGTCTATCTTACCCAAGAAATAAAAGCAATGTCTTTCCCCAATAAATGCCAGAAATGGTTAAAAGAATCTGCAGGTAAACCAACTATTCCTGGGGATCTCCCAGATGACATCTGTGTAACAGCCGTTGTAACCTCCTCCAATGTCAAGTCTGTGTTTAAAGTCTCCTGATCCTCTGAAGTGAGTTGAGGAAGCAATTGAAGAAGTTCTGCTACCACTGCCTCATCACGTGTAGCTTTTGAAAACAGATTTGTATAAAAGTCCATTTCAAGCTTTCTGATCTCTGGTGGATTTGTTGTAACTTGGTCGTTTGGTTGCTGTGTGGCAGGCAGGAGGAAAGACCCAAATGCAGGATTCTTAGACAGGAAGTTGAACTTTCTTTATAAACACTACAGAGTCCGTCTGTGGTCATTTTTAATAGTTTTTGGACATTCCGTACAATCCAAACTGGACCGTATATATCGAAATTAATAAAATGACACTGAAAACACTATTTACATCAGGAATCATGACAGTATATGAAGGTCTACATGAAACTAAAATGTATCTGAGCCAAGCATGCTGAGCTCTTCACCTTCTTTTTGATTTACAGAGAACAGAGGATATAAAATGGTGGTTTTGACTAATTTTACTGCAAAGATCCTGAAAAAGATCGGGAACAGAGAAAGATTAAGCCAGTATTTACAATAGCAAAAATCATATTTTACTTCATGTTCTACAAATGTACAAGTCTGCTAAAGTGCTCATGAATTAAACTTTTTGAAACCAGACTTACTTGTAATGTTCTGTGTAGACTGAAAGCTAATACAGATGAACTTTGATATCCTCCAGTAAGGATATCATGTGGGTTTCAGGCACATCTGTTACGGTCCTGGCTTGGTGACCCAGTGTGTTAACATTTGTATTATTATTGATCTCTGTTTTCATCATGGTTTTGTAGTTTTGGTTCTTAGGTTTTGGTTCCTGTGCTCCTCATATCATTCTTGTCCCTATCCTCTGTGTCCCCTCTGTATATTATCAAGTCTGTGCCCCAGTGCCGGTTGTATTTCCTGTTTTACTTTAAAGGTCCAGGTCTCATGTCAATGTAGTCTCACCTGGTCTTGCCTATTTAATTAGTGTCAGCTGTATTTTCCTCCTGCTCTTCATTCTCTCATTTACCTTCTTGCATTTCTTGTCTATTTTTCACCATCCAGTGTGGTGTCATACCATCATACCTGCCTGTGTTTTCTGTTCATAGTGGTGTTACTAGGTTTTCCAGTTCAGTTTTGTATTTACTCGTGTGTTACGTTCTAGGCGATTGGGGGGGGGGGGGGGGGGAACAAAATGTGTCCGGGTCAGAAAAAGGAGACAGAGGCAAAATCGTTAACTTAAAGAGTTTTATTAAAGTTTCTATTAATATTCAACTAAAAGAGACGGACAAGCCGCTACCACCATTTAAGGAAACAAACAAAACTCAAGCATTGGTCAATAAAGTAAAACGTAAGTCAAAAAGAGAGAGCAGCTCACTAACTGCAAATACATCAAATGCACAGCTTGCTAGCCGCAACAAAACACCCACAGCTCACTAGCTGCAACCATCAAACACACCGCTCATGAGCTACAAACACACAGTTCACTAGCTGTAACCATTCACATGGCACTCTGGCCCAGAGCTCACCTGTCCCTGAGCTTAAATGCCTTTAATTACTGATGTGAGTCAGCTGTGTAAAAGAGAAAGGTGGCACCTCAGGCAGAAGAGATTGAAGGACACGCCCACATAGGCACCTTCAGGAGGAGGCCCTGCTAGGGCTGTAACACCCCCTCCCATAAATACAAACCCGTGGTTTGTCAAATGATTACGATAACCAAAACAACTAAGTCCATAACCGTTTCATCACCAAATTGTAGGCATTCCACCTACCAAACTCCATAGCAACGGTCAGGCATTTCCTGCGGAAGCTGCCAACCCCATCTCAGTGGGTTCACAACATTGACAGAGAGTGGCCCCAGACCCTCGAAACAGTGTCCTTACATGTGGAGAACCCAGCAGGCAGCTAGTGGGCCTTACTGAAACGCTTTTCAGACTATTGCTCAGGTCACGGGTGTGCTTGTTAGCCAGGGGTGCAGGTCTGAGTGGTGGTGTTATACATGCTCTGTTCGCCTGCAAGTCATTTTGAGTATCTGGGACCAGCAGCAGCTCAGGGCTAGTTGACCCCTTACACTGACCACAGGAGCCCCTTAAGCAACTATGCCCCAAGTGTGGTCTTTTGCTGTGCCTGACAACCTTGTCAGTTTGAGAACCACGACTAACTGTTTTCAAATCAGGCCTTCTTCCCTTCAGATGCGCTTTCTGCTTAAGTGCCAGTTTGACACAATTAGCAACCACATGGCCAGGCTTGTGACAGAAGAAAACATAGTTTGGGCCTAAATCTTAAAACCATAACTGCATTTGCTTTGTTAGCTGGCCCACTCTTACCTGTCCAGGATGCGCTATGGTGCAGATGGATATCATGTCCTAGAGCAGGGGTGCCCAAACTCCGGCCCGTCCATTTTTAATTGGCCCGCAAGTAATTTTATAAATAGACAGTGTTGGAGTAACGGAATACATGTACCGCCATTACGTATTTAAAATACAAAATATGAGTAACTGTATTCCGTTACAGGTACCGTTTGAAAAGGTGGTATTTAGAATACAGTTACTTTGTTGAAATAAATGGATTACACAGCGGTACTTTCCTGTTTCATATTGTGGCGGGTCAGGCCTGTTTGGGTTTTGTTTGACAGCTACGTTCTGTAGTTCCAGGCAGCAGCATTGAGGTTGCCATGGTTACAGGGTGACGCTCTCGCTCTGCGTGTTTCCTGGGTGAGAGAGGGCCTGTTGTTGTTGTGCTAAGCTAATAGGCAGAATGCTACAGGTATAGCTCTAAAGAATGTACCCTCATGGGCAATGTAGTCCGTGCTGCAGGGAGAATGGACTGCCATACTCGTGATGTGTCTGTGAGCGCGAGGAGGGAGAAAAAGGCGAGTCGAAAAGTACGAGCTGTCATCGAGCAAAAACGGGAGCTGGAAGCATGTAAATATAATAATAACCACTGCAGCCAAGAAGAGTGCCTGACGAGCCCAGTTGTAAGTATGCAATTAGTAAGTATAAAACTCGACTGTACACTTTGTTCGTGTTTTCCTCTGAAACAATAAGTTCCGTTGGAGCAGCCTTTCAACGCCTCTCTCTGTCTCTCGCAAGCAGAGTTGACCCACACAACAAAGTAAAGCTAGTTTTTGGCTACGAGCCCGACACGGAACCCGTATTAGTCAGGTCCCTTTACTACGGTTCGGAGCCGCGGACCTTCAGTAACAGTAATAAATCACACAGCAATAGTACATTCACGTAGTTGTAAAATGCATGATAATATGTTAAGTAATCCAAAGTATTCAGAATACGTTACTCTCATTGAGTAACGTAACGGAATACATTTTAGGGCATGTATTCTGTAATGGAATACATTTTAAAAGTAACCTTCCCAGCACTGTAAATAGAATAGAATATGACCCGCACTTCAACTTTTGCTTGAGTGTATTGCACTTCTTAGTTTTAACACCAGGGGGAGCTACTGTTGATCAAGGCAGTTGCTCCACCAAAAAGGACAATCACAGAAGAAATTTACCCCAAGTTGTTAAACATGGCAGAACCAAAGAAGCGAAAGGTAGAAAGTGAGTGCAGAAAATTTCAGACACGGTGGGAGAGTGAATATTTCTTCAAAGAATTCAAGGGGAAGTGTCCGTTTGATCTGCACTGAAACTGTGGCAATTATGAAAGAGTATAATGTACGACGTCATTATGAAACCAAACATCAGGCCTATGCATCCTACACTGGTGCTGAGCGAGAGCAGAAATTAAAGCAAAGGGTAGCTCTCCTGCAGGGTCAGCAACAGTATTTTTTTTCATGCTCAAAAGGTCCAAGAAAAGGCTACAATAGCCAGCTATGAGGTCAACCAACTCATCGCAAGACATGGCAAGCCTTTTTCCAGATGGAGACCTCAAAACACTGCCTCGTTAAAGTCACCGAAATAATGTGCAGGACTTCAACAACGTCAGCATATCCAGAAATACAGTTGTGCGGCGCACTGAAGACTCGTCAGCCAACATTAAACTGCAACTGTCTGATAAAGCTGTGCTTTTGATTTTTACTCCATTGCATGTGATGAGAGCACCGATGCCACAGACACCGCACAACTGCTATTTTTTTGCGGGGAGTGGACGAGAGCACGAGCATTTTAGGTGAGAAAAATATATTCCACAGTACCCATGTGTTAATAACCATGCACGTGCAGGTACACATGCTGTACACAATTCTGTCACTACCCTGCTTTTGCGCACCACTTTCTTTTGAGTTTTTCTTGTTAACACACAGAGTACACACCGCTGTGCACAGCGCACGCAGTCAGCTGATCTCATCTGATGTAGATCTGCTCCTTGATCAAGTGACATTTGTCCGGATTTTTGGCACGAGTGGCGATCAGCACCGCAGCTGGATGGCCCGATTTACATACCCAGCGCAGCTGATACTCACCAGAATAATTTACTAAAATGATATGGACTCCTGTTATTAAGTCCAGTTCAGTCTGTTAATGTTGATAACGGTTTCAAACGAACATTAATAGGTGTGTTGATAAGCCTAATAACTTAAATAACAAACTTGAAATGTATCCGTCCCATTTTCCACTTTATCGTTTTTTCTCTGTGCTGTAAATCTTCTGTCTAAGAAGAAATCTGAGGCTGCTGTTCTAAGAATGAGCTACCAAAGCATTTTCTGAATAAATCAATAAAGATCCGTTTATGGAAAGCTGTGTTAAGTCAGTTTTGTCTTTAATTATATTCAACAATATAACATATTCGACCACTTTTAAGTGATTTTCTAACTTTAATACAGTAAAGTTAAGGCTATATACCTAATTTCTAGTAAGTGGCCCAGCCCCTCCTATACTTTTATGTATGTGGCCCTCAGTGAAAAAAGTTTAGACACCCCTGTCCTAGAACATTTGCTTTATGAGTCAGCTTAAACTCATCTGCCAGGGTGGCAGCTTGCTGTAAAGTGGAAGCACTCTGTTCACTTAAATAAAAAGCAATAGACTCAGGCACTGCATTCTTAAAGTCCTCCACCAGCACAAGCTCACGTAATGACCCCACATCATTAACCTGGCTTGCAGAGCACCACCTATTAAAGAGCTTTGCCTTCTCCCTAGCAAAGTCAAGGTAGGACTGACCCTGTGCCAACTCCAAACCTCAAAAATGCTGCCTATAGGCTGCAGGTACAAGTTCATAGGCTTGGAGGACAGCACTTTAAACTAGGCCGTCCTGCCTAGACAAACCAGAACAAGCTCCCTGTGCCTTACCCATGAATTTACACAGCAACATGTCCACACGTCTTGAGGCCACTGTAATGCAGTAGCTATGCTTTCAAACACACTGAAGAAGCTCTCAACACTGGATTCACAGAAAACTGGAACCAGGTGGATATTATTGCTTACAAACGAGCCTCTAGACACCTGTGCACTGATAGCTGTATCATCCATTTTGGGGGCGGAGAAGGCTTAGCAAACACACCCTAATTAAGACACTACCACACCCCTCTGCCAACTCACTCAGAGACTACTGAACAATTAACGGAAAACTACACAACTTACTTTAACTGAACAACTTACCTCTTGCTGCATACACATTAACAAATACAACTTACCCAGTTCCTAAGCACACCAAACTATACCTACCTATCTTCTGGAGCGTGCTGGGCTCGAGGCGACTTGAAAGGCAAAGCTTCAGCGAGTGGAGCCCTGAATTACCTACCCCCAACAGGGAACTTACTCCAAAGAGAGCAGCTTACCAACTGCAAATACACCAAACGCACAGCTTGCTAGCCGCAACAGAACACCCACAGCTCACTAGCTGCAACCATCAAACACACCGCTCTGTAGCTAAAAAAAAACCCAAAAACAAAAAAACCCCATAGTTCACTAGCTGTAACCATTCACATGGCACTCTGGCCCAGAGCTTCTTCTTCTTAAATGTTATTGGCGGTTGGCAAACAAGTGATTGGTGCATTACCGCCACCACTAGTATGGAGTGTGGATTGGAATGACGCCCCCCCCCCCCCCCCAAAAAAAAAAAAAAAACCAAAGCCTTTCAAACACTCTTCCCGCTTTAAAAAGCTGAAATAAAGCCTGCCAGAATTCTTTTGCAATAGGTCAACCAGATCCAATTTCATTTTCATATTAATAAGGTTTTTGGGATAATTGTCTCCTCTCCACCTGATATTTCTGACAGTGCAATATCACATGCTCTATAGTTTCTGTGTTTCCACAGAAGGCACATTTCCCCGTATTATGTTTCCCAATCAAAAATAATGTAGCATTTAACCAAGTATGTCCGAATCTCAATCTCGATATGACCATCTCCTCTCTCCTCCTCCTTCCATGGGGTGGCTGTAGCTCAGGTGGTAGAGCAGGTCATCTACTGATCGGAAGGTTGGTGGTTCGATTCCTGGCTTCCCCTAGTCTGCATGCCAAATATCCTTGGGCAAGATACTAACCCCAAATTGCTCTCCGATGCATCCATCGGAGTATGAATGTGTGTGAATGTCAGTTAGAAAGCACCTAGGAAAAATGTGCTTGTGTGAATGGGTGAATGCACAAGTTGTATGAAGCGCTTTGAGTGCTCAGAAGAGTAGAAGCGCTATATAAGAACCAGTCCATTTACCATTTCCAGTGGTCCTCAATTCTCCTACCCCCCTTTGTATTGTATACAACCACCATCCTCTCCTTTCCTCCCCCCAGTGCTTTTTCCATCTACCCCTCATTTCTTGCCGTATGATACTCTTCACTTCAGCTTGACCAAAACTAACCGCCATGTCAACTGTCCCATGTTTTGTGGCTTGCCACTCTGTCTGCCATTTCATTTCCCTTTATTCCATAATGGGCTGGAATCCATAGAAACACAACTGTAAGACCCATCATGTTTATCCTGAATAGTGTTTGCCAAAATTCTGCCAGAATATCTGCTCTCGCATCTGAGTGACTACACTGTAAACTAAGCAATGATGCTCTCGAGTCTGAACAAACAATAGCTTGTAATGGCCTCATATCTTCCACCCACTGAAGCGCCAACAGAATTGCAAGCAGTTCTCCAGTGAATACTGACAGTCTATCAGTGATCCTTTTTCTTATTTTAACCATGAACTCTGGGACCACAACTGCTACACCAATTTGACTGGGTGAATCCTTCGATGCATCCGTATATAATTGAACATAACCATAAAACTGGTCCTGGCCCAGAGCTCACCTGTCCCTGAGCTTAAATCCCTTTAATTACTGATGCGAGTCAGCTGTGTAAAAGAGAAAGGCGGCACCTCAGGCAGAAGAGATTGAAGGACACGCCCACACAGGCACCTTCAGGAGGAGGCCCTGCTAGGGCCGTAACACGTGCCAGCAAAAAAGTTTAGGTTTTTCTTTTTTGGTTTACTTTTGCTTCCTGCACTTGGGTCTATCATCCTGCCTGCCTGGACACCGCCATGACAACATCATGTTGGCTTCTAGTTAGATTTCCACTTAATTGTATACAGTGAGCTTTTTAGCTAACTGCTTCAGCTAGCTCCTTTCTGTCACTTGACCTCCATTTTGACATTGGATGTAAGAGCTTTCTGAGTAACCTTGAATGGAATACTCTGTTCCTAGAGTATTTAAAAGTAGAATGGGAGGGAGAGCCTTCAGTTTTCAGGCCCCTCTTCTGTGGAACCAGCTTCCAGTTTGGATTCGGGAGACAGACACTATCTCTACTTTTAAGATTAGGCTTAAAACTTTCCTTTTTGCTAAAGCATATAGTTAGGGCTGGACCAGGTGACCCTGAATCCTCCCTTAGTTATGCTGCAATAGATGTAGGCTGCCGGGGGATTCCCATGATGCATTGAGTTTTTCCTTTCCAGTCACCTTTCTCACTCACTATGTGTTAATAGACCTCTCTGTGTTGAATCATATCTGTTATTAAACTCTGTCTCTCTTCCACAGCATGTCTTTTATCCTGTCTTCCTTCTCTCACCCCAACCGGTCGCAGCAGATGGCCGCCCCTCCCTGAGCCTGGTTCTGCCGGAGGTTTCTTCCTGTTAAAAGGGAGTTTTTCCTTCCCACTGTCGCCAAAGTGCTTGCTCATAGGGGGTCATATGATTGTTGGGTTTTTCTCTGTATCTATGAAGCGCCTTGAGGCGACTTTTGTTGTGATTTGGCGCTATATAAATAAAATTGAATTGAATTGAATTGAACAACTGTTGCTACTTTAGGAGAACATTTTATTTTTTTACCAAGCTCCAATTCTTATGACAACTACTGAAAAAAATATAAATATGTATCATGGCATGTGGTAAATTCATTCATCTATCTGAATCTGCCTTGCTTTGGCAAAACCACCAGTACTGCTCATCTACTGTCATGCTTGAAGACTGAGTAACATGCCACCTGATGCTATATACCGAGCAAGAGACAGCTTGAGTCTGTGAGCCTGAGCTCAGAGTTAATGAACCTTTGACTTACAAAAACTCTCCACACACTTGTAGATTTGCCACTGCACAAATGTCGCAAGAGTCTTGCGTAAACAGACAGTTTTTTTTGTGGAAATTATTTTGTGGGCTCCACTTGACTTTTTTGTTCCATAACCCTCAGGATCATTTAAGAAATTCCAAATCGCTGTTTTTCTGTGTCCCACCTTGGCACTGCTTATGCAGTTCAACAATCCGACTACGTTCAAAAAGGAAAAGTTTTTTTGCCTTTGCCATCAGAACGCCATGACAGTGTGTCTACCTGACAGAAAATTACAACGATTACTCGTTTTTGCACAGATTTGGCCTTTTAAAGGCGTGTGGTCCTAAACTTTTGATCAGCTGAACAGCCTGTTTCAGTTTAAGCATTGTTTTCAATAAATTGCATGCTCAAAAATGTTTTGACTCACTCCCATTTCTTGTTGCATGTTGAAGCTTTACTTGGAACCTTGTTAAGATCCAACCATGCAAAATATGATTGTTTGCCATTTTTCAAGTGGTCTTCAACTTTTGATCAGGACTGTATTAGTAGATGACCTGCTCTACCTGGTTAACTACATCCACCTGTCTGAGGATGTCCTACGCACTCTGAGTAACTAATATAGAGGTATTGGCTTATATCACCAGCTAGCACATACAATTCAGTCTTGGATCTCTTCCCAAAGATTTTAACCCTCACTCACACCTTACATAATGTGACTGCAATCAGGGGCGGTACTAGCCTGTTTGTTGCCCCAGGGGCATTTTGTACTACTATGTCCCACAATGTCTCATAGGTTTCATCTCTATGAGACATTGAGATGAGACATAGTAACCATGTAAAAACTGGTATTCAACAAATATCGGTTACAAATATTGCCCATTCAGGATTGTTTTAATGGGTCAGATGGAAGTCGGATGAAAATCTCCATGTGGAGTATCATTTCTTAGTGGCAGCCCAATCAGTGTTCACAACCTGTAGTCACAGTCTGGAAATTGTGTAAATACATAAAAATAGCAGCAGGCAATATCAAATGTTGTATATATTCCTATACTGAAATCATGTTAGCCTACTGACCTATTTGCTTTTTTGAAATTTGATATGCATAATATCTTCACTACAAAAGTTATGTACTTGACATCATCAATGAGCTTGTAGTTAAATGAAACGAGACATTTCACAGCAGGGGCGATTCTAGAATCAGAGCTTTGGGGGTGCTGAGCACCCAGAGAACTGCCCAGCCAGGAAAGATAAACTTTACTCGTCACGATGACACGTCATCCCCGTCTCTGTTAGTCCCTGCATCCTTAAATGTCTCCAGTTGTCCCGAGTTCTCTCTGACTGTCTCCTTGGTGCATTTAAACCCCTGTTCCTCCTCCCTGTCCTCATTGTCTGTTGTCTCCATCTCCGTTATCAGTCATCATAATTTTACCATCTCTGTGCAAGTCTGCAAATTTCTTTGTTAAATCATAAGATTCTTAAATTAATCAAGTCTCTCTGTGCCTAGGTCCTCATCACAAAACATGACTGTTTTGTATATTTTAACTGAATTTAATCTCCACATTTGTGAAAGAAAAGCAAAACACTTTTTTTGAAAAGTCTGTAACAAAACCATCAAATCTGATAAAGGTTATTTAAATGCTGCTAAAGAAGAATGGATTGGAATAAAAAAAACAAACAAAACATATTCTAACCTTAATTACTGGGGGAGAATAATGAGTAAAAAGTAAACTGAGTGCATTTTTTGGACAGAGATTCACTTTTAATGCGTATGTATAATATAATACAGATACATAAAAAATACACTCCAAAAATAGAAGAGTCCTTGAAATGTACAAATGTACAAAATATTAATAAAAAAATTAGAAAAATTGAGACACCTTGGCCTATGGTACAATGGTATGAAACGATCTTTGCTGCAGATACTCCTATGGCTCTGCAGATTTTCTCTTTTCTTTTAACCTATGTCACCTCACCTTGAGGTTGGCAAATCTTTCTATCACATTTTGGTGGTCAAGTCTCTCAAGCATCTCTTTCTCAACTGACATCACAGCCAGGTGCTGGAATCTGCTTTGACCCATGGTCCTTCTCAGCCAGGTATGGAGCTGATGAAAGACACTAAAAGACCTTTCACAGCTACAGCTGCTAACTGGGTTTGTTAGGGCAACCGGAATAACAGTTTTCAGTGTGGGGAAGATCTGATTATCCAGAAGATTGTACAATGTCAACATATCTGGAATGGCACCAGCCTCACAATTGCGCTTCAAAACGTTTTTGGCAACCATGACGTCCTCTGACTGAAGTTCAATATGGTAATGCAGTGGCGGGGCTGACAACCCAGTTTGTTTTGCAGATTCTGTATAGCAGCTTTAATATAGGGAGAACAAAACTTCCAGATTGTATGAGTAAAATTAGTTTTTTGTTTTTTCTTTGCCAGTTTAACAGTTTCTGTTTTGCCTGTTAGTACTCCCTGTCTGTTTTCTTACCTGGTTCTCCCTGACCTTGTACTTTCTCCTCCTCTTTCCTCTCTCCCTCTTTGGACTGACAATCATCACAAATAGATTGTATTCAATTAGATTTAAAAATTACATTAATATGAAAAAATACTATTAAGATCACTAACAAAAAAGTCCTCTCTCAGAGTACTTTCAACCAAAAGGCAAATAACCAAACCACATGTACATCTAATAAAAGATATAGATATTGAAACACTGATCCAACATTATCCTTTATTGATGGATGATTTGATCTTACTCTTTTACCTGAATGTGGCTCCTCTTTTTGAAAAAACTTCCTTATATCCATTATGAACCTGGCTGTCTCTCTGTGTGTACACACACACACACACACACACACACACACACACACACACACACACACACACACACACACACACACACACACACACACACACACACACACACACACACACACACACACAACAGGAGTTATAAGGTTAATGGGCATCCAGCCAGTTAGCTAGTTAGTACCTTGGGTTTAATATCGGCACATGCGCATATGACAATATAACCAGCTTTTCTCATTCCATTTCAAACAGGACAGCGGTAACAACAGCAGGCTACGGACAATTTTAAGTTTTAGACTTTAAATAGGTTATATAAATTCCAATGGGAGCAACAGGACGGTCAAATGTCGCTGATTTTACTACAGAGTAGGACGGATTGTAAGGTAGCAAACATAGTCGGGAAACACGTTTTCAACACAGCAGGTTACCTGGGTGTAATATTTTTCAGCTAAATAGAAACATGGTCTGACTCCTACCTAACTATATAAAGAGTAACTGAAGGTTAAATGCAGCTAATATGTCCTGTTTTAAGCCACGCACTTCCACCTCCGCTCTGCTGCGTTTCAGCCACCATCGCTCTGGCAGAAAGGGCACTACTAGGGTTATCTATACTTTTGTTGTTAAAATGTTCCATCTCAATTAAGTACTGTATGCTTTTTATATTTTTAGTAGTGTGTCCCACAAACGGCAAATATTGTCAAAAAAGTAAGAAATCTTTGGGGGTGCTTTGATTCATTTACATAACAACACCCCCCAAAATGGGCTAAAATCGCCCCTGTTTCACAGGTTTAATTTGTGTTGTTGCAGGATGAAAATTAAATGTGATTCCACTTTTAGTCAGGCGCATTAGGGGGCGCTGGTATAATGGCCATTTGAGCATCCCCAAATTGGTACCTGTTATCTCCTTTTGGTCACCTGACTTCCCCCGGAGTTGTAGGTAGGAGCTGCGTACATGTCGTTGTTGCCTCAGTCCGAATTGGCAGTACTTGTGTTGATTGTGGTGTTCGTGTTACAGAGATCACCCGCAGATACCTTCCTGAAGCCTCCATCACGGCTGGTATGTGTGTATTCGATGCAGTGCGTACATTATTTCACTCTGTGGTAAATCAATGTTGTTTATAGGTCGTAGCTGTAGAAGCCTCCTATGAGCCACTCTGTTCATTACTCAAGTGACGCTGTTTAATTGGTACGTAACTCAGCTTTGTTACGATCTCTGTATGGGCTCAAAATGCGGTCATAAATATTTTGTACTTGTAAATCAGTTTTGTACTTGTAAATCGGGATTTGTATGTGTAAAAAAGATTTGTGTGTGTGTAAAAAAGATTTGTGTGTGGAATTTTGACCCGATTTTTCTTCCTTTCATCTGATTGGTCAATGTCATGTCAATCACAAATGCAACAATACAATCAGAGAACAGATGGGTTTGGCTGTCTGAGGGGTGCTTTTTTAAGAATTTTTTTTTTTTTTTTAAGAATATTTGTATATTGATATTTATGCTTGTGCTTTTATATGTTGTTTTAAATAATTATTAACAAAATGTCAACCTGTATTTTTTTTTCTCTTCATTGAACCACGTCTCTGTACAGAGTATAACGAACCTAAGTGCCTTCTTGGTGATTAGTATCATCTCGATCCAGTAAGCTCTGGGTGAAATTGCCAGGGTGACGTTGTTGGGTTTTTATCAAATTGTGAAGAGTCTCCATTCTTCCTCACCTCGTGCTGCCAAAGTGTGAATTTGATGTAGAAGTAATTTTTGATTGGATGCATAACTATTGCTTTCCCACACTGTCATAAATATTTTTTTTGTAAAGTCATAGCTGTTTTAACCATTAACAACAGATGGTAGGTAGGGTAGGTGAAACATCTTCAACAAACAAGAAAGAAATCTATTTGCTTTCTTTCCAAGGTCCTTACACCACCATGACCGGGATTACTGAGAACCCACACAGACATTTGCCAAGGTTGGAACTATGTTTTCTGTTTTTTATAGCAGGAGTCTTCAAGAGACATTTTCCTCTGTGAGAATAATTTTTTTTCATCCACACTGTAGAATTCATACGAGCAAAATGCTCACAGAAAGCTAAATTGCTTATGAGTTAATCATCTACCGGTTAGTACAAAACGCACAGGAAGCACAGTGCTTAATTCATGGCAATAATATGATAAGGAGAAGGAAACTAAAACAGAGTGAGAAGGAAATACACCCCCAAAATATGTAGCAGGTCAAAATGAAGCTGCTTTACCGAGAGGCTTTCTCTGGCTGCTAACCTCACTGGTAGCATAGCATATGAAAAAGAAGATTTTTACAGCGTTCAGTGCAGTCCTACTAACAGGAAAGTGCACCCTTATTGCTTTGTAAAAAGTAAGAGGGAAAATAGAAACCAGATATTACAATCTTCCCAAGGGGAAGATCACAACGAATTCACCTCAAGGTCAGACCATTCAGTGTCAACCCTGCAAGGTGTTTTAAGGTTATGGTGAGGGTTAAGTTAAGGCCAAAGATTTCTCTGTGAGTAATTTCAAAAGACAAAGCTCATTCATTTCTCAAAATGCACTTTCTTTTTTAGCATGTGACTGAAACAAAACACTTGTGATTTGGTGAATGTTAAGAGTTTCAGTGCAACTGATAACAGTGCTCTGTTGTGGCTAACCACATTATGATAATACAAACACCTTCACACCTTTTCATGTTTTGAAATACCTCACCTTCACCTCTAGAATATCACATATAATCAAAGAGAAGTGCATTGAGCCATAAAACCTTTTCACTTTATTAGCACCTTTTGGAACTTCTTTATTATCCCTTCTCGTGGTCCATTTACACAAGAACAATTTTCATCTTTGAGAATAAATAGTTAATGAAATCACTCATTGCCATACTATAGAATAGCGAGCTAAAATCCTTCATTTTCTCTGTAATGGGGAAAATCCATTTTCTATTAAAAACTCCAAAAGTCTGTGATAATACCTGTAATGCAGGGGTGGGCAATGTCAGGCCCCGAGGGCCAGTGTCCTGCAGGTTTTAGATCTCACCTTGGGTCAGCACACCTGAATCACATGATTAGTTCATTACCAGGCCTCTGGAAAACTTCAGGACATGTTGAGGAGCTAATTAAGCCATTTAAATCAGGTGTGTTGGTTCAAGGACACATCTAAAACCTGCAGGGACACCGGCCCTCGGGGCCTGGAATTGCCCACCCTTGCTGTAATGTGTAAGCTTTCACTGACCCCAAGTGCATCCAATACTTGATCAAATAAACAACATAATTTCACACTGTATGAATTTCTCTGACTGCACGGTAACCTTTAATGATAATCCTATTCTCAACTCTTAATAACAGTCACATATAGAATTGCTGAGCCTTTTTTTTCCTGGTGCAAGTCCCTATTACTAGATTTACTAGCCCTGCGCAAATTTGCGTAAATTCCCCTGAACCTAACACCTCCTAGCACCCCATTGTTCTCCTGCTTTTGTTGTGCAAACATACCGTCCCCCAACCCCCAACTAGGAGAGATTCAGGAGACAGGAGAGAACCAGGAGAAGGTCTTTCCTTCCAATCGTTGTCAGACTCAACAGCAAAGTACCTGCAGCCTACAATACACCATGCTAGTTTTTATGTGCAATATTTATCATATGCAATATTAGTTCTTGTCAATCCTTGTCACTACATTGCATGCCTGTCCATAAACATATATACACAGAGTTGTACATATATTTATATATCCACACCTTACATAATATACATAAAGTCTAGTTATAGACTTTTATACATATATATGTATATACATATATATATACGTATATATATGTATATACATATATATACATATATATACGTATATATATGTATATACATATATATACGTATATATACGTATATACATATATATACGTATATATATGTATATACATGTATATACATATATATATGTATATACATGTATATACATATATATATATGTATATACATATATAATAATAAATGCAGATTTGCTGCGTGTGTGTGTACAACATTGGCATTTGTTTACTCAGATCCAAGGCAGGCCAGATCTCTGTGTTACAACCTTCAGAAATTCCTGCTGTATCGATACAAAAGACACATATTCACAATATATGGGTACACCAGTCTGTTTTATTTCAAAGTGTTTCAAACTTTACAGCGTTTGCACACCCAGTTCATCATTCCTGCATTTGGCACAGGTGAATTTGTGACATGTTGCACAGGTAAACATTCCACTTCTAAGCACTGAAGTGGAGAATACCTCTCGCTGTGCAGTTTCTTTTGCACGTTGAGGAAGTTCAAGCAGGACTTTATTCACCGTGCCCAGGAATGTTGTTTTGCGCTGCAGCAGTCTGTGCGACAGTGACAGTGAAGTAAAGAAATTGTCCGTTGTGACGTTTCTCCCATCATCCAAAAACGGCTCCATCAGTTTCATGACCACGTTCTCTGCCAGCCTCTCTCCCTTCTGACGACTGGGGTCCTTTCCCAAGTAAGAAGATGCACTGCAGGCATATTTGGTGTCCAAGTCCGTGGCCATCCAGAACTTGATCCCAAATTTGTCTGGCTTGGTTGCGATATACTGTGTGAATGGACAACGAACCTTGGTAGGGAACAGCTGTTTATCTATGGTCATGTGTTCTCCTGGAGTGAAACTCTTAGCACAGTTCTTGTTGAAGCGTGTCCAGATGTCAGAGATCGATGCAAATTTGTCTGTTTTCACCCGTTCTGCCCACGTGTCCTTGTCATCAAATCGAAGGTGTTGCATAATTGAAATGAATCTATCTCGGGGCATTGTCTCTTTGATTACTGGCACCAGAAATCCTTCTGACCAGCAATCTAGAATGGCACCAACGGGACACATGATTGCTCTTACAAACAAAATTGAAATGAATGCCATCAGTTCAACAATTGACAAATTCCAGTCCCGCTCTGTTCTGCAGGCTTGATGGACTGTACACTCACTGATGGTCTGCAGCATTCCCAGGTCTAACAGGCAAAGGAAGCTTTGGAGCACACTTGTAATTTTACACTGTCGGAAGATAAACAAATAGAGAATGGTAAATTTACATGAACCTCCCTCTAAATGGGTTTATATAAATACCATATCTACTATGGCAGTGACAAACCTTAGCAGACTCTGTGGGTCCAGCTTGCGCAGTGAAGCACGAACGATTTGCTACTGCACTGGGCATTCCAATGTCCTCCTCTACCCACACAGTGCCGTCTTTTGCCGTCTGGCTCTGGCTGGGCTTTCCAGTACCACGGGGCCTCTGTTGGGTTTTTGTTCCGTCTCCTTTTCAGATTCTTCTGAGGAGGTATCAGTGGCCTGCTAGACAAATGAAACCTCTCCTCCATCAGAGTCTGCTTCGTCCATTTCCTGAAGCAAGGCCAAAGCCTGTTGCGTGGAGAGGTTCTTCCTGCGTGGCAGTGATACGGAGGCCATCCTGATGTGCGTTCTCAGAAATGCGAACAAGAAATGATTCTCCCGCCTGGGTCGGTCTGCTTTTATGCACAGCACTGTGCTGTAGTCAAGCAATGCCACTCCCTCACATACACAGTGACAATGGAATGGAGCTGACGACCTGTGAAAATCTCAGCAGGGGTGATTAACACCTCGGGACTTGCACCAGAAAATAAAAAAGCTAGTAATTCTAGCAGGTGTTGGGTTGAGGGAAGTTACGCAAATTTGCGCAGGTTTAGTAAATCTAGTGATGTCAGACAGCCTGTTGTTGCTCCAATACTCAAACTAAAAGTGTGTCACTGTGTACACTGAAGCTCTATCACTCTTTGAATTAGAAAGTGATGGACAGATAAACAGAGCAGCAATAAACTATTACAGTGTTTTAACTTTATTGATGGTGTCCTACATGACAACTGAGAACACATGGAGGAGGTGGGTGATGTTTGCAGACTGATGTTGTTTTACAGATGGGACAGCAGATACAGACCATTCTGTCATTTTAGATGCTTCATTGTTTTTTTTTTTTTTTTGTTTTGTTTTTTTAAACTATTATAAGAAGATGGATTTTATTTCAGGACAATTTTCAGTGCTGTGCATTCATGATTTTCTCAGGTCTGCCTGATGTCTGCATTTTTTGTGCAAGAAACAAAAGAATGTTCCTGGAGAGAAAGAAAAAAAATGTCTTGGGGAAAAGAGATTTGTGCAACAAAACACTGTCTGAATGAAGCAGAGCTCTCAAAATGTCAGAACAAAGTCATTTCCTTGACATTTATTCAAACAGCAAATCCACTTGCTTTCATGGGATTTCAGCAGGACAGCTTTGAGTGCCCTCACTTGGTATTTGATACTGAATTCTAATATTTGTTTATACCACCTTTAACTACCACAGACTTTTCTGACATTAAGCTCTGAAATGATATACATTAAGTAAAAATCACACCATGTCAGCAATACAAAACGGAAAAAGAAAACTATGAACAAAGCAGAAAAAAAAATTCTGAGAGCTTTTTTCATGGTGTAACACTTCTGGAGTCGTTACAGTATACTAGGACCAGTTAGGTTCGACTACTAGAGTAGTAATGAGTGTAGCATGTAATAAAGACCACAGACCAGAAAATACGTTTAAATTGCCGGCTTGTTATTTTGTGAAGACAGAGAATAGACAGTTAACACACATCACATAAAACATCCAACATCACACATTTAAGGAAAACAAGATATTTTCTTTCCCCTTTTTGTTCAGTATATTCTGTTAGTTTATCCTATTTATCTCAAAACCTTTTATTTGGCTTTAAAAGGATGTTATTTTCAACCTAGGTTATTGTCTTATTTATTTCAAGTTCTAAGTTCAAGTTTATCCTTTGATCTATTTGCATTAACACTGTGTTATTTTAAATCAAGTTCAGTTCTTTAGGCCCAAGATTTAATTTAATGTTGGTCTAGGTTCACCTTTCAATCTCAACCAGTTCTTATTTTGTTTTAACCCAACAAACTTATTTACATTTCCATTAACACCATTAGAGCATTAAAATGTGAGGTTGACCAAAATAATTTACAAAAACATGTAAAAACTAAAAACAATTCAGCAAAAGGCTGAATAATCCCCTTAAACAAACAAATAAACAAAAGAAAGTTGTCTCTGTGTCCTTTAACTATTAATCCTGGAATTACTCCAAATGATTATCCAGTGCTTTGAAAGTCCGCTGTTCTTTTGCAGAGGTGTATGGATTAATCCTACCAGTTTTTTCAGCGAAAGAGCTCAACGTCCAGCAGGGGGCGTTTTCCCTTTTCCTGCTCGGTACAGTTCAATGGGTCCGTGGGTGGCTCGCCATCTTGTTTCTCGCTCAGCGGATCAAACTCCGATTCTAGCTCGGCATTTCCCGATCCAAACCTTAATGGCCTACCATAACAACAAAATAAAGTGCATAAACATTCGAAAATAACACAAGGGTAGCTCTTAAATAACAGTAAAAGTCCATTTTTCCAGCTTATTTAGCCGTGAATGAGGTGACGCCAAAATGGCGCGCTGAAACACCGTCAAAGGCCTTTGAAGTACAGCCTGTGTGTCGGTTAAGCACGAATCCACCGTGTTTAACATAAAACAACATAAATCTGCTACCTTGGCTCTCCGTTTGCATGAAATGAGCAATATAATACAACAAAACATTTCTTGCATGAAATAAAATACAATTTCTAAACTCACCAAGTCCCGTTCGGTTATGTTCACAACGTCACCGAGGCAAGGACAGGTCGGAAAACCAAAAAATATATTCTCCAGAGTACAAAAATGGCTTTATGTAGATTTCTGGCTCGTTTTTAATCTTTTTTCACTCGTTTAGGCAGCAGCTCCGCAAGGACTGTCTGCATTTCTCCCTCTCTAGCATCAAAAAGAATGAACAACCCGATTGGGTGTGGCTATCACAGGAGTCACGCTGCAGCGTGCCCTTTCACAATAAGAGTCTCAACACATATTTTAGCCATTTTACCTGAATTAACATAAAACACCATGAATTAGCAAGTTTTGTACTCTTTTAACATGTTTTTAAACACAAATGAAATCCTATAACATGAATTATATCATTGCTGATGTTTTTAATGAATTTTCTAACCATTATGATCTATTTATTTATCACCTGTGATATATTTCTTATGACTGTTTTTACTAACAGGCTTTTATTTATTGGCAGTTATGTTAACCAGGGTTACACCCTCCCCTCTTAAATGTATGCAAGCCCCTTTGCATAATGCATAAATCAGACTACCTGGATATCATGGATTTCAATAGAGCCTGTGACAGCTTCACTTAAACTTTGGAACAAAGACTGAACTATGCCAACAAGAGGGTTGCCTAATTGAGGGTATGTTAAGTGCTTGGGCTTTGTTCTCTCTCGGGATGATCTTCTGACTGATTGCTCTGCTTCGAGGTCATTTCTTTCAGTTTCATTGTTTACAGGTTCAGTTCCATTCACGTGAGTTTGAGTTGCTTCCTCATCATTAGTTTTCGTTGAATCCGATGCATTGTCCATTTCATTTTGTTGCGTTATTTGAGCTCCTTCCTTTGCAGGTTCAGGCAAGTTTTCCATTTCAGGTGGTTTCTCCATTTCAGGTATTTTGTCATTTTCAGGTAAGTTTTCCATATCCGGTAGGTTTACAGTATCAGGTAAGTTTACAGTTTCCGTCATGTCCATGTGCTCTTGAGCAATATCAGGCACTGTCACACTTTCTGAGACTTGAGAATTGTCTGATTTGGGTTGCTCATTAGCATGGTTTGACTTAGCCTTGGGAGGAAAGACTACTTCGTATTCCTCAATCGACCTTGAGATCTCTTTGGGAGGAGGTGGAGGGTAATACAGAGGGTAGTTATCCTCCTCAGAGTGATATTCAAGTTCAGGTTCATCGGGATCAGTCGTTGGGTGTTGACGTGTGCTTGGCCGATGAGGCTTTACTTGGACTGCTGGAGGATTTTCAGGGGCAGTTGACAAAAACCCACAAGGTAACAAAAGGTCTCTGTGGAGAGTTCTAGTGGGACCATGGTGATGCTCGGGTTTGACTGTGTATACTGGGAGGTTGTCTTTTTGACTTACAACCACGTGGACGATGGACTCCCACTTATCAGCCAATTTGTTTTTTCCCCTAATCCGAACATTCCTTACAAGCACGCGATCTCCGACACCTAAGACAGATTCGGTTACATGTTTGTCATATCTAGTTTTGTTACGTTCAGCGACTTTGCTTACATTTTTGGTAGCCAGTTGGTAGCTCTCCTGAAGGTGAGATTTGAGGGCTTTAACATACTGTGAGTGAGATTGCTGATGGTGATGGTTCAGGGGGACATTGAAGGCAAGATCAATGGGTAACCTAGGCTGCCTGCCAAACATTAACTCGTACGGCGTAAACCCTGTACTTTCATGTTTTGTGCAGTTATACGCGTGAACGAGTGGCTTAACAAAGTCACGCCAATGTTTCTTGTCTTCGTCTTTGAGTGTACCCAACATGTTTAGCAGGGTTCTATTAAACTTCTCCACAGGGTTTCCCCTGGGATGGTAAGGCGAAGTTCTGACCTTTTGAATCCCAGCTAGGTCGCATAACTCTTTGATAGTTTTTGACTCAAAGTCTGCTCCCTGATCGCTATGCAACTTCTCGGGAAAACCGTAGTGGATTATAAAGTTTTCCCACAGGGCCTTGGCTACAGTTTTAGCCTTTTGGTTGGGAGTTGTCATTGCTACAGCATATTTCGTAAAGAAATCTGTAATAACTAAGACATCTTTAGTGTTGCTGCGATCTGGTTCAATCGTCAAGAAATCAATACACACCAACTCTAGAGGTCTGGTGACTTGAATGTTTACTAGGGCCGCTGCCCTCTCTGGCAGGGTCTTTCTGCAAACACACCTGCTACAGCTTTTGATCTTTTGCTCTATGTCTGAGGCCATTTTTGGCCAGAAAAATCTGGTTCTGGTTAAATCAAGGGTCCGGTCAAGACCAAAATGACCCATGTCATCGTGAAGGCTTTTGAAAACCATAGATCTTAGACTTTCAGGAAGAACCAGCTGGTACTGGGTCTCTTCACCTACTTGCCTTTTTCTGTACAAAATCCCGTTCTGCAACTCAAGTTTGTTTAACTCACGCAGAAGGATGCTAAGTTGTGGGATCTCGTTGCGTACAGTAGGAGGAGATGTTTCACCTGTTTCAAGCTGGTGTATGATTTCACTGATAGCAGGATCGTTTGTTTGACTTTGTCTTATCTCTTCTTCTGACAAGCTTGGAATGACAAGAAAAGGATCACACTGGTCGAAACTGTCGGGAACAGCATCAACGGACATAGACAGTGAAGTTACGAGTGGGCAGGCGAGAGCATGGTCTGTGTCAAGAGACTGGAGGACTAGATGTTTCTCACAGATTGCACTGACAGCTTGAGTGGGAACGTGAGTGAAAGGATCGGTGCCAGGCAAGTGGTGTTGCACAAACTGACGGATCCGCTCCTGTTCCTTCAGGGAGACAAGGTCATTTAATGGCTCGAGATGCGGACGACGAGATAGGCCATCTGCGTCCACGTTTTGTTTGCCTGCTCTGTACCTAAGCTGGAACTCGAAAGAGGACAGGGCGGACAACCAGCGATAGCTCGTCGCGTCTAACTTAGCAGTGGTCAAAATGTAAGTTAGAGGGTTACTGTCAGTTATTACTGTGAAAGGACTGCCATATAAGTAATCGCAAAACTTTTCCGTTACAGCCCATTTGAGTGCAAGAAACTCAAGCTTATGAGCAGGATAACGGCTTTCGCTTTTTGATAGTCCTCTACTTGCGTATGCAATTACTCGCAACTCTCCCTCCTGCTCTTGATAAAGAGCTGCCCCTAACCCAATTGTGCTTGCATCTGTGTGTAATACGTAAGGCAACTTGGGATCAGCAAAGCCTAAAATTGGGGCAGAAGTCAGTTTGTCTATAATCGTCTCAAACGCTTTCTGACAACTCTCTGTCCATCTCTCCCCGAAAGGAGCTTTTGGCTGAAAGTATTGGACGCAGTTGGACTTCGAGCTATTGCTTTTCCGCAGTGGGGGGTATCCGGCAGTTAGATTGGTAAGGGGTTTTACGATCTTAGAAAAGTCCTTAATAAACCGCCTATAATACCCTGCAAACCCTAAGAAGGAGCGGAGTTCTTTCAAGTTCTTGGGACTTGGCCATGTTTTTAACGCTGCTACTTTTTCGGGGTCTGTTTCTACACCGTTTTGGGAGACGATGTGCCCTAAGTACCGAACTGACGTCTGAAAAAACATACATTTTTCAGGCGACAGCTTCAGACCGTATTCTTTGAGACGATTAAGCACGTGGAGAAGGCGGGTCTCATGTTGTTCGAGGGTTTCGGAGTAAACTATAAGGTCGTCTAGATAGACCAGGACTTCCTTAAGGTTGATGTCGCCCATACATTTCTCCATCAGCCTTTGAAATGTGCTGGGAGCGTTTGTTATACCTTGGGGCATCCGGTTGAACTCGAAGAACCCCATCGGACATACGAAGGCTGTTTTGTGCTTATCTGCCTCATCAACCTCAATCTGGTAGTACCCGCTTTTGAGGTCAAGGACAGAGAACCATTTCGATCCTGTTAAGGCGGAGAACGCTTCTTCCAAGTTAGGAAGCGCGTAGGCGTCTTTGATGGTGTTCAGATTCAACTTACGGTAATCTACACAGAGTCTTACGTCTCCATTCTTCTTCCTTACCACCACTATCGGTGAGGAAAATGGCGACTCGGATTCGCGAATGACACCTGCATCGCTTAGCTCCTGCAAATGCCTCCGTACGGCGTCAAGATCTTGTGGTCGTACGGGACGGGGTCTGTGCTTAAAGGGGGTTTCATCGCTCAGTTTGATTTGGTGTTTTACTTTGTTAGTGCAACCAAAGTCTGTATTGTGTAGCGCGAAAACCTCCGACATAGCACTTAACTTTTGTGTGATTCGTTCTTTCCATTCAGCAGGGACTGGAGAATCAGCAAAGTTAAGATTAAGCTCAGCAGGGTTCGAGCTGGGAGTCTGTTTGGACTGCTCTGTGATCTGACTGTTTGGTATGATCTCTTGAATAGCATGCATTTCAGCAATGACACTTTTCGCAGGGATAACTATGTCATGCTTACTTTCATTTCGCAGGACCACTGGAAGCTTTTGTGAGGGTTTCTCAGCAAGGGTAAGTAGACAGTTGGTGACCAAGACACCACCTGGCAAGGAGGATGTAGAGGGGGTCTCGACTACTACCCACTTGCCTGAGTGTTCAGTTTTTGCGTGGACTAAACCCTCTAACACTCGACTTTGGCCTGCAGGAATGACTTCAGGCTCTTTCCCTGACAGAGTGACAAGACCGAAGCTGTCGTCCTCTTTTTGCTTGTGTCTTTGTTGTAACACGCTCAGCACTACTCTATAACCATAAGGCAGGATACTGAGGTCTGTATCAGCCAAGGAGAGGCTTTCAAAGACAAGGTCAAGAGTGTTAGTGCCAATTAAGAGAGAAGACTGAACACTAGAGCGTGTGTCTGGAACAATTAATGAAAGAGAAGACACGGTAAGTTCAGTACCAAAACAGTTCTTTGGAAAGGTAATGTCGACACAAATATAGCCTGAATATGGGACATTCTGACCATTTGCAGCTTCGACTTCTAGCAGGTCCTGTATTGGATGGATTTCAAGGTCTGCTAGATTGTTTTCATAGAACGATTGGGACACTGTAGTCACTTGCGATCCGGTATCAAGAAGGCAGTTGCAAGCTTGATCATTGATTTTTACTTGAGCAGTGTACTTAGCTCCAATTAGACCCTTGGGTAGTTTCGCAGTGGCTGATTTATTGTTTGAGAATCGTTTTCCGGGTTTATGTGAAGGTTCAGTGGGACTAGTTTTATCCGTAGCACCCATTTGTCCCGCAATGAGAGCTCCCTTTAGTTTAAAGGCTGTGTTTGCTTGTTTTGTCTATCCCACAGTAACTGTTTTTCCTTCAACTGTTTCCTTTTGTCAGTGACTAAAGACGGGTTTGGGTCATTTGGGCATACAGAAACAATATGGCCGTCTTCGCCACACTGGAAACAGTAACCAGGCCTGGGCCTACTCTTCGCAGCTTGGGGTGTCAAAGGGGTTCGTTCTGGTACTTTAGAGTTGGTCTTAGCATTAGCTTTCGGAGGGTTAGACTTTTTCCTAGGAGGGTTCAGGGTTAATGTTGCGAGATGGCTTTGAAGCTGACTGATTTGTGCCTTTAGTTCTGTGACCAGATCTTTTTGAGCATCTACTGATGGGTCTACTTTCTGGGGTTTCAATCTTGTCAGTTCACTCTGCAGTGCAGTTATTTGTGTTCGCATTTCAGTAAGATCGTTTTGCATGGTGAGCGCAGGAAAGTCAGCATTTGCAGCAATAGAGTGAGAGGCTACTTTTGGTCTGGTGGCAGCAAAATGTTTTTTCATTCGGCTTTCTTTTGCAGTATGCTTGTCCTCTTCTACTCTCAACTGTAGCAGCAGCTCGGTGAATGAGGGGGGTTTATCTTTTTTCTTTTCGAGCTGAAGATCTGTTAACAAGGCATTATCCCAACACCCCCGACAGAATTGACGCAGAAGGTGCCGGTCCGCTTCACCAGCTACGACACCACCTCTTTTCAGAGCTTTTGAGAGAGCTGTTTGCAAGCGATGGAGGTAGTGTGAAGGCTTTTCACCTGCATCTTGTAATGTGTTGAGGAATTTGGCGAAAAGCTCATCGCCATCCTCCACAGTGCCAAAAGCTGAATGGAGTAGTTCAAGATAAGCTGAAGGCAAGGCTTCAGGGCCCAGAGGTTTCACCACGTTGGCAGCAGGCGGTACAAGACTGTCTAAGATTTTCCGCGAGCGTTGAAAGTCAGACAGATTGGGATCTTGAAGTATGAGCTCTACACTGTGGCGCCATGTATCAAAGTCCACCTCATGACTAGGACAGGGCAGTTTGCCCGAAAAATTTCTGAGGCGGAAAGAGGCGCTCACTGGTGAGACAAGAGCTTCACTTCGCACTATGTGCTCTACTACAACCTTTTGCACATCAGGGTGTGTTATAAAGCTCTGTGGAATGGTAGCTTGTAGATCTGGTTGTGTCTGGTTGACTGACTCAGAATCGCTGATGCGTTCGCTAGCTTTGATTGGTTCTGCAGTTTCACTTTGGATAGGTTGGTCATTTGCTTGTACTTGGGTTGTTGGTTCACTTTGTAAGTCTGGGATAGTTGCTTCTGTGCTGTGTGTGACTGACTGAGCACATTGGGAAAGGTGTTCATGCAGAACAGTTTCAAAAGATTTGCCACTAAGTCTAGCAATGCTTTGCAGTTCATTGAAAAAACTGTTGGTGGCGACGTTGGTAACAGCTGCGATGTACTCAGGTGACAGGGCTCGTATCTGATAAGTGACTTCATTCGGACATTCAAGTGTGTAGGGTAGTAAGGGTTCAAGTGTCGACAGAGCAGCTCCACTCTCATACTCTACAATAGCATTTTTGTGGTAAGAAGACTTAGGGTCATCTATCTTCAGAGTTCTCGCTGTTCGACCATATCTGTTTAAAAAGTCTTTTAAAGCTTCATTAGCGTCTGTGCCTGTAATCCCACTAACAATAACTGAGTTTGGGATTTTAACATTCTCTCTGTCAACTATTTCCATTTTGCTGGACTTGGCCTATTTTTGAGGTCTGGGTCAGGAAAACAAGCTTGAGGAATCAATTACTACTCCTGGCTGGCTCGCCACTTCTGTAACACTTCTGGAGTCGTTACAGTATACTAGGACCAGTTAGGTTCGACTACTAGAGTAGTAATGAGTGTAGCATGTAATAAAGACCACAGACCAGAAAATACGTTTAAATTGCCGGCTTGTTATTTTGTGAAGACAGAGAATAGACAGTTAACACACATCACATAAAACATCCAACATCACACATTTAAGGAAAACAAGATATTTTCTTTCCCCTTTTTGTTCAGTATATTCTGTTAGTTTATCCTATTTATCTCAAAACCTTTTATTTGGCTTTAAAAGGATGTTATTTTCAACCTAGGTTATTGTCTTATTTATTTCAAGTTCTAAGTTCAAGTTTATCCTTTGATCTATTTGCATTAACACTGTGTTATTTTAAATCAAGTTCAGTTCTTTAGGCCCAAGATTTAATTTAATGTTGGTCTAGGTTCACCTTTCAATCTCAACCAGTTCTTATTTTGTTTTAACCCAACAAACTTATTTACATTTCCATTAACACCATTAGAGCATTAAAATGTGAGGTTGACCAAAATAATTTACAAAAACATGTAAAAACTAAAAACAATTCAGCAAAAGGCTGAATAATCCCCTTAAACAAACAAATAAACAAAAGAAAGTTGTCTCTGTGTCCTTTAACTATTAATCCTGGAATTACTCCAAATGATTATCCAGTGCTTTGAAAGTCCGCTGTTCTTTTGCAGAGGTGTATGGATTAATCCTACCAGTTTTTTCAGCGAAAGAGCTCAACGTCCAGCAGGGGGCGTTTTCCCTTTTCCTGCTCGGTACAGTCCAATGGGTCCGTGGGTGGCTCGCCATCTTGTGTCTCGCTCAGCGGATCAAACTCCGATTCTAGCTCGGCATTTCCCGATCCAAACCTTAATGGCCTACCATAACAACAAAATAAAGTGCATAAACATTCGAAAATAACACAAGGGTAGCTCTTAAATAACAGTAAAAGTCCATTTTTCCAGCTTATTTAGCCGTGAATGAGGTGACGCCAAAATGGCGCGCTGAAACACCGTCAAAGGCCTTTGAAGTACAGCCTGTGTGTCGGTTAAGCACGAATCCACCGTGTTTAACATAAAACAACATAAATCTGCTACCTTGGCTCTCCGTTTGCATGAAATGAGCAATATAATACAACAAAACATTTCTTGCATGAAATAAAATACAATTTCTAAACTCACCAAGTCCCGTTCGGTTATGTTCACAACGTCACCGAGGCAAGGACAGGTCGGAAAAACAAAAAATATATTCTCCAGAGTACAAAAATGGCTTTATGTAGATTTCTGGCTCGTTTTTAATCTTTTTTCACTCGTTTAGGCAGCAGCTCCGCAAGGACTGTCTGCATTTCTCCCTCTCTAGCATCAAAAAGAATGAACAACCCGATTGGGTGTGGCTATCACAGGAGTCACGCTGCAGCGTGCCCTTTCACAATAAGAGTCTCAACACATATTTTAGCCATTTTACCTGAATTAACATAAAACACCATGAATTAGCAAGTTTTGTACTCTTTTAACATGTTTTTAAACACAAATGAAATCCTATAACATGAATTATATCATTGCTGATGTTTTTAATGAATTTTCTAACCATTATGATCTATTTATTTATCACCTGTGATATATTTCTTATGACTGTTTTTACTAACAGGCTTTTATTTATTGGCAGTTATGTTAACCAGGGTTACACCGGCATGAAGTTATTTTCCACATGTACACCAAGCTGATATTCACACACATACACACACACACATATGCACACACACAACACAGACACATAGATCTCAAAAAATAAGCAGAGATAACATTGCCGCCCCACATTTCCTGAGAGCTGTAGAAAATATATCATTTTTCTACTTGGCTTTCCTTCCTTTGGCAAATTAATCTCACTCTGGGCATTTACACCATAGTACACATTAAATATAGTCTGCATAGGCCTTGTTTGATCATACTGCCTACCTGCAAAGCGTGTTTGTGGATTTGCAGTGTGCTTATATTAATGTTATTAATTGCAGCTTTTCATTAAATTCTGGCTGCGCTGTAGCAGCAGCTCAGGAAGACTGTATTTGATAGATGTCTCCCCTATTAATTTGCACGCTGGAATTTAGCGTGTGGGTGGCTCTGCCCCCGAGGATCCATGGGTCAAAAGTTGAACTTCATTTTCAGCCAGGAAACCTAATAGCTCTCAAAAACAATCTGTGGACTTTTTGTATATGCCCACATGTTAATTAAACTGGATGCTAGCATCAGTGCACCTCACCTCCTTTAAAACACCTCTTCAAAAGAGTGAATGTAAGTCTTATGGATGATGGCTGCAGAGATGGAGAATCAATGTCAGAGGTGGATCGGTCAGGGTCCAGCTGTAGCTCGGGATGAATCTGGTGGCTGTTATTGCTCAGTGATGTGCTTGTCATTCTTACGTTACAGAGACCTGCAGTACCAAGTGCATGCTTAATATTCATTCTTTCCTTTGTTGTACAGATTTTGTGTGTAGTAGGCATATCTCTATTTCATGGTTACACGCTCTGTGACCACAGCTCAGATATATGAGCTTCATAAATATTTATCATTCTTCTGTGCAAGGGACAAAAGGGGAATATTTACTTATATATTAAATCAGAAAACATAAGAAAAGCAAAAAAAAAAAATCTTTGCTGTAAGCCCTTGGCTATAAATTCCATCATACAAGTGAATAACACAAAGGTGTATAACAATCTGTAGCTCTTTAAGTGCCTTAAATACCAAGAGCATTTTCTTCCTGTCAACAAAAGACAAATAAATACACAAATATTGTAATAACTATTATTTGCATACAAACTTGTATTTTGTTGCTCTGTGTTACAGTGCTCAAAAATAACCTGCCAAAATATATTGAGGAGTCACACTATGTGGACATCACATTTTGGGTTGTGTTAGGAAATAAAATATATAATCTGTAGTTGTCTAGACCAAAATACTAAATTTTTCTCTACAAGGGCCACTGTTCTATCAAAATTTAAAATGAATGTGTCACGACCCGCAGGATCAGCAAGGCGCTGATCGTCATGTTCCTGTCTCTTGCTCTCTCTGTCTTTCTCTCCTGTTTTGCCGGGGCGGAACTCATGGTGGGTTAGGGTTACCTGGACCTCATCAAGACCAGCTCTTACTTAAGAGGGAAGAGATCTGCTGTTCGGCGCTGGATTGTTGTTAAACTCTCATCAGTACCAAGTTCAAGCCTAGGTTTCTCGTGCCTGCGTGCTAGATATTAATGTGTGTATCTTTGTACCTAGATTCCCCGGGCCCATCCCTGTGTTTCCCCGAGCGGTGTGTGGAAGGAGCGACTGGTCACTAGTCCCCCTCACATCTTGTATATAGCACTATCCCTGCACAGGCTGTAAATACACTTGGTGAAGAAATTGTAAATAAACTATCATTGCTAACTCGCAGCTCCGGAGTCCTGCATGTGGATCCTCAAGGGCAACCCGTGACAGAATGTCCTCATATGTGGATCTCATTTTTCTCAGAAACAAAAATCAGGTAAAAAAAACAAACAAACATAAAAATCAGGTAATTCTTTGTTTTTACATTCATCAGGTCCCAAACAGCTCAAATAGCAAAGAGAAATTAAAAATGCATGCCATGAAAGGCATACTCTCCACAGCACCAAATGTGTGTGGGCAGTGCTTTGCTTTCTGTGTTTTTACTGTTGGTCACTTTTCCTTATCTTGGTACAGTTAATCAATATTAATGTGAGTGAAGGATTACACTGCTGTCATCTTTGACACTGATAATTTGATGCAGTATCAATAATGTATTTAGTTCTGCCAACCAATCAAATTAAGCAAGAAACATTCCTCCCCTTTTTTCTGTCTGAAAACCCTTTCCTGAAAAAAAGATGCAGTCACAGAAAGTATCTGATGTCTTTATTTTGTGTTGCTATGGGTTGTCACTGGGAGGTAGCATCTTCTGAGGTTCTGACATTGTACCCATATGAGGTATTTGTTTGTGACCTTGCAATTTCTGCCTTGTAGAGGTCATGTCTGTAAAGGTTCTCAGTCATCCAGGTCATTGTTAAAATAATTAAAATTTCTCCTAGTTTCTGTTTGTATTGACCAACAAAAAGGCTTCTGATACTGGACCTCAAAATCTACAAGAAATAGCACAAATATGTAACTTTGTATTGAATATAGTAAAAGCGAATCTATTCAGGAGTGCAGGAGTGGATGTGAAAGCAAATTAAACCCAAAGTCAAATTCTGCAATTCACAGAGAAACTGAAAAAAAAAAACAAGCTTTACATCTCTGACTTTACAAGCCTCAGTTAGCATCTTAAATGATAAAGTTCACAACAGTACATTAGAAAAAGGATTGCAGTATTGCTGAACTAAGTGTCCTCAATGACTGCTGTAAAGAAGAGTGTGCAAAAATTCCTCCACAATGATGTGAGAGACTGATAATATCCTATAGAAAATGAGTACTTCAGGTTAACCGTGGTGGTGGGGGTTAAGGTGTGTGGGGCGGCAGGCTAACCCAAAGTAAATGAATGTATACAGCATTGAAATATTGACTGCCCCCTCAGCCCTTTCATCATTTTGAACCCCATAGATGGGGGTTCAAAATGTCATTGAACTTAATGCTAAGTTCAACAACTTGAAGGATTTTTAATATATTATTATTATATTATTTTTTTTTATATATTATTATTTTAAATACTATTTTATGTTTTTGTTTTGTTTTATTTTTATTATTTTATTTGTCTTATTAGTATACATATTAATAGAATTTACAGAGCGTTGAGAAAAAATATTAAAGTCTCATCAAAAAGTGTATATTTTGTGACAAAATATGAAGCTCAAAGTAAACTAAAGATGGCCTTTGTCAGTAAAAGCTCTTGTATAAAGAATAGGTGGCTCAGTATAGATAGTGTAGCTGACAAAAGGCAGGATATGTTTGCCTCAGCTGGTTTGACAAAACCTAAATCACCAGTTGGACATAATTGACATCACATGGCTAAAACCAGAAATAAATATTTTTAAACTGAAATATTTTTGAAGAAGATGTGGAGATTAATTTAATGTTAAGTGGCCAATCAAAGTAAATTTCCTTGAAATGTATCAAATGGTTATTCTTAGTAATAAATAATAGTTGAGTAATAATGATCTAACCTGAAATGCCAGTGGTGCAAATTAGTCCCAGTGTAAGAAGGATATCAAGAAGGATCACAACATGTAATATCCCAAAGCTTCTATTATGACTGTAGAGTTTACTGC
Organism: Neolamprologus multifasciatus; assembly: GCF_963576455.1. Taxonomy (NCBI): domain Eukaryota; kingdom Metazoa; phylum Chordata; class Actinopteri; order Cichliformes; family Cichlidae; genus Neolamprologus; species Neolamprologus multifasciatus. Next base: position 26,147,659 of record NC_140459.1, read on the forward strand.
AGAGCTTTGTTCATTTCTATTATTAAATTACAATTCAGCAGCTTTGCATAAAAAAGTATTACCTCAGCAGAACATGTATACTGCCCTTAGAATATATCATCAGGAAAAGAAATGTAGCCCTTGATTTTGAATCCAAAACATAACCTACTTGTGAACACTGCAAATTTCTTGTAGCTTAACAAGATTTATTGTCTTAAATTTAGCCAGATTATCTTGTCCATCTTGTTTTGAACATTACAAACTAGTTTCCAGTCTCATGTGTTAGATGATTAGACTTGTTTTAAGTATATATTCCTTTTTTTTCTTATTTAGTCTGTAAATCTAAAAATGAACCATTTCACCTTTATTTCAAGCAAAAATAGCTTTTAGATAGAGTGTAAAACAAAAAATTATCTTAAAATAAGAAACATTCACCTTTTTCCTTGAAATAAGAAAGTCAATCATTGGAAGGTATATTTAGACCTGAGACGTGTCACAGATGTATTTGTTACCATGTAAAATAAGCCACTTTACTCTAACGGCATAATGTATAGCATCTTCAATCACCAAAAACTCCATATTAGCAACCTCTGATACAGGACCTAGTCCTTTCTCATTTACAAATATTGGATGCTCAGTTCCTGCTTCACTTTGACAACACTCCAGCAGCTGATTGTGGTTTACAAGAGACTTGCACACATTCTTAAAGTTTAATTTGGCTGACCATTGTTTTTTTTAAAAAAACTGCGTTTAGACTCTATTTCATACACGTATGACAAATTACAGGTCCCAGGGCAATAATCTGAGAGGGAAGATGCAGCATGTAATCTTCTATCATTTTTTTTAGTTTGGACACAGTTTGTAAAGACACAACTGGGGCAAAAAGTATTTTAACAATTTCAATTAAATCCAAAATAAATTTGATAAAAGAATGGCAAAATCTTGATCAATATAAGCATTTGTCCAGGGGATTGTTTTAATCTGTTGTCACTTGAAGCTAAAGTAGCATTAAATTTTTTTTTATGAATTATAGAACATTTTTTGAGACATTTTATTAAATTCGATGAATTTATATTCCAAAATCTCTTTTTCCCAAAGTCTGTTTTTGTTTCATAATGGGGTTTTTCATAATGGTGTATTTATTTGAGGTCATTTAACAACTGAATTTCTTATTCAGGCAATCAGGGTGGGACCTGAACGCTCATTGGCTGCTGCTTAAACAGGTGCTTAAAATTAAAGTGTCTCAAAATGTTTCTATTATTACAAAAAAGAATCGTAGTGAAATAAATATTTAATAAAATATTATAAAAATACACAATGTAAAATAAAAATTAAATGACACGTTTTAACACTTTGGTGTTCCATAGTCTAGTTCATATTTAAAAAGTTAAATAATGTATTAGCACTAGATTAGGTTCCTGTATTCCTCGGTACAACCATCCCACATATCACACAAAAGTCTGGACTACTGCTATGAATTGTATTAATATGGCTCAAAAGAGACTTTACTGTTAAGGCAACAAAAACAAAACAAATCCCACACCTCCAACACGCCATCTTGTTTGGGGAAAAGACCTGAAAGAAGTTCTTGGCGGGCAGAGTAGTAGAGGTCAATACCAAGTTTGAAGGGGTGGTTTATACCAAGTCTGCATTTAACTTGTGTAGTAATGTAATTGTAAAGACGACTACAACAGTCATAGTAATTGATGGGTTATTTGTTAAAATTAGTTTTTCAAATGCAGGTTCATTATGCATGTTATGTTCACGTTTTACAAGCTTTACACAGACGAAAATGTGTAACCCTACCTCCCCCCTGGCTGCCCTCAAGTGGCTCTGTCCATTATCTCACTGTTTGAATCGGAGGACACGAGGGAGCAGGTTCGGACTGGATTCTGTTGAGGTAATTAACTTTTGCTTACAAACATTTCGGGTTCTTTTAGCTTTGACTAACTGTAGTAACATCAGTCGTGGTCAAATATTAAGTTTTACCGAGGCAGTATTATCAGTTCACTACCAATGGGTAGTTAGCCAAAACTGCTTGCCAGCTAGCTAGCTTAGTTCATTCAGTATGCTGAATTGTTAGCATGCAGTGATAGTTTAAAATTATTAATGGTGCTAGTTAGGTAAATTTAGCTTCGTGTTCAATATACTTAACATAGCTATATGACAAAAGAACTACAGTTGATATCCGCCTTTGCAAAAGTCCGTTTTGTGTTTCCCACCCACGGAAAATAAAAAGCTGCGGTGTTTTTTTTCCTTCTTAAGCCGCGTGCTCTCTGTCTGCACTGTGCTTGGTGTGTTTGTGTGTGCGACTTGGGAGGACCGATACTGGTTTGAGACAAATCTCGCAATCGGGCTCATAACTTTACAATGCTGTTTTTTGTTATGGAAAAAGACAGGGGTGTTGGACAGATCTATATTTAACTTAAATGAGGATTTACTTAAGTCATCAAGAGTTAACTGTTTTATGACCAAAATTACATTTAACCAACATGAGTTTATTCAAATTTTATTATTTTACTATTTTTTGCAAGTCCAGTTTGGGTAATGAAATTAAAGATAACACAAGGGAATAAAAATAATGCACATTTATGAAAGACATCTTTACCTATAGATTTACTTTAAGCCTCATTTCTGACAGATTATGATTAATCATATAAACTTGTAAGTTGGAGAAGATGTGAACTTGCTTCCAATTATTTATGTTGTAAACTATTAATATCAATCAGGTCACTTTAACCTTGCTGAACCGAGGTAACATTTTTTCTTATGGATGAAGTGGCCTAATCTGAGCTGTGGTCATTTGTTGAATGATTTGACAAGCAGTTGGGCACTATTAGTTTTAGTTTGAAAACTAGTTTGGAATAGCCTTGTCATAAATTTTAAGTGAGCAATTTTATAAGACTTAACCATTGAATTAACACAGGCTCTACTTGGTCTGTCTTTTGCACCTTATCCATGTGTCTGATTGCATAGACTTTGGATCCATGGCAGGTGGTGTCTTGACTCAGTTTTTCTTTTTGACCCAAACATATGTTTTTCTTTCCTCAGGGAAAAGTTCTGACAAAAGCTACACCAGTAAATCATGGAGGGTTTGGATGATTGCAGCCTTTCGGTTCTAAATGGTAGGCCAAGCATATGCATATTTATGCAAATTAATGTCTAAATGAATTTTGTGTTGCACACACTGACAGTGATCGTACATAGAATCAGTTTTATGTTGTCAGATCAATAAAATATTTAAATTACATTTAAATGTATTTGACAAAATGACAATTTGGAATTGTTGTACAACTTTTACATTTCTGAAAGTTACTGACTTTTATATACAGCTGCAGACATAGATGAGGTCTTGCTCCACACCCTCAGTAGGGACGATTTAAGGGACCTGCTTCCAGGGCCTGAAAATTTTATGAGGAGGAAACAGTTGTGGGCTCAAGTTCACAAAGAGGCAAGTTTTGCCGCTTTTGATTTAAAAACACTTAGCACGACACATTTTGTTTAGGACTCCTGTAATATAACTATTTTCGTTTTCTTATTTAGGATGAGACTAAAGAAAAGGCGTCTCATGGACATCTCACCATGTGACCAGGGAGAAGATTATGATGCAGATTCAAGTGGTGGATCAAACATGCTTTTGCCACCAAGGAGCAGTTCTGGTGACAACAGTTGTAAGTGAAAGATTACAATTATGGCAATAATATTGAATATTGAACTGAAATTTGATTTAGTTCTTTCTTTCCTGTTCTGTTCATAGCCCTGTTCAGGACACTACCAACTTTCTTCCCATCACAAGTTGCACCACCCAAGAAGATGGGACATGCCAGTGAAGCACTGATTGATGTCCTTCAGGTCTGTGTTTCTTCATATTTGTTATCAAATAATGCCCATAAAGCCTTCACTTTAACAGTTTATTTGGCATATGGCCTTTTTATCCATGCCAAGTCCTCCAACAATGTAGTTTATATTTGGAAAAGGTGTGCAGAAATCTGAAATGGCACAAACACTGAGATAAAAAAAAATTCAATAAAAATAAAGAAAATCATAAAGAAATTAAAAACAAAATGGAAATAATTACATATTTAACTATCACAGGTGCAGTATCTTTGTCATTTCCTAAAGTGTGTAAAGACATAATCCTAACGGTGATGAGGCAGAATTTATTACATTTTTCAATGGCATGAATATATATATATATATATATATATATATAATTTTATTTTTTTTCTATACAGTATTTGTCAATCTAAAGAAAAATAACATTAATATGGTCTGTAGCGCATCTGATCTATGGTTGTCATCATTCATGTATCACCCGAAGGGTGCACCCCAAAGGGATCAATAAAGTGAAGTCTAAGTCTAATACATACTTGAACTACCCTGATAGCTTTGGAGTTTCTCCGTACATTGTACAATTTTTGTCTTTGTTTTTCTTTTGCCAACAGAAGATCCAGCGTCAGCCCCGTTCTGCTCTTTGAAGGGTCCCGTTGTCTTATTGCAGTTGGAACCACTCTCATCACCACATTTGACCACAGATGACCTTGGAGAAGGTTTGCTGTATCTTATGGCATACTACTACACCCTGCATCTCACCTATCCTAAATGTGTGGCAACGCTTCTGTCTGTCATTTAGACTGAAGTGTTAAAGGACAAAATCCATGAGCAAGACACCACAGGCTCATACAAAAAAGTCATGGCAGGCTGTAGGAATGTTTATTGAAACGTAGAGCTGTTTGAGCAAGATGTAACTTAGGTCTGTGTTGGAAGGTTTGGGCCTGATAGCTTTGAAGTTGCAATTTACACTTGAATTCTTTTTTTTATTCTTATTAATGTAATACAAAGTACTTTTTTCTTTAAACACATCTGTTCTGCAAATTGTGTTTAAAATTGCAAATGCTCTTTTTATTACATTTTATATGTTGAGTAGCTAACTGGTTTAGCACTTCTAAAAGGAACACAAAATAACAATGTTACACTTACAATGTGTCTTTAAATTTTTGTGTACTATGATTCACTGAAATATTTGTTACTGTTTGGAGAGTTTGTTTCCAATAAAGGTCATGTACACAGTATACTTTGCCTGCTTTAATTTGGCTTTATTTTTCTTATTTTGAGAATTCTTATCAAGTGTAATTATCTTACTGCACTGGCAGATTATTTCACTGAATTTAAGAAGATTTAGACTACAATCTATTATTTTTTAACTTATTTTAAGATCTTTAAAATGATTTAATGTACTAGTTTTTAGATTATTTGCCTTGATTTGTTCCTTAGAATAAGTGTTTTATGCCTATTTTCAGATTTAATTTCTTCAACATTTTGCTTAGAACAAGTGGTTAAATCTTATTTTAGGTTTCAATTGCCATGATTGGTTGCTTGGAATAAGTGTGTAAGGCTTATTTTAAGATTTAACTATCTAATTGTTCCTTAGAATAAGTGGTTAAAGCTTATTTTAAGTTTCAATGTTCTGATTTGTTGCCTGGAATAAGTGTAAAATACTTATTTTTAGCCTTATTTAAATCTGGATATTGTTCTTATTTCAAGAAATCTTAATAAGAAAAAAACACTTACCCCACTGGCAGATAATTTCACTTGTTTTAAGCAAAACTTCACCAAAAATAAGTGTATTTATCTAGTATTAAGGAGGTGGGTTTTTGCAGTGAAAAGGTTAGGGGTAAAGAATAGGTTAAAAGAAATCTGCCTTGACAGTGAAAACTTGAACATATCATACCAATATTCAATCATTTTTACTTTATTTTTTTTATCCACACAAAACTACTCTTTGTATTATGTAGCCTTTGTCCACTAATCATGTCTTCTTCCTTTTAATCCAAAAAAAGGCAAACAAACACCAATCAAAACATGCCTTTAACAAGACTATCTTTTATATTATCTTTTGATAAGACATAAATGTTAATACTTTCTCTGTTGCTCAAGGCCTTAACATTAGTGGTTTGCTTTAGTGAAAGATTCTAATTTCCTTGGCTGGAGCAGTATCTCACAAGTGCAGATTGGCTGAACATAACTTCTTAGTGCAACTGACAGCTGATAACAGATAATTAAAGTTGCCATTGTTTTTGTGAAACACTGCCACAGATTTGCTCAGACTTCCAAAACAAATACAGGTACATAAATTTCTTTGACTAACATTTGATGATTACGTTATTTGCTAAAATGCAAAACTAATTCATATGTAGAGATAAGATTTCTCCCTTTGTTTCTCAGTGCAACCGTTAACATGGAAGTGTAGTTGTGAACTGACAAAACTTTGTTATTTTTACTCAGAGCGAGTGACAAAGAGATAAATGGATTTCTTATCAAATATAAACAGGTTAATGTCTGTGCCAAAATTCTGTTATGTATTTAGTAAGTTTTGCCTGCAGACAAACAAAAACAATAACAGTGGTTTAGAATTCACAGGGCTGTTATTGTTAAACTTGAATCTGAAAGCTTGAAGTAATGTACCATTTGTTCTCACATTTGTTCACGTTGAATATTTAATTTGGAAGCACTTTTGGGACAGAGGTTGGATGAAAAAGCATTGCAAAGCTGATATCACAGGTGGCAGTATATTTCACAGTGCACACAGACATCCTAATTTGCATTCAAATCACCACAGCAACTCATGAGAAATGTGTTTGCTTTGCAGCAGGTTTGTAATCCTTCTGTGCACCACAATTCCCCAGCTTCCTTGTCAAAGCCAAGACAGAACAGGGGGGAAAAAGCAGATGCACTGGCTCTCTTCTAAAAGCAGAGTCACCAACCTCTGTTTCCCTCATTTGCCTCTCCTAACTGAGCATACACTAGATAGTATGTGTTCACTTATACACAGTCGTTGTCCTAGATCATTCATATAGTTCTTGTCCCCTTCATGGTTTGGTGTTGGCTTAGGGTTCATTTCTGTTGCTCCTCTTCCCACCAACAAACAACTGAAAAAAATAAGTATCCTCTCCAACTGATAAGTCTGCCTTTGAACCTCTGTCTTTGTCCAACACTTCTTCTTCTTCCTAGCGGTTTATATCCCGCGACGCAGGGTCCGCTATCTTGAATGCCTTCCTCCACTTCTTCCTATCAAGGGCGTCTTCTGGTGTAACATTCACAGCCATTTATTACATCCTTGATTCGGTCCATCCAGCGCTTTTTTTGGTCTTCCTTGTGGCCTGTTTCCATCCAGATCTAATTGCTGGGCTGTCTTTGCGATAGAATTTTTATCGCTACGGACAACATGGCCGTACCATCGGAGCCTTGCTTCTCGCATCTTGTCTGTGATCGGTCATTCCCCATTGTTTCCTGACATCTTCGTTCCTCGCTCGGTCAAGTCGTGTGAGACCCAGAGGCCACCTCAGCATCTTCATCTCCATGGTGTGAAGAGCTTGTTCGTGTTTGGTCGTCGCTGGCCAGCACTCTGACCCGTAGAGTGCCACTGGGCGCACAATCGACTTATAGACTTTCGCCTTAAGATAGATTGGCATTCTCTTGTCACATAAGACTCCACTCACCTGATGCCACTTCCTCCACGCTGTGTTGACACGGAGTCTGGCGTCTGGTAGAGTTTCTCAGTCCGAGGTGACAAGGGACCCAAGGTACTTGAATTGGGCAACTTTAGTCAGTGGCTCGCCGTCGATAGTGATGGTACTGTTGGTCTGGGGGCCGCATTCAAGGTACTCAGTCTTCTTGATGTTCAGGCGCATGCCGTTTTCGAAGAGCCAGTCTTTCCATCCTCGTGTTTGGGTTTGCAGGGCTAGGCAGTTTTCTGTTTCTGATAGGCACACATCATCTGCATCCAGGAGGCTGGTGATTGCAGATCAGCTGTTGCGGTGTCCATACAGTGGGTGAACAGCAGGGGCTAGAGGGCCGAGCCCTGGTGGACGCCAACGGTAATCGGGAAGGCTGGTGATGTTCCCGCTGAACATCGGACCTTGTGACATTATGGTTGAGCAGCTGAGTCCATTTCACATAGGCTTCCGGGGTACCATGAGTTCGTAATGATCACCAAATCAGCTTGTGGGGGACCCTATCGAATGCCTTTTCCAGATCCAGGAAGACCATGTGCACCGTCTTGTTCTTTTCCTGGTGCTTTTCCATCAGCAAACGGGCCGCGCGTATGGCATCGATAGAGCCACAGCCCTTAACAAAGCCGCATTGATTCGGGGTGATTGTGACTGATAGGTTTGTAGAGAGAAAATTTTTTCCCCTTCATCATAAAACATGTGACATGTTGTCATGCACTTCACAAAAGAGGTTTGTTCTTATGTATTCAGAGTTGTGTATCTAGGTACAGGATTCACTCGCACATCAAATCCAGGAAACTCAGTGTTTTAGTGTTTTAGAATCTCCACTCCAACAAACTCCAACACATCCCATTCACTTGTGCTAGAATTCAATCACCTTTCATTAATCTAAGAACGATCAACTAATTTGCATATCAGCTATTAACCCACTAAGATGACAGGACAACAGAAATGCATGTTCAAAATGTTATCACAAAAATAGAATTTCCCTCATACAGTAAATTACTTGTGCTGCGTCAATCAAGCAGGAAGCACCTCCCAATTTACTATATTAACAACTATATTTATTATCTGATCACTGGTTGTTCAAACCAGAATCTTTTTTCCCACAAAAATTAAACTGTTGTCCTGTAACCTAGAGAGTCAATTGTCAGCACTGGATAAATTCAGCATTTGATAACAAGTGTCTGTTAAATTTACCCTATTTTAACACTGATGAGAGATAACAAGCTAATTTTCATTACATGGGTGTTTGTGTTATTAGGCAGGTTTAATGCATGTCTGTGGAGCTGCATATCCAGCAGAGCATGTTCTTAAAGCTGCCTTTCTTTCACATTTCTCTGCTATTATTTGATTATTTTTTTAACTAATGTGCTATGAGTCCACTGGTCTTTGCATCACTTTTCATCACACGAAGTGACTTGGACAAGATGATAAACAGACTCACATGCTCAAGATGCTGTCTAATCTTCATGAGCTCTCTTGTGTTTGTGTTAGTAGGGTTAATGCATGTTCTGCTTGTGTGTGTGATTTTGTATGTTTCCTTTTGCAGTGTTTCAGACTCCTTCACAATTTTCCCACTTAAGCAGTCAGTTTTCTTTTTCCCAGATTTGCTAACCCAAATTTTGATTTCCCACATTAAACAACAGCATTCCTCTGTGTTCTCACCTGCTCCTTTCACTCCATTCTCATCGCCCACTTCAACAGTCCAATAGCCGGCAGTTCTCTTTCAGCTTTGTCCTGTATTCTTCACTGTCTCTTCTTGCCATTCCACTCCAAAACTGGCAAATGTCAAACTCCAACAGTCTCCTCAAAAGTTCTTGTCACAGCACAGTGAATTTGCAGTTTGCTGGAAACACAATGCCATTCATCCAATCAGTCAGGATGATGGGTTTGCTCTTCTTCTCCGATGCTGTTAGTCCTCACTGCTGCTGCTTGTTGGGTCTCTTTGCTCAGGACTCTGCTGCTGTATCTTTATCTGCCATGTTATTTGGAACTGCATTCCTTGTCTTCAGGGAGGAGTGAGAGCTCGCTTGTGAGGTTGAGGGACACATGGTGCTGTAAATAATTCAGCCAGAAACTTGGACTGAACGTTTCCAATGATGTTAAACTCTTTTTTTAAATTCTTTTTTTCCTTTACGATAGCTGGTGATCTGCAGAATCACCGCTCTCACAATTGGAGACAATTACGTTTACACAATGCACACACACACTGCGACGTCAGGCACATTCACACTCACTTTTTTCATCTGCGTAAATAAATCATATGGCTGGTGATATGTGCCATGGTGATGTATAAGTATGATCACAAGTTTATATAGTTATTTTTCAACCCAACAAACATAAACAAAAACATGATGCTGATGCTATGAACACTCTACACACACAGTGGCAAAGACTTGCACTTTCATATTCAATTCGGCATCTCCATCATGTAGTTATCAGCTGTTTCATACAGGGTTCAGCATATTAGGTGTTTTCATAGGTATGCTCTATATCTCAGCAATGGCTCATATTGCTGAGATATAGAGCTACCTCGTCAGGCCAGGACTCTGCAGTCTATTTACACCTACAGGCTAGTGGACACTTTTTCAAGGACGAGGATGTACACATCCTGGACAGGGAAGAACGCTGATTTGAGCATGGAGTCAAGGAGGCCATTTAAATGAAAAGGGAAAGACCATCTCTGAATCGAGGAGGGGGCCTAAGGGTTCATCTTTCGCCATCTTACAATGCTGTGATTGCAGCCATTCCCCAACTCTCTGTGAATGGTACTCATGGCCATTGATCAGTGGGTTTTGGTCAGTGGTTGTTGATCAATGGTCATGAGAATTTGCATAATTATGATTAAGGAACTGACCTCACAGCCCATTGTTCCTTCAGTGGGCTGGTTTCAGTCATTATGCAAATGTACTGTTTATAAGATTGGGGAAACCTGCAGTCAGCTGAGACTGAAGAAGTCACTTGGATGAGTGACGAAACGTTTCTCCCAGAAAACGCTACGTCCAGATGAACAGAATCAAGTTTTGGAGATTTATTTTTCTGGATGATTGAGAATGCATCAAGACGTTTTAACAATTATCCACCTCAATTAAATCTATGGTCTGGAACACAGGCTGTTGTTGATCAGGGCAAGCTAAAGAATAATCTAAACATTTTGTGTCAGCAAGGGGTGGGGGAAAGCCATTCACCAGAGCATATCTTAACTGCTGCTGATGTGGGCTGGCCTTCTCCACACGCTCTTCAAGGCTGCTGTGTTTTCTGAAAACTTCTAACATTTGAATCTAAACATTTTATAGCAACCAATTTACCCTCAAAATCACAGGTTTGTATGAGAATATAAATATCTCGCGCTGCCGGGAGTGAATTCTCGCATGAATGTGTCGTCTCCCTGTGAGGCAGTCTTACTTGCTTGGGAACCCATGATAACAACAACAGCTGGTGTCACAGACCACGTGCCCGACACAGACGTACACAAACAACACAAAATAGGCCTATAGCTTTCCCCAGCCTGCATGAACCCGCACGGCTGTTGAGCTCCTGGACTCGCGTGTACCCGCGCGGTCACCGAGCTGCACCTGCCTGCGTGAAACCGCACGGCGTATGCCCGTGGCAAACCGCGCAGCCGTACTCACGTGAACCCGCGCACCTGCCTGCATGAAACTGCACGGCATAGGCCCGCGTCAAAGCGCGCGGCCGTACTCGCGTGAACCCGTGCAGCTACAGCCGGAGCCGTCGCTCTCTTTTGTTTATCTGCCTGCGATTAACCGCACGGCTCAGGTCCGCGTGAAACCGTGCAACCATGCTCGTGTGAACCCGCGCAGCTACAGCACTCTTCTTTGTACAGTACTTACTTGGTGTTGCTCTTGCATTAATCTCGAATCCCGTCAATCATCATCCAGCGAGGAGAAAAAAACAGACAGCTAATCCACCGGCCCGATGACGAATTTTCACGTCTCGGGACTTTACTCCAGGAACTTCTATAAGTCCTGGCTGACGTCTTTCGGCGTGTCTCTTTTTCCCCTCGGTGAATGTCAATTCTAGGGATCCGGCGTTGAAGGACCAATTAATGATAGGTTTGTAGTTTGAACCTATTGGCTGGAACGTTCAAGACAATTTAATTACACAGCAAAAGCAAGACACAAGTAGGCAAAGTTCTTCGTGTTACTCATGCATGAGGGAGAGAACCACGACAAGCGCCGTTCCGTCGCATGACCCCAGTCACTCTTGTCCGCTCCCCCATAACATCGTTCTTTTATTGAGCTCACATGAATATACATAGGTTCATTAACATAAGACGTCTACATACACACAAAGAGTACCTTGCCTGTGCGTTGTGTAAGTGTGTGTGTGTGTGTGTGTGTGTGTGTGTGTGTGGGGGGGGGGGGTCCAGTGTGTGACCCCATAAATGACTTCCCTAAACCAGCAGTTCGTCTAAACAAAAGGCACTTAGACTAAAACTGACATAGCTACGTTTATCCTACCATAAAACAATAAGAGAAGGTATGCCCTCTCCCATGCTCCCAGGATGTGGGTGTGAATGCCAGAACACTCTGGAATGCACACAAAGTCTTTGCAGACTACTAAAGATCACACATCCTATCACTACACACTCGATTATACACCTCTAAGCTTATATGGTTAAATATTTCCTAATACAAATGACAATAGTAAAATCTAAACCCATCAGTGACCAGTTGACGGATCCGTCATTGCATTGCATGGCAGAGTAGACGAATTGGTTGATAGTTGGTGCACTCTGTGACATCTCCCTTGCCCTTCCAGATGGGCACTGTGATGCTCGATGTCCAAGCTCCGGGGGCTTTGTCTTCAACCGTGATATGGTTGAAGAGTGCCGCAAGGTATGTTGTACCGCGGTCGCCCATCATCTTCCAGATTTAAGCTGGGATGTCGTCCGGTCCTGTGGCTTTTCCGTTTTTCATTTTCTTCAACACGTTTTGGACTTCGGCAGTGGTGATTGGTGTGACAGGCCCTGCGACTGGGCCCGCGGGCGGGATAGGCGGATGTGTAAATTCTTCATTGCTGATTCCAGCGAAGTAATCTGACCAGCGTTGAAGGATGTCTTGGGGGTCTCGCAGAACGTGCCCGTCAGCTCCTTTGATTTGTGATTTGGACAACATGGTTCGTATCAAAGTCCTGCTTCGCGCGGTGGCGGGCTTTGGCAAGTTGATGATTGGCCCCCTCTGGGGTTTGGAGCTGGTCATAACGATCTTGGTAGTGTCGTCTTTTCGCGGAGGCCATTGCCCTCTTTGCTGCCGATTTCAGCGAGCGGTATTGGGTGAGATCTTCATGCGCTCGTGATCGCCACAAAGTCTTATAGGCCAGCTTCTTCGCTTTTATTGCTTTTTGTACCTCCTCATTCCACCACCAGACCTGTTTCTGTCAGTGCACCCCAGGGCAGCTGTGGCAACAATGTAGCTTGCCATCACAGTGTGTGAATGAATGGGTGAATTTCTTGTTGTTTTGCAACATTTTTTTGTTTAACAACATTTTGATCTTTTCAAAAATTCTAGAAGAACATCATCCTGCCATGTATTTACATTTGTTCCTAACCATCGGGAACCCTGGCGTTAACTTTTATTTAGTGGAAAAAAGTTAGTGTTCATCCTCCAGCTCAGACCTTCCCAAAGTGTGGGGCCCGCCTCCTAAGGGGGTAGGGGGCGCAGAGCCATGGCAGGGGGGGAGCAGGATGAAAAGGGGGGGGGAAAAACAGAACGCTTGGACACTGCTAGCACGGGCGCCTACAGGAACGCAAAGCAGGAGATGAAGCATAGCTGAATATGTTTCCAAACCAACTTCATTCTAAGCCAAAGACTAGAAAATATGGTGAAGCATATCTTGCCTTTGGCTTCACCTGCACAAGTGCCAAGGTAGGTTTCCTCAGCAGAATTGCATTTCCCTTCGTTGGGAGCAGCGCTGGGCTGTTTAAATCACGGACAAACAGTATCCCATATTTCGTAATTTTTAGTTCACAAACACTTCTTGTAATGACTAACTACTCCTGACATTTTGGAGATATACATTCTATACTATACTTTATACAGTAAAGTTACAGTGGTATACAAATAATATCAGGCTGATCCTGCCACGATTTGTTCCCCCGGTTCAAATCATGGACAAACAGTATCACACAGCTGTTTATGTTGTTAAACCTATTTTGCACAGAGAGGCATTTTTTGAAAAATGTATTGATAGCAATGTTGAATATTATTACACAGGAAAAAAAACAACCACACGTAAAATAATCACATCGTGACGCCTCTGCCTTTGTAAATGGAGGGACATTAACTGCGTGTGTATATGTAAGCGTGTAAAACCTGAAGATAGTAAGATGCCATTCTGCAATTCATCTCATGTAAACAATAACGTGGCGCACAGCGTGATGTGAAAAAAGGCACATACCTTTGACATTGCGTGACGAACTCTGTATTCCTCGTCCACACGTAAACGCAAAAAAGGAGGAGAGGAAAAAAATCTCAGTTTTCTGTGATTTGAAACGCCGTTTACGTGTGGATGAAACAGCTGTGTTTTCAAAAATACCCATGTAGGTGCGGGCGTAGTGTAAGTTAGTTAGTAGTTTATTTTCTTACTACCTGTAATTTATTGCAGATTACTTGTATTTGCTTAATTGTTTACTAAATGTTTGAGGTGTGAAATAAACCGCAATGGAGCAAAATATGGGTGTGTGTGGTTGGAGGTAGTGATGGGTCGTTCGCGAACGAAATGGCTCTTAGAGCCGGCTCTTTGACGTGAACGACGCGAGCCGGCTCCTTATCGCGAGCCGTCACGTGGGTTTTTTTTTCTTTCTCTCACCCTCTCTCTCTCTCTCGCACTTTTTTCCCGCTTCACAATGCACGCGAGCCTTGTGCTTTATGCTGGGCAGAGGGGGGTGGGGCGGTAGTTACACTCAGTAGCACAGGAGGGAAAGAAAGAGAAAGAGAGCCAGGGACAACAACATCACATTAGAAAGGTATAGTAATCATCCACAACTATTTTCGGTTGCAGATGATAAAGGATTCAGAAAGTTTATTCATGCAGGTCCATATGACAGAGAATATGCATCTTCTTTTGTTTTCATATTTTAATTTATATTTAATTGTGTTGTGGTTTGCAGTGTTTTGTGTTGTTTCACTTTAAATTTGTAAAAGGAAAAAGCTGAAAATTTAAATAGTTAAAATTTGAAATGTGAATAGTTGATTTTTGTATTATATGATTTACTTATTACATTTTATGTGGAGTGAATAAATAAAAGCATATTTACGGTGGCCCCTACAGACAAAGCACATACAAACTTCAAATCACGTACAAACTCAAAAACACGTACAAACTCCGAAGCACGTAAAAACACATACAAACTCCGAAGCACGTACAAACTCCGAAGCACGTACAAACTCCGAAGCACGTACAAACTCAAAAGCATGTAAAAACTCAAAACACGTACAAAAGACAACAGAAGTGCTCCAGGATGCTGGGCGCAGTGTTGAGCTTTTGTTACCTAGTGGCTACACAAGCCAGCAAGTACCAACGACCGGATTTGGTGTGTGGTAGTAACAGGTAAATCTTTTTTTTTTTTAATTATTTGAATATATATGAGTGCCTGTGTATAAATACACAAACAATACACACATGCTTTCATGCTTTCAATTGTGTAATTTAAGTGATCTAGTAGCTCTGTTTTGGAAGTTCAGTTAATGCTAGAAATGTGTTTTGGAGTTTGTACGTGTTTTGTCTCTAGGGGCCACCGCATATATTTATATATAAACATATATAAATAAAACCACTTTTTTTTTACGTTAGTAATTCCTTTTGTGCATAATTTTATATTATTGTTAATAATAAATTAATTAAAGCAACAAAACAACCTGAAGAGCCGGTTCGGAGCCGAAAGAGCCGGATCTTTTTAGTGAGCCGAACCGAAAGAGCCGGATCTCTAAAAAGAGCCGGAAATCCCATCACTAGTTGGAGGATGTATGCGTGCGTGTGTGCACGCGGGGGGGCGCAAACATTTTTCTTGTAAAACAAAGGGGGGCCCAGCAAAAAAAGTTTGGGAACCACTGCTCCAGCTGTTTATATTATGCTAACATAGCTGTGTTGCTAGCGATCACATAGTGCATCATTATATACCAGCTAGCCCAACTTCAGTAACCCTACAAACATCACTGCTGTTTAGTTTTCTGTCTTTGTTTATGTCAGAATTGATAGCAGAGCTGTACGTTATAATTTTTTCAGAGATCCTTCAGTCAGAACATGGTATATTATGTTTAGGTGGAAAGTACTACTTCTAACTCCATTAAATTTCATAAATCCTGTTTCTCATGGATGCCTGGATGTTAAACTTAATTGTTACACCTGGAACACCAGCCACACTGATCATTTTATTAAAGATGAATACATTTAGACAGTTTGTAACTCTCAGTGATTCCACAGTGTTCATTTGATTTTTGGACCTGAAGCAGAGTTTTGGCCCTGAAACAGCTAATGACGACATTGGTTGGACAGGGCTGAACAACTGTGTTTACTGTTTGGGTAGATCACAAGAGCTTGTAATATTTTCAGTCTGATAGAAAAGTGAACTCTCGGCAAGCTAGGTGGCATTTTTTTGTAAGATATAACTTTACCATTGGTTACCATCCTGGTTCCAGTAATCTTGAACATGTTGCTCTCTCCAGCCAGTATGCTCCCAAAGAAGAGAACTGAAACCCAGAAACCATTCTGTTCCCTTCCTGCATTGAAGATTGAGGAGCAACCCTCCTGAGGAGAGCCTGACCCTGGTGGCGGCCCCACCAACTGGGGTGAGTAGAATGGTGACCTTTTTAAAGAGTTTTTTCTGGTGGATTTCTCTTTCAACATGTCAGATAGTATGTAGCAGCTTGTACAGTTTATGCCAAAAACAAAAGCAGTTCAAGATCTCACACTGGCCTGTGTCACCCTGTAACTGTTCCTCTCAGGCTGTAGTCACACATAACTTTAGACTTTGTCACGGAGCTTCCTTCCATGACTGGGGAAAAAAGTTATTCTCACTGTAATTGATTAAAAACTGCAAATTTTGTAGTTCAAGTTTAACCTAGTTTGGGGTTTTCACTCTCAAACCAGTGGTCAGACAGAGGAAATGAACCATGAATTATAAGCCTCTCTTTGTTATATCGTCAAACTTGGCCATTTAGAGTTCTCAGTTGCCTTGGGTATATTTGGACCAAGGCTCACAACACTTTGACTTCCACTGCCACAAGATTGTCTCCCTTTGAGGCTTCTTTAGGCTACGAACTTCCACTGATTCCAGTCCTGCTCCTTTATAAAACATCACCTCAGGTGATGTTGACAAATTTGAAGACAGGCAAAGGCTCGCTCTGCACCATGGACCAGAACCACGTGCACAGTCAAGGCCACCAGACCAAGCCTTATTAAATCCCAGTGATATCACTAGCCACAAGTCCTTGCTGTTTTTTGAACCTTGTGTAAATAAACGTACTGAACTGCACTCAGTAAGTTATTTGGTGTTGAATTCAAAATCCAAATCTTTTGACCTAAATTCAGCTCATAACAGTCCCTGTAAACTAGCCGTGTATTGGTCCCTTACTAGCTTTCCAAGATTGTGTAATGAAGTGGCGACAGTTTCCATTATGAGTCAGTTAACATCCCTGCATTCAGGTTGTGTCTGGAAATTCTCTCTTGATTGTTTGTTTCAACTCTCTGCAGGTTGTTTGTCATTTAAGAGGAGTAATTCATTGAAGTGCAACAAAGAAATAAGGAAAGAATGCAAGGTTACTGAGAATGTAAACCTTGGCAAACTATACTAGAAAAAGGATTAAATAAATCATTTAAAGCTAAATATGCATAATCTTGAGGTTGTGGTCTTAACAGACATGTGAATTCTTTTTTTTTTTTTAAATTGCGTAAAATTGCTGCAATTACACTGTAAAACTTCAGTGTATATATTGTTCATATGCATTATTCATTAGGATAAATACGAGTATGCTAAATTTTGAAAAACACATTTTGTAATTGACTCTCCTTTGTCATTTATACACAGTAAGAAGAAATTAAGCATGTTTGAACAACACATACTATAAATCAGTGTATAAATGTTGATGTGATGCTGTCAAGTACAGTAGCATCCAGTGATGTACCTACATATTTATGCTGTATCTGTAGGGTGTTGTTACCACTATGTCTTAAGTAAGCTAGTAAACTTTAGGGTTGCACTATTTCTGATTTCCGCTATAATAACAATACATAGGCTATATATTGATACAGAGTACTTTCAGAATACTGTCCTGAAAAAATATGATAAAATAAAGAAAATATACCAAGGGTTTAAACTAAGATAACTGCCATTTTAAGAAAATAATTAGCTCATTTTAAATTGATGACAGCAACAGGTCTCAAAAAAGTTGGGACAAGGCCATGCTTATCAATTTATAGCATTTTCTTTTGTCTACTATGTTGTACCTTTTGTTTCATAATCCACCAGATATTTTAACTGGTGAAAAGGCTACCAGTCTCTGCTGTTTTCAGTCTAGAAGGACAGATCACTGCATACTGTTTTCAAGATCACTTCAGGAGATGTCAGAGAATTTTGAGACAAAGAAGAAACTGTCTTCTGTGCTTAAACGGTGCTCAAACCGGTGCTTAAAGAATGGAGAACACAAAATTGGTCGAAAAACCTCTCATGTTCAGCTGTTTTCTTTTGTAAAAAGATAACAATGTTAGCCTTTTCTGCAGCTATGGGGCATATATGGTATTACTGGTGGCTGGAAGCAGTGCTTAAACAATGGAACACAAACTTTGTCCAAAAACCTCTCATGTTTAGCTGTTTTCCACTTTGTCTTTGGTCATTTTAGCCTTTTTGGTCAGGGTGAAGGGAGTATCTGCCATCAAACAAGAAGACAGCCGCATGTAGCTATGATGATGTTTGCTAGTTCACCTTACATGCATTAATGTAATAACGTGGTTAGCCTACTCAACGTAAATTACACACGAACAACATTAAGCTACTCACGTAGAGAAGAACGGCTGCTGCCGCCATCATCATCCGTCATTATTTCTGCTACACTGGCAGGGCTAGGGGCCAGGACTCTCCTCTTCGGGTTTTTGGGGGATGTTGCAAACTCCGGGACGGATAACAGGCACCACACCCGCAGTAGATGTGCTCGGTGTAAGGTCTCGCAGCAAGCTATCAAATACGGCGCATTTCTCGGCTTTTAAAAAAAACGCTATGCGTCGCCAGATGTTTCATCGGATTTGAGGTGTTACCTCCTTTGACAGTATCAGCTTAAAGCACTTGTTGCAGGCTGCTGAGTTTGCATATTTTGCTTTGAAGTACAGCCAGACTTTTGACCGCTTCGCCTTGGGCATTTTTAATCTGTAGCTCTGCTCTAAAAGAACGTACGTACCTGGACCCGCCTACTATCCTCGGAAAGGTAAAATGATTGGCTAGAATCTAAAGTGTATCACAGCTCAGGAAAATAAAGCACCGAAATGTGCGTTGCTTTTCGGTCTGGTTACTACCATTTATGGTAGTAACCAGACCATCATGGCACCGGATACCGGTACCCATCCCTACTCCTGACTCACTTACTCCTAATTTCTCATACAGTCAAAATTGCTGACTCATACCACCAGAAAAAGCTATCATAATTCTAATCCAGGGGATAAAAAAATCACATTCTGACTCCAGCTTGTCGGTCCAGGTGAACCACCTCTCACCTAACTTAGACAGGCTGTCCTCCACACAGTCCGCATTCATAAAGTGCTTTACAAACCTAAACATTAAAACTAACAAGTGTTTCCTCCCATTTAAGTGCAGCTAGCAGAACAACATAGAACAACTTAAAGCTAAAGAAACAGTGTTAAAAGGATAGTGTTACATCTATGTCCATTTTTGAGAACAGGATTCCATAATGTAAATGTTTGCATTTACAATTTTATACATTTTTATACAAATGCATTTACAGTGCATTTATGTTTAGTGTTTCATTTCCTCATTAATACATTCCTGCAGTTTAAGTAAATGATAAATGTTTTCACACACACGTGCTTACACACACACATGTGTGTGTAAGCTTGTGTGTGTGTGTGTGCAATATGTTGTTTCCATGACAATCAAACCATCAACAAAAATAGGCTTGGAGTGGTTCTAAGAGAGAAAGACAGAAAGTCAAACAGACAGAGGGAGCATCTCAGCATTCAGTGCTTGCTGTCACCACCATTAGAGTAAGACCAAACTTGCCTTCCCTGCAGTGCGGCACTGAAGGTTGCAGTCACCGACATGCTCTCGAAAGTTGCTCCCACCCACACCCCCCCCAAAAAACTCCCACAGGCCATATCCTAATACTATGTTGTGCCTTTTATCTCCACCCCCCACCAACTATTTTCCCATTCCCATTCTGTTGACTGCGACCTCCTCCCTCTTCCGCCTGCTTTTTACTGTGAAACAGAGCCCTTCTCAATCATACAGCGCTGTTGGCCTGCTCTTTATTTCACTCGTCTTTTTTTGTTCCCTCTCTTTCTCTCTGGCTGGAAGCTTATCTGAGAGGCTCAGCTGCTGGTCGACTGTCCACAGAGAACCCCGAACCACAACAGCAAGAATAACAAAAATAAATAAATAAAATACAGCAAATATAGCTACTCTTTGGCATGGCTTTATGGTAAATACTGAGACACTTCAACTATTTACCATAAACTGAATTTGAAAGTCCCCACTTTTTCCTCACATTTTTAATCAAATTGAGTCAAGGAGTGAGTTGAATGCTATATTTTGTTTTTTTATGGTGGGGAATAAAAGATTGTATGTTTGTTCAATAAAAACAAACACTTATTTTTTTTTTTTTTAGCCATTGACAATTTGTTGCTATAGCACTTTATAACACTTTCAATTGTATTATAGTTAGAACTGATTCAATTCATAGTTAAACATTTAAACCTAAAAACATATCACATTTGTGACAGGCATGGGTTATGAATGATGTAAAAACCCTCAAAACCTGGATTTTTGACTGGATTCAAGTTTTGACTGGCTGTACATACAAAAAAATATTTGTAAAAGTCTAGATATTATTTCATTCAAAAAAAGTTAAGCTAAGAACACTGAATGGTCTTATGGACCTTGCTTTGTGCATTGGTGTCATGTTTGACCTGTAATCAAAAGAAGGAAGTTGTACCATTCCCTGCCCCATAGGGCTGCTCAATTAATCAAATTTTAATCACGATTACGATCTGGGCTTTCAATGATCATTAAAAATGACTGAGCCGATTATTAGCCCCTCCCTCGTGCTTTACTCTCGCGCTGCTCCGTGTGGCAAATCGAACGCACCTCTCTGCATTTCGAACACGTGTCACAACAAAGAGGACCCGAGGGAAGCTCGGAAAGCTAAGCAGAAGTTATTTGGAGAGGAGAGTGACTGCCGTTGGTTGAAAAGAGAGGTAGAAAAAACTTCAGTGGTGTGGAAACATTATGGGTTCGCGGAGTCAGACGTGGATCAAGTAGACATAGTGTGTAAACTTTGCTACAGTGTCGTAGCTGCACCACAGAGCAACACTGCAAAGTTCATTAAACATAGATGTTTACATTTTTCATTTATTTTTTATATTGCAAACATTTGCACTGTTATCAGTATTTGCACACTATTTTATATTATGTTTTGACAATCTTTAAAGCCATTATTCAATACATTGTTATTGTTAAATAAATATCGTCAAATAATCGAGATCTCAATTTCAGTGAAAATAATCGTGATTATCATTTTTGCCATAATCGAGCAGCCCTACTGCCCCACTCCTTGTACTATTCACTAAAGTCAGGTGATAATAATGGAGTAAAATGAGAGCATGTAAGATTTTGCCTGAAGCTCAGAAAACATCTGTAAAACTGCTTTTGTGATATTTCTTCTATAACTGTGCCAAACGTTTTCTGATGACATTATACCATAGCGGTTAGCACTGTTGCCGCACAGCAATAAGGTCCTGAGTTCAATTCCACCATCAGGCCGGAGAGTTTCAGTGTGGAGTTTGCATGTTCTCCCCGTGTTTGCGTGGGTTCTCTCAGGGTACTCTGGGTCCCAGCTGCCACAGTCCAAAGACTTGCAGTTATTGGGCATAGGTTGATTGGAAACTCTAAAATTGCCCATAGGTATAAATGTGAGTGTGAATGGTTGTCTGTGCTGTGTCTATGTGTTAGACCTGCGACAGACTGGTGACTTGTACAAGGTGTACGCTGCATCTTGCCCTAAGACAGGGTAGGGATAGGCTCTAGCCTCCCCGTGTAGCCTGGTCTCAAATATCTATTTTAGACCCTACAGGTTAAAAGGATATAAATATTGTCATGTAAAGACTTTATTGTAAATATTTCATAAATGTGTTTAAAAAAAAACAAAGAGTTCAAAAGCATTAAAAACGTGTTTAAAATCACAATAAATGGAAGTCAATCATAATTTAAGTGTTCATGGAGTTAAAAGTTACAAGTAAACCAAAGGTTTGTTATCTAATGTGAAATAAGGGGAAAAAAAACTTTGTATTTGCTGCAAGTTGTTTTACAAGTTCATTTTGGGTTGTCAACCTTGTATTTTCTTTTATCCCATTGGTTGATGTAAACCTATTGTCCAATCACACGTAAGGAAGGCGGGATTTAAGCGAGGCGAAAGAATTCTCTGGGTCCTTCTGCTGTGGATAGGATTTCTGTGGGTTCGTCCCAGTGTACTCAGCAACCCGGGTATGCCGCTAATTCCAACCACGTTGCCGAGTGGAGGCCGCATGGTCACAAACAAAGCCTGCCCCTAGCTTGCCCTCGCACTTAGCCCAGAGGATTTGTGAGTAGACCTGAGCAGGTGCATTTTATTTTCTGCTTATTTAACAAGTGAAGCGCCCATTTGTGTGTTTTCAAAGGACAGAAAAAAAAAATATTACAAAAACTTTAAGTTAAAGCTATGGAATGATTGATAAATGTAAATCTAAATAGACTTGAGTGTCTCAGACAATGCAATTCAAGCTGATGAGACAGGTATATTGATTTAATTTTATTGCATACATGTTCTTTTATACCTTGAAGAGTCTGACCCAGTTTATAACTTTGTGTAAAAGGCTGAGGATAAACTCATAGTAGTCCATTTATTGATGTAGATGCAGACTAAAAAAAATTATAAATAAAAACACCAGCCTACTGCCTCTGTATTTTTTGACCCTGTAATTTCCTTCTCTGCGTCTCCTTCTCTGTTAGTCAATGTTATTGATGGTCCATTCGATGCCACAAAGGCACCGGGGAGGCTTTTTCATTACCATGCATTCAATATGTCATCAGGACAAAGACTTTTCTGAGAGATGATCCAGCCAGCACACCCACAGCTGTTTGGTATCTCTGAGGTGGTAGGTAGATCACCCTGCTTGTGTCATTCATTTTAGTATATTTCACAGATATCATTATGAAAAATATGCAAAGTTTGCAGCAAATTGCAATTTAAGAATCATCTTTGGCATTTTTATTAGATTCAGCTAAAGGAATGCTTTTGTGACAGGTTTCTTGTAAGGAAATGCTTAAAATTTAACATTGGCTGTTTGATAAGGTGTTTCTTATTTGTAGATACAGTACTTGTACTGTGATTATGTTTTTATGACTCTTCCTTAATGTTCTATGTCCTCTATCTGTGACACCAAATATACCCATAGCTTTATCGGGTTGAAGCTCAAAATTCAATGCTTGGGACAATGTTTTGCAAATTGTTGACCAGTAGGCTTTTTAAGTTGGACATGACCAAAACATATGTGTTAAATCTGCAGAGGGATTTCTACATCTCTCACAGCTTGCGCATCTATGTTTGGAAATATTTTAGCCAGCCACGCATGGGTGTACAGAAGTGAAGGTAAGTGACGGAAGTGATGGACAAGGTAAGCGACTCATGTTGTAACTGACGTCAGACGCCGGAGATTTTGGCGGAAAATTAAAGCGAATGGTAGTTTACATTTGAACAAATTCCTTTAAGCTTCAGTATTACCAAATACACTTATCAATTGTCTTATAACTAACAACATTTGTCTAAATCATCTCCAACACCCTGGAGAACAACGGGGAGAGTTTAGAGGCTCTCCAAGATTACATTGATCAGTGCTTCCAGGATCTCGTGATGAAGAAGGCCTAGAGTGCAGCTTCCCCGGCCAAACCTGACACGCCGTCGTCGAAAAGACTTCGCCCGGCAGATTCCCCCGGCACAACATCGCCAGCCGGCAAAGATATTGTCAACATACTGGAGTCAATCGACCAACGATTGTCCAGTTTCGATGCAAGGCTGTCCTTGGTGGAGATTCTTCACTGGGAATTTAAATCCTTGCGAGAATCCCTGGAGTTCAGCCAGCAGTAGGTGGAAACGCTCGCTGCTGAAAATGCCACGCTAAGGGAGTCGGTGAAATGTCTCACAGACAATGTTACCCAGCTAAATAGAGAAAATAAAAAAATACAAGAAACAGTTATTGATCTACAAGCTCGTGGCATGCGTGATAATCTCGTATTTTCTGGTATTCCAGAAGCCGCTGGAGAAGATGCGGAGACTACGGTAAAAAGCTTAATCAAAACCCACCTGAAGCTGCCGGAGGACACGGTGAAGAACATCGCCTTTGATAGGGTGCATCGCATCGGCCCCATGCGGGCTGTCCTATTGTGGCCAAATTCGGCCACTTCAAAAAAAAGGAACAGGTGAAAACCCGCGGCAGGGAATTAAAAGGAACGGACTTCAGCGTGAACGACCAGTTCCCAAAAGAGATCCTGGAACGACGCAGGGTCCTCTTCCTAATCCGATGCGGCTTCATCCAGAAGGGCTCCCGCGCTGTCATTGCTGTGAACCGGCTGTATATGGACGGACAGCTTCACCGCGACCCCGACATCACTCTGTGGCTGTATTAACTTCAGACCAGATAAGAATCCGCTACACCCTTTTCATAGCCACTCACACTAACTTGCATTAAAATCTGTTTAACTTACCAGTATCATATTGCATCTTAAGGGTAATATCATAGCAAAATTTACACCGTCACTCTCCGTCAGTGGTTTAATTGGAATGTTTCCGGTTTTTTTCTTCTCGTTTTTATGCCGCTCACCCTTGTCCTTGGTTTCTTTCTTTTTTAATTCTCTTTCACTGCTTCGATCACCTGCTTCCACACTCATCCACAAACAACATCCTTTATTTTGACACATACGCACAGCATGATCATGCACAATCATGCGCTCAACGGCAGCACATTTGCATCAGTCAGACAGCGCACACAGACCTATAGGATACACACACTTAAGCCAAGTGTACTCATATTAGTAAATATGCACACACATAGTCAAACTCAGGGAGCATCTCGCCACACATTTTTTCTCTCTCTCCCTCTCTTCATTTACGAACAAGTGATGTATTCTCTCCACCTGTCTAAGCGACACACACAGCGTACACCCCTAGTTATACACAGACATTTATGGGCGCACTAAGGTTTGTTACATGGAATATAAATGGAGCTAGCTCCAGAGAAAAGAGGTTAAAAATATTTAACCAACTCAAAAAAACTATAGGCAGATGTTGTCCTTTTACAAGAGACCCACAGACCTCTTAGAGGTTCGAATGAACTTAAAACACCTGAGTTTCCTAATGTATTCTCAGCTTGTTATAATTCTAGACAAAGGGGAGTAGCAATTTTAATACATAAAAATATTAATTTCACAGTACTCGATACAGTTATAGATCCAGAGGGCAGATTTTTAATCATTAAACTATCTATACGTGATAAAAAGCTATCACGTATAGTGATACGTAAGTGTCACTATACGTGAGTGTAGTGACACTTACGTATACGTAAGTGTATATGGTCCAAATGTTGATGATCCCTCATTCTTTCACGGTTTTTTCAGTACACTCTCTGAACACTAAGATGGCACAGTTGTTCTTGGAGGCGACCTCAACCTTGGACTAAATGAAGAAATAGATAGGCTCAATACAGCAGGAACTCAGTGCAATTGGCAGTCCACAAATATAATCAAACAGTATATGAGCGACTTAGGTCTTTGCGATGCATGGCGCTCCCTTCACCCCACCAGTAAGGAATATACTTTTTTCTCACGTTCATCACACCTACTCTTGTCTGGATTATTTTTTGGTCAGCAGCTCACTGCTGAGTGGCATTTCAGACACTGAGATTCACCCTATAGCTGTCAGCGATCATGCTCCTGTATCTTTAACACTAATGCACAAGAATAATACTACGCCAAGTAAAAACTGGAGATTTAATACATCACTGCTTAAAGATGAAGACTTTATTAAATATTTTAAAAAAGAGTGGACTTCATATTTAGACTATAATGACACTCCCGGAACTTCAGCATCTGTTCTATGGGAAGCAGGGAAAGCTGTGATGAGAGGTAAAATAATTTCTTTCTCATCACATAAAAAGAAAGAAGAAAACAAAAATATTCAGGAATTAGAAAAAAACCATTAAATCACTGGAAGAAGCCTACGCGTCCCACCAAGATCAGGAAACATTGAACAAAATACGCAAAACAAAACTAGAATTAAATGAGATAATTGATAAAAAAAAACAAAATTCTTAGTACAAAGACTACGCTTGCAAAATTATGAACATGGTAATAAATCCGGTCAATTTCTAGCAAACCAGCTAAAAATAAATAAATAAAAAACAACTATATGTGCTGTTCAAGATTCATCTGGGAACACAGTATATGACCCGAAACAAATAAACAACATTTTCAGGGATTTCTATAAAAGATTGTATTCACCACAAATAAACCCATCTAAAAAGAAAATT
The DNA here is from genome assembly GCF_963576455.1 of Neolamprologus multifasciatus. NCBI lineage: Eukaryota > Metazoa > Chordata > Actinopteri > Cichliformes > Cichlidae > Neolamprologus > Neolamprologus multifasciatus. The sequence continues at coordinate 26,173,953 of NC_140459.1, forward strand.
GATCAGTTTTTAGACAACATAACTCTCCCAAAATTATTAGACTCTCAAGCAATGGCACTGGATTCGCCACTGACATCAGGTGAACTCCAGGAAGCCCTGATTAGTATGCCCAATAATAAGGCTCCAGGTCCAGACGGCTTTCCTGCAGAATTCTACAAAGAATTCTGTACGATTCCAGCACCAGTTTTTTACAGAACATTGTTGGAAATCAAAGAAAAGGGCAGACTTCCATCAAATATGAATTCTGCAAACATTAATCACCAGCTAAAACCAGGCAAAGACCCTGTATATCCCTCAAGCTATCATCCAATATCCCTTATAAATGTAGACCTTAAAATAATCTGCAAAGCTCTCTCAAAGAGACTAGAGAAAATAACCCCCCTCTTAATTCATCTTGACCAAACTGATTTCATAAAAGGTAGGCACTCATCAACAAATACACGTAGATTACTTAATTTGATTGACTACTCATACAGTAAAAACCTTGAAACTACAATATTTTCTTTAGATGCAGAAAAAGCATTTGACAGAGTTAACTGGAAATTTCTATTTGCAACTTTACACGAATTTGGTTTTGGATCCTCTTTCATTAACTGGTTAAAAACATTATATAATTCCCCAACAGCTTGTGTCAAAACAAATGTCCAAACATCCTCCAGCTTCTGTCTCCTGAGGGGCACCAGGCAGGGATGCCCACTCTTCCCTTTACTGTTTGCAATTTTTATTGAATCACTAGCAGCAGCAATTAGACAGAATTCAGTAATTAAGGGCATAAAATGCAAGAACGTGGAACATAAAATCAGCCTTTATGCGGATGATGTGTTACTTTTTCTCCAAAACTCACAAACCAATATCTCTGGGGTGATTGAATTGATAAAGTCTTTTGCAAGAATATCAGACTACTCAACTAACTGGTCAAAATCTACAGTCCTTCTGATTAATTGCTCATTCCATAATTTTTCTTCTACACCACTGCAATCGGGAAATATAAAATATTGAGGTATTAATGTTTCTCCCAAGCTTGCAGATCTAACTAAATTAAACCATATCCCACTTTTAAAGAAGGTAGAAGGCGATCTGGCTAGATGGAAATGTTTACCCATATCACTCATGGGAAGGGTTGCCGCTATAAAAATGATGGTCTTACCAAAAATTAATTATTTATTCTAAATGATCCCAACTAAACCACCACAAGATTGGTTCAGATCTCTAGATTCATACATGTCCAAATTCCTTTGGAAAGATAAACCCCCACGTATAAGCTTAAAAACACTACAAAATACCAAGGATAAAGGAGGATTAGAACTACCTAACTTTCAGCACTACTTCTTAGCCAGGCTTCAGTTTATCCCAGGATGGCTAAAACATACCTTCTTAGATGAACCTTGGCTAGATGTAGAACAAGCACTTTGCAATAATCTAGAGATTTCAGATCTACCATTTATCAGCTTAAACATCCAACGACATGAATGCTTCAAAAGCGTCATCATCAGCTCTTCTCCGACAGCATGGTGGGAGTTTCTAAAATTGACGGAGTCTTCATTAATCCCATGCAAACGTACACCTATCTGGAACAACCCTGACATATTACAAAACAATAATATGATAAACTTTTAAGATTGGAGTGGTAAAGGAATCAAATATTTAGAACATATATTAGAAGGAACAGAATTTATTTCATTTGACAGACTAGTTACACAATATAATATAAAAATATATAAAATAATATAAAAATATAAAAATCAACAAGAATAGACTTTTAGAATATCAACAAATTAAATCCATAGTAAAAAAGAAATTTAAACCGGGTCAAGTTGAACTACAAACACCACCAAGTGTGGTTCAATTTCTTACTCTTAAAACCCCCAAATTACTTTCCAAAATATACAGAATGCTTTCTAAAACAGATGAATCAATATCACTTCCTATTGCAAAATGGGAAGCGGATTTATCAGTTAACTTAGACCAAAACTTCTGGTCTCAGATTTGCTTAAAAACCTTTCATCTAATTAGAAATCCCAGTCTTCAATTAATTCAATACAAAATACTACATAGAGTGCACCATAGAGGTCATTGGATGTTCAAGATGGGCTTTACGTCTACCAACAACTGCTCACACTGCCAAACCAATTCACTGGACAATTATATCCATGCTCTTTGGTTCTGTCCACTAGTTCAGAAGTTTTGGCGCGAGATATGTGAAGACTTATGAAAGTGTCTGAAATGTAACATTCCAACTTCCCCTTTAGTGTGTTTGTTGGGCAGCTTAGATAATGTCACTACAGAAAAGAATATAGCCCATATGGTTTTCACTGCCCTATGCATAGCCAAGAAAACAGTCCTCATGAAGTGGTAAAATAAAAATAATCTTAATTCTAACCAATAAAGAAATTATCTACTAGATTACATTAGTCTTGATACAGCCTCTGCCACCACATCAGATCAATTGCTCTGGGTTCCTTTGATCAGCTCCATCACCTAGTGGGGGTGGGGGGTCATAGTTTAGTCCCACCTTCGCTGTTGTGATTGGTGTGGGGGTAGGGACAGGCTTAGGGCGTCGGGGGGTTCCCCAGGAGCATCTTTCTTGGAGGGCTCAACCCGGGGTAGCAGTCATGGCCTATTAAGGGCTCTGTTGGCTCTTAGGTGACGAGTTCCTCGTGGCTGCGTGCAGCGGGGCTAGGGGAAGGTCTGATGGACGTGGGTTACTGACCTGGTAGCCTGGCTGCCCCTGGGTGGGTCCGGGACGGGCGTGAGGTTCTGGGGGCGCTCCGTCTCTGGGCTTGGGCCCTAGCTGGGCCTCGGGGGCTTGGGTCCTGGTTGGTGTGTTGCCGGGGTTATGGGTGGGTGGGTGTATGGGGGCCCAGTCCTGGCGCAGGGTGCCGCCGGTGCATCAAGCCACCTGGGGGGCTCTTCACCTGGTGGGGGAGGTTGTTACATCTTGCAGGAGCTCTCCTCTCTTCAGGAACTCACTCTGCAGGAGGGGGAGATACAGGAGAGGTGGAGGAAGATCTCAGCCTGGGCGTCTATTGTCTTGTGTAGTCTGGAAGATGAGTGGAATACGGGGTGGGTGCAGTTTTCTCTGAAGGAAGAAAACTGCACCCACGTGTCATATTAGTCATATTAGTCATGTTAGAACAGGAAGGGGCTATCCCCAAATTGTTCCCACAAAGTTCAAAATGTCTTGGTATGCTGAAGTATTAAGAGTTTCTTTCAGAACTTTGGGTTTGAAAATCTTCTTCATTTAACCCCTATACACAATAATCACCTTTTCCTTCCCACAATTCATAGCATGGCGGTGGGTGTGGATAATTTTGCCGCAAAATACGGCAGAAGGGAGCGGCCGAAGAGTGAACTGTCAAAAGTAAGTACTGAATATGATGTCACCTATTTATGTGCGAATGTTTAATAATGAAGAACATTAAAACATTACTGTTGACCACATGTCGGCAAAGTTGTGTCACATTAGTGATGTTTGTACGTTCAGCGTTAACTTGGTTTTAAAGCCTCTACTTCTAAATATATATATAGTTAACTTTAATCTTACAGAGAATGTGATGATTTTATGGATAATTAAAGTCAGCCATATATCCACAAACACAACAAGCTGAAAGTCAGTGATGCTGCTCGGTTTGCAGTCCTGAATATGATGGCACAAGCAGGATTCACTGCACTGTTAATGTTAGCTATGTTATATTGCTGCCTCTGTTCGGTGGTGTCGAGCCAAACGGACTTTAACGCGTGTTTGAACGAGCTGACGGTTCACTCGTTAAGCTGAAAGAAAGATGCTTTAATCACAGCAGTCACACATGTGTCCACTGTACCATCTGGGAACTCTTCTTGTTTAGCACTCGTAATAACACAAACACTAAATCCTCCTTCTCTTGTGCTGTTTTGTAGCAGTGTATACACCTGAGACTGTCACCTGTCTGTCCTGCACTCTCTCTCTGTTTCTTTCTCTCTGATTGTGGAATAAAAGTATGAACATGTATTTATAAGTTACACTTGTGTTTGAATCCCGCAGCTTATCACACATTTGATTTCCATGTGTGACAACTGCAAGTGTCCAGAGTGAGGACAGACTGAGGGACCCACTGCTGCACATCACCTGTGAGGCTTTGCACCCCTGATGATCCACCAGGACAAACTCAGAAGTGTGTGAGGAAGAGGAGGAGGAAGAGCCAGCAGCAGCTGACAGATAGATAGAATAGACAGACTGTTCCCTGTTTGTGAGGGACTGCTAGAAAAGTTTAAAATAACTAACTGTCTGTCCTGAATCAGTCTTATTAGGTAATGTTCAAATAATTTTATCATCCCAGTGTTTTCAGTGTGGGAGAAAGTACTCAGGGCCTTCAAGTTACACACTATGAAAGGCAGCAACAAGTTTAATGTTCAGAAACCTAAAGTATGTATCAGCAGCAGAATGGAGCTAAAAATAAATGTTTGTTTCAGTTCTATGAAGCTTTGAGTATTTTGGATTAGTAGCAGTGCTGTGTTTGTTGCATCATATTGCTGTAATTGTTTATATGCTTTATATATTCTGAGGTAAGTTGATCTATAGTGTTACATCATGTTCTATAAGGATGTTATGTGTTTGTGTATTTTCTGCCCAGTTTGACCCATTTAGCAGAAGTCAGCCTGTTTGTCTCTTATGCATAATACATCTACATATACACTTGTCTTTGAGTGAAGATTTAAGGTGATAGGAAATATAAATAACTGCAACTTGAATCTTTGATCCAGAGTTCAAGCTCACTGCTGTAATATATATATATATATATATATATATATATACACATCTGACGATATATACATCTGACAATACTAACTAATCTTAAAATGACTGTTCAGTGCAGAAATGAAGCCCAACAATCATGTTTTACAGTCCTGTGGTCTCAGTCTCAGATACTCAACTAATCAAAGTGATGTCATGACAAAAATGAATGACCAACAAAACATTTTTTCTCCTTCATTTCTGTCAATCAATGCTGTATGTAACGTGTCTCACGGTTAGTATCATGGTTGCTAGGCAACCTGAACAGCGCAACGAAGGCTAGACCGTCCAATTTCACAAGCCTCTCACTTCCGCACTTCTCGTACTTATAGTACGCGTAGTGCGCGTACTTCAAGCGTGCAAACCCTGAATTGGGACACAGCCTGTGTCCACTGTGAGCGACCATCTTTGAACAGAGGCGGTGGTTTACGACACCTACTGTCTGCCATCTATAATCCAGTTTTGAGTTTCCTCCCCAGACGCCTTAACGCCCACTCACATCCTGGGCCATCTGACCTCAGCAATTCGCATGATAAGGTGGGGCCAGGTTTCACATTGAGCTCACCTGAAACTCTAGCTGATTGGGACCCACACCCAGTTTCACACCTTGGCTCAGGTGATTAGAGGATCATCAGGGGGTCCTTTTGTCCCTCTGTGGGGGGATACTCCCACTAGGTTTAAATCTGAGACTCCCCACCATTTGACCTTAGAACTGAAGAAGCTTCTCGGATGAGAGGTGAAACGTCTTCAAGCAACTTAAAGTAGTCCAGACGCTTTTCTTTGCAAGCTCCTTTGACTATGATGACCTGGATGACTGAGAACCTTCACAGACATGTATAGCATATGGATCACCTAAACAAGCTTATACCTGTGCTCCGTAAGGATAATGTGCTATTTTAAATGTGTGTGAGAGGATATACTCTTCTGATGCACGTCTGCCACGACTGGTTGGAGAGAGAGAAGGAAGACAAGATAAACGACATGCTGTGGAAGAGAGCCAGACATTAATAACAAGTATGATTCAATGAAGAGAGGTCTATTAACACATAGTGATAAAGGTGACTGAAGAGGAAGTACTCAATACATCATGGGAATCTCCCTAGCAGTCTACACCTATTGCAGTATAACTAAGGGACATTTCAGGGTCACCTGATCCAGCCCTAACTATATGCTTTATCAAAAAGTTGCATGTTAAACCTTATCATAAAAGTAGAGATAGTGAAGTTGTTCTTGTAAAAACAAGAACTACAAGAGATCACTTTATGAAATCCATTTCAGATGCTGACCTTCTTGGCATTCAGTAGGCAGCTCCAATTGAAGAAAAATGAAAATAATTAAGAACCAAAGCTTCCTTTTGCTGTTGGTAGAATGGACTATAATTGAATGAAAAAAATTACGTGCAGCAGAAGGTGCAGTTGTTTATGGTACATCCAATTTGATTAAAATAAAGGTCATTCGGGGATAATAGAGTCCTCCTTGCTATCGAATAGTCTCAACTTTAACTTCAAAATCTTCCCCTTTAATAAAAGTTTCTTGGCAGCTAATCTAGAAAAACAACCCAAACTGCTAGATAGAAAGAACCAAATAACGTATAAGGCATGCGTTTGTTGTATTTCCTAAGACATGGACCACTAGATGAAAAGCATGAGGTATTGACTGTTGTGCCTGTAGCTGGATACAAAAGGCTTTTTGGAAGCTTACTGATTTCTTTTGAAGAATTCTCAAACACAAACACATTTGTGTTTGTGCTACATTTTATTGTCTGTATAGTGCAAGATGAACAACAAACAGCTACAGCCTGATATCATTTAATCCTTAGGATCACCAGATGATGTGCTGGTAAATGAGACTAATTCCGAGGCAAGCATTGAGAGGAAAGAGATGAGATACAAGGCCTAATACCAATCTAAAGGAGTGTTACAAGCAGATGTTGCAGCAAAGTTGGACTAGAATAAAAGTAAACTAAACGGACATGTGCGGTGAGAGAAACACACTCTTGTGGTAATGAATAAAGCCCAAGCAATAAGTTTTAAATAGGAAGACTTAGTGCAGTCATGGGAATCATTTTGTCTCGCTATTTACTTTTATGCTTTCAGAAGTGCCTCATCTAAGCTCCGCTCACATCCATCTCTTCCAATTAGTCTTAGTCCTGCTGAAATATGGCGTTCTGCAATCTTCTCTCAGTTATCGTGGTTGATGTTGGGATTTAGTTGAAGCAGGGAGATTTTAATGTGCTAGTTTGTCATCAAATTAGCAGGCTAAAATGCAGCCATCCATGTTAATTACTAGTCACTGCATGACTGGACTCTGGCAGCTGGTGTCCACTACTTGAAAGAGAAAGCTTATATGATAGCTTTGTGAATGTTTCAAGCTCTAGTTCTCTGGCATTTTTCATCTTACATGAGCAGTTCAGATCATCATTTCCCAAAAGGAAAAAAAGAATATTATCCTGAATACTGTGGTATACCATCAAATTCATCAATAATGGTGGTATGCGTCCCCTGTCACTAACCTATTTGTAATAAAAAATCTCAACTTTAAAAATAGTTCTCAAATACACAGTTTTTCTTTAATTTTCATTTTGTTAAGAATATAATCAGCTGCAACTACTTCGTAAACAAAAAGATACAAGAAAAAAGATTTGACTGAGACTCTTTTTCAGTGGGGTAATACATATTTAATCCAGAAATGCATATTTAGAATAGCAGGAGAGTCTATATGGAATTGAATAAAAACTGTTCATGTTTATGGAAATGCAGGGATAGATTAAGATTTATAGTATCCTAATAGCATACACAGAAAAGTAACCAGATTTTTGAAGTCTGAGCTTGGACTAAATATTTTTGGATCTTGAACAACAAAAAACAACAGCAAAACAGTGTCAGTGCACATAAATCACAAATTGTATGGAATATATATAATTGTATGTTTTACAATAATATACTCTGTCTGTCTACAGAAAACTGCATTTTGGGGAAACTGTTCATGGAGTATTAAAAGTAAAAGCACTTAGACTCAGTAGTTGTATATTACTGCTGCAAATGTTTTACTTGAGCTCATCTTAAATACTTGAAATTCTGTTTAATCTACAGTAATGCATCATTGTATAAAACTATGTTTGTAGTCACTGTCCTATGAAGACAGCATAGCCACAAAAAACAGCATCCTATAAAATATTTTGATAAGTACCACATGGCATTGTTAACTATCTACAATAATTATACATTTTAATAGTGTCACTGACACTATTAAAACACTGACAAGGGACCAAATAATACTATACTTATTTATTTAATACTGTGTGTGTGTGTATATATCTCTCTCTATATATCTATATATATAGAGAGAGATATACACACACACACACATATATAGATATATACGCATATATATATATATATATATATATATATATATATACGTATATATCTATATATACGTATATATATATATATTCATCTGGGAAGATGTCTTTAAAGAAAAAAACAATAAGGAACAAGAATCATATGAGTCATCTGTGCTCTGGAGCATTTCAGAGAAGATAAGCCTCAGAGAGGGAGGTTATTAACACAGACATTAGACTGTTGCCCCAGATGAAGGAAATAAGAAGTCATTCAACTGCTTCAAAGGAAAAGATGCCAAATTTAAAAATATGTGAGATGGTTATGCGAAGACTCCAGTCAGGTGGAAATGTGCAGTTCTGTCTCAAAGATAGAAAGAGAGTCACAGGAGTATAGTCTGCGCTGTGTCACAACCTGCAGCTGCTCCTGACACCAGATGCTCACTGTATGATGTCATAATAAATATTAAACTTGTTTTTAGTGTAATGTTTTATATCTTCAATATAATATTGCATCAGTGTTCATAGTAATTACTAGACATGGCACGATACCACTTTTTTATGTCCGATACCGATACCATAAATTTGGATATCTGCCGATACTGATATGAATCCGATATAGTGTTTTTAATCAATAAAACTGTTTTTTTTATATCTTGCTGTTTTTGTATAAGTTCATACTCAAGTTAAAAAACAAAGCAAAACACTAAAGCTATTCTGTTATACCTGTATGCAAAAAATACACAGCACCCAAATATTTCATAGTTCAGCAATACTGATCAATCTAATACACTTAAACCTACTCCATCCTCCCTATTCTGGTATTTTAAATATTAAGCAACCTAAATAATAGGGTTCTAAAACTCCCAGCAAAAAAAAAAAAGAAATGAAAAATAGATAGGGAACCACCCTCCACCTCATGAGCTTAATCAACATAATCAACTATAATTTGATGCAGTGTAAAAAAAAAAAATACACAGAAATCAATTATTTTTCAAGAATAATTAAATAAATTCAACATCTTTCTTCAACAGAATTGCAGACTGCACAGATGGTAAAAGGAAAGGAAAGGAAAAAGTACTACAGTTACTATATACAGTAATCAACTTCTATACATTTTACATCAGATTAAAACTTAGGGTGAAAGATTTGGATAATTATTTATTAAAAGCTAAACATTTTAAATGAGAATAAGAAAGAAAAGTATGTCTTTGAGCCGTCCTTTTCCCTGTTAATGCCCTATCGGCCCCCCTGGCTAAACTTTGCTAGATCTGCCCCTGCACAGTTACCAGCCGTCAGCTATGTAGAAAAGGATCCTGGTGTAGAAAGAAATATTAAATAAATTCTAACAACAGCTTGTCAAGCTTAAACGTGCTGCTGTTGTTCAGCCGCTGGTTTCCTCTTTCTGGCGCAAGTGGGCAATAAATAAACAACAGAGACGGCCTCACGACAGAAAAGCCGATCAGCTGATCATTAATCAGTTTCATGATTGAAGTAGCAGCAGGAGAGGGAGGGGGAGAGAAGAGGCAGTCGCTCCATATATGTTCCAACGCGGGAATGCTTTACAAACATTCAGAGATGAACTTACACACTTGCTTTACTTCTCTCTTGGATAACTTCCTCGGAGATGAAATGCCGGATTGCTAGCGAGGCTACAAATACACACAACCGCTCTATCACGTGACGCATACTGCTCCGACGTGCTACAGTTATGAGCCGAGTTACGCCATGTTGCAATTTTTTTGAGGTGCTTTTTGATATTTAATGGATCGGATTACATTTTTTATTTCTCTACGATATCCGATCCAGTAATTTACGTCACTATCGGACCGATACGTAATATCGGATTGGTCCAGCTCTAGTAATTACACACTTTTTTAGATGATAGATCTCATTACAATTTGGATGGCAGAACTGTTTTTTCATGCAGTAGGAGGTCTTAACACCTCAGCTTGCCATGGACCAGAGAACTGTTATTTCACTTCAGGAGGCCAGGAAATGTAATTTTCTCCAGCATAATTTCTTGTAGAAGTTCATGCCCATGGGCCCATGGTGCTGTCCCAGATAGCAAGGAAACATTGAAACAATGTTTAGTCAATATCAGGCGATGTCATTGAATCAACGTTGAGGTCAACGTCACTCTTGCACCCTTTTTTAATATTGAAACAACGTCAGGTTTTGATATTGAATCAATGTTGAAACCTGACATTGATTCGGCGTTATATTTTCTAATACTGTTGACATTGAAACAATGTCAGATTCTGATATTGAAACACTGTTGAGCTATGGTGTTGATTTTCCACCTCTTTCGCAGTTGCTTTTTATTAAAACAACAGTAAAATCATGACTGGAAATCTACCTTTCTTTATAAGTATTTTAACCAATACTAAACTACTGCATGTTTCCATCAATACTTAAACCACCTAAACACATAATTGTACTTATTCCTCAAATCGGACACCCTTTTTAAAAAAAATGTCTCACAATGTATCATGTCAATATTAATATCTTAAAATAAGAAAGCATTGCATGTGATGTAACAGAGAAAAAAACTAAACAAAAAAAGGTCAATAGACATGTTTTGTGTGCTAAATACTTTATTAAAAGACAGTTTACTATTTACATTTCTATGTTTCACATAAGTTTGTAAATTTTACTCTGGGATGGGAATGGATGATGTGACCCATGACCCATACGATCTGGGGCGTATCGGAGCCATTTCTAGACTGCTTGTGCAAAGACAAACTCGGACATAGAGTTCGACCCTAACTGCTGCGTCAGGCCATCTAGGACAAACACACACATACACACACCTACACACACACACACACACACACACACACACACACACACACACAAACAAAAGTGAATTAGAGCACATGAATAAGCTCTTGTTAACTGTCTTCAGCGGGGAGAAAGTATGTATACTCCTAGGCTGATAAACATGAAAGTCACCAGGCGTAAATCTGCAAACTGCCGCATTTGATTCCCAAAGAGCTATGAGCGGAAAAAGTGATAAGTCTTAGCATTGTGTCCTGAAGACCAAAGACTCCATCTCCAGATTAACCGGACATGAAAGTCTTGTTATTAAGAAAGACAAAGTAATATAGCAAAAAACATGACATAGGAAATGTGAAACACACCCAGCAGATGAATTGATCCCTTTATTGTTCACTTTAGGCTCATAAAACTAAAATAAATGATAAAACTTACCAAATATGCATCTGGACAGTGCTGTATCTTTAAATGCTCTTTTTTGCTTTGTCTGGTCCTTGGTCTTTTTTCCCTGCCCAGTTGAGTACAGAGGCCAGCTCGTTTGTAATGGCATAAGCCATTACACGGCGGACTCGCACCTCCAGTGTGGTCCCTCCAATCAAGGCAAAGCATCTCACCTATAGACACGTTTTAAGAGATGGAATTAGCGTGTCTCACGTCTTAAATGTGTATGCAAGTGCTTGTGTGTATAATCAACATGCCGTCGTTATGTATTTAAATCACATCTGACAGCTATTACACTTTATAGTTACAAAGTGTACATAACCTTTATATACTTACCATTGCCTTATTTGCCTCTTGTGATTGAAGAGCTGCCTCTGCATTGTTTAGCTCCTCAATGTTGTGCAAGGGCAAATCCAGAGGCAGTACCCCAGCATCTACCGATTCATTGCAGCAGGGATGGCGGATGGTTTGACCTCCTCACGGAGTTTGTTAACTGCTCTGGTCTGACAGCATCGTTAACATCTTTTGTGAGGTTGCATCTGTTTCAAAGAACAATTCTAGAAAGATTAATGGCTTAAGCAGTGAGAGGCGAAAAACTAATATATCCATAAGTGATGGTGTAACATTCTGCATTCAAGTATAAGTTGTTCTAACTGCTAAAAGTGTTTGCTAGTTTTTGCCTGTCACATATATTTGATATTTGTATATGTAGCTGCCATCACCAGTGTGTGAATTGTGTGTGAATGGGTGGATGACTGAATATGTAAAGCACTTTGGGGTCCTTAGGGACTAGTTAAAGTGCTGTACAAATACAGGCCATTGCCATTTATACCATGTAAAATCTGAAATTCCAAGATTTTCTTGGAACTTCACAACAAAAAGACAAAAAAAACAAAAAATCACAACAAGATGACATTCAGGAGTATGAATTGGTGTTTTGAAGATAAGAGTACAATGACATTGTGATTCAGCTTTAAAACAATTTTAAAAGCATACCATCTATAGGGAAGGCCTCGACATCCGACTCTGCATGCTGGGGAGATCACAAAGCTGTGTCGTTTTGTGTGTTCTGCCAGAGTGGCGAAAGGTGCCGGAAGCTGGGTGGGGCATTATGATGCCTACGGGCTGGGGGGAATACTGCGGAGTGGTGAGGGCTGTTTAGAAAAATATATTTTTTTAAGTATTTAAGAATACAGACAACTTGTCAAGTTTCCTTGTGTCACACACAGATATGTACACAGACACTAGACAGTATTTTATTACCTGGTATTGTCACTCAAGGGGCCTGGGGAAACCGTTTTTTTGTGGGCTGCTCATCCTCTGAGTCAGTATACGTGTACAGGGGATTTGGTCTAAAGGAAAGAAGTTAAAAATAATTACAAATGTGCTTTTGGCATATTTTTTCCTAAAGTTACAGTTTGATTTATAACAACATACACAGGAAACGGAGATGTGCAAGAAGGTACAGTATACAAGGAATTTTTGAAGTGCACAAGTGTACACGGCTTTGCATTTTTAAAAAGTTTACAAACTTCCACTTTTTGGACTATATTATGTGGTGATATTGCAGTATGCAAGCACCACAGATATGTACAAAAGACAAGATCATAAATTCTTAACAATCAAAGATATGTTTGTGAATGTTGCACCAGGATGAACTCTCCTCTTTACTGCGGTGTGGATCCTGAATGTGTCTCGTGGAGGATATGGAGGCCATGACAATTTCTCCCCATTTATCCATGAACTAGGGACTATTTCTGTACCACCAGTGCTGAACTGCACAATGCACCAGTCTTTCATTTTTATCTTTTTTTTTAATTTGGAGTCTTTTTTGCCCTGTCTAGGATAAACAGGAAACAGATAATTACAATATATTTCATAGTCACTACAAAACTTGATCTATTGACTGAACTAAATAATAAATAATAGCTTAAAATGCAAGGGCGTAGATTTGGCATGGACGGAAGGGACATGTCCCCACCAATATTCAGCGATTATTGAATTGTCCCCACCAATAATTTGATCTATTTGAGTAAAGAAAATCAAACCCGATAGAAAGAAAAAAAAAACAACGATCTGTCAATGTCTCATTCACCCAGCGGTGCAGAAAGAGTTAAATTACGTTCTCTACTGGAGTCCTACATCATGTGACAAATATGGCCAATGTGATTGGCTGAGCCTTTCAGGGAGCTCTGTTTAGTTTTAGCAGCGGCAAGCCTGCGCTGCCAGGACCTGCAAGGAGGAGAGGAGGATGGCAGCGCAAAGGAAGAACCTGGATATAAGAAAGTATTTTTCAAAGAAACCTGTAAGTCACTTAAAGCCAAATTAACTCATAAAATGTGTCCGTCACAATAGCGTTACAGACTATGCTAGGCTTTGGCCCACATCAGTCAATATATCATGAGGTAGTCATGATTTTGCAAATATTCCACCTAGTAGTGCAGTTTGCACAAATTGTTTTAAAAATGCACTCACCCTACAAACATTACTGATGAGTCAAGATCTGCACAAAGTGACAGAAACACTGAAGCAGCTACACATTTTATTCTTATTGTCATGTATGTCCTATTTGTCAGGTGACAGAAGAACCAACACAAAGCTCAGAGAGGAATGGTGACACAAGATCACAGATGAAATTGGATGATGACTTGGTGGTTCATGATTGTATTTGAAGCACAGGTGTGACTGCATGTATTCGAATGCCTCACTGTTATTTATCAGGTGACAGAGGCAGCTCTGCCATGTTGTAGCTCGGACAGAGGTGAAGAGGCGAGGTCACAGGTGACTGACTGATGATTTGGTGCTATAGATTAACTAGTATTTATTATCATGACAATTGTTAGGCTGCTGATGTAAATTGATTCATTAGTGTATATTTGACAAACAATCTGAATTGACATGTCTCACTTTTTATATGGCACGAATCCATGTGTTATTTTATCAGGTGGCAATATGTCCCAGTGCAGTCAGAGGGGAAGAGCCAGGGCCAAACATGAGGCACATCAGGCACAGAATAATAATTGTAATCTGAGGATAAAACGCATGTACCGAGGCTGAAAGAAGCTTCAGTGCTCTCAGAAGACTAAAAAGATGGCTAAGGTCAACAATGACTCAAATGAGATTAAACAATGCTGCTGTGTGTCCACCAGGAGAGACTGGACAGTATAGATGTAAAACAAATATGCCAGCAGTTTATCTCAGTTAACGAGAGGAGAAGGCATGTGTTTGGCTCCTTCACATAGTGGGACATTGAGTTGTTGTGTGGGGCATGTAGTCCATGTCTGTTGCTGTAACAGTAGTTCATGTTTAGAATAAAAAAATCCCAGCTCATTGATTTGATCGGGGCAACAGTGCCTAAAATGTTGCATAATGTTGCTGAGAGATCTTTTACTTTGTGGTAATCTTAGATGAGTAGTTTTATGGACAAAACCCAGCAGGTCATTCAGTGTTCCCTTAGTGCCAAAGTATAACAGATGTTGGTGTACTATAACTGAAGTAATGATGTTAAGTACTTAAAGTCATATTCTTTTATTGTCATGACTGTATTTGAAGCTATTTTTATTTTTGTATGATACCTGATTTATATGGAATATGGCTGAAGTAAACTAAAGCCTAAAATACTTAGTCAATTGTTTAATAGTAATTTAACATTATATAATTCACATATAAAACTATGAATTGTGATTTTAAATGGTTTAAAAGCATGTAGAATAGCATATGTAGGCAAGTATATTTCTCCTTTTTTTTTTACCAAGAAGCAAAAACAAAAATGAAAAAAAAAAGAAACAGGGCAGGGTTCGGTCCCCACCAACGCCAAAACCAAATCTACGCCCTTGTGAAAATGTATATAGGCAACTCCGTTTTCCTCGTCCACACGTAAATGCTAAAATGGAGTTTTCGAAAATATCCACCCTTTACTGTTATTCAAATGCAACAGTGGAAATAACGAATAGAAGAAAATTCATTCATTCTTACCTTATACTAATCGTGGTGCAGGCCAGTGCAGTGCATGAACTGATGCCTTCTCCGGTCAATTCTGCTGAGAGTAAATCTAATGTCCCGCTCTACTGTACAAGACAATGGTTACCTGGGGGGATGTACCACTGTGAGAGGGGTGCTGCGGAATAGTCCAAGTGATCGATGCTTTAATTTCCCGGTCAACTATACATAAATTGCACGTCGACACAATTTTTTTAAAGCTGGTGAACTAGACCAAAGTCATTGATTACAAAAAAACAATAAATCTACTTTCTCCGGTACTTTATAGCCACTCAGTTGCAATGCAATTTAATGCTCAACTACAAATCGATGGCTTTTTGATGGTGACCGGCGCCGAATGAGGGTCAACTACAAATAGACGTTTTCTCGACGTTGTTGTTGTCAGTAGATCAAATATCAACGACAAAAAAACAACGGTAAATCAACATCATTTCAATGTCCCTATAGTAAGACCGTCGGTTTACCACAGTATTTCAATGTTGTTACAACAGTGACATTTCAACCCTGACCATAACGATGGATCGGATGAAAAATCAACATCAATTCAATGTCGTCTTGCTATCTGGAGTTGTTGCAGTAATATGTTATTTTGCTTTCCAATGTTTTTTGAATGGAACATGAAATTTGATGAAATAGAAAAATAAAACAAAAGAAGGGGGGAGGGGAAGCAGTATGGCCCCAATGCACCTGAGAGTGGTCCCAGAAGTAAAAGTCAAACATTTGAAGCTTGAAAAGACAGCTATTCCCACAACACAAAGGTAATTATCAGGTTTGCATCTTACCGCTGTCTTTTGGATTATTAAGGCCCTTAGTACCTGTCAGCCAACTAATTCTTATTATGTACTGAGGAGCTTTATTTAACTTCAAAAATAAATAAATAAATCAGTAAAAACAAACAAACAATAACTCCCCAGTTTTCTTTTTGCAACTCAAAGTATAATGTTTCCACCCCAAAAGCTGTGAATGAATAAATAATGTTAAGGTTGGCTTAACCATGGATGAGGAAAAACCCAAGTGCAGTAAGATAAATATAAGACAGCTACTACTGAAGATGGAGATCAGCACAATAGGAACAGTAGGGAGCATTATGGATGTAATGAGCCTATGTTGGTAGACAAGATAATGGACATCCACCTGCAATGAGAGATGTATGTACTCAGTTGAGGATAAAGATTGTGGCTAAACTCAAGGTAACCACCCAACCAAGAACATGATTCTCCCTGAATCACTGACACCAGTGAGCTCATATCACAGTCATCCTAGAAACACTTGGAGAAGGTCAGAGTCACACTGTCTTTGTGGATGTAGAGATTAGGACAGTAAAAAAAAAAGATGTGTTACAGTTAAGTGTAAAAGTAAAATGCTGTTGAGATTGTGAAGGCAGATAAGTTTATATACCAAAAAACAAGGAGCAGAATCCCAATACAATCTAAGAAATAAAATGTTGTATTTACTCCACCCAGTTATGTCCACTGGTTCCACTCAACTGGGTTAGTGAAATGTAAAATGTATGATACTTTTAATTTGAACAAGATATTTTAAGTACATCTGATAACATTTGGATAATTAAATGCAAATCAAATCAATTAATTAAATTAATTAAATGCTTGGAGACAAAATTAGAGGGCAAGACTAAGAGGGGGTGAACATGGGCAGAGGATGGACGGTGGAAATACTGGACAAAGAGGAGGACCAAGATTTTCAGGTAAAATGTTTCCAAGTACATGTTCCACATTTCTCAGAATTCCATCTTAATAATAAAACTAAAACGATAGAAAGGTCCAACTTGTATATTCATTTTTTGTCAAATTTCTTATCCATGTCAAACTCAGATACCACAAAGGGCATGAAAACCAAATCAAGGATGCAAGGATGTCATACATACCTTAAAGGACATGATTGGGGAGTCTTTACAGTCTTCCCAATGTGTTATTTAAATTGAAATTATTTAAGTAATATACTGTTTGTGGCTGATCATCCACACTTAGTCCTATCACATATCACACATAAATCTACTTTTAACTTGTTATTCACAGAGGATGTTGTCTCCTTTTAAAGATAATGCTATTATTGCAGTAATATTTCAGGTTCAGTAAATATGATCAGTGAGTACATGTATTTATAGGGATGCAAATGTGACCCTGTTAAAATACTCACAACACATCTTCCTTTACAGAACATGCAAACACCAAACTGTGAGGTTTACTTTAGAAAAAAAAAGTGACGGAGGAAATAACATTCTTTTTGCCTTAGAAGATTGGAAAATAAGAAAAAGCTATCCTAATTTGCACTGAAACATTAAGCACATTCCTGGCTATCCAAGAGCAGAAAAATCAGTGAATAAAACTCATAAAATTCATAAACCATGCTATGATGACCAAGCTCCTTTTCAGCAGTGAACATGTGTATTTGTTCCCCATTTTGCATTTCAAGTGATCCTCACAATATGTGTAATGAGTAGCCATTATAACAGAGCTACAAATTGCATATCTGTTCATTTGTTCTGGTAGGATGTCGATTGCAGCAGGGCCACCTCCAGTCCAAATCACCTCCACTGTCATTTGAGGACCTCTAATCAGTGAGGGCAGACCAGTGTTACCATTGAGTGTGTCCAGGAAAGGAAATTTCAAAACCCTGTCCTCAGGGAATAGTAAAATATGTGTCATTGAGGCACATCACACTGGTTACACTAAATTCTAACCAGAATTGCAATTATAAGCTTTTGTTCAGAATGCTAAAATATAGCACACTCAGAAACGTTTTACACCTTTTGTTATGTTTTACACTCCACCCATCTTAAAATGAGATCGGATTCCACTTGTCTCTTATCAATAAATACACTATACTCCACAGTGATTTTTACTTTGTTTATATGACAGAAATATAAATACTCAGTTTTCATAAATATTCAGACCCTAAATGTTGTGCTTCATTATAGCACCAATGACAGTTTCAGATTTTACTGGGAATAATTCTACAAGCTGTTTCAACTTTCCTTTGATCGTGTGTTTAAAATAGCGGTTTAGCTACTAACCTAGCCTGACCTGTCTCCCCAATGTGATGTTTGTGTATTGTATGTATCTCGGTTGTGGGCAACTGCAACTGACAAATAAAGGCTACCCCATCATCATCTCATCTCAAAGACTTCCACAGAGTTCCTTTAAAGCCAATCCTGTGTTTTCATTGTGGTATGCTTCAGGTCATTGTCTTTTATAAACTTTTGCCCAAACCTGAGATCAGTGCTGGGGGAACAATAATATTAGTCATTTCAACTATGTTTAAAGGGAGATTTTCCTTCTCACTGTCTCCAGGTGCTTACTCATAGGTGGTTGTGTGAATATTGGGGTTTTCAGCTGTTGGCAACTGTTGCTGTGAACTGGCAGTATATAAATAAAATTGAATTATAAGATTCAATTCACAACAATCTTCATAAGGTGCTTTAGATAAAGATCTTACAGTGTTGAAAAGAAAACCTCAACCATCTGAAGATCTCCTGTTAACAAGAAGAAGAACTCCCTTAAAAGACACCTATGGCAGACAGTCATCTACAATAATTAGTGATAAATGGACTGATTCTTATATAGCACTTTTCTACTCTCCCAGAGTACTCAAAGCGCTCTATATATTTTCTGCTATACATTCCTGACACTGTACCAGAACCTGAAGAAACAGGTGATTCTTTTTTTTCTGTGTCAAAAAATGTTTCTTATTGCAGGAGGACCCTATTTTAGACATATTTTAGTTGGCTATACATTGCTTGAAAATTTATATATAAAGGATTGATTAAGCTTCTTGAGGCATAATCATTGCTATTTAGCTGACAATCACACAGGGCGATGGATGCATCAGAAAGCAACTGTGGATTAGTATTTTCGCCAAGGATATTTGGTATGCATACTAGGAGGAGCCAGGGATCGAACCACCAACATTCCACTCAGTAGCTGACCTGCCCTACCACCTGAGCTACAGTCACCCTGGAAGGGTGAAAGGAAAGAAAAAAGAGAAAGTAAATGGCAAGCAGTTGCTGTATAGCAATGCATGGGATATAAAAGAAAGTGAATGGAGGAAAGGTCCATCCATCCATCTTCATCCGCTTTATCCGAGGCCGGGTCGCGGGGGCAGCAGCCTAAGCAAAGAGGCCCAGACCTCCCTCTCCCCAGCCACCTCCTCCAGCTTATCCGAGGGGACACCAAGGCGTTCCCAGGCCAGCCGAGAGATATAATCTCTCCAGCGTGTCCTGGGTCTGCCTCGGGGCCTCCTCCCGGTGAGACATGTCCGGAACACCTCACCCAGGAGGCGCCCAGGGGGCATCCTTGTCAGATGCCCGAACCACCTCAACTGGCTCCTTTCGATGTGGAGCAGCAGCGGCTCTACTCTGAGCCCCTCCCGGATGGCCGAACTTCTCACCCTATCTCTAAGGGAGAGGCCAGCCACCCTTCGGAGGAAGCTCATTTCTGCCGCTTGTATCCGCGATCTCGTTCTTTCGGTCACTACCCACAGCTTGTGGCCATAGGTGAGGGTAGGCCGGTAAATTGAGAGCTTCGCTTTTACACTCAGCTCCCTCTTCACCACGATGGACTGGTGCAGCGTCTGCATTACTGCAGCTGCAGCCCAAATCCGTCTGTCGATCTCCGGCTCCCTTCTCCCATCACTCGCGAACAAGACCCCGAGATACTTGAACTCCTCCACTTGGGGCAGGAACTCATCCCCGACCCGGAGTGGGCACTCCACCTTTTTCCGGCTGAGAACCATGGCCTCAGATTTGGAGGTGCTGATCCTCATTCCCGCTGCTTCACACTCGGCTGCGAACCGCTCCAGTGCGAGCTGGAGGCCCTCACCCGATGAAGCCAACAGAACCACATCATCCGCAAAAATCAGAGATGAGATTCTGAGGCCACCAAAGCGAAAGCCCTCCGCCCTCCACCAAAGGTGTTCACTTTAAATACTGGTTTAGCTAAACCAAATGACACACACGGGGGAAAACAAAATGTCTGCCATATAACCAACTAATACAAAACAATTAAACAAATTTGAAACACCCCCCAGGTAATGAAGCATGTAGTTTTATCCAATTAGGCTGTCAGTGGTACTTCAGCTCTCCCAACCCTTTGCCAGACAGGAAGGAGAAGCCAAACCTCAGGTAGCTCAAACAAAGAAAGATGTATTAATATAACATAAAACAGAACTTTGACCTTGCAGTGTGTATAGGAATTTCTTTCACCTAGATATTAATCACATTATTTCATTGTTTTAACATGTCTGACACTCATACTTAAGACAAATGGTAGGGGGTGTAGTAAGGATGTTGGGGAAACAGGAACTCCAGAGGACCAGTCTTTTGTCTCTTGAGGACTCTGGGAAGTAGCAAGGGAGTGTGAACCTTAAGGTGTGAAACAGCTGTGTACTGCCTTTTGTTCCTGGAGAAGGTATTTAACTGAGAGCCATGCTAGGCTCAGTGAGAACTCTGCTGACCATCTGTCCCGCGGCCATGGGGGCTCCACAAGCTTGTTTGTATGTTGTCTTTGTGTGCATGGATTAAAGAATGTTAGCTACCGCTCACCGCTCGTCTGCAGGCTTTATTTAAGTGGAAAACTTCCACAACAAAAGTTAATCTGTGCACGCCATATAAACATAGGAAGGTGTAATAAAAAAAATCTAATAAAGGGACAATATTTGACAATAAGTAGAATATATTTAAAGTAGTGACTGCAAAGTAAAGTAAAGTGAATCAAATGGTGGGAAGGTGTGGAGTTTACCATGTGTGGCTTGCCATCACAATGAGAATGATGTCAGACAAACAACCTTTGATGATACATACTTTACATTTAATTTTTTTTAAATCCCCAAATTCAGAATGCTGTTTAGCTGTTTTCTTGTGACAGTACAAACTTGTTCATAGAAATTTCACATTACCATACACCAACTGTGTGTAATGGTATAATAAAAGCATAATAGTACTAGAAAAGTGCAAAAAAACAACAACTTTTGAGGACTTTCTTTTTCTACAAACCTGTGTTGTTTGTCTACAAACAGTTCTCTAATCCTCATGGCAATTTTTCTTTCTGATATCATGCACCGTATCATGCATTCTTTGAAGGGTTATTTCAGTTCCATTCTCAGCTGCTCTTCCATTACAGTCCTCTGCACCTGGCACTGGGATGCCAGTTTGTCTCACTTCAGCTCCTCTTCTACACAATACTTAAGCTAACATTCTTACAACTGCATATCCAGCTATACATTCATCTAACTTAGAATCCACTCCTCCTCACATCAGCTTCAAGCTGCATGTGGCAAAGTTTTATAGCTTAGGCCCCTTCTTTCCAATCAAATACTGCTCAGTTTTTGCTGGCTACATCAATTCCTCCTAACAACCCAACGGATAAAAACCTCCCCCAGTATGCGCTCATCTTTGTTTTGCATTGCTGGTAAATGAATAGGGCTCATTCTTCCACCACTTAACCAGCCCGCACCACTCAGAGTGATTGACAGCCACGTGGGTCTTATCATATTCCATGGTTCGGTTTCATGTCAGGCTAAAGAGCTCACTCTTCTGGAGTTAGGCATTTTACTGTATGGAGATCTCTTTTACACTGCTTTTCCCTCCTGAAGACATGAACATGACAACTACATGACTATCATATTTGATCTTCCTCAGTGATTCGGTGGGAATGACTTTTACAAGTAGCACATCCAGTTGACTGCTGAAGCTGAAGCCTGTGTTAGGTTCTATCCGACAACCATAAGCTACTATATTTAATCCATCTTCTTGATGATTACCTGGTCATATCTGCTCCCATGTCACCTCCGGCTCGTGGGTTATCCAACCTTAAATCAGTGTTCTCTCGGGTTAACCTTCGACATCATGAGGCCTTGGATGGTTGAGGTGCAAATAAAGGAGCTGCTAACATCAGAGTTCCAGACAGAGGAGCAGTTGCTGACCAACCAACTAGACACAGTAGTAGCTGACAAGGAGCAGACGACTGCAGAAAAAAGAAGCAGGAGAAAATACAGATGCAATTCTTACCAGGGAACGATGGAACAACCGGAGTTGATGTATAAGATCTTCAACGTAGTCTCAACAGTAATAGAAGCATTAAGAACTGTAAGCATCCGATTGGGAATGGCTTCATTTTTCAGCACAACAATGATCCTAAAAAGACAAACACTGCCCATGCAGACAGTGTACAGAATGGACACAATGGAACACTATCAGTCATGGATTGGCCTCCCAAGAAGCTGGACCTCTAAAACGATTAAAGATATCAACAATACTATAATATAAATAATCATATCAGTAACTGGGATATAGAAAGAGAGGTTTAGCTCAGTACTTTCACTATGGTTTTGTAAGCGACAGATTGCAGCCATTGCATGTTCCTGTATATCTATCTGCCATCAGCTGGAGTAGCAAAGTTTGTTTTCTACAAATCACATTTGTTCAGTCACTCATTTCTAGAAAATAAAGGAACTTTGAAGTTCATCTGTGAAATTTTACATCCTAGATGCACTTTCTTTAAGTGCAGAAAAACTAATATCTGAGCATGTAATTTCTGAGTACAGCTTGCTGATTTATTTTAATACTGCAAATGTGGAAATCATTTAACATAGTAGGCAAGCTTGGAAAACAAACTAGCAATTATCTGTGGAAAGTTTGATGTTGGTGGGATTTTTTTCCTCTAAGGGGACAACACATGAAAGAGTGTGTGAATGGGTGGATGATTGTGTATAGTGTAAAGCGCTTTGGGGTCCTTAGGACCAAGTAAAGTGCTATACAAATACAGGCCATTTACCATTTTACCATTTATCTCACCCCCAGTGGATTGTGTTAGAGCTGCAGCTTAATGTCCCAGCTCAGCTTTTTTTTTCCCTTTTCAGCTGGTCATTTGTGATGCATATAGAGAAGAAATTTCACTTTAGCAAAAGAATATTTGCTCAGACATATGTCTGGCTGCCCTTGCTTTGTAGGATTTATGAGCATGTGAAAAAACACGCAATCAAGTGCCTTGAATATCCAAAAGAACTTAATATTGAGAAGTTACATCGGTGCTACAATTTTAGGCGTCCATCCATTCATTCATGTTTTACCACTACTCTGTGACTGGGTTGCAGGAAGCCTTAGCAGAGAAGCCTGGGTTTCCCTTTCCCCAGCCACCTACTCCAGCACACATAGAGCACAGACGCATTCCTGGGCCAGGCAATAATCTCTCCAGCAGACATTCTAGTCAAATATCTAACCATGTCAATTGGCTACTTTTAATGTAGAGAAGTAGTGGCTCTACTCTGAGATCCTCCCAAATAACTGAAATCATTCAATTCAATTTTATTTACATAGAGCCAAATCATAACAACAGTCACCTCAAGACACTTTATATTGTAAGGTAGGCCCTACAATAATACATACAGAGAAAAAAAAACAACAATCATTTGACCCCCTATGAGCAAGCACTTAGGAAAGTAGGAAACAAAAACTCCCTTTTAACAGGAAGAAACCTTCAGCAGAACCAGGCTCAGAATCATGAAGTTTGTATCCATGATCTTATTCCTTTAGTCATTATCAAGAGCTCATGACAATAGATGAGGGTAGGGACCTATATCAATTATAACCTGGCAGCTTGACTTTTATGCTCAGTTCACTCTTCACCACAAAACACTGGTAAAGTGTCAGGATCACTGCAGATATGATCCCAATCTATCACCCCACTGTCCCTTCACTGATGAAGATTCCAAGATTTTTTAACTTCTCCACTTCGGGCAACAACTCATCCCTGACCCTGTGGGCAATCCATCCTTTTCCTCCTGAGAACCATGGCCTCAGACTTGGAAGAGATAACTTCAATTCATCCCAATCCCTTTACACACAGCTGCGAACCACTCCGTTGCAAGCTGGAGGGCATCACCCCATGAAGGCAACAGAACCATATCGACAAAAAGCAGAGATTAGATCCTAAGGATTCCAGCCCCCCTCCAAGAGACTGGCACCAGAGCCCTGTGCATTGAGCTGAGCTCAAATGAAGCTTACGCGTAAGTTCAATAAGGAAGTTCTATGGTCTCACATCGGTCCGCTCCCAGGTACTGCCAGCTAAATCTAAACTTTATCACTTATACTTTTCCGTGCTTTCAAGCTGTTTGTGTCATCACTGGTCTAGTCCAATCACCTTCTCCTGGCCTTCTCCAGGCCAATCAGCACTCATGCCACATACTTTAAATTTCTCTGCGCATCTGTCTTTTCCATCACAGATGCCGTTGTGCAACCCACATCCTCCCCATCTCCACCTCTCATCCTCAAGCTCCATTCAAGCCACCACCTTGAGCAGCTGGATAGTGTAGTGGTAAGACTGCACATCTTTGGAGCGAAAGTTACAAGTTCAATTCCCACACAGTATCCAGTAAGGGTCCTGGCTAGACCCCTCACGCTAACCAAAAAGTCTTGGAGTGACGCGGCTTTGTCAGAATGTTTCACTACACATGATACTGTATGTGCCAAATAATAACGTTTTTTCTCCACCACCAGCATCTAGGCTCTGGCAGGTCCTACTCTAATCCCTTTCACAGATGCGGTTCCGTTCTGTTCATTTTTTCTAATTGAACCACATCTCGCCAATATCTCTCAACCTCACACGCTGGATGAGGCTTCTTCCCTGACACTATACAACTCTACACAGATTCAACACTGGATAGATAATTTTTTTATGTACAAAAAATATATGACTCAAAATGAAAGGACTTTTAATGAATAAAAAAAATAGTGTGAACCACATTTTACAGCTACAGCCTTTCTAAACCTTGAAGTGTCGTCTTGATTCTGAGCTTGAAAAGGTTTTCCATGTGCTACTTTGGTTATTTACAGAGAGAAAAGTTGACTGAAACAGCTTGACTTGACGAATGATTTAATGCAAGTTTTAATGCACTTTTCTTTTAACTTTTTCTACCAGTTGGGAAAAAACACATTATACTAAGATTATTTTTTGTTGTAAAGATTTATGTGTGGTCAACAGACTGGCAAAGCCAAAGTGCTTTTATTGTTTGATATTGTCAAAAGATTTTACCTTATTACCTTCATGTTTAGCTTATTTGAATTGCACAGTAATGCCTGTACATAGCGTGTCAGCAAATTCTTTAGCTGGAACAAAGTGATCACATGAGGAAGTTTCTCAAGTTTAGACAACACCCACATGTATTGTTTTAACCCACTACAAGATCGTTAATCAACTTGTCTATCTTTGTCTTGCAATGCTGCATCCTGTGCAGCCTCGTATGCAATCACCAGATAAGAAGTTGTTTTTTCCTAACTTGTACTCCACCCATGAGTAAAGCAGTATATAATAAAGTTTGAGCAGATGCTTGGTGCGCATTTCTGCACTGACTCTGTAGTTGACAGATCGTGCACAGAAATCGTCCATGTACATGAATCAACTCTGGGCCCGTGATTCTTTGCTTTCCTGAGGTTTTTCTCCTAACAGATATTGTGAAGGATATGGAATTGGTATTACTTTGGGTATGACTAGAGGAGGATTACAAGCAGAAAACAATGGTTTTTACTTGAAGAATACAAGGAGAGGAAGCCTTTGACAAGAGAGTAACAATTTATCTCTTTTAAAACAAAAGGCCACTGGTATCTCTCCAAAATAATAATAGATCAACTGAAGGCCCGGATGCGTGTGTCAGCTCCTGTGTTAGGTCTTTTTAAAAATAAAAATAAAATATTTAAGGCGGGGGTGGTCCTGGCCTGTTTGGTGCCCTGGGCTAACACTCCCTCTGCCCCTAGCGCCCCCTAGGGGCGGTTGGTGGTTCGATCCCTGGCTCCCCCCTAGTCTGCATGTCCCAATATCCTTGGGCAAGATATTAACCCCCACTTGCTCTCCAATGCATCCATCTGAGCGTGAATGTTGATGCATGTTGTATAGAACGCTTTGAGTACTCCGGGAGAGTAGAAAAGCGCTATAATATATTCATATAAATATTTTATATAGTGAGAGAGAGAGTATACAAATGGCCAGGGCTGGACTGGCATTATTCTCCTTCGTTTTATACATTCCTTTTTTGGGGGGCAAAGAAAAACCAAGAAGGTATTGGAACCGGAGAATGAACGTTTTGCGGTGCTGCAAATGCTTGCATTTGATGCGGTACTTGGATTGTTTTGCCACGAGTTCCCGGCATGCAATGCGCAAAAGTCACGTGGTCTGTCAATCGCTATAGGAAAAACCATAAAGCCTTTGCATGAAAACAACTGCTTTGATGTACACTGCCTTGTTGGTATATATGTATCAATCTAATAAACTTAAACCTACACCATTCTCCCTATTCTGGATTTTAAACAGTACATAGCGGAAACAAAAAGACTGCTTGGTAGAGTTAACCTCCTGAACTATCTACAACACATGGTAGAAAAAACCTGAAATTAAGACCAAGAACACTAGAGGTGATGATCATTAATTAATATTAAAATCAATAAATGACAGATTTAGGGATATTTTCATAAACTATATATTTACCAAAACAACACAAAACATGGTGGCACAATATATTTTTTAACACAGCAACCTTTAAATATGAAAGGAGACAGAGAAAGAAAGGTGAGAAAGAAGAATAAGAATAACACTTAACTGAGTTTTTGATGGCATTTTACACACAGTACTAATACAGTATCTAGAAAATATGGGAAAATA
Source organism: Neolamprologus multifasciatus (assembly GCF_963576455.1). NCBI lineage: Eukaryota > Metazoa > Chordata > Actinopteri > Cichliformes > Cichlidae > Neolamprologus > Neolamprologus multifasciatus. The sequence goes on from NC_140459.1 coordinate 26,200,948, forward strand.
CTGGCATCATATACAGTACTTACTTCTGAAGAAATTACATGGGACCCTGAAAAACAGGACACAAGTGAAAGGCCTCCACCACTTGCTGATGTTGCTAAATCTGTGGAAGCTATACCATAGCTACCACCAAACAATTCAGTTATTTTTACACATTTGGCAGCGTCTGCCTGAAGGGCTTGTTTCTTTTTGGCCCTAATTTTTTCTGCACCTCCTTTCCTTTTTTTGTTCTCCATTTTCTTTAGTACGTCTATAAGATTGCTAAACAAGGGGGCGGGTGCATCCGACCTCCTTGGCTGTAATTGGTCCAGCCCAGAGTCGATCATGACCAATTGGCCAATCCATCACCTTTCATTATTTATACCCTTCCAAAAAAAATAAAAATCGATCGGCCCATAAAAACAAAAAATCGCCAGCGGCCCACCAGGCAAATGCCCGGTATGCCCGATAGCCAGTCCAGCTATGCAAATGGTTAACAAACAGCCATTATAATTTGCCATACATTAGAATAGGAGACAAATCAACAATACACCTCTTCCAATTAATGGCTAATAATATTATGCTGAACACACTCCAAAAGAATCAGTAAGCCACATCAGTGTCTACTGTCTGTCTGCTGTTTACTATCATAGCCAAGTGGCAGACGTTTTCCCAAACCATGCTAATGAATGTTGTCTTGTTTCATGATACATATACCTGCCATTATCCAAAGATACATCTGCTTACCTGTATCTTTTGCTTGTTTGTCCTCCTTTTCTCCTTTTTCTAAACTGAGGATATGATTGCTTTGACTTTTTCTTGTCCACCTTCCATCAGTAACAACATTATGAATGAAATGTGCACTATTTGGAAGCAGCCTGTCCCCTCCCCTTTTGACAGGTTGTGTGTGAGCAACACACACAACCACACAAATGGGCAATAGAAAACCGATCTGTGCCCATACAATCCCCAAAATGCGCTGGCATGATTCAGCATGGGTGGAAGCAACTTTTTTTGTTTTGCCGATGCCATGATGCCGCCCCCACCATGATGCCGCCTGGGCAACCGCCCATGTCGCCCATCAAAAAACTGCTACTGATTTAAGGACATGACTTTTTATATGCAGTCGATAGGCTTCTTCTTTTATCCTTCACTTATCCAATTACCTCAATATTTTTAGGGATTCCCTTCACACCATATCAAGATCTGCCAAATTTTTATTTAATAGTTCTTTGGGACTCACCTTGTTAGTGCAGAAATATTATTTTACTGCTGTCACACAGTGTCCTCTTTGGCTTTTCTTCAAAGTTTCTATGAAAGACACAGGGATAAAATGCATTCACTTTTCTTTAATTGCATTTTTGTGACAGTAATGCATATTTTTAAGGTGTAGCTTCAGATGCTTTGTTCCTAACAGCAGATTTCAGTGCTGTGTAGACACAACACTGGTTTATTCTTTGAATTTGGCACCTTTTCAGTGCTTGGATATTTCATAGCTCACGGTTATGTGGCTTGACCCGAGACTGATAACAGACAGACTCTGTGGTTGCATACCTGGTTGCTGACTTCAAAGCAATTGTTTCAAAGGCAAGGAGATTGCAAGCTCATTGCACATAGTTGCAATAATTTTGGTCGTGCCACATTCTGCAACCACTGCTTTCCCTAGTGTCAAAGGCATGTTATCTCAACTTGTGATAGAGTGTCATTTAGGTTTAGAAATGTATTTTGCCCTCTGCTATATTTTTCATGTATGAACAAAGGAAGAATAAATTTTTTGTTTCATCTTTATTCTAGGAAGATTTAGTCACTATTCTTCCTACAACTAACTCTTACACAGATATTATTATCTAATCCTAATGTACTAACCAGAACCCTAACCTCACAGACATTCCTTTCCAATAACGCACACTGTAGTAGCAAAGGTTTACCTGATGATTTCAGGTATTCAAGCATTCTTCTTTTTTTTCTCCTCAAATAAAAGTTTACACAAAACATTGGTGTCTATCCCAGACACATAAATGTAATAATGCTAGTGAGAGCCAACAATGTACTGGACATATTCTGAATATGATAATTTATAACATTTACATGTTGATTGGGTTTATTATTATACAGAAAAATCATCCACTGACTAATTAAACCAGAGATATTTCTGAAAATACAGAAACTACATTCAACAGTTTATTTCATCATGCTGATTTATGTCTGATATTCTGAGACAAGTAATTTTAGTTATATCCTTTCGCTAACACATTTAATTAGGATTTTGGCAACATATTTTTGCACAAGCATGTGTTTTGCAAACTGTCACATTTTTTCCTTTTACCAACCTTAAGTGAGTGGGTAAAGCATTTAACTTATTTTTTCTATCCACTCCTATTTGTATTATCTTGTTGAAACACATATCTCTAGACAGACAGACAGACAGACAAACACGCACACACACACATACAAAAGCTGCATGCAAAAGCACAACAGTACTGAAAAGCATACTGTAAATAAAACACTGACGAGACTGGGTAATTACTTTCTCCTCTTTCTCCTGACCAACGATTCAAACAGAGGGCTAGGGGCCATCTAGTCCAGGGGGTAATGGGAATTAATTGCTCTGTTGAGTCTAGCAGGAAACTGTCAGGGCGAGAAGCCTGGCACCGCACTGTAGAAAAAGAGTGCCTTGCGATCCAGTGGGCAGTTGAATCTCTTTGTTTTTACCTCCTGGGCCGCCCTAGGGGTAGGCTTGGCTGGATGGCTCCCTGGTCTAGGTGGGAAAGGATGAAATTTATTCTCTTGACAGCTGTGCTTTATACACAAAAGCTAACTGACTAACTGCTGTGTGTTATTTGGCTTCATGGATAGATAAAGCTGGGTATCATCAGCATAGCAGTGAAAGTGTATGCTAGGTCTTCCAATAATGCTGCCTAAGGGAAGCATGTATAATGTAAAAAGAGTTGGTCCTAGCACAGATCCCTGTGGAAGTCCATAATTAACTCTACATGAATAAACCAGAGTCTATTAGATAAATATGAAACCACTGCACCTGTACCTGTAATGCCTACAGCATAGTCTAATCGCTCTAATAAAATATTATGGTCAAAAGTATCAAAGGCTGCGGTGAGGTCTAGCAGGATAGTGATGAGTCCACTGTCAGAGGCCATAAGAAAATAATTTGTAACCTTCACTAAAGCCGTTTCTGTGCTGTGACGGGCTCTGAAACATAACTGAAACTCTTCAAATGAGCCATTCCTCTGCAGATGATCTGTTAGATGCTTGACAACTACTCTTTCGAGAATTTGAGATAAAAGGAAGGTTGGAGATTAGCCTATGATTAGCTAAGACCGCTGGGTCATGAGATAGCTTTTAAGGTAATGGAGTCCAGCTTGGAGTCATGTGGTATAGCCGATTATTAGAGACAGGTTGCTCATATTTAAGATTGAATCATTAATTAATGCTTCTTTGACTTCTTTATACAGTCTTGTAGGAATGGGGTCCAAAAGACACATCGATAGTTTGGCAGAAGTAATTACTGAAGTGAAATCAGAAAGATCAATTGGAGAAAAACACTCTAAATAAATATCAATGGTACTGAAAGTAGCTGTATGTAATGTTACATCTGTGAGATGATTATGAGTAATTTTTTCTCAAATGGTTAAAATTTTATTTATGAAGAAATTCATAAAGTCATTACTAGTTAACGTTAAAGGAATGGTTGGCTTAACAGTGCCTGGCTACAGTGCTGAAGGCAAACTTTTCATCACTCAATATTCATCACTTATTAAAGAAAATAAGATGTTCTAGCTTTACTAAGGTTTTTTTTTATTTTTTATTTTTATAAAGCAACATGCTATTTTTCCAGGCTAAATGATGATCTTCTAAATTTTTGAGAAGCCATTTTCTCTCCAGCTTACAAGTTATCTGTTTTCAGGTGCAAGAATTATACCAGGGAGTCGTGTACTTCTGATTTTAGGTTTTTTTCACAGGAACAACAACATCCAGAGTCCAGAGCCCCTGCTCACCAGTCCAGCACAGTGCATTACGGAAAATTAAACACAGTACTCCAAGCTAACCTTGTAGTCCTGCTCTAAGCAGTATTATAGAGTATTTTCATGCAACCTTTGAATAACACTTTTTTTTTAAACATGCTTCAAAGTACTACGTGACTCTAACAGACATGGATATACACTACCAGCATGACAAAAGCATACAACTGCAATGTGGTAATTCTAGTCAATTTATATAATTAATTTTACACTAAAAGAGCATGGTATAACTCAGCGACCCCAGTCAGCACCCTGATGAATCAATAACTGCAGAGTTCAGAGTTTCTTGGCATTAACATCAACACAAACACTGAGCTGAGTTTAATGAAAGCTTCTCTAGCAGTAATGTTTTTTTGGCCTAATACTTTTGTCCATATAGTGTGCATTAAGTTGAGATGACATTAAGATGTCAACACATTAATAGAAAGTCTGAAAGGGACTAAAAATTCCTAAATCTTGTTTTATATGCAATGACATCATCACAGCCCTGGTATTTGTTTTATGTTTGTTGTCCATCTTTGTCACTGGAGATATCTTAAAATTGCTGGTGTACAATGTAATCTCATTATCACAATCAAGCAAGCGTCGATAAAATTAAATTGTGATTCCTTTTCATCTTGGTACAAACTCATTTCCATTCTATAAACAAAAGATATTGCAGTCTTTGGGAAATAAATTGACTTTCTGCGTTTATACATAGAAAGGGTAAAATGTGGGTAATAAGCACAATGTGATTCACAGATGAGACAAACTGCTTTTAACAGTCAATTATAGAGGAATGGCAGGTGCTATTGAAAAAAGTACAAAAAAGAAGGTAAACTTTTGTTGAGGAACTGATATACCCTCAAGAGAGTAATTTGATGCATACCCATACCTCATTCACTTTGAGTGTTGCATAAGCTGTCCAATCATTTTGTTCTAAGTGGAAGATGCACTGAGCAGTACATTCATTACTCTGGTTTTGCTTTGAGTTAGGATTTAACTACGACAAGGTAATTATATTTTCAGAATTATGCAACTGGATAAAATGTTTGGTAACAAAAAGTTTTTTTCACCGTAAAATACATCAAATATTAGTATGGACACACATTGAACCGCTGAAATAAAACGCTTAGGGATGAATAAACACCATGAATTTGTTGTTGATTGATAGGTGTGGGCCTAAATTTAAAATGTGTTAGATTATCCTATGGGACTTCTTACCAAGCCAAATATTTTTAGAGCTAAATAATTCTCTACTACAGATGGTCTTGAAAATAGTTGTTTGCCTAGCAACAACAAGGATACAAGCAAGGTGCAATGTGTAACAAAAAAAAAAAGAAAAAAAGACGGAGATGGTCTAAGAGGCTTGGAAGAAAGCAGCTAGACTTTCAGTCACTTTCTTTCAAAGCTGCTTAGGCTGCTATGACCTGGATGACTGACAACCTACACAGACAAAGAGGGAGAAGGTTTGCTCAGTCTCCAGCCCTTGTGGGGCTGTTATCATCTTGTTCACCTGCCAATGAAAGTACACCTTGGATGGTTCTGTGGAGAACAACTGGTTCATTCTCCTGCCTTCTCTTTCTCTGGTACACCTCTTCAGGTGACTGCCCAAGGCTGTCAGTCTTTGCTTGGCAGTTTCCAAGGCCTCAGGTATGGACAGCTTGCTCTACTTCTTAGGCATCTTCGTCATTGCACTTTTCTGCAGCCCCAATAGTTGGCTAACCTCCCTCCGTGCTTCCTTGATCTTGGCGTCTAGTCTCCTTCTTCATGGAGGTTACTGCTTCTTCTGGTTGTTCAACTTGTAGCCAAGCGTCTCACTGGTATTGTCCATAGTGCTGTATTCACATCATCTAGTAGATCCTCAGAAGGTATGTCACGTAGTCTTGGTAACTGGCTACGGAGGATCCAGCTTACAAGCTTTGCCATGATCCTATATTTCAGGTCAGTTCCTCTCACACTCAACGATCCTTCTTCCATCACACTTGCGGCTTGTACCCAATCTCCGAAAGGGTGATGACAATATCTCTCCCCTGACCTGTGGCTCCCCCTTGCTGTAGCATTGGTGTTGTACCTCGTCAATCTCTAGCAATGAGAGCAGTTTCTCCTTCTGAATGTTAGAACAGTGAACCAGTGAACTAGTTGTTTTGCCGTCAGTCTGGATACTGAGTATCAAAGATTCCATATTCATGTTACCCTTTCCATTGGGGTTACTTGCTTAGTAGCATTCCAACATCTCTTGCCCACTTATGCCTTCTTGTTCCAGTAGCCCACTTCTCATCAGTGTGTCCTAGTTCCTTAACACCTGACGCAGACCTTATGAATCTGTTGCTTATGTCCGATGTAGGCTTGGTTAGCATGGAGGGTCTAGCCTAGGGACCCTATCTTGATACAGACGCCTCAGTCGGGAGTAAAATGAACGACTTCCTTTCCAAAGGTGTTAACATGTTATACATCTATCTATCTATCTATCTATCTATCTATCTATATCTATATCTATATAGATATATATATATATATATATATTAGGTGTGCAACGATACACAAAGTTCACGGTTCGATTCGATACTTTGGTGTCACGGTTCAATATTTTTTCGATACAAAAAAATGTTCATGCCTTTTTAATTTGTAATTTATTAAAATTATAAATATATATTTTAACTCAAAAGTACGGTTTTTAAATGTAATGTTGCTGAAACAACAAAATAAAAAAAATAAATAAATCTATCTGATCGAGAAATCACTTCTTTGGAAATCTTTGGAAAAGAGAGTTTATTACAGAGAAATGGCTCTTTCCAAAATAAAAGCTATACTTTATGCTTCTTCTGGGCTATATTCTCAGCAGCATATTAAACATCATGTGCTAATGGCTGTCTAAATGACTCGGGTAAAGTTTGTAGCATGCGTGCTTGTTGTTTTTGTCTGCTTCCACTTGTCTTTGCACTAGGATGATATCGGTGTAAATGTGCAGTGATATTCGTCGTGTTCCCACTAGTGCTGTCAGCGTTAATCTCGTTAAAATGACATTAACGCCACAACACGGCAAATCTCTGTTAACGAGTTACCGCGGATCGCCCCGTGCCTGGGGCTGGACGGCGTCAACACGTTAACAAGCTAACTGCGCTAACGCACTAGTTCCCACCAATTGAGCATTGCGTGGCACATCCGACATACTGTTTTACTTTTGTCCATGACGCGCTTACCTTCAGGGTCATGCTTCACATGAAAACCAAGATAGTTCCAAACGCCAGATCTGAATGAGGGTGGGGGAGGTTCAATTTCGAGCTTAGCTTCTGTCTTACTAGCTTGCGCTGCACTCAGTGGATCTGCACTTGACAGTGCAACCTAGGCGATCCACTGAGCGCTCAACACAGACAGCATTGTCAGAAGAAAAGTTGATAAAGTAAATAAAATTTTTTGTATTGTTTGATACATATGCATACCGAACTGAAAGCACTGTATCGAACGGTTCAATACCGATACGAGTATTGTTGCACCCCTAAAAAATATATATATATAGATAGATAGATAGATAGATAATCACATTTTAACTCAGTGCATTTTAACACGGTTGCAATGTGAATAATCATCCAAAGAAACAAATACTCTCACTTGTCTCCCTCTGTCCTGTCAATTTGACAAAAAAAATCCAATCTCTGATTGTATCATTTTTATAAACTTTTTTGCAGTTAAACAACATAGAGAAACACACAATAAAACATAAAATAAAATATGCGAAACAAAAATTTAAAAAAGCAGCATTCAGATAACAGCTATTGTCACTCATTTTCTCACCTTTCCAATTTGTTGTCTTTGTATCGGCTGATCTCTTTCTCTCTCTCACTTGTCTCCCTCTCTTCTGTTCCTGTGTTTGTGCTGGGTCTGTAACCCATCTCCACTCCTTCCTGCTTTGTGCAGACCAATTTGGTGCAGGCACGAAGACATCAGTACATGTCATGTAGTTAACTTGAACAGAAAAAAATAGAGAGGAAAAAAAACAAAAAGCATCTCCGGCTCCAAGGCAGGAACCAGATCCCATTGTTCACTTCAAAGAGCTGGCTCTAAGACTTGTTTCGTTCCTGACCGACATCACTAAACACAAGGCAAGCCATTTATGTAGGCTGATCAACCCATGATAACAAAAGTTGAAAGCACAGACAAAAAATGGAAACTAAAAACCAAGGTTAGCAGTAGATGTTAAAAAAATACAAAACACAGGCAGACAAACAGCCTAAAAACAGGGTCAGGGTAACAAAGAATACAGGCAAACTAAGACTACATGGAAACATCAGAGTAACAACACATAGCCGAAGTAATCTAGATGATGAGAAATGGGGAAATAGAACTAAATGTAAAACACAAGAGTTAACTAACAAAGTAAAACAGGACATGAATAACAATAACTGAAACAGAGAAACATGGTGAACATGAAGGATAAAACACAGGAGGATAAAACAGAAGTAAACACTGAAAGAACTAAATAAACTCCATAAACAGACTAGGACTAAAATTCATCAACTAGTATGCACAAAAATGAACCAGAGAATTCAAGATGTTTAAATGTTCAGCCAAATGGCAGGTGGCATAATATGACACCTGACAGAAGTTTGTTTCAGCTAATGATTCATTAAATCATTGTCAGCAATAGCAGGTTATGATTAATTTTTATGGGTTATGCAATGCATTTGGAAAACTGTACAGTGTTTTCAGAAAAAAAAATCTAAATAAACACAAAAAACAAAAACTCAGTTTTTATAGATTGAAATTACACATTTGAGCAAACACAGCCTCTAGGTAATGATTTGAAACATTTTTCTTTTTCCCGTTGAGCCACAAATCTCCATCTTCGTCGACTTTCATCTATATAAATTGATTTCTGTCACATGGTATGAGCTATCCAGTAATTTGAAGGTCACAGACTTTCAGAAAGACTCTTGCATGTCTCTCTTCCCTCCTCTTTTTTCTCCCCCTCACGCTGTGGGCGATATTGATTTGTTCCAAGTCAGTTAATCATGACAAGAATGTTGTTCTCTGAAAAATGCATCTCTAAATGTGACCTCCCTGAAGAAAAGTGCTGAACTGTACAAAACACTGTATACAGAATAGTTTTAGAGGGGTATTATACCTCATGGTTGTTAACAAAAGTGAGAAAAGCTTTTTGAAATGCATTTTCTGGAAGCAAAATAGTGCATTTTAAAAATGACATGATAGGTTTCAGACAACAGGCAGAGCTGAGACACTAAAAGGATAAAATTATAAATATTATAATAATGGTCTCACCAGGGTCATATCTACTTGAAAGCATTTTTTTGACACCAGGCTCTTTCTTAGAAGTGAATAATTTAAACAAGAATATGTATTTTTTATTTTTGATGTAGTAAAGAATGCATAGAAAATTTATGAGTAGTTTTTGTTTGGTCGTAATTCTCATTCATTCATTCAAAAACAATCTAAAAAATGTAATTACTATTCCATCACAGAATTAAACGGATGAGGTGGAATAGATTTGTGCGTGTGTGATTGAGAGAGAGACCAGTCATCCACCATGCTTTTTATTTCTTTCTAGACACTTGCATTAAACATGTATTATCCACCCCCCTCCCCCCAAAAAAAAGGTTATGTAATTTAGATATGTGGCTACAGAACAGATCTTTTGAAGAAAACATGTTAGTGACAGATTCACTCATTAATCTCTTCATTCACTCATATGTTTCCTCCTGTAATAATCTGAATCTGAAATGCTAATATGAAACACAGTCATACAGACCATATAATATATAAAAAAATGCCATTGTTGGTTATATGTTTACTTTTTGTTTTTTCTTTGTTTATTTGTTTGGAGTTTTTTGTTTGGTTTTTTTTGGAATCATAGCCACTGTGACAGACCTGTCCTTTCAATCTTTTGAAGTAATCTAAAGAGCCAATTTAAGTGGTTTGTTGTGTTCCATGAGCTGTTCTTTATGGAGAACCAATAGAGTTGCACTAAAATGAAATGTTTCCTGATTTGATAGTGAATTAAAGAAAAATATGCATGTATGTGCAAGAAAACATCTTTTTTTAAATTAATGTATAATTTACCTTTTAATGTTATCTGTTTATTTAATCATTTATAAGTTGGATAAGAGGACTTATTAGAAAAAAATACAAAATCTCAATTAAACATTTAAAACATTTTTGAAATCTAAAAAAATCAATATCTTTTGAAAATGCAAATCCCCTAATTCTACTGCTACATTTTTTAAACATGTTTGATTTTATTTTTTGTTTATGCTATTTGTATGTACAGCACTTTGTGAAACTTGGGTTTTTGTTAAAGTGCTTTATAAATAAAGGTGGTATGGTACTGGTAATTTTATTGTTCATATTCTTACTTATCAAGGATACAATCTGTGATGGTTTTAGCTTTATACTAGATTTACTTTTACTAAATTGTCTATGGTACAACTGACTGTTTTTGACTACAATTTTGCGTAGAGATCAGGGGCAGTACCTCTGGACTGGCAGGCTTAGGAGGTGGTTCCCATCTTTAAGAAGGGAGACCAGAGGGTACGTTTCAAGTATAGGGGGATTACACTCCTTGCATCCGTAATTTTTATGGACAGAATTTCTAGGCATAGCCCAGTAGCTTTCACTAGGGTGGTCTCAGAATCTCATCTCTGCTTTTCGCAGATTATGCGGTTCTATTCAATTCAATTTAATTAAATTTTATTTATATAGCGCCAAATCACAACAACAGTCACCTCAAGGCACTTTATATTGTACAGTTCTGTTGGCTTTATTGGGTGATGGCCTCCAGCTCGCACAGGAACTGTTCGCAGCCAAGTGTGAAACGGTGGAAATCAGAATCAGCACCTCCAAATATGTTCATGGTCCCAAATTTGGGTCACCAGCGTGACGATGCCACGACTGAGACCACGCAGCGAGAAAAAATTGCTTTCCCACTGTTTCTTGCCCAGACCTTTCCATCTACATGTACACATTATTCATCAAAACATGGGTACTGTTCACCCTCTTGTTGTTACAGGACCACCTTGGGTCTGGGTAATGTAAACTTTGTCATTAGACAATGAGTCTGAGGCTTGGCTCTAGTATCACAATAAGCAGACTTCAATCAAACTTTGAGTTGATTTTTTTGTCACCTCTTTTACTCACTATGTGCTAATCTCTGAATCAGTTCTACAGTGTGTCTATTCTCCTCCCTTCCTTCACCCCAACTAGCCCCTTCCTGAGTCTGGTTCTGCCAGAGGTTTCTTCTTGTTAAAGGGAGTTTTTTCTTCACACTGTTGCCAAAGTGTTTGCTCATAGGAGGTATTCTTCTTGTTGGAGTTCTCTCTGTATTATTCAAAGGTCTTTACCTTACAAAATAAAGCAGCTGGAGGTGACTGTTGTTGTGATTTTGTGCTATATAAGTAAACCTTAATTAAATAGAATTTCATTCAATTCAGTTTTAAAGAAGTATAACAGGAATCACAACTTTATAAAAGTGTCTTCAGCTGCTGATCTATGCATCTGTATCTCCACATTTGGGGCAGTTCGAGAGAGCTGATTCAGCCCACCGTTCATCAACTTACATTGTTATTTGTGTAAAGGTGCTATAATGTGTGTACAATCCAATCCAGTTGAATAAATCCAGAATAAACAAATCTGTGTATGGGATGCACCACACTTTCTCCTCTCTGGTGTTATCAAGATATCTTTTTTTTTCTTATATCATTTTAATGAAATATCTTGTATAACATTTAAATACAATACCAGAAAAGACATTAGCACTATCCATCTATCCTCTTGTCCTAATCAGGGCTGTTGGGGGGCTGGAGTCTATCTCAGCTACCACAAGGCAGGAGGGGGTTACACCCTGGACAAGTCACCAGTTTGCCACAGGGCTAATACAAAGAGACAGACAACCATTCACAGTCACATTCACATCTATGGGTATAATTTAGAGTTACCTAACCCTAGTAACTGCATGTCTTTGGACTGTGGGAGGAAGCCCGAGTAGCTAAAGAGGACCCATGCAAAAACAGGGAAAACATGCAAACTCCATACAGATTGAACCCAGGATCTTTTTGCTGTGAGGCAACAGTGCAAACCACCTTGGTGCCCTCATTAGCGATACTTCAGTGGATTTTTTATGTCCAATATAGTACAATATCAAGTTTTATTGCTCAGCTTTAGATGCAAATAGTGTTCCAATCAACAGAAAGGAGGCATTAATAGGGTGACAGATGAATCCTCCCTCAAGCCCAAACACCAAAAGGTCATTTTGGTGTTTGAAGATAAATGACAGACATAGAGAACAAGAGCAAATCCCTGCGAAGATTAAGTGCTATGATCACCTTTCCATTTGTCTGCATTACAAGAAAATAGGCCCCTCCACGAGCAGATGAGGGATTATGATGTACATAATAAAAAGGATGGTGGTCTAAGAGACCTTGAAGCTTGGATGCTATTTAAAGGTGATGAGTAATTTCAGAATCCTGAGCTGGCCACTCGTCGTGTGTGTGATAACCATACCTTAATTTTCTGAAGTGGAAATGGAGATGGGCGAATACAACAGCATACAACAACTGGTTTTAAGAATTGTCATTTCTGATGTTGTGCAACCTTCTATTGTGTTGTATCTTTTTGGAATAACCCACCTGGGACTGCAGGGTTCACAAACAAACACAGAACAATTTCTTGACTAAATTTTCAAGAGTCTCAGGAGATGGAAAGGATGGAGTGAATGCATTCAAATCATAACTCCAGTCTCAGTTTGAAGTTTGAGTTGCTCTCATCTGATTTTCGTGTTGTGACTTGTGTCAGTTTAAAATGGAATATGAGCACAGCGAATAAAGGAATAACCTTGAAGACAACAAACAGGAGCACACTTCAGCACTTTTTCCTGCAATTTGCCATCCAAGGAGACATCGTTTCTGCGCATGGCTCATGGTAGAATATTGAATTTCTTAATTTCAGTTCTTCTTTTAACTCTTAGATCAGTGGTTCCCAAACTTTTTTTGCTAGGCCCCCCTTTGTTTTACAAGAAAAATGTTTGCGCCCCCCCACCACCTAACACCCCCCCCCCACACACACACACACACAAACACATCCTCCAACCACACACACACCCATATTTTGTTTTCAAACTCCATTGCGGTTTATTTCACACCTCAAACATTTATTAAACAATTAAGCAAAAACAAGTAATCTGCAATAAATTACAGGTAGTAATAAAATACACTACTAACTCTTATACGCTACGTGCACACCTACATGGGTATTTTTGAAAATGCAGCTGTTTCGTCCACACGTAAACGGCATTTCGAATCACCGAAAACTGAGATTTTTTAAAACTCCTTTTTTGCGTTTATGTGTGGACGAGGAATACAGAATTCAACGTCAAAGGTATGTGCCTTTTTTCACGTCACGCTGTGCGCACGTTATTGTTTACATTAGATGAATTGCAGAATAGCAGATAGTCAGATTAACAGTATTTTGTCTCTTCAGGTTTTACACACTTACATAAACACGCAGTTACTGTCCCTCCATTTACAAAGGCAGAGGCGTCACGATGTAATTATTTTACGTGTAGTTGTTTTTTTTTCCTGTGTAATAATATTCAACATTGCTATCAATACATTTTTCAAAAAATGCCTCTCTGTGGAAATTGGTTTAAAAACATAAACAGCTGTGGGATACTGTTTGTCCCTGATTTGAACAGGGGGAACAAATCGTGGCAGGAACGGCCTGATGTTATTTGTATCCCACTGTAACTTTACTGTATAAAGAGCTAACATCTCCAAAATGTCAGGAGTAGTTAGTCATTACAAGAAGTGTTTGTGAACTAAAAATCCAGAATGTGGGATACTGATTGCCCGTGATTTGGAGAGCCCAGCGCGTGCTCCCGACACAGGGAAAACCAATTCTGCAGGGGAGACCTACCTTTGCACTTGTGCAGGTGAAGCCAAAGGGAAGATATGCTTCATCATATTTTCTAGTCTTTGGCTTAGAATGAAGTTGGTTTGGAAACATATTCAGCAATGCTTCATCTCTTGCTTTGCGTTTGTGTGGGAGCCCCGTCAAAAACCTGTCCATTATGCTAGCAGTGTCCAAGCGTTCTTACTTTTTTTCCATTTTCATACTGCGCCCCTCCTGCAATGGGGCGGACCCCACACTTTGGGAAGCTCTGCCTTAGATGATCCTTAAAAATCCTGAGTCTTTTTACCCTAAGGACAAAGAAAATGCCACCCTCCCAAAACTTGCTGTAAAAATATTACTATAACATTTTAGTAATTAAATTACTCAGGTTTTTAAAACTACTTCAGCTAATTTTAGAATTTTAACCTTTTAAAGAAGATGGACTCCAGCTGAGGTGGAGCAGAGGGTGCAAATGGACAGACGATGGTCTTCGCATGTAAGCCTCCCACATGACGCTGCCAGCTCTTCTCTTTCTGTCTGTGCAAAAGTCACACTGCCCTTACATTTACTAATGAGAGGAGCTTGCAGCAGCAACCAGCAGATTTGAATTGATTAATTTAGATCAAAAATGAGCATCTCTACATAAGCCTGCAGTTCCTCTGTGTCCTCATAAGCCACTGTTTTGCATGCAGGTTTGTCATGGCCACAATTTGCTGTAAAATTTCATCTATCAGCAGCAGTGCATAGCTGGTGGCATGGTTTGTAGGTCCCAGGATCAAACCTCTGGCTGCTGGGACATAGCAGAACATTGCAGTGTTTGTGGGGGACCAAAATATGGAGATGAAGAAGTTCATTCTGTCACTTCTTCAACCACCTCCTTTCCACGCTCACCTTCAGATGAGTCAGAGTAGGACTGCAGCTGGTCTGTTTCTACCCCTGAGGCTGACATGGAGGAGGCCTCAGAGTCCTCAGAGGAGGATGAGGCACCATCTTCACAATCACAGTGCATAACCATTTACACACAGCAAATTCAAAAGTGTTAAATGTTTTGGTGTTAGTAGTCTTAGAGTTAATTTTACTCTAAGTAGAGTCACATTCTTTTAATGTAACTCTGAGGTGTAAAATGATAGTAGTTAAAATCGAGTGTTAAAAATGAGTGTTTCTATTTCAAATCTGGAGGTGTTACAATGGAAACATTAACTCTTGACCTCTTAACTCTGAACTCCTACAGGGGCTATGACACCAATAGAGTAAATTCACAGACTCCGCCCCCAGCACGGCTCCAATCGAAGCTGAAGTGAAGCCGTTTCAGAACATTTTGCTCTACATATTTGAGTTGTTTGCCATGCTTGGTAAGTCATGTTTTCAAAGATTGTTTCAATTATTGTTATTCGCTTTTACTTCTGTGGCTCTTTGGAGTTGAGACAAAGCTGTGTGGAAGGCATTAGCCATGTTGCTCGGTGATAGCATAATATTCTGTTTTAGCTAGCTGAAAGGTATTGTTTGCGGGCAAATACCACAGCCTTGAAAAAAAGCTTGCATGTGAATTTTCAGTCAAATTTCTTGGTCAAATACACTTAAAACAATGTCTAGAATGTGAAATGTTGATATAATGGTGCTACTTGAAGCCCGAAAACGATCTCCCATAAAAAACGAGCAAACAGCAGTAGCAGATGTCCCGACTGAGTTCTACGTTAGCATTTAGATTCCTCCAGAGTTTTGTGCACACGGTTTAGGTAAAAATGAAAAAGGTTGAGGTTTTAGATTTAGTTCAGTATTACCTGTTGTCTGTGTCCTTATCTTTTGGGAAAATACTTTACACAAGTAATGTCTCAAAAAGGATTCCTTTTTTTTTTTTTACTGTGCTGCAATTGATTTTTGCCATTAATTAGTGTCAACTAATCTTTATTCAATCTCCACATAGGATATGCTTGTGAAGATGGAATATGGGGGAGAGCAGAAGTGCGTTGAAGTTCCACAAAGTGATGAATGAAGGACATGTATATTGTATTTTGTATTTATTGAAATAAGTGATGAGAATGCTGTTATTTGCATTTACCAGCTCACCTATGTCAGACCTTTTGATAAACGAAATTCTAATGAAAGTGAGAACATGTACACTGTTACATCTTTCAGAAAATGTTTTGAAATTGTGGTGCACAGTTCAGAATAAATGTTTTTCAAAAACTTTTAGTCTTTTTAGTAAATGTTTATTTCCAAAAGAAATTTCTAGAAGTTCAGAACAGTAAAATTCCCGCTTTTTAGAATTAATTAGAAGATAACTCTTACGTAGTTAAACTAAAATACTCTTTGAGAGTTAATATATAAACTCTTAACACCAAGTGTTAAATTATCAACTCCAGAGAGATTTGGTGTTTAACACTAAATCAGAGTTAAAATACCAACTCTCCAAAGAGAGTTAAATTAACACTCTCTGGTGTGGACCCATATAGACACTTTAAAAGTGTTGAAATCAAATCTGACAGTGTTAATTTGGACATGCTGGATTTGCTGTGCAGAGCCTCCTGTGTGCTGTAAAGTCTTGCCATCTCCAAAATGACTGCTCCAGCACTACTGCTAATACTTTTAACCACGACTGCAGTGCAGCTGCATAAACGACTTGAGCAAGAACCAAAATAAAGTCAATTTTGTTTTGGTTCTTGCTGCTGAGATATCTTGAAAGCTCTGAAAGGTTATTATTGAAGATGGACACACACACACACACGCGCACACACACACACACCCTTATCAAAGTTAATATCCTATGGCAAACGTGAGCTATATTCATTCAGCACAGCCCACATAGCATGAAAATAAAAAACGGAACGGAACAAAATGTCTCAAGGATGTATTAAATAAAATTGCTGCTAAGTATGGCAATGTCAAACAAAAAGACAAGTTAAAAATAAGAGGTGCTGTGGAAATAACACACTCTATACTAGTCGGGATAGTTAGAAAGCTTTCTTCTATTTGAATGAGTGATTCTGTTTTTTTAACATTTGAACATAATGCAACACAAACTCTCATAGAGGATATAAAGTCAGAAAGATACATGTTTTGAAATGACAAGCAGCAGGTGCATCTAGTACATGTAGAGCAGCCACAAAAAAATGACTTATAAGCAGAGCACAGCACCCGCGCAACACAAATTTTGGGCCCTTCAGTTAGCGGTGAGTGCCGTACATTCAGTGTCCAATGAAAGGGCCTTAATTTGGAAAAACGTGAGCTAACCTGGATTTCTGTTATTGCAAGCCCATATTCCTGACTTGAGTCTTGAAAAAAGGCTTGCCAAATTGTCTAAGGTTAAGTAGAGGTCTTTTTGCCCATAAAAGGCTCATGCATTTAGGTTGACTTTGTTACTCCTGTTACTTAGTATCCCTCCTGTTGTGTTCACCTCTCGCCCCTTACTTTTTTTTTTTTTAACTGCTCTTAAATTAGCACAAAAGCAACTTTTCACCACCAAATTTTTATTCAACATTCTTTAGCTTTGAACAATGTCTCAAAGTAGTGTTTAACATTAATTAATAGAATTAGACATAAAATAACTGCAGTGAAAATACGACTATAGGCAATACAAATGTATTACAAAATGAACATGACATGTAAAAAATTAATGGAAAACCAAACACCAAACTC
This sequence comes from Neolamprologus multifasciatus, assembly GCF_963576455.1. Lineage (NCBI taxonomy): Eukaryota > Metazoa > Chordata > Actinopteri > Cichliformes > Cichlidae > Neolamprologus > Neolamprologus multifasciatus. Next base: position 26,218,476 of record NC_140459.1, read on the forward strand.
AACATGTGGTGTGTGTGTGTGTGTGTGTATTCATGCACATGAGTGGCATGTGACACTCAGGTGAGAGTGGGCCTTGCAAACATAGGCATCACATTTGCAGCATCTCAGGCTTGTTTTGTTGTCTCTAGGGGCACAGAGCTCACAGCGCTTCCTTTTCTGCCCATGTCCTTGTTGGGGGACAGTCAGGGCAGCGCACTCTGCACACTCTTAACCAGACTGGCAGAGGGTGGTGTGCAGGGAATGTACTGGTGCCGTTGAATAAGAGGAATCACCAAAGCTTTCCCCAGCTCTCTAGGAAAAGTCTCCTCTTGAAACTCCTCCCCTGATTCCAGGTTGGGTCGATGGCTGTCCGCACCACATATGCGTTGAAAGCAGACACATCAAGGATGTTGTGGAACAGTGCCACAGGCCAGCGTGCTGACATTCGCTTGCAGGTGTATGCAAGGCTGGAATGGGACAAAAAAATCAGCCCAGGCATTTTGACTAGGGACCGGCCCACCAGGTATTATAGGAAAAACCATAAAGCCTTTGAATAAAAACAAACTCTGTTGTGACAGTGATGTACACTGTCTTGTTGGTATATATATGTATCAATCTAATAAACTTAAACCTACACCATTCTCCCTATTCTGTATTCTAAACAGTACTTAGCCGAAACCCAAAGACTGCTTGGTCGAGTTAACCTCCTGAACTATCTACAACACATGGTGGAAACCTGACATTAAGACAGAGAAGACCTTCAATGAGTTGAAGGGAACCCATGGACTGTTTCTGAGAGACAAATAACACCAGGATCCTTTTCTACGTAGCTGACAGCTGGTAACTGTGCACGGACGGGTCTTGCATAGTTTTGCCAGGGAGCCAGGTGGGGCATTAACAGGGAAAAGGGAGCACAAAGAAGTACTTTTCTTTCTTATTCTCATTTAAAATGTCTAGCTTTTAATAAGTAATTATCTGAATCTTACAACCAAAGTTTTATCTGGTATAAAATCTATAGACATCATACATATACCAACAAGACAGTGTACATCACTGTCACAACAGCGTACACCTAAACTTGGTTTATATCTGACCCAGATAGACTGCAGATCATAACGTCTTACCTGAAGTTCAGTTCCCCTGATACTCGGACCGGCGGCCACCCCGGGTCTTTCCTCCTCCTGCCTCCCCTTTCCCTCATCCACCTGCTAGCCTCCACCACTTGCTAATGTTACTGAATCTGTGGAAGCTCCGCCATAGCCACCACCAAACAACTGAGTTATTTTTACACATCTTCCAGCATCTGTCCAATCCACTACCTTTAATTGTTTATACCTTTACGAAAAAACAAACAAAAAAACACATCGGCCCATAAAATACAAAAAATCACCAATGGCCCACCGGGCAAATTCCCAATGGCCAGTCCAGCTATGGGTGTATGTACCAATAAGCTGCAGTAAAAGGAACAATAAATATGAGATTGGGAACAATATTGAATCTGTCATATACAAAATGCTATGATTGACATAAATAAAAATAAAATGCATGATGGATGAAACTTTACATTACCTTATCAAGGCAGTCAACGCCTCCTTTGTTCTTGTTGAAGTCCTGGATCATAAGGGGCTTCCTGTCCTCTGTGGTGCTGACAGCAACGTCTTTGTGCAGCATGCTCATCAGAATGACATTTCTATTCTTTTTGGGAACATATGACACAAGAATGTGTGTGTCAGTGAAAGCAAATTTTGATGAGAGTGCCTCTCTTCCTCCATAACAGTGCAGGGGGAAGTTCAGGCTTGTTCGTCCTCACTGCCCCTACCATGGTGAGCTTTCTTCTCAGCAGCTTCTGACCAAGAGCATAGGATGTGAAGAAGTTGTCACAAGTGATATTATGCCCTTGGAGGCTGGTTGTCATGTCCAGCACAACATGCATGGCCTGGTTTTCTTCTGCCCTTCCAGTACTGGGTTTCCACATGTAGACCTGCATATTCCAGGCATAGCTGCTTCTGGCATCACACGCTACCCAGATCTTTATACCACATTTCCCTGGTTTGCTTGGAATGTACACCCTGAGGAACACCGACCTCTGAAAGGAACCAGGCACTCATCAACTGTCACCTCAGGGCCTGGATTGTACATAAGTGGTAGGTACCACCACTGGGTGCCTGATGGCAGCCAGATGGTCTCACTTTCCTCTTTAATCTGGAGAGGCCATATTCTTCCAGAAGTTCTGAGATTATGACTAAACTTTTGTGTTTTGGATGCAGTTCTGTTTGAGGAAAGATCATGGTACCTTTAAAAAAACTGAAAATGAAGTGTTTAATATGTTATATTTTCTGCATTTAATGTGAACTTGGATAAATGAAACATATTTTGACCTTTTTACTGAAAAAAGGAAAAAAGACTCATGTCTATAGTCAAAACAGTACATTTATGTGAAAAAAACTGTGCAACTATATACAGCATAGTATGCACAGTGGTGAAGGTCCCAGTTCCCATGTCTAGGGATTCTCCATGCTCGATTCTCTTTATAAACACCCCCTCTAAACTCAACAGAAGGATTAGTTCCTGCACAAAGAAGACAGAGGTAACTTTTCCACAAACGTTACACAACTGACTAGCAAGCATCAGAGCCAGGGGCTTCACTAACTGTAAATAGTGCAACAATACAGCAATGACTGAAGTTCAGCTACTCCCTTAAGTAGTGGTCCATGATGGTCCTCCATGATCGTGGCTCAAGAGTGATCGTGGCTCAAGAGTTGGGAGTTCACCTTGTAATCGGAAGGTTGCCGGTTCGAGCCCCGGCTTGGACAGTCTTGGTCGTTGTGTCCTTGGGCAAGACACTTCACCCGTTGCCTAGTGGTGGTGGTCAGGCAGCTTTGCCTCTGTCAGTGCTCCCCAGGGTGGCTGCGTAGCTTGCCATCACCAGTGTGTGAATGTGTGTGTGAATGGGTGAATGACTGGATGTGTAAAGCGCTTTGGGGTCCTTAGGGACTAGTAAAGCGCTATATAAATACAGGCCATTTATTAACAGCAGGCGTGTGAATAGCAGAAGGAGTGTCTCTCTCTCACACACACACAGGGGAGAAAGGAGAAACAATGTATAAAACCAGGAGAGGGAAAATAGACAGAAATGGCAGGACAGCCCAACAAGAACTTAGGGACCAATACTGTACACTAATTGAACAAAGGGCTACTTTCATGTATCCTTATATTACCTATTGAAAAGTTATTTCTCCAAGTGTTGTACTGTCTTAATTTTGGCACACTTTAATCATGCTGCTATCCACAAATTTCATGCTTTTCAGTTTTATATCCCCGCATAATTCTCTCTGACCTAATTTCCAAAAGGGGATTGTTTAAATTTCATTATATCTATCGTTACATCTATGTCTTATCTTAATAGGTCTTAGCTTTTTGTGATTGGAGTGCCCTGAAATCTGTTCTCTATCAGTCGTCTGGGCTGCATGTGTGGGAGCGCAACTGAGTTTCTCTCAGACAAGCAAATCATACTGAAGTTGACAAAGAGATTGATACACCTGATGTTGATCAAAGTCAAGTCAAGTGTACAAATTACAAAAACATTATTGACGCAAATGTAAAATGACAAGGCAGCAAAGAAAAGGGGTAGATAGGCGCTTTGTTTATACATCTCTTTTTAACCCCTTAAACCCCAAAGGGGTTTCTGAGCTTCCTGCTCAAAAATGCAATGCCCAAATGTAATTGATCATTTCTCTGCAATTACAAACTCTGTGCTTACAATTTTGGTATCAAAATAAAGCTAACACTTGTGAAATTTCATCAGATGTGTAAATATTAAAGCAGATATTACTGTGTCAAAGTTACTGAGACTGGAACACAGAAAAAGTAAGTAGATTTTATCCTCGCCTAATTTTTTTTTTAATTTTTAGCATATAACCCTTTTAAAAATATGCCTCAGTTCACATTTCATTCCAGAAATTCAGTAACCAACATATAAACATCATCTGTGCAAAGATTTATGTTTCTAAAGTGAAACAGTGAAAAATTACAGCCCTGTCAATACATGAATATCCAGACATTGTACACAAATGTCCAATTTTTATTTTATTTTTTGCCTGTCCCCTTTGGCTCTTTTGCCATCAGAATTATTGTCTAAAGGTGGAGAAAGATGCCCAACGGATTTACTTTACCAAATGGACCATCCCAGCTTTGCCGTAATGGTCTATTTGATTCACCATTTATTGTTTATTTTATTTTATTTTCACTTGCTAAATACGGGACAGACTTGACTGGGGAAAAGAAAGAGGAAAAAGAAAGAGGGAAAGAAAAACAGCGGGGAAGAGGGACGGGGATAAAGGGCAAAAAAAAGAAAAAACAACAGAATAAGCAGACAAAAAATACATTTATCAATCACCTGGATCACATGCTGAGAAAGAAAAAAGAGAAAGCAAGCGGAAGAAAAAAAAGAGCAATACAATAAACAACATCATGATGATATATGGGAATATAACAGTAAATACTAAATATTAATCATTATTGTGCAGCACGTAAGATCGACAGCGCACAGTGTGCTTTGAGGTAGCAGCCAAAAAGGGTGTAGTTTGTGTGTGAGCACCCGTTTGTACACTTGTGAGCATGAGTGCGCTTGTTTTCTTAAAAGGTTCCTTCATGTCCTTCATTCATGGGAGCCACAGCCCCGTCCTCCTGGGCATGAAGCAGGTATGGAGGAGATCAAAACTCCAGACATCCAGAGGCCCTCAGAACACAAGAGACCAAGGAAGACCAACAGAGGGGCAGCCGCGCCACTATCCCAGAAAGAGCTGAGGAGAGTCCCAGATGAGGGGTCACTCAGCAGCCACGGAGCAGAAGCCGGGGGGGGGGGGGGGGGGGGGGGGGGGGGGGGGGTTGCAGTGATGTGCCCGTGAGCTCTGCCGGCAGCCAGCTGTGCCAGAGTGACCGAGCCCCAGGCCGAGAGGCCGAGGGCACCCCACCCCTGAAGTGGCCCGAGCGAGCCCCAGGCTCCAGGCCCCGATAAGCAGCCACCAAGGAGTGAGTCGGTGGGTACCTGGACGCCCACTCCCGGACACAAAGAACCACCAATGCACCGATGTCTGAGGGCGTCTGCCACTGGCAGGGGAAGTGGTGGGGGGAGATAGGCCTCCATACCTTGGAGGGCCTGAGATGTCCCTAGAGAGGTGGCGTCTGATACCCAACCTGACATATAGATACAGACATACAGGCACACACAGATACAAACATCCATTCCCACCTCATGCTCTCATATGCAATTACTCAACACTCACCCAACGTGGAGACAGACATAAAGAGACACTGTACACAATATCACACTCCCCAAGCGTACTCTATACCCCAAGTCTAGGTGTCACTTCAACCAATCAGACGTTGCAAGGCCAAAACCCACGTGGGCCCAAATTTACTGCATGTGACATCTGTCCATTCTATAGGTGGGTCTAAAATGGAGGTTGTTGAAGGAAAACGGCTCTGATGTGGCTACGTAGGCATGGTAACGGCTGATAATCACATGGCTGCAGGCTACCGGCAAAAATAACGCAGGAAATCGGTACGCCAATTTCTGTCTTAGCGCATTTGCGCCGCTGTGTGTTTTTGTGGTCTTCTTTTGTGGCTCATTCAGTGAATTATCAAATAAAAGTGAAAGCAAAAGCAAGTCCTAAACTCTGAGATAACAAAATCCAAAAAGCCCAAAGAAAGACACAGGGAAGCAGACAGGTGGGTAACAGTAAAAAGACTCACACAGAAATCAGTGGGGAGTGGAAACACAAAGGTAACACAAAACAGCTAAGACTAATCAGGAACAATGAGACTGGCTGAGTATAACTCGATCAAGGGACAGGAGACAAACAAATAACCAAAATAAACCAGAAAGTCACAGACTACACAGATGAGAAACAATCAAAACTGGTATAGAAAGACAAAAGAAGAATGGCTAATAACAGAGACACCTACTGTGTACAACTGTAAATAACCCTCAACCAGAATACTAATATCAATAAACAGGAAATGAAACAAAGAACTAATGTTTAACACATACATATAACGGGCGAGGGTTCAGTATCTTGCCCAGGGACACTTTCAGATATAAACTGAGATTGTACAACAAAACGCCAGAACCCATTCTACAAGAATTAAAGAAGCACTAAATAGCGTAACTCTTTCTCCACAGTTTTTAACAGCATATAAACCTCTCCCCATGTATTTTTTTGAAGAGCACTTTGGGAAGCTCTTTTGTACTGAAGCTTGTTACAAATTGACAATATTGAGAACCACAAAACTCTCTTTCTCCCACGTCTGCTGACAGCTTGGAGTGAAGAGCGCGCATTCAAATGCAGACAATGGAGACGGGATGAAGTGAACAGAAAGTGAGTTGTTTATTTCTGGCTAACAAGGGTTAGCAAAGAAGGACTTGAGAACATAACTAACTCAACGAGAAACACAGGGGAGGCACAGGAACAAAATTGAAAAACTAGAAACCACAAAATAGAATCAGAAAATAACTAAGGAAGCTAGAAATACAAATTACTAAACCATGAAAAACACTAAACCATAGCCATAAATCAGAAAACACACACACTGGGTTTCCAGACTCAGGACCATGACAATTTCAGTCTTTTTAAAAATATATTGCTTTGAAAATGAGCATGCATTATTTAAAAAATCATGAAATAGCTAATTTCTTTTGAAATGTTGTACCTTACTTGCATGTGTTGTGCCTGCATGGGGCAGTCTGTCTCTCCCTAACAATGTTTACCTCATCAAACAGATGTGAGTGCTTTTTATACTTCTAAAATGCCACGATCAAGTTGAAATGCCATATTGCCATGACAGATAAATGAGGCACCTTGCAAAAAATATACAAAAGAGAGTTGTTGCAGTTTTTTTCTTTTGTTTTCCACTGTAAAGAAATTGCACCCCATAAGATACACTTCAGGCCTGTATTTATTCATTCTCACCCTTTAACTGACAAACTGAACTGCCTGCATGTCAGATGTGCCATGACGCACATCAGTCAGATTAATTTTTATAGCTAGGCCCTCAATCAGTAGTTATCAGCAGGGGGAGCGGCTGTAACCCTTCATTCAATCCTAGCTTTGAATTTCATTTTAAAGACAAATTTAAGGGAGCCTTGCAGCACTATCACAGCTCAGACTCTGATGATGACATTTGAAGAAATGACTGAGGTGCCTCAGAGCGATAACATCATGACTGTTTTGAACAGTTTGCTGGTATTTTTTCCCCTTATTGATTTACTTTTATCTTGCATGATGCCCCAAAGGAAATTGCTTGGCAGGAGAAGATATCTTTGCAAGAGTGGCGTGTATCTGTATATCCTGTATATGACACGGCATCCTTTCAAAGCCAATTAGTCGTGGCATTAACAAATTCTGTAGCCAGCATTGGCCATGGGCACATATTATAGCTTTCATGGCGGTAGAGTATTGTCTTTGTGTTGGAAACTCCATGATAGCAGTAAATCCAGTGAAGAATCTCTGAGCATTGCAGTAATGACACCATCAAAAGGTTTCAAGATAATTTGTGGCTGTCCTCAGATTTATAAATATTCCAAATGGGATTTGCAAATGAACAATATGTGAAAGCCTAAAGAGGAAGCAATACAAGAAAAATATGTTCTTTGAACCATGTTTGCAAAATAATTATTCCCAGCCTGTGATGAAGGTAATTATGCAGGTTGGCTGGCATTATTCAAATGAAAAGCAGTTTAGCAAAACAGTTTTATCTGCTTTTGTGTGTCTGGTACTCTTCTAACAAGGGAGCAAAACTAACCAAAGAAGGAGGAAGATAGAGGACTTCACAGCTATGTGTGAAATGAAGGCTCTTGAGAATTTTGTGCTTTAAATGAATTTGATGAAAAAAGTCTCCAGTTTCTTGGTGTGAGTTGAAAGCAGGTTATCCTAAAAATGTCTCAAATATTACCCCTGTATATAATTTTTAATGGTACCTTTTTTATATTAAAATTCTATAACTTAATGAGCATCTCCAAAAGTTGATTCTGTTCATCTGGACGTAGCATTTTGTGGGAGAAACGTTTTGTCACTCATCCAAGTGACTTCTTCAGTCTCAGCTGACTGCAATCCCCAATCTTAAAAACTTAATGAGCAATTCTTTTTTAAACTAGACTTTTTTGTTTGTTTGGTTTTTTGGCTTCTTCCACCAACAGTCAAATTCTTTATCTTAAATATTTTCATAGTTTTGTTTTCAGCTGCAACAGCCTTTTTAAAAAAAGCTCCACTATACAGTATAAAAAACAGCAGATGGCAGAGGCTGTGCTGTCAACAGTTCTGGGCTTAGGACCCAAACCCAGTCTCTGAGACAGACAGAATAACAAAAAGCCAGCCCTTTGTTACAACTATAAAATCCACAAACGTCCATGCAAAGGAAAAAATTATCCAAAACAGAGTGGAACAAACTGCAATTAAAACAGACACTATGACAACCCTAACCCAACTAAAAGGAAAGGTGGGGTTTAAATGCAAGCCAAGGAAGTAAAATTAAAAGGTGCATTAGACCAATCACTATCAAAATTTAAAAAAGAAGAAAGTAAACACTGAAACCAAAAACAAAGAATCACAGAGCAGGAGAGTAGAGAAAAGTAGTAATAATGGTTTAAGACATCGAGCCAGCCACAGGCCAGAGCCAAGAAACAACTCTGGGAATCCGTCTAGAGGCCAAGAATAGCAGGATACTAATTCAGAGAGTTGACTCGAATGCAGGACAGAGCAGAAGCTTCGTTTAGTGAGTGAACCTGAAGGTGGCACAGGTCAAAGGGATTGTTCTAGAGGACTCCTTTTTGGCCAAATCCTTACTGGAAGGCAAGCAGGAAGCCAAGAGTGGAGGCAAGGTTGTTAGGTGGTTAGGGTAAGGGGGCAACAGGACCCGTCTGGAAGCTTGGAAAGAGGCTGGTCACAAGAAGGCAAGGTAGAGGCAATGAAGATGGCAGATTCCTTCAGATGACTTGGCTGGATGCTGGTGATATAAACTTTGTCCCTCTGGAGGCTGGTGATGGGGAGGACTTGACACCTCCTGAGGAGGCCAATGGCCTGCTCAACGTGACTGACTGATTACATCCCACTTCCCTGCTCTGGAGCCTTCTTATCCTTCCGTACCTAGTGTGGTAATGAATGATCCTAATGATCATCCTAATGATCTTAAAGGCCTCACCATCTGATTAGGCCATATTGCCCTCCTATGTCCAATTTAACATGTCCTCCCATATCTTTTTTTCAGTCATATACATTGTCCACTATCCCAATTACTAAGCTGAGATCACAATTTTTTATATTCCCCTGTTGCCTGTCTTGTGTTTCTATGGTGTATTGACAGTCATGTACCTTTTGTGCTAGGGTGTTTTTTCTGTTCTCAAACCTTTTCCTATCAGCCTACTTCTCTGACATGTCTTCCCAATGTGATGTTTGCGTAAAGTTTGGTCAGAAGGTTCCTTTGTAAGTGCACATGCGCCATTAGCATGCTGCCTGCTGTAACCTATAATTTCCTTCGGGATTAATAAAATATTCTGATTCTGAGTCTGAAAAAACCCAATGGGACAGCAATTAAACCAGGGTCCCACTGGTCTAAGCCCCCAGTGGGAGCTGATCATAGCTCAATGACTGGGACAGGTCGAATTCAAACAGGGCCTATTTAGAATGCAGGCTTGGGCCACAGGATCATCCCTTTTCCATACGGCAACCATCTGCAGCATCTGCAGCATCTGTGCACTGATAGCTAATCCTCTTGGCAGATATCATGGCCTCCAAAAAGGCCGTTTTGAGGGCCATTCTGGGGCCATTTTAGATTAGCATCCTTGAGTGGCTCAGCACTCTGAGAGCCAGAGAAATGTCAAAGGGAAGGATTCAGAACCCAAATACCTTCCCTTTGAACACGAACCTCGGCAGCCGCCAGTGACTCTGCCAGATATGTATCTGGAAATAGGCATAGGTATGCCTGAGGTCGATACTGGCAAAACAATCCCTGGCGTTGATGGCCTGTCACACTCTCCAGGAGGGCAGAGAGTTCTTCCAGCAGTATCTGTGCATGCTGGAGGTTGCTTACTGAGGTAAAGTTGTAGTTGGTCGTCACAGGGGTCTGCGAAGGAACTCTGGGTCATGGTGGATAATAACCATGGATCCACCCCCAGAGCCAACTAAGCTACCATGCACTGGGCAGGCAGTGAATGGGACCAGCCTGGCGGGAGGAAAGGTCAGAAGGAGGGTGGTGGCCGGAGGACACCTGAAGCTTTTCTGTGGGTGTTCCCGTTTCCTCTGTAGCTGGTTGCTATGCTTACAAAAGGCCTCCAGCTGAGGCCTGCAGTCACTGGGGCCCCATACTGGGATCCAAGGAGCCACCTGATGCACTGAAGCCCTGAGCCTCCTAGCACTTGCAGAGTGACTGGACAGGCCCCTCTACACCTGAACACATCAATGACTGTCTCAGAGTGGTCTAAAGGCCAGAGAGATAGTTATAGAGATAGACAGTTGAGCTCTCAGCAGCTTGTAGTGGATACAGGATGCTGGATTCCTCAGAACCTGACTGCACCTGGTGAGATACGTGACGCATATACAGGGACATAATGCCCCCTGTATTAGCCAGACAGGCCTGGGTGGACATGGCGCCGTGTAGCCTGGCCAGCAGGGAGTTGATGATCCTGGAATTTTTGCTAGGGCACATGACCTTGCAAAGAAAGGAGCTAGAAGGAGAGACCACTGAGGTGAGTGTGCACATGTGATTTGTTCCTGACTATGCACATGAAAGAACCTCTTATAGGCAGAGGACCACCTGTGCAGAGCAGCAGAAGAGTCAAACTGTCAGCTCATCAGTTTCCTAGAGACAAGCAGCAGTGGCATTTACATTTCTGAAGGCTGTGGCTACCCAATGTCCCCTTGCCACAGGGCTCTCAGGGAGGGCGATATCCAGAGTCGTAGACGTCCTGCCATTAGTCCTGTCCCTGAGGATCTAGCTGGATGCTGTCCACAGGACAGGTTATATTAATCAGAGGAGAGAACGGTCTCTATGTCGACATCTTCCTCCTGATAGCTGCCCTCCACTGGCTCCCTCCTGGGGTTGGAGCCACAGGGGGCTGCTGAAGGGTGGGGCTTTAACTGGTCTTGCAACAGGGGGAGCCAGAGATATCTGGCAAGGGCCTGGGCACTCCCCCTTGGCGTTGGGCATATTGGGAAGTGAAGATCCTGCATGCTTGAAGCCAGAATAATGAGCACGGGCTTCTCTGGTACATGCAAGCAATATAAAACAGTCAACAGAGGACTAGAAGCTGGCGAGCACTTTTCCTGGCCAGCATGGAATGTTGGTGATCCAGCCACAGCACACACTTATCATGCTTATCCTCCACGGGCATAGAGATGCCATATCCCACACAGGTGTGGCACACTTGGTTTGCCATACTCGCTTGAAAGTGGAGGCAGAACCCAGAAACAGGAAGACAAACAGTGATTATTTCTGAGCAAAGCTAAGCAGCTCCTCTTTCTCTTTGTGTTACCCCTTCTGACTGCCTTTCACACAATCTGTTTTATACTTATATTTGTGAAGGATGCTTTGCAATACATTATACTAAGCCAGATGCAGAGATTGCCATAGAGTGAAGCTCACAAGACTGTGAGAAACAGCCAGGGCCCTCCTAGCAGGCCAGAGAGGACGTCTTGCTCACCAACAGAAATCAGCCACAGCAAAGTCCCATTGGATGCGTAAGTTTTAAAAAACAAAACAAAACTAACAATAATCCTGGGAGGCTGCCAATAGACACATGAGCCACCACAAAGGTAACAGACACACGCTGTACCACACACTCTTTCAAAGCACACACACACACTGCACCTGATAGTAAGTGGAGATCAAATAATCAGTGATTTCACATCTGCACACCTGTTTTATAGATAACCTGTGGAGCATGAACGGGCAGCCAGAGTGTCTTAAGGTATCCATGCACCCTGACAAATGGAGGCCATTCCCCGTATATATGGAAGAGATAGTGGAGTGATAGTCTTGTTGTGATAGAGAACAACCATAACCAAAATAAAACAGAAGACACCTAATCAGGGAACAGGAATTTGATACAGTTGAGGGTGGAAGGACTAGACAATTCAATTCAATTCAATTTGTATATAATAATTTATATACCGCCAAATTACAACAACATCGGCTCTAGACAGTGGAACAGTGACAGTGGAACATAGACACACAAAAGACAAATGCAGATGACAGCAGGACACAAACTAACACAAAAAGTGAACTAACTCAAAGCAAAAGGCAACCTCAACAGTAACTAAAAGTAACAATAACTGAAAACTCGACAAACAATGGAATATACATAAGATCAAACTAGGCTAGAAAAACAAACAATAAAAATCTGTACATAATAAAAAAAAACTTAATGCAAGGGAGAATAAAACAACTTAATAGCCATATAAACTGGATAACCAAGGAATATAGAAATTCAAACCCAAGGATAACAAAAAATGAATGATTTGAAACAAAAAACAAAACACAACTAGGCCACTGGAAAAAGGTGATGAAAAATAAAGAAGTTGACAAACCTATTCACCCACGAGACAAGGAACAAAACTTAAACATAAAACAGTTTCACAATCTAAAAAGAAATATGAACTCAAAAACACAAAACCCAGGGTCCACAACCGGTTTATGTACCTCTGGACTCATGGGCTGTAATAGCACCATTAAACTCAGTGAGGAGATCCACTGACAGTGAACATGGTCTCAAGTTATCTGGCTCAGGAGGAAATCAGTGGCCAGCAGGGAGGAAATAACAGTTTCTTGGAATCCCTTGGACTGAGAGGTAGAGAAAGGTCTGGTATTAGCAGCCATGGGCAGAGCGACAAACAGAGGCTGGGTTTCTGTTGTCCTTTATGCAGAGGTTAGCGTGGAACTAGCACCTAGCCAACTTTGTTTTTAACGCTTGGAATGGAGGGGAGCTTTCCCATATTCCAGCCAGCAAGATTCCTGTTGAGCCAGCCCACTGCATTTTTTTAATTGAAATTTCTACATTTCTACAACTGGTAACTTATCAACCTAATCATTTGGACTGTAGGTCTCTAAAGCACCACCTTTATCTTTTATGGCCAAGAAAACCATTTTTCCTTTCTATACAAGGTGTGCGTGTGTGTTGTTCACTGGTGAGAATTTGATCTTGAGATGAAGTTTGTTGTGTGTCTGATAAAACCAGTCTATTATCTCTAGGAAACTTTGATCAACATTTCACCACCCAAAAGATTGACAGAGAAAATGATCAAAGCATCCACTGTCTAGTCCTTATCAATGAATGTAATGAACAAAATAATTAGTTGAATCTCTCATTAGAATAAAAATTGTAGAAGCTAGCATTACATTCATGTGTTAAAACATCATGTTGAAGCAGCGCATGTGAAAATCATTCTCTCTCAAGTAATTTATTTTGGGTTCTGACTGAGAGAAACTAATATTGAAAGAGCAGAAATGAATTATTTTCATTCAGTTAATAAGAACAACGAATTCCTGTCCTATGTGCAGGTGAAAATGCAAAGGAGCGCTGAGAGACTAAAGGCTGAAATAGACCCATATAGCACATCTATACACTTTTTACACTTTAGGCAAACGTGGAAATAAAGTTGCAAAGTGAGAAGTAGCAAGATGAGCACAAACTATTATCTATAATTGTGGGTTGATCAAATATTTTCTGCTCAATACATTTATGTGAAAAATATACATGTGAATTTCACACTGGTCCTCAGAGAGTTCATTAAAAAAAGGTTGGGATGATGTGTTTGAAAATAAGAAAAGAAGTGTGGTCTAAGAATAATTTACAACTTTAATTAATGTGAAATCCTGTAATCACATAATCTTGCCTTTTATATCTGTCTTATAATTTTTAATTAGTTTGTTACTCATTCCACTTTGGTAGATGAATACATTAAAGGCTCAGGTTGGTAGGGCAAAAATAATTCCAGAGAAATAACAGCTGTGCTAAGGTTCCTGAATTCTCTTTTTTCAAGTTAGAGCCAACGTCATAGAATGCATTGCAGCAGTGTTAGCACCTTTAATAAGTCTTTTGTATAAATTCAATTTACACAAAGTGTAAAAAAAAATACAAATTCTTCTAGGTAGTTTTACTTAGTTCTTTAAGATACATGGAAGGCAGGCTGATTCTGAGCATCACAGACTGCTTTCCACAGTTGTTCTCCTGGATTGATGTTGTGACATGATGTTAAGATCAGGAATATGTGGAAGCAAAACAATTGTAGGTTGCTTCTTGTTGAAGGTAGTTTGTAATGACTCTTGCTGAATGTTTTGGCTCATTGTCATTATGATATGATGGCATGATCCCTTTGGGGACTTGTGACAGTACTGTAAATTAGCTTGACGCTGCTGGATAGATAGCACTCATAGAGACACATTTCCTGAAAGAAAAAAAACACATTAGATACAAATCAATATACCTGCAAGAAAATGTGATTGATAAGCACGAATCAGATGATGGATACGGGCATTGAAAAAAAAAATACATATGACAGGCTGTTCTCAGAAACAGGACTTGCAAAACATGACACACTTATACTGGCTCTGTGAAGAATATAAATGTGATAAAAATTCTGATGTACAGAGCTGATAAAGACATGTTCTACCCAAATGAAGGCTGAAATCAGAAGAGAGTAACTGAAGTTTCTCTTGTTCACCATTTTCCAATAGCCATAAAAATCTACTTTGATGTCAGAAATGGAAAAATGTGAGCAGTTCCACAGATGGAGGTGGTGGTGGTGGTTGGGGAGGATTCAGGTTGAAGAGATATTCAGAATCCTTAAAACTATTTTCATGTTTTTTGTTTACTTGAAGGTGTTTGAAGCAGCTTCAAAAAGAAGTAAAATAAGTTGGAATTAGTCTAATATAACTGCTATTGCCTCTTGCATAAAATGATGACAGCTCTGCTTTAAGCTTACTTAGCACCATAGTGTGGCTATAGTTTAATCTGCCAGTCTTTTCTGATATTTCACGATTGATGGAACAGATGGGATATCACACAGCTTAGCTAATTTAAAGTGCATTCATCTGAAAATGACAAATACAATTATAATTAATAATATTATTGCATTATTGAAAGGAGGCCCAAATCCTGAAGTGGCCTTTTGTAAAGTCAACAAGATGTACAGCTTTGCAATAGGTAAAATCAAGCACATGAAAAAGGTGAGGTGTTTTTGATGAAGTTTGCATGAGCTATGTTATTTTTACAGGGCAAATGGGGTAAACAGTTGATTGCAAGGTGATGCACTGTAGCAGCACGAGTATTGTACATGCATATTGGAGCACAATAATTCATATCAGATGTTCATAATTCAGACTCAGATGTCATGTTTTAGAGCTTACTTGCAGGGTAATAGTTCAATTTTTGTGTATTTGCAGATTAATGTGTAAATATAAGTTGAAAAATTGCTTTGGTTAAGGCGCACCTGTACTGATATGTTAATAAAGCTCATTCGGGAGTGTGAATTGGGAATACTTCACAATTTTGTCACTGTATCTATCGCCCTTTTGAATGTTATAATAACAAATCAGTCTAATTTAATGTGACAACGAAGTGAGGTAATCATTTTAACTACACACTATTGAATCTGTAGTATATTACAGTTGTGATGTCCTAGAAATACTTGAAAACTGCTTGAATTTGACTTTGCTACAAATATAGCTAGCCTGGGTGTGTGTTAGCAACTACGCCTGTACTAAACTGTACACTTTATGTATGACTAAGAGTCACTTGCGTTATGGCCTCAGTTTGGGTAGACCAAAGACTCAGTTAACAAATATTTAATTTGTCTATTAGAATTACAGTGAACTGCTGCTCTGCAAATAACTTGGGTGATAGCTTGGGATGAGCAATTTAATTTGAAATCTCTAGAATCCTTTTGCTCTTTATTTGTAATGTAATGAAGTAAAGGTGCTGGATAAAGATCAAACCTCTCTTTTTGTGCTTTGATGATTTCAAGCAAAATGACCACAAGAAGTACAAAAGAATATCCATGACATGGTATAACTGCACTTTGTCTTCAGTCAGGCATTCAGACGCTCTGTGTTCTCTTAATGAAAATAGAGTCAATAGACAGAGCTTGGAGAAGAGCAAATAAAAGTTGAGACAGTTTGAATGCCAGGTTCAAGTGAAGGCGCAGAATCTGTGCAATATTTTACAACCTGCTTGACTGTATTGAATGAAAGTTGGTCTGGTTGCTATTGGTATATCAGAGATATATTGGCATGTGTGTTCAAGTGTCAAGAAAAGAAAACGAGTGACAGGAAAGTGGAGGGAGAGAGAGGAAGACATGCAGCAAAGGAACGTGGGTCAGATTTGAATCCAGGCCGATCCTGTTTGTGGACTTTAGTTTGGCTTTTAATACTATCGTGTCTCTCCTCCAAACTCTTCCAGCTCAGTGTGTCACCAGTTATCTGTCAGTGGAACACCAGCTTCCTGACAGATACGGAGCAGCAAGCGAGGCTGGGGGAGATCACCTCTGAAACTCTGTCCCTCAAGGATGTGTCCTCTCACCATTATTGTTCTCCCTCTACACCAACGACTTGACCTCCAAGAACTCGGCTGTTAAATTCATGAAGTTTGCAGATGACAACACCGTCATTGGTCTCATTCAGGATGGTGATGAGTCTGCATATCGTCAGAAAGTTGAGTGTCTGGTACTCTGGTCCAGTCAGCATAGCTGAGCTTAAGACTGTAGAGATGACAGTGGACTTCAGGAGACATCCCTCAACACTGCTCCCTCTCACCATATCAGGCAGCTCGGTGTCTACTGTGAAGGACCTGAAGTGGGAGACTAACATTTCCTCCATCCTCAAAAAGACCCTTTTTGACCTGCTGCCTCCTGACAGATGATATAGAAGCCTGCAGACTAGGACCACCCGACACAGGAACAGTTTCTTTCCCCTCGCCATCTCCCTCCTAAATAGTTGAACTGTCACATTGTTTCACACTGCCAGACTGCAACTTCACTTTATGTACGTTCTGTGGTATTCATTTTTGTAATCCTGTATTTTTGGTTTATAAGGATTTAGATGGTTTTTATATTGTAGTATATTGTATATATAGTGATACATTGTGTTCACTGTGTGTTTTTACATTGTTGTGTTTGAGAGACACCATCGACCGGAACCAAATTCCGCCAATAAATGCGATTCTGATTCTGATATTCAGTAAGTTCCTGGGGCTGCTGCAAATATAATCTCTCAAGATGTAAAGTGAATGCAACTGTCCTCTAGCATGAAGAACCTGTACAGCAGCTATTTTTGCTTTGTGTTTTATCAGTGGCCTTCTCTTTCTACAGTGTGTGAAGGCTTTGCCATTTAAAATGTCTTGAGTTGACTGAGTTATATAAATTCAAATATTATTTAATAAAACCAAAAACACGTTTTTATTTATTATATAATAATAATTTTTCTTTTTCTTTAGGATGTTGATCAAAAGCTCCACTGTGAAAGAGTGGCTGCTATGGCAACCCCTGTTGCACTGACAGGCTTCTAGTAACATATTAGCACATACATTTTTTTTTTCAATTCTGCCAAGAACTTTAAAAAACATCTTGTAAGCCATTGTTTTTGCTTTCATTACTATGTTTACACAAAGAGCCAACCAGTGTAAAATATAAAACAATTGTTTTCTTTCCAAACGATCAGAATTATATGCTGTGGCTTTCATAGTCATGAGCTCTCACAACAGAGTGCATATCTTTTGGTAGTGTTATTTTGTCCGTCAAATACAGTTGCACAGTTTTCACTACAGAAGATTCAGTCTTTGTTTTCATTATTAAATGAATGTGAGCTCGTCTATGATAATGCTGAAAATATTTGAAGTGATTGTAAAGCAGCTTGGTTTCATCTTGCTGTTGCATATATTTTATTTGATATTATCTTTGTTCTTACAATGCTGATGTTAAATGAAGACTTTTGATTTCTTTGAGCCATATCCGATGGCCATATTATGATGTTGTCATATCAAGATGTTATCTAATAGGTTAATCAAGATTGATCAATAAGTTAGTAGCCTCAATTCCATTAAACATGTTCAATATTTTTTCCCTGTGTTATGTCTCCTTATTTCACATAATCTAATTCATGGACACACTGTGGTTTGAGTCTTGATTCCTGGGTTGTTACCTGCATCTGGGGAGAAGTTTGTGTCAATAGCACCTTTACAAATATATTTACTTAGAAAATTAATGACATATTTAATACTTTTTTTTGAGGGAGAATGTTCTGAAAAACTACCCTGTGCACACTTTTCTTAAGGTTAAACAAAAGTCAGTTATCTTTCTAATGCTGTAGTAAATTGCACTGCTACATAAAGTCATGGTGACTTGGGATTTAGGAAATCTTCTGTGTCTAGCTGGAGCTCATTCATAACAGCATCGCCATGATGAATAATGACTGCTTCTAATATCATGCTTGCGAAAGAAGCCAGCCATCCACAGGCTTTTACAGTGGCTCACTATGGATAATAACCTGCTTGGTATTGTGAGAGTAATTCCACCAACTACATTCCTCAGTCATTTTTTTCCACTTCACCTATAAATCCAGTGCTTTGTATAACACATTCAATCAGTGGTTTATTCCCCGTCTTTAGCAAGGCATGCTCTTTGCTATTAAAAGCCATTCCCATTAAAAGCCATTCCCATTAAAAGTCATTCAGGGTGTAATTTTGTGAAATTATGTCAAAAATTCTTCCCAGCAACTGTAATGCTATCTCCCGTGTAGAAGCATGCTCAGAATTCTATTTAATTTACTCTCTGTACTTTTAGTGGAGCACAGATGTAGCAAAGAATGCTTAAATTCCCAAGTATAAGTTACTCTAAAGAATGTAGTGGAGGTGATCTGCCAGAGCCACTGTGGTCGTGTGCAACTGTAAAAGTATAAATGTTATGGTTAAAACAAATCATCATCAATAAAACCGCCTTTCAAATTCGACCTAAATTAATACTTAAATTCAAAAAATTAAAACTTTATCACTGAATAATTTGTCAAAATGAAAGTGGTATCCAAGCCCTAAATTAACACCTTATACTTGCAAAGACCGTCATGCACTCAAGTGCAATGCATAACATTAGAGTTTTAAAATATAATTTCATATTTATTTATGCAGTCAGCAGAAGGATCTGTCTGCTGGTTATGTTTTAGTCTTCTATTTTAAATATTCATATAGTGGCTCACACTTACAGAGTCAACGAACAACCTGTAGAAAAAATAACACACATTAAAATTACTTATCATATTTCTTTACCACTCGTCATCAAATTTGTCAGAAACATTTTTGAACTAAAAATTATATTGTTGTTTTATTAGGCAAACAACCAACTGAATTCACATTTTGCACACAAATTTTACCCGGTGCACTAGACTTCTCTAAGAAGTCAGAAATTAACGAAGCATAACAAAGCCTGAAAAACCGCTTAAGAATACACCAATCGTGTGTAGAGGAGAAGGCATCTGACTTGCAGAGAGAGACAGAGAAGAGCGGCTCTTTGGGGGAACTAAGCTCATCCTTGTCCATAGCTGGCACCGTGCTGTCATTGTATTTTTTAATTGTGCCCTTTTAATTGTGCTCTCTGCCCAGATTTGTCTTGCCTTTGTCCCAACATTACACTTGCCTGGCTTGTGTATAAAGCCTCTGTGCTTCCCATGTCACTTTGTCTTGTCTGTTTTAGTCCTCCTCTTACTGGTTTTGCTTCTGTAGGGTGCATTATAAAGCCGGTTCAACATAGTCAGACTTTCTTTTAGTTTAGAAGAAAATTAGAGTCAGAGATGGCATGTATCACAACAGTGGCTATAAGCTTCATTTTCAGTCCAGGCTTCCTACATCAGGATCTCCTGTGCTCCACATAAAAGGAGCTGCTGATGCTTCTTCCACACAAAATGAACACATCAAGTGCCTCCTACTTCAGTCAAGTGGAACAACTCAACTCGCCTATGAGGAAGTTAAACAAATTGTTACACTGCTGATGCAAATAAGGTGAGAGAGGAATCCTGTCAGATATTGTTAATCTTATAAATTTTG
This sequence comes from Neolamprologus multifasciatus, assembly GCF_963576455.1. Classification (NCBI taxonomy): domain Eukaryota; kingdom Metazoa; phylum Chordata; class Actinopteri; order Cichliformes; family Cichlidae; genus Neolamprologus; species Neolamprologus multifasciatus. Next base: position 26,238,535 of record NC_140459.1, read on the forward strand.
AAGTGCAAATTTATTTTACCACTCAATCCACTCACGATGCTGCTATTCATTTCTAACATGACAGCTGCACAGTAGAACTCTTAAACTTTAAACTCGGTCCATTTAGACGTAATGGCTTTCTATCTGATATTGTCTCATAATGAAGGCAGTGTGGAAATCACTTTAGCGTTTGTCCAATTCAAATTCAGTCATTGCAATAACTGAATATTGAATTACTGAAATTGCTTGCAAGACTGACAAGACTTCCTGGTTTTGTTTTGTTTTTTAAAAATGCAAACAGTTGCACCCTTCAGGTGGTCACCAACCAGTCTCTAGGCCCATGTGACTGAGACCAAGATCTAAAAGCACAAAATTAGACAGTGTGTTGCCCCATGATCGGAAGGTCAGGGGTTTGAATCCACTGAATAGCTACCCTGAGGTACCACTGAGCATGGTACCGTCCCTACACACTGCTCCCCGTGCGCCTGCTTAGTGGCTGCCCACTGCTTCACTGGGTGAATGGGTCAAATGCAGGGAAAGTAATTTCCCCACAGGGATCAATAAAGTATACATTATTATTCGCATGTCCTTACATTTTGTTGTTAGTAAATTCAAAAATTGTAAATAAAAATAAATGAGACTACAGGAATAGAAAACTAAAGATTGACTAAAAGTCAGTTAATCATACAAGAAACAATTTTCTATTGAACACAACTGCACAAGCATAACTGTACCAGCAGTTAGATGTTGAAACAGTGTGGGAAGAGCAACCACCTGCTGTCATTTAACCATCATCCACCCTGTATCCTTCTAATTGGTGTTTGTTGAGTTTCTGCTTGTCATCATACAGGGTGGATGATGGTTAAATCATCCACAATTTTCATTTTACACACATATATATATATATATATATATATATATATATATATATATATATATATATATATATATATATATATATATATATATACATATATATATATATATTATGGAATGCCGTTTAGGAAATTATTATATATATAGAATGATCTTCTGAATATATAGAACGAAACTTGAATATATAGAATGAAACTTGAATATATAGAATGATCTTCTGAATATATAGAACGAAACTTGAATATATAGAATGAAACTTGAATATATAGAATGATCTTCTGAATATATAGAACGAAACTTGAATATATGGAATGATCTTCTGAATATATAGAACGAAACTTGAATATATGGAATGATCTTCTGAATATATAGAACGAAACTTGAATATATAGAATGATCTTCTGAATATATAAAATGAAACCTGACGTCACGGAGGCGCTTGCGCCATCTAGTGTTTTCCTTGTTTGTAACTGCGAGGAATGGCATTATGAGCCAGTCTGCACGGAATCTTGTGGCTCAAATTCTAAGTAATGAGGAGCTAATTAACACCCTGGCAAATGCATGTTCTGGCCAACCAAATATTAGTACCAGTGTACTGCATCGTAGTACTGATGAAGAAATTTATTCACTGTTTCATCGTGGAAGACCAAATGCAGTGAACCTCTCCGGTCAGATAGCCCCTGGTTAACCAGCTAACGTTATGGAGAACGTGCATTCCACTTTACAGGAGTTCCCCACAACGGGTTCCATCTACAATCTTAGACCTTTCACTCGAGAGGGCCCAAGGCAGAAGAGTTAAGAACGGAACTAAATGCACTGAAATTACTAGTGTAAGGTTAAAAATTGGCCGTAAGTTTCAATTGCTAGACTAAGCTAAGTAAACAAAAATATCACAGTAAAAAACAGTGTGCAATAGACTCACAGCGTGTGATTGTGGAGACTAAACTGTGCACAACAGTTAATTTGTTTAATTGTGGAAACATTCCAGCCCTGGGTTTTCTCCAAAGCCAAGCCTTGAGTTCATCACTAACTGCAGATTTCCTGTGACCAATACTTGTGAAAATATCCTTCGTATACCAGTTCATGTAGTGTACACTACTTTCAAATCAGACATGGATTTTGCAATACAGAATTCACCAGGATTTGGAAGAGCATGATGTGTATTATCAAGGTTTGCAGAACTTATGAGGATTTTGTTTTTGTTTTTCTATTTTGCATATGCATGTTTAATTTTTTTGTTTCTTGTTAATGTTGTTAACCCAGCTTCAGATTATCAACCTGTCCAGGGTGTACTCTGCCTTTCATCCTGTGGTAGCTGGCAACGCATATAGGCTAGCAACACGGATAAAAATAAGCAGAAGAGAATGGATGGATGCATTTGGTTTCAGTTTATACATATGAGGCATATTTTGTTTTTGGATTGTAGTTTATCTGTTTTCCTGCCTTTATGGCATGTTGTATCTCTGTTCTCTGATATGACCCATAGTAACATTAGATTATTTAGTACCCCTGCAGGGAGCAAAAGAATATGCTATAACCTCACTGTTACATAGAATTCAATTTTCTCAAATGCTTCCTGTGTCCACCTATTCCACACAATGTAAAATGTCAGTGGTGATGTCATAACACACAGGTTTATCAGCCATGTTTTGTATTTCAGATACCTTTGTTTATTTTTTAATAATATAGCTAGATGTGGTCATTGAAAGATCTGCCACCCAGAGCAACTTTTCTTTACATTTTCAAATGAGATGAGTTAAACTTTATTTCAGTGTCCCATTTGAACATTTATGCTTTACATTGAAATTCATATTAATTTTCACTTGATTTATAGATTAACTCACAGGTTTAAATAATAGTTTTTGTTAGGTTTTGGAAAAGTTTTGAAAAGTGTGATAGTAACCCTAATGAAAAAATATTTAACGGTATCTCCAACACTGCCAGCAAGTTGTCTATAAATGTGACAGACATGAAATATATAATAATATATAGCTGAAATATGAACATTATATCATCATCGCACTATATGACATTGCATTCTTATCAAATAATGATACTACTACTACTACTACTACTACTACTACTACTAATAATAATAATAATAATAATAACTGTTAAACATAAACCTGGTTTACATTCTTTAGGGAATGTTTAAGGATTTTGTTTACTTGATTAGACAGGCACAATTCATGTTTATTAACAGATAAATTAGTACATCATACCATGATATGTAACATATAGTGTGACATTTTTTTACTGTGACAAGTATGGTTTGTCATGAAAGAAAAGTATATTTAAACACTTTATTTTACTACTTTTATGATTTAAATGGCACAAAGGAATATGAAGATAAAACCAGTCTTATCAATCTTTACCTAAATAATAGCTTTGGAACTTTTTCAATATTGTGATATTTCACAATTTTTAGTGTCTGGCACCAAAAACATTTTCTAATGAACACAACCAAATTTACTAATAACCGAAGCATCTGGCATGCATTATCAGAAGATCATTCTATATATTCAAGTTTCATTCGATATATTCAGAAGATCATTCTATATATTCAAGTTTCATTCTATATATTCAGAAGATCATTCTATATATTCAAGTTTCATTCGATATATTCAGAAGATCATTCTATATATTCAAGTTTCATTTTATATATTCAGAAGATCATTCTATATATTCAAGTTTCATTCTATATATTCAGAAGATCATTCTATATATTCAAGTTTCGTTCTATATATTCAGAAGATCATTCTATATATTCAAGTTTCATTTTATATATTCAGAAGATCATTCTATATATTCAAGTTTCATTCTATATATTCAGAAGATCATTCTATATATTCAAGTTTCATTCAATATATTCAAGTTTCATTCTATATATTCAAGTTTTGTTCTATATATTCAGACTTTGATTGTAATATATATATAATATTTTCCTAAATGGCATTCCATAATATATATATATATATATATATATATATATATATATATATATATATATATATATATATATATATATATATATATTAAGCAAGCTAGAAAATCAGCGCTAATTTGAGGTTATTTTAATTCTTGTGCGGATTCCAAGATAAAAAAAAATGCAAGAAAAGATGCATGGACACATTTAAAAGGTTTATGTGTAAAAAAAAAAAAAAAAGAGGAATAACTGAAGGTGGAAGTACTGTAGGAGCTGATGAATAAAGAAAATGAGAGAGAACGGAGGACAGATTGATGTACAGAGGAGGAAAGTCACTGAACTACTCACTAGAGAATTAGTGAGGAGGAACTGAGGGCAGCTATAAAGAATATGGGATTATCAGAGTGGAAAGGTGATTGGTCCAGATGAGAAACCTGTGGAGGTATAGAGATGTCTAGGAGCAACCAGAAGAGGGGGGAGTACACTTTAACCAGATTGTTTAACCCTCTCAGGTTCAAATTAAACTTCGTGTTGCTAATGCACAACCAGATCCTGCAGTGGTACTAAAGTAAAAAAAAAAAACTCATAAAATATGTATGTGGGGTAATCAGGTTGTTAGTTTTTAACTGTTGCAAATCGGCAACGCCTGCCTCGAGAGGGTTAAGATAATCTTGGACAGTGAGAGAGTGCCTGAGGATTGGAAAACAAGTGCACAAATACAGATTGAGACTGTGAAAGCTTTAGTGTGCTCTCAGCCTCACTAACAGATTGTCATCAGTGTCAGGCAACAACCAAAGGCTCTTTGGTTGTTGTACTATCATATAGAACACATGTCAGGCTTAGTGAGCTTCTTTTCTTAATCCCAAACAAGAAGCACAACACTTTTACTCTCTACACTTTCTGAAACCTTTCTTGGTCATTAGTTTTCTACTGAAGTACAACAAGTTATTTATAACACTCCTTGTTCAGGCCACTACCGTTGCAAACTAAATGCAAACTAAATGTCTACATCATGACAAGAATTTAGATATCAGAGGAGAAGTTACAGTGACCCCTTTTGTTGTAAAGTTTTTTTGCCAGAAGATTAGAAAAAAATCACTCTGTTTATAAAACATCCTGAACAAACAGGTTTCATCAAAGGTAGACTAGAATCTACAGCTATCTCTTTAGATGCAGAGAAATCATTTGAAAATGGATATTAGTAAAATGGATATTCATATATGCAATTTGCCTTGAGGCGACTATTTTTGTGATTTGGCGCTTTATAAATAAAATTGAATTGGTCTCCCTGCTCATGCACTCCCTTAATTTTTTTTTTTTTATCTTCACTGAGACATTAGCAGCAGTGATCCAATGAAATAAAGATCTTAAAGGAATTCAAACTGAAGATAGATCTTATGCATGACTATGAAAATGATCTTTATGAACTGAAAATCCAAAAATGATTTGTGTTTTTCTCAGTTTGGAAATTTAGATCACATTTGTTTGGGGAGAATGTCTTCTTCCACACAAAGCAAACAAAAAGCCCAAAACGAATTGGTGCCCACTAATCTGGGGTGGTCAGCTGTGGTGTGGTCTCGTCTCCTAGTGTGCTCTGCAGGTGGCTGGGGGTGTTCGCGTGGGCTGAAGGCGTCTGGCAACTTCTTCTTTTTTTTTTTTTTCCACCTGTCCCGTTTGGTTCTTTTGCAATCAGAATTATTGTCTAAAGGCGAGGAAAGATGCCCAACGTATTTACTTTACCAAATTGACCATCACAGCCTTGCCGTAATGGTCTATTTGATTCACCTTGGTAAATGGTAAATGGACTGGTTCTTATATAGCGCTTTTCTACTCTTCTGAGCACTCAAAGCGCTTTATACAACTTGTGCATTCACACCCATTCACACCAGCACATTTTTCCTAGGTGCTTTCTAACTGACATTCACACACATTCATACTCCGATGGACGCATCGGAGAGCAATTTGGGGTTAGTATCTTGCCCAAGGATATTTGGCATGCAGACTAGGGGAAGCCAGGAATCGAACCACCAACCTTCCGATCAGTAGATGACCTGCTCTACCACCTGAGCTACAGCCACCCCACCTTTTATTGCTTATTTTATTTTATTTGTTTTTTTTATTTTCACTTGCTAGATACAGGACAGACTTGAATGAGGAAAAGAAAAGGGAGAAAGGAAGAGGGGGAAAAACAGCAGAGAAGAGGGACAGGGATAAAGGGCAAAAAACAAACAAACAACTAAATAAGCAGACAAAAAAAAATACATATATCAATCACCTGGATCACCTGTTGAGAAAGAAAAAAGAAAACAAGCAGAAGAAAACGAGAGCAATACAATAAACAACATCATGATGATATATGGGAATATAACAGTAAATACTAAATATTAAACATTATTGTGCAGCACGTAAGATCGACAGCGCACAGTGTGCTTTGAGGTAGGAGCCAAAAAGGGTGTAGTTTGTGTGTGTGAGCACCCGTGTGTACACCTGTGAGCATGAATGTGCTTGTTTTTAAAAGGTTCCTTCATGTAATGATCTGCTAGAGGGTGTGGGGAGCCACAGCCCCATCCTCCAGGGCATGAAGCAGGTATGGAGGAGATCAAAACTCCAGACATCCAGAGGCCCTCAGAACACAAGAGACCAAGGAAGACCAACAGAGGGGCAGCCGTGCCACTGTCCCAGAAAGAGCTGAGGAGAGTCCCAGATGAGGGGTCACTCAGCAGCCACGGAGCAGAAGCCAGGGAGGGATGCAGTGACGTGCCCGTGAGCTCCGCCGGCAGCCAGCTGCGCCAGAGTGACCGAGCCCCAGGCCGAGAGGCCGAGGGCACGCCACCCCCAAAAGTGGCCCGAGCGAGCCCCAGGCTCCAGGCCCCGATAAGCAGCCACCAAGGAGTGAGCCGGTGTGTACCTGGGTGCCCATCCCCGGACACAAAGAACCACCAACGCACCGATGTCTGAGGGCGTCTGCCACTGGCAGGGGAAGTGGTGGGGGGAGATAGGCCTCCGTCTGGCAACTTCTTGGGGAGGGAGGTTATGACCGGTGTCAGCTGTAGATCTTGTTGGTGGGGGACTTAACTGCCTTGTGGTGTTGGGGTTTTGAGCCTGGGGTGCTTGCCTTGGGGAGGGTGATGGTTACATTTTTACTTGCCCTGTGGTGGGATATTGGAAGCAAATATATACAATTGGAGCAGGTTTTCCCCTTCTTAGGTGTGTGTGCAGCCAGTATGTGTAATGCTGTGGTGGACTCTGGGGCTAGCTATGTCATGTGACCTGCAGGACATGGTCATGGAGGGAAAGGGGTGGGGTTTTCCGCCTCCTGGTAGATGTGGGTACTTCGTGTCTCCAGGCCAAATGCTAGATGTTCATGACCGATGTCTGGCTCATGCCGGGGTGGTTGGCCTCTGGCGAGGACGGCTGCCCATTGCCTCTGGCCCTTTCAGGCTCTTGAACTTTGATCGGGGTATCCCTTTTTCTTCTGCTGGGGTAGGCATGCATTTATCATTGAGGCGTGTAGCGTCTCAGTGCTCAGGCTGTGGATGACAGGGTCTCCTGGGCCCTTTCTCTGGTTGCCTCTGACTCCCAGAGGTATTGTTGCAGCTTTTGCTAATTATTATTTACATGTCATGTCAAATACATGCAATCACACTCAGACATACACATTATAGGAACATCCTGTGTGTTTGTGCATCAGTTCATTGTTTTTCATTCAGGTGCTGGTTCAGATGCAGCAGTTGATATGCTTTAATTTGTGCTGTGTCCTTTATTCTAATCTCTTTTCTGTTCTTTTTTCTAACAAGAGAAACCTATAGAGAGTTTACAAAGATCCTGCTGGCAAAACAAATGTGTTTGACACAGCAGTGCATTGAGATCATGTTTGTGCTTGCCAAAGCTGCCGGACAGGAAAGGTTATAATACATGAATAAATTAAATATAATACATACAATAGATAACAAATAAAGCAAACCATGTTTTAGCTGTTTTTACTACTATATACTATAGTTTACTATAAAATTTATTACACTGGCCACTCTGGCATGTCAGAGTGGCCAATGTAGTGGTCTGCAGATTTTAGAAGATACAATAAAATACAATAAATCACATATTTTTTTAAAAAACAAACAAACAAAAATCAATTTTATCACTGTGTGAAGGCATTTACTCGGTTCTGCTTTACAAAAGATGGGAGAGTTAAATTATTTTGACATTGCATCAAAGAAAATTAATATATCTGGGCAGAACATTTCCATGTAACTAGTCATACTGTCTCTTCAATAAGACTAGAATTATTATGATTAAGCGAAAGAGGGGAACTGTTGGTGATACATTGCTTCAAGGTGATCCTCCATAAGTATGTTTTTTATGTACAATAGTATACTGAGCTAAGAATCTATATTCTTTTTTCAAACTCTGACAGGGACTTGGTTGGCCTTGACTGAGCTGTGGAGACATTATGCTTCAGACTGCCTGTCCATTCTAAATATGACACTCTGTCAGAGATATACAGACACGCTTTCTTCGATTAATTGGCTTTCCAGTCTCTGTGTGCAGAGACAAGGCGACAGTAGAAAGCTAATACCTGACAAATGTGCCTAGGGAGGTTAATATATACTTTGTATGTTGGGTTTGCTGAGAGGCAAGACAAATATAGTTTATGTTCATGTTTTCTCAACTACAAAGGCAGTTGTAAATTAAGCAGGCTGTAAATTAAACCAGCAGAAAAAGTACATACATCTTGTTATCCTAGTTTCCTCTAGCCTCCCAGTGTTGTTGGCACACAAGTCAATCAATTCTGCTGCATAGCAAAGAGTATTTACAGTTCATTAATGAGGCAGCTGGGGACAGGAATGTCAGGACGTGGTGCTCTGGGGACGAAGCAGACATTTGAAGGAGAACCAGTAAAATGACAGAATTACAAAATGTACATCTAAGAGGGGACATGTTCGGGAGGTGGAGAAGGGTGGTGGAGCGAGAACACCGAGGGCGAATGTAGGAAAAGAAAATGCTTTTTGCTTGCCGTTGAGGTGGTGTCTTCATTATGCAAATGTCTGTGAAGAAAATGCAGTTAACAGTTAGGGTGGGGATGTCCGCTGATATTTAGCATTATCAGTGTTTTTCTTCACTTTGGAATCCATTTTTTATAACTTTCTTTCTGAAAGGCAGAAAAGCATTTGAATCATATTCACATGCTCACAAATTAGCAGCTTGGTTAGAAAGTCTGTCAAGAATCCCAAAAAGGAAGATGTGCGGATCCTCAAAAGAAATACTCTTTCAGTGCATCCTCAAACACCCTGAAGTCGATAAGTACTTGTCATTTTGCCCCACCTAACAAAAGCCAAGTCTGTCAGAAACAATATGAGTCCTCATCAATTTAAATATCCCTCCTGTTTTCATCTGAGCCAACAACACGGGAGATTAGGAACATGGTTGCAGCCATCAGAGCGATGGATCTGGACACACCATCAGTTATTTCCAAATAATTTGATTTAGTGAGTGACAAGAAGGCCCTACTGAGTCTTGCCAGGAGGGGAGTGTAGCAGCAATGGAAGACATGATGTTGATATGAGGGGTCATAATGGATTAATAGCTGTAATTGACAAGTGGCCAAGTTACTAGCGCAGGTCAGCAAAGCCCCTTAAGCTTGATGGATGTAATTTATCTGCACAATAAATCAGGGGTCTTGGTTGGCTGGAATTCACTGATGCAAGGTGGGCTGCTTTGGCTACTTTGCATCTCTTTTGTTTGAGATTTTCTTTCAAAGTACAAGTGGAGTCTTGGAGCCTCATCTATCAAGTAGCCGTGGCCCTCAAATTCACTTCTTCTAGTCAATCACTATAGGTGTTGTCTATCCATCTCCAACAGTCCCAGCGTGTTAAGGCTGTCTGTTACACATTTTGTGGTTGCATATTTGTGAAGGTAGGCAGGATACATTCTGTGAAAAGCCAAAGTAGACACATTTCAGTATAACTATAGGTAACTATGGAAACAAATTTATTATAGCAACTGTATTATCAGATATGTGTATTTAGGATTCTAAGAGTGACTGCTGATAACTCAGTATATTAGCTCAGTCTAGCTAATATATATAACAGATATGAGTTCCATTGGCAGAGTTTCCAATCCATGGTTCTGGAATCACATTGACTCTGCAGTATCCACTGCTGACCCTTCAAGCTCTCCCAGTGTGGAAAATTATAGGCCTGTATTTATTTTTATTTATTTTATTAACCTTTATTTAACCAGGAAGATCCCATTGAGATTAAAAACCTCTTTTTCAAGGGAGACCTGGCCAAGATAGGCAGCAGCAGGTGTCTCACAGTTACAGAAATTACTCAAACACAGGCAGCAACAACACACATGCAACAATAAGTGAAAGAATACAAATAAAATAAAATAAAATTCAAATAAAAATTAAATGACAATCAATCTAATTGAAACAGTTGCATGTTATGGACTTGGCCTCAAGGATGCGTAGTTTAGATTTAAAAGCACTTAATGAAATGAATTCAGTCATTTTCCATTCCTTCTGCAGTTTGTTCCAAGCCAAGGGTGCTAAACAAAAGCTCTTTTACCAGACTTTTGCTCTGTATAAATGGGTTGCCTGATTATGCAATGGCTTCCTTGGCTTGGTAGAAGTCAGTGGAATTTTACAGAATAAGCAAAAATATCTTAGAAGATGGAAGTACCATACTTATTTAGATTTTAAAATATGCATAGTAGATGGGATCAAGGCTTTGCAGCAATTATTCCAAACCATATGATATGTACATGCGTAATTGAATTCAGCATATATGATAGAACCAGTTTAATAAAGTAATACCACCATCATAATGTAAAAAGCATCTAAAGCCTAGTGTAAGGTCCCAAGGCTGCACAAACAAATGAATAATAATTCAACGCTTTAAATTGAACAATGCTTTGCCAAATTTAATTATGTTAAAAAAAAAACTACACACAAGCAAACAAACTGACAATAAACCATGAGATCCATCAAATAATCATAAATTACCTCACTGGGACTTTCCTTATTATTTCCTAGTAAGGAAATAGCTTAAAGGTAAACTGTATCTGTCACTTGTGGCACAATCAAAAGAGTTATGGAGATAACAAACTTATATGAGTTAATCCTTAGGACATGATCATTTTAATATTCACTTTTATGAAATTCCCCAGCAGTGTGGCTGCTGGTCATCAAGACATCTGTTCCGTACCTTGTACAGAGCTTAAAGTGGGATTTGCAAAGTGGGGACACCTACAGTTGTGTTCAAAATAATAGCAGTCTAACATGACTAACCAGAACAGTCAGTGTTTTTGGTATAAGTCATAATATTACATGGCAAATAATTTACCAGTAGGTGTAGTAGAGTCAGAGAAATCAACAGACCCAACATTCATAAGATGAATGCACCTGAGTCTGTGTAATTGAATAATTAAGTGACAGGGGCATGTTCAAAATAATAGCAGTGTGGACCAATTAGTCCAATTAGTGAGGTTATTTGTTATGTGAAGAGACAGGTGTTGTTCATGTGGTCCTTATTTAAGGATGAAGCCAGCACATGTTGTGCATGAAATTCTCTCTGAAAACCTGAGAAAGATGCCTCGTGCCAGACATTGTTCAGAAGAACAATGTGCTTTAATCAAAATGTTGATTGGAGAGGGGGAAACATACAATGAAGTACAGAAAATGATAGGCTGCTCAGCTAAAATGATCTCCAATGCTTTAAAATGTAAAGCCAAACTGGAGACACATGGAAGAAAACGGAAGACTACCTCAAGTGGATCAAACAATAGCCAGAATGTCAAAGACTCAGCCAACAATGAGCTCTGGGGAGATCAGAGACGGTCTGAAGTTACCTCTGAGTACTGTGACAATTAGAAGATGCGTGTGTGAGGCTAATCTATCTGCAAGAAGCCCCCGCAAAGTCCCACTGTTAACAAAAGACATGTGCTGGAGAGGATACAATTTGCCAAAAAACATATCGACTGGCCTAAAGAGAAACTGAGAAACATTTTGTGTATTGTGTACAAGTAAGATTGTTCTTTTTGGGTCCAAGGGCCACAGACAGTTTATCAGACGAGCCCCAAAACACTGACTTTAAGCCACAGTACACTCTGAAGACCGTGAAGCATGGTGGCGCAAGCATCGTGATATGGGGCTGTTTCTCTTACTATGGTGGCGGGCCTATTTATCGCATACCAGGAATCATGGATCAATTTGCTTATATCAAAATACTCAGTGTTGGGCAAGTGACTTTGAAAAAGTAATTAATTATAGTTACTAGTTACTTCTTCTAAAAAGTAACTGAGTTAGTAACTGAATTACAAGATTCTAAATGTAATTAATTACTTGAAAAGTAATGTTAGCCATGTTACTCATCATCTTGATTGGATGGATGGAGATGCGTTTCCAGCAAGCTGCAACTTCACTGTGTGTGAAGTAGGGGTGCAACGATACACAAAATTCATGGTTTGGTTCGGTTCGGTTCGATACTTTGGTGTCACAGTTCGATATTTTTTCAATACAAAAAAAAAAGTTCATGCCTTTTTAATTTGTCATTTATTAAAATTATAAATGTATATTTTAACTCAAAAGTACAGTTTTTAAAATTAATGTTGCTGAAACAACAAAGTAATAAAAAAAATAAATCTATCTGATCGAGAAATCACTCATCTTTAGAAAAGAGAGTTTATTACAGAGAAATGGCTCTTTCCAAAATAAAAGCTATACTATACGCTTCTTCTGGGCAGCATATTAAACATATCAGGTCCCCATAAGGAGAATCATGTGCTAACGGCTGTCTAAATGGCTCAGGTAAAGTTTGTAGCATGCGTGCTTGTTGTTTTTGTCTGCTTCCACTTGTCTTTGCACTACGATGATGTCGGCGTAACTGTGCAGTCATATTCGTTATGTTCCCACTAGTGCTGTCAGCGTTAATCTCGTTGAAATGACGTTAACGCCACAACACGGCAAATCTCCGTTAACGAGCTACCGCGGATCGCCCCGTGCGTGGGGCTGGACGGCGTCAACACGTTAACTAGCTAACTGCGCTAACACACTAGTTCCCACCAATGTAATTGAGCATTGCGTGGCACATCCAACATACTGTTTTACTTTAGTCTATGACTCGCTTACCTTCAGGGTCATACGTCACATGAAAACCAAAATAGTTCCAAACGCCAGATCTGAATGAGGGTGGGGGAGGTTCAATTTGCCATGTTGCAAGGAGAGCTTAACGTCTGTCTTGCTAGCTTGACCTGCGCTCAGTGAATCTGCGTTCGACTATTCTGCCTAGGCTGCACTGTCGAGCGCAGATCCACTGAGTGCTCAACACAGACAGCATCGTCAGAAGGAAAGTTGATAAAATAAATTAAAAATTTTGTATTGTTCGATACATATGCGTACCGAACCGAAAGCACTGTATCGAACGGTTCAATATCGATACGAGTATTGTTGCACCCCTAGTGTGAAGGGCTTTTGAGGAGACTGTCTGAGTTGACATTTGCCACGTTTGGAGTGGAATGGCAATGAAAGAGACAGTGCTGGATTGCACAGGACAAAGCTGAAGAGTAGAACTGCCACTGGACTGCTGAATGGGGAGAGGAGACCACAGTGGAAGTAGGAACAGGTGAGGACACAGAGGAATGCTGTTATCTAGTGTGGGAAATCAAATTTGGGTTAGCGAATCTGGGAAAAAGGAAAACTGACTTAAGTGGGAAAATTGAGAAGGAGTCTGAAGCACTGCAAAAAGAGAAATGTACAGAACATCACACACACAAACAGAAAATGCATTAACCATACTGACACATACACATACAATGAAGCTCATGAAGACCAAACAGCATCTTAAGCATGTGTTTCTGTTTATCATCTTGTCCGGTTGACTTAGTGAGATGAAACGTGATACATAGACTAGTGAACTAGTATTATTTTGGGGGAAAGATGATTGAAGTATAGCTGGGGAAAACAGAATGCTGATGAGGGGTCTTGAATGAGCGAGACTAATAGATTGTTACCCTCCTGAGATTAAGAGCATGCTTCATGATTTAACTAGGCCTTTCTTTTTTTACTTTCACAGTGCACTGAAAGTTTTGTTTGATAATCTCTGTCATTTAAGCAGATCTGCACAATTAGAACGGAAAGCGCTCTACAACATGTTGTCGGGAAAACAGCCTCAAGTGAGCTTCTCCACATTAAAATGGGCTCTGGAGAAAGCCACTTATTTGGGACACAATCAGATAGCGAGTCCCGGTCTAAAAGGATTCAGTGAGGTAACCCAGTCTAAATTCTTTCTTTTTCTTTTTTGAAATGGCGTCATATTGCTGGCAGTAGAAACTTAAAGACTCCACTATCAACAATAAATAATAATAAAAATGGGGAACTGACTGGACTGACAAAGATGACTGAGTTGACTAAATAACACCGGTATGAAATATTGCACCTACCTCCACCCAGGTGTGACAAAGGGGTGGATGTATGTATGTGTGTGGAGGGGGAGATTTTAGGGTCACATTAGAGTTTGTGGGCCCTGCAGATTTAACCTTTAACTGCTACTTTTCTGGTTTACTGGTTTTTGTGTGAAGGAAACTGTGTTTTACTGGCTATGTGTTGGCTATACTATCACTCTGTGTGTTGTTGGGAAAATGTTGAATGTTACAGTGGAGAAAATGTGTATACAGTGTGAGGCACATATTGTGTTAAAATCAGTGTTACTCCTTTCACGGCAGATTGTTAACTTTATGACCTTTTACAGCACCTCTGGAATCTGTTGACCTAGGCATGACCTCCAGGACGCTCCACTGCTAATGTTTTGTTTCTCTCTAAGAGTCCTTGTGGAGGATTCAGCACAGAAGAAGTGACAATAGAGCAGATGTGCAGTGATTATAGAACATGTTGATGTTGGGCTCATTATCAGACCACCATTGAGCTCATATGGGTAAAAGAAGTGAGTGACAATACTTCAGGAAAGTCACTGGTTACAGTAGTGTGGAATAAATACATGGGATGATCCATCATATGGGGCAAAATTATCAATAAGATGCCACACAAATTATTTGTGCCACTCCAAAAATAATTTCTGTCCACCATAAAGGAGAACATCACAGCCTGATACCTGCAGGCCTGACCTGTCCTCTACCTGGAGACAGCAGTCACTTCATTGTTCTGACACACAATACAAAACTATCCACAACATTACACACTCCAAATATGCTAAACGTCACAAATCTCTCACATCTCAAAACTCGCTCCCTCTCTTTTTCTGCTGTCTTTCTTTCTCTTTCTCTCTCTCTCTCTCTCTCTCTCGCCATCACTCCTAAAACTTTCCCCTCTTCCTAAACAACTGAAGAGGAAATGCCCTTGAAATGGGTGTTTCAACAAGACAACGACCCCAAACACACCTGTAAGTGAGCAGCATCTTCGTTTCAGACCAACAAAATTAATGTTATGCAGTGGCCAGCCCAATCCCCGGACCTTAATCCAACAGAAAACGTGTGAGGTGACATCAAAAATGCTGTTTCTGAGGCAAAACCAAGAAATGCTGAGGAATTGTGGAAGGTTGTCAAATCATCCTGGGCTGGCATACCTGTTTACAGGTGCCAGCATGGTCGACTCCATGCAGCACAGATGTGAAGCAGTTCTCAAAAACAATGGTTATACAACTAAATATTAGTTTAGTAATTTACGGGAATGCTAAAGCTTAAATTTTTTTCAGTTTATTGAGTAAATATTTGAGTTTGTAATGAAAAATGCAGACATTGCTATTTTTTTTACAGCCCAATATCATGTTTTCCTTCATTTTCTGTAAATTAATTGAAATATTGATACCCCTTTTTCTTCATGTTTTGATGTAAAATATAATGTGCTGTGTTCCCAATGAATAAATATTATAAGGATTTTGAGCTTTACTCACATTTTAAAACTACTGCTATTATTTTGAACACAACTGTAACTGCAGGACTATACTTATCTACTGCTTTAACTTCATGTTCTAGCTGCGATGCAGTCCAGCTACTGGAGGTGGCAATGGATGAGTTACAAAAGCGTAACAGAAAGATCCCAGAAGCAGCTCTCTGGTCACGTCAAGCTGCAAGGAGCAGCTAAGGAAGGTCAGCAGTCAAAATGTTAAAGTTTCAAATTCTGTCAGATTTCGAAATGGAAAGCCCAAAGCACACTACACTGCTTTTGTGATTTGAAAATGTGCAAAAGACAGAAAAAAATTGCTTCAGGGATGAGTTATGCAACCAATGTATTCCTTGAGTAATGGAGGTCTTCCAGTTTTGTATTTGAAAATATGCAAGGATCCACTTGGGTCAGAGTGATGTAAATTTTATCAGAAGTCGGTAAATGCAAGGCTGTGTCTGCATACTTGCCATTTTTTTGTTAGGTTGCAGAGACATTACACTATAACGAGACAAATATATATGTACCCTTTTTTAATATCTTTGCTTCAAATAGCAAAACTATCACAGGAATGACTACTTCATCTGTGGTGTCTGCAGCTGTCTGTTTGACCTTGTGCACAACTGAATGTAATACCACAACACTTTTCACTTTTACCTTTGATTGAACCTTATAGTTATGGTGCATACTGTATTCAGCTCTGCACCATTTAAAATTACAAAGTGACTCCAGTTGTGCTCACTCCCCCTTTTTACTCAAGCTCAGATATAATGTGTTAATAGTTAGGTAGTAGGGTTGAAATGAGAAGGTAATAGTATTTAAAAAGCAAGACACAGTAATCCATGTAAGGATTTGTGTTAACAGTTATTACAATGATAAGATCATTATCATTATTACAAACTAATAGGAAAAGCATTAATTATTGTTATTAAATACGATAGCAGAAAATAAACTCTGGAGGATTATATTATGTAAATGATCTTTGAACAATTTGTATTTGTTTTTTTAATGTTCCATTGGTGAATTCTCATGCTTTTATTTTGAAAAGGAAAGTGGCAGTAAAAAATACAATTTTTAATTAATTATTTGTAAATTGTATACTTGACATTATTCAGTCTGCATAGCTATGTATCCATTTTTAACTTCCCAGTAGTGTAATGTAAAGCAACTATAACATCTGATATTTGATTACAATAGTTGCATTTAGAAAATACAGGCATGTTTTTTTCTGGTGGAAAATTTCAGTCAAAGTCAAAATATGAAAAGTACAGGAATGTTTAGTTTTGCCTTTGAATTCAGGATTGCACATTATGTTAAGTGCAGAAGTAAATTTATATGTCATTTGATACACAAAGAGGTGTTTATGAGGTTTATAGAGCTAGTTATGTCCCCGTTTGGTGGTTACATGTTTTGATATTTACATGTTTACACATCTGAATGTTTACACATCCACTTCAAAGCAGTAATAAGTATGTGTTGAATCTACTGATGTGTCGGTCGAGAACAGAGCCGGTTCCTTATTGGGAGCCGTGTTTCTTTTGTCTTTCTCTCACCCTCTCTCTCTCAGTTTTTTCCGCTGCACGCCACACGTGAGCCTTGTGTTTGCGCTTACTTCCACTATAGCTTTGCAAAAATTGCATAAAAAGCACTTGCAGCAACAAAAACATAATATTCCAGAAACACGCTTTGCCGATCCGATCAGCTGTTCGTAACACTTCCTACGTTGGAATAGACGTCAGCGTGAACCATGTCCGCCATTACCTGCCCGAAGCCGGAAGTGAGTCATTTTCGCAGAAAATGTAGGGGTTTTTTTGGGGGTTTTTTTACCTTCAGGGCCTTGTAAGACTACACTGGTGTTTTTAAAAGTTATGTTTGACTTCATGCTTTTCTGTATCTTTTCTGGGATGCTTAGAACTCAAATTGCACTGCTGGAAATAGTTTATTTTGATGCATATGCTGTTTCTTTGCAAATTTGCATTAAAATATTTATTTTAGTTTTTCCTGCAGTATATAAAAATTTGGTGTATCTCAAAAATAAAACTATGAAATCACTCAAAATAAATTTCCTGTGGTTGGAAATTATTTTGTGCAACTTTTTTGTATTTACAGTTTTGAGGGATAAACCTCTTAAATTTCTCTAACTAGAAATATATGTAAAAAACAAAAAACAAAAATGACTTTCAATTTTTCTGTAGTTTATTGCACTTTTTTGCAATTTATGTAGTTACTATGGACTTAATGCATACATATTATTAAGATTTGGGCTATAATGGTTGTATTGATGTATAGCAACTTGAAATGCTCCCAAAAATGGCTCTACAGCATGTAAACATATAAAGATAAGTTCTGGCAGACTTGGTTCTATGGGTCTTAAAGGGTTAATGAAGATGCCATTGTGTCTGCTGCAACTGTTGCTGCTGCTGCAGTATCTACAGCATCTTGCAGTATATCACCACAACCACCTACACCAACCCAGAGCTCTATTAGACAGTTTTTGCAGAAGTCTGTGACCCCAGCAAGACAGAACTCAATTGATAAAGACCTGCAAACATGATTGCACTTGATTTCCAAGTATTTTCAGTTGTGGATGTTAAAGGATTCAGAAAGTTTATTCATGCACTGAATCCTATGTATGCAATTCCAAGCAGGAAAACACTTCCAAAAAAATCATCCCAGGCCTAAATGACAGAGAACGTGCATCTTCTTTTTGTTTTGCATATTAATTTATATTTTATTGTGTTGTGGTTTTGTGTTGTTTCACTTTAAATTTGTTTAAAAGGAAAAAGCTGAAAATTGAAATAGTTAAAAGTAGAATTGTAAACAGTTGGTTTTTGTATTTTATAGTTTATTTTTAAAATTTTATTTGGAGTGAATAAATAAAAGCATATTTATACAATAAACAGATATAAATAAAAACACATTTTTTGTTTTTATTTACAAAATAAAAACAAACATTTTTTTGTAAAGTAATTAGTAAAGTAATTCTTTACTAATGTAAAGAATTACTAATGAATTACTTTACATTAGTAATTCATTTTGTACATAATTTTATACTGTTGCTGATAATAAATTTATTAAAGCAACAAAACAACCTGACGAGCCAGCTCTTTTTAGTGAGCCGAGCCGAAAGAGCCGGTTCTCTAAAAAGAGCCGGAATTCCCATCACTAAAATCACTAGAATCTCCCTGCATTTATCCCAGTATAGGATTTCCTGGCTTCTGAGTGGCCAGTGAAGTATCATGAGGGTTGTACACAGGAAGTGTTTTGTTGTTGTTGAGGTGTGCTGAGAGTAAAGGTGCTGCTAAGAAGGTTATCCACCTCCATCTTGCTGTTAAAATACTTTAGAGAGATTCCAAACCACATAGCGAACCCCACAGTTATAACATATAAACTAACCATGTTTCAAGGTTGATTTAATGTAATGTAATGTAATTGAATTAGCTAAAAAGGCAGTGTTTTTGCAGGCCTGATCCGTGGTTAATATAAAGAAACTACCAAGATTCCACGTAACAACCTTAAACACAATATTTATAATGTTACCTTCAAACAAAGAAGAATGCTGGGGGTATATAGTAGGATTAAATCCAGCATAATATGGTAATAGCATCCTTATATGTTAAAGTAACAACTAATATTACCTTATTATTATGAGGTTTCCTCCAGAAGTCTGTTTATAAAAATTCTAATGCACAGATTTTCTTCTTCTTCTTTCAGCTGCTTCCTTTAGGCGTCATCACAGTGGATTCTCTGCCTCCATCTCACTCTATCCCTAGCATCTGTCACACCCTCTGAATGTCACCAGCTTTACGGATGTTCACTACATCTGTAAAGCTCCTTTGAGGTATTTTTCCTTTTTTCCTCCTCGCTGGCACCTCCATATTTCTTTGTCCAAGATAACCACTATCTCTCATCTGCACATACCCAAACCATCTTAATTTTCACTCTTTAAATTTATCTCCAAACCGCTATATGTATTTTTAACCCTGTCCATTCTGGTCACTGAAAATCTTAACATCTTCATAACATCCCGTTCTTTCAGCCGGTCCCGTCATCTCCAAATCCCACATCACTGCAGGGCTCACAGGCATCCTAAACCTTCCCTTCCGCTCTTGCTGCGTACTTTCAATCACAATCACCATCATCTTAGTCTCATCATCACAATCTCTAATTCTTGCACTTCACCTTCCCAGTCAGGTTCTTCTCATTAACATATATGTATTGTTTCTACTGACTTTCATTACTCTCTTCTGATTATACCTCCACCATCTCAAAGCTCTCTTCTACCTGTTCATTGCTTTCACTGTAAATCATAGTCCACGGAAACATCTGCCTGACTTCATCTGATAGCCTGTCCATCACTATTACAAACAAGAAGGGGCTCAGAGATTCCCTGATGTAATTCAAGACCATCTTGAAACCATCAGTCTTTCAAACCCTACACCTCGCTGCTGTCATATCCTCAGTCCAGCAACATCCTCGCATAAATCTCTGCCACTCCCGACTTCCTCACTTTATCTCTTGGCACTCTATTATATGCCACAAAGACACAGCACAAGTCTTTCTGATATTCTTTATACTCCTCCATTAACACTCTTTCAACAACTTGTTCCCTTATCCTAATGGTACGACTCATCAACTCATCAGTTGCTACAGCTATGTATGTGATTAATTCTATTATTTTTAATGAAGACCTATTCAAGTAACTACTTCTGCTATTGCAACTTGCTAATCTGCCACAAACCATAAAGCATTTAAAGAAAATCTTTGATATTAACATATAGGAGAGTAGTCTGCAGAACATGCACATTGACACAGGCAGAGGATAAACAAAATGACAGCTTAGTAGAAATGGTGATGAAAGCTCTAATATAAACAGAAGCAGAGAAAATCTCTTAAGATGTGGGCTTAGGTGGGATGAGGACCGTTGGAAATGAGAGCAGACATTACAAAACCATGAGCTGATGGAGATGAAAATGTATTGATTGTTTTGCCTGCAGACCAGATTAAATCTAGTGCTTGTGTATCGAAATTATTAAAAGAGTCTGTACTTATTTCACATGAGCATAAAATCAATAACCATTTCAGGCAAGCTCTGTTAACATATCCTTTCTTTTGAAGCCAAAATTTCCCTGGAGAATTTCTTTAATGCCATAATGTTGGCTCTCTTTCAAGTAAAGTGTTTTGAGGGTCTGGATGCATCAAAACATAAAACTCTGTAGTGCTGATAATATCAGAGGTGTTTTCTATAGAGCTATCTCTCTTCTTGAATTTCAGTCTGTGTGAAAAATTAGGAATTAACAAGTTGGTTTGAATGTAATAAAACCATGGAGGATTTATAATGCACCTTTCATTACATGCAATAGGAACATTACAAAGATAGCGAAGATAATATAAGAAAGAAGCTTACAGCTCTCTTTGAAGTGGCTGCTTCCGTTACTCTTTACAAAAAGATGGACAGGCAGACAGACACAAAGACAAAAATCCTGTAGACAGTGGATGTGTCTATATTATTAAGGCAGATCTAGTAGTAGTCGGGTGCATTATAGACTTTTTCCTTACTGCAGCTTCAATTCAAGCTGGGGGGATTGGAAATGTTCTATTCATACACACTAGTGTGATAATGTCACTCATCTCCCACAGCACACTGAAGCAGCGAACATCGTGTCCTATAAAAATCTGTATCTGTAAAGTCACTGTCCTCTTGGAATCATTTTTAAATGTGGGAACTTCATCCTGTTAGAAACATTCCTCTACAAAAGGTAGACAGTGTCAAGGAAGGGATCCTTTCAGTTGGATACAATGTTAATCCCGATTTAACTGTCAGCGGTGTATATTTAGCACTATGGGTCTTAACTGGATAACAAAATAGATTCACACTGCCACCAGCGACCTGCCACTATTTTTGCAGTCTGAAATATTGAAAATTGACGATCTAGTGAAATTCCAAACAGCACAAATTCTATTCAAAGCAAAAAATAAAGAACTGCCAGATAATATTCAGAGTATGTTTTTTTTTTGAAAGAAGGAAGTTATAATTTAAGGGGTTTTTGTAACTTCAAAACAATGAAGGTACGTACGACAAGAAAAGGCTTTTGTGTTTCTGTTCATGGAGTGAAACTATGGAACAGTCTGAATATGGAATTAAAGCAATGTCCAAACATAAAACTGTTCAAAAAGAGTTATAAAAATATGATCTTCTCGAACTATAAAGAAAAGGAAAATATTTAAATTAAGTGAATGTCTCTATTTAAAAAAAAACAAAAAAAAAACAAAAAAAAAAACTCATGATGTGATATTATAGTATATAGTATATCAGAAATCTGTTCACTATTTTTATTACAAATTATATCAGTAAGGAAGCTGACTAAATATTAACTGATAATTTATGGCAAAGGGGTGGGATTAAATAAGTGTTTACTTCTTCCCACTCCCTTTCAACATGTAAGTTAATCAGAACTTTTTTTTGTATAGTATTTTTTTTCTTTCTTATTCTCTTTTCTAAATGTACTTGTATATTGTTCACATGTTGAAATAAATTACCAATCAATCAATCAATCAATCAATCAATTGTGCAAGCAAAGTGAATAAGTTTAATTTTAAGGGAGAAAAAAGATTCTTGTATAACCTTTCTAAATTATAAGACCCAATGCCATGTATGCATTTTATATTTTCCAAGGGTTTGCATGTTCTACCCGTGCCTCTGTGTTTTTCCTCCTGGCATTTTAGGTCTTATGTTGGTCACAGGTGCTCAGGGTGAACCTGCTCTCCCCTGTGAAAAAACACAGAGTAAAAATGGTGAACCTGCCATTATGGTGCCAGACAGACCACCCTCATGAAGTCTGCTACAGATTGTTTGGTCAGACATATGCACACCAGTGGCCTGCTTGAGGTCATTTTGTAGGCTACTGGAAGTGCTCATTCTGTTTCTACTTGCACAAAGGAGCATATCCCTACTGATGGGATAAGGGCCTTCCACCACCTTGTCCAGCTCTCCTAGAGTAACGGCTTGTCTCTTAGAATCTCCTCCATGATGACTATGCTAGAGACACAATACACCTTCAGTGGCATTGGCAGATATTGATCCACCATCTTGAAGAAGTTGTAATACCTGTGCAACATCTGTTGCAGTCAGTTGTTCGTAGTTCCCATTGACGCCCCTCTAGTGCACCCGTTGTTAATTTCATGGCAGCACAAGAACAAGCTCCAACCAGGTGAAAAAATGTCACTGAGACAATCCAGCACAGAAGAGCTTGGTGCAAGATGCCAGCAGGCATGGCATACATGGATCAAGATAACCAAGTGGCTGGCATAGTGAACATCTGTGCCAAGAGAGGATGAAGGGGTGTAGTGACAGATACCAAGTGATAGCAATATCAGGAAAAATGAACACAGGAACCTCAAGAAATAACAAGAGAAGAGAGAAGAGGGAGAGAAGATGAGAAGATGCAGAAGGTCCACGTGGTAATCTGAACACTCTGGGTACTGATGACTGACTGGGTGAGTGGCTCCAGAATTTTTAGCCATAGGCAGGTTAAACTTTTGTACTCTCAGAATCTTATCTCTGCTTTTTGCAGATGATATTGTTCTGTTGGTTTCATTAGGTTTCATCAGTTTTTTTTTCACATTAGTTTCAGATGAGACCCAAATGACAGAAAATAGGTTCAGTCTACCAAGCTGGCATTTTTCACACAACATCACTTAAAATGTTACATTTTACATGTTGTTGGGTCTACCTTACTATATAAAGAGCCTTGAGATGACTGTTGTTGTGATTTGGTGCTGTATAAATTGAATTGAATTGAATAGATTAGCTATAGTCAGTTAACCTAACTTAAAAAAAAACCCACTGAATAATGTGAATGCACTGAGAAACAAGTTTTCACACACGTTTGACAAGTTAGATAATTGATCCTGAAAGGAGAAAATGAGCCCCCAAAATGATCAAAATCTCAGGACTCTGATGTAGTGATGGGTCGTTCGCGAACGAAATGGCTCTTAGAGCCGGGTCTTTGACGTGAACGACGCGAGCTCCTTATCGCGAGCCGTCACGTGTTTTTTTTTCTTCTTTCTCTCAGCCTCTCTCTCGCACTTTTTTTCTGCTTCACTCAGCACACGAGCCTTGTGCTTTACACTGGGAAGAGGGGGGAGGGGCAGTTACACTCAGTAGCACAGGAACAGAGCCAGAGGGAGAGAAAGAGAGCCAGGGACAACAACGTCACATTAGAAAGGTATAGTAATCATCCACAACTATTTTCAGTTGCAGATGATAAAGAATTCAGAAAGTTTATTCATGCAGGTCCATATGACAGAGAATATGCATGTTCTTTTTGTTTTCATATTTTAATTTATATTTAATTGTGTTGTGGTTTGCAGTGTTTTGTGTTGTTTCACTTTAAATTTGTAAAAGGAAAAAGCTGAAAATTTAAATAGTTGATAGTTGAAATGTGAATAGTTGATCTTTGTATTATATGATTTATTTATTACATTTTATGTGGAGTGAATAAATAAAAGTATATTTACGGTGGCCCCTAGAGATAAAGCACATACAAACTCTGAAGCACATAAAAACTCAAAACACATACAAAAGACAACAGAAGTGCTCCAGGATGATAGGCCCAGTGTTGAGCTTTTGTTACCAAGTGGCTACACAAGCCAGCAAGTACCAACGACCGGATTTGGTGTGTGGTAGTAACAGGTAAATGAACATTTTTTAAAATTATTTGAATATATATGAGTGCCTTTGTATAAATACACAAACAATACACACATGCTTTCAATTGTGTAATTTAAGTGATCTAGTAGCTCTGCTTTGGAAGTTCAGTTCATGCTAGAAATGTGTTTTGGAGTTTGTATGTGCTTTGTGGAGTACGTGTTTTGTCTCTAGGGGCCACCGCATATATTTATATATAAACATATATAAATAAAACCACTTTTTTTTACGTTAGTAATTCCTTTTGTGCATTATTTTATATTATTGTTAATAATATATTAATTAAAGCAACAAAACAACCTGAAGAGCCAGTTCGGAGCCGTAAGAGCCGGCTCTTTTTAGTGAGCCGAACCGAAAGAGCCGGATCTCTAAAAAGAGCCAGAAATCCCATGACTACTCTGATGTTCTTCACTGACTGCCCCATGTCTTTCCCTGAGAACAGGGACCAGTTCAGATCTGAAGTTTCTTTTGTTGTTGTTTCCATTGTTGTTACTCAACTGCTTGTAGTTAACATCACTTAAAAACAACACGTAAACTATTATTTTTATCATGCAGTCAACAGTAGGTTAATAAAAGCTAGTAAAAGAATCTAATCTAACGTTTGCAATTAATGTTAACTAGTTAGCCTAGCTGCTAACTACAGATGCTTAATGTGTTTATCACAGTCCCTGGAAGCATTTCTCTTTTTTGTAATTACCATCTAACATAATATTCAAGTCCCTAAAAACACTATGAAAAAATAGATTTTACGTTTGTCAATGTTTAACCAAAGGAACTGGTTAAACCTGTCTGTAAGCTTTATGCTTTATTTTTATATGACTCACCATCTGAAGTAGTACACATGTCCCTGGGGTAATGCATATGTTGAGAGCTTAACAAGTGATCCAGAACAAAGGCAAGACTTCTTCGTCACAAGAGACAAGCGTTGTGTTTTACTTGCAGAGCTGTCTGCTTATGTGGACAGAGGAATACTTAGCACTAAGGATCCACTAATGCACAGTCAGTCCCCCAGGAGCTTCTATCAGACGGTCGCTGCCTGCTCAGTGCGCTGTTGTCATTGGCTCATCACATCCCATCACAGCCCATTTGCCTCTCAGTTAATCCAGTGCTCCAAACCCTTCTAAGTCTTTACATTCTCAGCAAGGGAAAATAGATGCATTGGCTAAACATGCCAGCACAGTCTTGTGTAACAGAGGTAATCATCCAGAACATTAAACAGCACTGCAGAAAAAGACATTAGTATTTATTGTCTTCTACTTCAAAAAAGCTTTGAATGCTCATAAAAAGTCGCTGTGCAGTAGCAAAAAAATTGCTGGAAATGGAAAGAGTTTCAAGACACAAGCCTGTGGAAGGAGGAGCATGCTGGGAATGTAAATGTATTACAGTCCGTACATCTTAGAAGCTTCTTGGGTTACGTTTCAGGGAAACTTTAGCGAAATACTGTCTGAATTTGTTGCCTCAGTCAGATTTTAATTTCTATACCATAGATCCCACTTTACATGGTTAGTGAGTTTCCTGAACTTAAAGATTTAAATCCCCATACTGTCATCATTTTAGCAACCTTGGCTCACCTGACTTTCCAATTGATTCCTATTGGTGCAGTTTAAAACAGATTGGCAAGGGAAATTGCAAGGCAAACATGAGAAATGTACTCTGTTGAAGCTGCCTGGCTGTCATCCATTCCACTCCACCTATAAAAATCCCCTCAGCATAAACAAATTTGCCCAAATATCCTCTGGCCACTACTTTCATACATCTAGACAATCTAATTATCAGTGCCATTACCTCCACTTTATTGTAATGGAGCTAATGTTGTGACAAGTTGTTTAAAATGCCAGTTTTCATGTACCCGGCAAGAGCTGTGTCTCATCAGTCTGTTTGTTGTCTCTATCAACTGTTTTCCTTCTGTCCACACCTAAAGTGGCCCTACTGCTTTTGTTTCAGCTCATTAGCTACTATAGTTTCCATATATTTCACAGTGGAATGTATACCTTAAGTGCATTCTTCAGCACAGAATTGCCAGGGTGAAGGCACTAACTTTGGCTGTTTCTGCCGATGAGTCACAAGTCATGGCTCCTATTGCCCATTATGGCAGTTGTGAATGTGAGCAGTGGGGATCATAAAAAGATAAAAGATAATGTGAAAAAGCTGAAATGAGTGTTGTGCCTCAAACTTGTTTAAACAATAATGCATACTGTGATGTTGTTGTGCCACATAAATGAGTCAAACGCTTTTAAAATTCTCTATAAGCACCTACTAATTTGTAATTATATATAATTTAGTCGCTTATGAGTCCCTGTTTCTTTTAGTAGAAATTGAATAGTCTTTTTTATTCTTTTTCCCTTATGTGATGTAATACAGCTGTGTATTGCATCACACAGGTGTTGCCTTGAACTGTGGTTCACATTTACTAAATTCCTGTTACACTACTGATGCATGTGGCCACGTCCATCAGGGTATCTTAATAAAGGTATGTGTCAAGAGTGGGAGTAGAGGATATATCTTGCTTTTGGAAGCTATCCAATCTCAATGATGAGTCCAGTGATGGACAGTCAGTATTACTGCAGGACAGAAGCATTTTTTTTTTTTTATCCATCTCATGCCAAGACTAGTAGAGCCTCTACTCCTCCATATTCAAAAGGAGCCAGGTGAGATGGTTCAGACAATCAGGTTTTAACAATCAGGTTTTTTTCCCCAGATTGTTCCCCCTAAACGTGCATGCTCCTGGGGGGACACCAAGGCATTCCGAAGCCAGGTTAGAATTATAGTTTCCAGGTTATACTGGGTCTTCCCCTGGGCCTTCTCCTGGTTGGATATGCCTGGAAAACCTCATCTAGAAGGTGCCTTGGAGCATGATGGAATGCCTTCCTGTCTTCCCAGGAGCATGCACGTTTAGGGGGAACAATCTGGGGGAAAAAATTATTGTTAATAGTAGGGTTATATTGAGGATAATGATTATATCAAGGTTTTGATGACGAAGAAGAATTCTTATCTTAGTTCTATTAGTTCTGCTAAGGTATGATTTCGTGTGTCAAACGAGTATTGCTTTGAACATCCGATATTTTGCTTTCATCAGGAGATATTTTTTTGTTACCAGACCTAAGTGAAGCTACTGTTTCACTCATCTTATTCCTTTGCTGATACAGCTCTCCATTTCATAACCAACCCGTAGCCCCACCTATACAATACGTGCAGACTTTCTGCAACTCCCAAAGAGGAATTATCAATATGTGCATCCAGCCTTTACATTACTGCCATCTTATGACCGCAATCGACTATTGTCACTAAAAGCTGCGCTTATTTCAATCTCTTAGAAAAGTGTAGTCTCTGTCTCTGAAAGGGTGTCCATCTCTTGCTAACAATGACTGGAAATGGGCAAGCTGGGAGGCCAGCAGCTTTCTTCTGGTTGTTGATGCTTGTGCATTTTGGATAAAACTCCGGTCTTTGACTGTAAACTGAGACTGCAAAGTAAGCTGTCGCTGGTCTGTTTTCACTACTCTGAGATCAGTTACTAGCCACACTTCATGTGGAAACACATTAGCATGTAAACAAGCGTCTGGAATTCAGCATCGTAACAGATGAGTTTCCTTTTGCTAAGAACCTTAGCCAACATGTGTGATGTATAGGAGATGGAAATTGAGAAAGTTGTTAATAACTGCTTTAGAACATTAGCAAGGAATGTGCTGACAATGATAAAGTGGTGACGGGAGCTCTTACCAGCTCCAGTACTAATAAAACAGACAAGTTGAGCAGGTCCAAACTCAGCAGCACTTTCAAATTTGCATCTATAGGAACCTCTGAATGCTGTTTTCTCTCTGTAGAGTTTGACCATTAACCATGTCTGTTCAATCCTTTTAATTCAGCTACTTTTCGTTTTGTTTTAAATTATCAGTATATTTCAAAATACATATTACACACATACATACATAATCTATTTTTTTTATCATCAACATACAGAACAACTGATTTTGTAATAGATATTTCCTCCTCACAAGACTCCCACTACAAAATTGGTGATTTTTCATGCTGGTGCCTACTTTATTTGTTACTCTGCCACATTTTATGTAAAAACACGTTTGTATTTATGCCTGATTCTAGTTTCAGTATATTTGCCAATGGTGTGCTTATGCTAGATTCATGAATCTTGACGATCCTAAAACCTTCTCCATGCTCTTGAGGCTGGAACACACAGCAAACTGTCTGGCAAGTTTTTATGTGCGGTATTGATGTGCCAGCTTACAGGAGTTAGACAAACTGTGCAACTGCTGTAGGGTTCAGATATCTGCTCATGCTACCAGTATGTTCAGTACCACTGAACCCAGACAAATGCAAATAGTGAAAAAACAGTCAGGAAAAGATGAGGATGGAACAATTATTAGTGTCCTCCACCTGTAAAACCGTTCCCTGTTTTGAGGGTTGTCTTGTCGTTGCCCCCTAGTACACCTGTGGTTAATTTCATTAATACCAAAGCAGCTGAAACTGATTAAAAACCTCGTTTGCTACTGACCAGATCAATATCCTGAAAGTTTAACTGACTTTTTCTTTTCCGCACTGCAGTAATATCAATAATAGAACAACACAGAAAGACAGTCATATGAAGGTCTTCTGTAAAACTGGCATGAGCGACAGTGTATGAATTCTAATCATTAGTGTCATCTTCATCCCTACTAACCCTTGTAATTATCTTTTCACAGACAGTGTTGCTAACTGTACAGCTCAAAATGGATTCATCAGAGAACATAATTTCACACATGGGCCCAAAGGTATACAGCCTCTTTAAATGTTATTTCTAATGTATATCTTTTTAAAGATCTGGGAGCCTCTAAGGATATCTGATGTAAAACATTTCTGCTGAATATTCAGTCTATTTGTCTAGAACTGAAATGACCTGCGGCACCAATAGTTAAGATTTAAGTATTGAGGTACTGAGCAATTCAGTGTAAAATAGGGAGAGAAGCAGGTGTGGTTAACTACATTTAACTATGTGGAAAATTCACAGATGGAAAGCTTCTACTGAGCATATCAGGAATCCTTGTGGCATTCAGCAGAAATAAAATGACCGGAGACAGCCTATCAGCTGATCATTTCAGGAAAGTAAAGTAAGGACATGAGAGGCCGCGGTATTAAAAGTACCACTAGATTGATTCTCACAAAGCGTTAATGTTCTGAACGTACCTTATATTTTGCTTCAAATTGTCTTAGCCAAAGCAGGAAATGGGTTATTCAAAGTACATCAGAGGCAGAATGGAGGATGATATCACTGTGAGTGGGGACACATATGCTCTAATCATGTGACACCCTGGTGGAGAAGCTTTTTCAGTCACCTGTCTGTTTTTACATTATCATCCACCGTACACTGTACTATCTCAGCTTCTCACAATGCATTCAAAACAAATGCTAGTATGCATTTGTAGCTCAGGTGGTCCACGTCCACTACTAATCAGCAGGTTGGTGGTTTGATCCCTGGCTGCGCCAGTCTACATATCAAGTTATCTTGGGGGAGATACTAACCCCTAGTTGCTTTTTGATGCATCCATCGGAGCATGAATGTGTGGCAATGTTAAATAGAAAGCACTTAAGCACAGAAAAAGGTGCCTATGTGAATGGGTGAATGAGGCATGTTGTATAAAGCGCTTTAAGTGATCTGAGAAAGTAGAAAAGGGCTATAGAGGAATCAGGTGATTTACCATTTGCATCTCCAAAAATGTTAATATTCTGAAAAATGTTTCATAACCTAATTTAAAAAGGCAAACTTTCAGATATTACATATTAATTACATTTTTTTTTTATTTTCAGTGGGAGAAACAGTTTGTCACTTATCAAAGGGACTTCTTCAGTCTCGGCTAATTGCAGGTTTCCCCTAACCTTATAAACACTGCATTTTCATAATAACTGAAACTGGCACCACTGACTAAAAATGGGCTGTGAGGTCAGCTTGAAGATCAGTGCAAATGCAAATTGTCATGACCATCAATCAATGGCTCTGTGTTTTTTCAAAAACGCTCTTTTACTGAAGGAAGAAATTTTCACAACTTTTTTTTATTTAGTATCGTGTTTTGAGGAGAATATCAACTGTAAGTGAAAAATAGTTTCCAAAAACTAACTGTGTGGGAGCATCTGAGAACCTTTAGGCCTTTACTTCAGGCTGTACATACTCCCCACTCAGGACTGAATTCTATCTCAATATAAGAGAAGTGGCAATATATAGAACAGTAGAATATGATTCCCAGTGGTGGTTAGGTCTCTTGCCTCATAGCAAAAGCCCTAGCTTCAAATCCAGCCTCGGGCCTTTCTGTGTGTTGTTCTGTAGTATTTTCTCTAAGTATTCCAGCTTCCTCCCACAGTCCAAAGTCATGCATGGGGTTAGCTTCATTTGTTACTGTAAATGAAGAATTAAGAGCCCGCAGCCACCAAACCAGTCACCTTCAACCACTTGACTGTGCCTAGAAATTCTGTTCATTAAAAGTCAGCATCATTGAGTCTGATTCATTGCCAGTAATGCAGACTTTGCTCTCACAATGGTACAGGAACCAGATAGCTTGTAACAACAGGCCCGATATCCTATACTACCCCGGGGGATGCAGGAGGGACCAGATCCAAATATTGCAAACTGTAAACTGGCAAACTCCCATGTACCCTGAAATATCCTCAACAGGATAAAGAGCTGATCCTGGAACACCACAACTAGGGTGAAAACACCATAGTTCATCCAGAAGCTAAAGTTTGAATGACAGATGAACTCCTCTCCAGCACTCTGGAATAGACCTTTTGAGAGAGGCTGAGAAGAGTGATTCCACTGAAGTTGGAACACCTTTGGGACAATTTTTAAAGAAGGGAAACAACACCATCCCAGTCTGACAGTTCAGAGGCAGTGGCCCCAATGTTGCAGAGGCAAGTGAACCATGACAGCCCTAAAACATCTAGAACCTTGGAATCTCATCCACCCCAGGAACCTTTCCTCTAAGGAGCCAGCTTGATGACCACCCCCAGTGATGCGTAAATCATTCCGTTCTGCTTCCACTACAGAAGCTGTTTCATTGATTGAGGAAATCTGCAAAGTTGGCATCAACAATTATTAAATGGCAAAAATGTAGTATTTAATAATAATAACATGTATTTAAGTGTGCAATAGTTGTATGCATTGCAATAAACTCTAAATTTAATTGAAACTCTAAGTGTTTCCCCACGATCTTCACAACTAATATTTTTTAGGCAATACTTTTTTCCACTTGATATCAAATCAAATCGTTGATATTGACCAGTAATACATGAAAAATAGGCAAAACTATTCAATGACACTTCATTTAAATATCATTAAATTGGAAGTAGGGTACACAGAAGAGTGCCTCACTGTTGGTGGTGGTGAAACCTAATTTTCAAAAATAATTAGTTGCTAGATTCATTTGAATAGGCATCAAACACAGAGCCATGCCAATCTCTCATAAACAAGTCCAGATGACAGACTTTTCAGTATTTTGTTGACTGTCAGCTCCGCTTTCTCTGTTCTTGTGCACTTGTTTGTTTTGAGGTCTGACACGCGTCCCGGCTTTTACAGTGTGTTATGGAATGTAATTCTGTTTAATTAGAGATAGAGAACAAATACCGGGCTGTGTGCCCTCGTGCAGAGAGAAGTGATTAACCACTGTCTTTGTTTAAATATAATCCTGTCAATCACCACATCCATTGTCTGGGTGCTAATATGTATTTCATTGTTCAGCAAACACGATTTCCCCAAAACGTAAGATGAAGGATTAAAAATAATGAACTGTTTGCCTGTTCATCTGCATCTTATGTTACGTTGAAGTGAATGGCTTAAGGAAAAACACTGATCAGTGCTTTGTGTCTATTAAGATGTCTTGAGTAGGACAGTGTGCGTGTAGGACAGGTTTAATAAAAAAATTGAGTGAAAGATCACCACATTTGTTCCAAAACTGTTTCCATGTATAAATGCAGCTTTATGCGTCTGTGCATTCAATAATTTTCTGTAGCAGTCAAATCCATCCATATTCCCCGTATTTATTATATAGTTACATTTATATCCTTTTACATATATTGATTAATCCATTTTCTCAGCATCTATTAATTAAGTGTCTGTTAAATTCAGCAATTTTCCAAAACATTTCTATTCCATACATCCATTTCTCTATAAATCTTTTAGCCTTGTTATACTTACATGTAAATGGTAAGGGGGCTGTTTCTTATATAACACATTTCTACTCAAGCTGAGTAAGTGCTTTCAACTGTAAGTTGCATTCACACACATTCACTGTCTTCCTCACAGATACGATGATATGCAGTCTGGAGGAGTCAGGAATGGATCCATCAACCTTCTGATTGGTAGACGAATGACTTAGCCAAAGCAGCCTCACAGTATTTACACAGTGTATGCTTTATTTCCCTTTCTGCTCCATCCATTCAACATTTTCCATTAATCTATATGTTCCTTCAACAATATTCTATAACAATATACTAATGTTATGAACATCTTAAGAGATGGGACATAACGCATAATCCGATTACTTTTTTCAAGTACGAGTAAAGGGTAAAGTAAGGTATTACAATTGCAAAAAAGTAATTAGATTACTTTTACTTTCCTGTAAGCATGCTGCGTTACTACCAGTGATGGGAATAACTTCGTTACAAGTAACGCCTTACTAACTGCGTTACTTTTTTCAGTAACAAATAATCTAACTAATTACTATTTCTATCGTTACAATGCTGTTACCGTTACTAACAAGAAAATACGATGCAGTCGCATTACTATTTTTCAACAAACAGACGGTCGAAGCTGTGTTCAGCTTATCGCATCTTATATCAGTTGCACGGAAGTAGCTGTAAGTAATCTGGGCGCTACGTGTTTAAGCAGCTGCGCGCGTTCCCGCACGTGGCAATCACTTTCTGGCAGACGATCATTTTTTGGCACAACGCCTGTAGCTAGGTGGCAAAACAATCACATGAGTGCTGCTGTTTGACTGAAGAAGAATAAAGTAGTCGTGATAAGCTAATCACATGACCACTTCAAGATGACAAAGCAACAAGGTGATATATACCAGTTTTTAAAATGTGTTGATAGGCCACGTAAAACCAGAGTCATGATAAACACTATATAGGCGGCATTTTTTCCTGAATAGTTTCGTCACGTTTAACGTCTGGGGACAGCGCTAGCAAGCACTCTCTGCTTATGACCAACAATAAAAAAACAAAGCAAAAAAACAGCACTTTCATGTTGGTGGAAAAATGCACCATGTCGACGAATCAAAAATGATATGGCAACACGACATTTAGTTGTTTAGGGAAGAGGGGAAGTTTTAGGAGTGACGGCGAGAGAGAGAGAGAGAGAGAAAGAGAGAGAAAGAGAGAGAGAAAGAAAGACAGCAGAAAAAGAGAGAGAGCGAGTTTTGAGATGTGAGAGATTTGTGACGTTTAGCGTGTTTGGAGTGTGTAGTTAATGTGTTGTCTTGTGTAGTCAGTGTGTGGTGTTGTTGATAGTTTGGTGTTGTGTGTCAGAACAATGAGGGGACTGCTGTCTCCAGGTAGAGAACAGGAGGAGGGATACACCTGCTGTCAGACCTGCAGGTATCAGACTGTGATGTTCTCCTTTATAGTGGACAGAAATAATTTTTTGGATATTTTTTGGCATCTTATTGAATGCAGAACACCTGATTGTTATGTAAACAGTTTGAAATGGTTATTTTTTACAAAAAAAAGGGTAAAAGGTAAATGCTGCAAATAACTTTGTTGTTTGCAAAACTTGTGCATATGATTTTAAATCTGACAATTTATATTTGCATTAACATGTTTGTGGTTGTTACAGTGAAAAATATAACTTTTTCTACTTGGATTTTGTATTTTTTTTCTGATTTTTGATCAGTTGTGTTAGTACAGTATGTCAAAATGAAAACATAACTATAAATTCAGACACATGAGGTTGTGCTGAAAAGGATGATACCAAACAAGGCAAAGTAAATAGTTTATAAAGGTGAAATGTGAGGTAAAATCAAAAGTAGTTAAAAATGGCCAATTATACCCTGGACCCCAGAGGGTTAAAAAAAAAATTTTTTAAGTAATGCAAGAGTTACTTTTCAAGTAGTTAATTACCTTTATAATCTTGTAACTCAGTTACTTTTTAGAAGAACTAGTAACTATAATTAATTACTTTTCAAAGTAACTTTCCCAACACTGGTTACTTATGGCGTTATTTTTGTGCCACTATTCTGAGCGCACGTAAAAAAACATTTCAGGTGCAAGTGTTGCATTTTGAGGAGAAGTTTATTTTGAGCAAAGAAAAACTAAATTTGAGTGAACACAAGACAGTGGTTAATCACTTCTCTCTGAGTGAGCATACCGGGCATTTGCCCGGTGGGCCAATGGTGATTTTTTATTTTTATGTTTGTTTGTTTGTTTTAAATAAACAATGAAAGGTGGTGGATTAGCCAGTTGGTCATGATCAACTCTGGCCTGGACCAATTACAATACATCCGTATTGAGGGGAAAAGGAACGCGATTCGTCCCGTACTTCAGCTAGAATGAAAAAAAGACACAAAGCTGGAGTTATTCTGTGTCTTTGCTGCACAACTGTCTGTTCTTCTCTCATTCTCTCCCCTCCCTCTCCTGTTGCTACTTCAATCATGAAACTGATCAATGATCAGCTGATCGGCTTTTCTGCCGCAAGTCCCGTTGTTCTGGGAATCCATCCTACCTCAAAAAACATCCTACCCAATGTTTCTGCGCAGACGCGGCGCATGCGCACAACACCACACCCAAATTAACTTATTTTTCTCTCACCCATCTGGAATACTTCTTAAGGTTATGGTTAGGGGTAGGGTTAGGTTTAGTCACAAGTCACCGTCAAATTATAATACGGGTAGGACGATTTGCCAAAGTAGGATGGTTTCTCAGAACACCGTCTCTCTTGTTTGTTAATCTCCCACTTTGCACCAGAAAGAGGAAACCAGCGGATGTTGCGCTAAACAATAGCAGCACATTCAAGCTGTTGTTAGAATTTATTTAATATTACTTTCTGGTATCAGCTGATGTTTGCTGGAGCCACGGCTGCAAAGCTGCTGGTCATGATATCGGTTTGGTTATGTGGTGAGAGGGAAACATGAAGGTGATACAAATCATACATATATATCAACAAGACAGTGTACATCACTGTCACAACAGCGTTTGTTTTAGTTCAAAGGCTTTATGGTTTTTCCTATAATACCCGGTAGTGTAGTCGGCCGATTTTTTGTCAGTTCAGCCTTATACATTATGTTTAACCCGAGAGACCACCCGGTCAGCTGGTGGGTGCATAAAGTTAAAAGATTAAAACTAATAAAACAAGTTTTAAATGGAGACTTTTTCATTTGATTACATTTTATTTGATGGATTATGCATAAAAAATGGAATTGGGCTGAAAAGTCTATTGCTTTATTAGCTATTCAGGTTGTGTATCATGTTTTTAAAAAGTAACTAAGTAAGAAAGTAACTAATTACCTTTGAAAATAAGTAAAGTAATAGGATTACTTTCTTGGAGAAGTAATAAGTAATCAGTAAGTAATTACTATTTTCAAGTAAATTGACCAACACTGCTATCGAGTCATCCATCCATCTGTTTGGCTATAACAAACCGTATACCTAGCCTTGTATTTATGCATACATTTATAAAAGAAATCTTACAATTCCATTAAAGATTGTGTCACAAAACGATAACACGAGAGAATGTGTGTCAGTATACACACATTTTTTTTTTTTTTTTTTTGTAATTTGTGTAACATGCAGATTGAACTAATTTGAACTGGTAAATGTTCAAATTTGTGGTTTGTCTTTATTGAAGGCTTTGTTAAGATTGTGTCTGTAAACATTGGTTCCTTAAGCACCACCTTGTGCTCAAAGAACAAACTCCTCTCTGTGCCTGATCCATCTCCTAATCTAGTCTAATCAATGCAGTATAATTAGTTTATGATTGCATTGTTTTTTTTTTCATATGAAATTACAAAAATGCACGTGAAGAAATATGACGTAATAAGCACACATACTGATATCGCTACTGTAGTGGTAGTGGTATCAATCAGGTGTTCTGAATCAATACACAGGATTTGCTCACTTCTGTCAGCTTCACTTTATAACATAAATTCCAGGACAGCATTCTGACAATTTAAGGATTTTTAGTAGGAGTTAAAAAAAATTGGCTTTGGTCTTTTTCATTTTGTTCTTTGTGTTGTTTCTGAATACATTTTGCAGTGTGGTTGGACACACTGTCCTGCTTCAAGAGGCTCTGCAGTTAGAGAATGCCAGGGTACTTAATTTGAACAAGTTTATCCGAGTGTTATTCATGTCACCTGTGAGGAATTTTGATGTTGTGGCTATTAAGTTCATTGTGAATGTAAAAGCAAAAGGTGCATTTAGAGTGCCTTGCTTGACGTTTAATTGCAAATTAAGTATTCATGTTACGTATTTTCAAAGTTTACAAGGTACTGCAAAAGGTTCCTGGTGAAAGGCATAAACAATATTACAAGGACACGACATGTTAGTACGTTGTATTTATTCTTGTTATTCCACACTGTTTGTGAAGCACCACAGTTTATTCAGAAGTCAGACAGCGATTTTTGCTTGTAATTTCTTCCTCTTTATAAGTGGAGAAGCCCACCACAGGCTACAGTTATTTGACCTCTGCTATGATCTCTTAAAAATCAAACATCTTAGCTTTTAAAAACTGTCTGTGCACCTTCCTCAACCTCAAGATGACTTTGTCTTGTGCGTACAAAGTGTTGTTAGATTTTCAAAGTCACCCAAGGGAATAGCTCAAATAACTCCTTTTACTACCTATAATTGATGGCTTGTTGCACCTCTTGCTGACCCAAAACATTAGCTGGCCTTTAAAAACTAGCTTCAGGACCTACCATTTCAGATCAAAAATTGTACTTTTTAGCCTCTCAAAGATATGGAGAAACTTTTCTGCTGTATTCTGGAAAACCCAAGTCACGTTTGAAACACCTTAACTGAGGCAGATTTATCTGTATGTTTAGGCTGACCAATTTTTACCATAAGCAGCTTTGAAGGAAGACGGCAAAACCACAGACATGCTTTATTTATTTATTTATTTTTTACCTTTGAGAGCTGAATACCTGCATTAATGAGAAATGTTCATAGCAAACGGTCTTGATCTGAGGATACACATGTGAGCTCCGGTCCTATTGAGCCTTCATTACGATGCCAAAGCGGGCATCACTGGAGCTGACACCTGCTTTCAAAGCTCAGTTTTTCAAAGGCTGCCTGTATCACTGCAAAATCCATGAAATGCTGTACCAAGGAATTGATGTCTTTGTAGGTGAAATTCATCTATAGTAACAATCTCAGAGAAATGGCAGCAATGCTCCCCTGACCAATGTCTGAGAGATGACATTTTGTTGAACAGTATTTCATTCCTCATTATCTTCTCATGTTCAATCTATCATCTTTCCCCTTTCTGTCAGTGATGCACGCCTTTGCTCTTCTCTCACCTCCCTGCTTAAAATGTATTTCATGCACCCTCTCTCCCTTTTTCTTGTATTGTTCCACATGTGATTTCATTCCATGTGATTAGATATGACTAAGTCAAACATGCTATGAAAAAAGCTTTTCTAAGGAAAAAAAATCCAGTGTAATCTCAAAGATAAATCAGCACCATTGTGACTCACAGTATGGGTTTTTGATAGGTTGGTTTATTTTTCAAATGACATATTAATTTCCAATTTTGGGGGGAAACAAACCCCAAACAAACAAAAAATGGGTGATCTATTTCTAAAATCAGTAATGCAGGTGAATGAAGGTAAGCAGGTAAATGTCAGCTGCGTGTGGTCAAGATCTCATCAAAGGTCTGGAATGCAGGCTCAAGATGAAAGAAAATGCCAATAAATGGCATACTCCTGGCATCCTAATGCTCAGAAAGGGTGGATTCTTGATGATAAAGTTGGTTTATACCATAGCTGGAAGGCAGACATATAGAGGCAGAGAAATTCTATTGTATTGGGAGGCTAAGTTGAGATCAGAGTTTTAAAAGTATTAGTTGGAGTAAATAAACCAATACTAAATCTCTTAATAAGTAATATTTATTCGGTGTACACTGAAGCCACACCTATATTTACATCATTACTTCACTTAATATCTTTTTTTATTTAACTTGTCATCTGTTCATAATTAACATCTTTCATTCATTAATTAAAAAACTTAAAATGATATGAGCTCAGATAGTTTTTTTTTGTCTAGTTTTCACTAAAAAGACTGGTTGATTTAAAAAAGATGTCACAATAGATAAAGTATCAAAAAGTATGAAACACTAATATGAAATTGATTGAACTCATATTCTTATCTAAAATCTTTTAAAGAAAAAAAGAACAACAAACCAGAAAGCAGTGATCTAATGATATCCTTCTACTAAATACTGTAATGTGTCACTTTTACAATCAGCTAATATTGTCACATAGTGCTGTGTGGCTGGCAAGTTTCGGACGCAGGTTACCTGACTGGAGCCAGGAATACTTGACTAAAACACTGTGAGAATGAATACAACATTACACAACGAAGAAACTTCATAATAGGGCTTGAAAGTCCAAAGAACTCAAAACACTGGGTGACAGACCCAGAATTTAATTAAGCCAAAACAAAAAAGAAAGAAACTAAGGAACTTTGTGATGAGTCACAAACATGATTATTAATAAATTCATGTTTCACCAGTTTACCTAAAAGCATTTTATCTTGTTGAGGGAAGCTAGTTAATGAGTCCATACAAGAATAAATGGTACCATGAGCAACCTGAAGCAATCCTACTAATATGAAGCATTAGAGTATCAATGGCCTAACGATTGTATAGGAATTTCTTTTACTTATGTATTAATCACATTATTTTATTGTATAATGCCTTGGTGCCACTGGATTTTAACAAGTCTCACACTCATACAGCAAGGCAAATGGTGGGGGTCTAGTAAGGAAGTTGGGGGAAGCAGACAGCTCCGCAGGAAGAAACTTTTGTGTCTTCGAGGACTCTGGGAGGTAGCAAGGGAGTGTGAACCTTAAGTTGTGTGCACTGCCTTTTGTTCCTGAAGAAGGTATTTAACTGAGAGCCATGCTAGGCTCAGGGAGACTCTGCTGACCATCTTCCCCGCAGCCATGTAGGCTCTCCACAAGCTTGGTTGTCTGTTCTTTGTGTTTTGATTAAAGAATGTTAAGACCACTCGTCTGCAGGCTTTATTTAAATGGAAAACGTCCACAACACTATCTAGCCTCTAATAGACTTAAAAATACATATACTGGCCTACATGTGCCAGTGTTTCTTACACACGAGTTAACTCACTCTTGGTACAACACTAGTGTTAATATGTGCCATACTTGGGTGTTAATATGGCTATGATAATTACCAAATTATCAAGGCTTTTTTACAAAACCGTTTTAAACAGTGTCACTTCAGGAACACAACTCTACTACTCAAAACGTGCATGAGCTCAGTGAAAGCTCATCAGCATATCAAAACTGTAGAGCAGATAACAAGATTTTAAGCACATGGAGTGTCAGCAGAGACCCCAGTCACTCTTTGTACTGTGAACCTGATCCATAAGCAGAGGATGTTGAGGAAATGATTGCTCTGCGGTATTGTTTTCACCTTCTCCTTTCTCTCTCTTATGCTTCTGTTCTCCGCGGCACTTGCATGTTTCTCTCCTTCCTCCTTCAGTCACATCAAAAGCAGCCTTTTCTGCTTAATGGCCCATTAGCTCTGCTCTGAGTCTTTGTCAAAAATCTCCCCAGGCTTCTCATCTTGCCATTTCACTCATATGTTTTAAGGGCAACAAAATAAAAAGAAGATAGAGTTGTGCTTCTTTTTCAGATAAAAAAAAAAAAAAGCATGTTCATCCATTAGTGCAACATAGCATATAGGAGTCATTAAAGTAGGCACTACAGTACTGTACAACTAAAGTCTGCTATCTCTGTTGTGGCCTTATTACTCCTAACAGATGTTTCAGCTGAACCCTTGTAAATTTGATTAACATTTTTCCCTTGTAGTTATCTATTCCATTTCCTTGAATTTGAATTTGTCCGTTTTTACCTGCATGTACCACAGCAGCATATGTTTCAAAATCTTGTCTTGTCTTCCAATATATGTATAAATGTATATACATAAAAATGTTATTCACAGTGTCATAGGATCGTGTTTATTATTGAAGCAGTCTTTAAATAATCTCACAAGTGCAATTTTAGCAATCCTCCATGTTAAATAAAAAACAATCATACAGCACATACTCTTTTTTGGAGAGGACCTACTTCCACTTAAAGCTAAATAGTTTAGAAGAGCACCTAATATGGAATATCTTCTGTGCAATGTGAAGGGACACAGTTAGATTGAAATGAAGGCCCATTTTGCATCCCTATAGGTACAATTTACATAGATGAACCGCGCCATCCACACCTACCAATTCCCTAGGGCTGTCTGTGGGCCAAAAACATATTTCACCACTTCTCCTGGATTATAATGACCAATATGCAGGATGATTTGTGTTGAGCATACACAAAATTTATTTTGAACTATTTCCTTTGAATGAAATGAAACAGGACAGCACAGTGGCACGGTGGTTAGCACTGTTGCCTCATAGCAAGAACGTCCTGAGTTCAATTCATCAGGCAGGTGTCTGGGTCTGGGATCATTTTCTCCCCGGGTCCTCTGGCCTTCTGCGTCCTCCCACAGCCAAAGACCCTGAAAAAGGATGAGCGGAAGCAAATGGATGGATGAAATGAAATTTAATTCACTGAAATGAACTGTATCTATCTGCTGGTTCACATTAATAACACTTCGAGTGGTCATAAAGATTACAAAAGACAGACAGATACAGTGCATTAGTGAATGATAAAAGAATAGATACTCTGTAACCTTTATACATTACATAAGGAAAGATTTGGGACTGAATCTTGTGTATATGTGTGTGTTCGTCTAGATAGACAGATATTTACCTTATCCTTGTGATGCACTGTAATGCATGCATCCAGCAACTCTTCCTAGTGTTGTTGCCACACTAAGATGATCTAGAGACCTCTGCACTCCCCCCATTGTGAGCACTGAAAATCAAAAATGACGTGGACACTGAACTCTTATGTGACTACATAATCAACTAGGTACACACTGTCAAAGTCAGATATAAACCTTTAATGCATGGATGAGTGGTCCATTTCATGCATGGATACACAGGAGGGATTATTTTCTGAACTGATGACTGGCTGAGATGCCCCCTATTTGATTCGAAGTGACACAGCTTTGTCCGCTCAGATATCAAGTTGTTGGAGCGAAGTTGTGTCTCTAGCACAACCTTTATTTTCGAGGTTCTACCTTGAAAATAAAACAAACAACAGTAGGAAAGATCTTTATTTTAAACATGTATTTTAGCTCCCATTTAAATTTTCTCAAAAATTATAATCCATCTCATGTGGTCAAAGGAAATTGTGTGTCTATAAACTTGCCTGTGAAAGATCAGTATAAACGTTCTGTTGAACAGAATGACTGGCCATGAACAGATGACTAGTTTAACTAGAGCTTGTAAGCAGCAAGCAGCTCTGATTATTACACTTCTTTTCTCACTTATCATTTACCATTTATCTTTGACCTGCTGTACTGTAGAAGCATTAAAAAGTAGGGAAGAGTTGGCCAAATGGACACATCGGTGTCAAACACAACAAAATCCAGTTCAGTTAACATTTAATGCTGTGATTTTTGTGATCTCTGATGCCAAGTCAAATCTGATGAGTTGAAAACAGGGTGTAAGTTTTACTGTGT
This sequence comes from Neolamprologus multifasciatus, assembly GCF_963576455.1. Taxonomy (NCBI): domain Eukaryota; kingdom Metazoa; phylum Chordata; class Actinopteri; order Cichliformes; family Cichlidae; genus Neolamprologus; species Neolamprologus multifasciatus. The sequence goes on from NC_140459.1 coordinate 26,280,701, forward strand.
ATAAAAGGAAACATTAGCAGACCTTTGCTGTCCGAGCCTCATACCTGCTTGAGGCTGCATTAGCTGCTAACAATATAACACATCTAATGGTTTTCTGATCTCTGATCTGAAGGAAAAATATATGAATCAAAAAGAAAATATTTCTGGTACTTAAACAGAGAGCACTTTTTACTTAATCATTGTAATTAATAATATTTACTGATGAATGTAAGCACAAATGCCTCTCTGTTAAATCCACAATCTGATTCAAAATCCTTCTCTGCACATACAAGGTCTCGAATATTTATCTTATCTCATAGTACCGCATCACCTGAATAAGGAAAACTTCACTTTTGGACTCCAGGCTGTGGTGGGGCGTGGTTTGCGGTGTCGTGCGGACGCACCTGCACGGACGCACCTGCACGGACGCACCTGCACGGACGCACCTGCACGGACGCACCTGCACGGACGCACCTGCACGGAATCCACAGTCACACCCGCCGTGTTAAAACACGGGGACTTGGGGGTTGTTGTGTTGTGGTGTGATGCAAGTCAATAAAAAATGGCTCAAAACTATGACCCGTGGACTCGCCGTGCCTCATTCACACCACACAGGCTTACTTGTTACTTCTAAAGTTTTTAAAAATAAGAGGCAGGGTGTTTCATAGGCTTGCAAGCCCCTCTTCTGTGGAACCAGCTCCCAGTTGAGATTTGGGACAACAGACACCCCGTCTGCATTTAACTTTTAAGTTTATCATTAGGGCTGGATCAAGAGACCCTGAATCCTCCTAAGAAAGGTTTAAACTTTGCATTTAATCACTAGTTATTATTAAGCTTTATCGTCCTCTCCCCCAGGTGGTTGCAGCAGATGGCTCCACCTCCTTGCCAGAGGTTTCTTCCAGTAATAAGTAAGTTTTTCCTCCCCATTGTTGCCAAGTACTTGCTTGTAGAGGTTGTCTGATTGTTGGGGTTTTAAATGGTTAATGAATAACCATCAATATGAAAATACATATAAATTGTTAGATATATTATTGTTCTGATTTGGCACTATAGAAATAAAACTGAATACAACTTAATTGTGTTGTGCATCTACAAACATTATGTGGATCCCCTATTTAAAAGTAAAACCTGGCAGCTAAGCCTTTTTTTACTTGCACTCAGGTTTTGTTTTCACCTTTTTGTTCATTTTTTTCATTTGTGTTGAGTGTTTAACATGAGGAGAAACTGTTATTCACAGAAATATAGCCAGTGTGTTCTCATTGTGTATGCAGGTGGATTCAAAGAGGAGTTGTACAAACACGTAAACCAGCAGTCATTACAATTTTCTTTCAATGCACACTGGCCATTTATTACCACAACCTTATAGGACTATAAACTGTTTGTGTATGCATTTGATAAACATTATATTCTGATGCTCTTTAAGTGGAAATTTTAGGGAAGCTGCTAAATAATAAATAAATACATGTGTAAAATGCCTTGACTGTTTTCAAGACTTTTTTTTTGCATTATTATATACAATACATTTAATTAGATAAGTATTTTCAAAAGGCACATTACATTAGTGATTACTCCTCTGCAAATATAAACAACAGACTGTTGCTCTAAATATTACAGAGGACCCAATTAAAATGTTGACCTTAAAATATTGATGTGAAAGGCTTCTACAGAGGTTTACTATCAGCAGACATTAGTTTGCCCTCCATACAAGTAAAGGTTGAACCACTAAACTGTTAAAATGGTGGGTCATCAATTCTTACACGTAGACTGCACAGTCTAGAAAATGAGCCTTGGGTAGTGACTGAAAGAACAAGTCTACATTTTGAACAAAAACAACAAAACGAATATATAAAAAATACAATACTATTCCCTGAAAAAGTAAATGCTGCCCAGAGTGTGAGCTGCGTTGGCAGAGGTTTGCACTCGTTCTTTTGAGATATGTTATCAGTACGTGAGCCATTTAAATATATTTCCTCACCATTTTGAAATATGTCGTGACTTTTTGTAGCTATTTATAACTTATTTATAATAACATGGAATTTCATTAAAGCAGGGAAAAAATACATAATTCTGACTTTTTCCCTGTTTTAGATTTAAAAGTATAGGTGAATTGCCGCATTATAGCACAAAGATAATAATGCAGGTAATGTTTTGTGATATCACTGTGTTGTCAGCTCTTCTTGCATTTCCACCACTGTAAACATGCTGGGTGATGAACAAATTCTCATAAAGACTGTCTTGCAGTTCAGATTATGAGGAAGCATATTGTTTTGTTTTACACAAAATACCTGACATAATCAGATCAAAGTATGAAGGGTGAAGGCTTCTTTCACTCCTCTTTCAAACCATCTGTCCCATCTGAGGACAGATGGTTTGAAAGAGGAGTGAAAGAAGCCATCTATGTCCACTGTGAGCGACCATCTTTGAACAGAGGCGGTGGTTTACGACACCAACTCTCTGCCATCTATAATCCAGTTTTGAGATCCCTCCCCAGACGCCTTAACGCCCACTCACATCCTGGGCCATCTGACCTCAGGAATTCGCATGATAAGGTGGGGCCAGGTTTCACAATGAACTCACCCGAAACTCTGGCTGATTGGGACCCACACCCAGTTTCACACCTTGGCTCAGGCGATTAGAGGATCATCAGGGGGTCCTTTTGTCCCTCTGTGGGGGGATACTCCCACTAGGTTTATATCTGGGACTCCCCAACATTTGACCTTAGAACTGAAGAAGCTTCTCGGATGAGAGGTGAAACGTCTTCAAGTAACTTAAAGAAGTCCAGACGCTTTTCTTTGTAAGCTCCTTTGACTATGAAGGGCTTACTCGAGACAGTGGCCCTGCCATTCATCTTATGGGAGACAGCTGGGCACATGAAGCTTGAATTCTCACAGTCACTCTGTATTAAACCCACATTTTTTACATTTTGAGATCAATGTTATGGCTGCCAAATGAACCTTCAGTAATAAAGATGCTTACATTACACATAAATATGGTTTTCTGCTGAGCTGACCACACATTATGCTTCAGGTCCGTTTAAAATTTGTTTTCATCAAGCACAGAATTAAAATCCTGGTAACTTTGCTCTGTCATGCAATTACTATTTCCCTGATCAAACCTCAATAAGCGTTTTGATAAAGTAATTGGGTTCAGAGGTGAATGTGCTCCCTGAGACAGCGACACTGAAAACAGCTTTGCTCCAGCCTCGCATCCTTTTAGTTTGCTTCTGATTAAGTTGTGTAAGACCAAAGAATGCAAATAAATCCATTCACTGTGCCAAAAAGGGGCCTTTGAATAAAATGTCTTCTCTAATAAAGTCGGAATGCAGAAAGAGCATAACCAAAACACACATCTTTGTTATTAAAAGGGAGATGAGAGCTGAATTTTAATTTGTTCTAAATCCACTCATCAATCAATAAAAAGACTCAGAGGTCAATGAAATAGTTTTGCTTGCTTAAAGTTATGGCATTCCTCTGAGGGATATAATTGTACAGTGTTTTTTATCATCTAGCCAACTTTCACTTTGGTTGTTTAATTACTCAAAACATCCCCTTTGCTGTACTTGGTAATGCATGGCATTGTCGCTATGGAAAATCACAATTAAACATTTCTTATCTCATGATGCCTAAAGCTTTATGGCTTCAGCAACAAAAAGCTGTAGGCAGTTTGCATCTATTAACACATTTTATTGCAGACTTATTCATATGTATTCTGGAATAGGATTGGATTTGAGTCTGGCGCACACAGATGACTGCTGCACATTTTCTGGCATCATTTATGTAGAATGGCGAGGGCTTATAAATGATTCATGACTCTTGATCAAGCCTTTGAAGTTATAATATGATTTGTGTATCTCTAAAGGTCATTTTCACAACTGTTGATAAAGTGTAGATTTGTGTTGCCTTATTTGTGACTTTAGAGAAATGGTTAGCATATTGTGTGCTTTTACCAACGAGGTCTCATAGTGCCACAGCTGATGGACGCACAGGTTGTACACTGTTGCAATTAAAGAGAAATATGTTCTTCATTGGGGTATGCTTTTATATAGTGGAAAACACTATGTGATTTCTTTTCATAGTTCTCTTGCAAAAACCTTTGTTAAGCTCTTTGGAAGCTTTTAACTTCGAGAGGGGAATCCGATCAAACACATTACAGTCACCAATAAATGATAAATTAGTGCATTTCACAGAAGGAAAAGGGGAACAACAGCTCTTTGCCAAACACACTATAGACTCTGTTATGAAACATCAAACTGATTTACAGCATGGAGCAGCTCTGGTAAATGGGTGACTGGCTCTCTGGATTTAAATAATGTTTTTCTGAAGTTTAGCATCCAAATGGGTTTCCTAAAGCATGAGATCGATCCATTTCTGATTCAGTAAATACTCCAACATGAGATTCTCTTAATTACCTCTTTCATCCTTTTGATGTAATGCTGTACATAGCCGTTGTGGAAATGATTAATGCTCAGTTTCCTTCCCATTAGCTACCACTCCAATGGTCTTTGTTGTTTTGCTTCATGGCTACAAGCAGCATGTTTTTTATTGTCTGTTAATCACACTCTTTTTATTAATCAGGGCAGGTTGATGCCACAATCACAAAAACGCACAGATGGGTGTTTAAAGTTTTGCAGGGGAGCAGTTCAGTTTACTAATCAGATCATTTCAGTAATGACCGATGCAATCGACAAAGTGCAACACAAATTAGTGAGTAAAATAATACAGGCTAAATACAGGTTTTACATGTTTCATTCTGAATGATAATTCAGATCAATGAGAGGCAGCTGCAGAAGAATTAACATTTTTGACTTATGGGCAAACTCTTCTGTTAAAAATGAATGGGGACTGTTGGGTGGAGTGCAGACTCCAGGATGGCTTTATCTCAGACTACTCCTATCTACAAATCTGAAATTTGTGTGTAACAGCTGACCTGTAGAATGTGCACAAGACACAAAATTATTATAGCTTCGGTGAAGTGTGTTCATATTATCTTTTTGTACAAAATGAGAATAACAAAAACTAAAGACTAATTATTTAAACATATTGACTTATTAGGTCAACACAGTTTCATATGATTGCTAACTAGCAAACAATCTTCTAACAGTGTGTGCGTGCTCTTACTGTGTAGCTCCTCCATTAACATTAGGAGCATCTTGTTGTAGTGCAAAACCCACAGTGTTTTTGACAACTTGGGGCTGCAAAAGAATAAAAATGTGCCATAAACCCAGCACTGACTTAGTATTAATACAGCTGAGGTAAATTTACAATCTGTTACAAATTTACACCTGAAGCAGACAGAGGACAACCTGAGCATTCGTCATGTTTATGGCTCCATTGCTACAAGTTCAACAACTATTTTTCTTTTATCTTTTTCGGCAAGTCCACCAACTTTATGAGACTGACTTTGCTCTTTAGCTGCCAAATATGTCACTTTTTAAAAATACTGATAACTGTATCTTTAAGTTTCTTTTATACTTTAATGTTTGACATCAAAGACCCAGTAAAAAGTAACAAAATTAAAATGAAAAATTAAGTGCCTCCACAGCACCACACATGGTTGTTGAACTACAGATGGAAACTCCTGTGGCTCATCCACTTGCTGTCCACATACACTTCCATAACCTTTTTCATAAACAAGTTAAAATGGATGCTACTTCAAATGATGCAGATAGTGCTTTTTGAAACCAGTGACAACATATATTGCATCCTAATATAGTACGCCATTTATGGCTTTTAAAAGTTTGAATTGATGTTTCTGGTCCAGAAGACCCGTCTGCTCCTTTATATCCCACTCTAGGCCCCTTACATCTATCCAGACTTTTGTATCGAAAGTGGCCAGTGCAAAGTACAGCATGCCAACCCTTTTATGCTATGTTTACTTAGCATAGACCTGGAAAATATTAAAGAAAATAATTCAAGGACTTTTTAAAAATCATTTTGGTTTCTCAGGACACCACTTATACTTTTAGTTAATGGAATAGGACACTGCAATTTTATAATGTTTGAAGTGTGATGGTATTTCACAAGCGATCATTCATTTTCCATTGCATTAGCCTAACGACAGTTTTAACTGTTACTGGACAGTGTGGTCTTTTTAACTGTGACGCTGTACAACTATACTGTTGTACAAAAGTTTATGCAAATGTTAACATGAAGATAACCAGAGTACATGCAAAATGTAGTTTTTAAATGATGTTTTAATGTACATGCCCCACGGCATGTCATTCACCTTTTTTTTAAAAAATAAGACGAAAACTAAAAGGTTGGCGGATCAATCCCTGACTCATCCACTCCATGTCCTAAAGTATTCCTGGGCAGGATACCAAACACCATTTTCCCCCCTTAGTCTACAGTCCCACAAAAACAATATCTCTTCTGTAGTGAGCATAAAGCTGACAGAAATTCTTAAAACCAGCGTAAAGACACTTCAAAGCGACTGTAATTCTATGGTGAAGGTAGCATAATTTCCCTGCATTTGTGCTACTCGCACTTTAACCTCACATTTGTGTCCTTTCATGCAATAGAAATAAAAGTAATATGCATATTACTCTTCCCAAACATTGTAGAATGTCAGTATTTTACTCCTCCTTGCAAACAAACTAAAATCAGCTGTTTGAGAGAAACAAAAAAGCATTTTTAATGTACTTAACAGCTTCTTGTGCAGATAAAAGCACATTCACAATGGAATTCACAGCATAATTGTAATTGTAATATAATTATTTATTACTTAAATGCATTATGTAAAAGTGTTACCAAAAAATGTAATGTGCTAACAATACAACATTACATTCAACTCTTGTATGTGGATAGAAATGTTGACTGCTATTAGCATTTCTGTTTAAATCAGAAAGAATAATGTATTAATATGCATAATATTAATGCCTGCTGTCATGGCATTCATTTTGCTGCACTGACCAAAGGAAATATGGATGCAGAAATGAGAATTTATTACAATCTTCTGAAGACCTTTTAGATATATACTGTATATTACTTGACTTGGGTGCACTGCTATTCTGTATTCTAAAATGCACTCACACCTCATTCAAAATGACATGCTATTGTTTGGATTTTATATTTTTCCCTGAACCAACAAACCTCATTTCTGTTTTGTTTTGTTTCTGACACTCGTGACACAGCATGGCAAGTTATCACTGCTGGACCGAGGAAACATTTATAACTTTTCAGAGAAAACAAATGAGGAAGCCACGGTTTGTCGAACGCCACTAAGCTTGCAAGACAAATTCAAGAGATAGGAGAGATATGAGTGGGCTTCTCACAGTGGCAGCTGGACTTTGGCTCCAGCTGTGGATTTACAACAGCAGCTGCTGAGAGAAAACCTCATATAGAAACTGGGAAGAAAGGCCTAGAGATTTACATGCACCGTCTTGAAAGAGCTTTATTAGATTTTGCCCTTCCTTTACTGTGTTTTATGGCTCTTTTTTTTTTATGCTAATACGATCTGCAAAATCACAAAACCCACAGCACCTGAACTTACTGACGTACTTTGCTGGCAATTCAGCCTTATCTTCAGTGGCTTTTCTATGCCACCATGTAACACATTTTCATATTGCCCACCTAGGAAGGATCAGCTGTCGAACATTTTTTTATTTGTTCACAAGAACTTCTACTTCAAGGCCCAAGGTTACACTTAATTTAACATCTGTCGATCATTTGAGGAGCATATGCATATATATCTTTTTAGTAGCTACATTTGGAAAACACATTTCGCATGAGACTGTGCGAGTCAAAGGAAAAGCAGACAGTATCATTTTGGGATGGTATTTGTGGACTTTTGGATCCATCATAACTTCATCAGATCTTAAGTTTGCAGTGGTGTGCTGTTAATTTTTTTTTAAATGATTTTACTGATTATTTTGTAAGCATAAAATGCAGCATTTGCATTGAGTAGAAGGCAAATTTAAAATATCTGTTTCCTCTTTGAAGGAATAAAGAATTTCTAATGGTCTGTGGTTGGCTGGCAGTGTGATCACAACAGTCTCCATTTATCTACATTAGACATTCAGCAGATCACTGAGCGTTTTTCTTTTTTCCCCTTAACTGTGATTTTTAACCTCATGTTTTTGCTTAAATGTGTTGATGCTTTGTCAGATATTCCAGATAAGGCATACTATGTTGAAATTATCCTTCCATTCTCTATTAAACACCTTTACAACATGCAAATCTCTCTTGTTTGCTTATGTAGTCATTCCCTAAAAGGACAAAAAAAAAACCTTGAATGTGCATTATAAAAAATGTTTTTTGAACATTAAAGCATGTATGGATAGTCCACCCACAAAATAAAATACCACACCTGTAAAAGAGCCTAAAATGGGTTCTTAAACTGATTACAGATTGATGATTCTCTGGTTGCTGTTGAGTTATTTTCATTTAAGAAAACATTTAAGTTATCTACAGTATTTGTCAGTATTCTTAGTGACACTGGCTCTTATTTTGGTGCTATACTTTTACCACGTTCTTTCACTGCAAGTGCATTTATCCTTGAAATCCTGTTCAGAAGGTGTTTTTGTCTTTTGCAGCTGGACCTATAAAAAGATTCTTTTGATCCTTATCACAGAAAACATTTGTTCCCACAAGTAGTCTCTGCATGGGAAGAGCTGTGGCATCATGCAGGGGGATGAAAGAAGAAGGCTCTGGCTCTGAAATGTAATTCATTCAGCGCTTCCTGTCAGTACGCTTGCAGACTCTACACATCAACTGCAAATGAATGTGTAAAAAATTTAAAAATTGAATTCCTCAACCTTGAGGGGAGAGTTGGGATGGTGTGCACATTTGCCACAGGCTGACAAAATGGAAGCTGAGTAAAGTTTTTGACATTGCATTTGGCATTCCTGGAAACTGCTTTCACATTCAAAGCTTTCACGGCATCATGCATAATCATGTTGTGTATTGCATCTATGTGCAGTAAATTGGGAAACATAAAAGCCTGTCGCATAACAGATTTTCTCTCACATGGCGAGTTCTTCTTTGCTTTATAGAATCTGCTTAGACTGCAAACCTGTGAACATGGCACACCATCAAATTCAGAAAGGTCTAATAGCAAATGAGACACACTGGGCAGTGTTTAAAGTATTCAATCTCCCACCACTTTAGAAATTGTCTGTCTTGAGCAGAGATTTTCTTTTCTATTCATTCTGAGATAGCTCAGATTTGCTTAACCCTTGGATAATAATTCAAACACAATTGAGCCCACGGGCCTGGAGATTGCCACGTAACACTTTATAACACAACCACGGAACCAACGGAAACAATGGAACAAGTACACTATAAGTTCGCTGTACTTTCTGGGGTGCGGGTCGTTTTATGGAGTGACTAAAGTATAAGTACCCTGCACTTATGTGTAATTTGCAGGCAACAAGTCAGGTTTTTGCAGGAAACTATGAAAGAAGCACACTGTAAGTTCCCTGTACTTTCTGGGGCGCAGGTCGTGTTATGGAATGACTATGGTGCAAGTACCCTGAACTTGTATGCAATTTCCAGGGAAGTACAGGGTACATAGGATGTAAGATGGGGAAATATTGGTTTGTTTGTTTTTTCAGAAATTTACCATGAAATAACCCAGTACTTAAAATTACTTAGTTTAATTATATGTTATTATTTTATTGTTTCCTCTACAAAACTTGTTACACGAAATTATATGTAATTACAGACTACTTGTGCCTTAGTTGTGGGTGCTACAGTGGAATTTTTTCATTGTTCCACTGGTCTTGCAGGTGACTCCATAATATAGCTTGCATCCCAGAAAGTACATGGTACTAGTTCTCGCAAAATGCATGTAAGCACAGAGTACTTGTGCCCCATTTTTGGGTCGTGTTATAAAGTGTTACCCATAACGTTAGTTTGACAGTATAGAGCAAATTGCAGTTCAGTTAGTTTTTTGTTTTGGTTGTTTGCAGTTTTTCTGGTATTTTCATGGTGGTTAGCACTGTTCCCTCAAAACAAGAATATCCTGGGTTCAAATTCACCAGCTGGCCGGGTCATTTCTGTGTGGAGTGTGCATGTTCTCCCAGTGTCTGCATGGGTACTCTGGCTTCCTCCCACAGGCCAAAAACAAGCAGTTAATAGTGTTATGTTAATTGGTGACTCTAAATTTTCCATAACCGTGAATTTGAGTGAGAATGTTTTGTCTGTCTCTCTGTGTTAGACCAGTGGCAGGCTGGTGATTTGTTCAGGGGTGTACATATTCCCACTGGGACATGCTTCAGGATCCCAGTGGGGTACATATCTCACGCATACAGGCATTACCCTGATTTGGATAAGCAGAAGAGAATGGGTGGATGGAGGATGCAACTCAACCTTTTTCTTGTTTTGGTGATTGTTGCTCAGATTTCTATGTTCCTACAGCAATACAATGTGTAGTTTGAACTCTTGATTGAACACAGGAATGCTTTTGTTGTGTTTTGTTTGTTATCCATGATCAGTAAAGTCTTATTTTAAACTGAGAGATTTGTTCAAGAGATGAGAGAGTGAAACCGTTTTAGTTGTTTTGTGAGTTTTTGGTTATTGATATAAGATGTGTCCAAAGACATGCAGCTTGTGGGGATAGGTTAATTGGATAATCCAAATTGTCACTAGGTATGAATGTGAGTGCGAATGGTTGTCTGTCCCTGTGTGTTGGCCCTGCGACAGACTGGCGACCTGTCCAGGGTGTACCCCGCCTCTCGCCCTATGACAGCTGGGATAGGCTCCAGCGCCCCCCGCGACCCTGAAAAGGATAAGCGGAAGCGAATGGATGGATGGATGGATATAAGATGTACCATCTACTTTGTAGAAAAATGGAAAATTGTTGATGACTTTGATCCTTCAGATTGGCACAATGAATCCAACGTACTTAATTCCACTTTGGAAATATCTGGAAATATCAGTGACCCCCTGGTAACCACCAGTTGCTAGGTGAAATTGTGTATGGTTAGGAGTTGTGGTGAGGGTTTGAGGTAGGTTGCTTGTGCTGGTAGGTTACTGATGAAATTGGTCACAAAGAGGTACTGCACCAAAAATCTCCTTGTAGTTGCTTTCGTCAGTGCTTTGGGGTTATGCAGAGTTCCTTCAACCTGCACACAAACTTAACAGTTGTTCTGCCATCACTAATTCCTTATCTGGAATTGCTCCCTAAATTGCAGTTAAAACAAAGACATTGTCATACTCTTGAATCTCTGGTAATTCAGAAATCTTTACAGCATGTCCACCACCTGGAGCATTCTGAAGTCATTTCAGGTTGAAAGGAATATATGGTGTTAGGCACAGCATTCGTCAAAGGTGTATAGGCTGCCTTTATGAATTCAAAATAAACAGAGTTCGGTCAGGTTTCCCATTCATCTTTAATATTGGTTTTACTTTACGTCAGAGTCTACGCTGCGGGACTGTTTTGATCACGCGGACTGGGAAATGTTTCACGTGGCTGCTAGGGACATTGATGAATACACAGACTCAGTCTGCGGATTCATCAGGAAATGCGTGGAAGATGTTGTCCCATCCAGAACAGTTAAATCCTTCCCAAATCAAAAACCCTGGATTAACAGAGATGTTCGCATGACACTGGCGGCACAGAGCACCGCTTTTGCCTCCGCAAACACATCGGGCTACAAACACGCACATTTCTAACTCCGGAAGACGATCAAAGCAGCCAAACGTGAATACAGGGACAGTGTGGAGCAACAGTTTGACAACCCTTGGAGTATGTGGCAGGGACTAAACACAATCACAGACTTTAGAGGGAAAACCAGCACACCGCAGACCACGGCCTCTCTGTGTGAGGATCTAAACGTTTTCTAAGCTAGATTCGACACAGCGAACACCATGAGACCGGACAGTGTGCGCACCGCGGATGATGTCAGTGTGCACACTGTGTCTGAGGAGGATGTGCGGAAGTGCTTCAGGAAGGTGAACGCACGCAAAGCTACTGGTCCGGACAGGATTCCCGGCGGAGTCCTTAAGTCATGCGCGGCTCAGCTGGCTGGAGTTTTTACACACATCTTCAACCTTTCCCTCTCTCTGTCTGTAGTCCCAGCCTGCTTCAAAATGGCCACCATCGTCCCTGTACCCAAATCCTCCACCATCTCCTCATTAAACGACTGGCGACCTGTAGCCATGACCCCCATCGTAAGCAAATGCTTCGAGAAGCTTGTCAGGGACTTCATCTGCTCTGCACTACCCGACTCACTGGACCCTCTACAGCAGGGGTGTCAAACTCATTTTAGTTCAGGGGCCACATGGAGAAAAGTCTATTCTCAAGTGGGCCGGACTGGTAAAATCATTGTATGTATAATTTAAAAACAACAACTTCAGATTGTTTTCTTTGTTTTAATACGATCAACATAAAAATAAAGCTAGAGCCTGTGGACAGTATGTTCAAAATAGTACAGGCACAACATAGCTATTAATCATAAAACATCTCAAGTTATTTGAAAATTCTGAGGACAAAGAACACACAAACACACAGTGCCTCAGTGATTCACAGAAGTATATCACAGATCACAGAACTACATCAGGGTGTCTCATGCAGCACTTTCAGTGGGGTTGCATAGTTTATTTGACTCCTGATACCTGGCATCTTTTAGCTTTCACCAGCTCATCAATATCAGGCTTCACATCCTGAGCGGCAGCTAACTTCAGGAAGTGCCTGTGCGTGAGCCTTGAGCGCAGTTTTGTTTTATTTATGCTCATTACAGAGAAACCTTGCTCACAAAGATACGTGGTTCCGAACATGCACAACAGTTTTGCAGCGAGGGCTGTCAAGTTGGGGTAACCTGGTAAGAGATTCTGATAGAATGTGTTCAAGCCAGCTGCGGCAAATTGGCCCTTCAAATCCGAGTCGCACTGCAAGTCTATTATTTCAAGTTGGATCCTGACGGGCAGATCAAAGGGATTCACGGTGAACGGCGAGCAAAAAGCTTTGAAGTCTTTCTCCAGTTCACCAAAAATCTGAAATCGTTGCTCAAACTCTAGTAACAGTCCCGTTATTTTATCTTTAAACTGCTTCATATCTGCCACACTTTGGATCGTGCACACATTTTTCAGACAGCGGAAGTGAGCTGCATCACCACCAGCGAGCTGCGTCTCCCACAATAACAGCTTCAACTTGAAAGAACGTATGCCGTCATAATACTGCGTGACAACTTTGTTGCGTCCTTGCAGCTGTTTGTTCAAGTTACTCAGGTGCTTTGTAACATCCACCATAAATGCAAGGTCCTGCATCCATTCTGCGGAGTGAAATTCTAACACTGGTTTGCCCTTTTCTTCCGTAAACTGTTCAATTTCTTCTCGTAAATCAAAGAAACGCCTCAGCACAGCACCTCGGCTCAACCATCTTACCTCAGTGTGGTATGGCAGGCCATAGATGTGGTCTTTCTCTCTGAGAAGACTGTCAAACTGACGGTGATTGAGGCCTCTGAATCGGATGAAATTAACAGTTTGGATGACCACCTTCATGACGTTATCCATTTTCAGTGACTTGCAACACAAAGCCTCCTGGTGCAAAATACAGTGAAAAGTCCAAAAATCACGTCCTCCATTTGCAGATTGCACTTTATCTCTGAACATTTTTACAATGCCTGCTTTCTTCCCGATCATTGAGGGCGCACCATCTGTAGCCAGGCTGACAGCGCGGGACCAGTCCACTCCGACCCTGTCCAGCTCGCCGACGAGTGCGGTGAAAATATCAGCTGCGGTCGTTGTATCTGTCATCGGTACCAACTCCACGAACTCCTCGGTGACGGTCAATGTGTCATCAACTCCGCGGATGAAAATTGCCAGTTGTGCAACATCTGTAATGTCCGTGCCTTCATCAATTGCAACTGAAAACACAATAAATGACTTTATTTTTTGCTTCAACTGGCTGTCCAAATCCGCTGAAAGATCAGAAATCCTGTCGGCAACTGTGTTTCTTGTCAGGCTGATATTTGCAAAGGCCTGGCGCTTTTCAGGGCACACAATCTCCGATGCCTTCATCATACGTGTTTTTACAAATTCACCCTCACTTAATGGTTTTGAAGCTAGTGCAATTTCGTTAGCAATGAGGTAGCTAGCTTTCACTGCAGCATCACTGATGTCTGGGCTGTGAGTAAACACAGACTGCTGTTTCTTCAGGCCCGCCAACAGTTCATTCACCTTCTCTCTTCTCCGCTGTCCTTGAAAGTTGTCATATTTGTCGGCATGAAGACTCACATAGTGGCGACGGAGGTTATATTCTTTCAGCACTTCAACATGCTGGGAACAGACCAAACATACAGCTTTCCCATTCACTTCCGTGAATAAATAGGAGGATGACCATTTTTCTTGGAACACTCTGCACTCTGCATCCATTTTTCTCTTTTTTGACAGAGACATATTGGGGCAATGAGGGTGCCAAGCACATCAGGTTTAAATTTCGTGGGGAAAACAAAGTAGTTCACAATTGCTATTGCGCCATCCAATGGACACAATTGGAACAGCAGTTTCTTTATTGAAAAATTGCTGCTCATTTTTATACTTTACAAAATCATCTCACGGGCCAGATTAAACCCGTTTGCGGGCCTGATCCGGCCCGCGGGCCGTACGTTTGACACCCCTGCTCTACAGTTACCGCCACAACAGGTCCACTGATGATGCCATAGCCCCGACACTACATACTGCCCTGTCACACCTGGAGAAGAGAGACACGTATGTGAGAATGCTGTTTGTAGACTACAGCTCAGCATTCAATACCATCGTTCCCTCGAAGCTGGACAGGAAACTGCAGGATCTAGGACTGAGCAGCTGCCTCTGCAGCTGGATCCTTAGCTTCCTGACTTCATTTTTCCTATATGGTTCTCATCTCGATCACTCCCATGCAGCAATGTACAGAATTGCTTATAATCTGTAGTTTGTAGATTAAAGTAACTTTTCATCTTGAGCAGTCTTCTATGCAAGGCCACTTCCTGTCACATACCCTCATACTTGTAATTGCATTCACATTTGTCACGAGTTTAATTTTTCTCACAATCAAATTACATGACAAAGTACAGTTCACCTTGAATGTGATAAGATACACTTTAGTCACGCTACATTGCTGCTCTGTCTGCGTCCTCAAATGCTAAACACAAGCAGTAAAACTGGAGAAGGCACTGATACAGGAGTGCTGAAAATATTATTTTCCTGGATCAACTTTGAGTGTTTTGGACTTTTTATTCTGTCTCTTATCTATTTATAGTATTCTTTTTTGCTAAATCTCTTTGCTGAAGTAAAACTAATGTAACACTTAAAGTTCTACCACAGTGGTGGAATTTTGGCAGGGATTCATATTTGATTAATAAAAGTGAAATTAAATTTTTGTGGGTATGTTCTTGTTTACGTGTCACATAGAAAGAAAATGGCCGCATATGTATATTGTAGCGGGGGTCTTGCCTCACTTCCACCAGAGGTCCTGCGCCCCACCACGTCACCTGCGCCGCTGGATACGCAGGAGGCTCCCTGAACCGACACCTCCCTGTCACTGGGCCGGGGATGGGGGTGCCGATGGTCAGGGCGGATTCCCTCTCCCGCTCGCGGAAGGGAGTAGGTTCGGCTGGATGGCTGCCCTGCCTCAGTTGGGCGATGGGGGTATGAGGCAGGGCGTGGTCTGCGGTGCTGCTGCAGGAGAGGCGGACGCGCATCCGCAACATCACTCCTCGCTGCTTAAAATGGGAACTGGGTCCTGTTGTTATGTTGTTGTTGTTGGTGTGTATGTTTGCCGGCGACCGGAAAGTCACGTCCGCGTGTTGTGAACAGCAACCAAGTGTAAATAAACGAAATGAACATCTCACCCTAAGACAGCTGGGATAGGCTCCCCCCCACCCCCGCGATCCTGAAAAGGATAAGCGGTAGAGAATGGATGAATGGACGTCATCGGGTCTGTCGTGGTTCTCTTACATATATATACAGTCATAGGATTCCATATTTGCTGAAAGAAAAGAATAAAAAAAATCATTTTGTTTGCTTTATGGCTCAGTGTCATCTCAGTAGCACAGCACTGAACACTTTCATTTATCATTGTTGTGCTCTTTCAGGCCAATCTGCCGTTTTGTCCCGCACAAATTTTCATAATATAATAAGTGTAAATAAATACATATTGGACATTCTGTATGGATGCAAAGGCTGTGCTTGGAATTAAATACAGTCTTAAACCCAGTATGGTCTGATGGGGTGACTAATCTGTTTTTCTCTTCTTGTCTTTTCTGAAACAGGTTGCAATATGCACCACAGTCATCACCTGCAAGTTACTTGGCTCTAATACTAAAGTAGGTGGTGCAGGGCCAAGTCAAGGTTCTTTTACTTCCAAACATGAATATGAATTATTGCCTCATACAACCTTTGAGATGGTGGCAAATGTCAATATTACCACATACATATACACAAACTGGGAATTTACCTTACCTTACAATATCAAGCACACTGGAGATTGCTGTTGACATCTGGCACTATATAAATAAAATTGAATTTAACTTAATTGAATTGCTGTGATCGCAAACAGAACCACAACATCTCCTCCTTATATGCCCGCATAGACTTGGTGATATATAGATATGTATATAAGTCTGGAGCTATGCTAGTTTGTAACTAATTTTAAGGTAGGGCAGCGTCATCATTGTTGAGACCTAGATGATTATTAAAGGTCATCCCAAAAGAGATATTTGTGATATTATTTTCAAGACACAGGGAGTTTGGGTTAATGCAGAAATCTTGCATTAACACTTCTCAGCTCCTGAAGTCCAGGAAATGCAAGATTATTGAAAATAAATGAATTTATCGTTAGCGTGTCACCAACATTATTATAGAAAAGTATCAAACAAAAAACACAATCAAGTGTCTGATGGCCCAGATTTTACCTGATTCATCCTGTTTTGGACAAAATGTTAATTTTGTCAACAAAAAGTATTAGATATTTTTGGGGGGAACTTATATTTTACTACTAGATGATGCAAACTAAACTAAAAATATCCTATAACAAAAACTATGGGTAAATATTTAACATTACATAATGGATTACATTACAAAAGATGGACAAATATCTAAATCTTAGGTTCACTGCATCTGTGGAATCACAGTAATCCCTGCCATAATATATATATATATATATATATATATATATATATATATATATATATATATATATATATATATATATATATTCAGTTCAGTTCAATTAAATTTTGTTTATATGGTGCCAAAGAACAACGAGTGCTAATGGCCAATGTATTTGTTGTGTGGCCATTTAAGTTGAAGCACTTTTCCTTTGGAAAAAGATGTCTGAAGTGAGTCATCTTATATACAAGTTACTAATGGTAATGCTAGTGCTTACTGTAGGAGCAAAAAGAGAGAGCTTCACTGCAGAGCAAAGGCACATGGATGCTATGCCTTTTCCATGACGCTATGGATAGACAAAAATAACTCTTATAAACATACATATGTACAACACCAGCTAAAGCATCAAAATGCTTATAATATATACGCTACTGTGGAAAATGTCAGTTTTTCTATAATACCACAACCAGCTTTGATCAGGTGGATGATGTCTGGGTTACTGGGAAATGTCTTATAAATAAAGAGCATATATAGATTTTAAGTGCTTGAACCACCAACCAGGTATGATTTTATTGCATTGGTCTGTTTGGTATAATGCAGTAACACTGAACCTTTGTCATTGCATGGTGGATCAAAATCTAACAGTACTTTTCTGTATCCATTATTTCTTACATTTTGACACATTCTCCCACACTGCTCCATGAAATACTGGCTCAAACCACGACACAAACCTGCAGACACTCATTGCTATACCTCTCTCCTGACCTAATCTACACATAATGACCATTTGAACCAAAGATTTCTATTTCGATTCATCAGTCCGTAAGACCTGTTGCAACTTATTTTTGTGTCTTTTGGCAAAGCTCAGCTGTTTATCCTTAAGAGTTGCTTCTTTGCAGCAAGCAATATCAACCTCATTAAATAAGACATGCCTTTTCTCATTAAATATCGGGACAATTTGCAGTAAACTGTGTGTTGCAGACTTTAGTTAATCAAAAAGAAGCTCCCAAAAATACACATGCAGCAAGTCCAGTAAAAATATCTGAGTTCCTACCTCTTACACAAAATCTTGTCACTGCACTCTTTGTAAATACAGGCATTATTTTTTGTTTGGATGATGCTTTCTACAAACTAAGTAGTTAAAGCTTCTATAGGCGGCTTTAACCAGGTAACTTTAACCTTCTGGTGGAAATAAATTACCCCTTCTCTACTTTCAGAACCTCTTCACAAAGTGTAGTGAAATACGATTTGCTCTGGAGCAAATACAATACACAGTGTAGGTAGACAATAATGCAGTCTGAGCACACTCTGCAGTAATTGCAGAGGAGGGAAACACTGCGAGAGACCCTTTAGCTATTAATTGGAGTTTTTTTTCTCTCTCTTTATTTTCTCCTGCAGCTGTTCGGGCATGTCAGTGCATCAGAGGGATGGATAAAGGAGAGCAAATATCTTCCTTTCAAAAGGCACTTCAAAGCCATGCAAAGACCGTGATGCTGATATTTATGAATAATTTTTTTGACAGTGCCTGAGTTTGGTTGAGTTTTTTTTATTTTCCCTGCCCCCTCCGCCTCTTACTAGATAAGCCAACTGAATATTGCATCGAAAAAATGTTTTATACCATGCCCGGGGGTTCTGTGAACAGAGATGACACATCTCAATGATTGATGTGCCTTCATTGTGAGCGTCTTCGATTGGAAAAATAAATGAGTGAGGAGGAAGGCTGAGTTGTAACGGATGAATTTTGCCTGCAGTGTTGACTAGCCTGTTCCAGTTTGTGGAGGCAAAAGTTGAACAATGACAAAAAGTTCATTATTTAAAAAATATTATTTTATAAATACGAAACCTTTATAGCAGTTTCATTAAAGCCCGCTCTCTCTGTTATTGTTACCACTTAACTTTGTGCTAGTTGAACAGTAAAAGACAGATTTGAGTTTTTGAAATGATGATGTCAAAGTGAGTACATTATATTTTTGTAACCACACACACATACACACTAAAAACCCTTTAAATTATGTGTGAAAAATTCTTTCAACCGAACTAACAGCTCTTTAAATTCACTGACACACCAGACAGGCATGCTGGAAGGTCACTGTAGACCTCCCTCATTGCACAGTTTACTGTATGTACCCTGTTACCTTAAGGGTCCTATTAATAGCGGTGCAAACAGCAGTCTATACATGGCTGCACCATTATATGCCCAAAAGGAACCAACTATTATGTCTGTGCCACAATGCTTAAGGGACACCGCTTTTTTTATTGTTTAATTTGTTAACTTTACTTTATTATACCAACAAACTCATTTGTTGACTATTTAAGTACAATTTAAACTTCAAAAGAACTCTAAGAACTTAGGCCAATTTTCTATCTAGATCAAGGGTTCCCGAGCCTCACCAAAATTTAATGAGATCGTCCTTTGGCCTTGCTCTTTGCCAAGTTCCAGTAACTACAACAAACAGAAAGTCCTGGCTTTTGCATCAGCTGATGACTGAAAGAGCATTCAGGCTGCTATTAATGGCGTTTTGCAGTTTTGCACAGCAGTCACACTTAGTACTGCAACATCCAGGTTCATCACGTGATGCGCACTTTCTGTACATTTTCTGAACATGACAAACGCCACGTCAGCCATAACATTACACACCCTTACAGTTTCTGTGTCCATGCCTCAGTGAGTGGTAATAAACCTTTATAAGGCCAGATGCTAATGTTGTGGTTGATCAGCATACATTTACAATTATGCCACTCTTATTGTATTTATTCCTACTGCTAATGTGGCAATTAAGAACTTTAATTAAGTCCAGAGCTTAAAAATATAATCGCAGAATTTTACAAAAAATATTTTTTTTACATTAAATTCACTCTCACTCTCGCTTTTTCCTCTTTAGATGCTTATAATCAAATGCAGCAATACAAGTTTTTTTGTTTTGCTTTGGGTTTTTTTGCCATTTTAACCTCGTGTAGCCTATCTACAAATTCCTGCACAAGGGAGGAACATGCAAAATGTAATGTGTTATAACATTGTGAACTGCAGGTACTAGCTGTGAACAATACAGTGAATGACAGTCAGATTAGTGTTGATGTTTTCACACAGGAGTACAGCTGATCCTCTCCATTGGCCGATCACTTGCAAAACCAACAAGCCCTGCTCGTAACATTTCTTTAGAGATACCCTTCATAGCAAGGCTTTCAAACTGCAGGGTGTCAGAGACAGCAGCACGGATGTATAACAGCAATTCAACAAGTTGAAAGAAGAAACTTGATAACTCCTGATGTAGATGATCACATGGTTAATATTCAGTAGAGGTATTTCTAGGATTTTTTGTGGCAACCTGTATTGTTTGTAGACTGTTCTAACCCTCCTCTCGTGTTAGGGTCGTCACCGACCCATTTTAAATTTCAAATGCATAAAACAAATCACAAACATTTGTTTATTGTATCAAGGCTTTTTGACTTTGTCAGGAACCTCTATTTCTACAAAATAAAACAAAAAAAAATATTTTCACTAAATTATAAAATGCCCTAGTTGAAATTATGACATTTGTGTTGTTAGGGTCGGTTTCGACCCAGGTATAATATTATGAGTATAAAGCAATAATTAAAGCCAAAACTGAAATCATAAGTGCACTGTCAGCTAAAACATTGACAGCAAGCTCCTCTCCTAATCATATGAGATTTAGGGGATTCTTATTTTGCGTGTTTTTTGCAGTATACCTGCACAAAAACAAAACAAAATAAAGACGGGACATGTCAAGACATGTGAGGTGAATTCACTCATTTGAGTGGCCATTTGACTTCCAGAGTGCACATTTACAATTTGCAGCATACAAAAATGAGAAGAAGATTCACAGTGAGCCAAGTTCTGCATCATATTTTTGGTGAAAATGAAGGAGAGGACACAGAGCAGCATAGCGATTCAGATGGGCAGGTTTCTAGGAGGAAGACAATGTGGACTATCATCCAGAAAACACAGACACATCTGATCATTTTCTGGGCAACGATGTCACTTCACACATTTGATATCATTTTGATTCAGGAGTCCTCAGATTTGAGACCAGACCGAGGTCTGACAAGCTTGCTCCCATCAGGGATGTCTGGGAGAGATGGGTGCAGCTTCTTTCCCTGATGTTCATCAGCCAGAGGTGACAGTGGATGAACGTCTTGTCCACTTTTCGAGGAAAATGCCCCTACCGGCAATACATACCCAGTAAGCCAGGGAAATACGGCAGAAAAATCTGGGAAGCCCGTGATGCAAAAACCAACTATGGCTAGAATGTACAGATTTTCACAGTCAAAGCTGCGAGTGGCACCCCTGAGAAGAAACAATGAAAATGTGTGGTCCTCGATATGACCACTGGACTGCAGGATCACAATATCAGCTGTAATATTTTATTTTTTACCAGATATGACCTCGGACAAGAACTTCACAAAGGAAACTTCACAAAGGTGTAGCTGTATCATTGGGAAGTGATAAAAAGCCCACA
Organism: Neolamprologus multifasciatus; assembly: GCF_963576455.1. NCBI lineage: Eukaryota > Metazoa > Chordata > Actinopteri > Cichliformes > Cichlidae > Neolamprologus > Neolamprologus multifasciatus. The sequence continues at coordinate 26,302,188 of NC_140459.1, forward strand.
ATTACCCACGATTATAACCAAAAGAAAGGAGGAGTGGACTTTTTCTTTTTTTTTCAGTTTATATTAAAGGTCTACTGCTAAAAAACAACAATTTTTTTTGTCTTTTCTTGATGTAAATATCTATGGGTCGAAATTGACCCGTAACACCATAGATGTCATTTTAGTAATTAATCTTAAAATTAAAAAAATCAATAAAACAGATTTATTTAAGAGATGTGTCCTATACCCCTCAGTAATAGTCAGGTAACACAAAAACCTTTTATTTATTAATATGATTCTCTTGAGGTTAATTTTACAATTTTTTTAAATCAAAATCGAGGGGTATAGTGACAAAAAAAGACCCACAGGCCCACACCAAAAGTATTAAAACCAACATTTTCATGGATAAGGAAGCCTAACAAGATAACCAAGAGATGAGAAACAAATTGGATGATCACTTATTGTTTTTAGTGTATTTTATAACTGATTTAATTCACGGGTCAAAACTGACCCGTTAACACAAGAGATGATAACAGAAAGCTAACACAAGAGGAGGGCTAAGACCTAGCACTAAAAATCCGGCCTACATATACGTCGGGCAGAACTTAATGGGATGATAACGATTTCTCTGCTCTAATATCCCAACTGGCTGTATTCGTTTTATATATCCTGGATAAGCCAAAAATGCTTCACAGTATGGGGTTAGCATGTTAGCTTTAGGGGCACAATCACAAGCTTAGCCAATTTAATTCAATACAATTTTATTTATATAGCGTCAAATCACAACAACAGTCCCCTCACGGCTCTTTAATAGACATGTGATAAAAGAGAGAATAACTCTCATGGTGTTCATTTAAAACTTTGATTTCTTTTCTGCACATGGTATTGCAAGATCCTACATCACAGTTTCTAAACATATATTTATAGTACAAACACTTCTGTCTGAAGTAGTTTCTGTTTGCATGGTAAGCATCACTTTTGACATTTTGTGTTGCTATAACCACCATGTGGAAAGAAAGAAATATACTAAATTAAAATCCCTCATCCTCGGTGGTCAGGGCTGTTTTTCCTCAGACATCGAGCTACTGCTTTTTTTTGACTGGGTTTTAAATTAGTATAATATGTTAGAGTCCAAACAGGCTGGGGACACAAGCTGCTTATTTTGCAGTTAAAGAGCAACAGAGTGGACTTTAGATCTCAGTGTCTTGCAGTTTGTCATTTTTGTTTTTGTGCACAGATTGCAGCATTTGCATATTTTATCATACATATTTCCTTTCTCATTGGTCTTTTGCTGCTTTGTTCTGCTGCTGCTGTTGCTGTAGCTCATATGTTTTCAGAGTTTTCTGCTGCTAGTTCTGTGTTCTTGACTAATTAAAACTTTCGATAGCACTGATAACCTCATATGTATAAATAAACTTAAAATACCTATTTTCAGCACTCTGTGTTGTCACATATAGATCGTGCATGTGACAGTGGCATGTTAGGCTCATTGCTGAGGCCAATCTGTGTGTGTGTGTGTGCGTGTGTGTGCGTGTGTGTGCGTGCGTGTGTGTGTGTGTGTGTGTGTGTGTGTGTGATAATCTGTAGTTTTCTGTCTTTTCATGTTTCCTGACCTTTCTCCCCATCACCTGGGAGGCCCCCAAGACCCCAAAAAGTATACAGTGTTGTGAAGACGGATGGTGATCACTGATTACATACTGTACAGTACCTATTACTATTTTTTATTACAGTGTATCTATGAGGACATATTTTATATGTTTTATATCTTGTATGTTATGTCATCTATCTATCCATCCATTTATCTCCTTCCGCTTATCCGGGGTGCTTAAACAGAGAAACCCAAACCTCCCTCTCCCCGGTCACCTCCTCCAACTTGTTCAGGGGAACACCAAGGCATTCCCATAATCTGTCCAGGATGTCCTGGGTCTGTCCAGGGGCCTGCTCTTGGTGGGACATGCCCAGAACACATCACCTCACCCAGGAGGCGCCCAGGAGGCATCCTTGTCAGATGCCCGAACCACCTCAACTGGCTCCTTTCAATGTGGAGGAGCAGCAGCTCTACTCTGAGCACCTCCTGGATGGTTGAACTCTTTACCCTATCTCTAAGGGAGAGGCCAGCCAGCCTTCATAGAAAGCTCATTTCCACCACTTGTATCTGCAATCTTGTTCTTTGGTCACTACCCAAAGCTCATCATTTACATCACTCAATTTATCTTGTTTATTTAATTTAATAAAATTGAATAAAGTAATAAAGTAATTTAATAAAAATAAATTATTCATTAACCAATAGGTGAATTTAGTGTAAAGATGTTCTTTAAAATGCACTAATAAACTCTGGTCACCTAATTTTCTGATTATCTTTACCTGCACTGGTCAGTGCCATCTTCACAGCCTTATAAACAAACCTTTGCCATGATGCAACCAAAAAGCAGTCTCAGGGATTGGGCACATTAAGCACAATGAATACCTGTGCCTTCCACTGGGATGACTGTGAATTTGTGATTTGCTGTAGACAGTTGAGAGCGAAGAGGCAGCTTGTTAAATGAGGGTAAGCCTGGTCGAGCAGGCAGTCCCACACAGCTCTCAACTGACATTATTGAACAGATGGCATGAGAGGTCCACACTCATAGAACAGGACACCCCAAGTGCTAAATAAACCAGAATACCAAGAAATAATACTGCAGCTGGCCTGCTCTGTATTTTTCTGCGAGGGATGGAATAATCCTGCAGCGCTAGGATGAAAATAAAAGGCTCTGCTTTGCTGGAGGCTGATTAAGATTAAATTGTGTGCTCGAAGACATTTTAAGACCAATTCAAGAACACAGGTGGTCCGTGTAGTCAAAAACAATACTCACAGTCAGGTCCATAAGAAATTGGGCAGTGACACAATTTTAATAGCTTTGCCTCTATATTCCACTATAATGGATTTTCAATGAGGCAATCACAATGTGGCTAAAGCGCATGCTTTCAGCTTTAATTTGAGACATTTAATGAACATATTGCATTAATTGTTATGAAATAAGCAATTGATTTTAGTCCGTCAATTTTTACAGGCTCAAAAATAATGGACTGATGTCAGACCAACATGTTGGCAAACCTGCTAGCTTTAAAAGTCAGAGGAGGGTGTGGCAGAGGAGCACGGCTTTGTGAAAACAGAGAGACACGGCTGGCTTAGGATCAGCAGACCAAATCAAGCATAAAACTGGTGTATTAAATTGAGCAAAAGTTTTGACCTACCTCCCTAAATGACATGAAAGTATGCTGCATTAAAATCTGTCAAAAAATTAAGTAAATGTAACCCCATGCTAGCAAGAACAAAGGTGTCCAATTATATAAATGTTAAACTATGTACATGTATAAACTAAAAAAGTCCAATTTATGGCTTTTTGGTTTAAAATAAGCTTGCTCAACTAGAATCCACCTGCTATCAGTTGTGTGAGGCAACATTTTCTGCAAACAAATCAACAACTTTGCTCCAATGCTTGGGTGTTGTTTCTTTCCCCCCTTTTTTTTCATAATAGCACATGAGTAAAGACAAGAGCAAAAATAGGCCCCCAAGGACCAATAAAAACAAACTCTTGTCTGTAACTGAATTACCTCCCACCTCCCCTAAGCCATGTCCCTCAGCCCTGGTGGTTGAGCTTCTAATGCATTTTCCACTGGTGATGAGGAAAAGGCAAACTGACAGGAGAATCAGCTTTCTCAGAGATGGTAATGGGGGGGAAAGCGGAGCCTCCAGCCCAGTTCCAAATCCTAATGTGTAGAGCAGGGCTGCCAGAAAGGAGGGAGTCGTGGTGAGAGGCTGTGGGATTGGTGGGATTATAATGGCTTTTGGAGCGGATGAGAGGTGCAGATGGGCTGTGGGAGGAAGCTGGGTCCAAAACCCAGTCCCGATCGCAGACGTCACTCATGTAGATGGCACCGTTTCGCTCAGCACCGTATCATAAATCCAATTAGACACTCAAATCCATATTAACACATGCATGAAGATGCAGGCAGGCGCACACAGACAGTCAGGACCATACTGCAAGTACAAAATATTTGTTTTGAGAGGAAATTCATCACACAAATTGGAATCTGCATTTCTACAGCATTAAAAATCCAACTGCCAGCAAATGTTTTCTTCTGTCTTCGTGCCCTTCCTCAAAGAAGGACAGAGCTGTTGCTCTTCATAAAGTCAAAACAAACTCCACTTCTAAATCATAAAGACAAGCAGAGAGAAGCCTTCAGACTGACTCATAAAAGGTGTTTTCTTCCCCTCTGGCACGAGGCCTAAACAGTCTAACCTCAACAGTTTCATATTATCTGAGATCATAAAACCTCACAAAATCGATTCTTGACATTTTTCCATCATTGACCCAACCGCTGCAATTTCATACATTAGGTGCCAAGAATCAATCTTTAGTGAAACTCAGTCAGTGACTTGTGGCAGCTGAAGGAGCTGTTCTTAACCTTTAAAGATCTAAACATTTGTGATGTGTGTTGTGTCAGGTGTCCGTTCTCTCCTCCATACTAAAACTGTGTACTCATGAAATAAAAGCTATTCACTGTGAGTTCTGTGAACACAGTTTTGTTTTTAGAGCTCATAATTGTCTCTTGACTATGCAAGTTGATATATGAAATGTGATGTAGCAAGGTGGAGCTATATATATAGACACTGCTGGTGGCTATAGACACTAGTTAGCAGGCATGTTTGTGTTGCACCTGCACAGTTTATGGATTGAGCTTGCTATCTAAACCGTTAAAAATTGGCAGATAACTTAGCGCTTTTAAATAATTTCAATTGGTTGCAAAAAGACAGTTTAAGCGCTAAAGTTGAAGTTTCAAAATGTTTACAGATCAATCTGTGACACCATGGTGGCTACCGTTAAACTGGTGAGTTCAATGAAAATGTGCTTCTACTTCATTGTTAGAAATTGCGTAGGGATCAGATCTATTTTTTGCACCACGTTGTAATCATGTTTATTCCTACTGTAAAGTTTTTGTTTGTTTGTTTGTTTGCTTGTTTGTATTTCCACACTTCCATCCATCCATCCATCCATCCATCTTCATCCGCTTTATCCGGGCCCGGGTCGGGGGGGCAGCAGCCTAAGCAGAGAAGCCCAGACCTCCCTCTCCCAGCCACCTCCTCCAGCTTATCCGGGGGAACACCAAGGCGTTGCCAGGCCAGCCGAGAGATATAATCTCTCCAGTGTGTCCTGGGTCTGCCCCGGGGCCTCCTCCTGGTGTGACATGCCCGGAACACCTCACCCAGGAGGCGCCCAGGAGGCATCCTTGCCCGAACCACCACAGCTGGCTCCTTTCGATGTGGAGGAGCAGCGGCTCTACTCTGAACCCCTCCCGGATGGCTGAACTTCTCACCCTATCTCTAAGGGAGAGGCCAGCCACCCTTCGGAGGAAGCTCATTTCCGCCGCTTGTATCCGTGATTTCATTCTTTTGGTCACTACCCACAGCTCGTGGCCATAGGTGAGGGTAGGGACGTAGATCAACCGGTAAATTGAGAGCTTCGCTTTTACACTCAGCTCCCTTTTCACCACGACGGACCGGTGCAGCGTCCGCATTACTGCAGCCGCAGCACCAATCCGTCTGTCGATCTCCGGCTCCCTTCTCCCATCACTCGCGAACAAGACCCCGAGATACTTGAACTCCTCCACTTGGGGCAGGAACTCATCCCCGACCCGGAGTGGGCACTCCACCCTTTTCCGGCTGAGAACCATTGCCTCAGATTTGGAGGTGCTGATCCTCATTCCTGCTGCTTCACACTCAGCTGTGAACCGTTCCAGTGTGAGCTGGAGGCTATCACCCGATGAAGCCAACAGAGCCACATCATCCGGGAAAAGCAGAGATGAGATTCTGAGGCCACCGAAGTGAAAGCCCCCGCCACTTGGCTGCGCCTAGAAATCCTGTCCATAAAAATTATGAACAGAATCGGTGACAAAGGGCAGCCCTGGCGGAGCCCATTACCCACCGGGAACGAGTCCGACTTATTGCCAGCAATACAAACCAAGCTCTTGCAATGGTCGTATAAGGACTGAATGGCCTGTAGCAATGGGCCACACACCCCATACTCCCGCAGCACCTCCCACAGGACACCCCGAGGGACACGGTCAAATGCCTTCTCCAAGTCCACAAAACACATGTAGACTGGTTGGGCAAACTCCCATGCACCCTCAAGTATCCTTGAGTGGATAAAGAGCTGGCCCATTGTTCCGCGACCAGGACAAAAACCGCATTGTTCCTCCTGTATCCGAGGTTCGACTAGCGGATGAACTCTCCTCTCCAGCACCCTGGCATAGACTTTCCCAGGGAGGCTGAGGAGTGTGATCCCCCTGTAGTTGGAACACACCTCCGGTCCCCCTTCTTAAAGATGGGGACCACCACCCCAGTCTGCCAGTCCAGGGGTACTGCCCCTGATCTCCACGCAACATTGTAGAGGCATGTCAACCAGGACAGCCCTACAACGTCCAGAGCCTTCAGGAACTCGGGGTGGACCTCATCAACACCAGGGGCTCTGCCACCAAGGAGTCGTTTAACTGCCTCAGTGACCTCGCCTCTGGAAATTGGGGGGTCATTCCTCTCATCCCCAGACTGTGCTTCCTCCTCGGAAGACGTGTCAGTGGGATTAAGGAGGTCCTCAAAGTATTCCTTCCACCGCTTGACAATTTCCTCAGTTGAAGTCAGCAGCACTCCGCCAGCACTATACACAGTGCAGGTAGAGCACCGCTTTCCCCTCCTGAGACGCCTGACGGTTTGGCAGAATCTCTTTGAGGCAGTCCAAAAGTCTTTTTCCATGGCCTCTCCGAACTCCTCCCACACCCGAGTTTTAGCTTCAGCCACTGCCCGAGCCGCATTCCACTTGGTCTGTCGAAACCTGTCAGCTGCCTCTCCCTCAGAATGCTGTTGAAGCTCTGCCGGAGGGGTGCGTTAAAAATCTCGCGGACTGGGGCCTCTGCTAGACGTTCCCAGCACACCCTCACTACACGTTTAGGTACACTGGGTCTCTCCAGCGTCGTCCCCCGCCACCTGATCCAACTCACCACCAGGTGGTGATCAGTTGACAGCTCAGCCCCTCTCTTTACCCGAGTGCCCAGAACATATGGCCGCAGGTCTGGTGATACGATTACAAAATCGATCATCGACCTGCGGCCTAGAGCTTCCTGATGCCACGTGCACTTATGGACACTCTTATGTTTGAACAAGGTGTTCGTTATAGTCAAACTGTGATTTGCACAGAAGTCCAATAACAAAACACCGCTCGGATTCAGATCAGGGAGGCCGTTCCTCCCAATCACGCCTCTCCAGGTCTCGCTGTCATTATCCACATGAGCATTGAAGTCTCCAGTAGGACAACAGAGTCTCCAGGTGGAGCACCTTCCAGCACCCCACCCAGGGACTCTAAGAAGGCTGGGTACTCTGAACTGCCATTCGGCGGATAAGCGCAGATGACAGTCAGGACCCAACCCTAAGGCACAGGGAACAAACCCTCTCATCCACCTGGAAGAACCCCAACGTACTGGCAGCAAACCAGAGAGGTGACATTCCATGACCCAATTGCCAGTCTTGGCAGCAAGGGCCTCCACTCCTGGCTGCCGCCCAGCACACAATGCACCCGACCCCTATGGCACCTCCTACGGGTGGTGGGCCTGCGGGAGGATGGGCCCATGTCTCCTTTTCGGGCTGTGCCCGGCCGGGCCCCATGGACTAAGGCCTGGCCACCAGACGCTTGTCCTCGGGCACTCTACCCGGGCCTGGCTCCAGGGCGGGGCCCCGGTAACCCTTTCCCGGGCAGGGTAAACTGTTCCCTCGATGTTTTTCTCATAAGGGTCTTCTGAATCGCTCTTTGTCTGGTCCCTCACCCAGGACCAATTTGCCATAGGAGACTCTACCAGGGGGCAAAAACCCCCAGACAACATAGCCCCTGGGATCCCTGGGACACACAAACCCCTCCACCACGATAAGGTAAACCTCTCCGATTAACGGAGAGGTTTCCACACTTCCTTCCTTCCTTTTTTTTTTTTTGTACTGTGAAGAAGAATGATTAGTTCGATCCACTGCTGACTTAGATCTAGTCTATTGTATCAGTTATATTCCGTGTTGGGAAGGTTACTTTTAAACAATATTCCACTACAGATTACATGCCCCAAAATGTAATAATAATAATAAACTTTATTTATAAAGCACAATTAAAAACCAAGGGTATGCCAAGGTGCTTAACAAGTAACAAAGAGAATAAAAGGAAGATAACAGAAATAGGACCAAAGCAAGTACTAGGTATGCAAGCAGATAGCTGTCACTGATACACAAGAAAGCAACAGATACAGAACAAACAAGGAATTAAATGAGCATAAAAGTGCATAGTATAAAATCATAAAATAAATGTTAACTAGAGGGAAAGGCAAGATTGAAAAAAAATGGGTTTTTAGTCGTGATTTAAACAGTGCTACAGAATCAGATGCGCGGATATCAAGGGGAAGGGTATTCCACAGTACCGGGGCAGCCAGAGCAAACGCACGGTCACTTCAGCCAAGATCTAGGTTGCGTCAGAAGTTTTTGAGTGGCAGATCTAAGTGTTCTAGCAGGAGTATGTGGCTTGAGAAGTTCACTAAGATAATTTGGCGCTAATTTATTAATAGTTTTGAATGTAAGGAGTAATATTTTAAATTGAATACGATACTTTATGGGCAGCCAGTGCAAGCTAGCTAGAACAGGAGTAATAGGGCAAAATTTCCTGGTACCAGTCAAGAGGCGGGCTGTCGCATTTTGGACTGTTTGCAGTCTAAGAAGAAGGGAAGAGGGAAGACCGTAGTACAAGGAATTACAATAATCCAACCTGGAGGTGACAACAGCGTGAATAAGCTTCTCCAGGTCCTCATGTGGAACATAATGCCTAGCTTTAGAGATAAGGCCCAGTTGGTGGAAGCTAGATCTCACTACAGCAGACACTTGCTTATCGAGTTTGAGCGAGCTATCCAGCAGTACACCCAAGTTACTGACATAGTCACAGGAAGTCACAAGGCTGCAGGTCCTGATGGCATCCCCGGGCGTGTTCTCAGAGCGTGTTCTGGGGAGCTTGCAGGAGTGCTCACAGACATATTCAATCTGTCCTTGGCCCACACTGTGGTACCGGCCTGCTTCAAATCCACCTCCATCGTCCCGATACCCAAAAACTCCAACCCATCTAGCCTCAATGACTACCGCCCAGTAGCACTCACCCCCATCATCACTAAGTGCTTAGAGCAGCTGGTCCTAGCACACTTCAAATCCTGTCTCCCCCCCACCCTGGACCCCCACCAATTTGCATACCGCCAGAACATGAGCACAGAAGATGCAGTCTCCATCGCACTGCACTCTGTCCTCTCACACCTGGACAACAACAACACATATGCCAGAATGCTGTTTATAGACTTCAGTTCAGCATTCAATACAATCCACCCCTCACAACTCATCAGGAAACTGACAGACCTGGGCATCAGTTCCCTCATCTGCAAATGGTTACTGGTTTCCTGACCAACCGCCCCCAACATGTCCGGCTGGATAACCGCTGCTCATCTACAATCACAATGAACACCGGTGTACTACAAGGCTGTGTGATGAGCCCTTTCCTCTACTCCCTCTTCACCCACGACTGCAGACCTGCTGATGGTTCCAACACCATCATTAAGTTTGCAGATGACACCACGGGGATTGGCCTCATCAGTGACAACAATGAGGCCGCCTACAGGGAGGAGCTGGATCGTCTGGCTGAGTGGTGCGACAGAAACAACCTGCTGCTTAACACCAAGAAGACTAAGGAGCTCATCGTGGACTACAGGAGGAATGCTGACCCACATCCACCCATCCACATTAAGGGGACGGCTGTGGAGCGTGTGAGCAGCTTCAAGTTCCTGGGAGTCCACATCTCCGAGGATCTCATCTGGACGACCAACTGCTCCAAGCTGGTCAAGAAGGCTCACCAGCGCCTCTTCTTCTTGAGGACTCTGAGGAAGAACCACATGTCCTCAGACATCCTGCTTCTATAGCTGCACCATCGAGAGCATCCTGACCAACTGTATAACAGTCTGGTATGGGAACTGCTCTGCCTCGGACCGGAATGCGTTGCAGAGGGTCGTGAAAACTGCCCAGCGCATCGCCGGAGCACCACTTCCTGCCATAAAGGACATCTACAGGAAGCGGTGTCTGAAAAGGGCTGGGAAAATCATCAAAGACCCCAGTCACCCATCACATGGACTCTTCACCCTCCTGCCCTCTGGGAGGCGCTACAGGAGCCGCCGGACTAAGACCACCAGGTACCGGAACAGCTTCTTCCCCACAGCTGTCAGACTCCTGAACTCTGCCTCCTGACATCTGACCCACGTTAAACTCATGGACTGAACATACACACACCCACAACCACCTACACACACACACAATGGACAACTGTACCCTCAAACACACAATAATAACATGGACTGAACCACCACTCACAACCACTAGCACTTTATAAAGCCTCTGTAGAAATTATCCACATATCTCACTTATCTTAACTGCACTACTGTATAGTTCTATGTAAATAATCATTCTGTACATACGATAATTTTTATTCCTACAACTGTTTATAACTTACATAGTTCACATTTCTGTATAGTTTTTTATTTCATATTTATATCCTGTTCATAGCCTGTACATAGCTTGTACTCACTACAGCCTGTACATACTTATAGTTATAGCATATTTATAACATACTTCATACCGTGTACATATTACATACCATAATAGACCCATTTCTGTAATATACTTACATATCTATATTATTGCTAATATATATTGTAATATATCTATATCATGGCTAAAGCACTTCTGGATGGATGCAAATGGATGCATGGGCATTTCGTTGCCCTGTACCTGTGCATGACAATAAAGTTGAATTCTATTCTATTCTATTCTAAGAGCTAGCAAAGGAACCCAGGGCAGCACAAAGTTGGGCACGAGGGATTTTACTGTTGAACACTACAATCTCAGTCTTCTTATCATTTATTTTATTTATTTATTTATTTATTTATTTTTGTGTCCCGTTTGGATCTTTAGCCATCAGAATTGTTGTCTTAAGGCCAAGAAAGATGCCAAGCGGATTTATTTTACCAAGTGGATCATCATGGCCTTGCCATATTGGTCCATTTGATTGACCTTTATAATAATAATAATAATAATAATAATAATAATAATAATAATAATAATAATAATAATAATGGATTGGATTTATATAGCGCTTTTCAAGGCACCCAAAGCGCTTTACAATGCCACTATTCATTCACTCTCACATTCACACACTGGTTATGTATTTATTTTACAAACGGGACAGACATGACTGGGGGATAGGACAGGGAGAAAGAATGAAAGAAAGAGTGGGAGAGAAAGAAAACCAGAGGGGAGAAGAGACGGTGAGAAAGGGGGGAAGAAAGAAAGAAAAACAAACAAAACACCTCGATCACCTGTAAGGAGAAAAAAAAAAAGAAGAGAAAGCAAACAAACAAAAAAAGAGCAACATAATAAATACAGCACCATCACAATAAACTAGCTAGCAGTAGATAACAGTAGATACTAAATATTAAACGATATTGTGCAGCACGCAAGATAGACAGCGCACAATGTGCTTTGAGGCAGCAGCCAAGAAAGGTGTACTCCGCGTCTGTGAACACCCGTGTGCACACCTGTGTGGATCAGCATGCTTGTATTCCAAAGGTTTCTCCATGTAACGATCTGCTAGGGAGTGTGGGGAGCCATAGCCCCGTCCCCCACGGCATGAAGCAGGTATGTAGGAGATCCAGGCCCCAGATATCCAGAGGCCCCAGAGTACGAGGACCCGAGGATGACCACCAAAAGGGGGTCCTCCCGTGCCACCCTCCTGGGAAGAGCTGAGTAGAGCCCCAAACGAGAGGTCACCCAGCAGCTACGGAGCAGAGGCCAGAGGGGGTTGCAGTGGCGTGCCCGCGGGCTCTGCCGGCAGCCAGCTGTGCCAGAGAGGACCGAGCTTCAGGCCCAGAGGCCAGAGGCCTGAGGGCACCCCACCCCCCGGAAGGGGCCCAGCCGGGCCCAGCCGGGCCACAGGCGCAAGGCCCCGCCAATCAGCCACCAGGAGTGAGCCGGTTCTTCTTATCATTTAAAACGAGAGAATTACTCAGGAACCATTCTTTGACCTCCCGCATGTAGTTTGTAACGTATTCCACTAAGTTACTCAGTGTGAGTAACGTATTCTGAATACTTTGGCTTACTTAATATATTGTCTTGCTTTTTACAACTACATGAATGTAGGAATCACATCCTGCAAATTCTTGTTTGTTTTTCTCAACCAATTGGCTGTTAAACCCAAATCTCCCTGAACAGACAACATATTTACTGTTAATTATGTTAACATAAGTTTCTTTGGGTTGGATGGATGTGAAGTCTTTTGATGCTGAGAGCAGCTTAGTTGCTGGCAAAGTGTGCATTGCATGGTCAGATTTCACTGACCATGCAACCACTGCTGGCTCTGGTGTGCTGGCTTTAGGTCCATTGTGTGTCTGACGCCACCAACATTAACAGGACGCTTACATTAGAGCCTCTTATTGCGTGTTTGTTTGGGTTTCCGGCAAAGCGTTTAATTACCAGCATTAGAGAGGGGATAGCCTTACATATGAAATAGGAAAAGATCATGTGTAATCCATTTATTTCAACAAAGTAACTGTATTCTAATTATCACATTTTTAAACGGTAACTAACAAAATACAGTTACTCATATTTTGTATTTTAAATGTGTAACACGTATTCTGTTACTCCCCAACTGGTTGTATTAGAGAGTGCTAACATTAAAGAAACACACATATAATGCAAAAATGGTGCGTGTCAGTTAGGGTTTTATGTACATGTTTGCCCACATTCCCTCTCCTGAGCTGTTTGCTGCTTTTCCTAGCTATTAAAAATGTTATTTTACTCTCATATACCATTTCATCTTGTCACATATGCATGCCATATCTTACGTACTGCTCCTTTGTGCCAAATGTTACCAGCAAGCCAGTGTTCAGGCATCTTTGTTTAAGTCTGGTGTATTTTACTCATAGCAGCCTAAAGCCATGAGCCAGAGAGGTGTGTTATAGAGGTCTCGCTTCCGTCTGACATCATAGACTTTTTTTTTCTTTTAGTCTTCAACTCCAAACGATGCTGACATTTGAGGCCATTTATCAAACTTCACACAGCTTTCACTGGAACCACAAAAAAGTCATTACATACAACCTTTCCACATATAGAGCAAGCTCAGAATATAGACCCACGTTGTTCTGTGCAAAATTGGTTTCCATTTATTAACAGTGTTATTCCTCAGAGGAAAAACATTGAATAACCTTGCCAATTGATTTAAACAAAGAGGTGATTTGTAAATGTGTGATTTCAAAAATATCATGAAGCCCTGAAAGCATATAAATGTCACGTAAACATATGTAAATGCAAAAGAAATTGCATTAAACTAGATGACAAGTTTCTTCACATATTTATTCACATATTTTGTTCATTTCCACGTCATGGACAACATTACAGTGAATAAAACACCAAATTTCACATTAAACACTCATTATTTGTCTTGCATAAGAGTGGATTGATGTCAAGCCTCAGTTTCTAAAAAGAGCATCTAAAAAGACGGCTGAAAACTCCGCCTCGGCTTCTCGCAGGCTTTGAAATAACAATAGCAATAATGTCTTGTGTGTGTGAACATGTAAAAAAAAAAAAACAAAACCAAAAAAACATAAGAAATGCAGCATCTCATTTTCACATTAATTCTCCCGAGTCGTGTGCTGCTGTTTCCTGCACTGATGGTCATTGGTTTGATAAGTGATGACAAAGGGTGTGGTATTTGTTGAGAACAACTGAACATTCTGCTAAATTGTGGGGAGGAAAAGCATCACCGGTCTTTATAGTCAGCATCCAGCAATTCTCCCATGTCTCAGATGTCTGTCAGATTCACTCAATGGGATGTTTGTGTGCCAGGAAAAAATGCTAAACATTATTGCCTTTTCAACATCGATTTAATGTCTCTCTCTTCTTCTAAAAAAAAATGGCAGGGATTGAGGGCTGAAAAATCTCTGCAATATAAAATGCAAAATACATTCATGGTTAATCCTCCTGTCTCTTGAGTGCTGTGTACAGTCCTGTTTTACATTTTTAAACAGAAAAAGGGAAAAAACAAAACGGCTTTATCTGTGATACAGTGTTGTTAGATTGATTGCACATACAGGAATAATGCATTGTTAGGTAAACAACAGCACCCTATGATGTTTTGCCAGCACTGTAATTTAATCACAAGAGCAAATATATGAATTCCTGGCCCTGAACACTCATTAAGGATGCTCACCATACGGCTCCTTCCTGGAATGAGGCATTTGCAGCTTCGGTGGTGAGAGTAATGACCATCATTCATACTGCCAGCTTGCATTGCCTGGTGGTGTGTTTAGCTACACATACTTGAGATTTGAAGGAAGGAAAAGCAATAGTATTTAATCATCCCCAGGGGGAGATTTGGCTTGAAACCTGTGCAGAAATGATCAATGGCTCATGCAGACAAGCAAAACACTCCATCCAGGCACCACTTACTTTACATCTCTGCCCAGTCCTTCTGACACCTGCTTTCATGTGTGCATATTGCAAGTATGAGATAACTGTGCAACATAACGTTATTTCACAACACCACCAATTTCCCATGTGAAAAAAACAGCATTTGCAGTTGAGAAAAACAGGAAATGTAATTTAAGAAGACTTAGACTCGTTTATAGTGATTGCATATCAACGTAATACAGCTGCATCCACCGTGACTCAGCAATTAGTGTCCAAAATTACATCGTGTTCTCTCTTGTACACAAGTGTGACGTATGGCCTTTTCGCTTGAATTTTGTGTCACATGTCTTCTTGAGTTCTTCCTTGCAGTGATACAGATGTGCAGTAAACTTTTTTAAAATTGTTAAATACAATTAAATAATAAAAATGTCTAATTGGTTAATAATTGGTCTGATTGATGCATCCGAGCAATGTACATCTTATCCAACAACCCTTCAACATTTAGGAACTAAAATCTTCTGATAAGTAAGCAGCTCATTCTATCTCCTGTATAACAGTTATTTGGATGGCTGTGATAAGGCTGTAATTGAACTGACTCATATAAATAGGCAGGTTGGGGTTGACTGCAGTTTGGGCTCATGTCTTCTGTTTAGTCACTAAACAGTATAATTTCCTTGGATAGGTTTAGTAAAAGATGGTAGCTTGAGTTAAGCTGAACTGGTTGGTACTGCAAAAATGCCAATACATGGACCTTTGACAGTATTTTAAGTCCTGGGAATGAGGACGAGCTAACTTAAAAGTAACAAAACCTTTGTTAAAATGACAAACAAAATCTGGTAATTACTGAACAGTGTATAATGTAGGATGTGTGAACAAGCCCATCAAAAGACTCCATCATTCACTCAGAAGCCCTTTTCTGAGCTATTATGGACCACAAACTTGTGAAAAGAAGAAACATCAACATCTGTTCAAAACTGGCCTGTGAAGGCTTATTGCTAGTGATGAGAGCTTTTTCAGGCCTGAGTAGTTTTCAGTGGATTAGTCCTCAGTTTACACACCCAGTGGCTCTGTGTTGAGCTAGCATTGAGACCAAAACTATGCCTATGATTTTTTTGACATTCTAAGGACTGTGCACAATGAATTTGTCCCACAGGCTAACACTGTCAACAGTGACTTTAACCGGTCTCCTCCTATCAGCTATGAT
Source organism: Neolamprologus multifasciatus (assembly GCF_963576455.1). Classification (NCBI taxonomy): domain Eukaryota; kingdom Metazoa; phylum Chordata; class Actinopteri; order Cichliformes; family Cichlidae; genus Neolamprologus; species Neolamprologus multifasciatus. The sequence continues at coordinate 26,317,928 of NC_140459.1, forward strand.
CAAGTGCAATAAATGTAAATTTAAGAAAATAATAGTAATAAAAAGTTTAACCATTAAACCAAAACTAACCAAATACCTAACTCAGGAATCAAACAAAAACAAAATGACACGTGTAAGATAAATAACTTAATCATCACTCAGTAATTGTCGACCGTGGCTCAGGGGGTTGGGAAGTGCATCTGTAACCGCAAGGTCGCTGGTTCGATCACCAGGCTCTCTGTCCTGGTCGTTGTGTCCTTGGGCAAGATACTGGTGGCTTGTGAATGAATAGTGGAATTGTAAAAGCACTTTGGGTGCCTTGAAAAGCGCTATATAAATCCAATCCATTATTATTACTCATGCATGGACATTCTTGAAATATATGTGAATTAAATAAAGATTTTCCCTCAGACAAAAGAGAAGCAGGTCAGAGGCAGAGACCGATGGTATCGATCATCATCCTCCTCTTCCTCATCATATCACTTTGTGGTTTTACACCCACATTTTATGGTGGTACAAAGCATTTTTTGATCAGTTTAGCTGGATTTTTAGGACACAGACTTAATGTGACCTTTCTTCCCCCACAGAGGTAACAAACTGGTATTCTTTTAGCAGGTTTGGAGTGCGCTTGCTTGATGATCATCCTTAAAAAGGGGTTTAGTCACACTTGCTGCTGATCTGTGGTGGTGCTGAGAGAGTAGCAGCCACTGGCATCCTTGGTGCCAGTGTTAGTCGATGGCTGACCCTTCTTTTGGGCTGCCACAAACATGTCACATGTGGCAGCTTCACAGCAACTGATTTATGTAGGATTGTGCTCTTGTCAACACAATCCTACATAAATTATGTGATCCAAAACCTGAATTTCAGAAAATAACTGAAATTCTAAAATTCTTAAATATTGTTCCACAATTATCATTTCACCAATAACCATTTTGTCTTTAAGCTGAATCCACTTCCTATATAACTCCTTATGCGTAGACAAAGTTCTTTGGGACTTTGTCTATAAGCCTCTAGGTTAAAGTCATATTTTTACTTTATTTTATTACAACATCTTTCAAATTATTATAATCAAGTGATTCATCAACAGCAGTGCTGGGAAGGTTACTTTTAGAATGTATTCCACTCCAGATTACAGAATACATTACAAAATGTATTTTGTAATGTATTCCATTACGTTACACCAGGGGTAGGCAACCTTTCTGATGACGAGTGCCATTTAAAATTTCCCCAGAAGTCAGTGTGCCATATGATTGCATTAGCAATAAATTTAATAACGCTCTATATTAACAGTTACACACTATATAGAACCACTTTATAGAATTATATTTGTTTGCAGATGTTGGCAGCTATCAGCGAATAGTTATCAGCTATTTTGAAACAAAAAAAAATACACTTTTTATCCATAACAAGAACTCCATGACAGCAAATGAACTGTACAACAGAAAATGCAAATGCTATTTATGGTCTCCTCATAACAATGGTAAGAAAAATAAACTGGGCCAATATGGCATGTTTGTTAATACAGAGATACACATGTTAATGTGATCTCTGGTCTCCCACTCAGAGACACAGGTCTCCGAGTGTCCAGCATTCAGACGGCTACCTGAGGACTCATGTGAGAGAAAATCTGCTCACACATATATGTAGAGCCAAATACTGTCAATAAGGCCTCTGCAATGTTCTGAAGACTGTTAAACTTGTCAGGTAGTGATGTCCAGCAGGTGAACATGCAAGCTCCATGAACACGCACAGCTGTGGATTCCAGCTGCTTCGATGTTGCATTAACTGGCATTAACTCAGCTAGTTAATGCGAGACAAATCCAGCTGCTCATTAAAGATTTCTGGTTTGATTAGAAAAGAAAACATTGGTCCACACACCTGAAAGTCCCAAAAATGCATTGTCTCAAGTCTACGCATGTATCCGTGTATCTCCATGGTTCTGTTGCTGTGCTGAGCAGAAAGCTCCTGAAGCTTTTGAAGTGTCAGAATATGGAAAGCTAACAACATCCCTCTCACCAGTAGGCTAAGTTATTTTTAGCCAATTACAAGTTGAATCTGGTAGTTGGGGTTGCTAGCTGATATACTATCATTAAGAAGTGGCACAACTAATGCGTCTATGCGAGCTGACTTGCGATGTGCACCGCTGGCGCGGCCATTTATTTTTTAGTGCACCTTCTCAGATTACTTCACTATGTGTCGTGCACAGGGCTGGACTGGGACAAAAAATCGGCCCGAGCATTTTGACTAGAGACCGGCCCACCAGGTATTAAAGCCATAAAGCCTTTGAATGAAACCAAACGCTGTTGTGACAGTGATGTCCAGTCTTGTTGGTATATGTATGATTTCTATACATTTTATGTCAGATAAAAACTTTGGTTGTAAGCTTCAGATAATTATTTAATAAAAGCTAGACATTTTAAATGAGAATAAGAAAGTATCGCTTTGTGCCCCCCTTTCCCTGTTAATGCCCCACTTGGCCCCCCTGGCAAAACTTTCCTAGACCCGCCCCTGCACAGTTACCAGCTGTCAGCTACTTAAAAAGGGATCCTGGTGTTATTTGTCTCTCAGAAACAGTTCATAACTTCCCTTCAACTCATTCATGTCACCTAAAAGGTAAACCTGTTTCTCCATCACCTGTTCAGCTCTGATGATTCAGTAAAGACATCTTCATGTTTCCCTCTCACCAGATAACCAAACCGACATCATGACCAGCAGCTTTACAGCTGTGGCTCCAGCAAACATCAGCTGATACTAGAAATTAATATTAAATTAATTCTAACAACAGCTGATCAAGCTTAAATGTGCTGCTGTTGTTTAGCGCGACATCTGCTGGTTTCCTCGTTCTGGCGCCCATCAGCTGATCATTGATCAGTTTCATGATTGAAGTAGCAACAGGAGAGAGAGGGGGAGAGAATGAGAGAAGAAGAAGCAGCTGCCAGCGAAGACAGAACTCCAGCTTTGTGTCTTTTTCCATTCTAGCTGAAGTTCGGGACAAACTGTGTTCCTTCTCAGCTCAACACAAAACGCGTAATATTTTCTCTGAATGCGGGACGATTTCATTTTTACGGAACTGTTGGCAACTCTAATAACAAACCTTATAATAAAATAAAGTTCAACATCAGTAACATCATAGCACCCACCCAGCTGTATAGAAACTCCGTCATGCTAGCTAGTACGCAGTACGAGTTATTGTATCTGACTGTAAAAAGTCAGCACAACGAAAATAAACTCCACCTAAACTTGGTTTATATCTGACCCAGATAGACTGCAGGTCATAACTTCTTACCTGAAGTTCAGTTCACCTGACACTCAGACCGGCGGCTGCCTCGGGTCTCTCCTCTTGCCTCTCCTTTTCTCTCATCCACCTGCTGGCCTCCACCACTTGCTAATGTTACTGAATCTGTGGAAGCACCGCCATAGCCACCACCAAACAATTAAAACAGTTATTTTTACACACCGACCAGCATCAGGCCAATCCACCACCTTTCATTGTTTATACCTTTACAAAAAATAAATAAATCATCGGGCCACCGAGCAAATGCCTGGTATGCCCAATGGCCAGTCCAGCTATGGTCGTGCCATCAGTTAACCCTTCGCGTGCCAACTGTGGCTCGCGTGCCCAGGGTTGCCGACCCCTGCGTTACACAATGAGAGTAACGTTTTTTTAATACTTTGGATTACTTAATATATTATCAAGCTTTTTACCACTACATGAATGTACTATTGCTGTGTGATTTATTACTATTACTGAAGGCTACACGCCATACCAATACCTACTAGATTTTTAAATCTTAATATAAAATGAGTAACAGTAGGGTGGACATTAGGTAAGGCTGCACTTTGCAGTGATCTCGTATAGAAAACTCTTAATGCGTTTTGTTTGGGTTTCCACTGGTGTGAATTACCAAAAATAGAAAGGGTATAGCCTAACATATGAAACAGGAAAAGACCGCCGTCTAATCCCTTTATTTCAACAAAATAACTGTATTCTGAATACCACCTTTTTAAACGGTAACTGTAAAGGAATACAGTTACTTATATTTTGTATTTTAAATACTTAACGTTGGTACATGTGTTCCGTTACTGCCCAACACTGATCAACAGCCGAAGGAACACTGGCACTCTTTGGCTTACCAATGAGTGGAATAAGGAAGAAATCCCAAATGTTGTTGTAATGTTGCCGTGTCAAGGGCCCAAGATAAGCAGTCTGATTTTGGTCATCTAAAGCCAGCTGAAAAAAAACAAAACAAAAAAAAAACGATGTGGGCTTCATAAATAATTGGCAAACCTTCTGGAGGAAACCTGGTCTTGTTAGGAGAGACGGCATCCATCCCACTTTGGATGGAGCAGCTCTCATTTCTAGAAATATCGACAAATTTATTAAACCCCCCAAAATATGACTATCCAGAGTTGGGACCAGGAAGCAGAGTTGCAGTCTTACACGCCTCCCTGCAGCTTCTCTCCTCCTGCTACCCCCCCAAAACCCCATCTCCATAGAGACTGTGTCAGCTCCCAAACAGACAAAAAACATACTAAAAACCAGCAATAAACAACTTGAACATAAAAAATCACAAAGAAAGAACACAATACAGTATCCACATCTGAACCAAAGAGTAAAACAGTGAAATGTGGATTATTAAATATTAGGTCTCTCTCCTCCAAGTCTCTGTTAGTACATGACTTAATAATTGATCAACAAATCGATTTACTCTGCCTTACAGAAACCTGGTTGCAGCAGGATGTTTATGTTAGTTTAAATGAATCAACACCCCCGAGTCATTCTAACTACCAGAAACCTCGAAGCACAGGCCGAGGGGGCGGTGTGGCAGCAATTTTTCACACCATCCTATTAATTAACGAAAGACCAAGACAGACTTTTAATTCATTTGAAAGCCTGATGCTTAACATTGTCCACCCCAGCTGTGAAACTCAGAAACCAGTCTTACTTGTTATCATCTATTGTCCACCTGGGCCTTACACAGAGTTTCTGTCTGATTTCTCAGACTTTGTATCTGATTTAGTTCTGAGCTCAGATAAAATAATTATTGTGGGTGATTTTAACATCCATGTAGATGCTAAAAATGACAGCCTCAACATGGCATTTAATCTGTTATTAGACTCAATTGGTTTCTCTCAAAATGTAAAAGAACCCACCCAATAATCATCCCACAGATGTAACATTATCTACAGCTACTCTTAGTACCATTGATGTTAAGTTAGACTCTTTTTCTCCAATTAATCTTTCTAAGTTAACTTCAATAATTACTTCCTCCAAACCATCAACGTGTCTTTTAGACCCCATTCCTACAAAACTGCTCAAAGGAGTCCTGCCATTAATTAATTCTTCGATCTTAAATATGATCAACCTATCTCTAATAATCGGCTATGTACCACAGGCTTTCAAGCTGGCTGTATTCTGGCCCCATCTTATCTTAATGACCTTGTAGCACCATATCACCCTATTAGAGCACTTCGCTCTCACACTGCAGGCCTACTTGTTGTTCCTAGAGTATTTGAAAGTAGAATGGGAGGGAGAGCCTTCAGTTTTCAGGCCCCTCTTCTGTGGAACCAGCTTCCAGTTTGGATTCGGGAGACAGACACTATCTCTACTTTTAAGATTAGGCTAAGACTTTCCTTTTTGCTAAAGCTTATAGTTAGGGCTGGACCAGGTGACCCCGAATCCTCCCTTAGTTATGCTGCAATAGACGTAGGCTGCCGGGGATTCCCATGATGCATTGAGTTTTTCCTTTCCAGTCACCTTTCTCACTCACTATGTGTTAATAGACCTCTCTGCATTGAATCATATCTGTTATTAACCTCTGTCTCTCTTCCACAGCATGTCTTTATCCTGTCTTCCTTCTCTCACCCCAACCGGTCGCAGCAGATGGCCCCGCCCCTCCCTGAGCCTGGTTCTGCCGGAGGTTTCTTCCTGTTAAAAGGGATTTTAACTTTATTTAAAAAAGTCAAACGATCAGAACTAAAAATATCTACTAACAAAGTGACCCCAAACCAACCTAACAGATGAGACAAGTGGTTCTATGGCCCAATCAGCCCTTCCTCACTAGCATATCCTTTAGTTCTATGCTGTGAGCACACCTGAGCAGCCAAGCAGACCAAGACCAATAAATAATAAATCATTTTACATAGTTGATCATGCAAAAGTTAAGTCAGTGTGCACTACATCAGTCCATGATTTCAGACATAATTCTAATGTATTTCACATTGTAAATGGTTACAATATATCTTAAAATGTGATACAACAATTTTTTTTTTAAATCTGAAAATGTTGAGTGATTCAAAACAGCATTAAGCCTCTGTTAATCGATTACCTCAGGGTGGTAGCATACACATAAGCACAAGCAACGAGTATGGTAAGTGCAGTGATGTGTTCAGTCAGCTTTATGTTATGTATGTGCAACTTAATGATATCAAAGACAGTGGATGTCAGGGCATTACACTGATGGAAAACCTTTCAAATTAAACTGTAAACTACAAATCACACAGATACATTGAGACAGACCAACATTTATTTATATACAGATTAAATCCATCTACTGGCTCTGTGTTATTGAATTAAAAACTTAAAAATGTATATAAGAATTTAAGTTATATAAGTGATAAAAGTGATAAAAAAAAATATTTTGTTTGCTGTTGTTGATGAAATCTGGTTGGCAACAGATGAATGTAAATTGATTGAGCCCATATGCAGATGGCCACATGACATGACATGACTGCACATCCTAATGTGCAGTTCCACAAATTCTAAACATCAGAAAACAATTTCAATAATTGCTTTAATTCCTAGCGTCGTCATCTGTCACACCAAGCCTCTGCACATCCTCTTTCACTACATCCATGAACCTGTCATTCTCTGTGGTCTTCCTCTTTTCCTCCTGCCTGACACCTCCATATTCAACATCCTCGGTCTTGTCTATCAACTATAATTTCTCTGCAAGTCCAAACCATCTTAAAAGTTTAAGCGTCAAGATGGTTTGAACTTTTGTCTTCTTCTCTCTGATCACATTGTCATCTGGAAACATCACAGTACACGGAGACTCCTGCTCGACTTCAATCTGTCCATTGCCACTGCAAACAAGAAGGAGCTCAGGGATGATCCCTGATGTAATCACACACCAAACACACAACTATTTCTGACTTTAACAGTACCAAAGTTCCTGTCTTGGCAACAACCACAATTCCAACCATCAGATGAGCAGCCATTTGGTGACAGTGGGATGGAAAAACATCATTTTAACAGGAAGAAACCTCTGGCAGAACCAGGCTCAGGGAGGGGTGGCCATCTGAGGGTGACAGGAGGGAGACATTACAAATGACACACTGTGGAAGAGAGCCAGAGATTAATGAGAACTAAGGATTAAATGCAGAATGGTGTAAAAACACATGTTGAGTTAAAAAAGGTGAGTGAAGAAGAAACACTCAGTCTCGGTTTTAACACTGAACAACATAAATATTGTCAGTATATTTTATACACCTCTATATATTGATTACATCTATTAATAATCAAGCCACCAACTTAAAACAACCAGACAGGAGACAACTTGTTCAAAGGCGGACTTTGATCATCAGATGATCTGAGGATTTTACAGTCCAACACTTCACTTTCAAAATCAATGCAGATGTTCAAACTCACCTCTAATAGCATAACCGACAAATGGTCAGCAGAGTGAGTTGTGCAAAGACAAAAGGAGGTTCCCAAGAATCACAGCTCACGCCACTTAATCGCTAACATATGCAGTCCACCCACAGGAGCGTCCCATTGGCCTCAGAGTTGGTTAGTGTAAGTAAAAAATTTGGAAGGTTTGACTTGAAACCCCTTCACAGCAGTACAACACATGACATATTGGGAGTGACACCTAATTTTCACTTATGTGCCAGTGCATCACAGCAAAGGACACCTTGCTCTGTTCGCCATGTTTCCTGTGATGTAAAGAGGAGGCAGTACATGACACCACAGGGATTAGCACAGACTGGAGTGAAATATCTCACCAACTAGTGCAGCAGGTCTTAAACTGTAGAGAAGGCCCAATTTCTCCCATTGCTCCTGCAGAAGAAAAAGTATGAGGTGAAACTAAGTCTCTTAAGGTGATATGAATGAGAGTTTGCCGATGTTATGGCGCTAACATTTATTTGACCAGTAAATCCCACTTTGATTCTTTGTTCTATTGTTAATGATTGATACAAATGATGTGGTATGGGGAATGCCTCTGAACTGAGAATGTGAACAGAATTTCAGACCCAGCAAAGTTTGTACAAAGTAAAAGTTGCATTCATGCTCAGAATCACTTAATATAAAATTCCCTGTGTAGAGGTTAACGATGCATTGTAGTGTTAGTACCAGTTTATTCTCAGGGGCACTGCAAATACAAGTTGGCAAGATAACAATGTCTCCTATTCACGACGTAGTCGAGGTCTAGTCATCTCTGTTCTCCTATGCTATCACATACACTCCTCCGCAGCGCAGACTAAGCTTCATACAGACACTTTGTGTTTGTGATGTCCAAAGGGAGGAGGCAGTAGAAGGGTTTACAATTGTTCTACTTGGTTATTAGATATGAGTCGTTGCTGACTTTAAGTCAAGCTGTATTAAATGTTAATAAACCATTACCTGATGCACCGATAATGAAAGATTCTGATTACCCACTGAGTCCAGACTAACTAAACTAACTTAACAAAATCCTGTTTTCTGTGGATATGGTCAGGAAATGTATCCAAACAGGGCTGCTCTTGTAACTTGGCTATTGTTAGTTTGCTGTCAGCTAACCTTACCAGTTACTCATCACATGTTACAATAAGGTTGCACAATGGAACTAAATTAAAGTGACTTGGCTAACTAGCCTTTGTGTGTTGTCTACTGTGCTATGTCTTGATTTTAGACCTCTCTGCATTGAATCATACTTGTTATTAATCTCTGTCTCTCTTCCACAGCATGTCTTTATCCTGTCTTCCTTCTCTCACCCCAACCGGTCGCAGCAGATGGCCCCGCCCCTCCCTGAGCCTGGTTCTGCCGGAGGTTTCTTCCTGTTAAAAGGGAGTTTTTCCTTGTCACTGTTGCCAAACTGCTTGCTCACAGGGGGTCATATGAATGTCGGGTTTTTTCTCTGTATGTATTATTGTAGGGTCTACCTTACAATATAAAGAACCTTGATTCAATTCAATTTCAATTCAATTTTATTTATATAGCGCCAAATCACAACAAATGTCGCCTCAAGGCGTTTCATAGATACAGAGAAAAGCCCAACAATCATATGACCCCCTATGAGCAAGCACTTTGGCGACAGTGGGAAGGAAAAACTCCCTTTTAACAGGAAGAAACCTCCGGCAGAACCAGGCTCAGAGAGGGGCGGCCATCTGCTGCGACCGGTTGGGGTGAGAGAAGGAAGACAGGATAAAGACATGCTGTGGAAGAGAGACAGAGGTTAATAACAGATATGATTCAATGCAGAGAGGTCTATTAACACATAGTGAGTGAGAAAGGTGACTGGAAAGGAAAAACTCAATGCATCATGGGAATCCCCCGGCAGCCTACATCTATTGCAGCATAACTAAGGGAGGATTCAGGGTCACCTGGTCCAGCCCTAACTATATGCTTTAGCAAAAAGGAAGGTTTTAAGCCTAATCTTAAAAGTAGAGATAGTGTCTGTCTCCTGAATCCAAACTGGAAGCTGGTTCCACAGAAGAGGGGCCTGAAAACTGAAGGCTCTCCCTCCCATTCTACTTTTAAATACTCTAGGAACAACAAGTAGGCCTGCAGAGCGAGAGCGAAGTGCTCTAATAGGGTGATATGGTACTACAAGGTCATTAAGATAAGATGGGGCCTGATTATTTAAGACCTTGTATGTGAGGGGCAGGATTTTGAATTCAATTCTGGATTTAACAGGAAGCCAATGAAAGGAAGCCAAAACAGGAGAAATATGCTCTCTCTTTCTAGTCCCTGTCAGTACTCTTGCTGCAGCATTTTGGATTAACTGAAGGCTTTTCAGTGAGTTTTTTGGACATCCTGATAATAATGAATTGCAGTAGTCTAGCCTGGAAGTAATAAATGCATGAACTAGTTTTTCAGCGTCACTCTGAGACAGGATATTTCTAATTTTAGAGATGTTGCGCAAATGGAAGAACGCAGTCTTACATATTTGTTTAATATGTGCGTTGAAGGACATATCCTGGTCAAAAATGACTCCAAGGTTCCTCACAGTGTTACTGGAGGCCAAGGTAATGCCATCCAGAGTAAGAATCTGGTTAGATACCATATTTCTAAGCTTTTCAGCGCCGAGTACAATGACCTCAGTTTTATCTGAGTTAAGAAGCAGAAAGTTAGTGGCCATCCAAGTCTTTATGTCTTTAAGACATTCCTGCAGTTTAACTAATTGGTGTGTGTTATCTGGCTTCATGGACAGATAGAGCTGGGTGTCATCTGCATAGCAGTGAAAATGTATGCTATGTCTTCTAATGATGCTGCCTAGGGGAAGCATGTATAATGTAAACAGAATTGGTCCTAGCACCGAACCCTGTGGAACTCCATAATTAACCTCAGTGTGTGAAGAGGACTCTCCATTTACATGCACAAATTGGAGTCTATTAGATAGATATGATACAAACCACTGCAGTGCAATACCTGTAATACCTACAGCATGTTCTAATCGCTCTAATAGAATATTATGGTCAACAGTATCGAATGCTGCACTAAGGTCAAGAAGGACAAGCACAGAGATGAGTCCACTGTCAGAGGCCATAAGAAGATCATTTGTAACCTTCAATAAAGCTGTTTCTGTGCTGTGATGAACTCTGAAACCTGACTGAAACTCTTCAAATAAACCATTCCTCTGCAGATGATCTGTTAGCTGTTTGACAACTACTCTTTCAAGGATTTTTGATATGAAAGGAAGGTTGGAGATTGGCCTATAATTAGCTAAGACTGCTGGGTCTAGAGATGGCTTTTTGAGTAAAGGTTTAACTGCAGCCACCTTGAAGGCCTGTGGTACATAGCCGATTATTAGAGATAGGTTGATCATATATAAGATCGAAGAATTAATCAATGGCAGGACTTCTTTGAGCAGTTTTGTAGGAATGGGGTCTAAAAGACACGTTGATGGTTTGGAGGAAATAATTATTGAAGTTAACTCAGAAAGATCGATTGGAAAAAAAGAGTCTAACTTAACATCAATGGAACTAAGAGTAGCTGTAGATAATATTACATCTGTGGGATGATTATTGGTAATTTTTTCTCTAATGATAAAAATTTTATTTGTGAAGAAGTTCATGAAGTCATCACTAGTTAACGTTAAAGGGATGGTTGGCTCAAAAGAGCTCTGACTTTTTGTCAGCCTGGCTACAGTGCTGAAGAGAAACCTGGGGTTGTTCTTATTTTCTTCAATCAGTGATGAGTAGTAAGCTGTTCTGTCTTTGCGGAGGGCTTTCTTATAAAGCAACAAACTATTTCTCCAGGCTAAATGATGATCCTCTAAATTTGTGACACGCCATTTCCTCTCCAGATTACGAGTCATCTGCTTTAGGGTACGTGTTTGAGAATTATACCACGGGGTCAGGTACTTCTGATTAGAGACCTTAGTTTTCACTGGAGCTACAGTATCCAGAGTCGTACGTAGTGAGGAGGTGAAATTATTAACAAGATAATCGACCTCTGTTGGGGTAGCGTTCAGATAGCTGCTCTGCTCTGTGTTGGTACAGGTCATTGACGATGATAACAGTGGCTGGATTATATTCTTAAACTTAGTTACAGCGCTTTCAGAAAGACATCTACTTTGATAAAGTCCACTCTCCACTGCTGCGTAATCAATTATTGTAAATGTAAATGTTATCAAGAAATGATCAGACAGGAGAGGGTTTTCAGGAAACACTGTTAAATGTTCAGTTTCTATGCCATATGTTAAAACAAGATCTAGAGTGTGATTAAAGTGGTGGGTGGGTTCTTTTACATTTTGAGAGAAACCAATTGAGTCTAACAACAGATTAAATGCCATGTTGAGGCTGTCATTTTTAGCATCTACATGGATGTTAAAATCACCCACAATAATTATTTTATCTGAGCTCAGAACTAAATTAGATATAAAGTCTGAGAAATCAGACAGAAACTCTGTGTAAGGCCCAGGTGGACGATAGATGATAACAAGTAATACTGGTTTCTGAGTTTCACAGCTGGGGTGGACAATGTTAAGCATCAGGCTTTCAAATGAATTAAAAGTCTGTCTTGGTCTTTCATTAATTAATAGACTGGTGTGAAAAATTGCTGCCACACCGCCCCCTCGACCTGTGCTTCGAGATTTCTGGTAGTTAGAATGACTCGGGGGTGTTGATTCATTTAAACTAACATAATCATCCTGCTGCAACCAGGTTTCTGTAAGGCAGAGTAAATCAATTTGTTGATCAATTATTAAGTCATGTACTAACAGAGACTTGGAGGAGAGAGACCTAATATTTAATAATCCACATTTCACTGTTTTACTCTTTGGTTCAGATGTGGATACTGTATTGTTCTTTCTTTGTGATTGTTTAAGTTGTTTGTTGCTGGTTTTTAGTTTGTTTTTTGTCTTTTTGGAAGCAGACACAGTCTCTATAGAGATGGGTTTTTGGGGGGGTAGCAGGAGGAGAGAAGCTGCAGAGAGGCGTGTAAGACTGCAACTCTGCTTCCTGGTCCCAACTCTGGATAGTCATGTTTTGAGGGGTTTAATAAATTTGTCGATATTTCTAGAAATGAGAGCTGCTCCATCCAAAGTGGGATGGATGCCATCTCTCCTAACAAGACCAGGTTTCCTCCAGAAGGTTTGCCAATTATCTATGAAGCCCACATCGTTTCTGGGACACCACTCAGACAGCCAGCAATTTAAGGAGAACATACGGCTAAACATGTCACTCCTGGTCTGATTGGGGAGGGGACCAGAGAAAACTACAGAGTCCGACATTGTTTTGGCAAAGTTACACACCGATTCAATATTGATTTTAGTGACCTCCGATTGGCGTAACCGGGTGTCATTACTGCCGACGTGAATTATGATTTTATTGAATTTACGTTTACCCTTAGCCAGCAGTTTTAAATTTCCTTCAATGTCGCCTGCTCTGGCCCCTGGAAGACAATTGACTATGGTTGCCGGTGTCTCTAGCTTCACATGTCTGAGAACAGAATCACCAATTACCAGAGTTTAACCCCCGGCGGGTGTGTCACCGAGTGGGGAAAAACGGTTAGACACATGAACGGGTTGGTGGTGTACCTGGGGCTTCTGTTTAGGACTACGCTTCCTCCTCACCGTTACCCAGCCTTTCCCCAGCTGCTTGGGGTCTGCCGGGGAACAGCTAGCGGGGCCTACGCTATCTTCGGCTGCACCAGCTACAGGGGCCTGGCTAGCTAAGGGTGAGAGCAGGGTGCAAAGCCGAGTCTCCAATTCAGTAATCCTGGCCTCCAGAGCTGCAAATATGCTACATTTGTTACAGATATCATTACTGCTAAAGGAGGCCGAGGAGTAACTAAACATCTGACACAATGAGCAAGAAAGTGCAGAAGGGACAGGTGAAGTAGCCATGGTGCTAACGGGTCGGCTACGAGCTAAGCTAGCGAAACAGTACAGAGACAGTGAGTGAATACTATAAATTAGGTAGTGAGTACACAGAAAGTGTGCTTCGGATGAAGCACGTGAAGATTATACTGTGAAAAAAGAATGTATTTAAAAGTTGTTAATTAAACTGCTAAGCAAATAAGCTACTCAGAAACACCACTGTGTTTGAGCAGGAACAGGAAGCGATACTATACCACAGAGCGAGCGAGCGAACACCAAGTGACAGCGCCTTGATGCGACTGTTGTTGTGATTTGGCGCTGTATAAATAAAATTGAATTGAATTGGATTGAATTTTGCAAGTGTCAGTATTCATGTTTGTATTATCACTTTTGATTTTTTTACGTTAAGTCAGTTTTTTTATTCTCTTCATATTCTGCATCAGATTTGCTTCCTGTCTGTCTCCTTGTTGTTGATTGCATGTGCCTGGGACTCCTTCCCCTCCTGTTTCCAATCCCTAATTGGGATTTGGTCCAATCTTGTCATGTAATCCTTCGTATTACATTGGGTCAGTTTCCTGGTTCTATGTCCCTGTGCTCTCTTGTTTCTGGCTCTTTGTCTTTTTTGGATTATGCATCTTTAGAGCTCACTTTCTGCTTGTACCACCTGCATTCATGGTTCATTACATAAATGTACAAAAATATATCACCAGCACAGGCCTAGTCTGTTGACACAAAGAAGGTTAAGGGCATAGATTTATGCTGCTAATATGAAATTCTGAGAGAAATTAAGATCCATCCATTTGTGCTCACTGCAGCCTCGTCTATCTGTTCTTCACCGAGAGGAGTGGAACCTGATGTGCCTGGTCTTCTGCACTTGTCCGCCCACCTAAAGATGTTTTGCATTCTGCTGAGCAATTTAAAAAAGTGCAGTTATTTAAGTGGCATTTATTCCAGCTCTAGCCACTCTCTAATCCAAAAAGTGTCACTCATTTGATATTCCTGGAGTTTTCCTGTTGTTGTTGCTGCTGTTTTAGTTTAACTGTTTTGTCTCTTATTATTCTGAGCTGTTTTAGTGAACATCCAGGAAATCAGCTGGCTGGGAAAAAAAAAACCAAGTTAAACCATAAATCAATAGTCAAGATTTCAATTTGCTCTGAGAATATACATTGTCTGCAGCATTTGGCATGTCTGTGTTGTTTGATTTCCACTGATTGCACTGCTGTCATTAGTCATAGCTAAGTTGATGTGCAAGTGCCAAATAAAATGCTTTGTGAACAATCTTGGAAGAGACGGTCTGCTGGCTTAGCCTCTGGAGGCAATGGCCAACTTTTCTGTTTCCATCCAGCCTCATTGTTCACAAAGTCAGATGCATTTGAGGGTTTTTTTCTCTTGTTTGTTTTGTTTTATTAAAAAGCTAAATTGTATTCCAACTGATGGTTTCAAAATTTCATTTTTGGCGAATGTGTTTCCTCTATTTCTCCACACAGACTGATTAACTGCATGTAACCAAACTCAATCAAACTCAAACAAGGGAACTATAAATAGAGTCCATCTTCCTGTGTCAGAGATACTGTTCCTTGCCTACTGCTTCAACTTGTACATATTACTATGCCGATATGTTGGTGAGTGTAAAACAGAAACACTATTAAGTCAGATAATGCAGTGAAAACTGCAGTCTAGTTGAATGAATCAATTAGTAAATCATTAATTATGTTGGGTATTTTGGATGTAATGGTGTGTGTTTGTTTCTGTAACTCAGAGCTGACCTAAAGAGGTTTTCACTTTAACTGGGATACAGTATGTGGAGGCGAAAGCTCAAAATGCTTCCACGCAGAAGTAAACACGGCAGCTTTTTCTGAGCACAGCAAACCACTGCACCTGGTCAAACAGCACCAGAGGGCTCTTTTCATCTTCTGCCACCAAGTCTTCTCCACTTTACAAAGTTGTTTATCTCTCTCTGCAAATCGTTTTTTATGTCTCTCCACCTCTGTGAAACCACAGGGCCAGTATTTTTCTGCCCTGCTGTGAGTTGCCTAAACCTGCCTCGCTCACTGTACTTTCTGCTACATATGATCCATAGAGATAAACACTGAGTTTCTCTTTTTATTCCTGTGCTCTAACATCCATCAGATCCCAACAGTAATACATCTCTCTTTCTGCTGCTTGTTTTTGTCATGCTTAATTGAAACCAACTGAAAATTGATCTGCTGAAGAGCTGTACTCTGTTTTTATGTGTTTGCTGCTTCTGATGGCAGAAGAGCCGCAGGAGTGCCCTTCACAGTCTGGCCTCTATAGACACATTCTCACAAAGCTCCTGGAGCATCAACAGTGCACTGGCAGATGATCAAAATCCCTCCCCCAGTGCACCCCCAGCGAGCTGAAAGTGGGTGTTGGTGAATGGAACAAATGTGTTTTTTAAGGCTACCTGAGAGCTTGGCTCTTAAAAGTCCTCTGGGCAGCTCCTTGAAACTTTTCTCTGTGGAGGGGAATGTGAGGCCACCCACACAGCGCAGCATTGCAGTCTATCTCTATGGGTTCGCTGGGGTTAAGATCACCAATCAGACTCTGGTGATTGAGCCCTTGGAATGAGAAAAGTTTTTGGAGATCCAATCAAGACTTCATACGTAAACTCTGCATTTTAGTTAATTGAGATTCAGTCAGGTAGTTCGGGATGAGAGGAGGAACCCTATCTTGTCAAGGTTAGACATAGATAGATGGATTACACCAATTCTTTAAAAGGTGATAGCAGCAGTGAAACAAGAGGCAGAGCAACATGCAAATTGGTCGGCAATGTTTTCCCAGAGCAAAGTCGCATCAAAGTTTTTGCCTGAGGCTGATTGACTGGAGCGAGCTGCATTTGAAGATTGTCAGAGTGTCACTTTTCTCTCTCTCTCACTGCTCTGCCCCACACTCTGCTAAGCTGGACAGATTGGCGCCCCCATAATTCCCATTATTCTATGCATTTTCAAACAGCCTCATTGAAACTGCCGCTGAATGTCAACCACTGCCACAGTCAGCCTAAAGCAGTGTGTCTATGGCTGCTGGCTGCCTCGGTTATTGATTTCCAACTTATGAGCTTGTTTTTTGTTGTGGACTGAGGACAGGAGCATCAAGGACAACAAAAATCGTGTTTAAGGGTTTCCATAACAACAAGTGCTAGGGCGGTGATGTTTCTGTGGGCTGTGTGTGGAAAAGTCTGGTTTGTCATAAGTAGGTAAACCCCCATGGTGTCAGGATGATTGTTGTTTAAAGTTTCACGTGACGTGTTTCTAATACAGAAAATATACAATACACAACAACAGACGTCCAGAAAAAGGCATTTTCAGAACAAAACTCTTATTTATATATATTATATTATGCCTATATTTTATAAGGCATAACACTGAGCACGTATAGTTAGAGAGTTTAGACACGCCTACCTCTTCAATTTTTAATTAACATTTTCTACAGCATAGAAAAAAAATGCAAGGCATCAAAATTAAATATGAGAAAAAGATTTCAAGAAGTCAAAATGTTTTACAATTTTGATTCTTCAAGCATCCACCGTTACCACCGATAAACATTTTAGTGAAGTTCAGTCTACTGATAACAGTGCACCCATCCATCCAGCTATCGTGGGTCATGTCCACGAGGACAGGTGTCACAGGGTGAAAGCTGGGGTATGCGGTCGGGTCACACAGTCTATTTCTCTGTGGAAATGGGCACAATTTGCCCCATGTTGTCTTTGCAGACATCATATCCTTGAAACTAACGTATTATAGTTGGAAGAACATTTCACAACTCCTCAGAGGGAACATCACTCAGGCAATGAAGGAAACTCAAGCTTGGAAAAAAATACAGGCATTTTTTTGTACTTTAACCCAAACCATGGACTTTTTCTAACCTTGAAAATATATATTTCCTTTTTCCCAAACCTCACCAAGAAGTTTTAAATAGTTTTATTACCTCCTACGGAGAAGTTCAGCTTCTAAACAATTCAAGCCGTTATATCTTACAAACCTAAAAGAGTAGGTTTTGTTGTCTGATCACAATCAATGAATGGAGACACAATAAACATGTAAAACAATGATTGTTTCTGTCTGGGACTGCGGTGTGATGGGTAAAAAGGAAAACAAATTAAAGATTAGAGATCGATAAAGATAAATAAAGATAGATTAAATATATAATGCACTGGAGCTCATCAATTACATTTTTTCATAGTAGGCTTCATATAGGAAAGCATATTACGGTGAGAACTACTCAGCCAACTACAGCAAAACAACAGTCCATTACACATGTCTGATATTCTGGCTTTAGACAGAAGAGAGACCAGTCTTTCATTCCCAATTCATCCCACGTGGAGGCTTGTAAAGGACCATTTACACAACATCTTTTCAACAAAACCATCATGGGTTTTTTTTCTAAATATAAAATACCCCCAAAGAACATGGTCGGTGATTTCCTGAACCCCAGTTATCCCCTGACAAACTTTGACCACCATCTCTCCAAATTTTCCAAGAGAGGATCTTTATCTCTATTCATGTAGCCAGTTCATCCAGGCGCATATACCCATGAACAGCTAAGCAGAAACACTTTGTCAAAACAGAAAGAGGTAGAACTTTGAATTTTGTATTTATACAGTATTAGGATTATGGATTTCGTTATCACCTATTGATCGTATCTATTCAAACAGGATGCCTTTAATAGCTACTAAGCTACTTACAGCTCCTTTATTCACAAGGGGTCACCACAGCAGAAGAGCAGCAGATAGCTCTGCATGTTTTATTTGTCAGAGTTTTTATGCTCACTGACCTTCCTGACGCAACACCAAAGGGATTCGCATCTCTTCCTGGGAGACACAATTGCTTGGCTGAAACTGGGTCATGCAACAGGACAACGATCCCGAGTACAGAGCCAAATCTACAACAAGCTGAAAAGGGAAAGAATGAAGGGGCCTGATTGAATTGTAATGGCTGGACCTTAAGAGACCTGTGCATAAACTTGACTTTTACAGAAAGCCAAGCAGAGATGACCACCACCCATTACACAGAAACAAAAACATCTTCCTCCATTATTTAGCAGTTCATAACAAACTGAAACTGAAACAGACCATTTGTACTGCCCGTCTGCACTCTGCACGGAAATCTTCTCCCATCTACCTTTTCTTGTTTAGAAACACTGGGACTCTTTTTTTTTTTCATAGTGGCTTTTTTGAGGAATACCTGCTCGGTATGTAAAGGTATTTATTTGAAATTAACTAATTTCACCTGAAGAAGCAGGAAATTTTTCTCAGTTTACTAAACTGTTAAGAAATTGAACAAACAGCAAAAAGCTAAAAACAATTAGAGAAAACATTGCACTCAGCGCTTCACATGCAAACATCATCATTTTCCCTCTACAACAAAAGTTACGGCATCTACAAATTATTAAATAAAAATATGCTAGTACAAACAAAACACAACAGTCACTATGCAAAAGTGTTAATCAGTCCAAACTGCAGGGAAGAAGAAACGCAGCGTTTCACAGAAAATGCAGGAAACAGTGCCCTTGTGATTGGCTGTTCCCCTGCTACACAAGCAAAGCTGTGATGATGGACAGGTGACATTAAGTTCTGTTTAATAAAACAGGCAAGCTGAAGAGGTGCAGGATCACCCGCACTTTCAGACTAGCCTCTCTGAGAGATCACTACTAAGTTTAAGCTGTTTTGCCAAAACACCATCTTCATTTTTCATTAGTGGTTTAATTCTCTCAGTAGACACTGACAGCCAACAATGCCACACACTGTTCAAGCCATTCAATTGCTGTTTTTTCTTTCTTTTATTCTAAGTAGAATTTCTAGAAAAAAAACACAGAAAATATAAAATTTCACAGTATATTATGCTTAAACAGAATATGAAAGGTTTAAAATGAACTCAACCTTAAACATCTGCAGCAGTAATACTGATCCATATAACTGACGGAAAACACTTTCCGTTTACATTTAAGGCTACGTCCACACGTACACGGGTATTTTTGAAAACGGAGATTTTCCGTTTTCATTTTAAAAAATAATCCCGTCCACACGTAAAGGCAGAAATGAAGGAAAACGCTGCTAGGAACATGCCAAAGCAGCAGGTGGCGCTATATTCCTAACCGTGTAGAAATGTTGGCCAATCAGAAGTCTAGAAGCCTCGGTGGGAAAAAGTAAACAAAGCTGGGGCATAGAAGCAGAACCGAGTCGTATGTGTGGAGGGACAGTAACTGTGTGTGTATATGTAAGCATTTAAACACTGCAGAGAGTAAAATTAACAGTAACAGTATTGTAGAAATTCATTTCACCGAAACAATAACGTGGCGCACAGTGTGACGTCAAAAAAGGCGCACACCTTTGACGCTGCGTTTTCTGGGTTTTTCTCGTCCACACGTAAATGCAAAAACGGAGTTTTAGAAAATATACACCCTGGCCGGAGTTTTTAGAAATCTCCGTTTTCAGTGACCGAAAACGCCGTTTACGTGTGGACGAAAGGTGCAAAAGCATAGAAAAATCTGCGTTTTCAAAAATACCCGGGTACGTGTGGACATAGCCTCAGGCTTTACTTTACCAATGATACAGTTTTATATACATTGACGTGTTTTTACCGTGTTTTACTGCTAATTTTGCTAAAGGAACGTAAGCTAATGACAAATGATCTTTGTGAAGATAGTATATATTTATTTAACCACACACGTGATAATATGTTACAGTAATGCAGAAACTTGAAGATGTCCATGCAGAATACAGTAAGCTACAGGAGACTGTCAACGTATTCAAAAGTAAATTTAAATACACTCATCATTATGTGCTGGCTGTAGCTCAGGGGGTAGAGCAGGTCATCTACTAATCAGGAGGTTGGTTGTTTGATCTCTCGCTTCGATCTATGTTAGATAAAAAAGCATTTTGTGTACTCAGGGTTCACAGTGTCCTATCTGAACAGGAACTTGATGATGATGAACTGTTCTCTTGCACTCACTTACTCGATTACAGCAGAGTTATCAGCACAGTTAAACTTAACTTCTGAATATTTACAGTGGAGTATTTTCTTGTATTATTGCAATCAACAAGGTTACCAGTAGCACGGTCTATGAGACGATAAACGATCTTTATCCTGTGGCCTCTAAAAGAATCTCAGGTGAGTCAGCCGCTCCCTTTCATGCACTGCAGCTGAAAATTGATGTCTAGAATTTATTGTAGTTGTAATGCAACTTAAAAATGATATCAATACATTAAAAAGTGTCAACACTTTTCAAATAGAAGTTATTTCTAAAGTTACGATTGCAGTATTTACAGTATGATGTTAGTGTGACTTTACAACCTTGCTCATTACACTACTCCATCAGAGTCAGCAGCTTGTTTAAAGTATCCCATTTTAAAGGATAAAAACACCTGTGTGTACTTTTTGGTTGTTGTTATAATACAGATATCCCATTATTACACAAAAACTATACTGACTTTCTTTTACAATATACATTCAAGCAACATTTTAAAATCTTTTTTATTGATATTTTTTCAATTTAAGTAGTTTCTGCGGCGCTAGATGGACAAATAATTGTTCTTCAGTGCAGTACTAGAGTAAGTCTACACAGTTACTTTTTACCGGTGGTGAGCGTGTTAATACCAGGCTGACAGACCTGAAACTAAACCACAATCGTTGTTCAAACTGTAGCTGTATTAATCCTTTTTTTTCCATTAGCAAAATCTAAAAAAACTAAAATAAACACTTAAATTACACGCTCTCATTGACTTGATAATAACTGGGTATATTTCTTTTGTAGCGAGCCTTGGCAGCACCAATAAAGCCCCGCACATCTTGGGAGAAAATTGCATTGTGTCTGCAAAGAAAAAGTAATCCAACACAAACCCAGAGTGCCAGACAAAAAGACTGAGAAGTGCCAGTGGACCCAATCAGTTGACAGTGAAGGCTGTGCCAGCAAAGAGTTTCAAAAAAGCACCCAAAAAAAGACACCTGGCAAAAAAAAAGTGGACCAACTAACACAGACTCCAATAAATCAATCAACGGTCAATCAGAACAGTGAAATATGTTGATTCTCTTTATGTATTTGATACCGAACATGTATTGAGAGTAAGTGAGACATATTTGAAAAGTAAATACACAGTTGTAATACTGTAAAGCAGGGGTCCCCAACTCCAGGCCTCGAGGGCCGGTGTCCTGCAGTTTTTAGATGTGCCCGTGATCCAACACAGCTGATTTAAATGGCTAAATTACCTCCTCAACATGTCTTGCAGTTCTCCAGAAGCCTGGTAATGAACTAATCATGTGAATCAGGTGTGTAGACGCAGGGTGAGATCTAAAACCTGCAGGACACCGGCCCTCGAGGCCTGGAGTCGGGGAACCCTGCTGTAAAGTAACAAGAGAGTGCATAAGTATGACGTTGAATAAATCATGTTGGCGTATTCAGAAACAACAAGCCACGTCTACCTGTCTAATCATTCCTTTTCTGTTTATAGGACACATAAACGGCTGTTCACAGCTGCTTATTAAAACCAGCTCCAGTGATCCTCAAGTGCAAGTCGTATACTTTGAATGTGGCTGCATAATATAGGAAGAACCGCACTCCTACTTCTCTGGTGTGAAATGTGATGTCTGGTCTTCTGTTACTCTGTAATGTGATGATTTTGGTTTCAGTCTGAGTCTGCTCCTCATCCTTTCATACTGTCTGTGCATTGGAGGAACCAGAGCCTACGCCCCTCCAGAGTATTTCACACATGGGCTGTTCCTACTGTAATCTGGCAGCTGGGCACGCTGCTTTATGAAATGATGAACAGAATTCAACAATTTATCACCTCCAGGTTCCTCTGTGGGATAATTTGTTTCAGTGGTCATCTGTCCAAAAGTGAGATAATGGAAGAATACTTGTGTTTTGGTGCCCACAATCAGATGACCCTCTATGAGCAAGCGCTGTGGCGACAGTGGGGAGGGTAAAGTCCCTTTTAACAGGAAGAATCCTCTGGCAGAACCAGTCTCAGGGAGAGATGGCTGTTTACCGTGACTGGTTTAAGGTGAGGAGAGGAAGACAGGACAAAGACATGGTGCGGAGGAGAGCCAGAGATGAATAATAACTAATTATTAAAAGGCAGAGTGGTGCATAAAGACGTGCAACAAGATCACTATGAAAAAAAAAAGAATCCAGAAACCTGTTTACCCCGACAGCACTGGTCGCATTTAACACAAGAAACAAGAGATTTTAAGACTGAATTTTTATATTTAGAAACAAAAAGGTAGACTGTCGATATACTGTATGTCTTATTGGTCCATTATTTTTTTAAATTATGGGACCAAAGTTGAATCAAGCAATGGTGAGCTGGTCCTGATGTTTCTAAACAAGAAAAGGAACAAAATGAGATTCTGGGTCAAATCCTATTCTCAGGTGAAGCCAGCAGGAGGGAGGATATCATGGTTTGATCCTGGAGTTGAAGCTGTATCATGGTCACTTTCACACATATTTCAGGATGTCAGTGGGGCAGTTTTAACCACATCTGAGGAGGCAGAGAAATCATTTCAGAGAGCCGACTGACCTGAAGCATCGTCTAGCTCTGTCTGAGGTAAAATAGCATCATCTTATTATTACCTATGAGCACACTTGTTGCCAAATGCAGTGATCTGATTGGTAAGATCTCTTTATTTGGATTCGAAAAATCTAATTTGGCTCAAAAAAATAAATGCAGCAAGTTTGTCCTTATACTGATCCAATACTGATATTTTGTACAAAAACTTGTTTATGATGGTTCACCTTACCATAAGCTCATCATCGGATTCTGTGCTATAATCTACGTTTGTTTGTGTTCGACAATGCTGGTGGCCACATGTCTCACAAACGGCATCTTGGCTGTTTGTGGAGCTTGAATAGCTCCACACATGACTGATATCGACACAGGTATTATAATAATATCAACATTTTAATGTGACAATCAATTCTAGGACATAAATATAATAAATATCTGGTATCGGAAGAATCGATATTTCAGTATCGATCCGCACTACTGTAGAAATTACTTCCTTGGTGTGAAAGGCTGCATCACGTATGGGTAAGTCCAAAAAATATTTTTAAGGCACAAAATGTTAGCGCAGATTTTACAAGTCCAGTAAAATGGTTAAAGGCCTTTAACCTTTAGAGGCCTTTAACCATCATGGGTTACTGTACAGCATAAAGGTTTTCTAGCCAAGGGCTGATGAGCTGTTCTGTTAATTTAGATGGGAAAAATCTGTTTTATTTTAAAAACTACATGAGCTCAGATGTTCTTCTTTTTCATTAGCACTTAAATGCAGCTTACATTTTTGGATCTGTACCAAAGACTGTAAAACACATGAACAACGGTTGGGACTGGAGTCAAAGTAAGACTCAGATACATTTTTCCTAAAGATGCTTTCACCCATTTTTATGGATCATCATGCTCAAGTATGATGAATTCCTAACTCGATTTTGTAAAATTCACAGCTTTGATTGGCAGCAGCAGATATTTGCTACTCTCTGATCAGGAATTACAGATGAATGATGTGTCTGCTAACTAAAGGTATTTGAAAAACTGAAAAGGAGTCCATCATAATATTCATAATAAAAGTACAGTAATACGAAGCAGGGAAGGTGCAATTTCATGAACATTCAAACACAACAGTGATTTCTTTAGTCAGTCTCATTCACCTGCACAGATCAGCTGTTCCCCTGACAGGTGCCTGTTTTTCTTAGCTAGTAAGGTTTCCGTATGTGTCAAGGCTTTGATCAAATATTATAAAGCACGTGTGGCTTGTGTTAATGATGTATTGGTGACATTCGAAGCCTCACCAGTACCATGGGGGGAGTAGCAATGGAGTTGTTCCTTCTTCAAATGAAGCCTTATTTAAAAATAAAAGTTGTTTGTACCACATAAGTGATTCAAGGAATGGTTTGTGGGTTTGGGCTGCAATTCAAAATATACAGGTCAGCAAAAGACAATGGATCAATCCTCACATTTTGTGAACTTTGGACTTTTTTAAGCATTTGTTCACAATCTTTTTAAGCTTCTTTTTTTGCGATGCAACCAGCAAGAAACAGGAGATTTTTCCCTGTCTGAGAACATTTTGAGCTGATCTTTCCTAATTTGGAATCCACATAGCTATAAATGATTAATAATAATAATAACTAGCCTTATATAAATAAAACACAACACAGCGAAGATGAAGTGTTTGTTGTGTTCAGAAGAACTTGGCTTCAGCAATAACAAATCATCTATGCTGAGCCATTTCAAGCCCTGCATGAAAACTAGGAAACCAGCCAAGGTAGACCAAGATCAAGCAAGGATGCAACAATAAGCAGCATACAAACAATTACACATTACATTTGTATTAGGCAACAATCACTTAAATCTTAAATGTGACTAATTAATGACATCTGTGATTGCATGCTGGCTTTATTTTTCATCAGAGAGAAGAATAATGTGAGTTAGCCACTGGTCAATATCGTGATTCCCAGCCATTCACTATTGTGGAGGACAACGGGTTCCTAATGACGTTAAAGTATTGAACCCTACCGAAGTTCTCCCCACAGAGAGCAGGTGCACATTTGAGCAAATATGAAACATTTTCCCATTTCCTCAAATTTGCCATTTAAGCTTTGGTGAAGGACAGATATAAGGAACAAGCCAAAAACATTGTGTCAAAAGCATGTGCAATAGTTTAACTAGTTAGTTTAATGTCAGATTGGGGCATTACACACACACACACTTACTTGCCTTGTGACTGATGCCACAGCAAATATGGGTGCTTGTGCCAAGAAGCTTTGTTTGTATTACCAATTTTTTAGTCATGAAAAAGGCTCTTGATCAAATCAAATTGTTATCTGACATCCAGACTAACTGTAGGAAGTCAGTGGGCTATTTCATGAGCAGCATCACTGCAAGAGTCCTTTACTTTGTTTATTTGTAATATTCTAAATCATGCTGTTTTGTTTAAGTTGCTGCTGCTGAAGTGGCACTTGAATTAATCATTTTTTCTTGGCTAATTTGTAGGAGAGGATGACACGTATGAAGCCAGCACTGAAGTGATTTCAAGAGGTGGACACATGTTGGAAAAGCACATAGCATATGCTCCATTGTGCTTATGATCTCAGGGAACGTGCTTTGGCAGGCCTCCACACTGACATTGACCCACTCTCATCAGAACAGTATGAAATTAATGCAAAATGTCCCCATTTAATGATTCCACAGGTGAGCTGTCAGAGGAGAAGAGGGTGTCACGCTCAAAAGTCATTTCCCTTTTATCAGTGCAACACCATGCATTGGAGCAGGAATTGTTCCAGTGCATGGGAATTGTCCAGACTCTAGAGAGCACAGGAACAGCTGAGAGTCTGAGAAGACCATTAATGAAGAGCCTATATACTTTGCAGTCAGTGAGCATCATGTCACTGAGACACCCAGGTTTAAAATGAATTTTCTTTCTTCTCTCCTCTTCTTTGTTAGCCTCAATAAGCAGCAGATGCCCACTTCTGAAAGTCCTGTTTTTATTCAAACCAGTGGAAGAGTTACCGCTCCCTCATCATCACAACCGCACATAACAGAAAAAAATCCCAACGTATAGAAATTTGTTCCTGCTTTTCTCAGTACCACAGCTTCATATGTGCCCTGTGAAAGGGTACTTTATACAATTTTATGTGTCACATGTTGTCCCCAGTAACACAACCACATTCACATGACGGTCCTTACCTCATATTGTTTCCACTTAGTATCATAGTGTATCATAAACACAGACACCATGTTAATAAGTTAAGAATTTATGTATTGGCATCACAAATGCATGAAGCTTCATCTCATCATGACTAGTCTTAGCGAACTAGTTAATACACTTAATTTACTGATTAGCTTAGAAATCACATTTTTAAAAAGTGTGATGATGCCTCAAGTTAGTCCAGTTTACTGCCTCTAACTCTCAGTTTGAAACGGGGCAAATGTGGTTATGGAAAGTAAACATGGAGCCCCTTCACAGTGTCCCTACCCTAGCTGCAATTCCAAAACTGAGATACACAAGTTTCCCCATTATTACAGCTGCCAATCAAAGCTGTCACCATGACCCCAATTTTGCAGCATCGAGTTTTGCATCTAGATTATGTAATTTCTGGAGAAATTGTGGTGGAATTGTTGCTACTGGCAGACTCAGTCTGTAGCTTGCCTCTGGTGCAGCTCAGAAGTTGGAGGTAAAGAAGTTGGTTAACATAGTTGAAGAGCAATTGCTCATAAACGGATGGCCTGCAACTTTAATTTACCACAAATGTACTATTGTCACGTCTGATGGGGCAGACGGTGTGGAAGGAATGAGACTGAGGACCAAAGTGCAGGCAAATGGAGATGAAGCGAAAAGCAAGCCTTTATTGACAGCTGAACGAGACTACAAACAGATGGAACAGAGAAAACTAACCTAAACTGGGGGAAACTGGGGAAAGCATAAACATAACATGAACCTAAAACTAGAAACGAGAAAACCTGGAAAAATGAGGGAACGGAGAGCAGAGGAAATCCAAAGGAAACACAAAGGAACGCAGGGGATGAATCAAAAAAAGAGGCAACATGGATGAGAACACGCAGACGGACTGACAAGTGATACAGGAGAGCACACACTATGAATACACACCAGGTAACGAGGGGGGAATGCACAACAGAAGGGAGACACGACTGGGACTTACCTGACATCACAAGACACAGGAAGCAAAGCAGGATATATTGACATGGGACACAGACTACCAAAGTAAAACAGGAAGTATGAGACAATTCACATAGACGCAGACTAGACACTGACACGTGGAAACATGACAGACTCTGGAACAGAGAGAACATGAAGCACAGAGACAAAAGTAACCAGACCTGGAACATAGGGAACACATAAAGACAGAAACTAAAACTAAGCATACAACACACAGAGAACAGACACAGAGCAGAAACCTAAAAACCAGGAACAGTAAATATAATACAAAATAGAAAAACATAAATCAAAGAGTACAACTTAACCCAAAAACACAAAACGCTGGGTCACCGACCCAGGACCATGACAACTATACCTGAGATAGTAGCTACTGTTTACCTAATGGAATCGCTCCAAGTAGTTGTAATGACTTCCTTCAGATTTTTGTGTTCACAGTGTGGTCACCCTCAGTGTTCAGGGAAATTTACCTTGTAGTAAAACTGTCCCCCTACAGTATGGAATGAGATTGTAAACCAGAAAATGTTGCGAAGGGGAAAAAAATATTTATGAAAAATGTGTTGATGTGTGATATTTAACACAGACGAAAAAATGTCAGCATGAAAAATACCCCATGTCGAACTCACAGCCGTCAACATACAAGGGAGAGGCGAGAGAGCGCTATCCCTCAAAGTCAATGGGACTTCATCACTAGAAAAAGTAGAATTAGTGACCACATGAACCCACATAAGGATCTTTAATTGTTAAATGGTAATAATCTTAAAATTTACAGAGTAATGTGTAAGTAGTGTGACAAGTAGTCTGTCTGCAGTTTTTGAGACTTCTTCACCAATTTTTTTTTAAATTCCAAAGATCGCATCTTGTCCCGAACTAGTCCTGATAAATGAAACCTTAAAACAGAAAGAAGATGCAGTTTCTTTTTACATAACCATAAATAATCAATCAATAAAATGTCTGTCAGTCGAAACAGCTCAATGCTATTGCTGCTGGTAATGGTGGTGAATGCTGGTGATGAAGGACGGAACCAAAACAATAAACGTGTGGCCAGTACAGAAAAACAAATAGTGCAGTGTGAGGTTATCATGCATTTTACTCTGATGACTTTACATTACACAGTTGATTCATAGTTAATATAAAGTTGCAATTAGTGTAGATTTAATTATAACATTTAGTGGGGTATAATTTTACTCATAGTCAGAGATCACATTAACAGCTATTCAGCCTTGTATTTTCATGGCCCTCCCAATGGATAAGTCTTCATTTTTTTGTTGACTTACACATTTCTCACATCATAATAGGGCCTAATTATACACTATTGAAATTATTTAATATTAAACCTAAACAGGCAGATTAAATTTAGTGAGTAAATGTTACCCAGGAGATTGAAAAGCTGACTGCACATCTAATTTTGAATATCTGTTTATCATGGAATCAGTACTGGAATATGCTGGATGAGAAAACTGCTCAAATCTGCAGAAGTAAATGAGCATAACTGTGTGCCTTGTGAGAAACTCATCAAATGTAATATGATCAAAGTTACACCATCAATAATCATGACACGCTTTACCTTGTGTTTCCTTCAAAATAAAATTAAGACACATCTAAAAGCCAGCTAGGATCTATTTTCAATCTCACGTGCAGTAATTTAAGTTATTCTCCAACCATAGTACTGACTTAAAATAAGAAGGCCTCTGGCATGGGAGACGATCAAAAAGGAAAGTTTTATGTTTCAGTTATGTCTAATTAGTTAGAAAAGGACATTCTTTGAAAAAACTAGACTAAAAGGAGAGCACAGGAAGAGGGAAAGGACATTTTTCACCTCCAGGTAATCTTCTCACTGCAACAATTATTTAGCCTGATGAGGTTATGGACAGAGTAGAGGACACAGCCAAAGCCTGCCTTCAGTGTTTCAGAAGTACAGAAGAAGCTATTCTGTGCTTTGCAGCCTTGGTGAGCTTTTGTTCCAGTGCTTGTTTATTCTGTCCCACGCCTGTGAACACCTAAGAGGAAAACATCATTAGTATTTGCTTGTATTGACTGAGAAGAGATTTGAGCTGAACAGTTTCTGACATCCAGTGTAATCACACACAAAGGCAGTGCAAGGTAAACAGCAAATTATGTGCGGAGGGATACAAAAGAAGGTTTAGGTAGCAGCTGAAAAATTTCTGTTAGCTAATACAGTGGAGAAATTAGCAACAAGCAGTAAATCAGAGAAAGATATTTTAGAAAATAAAATAATAATAAAATTATGGAAAAACGTCATAAAACAGATTTTCTAAGCACCTGTTTCTGGCTACTACTACTGCTATGCAAGTTTGATGGAGTCTGTCTGTAGACATATTTAAATAATAATCCATACTGACATAAAATACTGAGCCACTTGCACATCACCTGCATGAGCTGTTTGGCCATGAACGCTCATACCATGAAGCTCCTGACACATAGTTTTGGTATTGATGTTATTGCCATAGAATGTTTAGTTCAGTTACCAAGGCAGCAGAGCACTGGTGATTACAGCTTTACATGTTACACTTATATATGCATGTGGAATATCTAGGAGAGAAGGAAAGGTGCTTGATTTTATGCACCTGTGGCAATCGGACTAAAATACCTCAAGAGGTGTGGCCTAATATTTTTGTCCATAAATTGTGGCATATTTGATTTTGATTTGATATACCTTTAT
The DNA here is from genome assembly GCF_963576455.1 of Neolamprologus multifasciatus. Lineage (NCBI taxonomy): Eukaryota > Metazoa > Chordata > Actinopteri > Cichliformes > Cichlidae > Neolamprologus > Neolamprologus multifasciatus. Next base: position 26,347,795 of record NC_140459.1, read on the forward strand.
TAGTCCCACAAGGGGAAATTTCATAAGGCCGACCTATTGCACGCAATGGCGTCGCCATCTTACCCTGCGACCATATATACATTACACAAAACATCACATGGGGAAGACAGGTCAGAGAGGTATAACAATGGAAAAATGCACCACATGAGGAAAGATAAGGAGAAAAAAATAACTCCCCCCAGACTGAGCTCCAACAGGGAGATCAGTTTGAGAACAGAAAAAAAACACCTCTGCACATAGCACATGAAAAAACTCTTAATACACCAAAGAAACACATGACAAGCAACAGGGGTGGGTAAAGGGTGAGAGACAGCCGAATTAGACAGTACATCCGGGCCTGCAGCCTGTGCGCTGGTCTCCTTGATCCACCGTCAGCATCGGAAGGGAATAAGCGTCGAAGGCGTTTGGAAAAGGAGGGGGAATGAGTGTGTGCATATCAGTGTATATGTATGTGTGTGCGTGTCCAGAGTTCAGCTGAGACAGTGTCCTTCGCCCTGCCAGGCTAAGTAAACAGTCTTCCAGCCAACCCAGGTGGCCTTGCATAGAATGGGAAGGAACAGACTAAACACAGTCGTTATCAGGGTGTTGTTGTTCAGCTCCAGCCTTGAGACCGCAGCTGGCGCCAAAGGGGTATCCGCATAAGTGATGGTGGTTTTTACTTTAGTGCGAACAGCTCATATGAATTTCAAAGCAGTTCTACAGTCCAACACTGGTCTCTCAATCTCCCGTTGGAGAGCCGCGAGCTTCACCAGACTTGCGTTCTGTGATGTTGTCATTTCTATATATGGCATAGTTGTGGTTCTATTTCACTAGGTGATCCAGGCATCTCCCAAAGAGTTACAAGTAAGTCTTGACACACAATGTTGACCCACAACCGGTTCCTAAGCGTGGTTTTCCCAGAGGTTTCAGTCTTAGTAGCCAGGGATCGGTCCGCCAGGACCTCCACTCCTGGCCGCTGCCCGGCTCACAATGCACCCAACCCCTACGGTGCCTCCTGCCTGTGGTGGGCCTGCACAGAGATGGGCCTATGGCCAGGCCCAGCCACCGGACACTCTTCCTCAGGCACCCTCCCCGGGCCTGGCTCCAGGGCAGGGCTGGGGTAACCCAATCCTATCACAGGCAGAGTAAACTGTTCCCTCAATGGTCCTCTCATAGGGGTCTTTTGAATCGCTATTTGTCTGGTCCGTCACCCAGGACCAATTTTGCCATGGGAGACCCTGCCAGAGGGTAAAAGGCACCAGACAACACAGCCCCTGGGGTCCCTGGGACACACCAGGAGGAAGCCCCGGGGCAGACCAACGACATGCTGGAGGAGGTGGCTGGGAAGAGGGAGGCTTGGGTTCTCTGTTTGGGCTACTGCCCCCACAACCCGGCCCCAGATAAGCAGAAGAAGATGGATGGATGAATTGAATTGAAAGTAAAACTTTAGTATAAGCGTCTGCTCGTGTTCAGGGCTGTGCATGGCTGTTTATGACCAAGTAGTTTGTAACAAAAAAAGCTAATAGTTCAATATCTGCTTTGCACTTAAGAGGCTGAAATGTTCCTGAACTATCCCATAATGTATAGGTACTTATAAAACAATTAATAAACAAATTTGTCAGGTAATTATATTACAAAGCATTACCACTACAAGCACCTTGAAAGACACAGCTCAGGAACTTGAATTAGCTCAACTGACAGCTAGCAGACAGCTCACAGGTCCTGCTAGCCATCTGCTAGCCGTCTGCTAGCAGTCGTAGCCAACACACTATGGTATTTTGCTGTGATTTCACAGCTAGCAGCAACTGCTGGCTATCTGTTGTGTAAAAAAAAGTGACTGTTAGCATCAGCATGTACAGAAATGTGATATCTTTATGTTACGTCTATGATGTTGCTGCCTAATTATCGTTACCAAATACAAAATGCTTTGTACTGACTCTGATGTACCAGGTCAAGCAACTAAAATCAACATTTGGTACAGCAAAGTTTTATTAATTAGGAGCTAAGTGGCGTGACACATTTTCAGATGTTATTGATTTATGTTTTCATTCAAAGTCAGTTAACATCCCTTTCACTGTAAGCATATGAAACATGGGATAAGCTGATACTGAATGACAAACTAGTGTCTGCATAATATTAGCTCTACCTAAACCCGTTTGTAGCTTGACATTTTCTATGATCTTTAAAGTCTGTATGTACATACACAGACTGTTAAATTAACCAACAGTCATCCAAACAAACAACAGAGTAAACAGTAACATCGAGATTTAAAGGGTGACAAAGCTGTGACTTTACAGTAAATATTTATAGGGCTCTACCCCTTGGACCCTTTGAGAGAATTAAGTACTCTACAACATAATCAAGGTTTATTTGACAGCTTAGAGGAAAACAGATGAGGTAGTACATACGGCACACCGATTACCGCCATTCGCTTTGGGATGAGATGGATCAAAAGCACAACTTCTTTCCATCACCGCTAAGCAGCAGAAGGTTTCTTTCTCACCTTCTCTAAAATTTCATTGCATGATATCTGAAGTGGTGTCAAGACCAAGTGCCACAAGAGAAAGCAATGCTGCAGGAGAGGCAACATATTATCATTTTGTCAGTGCACGAACACTCTAGTAACTCGTTTGTCTCCGGGCCAAGAGCCGTCATCTTACAGCAGACAAGTCATGTAAAGATGATACTAACTCAAGTGATACTTTCCCTGCAAGCCCTGACAAGTTCATTTGGGTATAATTACTTGCCCCACTCAGGTATTCTGTTGACATTTGTCACCAAGACACCCACATTACCCAATGAGATTAATTTGTCATATTTCTCGTGTTGAATACTTTTCCTTCCTGTAACTGATCTAATCCTCATAGCTCAGCAAAGTACGGTGACACGGGGCCTTCTTTTTATCTACATACTTGAAGTGCCTTTTTTTTTGCCAAGCGGCCCGCCTTCAAGCTTATTTATGTGAGTGGTCCCTGCACTCAGAGATAGCGTCATTTAGCGGGACTCAGGGGAGCGGCCCATCCACTCCTGCTCAGACCTGACACCGAGCGGATAGATTTAGCTCTTCTGCCCTGACTCTCCACCACTTAAACTATGGGCCATTCCAAGCTCCATTAACAGAATCACTTGCTAATGAACCGTCTTTCTCAGGAGGAAATGATTAATAGGAGTGGTCATCCAGGATTTTATTAGCCAGCAAGCACTTTTCTGCAAAATGTGGCAGACACAAGAATACAAAAAGCAGATCACTGGCGTAACGGCAATCTTCTCAATGTTAATAATAGTTTAAGCATAAACAAGAGCACAGTGTTAGATGTCCCATTTTGCCATCACACTAAATAGCAAGTTATCTAGCAGAAGTTATTTACTGATCCTTTGATTCACAGTAACTGTTTGAAGTCTAAAACCACAGACATCTCAATAGCGATCACACGAGAATAACTTCAAGCACAGTGGAGATAAAGGGATTATGTTGAAAAGGATCATTAGGTCTTTTTAATCACTTTTGCTAAAGAAGCTGCTGGCCCTCAAAACAAATGAACGCCTCATCCTTTGGAGTCTAGGCTTGTACAGGGAAACTCAACAACAATAGAAGCCATCAGACAAAGCTACAGGAGCCATATGCTTGTGACAACAGGACGCCAACTTTGCCGCCTTCCTTTCCCTTGGGCTCAAATCATCCTAAACTCAGCAGCGAATTGCTTCCGTTTTGCTTTAACATATGGCGAAGCAGCAGCTGAAGAAGAACATGTGTTTCACAGGGGAGAGTTTTGACAGTCGCACAGCTCCATAGACTCTAGGGGGGAAGGGGGGGTGTTCATTTGCTGCCAGTATTACAGACAAGGAAAAGCTCCACGCTGTGCAGAAAAGCTGTTTTTCTGCAGTATTAATCTACTGATCTATAGCATCAAAACAAGCTCCATAAACTCAGCAAGGCCAAAAGGCTGCATGAAATACAGGTTATTTAAAGGAGCAAGCATTCTTCACTGACTTAACAATGTGGCTCTGTGGTTTCCTGGGAAACCTTAGTGACCTCGGTGCCATGGCCTCTCAGAGCCACATGGGAAATGAGTAAATCTTTGTCCTGGAGAAGCTTAAGGCTCCACCTTGTTCCACCTGTACACCTTCACAGATGGTTTCATGAAAAATAACAAAACCTAAGAGGATATAGACAGGCTGGACCCTTGACACCTTTGATGAGGTGGTGAGAAAAACAGAAAAAGAGTACTCCGAATGTGGAGAGGCACCAGAGGACAGCTGAGACTGATTACGACAACTGCCAGGGCTGAGCACGCTGGCAGTCACTACACACCCTCTGACCTGCTGCTCCTGCACAACGAGACATCACGAGAACAACCTGCTGCTCCCCTCTAATTCATCAGTGACCTTTAGCCCGCATGCATGAGTAGAGCTAAGCTTGTGATAGAAGTGATACGCCAACCCATTGGTGGTCTATAAGCGCAAGTCATGAAGGTCACTCTGGGCGAGGCTCTGAAAGAGATGCTCGACTGTCCATTCTTCACACTTCATTTTCTGGTCAGTTGGCATTTGCTCTCTGATTAGCTCATTATGGTATTCAGCAAGCACCGGGCGCTGCAGCCAGCAGACCTGATGGAGTGCGCCGGGCTAAAGCATAAATAGCCATCGCAGATGTGTGTGAGACATTCACAGGCATTAGCACCATGCTAATGAAGTACAAATGAAGATGATGCTGATGAATGTAATTAGATCAATTTCATACATGTTTGCCCGCCGAGAGGAGCCAGCAAATGGTCTGATGAGCCCTGGAGAAAAGGGTTTCTGACTCCATCTGCAGTGGTGCGCTATAGGTTTGTTGGCATGATTGCATGACTATATATATAATAAACAATACATAATTAAACAATCCCAAGCCTTCTCACAGCACATACACATACATATAAAAACAAAGTAAGCCCTCATTAGCTTTCAAAAGGTACAAACTGAGAGCTGTCACTTAAGTGGCACACTGTCATTCTGTGAAGTCATCTGTTTGCCTCAAAGGAAACATTATGTAATCATCAATTTAAAATGGGGCCCAGAGCGCTTGATAGTCCTAACAATGTAATTTTCTGCTTTTCAATTTAGAAGGAGCACTTTATGACCACAGCAAACTGTCAAGGAAAGCCATAAACAGCACCTCGCTGCACTAAATGTTTTTATTTTAACACCCCATGTACACACCAAACTCCAAAGATGAGCTTGGATGTGGAGTGAAAGCATCAATTAAATGCAGACATAAATCAAACCCTGTCAATCCAGTTGTGACTGATTGCTGACATACTGCTGGGAGACTCCTCAAAATAGCAGATTTGTCCTTAGAAGCAGTGAAAGCTAAATGACTGATTTCAGTTTGGCCTCTGCTGATTTTTGGGGGGAATGTGCTGTGCTTTGTCACACGCACACACAGCCCAGAGTCACTCAAGAAGGTATATTTTCTTTTTGACAATTCCCTGAGAGCTTAGCAGTGGAAATAGAGATATCCCTGCAAATCCTTAAATGACGCTTACTCCTCCTCTCCAAAGTGAAGTTAATCCGCTCCTCTCGGCCTACTGGTCGCTGTCTGGTGCATATTAACACTTTCTGATCACCAGCGCAGGTTCCTGTCACTGCTATTTCAGAATCTGAATAAAAATCGGCTTTTATTCACCAAGTAGGTTACATAAACTCAGGAGCTGCTCTTCAAAGACAGTTTTTTTTAAATAATATTTGTTTCACACCTACAATGATGACAACATAAGAAAAACAAGGTGTTTTGAGACAGCTACACACTTGAATAAACTCGTTTACTCGTGAATTTAATTATTGGATGTAAGTTTTTGTCTTCTTTGTGCCTGTTTGCTCACTCTGATTGTCAACATGGCGGTTTACTATGGAGCAGAACTGAATAGAACTGATTGCTGTGACCCACTTTGACAAGGTCTAATATGAAAAACAATATGTTTAGTACTATTACTATTATTACTAGAACACGTGGCAAAACAAGGATTCCAAGTTGCCAAGTTTCAAAGTTTTAATTCTTGATTTTTTTTTTTCATATTTAATCTGACTGCCTGCAGCAGGCAGACAATAAAAAGCAAGTATAGGCAGTGTGGCAAAGTAGTTTTCATAGGATGAGGGTACACAGTGAGGTAACAGGTAAGTAACCAGATTCAGAGTATGTAAACCATCTGACCAGAGCCAAAGTTAAACATAGCTGTTAAATGGTAATGAATAACAGGTGTGCCACATGGAGTACAAAAGAAACCACACCTACTCAGCACACAGCCAAAGAGCCAGACACACACATACGACAGACACGGGTCAAATATAAGCAAACACCTAAAGTTATGGAGAACCACAACGTAAAAGAGGACATGAACCAGCAAGTGTGTTAATGTTAGGGTGAATTGTTAAATGTTTGTAATTTTTATGTTCACCATTTGTACATTGTTTTAATTCTGTGAAAGGAATTCTTTCTTTCACAGAATACGAGGCCTCCCTTGCGCAAATAATCCATCGATCGACTGTCTTGTTTTCTTCATGATGAATAAGTCTCTAGAATTAGCGGGCTTGTGGAAACACAGACCCAACATTTATCACTGCTCATTTCAAAAAGCCTTTATCTCTGATGATATGAGGATGCAAATAAACTGCCAGCTTGCACCATCAGTGCTGAAAAATATGTACAGGTTCTATTCAATTTATTTATACAGCGCCCAATCACAACAACAGTCGCATCAAAATGCTTTATATTGTAAGGTAGACTCTACAATAGTATATACAGAGAAAAACCCAATATGACCCCCTATGACCAAGCACTTTGGTGACAGTGGGAAGGAAAAACTCTTTTTGACAGGAAGGGCAACGTATGCTCCCCTCCAGACAACATTTTGTCAGGGAAGGCCTTCCTTTTTTCAGCAACGCAATGCTAAACCACATGTTGCTGCTATTAAGGCTTCGCTGCTGAAGCAGCCTGAACTTTCCTTACCTGAAGACAATGAATACACCATGAAAGTATGACAAAGAACAAAGGCTTTGGGGCAATTACAATTCTATTTTAATTATACTATATAGAAGTAGGTTCCAATCATGCTGCCAAAACTGCTCTTACCTATAGAGGTGTAGGGGGTCCTTGAGCCCTCTCTTGCATCTAACACTGGGACACTGGGACACTGGTACTGCGGGCAGATCAGATCAGTCAGAGGGGGATCACATGGTGGAGTCCTTAGGCTGCAACAATATTTATGAAGGCATCAAAATTACATCCAGATGAATGAACGAGAAGAAACAAGATGATAAATGTTATTCATCTGTTGTGCTAATGTTAATGTTGTGGATGATTGGTGTATGTGTCGTGTGTAGATGTTTGTTTCGTATTTGTTAAGGGTATGACGGAATATTGCAAAAGAAGGCACAATGGTGGTGTAATATTTCTCATCTGTGTCTCTGCTGGAAAATCATTCATATCAATAAAAGGTTTTCTGTTCTCTCAGGCTGCATCGTTGATGGATTATCAACTTTTTTTTGCTACTTTTTTCCTGTTGAAGCCTAATTAATGCTGGCCAACCATCACAGTGAATCCATTGTCATATCCATTAATATTTTTTTTAATCAATTTCAGTATGTTGAAAGGAGAGTGATGCTTCAGCAGTCGGGCATAGAATGGAAAGATCTTACATTAAGACTTTGTCTTGATTTTCTGAAGAAAATCTATTCCTTTTATATAGGAACTGATCTGACGGAGGAGCTCTTTTCAGCGACTTCTAATACATCAATTCAGTGTTAGATGGTTTATTACACTGACTATGTTTTGAGTTTAAATCACGCATGTAGTTATACATTGTTCTTAGAGAGGCAGACATGACGTCTCTCTCTTTGTATGTCCCACTGCAAGGATTTTATTTCTAATCTTATTTGAATCAGACTCCAAATGACCAAATACATCACACTTCAGATCTTAATTTTCATGTGAAAGGCAAAGTTTAAGCATTGTTAGTCTAAGCAAAAAGTCATGGAATAACTTGGTCAGGCAGTGAATGTAGTCGTAGTGATGGGAAACATCAAATAAATGCTGGTAGGAATCTGGCATTTATTGTTAGGTTTGACTTCTTCTCTTGAACCTATGCTGTTATAGGCACAATGCTTTGAAAGTTACTGGTTTTAATGCAACTCATCAGCACAAACAAACAAAATAATAAACATTTTAACACGGGGGGCATTTCGGAAAAGACTTTCCTGAGGATGTGATTTGGACAAATGCACCTAAGCCTTACATTCTTTATTAGTTTAACTATAATCTATGAAACCACCTGAAACATTCATTTCTGTGATCCTGAGAGAGGAGCAAAGCTCCCTTGGAAAGTACATGTAAAATCTCTAGTACTTACAATTAGATTCCTATGTAACAGACAGCTACAGTGGTTATACTGCTACAGTGCTTTTATACCACACAGGCCTCTAATAGAAAAATCTAATAAAATTCCATAGATATGGGCTTTACTGTCTTTATATACAGAGCATTATCTCCAACCTGCATGCTCTGTAAATTACAAATCGAGAAAGCGGCGCAAAGAATAGAGACATGAATCTAATGCTTTATCATTGCATACAGGACACTGTAGCACATTCATCTTAGGGTAGGGACAGCACCCAGCTCAATGACCCGCACCCCCCTCTACACTTAAACCATAAAATATTACTGTCCGCTGCATAATTACAGGCCTAAGTGCTAGCTATTCCAGCTTGCATTCACTTCTCCAGCAGCTAGTGCTGTCAACACTGTGCTATGCAGAGCATGCATACATCCTTATTTCAATGCGGAGGGATGCGTACTTAAGAGTAACATGTACTATGGCGGCACCAGATTACAGCAGGAGAATTGTATGATGAAAAGAAAAGGAGGAGAGAGAGGAGAAGAAGAATGCACTGAAATGTGATCAAATATAAAGAAAGAGATAAGGGGAAACAGAAGATTGTATTTCTGGTGAATCTTTGACAGCAGCTCTTATGGGATAGGGTAATAAATCAGGAGGCACCCTGCAGATCCCCTCTATCAGTAGACTTTTCTACATGGGCAACTTTGCATTGATGGGGGAACCAAGCATGGAGCAGAGTCGAGAGTCTCACGATAGGCTGGCAGGGTTGTGGTCGCGAGATGACTGATAGGATGAGCTCCCTTGAGCACTCAAGTTACACCTCAGTGGGTGGTGTTGACTAGCTGGCAGAGGCAGCAGTACACTGCTGTACAGCTTGGTGAGGGTATACTCACAAACACCCAGAATAGAAACACAGTTCAGCTGTTTTTTTGGCATGTTGTAGTCTTCTTTATTTACACCCCACTGCAGAGAGGACCCACCAAGATTAAAACAATGATCATAACCGTCGAGAAACAGCAGCGACAAGAAGCCAGAGAGCATGAGAAAAAGAATCTGCAGCAGCTGTGGTGAGCAAGCAAAAGCACAAAGACAGCTGAGGGACTGCGAGGATTCAGATGCCGTTTGATCGGACAGAAAGTTGCAGAAATTTTCTAACAAGCTCAGCAAGCTGAGCATGTGGACTGTTCATTTGAATGAGCTGATCAGTGGATGTTTGCATGCAGATGCAAACAAAAGGCAGTGAAGTTGAAAAAGAAACAGAACAAACAATTTTGTGTGATGGTTTGGACCAGTGGACACTGGTGTGACATCTTTTATTGTATTATTTCGGTCAGTCTCACAGCAGTGGCAGTGGATTTGCTCGTAATACATGCAAAATTTGTTTGTGAAGCTTCCTCCTCCTCCTCCTCCTCCTCACAAGCATGTTTCAGCAAATCATTTAATACTCAGTCAGGGGTTTCTTTCAGTCCTTGAGAGGACTCGAGTAGGACCTATAGCCTGGTGAGACTGGTTGTGTTAATGTAATTTACAGGAAATTATCCCATAAAAACAGTCTGAGAAAATCCCTGCATCATCCTAATTATGGTTTTCATCTCCATGTGTATTATCCCCCTGTAGTATAACAATCCTATAAAAGGCTAATAAATCAATAAACACAGAAATCTTCTTACATGGATGTCTGGGACTGAGGCTAACGTGGTGTCTGTCACACTGGGGGTGGTGACACTAATGGCTTTATGCGCCTGTGACATGTAAACAAGTGTGAATACGTGCAGCAAACAAGGAGCAAAATAAGTAGTTTGCGATGGATATTAATGTGTTGTGATTGAATCATGGGATCTCATCTTTCCTTCCAACAAGAAAGCTTTGACTCTGATGCATTTAGAGTGTACTGGAGATGAATAGCAGGGTGCAGCAGTGCATCCATGTCCAACTACTGCCCCCTGCAGCATTAACAGGAATTTTTAAATAATTATGTTTTGTTTTGTTTTTTTGTTTGTTTGTTTTTTGCCTTTTCATTAGTTTTGGTTTGTTTGTTTTTTTCATTCATGTGGTTGGTGGAAGAATCTTACAGGTTCTAGGTATCATTGTTCAATATCACATTAATTACAAATACTGATATTTTAGTTTCTAAAAAGTTCAAAAAGCCTAGAAAATGTAAGAATTCTATAGGACTGAGTTGTCTTATACTAACCAAGATGCTATGAGCATTTTGAAGGTCCCCAATTTCCTTTTGGACATATAAAAAAAAATTCCTGGTTGTTGTTCTTTGTTTCTTTTTTACCTGCACATAAATTAAACTATACAAGAAAAACTGTATTTACAGTGGCTTGCAAAAGTATTCGGCCCCCTTGAACCTTTCCACATTTTGTCACATTACAGCCACAAACATGAATCAATGTTATTGGAATTCCACGTGAAAGACCAATACAAAGTGGTGTAAACGTGAGAAGTGGAACGAAAATCATTCATGATTCCAAACATTTTTTACAAATAAATAACTGAAAAGTGGGGTGTGCGTAATTATTCAGCCCCCTGAGTCAATACTTTGTAGAACCACCTTTTGCTGCAATTCCAGCTGCCAGTCTTTTAGGGTATGTCTCTACCAGCTTTGCACATCTAGAGACTGAAATCCTTGCCCATTCTTCTTTGCAAAACAGCTCCAGCTCAGTCAGATTAGATGGACAGCGTATGTGAACAGCAGTTTTCAGATCTTGCACAGATTCTCGATTGGATTTAGATCTGGACTTTGACTGGGCCATTCTAACACATGGATTTGTTTTGTTTTAAACCATTCCATTGTTGTCCTGGCTTTATGTTTAGGGTCGTTGTCCTGCTGGAAGGTGAACCTCCGCCCCAGTCTCAAGTCATTTGCAGACTCCAAGAGGTTTTCTTCCAAGATTGCCCTGTATTTGGCTATTTTGACAGCTTCCCTGTCCCTGCTGAATAGAAGCACCCCCAGAGCATGATGCTGCCACCACCATATTTGACAGTGGGGATGGTGTGTTTAGAGCGATGTGCAGTGTTAGTTTTCTGCCACACATAGCATTTTGCATTTTGGCCAAAAAGTTCCATTTTGGTCTCATCTGACCAGAGCACCTTCTTCCATATGTTTGCTGTGTCCCCCACATGGCTTGTGGTAAACTGCAAACGGGACTTCTTCTGGTTTTCTGTTAACAATGGCTTTCTTCTTGCCACTCTTCCATAAAGGTCAACTTTGTGCAGTGCACGACTAATAGTTGTCCTATGGACAGATTCCCCCACCTGAGCTGTAGATCTCTGCAGCTCGTCCAGAGTCACCATGGGCCTCTTGGCTGCATTTCTGATCAGCGCTCTCCTTGTTCGGCCTGTGAGTTTAGGTGGACGGCCTTGTCTTGGTAGGTTTACAGTTGTGCCATACTCCTTCCATTTCTGAATGATCGCTTGAACAGTGCTCCGTGGGATGTTCAAGGCTTGGGAAATCTTTTTGTAGCCTAAGCCTGCTTTAAATTTCTCAATAACTTTATCCCTGACCTGTCTGGTGTGTTCTTTGGACTTCATGGTGTTGTTGTTCCCAATATTCTCCTAGACAACCTCTGAGGCCGTCACAGAGCAGCTGTATTTGTACTGACATTAGATTGCACACAGGTGCACTCTATTTAGTCATTAGCATCAGGCAATGTCTATGGGCAACTGACTGCACTCAGACCAAAGGGGGCTGAATAATTACGCACACCCCACTTTGCAGTTATTTATTTGTAAAAAATGTTTGGAATCATGTATGATTTTCGTTCCACTTCTCACGTGTACACCACTTTGTGTTGGTCTTTCACGTGGAATTCCAATAAAATTGATTCATGTTTGTGGCTGTAATGTGACAAAATGTGGAAAGTTCAAGGTGGCCGAATACTTTTGCAAGCCACTGTAGATTGCAGCGTTGTTCAGGCTCACATCTTGTAAGAGCTATGTCAAAGTTTAGCTTGTGCTAAACTTTGACATAAAATTAAAATTAAAATTAAAAATAACTTCATATGTTCATATTTCATTTTCATATTTATAACATTTAACAACTTCAAATATGAACATGCATCTATTTTTATTCCATCTTCCTTATTAACATCAGCTGCTCTGAACTATCTTTTCTTAACACCACCTGCTTTTACTATCCATCCAGACTGTAAACACTAAAACTAAACGAATTATGTTTTCTGTAACAAAATCACAGGCTTTTAAAAGCGAAGAAGCAAAAAAAAAAAAAAAAAAAAAAAATGTGGCAATCAAACAATGGGTCTTAATGGAACACAAGTCAAACCTTTATGAATGTAGTTTAATTTTATTCAGTTATATTTATAAATCACAACAGCAGCACTTTATATTGAAAGGTAAAGATCCTACAGAGAAAACCCTAACAATTATATGACCCCCTATGAGCAAGAACTTGGCAACAGTGGGAAGTAAAAACTCCCTTTTAGTAGGAAGAAACCTCCTGCAGAACTAGGCTCAGGAAGGGGCAGCCATCTACAGTGAGGTGAGGGAGGAGCTCCTGGTCCTAATCTTTGGTAAGTGCTCCTTGTTATCATAACTCACTCACAGATAGGGATGGGAATTCATATGAATTTAGCGATTCTGTTAACGATATCGCTTTTCAATTTGATTACGTATCAATTTTCCTGTCATTGGGTCTCATTGGCTCCACTTTGTGCGTCATCACCATTGCTAAGCAACATATCAAAGACGATTATTTGTATGCTCTGTGGTGAAATGTTTGTTCATGTTGGAGGTATTTCCCCACGTAATGCTCTACATTACTTAATTACTCCCAGGAGAAAGTAATTTGTTACACTGCTTGTTACATTACTTTTCCTTTGCTCTGTAAAATCACCTGAAACTAGGGATACTCCTGGCAACTAATTTCTTAGTCAACTAAACAAGGAAAAAAAACTTGGAAAAAATAACCGACTAGTCTGAAACTAAAACAATCAGGTATTAAGCTAAATTTGAGAACCATTCAATGGAAAAGGTCAAAAACGAATAAGAAAGGCATTTAAAACCATTTATCACATTCTTCAATAATGAATCATGCCACTTAACTGTGCAGTACCTCACATCATGCATTATGAACATTATACGTTATGCTCCAGACAGACAACGAAGAAGAAAACCTTCTTCAAACAAATCAATGTTAAATATGATATGAAAACGTGTTACTACAAAAGATGTTCAGGTATTAATAAAATACGACAGATTAACATCAATAAAACAAATAAAATGTGACTTAAAAGTGTGGCGCATTATGTGCATTATAAATGACACACACTGGTCAAAAGTTCATGACAAACACTTCAATAAAAGTGCAAATCTAAAATAACAAAACAATAAATCATCCAGTTATTTTCAGTTATTTTGCAGGTAAGCCCAGACCTCCCTCTCTCCATGTCCTCCTCTGGGGAAATATCAAGCTTTTCCCGGGCCAGCTGATAGATGTAATCTCTCCAGTGTATTTACACTGGGTCCTCCTCCTGGTAGTACATGCTCAGCTGAACACCTTACCCATGTAGGCGACAGCCATAGCTGTCTCCTTTCAATGTGGAGGAGTAAACAGCTCTACTCTGAACCCCTCCTGAATGACTGAACCCCTCACCCTATCGCTAAGGAAGAGCCCACTCAAGCTGATGTCTTCCGCAATCTCATTCTAATACAAAAAGATCAGGCCTAGAACAGATTAATGGCATTTCTCAACAACAATGCGCCATCTGGTGGCAGATGGCTGAATAACATTGAGGACACAATAATTTACTGGCATTGGGCATCAGTTAAAATTTTAGCAATTAGGTTAAACCACTAGTAAGTCAGATACCGATCAGGGGACAACACCATCGATTAGTCGGTCAATCGACTAGTCGCGCACATCTCTAGGCATTGTCTCATTATTACTGTTTAACAATATAAACTTATAGGCTACAGTCCCACACACCTACACAAGTGTGTCCTCCCTGTAACAACTGAGGACACGCTTATGATCTTTCTCTTAGTATTTAGGTATGAACACAAAACCAGCTGCACAAATCAATAATTTTATTTTATTTTTTTTAAAAAAGCACAAAGAGGCTTTAAATCAATTATTACAGTGATTCTACTTTAGAAACATGAGCAGGTAGAGACAGGGGATGCAGCCTGACAGCTGATCATTTGATTACCTGTTGAAGTTTATGGTGGCGCTGCTGGGCTAGCGTCAGCATTCACTCAGCTTTAACTCACACAGGGTTCTGGGCTAGCTTAGCGTTAGCATGCTGCCTGTGTGAAGTTTTGTTAGCAGTATAATGCAGCTGCATGCAGTTTGCACTTTACCATCGCGCTCTCATCCTTTTGTGCAATAAAAATAAAAGTAATGTCCATATATGTGTGTGAAGTGTAAGTGATAAGTGGATCTGAAGTACTGGGTGAGCAGAGATGGGAATTGAGAACCAGTTCTTGAATTGAACCGGTTCTCAGTTCCTATCCCTGCTCACAGATATGCCTCAGCTCACTGTTATGTTTCAAATTGCCACAATCAGTACTAGTACCAACCTCAACACTGTGTATCCTAAGATGTCTGTGAATTAGTGAGGTTGTTTTGTAATGGCAGGCATTGTCTTTTTTTCAACATCTACTGAACGTCTAATGTTGATATCCTTAGGAACTCTGGATATTTATAGTCCAGATGTGATATGTCAAACTTAGAAGCAGTATAAAAATTATCACTAAAATGAGTCTATAGGCTCTGTAGTCCCATGTTTCCAGAGTGTGCAGGGCATGTTTTCTGTACAGAAACAGTTATATGTGATGGAATGCAGAGTGATGTGATATCAAACATGGTGCAGGCTCCTGATCCTGAAACAAAAGTGAGCAGTTGCACGGTTAATTTGGAGCACAAATGTCTCCAGTTTCTCACAGACAGACTCGGCGTATCGATAAAGATGAGCAGATAGTCCAGCTCATGCATACACACTTGCACAAACTTCTCGTACTTTCCGTCGCAACCTCTCTCAGTCCACCTGCCTGCTAATCACCACCCTGTTCACTTTCTCCTAAAATCATGAGCTCTTCACAAAAAAACAGGATACTTGTAAAAAATGAACCATGTATAATGCAAATACTCTTTTAAGATTATTAAACACATGGTAGTCCTTTTAGAATAGAACAGAATAAACCTTTAATTGTCCCACAAGGGGAAATTGGGTATTTTATTATTTATTATTATTTTATTCTATTATTCTGTTTTAAAGGGAATTCCAAAATGTTTGTAAATAATTTAACCATTACTATTTAACATTTTAAAATCAATTTCAATGTTTTTAATATTTGAACACATTTTAATAAATGGCCATTTTAACCTGGATACACACGAAGAAGACGATTACTTGAAATAAATAAGACTGTTACAAAGAAAAACAGGAAAATGTAAATAACAAACAAAACAAAAACTAATCTGTATTTATCATTTTGATAACAGCAATCTTGATATTTGTTAAAAAAAAAAAACTAAATATATATTACATTTATTAATCATGTGTTTTCTGCACCTGTGATAGACGTCCACATGACATCCAAAAAAATTACCCAGTCAAAGCTCAAATGTTGAATGTCAAAATGATGTCCAAGTTGGGTCATGGTTGGACGATTGTAGATCTAGTTTTGACGGCTTATAGATGTTCAGAATTGTTGATGGACCCAGTATAGACCAGATCTGCATGTCTATCCGACGTCCAATGTTTAGTGGGATGGCGCTATATAAATGAAAACTGAAAACTGAATTTTATTTGCTTGAAGCATCTCCTATTTTTGTTTCAATATTTAAATGAATAGGAGCATCAAATGTAAGACCCCTATCATTTTAAGACAGATGGCCTCAGTTCCGCCAACTGTCTTTTGTGTTTTGTATACATATCTATGCAGCTTCATGAACTTACTAAATTTTACAATGGGCAAGGGTTCAGAATTTTTTCTTCAACATCTCAGATTTTTATATTACATTGTTGTTCCACGGATACTTTCTGGGTCCGTGTGCCACACCTTCCCTGAGGTGTTCTTCCCTCAGAAGAAGGTAGAAGTTGACAGTGTGCAAAAAAAGTTTTAGGTAGCAAGAATGCTAAATGGCCAGAGTGGGCCCAAGGCAAAGCAATCAGACTGCTGCATTCTCATTCCCATAAGCAGGCAGCTTCAGAGTACGCTGGCAAAGAAAGAAAAATAGAATAAAGGAAGAGCATTGGGTTTGAACTGCAATGGTGGTTTTTGTCTTGATTTGCTCGTGGCCACCTGAGTCAGCATTTGTCACAGCGCATTTCATTACGCACCCGGTCGAATTTATCCTGCCAGTAATCTAATTTAAATGCCGTTGGAGGAGAGGGAGTAGACCCTGTAGTGCATACTATCATGGCCTGAGTGCCAAAAAGTTGATATTCAAAGCCAGCTAAAGGGACAAAGATAGAACAGTGGCATTAATATTTCATGAGGGAATACGATTTTCTTTATATAATCAAAAGTGTTCTTATTTTGCGGCAGCATTTGATGAAGCATTATCAAAACTGCAGCAGCCATACTTAAAAATATATGTCTCCTGTGTGCATTGTAATTAAAGTATGAATATATTACAACATTACCCATATTTAGTGATAGACTGTGATCCTTAGCCAAAAAGGAGTGTCCTTGAATGGTCAGGGGCTTCACTGGTCCTCTGAGAGGCAAATTTAAGATGGATTATTCATCCACATGATAAATTCATCTTTTGGTTTAGTTATGAAAGACTACCAGAGACAGGCAGGGTTTTTATCCCCGAAACAAGTCATCCACCACCTTGGGTCACATCACCCATTCAACAACAATGTCAAATCACAGTTTAACCTGCAGATTTAATGTCACCTGCTTACAGCCTCATCGGCAAAAAATTCTATCCCAGGAATTTGATTGATAGCATCTTTGCTGCTTAAAGTGTGGTGTAGGTGTTTGACTGAGGTGCATATTGCTTTGAGGTGCTAAGGGAAAGGGGGTTGGGGGGGGGGGGGGTCAAGCAGTTTATTGGTCCATCACTGGTAGTGCAAATGTATTACATTCCATTTGCATTCTAATTTTGCACAAATCCACTGTTTGTTCAATGGGCCTTAGTGAGATGGATGCACGGGTTTATAATAAACAGGGGACGTCATTATGCAAATGAAGGAAATATTACACCCAGGAGTCATAAACACATCGGCGATGTGTGAGGTGGGTGGTGGAGCCTTGAAAAAGTGTGTCACAGCACCGTTCATTGCCTTACATAAATGTCATTATAGTCAGATTAGAAGGGGAGAGCGGCCGAGGGTAGTGAAGCAATAGTTGGCGTGGATGGCAGACTGGTACATTTGGCATGGGAGTCTGTAGTACAGAATCGAACGATGATTGCATGGAAGATGTACATGGCTTTTAATAATCAGATTTACTGAGCACAAAGCAACTCTAATTGGCTTTAAATTTTTGCTAATTGGCATTTATGGAGTGCTGCTCGCCAGAAAAAGAGGGATGATCGGGAGAGGCAAGGTTGTGAAAGAACGGCCTCAGCAGAGCCGCTACACTCATTTAGGGTGTCTGTCAGCACTGTGACTCTCACACATTAACTCCTGAGTGGTGAAATAAATAAGTAAGAGTAGCCAAACAGACAGTGGGAAAGACACAGCACTACTTAGTAAAGAGCCCCTAGTTAGTATTCAGAGAGAAAAGTGTCCATTAAGGTTAATTTTTAGTCTCTCCCCAGAGTTGGCTTAATGGACAGGAGCTCAAGCGGCTGCTGGCTCAGAGTCCCAAACCAAAGCAAACTGGGCTTCAGCACAAAGAAACTTAATCTGCATCGAACGGTTCATCAGAGCAGCCTGACGGAGCCTCTCAAGACTTTATGGCCCGGGGGAAGCCACGGCGCTGCTTTTACTGGTGCTACTGTAGCACAGTTCATGAAAATAAACACGCTAAGCTAACCTCAACACAAATTGCTTATTCACTGCTGGTATTAAAACTATCAGTCATATTGTCACTGTTTTCTTTTAACACATTCATCTTCATGGTCACAGTTGAATTGGGCTATATTAGTCTTTATCCAAGACCGCCGTGTTCATGTTGTATTCATACATCTCTTTGTAAGCCGTGCAGCGGGGGCCTGAGGCCTGCTTGCTCTGTGGCACGGATGTGATGAATGGCTGCCAGAGGCTGGCACTGCCTGCTGATGGATGGGGGGGAAAGTATGCTAATGGCCTATTGTTTTAAGGCCTTCGCCTGACGTAACTTATAGCGTTGTGAAAGCCTTTCGCTGCAACCCCATCAATTTGTCACAACCCAAAAGTTCAGAGTCAGAAAATAAAATGGGAATAAGCAGAAGGGCTGCTGCGTGATTTAAAGTCAAATGCGGAGCAAGAGAGCCCACAAAGTGAAGTCAGAAGGCGCTGGAATGCCTAGCACAGCATATGTTTCATGCCATGTGTTAGCATAACATACATCTTGCTCTTGTAAAATGGATACTAAGTTTATAGTGTGCAGAGTGCCTAGCTGATAAAATATCTGTGCTGATGGCTGTAGGTGATAACTCAGCAGAAATAACATTTGGAGCACTTCAAAACTCCCCTCCAGAACAAATCATGCTCTCTCTGCAGGGGAAAAAAAAGTTTTTTCCACCTGTACTGTATGTCGCACTATGTGTAAGGTCTGGCTTGTACATTAGCCTCAGAGAAAGAAAGCCAGACTGTGTAAGTGGAGTTGAACATGTCAAGTTGAACAGCTCTTCATTTCCAGTGTCAGCATTGCATCTGCAAGGAGGCAGGAACATCCCCAGGTGAGCACATCTCTCGGGCTTTGACAGCCCTGCCTGCAACATTTATGAGTGCCAGTACATCGATCTCACCTGATTGGCTGCTTTCATAATCACAGAACTTTAGCACCTTTGCACATAGACTGGAAACCACATTAGGACAGCACACCCCTGTATGGGGGTGCCACAGGGGATCATCGACCTCCATCTCCACCTTGGAAGAGTTATTTTTTAAACTCAGGCCCTTCTGACTAGACTGTGATCAGAACCATGTTTGTGTGTTATATTATGCTAACCACAAAAGATGCAGCTGTGGTAGGAACTCACACTTTAATAATATTTTGTGAGTAAAAAAGAAAAAAGACATCTGCTTCTTTTAACTTCCTTTGCCACAAATGAGATAAGTTCATAAAGGTTTGAGGTCATTTCTGTGAGGTCTGGTGTGTAATTAAGTTAATACAATTCTCTGTTTATAAATCTAAAAGCGAGCATAACTCTGCTAGTAGTAATAATTTGCAACTGTGCAGGAAAGCTATAGCAGTGCTGAATAAGGAGTATGTACAAGGAAGTTTTCCAAAACCTGTTACCTTTTATATTTGTCCTGGATTTGGGGAAATTTTGGATGATTGATAGTTTAAAATCTATCAGATTGGACATACAGTAATACTTTACATTACGACTTAACCCTTTAAACCCTAATCCGTCGGCAGCGATGGATTAGGGTTTAAAGCAGGGGTGGGCAACTCCAGGCCTCAAAGGCCGGTGTCCTGCAGGTTTTAGATATCACCCTGGGTCAACACACACCTGAATCAAATGATTAGTACCAGGCCTCTGGAAAACTTCAAGGCTGTATCCCAATTCAGGGTCTGCAGCCTTAAAGTACGCAGCCTTAACGGTCCACAAGGGCCGCGTACTCAAAGACTGCTAAGGTCGGAAGTGCGAGGCTTGTGAAATGAGACGGTCTAGCCTCTGTCGCGCTGCCCAGGTTGCCTAGCAACCATGATACTAATAGCTGGAAACGTTTCATACAGCTTTGTTTGACAGAAATGAAGGAGAAAATCTTTTGTTCATTTGTTTGTTTCTACATGAGCTTTGATCATTCTCTGTAAGATTAAGCTCAGCTATTGAACGGTGTATATTTTAAAGTAAAGGCTTTAAAACCAAGTTAGTACAAACGTCACTAATGTCACATAACTAGCCGACATGTGGCCAACAATAATGTTTTAATGTTCTTCGTTATTAAACATTTGCACATAAATAAGTGACATAATATTCATTACTTACTTAAAGTTTACTCTTAGGGCGCCTGCCGTTTTTTTTTTTTCGGCAAAATTATCCACACACACCGCCGCGCTGTGCATTCTGGGATATGTTGGGCCACGAAGTCTACACCGCCACATCCTTAAAATTCAGGGAAATGAAGGACGCATTTGAGGGCCGCATTTCGAGCAGCCTTCGAATTGGGACAGCCTTCGCCGCGTCGCTGTGATGTAATCGGCCTTAAAATGCGGCCTTTAAGGCTGCAGACCCTGAATTGGGATACAGGCCAAGACATGTTAAGGAGGTAATTTAGCCATTTAAATCAGTCGTGTTGGATCAGGGATACATCTAAAACCTGCAGGAAACCGGCCCTTGAGGCCTGGAGTTGCCCACCCCTGGTTTAAAGGGTAAATTAGGTTAGGGTTAAACAGACTAATAGTGATCAAATTTGTAATAAACCAGAAAAATGTTTCAGGCTCTAAAAACAGCTGGGCTGGATTTCAAAAGTCTTACGGTTTAGCTGTTTCAACAGTACCAAAGAAGCTCTGTGGTCAAAGTTTTGGTTCAGCCTTTCCAAAAGCTGGATTCACTGCTCCTTGTCATTAAAAAGAAAGGATGCCTGAGGTTCAGCAGTTAAGTCTCCCATTTAGTTCCCCTTTTAAGCGCTTAGAAAATTTCAATGGCTGTCTGAGCAAACTCTGACTTGTTATAGAAGGCACAATGTGTGCCGACCATTCAGCTGATCAGTCTACTTGCGGATCTATGGCACCTGAACTCCATTTTCAATTTCCAGCACTTTCTAAAAGGAATGAGAATAGAGAGAAAATACAGTATTTAAAAATATCTGCTGCCACCACTTTACCCCTGTAGAGCTATGAAGTATCTGTGACTAACTGGGAACATATCCGGGAGAAGTGGAAATCATTTCAGTGATAAATTGTTGAATGTTTCACAGCCTTCCATTCTGTGGGAGAATATAGTGCCTTATATTCTCCTAAATTTATCCTCTCCCTAATCTCACACTTTCACTCATTCTCGCCTTTTTATTTGTCTGTTTTCTTCCTAATCATTTCACATATTCACTGCAGACATCCACATCTCTGCAGATAAATACGCATCAGTGTTTCTAAGAGAGGCAAATTTGCATAACAAGAAGCTCATGCTATGTGACATCAAAGACATTAATTGACTGAAGTGCTTTCTGATGGAAAGAAAAATCTCTGTCGCTCTTTCCTGGTATGGATTCTGTGTCTCTGATGGGATTTAGGACTTTGAATCTTGACTAGAATGAATGTAAACACAGATAATAACCTGGGAAATCCATTCTGGGGAGCAGCTGTGACCCTTGGTTTTTCTCCTGGACCCTGCAGTAATCTCTTTTTAGAGGACAGAATCTCTTTTCAGAGGACAGAATATGAAGCACATACACACCCTGTGTGTAATTTATTCAAAATAACTGGTGATGTCACCCGGTAATGCGGGCATGAGTTTGTATATCATTCTCTGCTACAGCACAAAAGATAAGCTTTCCATATCTTCTATTCACATAACCTTGACTAGACTGTACCATCTACATTTTCTCCGAGGAATAATATTATGGGAACCTCACAGTCATTTTTTTCCTATTTATTAAAAAAAGAAGATGAGTATAGTGATGCAGGCTGGTTGGGTGACCTCATTAGCCCCATGTACAACACAGGAACATTCCCCTGGGACCAAGAAACTTTCAAGGAAGTTGCACAACCTGCAATTTCATTATAGTTTCAAGGAGACTGCTTTACTTCTCCCAAAGTCTCAACTTCAGGAGTACTATCTGAAAGCAAAGGGACTTTCAAGCTGTGACTTGCAACACTATTGTTCTTTGGTCAAGCGTTTTGGCAGCCATTTTTAAAGCTGCCATACAAGGTTATTTTATTAATTAGACGTCCATGATATGAATCTCCTGTTCCACCACATCTGTCATGTTTCAGTGGACTGAGATCTGGTGACTGTGGAGACCACTTGGTAAATGGTAAATTGACTTGTCCTTGTATAATGCTTTTCTTCTTGAACACTCAAAGCACTTTATACAACATGCCTCATTCGCATACATTCATACAAGCTTTATGTCTAACAATTATACTCCACTGGATGCATCGGAGACCAACTCGTGGCTATCTTGCCCAACGAGTCTTTAGAATGCAGACTTAAACAGCCAGGGATTGGCTAACATGCTAACTTTGCAATTAATTGGCCTGCTCAACCTTCTGACTTGCAGCCTGCCCAAGAATTTCACTACATTTGAGTTTGTTACACCAATGTTAATCTTGTTGAATGAACAAATGTAACTTATGTCTGTAGTACATGTTCTGTTCATATTACATAATGTTCAACAGAAAATTCAACGGATTCACAACAGCCTCCAATCCATCCATATTCTTATCTTTATCTGGGCTGCGGACGGGGCTAAACCCAGAAGTGATAGGGTAAGAGGGGCAGGGTTCATCCTGGACAGGTCACCAGTCTATCACATAGAGACAAACAACCATTTGCATTCACATTAACACCTTTGGGTAATTTAGAATCACCAGTTACCCTAAACCTAATAACTGCATTACTTTTAACTGTGGTGGAAACCAGAGTACCCAGAGAGAACCCATTGCAAACTTGGCCAGATTGTGGATTGTGGACAGCGCTAACCACTATGCCATTGAGCTGTCAACCCAGACTTAACAAAAGTAGGAAAGCTGTGATGCAGAATTTTCTTCATGTTTTAGTCCTTGACAGGTTAAACCACAATAAATAGCAACAGCATACACATGGTGTGTGTATGGTTGTCTGCCTCTTATAAACCCAGTGATTTTCCTGTGGTTTGAAATCTCATTTGATCTTGTGAATTTCGTGAGTGCGGGCAACAAACCACTCTAAATTGTATCATGTTAACTGAACAAGAACAAATTAAGTTTCTGAATTTCATGCAGATCCAACGTGATTTAATTGCATTCAACATAGAAGTATGAAATGATTTTGTTCAATTGACAAGTTAGACTTTTGTAAATGTAACAACCACCCAATTTCCTTTTTTTGAGTGTGTAATTTTGTGCTGGATTTGTTTCAAAGTCCATTGTGCATTCAAAGATACTCTTTTGCATACCTTGGCAGCAACAACTGGTTATTTGAATTACTGCTGCCCTTCTATCATCTCCAAGTCTGTCCTCTGACTTCTGCCATCAACAAGGCCCTTTCCAGATAACATGCCACTCACTCGATATTTTATCTTAGTGATGGTTGTTTTAAAAAATCCCATATGGCACCAAAACTTTGAGCCATGGCCTTTTTTCAAAGTCACTTAAATCAGCTTTTCTCCCCAGTCTGATGCACAGTTTGAACTTCAACAGGTCATGTCGTGTGATTGGCTCATTAGATATTTCCAGTAACAAGCAGGACTGTTCATTTCTCATGTTCTCCTCTGTTCTGTGCTAGGTGCTGATCCTCAGATTAGGTTGAGGATAATGTTCAACCCTTCCTTATTTTTTGGATATCCTATAGGCGTCGCTCGTGTAATGTCACTGGCTTCTGTGCTGAACCTTGCAGGTAAGGAAAAAGTACAGTAATTGTACAGTACTTTTGCAAAGTTTTTGGATACATATAGAATCCAAAGACTGCAAACTCTATGTGAGTGTCCCACTTCCAGTGGTAATTGGAATTACATTTACTTTTCATATTTCTTCAGATAACTCTTTATCTCACACTCACAGATGTTGCCTGAGTGTACTTGGATACACAAACATTCACCCAAGCAAACCATGCTTGATTTAATTAGGCATTCTTCCAGTTTAATCAAGTAACTCCAGCACCAGATGAACACATATACTCACTGCCTCACTGTTTGAAAGCAACTCAATTTTCAGGCAGCGACATCAAGCAGTGGTTCTCCCTGTAAACTTCCCCTTTGCATTCACATGTGTGTTTATCCTCTTTTCTTGCAGACTCCCTCTATTATCGGCTCAGAGCTGCCGCGCCTTGACACCGGGAACATGCTACACCTCTTGGTAAAAACATCTCCACATTTACTAGTCACCATTTAGTCGACTTTTCACAGTGGCTTTGCATAAATCAACTCTGGAAGTGATCCCTAAAAGAAGGGGGTAGGTGGGTTTATCATAGAGGCTAAACCACGATAAAACCCAACAATCAGTTATTATCCTCATAGTGGGAGCAAATTGTAGCACTGTGCCAAAAAAGTGAGTGTGATTTTAGCTGCTTAACTGTGGGTCATCTATAAGCACTGAGGCGTTTGGATTAGCTACTCCTACACTGCTCTACTGTGGGACTGCTGCCTGGGGGGGAAAAAAAGGATGCATAACTTGGCGATGGTGCATTAACACACACACACACGTACACACTGTAGGCCTCTTTGGACACAGCACTGTTGATCAATATGTGTGATGCAACTTCAAGTGAAGTGGTACTGTGCTTGCTGACACCTACGCAAAAACCAGTATTTGCAGAGATGTGACACTAAAACATCCTCCTCTGCTTGACATCACTTATTTAACATTTATACCAAGCAGCTCTGCAGGAGCGTGTACAGCATGGAAAAACCTGAGAGGCATTTTGTGGGTTCAACGGTTACACTGTTATCAGGCTGGTATTTTTAATTGTTACAGCCAACAGACATTAAGCTGCAGGTAGTAATTGCAACAATACTTACGGTTTACAACTCTTTAACAGTGAAGTCATTACAAAAAACTCCCCAAGCAAGTGTTAAAATGACTATTACAAGCATGTTTTAAAGCAGGGATATTAAAGATAAGGCCCGGGGGCCAGAATCAATCCAGCAGAGACTGCCCAATGGACCTTTTGAAAATGTGGAGGAGGGCATACATTTTCTACTTTTAACTGTATTTTTATGGATTTTACTACGGAGACCCGCAGGGGACATGGGAGAAAAACAAATTAAGACGGACTTTTGCGAGATCTCGCAAAACTAACTCGGGATCTCGCAAAACTTTTGCGAGATCTTTTTTGCGAGAGTTTTGCGCAAAAGTTTTAGCCGCAGACCTACTACAGCCGGGAGGAACACCGCTTTCCCGGCACATCGTGCACATCGTGCCTCGACCTCCCGGTCGGCTTCGAGCCAGCGTCCGAAGAATGCGGCTAAAACGTTTGCGAGATCTCGCAAACGTTTTGCGAGATCCCGAGTTTGTTTTGCGAGATCTCGCAAAAGTTTTGCGAGATCTCGCAAACGTAATAGCTGACAAAGACCTCCTCCACAGCCATTCATACTACACAAAAATAATGAAGTAATAGATAAACAATTAAATGACAGAAAAGTTCATGGTTTTTCAGTACTGTAGAAACTTGTTTTGTTTTGTTTTGTTTTTTTTGGGGGGGGGGAGGGAGTTGGCAGCATAACAATAAAACAAATAAATACATAAATAAATAAACATAAGATTTCTAATTAGTTATCAAAAAACTTTCGGCTTTATAATAACAGGACAGTTTGGGCTTTGGGCTATCACAACTTATTACACTTTGAGCTGAAAGGATTATACTGACCGATTTCTTTCATTAACTACGGCATCATTTCTTTATGGTGTAGAAAAAGTTTTGCTTCTTTTTCTTATATTAAGATATCTCATTGATTGAATGTGCAGTTAAACTACTTTACGTTGACAGAAAAGGGGAGTTTCAATGGTCCGGCCCACTTAAGCTCAAAGTGGCACATATGTGACGCACGATGTAAAATGAGTTTGACATTCCTGTCTTAACCTCCTAGGACCTGGCGTCCACATATGTGGACATCACATTTTGGGTTATTTAGACCAAAATACTCAATTTTGCTCTACAAGGGCCTGAGATCCACTTACGAGGACATTATACTGCTATTGTTCTACCAAAATTTTAAACGAATATCCTCATATGTGGCTCTCATTTTTCTTAGAAACAAAAATCAGGTAAAAAAAAATAAAAAATCTGGTAATTCTTTGTTTTTACATTCATTGGGCCCCAATATGCCCAAATACCAAAGAGAAATCAAAAATGCATGCCGTGGGAGAGTTCGGGTCTTAGGAGATTAAAGGATCACTTCATCAAAACCTTTTGTATCTGCTCATCACAAACCAGTAAAGTCAAAAGGAATTTAATACATGCTACTGAAAGCTCAACACAAGCTCAACAAATCACCACAAACAATTGTTTAGTTCCCCAATATGCCACCAAGACAGCTCCAACCCTCAGGGCGTAGACACGTGAGCTGTGGCAGATGTCTGGATCCTGTAGGTGGTGGAGAGACACCTCCGTGTGGATCAGGCTTTACATCTTAGGCTCTTCCTTCCTCAAACTGTTCCTGAGCAATTTATGTTTCTCTTTTCCTACCAGCAGGGAGCTTCCGCTCAATGAGGACTTTCCCATCGATTACTCAAAAATAAATGTTTTGCATGTTACTTTTTACTTTTTTCTAAAGTAATGCACTAATGTACTTAATTTGAAAAAGTTGTTGCATTACTTTTGCATAACATGGCCTGAAATTTCTTGTCCCATGATTACCAGTGAACAATGTAAACCTTAAGCTACAGTCCCACACACTGACACAAATACCTATGCTAATTTAGACACATATGATCTTTATTTTATACGTATACGTTTGAACACAGAGCTGACAACACAAAGCAAAGTGTTTGTGGCCTGACAGCTGCTTGCTTGTTGTTACTTTGCTGACTGGGGCAGTGTACACAGGTAAAACATGCCTGAAAATGCCCACAGAGAGCAGTGCAGAGGTCCTTTGATTTACCCAATGAGGACAGTTAACTATGAGAAAACAATTTCATTAATCTGTCAGCACAGACTTCAGACCACGCTTCTAAAGGCTTTTATAATCTTGACAAGAAGAACATTGTGAGAGGGAAAGCTGAATAACTGAAACTTTTGACATGAAAATGGCCAGATCCTGAGTTATTATTATTATCCAGACAGTAACGGCGACAGCTTTGATTGTAAAAAGGAGCATCTGGTATTAAAATGATTTTATGCTTTTTCACAGAGTATTTATATGTTTTATTAAAAGAAGTGGCATTTGCATTATGTTTCATTCTGTTTTAGACTCACAACACCTCGATGATTTACAGCCACTCTTTTTTGACTCAGTAATCCGTGTTCACTATGAAAGATACCTTGGTTCAAATTCCAAAATACAGGTGTTTCAAAAGCAATGAGTGTAAAGCAGTTCAAAAATTTCTAAGCTTTTTTGTTTCTACACAACAAAAGAAATTGGGGGGATTTCAAATGAACACTGAACCATTAGCCTGTGCAAAATAAATATTTAGTCATTTCAAATTATTTGGCACTGCCCTTTCCAAGGCCTGGAGAGAAGAAAATGTTAACTACTTGGTAAGAGTGAAGTTTGGATTGTGCTAAAATTACATTTATATTGACTAAAACTCAGTCAGAGGTTGTAGTCACCCCTGTGGCTACAATGCTGAGGCAAGCCATGCACTAAGATTGACCTAGTAAACTGTATAAGTTTTACAGAAAGTGATAGAACAACAGGGGTTAAAGAGAAGCCAGTATCTTCTTTTCATTAGCATTAGTATTTAAAGTACTTATATAACGTATACATTTCTCATAGATTTGAGAATTAAATAACAGTAGGCATTTTTGTACCATTACATGAAGGTAGAAAATTATCAGCAGCATGGTGGCACGTGCTCATAGCAAGAAGGTCCCGAAATCAATTCCACCATCAGGTCGGGGTCTTTCTGTGTTGAGTTTGCATGTTCTCCCCGTGTTTGCATGGGTTCTCCCCGGGTACTCCGGCTTCTTCCCACAGTCCAAAGACATGCACTTAGTCGGTTTAGGTTAATTGGAAACACTAAAGTTCCCAAAGGAGTGAATGTGAGTCCAATTGGTTGCCTCTGTCTTTGTGTTAGCCCTGCGACAGACTGGCGACCTGTCCAGGGTGTACCTCTCGCCCGAAGGCAGCTGGGAAAGGCTCCAGTGCCCATGCCCTGAAAAAGGATAAGCGGAAGTGAATGGATGGATAGAAAATTATCACCTGAGGTTCAAGAATGGTCTTGGTACAAACAACGAGGATCCAAATAATTACCCAATATTGAGGGTACAATAGCAGTACGTCACGTGATGCAGCACTCTGTCTCACTTGTTCTTAACAATGATGCTAAAACCAGGAAACCACAGACCCTGAATTTGGGCCACTGCTCTAATCTCAGCTCATTTTGTTGGTCCAAAAGATTCTCCTCTTCTTGGTAGAAGTCCTGTAGAAGAGATTACTTCACACACTCTCGCCCCAACAGTTGTGCCTGTAACCTCTGGTAAGCTTTGATGTGTGCTCTAACCTGAGGTGTTGCTAATTGGAGATTTCAGTGGTGGCACTCTGAACCACTTCTTTGCAGCAGAGGGAATTCTTGGTCTTCTTTTCCTGAGGCAGTCCTCTTGAAAATGCATTCCATCACAGATTTTGATGATTTGCGCGAGTGTATTTGAAGAAACTTGACTGATGATTGTGTCTTCAAGTAATTGCTGTCAATAGCTGCCACTGTTGGCATACTTGTCAACTGGTCTTACTGGTATCCAAATGTCTCCAAAAAACATCCATAGGAACTAAAACAGTTTTGTACCAGGTTATTCCAATATTGTTAACTTGGAAAACTTGTTAACATGGGAATCTATGGGAAGTTACTCACTTTAGGAGCCAGCCTTAGACTAGATGCTCCAGGAAGTGCACGTTTTGGTACTTCTGCATTTCTTTGTTTTTGAGATCAGTAGTTTTCATTTCAGGTACACAGATGAGGATCTCAGATGAATCAAGAACACAAGATGCCCCTGCAGTTAAATTTGAATAAGGTCAGGATATTCTATTAGCTGAAAGCCATTCCATGTGACAAGCTCATCTGAAATGGGAATGATGTTTTTGGCTTGTTTCACACGTTGTTTCATTATTTCCTAGAAGGTTAACCCTGTAAATGAATGTGTCCAAATTTCTGATTGTAACTGAATGTTCAATGGCTCCACATATAATTGCTTCTTTATCTGAATCACCTTGAGAACAAACCGGTTCCCTGGAACCATTACATGAAAGAGGAAAAATTGCTTAATGTGGAATTACAGCCAGAACATCACTTCACTTAGTGGTAGCTCCAAATGTTCAAATCTGTGTCAGTATCTCCCTTAAAAACCTAACACCACTCAACCCCCAGCTGATATCACCAAGCAGCCTAACCTCCCCTCTGTTATCGCTACACATGGTCAACCACCTGTCGCTTTATATTAACAACAACTCTTTGCTATATTAAAAATTCAGTCAGCCTTGTAATAGTTTTTTCACATCTGAGATCATCATCATTTCACCCCAGCCTGGCTTTATCTCATTCTTACCCATCACCTCTGCAGATCTGTGTTTCCCCTCCTTAATGGGTCTCTACTGACCCCCTAAGCTCCACTCACCTTATCCCTTGCTGCCTCACACTCCCTGCAGTTCCAGCCTCAACCTAACCCTATTTGTTGTTTCCCCGCAGACATTTTCATTAAGATGATGTCAGGATAAACTCAAACTCATTCTGCATTATATTTACTCATGGAGATACTGGCCAGAACATCTCTCTCCTCTGCTCTGATCTCAGTGTGGATCCATTTGAATAAATACAAATGATTGGGATGAGGGGGCGGGGATCAAATGGGGAAAAAAAGATAAGACTTTCACATGGCAGAGGTAATTATTGGCTTCGTTCAATGGAAAAAACAAGTTGTTAAATTTTGCATGAAATGTGATTTAAATACAGGGGTCAAAACCTTGGCTCCATGTGCGTCCTTAGAGGGAAGAATCATTTCAAATCAGTACAAAGTTCATTTGAGCAATCACCTTTATTCTGTGATGAAACATTTCTATATTGATGGCACTGATCTCTGCCAGGATAACAGTTCCTCCTTACACATAGCTTGGGGGTACCTTACAAAATGATATGACTCACACACTATGCCCTTTTCAGTAACAAGTTCTAAATTTAGTTGGATAGCTAGGGGAGGTAGCACTTTCCAACATTAAATTAGGAAATATCTTTTGGAAGGATTTTGTTGTAGTTTCTGAAATAATAGGGACGGTCTCTTTGGATCTCCTTATGCAGGGCAAATCACACATCAGTGTATTTCCTCAAAATTTGAATGTAAAAATGTGAGGTCATAACTATCATTAGATAACACACTTAGAAGTCACTTCAGTGATTTAAAAAAAAGTACTCCCAGGAGACTACAAATCAGTGGTAGATAACATTATTTTTATTTTATTTATTTTATTTTTTTATTAATATTCTATGCAACACTTTAATCTTTCTTATTAGTTAATTGTTGTATTTGAACTTTATCTGGTTTGTACAGGTAGTGTTGACTGCTGGAAGACTGTTGCCAGCCATCAATATGGGATTTTCTAACATCATTACATTCTCTTTCACATACAGATACTGCAGTATTTGAAAGTTTAAGGTAAATAGCGTATTAGTGTATGTAGTTTAGAGTATTTCACTAAACTACTAACTAAACAATTAACCCAGTTCTGCTGTTAAATAATTATAAACATGTAGCAACCCGGCTTTAACTAAAGCAACCATCTGTTTTAGTTCAGCATATATATCTAGCTTCTAAATTCAGCAAGCGGAAGCATCTTTTAATCAAACAAAATATGTATTTATCTTCACCGTACAGCTACCAGTTGGAGAAGAGCAGTGAGCAGTAATAAATACTGACAATCAATGTCTTTAGACTACTTGCATGAACACCAAGATGAAAATAAACAATGAGTAAAATTGATATTTAATGAAACAAAATGTAATGTCTTTAACAAATATCTATCTCTAGTTCACAAGTAAATCTAAGAGTATTTCCAGAAGAAACATAAAATTGCTCATAAGATGAGAAGCTTATCAGCTCATTTGTTGCGGCCCCTGTCAAATAAGTACACCCCAATATTATGAATAGTTCAACACCGTAACACAACACGAGTGGAATAGTCTAAGTGTTTTTATTTATATAAATATATTTATATGATCTTGTGAAGAATAATTAGAACCGTTTGATTAGTTTGAAAAACTTTAATTGGCAAATAAATCCAATCAGAAGATAAAAATGATGCTATGTTTTCTGCGCTACTTTTTCCATCAGTTCAAAAAAGGCAAAACAGATTTTTCTTCTGATTGGGTGAGCAAGACGCCTACATGGGTGGTCTGAGCCAATAGCTAAAGCCAGCTGAGATTAGGATTGTGACTGTGAACAAGCTGGCATGCTGACTGGTACTTAGCTCAAAGCAGATCCTCACAATGCCCACTGGCTTGGCTGCAGTCTTCTCAATGCTTCTGAGCTGTGATTCAGAATGCTAGTCAGCCAAATGCTTTAAAGCCATGCACACCACCAATATCATGAAGCTAGAAGCTAAGGGGTGAGGGTTCAAGCCATTGCTCAAAGTGTTAACATTTCATCCCTATCAAGAAAGTTATTCAGCATGGTAGGTAAACCAGGTTTTCACAGGTTCTACTACACCTTGTAGAACTTAGTTCTACAAGGTGTAGTAGTTTCAAGTATCAGTCTATCAGATCATTGCGGAGTAATTTTGGCCACTCCTCTTTCAGATGTTGCTTCAGTTCCTTATTAGGATTTGTGGCACACAGCATTCCAGCTGCGTTACGATCTGGACTTTGACTGGACCATTGCAATACAGTGGTCCCTCGTTTATCGCAGGAGTTACGCTCCAAAAATAACCTGCGATAGGTGAAATCCGCCAAGTAGCCAGCTTTAGCTTTATTTTTTACAATTATTATAGATGTTTTAAGGCTGTAAAACCCCTCACTACACACTTTATAGACTTTCCTAAGACAGGCATGAACATTTTCACACTTTACTCTCTTGTTTAAACGCTCTCAAAGTTCAAACCTTCGTAGAAAAATAAGTCCAGTATTATTGAATGAAGCAAAGATCAAACCTGTTTTCAGGTCCAGAACATGGGAATAGAGCGCTGCGAGTGAATTCATCATTAATTAATCAATGCTATAGAAGTGGAGGAAGCAAGAAGTATGATTTGCGTAAAGTTTGACTTATCTGTTTTGTTTCACTTAATGTGCCTTATAATCGGCGTGCCTTATGGTCCGAAAAATGCGGTAACTTCTACCTTCCTTTACCATGTCCAGAAGTCCAACTTTTTGTGCGATGGTTAGCATCTTCCTCTGCCTTTCCTTTGGCGGCGCAAGACGTTTTGTTGACATTGTTGTGTTTGTTCGGGAGAAAACTTGCAAACATACAGTTTGAGCCACGTTATAGCAAGGGACCGCTGTACCTTAATTCTTTGCATCCACTCATGGAAGGACTGTGGCATCATGTTAACACACACTAAATGCTACTTACCCTCGTAATTACTATAGAAGCAGGACTATATGGAGTCCTTTATAACAAAACTGCATTTGACGCTGGTTTTTCAGAACACAGAAGACATTTTCATAGAATATGACTACCTGACTATTAGGTGTAAAAAAAAAAAAAAGAAATAAACCCAACACAGGGGTCATAAGCCAGACCTGACAGGAACCCAGAGCTAAAGCAAATAACAACCAAAGATAGATAATTGTTAGGTACTTACTTTAAGATGAGCAGGGAAAAGTAAAGCAAGGGTTGTTTGCAGTAAATATATGTGATTACTTCTCTTCAGGCTCTGTTCAATATGCAGTGAGTCATAAAAAGTCAAAACTGCGTTTAAAAGAGTAAAATCATTAAAAATATAGGCCTGGAGTGTTTTGCCAATTAAAGCCGATTTTTACACAAGGTTTGTGGAGCTAACAATGTGTGTATTTAACATTAAGAGCAGTGCGTTCATGCTGTGTAATTATCCAAGCTCTCTATTACTGAGCTGTCGTGCAGCAGGTTTTCTTAGGTCGCTCCTGCTGTGATAGCAAAGTTGGATCACGGAGGGTTATAACAGGGCATTTGGCTATAGAATGGGCTAGTCATGTTAAAAACGCCACGGTTGGAAATGTTAATGGTTCATTTCACTTTTTAACCCACACACTTCGCCTTTCTTGAACACTGACGAGCCTCAATAGAGTTTTCTGTAATCACTCTTTTCTGAGTGATACAGTGGAATAAATCAAGCCTGGAGAATGAGTTCTCCTACAAGGACTTTTAGCAGACATGATATTTAATTTGTCACCCCTTAGTGCTGTCGGGAACAGCAGAGGCAAATTGCAGCCAACTGCCAAGTTTTGTGGTCACCTTGATTGTCACCAACATTACGCCCAGCGTGTGCTTAGCTGGTTACTGTCTGAGGACTCAACAGGGGGTCATTTTCGTTAGTTTGATGAGAATTGTACAGATCTTGACCAGCATTTAAGTGAGGTCATGTGTCAGCTGAGGCAGCAGCTTTAAACTGGCTGTCACGGGGCCGAGTGGCCTGTACTGAACAGGACTCAGGTGCAGAAACCCAGAGCAGAGACAGCAGGTGATGTGACAATTTATTAGGCGTAAGTGCAAAAAAACAATAAGACGTGGAGTTTGACGAGGTGTGGCCTGGGAAACGTGGCTAGGGCGAGGGAATGAGGCCTGAGATGCAGAGTGGAGCTGAGCAGGGAACAGTTACACTGAAGAGAGAAGATAGTGGAGTTAGGGAGGTAGTGGAGGCAGCTCTGAAGTGGCAAGTTGTAAGGGTAGCAATTCTTACTTGCAGTAGGGGACATGGAGTGTTGAGAGGGGGGGGGGAGAATCCAGGGGGGCTGAGTGGCGTGGAAAGGCTGACCTGAGATCCGGGGCTTCAGATAGAGTGTGATGGCAGGAGGGCAGGCAGGTGAGGCACAGAGAGATTTTCAAAATGATTGCTTGGTATCCTGAGTCCGGAGGTGGAGCGTGAGCCAAGGTGAATACAGTAACTGCAGCACAAGAGAGTCTGGTTAACAAGATAAATCACAGCAAGAACTTGAAGTATAAGGTCTGTTACCAACATGTGTTGATGACGAACTGGCAGTGAATCAACATCAACGTGTGGCTTATATCCCTCTGGCTTGATTTCCTGCAATAGGCTCCAGGTGTGCAGGAGTTGGCCCTGCCCAGGGGCGGATCCCAGGTAGGTTCAGGAGCCTTATTCCAGCCACCCACTGCAGACCATGACACTCGCAGCCCAATAGTTTGTTGATAATCTAGAGTAGGGATGTCAAACTCAGCCCATTTTGATCTTCAATGGGCTGGACCAGTCAAGCTGCTCTTTCTGTCAATGAAAAAAAGCTTAACTACATATTTAGTTAAGATGTCTTAATATAAGAAAAGACATGTAATTTCAATAGTATTCCGGCAAAAGGCTAACGGGGTATTGTCGTCACTGGTGGGTAGGCGGTTGGTGTGTATCTTCTAAATTTCTAGGACAAGTCTGAATCTCGGTGACCTCAACCTCAAGGTCAGAGTACGTTTTCTGGAATTATTGTGAAAGCGATAACTTGAAAAGAAGACAATGTGGGATGTAGGTGTATCTACTAGGAGGCTGGGAGGTAGCAGTGGTGGTTGTCAGTATTTTTCTACATTATAAAAAAATGTATGTATAAGGACAACTCTTTGGGCTTAAACTTTATGAAATCAATGTGTTTAAAAAAAAAGGTCTGCTAGCCCATTGCCCAGACTGTGCTGTAATGATAAAAGAGAAGGCTTTTTGATTTTTTCTTTTTTTGTTGTTTTTTTGTGGATCCATTGTAAAAAATCAACATTTCTATCATATTACTACTATATTTTTGATCAGGGAGTGACAAGTATTCACCACTCAGCACTCCTCTCACAATCAAGGCTGGTGGACCCTTTGCAACTTTAAATCCAGGCTGCATATCACGCCAAGTTGTTAACTTTTGGCCCACGTTAGAGCTTTTGTTCTGCACTGCAAGCACAAACGGTCCTGAAGAAGTTTTCACCCGAAGTAGGCTTTCGGAGGGGAATAAAGATCCTTTTATTGTTAGATTTTAAATGAAGTCATAATTGTAGCTAATGTTTATATACACGTGACTCCTTCCATGCGATTTGCAAGCTAACAAGCTAGCTAACACAGAACTCAAGATTGGAGACTGTTTCTGTTCAAAGAGCAGACACCGAACAAAGGCTGCAGAAAGCCAGTGAGGTGTGTAACCTCTGTAATGTTCGAACTTTTATTTTGTAATCACCGGATGTAGATAGGTACGCCGGCTGTGTGTTCATGTGCTAGCTTAGCAGTTTACATTTGCGTGGATGCGCTGTTCTATATTTACGGAATAAAAGAATCTGTATGACGACTCCGAGGCGATTTCTTCATAAGCAGTGAAGACACAACATGGTGTCAGAGTGAGTAACTCCTCAGCGGACCCACTCGAAAAAAAATAGATAAAAAAAGGAAGGAAGAAAATGGAGGCCTACGGTGTACCAGCCCCGAGAATGGACTGGGACTCGTCCAACCTACCAGACGCCTGGCGCCGCTTCAAACAGCATGTGGAGCTAATGTTTTCTGGACCACTCAAAGACAAGTCAGAGGAACAAAAGTGCAGCTTCCTACTTTTGTGGATGGGAGACAAAGGACGAGATATAAGTAATACGTGGAACCTAACAGAAGACGAAGCTAAGGTGCTACAAACGTATTACAACGGCTTCACAACATACCTCACGCCGAAAGCTAACCCTATATTCGCCAGATACAAATTCCACGAAAAAACACAAGACAGCGGTGAGTCCTTTGAGCACTTCGTCACAGAGCTAAAACTCCTTGTTAAAGACTGTGATTATGAAAAAAGTGAAGAAATGGTCAGAGACAGAATAGTTTTTGGAACCAACTCTCCTCACATCAGAGAGAAGCTACTCAGCCAAGGACAGACTCTTACGCTAGAGAAAGCTATAGACATAGCCCGCTCCTATGAGCTAGCACAGTCACAGTTAAAAGCTATGACTAACGACAACCATGAAGTGCATGCCGTACGTCGCAAAGGCGCAAAACCACAAAACTTACCGCGAACCAGCAAAGCAAGTGAAAATTTCAGACACCAAAACAAAGCCTGCATGGCATGTGGGAGGAATCACGACAAACGAACTGATTGCCCAGCCAAAGGAAAGCAGTGTCTGAAATGCAATAAATTCAACCACTTTGCAAAAGTATGCAGATCTAAGAGCAACGTGGAAAGAAAAACAGGACACAGAGAGGTGCACACTGTACTAGAGGCTAACGATTCAGAGCCAGAGCTGTTCATAGACACCATAGCTGCAGAGGATGATGGAGACAGTCCGTTTGCAGACATACTACTGGGACCAAATAAGATAAAACTCACCTTCAAGTTGGACACTGGAGCACAAGCGAACATCATACCAGCCAACACTTTCCAAATGCTACAAACTCCACTCAGGGAGGACAAGGACAAACTGTTTGGCTATGGGGGCCACCCGCTCAAAGTCAACGGACACTGTGAGTTGATTAGCAGATACAAAGACCGAAAATCAGAACAGATGTTTCATGTTGTTGACTGCACCGGCCCACCAATATTAGGCTTCAGAGCATGCAAAGCCCTTGGACTCATTAAGGTTGTGTACGCAGTAACGGAGAGCATGGAAGCAGGGCAGCCCACCAAAGCACCAGACATCATGAGCGAATATTCTGATGTTTTCAAAGGCATTGGGGAATTCCAAGGTGAGTGCAGTTTCACCGTGGACCCGACTGTCGCACCAGTCGTGTGCCCACCAAGAAGAGTGCCTTTTGCCCTCAGAGATCGGGTCAAATCGGAGCTGGACAATATGGAAAGAGACAAGATTATCCAAAAAGTCACAGAGCCCACCAAATGGGTCAATGCTCTGGTAATCTGTGAGAACCCGAAAAGACCCAAACTCCGGCTGTGCCTGGACCCAAGACCTCTAAATAAAGCCATAATGAGACCACACTATCCACTCCCCACTCTTGAGGATGTGACACACAAGCTTACAGGTGCAAACTTTTTCAGCATCCTCGACGCACGTTCCGGCTATTGGGCCATCAAGCTAAGTGAAGAGTCATCCTTTTTGACTACATTCAACACAATCTTCGGCAGATACCGTTTCCTCAGACTCCCCTTTGGCATTGTGTCTGCTCAAGATGAGTTCCAGAGGAGGATTGACGAGACATATGAAGGCCTGGAAGGAGTGGCAGGCATCGTTGATGACATCATTGTGTTTGGAAAAACAAAAGAGGAACACGACAAGAACCTCAAAGCCATGCTCAACCGCACAAGAGAGAGAGGTTTAAAACTCAATCCAGAAAAGTGCCGCATCGGTGTTACAGAATTGAGTTTTTTCGGACATAAGCTCACAACCAACGGACTGAAACCAGACCCACTCAAGGTAAAAGCTATCAAAAACATGAAACCTCCAGAAAACGCTGCAGAGCTGGAAACAATCCTCGGCATGGTGAATTATCTCGCCAGATTTGCCCCAAACTTGGCAGAAATGAGTGCGCCACTCAGACTGCTGCTGCGCCAAGACATGCCGTTCAAATGGGAAGAAGAACACACAGCAAATCAAAGACACCCTTACTGCCGAACCAGGGCCAGTGCTTGCATATTTCAACCCTCAAAAGGAAGTAACTCTACAAGTAGACGCATCTAAAAATGGACTGGGTGCAACAGTCATGCAAGAAGGAAGGCCGGTCACATACGCTTCAAAACTGCTTAACAAAACAGAGCAAAACTACGCCCAAATAGAGAAAGAACTCTACGCCGTCCTCTATGGCTGTAAAAGATTTCATGACTACATCTACGGACGTCATATTACAGTTGAGTCGGATCACAAGCCACTGGAAAGTATACTACGCAAACCGCTAGCCTTGGCGCCGCCTCGACTACAACGTATGCTGCTTGCTCTTCAGAAGTACAGCATAACACTTGTCCACAGGTCTGGAAAAGAGATCCCAGTAGCAGACACGCTATCAAGAAAGTCAATAGACGACAGTGACAGCTCACTAAGTGAGGAAATGGAAACACAAGTACACACAATCATCCAGACAGCACCAGTGAGCACAGAGAAACTGGAATGCATCAAAATTGCCACGGTCCAAGATGAACAGCTCTCTACCCTCAAACGCATCATCCGGTCAGGCTGGCCAGAGACACGCAAAAAATGCCCAGAACTTGTCAGTGAGTACTGGAACCATCATGATAAAATCACTGAGGCAGATGGACTTCTCCTGAAAGGTGAAAGAATAATAATTCCGCACTCGCTGAGAAAAGACATGCTGCAACGAATACACACGGGGCATTTTGGAGTCGAAAAGAGCAAACACAGGGCACGAGACATAATGTTCTGGCCAGGCATGAGCAAACAGATTGAACAGACAGTTATGAAATGTGACATCTGCCAAACGCATCGCAGCTCGAACCAAAAAGAGCCCATGCTGCCTCAAGAAATCCCAGAGAACCCATGGCAAACTGTGGGGACCGATTTGTTCTCATGGAACTCTGAAAACTACATTGTCATTTGTGACTACTTAAGCAGATACTTTGAACTCGAGCGCCTGCCAAACATCACCACAGCAGCTGTGATTCACAAGATGAAAGCCACATTCTCCAGACATGGCATTCCGAAGAAAGTCATAAGCGACAACGGACCATGTTACAGCTCACAAGAGTTCAGACGTTTTGCAGAGCACTGGGGATTCCAGCATATTACATCAAGCCCACGTTACCCCCAGAGCAACGGTTTAGCTGAAAAGACTGTCCAAACTGCAAAACGTATTCTGACAAAAGCAAAACAGGACAAGATGGATCCCTACTTGAGCTTGCTGGAATACAGGAACACACCTGTTGATGGCCTTAAATCCCCAGCCCAAATCCTCATGAGCCGTAGATTGCGCTCCATTTTGCCCTCAACAACTACACAGCTCCGCCCTCAGGTCACCCCACAAAGCCTTGTGCAAGAAAGACGGGAGGAATGTCAACTCCGTCAGAAAAGACATTATGACACATCCGCCCGACCCCTGCCGACACCGCGGGCTGGCGCACTAATACGCTACCAGCAAGAAGATGGAACATGGCAGCCAGCCACTATTGTCAAACCAGCAGAGACCCCACGCAGCTATCATATCAAAACAGGTGACGGTCAACTCCTGAGACGCAATCGCCGACACCTTGTCAGCGCCCAGGACACCTCGCCACGCACTCCCACACAAACTGGCGTTTGTGATGACACGCAAACCACTCAAGACATTGTTCCAGAGACCAGGTCTCCCCACCACACTCCAACTACAATGACTGAACCCTGCCCTCGCACCAGATTCGGCCGTGCCATCAAGCCAAGGCAGGTCCTTGATTTGTAACCCCCCCCCCCAAAAAAAAAGGGGAAAAAGAAAAAAGAGACACTTATGCAGCAGAAACTAAAAAGAGTGTTGAAATGTTTGGAAACTTAAGAAGTGTTGAAATGTTAAAAAATAAATAAATAAATAAAAAATGTTTAGAATACACATACAGCAGCATAGCATATTGAAACTTGGAAGTATATTGTTTATATCTTATTATAGTCTCACTACCCGAGAAGCGTTTTTGTTCGTTAAAGGGAGATGTAATGTTCGAACTTTTATTTTGTAATCACCGGATGTAGATAGGTGATAGGTGTGTTCATGTGCTAGCTTAGCAGTTTACATTTGCGTGGATGCGCTGTTCTATATTTACGGAATAAAAGAATCTGCATGACGACTCCGAGGCGATTTCTTCATAAGCAGTGAAGACACAACAACCTCAGCCTGTGCTGAGCCAATGTTTTGAAAAAGAAAAGTGATGGAGCTGTAAAGACAAATTTAATTTTCATATGTAGCTAGTTATATCGCAGGAGGCTTGGCTGTAGGTAAAGTATACTTGCTGACTAACGAGCTTTCATTTATTCTTTTTTAAATGAAACTTTCTACAGAAATTTTGTGAAACAGGCAAATGACAGCATTAAAGAGATATTACTGTTTTATAGCAAGATGATTTTTACTTAAATAAATACAGCTGCCATAATCAGACCTCGGAGGTTCCCTTGAGTTGGCTGTAATTACGGTACGTCATTGTGTTTTAAAGTCAAATAAACTTTGTTATGCAGTGACCGAAAGCTGCGTGGACCAAACCTACCCCACACCCAGTCCTGATATAAATGATGATGAGTTATTTACATCAGGATTATCTGAAATGGTAGTGCGCCTGGCAAGATAGCCTCACATACTTAAAGGCTTTTATTTCTGTTACATACTGAAGGCCAAGAAAATACAATATTGCTATATATACAAGCATGAATCATTGTTGAGCTTTGAAACAGTCCAGCTGATACAAAAAGGAATGCAAAATGTAAAAATTAAAATGTCTGCTCTGTGCTTTTCTGAATGATTTGGGCTGTATTTCAAAATCCTCACTGGGCAGATGGTTTGCCAGTTGGCATCATGTAACTTTTTACTAAGAGAATTAAATCCTTCTTTCTGACAAGCACCACATCATTTTACTCAGTTGATCTTGGCCAGCTGATGTCTACATGGGTCTTGTCTACTTAAGTAATAAACAGAAAGATTCTTCCACATCAGGGTAAAAGAAGCTAAAATTCATTGAGTATATGTAGAGAAATAAGTAGTCACTTGCTCCTGAAATGAGTAAGAGGTGCAACTAAATAGTGCTGATTACATTTTATTGAGGTGCCCGGAACATTTCCTGATGCAATTTTACAACCATAGCACGCTTTTAAAGAAAACAAAATTAATGTATTGTTAGATTTTGAAAGAAGTCCTAATTTTAACAAGTGCTTGGGGACTGGCGGGGGAGAGAAAAGAAGCACAGTAAAAGAACAACATTGCCATCTAGCGGTCTCTTTGGGTGGTTACTGACACCAACAACTGCAAACTTATTAAGAACTTTACCCTCCGTCACAAGAGCACGCCAGTCAGATTTATTGGAGGGTTTTTTTTATGTTTATATAGATATTATGATATTTTACAATAATTCAAGTATTGTATTCAAATAACTTTAAGAGGTTTACTTTTCTCAATTATTGAAATTGTAGGCTTTGCACTTGTAAAATGATCTTATATTTAGATACAGCCAGCATATTATACAGCATTTGTTATACAGTTTTTATTGGTGCAAATTAAAGTACATGTGAACTGTGAACAAACACACTTTACTCGTTTTTATTTACTTGCTGATTCCAGACATTAAAAATGTTTTAATTTTAGTCTGTTATTATTTTTTTTATTTTACATTGCATTATTGCTGCAGCATACTGGCACAATGGTTAGCACTGTTCCACAGGTGTGAATGTGAGTGCAAATGATTGTCTGTCTCTGTGTTTTAGCCCTGCAACTATCTAGGGTGTGCCCTGCCTCTCGCCCTGTGGTAGCTAGTATAGTCCACCCGAACTGGGAATCCTGAATAATGCAATGTCCATCCATCCATCCATTCTCCTCATTCGCTGCAGACCCTGATACGGATAAGCAGAAGAGGATGGATGGATGGATGGATGGATGGATGGATGGATGGATGGATGGATGGATGGATGGATGGATGGATGGATGGATGGATGGATCCAGCTGGCATTGGGCAAGAGGTGGTCTGTCGCAGGAACAACAGACAACAATTCACACCTATGGGCAATTAAGAATCACTAGTTAAACTAACCCCACTAACTGCATGTCTTTGGACTGTAGGAGGAAGCTGGGGTACCCGAGGAGGACATGCAAACACAGATAGGCCACAGCCATATGGTGGATTCAACCTCAGGAACTTCTTGCTGTGCAGTAACAGTGCTAATCATCATGGCACCATTGTTCCAAGAACCAACAGGCCGGAGCCTCTCAATCAGATTTGAACTCCAAAACCTCCATTTTGTTCTTGTTTTGTTTTGTTCTTTTCATTCAGAGGTGGACTTGCTGGTATGTTTCAGATGATTGTCCTGTTGCATAATCCAGTGGCTGGACATTTTCCTTCAGGATTTTCTGGTAGAGAGCAGAATTCATGGTTCCATCAATTACAGCAAGTTGTCAAGTAGTCTTGGGGATCATTGTTTTTTGGCAAATGTGAGATCGGTCTTTGTGTTCTCTTTGGTCAGCATCACTTTTTCTCCTTGGAACTCTCCCATGGATTCCACTTTTGCCCAGTGGCTTTCTTGAACCTCAATTGCCTTTACAGAGACAAGTGAGGCTTATAGTTGTTAAGATGTTGTTCTGGGTTCTTTTGTGACCTCATTGTTTATTGTGCGATCTACTGTACAATATAAAGCGCCTTGAGGTTACTTTTGTTGTGATTTGGCGCTATATAAATAAAATTGAATTGAATTGAAATCGATGATTTGTCAATGCGAGTAAATTTGTAGGCCGATCACTCCTGGAAAGGTTCACCACTTGTCCAAATTTCCTCCATTTGTGGATAATGGCTCTCACTGTGGTTCCCTGGAGTCTCGAAGTCTTAGAGGTGGCTTTGTAACCCTTTCCAGACTGATAGATGTCAGTGAGTTTGTTTTTTCATTTGTTCTTGAGTTTCTTGAGATTGCTTTTACCCAACTCAATACAAAATCCAATTTTGTATTTACTCATGTAAACATGAGTAAATACGCTGCCACTGATGATATCTAGTAGCTATTCATCTGATCCATTTGCTGCATCCTAGATGCATGAAGGAGCGTTTCCGCAGGTCCTTCCTCAATGCAGCTATTAGACTGTACAATCAGAACTGCTCCCAACAAACATAGATGTTTACATCAATGCTGTAACTGCAATAAGTTAATTAACCGATTCGCACTACAACCTGGTTTGCCTCTTACCTGTAGTTATTTTTATTTAATTTAATAACTGTACAGTACTCTCTGTATATAGTAACCATTGTCCTTAATGTAAATATGTAAGAAAAATTGTGTATGTTTCTGTTCCGTGTCCTGTGTACTGTTTGTTTGTATATGTGTCTTTTTGGCTGCTGTTACAACCAAATTTCCCCTTGTGGGACAATTAAAGGATTATTCTATTCTATTCTATTCTATTCTATTCTATTCATTTCCATCTTTTTTGCATACTCCACTACCACCTGTCTACATTTATCTTCTTAACACCTACCCAACACCTCTTCATCACCTCTTTTCCCTTCACGTAGACCTCCATTAGAGTCCACTCCGATCATGA
Source organism: Neolamprologus multifasciatus (assembly GCF_963576455.1). Taxonomy (NCBI): domain Eukaryota; kingdom Metazoa; phylum Chordata; class Actinopteri; order Cichliformes; family Cichlidae; genus Neolamprologus; species Neolamprologus multifasciatus. Next base: position 26,391,308 of record NC_140459.1, read on the forward strand.
GTCTCTCCTGACACTCTCTGCCACTTCATCCAGCTTACTCCTGAATTCATCTTTCTCTTTAACTGAAATTCAATTTGTGGGGCACTGATAACATGCGACATCAAACCTTCAATTTCCAGCTTTAAAATCATGATTCTGTGTGATACTCTCTTCACCTCCACATCACTATTCACATAATCTTACTTCAAGATTGCCCCTATTTTATGCCGCTTCTTATCTACGTCATGGTAGAACTGTTTAAATCCACCTCCAACGCTCCTGGGCTTGTTTCTTTCTGCCTAGTCTCTCTACACACAATATATCTGCCTTCCTTTGCTCTCTCCCTTCACCTGTCATACTCCCCCCATTTAACGTCCCCATTCTCACCTCTGAACTGCCTTTCTTCTCTCTCGCTGTCTCCAAGCATGCCTTCCTCTCCTCGTGCTTTGTCATCACTCAACAGTGGCACAGTTTCTACCAGCACTGGAGGTGTTTGTTGTTCACACAGGCAGATCCAACATGTAAATCCTATTCTTGATGATCCTAGTGTTTAATTTTGCAAAGAAATTTAATTTAGAAGGAGGGTCCTGCTCTTCGTGACACAACCCTCCCTATTTATTGTGATCAACATTACGCCTATCTGGCTTGTGGCCCCTCCATAGCAGGGTGTTCAACCTAAACCTAACATCTAGTTTTAGATTTTTTTTTTTCAGTTTAGTTTTTCTTATTTGGAAATGTTTAGGTTTTATTGATTTTAATTTTTTTTTACAATATATGCTATATTTATCAGGTGTAATATTTAACATGTCCAGAGCGGGAATTATTATATATATTATAATTACATGTGCACCAAAGCTGCCTCTGACTAGTTGATTTGATTGTTAATTCAATTACAAAATCAAACCACAATTTCAATTGTGGTTTGTTTGGTTTATTCATGCCTTGAGTTCAGTTAATTTGTTGAGTTAACTACAGTTTGTTTTAACATGTCTATTGCATTTATTTTTTAGTTTTTAAGTTTTCGTTGGTGGCCTATAGAAACTGTCAGCTGTGCATCTCACCCCTCTAACATCTAAGTTGTCACTGCTGACAACCGCAACCCTAACCTTAATCCTAATTATAACCCTCAGCAATCAGAATCTGGAATTGTTTTTATTTTTTTATTTATTTAGTTTTATTTAATGTCATTTTTTCCCAAAAGCATCCAAAACACATGCTTAGGGTAGCATTAGCATTCATGATGACTTAGACATCAGAGGGTTAAAGATATCATTAGAACTGAGATTTCAATTAATTACCCACTAGCCTGGTGATTAATTATTCGCACTGGTCATTTTTTAAGAAAAAGGATATTGAAAAAATATAATTAAAAAGAAAGCTTTTTTCCCTTATTTGGGCTACATTAAACCTGTAATACTGATGAGCACTCAGTATTAGAGTAACAAACTTATGCCTACCTGTTGAAAGTATCAATGAAAGCTAAGCTTTGTAATGAGCATGGATGAGGTCACATTTAATTTGACACACCCAGACACTAAATCAAACCACCAGCAGAGGGAGACAAAGACTGTGGTTTGTTTGAATCTGAATCATGTAATGGCCTATTTGCAATTGTGGCCATTTATGTAATTTACACTGATCTATAGCTCTCTACACCTAGTCCCAGTCTAGAAGAAAAACTCAATAATATATAGACATATAGACAAAGTTTATGGTCTAGGACTCTACTTCATTTGTGTTGGAGAGAAGGGTTAGGTTTGTTAATAGGATTTTAGCTCGTCTAAATTGTACCCTAAATGTTGCCTTTTAACAGCAGAGATAGGGTCCAGGCTCCACAACAGTAAACTGTAGTGGTAAGGAAGATGGGCAGGCATTATGTTGGATTCTCAAGCAATCAAAAGCATCAGTATTTTTGTGTACAAGGACAGGCATTTTTACTTCTGCCTGCAATTGGAGAATGTCAACCATAGCCAGGTCTACCACCATTTACACAGCAAAGAGCAAACATTTAAGCATCTTATATTTGTTAAAGTCTTCAAAGGTTCATCAAAACGTGGCACACTAAACAAGTCATTTTGAAGACAGGCTAAAGCTTCGTGTACTTTCATTGATTTAAGGCCTCAAAACATCCATCTATTCTCCTCCGCTTTTCCTTATCAGGGTGTCTATCCCAGCTACCATAAGGCGAGAGGCAGGTAAATCCTGGACAGGTCACAAGTACCTGGGCTGGCCTCAATACAGTTATCTTCTGGGTTTCATTGTGCATATATTGTACCCACTTCCCACAGCAGGGCAAACAACAGAGAAGAGGACAAAAATGTTTCGACAGCAAGAGTGCTTTGTTCCATTTTTATTTGTTTTAGTACAACAGTTCAAGTCAACTAGTCACTGTATCTATTGAGATGCCAAAGTGTGTATTGCTCTTCTGCATTCCATGTGTAGAACCCTGTTCAGTAATGTTCAAGCTGACATCCATCTCCATATCTGGCATGTTAATTCACAGCTATACAGCAAGAAGTCATGTGCTTTGAGGACAACCCCGTGTTTTTACAAAAGCAAAGAATCAGCAGCAGCACGAAACATGATTTGCAAGCAAGCAAGCAGAATCTGGGTAGCAAAGCTGCACAAAACACTTGTATGTATAACAGCCGATGCCAAAAATCAAACCTTGTGCTACTTTGAGTTTTTTTTATTTATTTAATTTTTCTTTTTTTAAATACACAGTAAGTGCCGAGAACAGGTGTGGTTCACAGGGACATTTCAAAACGCACTATGAAATCTGTAGGAATAAAGACCTATGCATAGAAACATGCTTCCTCAAAGAGGGTATGTTACACACTGCTAATTTTCAAAAAGGGCAGAAGCTGCACTGACAAGCTACATAATCAGATGAATTAGACAAGAGGGGGAGGGCAGGATGATCCACATGTAAAACCAGCGCAAATACACTTAGCAGAAGAATTGATATCTTCACAAAGTGAAACTTGTATTTACTTCAAAAAGGTGGGCAGTGAACACAACAAAAATACTGACTGAACAAAAAATAAATCAATCTTTGGATACGTAAAAAACCCTATACAATCCCCCGTTTGTAACCTTCAGTCTTCCGAAGTGCCTTCTTCTGAGTTGGGGTCTTTGGTCTCCTTGTTCTTTCGCACCTCTTCCAACTTCTTGTCCTGTTAAACAGTACAAGATTAACATCTTAATAGTACTACATCATGTCCATACAGTCAAAAGAAATTACTGACCTTCTCTTTGAATTTCTCATTCATCGCTGCCATAATTGCTGTGCGGTTCTCTTTGTTAGCCTCCATCTTCTGGTTGAGCTTCTCCTCTGCCATCTTGCTGAAGTTGTTGTTCTCCTCCATGGCTTTCTGTTGCACTTCTTTTTCATGCTCACGCTTCTCAGCCAAGTGCTTCAGAACCTCAGCTTCATGGTTCTGGGAAAGGATGGTTAAAAATACATAAGATGCTTGAAATAGCCCACCAGATTTTAATTATTCCAACCCATGCAAAATATGTCATCTTTTTACCTTGCGTCTCTCCTCTGCAGCGTCCAGCTTCCTCTGAATCTCCTCCAGTGAGACATCCTTCTTCTTGGGAGGAGACAGTGGAAAGTCACCCTTGGCATCAGGGGTAGGAGTAGCCAGGATGACCTCAAAAGCCTGACCGGAAGCCCGCTTGTCGAGCTCCTTAACCTGGATATCTGAACACATCCAAGGAAAAAAAATAATAATAAAATTTAAAAACATGTTTAAATACTTCAAGGCACAGTGAAAAAAATAATAATAATTAAGAAATAATATAGTGCATTAAGGTGTAAGACGTAGTTCACCTTCAGCGGATGCCATCTTCAGAGACTGCTTCAGGTAAATTTAACTAAAGGAGGGAAACATCAGAGAGAGTCATGTTAGCAGATTATTTTAAAATTACTGACGTCTAGTGGATGATTTACACCATTATCACAGAAATCATCCAAGATTAAAACCGGTCTCACTGGCGACGCCCTGTGGCAACACGCAAAACTGCAAGCAACCACCGCCCATCAATCCACACACACACACACACATAAAGAAAAAAAAGGGAAAAAAATGGTACTGGCATTCAGGGCGGTCATGTTGTACACGCACCATTGTTTATCTCCAGATATGAGGAAGCAGTGACATTCTGCTTAAGCCACCAGCAATCGAGCCACTTCAGGAATGAGGAGAGCTTTTCAATAGCCTGCCCATCAGTGAGGGCTGTTAATGACACAAGTCACAGTTAGCTGAAACAAAAGGCTGTGATCGAGCTGGGTAACGGCAGGCAGTGGGGGAGTGCAGACAGGGCCTGGACTCGGCCTTTGCTAGAAGGCAAATATGCACCAAGAAAAATGCGAATAGTGAGTGATGAGCATATCTGGGAGGAAATGATCATCAGGCAGCACCTGTTCCTTGCACCATGTGTTGGAGCAGCGGGAGGGGAACACAGACACACATCTACACACGTACCACAACAGCCGACTGAACAGGCATCTTGTCTAATAAAATTGTAGGGGGGGGAATTTAAAAAGTAATTCCTCTTAAATGTGAGAAACATCTGTCATTCCATTTAGTCAAGTGGTAATGATGAGTGAATGATGAACCATGACCAAATTCAGCTGGGCTTAGTCAATGAAAAGACCCCTCCCCTAATAATTCAAAAAGGCTATCAGCTAGCTGAGTGTGGGTTAGAAGGCAGCATGAAAAAAGAAAAACACCTACTTCTAATCTAATCTGAGTGAGGTTTAATTTAAAAAGCCCACACCTTGGTATCCATTGTGACACCCACTGTTGCCATTTTATAGAACTTCTCACTGAATGAGTACAAATGTGCCATTCTGCCAATGACATTACCTTAATTCATGTAAATTTATTGTTTCTGTGAGGCTTCTGGTGTCATTAGCTCAAAGCTTTAACAAGCACCCTCAAACAAAGGCGCTTTTGGCAGCACAGTGACGAGCAGCTGCAAACAAAGAGGAGCCAAAGGCAGGTCACTGCCACGAAAAAAAAAAGAAATAAAGAATAAAGATTTTCTCACAGGCGGCATAAATCGGTGAATAAGGAATTTGTAAATGTCTCTGCAGCCCACAAGTTTCACGAACATAAAAAAATAAGTCTTCAAAGTCCACCCTCATCGCTGTCGGTGCCAACTGTGCCAGTGTCGCCTACCATACAATAGGCTAACAGCCCGCCAAGCAGCAGACAAAAAGAGCAACAACAATAGGGGTTTCTGTCTCATTTTGTCCCTGAAATGTTACAAAAATGAATGCAAATGCCCACGAGGGCGAAAACATCCACAAAAAACCCGCTTGTCACGTTAGTTTCTCACGTGCTGCGCTAACATAAGCGACAAACAACGAAAAACGTTGAAAGAAAATTGAACATACTGTCGAAAAATTACCGACTCCACTCAAGGATTAACCTCCTTTTGCCCTCATTTCCTCATAACGTTTAAAATTCAGACATATTCCTACTTACAGACGACAAAAATAAATCCTGTGGACTTTCTCGGTTATAGAGATGCTGTCAGTCACACCCACCGTCAACAACCTCCGGATGCTGTGCTCTGCTCTCACAGAATTTACCGCGAGCCCTCTGCGCGAGCTTACCAAGCGCGCACATAAATGGACCAAAGCAAGTGCCGTCACGCCGTTTGCTGGCCACTCATTGGCTTACCCCACTCTCCTGGGTGCTTCTGGCGATTGTAGTTTTTTATGGCTGATAGTAGACATTGCGTTACAGTTATGTTATCGCTAAATATCTGGCTATTTAATGCACATTTTTGCTTCATTAAACAAACCGTGTGAAGCAACAGTCCATAGCAGTGTACTCGAAACATATATAATACCAATATTTACAGGATCATACCCCTAATAGTGATTTTCACCGTGGCTCCACCCATTTATTTAAATACAATAGCCTGCTGAATGTAAATTAAAAGCCCGTTTCTCTCTCGCTGTTAAAATAAAATAATTTTTTAAAAAAAGTTTGCTTTTCACTTAACAGAGTAATTCATGTTTAAAATGGTTTTTTGTATTTGTTTTCAGTTTGTTTGTTCGTTTTTTTTTTGTGGGGGGGGGGTAAATTGATTTTGGAAGCTAGTTGTGGTTCAACATACATTTGTGGGAAGTGCTAGTGTTTTTGTTTGGAAAACAAAACAAAAACATAAAATCAGGTATTCATTCAACCAAATATACACATTTTGATACATGTAATGTTTCTGGAAAACCTATATGGAGAAACACAGTTTGTACCGGCCCTGAAACATATATAGTTGAGATTTAGTTGTCTTTCTTCTTCTAGTCATTATTTGCTAACCCATTCAATACCCTGTGAATTTCAGTGTAATCTGAAATGCACTTCCTGAGAAATGTAACTACGCATCATGTCTATGCAGCCAGCAATAATTAATTGACTCACTGTGTACCACCATTCCCCCCCTACCAGTTTCCAGGTACTTATTCTGCAACCATTTTTCAAATTGATCAGAAGAGAACAGATCAACTTAAATAGAGACCGCCAACTAGTGTTTTGGCAGCATAACTGCACAACCACACAGACACACTATGCATATGTACAAATACTGGCAACAGCAATGGCCACTTGCACATGCTACATCATAGGCTCTACATTTATCCACTACACAGGTCTATATTAAACGTAATTATGACTGCCCATACATATAAAAACAGTACATTTGAAAACAATTTTTTTTAAAAACTAAATAAAAAGTCACCACTCCACTTGACTACCGTTTGTTAACTTTTAAATCACAATTTGAACTGTGAGAATAAACACCACCCTTGCCCCCTTCATTCATCAAATACCTGCAAACTAAAGACTTTATGTTAGCGCTCCATCTAACACTATCCACAGGTTACTAACACATGGTAGTAAATGTATGCTGGTATAAGCCTAGAAAAATACAGAACTCCATAACATAGACCTTGTCACAGATACCTGACATTTTTTTCATTCTTCTACTTTTTTATTGAATTTTTTTTATTTAATATGACTAATTGTTGGACCAGTTGTTATGATTCATCAGAACTTGATGGGTTGTCCCCCGCTCTCTCTTTTCTTCACTGTCTTTTGCACATTCTCAAGCTTAGGCGTGGGCTTGTCTCTGGTCTGATCCTAAGGGCGGAGCTTCTTAGTGTGGCTCAGCCCTTCCTCCTTGTTGACTGCACTGAATCATCAGGCTACTAGTATATGGAGAACAGGTGGTGCTACAGTTCTCTGCCAGACTGGTGTTGTTGCTGTACATCTGAAAGCCCTGTTTGGAATTTGCTGGCACAATAATCTACTTACTTGCAGTATGGTTACAACCCAAGCTGTTTTGTTTTTCCTCTTGTTCAGTTATCACATCAACCTGTTCTATTTTCTTAATGAACGGTCAATTAATTCTCATTCTCTCCTCTGGCAGACCTCCATTAAAATTCACTTAACTTTTAAATCTGCTTGTTGTGTCTGCTTTGTGGGTCCAGCCTCACACATCACACACAATGACAGAACACTCTGGTCATAATTTGGACACCACTGGGTCAGCTGCAGTACAAGAAGCCCTGTCTAAGAAGGAAGAGCTTTTGAGTCAGGATGATCTGGTTCTACCTGAAAGAGTGCCACACAGAGTTAACATCAGAGGAGCATACAGAAGAAAGATAAGACATTAAGACCATCGACTATCCAAATCATAATACCTGCCTTTAAAGTATACACAGCACCACCATCTTTTCCAAAGGTCTCAAATCCATATCATCTGGTCCACATCTGAGAGTGATGAATGGAAAACTGCTTTTAACACTCTGGTTGGTTATTTTGCTCCAGCAGTTTGCCAAGCTCTGGCTAATATAATGTTCAGATATCTTCAATTTCTTTTTCTTTTTTTTGTCTATTTGTATAATATATTAATCTTCTCAAATCACTTTCTCAACACCAGGAACATTCAAAAGATCCTCCTGAGACTCCTTGAAAAGGGATTTTATGTGAAAGCTCCATGGTTCCTTCATTAGCTTATTACATCTTGGAGAGTGGTCCAGTAAAGATGGAAAGCTGTTGTGGAATGACCAATCCCACCAGCAGCAATGGAATCCAGCATTTCTTTGGGTTTGCAAACTTTACTAAAGGTTGAATAGAAATGGAAAGTGGAAGGAATACGTTGAGAACCTCCTTAATCCCACTGGCACGTCTTCTGTAGGGGAAGCAGAGTCTGGGGATGAGGGGTCAACTTGTCAACTCGTCCGGGATGAGGTCACTGAGGCAGTTAAACAACTCCTTGGTGGCAAGGACCCTTGGTTGGAAGAGGTTTGCCCTGAGTTCCTGAAGGCTCTGGATGTTGTAGGGCTGTCTTGGTTGACATGCCTCTGCATTGTTATTTATTTTCCACTTCTCTCTAATTTTTATTATTTTTCTTTCTGAGGTGGAGTTGAGAGATTGGCTTGTCTCTGGTCCCCTCCTTAGGGCACAGCTACTCAGTGTGGGTTAACCATTCTTCAGCTGCTGGCAATTGAATCAACAGGGTACAGGTATAAGGACAGATGCTGCTATACTTCTTGGCCACACCATTCTCACCTTTCACCTGAGAGCCTTATTGGAAGAAGAATCAACTAACTTGCAATCTGGTTTTGTTCTTCCTCATCGATACCTGGACCTCCGAACATCTGCGACCCACACTTAGCCTGTCTGCCCACTCACCTCCTGCAACCCGAGGATACCCACTTGCTGACTCAGTACTTATTCAATACTCTGCCTCTCTGCAAGTAAGATTCAATCTGATTCAATTAACTTACCAACCAATATTCACTTCCTGGACAATAAATTCATTTTCGTTCTCTCTGGCAGAGTTTCTGTGACCCATTCAGCACTGAAGTTGTTCTAATTCCCCCATCCGCTCTCTTATCTAATCACTTTTCTACCATAAAATTAACTTAACTTAAGAACTGAAGAATCTTTTCAGACCAGTGTGTCAGAATTCAGTCTTTCTTTTCTGCTGATACATACTAGTGGGGTCAGCAAACACAGCCATTAAAAAGACTGTTTTAGCTGCTTGCTTATTTACAAGGGGTCGCCGTACTGAGTAGTTCTACATGATTAAACCCTCATGCTTCTGTATTGTTGCCCCTAAACTGGGTTAAAATGGTCAATCACTTTTAATGCAATTAAATACCAAGATGTTGTTTTCCAGCAGTTAAAATGCCTCATGTGCTGCATATTTCCATCTAATTTATTTATTAGATCCAATCTAGTGATAAACAGTATCTTTGAAGTCCTACCTCGAAATCTTTTTCTCTCATGTGGCACTGTTTTGTTTTGTTTTTTCTCAATAAAACCACTGTGAGGCATTATGTAAATTCCAGGAGCTACTGCTGAATTCGGCTTCTATCGACCATTCTCAGACTATTTGATTTTAAGCTATTTTTAGCTCTGTGTTATTCTGATGACAGCAGGAGCAGATCAGTGTTTTTTCAGTCACAGTGATGCTTTGCTGAAAATATTTGTAACCACGGGGCCTACAGTTTAATCTATTTTTATTGCTGTCACGTGTATTCCATTTCATCTTCTGATTTGGGGCAGTGATTTAGGTTGGTTTTGAAGCTGCTTTCAGTGAAATGTATCAGCAAGAATTCAGCCTATATCCACATGAAATACTCTTTGCTCCACCGGGCTGCTGACCAGTGCCTAGTTATACTAATTGGATGGATAAAGGCAGATCCAGTGTCACTAACAAATTAGTAGAATCACTAGCAGGCAGGATGGCTTCACTGAAGTAAAACAGAATTACTCATGAGTCCTCAGAAGTGGCTCAATTCACAGTAGGTTAGGGAAAATAATTAAACAGAAGGCACATAAGACAAATGACTATCAAATTAAACGGGAAGAAACTTAACACTAACAAAACTGAAGATTTGACAAGCCAAGAAGGGATACTGGGAAGGCTTGAAATAAACTAAAACATTAAGATTCAAATATAACTTTAAACATCAGCAGAAACAAGAATGCAAATTAAGATGAACTAAAGAGGACAAAGAAATGGATGCAACCACAAACATAAAGAAACACGCTAAAAGCTATAAACTAAGAATGCAAACTATCAAAACTTGGATTCTAGTCAACAACAGAGAATGCTAAATAATAAAGCAGATTTCAGAGTTCAAAAACCACAAAATCCAGAGTCCAAAACCACAGACCATGACAACAATTAGAGGAAAGGTGCCTTTGAGTACTATATCAGTCTGCCCCAGGGCAGCTGTGGCTACAACTGTAGCTTGCCTCCACCAGTGTGTGAATGTGTGTGTGAATGGGTGGATGACTGGACTGTAAAATGCTTTGGGGTCCCTAGGGGGACTAGTAAAAGCGCTATACAAATACAGGCCATTTACCATTTACCATATATCCACTGTTGGGGCATGATCTGTGCAAATGACAGCTGATGAAGCTGTGTGGGTGACTTTTAGAACTTCTTTAGAACTTTCCTGAAAAAACAAACAAATAAAGACACACACATGCATGCACATTATTATCATCGCATAGATCTATCTTTGTCTTGATGCATGCTCAATCATCCGAGTAAGTAAAGGTTGATTCTGTTCATCTGGACGTAGCATTTTCAGTGGGAGAAACATTTCGCCAGTCATCCAAGTGACTTCTTCAGTCATTGTGCAAATGTACTGTTTATAAGATTGGGGAAGCCTGCAGTCAGCTAACACTGAAGAAGTCACTTGGATGAGTGACAAAATCTTTCTCCCACTGAAAATGTTACGTCCAGATGAACAGAATCAACCTTTTGGGATTTAGGATCTTATGCTGTGCAGAGTTTGCCTCTTTCTGATTACTCTTTTTTTATGTTTATCAAACTTCAGTGTTTCAGAATGTTAATATTAGACAAATATAACACAAGTAAAGCCTAAATTAAGTTTGGTTTCCCTTCATATATGAAGAAAACCTTTCACAAGTGGTCATGGAATGCTCATTTTTCCCAAGGGACTGGTAGTTGTAAGTTGTTGTCAGGTGGTTATTAGTCAGTCTGTGTGACAAAGGTCTTGTTTAAGTTAACTGTCTGCTGGCTTTAGTGTGAAAGTATTATCAGTCTCCTCATCATTTGAAAACTTAAGCTATGCCAACTGGCTTTTTTTCTCCAGCTCCACAGTTACTAGGCTTGTATTGGGGTGCAGAACAGTATTATAAATTAAATCTGATCAAATCAAATATTTCATTTTGCGTGATACAAGAGAAAAGGGCCCAGGTTGTGCTTCTTCTACTGTTTCTTAAACAATGTCAGAGGTAGCAGTGAGAAATAGTCATGACAGTAATGTAAGCTGACACACAAACAGTTTGGTTTTGCACAGTCTGAAGGCAGACTGAGCACCAAACTGATATCCGAAAAGCAGACCTTTTCCACCACATGAGACAAAACCTCAAAGTGGAATGTTAGCTAGCATGTTAGATTCAAAAATCACAGCCAAAAATGAAGCAATGACCCTGCATGCTTTATATCAAACTATATTTTGAATCTGACTTAGCTGTTGGCTATTTTGCTCTCATGATAGATGACAGTCAGTCTGTCGTAGTTTTCAGCTATCAATAGGATCAATAGGATCAATAGGAGCCTTTAGTGTCCTCTGTATTCAATCCCAGTCAGCTGAGTGTGGCTGCGGAGGAGCAGATGGCGTTCACAGCCTGCCAGCATCAGTCTCCCTCTCTAACTGGATCTCTGGTGCTTCGCAGGACAAAGACGGGTGAGTGAGACACAGACACACATTGAGATGGGGAGGGCAAGGGGAGGCACAGAAGGGCTGTCTGTCAGCACTGTCCAGAGGCAGCACCAGCCAAAATCTGCAGATGTGTGTGTGTGTGTGTGTGTGTGTGGTAGAGGATTTGGTCTCATTTGGGGAGGCGAGACTTTGTTTGTGTGTGTGTTTGTGATTATCTTTTCATACATTCAGCCTTGTGGCTAAGACTGGGGCCTGAAAAAAAAATCTGTTTTTGTAATCAGGTCATTGCTTTGAATTAGGAGACTTGATTACTCATTTGTAATTTTCTGATGAGTTTTCATTAAAACAGAAAAAAACTATATTAATATAGAAGTACATAAAAGATTCAATATACTGGTATATGCTTACAAGAAGAGAAACTGTCCACAGGGTTTGACTACATGGACTTTTCAAAGCCGATGAAACAGAAGACAAGCGGTTGCATGATGGGGGGGTTGCATTATCTCCTACTGGGCAGCCACTGTGTCACCAGCAGCTGATCCACAGGAAGCATTCCTCTTTAGTTGTAGGAGTAGTGGAACCTTCTTTTCAAAAGCAGTCAGCCATGCTGGTGTGTGTTGTGGCTGGAGCAGGAAGCCTGACCCATTTTTTAAGTCCAGACAAACACAGTGTGCTGCACCACCAGCCTGCCTCCTCCTCTCTTTCCCTCCCGTCACAGAAACGATGAGATCCAATCATTAGCTGATCTGAAAATGGTAATGCTTTAATTGTCGACAGGAAGCCTGGCAGGTATAATGTGCTTCTGGGGCATGGTAAGGCAAGTGCAGCTGCAGTTCGATGTATCCCAGTGATGTTTAACTGTTGGCGGGTAGCTGTTTAGGACTAAAGTGCAGCTGATGATTCAAATCTCAGAGTAATCAAATGCTGCTTTACAGAGAGCCCAAAAGCCCTTTTTGTAAATACTGCATGCAAGACGATACAGTCTGCCTGTCGTTACCATGGCTTTAAATCTATAGGACGTGTTTAACTGTAGCGATAACTTTTATGTAACTGTGAGTTACATAACAACCATCTCAGCTGTTTCCCTCTCTGGGAGTCTGCAGGCTATCTAGTAGTGGTTTCAGCATGCATGCCCCCACCCCCATTCTTGCTCTGCAAATGTGTGCACAAGGCTGTGTGTATGTCAGAGTGATGGCCGCTCACGTGCAGATTGTACCGTAGAAATGTGTTGTGTTTTAAATTCAGAACAAGGGAGGGGATTTGATCATTGTCTACAAGTGAACCGTTTAAAAAAAACAATAATTAAAAATAAAATATTGATAAGCATTTGTGGCCTGTTGGGTAATGTTAAACTGTTGATATATTTTATTCTTTGCCTTAATGTTTGTCTTAAATATGACAGAATAATGACAAATAGAAAGAAAACCACTGTGAATGTAATAGGAAACACAGATCACTGTGTATATGAAATCTATCTGTGATATTCACGTGGTTTTCAATTAGGCTCGGCATATCAGGGCCGTATTCTTTCCCTAAAACTAATCCCATTAATCGGTTATTGGTCATTTCCAGAATATCTAGACTCCATATTTCTCTTCATTAAGCACGATCATGTCTGGAAAAATGGAAAAGTGACGTGATACAGACAAATAGCTATGTAGACAAATATGACCATTCACTAGCTTAAAAGTATTGTCTAACAGGCGAGCAATGAGAAGGGCCATACCCTGAGGCATTAGGGCAATAATAAAGCCTTCCAGCATGTGGCCCAAAAGAGAAAGAAATGTGGCCCGTTATTATTATATATATAAATAAGTTATTATTTAGAACACACAGGATTACCCGTGAGCAATATTATGGTCTTAAAAGCAACGTCATTTTTTCAGGATGTTGTGTCTATTTGCTAAGATGTGTTCCTACACAGAGCCCATGTAAAACCTAAACCACAGGTGTCAAACTCTGGCCCGCGGGCCAAATTTGGCCCGCAGCCTAATTACATTTGGCCCGCGAAGCCATACCAAATTACTATTAGAGCTGGCCTACTGGTATTATACAGTTAATATATATATTGTTTAGTATTAAACTTTGCTTGTTCCATATTCAGCTTTTCAGCAAAACTTGTTTGAGTCCATAAGAAAAGATTCATTCTTATATCTGGAGGAAGATTTTTTTTTTCAATAAATATTAATGTTAGCCCGCGACTTTGTTCCAGTTTTGAATTTTGGCCCACTGTGTATTTGACTTTGACACCCCTGACCTAAACTCTTTATACACTGATCAGGCATAGCACTCTGATAACCTGCCCAATGTTTTGTTGGTCCCCATTTTATACTAAAACAGCCCTGACCTGTCGAGACATGGACTCCACTAGACCCCTGAAGGTGTGCTGTGGTATCTGCGCCAAGATGTTTGCAAGATGTTTGTTTTTAAGTCCTGTAAGTTGTGAGATGGGATCTCTGTGGATTGGGCTTTTTTGTCCTGCATATCCCACAGATGCTTAGTTGGCTTGTGATTTGGGGTACCCCGACACCAAGTCAGCATCTCAAAGTCATTGTTGTACTCCTCATCCATTCCTGAACTGTTTCTGCTTTGTGGCGGGGCACATTATTGTGCTAAAGATGCCACATCCATCATGGAATACTTTTTCTGTGAAAGAGTGTACAAGGTCTCCAACAGTGCTTGGGTAGATGGTACGTGTCAAAGAAGCATCCACATGGAGGGCAGGACCCAAGGTTTCCCAGAAAAACATTGCCCAAAAACATCACATTGCTTCACTGGTTTCCCTTCTTCCCATAGTGCATCCTGGTGCCAGGTCCAGTTCTAATGTTAGCATGGGCACCCTGACTAATCTGCAGCTATCCAGCTCCATACACAGCAGACTGAGATGCTATGTGTATTCTGGCACCTTTTTATCAGCATGACGGGGTTTTTTTTTAGCAGTTTGACCTACAGTAGCTTGCCTGTTAGATCAGACCACACAAATTGCCTTTGGACCTTACTTGGACCACTTTTAATGAATGGTGACCACTGCAGAACAGGAACACCCACAAGTACTGCAGTTTTGCAGATGTTGTGACCCAGTTGTCCTGCCATCACAATTTAGCCCTTGTCAGACTCGGTCAAATCTTTTAATACATCAACCTCGAGGACAAAATCTACACTTGCTCCTTAATATATCCCACCCGCTAACAGGTGCCGTGATGAAGTTCAATTCAATTCAATTCAATTCAATTCAATTCAATTCAATTCAATTCAATTCAATTCAATTCAATTCAATTCAATTTTATTTATATAGCGCCAAATCACAACAAATGTCGCCTCAAGGCACTTCATAGATACAGAGAAAAGCCCAACAATCATATGACCCCCTATGAGCAAGCACTTTGGCGACAGTGGGAAGGAAAAACTCCCTTTTAACAGGAAGAAACCTCCGGCAGAACCAGGCTCAGGGAGGGGCGGCCATCTGCTGCCACCGGTTGGGGTGAGAGAAGGAAGACAGGATAAAAGACATGCTGTGGAAGACAGACAGAGATTAATAACAGGTATGATTCAATACAGAGAGGTCTATTAACACATAGTGAGTGAGAAAGGTGACTGGAAAGGAAAAACTCAATGCATCATGGGTATCCCCCGGCAGCCTACATCTATTGCAGCATAACTAAGGGAGGATTCAGGGTCACCTGGTCCAGCCCTAACTATATGCTTTAGCAAAAAGGAAAGTTTTAAGCCTAATCTTAAAAGTAGAGATAGTGTCTGTCTCCCGAATCCAAACTGGAAGCTGGTTCCACAGAAGAGGGGCCTGAAAACTGAAGGCTCTCCCTCCCATTCTACTTTTAAATACTCTAGGAACAACAAGTAGGCCTGCAGAGCGGGAGCGAAGTGCTCTAATAGGGTAATATGGTACTACAAGGTCATTAAGATAAGATGGGGCCTGATTATTTAAGACCTTGTATGTGAGGAGCAGGATTTTGAATTCAATTCTGGATTTAACAGGAAGCCAATGAAGGGAAGCCAAAACAGGAGAAATATGCTCTCTCTTTCTAGTCCCTGTCAGGACTCTTGCTGCAGCATTTTGGATTAACTGAAGGCTTTTCAGTGAGTTTTTTGGACATCCTGATAATAATGAATTGCAGTAGTCTAGCCTGGAAGTAATAAATGCATGAACTAGTTTTTCAGCGTCACTCTGAGACAGGATATTTCTAATTTTAGAGATGTTGCGCAAATGGAAGAACGCAGTCTTACATATTTGTTTAATATGTGCGTTGAAGGACATATCCTGGTCAAAAATGACTCCAAGGTTCCTCACAGTGTTACTGGAGGCCAAGGTAATGCCATCCAGAGTAAGAATCTGGTTAGATACCATATTTCTAAGCTTTTCAGCGCCGAGTACAATGACCTCAGTTTTATCTGAGTTAAGAAGCAGAAAGTTAGTGGCCATCCAAGTCTTTATGTCTTTAAGACATTCCTGCAGTTTAACTAATTGGTGTGTGTTATCTGGCTTCATGGACAGATAGAGCTGGGTGTCATCTGCATAGCAGTGAAAATGTATGCTATGTCTTCTAATGATGCTGCCTAGGGGAAGCATGTATAATGTAAACAGAATTGGTCCTAGCACCGAACCCTGTGGAACTCCATAATTAACCTCAGTGTGTGAAGAGGACTCTCCATTTACATGCACAAATTGGAGTCTATTAGATAGATATGATACAAACCACTGCAGTGCAATACCTGTAATACCTACAGCATGTTCTAATCGCTCTAATAGGATATTATGGTCAACAGTATCGAATGCTGCACTAAGGTCAAGAAGGACAAGCACAGAGATGAGTCCACTGTCAGAGGCCATAAGAAGATCATTTGTAACCTTCACTAAAGCTGTTTCTGTGCTGTGGTGAGCTCTGAAACCTGACTGAAACTCTTCAAATAAACCATTCCTCTGCAGATGATCTGTTAGCTGTTTGACAACTACTCTTTCAAGGATTTTTGATATGAAAGGAAGGTTGGAGATTGGCCTATAATTAGTTAAGACTGCTGGGTCTAGAGATGGCTTTTTGAGTAAAGGTTTAACTGCAGCCACCTTGAAGGCCTGTGGTACATAGCCGATTATTAGAGATAGGTTGATCATATATAAGATCGAAGAATTAATCAATGGCAGGACTTCTTTGAGCAGTTTTGTAGGAATGGGGTCTAAAAGACACGTTGATGGTTTGGAGGAAGTAATTATTGAAGTTAACTCAGAAAGATCGATTGGAGAAAAAGAGTCTAACTTAACATCAATGGTACTAAGAGTAGCTGTAGATAATATTACATCTGTGGGATGATTATTGGTAATTTTTTCTCTAATGATAAAAATTTTATTTGTGAAGAAGTTCATGAAGTCATCACTAGTTAACGTTAAAGGGATGGTTGGCTCAAAAGAGCTCTGACTTTTTGACAGCCTGGCTACAGTGCTGAAGAGGAACCTGGGGTTGTTCTTATTTTCTTCAATCAGTGATGAGTAGTAAGCTGTTCTGGCTTTGCGGAGGGCTTTCTTATAAAGCAACAAACTATTTCTCCAGGCTAAATGATGATCCTCTAAATTTGTGACACACCATTTCCTCTCCAGATTACGAGTCATCTGCTTTAGGGTACGTGTTTGAGAATTATACCACGGGGTCAGGTACTTCTGATTAGAGACCTTAGTTTTCACTGGAGCTACAGTATCCAGAGTCGTACGTAGTGAGGAGGTGAAATTATTAACAAGATAATCGACCTCTGTTGGGGTAGCGTTCAGATAGCTGCTCTGCTCTGTGTTGGTACAGGGCATTGACGA
Organism: Neolamprologus multifasciatus; assembly: GCF_963576455.1. Taxonomy (NCBI): domain Eukaryota; kingdom Metazoa; phylum Chordata; class Actinopteri; order Cichliformes; family Cichlidae; genus Neolamprologus; species Neolamprologus multifasciatus. Next base: position 26,408,830 of record NC_140459.1, read on the forward strand.
TGATAACAGTGGCTGGATTATATTCTTAAACTTAGTTACAGCGCTTTCAGAAAGACATCTACTTTGATAAAGTCCACTCTCCACTGCTGCGTAATCAATTATTGTAAATGTAAATGTTATCAAGAAATGATCAGACAGGAGAGGGTTTTCAGGAAACACTGTTAAATGTTCAGTTTCTATGCCATAAGTTAAAACAAGATCTAGAGTGTGATTAAGAGTGTTATTTACATCACCTGTCAGTGGTCAGAATGTTATGCCTGGTCGGTGTATGTTATAACTGCACTTTGTTGCCACTGGTTGAATTGCCAACAGCATCACAAGTAAGAATAGCCCACAGACTGGTTGTTTATGGCGCTGCCCCCTGGTGCATTTTGCCATAACTGACCATATTTAGCTAATCTATAAGATAACATGGACTGATTCTTATATAGCGCTTTTCTACTCTCCCGGAATATTCAAAGTGCTGTATACAACATGCCTCATTCACTTCTGTCACACTGAACAACTTGGGGTTAGTATCTTGCCCAAGGATACTTGGCATGCAGACTGGGGAAGCCAAGGATCGAACCACTAACCTTCCAGTCAGTAGCTGATCTGCTCTACCACCTGAGCCACAGCCACCCACCCACAATAATAATATAATATAATATAATATAATATAATATAATATAATATAATATAATATAATATAATATAATATAATATAATATAATATACAGTGGGGCAAAAAAGTATTTAGTCAGCCACCGATTGTGCAAGTTCCCCCACTTAAAATGATGACAGAGGTCAGTAATTTGCACCAGAGGTACACTTCAACTGTGAGAGACAGAATGTGAAAAAAAAATCCATGAATTCACATGGTAGGATTTGTAAAGAATTTATTCGTAAATCAGGGTGGAAAATAAGTATTTGGTCAATAACAAAAATACAACTCAATACTTTGTAACATAACCTTTGTTGGCAATAACAGAGGTCAAACGTTTACTATAGGTCTTTACCAGGTTTGCACACACAGTAGCTGGTATTTTGGCCCATTCCTCCATGCAGATCTTCTCAAGAGCAGTGATGTTTTGGGGCTGTCGCCGAGCAACACGGACTTTCAACTCCCGCCACAGATTTTCTATGGGGTTGAGGTCTGGAGACTGGCTAGGCCACTCCAGGACTTTCAAATGCTTCTTACGGAGCCACTCCTTTGTTGCCCGGGCGGTGTGTTTTGGATCATTGTCATGTTGGAAGACCCAGCCTCGTTTCATCTTCAAAGTTCTCACTGATGGAAGGAGGTTTTGGCTCAAAATCTCACGATACTTGGCCCCATTCATTCTGTCCTTAACACGGATCAGTCGTCCTGTCCCCTTGGCAGAAAAACAGCCCCATAGCATGATGTTTCCACCCCCATGCTTCACAGTAGGTATGGTGTTCTTGGGATGCAACTCAGTATTCTTCTTCCTCCAAACACGACGAGTTGAGTTTATACCAAAAAGTTCTACTTTGGTTTCATCTGACCACATGACATTCTCCCAATCCTCTGCTGTATCATCCATGTGCTCTCTGGCAAACTTCAGACGGGCCTGGACATGCACTGGCTTCAGCAGCGGAACACGTCTGGCACTGCGGGATTTGATTCCCTGCCGTTGTAGTGTGTTACTGATGGTGACCTTTGTTACTTTGGTCCCAGCTCTCTGCAGGTCATTCACCAGGTCCCCCCGTGTGGTTCTGGGATCTTTGCTCACCGTTCTCATGATCATTTTGACCCCACGGGATGAGATCTTGCGTGGAGCCCCAGATCGAGGGAGATTATCAGTGGTCTTGTATGTCTTCCATTTTCTGATGATTGCTCCCACAGTTGATTTTTTCACACCAAGCTGCTTGCCTATTGTAGATTCACTCTTCCCAGTCTGGTGCAGGTCTACAATTCTTTTCCTGGTGTCCTTCGAAAGCTCTTTGGTCTTGGCCATGGCGGAGTTTGGAGTCTGACTGGTTGAGGCTGTGGACAGGTGTCTTTTATACAGATGATGAGGTCAAACAGGTGCCATTCATACAGGTAACGAGTGGGGGACAGAAAAGCTTCTTACAGAAGACATTACAGGTCTGTGAGAGCCAGGGATTTTCCTTGTTTGAGGTGACCAAATACTTATTTTCCACCCTGATTTACGAATAAATTCTTTACAAATCCTACCATGTGAATTCATGGATTTTTTTTTCACATTCTGTCTCTCACAGTTGAAGTGTACCTCTGGTGCAAATTACTGACCTCTGTCATCATTTTAAGTGGGGGAACTTGCACAATCGGTGGCTGACTAAATACTTTTTTGCCCCACTGTATTACTAGCAAGCTTGGTTATGCTCAATGAATGGAAAGCAATAGGATGTCAAAAAAATGTTTTTATGAGCTTGGTCCTTGTTGGGTGTTACAAACATGGCACAAGATGCAGATGGAAACATGGCTATAGGAAGGTCTCTAAACAGGCATGTGATTATGTTTTTTAAAATACTGGTAACCTTCTGAATCCATGCCTCAGATATATCCGTTCTATTATTTAACTCCCCATTATTCCTCCTAATATCACACCCCAACGCCACCTGCACTGTGGCCTTGTCCTCCCACTATCTTGTTGCCTCAGTGTGTACAAAACAGTCCCTAATGAAGGCTAACAGATGGGACTCACATCCACTCAAATAACAGGCAGGGGGAGAGATGTGAAAGTGATCACCTTTTTTGTTCCACTAGTCTGAACAGCACAGTAGTTTGTGTCTTTGTTCAGGAGTATGTCACTTGTTATGCGGTAAGCATCTAACAGAAGCAAAACACAGAGCTGGGATTGATATTACCTTTAACTCGCTGTTAATAATGCATGCCAGCGACACACAGCATAATGGAATTGAATTGGTTTTGCCGCATCAGCAAGTTTTGAAAGCAGACATTCATGTCTCAGTGTAATAATTTGACTGTAACACAACTACATACTGTTATCATGGATATGTAATCAAAAGCAATTTAGTTTTTCAATTATTTTTTCTGTTTATTCACATAAATTGTTGCCAGTAATACAACACCAGGTAAATGTAAAAGTGGGGGAACCTTAAAATCATTGGGAAAATTATTCTAGTCAATATAAATATGTGTGCGAACTCCAGTAGATTGTTTTTTGTGACGACAGACTGTAACATCCCAAATTCTGGCTTTCAGGTTTTCAGGGTTATGGCTCTTTGTGCAAAGCTTCTAACCTACAGCCATACTATCATGGTGAGGTTCGACCTTCAACCTTCCCAGTCCATTAATCACACAGTTCATAGGCTGAGGATGTTGCTGGCTCGAGATAAACTGATCGGTCACAATCATTTTACATTTTTTGGAACATAGTTTTAGTGTTTTGGGTTTTTTTCTTTCTTTTTTAAGTTGGATGTCTTGGATATTTTTGAATCCCAAAAACTGCTATTATTGGCTGTGGTCAAAATAATATTTTTAAAGCTTTTTGAAGAATGCATCATCTGCCTGGTAGCTGAAAACTTTACACATTGTAGCTTGGGCTGTTATCATGTTATATGAGGCTTTAAATGTTTTGTAGGACATGAGCTTTTCTCCCATCACTGGAAGTCAGGCCCTTGAAAATGGAAAGCTATCAAGTCTAAACAGAATCTTAAATATAGAAAAATACTTTAGTTTTCTGCTATATATTCAAGGCTTAGATAAATATTTTATTTTGGTGTTGCCCTCATGTTCCTGTTGCCCTCCCTGACACAGCCTATAGTGAAATAAGAGCCCTGGCCACATGGGAGAGCTTGTTTTCAGCACTGTAAAAACAGCCTAAGCTCTCTTAAGGCCATGGTTATGGGGTAATGGGGAAGAGAGGGGGGTAAGGAAGATAAAAAGAAAGATGAGAAACATGGGGAGTTACCACTGACTACAAAGTGATGCAGGGTGGGGACATAGATGGGAATAGTTGGTGCTGAATCAGGGCTTGTTACCTCCGCTGGGACTGTGATGTCAGCCCCAGGACAGAGAGCGAATGAGAGGCAAACAAAGGAATAAGGAGGATGGAGGGAGGTGAAGTGGTAAGGGAGATCTTAGGGGGATTGACAAAGAAGACTTGCAGAGAGGAGATGGCTGCTGAAAGCTGCAGGCAAACACTGGATGTCAATGGAGATGCATTGCAGAACTACAATCTAATTTCAGTTCCCGTAATAACATTACTTTTACAAGTAAAATAATAGTTATTGATTTATCACACTTGAGGAGGTGGGGCTTGCACATTTATTTATTTATTTATTTAACCATTGACCAGATTTGGTGCCTCAGCATTGGATACTGTCAGATTAGTCTGGGGTTTCATAGTTTGCTGCTGAGTAACAGTTATAATCCCAGTCTGGGCGATTATCCTGACAATGTCATACCAACATCCACTCATACAGATGTCTGCATGTGAAGCTCAGCCCAGTTTAATTCAGAGTTTCATTACACACACTCTGTTTCAGTGGCCCTTAACTCTCAGCTCTTAGATATGACACTGAACTTTCACCTCATTGTGAACTGAACTAAGGCCCACACAGCTGTCTGTAAACAATGTAAGTAACTCAGCTCAGTTCAGTTTTATTTATATGGTGACAAATCACAACAACAGTTGCCTCAAGGTGCTTGGACTGTGGATTATGGGTGAAAGCTGAAATAGCCACAGAGAACCTACACAGACGCAGAGCATGACATGCGTGCGAACTCCACACAAGTTTTACATAAATATATGACTGTGAAGGTTCTCAGTCATCCAGGTCAATTGTAATTTATGTCATATAAATATATGACATAAATTACAATTACAAAAATTACATGCAACTGCAATCCCAGCATTCAGTCCTAACTCAGGTCGTCTTCAGTTCAGTAGTTTGTCTTGTCTGTTGTTTTGTCCAAGTGATGTTCAGTTCAAGACAGATCGATATAAGCGCTGTAGAAGAAACTGCTCAGGATCCTGACATTTATGAGTGATGAATCATGGCTGTTTTTGTTGTTCTCATGTGTAGAAATTCCTTCTAATATTCTATTAGCAAGTCCATAATGCACTGTTAAATCAGTGTATGGCTGCCAAAAGAGTTCAGTTACTAACAATAGCAATTCAGTGTAGTTCTCTTTGAAAATGGATTTGACTGAGCACCTCATCGACAAAAAGAATGAGTAGTATTTGTAGCTTCTTTGAGAAGGCACTGCAATTCAATTACAGCTTTTTCGAGGTTGAGAAACAAACTTGTGTGCTTGTAGATTATAGTTTATATATGTTTTGTGCACACTGATCACCTCCGTACAATTTCATAATGTTGTAAACCTGCTCAACATTTGACAATAAAACCCTTTCTGATTCTAATATTGATTCTGATTCTCTAGAAGTCTGTGAAAGGCAGTCTGCAGACTACGGAAGATTTGAGTCCAGTGTGTGGAGGAAAAATGAGAGATGGAAGAAGGACAAGGGTTATCCTCCTCGAATCTGTCGTTGAACATGACCAATTATTATGGGACTTTATCTGAAAGACGGCAGAGGGGGTCAAGATGTGGGGATTATGACTGTCTGTCCTTTTTATCTGACTATATCTTTAGAAAGAAAATTCTGGAAAGAAGGAGGAGGGAGATTGGGCCTTTTGTTGTTTTTTTTTAAAAAAGGTCAAACATGCTAGACTGTAGAGATAGCAGGGCATAATGTTGCTGTAAAGTGACTTTGTCGCCGTGAGAACGGGGTCAGGCTAATGCTTGTTTCATCTTATTGGGAGAGAGTGATGCCAAGCTGAGCTGTCTGACAGAGAGCTTATGGAGGGCGAGGAGTTGTGCTGCCCTGCGTGTGTGTGTGAACGATGCCAGGCTTACTCTGCCAGTCTCCGCCCCACCACTGTTTGGGTGATGTCATGTTTGTGTGTGCGAGCATGTGTGTGTTTGCAGCCTTGTGATCTGTCCCTGGACAAAGAATGAAGTCACTTGCAAGCTCAAACACACTTTAAGGAAGACTGGATGCAAATGGCAAAAACAGTCATTAATAGCAGCATCTATGCACTGAGGACGGGGGATTAAAATGGATGTTTTGGTTGCACTTACTTAACTCAACTGATGCAGGGATCAGCAGCATGTTCATAGATTACACACTGCGTAATCTATCAGTTTGCCTAATGGTTTCCAACTAAATATGTTTAGTAGATTATTTTGCCTGTTTTATTTTACCCTCTTGCTGAAGCCCTCTACCAAAAAAGGTACAGCAATATTTGATTTTTCTGCTCTTACATTCTCTTTGTATCCACTGATCTGTGACATTCCTCAAGGACGTATTCTAGGACGTCCTTAATCTTCTCCTTACATGCGTCTATAAGTGCACAAAAACATTAATGTTTGATCATGAGCACTGAACTGATAATAAGTGCATTTAACTGCATTTAACTGATTGGATTACCAAAGTAACTGTGGATAGATGCTGTTCCATCATTTACATTGAGCATCGCATTGGTTAGCTAATGACAGCCCAAACCACCCTGAGGGTTCAGCTGACTGGCAAACTATATATTCATATATGGTGAGCTCTTTAAGATAGGCTAGCCAGTCCAGAGTTGCTGTACACCTGTCAGCCACATGGCAACCCACTGCTACAACCCCAGCTCCTCCTATCATTCCTGTTAAGTTGATTTGTTGTTATTGTTGCCTGCTCTGTTGTGCACTGGAGTCTACACATGGGAGGATAGTGAGGGATACTCTCCTGACCTCATGCTGTCCACATATCAACTTCAAATTCAAATTTTATTTGTCACACACACAACCATACACAGTATGACATGAGGTGAAATGCTTGTAGCTGTGCAATGCAATGCCCGACCATTAAATGACAGTGGTTTTACAGTATTTACAATTTACAGGTTATACAAAATTTACAGATTTAACTTATAAATTTACAGTAAAAAAATGTGCAAATAGCAGAAAGAGATTATAAATTATAGGAATTGTGCATGAAGAAAAAACAGAGTGCGTGTGGTGATGTGATGTGTGTGGGAGAGTCCAGTCCTACACCTGGTTCAGGGCCCGAATAGCCTGGGGGAAGAAGCTCCTCCTCATTCTCTCCGTTTTGGCCTTGAGGGAGCGGAAGCGCTTCCCAGACCTCAACAGTGAGAAGAGTCCATTGTTGGGATGGGAGAGGTCCATCATAATCTTCCTAGCTTTGGTCTTGCACCGCTTGGTGTAGATGGACAGCAGGTCAGGGAGCTCTGATTGAATGATGCGTTCGGCCGAGTGCACCACTCTTTGCAGATCTCGCCTGTCCTGCTTGGTGCTGTTCCCAAACCAGGTGCAGATGTTTCCCGTCAGGATGCTCTCGATGGTGCAGGAGTAAAAGTTCTTGAGCACCTTCAGTGGCAGATGAAAGTCTCTAAGTCTTCTGAGGAAGAAGAAACGCTGACGGGCTTTCTTAATCAGGGTGTTGATGTGACAGGACCATGACAGGTCCTGAGTGATGTGGACACCCAGGTATCGGAAACTGTCCACTCTCTCCACTGGCGTGCCACTGATGATGAGGGGCTTGTAATTCCTCGCCTGCTTTGTAGTGAAGTCCATGATCAGCTCCTTAGTCTTGCTGATGTTTAGGAGGAGGTTATTCTCCTGGCACCAGTTCTCCAGGTTCCTAATCTCCTCCAGGTAGGCCGTCTCGATGTTGTCGGAGATCGGGCCTACAACAACAGTGTCGTCAGCAAACTTGACAATGGAGGTGGTGTCTGATGTGGCTACACAGTCATAAGTGTACAGTGAGTACAGCAGGGGGCTTAAAACACAGCCCTGAGGTGCTCCAGTGCTGAGTGAGATGGAGGGGGAGACTTGTTTTCCCACCCTCACTGATTGGGGTCTGTCTGTGAGGAAGTTGAGGATCCACTGACACAGTGATGAGCTGAGTCCTAGATCCGTCAACTTGGTGAAAAGCTTAGAGGGAATTATTGTGTTGAATGCTGAACTGTAGTCCACGAACAGCATCCTAACATAATTCCCTCTGCCAGTGTCCAGGTGACTCAGGGATGTGTGGAGCAGGTGAGATATGGCATCGTCTGTGGAACGATTAGTCCGGTAAGCAAACTGAAGTGAGTCAATGGTAGCAGGAAGTGAAGAAATGATGTGATCTCTCATCAGTCTTTCAAAATACTTCATTACAATTGAAGTCAGTGCTACGTGTTCAGCTCATCAGCCAGTGAAGCGTCGGCATTCATCATTGAAGAAGCTGGTCGTTTATAGTCCGTTATTGTCCGCAGTCCTTTCCACAGGCTCCTGGAGTCGCACTGTCGTAGCTGTGACTCTAGCTTTTCCCCGTAGCTCCGCTTTGACTTTCTGACCGCGCTGCGCATGTTGTAAGACGCAGTCTTGTATAGGTCCATATTACCGGAGACGAGCCCTTCATTGTAGGCAGCGGTGCGTGATCTCATATGTGTGGTATGAGGTACATATGTATGGTAGGGCAGGAAGGTTGCAGAACAGAGCCTTGCCACCACATATTAATTACAACACATGGAAGTAACTATAGTTGGCATGTTCTCCCTGTGTGTCTACATGGGTTCTCTCCGAGTGCTCCGGCTTCCTCCCAAAGTCCAAAGATATGCAGTTACTGGGGTTACACAGGGATTGGTGGAGGAGAATGGACGGAAGTAGCTATTCTTTTTGACAACAGTGGATTTCAATTCAATTCAATTCAATTTTATTTATATAGCGCCAAATCACAACAAAAGTCGCCTCAAGGCGCTTCATAGATACAGAGAAAAACCCAACAATCATATGACCCCCTTTGAGCAAGCACTTTGGCGACAGTGGGAAGGAAAAACTCCCTTTTAACAGGAAGAAACCTCCGGCAGAACCAGGCTCAGGGAGGGGCGGCCATCTGCTGCGACCGGTTGGGGTGAGAGAAGGAAGACAGGATAAAGACATGCTGTGGAAGAGAGACAGAGGTTAATAACAGATATGATTCGATGCAGAGAGGTCTATTAATACATAGTGAGTGAGAAAGGTGACTGGAAAGGGAAAACACAATGCATCATGGGAATCCCCTGGCAGCCTACGTCTATTGCAGCATAACTAAGGGAGGATTCAGGGTCTCCTGGTCCAGCCCTAACTATATGCTTTAGCAAAAAGGAACGTTATAAGCCTAATCTTAAAAGTAGAGATAGTGTCTGTCTCCCGAATCCAAACTGGAAGCTGGTTCCACAGAAGAGGGGCCTGAAAACTCAAGGCTCTGCCTCCAGATCTGACTGAAATGTGCACCGTGTTTTGTAACACAACAACAAAATTTCCTTAATGTCCCCAAACTATCCTTATCTTTCCCTAAATTTAACAAAGTTGTTTTTGTGCCTAAAACTAGGAGGGCATACACATGATATTGATCTGTTTTTATAATATTCTTTATTTATTTTTTGGTTGCTCGCTGTAACAGAGGGTAATGGCAAAACAACCCGTATATGTATATGTTGATCCTAAGATGTTGGTTTTGATCTTTTTATGGGATTTGCAGCAATAAAAATGTGGAAGCATTTATTTTTTGAATTTATTTATTTTTTAGTTATTTTAGATTGTATGATAAATGATAGTAAAAGCAAGGAATAATTACCAAGCAATAAGAAAACACTGAATCAACGCTCCTGTAACTCCTTAACTTGTAACTCCTCCTCTTGTCCCTTTTGTTTTTAGGATCCCTTTTGTCTTTGACCCTCTCTCGTGTCTTCTTCTCTCTTTCCTTTTGAGGCTCTTGGGCGTTGGAAATAGCACGTTGACTTCCACGTGAAGGCTTTTCTTTTCCCTGCCTGTCTGGCATCCTCTCTGTGACCCACGTCTGCATGGCCTCAGTGTCAGTCTTATTCATCCCCTCCCTTTCTTTAACTCACAGTATCTCTTTCTATATGTCTCTTTAACACTTACTCTGTTCTCCACAGCAGCTTTGTCATTCTCTCTTTGGCCTGTCCACTGGTGGTGCGAACAGCACAAAGAGCTATGGAGATTGCAATGGAGAGTAAGTGGAGTATCGTAAAGGATGCTGCTGCTGCTGTTCATTCACTTAGCTTCGACTGATAGCACAGCGTTTGGCTCTAATCTGTTTGTCAAAGGAACCACGATGCATTTCTGTAGGGCAATTACACGACATTTTCCTTGAGGAAAACCAATAGCTAACCGCCTCTACCATGCTGTTCAATTATGTAAGAAAATAGAGAGCTTTTCTGTGTGCTGCTCTTCTGTTCTGTGGATTTAGAAACAAACTGTAGTAATTTATGATATGTAAAAGTGTGCACAGTCTGATGTGTTAAGAGAGATGAATGCTAATCATGGAATTCAGAGTTGGCAGTTCCCTGCAGCCAAAGCTATTTTTAGATATTGCTTCCACATTTCATGACTTGGTTAAAAAAAATAATAATAAAGAAAATAAAAGGGTCAAGCACAGCTCCATAAACAAATGCATTTTCAAGCCAAGCCTTCAAATTAATTCTTCACGTTTTCTTGTGTTCTAAAAAAGGGGAAAAACCTCCATAATTGCATTTAAATCAAATAAGGTCCAAGCATCTCTCAAGGCTAGGTTACCCTAGCAACATGTTATGTACCAGCAGTCTGGGTGAGGGAGCCACATCAGAAGAGTGGGGGATGTCTGAGAATGCAGGGGGAGACTTTTAGCAGAGATAATAAGTCTCAAATTTATTAAACACTTCTGTTTTACCTGATCAAAAACATACATGGATATCCCATTAGCATGGTAGCGATTGTTATGTATTTAACCAACAGTGTCTCCCTTACATAATCTGTGGGCCACAGCATCAGTTAACATAACATAGGAGAGACATGTGCTTCACATGGTTCTCTCTGCAGAGAGAGGGAGACAGAGATGGGTGTGTCCAAATGCAAGTCATCACTGGGTTTTTAAATTAAAAGATGTGTGCAGGAATGTTAAATCCAAAACCTTGAAACTGTAATTTTTTTTAAAACCACGATATTAATGTGATGCTTGGTACCTCTGCCAAAACTAGTGTAAAACAACTGTATTTCAGACATTTTCGTTCTCCCAGACATAACAAAGAAATCCTCCCCAAGGTGTACAAAGATGATGTGAGGTGAATGATAATTTAGTGAATGTCTCCATCTGCTGCACACCAAGAGGAACTGCTGCATTATGTAACAGGCGGGTGCCAATATGCTCATACTGGAAGGAAAAAAATAAGTGCATGTGCTTGCTTGTGCACACTTTAACTGATCCACACATGCCCTTATTTTAATAATAATGGATTGCATTTATATAGCGCTTTTCAAGGCACCCAAAGCACTTTACAATTCCACTATTCATTCACTCTCACACACTGGTGGAGGCAAGCTACGGTTGTAGCCACAGCTGCCCTGGGGACTGACAGAATTGAGGCTGCCATATTGCGCCATCGGCCTCTCTGGCCAACACCAGTAGGGTAGAGTGTCTTGCCCAAGGACAGAACGACCAGGACAGAGAGCCCAGGGATCGAGCCAGCAACCTTCCGGTTACAGATGCGCTTCCCAACCCCCTCAGCCACGGTCATCCTGTTTTACAGATGTAGAGAGAGATTTTCACAACTTCAGCTGTCCTTAGTTATTATGGCTACTTAGGATTCTGTCTAATCTAGTTTTCTTTTGGCTTTGAACATCAGCACAGGCTTTCAAGGTGGCTGTAATTAAACCACTGCTTAAAAAAATCCAGACTTAATCCAGCTGTCTTAGGTCATTATAGACTGATTTTTTTAGCCTTTCTCTTATTTAATTCTTTTTTTAAAAAGATTTGCAGAGGAATTTCCTGTTTGAAGAGTTTCAGTCAGGATTCAGAGATCATCATAACACAGAAACTGAACTAGTGAGAATCCCAAGAGTCAGGTCCGTGTTTGTCTTGTTTGACCTTACTGCATTCGATACAGCTGATCACAATATTTTAACTCTAGACTGCAGATTTCAGGTTGTGCATGTCTTCTCAAAGGTTGGTTACGGTTCCAGAGGCTTCTGTGCTGGAACCATTGATCCTTAATCAGCTCCAAATACTACAGAGTCATCACTCGCACCGAGTCTAATGACACTATTACCCATATTCTCATCCAGCTTCATTGTTTTTGAATTTTGAATTTCACCTTTAAAGCTCACAGTGACTTGTTACCCCAATATTTTTCAGACCTCAGCCCTGCGCTCAGTTTCAGCTGGTCTTCTAAGTGTTCCTTAATTCAAATTTAACACCATGGGTGCCAGAGCCTTTAGCTCTACTCGCCTCATCTCAGGGGCTATTAGCACTTCAGCATCATCAGCTAGACTCTTTGACACAATTCAAATACCAGCTCAAAACCCACCCGTTTACATCTGCAAGTTAGCAATAATTATTATTATACTTTTTACACTGCGTATATTTTCATTGTTATGCAGATGATACCCAGCTATATCCATCTATAAAGCCAGACGGCACAAATTAACTAGTCAAATCATAGGCATGTGTTAAAAAGATAAAGGACTGGATGAACTCTAATGGATGAACTAATTTGCTGTTTTTCTACATTCAGACTGAAAGAAAGTAGAAACTGAGGTTATAGTACTTGACTCAGAAATATGCTGTCTCAGAGTGATGAGTAAAGCCTAGTTCATGCATTCAATACTTCTAAGCTGGACGATTATAATACATTATCAGGGGGTGCAATGACAAGGATGAGAAAGAGAGATCATGTTTCCTCTGTATTGGATTCTCTTCACTGGCTCCCTGTTAAAGCTAGAATTGAATTTAACACTTGAACTTGTAGTATAAAGTGTCTCCAGGCAACTGTTGTTGTAATTTGGCGCTAAAGGAACAAACTTGAATTAAATCAAAATGAATTGAACCGAAATTAGTTGAACTGAATGTCACTGTTGCTTTCTGGAGACACAAGTTACCATATTTAGAGACTGGAGATTAAAGTTGTCAGCCAACATTAGCAAATAGGTAGCAAGCCACACCCTTGAATATTATCTGTCAGATAAATATATGTGTCAGATAAATTCATTAAAAACTGTTTTAAAATGCAACAAATTGTGAATACAGTTCAGAGATTCAATACAATAACTTAACTGAGGTGAGGCCGAGCACACGGTGATGGGCTAAAGCTCCTGTGTCAACTTTTCAAACTGGCCTAACATTAAGCTTCAACTCAAATGTAATCTGCTATTTGTTTATCCACTGAGACATTACTTACTAAAACAGATACTAAAGTATTTTTGTACCAGCTGGACCTCACAAGGCTATTTGAGCAACTGTAAGTGTTTTTGGTTTTAGCCATCAAACTTCCTGCTTGGTTACATGGTGACACTTTTGTCCTGTCAGTTGAGCTTGCTAAATTGGCATTTTCTTTGAAGGTGTTGTCAAGTAATAGTAGGATTGAAATGGATGCAGCATTTCACATGCTTCGTTTCTGTTACAGAGGTCCAGCACAGGGAGAAGAGGCAGGTCATCAACAAGGATGTCCTTGTGCACTGCTGCATTTATCTTTCCACCTACCCTGACTACTCTCTCAGTTCCTGCTGCCAAAAACCATCCCTATAGCATGACACCTCCACCACCATGCCCCACTGTAAGAAAAAGTATTCGCCAGGTGACGAGCAGTGCCTGTTTTTTTCCAAACATGATGATTTAGGTGGAAGAGTTCAATCTTTGTTTCATCAAACCAGACAATTGTGTTTCTCATGATCTGGTCCTTCAGGTGCCTTTTGCCAAATTCCAGGCAGGCTTCCTTTTAGGCTTCCATCTTGCCACTACCATACAGGCCTGAGTGCTGCAGAAATGGTTGTCCTTCAGGAAGGTTCTCCTCTCACCACAGAGCTCTTGTTTGTGTTAAATAAATAAAAAGGGAATGTGTTACGCTTCATCTGAGGTCAGAGTCATTTCAGTAATTTTAAATAATTAAATAATTTGAATCCACTGAACCTGATAAGGACCAGATTATTTTTTTATCATGTCCTCAAAACCTTGGTGATGAAAGAGGGTTTACTGTCTTTTTCAAATGACTATACCGAATTGTGTCCATAGATCCATACTTTCCCTTTTGCCTTACAACTGACAAAAGCACTTCTGGAGGAAATTTACAAAAAACAGACTGAGCTTTTAGGCGTCAAACACAACACCGTTTTTCTTCTGTTCTAAAACAGCATGATCTGAATATTGCAAATCCATCAATTCGACTTTACATGCTATCGGAGAGCTACTTATCAGGCTTGTCACAACCCACCCTGGAGGCAAAAAGGCTTTATGCAACTTTACATATGCAGCTGAAATCTGTAAACACATTTAACCTGGTGGTTCCTCTTCATGCCAGGCACCTGTTGTTTCTGCAAATGCAGCAAATTAAGTTTATAATAGAGATATAATTAATTTGACAAAAATGATCAGCATTTAGGGCTTTCAGTCAGGGGTTCAGTTATTCATGTTAGTGTATGTGATTAGTGGTGGCTCCATAGTGTAGTGGTTCACATGCTCAGCTGGCAAGTAAAAAGGCTACTGCTCACCTTCTAGCAAGATTAACAAATCCCTTTTGGGGTTGCGTCAGGAAGGGCATCACAGCGTGTGTTGCTACCTGTTGTAGTGCTACTTTGTGACAAGGGAGAAGCTGAAAGTAGCTACAGTATTTACATGCTAACTATGAAAGGTAAACTACTCATTTAACAGCTATTAGTGATTAAATATTTTGAAAATACGTCAATACGGGCCACATGTCAGACTATAGCCAGTCTTGCATCAAAAATTCTAGCAAATATTAGAATAAGCAAATTAGTAAAAAATATTCAACACACTGCAGTATAGGTAAAGCTTGGAGATTTAATATGGCAATTTTCACCACCAGATAGAATCAACATAAAGGATTCAATCCAGTTAAGTAAAATATATGCACCAGGACACTACAACATACACCTCTGATTCATCGGTCTCTTAAAATGTGTTGATCAGCGTCAGACAGACCACAGAGACTTTATCAGTACAGCATAGAAAACAAAACAAAAAAAGGAATAAAGACAGACTGGGCAGCAGCACGTCAGGTTTTCCTTGTTGCATTTGTGAAACACATCCACATAAAGACAGGCCACCAGTCAACACATCTTCAAATAGAGACAATTACAAAACACCTTTTGTTTGTGGGTACAGTCCAGTAATCATACAGGCAGCATGTATGACACACACGGAGTTTACTACAATATAGTATATGTACAGTAGCAGAGAGGGGATAGCTGGCAAAGTGTGAACTCTTGCTGTTGTTTCTCACTCTCCAGCTCGCGTCCTATTCACAGTTCTGCTCATGTGTTGATGAGCGCGAACAGACTTTTCTCCGTGCGAGCGAGACAGAAGGGGAACTGCTGCCATTTTCAGCACTAGAAACACATTGTGGAGGTTGCAGCATTTGTTAACGCTTGCACCCGCGCCCAAGCGTATGCTGCTGTCACTGCAGACAAATCCCCCCCCCCACCCCCCCCCCCCCCCCCCCCCCCCCCCCCCCCCCCAAAAAAAACCTCCACACTTGATTTTGCTGCAAATCGAAATTTGATTGTCCACATGGATTTTACGGCCAGTGTTTTCTTCTTTCATCCACAGTCCAAGTAGTTCAGATGCGTTTTTTTTTTTAAACGATACCTCCTATTAAAACTGAGGAAATATCAAGAGCCCCGGAATTTGCAATAACAGTACCTCACAGAGAAAGAACACAACACCCACTTTTAGTTGCAAACTGCCACTAGGCACATTTTCAGATATTTGGAAAATGAAGAGACTTTGAAAAGCAAAACAATGAAACAAAAACAAAATGAAATCTTAAATTTTCTCTCAGTATTACACTGAAGTAGTGTTGGCAGTGGGAAACTATTCTCTAAAGGAATGTTTCAAGATATGGACTACTCTTTATTTGGTTGCCATATCATCACGTTGCACCAAATCATCCCTAAAAAGTGCAAAGAGTCCCTGGTTGCTGTTATGGTTAAAACAGTCTGGTGATGAAGGATACAAACTGTACAACTGCAGTGTAGTTATAGACTCATTTGAAAATGCACACTAGATCATACATATTTAGTGTAAAAAGCATAAATGAGCCGGGTAACACAGTTCCCAGTTTTCTTAAGTCGTGTAATGAGTTAAAAAGGATCGAGCCACTACAGGCTGCAGTTAAACTACTGTCAAAGAACACACAGAGCTACAAAACAGAGATCTGCAGGAAATGCAAGGAAAATGATGCGTTACATTTTGACTCACAAGTTCCTTTTTTCTTTTGTTTTAAATAAATCATAGAAAAATAGTAATAAAGAGTGTACAGGACACAATCGGTCATTGTCCTTTTTATTCCCAATGTAGCGTATCCGCATTTATGCATATATGCACACGTGCACACACTATGTGGTTCAGAACTAGGTGACGTCTGACTCTTTTTAGAAAGTACCAAAACAGTCCTAAGCTCTTGGCTCCAGTCCTTTGGGAGTGGGTCCATCACCCTCCCTCCGTGGCTCAGCTGCCTCGCAAACGGTGTGACTCTCCACAGATCATCACTCATTCTCCCATAGGTCGCCCTCTGCCTCGTTCCTCATCCTCTCTCAGGTTATCTCTGTAGGCCTCCGGGGAGGTAAATAAACGAGTCCCTATGATCCCTCTTTCCCATCTGAGCTTTCTGGCGGTGCTGGTGGCTCCTCCGCCGTGGGTGACTGAGCCCCTCCCGGACCATCTGCACACAAAACTCAAAAATGACTTCTAAAGGCACAAATGTGGAATTTCTTTCCAAAGCTATTGTTCATAAATGACTGTGACGGCGATGTGCTTGGCATTTTTTGCTTTTGCTTTCATTTTAAGGCTGCTATTTTTTTCAGAAACCCCAATGGAGGCAAACAAAGTGTCTCTCTGCCACTGCTGGAGGAATTCCAAAAGATCCGAGTTCATGCGAGCAAACCTTTATTTTCATTTTTGGGGTCTGTAAGGCTACGTTCACACTGCAGGTCTTAATGCTCAATTCCGATTTTTTGATCAAATCCGATTTTTTTGTCTGCTCGTTCACACTACAAATAAAATGTGACAGCAAACGCGCTCTAGTGTGAACGCTCAAAGCGGCCCGCATGCGCAAAAGAAGATGTCACACACAATGCGCTCTGTTTAGACCCAGAGCAAACAATATTGTTTGACTGATGGCCCTTAATATAAAGACTTCAGACTTCACGTTTCCCAATTTTTGCTTTAAGTTATTTTGTTATTTACATAATAATGTAGATAACCTAATAATTGTCCTTATTGCTGTTTTAGAGAGGAGCGGTGCTTCAAAGGATAGTTGCAGATTTCTGTCAGAATCTGCAGATTATGCAGTACAAATAAAATGTTAACGTTTCTCCAATGTTGTCTTCCCAGCAGTTTCACCGGATGGCCAGGAAGCGTTCGCGATGTCTTCTCCGGCGCTGATAATTGGCATCTGTCTTGTGTCAGTGACGTAAAAGACTGATATAATGCGACATGACCATTCAAACAGCAGTCGCTTTCTAAAACATCAGATACGTATCGGATTCAGGATCACATACGAAAGTACCCAGATCCGATTTGAAAATATCGGATTTGTGCTGTTCACACTGTCATACCATGATCGGATATGGGTCGCATAGGGTAAAAAAAAAAAAAAATCGGATTTGATGCGCTTTCGCCTGCAGCGTGAACGTAGCCTTAGATGAATTGCACGACCATGTTGTGTTATGTTAGATGCTAATTTGTTTTCTACACATGCAGCCAAAGATGCTCAGTGGCCCAAATTTGGCACTCCTGGTAGCTACACACTTTTAGCAATTGTGATGCATGACAGGGAAATGGGCAGCATTTCCCTAGTGACATTCATAGCCTAAAGCTCACCCATCTGCTACTAAATGGAGATGTATTTAGACAAGGACAACCTTTCCTAAATCTCAAAAACTTTGCCATAGCTTCAAGCCAAAGATGAGCCACAAAAAGGCTTCCGGGGATCAAATATCTCAGTCAAGTTCACAAAAACATCTCTCAAAGTGTCCTTAATTTACATTATACTGTTTCTAAATAATCAAATATATTGCTTCACATACTAAAGTACTAAGTTAAAAAACAACAACACACATTTAAAAGGAAATATCACCTTTTAGGGATAGCTCAGCCAGTTTTAGAGGTAAATCACCAGGGTTTACACCTGCTGGAGAGCCCAGGATATCAGGCAGGGCATTTCTCCTCCCTGAGCGCCCCGAGGAGGCAAAGTCCAGCACTGGCTCCACTTCGGTCATTTCAGGAACTCTTCAGGAAAAAAAGGAAGGTACAATGTTACGATTTTACCCACCCTTTAAAAAGAATGTATCATGTATCATACCTTGTATGATAAGGTATGATACATGAATTTAACTCACCTGAGCAGTATTTCTGCTTTGTTCGTGAGTTACCTAAATCACAACAACAGTTGCCTCAAAGCGCTTTACATTATGAGGTAAATACCCTACAAGAGACCCTATGAGAAAACTCTAACAATCAGATCAACCTATTATGAGCAAGCATTTGGTGAGAGTGGGAAGGAAAAACTCCTTTTTAACAGGAAGAAAGCTCAGGCAGAACCAGACTCAGGGAAGGGTAGTCATCTGCTTCAACCGGTGGAGGCAGAGGGGCATAGCTCTCTGTAAAATACATCTATAAGGTATAAAAGGACAAAAACCTGTGAATGTCAAATTGGCCTCTGAAACCTATAAATATAATCATTAAAAAATATTGAGAATGTCAATGTGACATGTTTAACATCTAAAAACACAGCTTATATTTGGTTTGTGGTTCTAATTTTTTTACTTGTAACTTCTAGTTCCTTTTCTCATCTTGTTTTTCAGAGTTTGATATTACGGTAAATGGTCAACCATTTGCTTAGTTTGTTAGTTAGCTAGCAACGACCAAGAAGTTTGTTGAACAAATGAAGGGCTTTACATGCTGAGCAGGCTGCAACTGTTTTCAATGCAGTGTCATAGGAAGGCCTGAATATCACAGTCATTCAAGTTGTGTTTCCATCACTGCCTTGCCCCTTGCACACAGAGACTTCTGCAGATTCTCTGTTTGTTTGAATATTGTGACATTTTTAGCAGTTTCACGCTGAAAAACATTATTAAAATATTGGGCTGCTCGCCTCTCAATCTTTACTTCTGGAACACTCGACCTTTCTTTGATGCAAGCAATTAGTTGTAACATGTTCCAACTCTGTTCCCTGTTACACTTTTTTGCGGTGTTGCTGGCACCAAATTTAAATTAGAATATATTTTTCAAAGAAAAAGTCTTAGTACAACATATCAAATGTTTAAAAGCATGGATGCAGATATAAAATGGCATGCCATTTTTGAAGAGAGGACGTTCCAGGTCTTATTTTGTAACAATTCACTCAATCAAATCACAGTGTGCTGTTTTTGTTTAGTGTATACTGCATGGGGAAAAGCTGTGTGGGGTACATCTTTAATGATATAGTTAGCCTGTTAATCATCCCTATATCTACCCTAGTAGTTTTAATCCCAACACTTTTAAAAAGTTGACACTACGTTTTATGTTATACATAGTCTAACAGTGGATATTAATTTTGACATTTCTCAGAAAACAAAATGTACTTAATGTGATTTGAGCATCCAGAGAAAAGATTCATCACTGAAAAGGAGGATGTGTCTGTCTGGTCTCATGGCAACCAGCAGCTGGGGAGTCAGCTCCAGGCTACACTGGTGACAGGCAGAATTACATCCCTTGTCTCACAGACTCGCAGCACACACACACATACAGCGAGCCGTTGTTGCCATGGCAACAGTACAGAAAAAGCACCACTGGCAGGTAAACATATGACTGGAATCCATTCGCTCACTATCTCCCTCTCTCTTCCCAGTCTCCCCCTTTTGTTGTGTTGCCTCCCTTTAAATAGCCATACCATTCTGTGGAGCGAAATCTCAGTTCCCATTGCTCTCTCTCAACAAAGGGCTGACGTGTGAGTTAATGCATACGTGCAGCTATAAACTCGCACACACACCATCCTCAAAAAGAGGGCCATAAGTTGACCATCTGTTAGCCTCGAGCACAGTTGAAGCCTTGCTACTGAGCTCATCTAAGCTTTAAATGTCTCCATAGAGAAAGGCACTTTGCTTCCAACATGTTTACATTATTGCATGCTGGCAGCTAAAACTGTGGCTGCAGGTAGGAATCATGGCTATGACTGAGATACTTTAAAACATGTACGTACCTTTGGTCTTAAAATATGTAGCATTTATCAAGCTCAATATATAATTCTGAAAAATCTACCTACGATTAACATAAATGTGTAAATGAGTAAAAATGTGTAATCACATTTTCCACAAAGCCTGTGTCCACCCTCCTCCATACCTCACAGGATGTACACACAGCAAGTTGCTAATAATTCATGCAGCTTTGATTAATTGATGTCAAAATGCTGTTACCAATACTCTGTCCGGGGCCCATTCAAACAATTCATTTTCATACTTTATTTATTTAGTTGATTGCATTTATTTACAATTCAACTGTATGTTTGATTTTTTTCCCTTTTATTTAATATCTCCCAAAAAATCCATTATTTTTCTCATTCTTAATAGTCAAATCTAAATATACAAAGTCATTAAAAATATAGCTGATCAGTGGGTAGACAATTACATCAAGGCTGGGTAGGATTCTAACAAATGCAAGCACAGGAAAACAAAATGTTGTATTTTGAGATTAACCTGAAAATACTACCAGACTTTAAGGACTTAGAGATATAAAAGAAAATAAGCTCTGACATGACAAAAATACTATATATATTTAAAATTCTTCACTGCTCTTCTTCTAGGTCAGCAGTTGAAATAAAACAGCTTACTGGCCATGTCAACTTCCATCAGTTGTATCCGCCAATTGATGCAGCACTCAGATGGCACTGGATCTAGTTTTCTGCCACTGGTCACCTGTGTATATGATTGTATATCGTGATATAAACCAAATCACTATTTCTGTCAAGCTTAAAGGTTCCTTTTTATTCCCAGGTGAAGATCAGGTTCCTTTTCATTGAAACATTATTTATATTCTGTCAGAAGGTGACCACGACAGACAGAACATTATGGAACTAGAAATGCACAATGAAAAAAATCATACTCAATTGTTGTTCACTTTTGCTTCTAGACAATAAATAAATAAAATAAGATTTAAAAAAGAGAGAGCAGTGGACAGTGAGGCCTGACTACTATGTCTCTGCACTCTGTGTAGAGCTGCCTGAGAGAACTTTTTATGCCCAGGGAGTTGGTAGCGAGGGTCAATTACTTTAATCAGCATCAGCTTCCTGGCAACACGTCTTTTAAAAACTAGGCTGCTGCGTTTACAATATTACTGTGTCTCTTTGTTTCTAAGAAAAATTCTTGCATTGTTCAATGCATCGCACTGCACTGATAAACAGGCAACTGTACACTATGAGGATGCCACCACTGCAGAGGGTGAAAACAATTTGTGGTGTAGCTGGCCTTTGTGGGAACAAGTATGTAGTGTATGCTACACTGAATTCCTCTGATTCTTCCTTTTAACAATGTCCTCGTCTTTTGCACTTTAACCTGTCATATTCAGAAACTCGACCACCCGAGTTAACATTTTCTGTTTTCATTTTGTCTTTGATGATGCTCACTCCCTTTCATGTGGTCTGTCAAAACAAGGAAGTAATGGGATTTACTGACTTTATATTGACCCTATCCCATGTATCTCTAGTGAGGAAAGGTTATTGTGCACTACATATCTTTATTGCTTTAGTGTCTTGCCCTAGCTGTGTGTACGAAAACACTTTTCTCCACACCTAAGATATCAAAAGTAGTTATCTGAGTTACTGTTGGCTTCCTATCAGCTTGAAGAAGACTGACTATTCTCCTCTGACCTGTAATGTCAAACAAGATATTTTCACCTGCAGAAGCTCAGCTGACTGGGTAGCTTCTCTTTTTTGGAGCACTCTTTGTAAACCCTAAAGATTTCAACAGTTTCTGAAATACTCAGACCAGCCCATGTGGCACAAACAACAATGCCACATTCAAAGTTACTTAAGTCACCTTGTTTCCCCAATTCTGATTCTTAATTTAAACGGCAGTCTACATGCCTCCATGTCATTAGCTGATTAGACTCAGTGTATATATAAAACAAACGTAAATATATAGAATGAAATATAATGACAGCTCTTTCGGAGTACTCAATATTGGGAGTCTGTGATCCACGTGCACATCTTCGTCATTACAGTGATAGCCTTGACTTTTCATAATAATAGTATTTGATTAAACCGGAAAAGTGTATTTTTCTTAGAAAATGTTAAAAAAAAAAAAAAAAAAAGGGAAACTGGCTTCAGACAGAAGATGAAGCAGGTGGTATGTTCAGAAATTTTGCATCTGAAGGAAAAGAAGCAGAAGCCTGTTGACGATTACACAATAATCGGACGCACACTACTTCTAGTTGAGGTGTCAGATGTCAGACTATTCGTCCAAAGAGAGTAAAGGTTTTTGTGTTTTCCCCCTTGAGGTCCCGTGCTGAGCTTTTACGGTAGCTGCCTTCACTTGCTGCTTCCTTATGGGTCTGTCTGTCTTCAGTTTTCTATTTAATAACTTAAAAATGTCCTCTATTGGCTTTAGTTTAAAGTGACTGACTTGACAATTGAAGCGTATCCAATTTCTTTGCTCTTGAGAAACTCTTGCGTTTGTAGTGTGCTTTGGGAAATTATCCATTTGCATCATTTGGCGAGTCTCAGCAGAGTACAGGTCTGTTCACTTCAGGATTCATCCTGCTACTTCTATCAGTCACATCATCAATAAACACTAGTGACCTGGTTCCACTGGCAGTCATTCATGCCCATGTGATAACACTGCCTCCACCTCTTTGATGATATCACATGCTTCATATCACGAGCTGTTCCTTTCCTTCTGGAACCTTTTCCTTTCCCATCGTTCTGGTACAAATTTAGTCTAATCCAGCCCTCTTGCGTGTAACCAGTGGTTTGCGCCTTGTTGTAAACACTCTTTATTTCCATTTATGAAGGGACCTCGACACTGATACGCCTCCCTCCCTAATAATGTTCTTGACTTCTTTAGATGTTGTGAGTAGGGATGGGTATCGTTTAGGTTTTATCCGATACCGGTGCCAAACCGGTACTTTTGAAATGGTGCCGGTGCTTAAATGGTGCTCAAACCAGTGCTTAAAGAATGGAGAAAACAAAATTGGTCCAAAAACCTCTCATGTTCAGCTGTTTTTTTGTAAAAAGATAACAATGTTAGCCTTTTCTGCAGCTATGGGGCATATATGGTATCACTCTTGGCTGGAAGCAGTGCTTAAACAATGGAAAAAACACAAACTTTGTCCAAAAACCTCTCATGTTTAGCTGTTTTCCACTTTTTCTTTGGTCATTTTAGCCAGGGTGAAGGGAGTATCTGCCATCAAACAAGAAGACAGCCGCATGTAGCTACGACGGTGTTTGCTAGTTCACCTTACATGCATTAATGTAATAATGTGGTTAGCCTACTCAACGAAAATTACACACGAACAACATTAAGCTACTCACGCAGAGAAGAACGGCTGCTGCTGCCATCATCATCCGTCATCATTTCTGCTACACTGGCAGGGCTAGGGGCCAGGACTCTACTCTTCGGGTTTTTGGGGGATGTTGCTAACTCCGGGTCCGATAACAGGCAACCCACCCGCAGTAGATGTGCACGGTGTGAGGTCTCGCAGCAAGCTATCAAATACGGTGCATTTCTCGGCTTTTAAAAAAAATGCTATGCGTCGCCAGGTGTTTCATCGGATTAGAGGTGTTACTTCCTTTGACAGTATCAGCTTAAAGCACTTGTTGCAGGCTGCTGAGTTTGCATATTTTGCTGTGAAGCACAGCCAGACTTTTGACCGCTTCGCCTTGGGCATTTTTAATCTGTAGCTCTGCTCTAAAAGAACGTACGTACCTGGGCCCGCCTACTATCCTCGGAAATGTAAAATGATTGGCTAGAATCTAAAGTGTATCACAGCTCAGGAAAATAAAGCACCGAAATGTGCTCTGCTTTTCAGTCTGGTTACTACCGTTTATGTCAGAACTGGTGCCATCATGGCACCGGATACCGGTACCCGTCCCTAGTTGTGAGGCTGTTTTTCTTAACCATGGAAATGTCATCATGCACTTTGTCTTTTGATGTTTTTCCAGGCCCTATTGATGGTGAGCTGGCCTGTACATTGCTTTTTGTAAAGAATATACCAGATTGTGGATTTGGTCACTTCAAGGCTTTGCTCTCTCTGAAAGCTTTATCTTTGGTTTTGTTTTTTTCAACATAACTGTGGCCTTCTTCACTTAAACTGACAACACTTTGGGATTCAACACTAAAACTATAAAAACAACAAAACACATATTCAACATTTTTTGAATCAACTTCGGATGTTTGCTTCATTTCATAAAATAACACAGAAACCATCAGCTAGCCATGAAACTGCTTGTTAGTCAACTGTCCAATTATTTTCGAGGCTACAAATGGAGGAGTGTGCATTTAAAACAGAAAACTTTCCAAATAAATTCCCAAACAGTTGATACAGAATTTCATCTGCTAGAGCAGAAAGTCTGAATTTGAATCACATATTGATTGATTTCAAGTCTGTTGTGGTGGATTATAGAAGCAAAACTACAAAAATTCTGTCTTTGTCCAACAAATTACAGACCTAAGTGTAAAGCCGTCATATTTACCAGTTGGTTTTAAATATTCGATGATTATTTGGCACTCTTAATTACAGTGTTTTGTTGCAATATTAACCGAGACTCAATGTGCAAGTCAAAGGGGTAAACTGAACAGCATCGGCTGTCCTCATGTTTCTCAAATCACTACCATTAAATTCAATTATAAATACATAGAATGAGCCATCTGTGTTCACGTGACCACGTCACACCTGCAACTTTAAGTGATTTCAAGTGAATTACTTTGTGGCTGCAGTACTAAATTTAGCCATTCAGTAAGTTTATACTGTAGGCGAATCCAGAATATCGTTCCAAATTTCACCTTCAGGGCCCACGTGTCAAAGCTTCTCTTTCTTCAGCTTGGAGTCTAACAATAGGCGTTTGGGTCAAGCAGTAGGATGGATAGCTTGTCTCTCTGAAGTTTCAGTCTGGCTCAGAGGCTTCTCAAGCTGAGAAACTGATTATCACTGAAAAGCTCAGCTTTGACTGTTAATGCTGCTAATTAAAACCAAACTTTGGCTCTTACACTGACTTGCTATAACAACTTTTCATTTAATACCAGGTGGTGGCCACAATCAGTCACTGCTGATCTGACAGCTTTCCAGGATGATTCAGCTCTGGGGGTTTTTAAACTGTCAGACTGAAGTGGAAGCTGAGAGGTTAAGAAGTTGTTTAGCCAGCTAAAATCACTGGCTTTCAGTGGCTTCACTGCTGAAATATCAGAATCAGTAATAGCTATTGTTATTCCGGTCCTAATTAGAACACATGGTAACTTTCATTGAGCTACTGGATTAAGCACTGAACAGGCAGTGACCCATCATGCGAACAGTTTAATTTTAGCTGATAATCCATCAACAGTTTAGATGGGATTATCTTGTCAAGTAAACTGACCTACATAAGGTATATGTGCCAGCTCAGGCAGACACAGGAACAAGCTGCAGGTGAATTATGCAAAAGGTTTATGTTATACAAGTCTTTTCATAAAATAAACAGAGGTTGAAGCTGGCTTACAATAAAAAAAACAGAGGAAAGGTAAAGTCTATTTTCTCCTCTTCTTCTTTCAAACTCGTCACAGCTCTGCAATTACATAAAAACTCATTAATGTTGCAAATTGCTATCCAGGCTATTCCTAAACACAGCCACCGCTATTATTTTGTACCATATTATACACCACGTACTAAAGACATCCTGTCATGGGGCTACTGTGTAAATAATCATGCAGCTAAAACTATCCACTTACATTTGCCATGTGGGTATGTGCAAATGGAGTAAAAGCACTTTCACATGTCTGCTTCTCAAGCTTTAAAAGGGAAGGCTTTAAACAGCACTAAACACATTTGATGTTGGAGGTTAGTTTCGACAACAACAGCACAGGGCATTGTCTCCAACCAACCTCACAGGCTCTCGGTGTCAAGGAAAAAGGGTCTTTTCAGAAGAAGCCTTGTTGGCTTTTACAATGGCGCCTGCTACTCTCAATGGAAATGCAAGTGGAAGGAGGCTAAGCAAGAAAGCTCAGTCCTAACAGAAAGAAACCACGAGTAGCAAAAAGAAAGCAACGCTGAGAGCTCGATATCTTAGACTGTGCATCCACACAACTGATGTCAACATAATTTCCCTTCTGTCGTGTGGAGAAAATGCCAAACTTGAAAGTCGATCCAACAAACCTTTACCAACAAATCACAATATGATGCATGTCATTTACTGAAGCTTTTGGTAGCGTCTCTGCTAACATTTACAATATAAAATGCAACGAACAGACATGGTCCTGACTCTGATGACTCAGTATTTTTTCATTAATGAATATTATATTACGTTTTGGTTTATTCTGGTTATGTCTTTGACTAAGATTTCTAGTTTTTAGGTTTTGGTTCCCATGTTCTCTCTGTTTCCAAGTCAGTCATGTCTCCGTGTAAAGCCCGTGTCTCTGAATCTGTGTCTTTGCACGTGTTTATGTCCTCCATGTCTCATCATGTTGATTCGGTTCAGCTGTGTCTCCCTCCTGTGTGCCATTTCCTTGGTTCCCTCTGTATATATTTAGTGTGTGTTATCCTTTGTTCTTCATTGGTCCTTCTGCCTGTCATCCCCTGTGTTACCTCTGCTCTCAGTCAGCGGTTCAGGTTTTCTAGTTTGGTTTCTTGTTTCTTTTTTCCCCAGTTTAGGTTTTGGATTAGTTTTCTCGGTTCCACATGCTCAGCCATCAATAAAGGCTCGCCTTTTGTTATCCTTCACCACTGTCTCCGGTTGCCTACATTTGGGTCCACGAAGTGTTCCAGAAGTTTATCTGGAATATCCAAAAACTATGTTGTAAAATTTAGGGAGCAGAACTAAAGTCTGGCTCTAAACATATAGGTATATAATTAATTTTTTAAATTACTGTATGTTGAATTTTGTAATGTTTCATAACTTCAGAGTGTTTAGTGTTCAATTCATATCCGGTAAAAGACTAATAATGCATATTAATTTTAAAAGAAAACAGTTGGCACAAATCTCTCTTTTTTTTCATTAAATAGAACAGACACCATTTCTCTAAATGGAACCATATAAACCACCGAGGACAACATAACCTCATAACCACAAAATCATTCCTCTGTGCAATGACTGAAGACACTCGAGGGGAACTAGAAATTGATTCTAAATAAGGACACTGTGTCCCCAAAGTACATACATACATACAGCAACTGTAAAAACACTCCATTAAACGTTACTTAACTCAAAGCAATTCAAAGCAACACAAATTTGAATTGACCATATTTAACCAGATGATACCTTCATTCTTTCTTATTTTGTCCATGAATGGAAATTATAGCCAGAGCTGTAAAATGGTTAACGATTGTGATGTGAAAATTACTCTCCAAGCTCATATCTAGCGCACATATAGGTCTGGTTTCAATCTAAATGCTGGATGGTTAAGTAAGTTTATGTGACTAATAAGCTGTGACAGCAATGCTCTCAATGACAGTTTCTCTCACTCCCTCTTATTACGTGGAGGATAACAACTGCTGAAGAGATTTTATTGCAGTTACGGTAACATAACAAATGAAAGTCCTGAATACAGCTGATTAATTTAACACTGGTAACAGATGGTACTGAATATCTGCAGATACCTGGAGCAAGGGTGGCATTGACTCAGGAGGTAGAATGGGTTGCCAATTATTCACAAAGTTGATTATTTAATCCATGGCTTCTTCAGACCATAAGACCAAGTGTCCTTGGCAGTTAGAAAAGCGCTTATAAAAGCAACGTATGAAGGCTTGAAAGTGGGTTGTATTAAAAAGCTCTTAAGTGTTTAATTATAGTAAAGAAGCACTATGCCCCTTCCTGAATTCTTTCTCTTTATTTTGTTTGCCACTATAAATGTTTGCATGCTGACACAAACAAATGTCAGGCTACAAATTGGATAAAAGTAATTTTTTGAGACAAAATTATCATTATAGTCAAAATTTTCATAGTTGTATTGCATATTAAAGTCTTTTGGTTCTGCAACGTTGTTCAGAGAAGTTAAAAAACCCCGAAATGACACACTTTGGACTTTTGATTATACCAGTTGGAACATCAGCGATAACCAATGACATAAAGGGCTAAGATCATGAAATTGGATTTACACATTGATAATCTGAGTGCAAAGGTTGTTAAAATGTTTTTCACATTCCTGATCTGTGTGATCTGTGTGATCAATATAGTGCTGTGTAAAAGTATTTGCCCCTATCCTGATTTCTTACTTTTTTTGCCTAAGGGAAATACTTTTTCACAACATTGCGGGTGCCAATCTAATTACTCGTTATCAAGAAAAGACGTCGGAGCTGGAAAACAATGTCCTTACTAATAACTTACGCAGTCAGATAAAGACAGATATTCACATGAAGTGCTTCAAATTTGAGTTCAAGTAGATGGACTCCCTAAACTCACTTGATGATATTCTTCACTGCAAAATCCATTTAATCAACCGGCAAATTCAGTGTAGTAACTTTACAAAGTCACATCCATCAAAGCGTTCATCTCGCTAAACAAGAGACAATAATAGATTCTCTTCCCCGTGCACAGCAATCTGGCCGAGCCTGCTGCCTGAGGCTGACCTCTGCTCAGCTACAACACACTCTCATTCTCGCAGTGTGACAGGCAGACCTACTGCACACTCTACAGCTTCTTACCAAGTATAGCATATGAGCTGGCAATGATTAAATGTAACATTATAAGGCCGTTTTATCGCAATTTGCAGCAACATCAAGAGAAATATTTAATTACACATCAGCCAGCTGTCAGTACGGATGTTTTTCATAGTTACGTGCACTGCTACGCTGACTCTCATGCTCGCTCAGGAAGGAGGAACAGTAAAATATTAATCCTGAGCAGTTTTTAAGCAGTTTCCCTCAACAGACTGTGTCACCACACTAAATCCAACCCCTATATGTCCATCCCTCTTCGCCTATAGTCAGCGTATTAGTCAGTAAGACTGTGGGGGTTTAGGCTGGAAAACAGCCTGCCTGAAGAGGAGCTACAAAAGAAGTGATGTTTACACAGCCGGCACAGACACGAGAAGTTTTAGATGAATAAATAATGCCTGGGATTAAGTCCCTCGCTATTTTTAGTTCCTCATACCCTGTGATTAGACCCCGTTCTTCTCCTGACTTTTTTTTGAACTGTTATCCTAAAGCTTAACATGCTGTAGCTGCCATGGAAACTGCACCATTGTTATGAAGGCAGCTACAGTATATAGTGGAGGAGGGGAACCGAGTAGGAAACATTCAACTGCAGTTGTATGTTTGTTTGTTTTTCTAATAAAAATAAAAATGTGATTACATGACATGTAGTCGCAGTATTACGCAGTGCAAAACTATCAAGGTATACGTTTAATCCCAACTAAGCAAAGCAATGATGGAAATAGCCCTCATCATCACATTAAACCAGGTGCACAGAAGGTCATGCATTTATGAGTGTAGACGAGGTGAAGCACGACACTGATATCAGCAGTTGGTTTTCAAAAAGCTACAATATTTCTTTTTCTTCCTAAGCAGCAGCAGTGAAGAGAGAGACAGAGAGAGAAATGGAGGGAAAAGGGAGAGGGGAGACTGATCTAATGAGACAGTGTGATCACAGCGTCCTTTCAGATCTCACAAACATCCCAGGCAAATCTTCCGTCTTTCCCGCTGATCCGAGCGCCCCGTCTTCTCACCAAGGCTTCCTGCTTTTATGTTTCACAAACCAGACAGAAAACTCACCAGCGTAGACTTTTACTTTGTAGATAATTTGCAACAGAAACTGTCAAGGTCTTGTGCTACAAGTGTGAGCATGTACATAAAAACCAGGATGACTTGGATGGTGCACAAAATGTTACAGTCTGGGGGGTTTCTGGAAGCCAGAAACCCATCTTATCCCTTTATTCAAAAAAGAACATCTACGAATGATTTACTAAACATAAATCACATTTAAGGCCCTATATTAATGGTACATGTTATTTCAGAGGGTAATCTTTCTGAAGGTGAAGTGAAACAGTTCACTTCACAGACAAGTGAACTGTCCAATTGTAGCTAAGCGACTAACCAGGCTTGGCAAGTATTTCAGCTTTGAATTTTTACACATGCCACAGATCTGTGCATTGTACTCTAGCCATGGTACAGATTTTGCAGTGTGCTTCTCTATTTTTAACCTTTCCAAAAGTGAAATAAGTAGATTACTTCGTTAAGTAGTAACCTAGTGTTACATTCAAGGCCAAGGAGCATTGTCTAACAGATCTGGCAGATGATTATAAATGCCGTCTTAAAGCCCTAGAGTCGAATTTTCAGTTGGAAGAGCTCTTTGTTTCTACATAGTACTGTTAGAAATAAAACAAAATAAATCTGCTGCTGGCTCATCACTGTATATTTTATAAGGCTACAGAAGTAGGGGGTCCACTGGGTCATCAAGGCTTACTTAGACTCTTTGCCCTAACATCATAATTTAGGAATTCCATATTTTCTGGTACTTGGAAAAGAATTCCAGTACTACGTGTTTCAGAAAAAGGCCCCTTTCCCACTCGGAGCCAGTGGGGATATGTTTAAGCTAACATGAGAGGCCCACCACTCTAACGACAGTTGGTTTACTGGTGCATCCTCAGTGTTAAATGAAACTCATCATTTAGAATTATACAAAGCACACGTGTGTTTGTTCATTCTTTGTAATCACCTAAGCAGGATTATGATGAGTCTCAAGCCGATAAACTCAGCATGGACCAGTATATCATCCAAATGTTGGATCGGTCATAAGAAACTTCATGTGTGACATCAAAGACTGGAAAGTTGAGATAGCAGGATGAGAAAGGTGTATATCCTTCACGAGGAAAAACAAGGACTTCAGTATCACAATCATTCAGTCCTAACAGAGTTTCAGAAAGTATCCACAACATAACAAGGATTTTTATATCATTCAGCTATACTGTTACTGGCAAAGTCCAAGTAGTACTTCACATCAAAGCCCTTTTAAGCAAACCACCTTCTCTGTTATTAACCATGTTTAATGTGCAGTGGCAACAAAAACAAGCCTTTCTATAAAACGAGGCCCATAAAATGGGCTCCACTTTGCCAAATATGAGACAGATTGAGCAGCTTTTCAGAAGGGTCAATCACAACAACAGAACACCCAGCTATTTACAGCAATTAGCGCACTTGACAGAAAGCTGTAGAGAATGGCTGGCAGGCAGTGCTGGCAAAAGCTTTGGGGATGATCTGAAGAACAGACTGTTTTGGGGGAAGTACGACTTTTGGACGTCACGTTCTAATTAAGAACTGATCTCGACCGTGCGTAAATAAGCTCCGCAATTTGATCCATTGGAAAGGTCAAACATTAGAAAATCACATTGTCAAACCCTACGCAATGACCTATTTTTTGTATTTCACCATTCATTACACAACTGTTGCTATTGATCTCTGTGGTGTTTCTAATTAGACTAAGTGAAGGTGAGAATGGATTGGTGGCTTCGGTGCATGATCTTTACTTGCCCTTTACAGGTCAACACACACATTATCTATCTTCTAAGTAGGAATTCTACTCAGGTTGTGAAAAGTGTTTCATCTTCTTGATTTCTTGTAACAGAAGAGGGAGTTCGCCTTGTAATCGGAAGGTTGCCGGTTCGAGCCCCGGCTTGGACAGTCTCGGTCATTGTGTCCTTGGGCAAGACACTTCACCCGTTGCGTACTGGTGGTGGTCAGAGGGCCCGGTGGCGCCAGTGTACACTACACTAATATAGATGTCTTTGAACTTAATGTTACAACTTATAATACTTATCTTATTTGAGTTACGTCATAAAAAAAAACATTAATTTTAAGAGTTTGATCCAACTTCGAGAGGAGTCCTCCAGGAATAACATGGTAAAAAAATAAACATGTAAAAACCCATGCAAACAGATTAACAAAGGAAACATACAGTACTGTGAAAAATATTCACCCTTTCCTAATTTCTCACTTATTTCACAATCTAAAGAAACTTAACAGATGAGAGACAACGTTACTGTCATCCATCTATCTGGATTTAAAAAAAAAAAAATACTTCTAAGGCTTCAGGACTTCAGCAAACAAGAGTGAGAACCATTATCCAAAACTGGAGAAAACTTAGCAGTGTTAAATCCTCCTAAGGATGGCCAGCCTAGCAAAAACTACTCTAAGAGTGCATCAACCACTCACCTAGGAGGTCACAAAAGAACCCAGAACACCATCTAAAAAACTACAAGCCTAGCTTTTTCTTGGTTAAGGTGAGTGTTCATGACTTGACAATAAGGAAGAGACTGGGCAAAAAATGGCATCTACAATTTAGTTCCAAGACTAAAAGTATTGCTTAAGAAAAAGAATACAAACACATTTGCCAAAAAACCTTTTTGATGATCCCCAGGAATTCGGACAAAATATTCTCTGCATTGACACGACAAAAGTTGAATTTTTTTGGAACGTGCGGCCCTCTATATCTGGCATTAACACAACATTTTACAAACGAACATCATACCAACAAAGTCAAAGTCAAAGTAAACTTTATTGTCATCTCTGCTATATACAGTACAGTATATAGAGAGACGAGACAAATATGGTGGTGGTAGTGTGATGGTCAGGAGCTGCTTTGTTGCTTCAGGACGCGGACAACTTGCTATAACTGATGGAACCATGAGTTTTGCTCTCTTTCTAAAGGAGAATGTCTGGCTATGAGTTTCTGTTCTAAAGTTCAAGTACACTTCAGATGACAATGATCTGAAACACACTTACAAGTCTACCTCTGATTTGGCCGTTCAACCACTTTTATTTTAGAGCCATTAAAAGTCCAGGCTCAAAAACTCCAGAAATATCCAGTGTGGCTAAATTATATAAAATTCTGCAACTAAGTAAGTTGCAAGTTATCACAAATGTTTGACTACAGTTTTTTCTGCCCATAGTGGCACGATTAGTTATTAGTTTTAGAGGGCAATTACTTTTTACACAGGGCCAGGTAGGTTTGGAATCTAATGAAATCATATAAAAACTGCATTTTGTATTTATTCAAGTTATCCTTGTTAAAAAAATATTAATATTTTTTTTAAATCAGAAACAGAGCACATGCTTTTTTTCCCACAGCAAACTAAGGTGCACATGGATCAGAAAGAATTAGAAAACCTTTTAAACCTTTGGACTCAGATTAGGAATCTGTGAGTTCTATTTGGGTGGCTGTAGCTCAGGTGGCAGAGCAGGTCAGCCACTAATCGATCGAACCAGTCGGTGGTTCGATCCCAGGCTGTCTCCTGGCTGCATGCCAAATATCCTTGGGCAAGATACTAACCCCATGTTTGCCTACTGGTGGTGGTCAGAGGGCCCGGTGGCGCCAGTGTCCGGCAGCCTCGCCTCTGTCAGTGCGCCCCAGGGTGGCTGTGGCTACAATGTAGCTTGCCATCACCAGTGTGTGAATGTGTGAATGACTGAATGTAGTGTGAAGTGCTTTGGGGTCCTTAGGGACTGAATAAAGCGCTATACAAATGCAGGCCATTTACCATGACCTTTGCCCTATATATTAACGATTCATCCGAATAACTAGCATACTCATGACACATGATAGGTTTTTGTTTATCATTTATAATCCCACTGTTGATATTAAGAGTCCAAAAAGCTATTTGCTAACTATTTTCTAAACAAGAGTCCAAAACCAATGTTGATACACAATAAATCTGAGAAATCTTGACAATAAAGAACATTTTGCATTAATAAATTGTCTTTTATCCGAATTTTGGCATGATAATTATTATAGTATGTATACAGTCTTAAATTAGTAATATCCATTGCTACACAGCACATGCATGATGCAAGAAGGACAGTGCATACTGCTGTCATATCAATATATTGGCATAAAACCTGTTGTTTTGCAAAGTGCAACCAAGGCCATCATCCACCCTGAGGCATCCTCTGAAGAGAGTGTTGTGTCAGCAGCGATGTGGCACAGGCGGATGCAGCTACATGTGCTGCCCGGGCAATTGGGGCATTGGTCCACACAAACACACATGCGCACACAGAGCTGTCACCCTATGTCAGCAGAGGCGTCTCACTTTTGTGTTGGGTTTGTTTGTGACTAAAGCTGCACTGACCTCCTAATTCTAACCTAACAGTGATAGAAGAGGATGTTAGAGCCACTTCTATACTGAAGTTTAAACTTATCAGCAAAGAGCATTTTCCCAGCATTTCCTTTAGCTTCTCCTGAAAAAAACAACAACAACTATATCTCAGTGACCAGACATGAAATAGGGCTAAAATATAACCTGTTTACCTACATCAGGAATCCACAACATTGAAAAGTGCAAGGACGGCTGTCATTGGCTGTATATGTGTTCTATAGTTTAAATAGAGGAACAATGGTCAGCATTTTCAAACCGTCTCTCCAGAAAAAAGCCTTCACAGCTAGAGCAGGGCGATATGACCAAAAATATTTATCACGATATACATTTGAAAATTTGCGATAACGATACAACTGACAATATAATTGACACTAGACAAAACACTGCAAAAAAAAAAAAACCCATCAATGTATTTTCACTTAAACAAGCAGCGTTTTTTTTGTGCATTAAAGTTATATAAAAAGTTAACAGTGCAAATACAAATTCCTTGCTGACAGTTTAACCAAAAGGCATTTCCAGTGGAAATTGGCCGACATATCCTCAGCATAACCATGTATAATATCCACAAAACTTAAAAAGAGGTTATACACACACAATACGGTAATATTATGTTGAAGCACAGTACGAATCACTCCGCGAGGCTCCTGCCTACGATAGCCGTAATGCTCCGACAATCCATCAAGCGGTGCGGGTTCGTAGCTTAGTCGTACTAAAACAGTTGACAGATTTTCGAGCGCCGTGTACGACATAAAATCATTTCGAGGTCAGTAAACACAACCAGAATTCATACATAAGGCACACAGGATTATAAGCTGCACTGTCGATTTTCAGAAAAATCAAAGGATTGATTTTAAGTGTGCCGTATTTTCCAAACAACACGGTAATAACGACGGCCATCTAGCATGCTCTACCAAAAATAGTGCTTTGTTGTGTATCTGACGGACGAAAGCTAAACCAGTCCCACACCACTGAAGCTGCAGCATTTTTACAAACCAATTCTGGTTCATCTGTTTCCTTCAACGATCCGCTTTCGTCCTCCTCATTCTCCGTCGCCGCCATGTGCGTATAAAAACAAAGGCACTGCACATGCGCGTTTTACCCATATTCTATCGCGATATTTTATTTTCTTATCGTTGCCCAACATTATACCGGTGTTACTGTGAATGGTATGATATGGCCCAGCCCTACTCACAGCAAAAGAGAAAAATAACATCCATGGCACAGCTGCACATCTCCAGTTTTCAAAGTGCCAGAAATGGACACATTAGAGCCTAATCTGACACCAGAAAAATGCGAGTGTGTGGATTTTTCTCTTTGTGAAAACAGCTATTAGCTACAAATAACAATATGAGGGAGGTGAGGGTGAACCACAATACCAAACAGTGTACTATAAAGCCCCACAAAGGCAAGGAGAGCAGCAGATTAAGAGAATTAAGTATTTTCATCATTAGTAAGGATACACTGATCAACAGTTCTGACTACAACAAAAAAGGGCAATCTAAGCAGCTGAATTTATTCAGTTCAATTCTGTGTCTGCAGCAGAGCAACATTTGTTGCTAACCCCTTGGCACCCCCCATTTGCTAGGGATAAATGTGTATTCCTAGAATGGTTGGCATGTGGTTGCTGGAACTTGGTCACATGATCGCAAAGAGTACTGCACCAAAAACCACCTTATAATCATCTTGGTTGCTAGGAGATGGCAAATAACCACCAAGTGGTCATGAAAGCTGAAGATCTGCAATGAAACCCAGGAACAATTTTTTTGTTTTTGTGCTGCACCACAAACCTCTTTGTGATCTATTTTGCCTAGCACCAGAGCAAATTTCCTAGTTACCAAAGCAATCCCAAGCAGAACTTCCATACAGTACTATATAGCTTTGTAACCACTTTCACATAGTGACAACAAACAACCTCCAGCAGTTGGCAGTTGCCAACTACCAAAAACAATGGAAGTATTCAATAAAGAGTCTCACATTGAAATAGTAGTAGTCTAAAAACCTTTTGAGTTCTTGAAGGTTCAATGAATATTTTTTCAAGAACATTAGTTGTATAATGGATGTCAAAGCTCTTCTCTTTCCCTTTGAGAATTGGGACAGATCACAAATCTACAGTGGATTTAACTGTTAAAAATTAGAATGTTTTAATTGAACGTTTAGGATTTTCTAATACTTCCACCTTGCTGCCATACGTAGATGCAACTGTGCCAAGTTGCCAAGTACAGCCACAGCGAGGCCTCCTCAACCAAACCCTTCTCAATGGTGGCCACTGAAACACCAGTCAAACTGCATCTGAACCTTTCACTCTTTGACAGCTTCTTCATTTACCAATCAGCAGAATGAATTCGTCACATGGTTGATGTCTGACAAACTGTTTTGAGATGCTGTGCCCGTTTCTGGGACAGTAAGCATCTCACGCTATAATTACAGAGAAAAACGAAGCAGCGGATTCTATTGTATGGTCTGATACACTGATAGGGTCATTGACCTGTGGATTTGATGGATGCCTTGGGAATTACAAAAAAGCCTTTGTCTCCATAGCAAACCATCCATCTCATCGACTGTTCCCTTCCCATCTAATCAGTATGGTTAAGCTGGCAGCAGGAGAGATGACACTGATGAACCCCCGTCCTTTCTCATAGAGTCAGGCAGTGGCATGCTATGAAGTTTTGTTGCCACCCCACTGCCTTGCATCAGGCAGGGCTGCTGTGAAAACAGGCGTGAAGAGGTTGAGGTCAGAACAGTCTAACACAACCCTCTGTTCCTATTATCATCTGCTGTCCTCTGCATCTCAGCAAAACATCCCTGCCATTTCATATGCCCTCCACAGCCAGGTGGGAAAAGAACTGACTGACATGTTTTAATGGCAGAAAGATAAAAGTAGCAGCAGCTAAATGGCAGCAAGCCATAGGTCACAGTAAAGGGCAACAGGCTTTACAGAAGTAGCGGCTTGGACTACACTCTTATAGGTCACTGGTCAATACATAGGAATAATGAATGACTTGCATTTTGCACAGAGAATTACTGCTTCCAACCTCAAATAGGCAAAACCCATAATCAATGGGAATTGCATTCAGCACCTGGTGGTAAAACTGTTAGCGACAGGTGACAGTTAGCTGTTGTCGTCTCTCTCTTGCAGCAGAGAGTCAAAATTCCAACTTTAAAAGTGGGCCCATCTTCATCAAAACTTCATCCATCTTCGAGCACAAATTTAAGGCAGACAGCAGATGTGTTCACACATTGCAACTTCAAAACAACATGTGGTCCTTTACTTTCAGTCTTAAACTATGAAATTGTAGAAGGGCCGGAGCATAAGTCTCACTGAAACATTCTGGGCATTCCCCTTTACGAATTTCTGGTAGAGAGCAGAACTCGTGGTTCCATCAATTATGGCAAGTTGTCCAGGTCATGAAGCAGCAAAGTATCCCTAGATCAGACTACCACCACCATGTTTAACTGTTGGTGTGATGTTATTTTTATAAAATTCTTTGTTAGTTTCATGTCAGATGTAACATAAAGCTTCCAAAAAATGAAACAGATCTCAGACACTCTTCCATGGATGGCAATTTTGTCCACCCTCTTTCTTATTGTTGAATCATGAACATTCACCTTTAACAGAGGCATGAGAGGTCAGAAATTTTTTTGACGTTGTTCTGGGTTCTTTTGTGAATTCCTGGATGACTTGTTGATGCATACTTGGGATAATTTTGGTAGGCTGGCCACTCCTGAGAAGGTTTACCTCAGTTCAAAGCTTTCCGTTTATGGATCATTGCTCTCATCTTGGTTTGCGGGATACTCAAACCCTAATAGATTTGTAATCCTTTCCAAACTGAGAGGGGGGGTGCTGCTATTGAATTTTTTTTTCCAAATTTTGTTTTTTCCATCTCCAAAACATAGGGTTAGGGTTATTAAATCTAAAAGAAGCTAACAAAGTGTCTCCAGCAGGATAACTATCACTTGTCATGGCTGCCCTTCTCTGAGTCAAGTTCTGCTAGAGGTTTCTTCCTGTTAAAAGGGAGTTCTTTCTTCCCGCCGTTGCCAAAAGGTTTGTTATAAAGGAATGTCTGATTGTTGGTGTTTTCTCTTTAAGGTTGTAGGTTCTTTATCTTCCGATATAAAATGCTTTGAAGCAACTATATAAATAAAAATAAACTGAAATTAAACAAGCTGATCATTTTCAAAATTAGATTCATCAGTTTTGTGGATACAGTCATTTCTAAATGCATTGATTTTTTTGTCAAGATTTTGTCAGTTACTTATAACACTCTGAGTTGATTTCTTTGCAAAGTGCTGCATAAATAAAGTCTGATTGATCATTAGCGTACTTAATATTCTGATGAACATGTCATTTGTGAGTGTATATATATGTTTTTTATCATAAACATTTTTATAACAATTATTATTTAAATGTATTTGTGACTGGTGTGGTTTGTGGCTCAGCTGCAGGGAAGGAGTGGAGCAGCGGGTTCAGAGTGTGGTGTCAGGGAAGGTTGGTTTTCACAGCCAGCAAGCATCATCTAAACATGCCTTCCCTATTTCAGTAGCGTCCAGGCCGCAGAGGAGGAGAGAGCTGCTGGAGCAAAGAACCGGTGCAAAGTCGGAGCAGTGAGCACTGCAAAGTGTTGAAGCCACAGAAACACTGTGAATATAATAAAAAGCAAAACGTGAGCTTCTGAGTCGCGTCGGGTCCTTTCGGTTACAGTATTGTTACTTACATATTAAAATATCTGTATAACCCAATAAGAAAACAATATCTCCAAAAAATCAAAGAGCCATGATGTCATTACTCCATTATGGTATTGGTGTGTGTGTCTATCGTTATCATTCAGTTTTAATAATGCATCGGATTAGTTTAGTGGCTCCGTTGTTAGCTTTCTCCTGCTGTTTGCCATTTACAACCTCTGAGTTTCATCTTCTTTACTGCAAGATGATAAATGCCACCACTATAAGTTATTAAATAGTGACTCTAGTTCAGGGGTGGGTAACTCCAGGCCTCGAGGGCCGGTGTCCCTGCAGGTTTTAGATGTGTCCTTGAACCAACACAGCTGATTTAAATGGCTAAATTAGGTCCTCAACATGTCCTGAAGTTCCCCACAGGCCTGGTAACGAACTAATCATGTGATTCAGGTGTGTTGACCCAAGGTGAGATCTAAAACCTGCAGGACACCGGCCCTCGGGGCCTGGAATTGCCCACCCCTGCACTAGTGGGTTAAATTGGTGGATGAACCTTTTAGAATAACAGCAATTTTTAATCTAACTTTTAATCTCATAAAAGTATTGCAATAGTTTAGCAGTATGGCTAAGTATGACATTTTCTCCCAACTCTAAAACAATCTGTGGTATTAGCAGCAGGACTACCTCGTTAGACTAACTAATTACATTTAAAAAAAAACCTAAACACTAGAACTACCGACAATGGTGCATTTTAGCTTGATAAATGGCTTATAGCTAACCTCCATACTGTAAATTTGTTATGCGTAATCTATAATAAATTAGTCATTAAAGTTGCTGTTGAGAATCAATCTAAAGTGTGTTTTTAGTGCTCAAGTGGAAAATTGCTATATAAAAACCAGTCCACTTATCATATATTGTAAACTAATCCCTCCAATCTTTTTGCCAACAAAATGTTCAAGTTTTGAGAATTATTACAGAATTTTGCTCAACACAACACATCAGCTTTTAATATCTTTGGTCTAAAGATCATCAGTGTTGCTTAAACTTCGATATACGCTAGTTCTTACTCAGTCTTGGCTTTTAATGAGAGGAACTGTTAGATAAGAGCTGAAGATAAGCTGCTCAGCAAAGTGGAGGCCACTGAAGATTAAACAGTTTTATAGGTAGAGCAGTCACCTGATTACTGATAACATTGGCATGCTTGGTCCTTGTAAAAGATAAAATTATGCTGACTGGAACTGTTCAGGAAGTTACTGATAAAGGACTGAGCAACAAACCACATCTGGCACTTCTGGGACTGCGAAATCACAACGGGTGGGAGGAGAGCATGGTGTGATGCTATCATCTGTCGGCCATCATCAATGTTAAAACAAAGTTACGTGAAGACTGATTCTCAAGAAAGACCAGGATGCAGTACAATCCTTCCAGTCCTGCATTGTATAATGCTTACACAAGTACATTTAAAAAGCTTCGAAACTTTTATGTTTTTGTATTTTACCAACATCAGAGCTGGTATGATCACTATTTAAGAAAGATTTGTTTTAATGTAACAAAATGGTCAATTCATTTAAAGCTAAATGTAAGCCAACAACATATGTTAAAAGCAACACCTCTTATGTAACCAGCTTTACAAAGCTGTTGTTTTGGTTTTGCTGTTCATTT
This sequence comes from Neolamprologus multifasciatus, assembly GCF_963576455.1. Classification (NCBI taxonomy): domain Eukaryota; kingdom Metazoa; phylum Chordata; class Actinopteri; order Cichliformes; family Cichlidae; genus Neolamprologus; species Neolamprologus multifasciatus. The sequence continues at coordinate 26,449,436 of NC_140459.1, forward strand.
GTTTTGGTTTATTCGCACTGCTCTCATTGATACTGTGTTTAGCAAAAAGTAGACCCTGACTGATTTATTGGCAGTCCGATATTATTGGGTGATCTTAGCTATTTGGTGATCTATTGGCACCAGCATTCAACAAATTACCAGAGGGTATTCTGCAACTTCCTAGGTGGCAACACATGTTTGGAATATCACAAGCACAATAACTATCTGCTCTGACCAGAGTTGGCAGAGCATGAACAAGAATAAAAGTATCTTGTTTAGGCCAAGTTACTAGTAGCTCATAACCTAAGATAGATGCTGTTCATTACCCAGGTTTCTGTCATAAAATGGAATTCATTTGCCATTTAGGTTAAAGCCCAATGTATATAGGATTTTTAAGATCAATGTCAGTAACAATATTTGGTGATTTTAAAAATCCAAAATATTCTAATATATCAGCCAGGTTTTGGTTTTTTTGCTCTTTTAGACACACAAAACATAAACAGATTTCCTTAACATTTGTTATGTGTACTATACTCTTTGACGCTCTCCATTCAGCTGGTTGTTGCGTTTATGTATGAGTTGCAAACGTATGTTTTCCTAATACTGCTGAGTGCCCTCTGGTGGAAAACTGTACAACATAAAATGTTCCCTTATTAGCAAATAGATCAGCAAATAGTTAACATCAGTCAATAGTACTGGCCTACCAATAAAAATCAGATCGGCTCTATTTTTTGTTTTAAACCGAGAATTACGCAACTGTTACCCACTTCCAAATTTCTGGTATCATACTGGGAGTTGAATGAAACCTAAATAGCCCCACTAAGTAATGACAACATTCTTCAAATAGCTAGAAACACAACTTTAGATAAATGCTAATCTTGCTGAGGCAGTTGTTTGCCAGCACTGCTGTGACTATACAGTATAAAAGGTTACAATAGGTCTTTTTTTTAACATCAAAAGGATTCCTTTTGTAGAAGAACGAATAAGTTACAATAAACACGACCAAAACTCAAAAATAAATGAATAAAAAATAATAACAACACGGGCAGGGTTTGGTAATCTTTACAAAAGCGCTATTTTACAACAATTTCTGACATAAAAAACAAAAAAGTACGGAGCCTTGAGACATAATGGAGCGTTATAATACCTGCTTATTAAGCCATGTCTATTGTCTCAAAAAAAGTTTAACTGCTGTAACAAATTTTCCGATGTTGGAATAAATAAAGTACATGCTGTCTAATTCAGTTCAGTTTCATTTATACAGTGTCAAATGACAACAACAGTTGCCTCAAAGACCTTTATACTCTAAGGTCTAATCTTATCTTAATGAAGTCGCCACCGCCTATTAAGTATAAATTAACCTATTCGTATATATTAATATTCTACCACATGTGACTATTCTGCAGTTGGCTGGTCTGGTTAGGAGGATTATTTAACACTTTATACAATTATTAACTATAATCTCTGCAATATTTGATTATTTTAAGAAAAAATGTGTTGGCCCACATTGAAATAGAGTAACTAGAAAGCTCTGCGGGCCACTTTGAGCCTTACCTGTCCAAGAACAAATAAAATTAAAAGCATTCCATTTCATATCAAATAGCAGCCCAACAGCTTTGAATATAGTCAATTTTAATTTAATGAAGACAAACTATATATGTGTCTACATCCACTGCTATTGAGGTTCAGCAAAATCAAGAGTTTAATTTTCACATTCCTTTAGTGGTTTTGTCAAAAACAAAGGGAGCCACTGGTTTGAGACCGCATTGCCCACACAGCGTGATTGACAGGTATCACTGCATCACAGAGACCAAAAAAAAAGAACTGAGGCTGATTCTCGAACATGACCTCATGGTGATGTAATTAACACAGGGTGAAATCATAAATTGAAACCAAGTGCCTCGGAGCTAAAATGACTATGAAAAATAGCAAGGCTCTGCTAACACCCAGGCCGACCCCGGACTGCAATTTCTTTACCTGACATTGTACAACTAAGATTCACTACAGAGCTCGTGCAAGACGATGCAACACAGAGAGGCAGGCAGACAGGGTTTTAAATCCTGAGCTGTTTTTGGGAACATGTTTAGCTTCACCAAAGCATAAAGACTGAGGCTTGTTCAAGGCCCTTTGCTCACTAGGGGGTCTGAAACTCATATGAATGTGAAATGACGGTGTGCTGAGGATAAGGACAAACATAGCAAGGCTATTAAGAGTTTAGTAGATTAAAGGGTTTAACAGTGTCACCTGTTAATATATAACAGGCAGGTATGAAGCATTATAAAAGATTAATTTTAGTGAAGGTTTAGAGTCTCCAGATTCTTGTAGTGATGTTTGTGGTAGATTATGTATCTGTATCCTTATGAAAAAAAGGTGTCCTTTAAAATGAAACCAAAAGCCTGTTCTCCTGCGAACATTCATCCATGTTTTCAATCATTTTAAACGCAGCCTGAGAATTATCCCAACACTTCATGCCTGAAGGTCACAGTTTACCCACCTTTTAATAAACCAAAGCAGATAATCCAGCTACCATCAACCTCGCTGCTGGGAGCCTGTGGCATTTTTATGTGAACAGCTGATGCGCTCAGTGCTACCAGCTCATACGGAGTTGACAGGTAGGCTGCTGGAGTTGACACCTGTCAACGTTTACAATAAGGTGCTGTTCGGTTTGAACGAGCCTTCAGCTGGTGCCAGATGTGAGTGCTGCTGGTAGATAAGTCGATGCTCCTGTTGCTTTCTCTCTCTCTTTTTTAATCACTTTCGGCGCACATAATGGCTCCAGCATGCCTTTAATCTATGGAACCAGCAGCTCTCCTGCAGTCAGCCTCGGAGGCACATGAGCAGGCAACAGTCGGCTGTCCTACCTGTGGAGCAGAACAAGTGTAGGTATATGTGCGCAACGACGAACACTCACCAACTGATTTCAGTGCGCTTCAGGCGAGGGGGGGCATAAGGGACCTCCAAGGAGTAAGAAGTTGGAATTAGCCGCCAGCCACCATCTTCCGCAGGGACGAAGAAGAGAATGTGCGCAGTGTCAAGGAGTCCGTCCGATACGACACACCACACCGCCTCATTCCAGATGACAGCGCCGGACCCGCGGCACGGTGGACTAAATGATGAGCGGTGACAGCACACGGACAGAGGAGCGCTTCACTGTGCGCTCAGCAGCGGAAACAAGAGGCGGGTCAAGACGCACGCGCTTAGGCCGGGAGATACAGGAAGAGAGGGGAACTCGGCCTTCAAAATAAGAGCAACAGCAAGCGTTAGAAAAAGTAGGCAAGATGACATAAACAGAGAGATTCATTGAATATATGGACTAAAAAAAAATAAAGCAGTACTTAGTTGTAATGTCAAGTAATTTTACAATGACAGCAAATCCGCTTTGTATTTAGTGGACGACAGTGACAGCCATAAAAAGTTAAAAACAAGCAGGAGGGATTTGGAAAGCTTGAAGAGTTTGACTAAATAAAATAGAAAATGTGAAAACAATCAATTAAAAATATGCAAATAGCATATAGATGATTTATTATTATTTTTATTATTGATAACAACAACAACAATAATAATAACATAAGTTAAAGGGCAGACATGTGCAGCTGAGTGTAAGGAGGTGCAAAGTGCAAACCAAAACACAAGTGTACAAGAATGGCAACCTTACATAATAACCTTTGTAAGCCTTTGGCTACTGTATCATTTTCTACTTACCAAATACATATTGACCGTTTTTTCTTCCTTAATTTTTGAAAACCCTTCATGACAAAATTATCGCAGATTTTTAATAATCATAAAATCAACACAAACCAATTATCGTGATCAAAACAAATTCTACCTCTTAATATTATTGATTTTGCCTTCTGTAATCTGTTTTCTACAGTCATTGATCGGAATAGCTTTATTTTATTTTGAAGGTAATTTGCTACAGTTTCCGTTGTTACTTTTCTTTTCTGGGCTTAGTCTTGTGGCTCAAAGGTTTGTACCATTGTTTTATGAGTGAGGGGTGCGCCTTTTTTATACGTTCAGATGATCAGAAGCAGTATCGCTTGTTTACATGCCCTTTGACTAAATCAGATAAGTCCACCATATGTCTTTAGTCCTAAATACCACAAATATTTCAATCCTTCCTACTGCAGAGATTGCAGTGAGACTGCAATATGCATGCCAAGGCTGTTTAAGGCTTCCACCTTAAAACATTAAGAGAAGAGCGATGCTGTAACAGCAAAGCGCTTTCTGAGGTTGTTTTAGTCAATAGGCAATTTTACACTCTAAATACTTTGTTCAGTGGACCTCTTATTATAGCATCAAATGACATCTAGAACAAGTCTAATGACAGGACACGGAATGTTTGGAAAAACATCGGATTGATTATAGTCATGATTTTATGTATCAAAGGGTTTGATTTGAACATCATTTTATCTGGTAGAGAAAGCAAGTGTGAAGAGGCGGAAAATAGATCCTTGCACCGTAACAAATTACTCACAGCTGAACACCTTCACCGCGTCCCTGAAGGTCAGGCACACAAACAGATGGAGGTTTGCACCCTACTGCTTTAAACTCACCTTCAGTTTTTTTTTTTTAAATTTACTTTTACTTTTTCTTTTCTTTTTTTATTTGTGCTGTAAGGTGTAATAAATCAAATAAACATGTATTTAACATTTCTTTACCACAAAGACATTAAATGTTAAGGTATTTAAAGGAACACTATAAAATGATCACTAGAATTAAAATATCAATAAAATGGATGACGACACAACACCCTATGGTTTTAGAGAACACACTAAAACTATAGAGTGTTCTCTAAACTATAGCGTATCTCATTAAAACAGATACGCTATACAACATAACAGGAAACATGTTTTTCATATAATAAAATCATTGTTAATAATAATGATAATACTATTTAATATTGTCTTTCTGTTTTTTTAATGACTTGACCATAGTTCACTGAGAAATTTAGTAGGGAATTCTAAGAAAACGTGATGTACGTTTTGGCTTAGGTGTTTGAAGGCCTGTAAAAGAAGGGCGTTTTCGCTATTGCGCATTAGCACATAATTGGCCACCTTTCTGGAGGGACAACTCACGGATCCAATCACAATAGGTTTTGGATGGCCAAAAGCCAAATATCTGGTTACTAACAGTAACGCCCCAGAGAAAACTGTCATGCGCGCAGTTTTACCCAATTTAGCCAAGCAGTGCCGGAAGTACAGTCGATTAGGTGTCAAAGTAAAACAGAGCAGCCACAGTTTTAACAGCAACAGAACGTTCCGCGGATTATTTGTATTTCATATGAGGGTGTAAACTAATGCAAACATGTATGATTAACTGAAATATTTGTGTTTTAAGCTATGGATTATACCTGAATTATGTACGTGCAGACAAAGAAGTTTTTAATTTGAAGACCTCGTGCGGACGTCTGTCACTGTGTTCCGTGTAATTAACCTGACTCCATTGTTTTGCGTCAGTTTCTTCCTGAACTTTTCGAGCTTTGAGGACTTTTACCGAGACTTTTACGGAATTAAAACATCATGGGTGCTTGTTTGGCTCTGGGTTCACTCGGAAGTTGTGTAAGTATACATTTGCCGGTTGTCGTGTTGGCAAATGAAATACGTAGTAGTTTTTAAACGTCTTTATTTCTTTGTTTTTATCTAATTCTTTTGCCTTGCTTTACTAGACAGGCCGACATTAGGCAAGGGAAATGACACACCTTCAAGTGAAACTACTAAAATTAGATTAGTTTCCTTTAGCCTACTGACAAACTCAACACTACACATGTCCTGTGACATTTACTTTGATCTTATACTTTCTTTAATGTTCTAAAGAAATCGGTGCTGGATAGTTGAATTCGAGGGATGTCGGAATTATCAACTTTCTGAAGCGTTTTAGCAGATAAAGTGAGTAACTTGCTTTAGTGTTTTAGAGTGACGATGAATGGTGAGTTTAGACAGGTGGAGAAAGGTTTGCGGCTACGACCCACATCATTTCAGTCAGTACATCGGTAGACGACGTTGCTAGCTGTCCAAGATGGAGTTTCCGGAGTTTCCCCAGATATAAAGTCACGTGCCACATTAAAAAACACAGCATCACTGTTTGTGCTGTTCATGTGCAAGTGATGATCTAGTTTTTGAGACTTCTGACACAACATATTGTGATGTAAACAAACGTTTTTAATGACTTGTTCAAACTGAAATCAAACGTAAGTGAAGACGTCATTCAGTGGGAACTGATTAGATTACTCCTCGGCAATTTGAAGATTGTGATCTGTGTTTCAAAGTATATACAAAACCTCCAAGACAACGTAATTTTGAGTTTTTCAAGCACTACTTTAACATTTTATTTGTTTATTTTAACTGCCATATTCAAATATCGGATCCAGGGTCGGTAGCTAACACTAAATCCTGTCACAGGTTGGAACATTTAAAGTATGAGAAATGGTTCTGCAAGGAAAATGTAGCGAACGAATGTCCTAAAACAAAATCCAAGCTCGCAGCTTTTGAACTTTTGACTTTTTAACACACTCGGATGACGTCACTTCCTCATCGCCGTGTCATCTAAAGTAACAGTGGTGTGTTTTGGGCGCAGGAATACGTTGTGATGTGGTGGACCATAGATCACGTCAACCAAAACCGAAACTTTTTTTTCTCATTCTGATGACCACATTTGCCAAGAAGAGGAAATCGTTCATGCTGTTAAGGACAGAGTCTGAGATTTATTGCAGTTTGAAAGTGAGAAATATACAGTGTGAAATATAGTACAGTATTCTGATTCCAAGAAGCCAGACATTGCTTTTTCACTCTCTTTGTTAGTCCAATTGTTGTACCTGTTTATTTAATGGGGAGTGTTTGTTTTTTTTTTTTGCTTGTTTGTTTTGCTTATTTTTTGTTTGTTGACACAGTAACGCTGACCTAAAAATTATTCAAGCATAAAAAGGCACCTTAGTCAGAGAGTTGAACCATTTTGTGTCTACACATAACAGATACATTAGCAAAGTAAACAACTGCCGATTCCTGGTGTTCCTGGATAAAAACAGAACACACTACCAGTCATGGATTGGCCTCCGCAGAGCTCAGACCTCAACATTAGTGAAGCAGCAGCAGTGGGATCATCCTGACAGGAAACAAAGTAAAAGGCTGGTAACATCCAAAGAAGAGCTTTCAATGACCTTCAGTAAGCCTGGAGAACTATTCCTGCAGATGAAGGAAATGACAAGAAAGCCTGCCTAAGAGTGAGGAGGTTGTGTTAAAGAATGAAGGTGGTCATACCAAATACTGCCGTTCAAGCGGTTTCTCTCTAAACGTGGCACTAAATCCACCTTCTGGAAGAGATTCTAGGTGTGCTGAAGTTTGCCATTCACCTTTTCTCATGTTGTACAGTAAAACCAAAATATTTAATTAGCTGACATGCATGGTAATCACAACAGGTTTCTTCTGGCAGTCTTGGAGAAACTTCACGATTGGGTTTGATACATGTGTCACTGACTTGGTCAGCTGTTCAGTTCATGCTGTTTGTTGCCAGCACTCTGTGGCACAGGCCCGGCTCAGCCGTAGAAACCGAATGCTTTTCAGCGTAGCTGCAGTGTTTACACCCTGGGCTCGTGTCCTCTGGAGCATGCTTATATTTAGTGAAGGATGGCTGCTCTCAGCTACAGTCTCCGCCTCGGTGCTTCATACACCTCTCAGCAGCAAGTGCGTGAATCATGCAAAAGTCCTGTGTGATCCAGTTTGCAGCGCCGGATCAGAAACAGACAGGAGGAGAGATTTGTTATGGTGGCATCTCTAATCACAGACTTGATTAGTACCACAGGAAGGAAAGAATGGCTTGTCATTGCTCTCCTGAAAACATGCAGAAGAAAGAGAAAGATGGTTGCCCCTGACAGCAGCAGCAGTATCTTTTTGTTGTTGTTGTTTTTGTTTCCCCCCCCTCCTAACCACAGTGTTTGCAAGCCATGCATGCATTATCCTGATTATCCTACACCCCCCGAGTCCTATCCCTGAGTTGCATAAAATATGAAGCTGTCCTGATATTTCTCTCTTTCGTCCTTCTCCAGGCATCCTGTTTGTGCGGCTCGGCCTCCTGCCTGCTGTCATCATGTTGCCCTTCCACATACAACTCCACCATCAGCCGGCTGGCCTTCTCCTTCCTGCTGCTGCTGGGCACGCTGGTGTCCATCATCATGATTCTGCCAGGCATGGAGGAAAATCTTAAAAAGGTTGAATGAGATTTAATGGCTATGAACACAGTTTATTAACCGCTGTAATCCATCAACACAGATATTTCAAAGTGACCTAACTGGATGTTTGAATTGGGTTATTTTATCCCAGAGCTTCCTGATAAATCTAGACGAATCAGTTGTACCCCACCGTTGCCCTTTCACCCTTTAATTTCCTATTTGCGTTCACGTCAGATTCCAGGGTTCTGCGTCGGCGGTTCGAGCATATTTGGGACAGAGAACAAGGTGAACTGTGACATCATCGTAGGCTACAAGTCTGTGTACCGCATGTGCTTTGCCATGGCCTGCTTCTTCTTCCTCTTCTCCATCATCATGATCCGAGTGCGCAGCAGCAAGGATCCCCGAGCAGCCATCCAGAACGGGTTAGTGCTGCAGCTTTGTTTTCTCTGCTCCACGTTGCCACAGCATGCTGCACTCTGGTGGCCAAACGTGGACACTGCACCTTTTAAGAATGCGTTTACACAAACACTGATAAACCGGTTTGCTGTGTGTACATAGATGGAATAACATTGATTTTTTTTTTTCCCCTCAGTTTCTGGTTCTTCAAGTTTCTGGTGCTGGTTGGTATAACTGTGGGAGCGTTCTTCATTCCAGATGGAGACTTTAATACAGGTATGGTTTTAGCCACAGTGAGGACAGTTCTGATAAAATTAGAGCTTGAATCTTAATGTCCGTAGTTAAACTTTTTGAAATTCTGTGAAAATGGAAACTTAAAGTGGGGACTTATATTAGTATTCAGTTACATACCATTGTATTGTTTAGTGTATTAGTCCATAACTGATGTAGACTATGATATTCAGTAGTATCTACATTTTTTTTTTGGGTATGTCTAAAACTTGGTATGAACCCAATAGTCTTGGCATAAATTTCCCACAATGCTATGCAGCATTGACAGATTCCTGGACAGCGACAAGAGAAGAGAGCTGAGCTCTAATGTCAGTAACTCATAAAATTAAGTCTTTCAGTATAAAAGTTTTAGCTTTGTTGTGATGGATCTTTCAGAGTTGTTTATCAGTACAGGGCTTATCTCACATGAATTTGCATTACCATGGAAACGTGTCTTATCTGTTAGACCTGATCAGATTTTAATGACGATGCTCCTGATCCAGATTCATGTTGTTGTAAACAAATGTCTGTAACACCACACAGAGAGCAAACTTGTGAAAACTTAACCGATCTCATTCTGTCTGCTACAAGTGTGGTATTACTTCGGCATGGTGGGCTCCTTCATCTTCATCATCATCCAGCTCATCCTACTGATTGACTTTGCCCATTCCTGGAACCAGTCCTGGCTCGAGAAGGCAGAGGAAGGAAACACCAAGTGCTGGTTTGCAGGTATAATACTACCAGATCTTCAATTGATAGTTCTGTGGAGAAGCTGGAGTATCCCAGATAAGGGATAGTACGGGATATTATGTAAGATTAGGCTATGTATATACTACATGTACTACTTTTTTTTCCTTAATCATTATACAGATAATTTATCTGCATAAAAGCCACTGAACTAACTTTGAGGTTGTGCTGTAAAAGTCTAGGATTTTGATCAAGAAGCTGATACTTCAGTGAGTCAGTGTTACTATACGACCCAGCGACGTGTCACTTTAAAATGATTGTCTCTGATTCTGTTCTTGTGTTGTCCCCACAGCTCTCCTCTCCGTCACCTTCATCAACTACGCTTTGGCGTTTACAGCCGTTGTGCTCTTCTATATCTTTTACACCCAACTTGACGACTGCACAGAGCACAAAGTCTTCATCAGCCTCAACCTCATATTCTGCATCATTGTGTCCATTGTGTCCATTCTGCCCAAAGTCCAGGTGATGTAGAATCTTGAGGAGATAGACGTTAAGAGACTTCTATAATTTACAGAAAAAGCTGCTGCCACATTAATGTGGTGGCCCTGAGAGGTCAGACGGATTGGAACTTAAGAAAAAACTTGCAAAACACGACGGCAGTGATTCTGGGGTCGCAATAACACCACGGACCAGCTGCAGGAATCACAGAAAGGATTGCACTGAGATACACTTAGAAGAAACTGAGGGTTCATCAGTGTTGTAGGGAGAAAAAGATGCAAGTTTTAAACACATGATTCATATAACACCGTAGATACATTTGCTATTAGCTTGTCACTTCCACAGCTGTTCTGTCATGTTACTGTCTCCCCGGAAACGTTGAACACAGAAACGCTGTTGTGTTTTGTAATTTTTTTTTTGTAGCTTTTGCATCATTTTTTCTCTCTTTCCAGTGTGTTTTATTCAATTCCATTGTGTTTTGTGTGCTTTTGGAGCGCTTTTCTGTTCGCGGTGCATTTGTCTGCCGCTCACTGTGCCGTAGCAAAGAAAGTGAGAAAGAAATCACTGAAAAGACTTTTCTCATGAGAAAAGATCAGTAATCAGGTGACTAATTCAGGCTATTACAGCTGTCCAGTGTAATGTTAAATTAAACTTGTTTGAGTTCACTTCTAACTTCAGTTACTTGCACTTGATGTGATTTTATTTGATAATCAGGTTTGTGTTAATGATAAAATGATGGCTGGTACTATGATGGTGCTTCACTCAAACTGCATTTTTACAAAAACAATATTCACTAACTATTGCTAACTGCTTTGTACACACTCACTCAGATGGATGTAGCAGGGGCAAGCTCAGTATCTTGTCCAAAGACACAGACATGCAGACTGCAGGAGCAGGGCCACACCGCTGACCTTTTGATTAACAGACGCTGCCTTCTTTTCTAACGTTTGGCTTTCTCCACGTCTCCACAGGAGGCACAGCCCACCTCAGGTCTGCTTCAGGCCTCCCTCATCTCCCTTTACACCATGTATGTCACATGGTCAGCCATGTCCAACAACCCCAGTAAGTCCAATAATTGAGCCACTGTATGGCTGCAGTGTATTCAAAGCTAAAGAAAACAAGTACACATGTTTTTCGAGCTACATGCTGTTGTGGTCTTAATGGAGACAATTCTCATCACTAACTGTTAGTGCTCACCCGAATTCCTGCTTTCCCACCTCAGACCGGAAGTGTAACCCCAGCCTGTTGAGCTTGGTCCAATCCAGCAGCCCAACTCCAGCACCAGGACCCACCTCAGCCCCCGGCACCACCCAGTGGTGGGATGCGCAAGGCATCGTGGGATTGATCATTTTCCTGTTCTGCACTCTTTACGCCAGGTATTTTACTGCTGCTGCTGAAAGAAAAGAAGTGTTTGATGTATTATCAAGCTCTGTCTGTCAGTGGGGTCATAAAATATCAAAAATACTTCAGATTGAAGCAAATCAACATGGTTACACACACGATTGTGTTGATTAAGCAGTGGAAGTGTAAAAAAAGGAACCCTGTTGTTCATCCAAATGACTATACTGGATTCTTGTAGTACATAAATGCTACTAGTTTTTAGAAAAGGACAATAATGGAAGCATAGAGGATGTTTAAGTTGTGCTGCTGTTGATAGAGATGTTCAAGCAAGGTCATTGAGTCAGTGCAGGAAGAGAGATGAGCAGTAGCATTAAAGAGGATTCAGACTCTCAGAATGTAAAACTTTACGTAAGCCAGCAGATTTTACCAGCAATTTGGACTAAAACTGATTAGTCAAGTACTCGCAGTGTGTTCATATTTACTTATCAGACAGGTTCAGTGTTGTAAGCCCCAACCACCAAATTTCAGAAAGTATCACCTCCATGAAGAGAAAACTTTTACGGGGTTAAAAGTTCATGTGACAACTGAGAGAGAGACAACTGCAGGATACATTTCTTCTTCGGTAGATACAAAAAGACCCATCAAACATGCTGGTGAATAATGGAGTGGCCAAAAATAGAATTATTTGTTTGCATTTGGCATTGAATTGTTGCTGTAAAAAACTCCACACAGAGAAACGTAGAAAAACAATACATAAAAATCTAAATATTCACTTAGTTCATAATGGAAACCAGTTCAAAACCAGTTCGTCTGCATCCACAATAAGAAGCTGCTGAAATTTGCTGCTGTCTGTGAAAAGTGAGTTTTTCATGCTGTTCCCCATCACAGCATCCGCTCGTCCAACAATGCTCAAGTGAACAGACTGATGCAGACTGAGGAAGGTCAGGGTCTGACCGCCAGCGAAGAGACCCCCGCGGGGGAGGACGGAGTCCGACGGGCTGTGGACAATGAGGAAGATGGAGTGACCTACAGCTACTCCTTCTTCCACTTCAGTCTCTTTCTGGCCTCGCTCTACATTATGATGACGCTCACAAACTGGTACAAGTAAGTATGTCCTGTTTGCTGCCACTACACCTTAAAGAGGTTCGCTTCTCTCCCAGTGCTGACTGTCTCTTGTGATTCTCTAGGCCTGACACTGACACCCACGCCATGCAGACCAGCATGCCAGCCGTCTGGGTGAAGATCAGCTCCAGCTGGATCGGCTTGGGCCTCTATCTCTGGACTCTGGTGGCTCCGCTGGTGCTCCCTGACAGGGATTTCAGCTAAAAGCCGCCATCTGCACTTATGCCATTTGTACCTTAAGTAAAGAAAGCTTTTGCTTAAACTTGTTCTGCTTGGATGTTGTACAGAAACAGAGCTTAAGAGCTTTAATCACATTCCAGTTTGTCACCTCAGGTAATTTTTCCTCATTCTCCACTGTTGCAAATATAATTGAAAGCACTATATGCCTTTTATAGGTCATTACCAAATGAATGCTGATTTCTATGGGGAATGGTGTTTCACTACATTTACATCATACTTTTTTTAATCATTGACTCTGTTTCAGTTTGATGGGAACATGTTTAGGTTTCTAAGATGTATTTGAGTTACCCTTTGTTTTTTTTCACACTTTTGTCCACTTCACATATTGTGCCTTTTAAATGTTTTGCACACATTTGATATCTGTAAAAGTCTTTTGACATGTAGCTTTCACTAAAGTTGCTTCCTCAACTGGCTGATTTGTTTGTTTTTTTTCTCAATATAAGTAATAAAGCTGACATTCTTTTAAACCTGTATGCAGTAATATTACTGTCCTGCAGATGGTACTGTTCTCCCTTTAACTCCAGCATGATTAGCAACATTGTTTGATTTTAATTATTGCAAAGTCTATAAAGATGTGTTGTACTTTTATATATAGACTTTTTCAAATTTATTTATTAGGCTTCAAACACTTTATGCTGCCTGCTGAACTCTGGCAGACATTTCCAAATGCTTCACTGTTCGCTCTCCATTGATCACATGGTGCTGTGACGATGTTATTCACTGTGTTCCTTCTATGCGGAATTCTCTTGTCCAGCACAAACACAACCATTTGGCAAGTAGTGGTGGGGGAATGTGCTTTTTCCCATCACAAGATCAGCCTGAACAAGCTGCTTACACACAACTGTTTATTCAAGCTATCTTTTGGGGATGAGCAGCAAGTGACTGGCCTATAAAGTTTAGCCTGGAGACTGAACAGCAAATTTTCTCTTCAATGTTCTCATGACATTTTTGAATATTTTTCCAACCACACAAAAATAAGATTTTCTTGCACTCTGGGTTACTGACAACCTACCTCCTTTCCCCCCCCGCTACATACACTCACTGTCCTACCTCTCTCCTGACCTCTTCCCCACATACTGACAAGGTTTGGAACCAAAATTTTCAAATATGGATTCATCACGCCATAAGATCTGTTGCCACTGATTATCAATCCAGTTCTTATGAAAACAAATTTGAGCAAACTGCACCATTCTTTAGCAGGTTAAGTTTTTAATAGTTACATAATACCAAAACACATATGTAAACAACATTTATTTAGGGCAAAACAAATTGATATTTTAAACTCTTAGCATAATTTGTTAAAAAAAAAAAAAAATCACAACATGACACAATAACATTAAGCCAGTGTTCCCATAAGGCTGACAGGTACAGCTTTGTGGACATAGGTCACTAAACGGGTTAATTTGCTGCAATGACTGGTTATGGGAGTAATCTGGCGCTAGTACAGTTTGCACACATTAAAAACCACAAAATGCAGAATTTCTGGTCAAAGTTGTGATTTTGTGAATTGACCCATATTGATGTGGGTGACTGCCACTGCATCCCAAGCTCAGCTATGAGCAGCAGGCCAACCTAATGCTGTTATATAATGCAGAATGAGGCGCTGATCAGTTGCATAAGCCAGTTATAGGATCATGCTGTCATTGGGGACTCGCTGCTCTCCTCTCCCAATAGTCCTTTGGTATTCTCAGCATTTCCCTAGGAGACCCTTCTCATCATCGTCATCACCATTGTCAACAGTGACTGCACCTCTAGTCATTGGAGGGTTTGAAGAACCTGGCAACCCATGTGGAAATAAACAAAAAGTACCGCCCTGGAGCCCTGTGACATATTTTAATAGGCAGCCCCAGCAGTCTTCATTACACTCATGTAGGACTTTCATCACAGATCCAAGCATGTGAGGACTAAACATCAAGATAAAGGAAGCCAAAATCCTGGAGTAAAAACATATTTAAAAGTTTCACATATTAAATTTCAGTATTCAAATCATCGATCAATCCTTATCAGGGTCGCGGGGGGCGCTGGAACCTATCCCAGCCTTCATAGGGCGAGAGGCAGGGTACACCCTGGACAGGTCGCCAGTCTGTCGCAGGGCCAACACACAGGGACAAGCAACCATTCGCACTCACATTCACACCTAGTGGCAATTTGGATTATCCAATTAATCTATCCCCACAAACTGCATGTCTTTGGACCGTGGGAGGAAGCCGGAGTACCCGGAGGGAACCCACGCAAACACGGGGAGAACATGCAAACTCCACACAGAAAGACCCCGGCCTGATGGTGGAATTGAACTCAGGACCTTCTTGCTGTGCGGCAACAGTGCTAACCACCGTGCCGCGTATTCAAATCAATAAAGTCAAATATGTTTTTGCATAATTAATGACTGCATCTCTCCTGCTAATGAGACTGCATTAAGAATGAGATCATTCTGCTGTCAACCCGTTTCAGCGATTCATTCTCTAAATCTTATTTTGTCATTTCACTATTTTGTTTTATTTTGCGCTGTAAATGCAGTGCGAGCCACTCAAAACGGAAAAAGTCCACATTCTTTGATTTAAGAAAACACAATGACGAATATAATATTCATGCCACAAATACAAATATATATATATATATAAAACTCTCACGCGTCAGGAAAGAAATTAAGTAGTTTAACATGAACGTAGTTTGTTTGTCTAATGTTGTTGGGCTGTAACATTACTGTAAGGTGACGGGTCTCCTGGTGACGGGTCTCCTGGTAGCGCGCCTAGGTTTGTGTCTCGCGCTCCAGCGGTGGCATGACGTAGCCTTCAGTTAAGCTCGTCTTAATAATAAGCACGCAAAACGGAAATTAAGCGACTAGACCACCAGAATAACTGCACAGAAACGTCACCACGTTCGGATTTTATTGCTATTTATTAGCAAAACCTGTTTTACGGGTCCACGTATACTTCTTAATAAGTTACAAATGATTATGTGTTGAGGTGACTGGTGTTGCCTTAATTTTTGCTTCACTTCAGAAATATTATTACTGAAGGCTATTGAAGCTGTTCTTGCTTTCTTGTGCTTGTTTGTTTGAAAAGCAATGACCGGAAATACTTCATTTTTAATTTACCGGACATTGACAGCAATGATGCTAGCGCGATGGCAAATTACAGCGCACACTTTTGGGGGAATTCGCTTCGTCCCGCTACAACCCGCATCTGGACTGGACTAATTACGTTAGCTGGTAACAACTACGCTTCTTCTCCGCCTGGTGTGACACAGAAAGCTTCTGTCCGAGTCCACAGGTTAGGGATCAGGAATTCGGCAGCTGGAGGTGTTACGATAAATTAGCATAAATACTATTATCTGATGTGCTGTATGAGGTGTTACTGAATTATGCTAGTAACAAGCTAGCTAGAATGGCATGTGGCGATTCCGGTTTTAAATGTGACATTTGGCTGTCCTGAGTGAAGCTTTAACCTAAGCCCACTGACTTTGGTTTATTTATTTGTTTTCAAACAAACGTTAAAGCTATAGTTTGTAAATAAAATAAGCAACGATTTATTTTCGTCCCGTCAACGCCACAAGACTAATGGCATGGGCTTTTTTCGCTTTTAGTTTGAACGCAAATCTGGTCATTTCCTGTCTCCTCTCGGACAACCTCGGTTGACTTAACGCAGCTGGTGAAGCAGTGGACGCACCGCAGGGAAGTGAAGTTGAGCATCCTGCAGGTAATGTAAGATCATATATGGTGTGAAAGGGGGCGTTGTTTGAAATATTACCATTTGTTGTGCTATTTTAGTGTATTTGTAGTATTGTACACGCCGTTGCTGAATAGTTGTAATCCAGCGTGTTTTTTCTAGTCGCTATTTGTTATGAATGGTAAAATAAAAATATAGTCAACATATGGTGACTAGCACGGGCAGAGCAGTCGGAGGACGCTTTCATGCGTTTGTAATGTTTCCTGCTCGCACGATAGAAATGTACGCGGCTACCTGAGCTGCTGGTGGGCTTGCCCATTCCCAAAACTGGCTTCATTCATTGTCTGCGAGAGGGAGGAGGTGATGGTGGTGAGCTGCGGCAAGTCGGTCAGAAGTGAACATAAAGGGACAGGAAGTGCATTGATTTCAGCCTAAATAAACACCTTGTGCCGTAGAATACATGGGTAACTGGGGATAAAAGCAGTTGGGTGGTGTTAAAATTGTGTGTGAAGTGAACAGCGCGGAGCTGTGGTTGAAAAAAAAAAACCACAGGAGGAGAAATGTTTGGGATTTTTTACGACGCCGTTTTATTTTGAAATCACGTGGATGGTGGGGTTTTTTCAGTAAACTTGACGCTGAACGTAGTAGCTCACCTTGGCTCTGTGTGTGGCATTATGTGGAAAAATTGGAGTGGTCTGCCTCTGCGTGTCCTGGGTGTTTTGCTAAATCTGTATTTCCTTCTTGTGGCAGAGCTGCGGCTTGAAAACGCTGCTGTGCGAGTATTCAGTGCCTTAAATCGCAACAGCTATCTCTTTTCACCCAGTCACTCCGTTTAAAAGCCCCCAAACTTGCTGTTTTACACAGGTGTGAATCACTGCTCATGGTTTGTTATTGATTAGTAAGTGTTTGAGTCGGCGGCGCGTGATGTTGCTCGGGGCTTCAGCAGCTCTTTGCGCCTCGTTTGTAGCAAACTAGCCTCCATTCAAAAAAATCTGGCACTTCAATATTTATTAATTCTTCTGAAAGTGCGCATGCTCAAGAACACAATGTTTCTTTCTCACTTTTTTGTGGTCAGTGTAGCATCCACCTACGAGCACTTTTATTTCCATTTTTGTGTAGAAAGACAACCCTGTATGTTCAGGATCACCCCCCCCCCTCTCCCCCATAAAAAAAAAAGAAAAAGATTTTCGTCATACCGTTGTGAGCAACATGGAGTAAAATGCGAGATTTTTCTGAACGGACTCACGCTACACGCAACGGAAAAAGGCAGCTGCGCTGTCTGCATTACGCCTTCCCCTTGCTCGGACATTTCTGCATAACCTGCTTGGCAAAGAATCCAATATGACATCATGCGTGAGAAGAATCTCCCCCCCCCCCCCCCCCCTCAAAAAAAAGAAAAAAACAAACAAAATCAAAGCACCGATAATGTTACATAATCACAACTGAGCTTAAATTGGTGGGCTTGATTTGTATGTCAGTGTGGTTGCCAAATGGATAAACTTTACTGTCCCTGTGTTGTATGTTTGGATTTCTGTAGCACCAGTTGCTAATTACTAGTTGAGATGAAAATGGTGTGCACCTACAAAAGGGCAAGATTTATTGTACTGCTCAGAGCTAAAAATGATGCTGGATACCAGGGCATCTGGGGACAGCTGTGGCTGCTGACTTTGCTACAAAAACAACAGTGTTGCTAGTTAATCCTTCCAAGACAGCATTTCTGGAAGTAAACTGGAGCTTGGGACAGTGCACTAGTTCAGTATTTTTTTTCTTTTTTTTTTTTTTTTGGGGGGGGGGGGGGGGGGGGGGAGAGAATAGTCACTGATTATCTAAATCCACTTGTTCCTTCAAACGTTTCATGTTATTTCCTTTTACTAAATGACGGAATTGGGGTTCAGTTTTTGGTTGTTTTCTTTTGTAATCTCATTGTAAACATGTATTTCTGCTCCTGCTGAAGTGAAACATGTTTCTAGGAAATACTAATGGATCACAGTCATAAATTAATGCTCATCATGAGTCAAGCTGGGTAAAGCAGTTTGCTTCATAGTTTCGTTTTTACACGTCTCATATGGTCATGTCTCGCTTTGTAGTGAAAGGGTCAGATTTTTGGCATTCCCTGGAAAGGCTTCATGTTAAAGCCTTGGGGCTGTGACTGTGGTTGTTTATTACAATCATCTCTCCCCCCTGTGCTTCACCTTGTGAAGGGTGCGCAGGGGACACAACAGTGCAGCACTGGGTCTTCCAGCAGTCAGTGGTGATGCTGCGTGCCTGCATCAATCACTCACTCCCAAGAGGAGCAGAGGCAGCTCCTGTCAGTTATAGGATAAATAAATGAAAGCACAGCTTATTATTTTTGAAGCATAAAGCTGTTTGTGTTGCTGTAAATATTAACTAAAGCCTCCTTTTGAAAGGATTCCCATTAATCTCATGTAGTTTAACGTGTGTCATGATCAGGGCTTAAAGTAGACTTTGGAACCTAAGATCCATGTTGTGCTGGAGCAGAGGAAAATGTTCTGGTGTTCTTGTTTCATTTGTCGATTGTCCATTTAATAGCTGCACCTCTGACGTTTACTTCTCAAGCGACCAGCAGATAATTCATAAAGGTATAGCACAAATGATGGAAAAATAATTATTGTTTTATATCTGTTGCTTTGTTGTTCACAAAATTATTTAGTTTTAGTTAATTTAGTCAATTCTGTTCAAGTGCAATCTTGCATGCATATCTCCTTCCAATGAGCAAATTTTTTTTGTAATTTTTTTTTTTTAAAGGTGGCTTTAAGCAATTGTTCTCCTGGCTTTACAGAATTAGTATACTCCCAGTATCTCAATCTAACTATTTTCTGTGGAGCGTGTTGTTGTTTTGTTTTGGGGGGTTTTTTGGTTTGTTTTTTTTGCCTTCTTGTTTGTTAAGCTATAAAGGGTTGAACCTGTTTAGTGTATACACATAATGAACAATTTACGCACTTTGTTACTAGCAGCATTTTGGAAAAACACATGAAAATGACAAAGATAACAGTTTGGCATATTTTCGCATGGTGTCCAATGTCGTCTTAAAAAAATTGAGGAATCTGGACAAGTGCAGGATGAAAAGAAGTCGCAGAAAGTACTGCAGTATCTAAAAATTGCGCTTAAGAAATCAGAGAAAGTCCAGCAAAAACCTGAGACAGGCCCTGAGAAATGCATTTGTGCCTTCAGTTGACCCCTCTGTTCACCAAAGCCTTATCAGAAATGGTCCACAAGGCACATTGTGGAACATTCAGTCATGGACTGGCCTCCTCAGAGCCCAGACCTCAACGTTACTGAAGCAGTGTCCTAGCAAGCATTACCCGTTGAATAACTGTTAGTATTTCTACGTTTATTCATGGTTGGAAAACAGTTCCAAAATGAAACTTGAGTTCAGTGTTGCCTAGATGTTATTTGACTTTCTAGTAAGAGAACATTTCTGTTTGCTAATTATTTTCTGCTATCTTTGTATTAATTAGAATAAAATGAAATGTGAAAAAAGTTTCTCAGTAGATTGATTTAAAAAAAAAGTAGTCTATAATGCTTTCATAAATGTGGAGGAGATCATTTTAAGAGTCTGTGTCAGCATACCACAAATTAAATACAATTTAAATGTAGCTAATACTAGTCTGTATGCTTTCTTCCTTTTTTTTTTAACCTAATAACACAAAATCATATGTGATCAACTCCTGTAAATACAGTGTATAATAGATATGAATATGCTTAGAAATTGTAATGTCACGAAGAAAACGGCATATTGTTTAATTTGTCTTTTGTAAAAATTAATGCAGAAAATTTAATAAAAATATTTGAGGAAAATTTTTAAACATTTTTTAACAATTTTTAAAAATTCAAATTTTTATGTCAGTAAACTCTGTTTTCAATTCTAATGGTTTAGGAGGCCATGCTCTTGGTAACACCCACATGCTCAGTAAGGATACGGTAATCAATACTGCAAATCCTAATTTTGAATTTCAAAAAAAAAAAATAACAGCTTTGACAAAAATCAACAGGAACACTTCAGATTAACTACAATTTCCAGAGAGCCCTGACGGTGCTCAGGACACCCGATAACTAGCTGAGAGCGGCACCTGTCGAGCCCATGATTCAGTGGTGAAACTCAGCCTCAGTGTGTGTGTGTGTGTGTGTCAGTTCACCTCTCCCAGGTGTACAAAGTAGATTTTACTCTTGGTCTTGAATAAACCTTTGATTATGAATAATTCATTACATTAATGTGTAATTCTCCTGCAGTGGCAACAAACAAACAAAAGAAAAGGGTGGAGTGCCCACTACGGGTCAGGGACAAGTTCCTGCCCCAAGTGGAGTTTAAGTATCTCAGAGTGTTTTTCACGAGTGACGGGAGAAGGGAGTGGGAGATCGACAGTCGGATTGGTGCTGCAGCTGTAGTGATGCGGACGCTGTACCGGTTTGTCGTGGTGAAGAGAGAGCTGAGTGTAAAAGCACTGTACTGGTCGATCTACGTCCCTACCCTCACCTATGGTTACAAGCTGTGGGTAGTGACCGAAAGAATGAGATCGCAGAAATGGACTTCCTCCGAAGGGTGGCTGGCCTCTCCCTTACTGATGGGGTGATAAGTTCAGCCATCCGCGGGGCCCTCAGAGTAGCGTTGCTGCTCCTCCACATCGAAAGGAGCCAGTTTAGGTGGTTCGGGCATCTGATAAGGATGCCTCCTGGGTGAAGTGTTCCAGGCATGTCTCACCGGGAGGAGGCCTCGGGGCAGACCGAGGACACCCTGGAGAGATTATATCTCGCAGCTGGCCTGGGAACGCCTTGGTGTTCCTCCGGACAAGCTGGAGGGGGTGGCTGGTAAGAGGGAGGTCTGGGCTTCTCTGCTAAAACTGCTGGGGGGGGGAGTGTAATTTCATTGGATTAATGATACAGCGACACAAACCCACAATCGTTGTACACAACGACACAAACCCAGAAACCTATCTGAGAATCAGAGAAGCGCGTCAGCCTCAGATGGTGAGTTTGTCCCTGAAAAGGAAGCTGCTTTAATACCCTTCAATGCACAATACTTTAATGATTTTCTTGCATAGTTTGTAAAGTCAAAAGACTAAACTTTTTTGGTTTTACCACTTAAAGCGAAAAAACCCAAAAACAGAGTGTAACCTTCCTTTTGCTCTATGAGAGCTGGAACAGTTCTACACACTCAGTTTTTTGTTTGTTTCTTTAGAGTGATTAAACTGAAATGAACCAGGATTATACAGTGGGTTTCTTTCAAAGTCAAAAGACCTCATCTCACATTGGAAGATTTGCCATCATATATGATTTAAAAAAAAAAAAAAAGTACACTCACATCACCATGAACTCAAAAATTATGTTGAACCTTTTTTTTCCTGAGAGTACAGGGGAAAAAAAAATGTTGGAAAAAAGTATAAAAAATATTGATTTAAAATACAGCCCTACATGGTTCATTGAAATATTACTGGATGTTTCAGCCCTGTTGATTCAGTTTTCATTTCCTAGAG
This sequence comes from Neolamprologus multifasciatus, assembly GCF_963576455.1. NCBI lineage: Eukaryota > Metazoa > Chordata > Actinopteri > Cichliformes > Cichlidae > Neolamprologus > Neolamprologus multifasciatus. Next base: position 26,471,290 of record NC_140459.1, read on the forward strand.
ATGATCTGCTGATAAATTCATTTTCTTGGATGCTCTGTCTATATTGCCTAAAGGTAGTGTGTGTGTATACATTCTGAACTTCACAGAAGACAGAAGGACCAGCGTGTCTAAAACAGCCATTAGAGAAGCATCGTGGGAAGTAGCTGTAGGTTCACTTATTATTGTCATATTATTAAGTGATGACAAGCAATGAAGTCGAAACACATGTTCAGGAACATTATTGTTGACTACAGCTGTAATGCAGTTTTATCCAGAACAACTTACCAAGCTCCTGATGTCTGCCAGTGTATCAAACATAAACAAAACCATCATTATCACCATTATGCTGTAATTCCTGTTAGTTTGTAATGGATCCCTGTAGATTAGCGTCACTCCTATCGAGCCTGATGTTCAAGCAGGAGCATAATGGCCTCACTGTGGCATTGATAGCCCAAAAAGCTTTCACTGGCTTTGCCACGGGAGAGGGAGAGAGCATGTTGAGTGGAGCTCAAAAGGCAAGGCACCTGGTTCTTAACACGTACAGTGGTGGTATGGTAAACATTTATGCAGCATGCAGAGTCTCAGTGGGTGTTATGAAGTCCCACGTTGTGCTGCTATGTTATAAAATGGCATAGCTTTTGCTACGTCCTTTTCACAGGTTCCTCTGTTCAGCAAGGGCAGTGAGGCCAGCGAGGACAACATTGATATTCATGCTTCCTGTTCTTAAGGGAGTCACCAGTGGGCACCTTGTCACTCAGGTGCCAGTCACTAGTGTCCTTGGTAGCAGGTGAAGTGTTCCAGGTTAAGAAGTCAAAATGTATTTGAACAAGTGTAGACTTCTTCATCAGGCTGGACCTTTTTGAGTTTAAATGGAAATGTCAGGGCTCTGTGTGCGGGCAGGTGGAAATGTGGATCCAAATACAGGACTCCGAGACGAAAAGTAACTGAAAACCACAGCTTTTATTGCTGGCATGAAACAAAAACAGAAACCAAACCATGAAACCAAGCAGGAACACACAGGCAGGATCTGAGGGTACGACGCGACACTGAGCACAGGAAAACACAGGGCTAATATACACAGGGTGGTAATCAGGGAATGGGCAACAGGAGGGAGACGCAGCTGGGAGAAATTGGACTAACGAGACAGGGGGAGCAAAGCTGCACGCACTAACATAAGACATAGACTTTCACAATAAAACAGGAAATAAGACACAAGGACGCAGACTAAGAAACACAGACTTAACACGGGCAGAACTAAAAATAAACCAGAATAAGCTGGAACATAGAACATCATCATCATCATCACAAGCACTAAGAGAATAAGAAAACAATCAAACACACCAAAGTAATAGGGGTGCAACGATACTCGTATCGATATTGAACCGTTCGATACAGTGCTTTCGGTTCAGTACGCATATGTATCGAACAATACAACATTTTTAATTTATTTTATCAACTTTCCTTCTGACGGTGCTGTCTGTTTTGAGCGCTCAGTGGATCTGCGCTCGACAGTGCAGCCTAGGCGGAGTAGTCGAACGCAGATTCACTGAGCGCAGGGCAAGCTAGCGAGACAGAAGTTAAGCTCTCCTTGCAACATGGCAAATTGAACCTCCCCCACCCTCATTCAGATCTGGCGTTTGGAACTATTTTGGTTTTCATGTGACGTATGACCCTGAAGGTAAGCACGCCATGGACTAAAGTAAAACAGTTTGTTGGATGTGCCAGCAATGCTCAATTACATGGGTGGGAACTAGTGTGTTAGCGCAGTTAGCTCGTTAACGTGTTGGCCGTCCAGCCCCACGCACGGGGCGATCCGCGGTAGCTAGTTAACGGAGATTTGCCGTGTTGTGGCGTTAACCTCATTTCAGATTAACGCTGCCAGCACTAGTGGGAACACAACAAATATGACTGCACATATACACCGACATCATCCTAGTGCAAAGACAAGTGAAAGCAGACAAAAACAACAAGCACGCATACAAACTTTACCCGAGTCATTTAGACAGCCGTTAGCACATGATTCTCCTTATGGGGACCTGATATGTTTAATATGCTGCTGAGAATATAGCCCAGAAGAAGCGTATAGTATAGCTTTTATTTTGGAAAGAGCCATTTCTCTGTAATAAACTCTCTTTTCCAAAGATGAGTGATTCCTCAATCAGATACAGGGCTCGCAAAATCGCTAGCCCGGGGCTAGCGATTTTTCCAGTCAGGCTACCAAAATCTATCTCTGCCCTGCCCATCGGCCTATTGTATGAAGGAAAAATATATGTCAATGCTTTTGCATTCTTTCGGAAATGTAGCTGGGTAATTATGTCATTGGCATCGGTGAGCCACTGTCAATATCTGACATATTGAAATCGCGTTTGAATTTGCGCTTGTTTTTTGCTTTCGCTTTGCAATCGCGCGAACTGTGTATAGAGAGCGACAGTACTGATTGGTGAGTGATGATAATTTGTGCACCAATTCCTCTGACATCGTCTTATCAATCGTTAGCTTACTATGCAAACATGACAAGTAAAATCTCCCGCAGCTTGTGAGAGGTTGATCGCGCAGAGAATCGCTGAGCGTTATGTGAGTGCCTGTGTAAAAGCAGCAGGATATATATTTTAGTTCTGCTGAGCCAAATAAGACAGGTCAGGGTGAAGAAGTGACAGCCAAAGAAAAGCTTACCACAAAACGGAAACGTTATGACAAATCAGACTATAAGGCAAAAAGAAAGTGCAGCTTTATGGTTTCATGGACAAAAGAATTTCTGTGGCTGCAATATGACAAGCTAAATAACCAGGGGTGCACATAAGTGGTGCGCATTCGCTGTCAAAATAAAAAACGCGCACAAGATAAGAAGTTGCAACGCGTGTTTGCATACATAAGATTTTCTGGAGGAGGACAGACATTTGTTTAGAACTCTTACAGATGTCGAAGAAGCTCCTTTAAGCAATTACTTTGGTGTTCCTCCACCTCCAAAGAAATGTCAGGAGTCCGAACCACAAAAGAAGCGCGTATTCTCGGAAAAGTGGTTGCAAGAGGTGAACTGGCTTCAAACAAATGATGAACGCACAGAGATGTGGTGCAGAATGTGCCGTGCAAATTTAATAAATGACAAATTAAAAAGGCATGAACATTTTTTTTTTGTATCGAAAAAATATCGAACCGTGACACCAAAGTATCGAACCGAACCGTGAATTTTGTGTATTGTTGCACCCCTACAAAGTAACTTGAAACGCAGATTCATCATAAAACCCAACAAAGCACCAGAAAAACATAAAGAACAATCCATCATTCAAAAATAAACCAAAACATAACTCAAAATACTGGGTCAAACTGACCCAGAACCGTGACAGGAATTTTTTTTTAAATAGTATGTTAATCATGTAAGCATTACATCTATTTGTCAGTAAGTTACACGACTGAAACTCTGACTCTCTTCCACAGTGTTTCCTCGACTGGTTGAGGATGAGAGACACTCACCCCCAACCAGTCAAGGCAAATGGTGGCCCCTGCTGAGGCTTTTTCTGCTGGAGGTTTCTTCCTGTTAAAAGCGAGTTTTACCTTCCCACTGTTGCCAAAAGCTTGCTCGTTGGGGTTTTCTCTGTATTATTGTACGATCCTTCCCTTACAATATTTAAGCGCTGTTTTGCTTGGTGCAAAATAACTAAATCATTAAGCCATTTGGTTGCTCTGAATTCACATTGTCAGCTGTGTCCATAATAGGGTGGTTTTTCGGTCGTGTTGATTTCATGTAAGTTATCTCAGTGCTACATGAGATGAGCTCTCTTTTCACAGTACTCCAAGACCATTTTAATTTATTTAATAAAATATCGACGTTTGGTGTCTCACCATCGATACAATATTGCCATTCAAACACTGCAGTACTATGCTGTATCGATTTTTTTTCTCCCACCCTTACGCTGTGATTGTAGAAGTCTCAACCAACACCAAACACACCACTTATAAAGAAATGTATATACATTTTATATTTATACATTGCATCATACTATTACGTTTCAAGCTTTTTGTTGGTGGTTTTACACTGTTTTGTCTACTTAAATGATCACCAATGACTTGGTTTTAGTGTATATTTTTAAGTAACAAGACTATAACTACTTGCTTCTGGCGAGCCACTGCAGTTCAAGTTTGAAATAGGAAACAGTCATTTCCTATCCTCTACACTGGCTACAGTATATAATGCTGAAATTGCACTGGAACAGATCGCTTCCCAATGTAATATATCATCAAACTCCTCGCGCCTGACAAATCCCCTTTTTTTTTTTCTTAACTCTAAGCAACTACAGCAGTAATAAATAAGATTCTTCACTTATAAAGCTCACGTATGTATTATGTACATCCTACTTTAGGTCCAAGCACTGACGTGTGCAAGGATGTGTATACACACACACACACGTGTATGTGTTGATGAGGGTGACAGTATTCTAGGTAGTCATGCAGTAGAAGACCCTCTGTTGGCCCTGATCATCAATCAGGACAAACAGGGCTTCCCCCAGCCACAGAGACGCTAGCTTGAATGTCAAAACTGCCATCAGCAAACAGATTTCCTCCCCACCAGCGGCCAGCCTAAAACGACAGGAGTGGAAATTGACTCTCATCCTTGTTAATGAAAGGATACACTCACCCTGTGTGGGTGTGCGTGTCTCTGCGTGTATACGCAGAGGAAAACATGTTGGCAGAAAAGCGTGCAAGTGTGCTTTGTGAATGCCGTATGCTCGGGTGTTATGCATGCAGTGCGTGTGTGTGTATCTGTGTATGGGAATTGGAGCATGTGTGCTCTCTCTGCGAGCTGTTAGGCCATCGGCCGAGCTGCAGCCCTCTTCTGGAGGGGGTTGGATGCCATCAGTGACCCGGAGGCAAGCGTATGGGCCCAGCTTGGGTTTCTGTGAGGTGGAGAGAAACCTCTGGTTTCTGTGACCCCTGAGGAGAGAGCAGCCTGTGAGGCAGAAGGCCTGTCAGCTGCAGTTCTCATTCACAAATCACCTACACAGACAGAGAGAGCACAAAATGTACCCACATTCACCTTTCTGGCAGTTTTTAATTCATCCATCAAGGTTATGTGTTCCTGTGTGCTGCAAGGAACCATACACACTATTGTGTGTAAGTTTTTTTTATTCTTCAAGCAGCCTGCTTTACAAGAAATAAACAGATTAGTGTAATTGGGGCTTGCGAGTCTTTCTAAAGTTAGCCCCAACGCTACCATCTTGGAGTACAGGTGTAGACGGCCGCAGTTCTGCTCCACAGCCTCGGTGAGCTCAGTGCAGAGAGGTGGAACAGATTCCACCTGTTGCAGGTTGGTTAGAGTTGCCCTCCCACTCACAGCAGAATAGCAGAACAGAAGGAGCACCTTTCCCTGCTGCAATAGACACTGTATTTTTATTTTTTTTTAAATGGACATATTTACCGTGGCCTCCTAAACTGGCTTTTGGGCTCCATGTTTTGAAACCTAAACCTTAATATTTTGTCTGCCCTCATGGTGGGGTGGTGTTCTGTTGCTAAGGTGACCACATTTGGACCAGAGTGTGAAGTGCAATGAGTGTTAATTGTATCAATGACCTATGCAATGCATAGACATGTATTCATGGTAATTATTGCAAAAAATAAGTAAAAAGAGTTTCACTTGCCAGAACTGAATGACAAACTTTTTGGATGGCCTGCATTTCACAGCAAGTATTTGTTAAATAATTCGATTAAATGATCTAAAAGGCAACAACAGCACAAACATTGGGGGAAGGTCCAGTTCAATTACTCAAATTAGTGATAGTGAGGCCAAGCAGACAGGGATTGGATACAGCTGACTGTGTACGTATATTTATTATTATTATTTAAAATGGTAGTGCCTCTAAACTTATGCCTTAATTAGTAGCAGAATGCCAGTCAAGCATCAGTTGATAGTAGATATTCTGATGATAACTATAGAAGATTTTTTTTGGAACGAGTGCAGAAAGGTAAAGACGTCCAGGAACACCACAGCAAGATACAAGAGTTGTCAGCAGTAGGGCTGTTCGATATAACGATATATATCGGATGACGATATAAAAACGTCTATCGTTTCATTTTACGCTATCGTTTGTTTCGTGGTGTCGCAAAATAAACTGTTTACGGCAACATTTTTTCATCGTTTTGATGGTCACTGTAGTGGCTATATTAATTTCTTAAAGTTCTCTCTTTCTCTTATATTTAATATAACCACACTACAGACGGACAAGCGCCTGTTTTTATGCGTCGTCGTTAGTAACAACGACGGTAACAGCATCGCATGTCCGCTTGTTTACGTTCCACATAAACCTTTCACAATAAAGCTCAAGATCCTGTTGAGACTTTTCAAACTAAACTGAATTACGTGAAAGAGCAGATTATTTACGGATGAGAAGTAAAAAAGAGCCGCGAGGTGCTAAAAAATAAACCTTAGACTCAAACGTTAGAACAGGCTTTTCCCCGCAGCACGCCGTGTAATAAATACTCACAAAGAAAACGGAGGCCGTTATAACTTATGTCTAAAAATGTATAGTTTCATGCATCTGTTAAAACACTCGACTCCAGGTACGCGACGCGCAGCTGGAAACACTTCCCGCAAGACGAGCTGCCCGAGATTCACAGAATTAACAGAAAATGATACATTTTTGTGATTTATATCGTTATCGGGACGATAGATGTCTTATATCGGGATATGAGATTTTGGTCATATCGCACAGCCCTAGTCAGCAGTATTTTTTTAAATTTAATTCAATTTGTCTTATTGGTGTTTTTAAAGACTGCAGGATGGTCTGTTTTTACTTCTTTTTTTTTTTTTTTTAGGTTAAGTGCGAGAGTGGTCATGGACTCGGCTTGCTGTTATGTAAAAGTCACCACATGCCACTGGCCTTCAACATCAAGCCCACTGTGTTATATTTAAAAAAACAAAACCCCCCACTTTTATCTAGTTGTTATGAGGGGGGACCAAAGAGACCAAAACCATTTTTGTGCCAGCCTGTAATACCCATTATCCAAATCAATACCCATTTTGCGTATTGATTTGCTTTTAGATGCAGCCTCAAGTGGCCATTTTAGGAACTGAAGTTTTTAGCACTTCCACTTTGGCTTAATTGTTCAGCTCTGGAGCTTGCGCATCATTCATCTTTTGTTTTTTTCTTTCCTTGTTTCATCTGGCTACAAAATCAAATGTTTTCAAAATGACGTCACTGGTGTGAGATGTAATAACTTTTAAGTCCAATAGTCATTCTCTTGTGTATCGGTCTTTTACAAATCTAGGTCCTCAGTTAGTAACTTTGTCTGTTGTTCAGGGGCCTGCAGGTAAGTCACAGCTATCAGAGCCTTTTCATTTAGAGAGGACCAAAACTGTAAAGTGTCAAAATCACCACAACACCAAAACAGTGATGTGAAAGATGCTGAACTGCTTTATGAAGCTGAGGTGGAGAGTAACTTTCTGTGGGTTTGTGACGTGTAATGCATTACGCTGCCACCCGATTCATTAGTCGTTTAAAATTATTGATTCTAGCAGCCTTAAAGTGGATACATGCTGCATTGTGTGTGTATGGTATTTAGGATCGCATCACACTGTCTCCCTCTGCTCTGCGTGCTCCTGTTGACATGTCATTGTTGTTAAAGGCTGTGATTTTCTGTGATCCCCATGGTAGTAGCTTCTGTGTTATGTCGCTTTAGTTGTGTCGGTGGCTTTGTTCCTCAGTACTACTCTTATATCTGATCGTGCAGCACTGGTAGATAGCATGGTTTCACACAGCTACTGCTGACTCAGCTGGTACCCACAGGTAGACCTCGAGATCGTTCGTGGCCACGTCCCAGTTATTGCTTTAATTCAGAAGTGTTTGTCAGTTGTTACTGCTGCCTACAGTAACAGCAGTTTCTCGCGCCACTCTGTGTGTTGACAGTATAGATTCCTGAACAAGCAGGCTCTTTGGCAGGTTGCCTCAGCCCTGTCTGTTGATTCACTGTTGGTGAAATAAGAGCACATATGGCCGCTCTCTCTCTCTGCATTACGTCATCTTGAGATCCAGGCAGATTGGTTTGCATTTACTGCCCAGCTTGAGGAGGGAAAAAAAACTCATTGTATTGGGATTGGTTTGATCTGAGCTGTGCTTTCTCCAAAAATTGGCATGCTGTTTTTGAAATGAACTGCGCCTTAATGAGCTGGATGCACAAAAGGTCAGCAAATTATTTATTCACTTATTTATTTATTTAGACTTGAAATAAAAACAGGCTAGGATGTACTTTTGTGTTCCATATCCTGCTTAACCCAGCAGACAACCTAGCCAGATGCACCAGGCTCTACTGTGTTAGTATTGATCCATCTGAGTTATATCACATCGCACAGAGTTGCTGCCTGCTGCACGCATTCACTCCCCTGTGAAGACTTTGCACGCGGTTGTTATCAGCTATTCACTGGTTTCCATTAGTTTCCTGATTTAGCTCTTTTCATGCACTGATGCACCGTGCGCTGTCACTGCTTTGGTACTCAGAATGATTTGGTTTGAAACATCTTTATGGCACGTATGCCTCGGCCACATTCACTTCTTTAAAAGCCAAGCTGCCCTTAATAGAATTTAATGTAGAAATCTATAACAAGATCTACTTTAACATTCAACAATCTTTTTTTTTGTAAATCAGTTTTGATAATCTTACAGTACTGAAAATGTGTAAAGTTCTTCTCTGACAAAATGTGTAACACTGAAGAAATACATGAAGAAATGTCATCCCTGTATGATCATTAGGGGTTTTTTTTCTCTTCAAGAATTCAACAATATGACCTTGCTTCATACATATGTGTCAGTATCTTTTAATTGGTTTTGCTTAATTGGTAAGGTGAAGAGATGGATCTGTATCCATCATCTTTCTCATTCTAAAATGATTTTCCATGTGACTGAAGGCAGTCGGAAAACTGTATAATGTTTATTTTAATGTGCCATGTGTGGAGTTTCAGCACCATCAGAACTGTAACAAAGTGTAATCCCTCCTGGTTTTCTCTCTTATCTATTATACATTAATATGTTAGCTGCTATGACTGTGAAACAGAATAAAAACTCTTAAATCTATTATTGTGAACCTTAAAATAGTCAACAGCCCCAACACCAAATTCTAAAAGTACTGTAGACTAATCACTACTATGAATGTATGGCAGCCTTTCTGTCTTTAAGGCAGCAGAACAAATTCTGTCCACTGATGAACATGTTGGACTCGGCTAAGCACAAAATTAATCATTTATCACTGTAGAAAGTCTTTTTTGTGAGATTTCCACATTTACAGGTGTAACTAATCTTACATTTATTTTTATTAAAATACTTTTTCTTCTATAAATTGTTTGGGGGAAAAAAAGTTGGATATAATTTTGCATTGCCCAATAGATATATTCAAATCATACATATTTAAAAAAAACGGAAGCCAATATGAATGTACCTTAAACCGACAGTGGGTGACTTCTCCGGTCAAATTCTACAAACGTGTATGGAAGATTTTCCCTTTCTTATAACCTCATTAAATTGTTAGACTGTGATGAGTTTATGATGTTAATCATTAGTTTCAAGACTTATTGAATGATATTACACTGGCTCCATCAATCCTTTATATGCAGTCTATAGCAGAAGTAGTTTCTTTTATTTGCTTCATGATTTCCCCTATAATATTAACGTTCAGTATTAATTGTAGTTGCAACAACAGGGCTGCAACAATTCAAGTATTTTGAATAATTTTATTATTTAAAAAAAAAAATATATCAACACAAAGTCTTTGCTTTGATGGTTCGTTTAATGCACGGCTCTGTAGTGCGCCATGGAACCATGATCACTTGTGAGTTTTTCACCCACATTTGTGACTAAAAACAGACCTGCAATACAAATGTTTTTAGGAGCAGCATGTGGATAAAACGTTTGGCCACATTAAGCCCAATTTTATAGAAAAAACTGATAAAACAACAGGAGTAGTGATGATGATGATGCTGGCACAGTTTAACGTGGCATCCAAAACAGCAGCACTGTTCCTGTAACCTCCATCAAAACTTTACTGGGGGGGGGAAGCTAGTGCATCTTTCATCAAAGCACCTGATCAACAAACTCCAATGTGAAGAAAAGAAAACTTTGTAGCTGCTCCATCCACCGCCGTTCGTTTTACACAGCGAAAAATCTACAGTAAGGCTACATTAAAACATGCAGATTGACTGTTACCATAGTCTGACATCATGTTTAAATGATACAGCTTGCTGAAGGCTGACGGCAGCCGTCCTATTTTACATGGAAGTGAACAGCGGTGAGTCTAAATTTGGGGGTGAGGGGATTAAAAGTGAAATGATGTAAAACAGTCTCAATTAAATATACATACATAGAGATATCTCTCTCTCAGACAGACAAAAGCATTTTTCACAAGGCAGTAAAAATGTACATGGGTCAGTAAAACTTTGAGCCACTGACCTCAGGTTTGGACATTGAGTTATTGTTAATTAATGTCTACGTGATCATAACATCTTGTTTTCAGCAGCACAAAAACTTCACATCAAAGCACAGGGCAAACCTCAGAGTGCTGATATGTTCGCTTCTCTTTATTGCAGCCACCACATTCTCCTTGAAACGCTACAGACTCAAACTCATTCACTTCCACACTTTAACACAGAGGAACACAAGTACAAAAACTCAAAGCTTTCCAAGAAGACAGAGTAATGTTAAGTTTTTTTCATCTCTTAATTTAGATTGGGACATTCTGTCAGCTTTATTATCTTTCTCTAAAAGCAGTTGAGTTTTCTTGGCTGTGTGTTTGGGATCATCGCCTTGCTGAAACATCCACCCTCATTTCACCTTCACCATCCTGGTAGATGGCATGACTTTTAATCACAAATGTCTTTGCATATTTTTACATTCATCCTTTCTTTACGTATATGAAATGTGCCAATGCCGTATGCTGAAAAAAAAGATCCCCACACGATGATGTTCCCACCTCCAAACTTCATTGTTGGTATGGTGTTTTTGGGGTGATATACAGTGCCTTTTATTGAACTCCAAAAAGTTCAATTTTAGTCTTTTCTCATCAGACTATATTCTCCCAGTATTTCACAGGCTTTTCTTGTCTAAATGTTTTCCAGCAATCTTTTTCATGCTTTTTTTTTCAGCAGTGGAGTCCTACGTGGTGAGTGTGCTTATACGACATGGCGGTTAAATTCATTATCGTTTTCTTTGAAAAATTTTACCTGCTGATTCCAGGTCTTTCTGTAGCTCCACACAAGTGATCCTTGGCTCTTGGACAACTCTTGTGATAATTCTTTTCACTTCTCATTCTGAAATCTTGCATGGAGAACCTGGTTGTGGCTCGTTTATACTGAAATTATGTTCTTTACTTCTGGATTATGGTCCCAGCAGTAGTCACTGGAACCTTCGGTAGTTTAGAAGTTCTTCTGTAACCAATGCCATTAATATGTTTTGCAACAATAAGGATGAAAAGGTCTTGAGAGAGCTCATTGGTTTTAACCATCATGAAATCTGTCTTGTGTGACACCTTGGTAATGAGACACCTTTTTATAGTGACTAGTTGGAACTGAACCAGCCGATATTAATTTGCACTAAGTGGCAGGATTACTTTCTAATTACTGATCGTTTTCAGCTGATGTCATGACTTTCCATGCCTTTTGCACCTCCCTTTCTTCATGTGGTCATGCTGTATAGTCACCTACAGTGTTTGCCATTATAATGGTAGGGAGTTTTTAAAAGGGCAGAGCTGGAAACCACATCCTGATGTCATCATTTATATATAAAGTGTGACCTGCTGGGGGTCGGTGTGGATTTCCTGCTAGAGGACTGACATTTTCTCTGTTTAATTTCTCACACGTAGGAGCAAAAACGAAACAATTCCTTTCATTCGGAAAATGCTCATAAGTGGCTCAGCAGATAGAATGAATCCCATTTATTTGTGCCCACATAAAACTGATTCACACAGTCTCATGAGATGTAAGCTACCTTATTTGACTGCAGGTGTAGCCATTAGGAGTATGCCTGTGTTATCAGAATCGCAATGAGGGTATGCAAATAGTGTCACAGTTTCAGTCAGCGACCAAACCAAAAGCCACATTCACACCCTGAAGCCAAAAACTCTCGCAGAAACAACCTAACTTAGATGTGGGGACAAATATAGCAGGCAGCTGGTCATTCTGCCTATAATTAGCATTTCCTCTCTCCATTTTCAGCTTGTTTTCTCATCACTTGCACAATGCCTCCCATTTTTTTGTGTCAAACTCCTTGTTCCTGATTTGGCTTGCTGCTGCTCTAAATATGATTTACTAACTTTTCTGTAAATGAGCCTTTTGTTACTGGGCTTCTGCAAATATTAACACATTTTTTAATAGAGAGTGTACCTTTTAGCTATATGATATACAGGGTGGGCCATTTATATGGATACACGGTAATAAAATGGGAACGGTTGGTGATATTAAAGTCCTGTTTGTGGCACATTAGTATATGTGAGGGGGAAAACTCCTCAAGATGGGTGGTGACCATGGTGGCCATTTAGAAGTCGGCCATCTTGGATACAACTTTTGTTTTTTCAATAGGAAGAGGGCCATGTGACACATCAAACTTATTGGTAATGTCACAAGAAAAACAATGGTGTGCTTGGTTTCAACGTAACTTTATTCTTTCATGAGTTATTTACAAGTTTCTCTTTGTTCACAGCCATTGACATGTCGAAGAGGTTAACACGTGAGGAGCGGATCGAAATTGTGTGGATGTCTGGTGAATGCAGTAACCGGGTCATTGCAGCAGATTTCAATGCAAGACACCCTACGAGACCTCCCATCTCCCATGCTACAGTTAGCAAACTGCTTGCTAAGTTGTTGTTATTTAAGTGTTGCTATCAGTGTGTGAAGAGTGGGAGAAGAGGGTTGCATTGACAATCCAACACAATGGGCAGCACATTGAACACATTTTATAAGTGGTCAGAAACTTGTAAATAACTCATGAAAGAATAAAGTTACGTTGAAACCAAGCACACCATTGTTTTTCTTGTGACATTACCAATAAGTTTGATGTGTCACATGGCCCTCTTCCTATTGAAAAAACAAAAGTTGTATCCAAGATGGCCGACTTCTAAATGGCCACCACGGTCACCACCCATCTTGAGGAGTTTGCCCCCTCACATATACTAATGTGCCACAAACAGGACTTTAATATCACCAAACATTCCCATTTTATTACGGTGTATCCATATAAATGGCCCACCCTGTACACTGAGGTTAATGAAGTTAACAGAGCATAAAAAAAAGTTATTTGAGTCCTTTCCTCTGCTGTTTTTAAAATCTAAGGCCACAAAGTACTCAACCAGCACTGATGGCCAGGAAGGTGCTGCAGCATCAGAGTCTGGCACAACTGTAAGCAGCCTGTAAGCAGTTTTTTTTTTTCTTCCCTAGCTCTAAATAGGGCTTTGGTGGTGGCCCACCCATATAGATCAACAAACATAGCAGGATTGAACAGAACTGTTAAGGGAATTGTTCACACTGTGGTTGTCTGTGCTGCACATCTGTCAATGCAAATCAGCTTTCTATAGACCTTGACATGGATAATCAAGTAAAAGTAAAACAAATATAACTTAACAATATTGTCCATATAAGCTTCAGTAAAAAATGATTTAAAAATGTTTTGATAACTACTCAAGATACTACAACAATTACTTCATGAAAATATCCCAAGAATTGTGACACACTGCAGGTCTCTGTCAGACAATTACATTAGAATATATCGTTTTTGATTCACAGGCTGGCAAGTTCAGAAGGTCACTAAAGTGTGTTTCCAATTATAATTGTCTTACTGTATGTGCGTGCTTTCTGTTGTCTGTGTTGGTACTTTGGAGCAGCAGAAACGAATCCAGGCTATCCACTAGTTTGACATTTGGGGGAAAGTTGGCTTTGCTTTCTAGCTGAGAGTTGCATAACTGTAAAGCCCCCATTTCGATTCCAGCTCATGACCTCTGTTGCTTGCCATGCTTCTGTCTAACTCCCCTTGTTTCCTCTGAATTTTCCATGGGAAATTGGACAAATGACAATAAATGATTGGATAAAAATACTGTGAATGCTTAATCAGCATTCACACTAATAACAAAGTCGGTATGATACGGGGCGCATCTGAATTCCAACTTCCAATTTTGTGTAATATATTGGGATATTTGTATATTAGAGCTCTTTGTATTATTAGAGCTATTTTGTAATATTTTGTAGTATATTGTAATATTTTATATTGGTACTTTAACTTGTTCGTAACTGTCTTGAGCAACTGTGACCACATAATTGTCTCTGGGATTAATAAAGTATATTGTGGATCTGAAAACAGGAAATTGGAATGTAATGGTTACCATAGTACAGTGTTTCCCGACCACTGTGCTGCGGCACATAGGTGTGCTGTGAGAAATGATCAGGTGTGCCGTGGAATATTATCTGGTTCCTGATTAGTAGTCTAAGGCTACGTTCACACTGCAGGTCTTAATGCTCAATTCAGATTTTTTTGATCAAATCTGATTTTTTTTGTCTGCTCGTTCACACTACAGATAAAATGCGACAGCAAACGCGCTCTAGTGTGAACCCTCAAAGCGGCCCGCATGCGCAAAAGAAGACGTCACACACAACGCGCTCTGTTTAGACCCAGACCAAACAGTATTGTTTGACTGATGGCCCTTAATATAAAGACTTGTTTCGGACTTTACGTTTCCAAATTTTGCTTTAAGTTATAAAGTTATTTTGTTATTTACATATGGCCTAATAATTATCCTTATTGCTGTTTTGAGAGGAGCGGTGCTTCAAAGGATTTCTGTCAGAGACTGCAGATTATACAGTACAAATAAAATGTTCACATTTCTCCAATGTTGTCTTCCCAACAGTTTCACTGGATGGCCAGGAAGCGTTCATGATGTCTTCTCCGGCGCTGATAATTGGCATCTGTCTTGTGTCAGTGACGCAAAAGACAGATATAATGCGACATGACTATTCAAACAGCAGTTGCTTTCTAAAACATCAGATATGTATCAATTCAGTACCACATACGAAAGTGACCCAGATCAGATTTGAAAATATCGGATTTGTGCTGTTCACACTGTCATACCATGATCGGATATGGGTCGCATAGGGTCAAAAAAGTCGTATTTGATGCGCTTTCGCCTGCAGTGTGAACGTAGCCTGAGCGACCGCATGAGTAACGGGCAGAACGATTTCATTCTCTTCCACTAGAGGGCAGTGCAACTACTTGCTCTAATGAAATGGGTTGCCAACTGCCAGTAAAACAGAAGAAGACGAAGAAGAAATTACATAATAGTCCTGCTGTGAGTGAAACAATGCACGGCGTAATAGCAATGGATAAATATCTAAAAAGAAAAAGTAGTCAATCTGACCTGGGTCCTGGAGAAAATCTGAGCAAAAACTGTGCCAATTCCGCTATGCCTGGTGCGCAGGGGAAAATTATCAATAGGTTTTTTGGGACAGTTTTGTTTGGCGGTGTGCCGTGTGATTTTTCTAATGTGAAATATGTGCCGTGGCTCCAAAAGGTTGGGAAACACTGCCATAGGACATGTCACAAAAACCCGCTATCTTAGTTGTTGTGGTCTTCTTCTTCTTTTGGCTGTTCCTGTAAAGGGTTAGTACAGTAGATCTTCTGCCTCCATCTGGGCCTTCACCAATCTGACATGGAGTTATTCTGATCCACACATTGATTTGGCAAAAACTTTACGGTGTGTGCCCTTCTCGACACAGCCTTCCCTGTTTATTTAGACTTGGGGCTTGCACAAGACATACACTGTTTTATAGCCTTTCATATGGCTGGGTTTTCTTTTAATGTTAGAGTTATACTAGAACATGAGCAAGAAGAACAAATCTATGAAAGGCAACAAATTTAATAAAACGCGTCATGCTGAATACTCAAATAAAAATAAAATGCTTGGCATATCAAAATGTATCATACGTGTGAAATTTGGATTGTGTATTACAGTCACGTTGCTTTGGTGAAAAGTGAAAATCTAAATTATTGCTTCTTAACCTCCTAAGACCCGAACGCTTTCATGGCATGCATTTTCAATTTCTCTTTGCTATTTGCCCTGATTGGGACCTGATGATTTTTTTTGTGTGTGTGTTGTTTTTTTTTAACTTGATTTTTGTTTCTGAGAAAAATGAGATTCCCATAAGAGGAAATTTGTTTTAAATTTCGATTAAACAGTGGCAGAATAATGTCTGCGTAAGTGGATATCAGGCCCTTGTAGAGCAAAATTTAGTATTTTGGTCTAGACAACCCAAAATGTGATGTCCACATATGTGGACGCCAGGTCCTAGGAGGTTAAATACAGAAATGTTCCTCCTTGCTACATAAAGCCACATTTGTACACACGTGGAATTAGTATGTTATTGGAACATTTGGAACTAGAGTCTAAATCAGCACCAGCCACCACAGCTGAGCTCTGCACAACATCTGTCAACATGGACTGCTGTTGACGAGTCAGGTCATACAGTAACTGGAGCTCTTTTTGGAGCTCAGGTGACCATTTATCTCCATGGACTCTTTACACTGTGGCAGTCCAACTTAACCCATGTTGGTCACATGGCTATTTTCATTGGCCATTAGGGCAGGTTGAGGTTGAGAGGGGCATCTGTTTCCTCCTGCTTGGTGGGTGTACGGTGGGGGTTGGGTGGGGCATCTCTGGTCTGTCTGTGGCTCACTGTCTTGTAATGGCTGGTAGACTGTACTGCCTGTACTCTAAGATCATACAGCTGTGCTTTACATCAATTATGAAGCACAATTTTAAATTGGCTGTGATGATGCATTTAAGAGATCATTATGTACCACAAACTGACTCTGTAAAGACTACTCCATAGTGTGGCAGGCGTAGCAGTGACAGATTCTGCTTCCTGTGGTGTTTTAAGGCCATATGTGAAACCTTCGACTGCTGGGATTCTAAGGAGCACCCTGCCTGTGTTTTCTCTCTGGTGACAGGTGGCACAGTGCCTCGAAACTCCCTCTATGGCTCTGCAGGATGGAGCCAGAACTGACCCAAGCTTGGATGCTGCTACTGACAGTCTACCGCAACGCAACGAAAGTTAGACCAATATATGTTTTTGTCAATACTGGCCTTTTAGGTAAAATCGAATATTGATCAATGGTCATCACACTCATCCAATTTGAAGATTTACTTGACAAGTCCAAAACCAGCCATAATTGATATACTCCCTTATGTCTTATTTTGGGAAAAAGCTAAAAATCCAGCACGATATGCAAATAAGCCCTCCCCAAAAAACAAAACAAAACTGAAATCTTTTAAAGGCTTGTCACATAAGAGGGCTCTAAGGAAAAAAAATGCATCTTTTCTAAATATTTTGTACTCATAGCTTGACAATATAATGACAATAACAACAAAGTAGTGAACTATGTATTTACTCCTTTAATGGAAAAAGAAGTGTGTTGTGTTGATTCTGATCATGTAGTAAATATGACGAACTTGACCCAAGATTCTTGAATAATTTCCCTAGACACCCACCTGGGGCTGCCACATTTAAAGAGCACAGCACTGGCTCCATCCTTTGAAGAGAAAATGAATACATAAGCCTTTTCTGTAAAGCTTTGATAGGGGAAATGCTTGACCTGTTTTAAATGTAATCTTCCATAACCTGGGACTTTTACAATAAACCCGTTTAGCTGTAAATGGGGAAAATGGCTCGAGTTTGGGGTTATAACACAGAAAATCAAAGAAATAACAGTACAAACAAAACTTTTTATTCTTCCTAAAATTACATATGACCATTTTGCAGACAAAATGGTGTCTAAACTGGAATTATCCAGACGTATTCAAAACATTTGCATCTTCAAAAATAGCCCTTTTTTTTCCCCTATTCAACCACTGCTAAATGTTAATGTAGTGTTTAGCTCGAGGAACTAAAATGAGTCCACAGTGTTCAGTTTAGGGAAAGGAGGGCAGCATTGTGAAACCTTATCTTTTTGTTTCCATCCTTTTCTCATCCTACATTCCTAACAGACAAAAAAAATCCTGTTGAGAAAACATGTTTGGAAGCATGATGTTCAAACTGTGACAAGGCCATGCAGATGAGCCCCAGCTGCACGGACGGAGACAACCCTGTGAAAGAGCTTGACACTGGCAGCTCTGTCACCTCCAGACAGTAGAGCAAGGGTCAATATTCGTCCTCTGATAATATGATAACAAACGCTGAAAGCAATAATCACCTGGTTTTTCACCAGATTTGGGCCTCTGCAAACATTTTTCGTAAACAGCAAAGCTGAAGTAGCCAAAATGTCCTCAGTCGTACTGTGTGAAAGATTAATGTTCAGCATTTTGCATACGCTGCCATTTGCTCTGAACAACTGGGAACATCCAAAGTGTTCACTCTGCAGCTTGCAGTAAGTTATTCTCAATACAGAATCTTTGCTCTGGGTTACTTTGACAATATGCATAAACATGTATTAAATCCAATATTAGGTAAGCAATATAAAAAAATGTGCTTTATGTAACCCAACTTCAAATCTAGAACCAGCACGTAATCCTCAACTTTACCTCTGATGTAATGGGGCTTTCTTCCTGATCACTGCTATTAACCACTGAAGATATTAGGAATTGTTAAACTCATAGAAAATGCATTGCGATAATACATTTTTTCTTGGGCTGGTACCAAGTTTCCATCCAAATCTAGAGTAAATTTTAATGATCTAATAGCTTGTGACCTTTTTCTTATGGCTTTATGAGTCTCTCACATCATTGTGTAGGAATTTGATCCCACTTTTCATCACGTTTCTCAATTTTTTATTTATTTTTTTAGGTTTGCAGACATTGGTTGCACAGCCCTCTTAAGGTCCAGTCACAGCTATTCTGTTGTAGATTTGCTGGAGTGCTTGGGGTCATTGTTATATTGCGTGACCCAATTTGGGCCAAGCTTTAGCTGTCAGACAGACGGCCTCATATTTGACTCTTCGTGGTCATGGACTCTTCATGGAGTTCATGGTCAGTTCAATCAATGAAAGTCACTCATGTTCTGTTGCTGGAAAATAAAGCCAAATTCATTACCCCTCCATCAACTTGCTTGGCAGTTAGTGTGATGAATTTGTGCTGATTTGCTGTGTTTTGTTTTCACTCTGCAAGCCTCTCCTTGGTCTCTTCTGCCCAAAGGACAGGGTGTCTTGTGGTTTGTTCAGTTGTAGCTTTCCAAACCTAAGTTGTGCTGTTCTTTTTTTTTCTTCAGAAAGAGAAAGCCTTTTTCCTGGCAACCCTTCCAAACCCTTCCTACAGTCTGTTTCTAATAGTACTCTCATGGACTTTAACATTTAGCTTACTAACTGAGGCCTTTAGAGTTGCAGTTGCAGCTCTTGGATTTTGTTTGTGCAGTTTCTCTGAGCATTGCACAATGTGTCCTCTGTGAATTTGCTGGGACGTTTAGTCGAGGAAAGATTGTACCATATATAAGGTTACGGTGTCTTCATTTTCTTCTGTCGGAGACCATGTTGGATTGGGAAACCGTTGCATCATATCAGACAATTACAGAAATTAATTACAGAAAAATTACAATTTAATTTTTTGTTTTTAAAAGACATGAAATAAATGAAACACACACGCTGCACACAGGCCTACTTGCTGCTCTCAGGCATAGATGATTTATTTCATAAGTTTCATTGACAAAGAAACAAATAACAGTTATGCTCACAGAAGGGGACCCTGTACCTATTTCCAGAATTTATAAGCACTTACTCAGATGACAGTTTAGCTGACCTTGGAAAAGGTCAGCTAAAGTCCTTTTATCCTTTTAATCCTTACGGTGAACAGTAGACTCTTGAAAAATAGTCCACTGAATAAAGCATGAAGTTCATTTCATAAATTTCACTTTTGATCATTCAGAAAAGATGATTATTCAGGTTATGTTCACTGGCTGCTGAGTTTCCAATGAGCATGCGGTTTGTCAGATCCACTGATCGTTCATTGCATGGGGGATTGTTTTGGGGTTATTTTAGCAGTGTGTGAGCTTTATTTTATTTTTTAACTTTGCAGTGATTTAGTCACTGACAAAACAACGTGTGTAATTAAGATTATTATTATTTATTTATTTTTGTTTATTTATTTTCAGAAAAAACCTTACATTGGTTACTTTTAATTAATTTTTTCTTACATTTTTTTTGGTCCATCCAAATTGAAAACAGTAAAAAGATCTGTGCTCTTGTATGTTAGGGTGAGATAATTGGGTTTCAGATAGTTGATTGGTAAGAATAAGATTGTCTGCTGGTAGCGTTTGCCAGAAATGTCTGTATGCGACACATCATCACATCATTTTCGAATCTGGAGCCCAGTTGTCACAAGGTTTCTCTGTGGCCTGGAGCAGGATGGACACCCTGGGCTCTCTTCCAATCCTCTCGGCTTCTCCTTTTTACGCCTGACCAGATGAGCAGCTCACTGCCTGTCTGCATCCTACCGGCTGGTACTCCCTCAATGCTCCTCCTATCTGTGAGCTTTCAGCCTGCTGGAAAAAAAGAGGGAGGGAGGGAAAAAAATCAGTTCATTGGCAGAGGGGAAATGGCGGGGGGGACCCATGGCATAAAAGAGTGATGTCACAGTTGCCCGGACCTATTTCAGCCTGACCCCTGGCAGGAGCACTGTGGACATTCTCCAGAGCCGCTCTTAAAACCTGGATCTGTGTGCGCTTTTCCCCTTGTATCTTTCCCATGTTTTCTCAAAATGCAGCATCAGTATATCTCTGTACCTGCGTTGGAAAAATGAGATCTGAATGGTGAACTTGTATTTTAAAAATTCTGAAGTAAGCCCCCCTTCACCTCCCCTCCTAGTTCAATTAGGCAGGAGAGAGTACTCCCCCTTTCTTTTTTACCTCTCACCGCTTTGCCAGCTGTGCAGCAGAAACCGCTGCCAAAAGAAACACAAGCTTACGTCAACATCAATATAAGGAGCCACTGCTTCACACGAACCCAAAACAGAGAAACCAGGACGTGGGAGGGGGGTGTATCAAAGAGGTGGAGAGGGACAGAGAGAGAGCGTGTCCCCTCCTTCTCATTCATAGACATAATATACTCAGCTACCTGTTTGTCAGCCCAGTGCACGTAGAGCGGAGACTCGATTACCTTTCTCTCTGCCTTCAGCGTAACTCTCATTCATCCTTTCTCTCTCTCTCTCCTCGTCTTCGTGTCTCTCTGCTCTCCCTGTTTCCAGTCATTCAGAATCGGAGGACAACACCACCTGCGACCAGGTAAAAGAAAAAAAAGAAAGAAAGGGGGGGGGGGGGTCCATTGATATCCTTTTTGTCATCTGCAGTGATCTTGATGTATGAGGCGTGTGACGTGATGTGGGAACTGTGGAGGGAGGGAGGGGGGGATTCTTCATTCATGTCTTTGTTATTGCAAAAGGCTGCTACATGAGTGAGGCAGCGAGAGGTGGAAAAGCACGAGAATCATTTGCGTCAGTGTGCTTGAATACATTTGAAGTCAGCTTAATGTTTTTTGGATTATTTTTTGCCCATTTGAACACATGCAGGCAGCTTGTGTAGAGAGAGTGAGTGTGTCTGTGTGTGAATGAAGGAGAGAGTGCATGTAGCGAGTGGTCCGTGGGCTGTGTAGGTATTAAAGCTAGGAGTGAATGAGCTGCCTGTGTTGTGCATCCAGCCGCCTATGCTTGGCATGTCCTCCATGTGGACCTGTGGGAACATTCCCGAAGTGCACGCACACACACACACACACACACACACACACACACACGCACAGGGAGAAAGGGAACACTGTGTATCCACTAAGGGCTCTCCCCAGTCCCTCCAGAGAGCACCGTTATCAGGCTGCTGATGAAGCTGCACTGTTGGGCACGACAGCGTTGCTAGTGCTCAGCTGACAACATAGTGGATAACACAACAACAGATGAATGCTTTTAGGGTCACACAAGTCCGAAGGGGTTCACATTTTTATTGACTTTCATTAAGGAAGTGTTTAAAAATTGTTCTCCTCTCTACAGTACGATGCTTTGAATGTCCCTGTTTGCATTTTTGAAGACAATAATATTTAAAGACGAATTGTCTGCAGTAATGCAGCACTGGTAGTCAGAATGTAGGTTTTTTTAGTTTAGAGAAAACGCACCAATATTTATTTATTTATTTAGTGGTGAAATTGTCAACTGGTCTGTGGTTCTTTCGCATCCCAGTGTCTGGATTTGGCTTTGATTCTTCCTGAAAGAATGGAATATCGGTGTAGTACCAATTGAAAACTCCCAAACTATTGATTTTTTTCTTTCTTTTCTTGGTGTGCTCCTCTCAAAAAACAGTAGCTTCTGGGAGGGAGGCACCTCGCCTGCCGCCTTCTCGCGCTCTCTCACACACACTCTCTCTCTGTAGTCAGTGAGGATACTGGAAGATAAATTTAGCCCTCCAGCTCTCCTTCCATCTGCTACCACATGGTTTAGGGCCGTTACCATAGGAACCACCGCTGGGTGCCCATTAGTGCGAGAACGGGAAATTGACAATATTTTTTTTTAAAGCCATTTATACAATATTCTCTTTCTTTGTGTGGGTGAATGGACATGTCATTTAAATAGTTTCGTTTTTTTCCCCTTTATTTTCTCTAATTTGGCTTGTTACGTTTCAGTATCTCGTGATTTTCGAGCAGTTTCTGCAGACTGTAACTGTTACTGTATGCACACTCAGCACTGCAACCATTTGATAAACTTGAGGAAAATTTCATATTGTGCCAGTGTAGGTTTGTTAGGTGTGCAATGAAATAGCTTGTATTATATATCGCTGATATCACTGCCTTCTGAGAAAAGCTTTTTTCTTGTTTTTCTTTTTTTTGTCACTAAGCGTGGACTCAACAGCTTGAACGCATAACAGTGGAACAAAGCCATGGATTGTGTAAGATTTGAAAAGACCTACCATCTTCTTAGAAAGCATATCAGGCGTAACTTTAAATGGTACACCACCCATTCTTATAACACCGTTGGACCTCACAGGGAGAGTATAACAGAAAGTATTAAAATAAATATAGCATAAATGTTCTTGCTTGGCAAAAACCTGGTAGCTACATTACCTCCTGCACATTACCCATGTTTCCTGTTAGCAGAAGCTACTGGAACTTTGAGTATCAGAGGTTTGGTAAGTTTATTTCCCCAAGAAGAGTTTACTCAAGAATGCACTTTGGTTAACTGACACCCAATTTTTGATACAAATGTTGACATTCTTGTGTGTTGGTTCTGTGTTTCTGTTTTATGATTATCTAAACTAGATGCTAATTAGCCATGTGCTCATGGACTTGCATGCTAGTTAGCCTGATTTGAGAGAACAGTGGTTAAATCGTATTTGATTATTAGTTTTAAAAATGTCATTCTGTTACCACATAACTCCTACCACCCCCCCTTTAAAGGCCTAAGCATTGAGGAGTTTTCTGTTTTTAATATTATTTAGACACAAGCTACAGTCCTTAATGCCAATTATGATATATGCAGTGGTTGGAGACAGCAGAATGACTAAAATTATTACTACCGTGTGCAATTAATTTCCAGTCTTGTTGCACGTGAAAGACCAGGACCAGATACACGCCCACCTACAGTCAGTTGTTGTTTTCCAAAGGAAGTTTGGTGCCATAAAATGGCAGTAAGATGGAGCCTGTCGTCAAAGGAGCTTGCAAAGAAAAGCGTCTGGACTTCTTTAAGTTACTTGAAGACGTTTCACCTCTCATCCGAGAAGCTTCTTCAGTTCTAAGGTCAAATGGTGGGGAGTCCCAGATTTAAACCTAGTGGGAGTTTCCCCCCCACAGAGGGACAAAAGGACCCCCTGATGATCCTCTAATCGCCTGAGCCAAGGTGTGAAACTGGGTGTGGGTCCCAATCAGCCGGAGTTTCGGGTGAGCTCAATGTGAAACCTGGCCCCACCTTATCATGCGAATTCCTGAGGTCACATGGGAGTGGGCCATCATTTGACCTTAGAACTGAAGAAGCTTCTCAGATGAGAGGTGAAACGTCTTCAAGTAACTTAAAGAAGTCCAGACGCTTTTCTTTGCAAGCTCCTTTGACTACGATGACCTGGATGACTGAGAACCTTCACAGACAGATGGAGCCTGTCTGCTCTCAGTCTGAGTGGGGGCAAGTTGGCATTCAGAGTGCAGCCAGAAATTCGGAAATTCTTTCACAAATAGGACTGCGATTTACCTGCAAAATCATATGGGCGCTCAGCAGTCCTACTTCTATATAGGAATGTAATCAGAATATGACCAGTTGTCAACCAGTTGAGTGAAGATTCCTGTTACAAAGAGACACGTCACAGATGACTGATTGCAACTTGTTGACAATCTATCTGCATTTAGAAATTAGATGACAATTATTTGCAAACCTTTCCAATTGGAAAGGGGCCATGGTTCTTTAAAGAGAGATTGCCTCCCATCAGGCACTGCAAGCAATTGCCTTGTTTCAAAGTGGTCTCCCAGAAGCTGAGGGTGTTGCACGCCCAAATTCAGGAACCAGTTAGTAACTGTAACTACTTGCAATTAGTTGCCAAATAAAAATAAAAAAAATCTCACTGCATTCATCAGACAAGCACCATTTGTTGTGAAATGGAAGGAGGTTGCCTTCTATTTTTAGTTTAGTGTGACTGGGCTGTTACCTAGCCCATGTAATTAATTTTTCAGATATTAAAAAGACCTGAAAAAGTTACTAAAATACAAGAACTTTTGAAAATAATAAAAACAAACAACAACCAGATAAATGTTTGGGCTTAACATTGTTCTGTATTTTCACTAATGGAGGATAATAAAGGATAATGCTCCTTTAACCCCAAGCAATTCTAGGTCTAACAGCCCTTCAAGTAAAAATCCAGCTTTGCTTGCACTGAGCCTTGTGAAAGTTCATGCAGAGAGTAGATATGTGAGGTGAGGGGTGCAAGGAGAAATGTTTGGCTCGTTTGTGCATTGGCTGCACCCATGTTATGTGAGGTGTAAATGAACAGTTCATAGTTAACTTTGGAGCAAGTGAAAATGAGCCAATTTTTTTTATTTTATTTTTTTATTATTTGACTAGTTGTTAGTAGCAGTCATTGTCACCTTCATGCAGAGAATGCACATGCCCCGAACAACTCTCAGACAGACGTGTTAATTCGAGTTTTACAAACAAGAGTCTGCCTTCCCACTACAAGCTATAAGCCCCGGTAGAGGCTACCTGATTGGCCTACATTTAACACTTACTAGGCTTATGGCAAGAGAGCTATGATCTCAATGGTCCTCTGCAAACTGCACAGATTCTATAACTCTCCTATACTATGCTTGTTTTGCTGGTAGTATAAAGTGATTGTTTTTATTCATCCAGTATTGGCACGTATACTCTTCTCACAAGTTAAATCAAAGATGGTTGTCAACCTGTTATCAGTAATTTGGATAGTATCCAGCAGCTTTGCCGTCTTCCACCAGAATGTGGGTGTAGAAACCAGCTGGTCAGTGCGTGGGATGCCTTGTTTACTGTTTCAGCATGCTGGCATAAAGTAACACTGGGAATTTTCTTCAGTATCTCCACTGAGTCACCTTTTGTATGCACTCACAGCTCGCAGCCATCCGTCGCCTCCGTTTGGCTTGGCCCTTTTTAAAATATCTAAAATCATCAGTTAATCCGATGAAACAGGTAGAGTCCTTCACATGTCCTGCAATGTGGCAGCACTGTATGTTAGCACAGTCTGATGATCATCGTTTTGCATTTGATAGTAGACGAGACAACGTAACCTTCAAAAGCTGCAATTTCATTAACACCAAAGACGAAAAAGGTGCTTGTAAGACAGCAGTACGCGTGTGAAAGAGTACAAGTGATCACTAAGTCAATTTCATAATCAAACCATTAGGACATTATAGTTCTACAATCAAATGGATCAAGTGGCAGATTCTCTGGTTTTTTGTTGTTGGTCATTTTCTGTCTTGCAGCAGAAAGATCAGACCAGCTTTATGGGAGTGGGCAGTATGTGTAATGTGTTGTCTGACATAATGATATTCTGCAATCGTTAAGAAATAGGCAATCACTAAAGACCAAATCAAATGATGTTATTTGAATGTTCAAGTCACAGTTGGGTGCGCATACTGCTTCTCTCAGGGAATATTAGCAGAATCATCACTTTTACTGCATGCTGATATATTTTACAACAAAACATTACATAAACCATTCTAATTTAAAACAGGCAGCAGCCGCGGGAAAGCGAAAGATGAATGTTATGACACATAGAGTGATTATGCAACACAAAACATAAATATTCCTATCTGGCAAACAGAGAGGCCAGAGGGTTATCTGTTTCTCAGTGTTGAACTGTATGCACTATCCTATATAACGACTTGTTTGTTTTTGCAGATCTACATGTTGAGAAGACAAAGG
Source organism: Neolamprologus multifasciatus (assembly GCF_963576455.1). Lineage (NCBI taxonomy): Eukaryota > Metazoa > Chordata > Actinopteri > Cichliformes > Cichlidae > Neolamprologus > Neolamprologus multifasciatus. Next base: position 26,497,612 of record NC_140459.1, read on the forward strand.
AATTGTGCATTGAACTGAACCAGCTGAGCAACAGAGTCTGTGTGATTCATGATGGAATGCTTAATGCTTGGATGGCAGAGGACTTCCTCTACAGCACATGGCATATCACAACTGCATTCGTTGATGCTACTGTTTTACATTTGATGGCATCGTTCCTTTGTCAAGCAATAACAATTTGAGTAAAACAAGCAAAAAATTATGAAGTGAAGTCAAGTAAGGTGGATATTTTGATCAGATTTGCTCACATTAAATCTCTTACCCAGTTAATGCTTTGGCTTTAACTCTGTAGCCTGGCTCAGGCAGACGCATCCTACGTGTCTACCTGAGGCTGTCCTTCCATTTTATGGAGGCCTTGCATAGTCGCCTGACCACTGGGGAGCAGTCCGGAGGTCAAGAACATTCTCAGAAGGAGTCTCCACAGCGAGGCCCTCAGCCCAAGTCTCCCCCCCAGCCCTGTCAACAACAGCAAACCGGCTCCCCAAAGCCCCATGGCACATTACAGCAGCCCAAACAATCCAGAAGGCAGAATCCAGAACGCAAACGTCTCAGACACCAGCGGCAGAGCATTGACTCAGATACAGCACCGGCGAATAAACAGGAGGCATCGACAGCAACGAAACCAACCACAGGTTTGAGTTTGACTCCAGAAATCCCACCTTCCTCAGCAGGCGACCCTACCCAGTCTAAACCAGAAACCCAGGAAGGGACCCCAAAGCAGAAACGTGAGCGTAAGCCTCAGAGACCAGGGAAATATGTTTGCACTTACTGTGGCCGTGCATGTGCCAAGCCTAGTGTTTTACAGAAACACATTCGCTCCCACACGGGTGAAAGGCCCTATCCCTGTGCCCCATGCGGGTTCTCTTTTAAGACCAAGAGTAACCTATACAAACACCGTAAATCTCATACCCACCGGGTGAAGGCAGGCCTGGCACTTGGGGAGTCGAAACCGGCAGCGGAGCAAGCCACAGAGTCGGACGAGGAAACGAGACAGCTATCATCAGCTTCTTCTGTTTCAGAAAGACAAGACAGTGGAGCCTCAATCAAGAGTGTTGAAACGGACATGGCCAAAGATTGCCCTGGAGGAAACAATTACTCCTATGCGGTGAAAAAAAGATTGGCCCTGCGCCTAAGCAGAGGAAAACACACTCCTCAAGACTCATCTGATGAAAAGGCGTCATCTTTAACTTTAGGTAGTAGAGGTAGTACAGAATCTGGCTATTTTTCTCGCTCTGAAAGTACAGAGCAGTCACAGGACAGCCCCCCCAACACAAGTGCCAAAAGCTATGCTGAGATCATCCTTGGTAAATATGGACGCTTTGGACACCTACAGAGGATGTCTCGTCATCAAAACCAGCATCCCCCTGGTGAGGAGGACAAAAGCATCTCATTCACAGTGCCCAAGAAACAGGTCATCGACCATATAACCAAACTTATCACCATCAACGAGGCAGTGGTGGATACCAGTAAAATTGACAGTGTAAAACCAAGGAGATTCTCACTCTCCAGAAAGAACAGTTCTGAGTCTCAGAAGAGTTTAACTGTGAAAGAACCGCTCATGCATAGCCCCAAGGTTGGCGATGTGGGCTATAAAAGCAGCGGCTCTATCACCATGGGAGTTCCATGTGAAAAATTTCATCACCCACCCTCAAATATGGAGCAGCCAGCTAGCCAAACGTCCACCACCCCGCTGGTGCGAAGTCATTCAATGCCACCTGAAGCCAGTTTATTTGAGACCACCAGTGGCGGCCAAAGCAAATGTCGCCTAAGTCAGTCCTTTGATGAACGACAGTCTTCACGTCGTTATGGGATGCTAAGACGACAGCCAGCAATTGAAATTCCACTTGGTACAGAACTTACAAAAGAGGAACACGAGGATTCTCTTTCATTTTACTCTGACAGCTTAACCATTGTGCCTGACTGTAAGCAAAGTCAACCACAGCCATATGAGTGTGAGGCCTGTGGCACAGGATGCAAAGATTGGGTAGGTTATAAAAAACACAAGCAGAGCCTGTGCCTATCACATCAACCCATCAATGAAGTGGTAATTAGTCAAATGGAGTGTTCACAACTAAAGAACAGTGCAGTCAGGGCAGGCGCTTCAGTAATGCGCAAGAGAAGGAAAGAGGAGAGTTTTGAATTTGATGACCCCTCTTCTCCTTCATTACCTTGTTCTTCCCTGTCTTCAGGCCAGTGCAAAGATGAAAGCAGTGCAGCTTATGAGGGCCAGAGGAAGCCTGCATTGCAAACTTGTTCAGTAATTCAGCATACTAGTTCCTTTGAAAAACAAGAATCCTTGAGTAATGAGAATCCAGGCGCAGAGGCAACAAAGCTCTCTCCACCTCATGAAGATCATCAGCTGTTGCCTCAAAAACAACCTCAACAACATTTACCAAAACTAGCAGCCCGAAAGCTGGTCCGCCAACACAATGTGCAGGTTCCAGAGATCCTGGTGACAAAGGATCCCAACATGAGTACAGACACTTCAGCCGAACCTACCACCACAGCAAAACAGCAAGAGAAACTAGATGAATTTCAGTGGCCGCAAAGAAGCCCCTCTCTGGCACAGCTCCCTATTGAAAAGCTTCCTCCAAAGAAGAAGCGGTTACGATTAGCTGAAGCTGCCCAGTCATCAGGAGAATCTAGTTTTGACTCTCTGTCCCTGCCCCGCAGCCCTAGTCAGGATAGTAGTGCATCATATGCATCCAGTCGCTCAACGTCCTTTGAAGAGTCAAACAGGCAGGACATGGACGTTGCAACATCAACGCCACTAAGGAGATCAAGAGCTCTTCATATGCTGACGGTGCCAGGGGTGCATCAGCACAGAGAGATGAGGCGCTCAGCATCTGAACAGGCCCCTCACGACCCACAACCGAGTGTCCTCATGGCTGAGACCCGCAGTAAGTCTTTTGACTACAGCTCTCTGTCCCCTGAGCGCTCTGCAGTTGGGTGGAGAGAAAGAAGAAAATGTCTATTAATGAGACACACTGCTATCAGTGATCCAGATGAGGAGGAGGAGGAGTGTACGATCCTGAGCCGTGGTCCTGAATATCTCAACCCAAGCAGATCTTCTCAAGCAAAAAGCCCAACTTCTGTACACTGCAGCAGGCCCTCTTCTTCTTCTCTATCAGGGGACACTGTTTTACATAATCCAGTGGAATTGCAGTGCAAAGATATCTTTTCTCAGTGGAAACTTACTCAAAATATTCAGTTGATTGGGAGCACAGAACTGTCCCTTCCTCATGACCCATCTACAACTGTAAAAGAGGAGACCTATACAGAGAAGGCCCTTGCTCCTGCACCACAGCAATATCATACGCACGGACCATCAGGGGCTGCCAGAGCCCGCTATCTCCCCATGTCTACAGGGCTGAAACTAGAGATTCCTCCACAAGACGATGACTACTCAGTAAGTCGCTCCCATGTTCGGCAGTCTGCCCCTAACATCAGTTCCAATCTAGAAATATTGAGGCCAGTCACAGATCCAGCAGTTGCAGTGCGCCTCCAAACAGACACACACACCCCTGCATGCGCCATATACACCACATTGTCTCAGTCCACCTCCCCTAGGCCCCAGGAGGCAGTTAGTGCTGTCCCACAAAGTGCAGGTGTTTCAACAGCTGAACAAAGACCCCACAGGGACATGAGTCCAGATCTTCAACCGTGGTCTGATGATAGCCTCAGGTTATCAGGCTCAGGGGGCAATAAACGGATGCTTTCCCCCTCAAACAGCATGGAGCTGCCTCCAGAGTCACAGCAGCAGCAGAAAAGAGTAAAAGAAGAAGAGGAGAGGGAGATGGGTTGTTCTGACAAAGCAACAGTTGAGACTTGCAAGCACAAGCTCAAACAGGAGTCATGTTTACCTGCTATTTGCTCTCCCGTCTCGCATGTTGGGCCTTCATTCCCCAGTCTGCTGTCCAGCACCTGTAACAGCTGGTGCTATTTAAACTACATTAAACCAAACCCTTCTGCTCTGGATGAACAGAAGCCCTCAGTGTATTCGTCGTGGTCTACTAGTGGCTATGACCCCAATCCGCCTGGCCTCTCCAGCAAGACAGTTCTCTCTCTGCTTCACTGCAAGCAGAGGCTCAGTCCATCCATATATACACTATCCCCCATGTCCGTGCAGGCAGCAGAGTTTGTGGAGCAAGAGGACGACAAAAGACCCTCCTCCACAGAGGTAATTACAACACTGACCACTGATTACACCTGTCGGTAGACCTAATCATTACTATTGCAACAGAACTTGGGAAAGAATCAAATAAAACTGATCAAAATGTAAGGACTGGTAGGTGATAAGAAGTAGAGCAGACACTGAGACACTCCATATAGGAGGCATAGAAAAGAGTGGGTTAGCTTTCCTTACCATTTTTGTTATAGAATACAAAACGGGAAATGTCATTTAACGGGGTCAAAATTTAAACTGTTGAAATGAAGCGTGTGTCTTAACACATGTAATAAAATACATCGTTCAATGAGAATTCCCAATTTTTGTCTCCCTGGGCATGCTGGAGCAGAGTTGGTGAATTTGCCCGTGTCTCTTTCGAGTGTAGGTCTGCAAAAAGCAGTCATGCTACAGAGACTACGAGGGAACAAAGAAAGGACATACATCAGTGGATGACAACAAGTCAAACAGAAAGGAGGAGATGGAGGAAGAGAAGGAGGATGAGGCAGAGGAGGAAAAGGTCCAGTCATGCTCCAGAAATGAAGTTTGGGTCTCTGAGAGAGGGTGAGTATAATCTCCTGATAATCGCAGCAGTATGTTAGCTAACCGTGTTGGGTTCTGGAATGTGATGTTATACATTACTCAGTACTTTTCTTAAAAGTAATGCACTACATTACATATTTACTTATCAAAGAAAGTAACTTGTAACTCGTAATGTGCACGTTGCATTACTCTGTATCATGACCTCCAATGTATTGTCTCATATTTACCAGTTAATACTATAAACCTCAGGCTACAGTCCTACATACTGACACAAAGGCTTGTCCTAGTGACAACACACGCCTGCGATTTTACGTATTTTATTTTATTTTTTTTAACAATACACAAAAGCTAAAAACGCAAAGCTGAATTATCACATTGATTCTACTTTACAAACATGCACAGATAGAAATGGAGGCTGCTACGCTGCAAGCCTGACTGCTCATTACTGCCTTTGTTACCTGTTAAAGTTCAGGGTCTGGCTGCTGGTCTAAGGTTGGCATGTACTCAGCTTTGAATAATTCTAGGTTCTTTGCAAGCTCTGTGTTAGCAGCATAATACAGTTTATTCACTTTACCAACGTACTCTTGTCCTTTTATGCAACAGAACTAACAGTAATGTCCATATCTCCACCACTGAAGTTATAGACAGCGTCACCATTTTCCTCTTCTCTGCACAAAAACAAAAATCAGCTGATTGTAGCGCTAGTGTGTGGGGGGGGAAAAGGCATGGTTCTTTGTTTGAGCCACATGTTGTGCAGATAACTCTTAAGGTTCTCTTTCATAGCATTCGTTTCGTGTCTCACTATGGGGGAACGCCTCCTGCGTGACCTCTTCAGAAGCTCAAATACCATTACGCCAGCCCTTACAGGCTGGCTAGATGACGCCCATGTCAGGAGGGGCTAGTGCCTCCCTATATAATAGGCTGACATAGCGTCAGATGTCATTTAAAAACCTCTTCGTGCTTCTCACAGAAGCCTGTAGACAACTGTGCTATTGGGTGCTAAAGCTAAACTGTCCACAGATTCGAGTGAACAACTCGGTCGCCAGGCGCTTTGTTCCCAGCTTTTCAGTTGTCCACTAGAATACAAGCAGTAGCAATACTGTTCTGTAGCTAGTGCTGGTGCAATACTTTCACCCAGGGAAGTAGCAATATTTTCCGAAAGTAGCAACACTTTGCTAACAAAGGTACCTCTAGCTTCACCATCAGGTAGCAATACCCTTCGACGCTAGCGGTTTTACACATTAGGTAGCAATACCTGTAGAAAAGTAGCAACACTTTTCACCCCACATTAGCAAAGAATAGCAATATTCTCCGCACTCAGTGTCAGTCTCGCTAACGTGCGCAACCCTCTAGCTAACCATGGCTACGACTGTCAACAAAGTTGCAAAACTCTGTCCTTGCGGCAAGAAGATTTCTGCCTGGGATACACACCCCGTGTGTGCGGCATGCCTGGGTTTATCTCACGCTCAGGCTGCCTTGACACCCGCACAAGACTGTATCCACTGCGCGGCTTTCCCACGCAAACTACTCCGCCGCAGGCTAGCTCGCCAGGCTAACCTGTCGGGTGGTGACCCTTTGCTGTGTGAGGCTGCTGCGGCGCAAGGAGAAACTGAGGTGCCCGATGATTTGGCCGCAACGCCAGGGGCGAGCTGGGCAGAGGCAGACCCTCAGCCCATCGCGACCGCTTTCCCGTCGCTGGAGGCACACGGAGATCGTGAGTTTTCCCCCGATGCTGGAGTACCCTGGGGAAGAGATGCCAATGAGGACGGAGATGAGTCGGCTGACTCGGAGCTCCTGCTGTCTGACGAGGAGGAGGAAGATTCCACCTCCTTGGCTAGCATCAGCTGGGCTACAAAGCCCTCGGCTACCTGCGGGGTTGAAACACCGACACCGCCGTCTCCCCTGGATCTCGACATGCAGGACATGTGCAAGCGCGCAGCTGCTAGGCTCAACATCCCGTGGCCCGCCATACAAACAGAGGTTGTAAAGTCTCGTTTTGACGGTAAGAAATTGCCGAAGGCGAAAAAGACGGGGAAGCATGTGTTGCTTGTTTTCTTGGAGCTACTCGATGAGATAGCGGTGACGTGGAAAGCAAAACCTTACAGCGAGAAACACCCCATCGTGGGGAGCTCCCTGCTGGATTGTGAGGGGATGGAGTCTATCGGCCTCTGCCAGATGCCACAAGTGGAGCCGTTGGTGGCGAGCCATCTTCACCCGAAGACGTCTCTGTCCTCATCGGCCCCATCTCTCCCCTCCAAAGCAGACCGCTTCCAGTCTAGCCTTACAGATAAGTGCTACAAGGCAGCGGCTCGGTCAGTAAGAGCCCACAACGCCTCCTCTATGCTAATGGCTTACCAAGCTGAGCTAGAAGAGGACATGACAACTAAACCAGATACCACAGTGTGGGAAGAAATCTGCATTATAACGGACCACGTCCTCCGCCTCCACAAGGTAGCCATACAGGCTAATGGGAGAGCCATGGGCCTCATGGTTCTTCAGGAGCGAGCACGCTGGCTCGGGCTCACCAACCTGACGACCAAGGAGAAAGAGGAACTCCTCGACACCCCTGTCGTGCCTCAAGGTCTCTTCGGTGCGGCTGTTACATCCATGCAGAAGAGATGTGAGGAGAAAAAGAGAGATGATGAGGCTCTGAAACTGCCTGCCGAGGAGGGCCCAGCACGCCACCCCAGCAGCACCGCGCCAGTCATTCACGCAGGCAGCGTCTCGCCCGGTCCCCGCTTTCAGGATTCCCAAAGTGCCTAAGACGCAGGCAGCCCCCCAGGCTGCCGGGGCCCATAAGAATCCATGGACTCGGAAACAGTCTCCCCAGGCCAGACCTCAAGCGGCCCCTCCTCCTCCCCCCGCTGCCGCGATCGTGAGAAGGAAGAAGCGGCCAGCCTGACAGCCTCTCCTCTAGGCGGGAGCGAACCCAGTTTCCCCCCTTCATGGGCCGCCTCTCAGCTCCGTTCCAGAGCAAGTTCAACAGGACATGTTCCACACAGAGTGCTTAACTCGGGCCAGCGTTCCTGTCACCGGACCCACCAGAGGGAAAGAGAGCCAAAGTTCGCAGTGTTGTTTCACAAGCACCTCTTTCGTGCATTCTGTATTAAAAAAGCCCCGACACGCGCATCCAGGCATTTTTCCGAGGGCGCTGTCGAGTGTTGCAAAACACATGAAAAAAATCAAACATGCTGAAAAACAGAGCAACGTCTGCCATAACGCAGCCCGTGGACACTTGCGTTTCCACGGCTGTGATGATGCAGATGAGCCCGTCACCTCGCTTGCCTGTGACAGATGTGACGGGACATCGAAATGGCGTATGTTTCGCACTGCGACCACAAGGGGGAGCCAAAACGCCATCTTTGGTGGAGTGGCCAGTGAGCCCTCTGTCTCTCCACATGAAGAGCTGGGCCACCTGCACCTAGTCAGCGTGGGTGCTGAGGACATTAGAAAAGGGCTACAGGCTGCAATTCAGTGTCGCTTCACCACATTTCAAAGAAATCGTTTACTCTCGTGCTCTGGGCGAGTCTGCCAGTTTTCTCCTGGAGGAAATTTCCACCTTGAGAGACAAATGAGCTATAAGAGTTGTCTCTCCCAAGGAAATGCACAGCGGATTTTATTCAAGGTATTTCCTTGTGCAAAGAAAGGGGGGAGGGGGATGAGAGCCATTCTGGATCCCCGTGCCCTGAACCGGCATTTAAGGACATACAAGTTCAGGATGTTGACGCACGCCTCACTGCTACGGTTTGTACGAGCGGGCGACTGATTCACATCAATCGACCTGAGGGATGCTTATTTCCACATCCCCATATATCCCCCACACCAAAAGTATCTGAGATTTGCTTTCCAGGGGATAGCATACAAGTTTGTAGTCCTGCCTTTTGGTCTCTCACTGAGCCCAAGGGTGTTTGTGAAATGCACCGAGGCAGCAGTGGCCCCTCTCAGGGGAAAGGGCATTCGGGTGGCCACATACATTGACGACTGGCTGGTGGCAGCCCCAACCCGCCAGGGAGCGACTTGTCACACAAATGCTCTCATACACCATCTGCAGAGTTTGGGTTTCCAGATAAACGTGGAAAAGAGCACATTGACGCCAACTCAATGCATTACTTTCATAGGGCTCAGCCTAGACTCCCTCCGGGTGAGGGCTTTTCTGTCCCCGGAGAGAACAGCGGCCATACGGTCATCTCTAGCACTGTTTCGCAGAGGCAACACAGTGACCCTCAAACAGTGCCAGAAGCTGCTCGGTCTGATGGCTTCTTCTCTAGTGGCGATAACACTGGGACGCCTTCAGCCAGGAAGGTAATTTCCACAGATGCCTCTCTTTCTGGCTGGAGGGCCACCCACGAAGGCAGAACAGTGAATGCGCTCCACCCACATAAACTGTCTGGAACTGCTGGCAGTTCACCTGTCGCTAAAACACTTTCTCCCTTGGCTGAGAGGTCATCATGTTTTAGTGAGGTCGGATAATTCCACTGTTGTGGCCTACATCAACAGACAGGGGGGTCTGGGGTCCCCCAAGTTACACACACTGGCACACAGACTGATAGTCTGGAGCAGTGTCTACCTGCTGTCACTGAGAGCAACTCACGTGCCAGGAATCTTGAACTTTGGAGCAGATCTTCTCTCCAGGGGCAACCCGCTGTATGGGGACTGGAAGCTTCACCCAAAGGTGGTGAAGCAGATCTGGCTGCGATTCGGTCAGGCGACCGTGAACGTTTATGCATCCAGGGAGAATGCTCAGTGTCCCCTGTTTTACTCGCTGCACGATCAGAGAGCTCCACTCGGGGTGGATGCTCTAGCTCACGAGTGGCCGAGAACCCTCCTCTATGCTTTTCCCCCAGTGAGGGAGAGAAGTCACTATATGATCCTGATAGCCCCGCACTGGCCAGGGAAGCACTGGCTGGCGGAGATTTTTCAGCAGCTGTGCGGCCCACCTTGGCCGTTGCCACTACGCAGAGACCTCCTGTCTCAGGCACAGGGGGAAATATTCCACCCCCACCCAGAGAGGCTAGCTCTATGGGCTTGGCCTGTGAATGGTTTAACCTAAACACAGTGGGGCTCCCTCATAGTGTTATCGACACTATTCAGTGTTCTAGAGCATCATCTACTATATGAGCACAAGTGGCGTGTGTTTGAAAGCTGGTGCTTAGAATCACAGGCCATCCCTTTTCAGTGCTCTGTGGCTGTGATTCTGTCATTTCTTCAGGCCCTGATTGATAAGGGTAAAGCCTTCTCCACCATCAAGGTGTATTTGGCAGCAATTTCGGCCTGCCATATTGGTTTTGAGGGGAAGACTGTTTTCCAGCATCCCTTAATATGCCGTTTCATGAAGGGTGCACGGCGTAAATTGCCTACATCTAGGCCATTGGCTCCATCGTGGGACCTTCCTACAGTATTAGCTGCGCTCTCCTGTTGCCCATTTGAACCCCTGGAACAGATTGAGTTAAAATTTCTGTCCTTGAAGATGGCTCTATTATTACGTTCTGCTAAACGTGTAGGAGAGATCCACGCTTTCTCAGTGCATCAGTCATGCATTCAGTTCTCCTCGGATAATACGAGGGTCAGTATGCGGCTCAACCCTGCCTTTGTCCCGAAGGTTGTCGGCACATGTTCCCCTATAGACCTGCCGGCCTTTTGCCCACCGCCTTTCTCCTCAGAGGAGCAACAGCGGCTGCATACCTTGTGTCCAGTCCGTGCTCTGCGCATTTACATGGACCGAACCCAGAGTGTCAGACAAAGTGACCAGCTGTTCGTGTCCTGGGCTAAACCACATATGGGAAAGCCTGTGTCTAAACAGCGCCTCTCACATTGGATAGTAGGAGCAATTGCCCTGGCCTATACTAGCAGGGGCCTTCAGCCTCCTGCTGGCTTACGTGCGCATTCCACTAGAGGTCTGGCAACCTCATGGGCTCTCTTTAGGGGAGTTTCTATTCAAGAGGTGTGTGCAGCTGCATGCTGGACCTCACCTCATACATTTGCTAGGTTTTACAGGTTAGATGTGACGGCACCTAACTTAGCGCATTCAGTCCTCAGTGCAGGTTCTTCCCGGGTGGGGGCTTCTCCCCTGTGAAGTGCTGTTGGGGAAAGTTGTCTTCTTAACAGGCATGTCTGGCAATCTAGGAATCAGTATTTCTCCCATAGTGAGACACAAAACGAATGCTATGAAAGAGAACTTAAGGTTATGTATATAACCCCAGTTCTCTGAGTAGCATGAGTGAGTGTCTCACTAGACCGCCCTCCTTGCTATGGAAGCAAGGAAGAGGTGGGCTTGTTTTGAATGACATCTGACGCTATGTCAGCCTATTATATAGCACTGGCCCCTCCTGACATGGGCGTCACCTAGCCAGCCTGTAAGGGCTGGCGTAATGGTATTTGAGCTTCTGATGAGGTCACGCAGGAGGCGTTCCCCCATAGTGAGACACTCACTCATGCTACTTAGAGAACTGGGTTTTATACATAACCTTAAGTAAGATTATCCAGCACTGTTAGGTAATAATGATACATTGTTTTTATTTATATTGTAATGCGCATTACTTACAGCGCATAAAGCATGTGTCACATTCTGTTGTGTTCTGGAAACTGTTGTCGTCCGTTACATTGGACAGGCTAAGGGTTGGCTGTCTGCACCAGCAGAGTCCATCTGTTGAAGGCCTGAAGCCAGGAAACTACCTAGCTTCCTCTGCTCCTGCAGAGATTCATTTACACCAGCCATCAGAGCCATTCACATAGAGCAGCAGTACATTCTTGGCTGTGTGTATTGGTGTAACACGGACATTGTGTACAGACATTGCATTAGTCATTAAAGAAAATCTGCTGTACAGACAGAATGGAAAATGGACAAATGCTATACAAAAAAAAGAGCTTGGGCCTAGGAATATGCTGAGGAAACGTGAAACAAAGGCTCTGAAAATGTTTTCATTTGCTGTTAGTTTGGAAACGGTTTCCTGTAGGTTTATGGGTATAATGCTTTTTTGTAAAAGCATTCCCAAAAACATAATAATATTAAGATAAGTCAAATATTGACTATATTTTGTTTTATTAACCCGCTGAGGTTCAAGTCCTCAATGGTGATAATCCTAACCCTATTTTGGAGGAGAGCAAAACGGGTATTTTGATTAAAATGAGCTGAATATGTGTCTTTACATGTTTTGTTTTTTGAGGCATGTTGCTTCCATTATTTATTGATGTATTTTTTTAATTGGGATAGTAGATAGTAGCAACCCTGTAGCCATTCTGAAAAAGAATTTCTCAAAACAGCTTGCAGATTAACCCTGTGAGGTCTAACTCATTGGTGATGACCTTGCCCTTAAAGTTAACCTTTACCCTAACTCTAGAAAATCAGAATATGATTTTTTTTCCCTGTATTTATATTGTTCTTTCAAGTCTTTGCAATAATGGAACAAAAAATAATTCTTAAGATTACTCTAAAAGAGACGTATCAAAATGATCGGGTAGGCTTATCGACAATTATTACTTAGACCAACAGCCCCCAACCTCTTTTTGTGCCACGGACCAGTTTATGTCCGACAATATTTTCATGGACCGGCCTTTAAGGTGTCGCGGATAAATACAACAAAATAAAACCAGTACCGGTACCAAAAGAAGATGTATTCATAACACACGGGGAAAGACCCAGGGAAACAGAGTTAATGATTTAAAAAATAACAATAAAAACCCTGAAAACCATAAATTTCACACCTGAGCCTCAACTCTCGCGGACCGGTGGTCCATGGCCCAGGGATTGGGGACCGCTGACCCCAGAAGAACCTTGAAGCCCAGACTTGGCCTGCCAGACCTAGCAGAGGTTGGCCAGGCTATTTGGTTGAATGAGCTTATTATTTCTTAACCTGTAACCTAATGTTTGCCACTTGACTGATGCGCATCTTACTCATGGCAGGAAGACACATTCGATTAGCTGTCAGGGCATTTAATCAATCTTCCAACTTTCATTTTAAATACTGTTCTAAATCATCGTGAAACACAGTATATCATTTAAATGCAAGTAACCATAGTAAAAATAGCTGTGCTTAATGATGTGTAACAGATATGAACTATACACAGTAATTACTTAAAACTGAATAATAAGCTGTGATGTGAACACAGTGTTATCCTTTGGCAGGATTGGCAGAAAGACAGTAAAACAAGTCAGTGGAGGAACTACCTCCAATTTACCCAAATTTGGCAAGAGTCACTGTTCATGTTAAAAAGAAAAGAAAACAAGATGAGCAATGGCTAACACTCATCCTGAAACTAACATAACATTTGAAAAGCTGTAAGTAGGCACAGTCCGTTCTACTATTCTTATGTAGCACACACTCATCTCCTCAGATTCATTTGCAGGGAGGTTAAGCCAGACATGCTCAGTAATTTTGATACCTATCAGAAATAAACACTGCTGTGATGTGATAAGGGGAGTGCAGAGAGGTGCCATCTGTGTGTCTCTTTTTTGGTTCAGGAGTGTCTGCGAACAAATCCCTGTTGTGACTCATGTTGACGCTCATCGCAGCCTTCCTAAAAAGAGTGAGTCATCCTCACGCCCGCCCGCTTTCTGCTTTCTCCGTCTGCTCTGTCTGTCTGAGGAACATAAAGACACAACGGAGGCAGCAAGCTAGTGGGATGTTGCCATTTTTTGCTTTCTTTTTTTTGAAGTGGGGAAAGCCAAGGGCTCTAGGCTCAAATCTTGAGTGGGAATGGGTGTTACATGAAATTTATACCTGCCGAGTACAGTATAGAGTCAAAGTGGCAAAGTGTTTCTCTTTCATTAACTTGGAAGTTTTCCGACACTGTAAAAGCAACCATTTATGATACCTGCTGAGTTTATCCAGCCACACAGCCTGTGGTGAAAATAGAAGAGAAAAACAGCCAATTATAACCAGAACCATTGTTTGTCGTAGGAATGTGTTTTTATTTTCAGTGTTTTTTCACGTTTATTTGGAGCAGCTGCTGGTTTGGGCGAGGGTTTCCCTCCCTCTTGTGCCTGTTTTTATTGGCTGCGCTTTCAGCAAACCTCTGGACCTGAAGCCGCATCGAAGGCTCCCTCTTGTTTGGGCTTGGTGGTTGTGTTAGCTGTGAAGGGTGGGAGGCGGAGGGGGCTGGTTTTTGGCTTATGAAAGCTTCTCTGTTGAAGCTGAAGTAGATGCCTCACTGAAGGAAGTCTAAGTGAAGTGGTGTGGACCCCGAGCTCAGCCGCCACAGTTTGAAATTCCCATGTTGTAAAGGCCAGCACCAGACATTACACTTACATTGGATAAATGCAGTCACTAACAGGTGCTGAAGGGCCCCCAGCCTGGCTGTCAGCTCCTGTTACATTCATATTGATTGCTGCTATCATCCTGAGCTGACTGACAAGGAAAGACCCTGAGTACCAGACTGAAACCTCTTTCTCTCTCTTTACATTTGCAGATCAAATAAGAGGTATGATGACGCACGTGGTGGAGTTGGAGAAAAGTGCCAGTGTGACGATACTACAGTAATTACCAAGGAATCACCATCATTTAACTACAGTTTCTGTGAAACCGCATTCAAAGCTACAGGTAAGGACAGGCAATAAAATGTTTTTTTTATTTTAAGTTTCTTGTATGTGTTCTCTGTGCATCAACAGTGAGTGGCTCTTTTTTATTTCCAGGGAGTCTTACTGAACACCTGATATCTAAGGGACATGGAAAGGAAACCTGCTCTTATCCAGGGAACACGCATGAAGGTACAACTTGTTTTATGCTACTAAGACAGTGACATATTTCAGTGAGTATTATTTTTTTGGTTTTGCCTAAAGATAAATGCAGTAATTGCTTGGTAAATTACATGCCCTGTGCTCCTTTTTCTCTTCTTTTTTGTCCTATGCTTACCACATTAGCATTATTAGCACTATTCTTACTGTGTTAAATGTCTGCTTCTAACTCCTTATTATGTACACATTTTATCAAATGTCAAACCTCTTTAGTGACCCGCTCTACAAATTCCTTCAAGATGCAGAATGCGATAAAAAATGAATAGAAAAATCCTAAGATGAAAGTTTCTACTGCGTTTGAGTCATTTATGTTCATGCTAGTTTCTCTCAGAATTTCTCAGGCTATGGGTTTCTCCCTGTTGGGAGAATGGGCGGAGGGCTTAATTAGAGCAAGTATCGTAGCAGATGAAGGAAAGGTGGCATTGAGTTATTTAGATAAATGAAACTGAGTTTATTAAGATGTGCAAGACTGAGTTTTCAGTTCTAGAAAAGCTGATCAGATTAAGTTCAATCGACTATTTTTCACTCAGAGTTAAGCGTGTGTGTGATGAGTGAGTAATAAGTTGCTGTTAATAGTAAGAGTTAAGTAATAGTAACTGTTTTACATGTTACTCAGAAAATGTATTGCAGCCTTTGAAGTCTTGACTGAATGTAAAGTTTTGTATGAAATTGAAATACCTAAGCTTTCATAAACTCTCTACCTGTTGACATCTACATGTCAAATTTGAAATAATCTAAATAAAGTTCTTGATGTTTTGCCTTACTAATGTAAGAAAAATGTGGAAAAAAAGTTAAATATAAAATTAATTTAAAATAAACCTTTTTTTCTGTCCTTGAAGTCTGCAAAATCTCATCATGTCAGCCAAATCAACAAAAAGGTCATCAGTGCTCTGATGCTGGGAAAAGTGGAGATCAAGGGGATCCAAACACCAAGGACAAGTATGACGGGCATAACAAAGACAGCCGGTCTACAGCGGCTGAAGGCTCTGACACTAACAGAGAGAAGGTTCATCCAGCATATCAGCTGGGGGAGTCTGAAGGCAGCTCATCCTTTCCGATTACCTCCAGGGATTCCAGCCAGAAAAGCTCAGCCAGTGCCAGAAGGGCGTTGTTTGCCCGCAGACGCCTCGACGCTTCAACGTTAGCATCCTCGGGAGGTCCTCATTCTCCATGTAGTCAAATCCTGACTCCACAAATCGAGCTTTCTCCATCTCGCAACCCATCACCCAGGCCTTGCCAGTCCCCTGCTCCTCCTTCATCCCTCTCCCCATCCAGTTGTCATGTCTCCACCGCCTCACAGAGACCAATCTCCCCTGTTAGAGGCCTCTCTCCTATAATAGTGCAGTCTCAGGGGTCGCATTCCTATGGGTTTCTGGGCTCCCTGGCTGACACCTCTGCTCACTGTCAAGCCCATATTCATCCAAGGGAACAAGCATCTACGGCAAGGCTGGTGAGTGACTTCAAAACATTTGTTTACAGCATTTTTTGAGTGTTCTTCATAACGATTTAATTTTTTCGTTTTTGTATACTTAAGTCAGAATTTTGCTGCGTGTATAATTACCACTGGCCAAAAGGTGGCTTTTCTTCAAACCGCGTCACTCACCTGTGACTTGATCCAACTCTATTAGTTTAGCCTAAAGTTTTTAAATAAATCAGGTTCCAGCTCACAAAGCCAATCTTGTGTGGTTCAGTTAAATTGCAGCAAGTCAACATTTAGAATAAATATAGATAGGCTGGTACATATGAGGTTATTTTAAAGTCACATTTATTGGAAAGGTAAGGAAAGGCAGCTCTCTTGTTTTATATCAGACAAAGCAACCATGCAGCTCCTAGCCCTAAAATAATGCAGGAGAGCTCCCAAATAGACACATGTTTTCCCTGGGTAACCAGGGGAAAAAGGAAAAGCAGGCCAATCACTAAATTCTGAAGACTGGAACCACATGTCAACAACAAAAATAGCCTGGGTGAGTATCTCGGCTCACCCTAATTAAAAACTGATAAGCAAAAAGTATACACCAAACATGTTATGGTGAAACTTCACCACATACCCCTCACACTAATGTAGAGCTCAGAGGAGCAGGTACTGATTCACATTCACGACAGAGTGACCTCTTGTGTTTGCATATACACGGATCAGGTATAACTTTATGACAAACCTGCCTAATATTGTGTTGGTCCCCATTTGGCTGCCAAAAATGCCCTGACGTGTTGAGGCATGGATCCTTTAAATCCTGTAAATTGTGAGGTGTGATCTTCATGATTCGGTCTTCATGATTCGGTCTTATTTGTCCAGCACATTCCAGAGATGCTCAATTGGATTGAGAACTGGGGGATTTGGAGGCCAAATCAACACCTCAAAGTCATCGTTGGGCTCCTCAAACCATTCCTGAACCACTGTTGCTTTGTGGCAGGGCACAATATCCTGCTGAAAGAGGCCACAGCCATCAGGGAACACAGCTTCCATGAAAGCGTGTACGTGGTTTTCAACAGTGCTTAGGTAGATGGTATGTGCAAAGTAACATCCTCATGGATGGCAGTACCCATGGTTTCCCAGCAAAGCATTGTCCAAAGCATCACACTCCCACTGGCTTGCCTTCTTCCCATTGTACATCCTGGTTACCAGGTGTTTCCCAGGGTAAAAGCAATGTAAAAGAAAATGTGATTCACCAGACCAGGACACTTTGTTCCATTGTTCCATGGTCCAATTCTGATGCTCATGTGCCCATTGTTGGCACTTTTGTTGGTGGACAGGGGTCAGCATTGTCCCCCTGACTGGTCTGTGTCTATGCAGCCCCATACACAACAAACTGTGATGCTCGGTTCTGACACTTTTCTATCAGAACCAGCATCAACTTTTTCAGCAGTTTGAGCTACAGTAGCTCGTCTGTTGGACTGTACCTACTGTACCTGTAAATGTTTTTTTTAATAACCACACTGACAAGGAGACACTACACAACAGTACAGCACTTGTGCAAGCACACTTCAAGTAGACTTCAACTGGACTCGAAAAAGTCTAAGAGTAATGTTTCCTAAGCTGTGTGTTCAGCTGGATATAATACTTACCTAAGAATATTTCCGTGTTGGAAAATGGGACATTTCAAACAAGGAGGAAAAAAATATCCATCCATCCATTCGTCTATTTTTTTCCACTTATTTGTGGCCAGGTTGCGGGGGCAGCAGCATAAGCAGAGAAGTCCAGACCTCCCTCTCCCGTACTCTAGCCACAGCACCAACTTTTCTGTTGATCTCGCACTCCCCTCTCCCCTAACTCATAAACAAGACCCCAAGATACTTAAATTCCTCTACTTCAGGCATTCCCTGACCCGGAGTGGACACTCCATCCTTTTTCACTTGAGGACCTTAACCTGAAACTTGGAGGTGCTGATTCTCATTCCTGCCGCTTCACATTTGGCTGTGATCCACTCCAGTGCGAGCTGGAGGCCACCACCTGATGAAGCCAAGAGAACCACATTATCTGCAAAAAGCAGAGACGAGATACTGAGGCCACAGAAGTGGAAGCCTTCCATCACTATGCCTAGAAATTCTGTCCGTAAAAATTATGAACAGAATCAGTGACAAAGGGCAGCCCTGGTGGAGTCCAACGGTCACTGGGAAAGAGTCTGACTTATTGCCAACCTTACTGGACCAACCCTTGAATATCCTCAGGAGGCCAAAGAGCTGGTCTAGTGTTCCACAACTGGCATGAAAGCAGCAGGTTCCTCCTGAATCAGCTAATGGGCGGACTCTCCTTTCCAGCACCCTGGCATAGATTTTCCAGTCCAGAGTATCCAGAACATATGGCCGCAGATCTGATGATACGATCACAATCATCATCAACCTGCAGCCTGCGATGTCCTGGTGCCACTAGCACTCATGGACACCCTTATGTTGGAACATAGAGTTTGTTAGGGATGAACTGTGGTTTGCGTAGAAGTCCAGTAACAGTGCACCATTCGGGTTCAGATCTGGCAGGCTGTTCCTCCCAATCTCGCGCTTCCGGGTCTCACTGTTGTTGCCCACATGAGCGTTCCCAGTAAGACGAGAAAGTCCCCAGGTGGAGCACCCTCAAGAAGTCAGGGACTCCAGGAAGGCCAGGTACTCTGAACTGTCGTTCAGTGAACAGACGTAGACGACAGTGAGGACCCGTTCCCCGACCCAGGGAACAAACCCTTTCATCCTCCAGGGAAGAACTCCACCATACTGGCAACAAGCCGAGGATACTAAGATACCCATCCCTGCCTCTCACCAAGGGCAACTCCAGACTGAGACATAGTACAACCCCTCTCCAGGAAACTAGTTCAAGAGCCCAAGCTGTACATTAAGCTGAGTCCGACTCAATGCACAGACTCAACCTCACGTTGAGTCTCACGTTCAGGCTCCTTCCCCACCAGAGAAATGATGTTCTATGTCTCAATCTCTAGTCTCGGCAGCCGTGGATCGGTCCACCAGGGTCACCGCCCATGGCTGCTGCCCAGCACACACTGTACCCAACCCCCACGGCGCCTCCTGCATTCTGGGCCTACAGGAGGGTGGGCCAAGGTCCCTTTTTCAGGCTGTGCCCGGCCGAGTCCCATGGACTAAGGCCTGACCACCAGGCGCTCGCCTTTGGGCACCTTCCCAGGCCTTGCTTCAGTACAGGGACCTGGTGACCCTATCCCATGCAGGGTCAACTGTTCCCCGGATCTTCAGCTCATAGGGGTTTTTTAATCACTCTGTCTGGTCCCTCAGGACAAATTTGCCATGGGAGACCCTAACAGGGGGCAAAAGCCCCCCCCCCCCCCCCCCACATAGGCCACGGGATGCATAAACCCTTTCACTCTCTGACAGCGGCGATATTCAGTCTGCCATGATTCTTTTCATTATTTATTATTCCACTTTAGAGCAGAACTACTATTTGTGTCCAAAAGCTGTGACACTGTAAAAAATCAGTTTGAGAAAAAAAAAAAGGTGGGGGGGACCTCTATGCAGTGATTTGCAAATCATTTAATCGTAATTTCAACCCTATATCCTATAGATGGCCATATCAAAATGAAACTGAGATATTTTTATAGCTTTTTAAAAAAGATATCTTGTCAAAATACAGAAAATGAACTGAGACAGCAACAGTTTCTAAACACTGAGAAAGTAGTGGTAAAATTGCCCTTGCCCAAGCTTTTTCAAAGGGAGACTTGCATACAATGGCCATGAGAGGTCAAACACACCGCAACGCCAGCAAATAGCAAAAGCTTGTGGTGGGTTTAAGTTGACTTATATCCCTGACTCCCAGATGCACAGCCACCAGCTAATTTGACATTTAAAAGAAATTGAATGTTTAATATTCTTGCCTATTTTTGCTTGACTTTTAAAATTGTCTGTATTGTTGATAACTAACTCAGAGCACCTCTGCAGAACGCCGCTTTTACAACTTTCTCAGCATCAGAGCTAAGGTTATCATTGTTTCATTGCTATTGATTTACATCATCGACAGATCATTAAGACTGTACTTAGTGCACCTTTAAGCCCAGCCAACTGGCATTATGTCTGCTTTTAACTGTTCATTGTAGGTGAGTTTACCACCAGCAGAGCCACTGAAATTTCAGTTTGTTTTTGTTGTAGTGTGTAGATGAGGTTGGTCTGACCCACATCCCCTCACATTCCATGCGTCCTCGTGGAGCCCACAACCTCCTGAGTCACCTTCCTCTGCACTCGCAGCAGCCAAGCAGAGCCCCAAACATGCTGATTCCAATTGGGGGGATTCACATGATTCCGCCCAGGTACCCCCTGCAAATGTACAGCTTCCTGAGCAGCACGACTGCTAACACCTCAGGGGCATCCATGAGACTGAGCGAGGCTCCAAAGGGAAGGCTCGCTCTGCCACATCACCAGGACGTTCTTAAAGAGATGCCGCTGAGCAGCCAAGCCAGCCTACCGAACCCTGAGGCGACAGGACAAATGCCTGCAGGTGTCGTACCCAACAAAAAAAATCAAGGATCCTTCACCATCCAGCAGCCGTCGAGTCCCAGAACAGAGACGAGACACCTGGAGGTGAGCGCAGATGCACCTGTTAGAGAAAGATGTGTTTACCCTGAGAACTCTCAAGGCCAAAAAAAGGCTCCTTCCTCCCAGACACAACTCTGATAGGAGGCAGAGTCTGAAGGGACAGTGCAAAAAGACTAAGACCAGCCTGTGGCCAGAAATCACCACACGCTTGTTTTGAGTCTGACGACAAAACGCAAAAGCACTTGAGCACCGCTTCTGAATGACGCTGTTATGTAATTATATTATTAATATATATGGACACTATGTTAGATATGCAGTATGTTTTGTAAATCTTTTTTACCCTTCTTTGATGTCATTGGTGTTTATTTATTTCTGTGCTAATATGCAAATTCTGTACTATATGCAAAAGCAGCTGGAATGAAAATAGACAAAGTTTAAATCAGTTTCCCTATTAACCCTGTTGACAGCTAATATACTATTGCTGTGTTTATGTACTGTATTACCAAAATGGATATAAAAAGGTATCGCAAATATTTATTCACCCAACCAGTATTTTGAAGTGCAATTTTATGTCAAGATTGTGGTTTAATATGTCATTCTTAAAAGCTGTGATTATTATTATTATCATTATTATAATAATTATTATTATTAGTCTGATTTTTGTTGTTATTGTTGTTATTTTTGTTTTTAAAGAAGCAAGCTCACGATTAGCTCCTTTTCTGAAATCTCCAGGAAAAGAAGTTTCAGATCCTTTTCGAGTGCACTGACAAATGATTTGATATCCAGTGGAGACCTGTTTCACGTACACGGTAGCTACGGTGCAGTTTTCTTTCATAAATAGATACATGTATTGTTGTGTTGTTGCTTTTTCTACATAATACAATCACTGTCATTTTCATGTTTACCATTAAACTTCTCATTTTTACAGATTTCTATTAAAACTTTTGAAAGTGTGTCTCGTTTTTTATTTATTTTCATTTCAGTTATTTAAGTTTAATAAATCCTGTTGATGTATGGAAATTAATTAAAATCAGTGGGATACTGAAAGAGGTGCAAGATGCTAAAATTACAAAAAAATAGTGATCCAAACAAAATACAATGGAGTTAAGTTTAATTTATAGGGGATACATTTTTATTTATGACATGTAAGAGGCTCAGCAAGAATGGTTCTTTCTTGAAACAATGTCAGTAACATTAATTAGCTGCTATGAGGTAAGTCAAGCTTCTGTTTCCCAAATATTTCATGGGACATTATCAACTCTGACATCTTGCCCATCTTGATCTCTTTAAAAACATTTTTTTTTTTTTTTAGTTTATACTGAGTTTACTTGTTGGTGAGAGGTGTTTTATCGTATATTTAAAAAAATGAAAATAAAAAAAAAAGGGTATGCTGTGGGTTTTTACCCCTCAGCTGGGCAAGCAGGCATTCAAGACTGTGAATGTGATAACGCAATACATCGGTGCATCGACTAAAGTTCTCAGATGAGTGTGAATCCCATGACCTGGAAATCAAGGTCAGAGTTCAAGCCCCCTAAAAATCTTGTGAATGCAATAAATGGAGTGATGTTACCTAGTATTTTCAAATTTATACCATAGGCACATCTATTAGGCGCTAAAGGGCAGCACTGGCCACTGCCAGTATGTTCATGCAGTTACCATAAACCTTCAACATACCTTTACCAAACACCTTCTATTTTGTATCTGTTAACAAAGTGGCTGATTAATCATTTTACTACCACAGCGCTGTTTGCTTGCTGGGAGCCTGACGAAATGATGACTTCTCCGTGGATGTCAGTGCGGGCTCTGTATAAGGACAATGGGTTTCTACTGTAGCTTAGTAAAAAGGAAAAACAGTCAAAATTAAAAAAAAAAAAAAAATGTAGCAGGCAACTCATCTGAAGAGCTTGTTTTCACCAATGGAAGTTGCTATGATTGTTCTAAGTAATTCTTGCAATCCAACAAATGGATCTTAAAAGACTAATTTTTAAGAAAATTGTGTGCTGTAAACAAAACCACGTCTTGGGGTCAATAAAACTAAAGTAAAAAAACCCAGCTACAAGTAGGTGTTAAAAAGTGCTTTTGGTAATAGAAATTAAAGACTGAACAATATTATGTACTAAAAACAGTAACTAAATAGTAAAATGGAACTGCTTTCACAAAGTATTTTGTTTTGCGCTGTAACACTGAAACAAAAATTTCCCCTGACAAATACCACCCCTAGTATAAAAATTAAAAAAGCTAAAAGTAAAACCGAAACAAAGAAAAACATTTCCAAACATTAAAAACTGAAATGAGCAAAACTCTGGTAACTAACAGAAACTAAACTTAGTTTAAAATAAAAAAATCAAAGTAGAAATAAAAACTAATTAGAAGGGTTTTTGTTTGTTTGTTTTTTAAACTATAATCTTGCCAAAATAGTCTGTGGATTGATTTTAAAAATGTTGCTGTTGATATTTTCCAAATGTAATTTTTGAGTTGCTGTGAATGTAAAGTTACATTTGATTTCCACTGTGCTGTAGTGGAACACGTTTAAACACGTCAGCATGTTTAAATGTTTCAAATACGTTTATTTCCTATAGTAAGCTAAACGATAAAGGAGATACAATAGTCTGTAAGAATCAAGTGCATTTTTCCTGGACTGAGCGCACTCCATGCTGATGATTATGGCACCATCCTGTGGATATTTCATAGCATAGCAAATTCCATTTCATGGAATCAAAATATTAATTTCGCCCCCTCTTTGCTGTCTGCTCAGCTCGGGCAGCTCCTCTTTGTTCTTAGGTACTGAATGTTACTCTTGTCACCACTGGGTGGCAGAAGAACTCAAATTAAAGCTTACTGTTATTCTCCGCTAGAAGAAATGACATCATCCACTAAAGGTAATGGAGCACATACAGAAACCGAAGTCAGACCAGTTGGGGGGATTTTATTGTATATTTTCACAGGTAATATGGAGACAGTGACAAAAAAAATGAATGAAGTGAAAAAAAAAAAATCCCCACATGACAAATGTGGAAAAAAGGAAAGTTTTAATGTAGCACTATAATTGTCTGCGTTTGTGTTTTATCAGCAATCTACAGATAAGTTTCTCAGTAAAGGAAGAAGTTTCAGGGAAAGGGCAGCCAGACACATCCCCAAAGCTTTAAATCATCTACCTGCGAAGAGGTGTGCATTTATTTACTTACAGTATAAAACAAATGTTAACGTAATTACCCAATTTTATGACGATAGTTCCTAAGAGGAACGTTGTGATATGTTTCGTTAGAAAATGAGCTCCAAACAATAACCCAAAACGGGGAAACCTGTCTGAGGGCAAAGTAAAACAAACAGAACTGAATGGAGATTCCTGAAAACTGGAAGCCAAACAGGAGGAGTCGGGTGTTAATGCAGGGTGGGTTTGTTTGCATATCATCTTGTTACCATAGTAATAATTATGGAATTATGACAATTTTATGAAAGCAAACACACACACAAAAGACAGGAAAAGGTCAACAATAAAAACATGTGTAGATAGTTTCACTTCAGAGAACATCCTGGAAGTTGTTATTTCTAATGGCATCATTTTTTAATTTTTCATATCTCCCATGTGATCCATTTGTGTTAATGATATAAAGCTCGGAGTTTACAAATAATATGAATGTAATGAGTCAAAAGAAGTTCACACACATGTTAAAGGTTTATGGCAGAGTAAATAGAGTTCAACCTTTTATTCTGAGAAAGGCTTTCTCGCATTTAATTCATTTATGTATCACAATTCTGTTTTGTGGTTCTGTTCTGGATGTAAAACCTTCCTTTCTGACAAAGCTTATCGTTGAGGTTAGATTGGGTGACACTGAAGCATCCATTAGCCATGCTGCTATCGTCTCGTGCTGGGGGCTTCCCATGATGCACTGTTTCTTTTCTATTCACCTGTTTTCTCTTTTCTTGTTTTCATGCATCACTCTTACATTTAATCTTTATTAATTAATAAACGCCCTCCCATAATATGTCTTGTGCTACCCCCACCTCCTCAACCAGTTGTGACAGATGACTGCCCTGACCCTGGTTCTGCTGGAGGTTCCTTTTAATTGAATTTGATTGAATTCCAGAAGGCTACACTATAATGTTTTGGAATGATTGTTAGTCAAATTAATTAACCCTTTAAAGCCAGTCGGAGCAGGCAAGCTAGGTTTTGCATAACTATTTTTAAATCCCGGTAGCACTGCCTAAGCTAGCGCAATATTTTTTTTGCACATGAAACCGAAGGAGTTGTACTTACATCTTATGCCATCAGCTTGTCCTCGGTCACAGTTTCCTTCCACATATAGCTTTGCAAAAACTGCATAAAAAGCACTTGCAGCAACAAAAACAGAATATTCCAGAAACACGCTTTGCCGACCCGATCAGCTGTTCGTAACACTTCCTAGTCCATCAGTGCGAACTATCGCATGTCTGCCATGACCTGCGGAAATGTAGTTTTTACCATCAGGGCCTTATGAGCCTATACTGGTGTTTTTAAAAGTTATGTTTGACTTTATGACTTTCTGTGTCGTTTCTGGGATGCTTAGGACTCAAATTGCACTGCTGGAAATAGTTTATTTTGATGCACATGCTGTTTTTTTGCAAATTTGCATTATAATATTTATTTTCGTTTTTCCTGCAGTGTATAAAAATTGGTGTATTTCAAAAATAAAACTATGAAGACACTCAAATTAAATGTCCTGTGGTGGGAAACTATTTTGTGCAACTTTTTTGTATTTACAGTTTTGACTAGAAATATATGTTTTCTAATTATAATATAATTTTTTGGTACTTTATTGCACTTTTTTGAAATTTATGTAATTACTATGTGCTTAATGCATACATATTGGGCTATAATGGTTGTATTGATGTATATCAGCTTGAAATGCTCCCAAAAATGGCTCTACAACATGTAAAAATATAATATAAGCTCTGGCGGACTTGGTTCTATGGTAGGTCTTAAAAGGTTAAGTAACTTTAAGAAAAAAAACTTGTGTTTATTGTCCCAATGTATTGCAAACCCCATGAGTCACTGTTCCCAAAGAAATGCCGCTTTGTAGATGTTTTATCATTTCCAAACTGTTCTCTGTAAACCCTGGAAAAGGTTGTCTCGAAATCTCAGCAGTTTCTGAAATAGCCAGACCAGACCAGCTGGTACCTATAACCATGCTGCATTCAGAGCAACTTTGCATGTTCTTCTAGCCAAAAACAGAAAAAATAATGAAAATGTTATTGCAGAATAAGTAAATGAAAAAAAGCTTATTTTGTTTTGTGTAAACTGTAAGTCAATATTATTAATTATATAAAACTAAACGTTACAACATTTTAAATAACAAAGTTAAAGTTAGCCAGTTATGCTATAAAGAAGAAACTGTGATGTTACATTAAGCTAACTGACTTAAAGTTTTAATTTAGCTATCATTTTAACCATTTGATGTTGTATTAAATTGTGTTTCCATATATACACCATACATATACATGTCATCTATTTGTAATAATGGAACATAAATTATTATTTAAATGTTACAGTTATTTTAGCTGTTTATTTAACAAAGTTTTAATTTTTTTATTTGTCTCTGTCTTTATCTCTTCTTTTTTGTTTTGTTTTTATCATTTTCACCATTTATCTGCTATTTCACTAATAGTTTGCCGTTACATTTACTGTAGTTCATTGTCTGAACTTTTTTTCCCCTTCCTGGTTCCATGTGCGACTCATTCTTTTTCAATGATTGACCTTAATGAAGCAGACAGGTGTGCCAGGCACTCTCACGACATGTGATGAATAGAGGCGACAGGAGAGGCCTAATAACAAGTAGGCTGCCGACAGTTAGTGTACTTTCGGTCTGTATTTGGCATGCTGGTAATAATACTGCTATCATTCTTCATCTCACTCGCATCAGGGTCCTGTCTGAGTGAGTCAGCGCATTTCTGTACTTAAAATCAGTTAGGTGCCAAGTCCATTTCCTGTCTTCTTTTCTGTTTTTTTAAGCAATAAGGATCAAGGATAAGGTGTCTGCATTTTTCTCTGATGAGGCATCGCATTCCTGATGTATACATCAGAGATGTAGTACTATACAAACTTAACTTGGTAATGGAATGAAAGCTTAGCTAGTAGGGCAATACCTTTCAGGATAAACATTTAGATAAACTAGCTATTTTTATAACGTTGTGAAGAAGTCAAACTAAATATAGAAAATTCTGTATGATAGTATAAGTTTACTGAATCCACTGTTCAAAAGTGACTTAAAGAAAAAATGTTCCGATACATAAAGACCTATGAAAAATACTTCAGAAAAGCAAAAAGGCAACAATGGTGAGCCTTTTTGTGTAGAGTTTAAACAATCTCTCCATGCCTGCGTGGGTTCTCTCCACAGTTCAAAGACATGCAGTCAGTGGGGTTAGGTCATTCAGCCCCTGAAGTGGGTGGATATATTTACCTGTGTTTGACCTATCAGAATATTTTCACTAAGGTGTTGCTCTGATGTTTGCAGCAACGCCAACAACACAAATACCAGAAACTTCTGGGCAAAGGAAAACAAACTGACTTTCGCAGTACAACGTGCCTTGGCTGGGCACCCTTTTTTAGTAAGTTTAGAAAATTCCATGAGCTGGTTGTTTTTGTCAACTATGTTAACAAAATATAAATCAAATGTAAAATCCATGAAACAATAGTCAAAGCATATGTCTTGCCACAGTCACAGTCCAAAGACATGCTGGTGATCCTAAACTATGCACAGGTGTGGAACTGAGTGTGTCTGTCTCACTGTAATCTTTTCTTGGACTTGTGACGTGTCCACTGTGACCCTGTGATTTGTATAAGTGGAGCAAAGTGGATGAAGGAGAATTACTATCTTCTGGGCTATTCCATTTCGTTTAGTGTCTAATATCATAATGTGTGTGTACAAGGCAAAGCTTCAAAGCCCAAAGGAAGCTTTTAGCTTTTTAGCTAAAATAAATAGCAGAGACACTGTTCTGACTCCAGTCTTTTCTTCAGTCACTTATCTACAAAGACTGAGCTGCTGCCTCGCAGTCTGCCAGTTTCATTTTCTCAGTAGAGTTGCTTCTTCTAAGTCTCGACTCTAAAAGTTCTCAGCAGCGAGCACATCAAACCAAACCTTTTGTTTTAGGGTGAGCATGAAAGGAAATGCAGCTACACTAAACAGCAGGAGTGGGCAATGAATTTTCCAAAGGGGCCACAGGACAAACTGGGACTGCTGTAGAAAGCTGCCCCACTAAGCCTGTAAACAAATACAATCAATATTAGGCACAACTGAGGCTTCCAAAGTAGTCCAGGTTTCTTGGGAAAATTAACTGGCCATTATTTATTTTGTCATACAGTATGGCAAAATGAATGAACCATGATGTTCTGTAGCTTTCTACAGGAAATCCTGATGTTTTTCTCCGATGCAGAAGATAAATCGGCACGCTGTGGCAGATATTCCATGTCGCGATGTCTTATTTTCCAATTGTGTAATGGCCCCGGTGTAGGCATTTTTACAAATGCGTCCTGAAGGTGATGACTTGCATGCTATTGTGTCACAATCCGTATGATCAACCTCAGCCCCAGGAAAACTCAGAGGATTCTGCAATTATGACGCCGCTGTTTGTTTGCCATTACAACAACATACATTCCTCAGCAGCAGTTGGAAGTGCTGAACAGATAAGGGCACATTTTTTTTACCCGAGACTGGCACGTCTGGGAAAAGCAACAGAGGAAGGACACAGTGGCGAAGGGGAAATTAGGGAAAGTGGACACTTTCACATTGAGCCCATTCCACTGAATTACTGGACAATTTTGCTCTAAAGGAGTTTTTTTTCTTTCTCCACTGTAACAAAGAGTTGGTCACATGCCAGGCATTTTTGCATTGTGACATCCTTTTGGCATTTCCCCTTCTTTTAAACTGTGACAACACGCAAATCTGCAACCTTCAGCTGTGTTTTTTTCCCCTCTTGCTTCTGTAAGCGTCTTCTTCTTTCATCTAGATTTCCGTTGGAGCTGTGATGTTAAATTCCACAACATCTGCAATATTTTTCCAGCCTTCATCACCTAAACAACTGTACTTCTTCCTGTTTTTCAATACGGCTTGCTCTACGTCAGCCACATTCAATTCCATTTATGGTAAACAGCCTATGAAAATGATGCGCCCGCTAACACTCTTTAACTTCTAGAGATGATTAACAACTGTTCCTACATGGAACACACTGCTGCTGAATTACTATTATTTGATTTACTAATGAAGGATACAATATCCATATAAGATTTTAGTGACAAAATGAAGTATTTAATCCTCTGGTCAAATACTTCATGATCTTCAGGTTTGCAAACATCTCCGCAGGGATTTTCTCCAAGTCCTTAAGGTTTCTCAACTGTCGCCTGAATATACAGAACTTCAGATCTTTGTATGAGGTTCTTATATTTTGAGGCATATTTGTATGCCTCAGTATTTGTAATGCCAATACTTCAGGTAACTACCTTTCTGGAAAACAGACACATCACACATTTTCAATGCCATAGTTGAGGAAAAGAGGTTTTCATCCAAGAGGTTTACATCTTTATGTCGATGAGATCCTAATCGGGAAAACATCCTCAAAGTGTAATGATCCCACTGCCAGGATTGTTGGGCTCATAGTCTGAATTCTTGTCTCCCTCAGTGCTCAACTTACTCAACTTATCAATTGCATTCTCCTAAGTTTCATCTAAATTGATCAGCTCTTGCGTGGGGCTTCAGATCGTTCTTCCATTGGCAAATATTTGCACCAGCATTTCTCATTTTCTTGCCCAACTGGTTGCTGATGTGTTTGTAACCATTTTGAAGGTCAGCAATCACGTCCCTGACATTCTTACAGAGGTGTTGAAGATGTAAACAGATTATACTGGGTTATACTGGTCAACAACCCAAATTCTTGTTGGTAAGTCTTCGCTCGCGTACTAAAATGTGTTTCAGAATGCCCTTTCTTGAATGTTTTGTTGATATTCAAAGTCAAAAGTCAAAGTCAAATTTATTTATATAGCACATTTAAAACAACAAGTGTTGACCAAGGTGCTGTACAGTTAAGATAATCAAATGAAATAAAACATGATAAAATCAAGAAAAGGAATCATAAAATTAGAAGATTTGAGTAAGAAATTAGATAAATAAAAGTAGTACAAACTCATTCTGAATTAAAGGCCGAGGAATAAAAGTGGGTTTTCAGACGTGTTTTAAAAGTGTCCAATGTTGGAGAGGTCCTGATGTGAAGGACCAGTTTGTTCCACAATTTTGGGGCAGTCACAGCAAAGGCACGATCTCCTCTGTGCTTTAATCTGGACCTCGGGACAGCCAGGAGCATTTGGTCCGCAGGCCTCATCTTGCAGGAGTGCACCGGCTTAAAAGATCAAAAAGGTATGAGGGCACGTACCCATGCAACAACTTAAAAACAAATAATAAAATCTTATAAATAAATTTGAAAACTAGCTTGTATCAAATATAACCAAAATGATTAAATCATAGCCCGCATACTTCTCAGAAAACATTGTTTTGTAACACAGCTGATTAGAACAAGTTAAAGTGGAAGAATGGAAAACATCTCCTTTCACAGTTTTTACGTATGTTTTATAACATAATACAAGGGTTTCTAAAAAATATTAAATCAAGAGATGTAACATTCGGCATAATAATAAGCATTTTTTTTCCAAAACAAGAATTTAATTTGACTGTTTTTTACTGTCATTAAAGAAGAAATTAGCATTTTTGATGCTTTTCATATGAAAAAAGGAGATCAAATGTTAAATAGGAGTATAATTTTTTTTTAAAAGAATTTGAAAACAAATTGAAACAAGGATAAGGGGCACTGTTCATAAAAAGCATGCAGATTTCCATCATCATGCCTCTTTTGACTGTTCCTTCGCTGGTAGCTCTGCGTGTTTGATTTGAGTTTTCCGCTGAATGCCCCTCAGGACAAACCAAAAATGGGATTTGTGCCTACATGCCAGCTGACAACATACCAACCAGCATATGCGTATTTTTAAAACACGAGACATGATATCTAACCTTCACAAAATCTCTCCTGTTGTCCGAGTTTTGTAATGAAGCCAAGTACAAATGATGGTGGAACAGCCACACCCCTGAAACTCTGACCTAATATCATTTCCGGCGCTGCGTCCTTGGTTTGCATCATATAGGAAAGGAGGCGCAAACTGTAAGTTGCAGTGGAGGATGGAGGTGCGTCATAATTAACCTTCGCAAAATACAGGGTGGTCCATTTATATGGATACACGGTAATAACATGGGAATGGTTGGTGATATTAAAGTCCTGTTTGTGGCACATTAGTATATGTGAGGGGGCAAACTCCTCAAGATGGGTGGTGACCGTGGTGGCCATTTAGAAGTCGGCCATCTTGGATACAACTTTTGTTTTTTCAATAGGAAGAGGGCCATGTGACACATCAAACTTATTGGTAATGTCACAAGAAAAACAATGGTGTGCTTGATTTCAATGTAACTTTATTCTTTCATGAGTTATTTACAAGTTTCTGACCACTTATAAAATGTGTTCAATGTGCTGCCCATTGTGTTGGATTGTCAATGCAACCCTCTTCTCCCACTCTTCACACATTGACAGCAACACCACAGGAGAAATGCCAGCACAGGCATCCAGTATCCGTAGTTTCAGGTGCTGCACATCTCATATCTTCACACCATCGACAATTGCCTTCAGATGACCCCAAAGATAAAAGTCTAACGGGGTCAGATCGGGAGACCTTGGGGGCCATTCAACTGGCCCACAATGACCAATCCACTTTCCAGGAAACTGTTCATCTAGGAATGCTCGGACCTGGCACCCATAATGTGGTGGTGCACCATCTTGCTGGAAAAACTCAGGGAACGTGCCAGCTTCAGTGCATAAAGAGGGAAACACATCATCATGTAGCAATTTCAAATATCCAGTGGCCTTGAGGTTTCCATTGATGAAGAATGGACCCACTATCATTGTACCCCATATACCACACCAAACCATCACTTTTGTTGTTCCAACAGTCTTGGAGGGATCAATCCAATGTGGGTTAGTGTCAGACCAATAGCGGTGGTTTTGTTTGTTAACTTCACCATTTACATAAAAGTTTGTCTCATCACTGAACCAAATCTTCTGCGTGAACTGAGGGTCCTGTTCCAATTTTTGTTTTGCCCATTCTGCAAATTCTGTGCGCCGATCTGGGTCATCCTCGTTGAGATGCTGCAGTAGCTGGAGTTTGTAAGGGTGCCATTTGTGAGTAGCTAATATCCGCCGACTTCTAAATGGCCACCATGGTCACCACCCATCTTGAGGAGTTTGCCCCCTCACATATACTAATGTGCCACAAACAGGACTTTAATATCACCAACTATTACCATTTTATTACGGTGTATCCATATAAATGGCCCACCCTGTAGTTTTCTGTACCAAAAGAAACACAATCACCACCTAACATACAAGTGAGATACTGTAATGAAACACTTTCCCCCTAAAAACATGAAGCTTGTGATTTGATTCTCTTGTCCCATTCAATGGAGCAGCACAGATCACTTCACTGCGGTTTCAGTGTTGTTTGCTCTTTTTTGTGGTTGGATGTTTTTTGTGTGTTTTTTATGACATAATTTGATTCGGTCTATTTGCTCAGAATGGAAAAACAACAGGGAAAAGTTAAGTACAGAGACGGAGAGCTACATGTCGTGTGTCACAGCCTTTTAGAAACGATCCTTTCTGACATGAACCGTGCTGATATCATCCTGTCTGTCCTCACGGTCACCTGTGCTCAGTGTTTATTATGGTACTGACTTCACTGCAGTGAAATTAATATATTATTTGATTTTATAACCATTGTGTTAGGCTTTTGAGAAAATGATAAAAATGATAAAAAGCTCACACCAAATGAAATAATCCTGAAACATAACATTTGTTTGTCCTCGACACACTTTTCCTCCACTGCTGACTTACCGTCTTTATTTTCCTCCCCTATCTGCTCCATCTGTCCCCACACCTCCAGCTGTGCCGACACATGCACACCTGTCTCTGCTTTACAGAGGTGGAGCTTCCTCCAGATTTCATCTTCCTGTCAGCAAACCTGGAAATTATCATGTAGTCACTCGCCTGCAAGCAACCTGTGTCACAGTTATGACAGGGGCTGAAAGATTTTCTCCACCCATTCAGTGGAAGTGTTGCTCCAGTTCCAGTGAGTTGTTTATTCTTTGTGTTAGCACATTGTGTGGATTTAACTTTACTTTTCTGTTGTGCTAACTACCTGTGGAGATATCTGTGGAGGAAATTGGACTTGGACTATCTCTCTGGGAAAAAAGCCCCACAAACACTATCGGTACATTTTCAATCTGAACTTTGTTATAAGACTGCTCAACTTTGATCTCAGCATCCTGTGTCTGAGTCCAGATCCTGGTACAAACAGGAGTTTGCAGTGTTTCTGCAATAGAGGAAGACCTGGCAGTCTGTCTCAGGTATTATATTAATGTAGTTGTTGGATTGTACAACATAAAAAAGTTTGTCTCATCATTTTTAACTCCTTATTTAGGGGCATTTGTAGCTTGTTTTCCGATCGGTAAGCATAAGTGGACCAAGAGTCACTTGAGTGGGGATAGGGATGGGACTAGTGAGTGTGGAGCATGAAAAATATCAAAAGGTTTAGGAAAATTTTGAACTATAGAGCAAACCAGACCAGCTGGAAATGGCTGAACATTTAGAATTATGGAAGTTTAATTTGGAATGCAAAGCTTCAGAGAGGTGAGTGTTTTAGCAAACTGGTGCAATATTAAATCACATGGATTGAATTATAACCTCCTTTCTTCCCAAACATGGCTCCTGCACGGCAAAGATAAGATTTTGTGGTAATGAAGCTAACAAAATGCTGTGCGGTTACAATCATGTTTTGTTTGTTTGTTTGTTTGTTTTTTAATGTACTGACTGGCAAAAGCATCATGCACTCGACTAACCGACTCTATCTGAAGGGTCTCATTCCAAGTTAATCGCATTCCCTCTCTCCCACCGAGCAGTCCAGTCTGATCACATACTGCCGGTGTTGTGCCAAAGTAGGTATCCCCGACAGAATTTGTTTCCCCTGTGCTGGGAGCACGCAAGAAGTACTGATGTTTTCATTTTGTGAAAAATTAGTATCGTTACATTACCATTCAGTTTGAGGGTTACAACAGAAAATTATATATTTATTGCTCACGGGTGTCAGGTGGGATTATTTTAATAAACCATTAACATTTTGGCTGATAACTATTTTTATTCTCCTGTAACTTTACTATATAAAGAGCTAAATCCTCCAAAGTTTCAGGAGTAATGCGTCATAATAAGAAGTCTTTGTGAACGAAAAATCAGCAATGCTGGATACTGTTTGTCCGTGATTTACACAGGGGGAACAAATTGTGGCAGGATCAGCCTGATATTATTTGTATCCCACTATAACTTCGTTGTATAAAGAGCTAACATCTCAAAAATGTCAGGAGTAGTTAGTCATTATAAGAAGTGTTTGTAAACTAAAAATCAACAATGTGGGATACTGTTTGTCCGTGATTTGGACAGTCCAGCGTGTGCTCCCGACGCAGGGGAAACAAATTCTGTCGGGGATACCTAGTTTGGCACGACACCGGTACATCTTTCTAAACATGAAGGACAGAATCCATTCTATAGGTAATAAGAGGGAAAAAATACCCTAGGGTCTCTTCATGGCGTGCTTTTACACTTCACCGCGTGGGCGGCCAGGATGCGGTCAAGCTTGAGATGTGTGTATCACTGGACCTGCAGTGTACGCACGGTGGCGTGTGCGTGGGTTGCAGACAGCTGATGTGGCAGGCGTCTGTGTATCGAGGGTCAGCGTTTGCTGCGCACAGAGGTATGGATGCTGTGCGGCGGTACGGTGTGCCATGTGCTCGCTTTCCTGACAGCTCTCCGTGATCCTTTCAGGCGCACATCAGCCGCGGCACACGCAAACCAACCTTAGCCTACATCTGTATCTACACCCAACACCCCACATCCTCATACTCTTTGTTCTTATATATGTTGACACAAAAAGTCTGAATGAAACACACACCTGCTTGTCGCGTCTAATCTCACTCTCAGTTGAGATTAAGACAGAACAACTGTTTATCTTAATCTCAGCCGAATTCTCACGTAGGCTACTACTTATATTACTACTAAAAATCCACCCTGTGCACCGTACAGGGTACAGCTCACTCCTGCTTTGTCCTGCTGTCGTTTGGGTGCTATTTATTATTCTGAGTCTGACGCGTAAAACACTCAAATGTTCACTTTTGGTTGAATTCCAGTGCATCTGCAAACACTGTGGAAAACAGTCTCTGTGTCTCCAGCCGAGCAGGAATGACAAAGGGAAACGTGGATTACTCATAACTTCCTTACATGTTTTTCCTGCCGTTGTTGCGACTGTGGAGGACCATGCAGGAATGTGAACATGTTTTCTAGGATCAGAGTTGGCGGGGGTGCAGGTGGAGCCTAAGTGAGAAAGACGAGTGGAGGAGTGGCCACGGGGTATAAGTAGATGTTGGCTGGGGCTTGGAGCATAAAGCACCTGCTGCTGCTCTTCAGCCTCTAAACACAGGACCTGTGCACACACATCTGGGTCTGCAACTTTACTCACACTCAATGAGAATGATGGCTTCTTTCACATGCAAGATACTGACTTTGTTCATCATCTGTGTGGCTCTGCAAGAAGGTGAGAAACTGTTTCTTCAATTTTCTTTTAAAATATTTATGGCAACTTTTGTAGATCTGATGGCAAAGTACAATAAATGAATTGTTTCCCCCTTACAACAGCTCTTCACTCACTATATTATCAGTTTATTCTAGAATTGAGGGATATGTAAATGACATTAGGAATTAAGTTTTGAAGTTGACTAAAATAAGAAAAAGAGTCTTTGACCCTCTTTGAGTTGCTGTATTTGCTGTTAACCACAGCAGACCTTCCTTTAATAAGCAACCACTCCTTTGACTCAAGTGTAATCGCTTCCTAACCACTGCACTTCTAGAGAACATGTGGGATTGTTTGACTTTGACATGATGTATAATAATGATAAACATGCCCTAATAACAATCACCACTGCATTTTTTTTACCTTGTTGGAGTGTACACTCCAACAAGGTAGGAGTGTACACTCCTACCTTGTTGTGCAGTGGTGACAAAACACGTGTTTTGTCTATATTTACATGTGATAATCACTAACCACAAGGCAAGATTTGGTTGGAGGATTTAAAAAAAATCGGAGTAAAAAAAACATATTTGTGTTTTGCTAGGTTGTGGACTCCCCTTATCAGAGCAGCCTGCTCAGGCTCCACATCCGCACCATATCAGGACCAAGCGCTGCTCCTGTAACAACTGGGACGATAAAGAATGCATCTACTTCTGCCACCTTGATATCATCTGGGTGAACACACCAAGGTGAGGCTGCAGAATACTTCAGTGAGCTACATTTGTTAGCATCATAAACCCTTACCCCAACCCAAGGGGAAGAACTCAGGTTCTGCTTTTTAACCTAATCCAAGATGCCTTCATTAAATGATATCATTTTTCATTTACAGTAAAGTCCTCCCTTACGGCCTGGGTAGTTCCCTGTCTCGCCGTCGCCGGTCAACAGACCGTTGTGAATGCCTCAGTGCAGCCGATAAAACCTGCCACGGTTTCTGCCATAAAAGGTGAAAACTCCTTCCTTTCTAGCTTTTCTTCCTCCTTCTACCTACACCTGAAGCAAAGCTGGCATTTCCCCTCACGTACCCTCATTTGCCTCCTAGATTGTATCAAAGTAGCTTATGTGTCTCCTTTCAGTCTGTATCAGATCTTTGTGATGAGCCTGAAAATATGTCGATGGGGTGGGTGAGTCACAGAGAAATGATAGTGGCAGTGCAATATGAGGGTAGCAGTCATAGCAATAAGAAAGGCCCGCATACCTGCTGAAGGCCTTAAAAGAAATCTCAAAGGTTTATTAGCAGGGCTGCTATTTTTGGAAAGTTTACATTTCTGCTTTTGTGCAAGGGAATGATTGACGTCCTTTGAGTTGTTTTGGCCATGTAAGCACCAGTATGAATTTGTCACCTCTGCTAGATGTTATCCACAGAGGTATTTTGTAAGCCGCACCCTGCATTCTTAAGGCATCTGAAATATATTGGTTTTAAATCCCAGGGAAGAGCAAGGATAATCCTGAACTAACTGTGCTTCAAATACTATATAACTTCCCAGTTTGTAAAGTTCCAATTTCCTTCCTTGTTTTGATGTCGATTGTCCATCTTTCCACAGCTCAGAGGATCTCAGGACTCATGTCGCAGAGCCCCTTGTTGAATCTGGAAGCATGAAAAGCAACAAATTACTGGCGTCTTTAAGGTAAATGAAGACTTAATTCAAGGATCAAGTTGTAAAGTTGGGTTTCTCCATTTCTGAGATACATGAAACATGTCTAACCTGGTTTCTTTGGTTTTTCCCACAGAGATATTATCAAGACTAACACAGCAAAGGCTAAAGAAGTTTCATCTGTTCTGGAGTCAGCAAATTAAAGAGTAGAACAGGGAGGTAGAGCGCTGAAGGAAAAGCAGGAGCTGGTCAGCCTGCAAGGACTACAAACTCCTGCCTTCAATTCAAGCACACAGCTTTCAAAATGTGTCAGGGAAAGGTGGAAGAACGGAAGACAGAACGAACAGTGGACCAAGCATTTGATCAACAGTGCAGCAAAGACTGGCAGCTCCCCAAAACAGTCCTGCAGCAAGAACTGGAGCTGCTGGGTGGAGGTGGAAAGTCATTGCTCATAGACTAGAAGACAGTGATGTGAAGAAAGCTTACGATTACCAACTTTTGACCAGGAATTTGATTGTGAATGTCTGTATGAACAATTTGAAATCTACAACTCGCCTACAGGAGAACATGGGACAGTTATTCCACAGTCATATCAGCTCCATGTTTAGTTTTTCAGATGGCACTGAAATGATTTGTTTTTTGTGTAGTTCTTTGATTTGGTTCAATATTCCTCTGTATCAGAGCTGGAATCTGCTGTCCTGCTTAGGGCATAGCTTTTTTAAATGATTAGGGAGTACTTGAAAATGGCAGCTTCTTCACTTTCAGCGCACATTGCTGCTGTGAAATGAAGGTCATATCTTTGGGATTTATCTAAGAAACAATTAGCTTTATACAGGTCCATTGTCAGCTCCTCCGCACACACATATGCAGTACACATTGTGTTTGCATAACAGCAGCAGCACAGCAGATCTATTGTCTTGGCTCAAGTATTTACTGCATAGGTCCTATTTAATCTTTTGATTGAAGATAAGCCAGGAGATTTCAATGATGTGCAGCTTGCCAAAAAAAAAAGAAAATGCAGCCATTGTTTTTCTCCTGTGACAAATGTTCCCCCAACTTATCTGAAATTAGCAAGCAAGAAACTACAACTCTTAAGTCAATGCACTTGCAAACATTGCGCTAACACCTCTGGTCTCTGTTCTTTTCTGTGCAATAAAGCCATTCTCTCTATCTGCTCGGTCTGAATCCACAGGAAGTGGCGGACGCGTGGAGACTCAGAAAGCATTTATCCTCAAATATCTCACTGCTGTTTATGGTGAAAAGTTGACCAGCTTTAGGTTTCATGCTGATATGAAAATGATAGCAATAATTCTAAATAGAAAACTTTATTTATTTTCTAATTTATTCAAGGATGTATTTATATTTCTATGATGTGCTGAATTTTGTATGAGAAAATAAAACTGCATCAAAGTACTTTTTATGAAGAATCTTGCTTCATTTTTATGTCTTTCCTGATCAATTTTCAACTGTAAATAACTCGTTTCAAACTAAAACCCAGTTGTCTGTAGAGTTTGGCCTCTCTCTCTCTCCCTCTCTCTCTCTTACACAAGCATGAAAACATTGCGATGTTGAAAATATCCTCACAAGTTCATGTTTGGTTCATGATCAATTTTGCTTTTAGCAGCTCTGGGAAGAAAAATGGTCATGAACCAGTTCCATGAACATTAAGTAGGTACTCACCTACTTAGTAGGTACTGTTCTGTTTACTTAAAATAATCCCACCGTTTATGTCAGTTTAGTCACATAAAGTTGATGTGCAGGGCTTTGGTTGTTCTAAATCAGATGACTAAAGACTTAAACAAAAGGATGAGATAGTTGTTTAAGCTTTTCAGAGATTGGATGTTTTTTTAAGGCCTAATGTTGTCATGGGCTCCTGCAGACAGAGTGCAGTGTGTAAATGTGCTGATTAAAGACCTGCAAACTTAACCAGTTACACCATATAGACAAAAGTACTGAGTCACCTACACATTGCACCTAAAGGAGCTGCTTTAAACCCATTTGATGAAGCTCCCAGTGCACAGTTTTTGTGCTGATGTGAATGAAAGAAGAGATTTGGACTGTACCACGTAAAGTTGATGGTGGAAAATGTAGGAGGGAAGACATATCTTAAACTGTCTTGTTGTTGTCACCGATGGGAAATATGGGGGAATGAGGACCCAAAACGCATGGTTCTGCGATGCAAACAGTGCACTTTATTTACAGTGAAGGCTGTAAACACAATCACTCCCCGTTGCTCCCTTGAATCCCGTGTGTGTGTGCTCCCCTCCGACATCTGTGCTCGTGCTCCCCGCTGTTGTGTGGTCCACTCTTCCACCTGGGGGGAAAACCACAAAAACAGCCATCAACACCAACCCCGGCGGGCATACACGAACTGCACCATCGTACGCTGACACACACTAACTTGGGTAGACAACTCAATGATCCCACGCCGGTGGGAGCTCCAACACTCTCCAAGGTAGCTCCCCCGACGAGCCCTGATCACCAACAGGTGTGTGGCAGGAACTTCAGGTGTGGCCAGTCCTCCTGCAGGGCCACACCCATCAGGCCTGCATGTGGCTGTTCTCCATCCTCCAGCCACACATGTACGCACCCACACCCACACCCTGCCTATACATATAATGAGTGGAACACAGACTAACACAGCATTGTGCAGAAAGACACACACATCACCAAATAATAACGATAATAATAATAACAACAACAGTCAAAAGTGCTCACGGACCCCCGAGTCCTCCAGAGCCGGGTCCGTGACAGTTGTATCCTGTTACAGTACTTCAACTGAACTCAGAAAGTTCTTTTCAACGACTAATTCTTTCATAAATGTTTTTAAAAGCAGACTGATTTTGTACCTGTGGCAGTGGGACTGAAAACAGACATTGCCACTGGTGTAGAACTTCCACAAGAGTTTTTCCCCCAATACATTTGTCTACCTATTCTAGTAAATTCAGATATAACAAGGCTGATGATTAAGTCCTATAATCTTTGGTGTTAATGGAAAATATAAACAAATTTCATAGATTTTCAGCTGGTTAACAGCTTCCCCCTTCTCACCTGGACGAGTGGGTGACCCACATGCCAAACGCATGTCCTTCCCCCAACTCTCTCCCTGTTTTACTGTCCACTCCTTTCACTGTTCTGTCAAATAAAAAGTTTGAAAATGCCCACAGCTTCACCTGAGGAACAGAAGAGAAGTTTCCAGCACAACTTCATCTACTCCCAAGGACAGAGAAAACTTTGGAGAGGAGAAAACTATAGCAACACTGGTTTGGTTGAAAAACAGAAGATGCAGAAGATAATTGGTGAGGTGCAGAGGTGCTCGCAGGTGGATTATGTTGCAGCACCCTTGAAAAAAGCTTGACAAGCTGCTTTCAGTCTCCTGACTTCAGGTGTCAATCTGAATATTTTTACCACACAGTTTGCAACTTGACATTCTAGTTATGGTGTTTCCTGTATACTGGTTATATACTGGTTATATTTTACCAGATCCACTTCCAGCCATTAGATAACAAACTATAAATGGACTTGTACTGCTTAGATAGAACTTTTTTATTCTGACTGAGCACTCAAAGTGCTTTTTACTGCAAGCCTCATTCACCCAGCCACACACATTCGTACAGCTCTTTTTCTTTTCTCAGCATGGTTGGATTGGGGTTCAGTTATTTAGTTCAAGGACATGCTGACTGCTGGAGTTTAGCATTGAACCCTGACTTCCTCCTGTTTACTTCGGGAGCCACAGCCTCCCAAACACTCTGTGCCTGTCTAGTTCTAATCTGGTTTCATTGCAGCACATGAAATTGTTTTTTTAAAAAGTCAGTGCATTTGTAGGTGTACACAGTTAGAAATCCAGTTTTTGATACTGTCAGCATAACTTGTAAGGTAGGCCACTGTTTCATGCTTGTCCCACTTCTGTTCTGAAGACTCCTCAGAGGGGACATATCACCCTGACGACTTAGCAACGGTATTTCAGCCCAAATCCGCAATCAGGAGTGGACAACTTCCAGAGGGCTACAACAATGATATACACAGTTTGCCCCAGTGACTGATAGGTTTTTGTTTTATCAGGGTGTGGCTGCTTTGTCTGACAGGTGGCCAAAATGCGATTTATGGAAAATAGCTTTTTCACATGAAAAGGTTTGATGTTTCTCATTTGTGACACAGACCAACAGCTTCACGGTATGCAGCGTCTGTGTGAATTCAGTAGATAAACTAATAAATCCCCCTGATAGCTATTTAGGAAGCAACAGATTTCAGTGAAGTGACATATGTACTAATCATCATTTTATTTTTTATGCTTTGGCACCAAGTTACTTACTCACTGGTCTGTATAAAGTCATGTTGCAACTCTTGATTGGTCTATAAGAAGGCAGTGTGAACATTAACCAAAGCAGAACCACAGACCAGATCAACTAGCCCACACAAGTGAAACCCTCATTTCACCTAGTGTGTCAACAATACTCAAGGGTGTAGCCACATTTTCATCTTCCTTCTAGTTTGGCAGCAACCACTATAACGTGCAGGTGCAAATATTTTGTGGATGACACAGAAAGTCATATAGTCACATTTCCAGTGATCTAAATTTTTAGCATTTGTCCAGGTAACCTTATTTTGTTCTTATAGTTTTCATAAATTAAACGTTTCCTTAACGACGGAAAAGACTGAGTGTTGAAAAGGTCGGTATAAAACATAAAAATGACTGGGAGAGAAACCGGACTTTAGTCTTTTTGAATTTGAGAAAAGCGCATTTCTGAAAGTAGGGAGTGAAGCTCTTTGTAGAACCCACCCAGCTGACAGCAGATCCTAAACCTATCCCAGCCTTCACTTCACTTGATGTGTCTAGCTGCAACTGTGCTTAACAATTAACCACAAAGCAGGCCCGCAGTCAGCCCGATGAGGGCCAGAGCAAAATAAATAGAAGCGTGTGGTTACTGCACACAGGATTTCTTTTGTCCACAGCGCAATGTGTGGTGGTTATCTCGCTGTGGTAGGGAATCTGTGCTCTCGTTGCGCCATAAACTGATGTTTTGTTAAGATAGACTGCTCCCCGAGAGAGACGTGAGCTCAGAAATTGTTTATTAAAGAGGATGCTTGTGACTTTATGTTCTGTATTATCTGCAGGACGTCCTGAGATATAGGTCAAGTGTTTAAGCAATGGCACGGTAACAATAGGTGAGAAACTGGCTCTGTTCAGAATCAATCACGCAATAACGTGATGGGGTTATTGTGTGATGGGGATCTCAAGACTGGAAAACAAACAAGGCCATTAAGTATTAATATGTACCTGTGCCTCAATTTCTACTTATTTTCTGACGTCACCGAGAACTCATAGACCCCCCGGTGTGCTACAAAGTGTTAATAGCTGACTAAGAGTGCGGAATGAAAACAGGAAGCTTTTTCTGCATTCTTCCCAAATTCCTTTAACACAAGAGCGAACCAGGAGAGGAAAAGAAACAAAGGAAAACAGGAGCACGCTTGTTGTTTGTCTAGGGAACTGATATGAGCTGGATGTGGGGATTGAGATTGTAACCTTAATCACTCTGTTGCCATAACACTGTATGCTGTGTTTTGTTTTATTCAATGCAGCCTGTTTTTTGTTTTTTTTTGTTATTGTTTTTTTGTTGCTTGATCCAACATGCTGGCTGATGGTAAATTATGATTGTGTGACTCAGGTCCCAGGTCTCTTTCCTCTTGTTATTGCATACACACTTATAAAATTAGCACTTAGCAGTTAAATACAGTCGTTTGGGGAGTGTAAACAAGTTTCAGAAATCACTAGATGATGCTTCATTCTAACATATCTATACATTAACTCATTCCAGCACTTTAGCCTTGCAAAAGTCAGGGGCGTAATTTCCAGGGAGGTTAGGGGGGCTATAACCCCCCCCCCCCCCAAATAAAATGATGAATCATCTTGCATAAATAGGCTGTTGATTTTTTTACTCATTACAGGTATTACCAGCAAAACAGTTGCATGTTTAATCATCTGAGAATTTACCCAGATTTATTTATTTATTTAGACAGAGATCTCGACAATGTTCAGCCGATGGCAAAAGTGATAATAATGGCTGAATAAAGATGCACTGTAATTTAGCTTTCAGATAATGCTAACATGCTGATGTTCAGTCTACTGTGTTTAACTTTTTGTCTCCTGGATAAGTGGTTAAGAGAGAAGTAAGGAGGGAGGATAGATGGATGGAGTCCAACTTTGCCAGCTTTGCAATGTAAGTGATAAGAATCTGAACTGATAATGGTGCTGGATAAAAACTTACTGGAAAATAACCTTATGGTTCTGTGGAACAGAACAAATAGCTTGATATCACTCAGAACTAAAGTAAGACAATTAGCTGGTGGCCCCGACCCCAAGAGTTTTTTCCTCTGTGGATCATAAATATCTGTACACCAGTTTATCCACAAGGTGCTGAGATATTATATGAAAGATAAGTGGTAGATCGACCAACTGACATTCATTATCTATGGAGCCCTGCTGTTATGTAACTAGATAACAAAGGCAATGATGAATAAAATGTTAAATATTATTTAAACCTCAGCATAACTGTTTTAATTGTCGTTCAATATAACCAAGTTCAAATGTAGCAAAAGTGCAAAAAGGATGAACTTGAAGATCTTTGCTAATAATTAATGTTCCCTAAAATATGTGCCAAACAAAAAAATGTGTGCAATTCTTTAGTGAAATTGTAAAAATGTGATAATAACACATTGACTAGTAAGAAATAATGTTGCAGCAAACAGTGAAGCAAATGATAATAATAATAAATTCTAAAAATGCATCATGTCATTACCTGTACACTAAAACTCATTGCAACATTGACTTCTTTTTTGTGTTCTCACATGTTGCACAGTTTCAGTCCAAACGGCCTTTGATTACAGTAAAAGCCTGCGCTGGTACATTCCTCCTCTTCCTGGGTTTGTTTGCAGGGACCCGAGCAGCCTGAGGGACAGACTGGGGACAGTCTGGCCTATCTGCACCACCGGTCCAAACCAGCCTGCTGGTACCAAAACATGAAAACAGCCGGGACCAGCAGAAAGGAAGCAGGTTTGCTCAAGGAGGGCAGAAGAAGTTTCGCAGCATACATAGGTAACTTTCCATTAGCTCACAGTAAAGAGGATAAACAGTTACATGGCTGTTTTGAATAGCAGGCATTCCTGGATTCTTCCTCGCGAGGTTCTAAGATTAGCCTCACTGAGCAGAAACAGTATAATTACTCAAAGACAAAAAGTGTTTAATAGTATACAGTATAGTGGCCAATGTTTCCTTTGGGAAATGAGCTGTCAGTAATTTTTCTTCCAGTAATGGCTCCAGACCTCCAGACATTCCTCCATCTGCTGCATCACAGACGGGAGGCATCTTTATTTCTTAATACAACCATCATGGCATGTCTGTACTGGGTGCCATTCTTAGAATGATCTAGATTGTCATCGTATCTTCTTCTGTGTCTGAGTACACGTACGCCATATCTTGTGTACGTGTACGGGGGATCTGTGTGTCACATTGCAACAGTATAAACAATCTGTGCAGTTCTGTAAACAGCCACTGTCCCCTGTGAGACGCCACTGAATGAAATCTTAATTTGGTATTCAGACACCTGACAATGTCCATGTACTATCTCAGCAGGCATATTTATAACAGGTGAATACGTGATGGAGAGGAGCAGAGCGGTGCCACCGAGTGCACATGAGGTA
This sequence comes from Neolamprologus multifasciatus, assembly GCF_963576455.1. NCBI lineage: Eukaryota > Metazoa > Chordata > Actinopteri > Cichliformes > Cichlidae > Neolamprologus > Neolamprologus multifasciatus. The sequence continues at coordinate 26,542,050 of NC_140459.1, forward strand.
TGGTAACGTGCACATGCAATAGGAAGGGCGGGCAAGCTTAAAAAGTATAGAAAGATGATAGGAGGAGGTGTGTTTGCTATCTAGAGTCACAGCTGTGTTTTGGAAGACTGTGTACCAGCATGTAGACAGGCGTGTTCTACTGAATGGGTCTCTGTGTCATGCTTAATTAGGCGAGAAGCTTTGTGATGCTTACAGTTTTTTCTGATGGCTTGAGCACATTTCTTGTAACTATTGGCTATTTTTGCAAAACTCTACACACAAATAAGAAAACTCTTCACCCAATCAGCAAAACATTGTAGTTTTCTTGTAAAAGCGAATAACTCTTGCTTAACTCTCCACACCTTTGTAAAAATGGTATTTTTGTATCCAACAGTTAACACAAGCCATCATATTATGGTATGAATGAATAAAAAACACATCTGGCTTTTGCTTTCTCTGTGCACAAGGTAGGCTATGTCAGTTTGAGCTCATACTTTTGTCATAGATCCGTAAGCATAGAGAGATCCAAACTTCAGGTCCTGGTGTTTATTTACACACATCAAAACAAACACAAGTGTTTATTTCCAAGTATAGGATTATTTGCAATCGCCATATTGACTATATGGCTTCCTCTGCCCCAGCATCTGGTCGTCTAGCAACTCTGTAAAGTAACAATTTCAGTATTTTTACATCTATGGTATTGTTGTGTTCCTCATTGGCATACGGCAGTGCTACAAATCTTAGTGCAAAGTGACTGTACTAACCGATTCTCATTTCAAAATGTCCTTATGATGCTTGCTACAGTGTAGCGGCTCGAGTTAGGCTGAACCCGTTGGCCAGCTTCCCTCAGGGTCATTCCACGGTTGATTACATGGTCCACTAATGTAGCTCTGATGTCATCAGCAATTCTATTTCTTACTCTTCTTACCCTTCTTCCCCCCCCCCTCCTTGTCCTCTTCTCCCCCCTCCTCGTCCTCCTCTTGCTCCTCCTTGTCCTTGTCATCTTCTTCATCCTACTTCTTCACCTCCACGCCCTCTTCCTCGGCCTCCTCTACTTCTCACTCTTCCTGCTCCCTCCATTGTACTCCACACACAGACCTTACCTGTATTATAGTGGTTGGGCTGATTGCAAAGTGAACTAATTATCTAAAAAAGTTTTCACATGTGGCAGTGTGCCAGACAGTTGGCAAAATAGTGTAAATAAACGTGTATCGTTTTGCTAGGAGTGTGTTGATCATTTGGAAATTGAGTGTAAAGCAGTGAGTTGTGTTTACAGTTCTGCAAAAAGAGTGCTGTGCAGTGGATTGTAGCTACAGGTTTGCAAAGTGTGTGTTACAAAATGGCAAACTGAGTGCAAAGCAGTGTTTGTGCTTTTAGTTTTGCAAACTCAGTGAGTGGTTTTGTATTAATAGTTTTAGAAATTGTGCTATAAGAATCACAGTTAGGGTTTAAGCATTCAGAAAAAACTGTAACTGTAGCCATACAGAAAACAGTCAAAACATAAACTACATTGGTTTACTAAATCCCAGAAAGCTGCTATCAATTTTTTTTGTAACTCAGTGTTTCATCATTTCATCAAAATTGTCTTTTTCAGTCTAAGTTGGCTTGAGGTTCCCCAACCTTACAATAATACAGTGCATCTTTCATGATCAGTACAGGCCCCCTCCTCAGTTCTGAAATCATCATCATTTCATTTAAATGAGTCCCTCGGCTTTCCACTTACACCACCATTCCTATTCTCTGTAAATATTACACACAGCTAAATGTAGATTGTTAATCATGCACATTTGGATATCAGCAATCACAAAACTGATCACATTACTGATTGTTCAAGGAACTGACCTCCCAGCCCATTGTTCCTTCAGTGGTGCAAGTTTCAGTCATTATGCAAATGTACTGTTTATAAGATGCAGTCCTGTCTTTAATGCTGTCTTCCTTCTGCTGGAGGTTTCTTCCTGTTAAATCTGAGTTTTTCCTTCCAACTGTCGCCAAAGTGCTTGCTCATAGGGTAGGGTGACCAACTGTCCTCTTTTTTTGCACTTGTTGACTTGTAAAAGCCTATATGACATTTTTGATTTCACCATTCATTAACTGCACAGAGAAGGCATAGCTTAAATTGTCACGGCTGGGGCAGCAGTCGTGTGGTGGAGTGAATGAGGAGCCAAGATGCAGACAGCAGTAGAGATGCGAGTGAGGTTTATTTACAGTGCTCAATAACAAAAGGCGAGGGCAGAACTAAACATAAACCTAAACTGGGGAAACTAATAATAACAAAACATGAAACCATAACTCACAAAGTCACACGCGGGGAAAACATACGGAGGTACGCAGGGGATGAAGAGCTGGGAATGGAGATCAGAGTGTGGAGCAGAGAGACATAGAGATGACCAAAAGACGCAGGATAACACAGATTAAAACGCAGACGAACCGACGAGGAACACAGGCAGGCACATACTATAAATACACACAAGGTAACGAGGGAATGACACACCAGAGGGGAACACAGCTGAACCTAATTAGACACAATGAGACACAAACCTTCAAAGTAAAACAGGAAACACACAGACTGTTTTACAACACAAACTCGGGAACACGAACAGAACACAGAGGAAAGACACAGGTAGACACAGGTTTGGGGTGACCGTGGCTCAGGGGGTTGGGAAGCGTATCTGTAACCGGAAGGTCGCCGGTTCGATCCCCGGGCTCTCCGTCCTGGTTGTTGTGTCCTTGGGCAAGACACTTCACCTACCGCCTACTGGTGTTGGCCAGAGGGGCTGATGGTGCGATATGGCAGCCTCGCTTCTGTCAGTCTGCCCCAGGGCAGCTGTGGCTACAACTGTAGCTTGCCTCCACCAGTGTATGAATGTGAGAGTGAATGTGAGTGAATGAATAGTGGCATTGTAAAGTGCTTTGGGTGCCTTGAAAAGCGCTATATAAAATCCAATCCATTATTATTATTATTATTAGGGATGATAAAACACTAAACACCAGAACCAACCCTAAGAACTAATGCAAAATGAGAATTAACACAAAACACAAGGTGATACCAAAAAATGAAACACAAAACGCTGGGTCGAACGACCCAGGACCATGACATAAATATGTTAAAGTTTTCTTTAAGCAAGCAGTATTATTAAAGTTCTTCACGACTGGGCCAAGTGTCCTCTTTTTTTCTATAATATAGGGTCATATGACAGTTGGGTTTTCTCTGTATGTATTATTGTAGGGTCTACCTTACAATATAAAGCAGCTCGAGGTGACTGTCGTTGTGATATAAATAAAATTGAATTGAATTGAAGCTGGATTACTGAGCATGCATCAAGACATAAAAGTAGAATATGCAGTGCTTAGCATATTCACTGTCATATTATGGAAATGTGTATTTACTATGCAGTACATGCATAATGATAACTTATTAATGTAACGCAGACATTTTTTTTCTTTTAGTTGATAAAAAAGGTTTTCGGTTGCAGAAGAAGAAAGTTCTTTGGATCACATTGTTGATCTGTCAGCAACAGATTGTGCGTTTTGTCTCTCTCTGAGTAAAAAATGAAACAAGTGATATTTTCTCAAAAAAAAAATGTTAGAAATGAAGTGTCATAATGATTTACATCAACTAAAGCCTGGCCACATTTAAATGAAAATGGAAAGGTAATAATGCCTTTGTTAATTATGAGAAATTCTGATTTACAATCAACTTCTTTTCACTAAGTAAAGGAGTACTTAATTTAGATAACCGCTATTGCGAGTATGTCTGTGAAGGTTCTCAGTCTCACTCACTATTGCGAGTAGCGCTCCTTTGAGAATACTAATTGTGTAACAAAGCTGTATGAAACAGAGAGCAATGGCTCTGAGATAAAAATTCACTGTTACATAAATAAGGAAGTCATTGGTTTTTAAAAAGACCTGCGATGTACTGGTTTCATTTGTAAGTCCAATAACAAATAAAAGGTTTGAAATTGTTAAAAAAATATGTTTCTTGAATAATTTGAATAAATATGTTAAAATATGTTCATAACATGACATGAAAGTATTCAAAGTCGACAATCAAGCTCAGAGCGAGCTTTGCTGGGTCCTATTTGTTTCCTTTAAATGTTTCCTTTTATTTATTTTTTATCATATGAATTTGAACTATACCCTGAGTATCCCAGCAGCCTCTCTATCTTCTGTTTTCAATGATGTCATCATCAGCCTCAACTGACTTAACTTTATTGAAACCACTTGAAACAGACAAAATTTGTGTAAATGAATTGTGTGGTGTTGATGGACATTGTTGTGTCACAATAAAAGGCAGAGGTAGGTTTCAGTGACAGCTGGGAAAAAAGAAATGGAAGCAGAGCTCTCTTGGAGAGTTGAGAGTAGAAGCCTGGAGGGACGGAGGGGCATGACATGTCAAGGATACAGCTGAATTTAAACCAAGCATGCCACACGTGCCTGAGGTCGGGCATGCTTCTCAGCCACAATTTGTTTTTGAAGGTGAATGTTAAAAATTTATGAATAAAATTCTGTCTGGTTTTCTTCTTTTTCTTCTCCTTCTTTGTGTTTTGCAGCAGTGTTGAAAATGTTAAGATTTTCTGTCATGTGGGCCAAGAACAGGGCTGCCTGAATGAAATGAATATCAATGGCCTAAGCTGAACACCCACTCCATGCAAGACTGAATGTGTGCGAGTTTTAGAAAGCCATCACAGCTCCCACTAATTTGAAGCTTCCCCAAGTCCAAACACTATTGCTTTCTTTGAAGGACTATTGAAATTCATTTCAAGATCACAATGGTCACAATTTCTAAGGGCTTTATTTTTTACACTCTCTTCTTCCTAACAGTGATGAAACTTTTTACTGCCAACACAAGACTAGCTTCAAGCCTGCTAGGCCTGAATTAATGTGTAGAGGCTCAGTTAATGTTTAATATTCCACAAGTGACATTTTGCATTTGTTTCAGGCATTCAAAACAATGGGACACTGCATGATTCATGCGCTGGTCACTGTTGCTATCATCCACGCGTATAATCTCCAAAAAAGGAAAGGAAGACCTGCCGATGCGGACGTGAATGTCACACATTAAGAATTTCGAGCATCATTCCTCAACTGTGTTAAAGTCCTTCCTCAGTTATTCCAGCCATTGTGCTGGTCATAAATCTTCTGTTAGAAGGAGACAGAAAGGAGACACAAACCTTTAATCAATATAATGCAGTGTGTCTGTCCATTAATCCAGATGAAATAAGCAGCAGCCAAGCCTACACCTGCAGGACTTTGATGTTGATTCAGACCTCCTCTAAGAACGCCCTGTGTGTGTGTATGTGTGTGTCTCTGTGTGTGTGTATGTGTGTGTGTTTGTGTGTGTCTGTGTGTATGTGTTTGTCTGTGTGTGTGTGTTTATGTGTGTTTCTGTGTGTGTGTGTGTTTGTCTGTGTGTTTGTGTGTGTGTGTGTGTGTATGTATGTGTGTGTCTGTGTGTGTCTGTGTGTGTCTGTGTGTATATGTGTGTGTTTGTGTGTGTCTGCCCCGTCATTTTATTTCCTCGTAATTTTTCAATAAATGTGCTGCTTGTCTTAAGTACACTGACTCATTTTTTTGTTTGAAGGTCAAAAAGCAGTGATAGGCCAAAAAAAAAGTGCTGGTCTTTGATGGTTTCACAAGAATTCTTTTAGACCAAGATAGATTGTTTTGCATATTGATTCATGTCGCTTCACTGGCACTATCTGTCATGCTTTTTCCGTGTTTGCCGTAGCTGTTTTTAACTGATGGCAACAGAACTATCTGTGAGAAATCATGTGAAAGGTGATGAGTTACTCCAGGTAGCAGCTGCTCACTGCTGCCTGGTGAAGATATAAGTAGCTTTGAAAATGGCAGTGTCATTAATTTTTTTTTTTTTGTTACCTTTACTTTTTAAAGTTACTGTTAAAATAACTTTAAAAAGGTTAATTTAACAGGGGAACTATTTTCATGTGTTCATATTTGGTGGATTTATATATTTGGTGGTAGTGCTGTGGTTTCAAACCAACAACAAACCCTCCTTTAAAAAAAAATAACAAAAAATAATAATTTAAAAAAAGTAACAATAAAAGAGGCAAGACGTGTGATAGTTGTGTAAATTGCAGAGCTGTCAATCACTGCCGTTAAGGGATTAATATCATCTTTATTTTGTTTTTCAACTGATGTTTGATGTGAGTTACACAGGAAAACTAACTGGTTAAGTTTGGAAATAGGTGGTGGTTGGAATCAACACTTCCCCATTCAAAGCTGCACTTTGAAAAATATGTCCACTGTCTCATGTTTCACAGACAGACAGGCCGCAGAATGTGAGACTGGGCAGTGCTGGGTCTGTTTTGATGATGTGCCATACGGGAACTGTGCTGTCTCCATTCCTGTTCACCTGGTACACTTCAGACTTTCAGTACAACTCTTGATCATTGCACCTACAAAAATACTCAGTGAATGGATGGGAGGAGGAGAATCATTTTGTAGCACTGTCAGGAGGAAGATTATAGCTATGTGGCCTGTGTCTATCCTGGGACAGTAGGCTGAACTAGAAGATCAACACAGAGACTGTGGACAAGAAAGTGTTAAGCAGGCTTTCAGATGTGTCACACATTGTTTTCTATCAGTCTGTTGTAGTGAGCATCTGCTGGGAAGCAGCACTGACACCAAGGTCATGTGATGGAGAGGAGGTGACTGAACAAACTGTTCTCCATTATTGGTAATCATCACCTTCTCCAACACTTACCGGACAGGCAATAAGTGTTCTTTAACAGAGTGATTCAGCTTTACTGATGGATCGAAGATAGATTTAAAAAAGGGGATAAAAGGAATTTAAAAAAGCATTTCTTATTCTTATACTTTTAATTGGTTAGCTGAGTAAGAAATAATAGGCACCAAATTAAGTGCTACAGGAAATTAATGAAATGGCTAATGGTTTTTGTAAAAACAATAAAATTAGATAGATAGATAGATAGATAGATAGATAGATAGATAGATAGATAGATAGATAGATAGATAGATAGATAGATAGATAGATAGATAGATAGATAGATAGATAGATAGATAGATAGATAGATAGATAGATAGATATGTATATTATATGTAGTTGGAAGGGGGTTTCCTGCAGGGCCATGCAGAAATGTTTGAAGTGGCAGGTTCTCAAAGTTAAAAAGAGGCACATAGAGCCAGGCTGAAGAGCAACAACCCTGATTCATCAAGAATCTAATATCTAATAGCTCTGCTCCACCCAGCCAGCAAAAACTACGCTTCCTCTTTGCGAGCCCGTTACCAGCTGTCAAGGGCGAGCATTGGTTAATGCTCATCATGTGACTGATGCAAGCCAGATCCTTTAATTAAGCAAAGATTTTATTGTTGAGGGACAAGGAAAGGAACAAGGGCTCAAGGCCTTTCTGCACGTGCCTGGTTCCACTGAATTGTATTATTGACTGCATATTTTACTGTGAATGAGAATTTAGACTCATTTCCCTTTCCCAATGTCCCAGTAAACCAATACCAAGCCAGCATGTACAGCAGCACGTCTGTCTACTGGTTCACCTGAATGGAATGCAGCCATCATTAGTGTAGTAGGTCCACCGCAACTTTGCTATCACATCTGTCCACTATGATATCACAGAAAATTGAAGAAAATTACAAAGTAAAACCAATTTCCTTTTTGCATATGTGGTTCATGATCACAAGAAGAAGCTGTTGTGACACTTTACTACACTTTAAACAGCTGCATTTTTTGTAGAATGTTACCCCAGGTAAAACGGTTAGTGTTTTTGATGGTACTTCTGGGAACAGTTTCATATCAATGCACTTAACCAAAAAGATAACATGACGAGAAGAGGGTGTGACATAAGGTACATTCCACGAGTTTTGCTTTCACTTCAAACTAGTCAGTGCAAGTCTTTTTCTAAGCTTGTTTTTAAGGATAACATGGGGGGAAAGGCAGTAAACCTGTTGTGTTGAATTGGTATTTCTACAAAACGAAACTGCAAGAGCAGATAAATGAAGGAAGGATTTGAACGGGAAATCTGTTAAATTTTTACTCATTAGGGTTGACGGCAGTCTTTGAGGTTCTGAGGTCAGTGGTCTTTGGTGGCTTTTATTCCCATCATCAATAAGGACCAGTGACCCAGTTCCACTGGCAGCCATAAGTGCCCCTGCCACCATGTTTGACAAATAGCGCTGTTCCTTATTCATACTATTCCTGTCATTTTGTTAAGGTAAACCTAGGTTTGTCTGCCTGAAGAATCATGTTTCAGATTTGGCAGCTTGTTGTAGTTTAGTTTTTGATGTTATCTATCGGGGTATTTCTAAGAGATAAACATTTTTTACAAAGAGGTGGATATTAATCAAAATCTAACAAGGTTATTATAGTAAACTAAAACTAAACTGAATTTGAAAAAACAAAATAATTACATTAAAAAACTATAGACTTAAAATAAACTAAAATAATTTTCTTAACTAAAATATAATACAAATATAGAGGAAATATTACTTTTGGTATTGATAAGTTTGCTGAAAATCTTGCCTGATGAGGCATTGATGAGCATGTTTATTGTGACTGGATGTCTGCAGCGCTCTGAGTCAGCTGTTTTCAACATCCTTTTATTGAAGGACATACTGATTGTATGATGATGATGCCTCTCAGATATGCCTTCCATTCGCAATAATAAAAGATAATAACAAAAAATATAATTGAAAAAAGTGTTCAAAAGAAGTTTAGGAATTTAAGTATCTCGGGGTCTTGTTCAGGAGTGGTGGGAGCAGGAGATCGACAGACGGATTGGTGCAGTGGCTGCAGTGATGTGGACGCTGTACCGGTCTGTTGTGGTGAAGAGAGAGCTGAGTGTAAAAGTGAAGATCTCAATTTACCGGTCGATCTACGCCCCTACTCTCACCTATGGTCACGAGCTGTGGGTAGTGACCGAAAGAACAAAAAAAAACCCCACCAATGATTACAAATGTGCAGACAAAACACCTATTTAAACACATTTTTACAGTTAAGGCAACCCCATTAATATTTGGCAAATATATAATAAACACGTATAGGCTGTTTAATGACAAGTTAATACTTGCAATGCAAATATAAACACCAATATAAACACCATACAAGCGGCGGAAATGGGCTTCCTCTGAAGGGTGGCTGGCCTCTCCCTTAGAGATAGGGTGAGAAGTTTGGCGATTTAGGAGGGGCTCAGAGTAGAGCCGCTGCTCCTCCACATCGAAAGGAGCCAGTTGAGGTGGTTCGGGCATCTGACAAGGATGCCCCCTGGGTGCCTCCTGGGCGAAGTTTTCCGGGCATGTCCCACCAGGAGGAGGCCCTGGGGCAGATCCAGGACATGCTGGAGAGATTATATCTCTCAGCTGGCCTGCCGGATAAGCTGGAGGAGGTGGCTGGAGGAGGTCTGCTTGGGCTGCTGCCCCCGCGACCCGGCCCTGGATAAGCGGAAGAAAATGGATGGATGGATGTTCAAAAGACACACCGTAGAACAGAGCCAGAGATTAATAATAACTAATGATTGAATTAAATGATGAACAGAGTGGTGTTTAAACATATAGAGAGTGAAAAGAGGTGAGTGAAGAAGAAACACCCAGTCCATCATGGGAAGCCCCCAACAACCTTGGCCTATTGCAGAATAACTGGAGGGTTTAGGATCACATGATCCAGTCCTTACAATAAGTTTCACCAAAAAGGAAAGTTTTCAGTCTAATCTTAAAAGCAGAGAGGGTGTCTGTGATTTGAATCCAAAGTGGGAGCTGGTTCCACAGGAGAAGGACCTGAAAGCTGAAGGCTCTCGTGTTGTTGTTGGGCACTCAGACTCTGCCCCTGTGTTGCTGAGGCATAACCAGTCACCTGGTGGATGTTTTTAAGTTCATGCATTGTCTGCAAAAATGTGGAAATAAAAGAACAATAATGCTAACAATCAAATCCATAATGTATTGGATTTGTTAAGAATTTTGTCTCTTTTTGGCAAATGTTTTACCGTTTAGGATTTAAATAGTATTTTTGGACTGAGGTGACTTTTTTGAAGACACACTGAATGTTGCATGGCGTGCATACCGCATCAATCGCAGCATCGTGTATCTCATCAGTCATGTGCTTTCCTCCTTCATTTTTTCCTGCTTCTTAAGTTGTTGCTTGTCAAGTTGATCATTCATGAGTGTTTGAAATATCAGTTTTTCCTGTGGTTTGCAACACAAATTAATATGTCAGTTTTTCAATTCATAAAGTCATTGTTACACCTTCAGATTGTTGTTAAAACCAAGCCAAACTTGGGCCAGTAACTTTTAATAAGCTAGCCTGAATCAGAGGGCGCTCCAGTACCATTGCCTCACAGCAAAATGTTCCTGAGTTTAAAACCTCATGATATTTTGTGTTTGCAGTTTGCACGTTCTTCCTGTACCTCCGTGGATTTCCACAAGAATGTGTGGTTCTCTCTTTCTCTGTGATAGCACTGTAATGGCCTGGCTGCCTGTCCAAGGCTAACCTCACATTTCACCTTATGTAAGTTAAGATAGGCTCCAGCTGCTATTCATTGTTTTGGATCAAGATTGAAGTTAAAGCAATTTGAAGGACAAATTGTGATCTTATGCCAGCAGCCGCCAGAGAGCCCATCTCAGTCTCTCCCACAGCCTCACACTCTGCGTTCACCTTGAAGCTAACACACTGTGGCACACTCACAGAATGGGGTCAGTTTACATAGCAATGACACCCATTTGTTCTGTTTATTCAAACTATAATAAAAACAGCTAAGCAGCTAATCTTCAAAAAATTAACAGTGTTTTCGGGGGGACTTTGATCGTAATACAGCTAAAGTCTCAGAATTTCCTCTTTCATTTTAGCAAGTTTCATTTGTTTCTCTAAATTTTTCTTCTTTGGAGAAATCACGTTAATCATGTAGCCAATTTAAAAACATTTCCGGTAAAACTATTACAATAACATTGTGCTCAAAGGAATGTGAATTCCGATGGGTACATTCCATCTCAGTCCTAGACACTAGCATCAGTGAGCATACCATGAGGGAACCTGATTTAGTGTCCCACTGACAATGTTTATGCTCTTATAAACAGTACAGACACTGGCCTGAACTTGGATCGTATCAAGCTGCACGCTCACAAATTCCATAACTTCAGACACCTTTGTTTTATTTTTTTTTTAAACTAAATATATCTGACACACTGCAGATGTTTGGGTAACTAATTATAGTGGCAGGAATCTCCCTTTAAAACAAACACAACTGCTACAAACACCCCTTTTTTATCAAGTTTCCATGGTGCTTCAGCTCTGGGTTGCGCTCAGGTTTATCAGCGGGGACGCCCAGAATGATGGGCTTTATTTGTGATGACAGGAGAGGGTGGTAGTAGGAAGGGTGGATTCTGTGATGTACAACACAACAACCTTATCACAGTTTGAGGTACGATCACAACAGAAAGTCGTTTTTGTGAAACAGAATCTTTGTTAAACATTTGTTTCGAGAGCAGTTTTTCCCAACAGATCTCTTGAGCACAAACACTTTTTTAATTCTTGTATTTTTTGGGGGAGTTGTTTCTGAATGCGGTCAACAAACAACAAGAAGTTATTGTCTTTGACTTAAAGAGACATATGTTAGCTGTGCAGGCAGCTGATAGAGATGCTAATGAAAGCGTGCTGAACAGGTAGGACCTCATACAGGAATGGAAGATGGAGACACTTTCACTGGAAAATATTAGGCACCATATTAGGGTATCCAGTTCTATTTTATACATCTATGGAAAAAAAAACCCACCAATATAAAATCCAACAATTTAATAGTCTATTAAATCTGACATGTGGAGTGGCAGCATCCATTGTCTTAAAAGCTTCAGTGTCACGGCGAGGTAATCTATTTGGCGTTGCTGAGGCAGTTGGAAAAAGGAAGTGCTGTGTGATTGAGGATGATTGCCTACTACAGAAGAGGATTTTTCTCTCAGAAAAAAAAAGACATCCTCACATATTTCTTCTTCCAGAGGCTCTAATCCTCTTCTGGAGCCTACAGCACCGACTGTTCTTAAAAACAATGAACTGTGCAGCTTCTAACAGTCATGTTTTTCTTGGACAAGTCCATCAGTGTCTGATATCTCAAGTAACACGACTGTGTATCTGTGTGATCATAAGGTTTTCAGTGTATTTCTTCTTTATATATTCTTATATAATTCATTGTTAGGCTTCTTAGAATGGATGCGGTGTCTTCCTGTTGTCTGTTTGCTCCCAGTTTTGGAAAATGACGTGCAATCAAAAGGTTCTGTGACTGTGTCTATAAAGAGCAGAAACTGCACTTCGTTTAAACTTGGCTTGCTGCTCCCAGCACTCCTGAAATACCTGGAATGCTTCCTAGAAGTTCCATTTTGTAAAGCACATTAAGCACTTGCAGCACATAAATCAGAAGACTTCAAACAAAGGATAGTTTGCTTTCTACGTGAGTGTGTTATTTTTAAGCTTTTGTTGTACTTTCGGTTTTGACACGTCATTTCTCTGACTGTTTGGTTAGGTTATCACAATGTGACTACTTGGGAAGGGTTAGGATAGATCATGGTTTAGGATGAAATGTGCCCTTTCAAAGGCAAATTTCTTCCATCAAAAATATTTCACTTTCATTTTCATTTCACTCATTTTGCTCACTGCCATGTGCCAGCAGCAACTGGCAGAGAACATTTGGCTCGGCTGTCATGCTTACAATCAGGAAATAGAAAGTTTTCACAGCATTCTGTGCAGTCGGGTGTAAAAATATGTACATCCTTACTGCTTCCACAAGAGGTAAGAGCGTAGAGGTAAGTAGCAGCAAGTTGTTGCTAATCAAACTCAGCTGATGAACTGATCATCAGCAAATGTGACAAATCTCTGTAAAACTAGAAGTTCAAGCAATTTGCTGCTATTCAAGTGTGCAAATTGTACCAGGAGTGCACATCCCAGCAAATTCACCCCAGGGTCAGATAGTTGCTAAAACGTCAACAGCCACATCTCAGACTCTATAGACCTCAGTCAGCATCTTAAATGCTAATGTTCGAAGCCTCGTCAAAGTCCAGAGCTCATTCCAAAATGCTTTTACAGGACTTTAAGATAACTGTGCATAAACTAGAGACAACACTGTAAAGAAAAGTGAAACAACATTCTTGCACAATGATGAGAGAGACAAAGTGATATAGAAAACAATTACTTCATGTTATTGCCGCTAAAGGTGGTTCTAAAGGTACTGAATGCTTGTGGTGATACTGAATCCTTACAGTATTCACTATATCTTATACACTGTCTTTTACTACAGTGTAACTATTTATAACAGTTGTAGCAGATTTAGCCTGGACTGGAAATCACTACGGTTGATCTTACACTACAGTTGTTTATCTTACACCTCCCATAAACCTAGACAGGGACAAGAAGAGGGAAGATAATGAGTCACTGAATACCTGGTCAGTTCTAAGAACATGCTGTCACTCCCTGATGCGAACTTCATCAAGTCTACGTTAATGTTATGACTAGACTGAGCTACAGTAATGCCCAAAATAAATAATGTTGCCGTGGCACTCTAACCCTTATGTCTAGCCATCGTAAAATGTGCCATTGCTGCATCTCGTGTTCATGAACTGTTCATGAACAGATGATGTGTCACGACCAACAACCTTTTCATTTTTGTTTTAAGCTTATCCATATAAAGGGCTTCTGTAGTTTTCTTAACCTTTTTACAAGCTGAACTTTTTCTTTGCTATTTATAGAGTCTGGTATTTAAAAACACTTCCAGAGCATTCAAAGTTCATTCTCTGGACTTTAGTCTGTTTGTCTATTAATACAAGACCTTTCCAATCAAAAGAAAGTCAATTCATCTACACACCCATGGATATTGTTGGTAGGCAGCCAGCTCTGTCTCCTAAACGTTTTTGCATTACATGATTTAATCAGTTGCTAGTTACTTTTTGTCAAATCATGTCAATATAAAGTCTAATAAAATACATCTTCTGAGAGCAAAACTCACGGAAACCAGATTTAATACTTTGTTTCTATTCTCTCAAGTGATATTTTTTAACCTGATGCTAAAGTTTTAAGTGCCAGATATTATATACCTGAATAACAAATTTATCCTCACTTTTCCTAATTTCTTTCTCTTGTTTTTATGGATGCACTGCTTATATTTTAATAAAACTAACACATGTCTTTCTCTGCTTGGGCGTATTATTTTTGCGGGGTGTAATCCTTTTGATAAAAGTGACCCAGCCAACAAGCTGTGGCTAAAAAGGTTTTTTATTTTTTATTTATATGGCACTTTTCACAGCCAAGAGACTCAAAGTGCTTTACGTGCAAACGTGGAATTAAATAAAACAAAAACAAACAAACAGTGGAAATAATAGACAGGAGAAAAAAACATTAAGAATCCTGTGATTTAAAGAAAATATAGAAATCAGAAGAGATCAATCAAAGAATCTAAAAGGTGCAGATCAGATCTCAAGACCTCCAAAACATGACCTGACAGTTAGTGATGGTCAACCTGGATCAACACACCTGAATGAAATGATGAGTTCATTACGAGGCATCTGGAGAACTTCAAGACATGTTGAGGAGGTAACTTAGCCATTTGAATCAGCTGCGTTGGATCAGGACACATCTAAAACCTGCAGGACACTGGCCCTCGAGGCCTGGAGTTCGACACCCGTGCTTTGGTGGATCAACACACTATATATCAGGGGTGTCCAACTCCAGTCCTTGAGAGCTACTGCACTGCAGCTTTTAGATGCATCCTTGTTCCGACACACCTGAATCAAATGAATGGCTTGTTACCAGGCCTTTGCCAAACTTGACGGCATGCTGAAGAGGTAATTCAATCATTTGATTCAGCTGTGTTGAAATAGGGATGCATCTAAAAGCTGCAGGACAGTAGCTCTTGAGGACAGGAGTTGGACACCCTTGCTATAGATTATTTCTTTCCCACTCTTATGAGGTTTTAAATAACCACACTGTTGCTTTTTTAGTGTTTAACCATGTGGACACTAACACCAAGAGTTTATTATAGTCTAAATTTAGAATGCAGTCAGTTGTTTTTTACAGACCCCATAATGAGCTTGCAGTAACTGACAGGGAAATGGTGCTCTGTGTAATTGCAGTTCATCAAGGGCTGATGTTGTAAAGGTGCTTACTGAGGTTCATAACTGTGAGTCATGCATAATCTGTTTTTCAGCATTGGTTTGCATTGCTGGCTTATCTAATGTTTGAGTGAAACTGTGACACTGAACTGTGTAATCAGCGTCTGTGTCCACAAAGATGGCCTTATTGTTTTCCTGTATGTTTCCTGCTGGGTTACATAAGGAAAGCGTAGGCAGGTCTATTATCATGTTTAACCTCTGCTCCCTGATACAACCCAAACAAGTTTCATTTCCCCTTTTTTCCTTCTTAGGACTATTTAAGTCCACTCTATTTAAGCAAGCCAAAAAATGACCAGAGAAAATTATAGTAAAGATATTATTGGATATCTAATCTTTTTAAAATAGGCCTTATTTAACTTCACTTTTATCATGAACAGTAAGACATAGACACATTTTGTCCATTGAAGAGCTTCTACATTTAATAAACCAGTCTCAGTGGAGGACAGAAGAAAAAAGGGGTTTTATCAGACATCTATAAATCTGCAGTATTCAGAAAGCTGACAGGTAGGTGAGTGAGCTTTTCCCTCTCATTTGTCAGGGGAAGTTATGGTGGGTTTGTTCAAATTTGTCACAGGAAATGAACATTTAAAAAAGAAGCACAATAGCTGAAATAAAATCCTGCTGTCTAATAATAGATTCGAAGACATGGGTGTAACTAATCAAGCAGTATGCATTGTGCAGGTTCTATTCACCATGTAAAACAGTCAGACTATCTAGTATATTTATAGTTCATCTTTTCAGGGTTCAAAGAAGCTGGTTTCCTCTGTTTGTTTGCTGGTTCTAAGTATAATATAAGGGAGGTCCATGCAAGATCACAACGTTGATTGGAAAATGATTCTTTCGGGACAAAATGTACACAAGAATGGATATTATGCAACATGAAAGTTGATCCACCTTGTGGAAAAACACTCCCTTGATGTGACAGATTATCACGTTAGCGCTTCAGCTGAGTGTGTGCCAATAGCTAGTGTTACAGAGCAAACTTTCTCAATTCCAGATCAAAGTGGTACACCTCTATAGCAGTTTTTGACATTGGTGGTTCTACAGTTACACTATAACTGTGAAAAAAATGACTGGGTTTAGGTTTTATTTATATCATTTAAATGTAAGTAGGGTATGCTGTAATGACCCAGAGGGGAGAAATCACTTGGAGTAGGGACAGTTTTCCAACAGAGCGTGCAAAGACACTTCTGTGAATGCTAAGGTTTATGTAAGTTACATTAGCAGTGTTAGTGCTTTTGTGCACATATGGTGTGGTGTGTGCACAAGTTCTGGAATTACAATTATAAAACCACACAAACTGTCATAATACTGTAAAAAAAAAAAAAAAAAAACCTCACCAATAACATTCCACATCTCCCACAGTGTAACAGTAGGTTCTGTTGTGCTTTGACATTTTTGTTTATATACATTTTCTCCATTTACAAACTTTTAAAGTCAGATTTTTCTTTTGCAGTTTTTAAATATTTTACTTTACATATAAATTATTACTTGATATTTTATTTAAATTTATGCTTATTTCACTGTCTTTCAGTCACTTTATTTTATATTTTATTTTATATAACATTCTAGTTATCTAAACTACTTAATAAATAGTTAAGTTTTTCTATCATAGGACTAAGTTTAAAAAGGAAACATTTATATTCCCACACACTATTCCATCTGAACAGTAACCAGGCACAACCCTGCTTAGTTTCTGAGATCAGGCTATAGATATAGATATAAAACATGGATGTAAAAATGAAGCCAATGCGAAAGCACTTAACAAACATGCGTTATATCTGAAGGCCACCAGATGGCAATAGCTGCAGTTGCAAAAAGACCAGGCAAAAAGTCTTTACAAAGTCTGTTTTGTAAAATCTTGGTCATTTTTGGTAATTTCACTTTCTAAATGGAGAATTTTCTGTAGTTTCAAATCACACTATTTGACAAACTGGCTGCCAATCACTTCATTTGCCAATGAGGGTGCAGTTTCACAGAAAGACCCGCCCGACACTCAGTCTTTTCCATTGATAAGGAAACATTTAATTTACGAAAACTATAAGAACAAAATAAGGTTACCTGGACAAATGATAAAACTTTAGATCACTGGAAATGTGACTATATGACTTTCTGTGTCATCCACAAAATATTTGCACCTGCACATCATAGTGGTTGCTCCAAAACTAGAAGGAAGATGAAAATGTGGCTACACCCTTGAGTATTGTTGACACACTAGGTGAAATGTGGGTTTCACTTGTGTGGGCTAGTTGATCTGGTCTGTGGTTCTGCTTTGGTTAATGTTCACACTGCCTTCTTATAGACCAATCAAGAGTTGCAACATGACTTTATACAGACCAGTGAGTAAGTAACTTGGTGCCAAAGCATAACAAATAGGATAAAGGCCCCAGAATCTAAGAATGGTTCCTAACTGATTAGTACATATGTCGCTTCACTGAAATCCGTTGCTTCCTAAATAGCTGTCAGGGGGGTTTATTAGTTCAACTATATATAGGCAAAATCTAGAAGGTGATGTCACTGTAATTACATTCATCTTTTATATTATTTATTTATCAGGCAAGATTGATATGCCGTGCAACCCTTAGCGCTGTAAGGTTGTGATGCACTGGCGACCTGTCCAGTGTGTGTGCATTGTCCTTTGCTGTAAGGCATCGTAACTTAGTATTAATTAATGTAACAATTCTCAAATTTGAGACAAATACATTATATCTAATTAAATCCTATTAGAAAAAGGGAAAAAGAAGACCAAGAGTACCTCAGTTAAAGGGATCGGAGTAACCAACCTCAGAATTAGTACACTGAGCTAGAGTTCATGTAGCAGATGCATTTCAGTGCGTCTGGACCAGACAGTGTCAAAAACATAATTTTAGTCCATTACATATAATGAACGTGTCATAAATACATTTCAACACTTAAATATAATTACATGTTTTGGTTTTTCAATCATTTAGGATATATAAACTGTATGCATATGTTTTTTCATTTATTCCTGTCATAGACATACTGTCAAGCAAAAGTAATAATAATAAATGGATGGCTTTTTGAATTTTGTGATTGTGAGAATGACACCAATACAAATGAAAGGCTATGTGAGTACAGTCTAAAACAAATAATGTGCACAGATATCAGCGGTTATGTTGTATTTAGGATAAAATTAGTTTCTTTAAGTTTCACGCTAAAGCACATTGCATGCTTTCAGTAAGTTGCTGTCAACAGCAACAGCTATGCTTCCTCTTTCCCTTGAATCTTAACATCCCAGAACTTAAAAATAACAGCGTGACTTTAAATACTCACAGACGTTGAGCAGTGACCCAGCAAAAACACTTTGGGATCAAAACTTAAAAGTGTGCTATAATTAAATGCAATAGGACGGTTGGGAGGGTCTGTCTGGTGCACTGAGACGAGAATGGGTCCATGCAAAGGTCACTGGAGGGCTTGCTTTTGTCTGAGTTTTCCTTCAAAACCAGCAACTCCTCACACAGCGAGCTGTTCAGCAGAGTAATAAAAAAAAGAGAAAAACAGCTTCAGACTGGGAATGTCTGCAGCTCTTATTCTCACAGCAGGCAGCAACACTGTGTGCGGTGTTTACTTCCTAACACCAGGAAAACAAAGGGCACATACATTTTATCAGATACACGAAGTGAACTGTTTCACTATCAGCTTTGGCATCATTGCCTTGTTCTTGGATTACTGTAATCATTACAAGAGAGAAAACAGTCATTTCCTCCAGAATGAGGGAAATATTTCTTTTCTGCTTGTTTAAGAGACTTTTTGTGTGTGAAGTGAAGAATATCCAACTCTGTTCTGGAATTAGATAAGTGAGTTTTTCAGCATTTTTCCTTCCTCTTTTTTTGGCATTAGAAACTATTTTATATATATGTATTTTTTTTATATATAAGTTAAGCAGTAATTTCATATAAGTAACAGTGCTTTTAGCAGGCCAGTAGGGGGCAGACAATATTTGCCACTGGTGTGTTGTCTCTAGTCAAAAGAAATACACTTTGTGTTGTGTAGTTCAGCAAATGACCAGAAGAGATCACAGTCTTCAAACTTTTCAGTCCTGCACCTTCTGGCGAACATCAGCTCCTGCTCGTGTTCACACAGCAGGTCTGTGAGCAGACCTTTTTTTTAAAAAAAATATGGACTGTTCATTTCTTTAAAGTGATCTATCTATTTCTCAAAATCATAAGTAACTGTTTCATTCCTATAGCGTACTTTGTTGGAAACCTAGGAATAATATTCTAAGTTCAAATCAACACATTTTTTGGATAATGAGATCCACTGATACAAATTTCTTTTGGATGATGTTGTTGATTTGACCTTGTGATACAGGAATAAATAAAGGATCTCCAAAGTGACACAGCAATACTCTAACAGGAGGCATGAGGGTTGTCAAGCAGGACGAGGAAGACCTGGTGGTCACGGGAATATCAGGGGTCATCACTGAAGATCAGATTTGTTCCATGAGTCCACCACATCTGTGAAATACAGTGACATTACAAGTAGTACCATGATGAAACACACATACGGTACTACAATATTTAATGGTTGTAGTAGCAGCTGTAAAACTGGACAACTGGACAAGCTATTGTTACCTTTTGTGTAGGTGATCTAAAGAATTGTCTCAGTGATTCTGTAAGTGTTCCTTAAAAATACGACTACAAAATGCAATTTTAGAATAACGAACAGGTTTTGTGTCTAGACTTTTGAAAAATGACATCCAGTTCTAAAACTAGAGTCAGCGTGGTTGTAGAAGTGTAAAAAGAGATTTAAAAGAGCTGAGAGAGTTTACTTGCCTGAGCTCTTCAGACTGGGAATCCCACAGTCGTTGCCCTTGAGCTGCAACTATAACCTTTAGTGATCAGATAGTCTTTGGAAACATTAACAAGGCCTTGCTGGAAAATCTCCTGTGGGGATCAGGCTCATATGGAGAAGCCTAACTGTGTAGGGCTGTGTAGGGCTTTAAAAACAAGCAATACAATCTTAAAATTGGTTCTAAAACTAACAGATAGCCAGTCATGAGCTAATATGACTGATGTAGCTTCATCATGATGCGCATGACAGCTAAAGTCCTCATAATACAGCTGAATCTTTTACTACATGTTATGAGCCTGGCAGGAGAATATTGAATTGATTGTAGCATGCGATGACTGAAGACTGATGTCAGAGTAAAGAGAATTACAGTAGTCAAATCCACAAGAAATAAAAGCTGGAATAAGACAAGAATGAGTGGATTTTACATATCTGTCTGAGGTGAATGACCCAATTTCAGATACCAGCCTATCGAAAGAGAGGTAGAAGTTAAAGGTTACTCCTTGAAAACCTCTTTCGAGACTTTTTTGTAATTTGAGACCTGGACAACAGGAAAAATCAATAGAAGACGGTGTATCATCCCTCACTTTTAGAATCCTACAGCTTTAGAAAACTAATGCATATCTTTTGCTAAATAAGACCAGTCCTCTATGATATGGCTTTATTTGGGTTTCTTTTTTAGAAATGTTTTTTTTTGCCAAACTCTTCGGGAGCTTTGGGATACCTATTTATATCAATGAATGACATCGGGAGCAAGTCAGGGTTCAGTACCTTGCCTAAAGATACGTTGGCATACAGACTGGAGCAGCCATGGATTGAAGCGCCAGCCTTCTAATTAGTGGATGCATTGCTCTACCTCCTGAGCCCCTTGCATAACACATAACTACACATTTCATAACAAAATATATAAAAACAGTCTGCATGTGTGACTGTACGGTATGTATTTCTGTGTGAGCTCAATTACTCTCTGTGAAAAAACAGAGATAACTATCACATTTCTAACATCACTTCATGTTACATATCTCTTCATAAAGTCCTCTACAAGCTACCAACACACCTACACACATCATCATTAACACACACTATTGCTTACCCGCACACATCACATATGGATGGACCTTAACTGACCTCCACCACTCTTACTTTACAGGTAACACTCCCTCTCTCTCAAACTCAGGGTCTTGGCTCACTACACTAGACTTCTTCTGATTGTGGAGTTTTTTTTAATGCACTTTTTCAAATGAAATATGCATGATACTGATGTGCAGATTTGGTTCCTAAAAGATCAAAGGGCAGAGTCTATTCTATTCATCATTTTACTGAATAATGTGTGTCTTATGAGAATTATAGATCAGCTGAAGGCTTTTCAGGGAGCTTTTAGAACAACCTGATAATACTGAATTATCAGGTTGTTGTAATACTGAATAATAATATAGCCTAGAAGTTTTTTACAAAAAAACGTAAAAAGTAATACTAAAAAGTTAAAGATAGTTTTTGTTGGGTTTTTTTTTTTTTAGCATTGGTGGTCATCCAGACCTTTATGTCTTTAACTTAAGTGCAACTAATTGGTGGTTGTGATCTGGCTTCATAGAAAAATAAAGCTGGGTATGATCTGCAAACCAATAAAAATGTATGATGTGCCTTCCTATAATATTGCCAAAGGGAAGTATGTATAATGTCAATAGAATGGGTCCCAGCACAGAACCCTGTGAAACACCATAATTAATTTTAGTGTGTAAAGTAGACTCCCCATTTGCAGGAATATATTGGTAGATAGATTAAAAGATATGATTCAAACCACTGCAGCACAGTACCTTTAATACCTGTGGTGCATTCTAACCTCTACAGTAAAAGTTGTTCAATGAAAATTTGATCTTTGCTTCATCTGTATTGTATCAAAGCAACTGGAAAAATTGCTAGTATTGAAAAATGTGCAATCTTAACTTACTGTACGTGGCACAGAAGTTAAGTGATTCACAAAGTAATCAGTAATATACATGTTGTTACAGCTAAATTATCATTAGATAGTTGTAAATGTACATTTCTTTTTTTCTTTTGTTTTCAAGGAGCCAAACTGTTTTTTAAGTGGTCTTGAGCAATAGATATAAAGGCTTTCAAAAAGCCTTTCACAGATTTTCTTTGGACACTGGATGCTCTTTCACTCATTATAAGTTTAGTACTTTTACTCATTTTCATTTCATTGTTGTGTCTATACATTTATGTTTGCACATGTTTCAGTAGATTGATGCACCCATTTCCCATTGTCTTGACAGAATGCAAAGAAATGAGGTGTAGCTCAAGACTTTTGCACAGCACTGCATAACTTACCTTCCCCTTGTTGTTCTCCCAGAGACACTGCTAGCTTACCACTGCTAGCTTCAGCTCTTGCTTGTAGTAGGCACCCAGTACCTGTCTGTTTTTCAGCAGTTTCAGTCAGATTAATACCAGGTGACTCGATAAAGGAGTAGCTGGGCCATGCTGTATATCAATAATCACGACTTAACCTTCTTACATTTTTTTTTTAACTAAACCCACTTGCTAATCTGAGCAAACAGCCAACTCTGGTATGTCTCTCATAAGAGTTGTGCTTTTTTGAGTATTATTATCTTCTTTAATACTCGTTGGGTGCCTCTTCACTTCTCAATCAACTCTGAGCCACGTGTGGACATTATGATTAACCTAATGTTAAAACGACATATGAAATATTCTGATATAGAAGGTAAATAAATATATAGTGGCCAGGTGCGCAAATACTTTTGATCCCAGGTATTTAAAGGGTGTCCAGAAAATATAACATATGCTTAATTTTCAGTTTCACCAATTTCAATAATTCACAGGCAAGTATTTAAGGATTTTAAAATTACGCATATTCAAGGCAGTTATATAAATAAAAACTACAGTTATTCTTGTATTGTATTATTTAATCTTTAATTATTAGAAAAATATATTTATGTTTTCTTATCTATGGGGTTATTTTGTAGTGAAAGCGTTTCAGTTCCTAAACCTGAACCACACTTTTTCAACTTTCTCCACAAAACTGACCAAACCAGCCCCGAAAAATCACGTGGTTTCTGAGGTTTGCGTCTGGCTTTTTTTTCTCTCTGTGGGGGAGCGAGCACCCTTTGAAGAATTGCGCATGCGCGACAGTATTTAATCTCCCTTGCGAGTTAACGTTCAACACCTTTTGGCAGCAAAGTCTTAGCAAAGAACTTTCAAAAGTATTATTCGGCATATCTTAGCACTTGGAGTTAAATTCAGGCGATGCTTTCGTGCTGCATGTGTTCTGGAGCGAAAATTAGTTTTGGGGCTCGGGTTGGTTGCAAAGGTACTTACTGGAGCTAGTTCCGCCTTGCTCTCTCCCCTGTGATGGACAACAGCGACAAGTGTCAAAAGTAAGAAGGGTTCAATCAAACAGAACAAAAACGCAAAAATCACCAGCCTTTTGGATAAATACCACCTAAGCTGACAGAGTACGGGAAAGGTGAGTCACCGTTGTACAACACATTGTATCGGTCTTTAGGAGCTTGAGCAGCAACTGTAAGCTAATTTACATTAGCTAGCAAAGCTAATGCTACAATAGGAGGACAGTAACCACCTGTTGCTGGCTCTTACTTAACTTTAGTTAGCAGCAGCCAGGGATTAGCTTTTGTACAGGTGCTGCTGTGATACGTTTCTGTTTCATGGGAACATACCCAACTTTTGGTTGCTCAGGGTGGAAAGAGAAAATGCAATAGAAGACAGAAAACAACGTAAAGGAATGTGTATCGAAATAGTTTCACAGCACCTTTCCCCCAATTAGCTTCTGTTATGTTGTTTCCTGTACCTGCCTGGCCTTTACTGTACACGTAACGTTGGCTAGGGCGATGCCAAATAGCTGAAAATAACCTTCTAATAGTTTCTTTCAATGCTTCTTACATGTCGTTCTCAGTACAGGCAGCCACTACTACGCAATTAGCATAACCTGTGTTTTTGTATTTTTTTTGTCTTACTTTTGAATAACTTAAAAGAAGAAAGAAGATTAAGAGTTCTGAGTTATTATATCGCATTATACTAATGTCCAAGTGGGCCCTGTTGGTCTAGGCTATTTGATTTCCAGAGAAGTATTTCTCTGCATTCCATTCACACGTCGGTCTACATGTCTTGACAGGCACTCGGTGCCTTTAGACCTGTTTGAAAACAGTAATACGCCCTGTAGGAGCCACAGTTTGTTTTGCTGCTAGATAGGCAGCTGTGCATTGTCCTGTTGTTGGGATATGCATTCAGATGGATGTTGTGGTTTTTTTGCATTTGACAAGGACCACACTCACTGAACAAGCATACGAAAAAAATTCCATGAAAGTCAGACTACCTAAAGGTATGTAACACTATGAAGTGACGTTGAGAGACTTTATAGGATAGGACTTTTTGAAGGTACATATTTTTCAAATGGTGGGAAAAGGGATAACCACCTAATTGTTTGCCATGATTGATCTTTTGGCAGATAATCAGCTATCAGTTTTGTCACAGTTGAATTTGTCACTAAATTTTAAAAGTTGGCTTTATAGAACTGTAATCCCTTTTTAATTTTGCCCTCTCTCTACCTTCTTGTAATTAATGCAGAGCAAGAAAAAGCTAGAGAATAAATATATGAAAATATATATAAAAAATGCTTTAAATTATTTTTTCTCATGCTGTGAGAGATATTGTCGAGCCTTAAAAAATTGCATGCAAGTGTAAAACAGGCTAGTTTTGTAAACAGTTGCACATAAGTGTTAGTGGGATATAAATAGCTCAAAGAATGTGATTATTTTAATGTTGTGGAGCTGTGGGACTTAAATTCGAATGCATGTGGCACCATGAGCTGATGAAAGTGTTTCACTGAGAGCTACGCAGTTACTCATAGCTTCATTTAGTGATCGCCAGGCCTGCACAATAAAGGTAGCACAATGGCTGATTGTGCGCCTCTCAGCTCTGCACAACCCTGACCCTTTTTCCATGAGCTGAGAGTGAGCTAATTGGGAGCTTACAGTGAACAAACACGATTGTGTGAGGGGGAAAAATAAAAAATAAAATTTACGAACTGCCAGTGCAGTACAACCGCAGCATTTCAGCTAAAGATTGACTTTTCGAAGGAATCACGCATTACTAAAAGTGCTAACAAAAACATGAAATGACATTTAAAGGAAGTAATTCAAAAAACATCTTTCATTATGCAATGGTTTGTAAGTTTTTAACATAATCTGCCATCATTAAACATTGCTTTGGTTCCATTAAAACAGAGTCAGGTCGACATTTAACAAAGTATTTTGACAGCTTGAAGTGCTAACTTTATTTTTAAGGAAATTTCTTGGACCTGGTTTATATTCATGAGAGTAATCACTGTGGATTGGGTGTGTGGAGCTGTGAGAGTCTCATGATGTGCATTTTTGAAAAGTGACAACCAAATTAGATACAAGTCTAAGTGGCTCAAGGAGTAATCTTTTTTGTTGAAGAAGGATAATTGACTCATTGAAAAAAGGCCATGCTCTTGCCTAAACACATTTAAAAAAAAGAAAAAGCCAAAAGTGGAGATTTTTGCTGAATTTGAGATCATTTCAGGTGTTTGGAGATTAAAAACTACAGTAAACAAGAGGACAATAATATTTTGTTACGATACATTTGATATGGTATATTCCAATGGTTCCTCCAAAGTATAAACACAATCCTTCCAGAATCAAACTTTTCCACTCAGCAACCATCTTTGTGAGGCCTTCAGATCACTTTTTTCTGCAGTTATTTTGAAGCTTGTTTCCAAAGAAATTTTCAAATGGGTCTGGCCGGCATGTCTTTGGAGGATGCTTGAAACGTCTGTTATGAAGGAAAAGTCCTTCAAAATTTATGACTAATTGGCACAAAGAAGCTCCATAAAATTACTTGTGTAGTCACATCTGATGGAAAACTGTGAAAGTTTTACAAACTTGCTCCAAAATAAATATGTTTAAAAACAAACAAACAAACTCAGAACCCTAAAGTTACAGTTTTGCTTCACATGGATTTTTTTTGTATAATTATGTTTTCATTGGCAACTGGCATTAGCAAAATGTCTGTGTTGCTAAATAAATGCCATGCTAATGGATTGATACCGCAAATAAAAAGTACACTTAATTTTCTACTTAATTTACTTATAAATAAAAAAGTTTATCTACTCTTAGAATCTATTAACAGAATGTAATATTTGGGCTAAATATTGTAGATGAAGTATTTAACAATCTGCATATTTTTCTTTTCCTTAGTTGTACTGCTAGTTTTTGTTAGTTGTAATGTTTCCACAGAGTAGCAGTGAAGTATGGCTTTAAAATAAACTCCTTTCAGGTTTTGTTCCACAAAGGTTTCTGTTCTCAGGTAAAAATAATTGTTAGCCTTAATTAACATGTTATCATTACCTGGAGAGGCCCGAGCCATGTCGCCACATCACAGCTCTGGTTTTGGACACATGTTGTTTTGTTGTTTCTGCTCTCTTTCCTTTATCCTCGATTAAAATGTTTTTAAAAAATTCATATCGCACTTGAGATTAGGTAGCTCTAGCATACCACTTAACACTAACTATCTTGGTAAGAGCTGTACACAGTATTATCTAAATTAACTTCACTGGTCACTGGAATATAAAAACTGCATATACAGAATCACCAGTAAAAATGTTTTTCAATGAAACCTGATTTTAAAGTCTGCTGACTTTTCCACAAAAATGGTTTCAAAATGCTTTTTTCTCCCCCTGAAAGTCATGCACCTATAATACTTGCTTTTGTGGCATTATCCCCCAGATTTAAATAGAAGATTTTTTTAATACCATGCTTCAGAAAAATTCTGCTTTTCACGAGAATGTGAGGACATAACTTTGTTCCTATTACCAGACTACCAGACATGAAAATCTATCTGCTGTTGTGTGATGTGGGTTTAAGTCACAGAGCTAACATGGAAGCACTAACTGAAAACCAAGGTAAATCAGAGGCTGGGCTATCACCTATTCAGCCTTTGGTTGTTCTGTAAAGCAGTGACAGGATTGTGTGCGTGTGTTTGCACATGTTCACGTGGTGTCCCAGGGCCTCAGTCCACTGGCTCAGCTGTTCTGGTTTTCACACTCTTGTACATGCACATAAACCGGTGCACATTAACTCACCTCTGTGTTTGCTGTGCTCCCAGCCGCCACCAGTGCTCGGAGGATATTTGAGAGCAGAATTGGGTTGCAATGGTGCTGAACTTGATCTAGTGAATTATTTGTGAGTGTAACTGTGTATCAATTTCTTTCTTTACCCATCAGTTGGAAATAAGCCTTTATCTATTTATTATTGCTTATCAGGAAGAAAGTAATAAAACTATGCATTGGTATTGGGTCAGATTGAACAGAT
This sequence comes from Neolamprologus multifasciatus, assembly GCF_963576455.1. Lineage (NCBI taxonomy): Eukaryota > Metazoa > Chordata > Actinopteri > Cichliformes > Cichlidae > Neolamprologus > Neolamprologus multifasciatus. The sequence continues at coordinate 26,569,337 of NC_140459.1, forward strand.
TTATTAGTAATTATAAAAATATTATCATTAGGCAAGCAGGACCTATTTTTACATGCCATTTGCACACATTCTTACTATTAACAGTGTGCATCTATTTATATAGTGGATGTCAGTGTTTTGAGTTAGTGCACTGTTGCGGATGTTGGGCATTTTGGGGAATACCTAGGAGTTACGTGTTTAAGTAAACATATGCTTAAGAGAAGTGGAATAGCTGAAGTGAAGTACAGCGCAGCTACAGCTGTTGAGCATGTAGGCCAAGACTTGTCAAACCAGTTGGACTGAACCAAAATGGTTGAGGCAGAGGGGTTGGACAGTTGCTGAACTCGAACTCAAAGTTCAAAAGCGGAGTTGGTGCTCTTGTTTCAGTGTGAGGTAATGAATGTTTTATCGTAAATGAGCAACTTGTGTTTTCCTTTTTTCATCAGTGGTGTTTGGGGGGGATCTCTGCTACAGTCCAAGGAAATGGCACAAACTAAAACTGTAACTCATAAACGGCTTACTCAGCAGTTTTCAAAGCAGCTCATCTACAAGGAAGTTCACTTTTTGTGTCTTGCCTTATGTTCCTGAATGTTTGTATACTTGACAGGATCATTTTGCTGCTGAGGTTTTCCCCATTGGAACCAGAAGTCAAAGGAAAAACTTCAAGGTCGCTGTTTCTGGGGGAGCATTTGATTGATAATCAATGACCTTCAGTCAAAGTAAGTTGACTCATAATGGCATTTTAAAATACAAATCTCATACACATAACAATTATTGGCTTATTGTACATTTTCTTCTTCATGACTGCAGCTGAATTCACATAGAACATCCTGTGCTTCATCAAAAAAAGAGCAAAGAAAAGGTCTAATTCTCGCCTACCTACACTCACTCTTTTATTTTGTAATGTACACATTGTTCAGTCACACGGGCGGGGTTATACCACTTTGTTCGCATGAGACTTTTGACATTCCAAAGTGCAGCATGATACTGCTGTTAGGACCCACCTCTGTTGATGTCACCATGTAGCCGCACCCACTGTTTCTGACCAACTGGCAAGCGGGGCAATGCTGTGATGCTCCCTGGGAGAGAAAACACACACTGTCAGTTTGTCAATGTCAGCTGCTTGTTTGACCTTGTCATCTGGAACTTAACTATGATCAGTCACCAATCCACCCAGCTGCTTGGTCTTAAAGCAACATGACATTAAGAACAGTGATTTGCTAGCCTGGTGACGACGATGTTGCCATTAGTCCCTTGAAAGCAGTTTAATTACTTTTTGATTTTGAACTATGATGTGTCAGCCATGTTTGAACGTTAACGAGAAATGTCAAAAAAACAGAAAAGATTTTTTTTTTTTTTTTTTAAGACTTAATGTGAGTGTGAGTCTGAACAATAATCCTATAATATTTAGTCGGCTGTTTGATAGTTTGGTGTTAATGAGATTTAAGTAGAGCTTGTTCACATTTTTTGCACAGATACGTTTTTGTGGTAACTCATACGGGTTTATTTAAACCTCCGGAAGATTTTTGTGAAAATGCATATTGGCATAACATGCTTCACCCGACAGGCCAGCTTAACAAGTGAACTGTATATAGGTCTATATATAGGCATAGTTTTTGTCAACATCCCTTTCTTTTCTGAAGAAAACAAGACGATGACTAAATAAATTCAAGAAGAAAATGTTCTAGTGAAACAAGCTCCAATTGGATTTAAGTTGTGTAGAGAGGCGGGCCAGGTTTGGAAGTGAGCCAATCAGAATTAATCTCTTTGTGCAGCAAGGTTAGGCTTGCAATTTGACGTGTCTGTGACAAAAACAGGATGGGCGGGGGGAGAAGCTCCCATGCTCTCTGTTTTCATAAGAAAAGAGGAAGAGAAGAGTGGACATATGGACACATTCACATTTGATATCAAGGAAAATAAGACACTTTATAAGCCATGTGGCACAACTTTTACCGGTAAAAACATGACAAACACTTCATATTTTACTCAACTGTGATAATGTTATGCTTTTTAGCCAAATTAAAACAGGGCTCAATCTAAAAGGGTTACAATGCCTATAATAGGACTAACACAAAATGACGTTTTAGTCAAAAGACTGCCACTAAAACAAAATCAAAATTTGCTGTCAGAACAAACACTGATACAGATTAACTACACATTTAGCTTTCGGCTACATTTAGCAAGCTATTTTTATTCTGATTTATTTTGTAGCTATTATACTTTAGAGAGCATTAAAAATATATTCAGCTTTTTAAACTTTATTTGAATTTAAAATATTTCTTTTTTAGAACTTATTCAGCTGCTTTCTTTTACAGAATTTTAGTTGTTGTATTTCATAAGGGTCTTTCAGGTTGGAGTAGTTCAGATTGCCACTTTTATTAAGCTATTTAGTTTTTTGTGAGTTGATTACTGTGTTTAGCTGCTGTTGTATTTCTGTAGGAATTTCATATCTGCCTTTTGGGATAAATAAGGAGCATAAGTGCATTTTATTGTTTGGAATTGTAGTTGGATGGTGTGGAAAAATAAATAGCTTGCTGGGACCACAAATGAACAGACATTGGTAGAATGTAAAGAAATGACAACAAATGTTGGGACACCTGTTTGTATTTTGTATGACTGTTTTTAAAAAAAAAAAAATGACCAAAAAACATTGCACGAGATGTCAGAATATTCCATTTTTAAATCACCAAGTATCAGTATTATGATCTGTCTTACAAATCTCACATTGGTCAGGCTGTATAAATTTGCTCCTATTATGGCAGTATGCTGTAGTGCCATGACAGCTGCGATGATGTCATTAGTTTTTTTTTTTTTTTTTCAGACTATATTCACAGCTCAAGTGTTATTGCAGTAATCTTATACCTTATGTAACTTTCAGTTGGCACTTCATCAGCTTCCTCTTAAACAGAGAACGATTTATAAATGCTTGTATGCTTTCAGCTTCATGGTTGGATTGTCTCAGGTGGTCCTCATGATTGAAAATGTTAGTGATTGTTTTTATTACACCCTTTGTTTTACATGTAAAACTTTGAAGTTATATGGTATCAGTTGCATTGCATTTTGAAAACTGCCCCCAGTATGCCTTCTTAAATTATACTTGAGATTATGAACTCATTCAGTGTCTCACTCTGTCACACAGTAACAGTTTTTGCTTTGTTATCTCAAAGTGCTTATGTGAAGTAAAGAATTCCAGATAACTTCTCAGCAACGGAGAAAGAAAAGTATTTTATGTCAAAGACTATTTAGTGAGCATTTTAATTTTTAATATTTGTGCCTTAGTTCCTGGGAGAGTGTGCACTCCCTTTCTCTGCAACACTACAACTGCCTGATATTCTCTTAATGGTGACTTTTTTGTGCCTTTTAGGCTTTTAGAATTGATCTTAAGTCAGGGCATTAATTAACTCAAACACTATGTTGTCTTGGCTAAAAGGAGAGCTTTTGTTTAGCTTCAGTGTTCTCCCCATTAGCTGCAGAGAACATCTAATCCAGGGGTAGGCAACTCTAGCCCTCGAGTGCCGGTGTCCTGCAGGTTTTAGATGTGTCCTTGATCCAACACAGCCGACTCAAATGGCTAAATTGCCTCCTCAACATGTCTTGAAGTTCTCCAGAGGCCTGGGAATGAACTAATGATTTGATTCAGGTGTGTTGACACAGGGTGATGTCTAAAACCTGCAGGACACTGGCACTTGAGGCCTGGAGTTGCCTACCCCTGATCTAATCTATACGAGCAAACAGAGTAATGTGAAGGTTTCACTGACTGCTCTCACCTTGGTGTTTTTTTTTTTCTTCCCCCCACTAAACAATGGTTTTATTTGTTTTGGGGATTGATATTTCAACAAATAGGATATTGTTTAATTTTAGTTGGTTTTTTTTCTGAATCTCTTAAAACTTTTTAAACAAGAAATAAAAGTTATAAAGTCTTAACATATTTTTAATGTTTGTGAAAGAAGTAAATGGAACATCTTATAACAAATAAATCTGTTATACTTGATTAAAATGAATATTAATTGCTTAATACTTATTTGTTTCAGGAGGGGCTGACTGCTGAGTTTGCGCAGTGATGGAAAATCATGGTAAGAAAACCAAATTTTATGTTACGATTAAATATTTTATTTGTTTGACTAGATGAATTTGTGTGGAAAAGGTTTACAACAAACACAAAGAGAAGCTTCTGTAGTGTAACAGAAATGCCATCTGATAATATAAGGATGCCCATATAGGGACTGTCCTTGTGACGCATAGCTCCATTTATCAGTACAGCTATCTGATTGGCTCATACCCAGAAGACACACCTGTAGGTGAGTCGAGCTGCTGGTTTCACTCACTGCAGTGTGGCCTTGTGTCTATTTTCACCACTGATCGTTTCACCCTGTAGACGTCTTAGTATCACCATCCAATTCATTTAGCCCCGAGGATCTTTTGTTCTAGACTGAATTGTTATTCATCTGCGAAAACATAGCTGGGATGGCTGTGCAGTCTGAATATAGTTGTGAGTAAACTTTTTTTTTGTCTATCACGTTATTGGTAAATGCTGTTTACCTTCCTTCAAACAAGAATGTGTTTTCTGTACTTTCAGTATATCTTGTTTTAAGTTTTAGAACATTTGTGGCCATATTCTAAGAAGTAATCTCATATTACTTTAATTCATTGAAGTGCCACAATAGGGCAGAGCATAGCTGTATGTATGGCTCAGATAACTGGGCCATGGTGGAGAAGATTAAGGAAGCTCGATCTACTCATCCCTGCCTGGCACTGTGGCCAAGCAGTAAAAATAAACTGCACTTCCTCCTCAGGTCTGCTCTAAAAGTGACGCTATTGAGAAACTGACAGGCTCACGTGTTTTTATGTTTCGATCCGGAGAGCTCTTTCATCATGATGAATCATTCTACATGTTTGTGTTTTGGGGTTGTCATTGTGACAGCAGTTTTTTTTGAGTCATTGAGTTCATATTTTCTCAATTTTCAAGCTGCTTGAAAACCCAAAGTGCTTGTCTCCATCTGCCACTGTGCTTCTGAAAGAGTGGGAATTATTTAAGTACCATGATAGTACTCTACGGTAATTGCCAAAGGTGTGATCATCCTGTTTGTTTTGTTAGGATTTCAAGGATTGTTGTCCTAACTACTGTCCTTGTACCAATAAGCCCACTTGTGTTTGTGCATTCCACGCATTCCTGTGTCAGAGTTGTGTTGCTGCATTTTGACTGTAGAGGGAGCTACCGTGTGGGCCACATCTTGAAGTCGGCTTCTTTTGAAGTTTTTATGTCCTTAAAACATACGGATTGTTCTCTTGCTCCTCTTCACTTTAAATATTTCTTGAAAAACCTCAAGTTTTAAGCTTGCTATATACAGTACAATGGAAGTAGCATGCTATTATTCCAGTGCTGTTTTAACTTTTCCTATCTCCCTATTCTCAATCCTTTAACATTATGTTTGGGTTTTTAAAATCATGAACATGTTGTTACAGTAGACTCCTCTGTTCTTTGAGTAGACTTCGAATGACTTCTGCCAACTAAACTGTTTCTGAGTCACAGTAGAAAAAGTGAACATGCTTTTTTTGTAATGTTTATCTGTCGGCTTGAAAGAGGGAACTCTACTAACTCTCACACAATGTGTAGTTCAGTCATGCTTCCCCATCTGGCACTTATGAGGATGGATGTGAGAGTAATGTCCTTAGACAGCATTTACTTGATTTTAATAAGAGGTGTAGCATATTAAGTAAGAAGCAAGTGCAAACTCTACATTGTTTTGTTTTTTTTCTCCTGTAACCAGCTTTGATTAATTTGAAACACAAATATTTGCACTAGGGAGCTATTGGTGTGAAGCGGCGTTTCACATCATTGCTTTAACGGACAATCCACAGGGAGTTACTGGACACCTGCACTGTGCCATTTCCTCTGCTCTGCCACTGAGCTCCACCTTGGCTCAGCTCACCTTCCACTTCTCAAGTTACCTCAGCCTGCAGATCCCGCCCCCTTGCCCTTAAGGCAGTAATGTTTTGTCACTCTGTAAATTGGTAGAAGTGGGTGGTCCCATTGCGTTTGAAATCCCTCTATCCTTGATGTCTGATCCGGCCAAGCTTCAGAGATCTCCTGCTTTGAACTTTTCCCTCAAAAAATCAGTTCTATGGAATGAAAGGCACTCCAGACTGCTGGATTACCTTATTGGTGTACCTTATTTATGAAGTCAGTGCTCCAAGAAGGGAGGGACCAAAGAACTGAGTGAGTGTGTTTGTGTTTTAAAGTGAGAGAGAAGGAGGGAGGGTGTGAGAGAGAAATAACACAAGCTGAGGGGAGGGCAAAGACTGTAGCGACTGAACGACGCAAGTGAGCAGTCAAGACAGTGTTGAGTTACAGGAGCTCTGTCTGTTTGGAGGAGAGCGAGGTGGCTTTAGACTTACTTCTGCTGCCGCTGGCCTCAGGAGAGGCAGCGCCTGGCAGCCCAGGAGGGACAGAAGCCATAGCATGGGACACAGTGCTAGCAGCGAAACTGTGGCCCAGCAACAAGCCCAACACAACACGGGTGAGTCCAAGGCCAGACGCTCAGCACTTAACAGCTGTCATGAACATACCTTTGACTAGTTTTAACTGAGGACCAAATCTGGCAGCCAGAGGATATCATGTTGGATAGAGTATACAGAAACAGGTGTCTTCAAAGCAGAGAGAAACTAAAAGGCAGCAGGCACAGACAGGTGTAGAAGTATGCATGCAGATGGAATGTGGCGATTGTGAAATGTGCAAGCCACACAAACCTCTCTCTGTCTGCACTCATCTCCGAGTGGAACCTTATCTGAAAACCAAGATTTGGGGGTACAAGGCACCAGCTGACTCCAGCTCGCCGCATGTTTTAACTCAAACGACTTGACTCCTCGAGCCTTCCTATAATTCACAAGTCTACAGGAAACCATAAGTCTCAGTGTCTTTGGTTAAGCAAATAGCAGATCAAACATTGAAAACTGGTTTTTGCTGTTAGTAGGAAAGTCTGCATCTGGACTCACACAATTCTTACTAACAATGCAGCTCATCATTTTTTTTTTTTTTTTTTTTTTAATCGAGCATCAAGCAGTGTGTCAGTCCTGGTCTGATGTGATGTGGTATTCTGCTGGATAGTTTTCCTTTAAACATTTTGTAACACTTGTTCCTCTGCAAGACAAGTAACACGAGAACATCTTCTTTGCTACATATTTGCTCTCCATTTTTGTCTCTGGTGTGCTGTTCTGTGGTTTGCTGTTTATGACTGGCATGACTCATATGGATAGCTTGACTAGAGGACTACAGGGTATTACCAGCTAGTTAGTATAGGTTTAAGGCTTTTATAACTCTTTCAGGTGACTGGGAAAAGCTTTACTGTTCATAGCTGGTTTATTAAAGCAAATCGGTAGCTTGGACAGATTCTGACTGCTCGCTCAGGGAGCATTAGTAGCATGCCATTTTTCCTCTTGACTGTGGCTCTCAGAGGTCACTGCCTTTAGGTCTTTGCTCACTCAGTGAGAAGCTGCCTTGTCCAATTGGTTTGCTGTAACACAAGGTCACCATGCCATATTTCTGACCACTTCAGTGATCTCCTAGTCTACTGCCACCCTGCCCCTCCTATTGAACTCCAAGTGTCAGAAATAGCTGTGAGAGCAAGCGATGAGTGCAGAGAGCACATAGGATAGGATTCCACACATGCATCCAACAGCCTGGTCACAACATACTTATCGAAATATATCAAAAGAAACAAAAAATGTATTCACTTATATTTTCAATAATTTCAGCTGTGATGACTGTAATGACTGCTGTCTGACATTTTAACTTCAAATGCCTTGTTTTGTCTGACCAACAGTCTGAATTCTGTTATTTAAGAAAGTCAAAAAGAAAATAGTCTAAAAGGAAAAAATATCAATATTATCCAGATTATCAGCTGGATGTTCCATATTGGTCCTGTTGAATAACTTGTGCAAATAAGATGACATAGTGATGTCATCAGCTAGTTTTTAGCTGCTGTGTCACAAATTTAAAAAAAAAAAGGATAATGGACACAATGAAGAATAAATAAAACTGCACTGGTATCGGCCAAATGAAATGGTTGCTGTCTTACTATGATGGTAAATGGTAAATTACCCGGACACTGGCGCCACCGGGCCCTCTGACCACCACCAGTAGGCAACGGGTGAAGTGTCTTGCCCAAGGACACAACGACCGAGACTGTCCAAGCCGGGGCTCGAACCGGCAACCTTCCGATTACAAGGCGAACTCCCAACTCTTGATGTCCTTACATGCAACAAATGCAGAGCCACACGGTGTCACCGATGTGACTTAAAGAATGTTTGTTAATATTACTGTACAACTTCATCTGAGTTGGCTCTGTGACGCGAAGTGTGAGAGGAAAATGCTTCTTAAAAAGGGGTCACAGGTGGAATGCTTTCCTGCCTTGTGATGGATGACACAGTGTAGTGTGGGAATATGTAGCATTGAATTAATGTTGCGATTGGTGACAAATTGCATGCATAGTTGTGTATATATCAATGTAGAAGTTACTCAGTATTACAATGATTAATCTAAAACTGGTAAGTAATTGCTGTATATATGCACCATTTGCTGTCAACAAACATTGATCCATGATTTTGTCTTATGTAGTCTAATCACATAATGGAGAATTAATAGGCTGCTCTGTGAATATGCAGATTTTAACTTGTATCAGAAATGTCAAACCTGTGATGGCCCTACTTTCAGACTGTTGGTTGGGACTGTTATTTGAGAAAATAAATGTCTATTTTGAATTTAAATTCGAATTGTGTCCCATGAATTGCCAGAAACCCTTTGAGCGTGTGCTCAGCCTGATGAGCTTTTTGATAGTCAGAAGCAGGATAGATGGGACTGAGCATGGGAAGTACTTGGAACATTGAGTTGGGTTTCGTTTTATGAGTAAAAAGAACTGTAGTAGACCAAAATATGCTCCCTCTTGACTCAAAGCCAGGAGATGAGATATGGAAATCTACTCAGTGTGTCCAACTATTGGCCCAAATTGTAGCTGCCCACGGCGCACACACCATCGTTATTCTGATGGTCAAACAAGCAGCCAAAAAGGATGGTAGGACTCTTCCGCAAAGAGTGCGCTCAAGTATTCACCTAGTGAGAATGAGGCCCTCTACAAGATACACAATGACACAATAATTACTAATGCAAATTAATTAATGCGTTATTTATAAAAGTTATACAAAATGCTCTCAAATAATGTGTTATTTTTTTCTTCTAAAATATCACTGTGGCAGAGTAGATTTTTCCTTTAGAGTGGAGTCATTGACTTTGTAAATGGTAAATGTCAGTGTTATGATAACATAATATATTCTATGTGAATATACAGCGTACGAAGTTTTAGCATTGAAGTGCAATTTGATTTGCATGGAAAAATAACCTAAGAGCTTTTATTGGAAACTATGAGAGTTTCAGGATGACAGACACGGAGCATCCCCATGTTGTTGTGGTTACTCATTGTTACACATACCACAGTCATGCATATATGCCACAGTCTCTGAGGAGAGTGAGACACTGTTGTCTAAGCCTGACATTACTCTAAGCAGTATGCATGATTTCATGTCTACAATGTTATTTTTCACTGTGGTCATCAGAATAACTTTGTTTTAAGTAATGATTTTTATTTACACTTTTTTCTGGTCTACGTGGGAAAATTATGTGGTAAATATGTGAATCTGTGGCTCAGTGCGTCAGAGATGAACATTTTAAAAGCAGCGGCAGATTCAAATTTGCCAACCTGATGGGGTCATTAAGATGTGATGGGGCTTGATTATTCAAGGCCTTGTTTGTGAGGAGAAGGATTTTCAATTTAATTCTGGATTTAACAGGTAGCCAATGAAAAGAAGCCAATTTAGGAAAAATGTGCTCTCTCTTTCTAGTCCCGGTCAGTACTGTTGCTTCAGATTCTGGATTGACTGAAGGTTTTTTAGGACATTCTGATAATAATAAAAAAAAATTACAGTAGTCCAGCCTAGAAGTAATAAACTAGTTTTTCAACATCACTCTGAGATGGGATGTTTTTGTAATTTTAGAGATATTGTGCAAATGGAAGAAAGCAGTCATACATAGTTCTGTAATATGTGCATTGAAGGACATATCATGGTCAAGAATGACTCGGTTTTATCAGAATTTAGAAGCGGTCTCTGCTGCAACTTCTCTGCCTGTTCTGGACTCCTCTGTGCCTTTCTCATTTTTTTTTTCTTTTGTGAAAAGGCTTTAGCTGAACTGATAACTAAGGGTGTTATGGGCTGGCCTCCCTACTTCCCATTATGAATCCTATTGAGCGTATTTGGGGCAGTGTTGCATTTTAATGCCTCTTAGCATCATTAGTCACTAGGTCAACCTGCTCTGCAACAAAGCTGGTGGAATCCCAGATATTTTTCATTGAATGCTGTTTGTCAATCCCCCATCAATCAACACAGGCAGTTGGGTTGGAGCTGCCGGAGAGAGTGTCTCCTGTGAGATTGTTGGGTGGTCAGAGATGGGAGTTTCAGATGTGACTTGGCCTTTGATCAACAGTGACACACTGATGCCTGAACACGCCTGCCCCTAATAAACAATTCTTTCATGAGATCATTCAAAAAACATCCGGGCTCGAGCCATGGATGACCAGGGTTAAATGCCATTTTGAAATATTCTGTCAGTTAACAGTTTGATGGATGACCCTGCAAATATTTCATCAGGTCGTTATAAATTAAATGCATACAGATCTGTGTCAGAGGCGGCCCTGTTAGTGTGGCTGTGGTGGATCAGTATTTTTTGATAGCTTGTGGTTAACACCAACACTAGGGCTGGGCCATATCATACTGTTCACGGTAATACAGGTATAATGTTGGGCAACAATAAGAAAATGAAATATCGCAATAGAATATGGGTAAAACGCGCTTGTTTTCATACGCACATGGTGGAAAAAGCATGGAGGCGACGGAGAAGGGCGAAAGCGGATCGTTGAATGAAACAGATGAACCAGAATTGGTTTGTAAAAATGCTGCAACTTCAGTGGTGTGGAACTGGTTTAGCTTTCGTCCATCAGATACACAACAAAGCACTATTTTTGGTAGAGCATGCTTAAAATCAATCCTTTGATTTTTCTGAAAATCAACAATCTGCCTTATAATCCCGTGTGGCTTATGTATGAATTCTGGTTGTGTTTACCGACCTCGAAACGATTTTATGTCGTACACGGCGCTCGAAAAGTTGTTATCTTTTAGTACGACTTTGCTAAGCTATGAACCCACACCGCTTGATGGATTGTCGGAGCATTACGGCTATCGTAGGCAGGAGCCTCGCGGAGTGATACGTACTGTGCTTCAACATAATATTACCGTATTGTGTGTGTATAACCTCTTTTTATGTTTTGTGGATATTATACATGGTTATGCTGAGGATATGTCAGTCAATTTCCACTGGAAATGCCTTTTGGTTAAACTGTCAGCAAGGAATTTGCATTTTCACTGTTAACTTTTTATATAACTTTAATGCACATAAAAAAAACAGCTGCTTGTTTAAGTGAAAATACATTGATGGGGTTTTTGTACTAATAAAGTTGTGGAGTTGTAAAGTATTTTGTCTAGTGTCAATTATATCGTCAGTTATATTGTTTTTGCAATTTTTCAAATGTATATTGTGATAAATATTTTTGGTCATATCGCCCTGCTCTAACCAATACAACACTTTAATTATATATATATATTAAAAAAAAAGTAATTTAAAAAAGTTAATAGTTTGTCCAGGTAGCTGTCTCTGCTAATCATAGTATAAACCCATCGAGTACTGTGCCTGGACTTCCCTCCTATGAAACAATGTTATTGTTATACTTACAGTATGTGCTGCTGTCTTCCCTAAGAAAAGACATTGTCTCCATGCGATCATACGGTGCTCAAAAACCTGTGTGTGTGCTTTTTACCATTGAAGGTGCCTTTCCAGATGTGCCAGTTTTATAGATACAAATAGGCTGAGTGTTAATTACAAGAAGCATCAATTTGTTCCCAAACCATTTAAAAAAATTCATTGGTCTTATGACAGAGCAGTTTTTTCCACTTTGCCTCGGTCCATTTTAAATGAGTTTCGGCCTCAAGAATACTTTGGCGATTCTGGATCATATGGCTTCTTCTTTCCATGACAGTGCGACAGAGTGATTTCCTGAGCTGTTGCGGTGATTATCGTCACAAAATCATTTCTGTTATTAACGCAGTGGGCCTCGGTGCCCAAAGATCATGGACATCCAGTACTGATTTTTCTGCATTATCCCTCCAGGATTTTATCCAGATTTTCGGACTTTTTGTCTTTTATTCCCCTCGGGGGTGGAGCACAATGTTCTGAGGACTCTGACCGGTGGCCACATTTATCTAAACCCTGTGCCACACCGGTCACAGCTCAGTTTCTCACTGTGAGGCATATTGAGATAAGACAATTATAAGAATTTTGAATTGGTGCCTAATGACTAGTTTGCCGATCTGTTAGTTTGACCTTTGCCCGGTCTGGCTGAGTGTGAAATGTAACCGAAATGCTGAGTATAGCATTTTTGAGAAATTCTTTCTGGATTTGTTCCTGAAGGAACTTGTTGGGTATGTCATTGACTGCCAAAATATAAAATGAACTCATTTATAGTAGAGAGGGATGCATAAAATGTGTAGTGTAACCGCTACAGCTAAATAAGCACATTTTAATATTCCTTTCAGGGACATTAAACATTGAAATGCCACAGGACGTCCTGTCACTGTCTGCCATGCTCCAGTGCAGTATTGTGTAACAGTTATAACTGCTGCCGACTCACCACCTAAGAATTATAATGGTAGATTCACACCCACTTATGGCTTTCTCGGGATTATCAAAACACCTCCTCTGGAATGCTCCTGTTCTAGAATGGGGGTGGCTGTAGCTCAGGTGGTAGAGCGGTCACCTACTCACAGGAAGGTTGGTGGTTCGATTCCAGGCTCCTCCAGTCTACATGCCAAATATCCTTGGGCGAAATACTAACCCCATGTTGCCCTCCGATGCATCCATTGGAGTGTGAATGCGAGTGAATGCTAGATAGAAGCACTAAAAACCTTAGATAAAGTGCTTGTGTGAATGGGTATGATTGGGTGAATGCACAAGTTGTATAAAGCGCTTCGAGTGCTCAGTGAGAGTAGAAAAGCGCTATTTTAGAACCAGTCCATTTACCAATTCTGACTCAGATATGTACTCCCCCCACCCCCTTAAAGCCAAGAATATTTCAAGTTTTCAGTTTGATAGTGGTGGTGTGACAAATGGAGGAGATCTTGAGTCCCCACTGTCACCTTTACTGGCAAAAAAAAAATCACATTAATTCACACCACCCTGTAAATAGTAGGAGGTGGAGTGGAATTTGGACTAGACTTGTTTAGAGGTTAGTGTTTTCGTTATGGCAGTTAATAAGGCAGCCCTGCCTTACATTTGAAATCTAACTGCACTGGTGCAGCTTGTAAAGACTGTTTAGTTTTTACATTAGACGGTTGTATGTTCTCAAAATAAGGGATAAGTGTGACACTGGATTAATGTGTGAGGGTGTTGTCATGAGTTGAAATTGTTTTTCTGTGTCCTGTTCATGCAGATGATGAGGTTGACCTACAACAGAGCACAAAAGGAGGTGAGGAAGGCAGCTCTGGTGGAGGAACGCCTCCAGCTAAACGCAAAGGCAAGTTCCCCAAAATGGGAAATATCTTCAAGCCCTGGAAATGGAGGAAGAAGAAGCCAAGTGACAAGTTCACAGAAACATCCATAGGTATGCTTACTACAGGATTTTGTCGCGTTTGCATGTTGTGTAAATCATTACATCGTGCTTAGTGTATGTGTTTTTACTTTTTGTTTTAGTTTTGGAGAGGAAGATTTCAGTTAGGAAAAGCCGCCAAGAGTTAATTGCAAAAGGCGTTCTAAAGGACGAGCCAGAGAACGGTAGGTAGACCTGTAATACGCATTCTGTGGCTGAACTGGATCCAACTTTAATGACACTTGTTTCACTGTTTTGACAGAGAGTAATGAAGTGAACCACTCCAAAGCTCCACCAGTTAAAAATGGTCACCCTGTGCCAATGGCTGTGGACAGGTTCTCAGAGGCGGGGGTGCGAGTGTCTCGAGGGGAGTCGGACATTAAGGTGAATTCCAGGCTACCCCAACTAGATGAACGTCGTAACCGAGTGCCGTCTGACGCTTCTCGAAGTAACCGGGCACCGCTGGATGTGGACACTCATGCACGGCTCGCTGTTGATGTAGACAAACGAAGCCGTCTGCCATCAGATATTGATAAGAAAGGAGGAACTCTACCTCGAGGGTCTCAACAAGATGATAGATACCGTAGAGATGAGAGAAGAGACGTCAGAGATGAAAAGAAGGACAGGGAAGAAAGAGATAGGCGAGAGGAAAGAGAAAGGGATGGTGGAGTTGACCGGAGAGAAGATAGAGACTACAGAGAAAGGCGAGAATGGAGGGATGAAAGGACAGACAGAGACAGAGAACGGCGGGACCGGGACGAGGACAAGAGGCGGGACCGGGACGAGGACAAGAGGCGGGACCGGGACGAGGACAAGAGGCGGGACCGGGACGAGGACAAGAGGCGGGACCGGGACGAGGACAAGAGGCGGGACCGGGAGGACCTTGAAAGGAGGGATCGGGATGAGAGGGAGCGTCGAGTCCGCGAAGAGAAGGACAGGAAAGACAGAGATGAAAGAGAACGACGAGAGCGGGATGAGAGGGACAAGAAGGATAGGGACGACAGGGAAAGGAGAGACAGGGATGAACGAGAACGCCGCGAGCGGGAGGACAGAGAAAACAGGAAGCGTGATGAAAGAGAAAAAAGGGATGACAGAGACAGGAGAGAAGAGAGGGATCGGCGTCCCGAGAGAGACTGGCGAGAGAACAAAGATGACAGGGACAGAGAAAACCACGAGAGGAAAGATGCTCGAGTAGAGAGGGAGGACAAACGGGATAACTGGGCCAAAAGAAATGAGAGAGAGAGGCCAGGACCCCAGCGGTCTGTGGACAACCTTCAGCCTACCATCAGGCCTGCCTCTGAGATTGACTTGAGGCCTCCTCTCCAGAAGAGCTCCTCAGAGGAAAGCAAGAAAGTTCGCCCTGCGTCAGAGTCTGACCGAAGGAGCACCCTGCCCAGATACGCAGCCCCTGCAGAGTTCAGAGAACGATCAGGTGAGGTCTCTCTCTCAGAAGCCTTTAGTGATACCCAAGTTGTTTGATCTGCTTTTTGATAACTCACTGAAGGAAACTTGAAAAAGTGCATTTTGGACAAACTGAAAGTTCGTCTATAACAACATTTGGTTTAGGTGGCTAGCCAGAACATGTTACAGTAAACGGATGGTTTCCTTTTAACCTACTTCTTGCTCAAGGAATGAAAACCACAATTCAACACAAAATATACTAAGGTGTGGTTTGCAGGTTTAATTTCAACCTTTTGTCACGTTATGAGCAACATGGCCATTTTTGACAATTGCGATTTCATGAAAATGTGACGGCACTGATGTGCTTGAGCTTTCTGTGCCAAGTAAAGAGCAGTCACTCTGGACATGAGCCAGCACACAGTGATCTGATCATGAAAGGTTTACCCACAATGCCCCTTTTGAAGTCGTCTGCAGTGAATTATCAAAAATACATCCTGAAATTGTGCAGTTTTGCAGTACAGATGCTGAGCTTTCTGATGAAGTTTTGCCTGCCTTTTTTTAAATATACTAAAGTTATTGTACAAAAGACAGCTGATTCACGTTGTAGGCACTGATTTTTTTTTTTTAATTAATTGTTTTAAATTGAATAACCCCTGTAGGCCTGTGAGTGAGTAGTTGTTGGGAGTGCAGTAGTGTGTGTAGCACATGTCTGGATTTCACAAGCCGTAAGTTTTCCATATTGTGTAAGAACAATGATTTTTGCTTCACCCAGCCTTATTTCATCTTAAACAACTTTTTGCTTCTGCATCAGTGTAGTGGCACTTCCAGAGCCACTGTATCTGCATTTCATGTAGGGAAAAGGAGTTACTTACTAAGCTTGTAGTGACTTAAATGTTTCAAGTGGACTAATACCAAGGCAGTTTATTGTAATCGAAGCATTTTTGTCTGCAAGTTAAATTATCTGTTGGTTGATATTTTGTTATCGACCAACAGATATGATGGCAATTCAAATTTGCTGTCGTATCTGTTTAGTTGATGAAACCAATTTGAATCTGCGATGTAATTTCTTGTGTCTGTGCCTGTTTTCTTAATCAGTGGATGCTTAGTTATGATGTAACCGCTGCTAATCAGTGTCCTGATGGTGTTGCAAAGGCATTTTTAGTAAATGACTAAACCTTCATTTTGATGGGCTAATGAAGATGAACCGCTGAGCTTAGAGACATGAATCTAGGTGAACACGAAAAGCGGGAAAACAAATCATTAAGACCCCTCTGTGCATCTTTGATCCTCCTTGTCTGCTGTGTGTGATTTTTACATTATGTGATTCATGTTGTCTCTCATCCTCTAATAATCGCAGAACCTTGATCCGAGCTGCCCTCCCTCTGGTTAAGCTCTATTATTTTATAAGCCTGACTCGGGCATCAGCTTCTCCTTCAGCGTTCCCTTTCATGTTTCCTGTTTATGCAGCAGCATTTTGTGTTTATGCAGCAGCTTATTGTGACCTTGTCTTTAATGTGTGTGTGTGTGCGTGTGTTTGTGTGTGTGTGTGTGTCTACCCCCTCTGTAGAGTCCGCTGGTGTCCGCTTCACCCCTGACACTCCTCCAACACAGGACTCACAGCAGTTGCCTCTCCCACCCAAACAAGCTTTGCTCCCCCCCAAGTTCCTTGCTAGTCCTATCTATGAGTCCACCAGGAGTCCGACCCCCTCCTCGTCTTCATCCTCTTCGTCTTCCTCTTCGTCCTGCTCTGCTGCTGTATCTATAGCCAAACCCCCAAGGACGGTGTCCCTAATTATAGATGACGCTTCCCGACCTTCCCTCATTGCTGCTTCCTCAACTGACACTGACATACCGCCCCCCATTCCTCCCCATGCCAAACAACCTCCTGTCCCCCCACCCAAACCCACCAACCGCAACAGTAACCCTGCACTGCTTGGTGAGTTTGTTGCCTGCTTCTGCAGTTTTACATTGTTTGTTTTTACAGGATTCATCAAACAAAATCCCAAAATGGCCTTTTTAGGAGCAAGTACAAAGACAACAGAGGGAAGATGTTTTGGTTTTATAGAAAAAGAGGCTGTTAAATGACATTTCAATGCTGGGTTTAAATTGTCGCTGACTGTAGTAGTGGTAATTCTGGTGGAAAAATAGAATAATGGAAACATTTTCTAATAGAAAAGCAGGTGCAGGTGGACATTGTTCCTTAGGTCACAGGTCAAACTCAGGAGATCAGTGAGTGTTTCAGAGTTTTTCCCTCGTTGTTTATGGGAAAGGTATGTTATACATGACCAGATAAGTCTTTCTACAGACTTCAGCAAATACATGGTGCTGGACAGTTTTAGTTACTTGGAATAGGACGGGGCCCAAGTCTGTTTTGTTTTTTTGCTGTTAGAAAGGAAATGTTTGCAAAGTCTTTGTTTAATTCGTCATATTTACATGGAACATTAGGTAAATACTATTTACCATAGTAAAGGCTCTGCCTTCATAGAACCGATCTGTCATTAAAGTCATTATTACAACTGTAGTTCACGTCAAAATAGATGCTGTGAAAAAAGGCCTTGTACAGTGACTTGTATATGAATAACAGCGTGATTATGACTTTGTTTCATATTTAGATTTTGCAGGTTTGACTATTAGAATCACAATGTCTTTGAATTCTCTATCTGAAAGAATTGAATAGAATAATCCTTTAATTGTCCCACAAGGAGAAATTTGGTTGTAACAGCAGCAGAATAAAAGCACGTATACAAATAGAACAGAAACATACACAACGTTTACAGAAGAAAATATTTACATCATGGAAAATGGTTACAAAACAGAGTTCTGTACAGTTATTAAGATTAAAGTATAGGTATTTTTTAATATATGTATAAACTGAGAAAAGTAATGTGCAAGTAAAAATAGTCCATAGAAAATAGTCCATATAAGTAGATAGAAGTGCTTTTTTCCCCCTTTCTTTCTTTCTGTTTTGGTCCTTACAGAAAAGGTTAGCTAAGCACTTCGCCAGGCCAGCCTAGAACCAAACATCTTGCTGCAACAGAGAGCTACAAATAAGGAAAACTGTCTCATAGTAATCACATGCTCATCCAAACACTGACTGTTGTTTGTCAAGGTCATTCTTGTTGCCAGCTTGACTTTGACATTCAGGATCACACAAACACAAAACAATGCCTGATCAGGGCTCTGCATGCAGTCACGAACAGACATGTTAGTTAACTCAAATGATTCCTTTACATCTTTAGTTGTTGTTCTGAGGTCACAGATCAGCTTTGTGCTTCATCCCACTAATAAGAGAATGACCACAGAACTAAGTTGTCTCCATTTATAGACATATTTCAATGGGCTGAATGTAGACTGATGACTTCAACCTTTTCCAGCTAATTTCTCTCTTTGTTGAGGCATGCTTTACATCAGCAGATGATTGTTGTTAATGTATTTTCTAAGTCAGAGCAGCTCTAACCCAAACCTCCATGTTTGCTAACCCTTACTACAGTCAGCTTTTGTTATTGGCCAATGGGCTCACATAGTTCAGAATCAGAAAGACTTCATTTGTCCCCAAGGGGCAATTAAGATAGTTCACGTAGTGATATATGCAATTAAAAGATACAAGTGTTTCAGACCTCATTAAAAGTATTAAAAGCCCACAGTAGTAGAATTGCTCTTTAGTGGATTTGAAGTTGTAAATGTGCTGCTTTTACTTCACCATTTGAACATGATCTAATCCTGATATACAGAATATCCGTACTTGTTCACGGATGTCACTGATGTGTGCGCTTTCCAGTATGTCACCAGTTGTGAAGTTTCGGTGTTTCCGCCACTCTCAGTCGAGGAGACACGCACGAGCTTGCTCCTTTTATGCAGCATTAGCAGTATTGCACCGCAAGGCAGATTTATGGAAAAAAAAAAAGGATTGGCTTTTAGTATTTATCTCTTTGTCCCAGCATGCCACAGCTGCTCCTGTTTACAGCACCGTATCTGAAACTTGCTGATTCTCTGTGGCAGTGACGCATTCCACTGCCTTTTGTCAAGCGCTGCACGTTACTGCAATATATGATTGTGATAACGAAAAGGTCTCATCTTCTGTTTTCAGTTTTCATTTCTGTTCCTACTTCTAAACGTTTTAAGGCTGTGTTATATTAAAAACTATGCTGTGTGATGTGTAAATCATTTAATGACCAGTATTGTGCATTTAATGATGATGATAATAATAATAATAATGGATTGCATTTATATAGCGCTATATAGCACTGTACAGTTCCACTATTCATTCACTCTCACATTCACACACGGGTGGAGGCAGCTACAGTTGTAGCCACAGCTGCCCTGTAAATAATTGAGACTGATATTTACATTTGGGGTTTTAATTTAGACCTGCAATAAAAAGGCTAAAGAAGGCCAATGATAATGATGATGATGATGATAATAATAATAATATTATGTGAGTCCAGCTGATATGTATATGTGATTGTAGCTGCTGCAGATGGGCCAGCCAAAATGAGAAAAAACATCATTTCCCTGTGATTTAATTCCCTGAACTGTCAGGAACGTCTACCACACCACACTTTAGTGTTTTTTTTTTTGTTTTTTTTTTTAATGCAACGAGGAAAGTGCTTATCTTTTGCTCTGAGATATTTTCCACAGAAGTTGTTTACTGTGTAATGATGGATGTACACTCTGCTTCTGGCAAAGTAAAGCCAAGAAACCATTATCTGAACCCCCTCCCTCTCGTATTCATCTCCCAACTTGGAATGTAAACCCAGCCCTATCCCTGACATCTCCACTCATTTTTGCCAGCTTCCACGTTGAACAGGGGCTCTAAGGTCAGACAGCCTTGTTACTGGACCGGCTGGAGACGCCAGAGTGAGCTCGGCCTCTACTTTTCTCTACCCTTGTACCTGCGTCACAGTCCTGGCCAGTGCTGCTCAGGTACCCAGAGGGGCGCCACAATCCCGGTCTGTTGTAGTAAAGCCTGGAGAGAGGTGGAATAGAGCCACAAACTTCATACAACAGGGAATACCTCACCTTCATTTAACCCCAGACCTCCATCGCATGTGTTTTTGTAGTGGTTGGAGCTGTTTTTTAGCTCAGCTAATGTATGGCAAAAAAAAGCTCTGCATGGAAATGTGGTGGGCATTTAATTCTCAAAATGCTCTAAGCGTGTTCATCGCACTGGAATGTTCATTAAAAGCCTGCTGATACAGCTAATACCTGCGTTACCCTCCACTGACTCAGCAGCCAGCTCTGAATTAACAGGAGCATCTCTCCCTCACTAAAAATGACAGATTTGCTTTTTGTTCATTTTTGTTAATAAAACTAACCATACTCATTTACAGATTGAATGTGCGTCTTCACCTGCTCATGATAGGTTGTATATGTTGTCATCATGCTTTATAACAGGTACTGACTTGTTGTTGATTCTCTTTTTAACAGCAGAGCTTTCACAGGCTGGCTCTGGTGTAGGTGTTGTCCCGGTACCAACCAAACGCTCTCCGCCAACCCCACCAAAGAGGACAACCCCTGTCATCAAGCACCTTTCTGTGGATCCTTCTCCTCCCAGTCAGACCCCAGAGTCTGCCACCCGTGCGCCCTCCCCTACCCCAGTTCTGGTGCCCCCTGCTGTCCTGAAAGGAAATAACACAGAGGAGAAGAGAAATGGAGCAGTTCCTGAGACCTCCACTGAGCCTCAGCTTTTACCGCCCTCCCACATACCTCCATCTCCCCCCAGGGTTCAGTCGCTCCAGCCACCCAGCATCCCCTCCACAGGTCCCATCCCCACGACGCAAATTAACCCGCCGAGCCCAACCACCGAGCCACCCAGCCAGCCTCCACTCCTCCCTCTACATGTTCGCATCTCTAGGGCTCTGGCCAGTCCCGGTGCACCTCAGCCACACCCAGACGGTTCCCATAGAGCCCACTCACAGCTGTTTGAGATGCCACCAGTGATCCCCATAGAAGTCGGGGGTAACTCACGGCACTCTCTCCCCGTCACCATCGAACCACTTAGGCTGTAAGTGCACCATATGCTTCACATTATGCACTCATTATATAGTGACCAACACTGGGTAGGCACAGGAGCATTTGTTGTTGTTTTTGTTGCGTTTTATTTTTATTCATCTATTTGGAACATGCAGATGCATAACAAATCAAGAGGTACATTTGGCTTTATTTTGGAAATGACAAATGACAGAATAGTTTGATGTGGGTTAATGTGCTTAAACCACATCGTAATAATAAAACTATTCAAAGTTTGAATGAGCTGCTGCAAACATAGTGTGTGGCTAAACTGTTATATCAAAATTAAACACCTTTGAGTCTTCTATACAAATCGGTACAAACAGATGTTGTTTGATGGAGGCAAACAACATCTGTTTTATTGCCTCAGCTGCGCACCAGGGAATAGCACCCCACCTAATTGCTCCCAAATGCAGTGTGCAGATTTGTGACAGGGTGGGCTTATTGCTCTTTAACAGCTGCTGTGTTCCTTCACAGGCCAGAAGACGATGACTTTGACATTGAAGAGGAGATGCGCAAACTTACCCCTAAGCCGTCCAACCAGCCAGAGCTAGAGCCCCGCAGCAGGAGAGGCTTGATTGGAGACCCCAGAGTGTCCGTCATCCCTGAGGGTGGAGGCCCTGGAGACAGCGAGGAGGAGTCGGACTCAGATGGCCCCATCCTGTACAGAGAAGACGAAGAAAGTGATGAAGACGAGGAAGGCCCTCCAAGTAAGTTCCACTTGTAAAGTGACATTTAAAAATCCCACTTATCTTTAAGTACATTAAGATGAATAGAAAATAGTTTTCACCTCGGCTCACAGCCAAATTAGTGTCTTTCATTTCAGGAAATTGTTGTTTTCAATAAAAGCAAAGAATGTGATATGATATCAGTGTAATGGGCAATACTTCCTAAAGCACTACGCGATCTTAAAGCTGACAGGTTTATGGTTTCAATGTTCCTCAAGCATAATAACTGAAAACATTCAAAGTGATGGAAGACTGCATCTCCTAATTTACACAAGACTGTCAATAATCGTTCTGCCAGTTTCTTTCCTCGTGACGCTCTGTTCTTTTGGAAAAAATTGTCTCACTTTGTAGATTTGTCTGCACACCACCTGCCAGAGGTCTAAAGGGCTGTTCATTATTTTTACTTTCTACGGGCAACAACAATTCTAAAGACATCAAGGCTTTGAAAAATCATAAGAAAAAAGTGTATATGAAACAAAGTCTGTCTTTTTTTTCCTTTAATATTCTCTTCTGAATGCTTTGCTTTGCACACCGTTTATTCTAGTGGTCTTCAAGGACTTTTTACATACACGGAGCTGTGATTGGCTGCTTTGCTTTCACTCTGCGTTCTAACTCACCACACCGGCACAGTTTCCTGCTTTAAAACTAATGATGATCTCATTAAGGTCAAACCAGCTATTAAATGTGGTTAGATGTTTCCTTGAATTCTGAATAAATTTTCCACAGCTTCTCCATCTATCCACTGTGTTAACCCCACACGGTTACCATCCAGTTATTTTTTTCCTCTTTAAAAAAAAATAAGCTACAACTATAACCAGAATTCCCGCATTCTTACTCATTAGTCCATATTTCTAGTGTTCCTGAGGTGTCTGCTGCTTTTGCTTTTCCTCTAAAGACAGCTTCAACCTTGACTGTATTTGAGGAAACATGAAGAAGTTACTGGATTTTTCTTCATGTCTTACAGTACAGATGAACCAATAACAGTTTTCTTCACTGATTCAGATTCCTCAGATTTTCTTTCTAAGAACTTTGACTGACAGAATGTAAAAAAATAAAAATATATATATACACACACACACACACACACACACACACACACACACACACACACACACACACACCAGGGTTCGCAAAATTTCAAAATCCCTGGTAGCCCTTCGGGCAGGGACTCTTCAGTTTTTGGTAGCCCAAAATAAATTTAAGTAGCCTGAATAAAAAAGAGAGCAATTTTTTTTGATTGATGTTTTGTTTCCGTTACAATATTATACATTAAAGTATAATATTGTAAAGGAAACAAAACATTAATCAAAAAATTGTTGAAACACAAATTACAACATTGTATAAAAATTACAATCATCAACTCAAATACTTGGTTCTGATTGAACAGACATTTCTATGAACTTGTAAGAACTGTGTAGGACATGAATCAGTCTGTGTCAGATCCTGAATTTGAAATTTCCACTGAAGTCACCGGTAAGAGGCAAGTGGAACCAAGATTGAGGACATTTGCTTTTTGAAGTTTGCAAAGACTGCTAAATTGTGCCAGTGGTAGTTCACTCTTTGCAACATAGTACGCTGGTCTAAACAGATTTTTCAGGTTTCTTTTTAGTATGTTATTTGCTATTGGTGTTTGTTCTGGGAAAGATATTGCAGACTGAGCAATAATGCATTTCTTGCATTTCTCATGGGTTCTAATGGGGGCCTTTCTTAAAATTACTGGTCCCAGTAACAAAGGCGCTTGTCGACTCAGAAATCGAGGGAAAACCAACAACACACCCGGCAGAACATTATGTTATTTACACGGGTGCACAAAAGTGGTCCGCATGTGCGCATTCGCTGTCAAAATAAAAGACGCGCACCAGATAAGAAGTTGCAACGCGCGTTTGCGTCCATATAAAAGGCAGTGTTTTTGTCCGCTAGAGTGGGATTTTGACAGCACATTCTGCACCACATCTCAGTGCGTTCATCATTTGTTTGAAGCCAGCTCACCTCCTGCAACCACTTTTCCGAGAATACGCGCTTCTTTTGTGGTTCGGACTCCTTCTGACATTTCTTTGGAGGTGGAGGAACACCAAAGTAACTGCTTAAAGGAGCTTCTTCGACATCTTTAAGAGTTCTAAACAAATGTCTGTCCTCCTCCAGAAAATCTTATGTACGCAAACACGCGTTGCAACTTCTTATCTTGTGCGCGTCTTTTATTTTGACAGCGAATGCGCACCTGCGGACCACTTATGTGCAGCCCTGGTTATTTAGCTCGTCATATTGCAGCCACAGAAATTCGTTTGTCCATGAAACCATAAAGCTGCACTTTCTTTTTGCCTTATAGTCTGATTTGTCATAACTTTTCCGTTTTGTGGTAAGCTTTTCTTTGGCTGTCACTTCTTCACCCTGACCTGTCTTATTTGGCTCAGCAGAACTAAAATATATATCCTGCTGCTTTTACACACGCACTCACATAACGCTCAGCGATTCTCTGCGCGATCAACCTCTCACATGTTTAAGCTTGCTGCGGGAGATTTCACTTGTCATGTTTGCATAGTAAGCTAACGATTGATAAGACGATGTCAGAGGAATTGGTGAGCAAATTATCATCACTCACCAATCAGTGCTGTCGCTCTCTATACACAGTTCGCGCGATTGCAAAGTGAAAGCAAAAAGCAAATTCAAACGCAATTTCAATATGTCAGATATTGACAGTGGCTCACCGATGCTAATGACATAATTACCCAGCTACATTTCCGAAAGAATGCAAAAGCATTGACATATATTTTTCCTTCCTACAATAGCCCGACGGGCAGGGCAGAGAGAGAATTTGGTAGCCCGACTGGAAAAATCGCTAGCCCCAGGACGTCGGGCTAGCGATTTTGCAAGCCCTGCACACACACAAAATTAAAAAAAATATGATTAATTGTAAAAACTTAAAAAAATCATCTGTTGCTTGCAGAGATTTCCAGCATGTTCATAAATTCACCAGGTAATTGGA
The DNA here is from genome assembly GCF_963576455.1 of Neolamprologus multifasciatus. Classification (NCBI taxonomy): domain Eukaryota; kingdom Metazoa; phylum Chordata; class Actinopteri; order Cichliformes; family Cichlidae; genus Neolamprologus; species Neolamprologus multifasciatus. The sequence continues at coordinate 26,594,179 of NC_140459.1, forward strand.
AATTATCTTTTTGGGGAAACTGGTCTCCATAATTTTCCTTGAAACTGCTTTGATCCTTTTGCTTCTCACACCGAGGATACTGGCTCTGAGCTCTTACTAGCTTTAGCTTTAAGCACTTGGTCTTTATTAGCTTCTTTGAAATGTCCATGTTCAGCTGTGTAAAGATGATTCAGGTGTAGGCATGTTGTTGTTGTTGTTGTTGTTGTTGGATGTATAAACATGCCTCTTGTGTGTAACAGGTGGGCTGGCGAGTCGAGTGAAGAGGAAGGACACGCTGGCGCTGAAACTGGAGCGACAAGAGCGAGAGAAGGAGAATCAGGATAACAATGATGGCATGAGCTGGAACAATAAGGAGCAGTGGGAGGAACTGAGGAACAAGATCGGGACCACACTGACACGGTAAAGGTTTTTAGGCACCGAGAGTAAAGTTAAGACAGTTTGGGGGAAAAAATGGGGCCTGAGTAGTTTTATTTTTTAGTTGGCTTCACATTAACATGCAGCAAACTCCAAAAAGTAGAGTGAGATCTGCAGCACTTCACTTTCTTCTTCAAAACACACCCTCTCTCACTGTCCTGTCTACTCTTCACTATTTATCTAATGTAGCCAAAGAAAAATCTGCTCAGTCTGAAATATTGTCTTCCCTCAGGCGGCTGAGTCAGAGACCCACAGCAAAAGAGCTGGAGCAGAGGAACATCCTTCCAGGTGAGCCTATTCATTTATTGCTCTCTCCATCCTTCACGTCTCCATTCAGCTGTGTGTTTACTCGCATCTCATTCGTCGGCGTTGTAATGTTAAGAAGCCCACTTTCTATTTCCTCATCTTTGAAATCAATAGAGAGCATTAGTCATTCACTCATCTGTAAAATGTTTTTCCTTTTTGCCTCAGGCACCACGGGTGTCACTAAACACACAGCAGTCTGGACATTATTGGGTCTGAGAGCACTTCATTACAAGTTTGTGTGTGACTTGAATAAATACACCAGTGCACGTTAGAGAGCCTGAATCAGTTATTTATCCAATGTTCCTTTAGGCTCTTCAACTCGGCATGTCTGCTTGGTGTCCATATTGATGTTGAGTCTAAATTACTCATTGCCTTCCAGACATGGCAGCAAACACGTGCGATTAATGAGTCACAGCCACTACATTTACTATATCAAGTCCATCTGTTTTACGGTCAGTCACCAGGCAGCTCTGTCAGTGCTGCTGCTTTGCTTTAGTTAAGAGACTGTCGGAGGTATTCAAATTCAGGCCTCACAGCAAATACTGAACTTATTAAGGATCTCGGGTTGCTGCCACATGTGATGGAAATGAATTAAATTCTGATTTGAATTTATGTTTTTCCCCCTCTGTTTACTTCACAAAAATAACACTTTGCATTCAGTTCAGATGAAAATATGTAGATGGAGCATTGCTGTCCTGTCTGTTATTAGCCCATCATTCTGTGGTTGACGCCTTGTCCTGTGTAGTTCCCGAATCTCTGGGTTGCAGTACAAATTTGAACAAGCTTACCAAGGACTGTGTACAAATCGCCACTCTTTGTTAAGAATTTAATACAACCTGTCCTCGTTATCCAGAATCTGTGCAGTGGGAGAGAAATCGCATGCAGTAATGAAGTAGCTGAAACGTGTGCAGTGCAGCTGCACAGCACAATTCCAGAAGCTGTACACAGTGTGTTATTCCTTTTAACCATTAACCTGAAATCAAAGTGATGGATTTTCAACTGCTGGTGCTGGAAAACCAATGTTCTGTAACCGGCATACATACTGATATTTGTTGATTTAAAAAAAAAAAATTCAGACAAACGAAACAAACTGAGATATTTATGAGTCCTTAACTACGATAAGATGATACTGCAGTTTAAAATAATCTGCTCTTATTGTCACAAGTTTACAATTAAATACTTGTTTCCACTCTGCTCGGATCAGAAGCCTGCACTATGAAGCAACGTCAGTATTCCTAGGGTATCTTTTTGTTATCTAGATTCACTCACTCTTATGTTGGCGAGCTCCTGACTCACAGGAGTCCTGTCCTGTGGAAGACGAGCTATAGGATCTGTGGAAGATTGGTCAGATGCTACCATCACCACGGCTTCATGTGAACGTGTAGGGGAAACCCTGGGTTAACTTCATACCTCTGTGTGACTGCTTGTCCTGATCACCACTGTTAGCTTAAATGAACCCAGAGAGTGGAACGATGCCCGGAGCCTAGTGAACTCAGCACAGGCCCAAACCTGTGGTGGTTGTTCCCAACAGGGATGTTGTAGAGTGAGTGCCGTCTGATGGACAAACTGAGGTCAGCCGCTACCCTCAAGTATTTCAACACTTCTATATTTTTTGCCTGAATTACCAAATATATAACCCAGGTTTCTGAAATAAGAAACCATTGCTTACATGTTAAAACACAAGAACTATGAGGAGCAGATTATCTGTGGTAGATCACTGATGCAGCATCACTGTGATGCTGAGTGGGATTCCAGGTTTAATAGTTCTCAGAATCTGTCAGCAAGTTTTCAAGGATTCATTCTGCCCCGCTGCAGCTCGCTTGTCCTCAGATGACTCTACAGAACTGATGCTCCTCAGCGTGCTAAAAACAATGCAGTGCCTTGTGCAGAGCCAGGCAGTGATTAAAGATTCCAGTGAGGGCAGCGTGCCGACAGCAGCTCAGGTGAAATCTATCTGTAGCGTTTCCCTCTCTCATGGAATGTGCTCTCCTCCCCACAGCCAAGAACGAAGTGGACCGACGGCTGGAGAGAAGCGAGATCAAGCGGAGGCTCACCAGAAAGGTTAGGATACAATAAAGTGACTTTATCTTTAATGTGACAGCTTGTTTTTGTTGCTGCTGTGGTTGTGACCAAGAAACTGACAGCAGCCTTGTCCATCCTACCATCAGCTGTCTCAGAGACCTACAGTGGCCGAGCTTCAAGCCAGGAAGATCCTGCGTTTCCATGAGGACGTCGAAAGCACCCACGCTGAGGACTACGATCGCAGAGCAGACAAGCCGTGGACGAAGCTAACACCTGCTGATAAGGTGAGAGACTTCACCTTCTAACACATCTGATGCCTCTCTTTATCGTAACAGGCCTCTTGTGGTTTGGAGCTTCTTAGCAGTGTGTAGCTTAAACATTGCAAGTATTTTACCACTCTGAGGATTTGCATTCCAAGCAGATTTGGTATCAAAGAAGGATCCCTGGAATGCAGCACAGGTACTGCATAATGGCTGGGTTTAGACTTACCAGGTGAATTACCGAGCCAAGTGAAGCTCATTAAATGTGTTGGAACAGAAAAAAATGCATGTTAGGGAGAGAGGGGAAACTGGAATATGGCATGATATCAAATACAGATTGAGTTTGTTCGAAAAGTGTGTGTGTGTGTTGTGTGTGGAGCATTAATAGTTGAGGAATCATCAAAATACATGACGCTTTGATCCGTTGCTGCCTTTCTTCTCCTGTGCTCTACTATAAACGGATAAAAGCCGTTCCCACTGAAGCACTCTCTCTTTCATGTCTCCTCCTCTTCTCAGGCTGCTATCCGCAAGGAGCTCAACGAATTCAAGAGTTCAGAGATGGAGGTCCACGAAGAGAGCAGGATCTATACCCGGTCAGGCTCATATATAGCTCTCATTAAACATTCATCCCAGCTGTTTTTCAGCTTTATTCAGCACATCAATTCTTTATGTGCTATTTGTTATTTTTGAGTGTAGCGTCTAGACTGACCTCTTGACTTTTCCTCTCTTTCCTCCAGGTTTCATCGGCCTTAGTTCTCCGTGCCGACCAGTATAGCACTTAAACTGGGGGGAACGAGGCGGTACAAACCCCCACCTCCCCCTTCTCACTGCGAACTGAATATGTGGTCCCCTTTGGTCCATTTTATGTATGTATATCTTTTTTAAAATCCATGCCTGCTTACCTGCTGAAGACGGCGTCACTAAATGGAACAAGGACTTAAGGAGCCACATCTGTTCACCCACAGTGAGGTCTAAGGCAGATCTGACACTGTGGAATTCAGGAAAGGAGGAGTTTGTCGGTGCATCCATGTTGGAGGCGCACGGTGCCAACACTAAAAAGGGCGAGCGCCACGTGCGAACATCCCCGTTGTATTGGGGACTCAGAGACTGACCTTGAAGGGGGTAAATCTCTTCCCGATGCCTTGCCTTCATGAATATATTCTCCCTTTCTTCCAGAACAGAAAGACTGTGCACACAAAGCAGTTCATATTAGCACTGTTGATGGTACCACTAAACTGACCAGTTTAAAAACGGTTTATTTGAGTGTACCCAAAGGTGCCACACAGCACCTGCCTTACTACTGAAATCATCAAACACCTAAAATAATGAAAGGCTCAGACAAAATGTGAAAGACTTCTTTACAACTGAGTCGTCACTTTGTTTGAATCAACAACATACTGATACTTACTGACAGTGACACATAATATCCTAACGTGTGCATTTTACTGTACTTTGCTGATCATGTAGTTGATTCTCATGGGACATATCCCTAGATCATTTTTTAATAAGGCACCTTATGTTCCTTAATCAGGTATATAGAAAACTATAAAGTTTTTGAACCTCCTAATTAAACTATGTTTATAACTGAATTATTCACAGCATGAAAATGTACATATTTTTATTTTCCTGGCTGTTTTATGGTACTTTGTATATGCCATAGGTGGCTGCTATTGTATAGATCAATTGTGTAGATTTGATTTACTTTGTATTATAAACTACTGACATGCAACACTGACATGTTTTAATTCTAAAGTATTTCTCAGATATTATCTCCTAGTAGTAATGGTACTTTTTTTTTTTTTTTTTTGATACAAAGACCATTAAACTGTTTTCCAACAACACTGAATAACTGTACAATCCGCTCAGAAAATAAAATGTGATTTGTCATGCAGTCCATTGAGATTATTTAAGTCTCTTCATGCCTCTGTCTGCTGATGACATGGATGCAAATAAAGCAGAAATGTGTGAATGGGAGGGATATGGCCTTTTAGAATGACCAGATGAGGGCAGTGTTATAAAGATGTGGTATATAAATAAGTCACCACCATCTGAGCCTAAAGACAACAGACAGTTAAGCCATGATTAGAATATTTTCTTCCCTCCAAGTGGTGGATCTGTCTTTAGAAAAGTGCAGCTGATGTCTCTTTGACAAAACACAATTATTTGTCTCTCTAACCTGTGATAACACCTGTGATAGCAGTTTGTAGTAAATAGACAGTCACAGTAGCGGCTCTATTCTACAGTAGAAATACTGAGTGATTGTCAGAATGAACTGACACAGTAAAAATCTCGTTTCCAACAAAAACAGCAGTATATCCTACTTAACAGTAAATGTTTTCATGTACACAGGATACACTGATCAGACATAACATTGTGACAGGTGAAGTGAATTACACTGATTTTCGCTTCATCATGGCACCTGTTAGTGGGTGGGATATATTAGGGAGGAAGTGACGTGCTAGAAACAGGAAAAATGAGCGGGCGTAAGGATTTTGGCGAGTTTGACATGGGCCAAGCTGTGTGACATCACAGTTTTTTTGTGTATGGAGCTGCAGACCTTTCAACACCGAAAGCACCAACATTGGGCATGTTTACATCAGAACTGGACCATGGAGCAATGGAAGAAGGTGCCCTGGTCTGATTAATCATGTTTCCTTGTAAGTGGATGGCCAGGTCCATGTGTATCCCTTACCGATGGAAAACCTGGCACCAGGATACACTATGGGAAGAAGGCAAGCCAACAGTGGCAGTGTGATGCTTTGAGCAATGTTCTGCTTGGGTCCTGCCATCCATGTTGATGTTGCTTTGATATAGGTGATACAGTACTATGAGGTCTTTAAGGTAAGATGGGGCCTGATTATTCAAGACTTTGTATGCACCACCACACAGTCACATTATTTTGCCTAGTGTGACTATAGTGCACAAATGTCCCTGCTCTGACTTGGGAGGTATAAACACAATAATCAAGCAGACCCAAAGGACCTATGCATCACTGGCCATGCGCTCAGCACACGCTGTTGGTATTCCTAACAAAGCGATTGCAGAGCGTCTCAGATGTAATGCAGTTTCTTGTAACTGAGTTATCCCATAATCAGTCTGTAGGTGTTATTTCCTTTGCAAGTTTAATTAGCATGATCATGGTCACAAGTCGTTTCAAATGTTGAGAATATATCTCTCATTAAGAAAGAATATTTACTGTAACCCTGATATTATATTAGTAAGATCATGTTTAAGTATTAGTTTAATTGCAGCACACATACTGTTCTGCAATAATTCTACCCAGATGTATTAAAAATTAGTCAGAGCACTAATCTTTGACTATTTTTTTGCTCTGTAACTGTTGCTAGTTTTGCAATCTTTATGCCATACTATTAGCAACCCTGTAAGATGCGAGCTGTGGATGCCAATTCAAGGTCTACAGAGACCTCTTGTGAACATTCAGTTCAGTTCTTTATTTATTTATAACGTGTAAAATCACAGCAACAATCACATCAAGGTACATTATACTGTAAAATAAATCCCAATGATCAGACAGTCCGCAATGAGAAAGCACTTTGGCGACAGTGGGAAAGAAAAACTCTCTTTTAACAGGAAGAAACCTCCAGCAGAACCTGGCTCAGGGAGGGGCGGCCATATGCTATGACTGGTTGGAGGTAATTCGAGGAAGACGGGACAAAGATGCTGTGGAAAAGATTAATAATAACTAATGATTAAATGCAGAGAAGTTTATAAACATATGGAGTAAAAAGGGTGAGTGAAGAAGAAAAACTCAACATGCTGCATCATGGGAAGCCTAGGCCTTTTTGCAAAGTAACTAAGGGATGATTCAGGGTCACCTGATCGAGCCCAAACTATATGCTTAGACATCTTAAAAGTAGAGAGTGTGTCTGTCTCCCATATTGGGGTGATACAGTACTATGAGGTCTTTAAGGTAAGAGCTGATTATTCAAGACTTTGTATGTGAGGAGAAGGATTTTAATTGTAATTTAACAGGGAGCAAATGAAGAGAAGCCAATATGGGAGGAACGTGCCCTCTATTTTCAGTCCCTTTCAAAAAAAGAAACATACTTATTCCATATTGAGTTATCTTCTCAGCAGAAGATGATGTTATTGTTGTTATAAGTTAAAAGAAAAACTCATCTTTTTCAGTCTTCCAGAAAACCACATTGTTGTCACACATTCTTTGATCATGACTGCACAGTATTGAGATTGAAAGTGCAAAGTCATTTAATGTATACAATATTCAGTACGCCTGAATAGTTGCAGTTAACTGAGTTCTTGATTTGCTCATCTGTCTCTGACAGAAGACTCAGGCCAGACATAACCAATCATTTCAATATATCTTTCACATACGGCCCTATGTAACCACAGCCCCCTGGTGGCCATAGTAAACCGTATCGTGTTGGTGTTAAGGCATTCAACTTTTATACTGTCTACAGTGGCAGCCCCAATAATCACATGAACCCACTCTGTTGGCCTTTTAGCCCGAATTCTCTGTATTAGCTGTTGGATACCAGTGCTGCTGCTCTATGATTTGATCACTCAGCACAAAAATATAATAGTCATTTGCTGATTTGGTATTACCTTGAGTTTGTATTTGCTGTCACTGCCACAGAGTGTTGCTGTCAATGAGCCTCACACCCTGGCTAGTAGCAATGTCTTGCTTTTGTGAGGGAAGGCTAACCTTAAATCAGCAGTAGCTAAAAATCTTCAGGTTCAGTTTACTATTCCACTCTCAACACTGCCACAGCATTTATTTATTTTTATTCCCAGAGCAACAATTTACAGACAGAAAATTTCCAGAATGTCATTCTACACCAAGCCGGCAAACAGCACACTGAAAGAGTTAAAGACTGGCTGTTGTGAACATCGTGGAGCATTTATAGGTAAAATTTCTGTGCATATAAGAATTTGATAAAACAAACAGTTTGATCACCTGCTAACTCAAAGCATTCTTTTTCATTTTAGAGGCAGCTGGTTCGATGAACACCGCACAAGATAGGGCTGAAAGTTCTTTATCAGTTAGTAAGTGCCTCTGTGTGCTTTAACACAGATCAGATTATGTCATAGCACAGGGACAACGAGTCACCCTGTGGGTTTGATAAGGAGTCTGCAGTCCTTTGCGGGAGGACTTCAATAAATCCTCTAAAGACATTAGCCTTGAGCGTGTGCGTCCTTATCAATAGGCTGTCATCAGTAAATTGCTTAGCTAGTTACCACAGCGTCAACCTTTGTGCACACATGGCAACTAGAGTGTGCATGCATAGGACTAATTAATCTGCTGACATCTTGGCCAGAGGTCAGAGAAGAACAACAGCAGTATACTGTTGTTGTTGTTTTGTTTATACAGCCATTATCTGTTTTCTAGCTTCATGGGATGGCAATGACTCGTCTATGAAGCACTGATGTCCCCCAAAGCACAGCCAATCTCAAATCTTCACTGTACTCAAAATGAAGGAAAAAGTTATGTCTTTGATTGAAAGTTTTATTCAAAAAACATAAACAACACAGGCTGTTGGTTACAAACAGCTAATGCTACCCAGTCATAATGCCAATGCTGTGGTTGGCTTTGACATGTCATTATCATAATTCAAGCCAATCTTGTCCAGTTGTATGTGGCAATAATATTAATAATAAAGTAATAATAATAGAACAATCCAATGACACACTATTGGCTGACACAGCATTTTGGAAACCCCGAGATACAGACGAGTTATATTTACCATTTAGTAAGTATGAATATTTAATGACATCTATTGCTTATCACAGTCTATTATAACTGACTCCACTTTCCCTATAGAAAATAATAAAGTGAGAAAATGGGTTTTATTTATATATTATTTCTTTATTTACACATTTATTTATAAATATACATAATCACTGTAAATGGAGAAAACTGTAGGAAGCAAAAATAATGCATCTTGCAGCTGCTGTATTTCTGAATAAATAACATTACATTTTAAATGAGAAGTTTTGTTTTCAGTCTTTATATTATGATGATTATGACAATTTTACGTGAAACTGGTGAAAAGCAATTTCCATATATTAGACTGGATAATCTTTATTGTCTACCCATCTATGAAGGGAGACAAACTCTGCTTTGTTTTTCAGAAAACAGTGAATGCATAATTAGCTGGAGCGCTGGCAACTGTTTATTGCTGAGTTGTGATGCGTTCATCTAGACTTGGGGGGGAGAATGAGCTGAACCTGTCCTCCTCCTGGATGATGCTAACCATGGCTGCTGCAGGGACTATGAAAATTAGATGTCCAGTTTGTCTTCCTGGGGACCAGTCGAGGCACTGAGTTATTTTGGCAAGCAGCAACATTTAGGGACAAGTCATAATCTAACCACAGTCCTAGTGCATCAATGTCATCTGGTTGGAATTAGTTTTCAGTACGGGATTTGGGATCTTAAAGATGAAAGAGATTATTTTTCTTTTATGCTCCAGATGGAGGCTTCTAGCTACCAAATCCCAGGTTCTTTCAGCAAAGGGCTCCATCCTGATCACCTTGTGTTGCTGCAGCTGACAAATCATAAAATGAGGACATTGCTCAAATGACACTAAGGCTGCTGAGAAGCTGATGGGAGGTAATAATTACATTTTATGAAAAATAACAAAGCCTCGTGCCACTGTCAGTCACCTCAACAGAGCTCACAGTGCTCATGGACATGGATCATTGGGAAAATGTGTTCTGTGGTATCATGAGGTGGAACATTGAGGCTGAACAGCAACACATTTCTGTAAAACATGCTCTCGGTGTCTCGCAGGTAGACTATGCAGTTCTAACCAGGATGCACTTTTACAACCTCCAAGGTTGTCTGACCACACTGATTTCTGATGATGTTCTCAAGTCCTGTGCTCATCTGTGCAAAGTGGGAGCAAGAAACTCAACAGATGATTGTTACCACCTTAAAAACAACGCAAAGGGGCAAGATTTGATCAAACCTTTTTCTTGTTTCAAACCCTTGCGTGCCAATGCTGGTGTTATCTGTTTTTTCAAAGGTCAAATTTGTACCTTAGCCAGAAATCTGGACACATGATACCACTGAAGTGCAAACTCACCCATCTGTTGTTAAGAGCAGTGAACGGGGTCGGTTGTAGATAAAAGCAAAGCGCTTACAACTTCTACATTTTTGATTTGTGTTTCTTGACTCACACCTTCCCATTATTTTTGTATCCATAAACTTGATATTTCACCTCTTACATGCTTATAGACAATAAATATTTCCTTCTGTTAAAAGGCCAAAGATTTGGAGGTTGACAGGGGATTTATGGTGGAGGGTATAATTTCCCAACTCTCACCAGAGACCCAAGTTTACAGATACACATACATCAATAATGTATGTTTTTGAATTTATTATCAATTCAGAATGTTTTACCTGGTCAGGTTTAGGCACTAAAAACTATTTGGTCAGAATGAGGAAAAAGTCAGGATTTGCCTTTAAGTTGCTGCTACCTCAGTGGCACGTCCCCACTGTGGAAAGCATGTGTGCTGCAGACACGAAATAAACGTCCTAATGACATATATGAGTTCCAGTTTGTGCAGACTCATTTTCGCACACATCCTCATACACCTCCCACTCACTCTATAAACAAAGTTGACCTTGAGGACCATGCTGGATATGAAGCAAAATTTAATTGATTGTTAACACGACCCCACTCTACACCCTACAAAGTTATATCTCGTTGTATTATCAGATGTCAATCCATTCTGTCTGATAATATTTAGAAAGTACATGATGAATACAAAAGTACAAAGGGGTATTAGGGCCACATTAAAGAAAAAATGCATTACACTTAAAAACAAACAAACAAACAAAAAAAAACCCATTGTGACAATAAAGCACCAGTTCACAACAAAAGTTACCTTGAGAGGCTTTGTATTGTAAAATAAGGAACCTCCAATCATAGAGAGAAAAGCCCAAAAGTCCGATGGTTCCTTGTGAGTGAGAAATGGCAGAAAAGAAGAACTCCCGATCAACAGCAAGACCTTAGTCAGGAAGAGGCTCAGGGAAAGACAGCAGCAGTTGCATTGTTATTCATCAACTCATGCAATTGACTCTTGTTCATTCACGCCACATTGCACAGTGGGAATTAGGCCGATCCTTAGAAATATCCTTTTCATAAAAGAGAGGCACATAATAAAATCTGACAGCACTGAAAGCTTTTTCTTATCTATCCAGCCAGACTGAAACCAAAGTGAATATCACACAAGGTGTTCCAAATCTCTATTGTGAGCCTTCCATTTGCCTGACTTTCATCTGGCTGCTGCAAACTTCAGTACATAAGACTGAATGGGAGCCTTTTGGACTGAGAACCCTTGTGGGAAAAAAAAGAAAAAATGAGTGTAACAGAAAGAATGGGAACTGCTCAGAAAGACAGCGAGAGCATAGCACTAGAGTCAGAAAGAGTGAAAATAGTATGAGAAAGTAAGGAAGAAGAAAAATATGGGTTCAAGCTCGTGTGTTTATATAGACCCTTTCCCCATAAGGCCTGACTACTTCTAAGCAAAATGGATTTCCAATGGCAATGTATCAGATATTGCATTAAGCGGGGAACACTCTGCTACCCTGCTGCAAAAATTGTATATATTTCGCAAAGTGCAGAAAGCCTCATTCACTCTAGCCGTGCTTTTCACAACGCAGCCTGCTATTTTGTGAGAAGTTTTTCATGGCTTTCTTTTCTTGTGTGTGTTAACGGCTTACATTTTAGCGTCCTCCTGTCCTTTTTAAAATCCCTGGGGAGCTTCAGGAAGGAAGTGCTCAAACAGGCGTGACAGTTACTGTGGTGTAATTAGAGGACTGCTGGTCCATGCTGAGCAATCTAGACAAATTAGCAAAGCTTTGTTGAATTCTCTGTCCTCAGGGCACCCACAGGAAGTAAACACATAATATGCTGAACTCACTTATTGCTGAATCACAGACTATCTTGTGACTGACACGTGGGGTTTGAAATACGACAGCTTTGCGATAAAAAGAAATAGAGCTTTGGCTTGAAGTGAAAACACAAATATTCAAGGTAGCAGTGATGCACGTGTTTGTGTATTTGTTCCAGACTGCTGGAATTCTCCTGGTTTGCTCTGTGAGTCAAACAATTGCTGGCTGGAATCTATGTCAACATACTTAATGTCCTAAAATCGAGGGTCTTGAGCTTGAGTGCCATCTAAATTCTTTTAACAGACCACCGTATAACACGATAGCAGAGTTAGCCTGCTACCTTGCTAGCCTGGTTTACGCAGATTCAGACTCCCTGAGGTTCTGATGTCCTTCAGTGGGACCTGTCCTCACAGACCAGTGCCATGCAGCTCAATTTGTAAGAGAGCACTAGAAGTGGCAGAGCAGCCACTAATGCCCATTCTCTTCATAAATGAGAGCAGGTTCACACTGAGCACATCTGACAGATGTGAACCACTCCAGAGATGATGAGGTTATGCTGTCTGCAACATTATCTGTGAAGGGAATGGGGCACCCTGTTGCAAACCTGCCAGTCTGATGGCTTCCCTGTCTCTAGTGTGTGTTTATTTTAAGTACAAGATAAATCAAGCACCATGAAAAATAATGATAGCCACAACACTCATGAAGCCTGGCTCTGACAGCCTGGTCATATACATGCACATGAGCAGCATGTGTGAAGTCCTTTTGTGGGGTTCTGGCAGTGCTCCTCCTGATCAGCTTTGCACAAAGAAGCAGACACTGGCCCTGCTGCTGGTTAGTTGCCTTTCTGTGGCCCCGTCCAGCTACTAATAACCATTCTCAGTGCTGGCGGTCTGTAATCTTTAAATTGTATTGTTATGACACTACAATATCTTAATGGGCTGGGACTTAATAATTCAAGGAAAACCTTTTACTCAGAGTATAGCATCAAGTCAATATCTGGAATATTCATCTAGTCAGTTAAGTAGCAGAGGGGGTTCCTAATCTGTATCAGCTTATTCAAAGTAACACCATGTAATTGTTGTTTCATTAGGGTCAGTGTCACTGCTGATAGCATGAGGCGATACCTGGAGCCTATGAGAGGGATTGAACATCAATACGTGCTATTGCCGGAAGGTTTACGGTCTGCTGTGTGTTCCAGGATCGTCTCAGGAGCATGGAGGAGTTCGCTTGGTACCATACAACATTTGTGATTGTGCACTTTATTCTTCATTATTAGTATTTCAGGGAAAATGTTTGTGTTCTTAGTCTGTGCTACTGTAACTGTCTAGCTTTACAGAGAGCAATTTCTCCCTGGACACAGGTGGGTAGCATGCTTAACAAATATGAATATTTCACTGATTTCACAACACGAGTTTGGTTTAGACATTGAAAGCTGTCAGGTGATGTAACCCACTTGTTGTCATTATTTCTGTCTCTGTTCTGTAAATTGCAGCTAAAAACATATATCTTCTTCATCTACATCTATTTGCCCTTTATATCACTCACATCTTAAAAGCAGCAAAGCAAATTACCCATGAAGTAATCTTGAATTCACCTGCCAGCTCTCAGCATCCTCACATAATTTACCTGCAATGACCAGACGCTAAAAGGATTTGGTAATACTAGGAGATGGTTAGGCTTTCAGTTAGTAAGAACTAGAGATGGACCGATCCGATATTACGTATCGGTATCGGTCCGATACTGACCCAAATTACTGGATCGGATATCGGCGAGAAATAAAAAATGTAACCTGATCCATTAAATATCAAAAAAGCACCTCACAAAACTTGCTACACGGCGTAACTCTGTTCATAACCGTAGCACGTCGCAGCAGTATGCCTCACGTGATAGAGCCGCTGTGTGTATTTGTACCATCGCTACCAACAGCATTTCATCTCCGAGGAAGTTTTCCCAGAGAGAAGTAAAGCAAGTGTGTAAGTTCATCTCTGAATGTTTGTAAAGCGTTCCCACCTTAAGCTTAACAACAGATATATGGAGCGACTGCCTCTCTCTCTCTCTCTCTCTCTCCTGCTGCTACTTCAGTCGTGAAACTGCTTAATGATCAGCTGATCGGCTTTTCTGTCGAGAGTCCGTCTCTCTTCTTAGTTTTTGGCCCACTTCTCACCAGAAAGAGGAAACCAGCGGCTGAACAACAGCAGCACTATTCAGCTTGATAAGCTGTTGTTAGAATTTATTTAATATTACTTTCTACACCAGGATCTTTTTCTACGTAGCTGACGGCTGGTAACTGTGCAGGGGCGGATGTAGCAAAGTTTAGCCAGGGGGGCCGATAGGGCATGAACAGGGAAAAGGGGGCACAAAGACATACTTTTCTTTCTTGTTCTCATTTAAAATATCTAGCTTTTAATAAATAATTATCTGACTCTTACACCCAAAGTTATAATCTGATGTAAAATATATAGAAGTCCATTACTGTATATAGTAACTGTTAAGTCTAATATACCCTAGTAAGCTATACTACTTTTTCCTTTGGGAAGATACCATCTGTGCAGTCTGCAATTCTGTTGAAGAAAAATGTTGAATCTATTTAATTATTCTTGAAAAATAATTTCTTTCTGTGCATTTTTCCCCCTGCATCAAATTAAATTTGATTACATCGATTAAGCATCATGAGGTGGAGGGTGGGGGGTGGTTCCCTATTTTTTTTTTTTTGCTGGGAGTTTGCAACCCTATTAGTTAGGTTGCTTGATATTTCTGCTAAGTACTCTTTAAAATACCAGAATAGGGAGGATGGAGCAGGTTTACGTTTATTAGATTGATCAGTATTGCTGAACTATGAAATATTTTGTTGTATTTTTTACATACAGGTATAACAGAATAGCTTTAGTGTTGTTATTTATTTAAACTTGAGTATAAACTTATACAAAATGCAGCAAGATATTAAAAAAACGTTTTATTGATTAAAAAACACACTATATCGGATTCATATCGGTATCTGCAGATATCCAAATTTATGATATTGGTATCGGTATCGGACATAAAAAAGTGGTATCGTGCCATCTCTAGTAAGAACACTATTTATGTGAATGCTTGTTAGTAATACAACATTTTCTTTAGTCAGAGGGAATAAAGCCATCACCTTACACACTGCACTGTTATGTGATATTTCTGGCAACTAATCCAAAATATCAGCGTTCCAAAACTAGACATTTTCTATGGACTGGATAGTTCATTGTACCATTCAATAAAATATATATAATGTTCTCCTGAAAGAGTATTTTGTCACCTGAACTCTCTGAAAAATCGAGTCTGAGAAACTGCTGAACCCATATAGTGCTGTGAAAAAGTATTTTCACAGGATAATGTCACGCTCCTGGGACTGTAGGTTTGTTATAATTTTTTTGCAGTCTGGAGTTTTAAACCTTTTAGAAACATGTTGACATTCTCTCAGTTGTAGTTACGTGGGTTTTGTTGATAGTGTATTCTATTCTGCTCTTGGTCTCTGACCCAGTGTTTTGAGTTTGTTTTGGACTCATGATTCTTTCTAATGCATTAAATAGATGTTTAAGTGCTAGCTCTGTATAGTTTAGCTTTCTCTCATGCAATTGAGTATATTTCTAGTTTCTGGCTTTCATTAGTCCTAGTGTTTTGTTTATCTCCAGTCCCAGCCCTGTGAATGTGTAGAATCTTTCCAGCCAATTGCTTCAAAAGGAAGATCACACGAAGCCCTGTTCGACAGTATTTGAAAGTACTGACACCAGCTGGACAATGTACAGCATACCCTGCTGTGATAATACAGGTGGGCTACATAACAGTCGATATATAAACATATAAACATAATGATGTATCATTTGCAGAATACCCATATGAGGTATTCGGTATTCCGACTGTAAGTCGGAACCCCGACTTACGAAATAAATTCGTTCCCGAGGGTCTTTCGTAAGTCGAAGCACCCATCGCGCCTTTTGAGTGAACGATAGGCTGTAGGCTAACTGCAACAACAATACGTCGTTCAAGTGGAACAGCGAAGCGCAAGTACGAAAGCCATCCTTCTCTTCAAGGATCTGAATAAAATTTCTCACTATGCTGAGGAGTTAAGGTGTTCTGTAGAATAAAGTTATAAGAATGATCTTTTATACACATTTAAAACATCACAGAAATATTGAAACACTGTAGCTGGACTACTAATAAATGTATGCCATGTGTGACCGACTGAAATTTAGGATGTATGGCCCCTGGAAATGCCTACACCTGAAACAGAAAACACATTTACAAAGCATTTTTGTTTCAATGTTATGTGAACCTGATGTTATAAAACACTTGTGAGTTTTCTAGTCTTACCAGTTTTAGAAGAGGTTTGGGGTTTTTTCTTAAAAATCCTCCCATTCAAACTCCCAAAGCCTTCAAAAGAAAAGAAAAGAAAACAGAGGTTTTTCTCTCAGCATTTACACTTCATCACTAACATACTCTCAGGTGTGATAGTCTGTAGGTGTCACAGTAAATCGCTGCTCTCTGAGTGTCTCTGTGCTTTTCTCCACCAAAAAATCTCTCAGATCTTAAGCAGTGATGTGTGATGGGATTTTCTTTTGTCTAAGGAGCGCAATCATCATTGCAATCTAAAATAAAAGGAGACATTTAATCACCAGCACACTCAGGTCCTCATATATTACCTGATATTTTATGTCAGTTTTTGTTCGGATGGCTCTGGGTCTTCCCTGAGCCCTGTAGCCTACAAAATGCCAGCAGATCTTCACAGCTGTGTTGTAAATGGGTGTGTTGACACCTTTTGAAGAAATAAGAAGTTACTCATTGTTACTCAATTTTCAGTTTGTCAGCTTTTAAAATGCATCAAATTCTTTATACTGTTGAAATGCAGTAAAACAAAAACTGTCACATACCCTGATGGGTTTGTAGATTCCTCGACTTGCTTCCATTGAATTGTTGTTGTTGTATCACAGTTGGAAACAAAAAACTGTCAACAACAAAAACAAAAACAACTCTCAAATGACCTGAAAACAAAGATTTTTCAACATCATGGTTTAGGGGAAGAATACAAAAAGCTATCTCAGAGATTTCAGCTGTCAGTTTCCGCTGTGAGGAATATAGTGAGGAAATGGAAGACCACAGGCGCAGTTCTAGTTAAGGCCCGAAGTGTGAGGTCAAGAAAAATCTTAGATAAGCAGAGGAGAAGGATGGTGAGAACAGTCTTAGGCTACGTTCACACTGCAGGCGAAACTGCATCAAATCAAAAAAAAAAAAAAAAAAAAAGAAACTGCATCAAATCCAACTTTTTGACCCTATGCGACCCATATCCAGTGTTGGGAAGGTTACTTTTAAAATGTATACCATTACAGAATACATGCCCCGAAATGTATTCTGTAACGTATTCCGTTACCTTACTCAATGGTCGCATCCAAATGCATGGGCTGCATCCTCCTGAGGCCGCATTTGTAGACCGATTATGTCACAGCGACGCGCCGAAGGCTGTCCAAATTCGTAGACTCCTCCGAATGCAGCTGACAAATGCGTCCTCCTTTTCCCTGAATTTGAAGGATGGGTCGGGTGTGTCCTTCGTGACCTACCATATCCCAGAATTCATAGCGCGGCCCAGCCAAACTCCAGTTTCCCGGCACATCATTTTCAGATCACCGCGGAGTTTCGCTACTCGGGTTAAACGTAATATATATATATACTTAGACAACCTAATTTATGTTATTGTTTGGCTTTTTTCAGTGTTTCATTTGTTCGTGAGTAAATCGGTTTGGCTGAGATTAAAGTTATTAGATTAAATTAGATAAAATAAAACTTTATTAATCCCCCCAGGTGGGTTCCTCCAGGATTTTCACACAGCTGAATAAACGTCAAACAGAAAACTGATTAAACAGAAGTGTGAGACGGTCGAGAATTTACGCCAGTGTCCTGTTATTTTATTTTACATAGCAAGGAGCAGACGGCAGAGTTTATTAAACTGCACCGAGACAGCGGTGACGCTAATCAGAAGGCTAGACTGTCCAATTTCTCCAGCCATTTACTTCCGGCCTACACGACCCTCTGAGGATCCGGCCCACGTAGACCGCGAAGGCCGGGTCCTCAGGAGGATGCAGCCCATGAATTTGGACACGACAAATGACAGTAACGTATTCTGAATACTTTGGATTACTTAATATATTATCATGCTGTTTACAACTACGTGAATGTACTATTGCTGTGATTTATTACTGTTACTGAAGGTCCGCGGCTCTGAACCGTAGTAAAGGGACCTCTGGCTAATACGGTGGGTTCTGTGTTGGGGTCGTAGCCGAAAAATAGCTTTACTTTGTTCTCTGGGTCAAATTTGCTTGTGAGAGACAGAGAGAGGCATTGAAAGGCTGCTCCAACGGAACTTATTGTTTTTGGAGGAAAACACGAACACGGTGTACATTTACATGCTTCCAGCTCCCGTTTTTGCTCGATGACAACTCGTACTTTTCCCTTTTCTCCCTCCCTCGCTCACAGACACATAACGTGTATGGCAGTCCATTCTCCCTGCAGCACAGACTACACGGCCTATGATGCTACATTCTTTAGAGCTATACCTGTAGCATTCTGCCTATTAGCTTAGCACAACAACAACAAAAAGGCCTCTCTCACCCAGGAAACACGCAGAGAGAGAGCGTCACCCTGTAACCATGGCAACCGTAACGCTGCCACCTGGAACAACAGAACGTAGCTGTCAAACAAAACCCAAACAGTCCTGACCCGCCACAATATGAAACAGGGAAGCACCGCTGTGTAATCCATTTATTTCAACAAAGTAACTGTATTCTAAATACCACCTTTTTAAACGGTAACTGTAACGGAATACAGTTACTCATATTTTGTATTTTAAATACGTAACGGCGGTACATGTATTCCGTTACTCCCCAACACTGCCCATATCCAATCATGGTATGACAGTTCGAACAGCACAGATCTGATATTTTCAAATCCGACCTAGCTCACTTTCGTATTTTACGTCTTTTACGTCACTGACACAAGGCAGACGATAATTATCAGCGCCGGAGAAGACAAACAAGAAAGCATGGCGGCGGAAACTGGAGACAGAGCGAGTCAATGGACAGAAACTGAGGTTTTGGACTTGATTAGCATATGGGGAGACAATTTTATTCAAGCTAAACTTGAACGGTCGTATCGTAACCGGGCTGTGTTTGAGTGCATTGACAGAGCGCGTCGTGTGTGACGTCGTTTGCTGTCACATTTTATTTGTAGTGTGAACAAGCAGACAAAAAAAATCGGCTTTGATCAAAAAAGCAGAATTGAGCATTAAGACCTACAGTGTGAATGTAGTCATAGTCAAGCCACAGACCAGCTCCAAAGACCTGCAACATCATCTTGCTGGAGATGATGTCACTGTGCATCGTTCAACTATTCAGCGCATTTTGCACAAGGAAGATGCCGTATGGGACAGCAATGCAGAAGAAGTCTTTTCTGCGTACATGCCACAAACAGAGTCGCTTAAGGTATGCTACAGCACATTTGGACAAGCCAGCTTCATTTTGGAATAAGGTGCTGTGGACTGATTAAAACTAAAATTGAGTTATTTGGTCATAACAAGAGGTGGTATGCATGGCGGAAACAGAACAGCATTCCAAGAGAAACACTTGCTGCCCTGCCTAATTTAGTTTAAGTAACTATTGCACACTTTCTGTAAATCCTATAAACTTAATTTCACTTCTCAGATATCATGGTGTTCATCTGCTATATGATTAAATGAAATTGCTGATCCAAACAACCAATGATTAATGAAGGAAAATTATGAAAATTATCAGAGGTGCCCACACTTTTGCATACCACTGTAGAGTATTTGGTACTTGCATCAGGGGTATTAAAGAGAATAATTGTAATGCACAACATGAGACTTTCTAACAAATCAACTTTGACATTTTCACATTAGGTATTGAACTACCCATCATTAGAGACACTGAATTAAGCCCTGCTGAGCCTAAATAGCGGCCACCCTCAGGAGGTTCCGTGATTGGTTGTGCATCTTCAGTATGTGTACACATGCATGTGGTTGTAGCGCACCTCTTCAAGAGAGATGGGGTCATCAGCCACGTTTTAGATCTTCTCTTCAGTATCAGCACAAATGAAACCTGTCAGGTTAGGGCTGTGTGCAGGCAGGAGTGGTGGTAAGGAGGACCCAAAGTGCAGACGCTCAGAGGCAAAAGTGTATTTCAAAACTCAGCTTTTATTGCTGGCAAACGTAACAAAAATCCAAATAAACTTACATGAGCAGGCAGACAGAACACACAGCATAAATGAGGGTAGACCACAACACAGACACAGAGAAACACAGGCCTTAAATACACAGGGGGAGCAATCAGGGAATGGGTAACAGGAGGGAAACACAGCTGGGGCAAATCAGGCCTAACGAGACAAAGGAAGCAAATCCAGACGCATATACATGAGACACGGACTTTCAAAGTAAAACAGGAAACATAACACAGACTGAACTAAAGACACAGGCTGTGTCGAGCTGTCTTCTCGAGTACGAGAAGTGCGGAAGTGAGAGGCTTGTGAAATGGGACGGTATATGCTTCGTCGCGCTGTTCAGGTTGCCTAGCAACCATGATACTAACCGCGAGACACGTTATATACAGCTTTGTGTGACATAAATGAAGGAGAAATTTGTTTTGTTGGTCATTCATTTTTGTCATGACATCACTTTGATTAGTAGAGTATCTGAGGCTGAGACCACAGGACTGTAAAACATGATTGTTGGGCTTAATTTCTGTACTGAACAGTCATTTAAGATTAGCTAGTAAATAATAATTAGTTAATGTTGTTCATGAGACTAAAGTCATCTCACTATGGTAATGTAAATATAATATGGCCAATATTATAGTACTTTCAGATTATTATGAGATAATCTGAAAGTACTATAATATTGGCCAAAAACATATATATATATATATATATATATATATATATATATATATATATATATATATATATATAATCTATATCACTGACTTTCAGCTTGTTGTGTTTGTGGATATATGACTGACTTTAATTATCCATAAAATCATCAGATTCTCTGTAAGATTAAGGTCGACTATATGTATATTTAGAAGTAGAGGCTTTAAAACCAAGTTAATGCTGAAAGTAGAAACATCACTAGTGTCACATAACTTTGCCGACATGTGGCCAACAGCAATGTTTTAATGTTCTTCATTATTAAACATTCGCACATAAATAAGTGACATCATATTCAGTACTTACTTTTGACAGTTCACTTTTGGGCCGCTCCCTTCTGCCGTATTTTGCGGCAAAATTATCCACACCCACCGCTGTGCTATGAATTGTGGGATATATGGGACCACGAAGCGTGCACCGGACCACGCTTGATATTTGGGGAAATCGACGGCGCATTTGGAGTATGCATTTCAAGTACACTTCGAATTGGGACAGCCGTCGTCGCGTGGCGGTGACGTAACCGCACTTAAAATGCGTACTTCAAGCGTGCAGACCCTGAAATGGGACACAGCTACAGACTCACATGCAGGCACTGCAACAGAGGGAACAGAGACATGGGACCAGGGCAGACAGACACTGACTGGACACGGGGATATAGCAACTAAGGATACACAGAGACGCGAACTTGACAAGGGGATACAGCTGACAGGGGAGACAGAGCAACTAGAGAAGACAGAGACATAAACCATAAGACAGAACTCAAAGAAACCAAAGACTAGAAATGATAAATAACATAATAAACTCAAAAACCCTGGGTCAACGACCCAGGCATCCTAACAAAACCAAGTGTTTCAATTTAATAACTTGCATATACAGAAGGACTGCCAACAAACTATCCTATTCTCACTGCTCCTGCGTCTAAATATATTCTTACTGTGCTATTTAAAATGGATTGGTGGCTAACTCCTGGCAACTGAGCCACAATGTTGAGTATCTGACTATTGCTTCATTAGTGTTTGGCCTTCCATTCCTCTCCTGGCACTCAGAAACAACTGATAAGCCATTCATCACTCTCTTTAAAACATATTAACTCTGTCTCTGAAGATGGCAACACCTTCAAGCAATGCTAAATCTGCCATTTTATTACCAGCTCAACACTAAGTATTTGGAATGTCTGTTCAATTTCTACTAATGAACCAGCTGTCCACTGTTTAATTAATGTGTAATTCTGTAGTATGGCAAACTGGATTTGGAAAGAAAACATTTTCTATTTGGATGAGATACTCACTTTTGAGAGCTTAAATACTTTAATGCAAATTCATTTATAAAGTACATCTAACGTTTTAGCAGTTATTCTTTTATTTTTTATTTTTAATGAGGGCAGTTATAACTTGTATTTATTAAAACCTGTGTTTAAATTTCACAAGAAAGCAAGGCCACCTTTTGTTCATTAGTATGGTCAGAGACTTCTACATTTCTTCAAGTACGAACACATTCGGCCACAAGAATGTTAATAAACCATGGATTTGTATATGAAGTGTCTGTATGTACGAATTAGGCATAGATTTGTGGGCATGCACTTTTATGAACAGAGTCCAATGTCCTTTTGACAGGCAAGACCAAAGTGGAGAGTTTTGGCCAAAATGCACAGTACCATCTTTGAAACCAAACATGGTATCAAACAAGTTCTAATCTACAGTATTTGTTAGGTTAGGACTTCATTGGGAATTTAAATATCTGAGTGCGGTATGCTTATTTCTCTAAATCTAGATATTTTATAAAACTTTGTAGCACATGGGGACCACTTAGGCATTAATGGAAAATGATTGATACATTTATCACTTACCTTGTCGGTAAATTAACTTCCAAGAAAAATGGCCACAATGAATAGTATAATCTTAGCTCTTAAATCTGAAGAATTCTCCAGACCGCCACATTTCTGCTGCTGGAAAGCATAGAAGCTCATTTGATTGTAATTTGAGTCTGTTTTCTTTGATTTTACTCAACAGGGAATGAGAGAACCAACCCAGTCAGTAAATGTATACTGAGTCACCAGAATGTGTGCTCAAGTAAATAACATTGAAGAATATTTAATATTAGGAAGTTGTCATGGGCTGGGTCGTGTGACCCAGTGTTTGAGTTTTATGTATTTTTGTATCCATTTTTGATCTAGTTAATTTCTAGGTGTCCTTCATTTCGTAGTTGTTTCTGTCATCTCCCCCTGTACTCAGTCTCCCTGATTCGTGCGTCTACCTGTCATGTTTCATGTCTGTGTGGTTATGTTAAGTTCATGTCATGATTTATCTTCATGTCTCTGGGTTTCCTGTTTTATTTTGTAAGAGTCTGGTGTTCTTTGTTCACTGCATTTAGGTTTACGCTCCCCTGTGCTGTAATTATGTTTCATTCTAGTCAGCTGTGTCCTCATGTGTCTCCACTTCCCCTGATCACCTCATGTGTGTATTTA
This sequence comes from Neolamprologus multifasciatus, assembly GCF_963576455.1. Taxonomy (NCBI): domain Eukaryota; kingdom Metazoa; phylum Chordata; class Actinopteri; order Cichliformes; family Cichlidae; genus Neolamprologus; species Neolamprologus multifasciatus. The sequence continues at coordinate 26,617,478 of NC_140459.1, forward strand.
GTCCTCAGTCTTGCTGTGTTCAGTGTCGCGTCGTCTGTGTTCTCACCTCCATGTTTTCACGGTCAGTCTTTGCAGTGATCATCATAGTCTCTGAGTCTTCTTAGTTTGTAATGGTAAATGGACTGGTTCTTATATAGCGCTTTTCTACTCATCTGAGCACTCAAAGCGCTTTTACACAACTTGTGCATTCACCCATTCAGACCCATTCGCACAAGCACATCTTTCTAAGTGCTTTTTTATAGCTAACATTCACACACATTCATACTCCGATGGATGCATCGGAGAGCAATTTGGGGTTAGTATCTTGCCCAAGGATATTTGGCATGCAGACTAGGGGAAGCCAGGAATCGAACCACCAACCTTCCGATCAGTAGATGACCTGCTCTACCACCTGAGCTACGGCCACCCACAGTTTGTCACAGTATTAGTTTTCCCAGTTTAGTCACGCTATCCCTGCTTTGTTTGTACACTTTGTCTTCAGCCATAATAAAGGCTCGCTTTCTGTTAAGTTCACTCCCGTCTACTCACTTGTGTACGTAACTGGGTCCATCACACACACCACCGCACGGCCTGTCTCCGCAGACCATGACAGAAGTGGCTGATGATGGGTGCTGTTGATATGTTTGCAGCTCTGTAAATGAAATGGTTGAGCTGTAACCCCAGGATCAGCCCTTTAAGATTTTACAAGTGGATTTTCTTTTCTCTTGCACACAAAAACAAAACTAAAAAAATGCACCTTTTTAAGATCCGTCTGCTGTGGGCTTCACCGTGGTTTTAATCAGGTGGAGGTTGGATAATTGGCTTCTAAGCATCTTTTTTTCTTTCTTTTTTTGTTTGTTAAGTGCCTGTCAGGCTCTGAACATAACTTTATAACCAACATCAAAGCAAGTCCTTCACTGGGACTGCTGGGTGTCTTGAGCACAAACACATCTACATAAACGCATTCTCTTTGATGCGACAAAGGCTGGAGGAGAGAAGAAGTGTGAAGAAGTCAAGTGAGTTTACATGCTGTTTATGGTGAGGAGCAAAGATGGAAGAGAGCTGCCTCTCCAAGGAGGAAGTATGCCCATCAAAAAGGTCCAACATCAATCACACTGACAAAATACTCAATACAGAGAGGAACAGAGAAGACCAGAGGATCCAGTTAAAAAGGATATGCTTCTGAATGTGAATATTGTCACACAGCCAGTGTGACTGGATCTGTGGAGAAGCAATGCACAAGCTGTAATGACAAGCAAATGCTGAGAATAGTACCGCCACTCGAGTGGCAACTGCGAGATAACAAGTCACTGCGCTTATCAGGGAAGGTCAATTTATGCGCAAACTAGTGTTTAAAGTAGCAGCCGTGCCAGGCAAAAAAGAAAATACAGAGAGGGGAAGATCACTCACTCACCTTCGTTCAAACATCAGAGGGAGGAAAAAATGGCAGATCACTTTTGGCTGATGCAAGCATAAGAAAAGTTTCAAGCAGAGATCGCTATGCTATGGGAGAAACTATGGGCAGCAGGACAGCATTTGTTGTAGGCAAAGGAAACATAATTTCAGGGTCATTGATGGCTGCTCTTTCTTCACTAAGCCTAAAAACAAAGGATCACTGGGATGGAACATAATCCTCTCCTCTAGGCTGGAGCCTATCCCAGCTGTTTTAGGGCAACCACACTGGACAAGTCACCAGTCTGTCACAGGGCTAATATAGAGAGATGGACAATAATTTACAATCACATTCACACCTATGGGCAATTTAGAATCACAAACTAACCTAACCCCTCTGTATCCCACTGAACTGTGTTAAATACATTTTAAAATCTGTTTTTAATGAAAAAATATCATTACGTCAATTCTTGTGCCTATAGCACATTTAAACAACTGAAGCTGACTCAAAGTCCTTTAGAGACAGACGCATTTACATTCCAGGTCTCTAAAAGAATAAAGTATGAATATATAAGAATACTGTGTCAACTAAAGTGTTTTAACTGATTATTGTGAGTAGTTAAACTCACAACACCTTTGAGTTGGCACTCATTAATATATATTCAGAATTTGGCAAGTGTATTATGATTCAGCTCATAAATCATGATACACTGCTCTGCCCTACATAAGCTCCCTTTATAGGTTAAAAGTATCGGTATAAGTTTTGGTATTAGCAATACTTGCAAGCAGAAGGTTTCTGCAAGTATAAGCCACCCTTATTTCTATAGGTAGAAGAATCCAAAGAATCCACTATGTCAGCCAATCAAAATCATACAGTAATGTAAGGCAATTGGTCGAAGAAGGTAAAGTTTTTTTTCCTACTTGGATTTGTAGGAGGCACACCATTGTTTTTCTTGTGATATTACCAATAAGTTTGATGTGTCACATGGCCCTCTTCCTATTGAAAAATACAAAAGTTGTATCCAAGATGGCCGACTTCTAAATGGCCACCATGGTCACCACCCATCTTGAGAAGTTTGCCCCCTCACATATACTAATGTGCCACAAACAGGACTTTAATATCACCAACTATTCCCATTTTATTACGGTGTATCCATATAAATGGCCCACCCTGTAGAGATAATCTTGAAGGAAGCATATATGAATAGTGTTGTAGAAGTGATGAGAGTATCAGGCAGAGTCGTGAGTTTGAAGTAGGAAATCAAAGTGTTACGTTCTTGGCCTAGAAGTAAATTGAATGTAACAAATGTGACCCCCCCGGCTCCAACACCATCCAAGAAAGAGTCAAAACTGAGCAATTTCTTAATGCTATGCAAGTATTTTTTCTTGACTCAGAGCGTAAGCAATGCCAAAATAACCAAGAAAAAATCTCTAAAGGTCCCCTATCAAAAAAAGTAAACCAAAAAACAATTTTCTTACCTAAACTTCCATTTTGAAAAACAGGAGAAAACTGATTTCAACAGGACTTCTCACTATTACAAGGCTGCTGCAGTGGACAATATATACAGTGAAAAGGCTACAAGTTACCCAATTCACAAATAATAATAATAATATTTTTGTGCCAGACACACAAATCAACTTATACTTACTAACACATTATTCTGCAAAGATTTTCAGAGAATCACACTCAAAGCAATGATCAGAGGTACAGTCTGTTTGTTGGGTGGTGGAGGCCAGGAGACAGGGGCAATGTGACTGTCATCTAGTGGTTACAAACTTGCTGGTTAACCAATTATCCAATCCTGGACCAGGAATGAAGTCAATCCAACCACTCAGCAGGCACTGGTCTCCATCAAGACACACCCATGCCCACACCTAAGCTAGCGGAAAGAGAGAAAAAACCTACAACCGTCATCTGGTGAGAGGAGTCACACACATAAACACACACACATATAACCCACATGACCCTGGGTTATAACAAAAAGGCATGGTGCTAAATGTTGTCATTGCCTATGCCCTGACATGGCCTAGATTTTGATATCAGAAGTGAAAGAGGAATTGTGGAATAAGCTGGATAAAATAGTAGTGTCCCCAAGGGAGATTTTTCCACAAAAAGGATGGAAATGGCTGTGCTGAACACATAATTTAAGAGGGAGAAATGTATAGTTACATAAGAGTTTAGGAAGGTGCACTACATCTTATGCAGAAGGTGAAATCTCAAAGACAGGAGGCTTAAGTACAGTGGGGCAAAAAAGTATTTAGTCAGCCACCGATTGTGCAAGTTCCCCCACTTAAAATGATGACAGAGGTCAGTAATTTGCACCAGAGGTACACTTCAACTGTGAGAGACAGAATGTGAAAAAAAAAATCCATGAATTCACATGGTAGGATTTGTAAAGAATTTATTCGTAAATCAGGGTGGAAAATAAGTATTTGGTCACCTCAAACAAGGAAAATCCCTGGCTCTCACAGACCTGTAACGTCTTCTGTAAGAAGCTTTTCTGTCCCCCACTCGTTACCTGTATGAATGGCACCTGTTTGACCTCATCATCTGTATAAAAGACACCTGTCCACAGCCTCAACCAGTCAGACTCCAAACTCCGCCATGGCCAAGACCAAAGAGCTTTCGAAGGACACCAGGAAAAGAATTGTAGACCTGCACCAGACTGGGAAGAGTGAATCTACAATAGGCAAGCAGCTTGGTGTGAAAAAAATCAACTGTGGGAGCAATCATCAGAAAATGGAAGACATACAAGACCACTGATAATCTCCCTCGATCTGGGGCTCCACGCAAGATCTCATCCCGTGGGGTCAAAATGATCATGAGAACGGTGAGCAAAGATCCCAGAACCACACGGGGGGACCTGGTGAATGACCTGCAGAGAGCTGGGACCAAAGTAACAAAGGTCACCATCAGTAACACACTACAACGGCAGGGAATCAAATCCCGCAGTGCCAGACGTGTTCCGCTGCTGAAGCCAGTGCATGTCCAGGCCCGTCTGAAGTTTGCCAGAGAGCACATGGATGATACAGCAGAGGATTGGGAGAATGTCATGTGGTCAGATGAAACCAAAGTAGAACTTTTTGGTATAAACTCAACTCGTCGTGTTTGGAGGAAGAAGAATACTGAGTTGCATCCCAAGAACACCATGCCTACTGTGAAGCATGGGGGTGGAAACATCATGCTATGGGGCTGTTTTTCTGCCAAGGGGACAGGACGACTGATCCGTGTTAAGGACAGAATGAATGGGGCCAAGTATCGTGAGATTTTGAGCCAAAACCTCCTTCCATCAGTGAGAACTTTGAAGATGAAACGAGGCTGGGTCTTCCAACATGACAATGATCCAAAACACACCGCCCGGGCAACAAAGGAGTGGCTCCGTAAGAAGCATTTGAAAGTCCTGGAGTGGCCTAGCCAGTCTCCAGACCTCAACCCCATAGAAAATCTGTGGCGGGAGTTGAAAGTCCGTGTTGCTCGGCGACAGCCCCAAAACATCACTGCTCTTGAGAAGATCTGCATGGAGGAATGGGCCAAAATACCAGCTACTGTGTGTGCAAACCTGGTAAAGACCTATAGTAAACGTTTGACCTCTGTTATTGCCAACAAAGGTTATGTTACAAAGTATTGAGTTGTATTTTTGTTATTGACCAAATACTTATTTTCCACCCTGATTTACGAATAAATTCTTTGCAAATCCTACCATGTGAATTCATGGATTTTTTTTTCACATTCTGTCTCTCACAGTTGAAGTGTACCTCTGGTGCAAATTACTGACCTCTGTCATCATTTTAAGTGGGGGAACTTGCACAATCGGTGGCTGACTAAATACTTTTTTGCCCCACTGTAGGTGGCAGGGGGAAATGTAGCTAGGCAGCTTCAGACAGTATGATGATTTTGGACATTAAGAAGACGAAGTGAGTTAAAGCAGAGACATGATCAAATGGTGGAAGTTGAAGAGGAAAAAATGATGCATTGAGGAGGCAGGTTTTGGGTGGCAAGGAAGAGTTTACAGATGGCCATAAAGCAGAGAGAAGTGGCAAATGAAAAGGCTTATACTAACTTTTATATTGATTGATTGATTGACTTGCTAGGCAGACAGATTAAGCTGAAAAGGATGTGCAAAGTGCTGTGGATCTTTTGACTAGACTTTAACACTCATAGTTTTCTATTCAGTTTACAACCAAATAATTTTATTTATAAAGTCTAACGAGATTCCAGCTTTAGCTTTTAAGGAAAATTCAGTCTGGCTGAATGATGACTGAGTAGTCATGGGTGTTTTTTTTGGTGCATGTTGAATTGCATTTATATTTCTTTCACCGCTGAATAGACATAGAGGCTTTGCTCGTTACCTGTTACCATGGTGAATCCTGGTGTCAAAGCTCCATTTTGATGACTTTCTTTCCTCCACTATCCACATTCACACATACAAATTTTTAGTGAACTAACTATAGTTACAATTTTCTGGAACAGGAAACTTGGAGTTTAGGTCTAAAATTTCTGTCAAACTTATTGTAGGAGGGGGGAGGGACATTTGGAACATTTTAAGGAATTCAATAGGAAGAAATGAGAAACAGAAATTAAATTGTGTTTTACTGCAACAATTTGGGAACAAAATAATGTTTAATTGGTTATGTATGATGGTACAGATTAGATCACTAAAACTTATCGTTTTACAGTCAGTGTGTGTGACAGAAGAATGATAGTGATAAAAATAAGTGAATTTAAAATATTCATAAAATCCCATGCAGAGAAATGCGAAAGGGAAAAGTAGTCTCCCAGTGCACCTGGGTGTGTAACCAATAACTAAGGACCATGCATCATCATAATTATGAGCTTTGGTAATATTATAAGCTTTGTTTCCAATGTAATATTTTTGTATGATTCAGTTAGCAGCTCGAGGCTGCCACATATATGAGACAGAAAATTAGGGGAAAATCAGTCTATGAGTCCATCGTGAAGAGACTGATCATTTTAATCTCAAACAAACAGTTTTAAGAGGAATCGGTCATCATGAACGATCTACTGTTACTTGTTTTTTGTCATTTGGGCCTTGTAATATCTTGTATTATATTTTTGTTGTTGATTTAAATCTTTTTCATGTGTATATTTATTATATATGTTTTAATATTTTTTAAGTGGTGTATCTGATAAGTTTGATACATTTAATAAAATAAAATAAATGGTTATAGATGCATGTACCGTATTTTTGCACTATAAGGCGCACTTTGAATTCTTTAATTTTCTCAAAAATCGACAGCATGCCTTATAATCCGGTTCGCCTTATGTATGAATTCTGGTGGTGCTTACTGACTTCGAACCGATTTTATGTGGTACACGGCGCTCAAAAATCTGTCAAAAAATGTTTCAGTACGACTTTGCTAAGCTGCGAAGCCGATGGATTGTCGGAGCATTACGGCTGCCATAGTCAGGAGTCTCGCGGAGTGATCTGGGTCCAAAATGCCGTCTTCTTCAGGTCCCAAAGTCAAACAAACACTGTGGCATCATTGAGAGTAAAAAACTGTCTAAATTCTTTCATCTTTAATAAAATGATCAGCATTTCTGCTTTACCAGGTTTAACAATTAAGTTTAACGTCCAGGCATCCATGAAAATAGAATTTGTTAAATTTAATAAATTTTAGAATTCATTAATTTAGGTTGGAAGTTAGCAGGAAGCTAGCTTGCTACATTCCACCTAAACAGGATATACCATGTTCTGAGTGATTTCTGAAAAAATTTAAACGTACAGCTCTGCTATCACTTCCAACATAAATGAAGACAGAAAACTAACAGCAGTGACTTTTGTGGGGTTACTGAAGTTCGGTAGTTGGTATATAGTGATGTGCTACGTGATTGCTAGCGACATAGCTATGTTAGCATAACATAAACAATAAATGGATTACACGGCGGTACTTTCCTGTTTCATATTGTGGCGGGTCAGGACTGTTTGGGTTTTGTTTGACAGCTACGTTTTGTTGTTCCAGGTGGCAGCGTTACGGTTGCCATGGTTACAGGGTGACGCTCTATCTCTGTGTGTTTCCTGGGTGAGAGAGGCCTTTTTGTTGTTGTTGTGCTAAGCTAATAGGCAGAATGCTACCAGTATAGAGATTGAAAATGTGACGTCATTCGAGGGTAAAACCGCAAAGAATTCTGGGAACTCGTGGCAAGAGGTACTAGCGCACGCAGGCTTTCAATTGAAATCAGTTACACAGCGATAAAAAGAAACACAAAAAACTGTCAAGAAGCTGTTGTATTATTAACTGCAATAGCCGGTCGCATGACAGCCACGGGGAGCCGACGGGTAAAGAGATTGGTTTTTTTTATCGGATTACGTCGTTGAAGAGAAATTATTCGAGCCATGTTTCTGAAGTAAAAAGAGGCGACGGATGGCCTGGATTGCAGCCATTCAAAGACCAAATATAACATCCCAGAACACTCCAGCTCACAGGTTAGTCTGCTCCAAGCATTTCCACAAAGGTCAGTGTTTTGTAGTAGTTAATACGTCATTTTTCATAACATAATTGGTGATATAGGTTACAAGCAAGTCTGGCGCTGAACAGAAATTGTGGCGCTATGCTATCACTAATTGCCCAGTACGATTACAGCATACAATATTATTGTCACTGCTACATTTCTGTAATGCGAACCAGAAATTATTTCCACTACTAATTAATTACCGTTGAGCTCAAAGGTCCTATTAGTAAACGGTTAACGACTGTGTATTTGTGAAGACGATTTGTGAGACTGGTAAACTTATGATACGTACGATGGTCTTTCGTTCTACACGGTGCATTTCAAGGTCCTGTACCCATCCGTCGGTAAACTGTACCTGGACTTGTTGCAGTGACCTGAAGTTACTAAACTTCATGAGTGTATGCACTCACTCCAAGAACCGTATAATTATAAATATGAGCGTGGTGAAAGTTGGGCAGCACGTCTTTTGTCCCTCTGTGTGCTCGTAAGGGTCTAACCCTTTCACTCCTTTGATTTTTTCCTCGTATCTTTTCTTTACGGTGGCCCCTAGAGACAAAGCACGTACAAACTCCAAAACACTTGCAAACTCCAAAACACATGCAAACTCCAAAACACTTGCAAACTCCAAAACACTTGCAAACTCCAAAACACATGCAAACGCCAAAACACTTGCAAACTCCAAAACACATGCAAACTCCAAAACACATGCAAACTCCAAAACACATGCAAACTCCAAAACACTTGCAAACTCCAAAACACATGCAAACCCCAAAGCACATGCAAATTCCAAAACACAACGGAAGTGCTCCAGGACGCTAGGGGCAGTGTTGAGCTCGATTTGCAAAATAAACGGCAAGTTTGTCTGTATGGGACGGTCTAGTCTCTGTCGCGCTTCCCAGGTTGCCTAGCAACCATGATACTAACCGCTGGAAACGTGTCATACAACTTTGTTTGACAGAAATGAAGGAAAACATATTTTGTTCATTTGTTTGTTTGTTTCTACAAGAGCTTTGTGTGATTTGATAAGTATCTGAGGTTGAGACCACAGGACAGTAAAACATGATTTTTGGGCTTCATTTCTGTACTGAACAGTCATTTAAGATTAGTTAGTAAATAACAATTAGCTAATGTTGTTCATGAGACTAAAGTCATATCACTTTGGTAATGTAAATATAATATGGCCAATATTATAGTTATTATATTAATCATTATTAGCTATTACAGCAGTGAACATGAACTCTGTGTCAAATACTGAGCCTCAGTACAGATTCAAGTTGCAGTTATTTATAGGTCTTATCACCTTAAATCTTCACTCAAAGACAAGTATCTTTGACAGTGCATATATAGGTGTATCATATATAAGAGAGAAATGTTGTTCCTTCAGTATGTTGGCATTACTAAATTTGGCTCATTGCTTACATACATGTGTAAAAAGAAATTATATGAGCTGTGATAACTGTTTCTGATAAAATGAAGAGTAGACTGATATATTGAATATTCCTTTATTGGGTGAGAAAATCAGACCATGTCATAACTGCTTTAAGTCATACAGAATAGATATCAGAGCCTTAAACAGGCTGACTTCTGCTAAATGGGTCAAACTGGGCAGAAAGTATACAAACACATAGCATCATTATAGAATATGATGTAACACTATAGATCAACTTACCTCAGAATATATAAAGCATATAAACAATTACAGCAATATGATGCAACAAACACAGCACTGCTACTAATCCAAAATACTCAAAGCTTCATAGAACTGAAACAAACATTTATTTTTAGGTCCATTCAGCTGCTGATACATACTTTAGGTTTCTGAATATTAAACTTGTTTCTTCCTTTCATAGTGTGTAACTTGAAGGCCCTGAGTACTTTCTCCCACACTGCAAACACTGGAATGATAAAATTATTTGAACATTACCTAATAAGACTGATTCAGGACAGACAATTAGTTATGTTAAACTTTCCTAGCAGTCCTTCACAAACAGGGAACAGTCTGTCTATTCTCTCCATCTGTCAGCTGCTGCTGGCTCTTCCTCCTCCTCTTCCTCACACACTGCTGAGTCCTGGTGGATCATCAGGGGTGCAAAGCCTCACAGATGATGTGCAGCAGTGAGTCCCTCAGTCTGTCCTCACTCTGGACACTTGCAGTTGTCACACATGGAAATCAAATGCGTGATAAGCTGCAGGATTCAAACACAAATGTAACTTATAAATACATGTTCATACTTTTATTCCACAATCAGAGAGAAAGAAAAAGAGAGAGAGTGCAGGACAGACAGACAGGTGACAGCCTCAGGTGTATACACTGCTACAAAACAGCACAAAAGAAGGAGGACTGTGTTATTACGAAACAAGAAGAGTTCCCAGATGGTACAGTGGACACGTGTGTGACTCCTGTGATTAAAGCACCTTTCTTTCAGCTTAACGAGTGAACCGTCAGCTCGTTCAAACACACGTTAAAGTCCGTTTGGCTCTACACCACCGAACAGTGGCAGCAATATAACATAGCTAACATTAACAGTGCAGTGAATCCTGCTTGTGCCGTGATATTCAGGACTGCAAACCGAGCAGCATCACTGACTTTCAGCCTGTTGTGTTTGTGGATATATGACTGACTTTAATTATCCATAAAATCATCACATTCTCTGTAAGATTAAAGTCAACTATTGAACGGCGTATATTTTGGAGTAAAGGCTTTAAAACCAAGTTAGTACAAACATCGCTAATGTCACATAACTTTCCCGACATGTGGCCAACAGTAATGTTTTAATGTTCTTCATTATAAAAAACATTTGCGCATAAATAAGTGACATAATATTCAGTACTTACTTCTGAAAGTTTACTCTTGGCGGCTCCGCTTCAGCCGTTTTTTTCGGCAAAATTATCCACACCACAGGCGAGCTATGAAATCTGGGATATGTTGGGCCATGAAGGCTACAGCGACCCATTATTAAAATTCAGGGAAATTAAGGACGCATTTGAGGGCCGCATTTCGAGCAGCCTTTGAATTGGGACAGCCTTCGTCGTGTCGCTGTGACGTAATCGGCCTTAAAATGCGGACTTTAAGGCTGCAGACCCCAAATCCGGTCATTGGTACATCCTGGCTTGTGTAGTTACTAGGTAACAAAAGCTCAACACTGCCCCTAGCGTCCTGGAGCACTTCCGTTGTGTTTTGGAATTTGCATGTGCTTTGGGGTTTACAAGTGTTTTGGAGTTTGCATGTGTTTTGGAGTTTGCAAGTGTTTTGGAGTTTGCATGTGTTTTGGAGTTTGCAAGTGTTTTGGAGTTTGCATGTGTTTTGGAGTTTGCAAGTGTTTTGGAGTTTGCAAGTGTTTTGGAGTTTGCAAGTGTTTTGGAGTTTGCAAGTGTTTTGGAGTTTGTACGTGCTTTGTCTCTAGGGGCCACCGTATTTCTTTGCCTTTTCATCAAGTCTGTCTTTGTACGGACCGGCATTGTTCTCCTTCGTTTTGTACATAACTTTTTTGGGGGGCAAAGAAAAAGCAAGAAGGTACTGGAACCAGAGAATGAACGTTTTGCGGTGCTGCAAATGCTTGCATTTGATGTGGTACTTTGATTGTTTTGCCACGAGTTACCGGCATGCAATGCGCGAAAGTCACGTGGTCTGTCAATCTCTATAGCTCTAAAGAATGTAGCATCATAGGCAGTGTAGTCCGTGCTGCAGGGAGAATGGACTGCCATACCCGTTATGTGTCTGTGAGCGCGAGGAGGGAGAAAAGGGAAAAGTACGAGCTGTTATCGAGCAAAACAGCATGTATTATATTTACATGCTGGAAGCATGTAAATATAATAATAACCACTGCAGCCAAGAAGAGTGCCTGACGAGCCCAGTTGTAAGTAAGCTATTAAGACTCGACTGTACACCGTGTTCGTGTTTTCCTCCAAAAACAATAAGTTCCGTTGGAGAAGCCTTTCAACGCCTCTCTCTGTCTCTCGCAAGCAAAGTTGACCCAGACAACAAAGTAAAGCTAGTTTTCGGCTACGAGCCCGACACAGAACCCACCATATTAGCCAGAGGTCCCTTTACTACGGTTCGGAGCCGCGGACCTTCAGTAACAGTAATAAATCACAGCAATAGTACATTCATGTAGTTGTAAACAGCATGATAATATATTAAGTAATCCAAAGTATTCAGAATACGTTACTGTCATTGAATAACGTAACGGAATACATTTTGGGGCACGTATTCTGTATTCTGTAATGGAATACATTTTAAAAGTAACCTTCCCAACACTGCTGATATGTATAGATTTGATGCACCCTGTGTCAGACACGCACAAAAAAGCAACACAGCTGAACTCACTTAAATGTCACAGTGGGGATTCTGTTCAATGACTCATGGAGTTTTAGCACTGGGCTGCAGAAGTGCAGAAACTTTTCTAAACACAACCATGTTCGAAAAAAATTAATGATAGGGTTAATGGCAATTTAAAGATGTTAGAAATCTATCATTAAGTTGCAAGTCATCAAAAACAAACTTATTTTACTCTGCAGGATAAACTATGTGTATATATATATATATATATGTGTGTGTGTGTGTGTGTATAGATATATTCACCATTGCCATTCATCACCATGATTACTGAGCATTGTGAATTAATGAGGATGTCAGTGAAAGATTTTTTTAATGGACCAAGTGGGCATAAGAGTGGTACAAGATATAAATGTCAGTGATGCAAACATCTATTTCTCCCATTTACCATCTTTCTTCAGCCTTGTTTAGGGACCCACCACCCTCATCCCTGGCTGAACCAGCACCTATAGAAAATGGCACTTGAAATGAAATGTTTATTTGCTAGTTGCAGCTTTACTAATGGTCTCTTCATGGTGTCAATTTTCCTGTGAGATTCCAAGGTACTTGTATCTACTCTTAGTGTCTACAATCTTGGCTTCTGGGAACACAATCTCCTCAGTTCTGACTACCTTCCCTCTCTTTGTTACCACTCGATATACTTCTCCTGTCTAAATGGCATTTTGCTTTAAGATGTCGTTGCTGTAGATCCTTGTAAATTCTTGCAATCCATGTAAAGGAAGTGAGAAATGATTGCTCCATTCTGTAGTCGGTATCTGTAGCCAGTCTTGTTAATGATCTTGCTGACGGGTTTCAGGCCTTTGCAGAACAGCAGTTCGGTTCAAGTCAATTTTATTAAAATAGCACAAAATCACAACACTTGCCTTAAAGCACTTTACACTTTAAAGACCCTACAATAATTTAAAGAAAACAGAGAAAACCCAACATTTAGATGACCCCTTATGAGCAAGTGCTATGGTGACAGTGGGAAGGAAAAATTCCCTTCTGACAGGAAGAAACCTCCGGCAGAACCAGGCTCAGGTAACGGCGGCCATCTTCCATGAGCAGGTGGGGGTGAGGGGAGGACGACAGGACAAAGACATGCTGTGGTAGAGAGCCAAAGATTAATAATAACTAATGATTAAAGCAGAGTGGTGTACAAACAGATGCACCCTGATTATTCAAGACCTTGCATGTTAGGAGAAGGATTTTAATTTCAATTCTGTATTTAACAGGGAGCCAAAGAAAAGAAGCCTGTATGTGCAAAATATGCTCACTTTCTAGTCCCTGTTAGTCTTTTAACTGTAGCTTTTTGGATCAACTGAAGGCTTTTCGGGGAGTTTTTAAGACATGCTGATAATGAATTACTCTGGCCTAGAAGTAATAAATGCTGAACTATTTTTCCAGTATCGCTCTGAGACAGGATATTTCTAATTTTAGAGATATTTGAAGAAAAAGGCTCCTACATATTTCTTTACTGTACAAACCAAAGGACATATCCTGGTCAAAAACAAGGGTAATGCCATCCATTTATGTATAATGGAAACAGAAATGTTACCAGCACAGAATCTGGTAGAACGTCTGGTAGAAATTCAACATTTACACAAACAAATTGTAGGCTATTAGATAGATAGATCAAACCACACAACGCAGTAACTTTTAATACCTATAGCATAACTCTAATTACTGCAAAATATATTATGGTCAACAGTACTGAGTGCTGCATTGAGGTCTAGCAGAACAAGCACAGAGATGAGTTCACTGTCAGAGGCCAGAAGTAAATCGTTTGTAAAGTTCACTAATGCCGTTTCTGTATTGAGCTCTGAAACTCTTCAAATAAACCTTTTCTCTGCAGATGATCAGTTAGCTGTTTTACAACTAAAAAATGGCTTGGCCAACTGTTACCCGTCACTGACAATCCCGTAAACCTAACCAAGTACAAATCCTGATTTCAAGTGCCTTTCCTTACTTTAACCTCCTAGGACCTGGCGTCCACATATGTGGACATCACATTTTGGCTTATTTAGACCAAAATACTCAATTTTGCTCTACAAGGGCCTGATATCCACTTACAAGGACATTATACTGCTACTCTTCTATCAAAATTTTTAAACGAATATCCGAATATCAGATGTGGCTCTTATTTTTCTTAAAAACCAAAATAAGGTAAAAAAAAAATCTGGTAATTCTTTGTTTTTACATTCATTGGGCCCCAATCAGCCCAAATATCAAAGAGAAATTAAAAATGCATGCTGTGGAAGAGTTTGGGTCTTAGGAGGTTAATATTGGAGTTTAGTCATTGGCTCGGCTTATATTGTCATGACTACAGAAAGCTTTCCTCATCTACAACCAAGGCAGGTCAGCATAACCTGCTGGATCGAAGATTACTTTAATCCATGGAGCTTTCCTGTATGAGGGACTGAAATCTGAAGATAGACCTAATCATTTACAACAGAGTGCATGTGAGCATAATGAAAGGCCTCAGACTGCAGCTTACATTTTTCTGAGCACCTTATCAGACCAGTACAGTATTTTACTCTAGCCTGTCTGTGGCTGTTGCTTGATGCTGACAGAGCGACTTGCAAAAACCACAGGGGTGGCTCTAAAGGTGTTGGGCAAAAAGAAGCTCACACTGGCCTGTTAAAAAACACCTGTCAACCTCTTCATTCATTCAAATTTAAGTTCATATTTAACTTTAAGCTTTATGAAAATTAAACCATAGGATGTTATAAAGATTATCTTTATTATATTTGTGTCATTCTTATCATTTGTAAACAATGAAATTACACACATACAGGTGTGTAGCTGCAGTAAATGCCTTTGCTGCAGTCTGACACCTGTGCATCTCACAATTCACTGTGATTGATGGTTGTATCACTAGTCACATCATCAATAAACACCTGTTTCATAAAAGCATATGTCAAAGAAGAGTGCTTCAAGAAGCCTTGAGAACAATCACAGAAAACTAATTGAAGAACTTGCTGAGGAGAATTCAGACTGTGCTGCAGTCACACCAAATATTGATTTCTATAACTTGATTAACCCATTTATAATTTTCCAAGCAGAATATAATTAAATTAAGCTTACGGATAAGTTCAGTAGGGAAAATCTGTAATCATCCCTCTGCCTGCTTTCCCGGATGTTCAGCTGCTTTCCTGTTCTTTGCGTGACTGCCGTTGTCTCACACTCTCAGTGTCAATACTGACATCATTACTCTATTCCAATCATCTTCTCGCCTGCCTTTTTTGAGCCAATCAGCCTCTGCTTTATCTTCACCACCATCAAAATCTAGAATCCAGTGGTTCCTGTCCTAAATCCTATCACTGCTGAGATCACATTCTGTCTTGACAGGTCATCTTTGTCTAATTGCCATATACGTTAATTCTTCTTCGTTTAGAACTAACAACCATTACAGATTTAGATTTAGAAATAAATACGGTGAAATCATTAGATACTAAATCAAAAGGGAATGTCAAGAAATACCTGCAGAGAATAAGGCAAGTCTTGAGGAGTCAGCTGTAATGGAAGAACAAGACACAGGCAATCAGCACCTACTCCCTGCCAGTCATCGGATACCCTGCTGCGATAATAAGCTAGCAAAAGGAGGAAATAGAAGCCATTGACATCAAGACAAGAAAGCTCCTTAACATACATAAAGGGTTTTCTCCCCAAATACAGCCCGCTGAGACTACATGCTAAACACAAGGGAGGAGGCCAAGAAGCAGTGAGTGTGAGTGTCAGAACAAATATCTATGGGTACATCAGGAAGATGGCCACAACTGGCTGTGTACTTAGTGAATACCCTCGGCAGCAGAAACCCAATAAAGAAAAGGAGCAAGAACAGGAACCATCGTGGACTGCCGGCAGGTACAACTGGGAGATAAAAGAAGTGGCTGATATTGAAAAATCCTCCAATGGCTCGACAAAGTTGGACTGAAAAATAGCACAGAGGCAGTAATCATGGCAGCACAGGAACAAGCGCTAAGCACAAGATCGGGTTTACTAGACCAGATGAGACCCCAGATGCAGGTTGTACTGATTCAAGTAAAGATGTGAAATTAGGGCTGAGCAGCTTTGACAGCTTGGGAGAAATGCTGTTGCCTAGTTATTTTATATTGTCATTGTGAAAGTGATGGGATGTCACCAGGGCTGCCACATTCCAATTGTTGTTTTAGAGAATCAAAATCAAAAGTGGTTTATTATTGGGAACATTTGCAGTTGATGTGTTCATCATAGAAGTAGTTTACAATGTCGCTGATGTTTCTTTTTCTAACAGATTGAGTGCACCCTTTGTGGGAATAAGTTCTACTGCACATGTGTTTACTATACCTTACCATACCATACCATAATTTATTTATAAAGCAATTTCATATAACAAATGGCAGACCAAAGTGCTGTACAGCAGAAATATAAAAAGTACAATAAGAACAACAAATACAATAAATAAATAAGTAACAATAAAATAATAGTGTCAGTTACCCACTGAGTCAAAAGCCAACGAATAAAAATGAGTTTTTAACCAGGATTTAAACACCACCACTGAAGTAGGAAGAAGATGTGAAGAAGAAGGTCATTCCAAAGCTTAGAGTACACCTTGCATTCTTAATAGTGGCCTCGAAGTTTCTGCCAAGATTTAGGGACTGAGAGCAACAGCTGCAGCAGATCAGACAAATATACAGGCGCCAGACAATTTAAGGATCTAAAAGACAGTAAAAGGTGGACAGAACTGGAGTAATATGCTCAAGTTTGAGCCATCCATGACTTAGCATCGCTAAGACAATCAAACAGGAGTCTAATCGAGGAGCTATCAGAGTGATTGAAATGTAGATCAAGGTGGCAATCGTCACCATATAGATGACATGAAATTGCAGAGACAGCAGGAAATACAATGAAAACAGTTGTGGCCCATGCGATACACCCCATGGCAAAGGGGGACCAAGGATGAGACCGAACCCAACCTAACACAAAAGCTCCTGTTAGAGATATGATTTTATCCACAAAAGGCCAAGCCGGAAATTCCCACACAATGCTGTAGTCAAGAGATCCATGATCCACGCGTCAAATGCAGCAGTCAGATCCAACAAAACAAGCAATACATGTTTACCACAGTATGTCGCTAAAAAAATGTTGTTCATAACCTTTATGAGAGCTGTCTCTGTGCTTTAAAACAGCTTAAGCTGGACTAAACAGCTTCTGAAAATTGAAACTTAGATAGTCCATCAGCTGAGTGTGAACTATTTTCTTTCTCAGAACGCAGAATTTATGGTGTTATACAAAACACAAGGATTATGTGAATTAACAGCAATGAGTTGACTGTTCTTGGCAGTCTTTTGTGGCAGTGTTTGTGAAACATCCATCCATTTCTTTTGCTGTTCCTGTGTGTAAACCAATGCCAGCTGTATGCCACATCAAATCTTTTTCTATTTTATTGTATATTTTTTGTTGTTGTTTTTTCTTCTTCTACTGCATTGATTTTAATGTCTCTTACGGTAACATCTTGAATAAAAAAGTCCTTATCAAACATTTGTGTGCGTGTTTTTTTAAAGCATGCACCATCGAGCTGATGGGTGGTGTCTTGGGAAAATCTCAGCTTGTGATTTATGTTACAGAAACAGAGATATAAACAGAGACTAAGCATAAGGCTTAGATGTGATAATATAGATTTTTTCCCCCAAGGTCCTTAAACTTGTCAAACAGCCTAACATACTGGTAGATAAAGGCAACCATTATGTGAAAATGATAAATCTGCAGATGCAATATCTGGAAAACAGAAAGTTGAATATGTGAATAAAATTAACAAGGTAATGTAAAAAGACAGATAACTGATACACTGTCTATTTATTTCAGCTCTTTCAACTAGAAATAGTTGCAATAAAGTGTCCTTTCACTTTTCTGAGTGGCTTTGGTGTACTTATTAGATGACAATTGATAAATATACACTAATTATGTATAACTGTATAACCTGCAGTGGCCTTTTCTCTGAGAGTAAATAAACAGACTGGTTCCTATATAGCACTTATCTACTCTATCTCAGCATTCAAAGTGCTTTACACAACTTGCCTCATTCACACAAGCACTTTTTTTTCTATACTCTTTTATATATGGAGTGTATCTAACATTTACACACATTCATGCTCCGATCGATGCATCAGAGAGCAACTTGGGCTTAGTATCTTGCTACCACCAGCCTTCCAATCAGTAGGTGATCTGCTCCACCCGCCTACAACGAATTTTTAATACTGTTTGTACTTGTGTGTGTAGATTTAGCATTTTTGGTTTGGGAATAAATGTTACTGTTGATGTTACTATTTAATATGACTGTTAGGCACTTGGTCTTGGGCTGGATGTCCATAGTGCAGATTATTGACAGAAACAGTGTGGCCTCCCTGGGGGTGGGTCCCCTCTTCCACATTTCCTTTATAGTTCAGCACTCTGGGTTGTGAAGCTGATGTGTAATGTATTTTTTATTCCGCTTTGTTAGGGCCCTAAGATACTGTTAAGTCCATCCCAGCCTCTCTCACTTTTCATTTGTTGATATTGATTTCAAAACACCATTAGGTCACTGACAGCCTTGTTTTTTTTTAATTTCATTACTGTATTATTTCCATTAAAAGTATATTTCATCACTGAAACCACCCGTCTTGGTGTATTGGTATATTTTCAAACTTATGTAGCCTTTAATTTAGGCCTGTAGGTGGATCAAAGTGCGGGACTTGAGACAACGCTTAAACTTAACAGAAATCTCTTTAAAACATTTTAAGATAAGATAAGATAACTCTTTATTGTCATTGCACAGTCATACATAATACAGTAGTACAATGAAATTGGAAAACTGTCCTAACACGACACGATATGACACATCACAACGCAACACAAACAACACAACACAGTATAATAACTTAGTAATAAAAAAGAAGAATAAGTGTATTTGTATTGCACACTGTTATTATTGCAGTATATTATTATTTACTATGAAACCCAGGTAACTCTGGAGCCAGAAACTTACTAATGTATATGTCAAGGACATGCCACAAAACACACAGGGAACACAACTATGTGGGGATGTTTGACGACTACATGTCAAAGAACAAAGAAAATCCAGGATTGAAATACACACGAGTTAATAAGGATGAAGGGAGATACTTGGGAATACTGCTAAACTAATGACACAAGGCTAAACAAAACCGAACAGAATGCATAACAGACGATGACACTGCAGCAACAGATACAGAGACGGAGACTAGACAACACACAGGGAAGGCAGGGAAACACAAGGTTGGCTAAGAAAAATAACAAGAGAAAAAACCCAAATACCCCAACATGAACTGGAAATAGACATTTAATAAAACTCGAGGACTAGATTACCATTAAAAACCTACCAGCACATAACCAAAACATAATTACAACAACACTGAAAAATCTGTTAAAAAATCTTTTAAGCAAAACTTCATACCCAGGAACCATGACAGTTTAAATATGCCTTAGTATTCAATCAATATATTTCCTCTGGATGAGATTCACTACAGCAAAAAAAAAAAAAAAGACAAAAAAAAGACAAAAACAGAAAAGAAATAAGATACTCGGAGCGTCACATTTGAAAGACAGACCAGGAATTTGTTGATTTTGTAGTGAATGAAGAAAAATAAATAAAAGAAAAAATATAATGTGTTCTTCCAACATGAACCGGGGCGTGGCTCAGGGTCAGGTTAACGAGTCAGCACAGAGGGCTGACATCATGGGTGTCCCCTATAGCCATCAAGCTCTCCTGTATTTATAACTGGATACATTTTAAGATTGGTTTAAGAATGGAAAGAAAATATAATATATTGAATTTACATTTGCAAATCTGTTGCTCAAGCTACACTCCTGATACATTTGATCATCATGCACTAGGCCAGGCCATTTGGCTTCAACATTTGTGATTAAATCTGCTGCATCACAAACAAGTTTAGCAGTACAGACAATAAGATAAATTAGATGCACATTTAATTCAATTCAATTCAATTCAATTTTATTTATATAGCGTCAAATCACAACAAAAGTCACCTCAAGGCGCTTCATAGATACAGAGAAAAACCCAACAAACATATGACCCCCTATGAGCAAGCACTTTGGCGACAGTCTCTCACACTGTATGTTGCAAGTTAATTGTGCTTTTCACACCGACTGGCTTAAAAAGGATGGACACACCATGTCCAACCAGGCTCAACAGTCTGAGCACTCTGCCTTCTATTGTAGTTTTGGAAGCGCCATCAGGATAATAGGGTACTTTGAGGCCGCCTTTTTGAGATACAATGAGGATAGATCATTCAGGATTTTGGATGAGGACAGGGCTTTGAAATTAAATTCTGGGGGCCAATATAGAGTAGCCAATATATTAAAGTTGTGATCCTTTTTTTCCCTCACTCTCATCTCGTTATACCCCACCCATCAGTTTTACACTTTTTAGTGGAAAACTATGCATACTTCACATATCTTTAGTCTTGTCCCTTCATATTGTACCAATTTAAAACTCACCTTTACACTACAATGAGGGACAAGGTATGTGAGGTAGCGAATCTTCGATATCTCAAGTGAAAATTTCACAGTGTACACAGCCTTATATTAGCTTACAGAATTGCTACTACGCTGTTGACTTTGAGGTTTTATATTGATAAAATAAATATTACTGTTGGTAAAATGAGTCATTTATTACTCTTCCTAATTCAAAGGAAACTAT
This sequence comes from Neolamprologus multifasciatus, assembly GCF_963576455.1. Lineage (NCBI taxonomy): Eukaryota > Metazoa > Chordata > Actinopteri > Cichliformes > Cichlidae > Neolamprologus > Neolamprologus multifasciatus. Next base: position 26,638,355 of record NC_140459.1, read on the forward strand.
TATAAATCTCTAAACATAACCATTACAAATATAAATGATGATCTAGTTGAGTTAGAGTGTATATTGTAGAGAAAAGATCCTTTATGTCCTCATGGACACACTTTTTAAAAAGGTCCCAGTTTATTAAAATGATTATTATTTAAATAATAATTACTTATTTTAGCTGCCTAATATATTTCTCTCCAAACACAGTTACAGTGGTAATCTTAAATAAACAGGATTGTTCATCAAGTTAAGGAGTCTTTATTCTGACAGTAGAATGGCAGAAGGCTATCCTTATGTCAGAATACTCTTGTTGAACTCTTTTGAATACTTGCGTCGGGGATTTGAGCCGTCCCCTTGCTTGTTAAAGTGGTCAGCCCTTGGCTAATCAGCAGGGAGGTGTCTCTGTTGTTGTGGGTAATTGATGAGTGGCTGCTACAGAAGGAAAAAGTCATCATTAAATTGAAACTCTTCAGCTCTTTCCCTAGAGTGTTCTTTGGCTGAGGTGACTGTCAGTCTCCATGGCAACTGCAAGGCGCTGACATGTATTTGCAAAGTTGGATGTTTAATTTCCTGCTGGCGGTGAGCAGCACACTCTTGGACTCAGAAGAGCCTTGGGTCATCTCTTGCGTGTTTATCCATGCACCCGTGGAAATGCACTTTGCCACGACTGACCAAAGAGAAGCACTCTTAGCTGTTAACCTCAATCATGTTCATGCAAGATGGATTGTTCCATTATGAAACAAATCAGTTTAAAGGAAATATTATGCCCTCTCTTTTCCTCATTACCAGGAAACCAAAACTAAAAAAACACAAAAGCTCACAAAGTTCACTGAAAGCTTTATTTTGTTTTCTTCACTTTTGCCTACAATTGAAGTTACGCTAGAAACACAGTAGCTGCAAGATAAATGTTTTAAACAACATTTGCACCAAAAAGCCAAGGAATATATTAACACTGCAAAAGAAGCAGTATAGTGTTAAATATGATTAGCCTTGCATTTGATATTGCAGTCAGTGGTTATCAACAGATTAGCATATAACACAGATCTACATCTATTAAATTCACAAAGGCTGCTTTAATATTCTGTTTACAGTGTTAAGCTGTAGTGTATCAATGTCAAAAGTGTCAAAGTAGCTAACAATACTGATACAATGTAAGTGACAGAAAATGTATAAAACCTGACAGATGAGTAAGAAATGAATCAGATGAACTTTTCTGAACAATAAATTAGTAATAGCATTTACTAATATTTCACATCTTACAAGGCTCCCTATTGATTATCTTCTGTATCAGGAGTGAACTGCTAATGCATTTAATTATGAGTTATTATTCATCTCTGGCTCTCTTCCACAGCGCATCTTTTATCCTGTCTTCCTCTCATCTCCCTCTCCCTCATCCTGCTTCTGCCAGAGGTTTCTTCCTGTTAAAAGGGAGTTTTTCTTTCCCACTGTTGCCAAATGCTTGCTCAAACGACGTTGTTTATTGTTTTTACAATATAAAGCGGCTTTAGGCTACTGTTGTTGTGATTTGGTGAATTGAATTGATCATTGCAATTTAACCAGTTAAGCTGGAATTATTAAATTGCTCATGATAAATTACTATGACAACATAGATCGTACTACCGAACGTCACAGAAATATCCGTGAAGCAGTGATCATCATCGTGTATTTATGTATATATGTCTGTATCTCCTTAACACGGTGCCAATCTGACCGAATCTTTGCATGGACTTTATCACACATACTGCGATCAATAACAGCAATATAATTTTACAAAAGATTGAAGATTAAATGGTGATTTAGATTGCATGTGTTATGTTAATTTCATATTCCAACAGTGAAAGCAAACTGTCACATTCTCAGTTTGCGTTAGTTTCATGTCACAACACTGTATGTAACTTAATGATTACTGAAATTTGTATTTGCAAGGGAATTTTGTTCAAGAATCAAACTTTTTTTTTTAAATGTTGGAGATGTGGAAATATCCACATGTAATGGGCATTTCCACGCAGTTTCCGTATAATACCAAAGTAAACCAATGGATCAAAGACACTGTTTTCTGTGGTTAAAGTTCTGAAAGTTGATTAATCAATGTAAAAATACTCTTAGTGTCGTCTTTTTTGCTGATTTTAATCAGTAGCCCAGCAGGTTATATGAGAATAACTTAGAGGCAGGGATCGTTTACCCTTTTGTCATCTTTGAAATTAAATCTTGCGTCTTATTTGGCCACACAGCTTTTCTGTATTCAAATTTACATTTGGGAATACCAAATTCCACATACCAAAGAAGCTGCGTACCCAACCCTATTTCATCTAACACAGGACACACTTCTGTGTAATTCCTCTCTGGAGAATTTAGTCTTCCTTTTGACTATTAACAGGATATTGTTTCAGTGCCTTCCATTAAAAAAAAAGACTCATAATATTCTGAAATCATAGCCCGGCACGACCTATCATGTTCAAATTTTGGAGTCCTGAGGCTCCAGGAGGCGTGGTTTAGGACAGAAATGTTTCTTTTTGTGCCAAAATAAGGATTTAATGTTTCTGACTTAATCTTCCAAAAATAAAAGTAGTATTTATTCTGAAAGGCAACAAATAATAAATATTGCTTTGCACCTAAAATAGACTAAGTTGATTGGTTTACAGGGCTAATGGCAAAGAGATTAATGGGTTAGCAAGCCGTGTGGAGCTTGAGGTCAGTGTTTTCTGTGTTACAATGTTCCTATTATTCACAGCATATATAGCTATACAATTCCAGCTGTAGCAATATGGTTTATATTTCTAACTTCTTGTATATATGCAGCTAAAACCCCTGAATGAAACCCTGCTGTTCCTCTTATTTTGCACATATTCTTCGTTTGTTATTTATTCCTGTTGCGTCACTACTTATATGTCCTGCGCAGTTGGTGTGGAGCACCCACAGTGTCATTGTACATGTACAATGACAATTCTATTCTATTCAAGATACAAACTGTGTCGTATTGTCAGTTGGTGATGCAAAAACTCTACAAAGGTTTTTATCCTTGGTTCTAATCTGCTACTGTTTGCAACTTGACTTATATTTGGACTTGGGTTGCATTGTGCTGTTATATTTTGTATACTAATTAAGGAGTTTTATCACCATTTTGTCATCATTATTTAATAATGTCTCTTACTGGAGTAAGTTGGGACTTTGTGCAGAAAAACAGTCACATGTTCTGTGATGGCCCCTTCACATAGAAAGTGGTATGCACTGCAGTGACTGCTGGTTGAGCGAATGACCCCAAATTTGCTCAGTAGACACAGGTCTCTGCGAATACCACGTCATTTTTTGCGACTGTGTATGCTTATGTGTACTATATGCTCCCAGTCTCTGTCATTCCACAATTCTACTGGTTTGCCCGTGACACGCCCCTTTTTATGAGAGTGTGCACAGAACCTGAAGGTTGGCTTATCGAAGAAAGTTGATAGCCGCTTTTGTGATAGCCGGTATTTTAAGCTTTTAAGGCTTTTTTTTCTTCAGGTCAGCTATGACAAAAAAAGCCTGGCTCTATGCCTTCATGGTTTATCAACGTGGTCAGATGTTCAGCTCAACTGCCTGAGCAACATCTCCCTGGTAAAGCTTGAAGCCTCCACATCCATTAAAGCAATATTAGATGACTAGAATGGAAAAATAAAGATGGTGGTAGTATATTACTTATTTTTCAGGTTTGGACTCACACAGAGAAAATAAAATTCCTTTTGTAGCTCTCTGTATCCAGCTATGGAAAGTATCTGAGTGTAAAAGAATGAGAAAGCCTCATAAGCAGGGCTAATCCTGGTTGTACAGTGTAAATCATGCACATACATTTTACTTATTCATACCCTGAATTCACGCTTTGCTTTTTGTAGTAATTGCTGATTTAGTCAAAACAGAAATTTACACACTCTTGTCATCCTTTGGGATAGCTACGTCTGTACATTCCAGCCAGATATAGTTTGACTTTGCAAAGATAACAGCAGCTCAGATGTATTCTGCACACCTGACAGATTTGGCACTTAGAGCTAAGCAGAGCAGGTATATACACCACATTACACTTTATATCACACATTATCACTGAAAGAAAACATACACTACAAAAAGTATCAATATCCTGCTGCAAACAGATTTTTTGTTTGTTTGTTTTTCTCTTCTGACCATATCTCTGTGGGGAAGTCCACAGCCAGTCCAATTGCTGAATCTGTAAACGGAACACAAACTCATATCCAAACAAACTGTAAACACTTATTTTGCTTCTCTTTCTTCTTTGCTTTTTTTTTCTTAAATATTTCTGAGCCACATAGATCAAAAGCAAGGTGATGAAACATCAAGAATTATCAAATGTCAATATAAGCAACACGTAAAGGAAAAATACAGAACCACAGACGTACCCTGTGGTCATTTTATCTGTGACTGAAGCCAAATGTGTTGTAATGTAAAAGCTAAACATTATATACAAATTTACATTTTTAATTCATTTTCTACCATCTTTTCATTCACAGTCTGCTCCGATGTGTTTTTACTGCTACATTAACCTCATTTAGTCAACTATGCATTTCAACACTCACCAACGTCACCGTGACTGTCTCGGAAATATTTCCACATGAGAGCAAATTCATACAAACTCTGGATTATTATCTCTAACACAACTCTTTGTGTATGCAAAGCTGAAATGATCATTGCCTTCACACTGACGGAGTTTGATTCATGTCGAGTCCCGTCATAGCACATAAATCACCACGAATGATTTAGCTCTGGCTAATGCCATCTTACTTGTCTTAAATGTGTTACAGATATTCAGTGTAACAGTTTTCTAATTTAAAAATGATCAATAATCTTAATAACCCTTGGAGCAGTTAGCTTGACATCAGGATGGAAGTCTAGAAAATGAGATAAAGCCAGTCTCAGTCTGAACAATAGACCAATACAATGAGTGAAGTGTTGTAGCTGCCGACAGTGTTCTTCCAGTGGCAGGTGTATCCACCTTTAGTGATTCTGCTCAGAGGCTTTCTGTGCGCTTGACACCACTACAGAAAGTCAAGTAGGTAAGCAGAAAAGAAGCCCATGGAAATCCAAACACAAGTGGTTTGATGCTATTCTGTCTTTTTCTAAGAACAAACCCCATAGAGTGGGCTCCATTCTGATTCTACATCTGTTATGACAGACCTTTTTCAAATCCACTGAGTCCAAAATTGTCTTTCAGCACAGGCAACGTGTTATACCCAAAGGGTGGTTGAATCACACGGAATACCAAACAAGAATTCCCTGCTTCTCCATGTAGAGAGTTGCTGCCATTGTGCAACAAACTACACTGTAATTCATCATCTAGCTGTCGGTGGGCAAAAGTTGTGTGATTCTCCTTTGTAAGGCTCACTTATTATGAGACGATGTTAAATGTACAAATGGAAAGAGTTAGTTTTTTAATCCACATCAGATGTCTCTGATGAAATAGCAAAGTCGGATTTGAAAAGGCCATCGTTTTAAACTTTTGGCTTTTTGTACTTCAGTCATTCTCTGCTCGATTATAGTACCAAGATAAATGCCATATGAATGACACTTTTTGAGACAGACTCCTTCAGGGATTTCTTTGCCCTTTTTGTGCCATCAGAAAGTTCAGCTTTCGATCCCTAAATTATGAACTGTTTCATTATCTTGATAAAACATTTTAGGCCATCAATATCATTCTACTCTCAGTGCCTCCGTAAGGCATCACTTTGAGGGGGGACAGTAAGAACTTTAATAGAAATATAAGATCAGAGTGAAACTTGTTTTCCATTACCTTTAATTATTCATTTGAATGTCTCGTTTGACAGCCAAATTAGAGAGAATAAGATATGACTGTGTCAACTCTTCCTTTGAAACTCTTAAAACTCTGTTGTGGAGATCTGGGTGACTTCTGATTGGAGATCTTGCTGGATCCTCCTTGAACGAGAGCAATGGGGGACCCGGTCCATGCCTAGTCATGCCGGCTTCTTTCCTGCTTCTGTTGGAGCACAGATGGACACTGGCTCCCTGGTGGTGTTGTGGCCTCTGGTCAGACTGTTTTGCTCCACACGGGTCCGACAGGGGAGGCAGAAATCCCTGAAGCATCGCTTGAAATTTTCATCCAGAAATGCATAGAGGACAGGATTGAGGCTGCTGTTGGTATACCCCAAAGCAATGCACAGATGCCAGCTAGCTATCACAAAGGGATTCCTGCTGTCAATTTCTATCATGGTCTTCACAATGATGAATATGTGAATGGGGGTCCAGCAGATGATAAAGGCCGCCACCACCACCAGGACCATGCGGGTAATGCGGCGCATGTTGCGGTCTTTCTCCTTGGAGCCTGAGAGCAGACGAACACTCCTCAGACGCAGGATCATCAGACCATAGCATATGGTGATGACCATCACAGGGACCACAAAAGCAAAGATGAAGACGCAGATCTTTGTCACCGTGTCCCAATACCAGTCAGGCTCAGGAAACTTTAACATGCAAGTGGTTTTACCTGAAAAAAAAAAAAGAACAGTTACATTTTGATGGCGAATAGACAAAATAGGGCTGATGTTAATTAACATCTGTGAAAGATCTGAGCAAAAACCACAGGATTCAAATCCAAAAAACTGCAGTGAAGGCTGTGGTACAAGATCAAGAACCTTTCGTGTGTAGTGCAGACTTTTAAATTCAGCACATTTTCAGACAGTTTGTCATGGAAGGTTTCATAATGTTGCACTCAGCTGTTCACACAATAAGAGATAAAAAGTCCCCTAAAGTGTTGAAGAAGAGAGAATAAAGCAAAAGCTAATAACTTTTCAAAAGTTATAGAAGCACATGTAGTGACATGTAATTTACGTGTAAAATAAATAGGCGAATAAACTGGGGGTATGTGGAGGTCTTTTCTATCCTTACTGGTCACCTATAGCATATTAGAATATGGGGCACATACTTATATATTCATACAATGCTTTATTTTGTGGTCCAGTGGCTGAGAATTTGAATATTTATTTCTTCAGACTTTACATGAAATAGTCTGATAAACTGAAATACTGGACTTCTGGTTTTCATTAGCTATAAGAGAATAATCAAAATTTAAATAGATAAAAAGCTTAATTTTATATTTTGATGATACTGTTTTTTAATTTAGTGTACAGTATCCATGCACACTCCTTAAAATATATTAGTTAACATGAACAATATTAACTTTTGATGTGAAAGTATCTGACCCTTCTTATATTATTATTATTTTGTTCATTGAATGTTTTGCTTGAAAAGTAATTGATTTGAATCTGTAAAATTTTATACTTTGCTACTAAAATTATTCATCAGAATATTTAATAAATTGATCCCGTAATTTTTTTTTAGCAGTGCGTTATAAATACATGCCTCATAAGGATCTAAAAAGACGAGCATTCACAGTAACGATGAACAAATACATGATCATAACCAGTGAACATGAATGATTTCAATTCATTTTCTATTATAACTTCTGTACCTGAGCGTACCTGGATTTTACTTGTGTGGGCAACTCAAACTTATCATCCCAGTACAGACCTGCATCACTGAATTTATACACACTTTTTTATGCATGTGCACCCAGTAATTTTTATAGTTTGTCTTTTCAGCCATCACATTGAATATACTACTGTACAATTCCTTCACTCTTTATATTTGAATTTTTTGAAAGATTAGTCACTACTTGCACATTTCACGTTTCCTTACTGTTAGGCTGATCACTGCACTTTTGCATCCCCGGAGAGGGAACAGGACTGAACATATCGATCGACTGACTGATTGAGCTGAACTCTCTGTTCTCTCAGCCTCATGTTCACATTCTGCAGCATCTTCCTCTTTTTTTTTCTTTTAACCCGTTTTTCTCTGAACAGAATAGAACATTGCACACACGAGGAAGACTGTGGCCAAACACTCCTTATGTTTCTGCTCCACTGTTCAACAGTGTTTCAGTTTCTCCCTGGAGCAGGATGGAAAATAATCTGAAAAGGAGTTTATTTGTAGTCTTGCAATCAGCGACCCTGCAAAGAGCCCCCATCTTTGAGAAATCTAATAGGTAATATCTGAAAACATTGACTGATAATAACATATTGTTTTTAGCTGTAAGAGGGTGGCAGACTTTTGCAATCTTTCAAAAGTTTTCTGGCATGGTAGTCTTCAGTTGATCTTTGTCAAGAGCGGTGTATAGAATAAGTTTTAAGTCAGGATCAACCAAATTTAAGCCTAGACTCAACTATTTCCAGTTTTATTCATTGGCATGCATGTGAATGGATATGGCTATGGCTGTTTGCTGCTATTAAGAACTGTTGTTTTTATTTTCATGTCTGATTTGTAGCAACACTGAATCAAAATAAAACAAAGGGGAATTTAAATTATATTAATTATGAAAATCAATAAAGCTGTACCGTCAACACCTTCACGGTCTAGCAGTCTAATTATGTAATAACAAAGTGAAAGCAAAGAAAGGCATTTCTTTGAAAATGAGAGCAAAGCTCACGTTGCTAGGTTTTTTGTGAAGATTCAACTACTTTTAAATGATCTCGCCTCTCGCGACGCTGACCATGGTAAACACAAACTGTACATCCAATGGCAGCGCTAGACATTTCCTCCTAATCAGAGACAAAATCTCCCAATCAACTCCTCACTGCTGTGTACGCTCAGCTGCTTGCAAAGCGTCTGCTCAATTTAAACCTTTTAAATGACACGAGACGCCGTCTTCAGCGTTAGAAGCTGTACAGGAATGTCCAAGTGAAAGGAAGGTTTAAGCTGAAATGGCTTTTTTGTTACAGCTGGTGCATTTGTTACAATGTTTGTCTTTGTGCCGCACTAATAGCTATGTGTTGACTGTCTGCTGTATGGTTTGAAGGATCAGCAGTGACTTTATATGACTTTAGCACACAACAAGGTGAGCCTTGAGCTGCTAACTCTGTAGCTACAGACAGCGAGAAACCCAATAACATATACAGGAGCCTAAATAAAATAAGATGTGGACCCAAGGATAAAGTTTGGATTTGCTGTAACTCTGTTTTACCCCTCTGAGTCTTTCACAGAAACATAAGCTAGGGTGCAGAGATACAGCAGTTTCTCCAAACTGTCTGATAAAAAGATTTGTTGTTTTTGCCTCATTATCACTCTATTGCACATCATAGTGGGACATGAGTGGGACCTCATAATGGCCAACAGCTATACTCTAACAATACAACTGATTAAGCTGTAATTTTATGTACTGATTTTCAGGCAGCTCGTTGCAAGACTGAGTGTTAGATGAGTGAGGAAGCTTCTCCTCCACCAACATTTTTTATTGACTTTATAGGGCTATAAAATGTGTTATGCTTCATCCCTGATTGTCCTTTTTGGAACTGAGGACAATCTTTGGCAAAGCAGAGACTGATCTTCAGAGAATTCACAGACATTATCCTATTGTCTCAGACATTTATCTCAGTTGTTCTCCCACCCTCACGTTAACATTTATCGAGTGGAAAAAAGTTAGCGTTGATCCTCCACCTTCACTGTTTATATTAAGCTAACATAGCTGTGTCGCTAGCGATCACGTAGCACATCGTTATATATCAGCTAGCCAAACTAAAGTAACCCTACAAAGTCACTGCTGTTTACTTTCCTGTCTTCATTTATGTCGGAAGTGATAGCAGAGCTGTACGTCTTAATTTGTTTTAGAAATTTCTCAGTCAGGCTATATTATATTTAGATGGAAACTAGTGACCTAACTCCTTGCTAACTTCTAACTCCGTTAAGTTTGATAAATTCTGTTTTCATGGATGCCTGGATGTTTAACTTAATTGTTACATCTGGTAGAGCAGCCACAATAATTATTTTATTACAGATGAAAGAATTTAAACAGTTTTTAACTCTCAGTGATGCCGCAGTGATCGTTTGGCTTATGGACCTGCAGCGGAGTTTGGGCCCAGACACGGCTAATGACGTCACACTTAAAACACCTTAAACTACCTTAAACTTATCACTTCAATGCATCCTGTCAGACACAACTTCTCAGCTGTCACTGCTAAATGATTGTTAGATGACTTTTTAAATTTTTAATTGCCTTGGGCAGCAGATATGTGATTTTTTGAAACACACTGTGAAGTCTCTAGTAGGATTACACAACTGAGGATCACACACTTTGCTAAATAAAGGGCACACTACCTCTTATACCGGCAACTATATTTCGGCAATAGTATTTCAGCGATACACAGTTGTTGTTTTTTCTACATTATGTTCCTTCAAAGATGTGCTAAAGGTTATCAGAGAAGGCTGTGACTTCATTACCAAATACATTTATTTGGAAAATTGAATAATCCTCATGCAATCTTAGACTTACTTTGTGGCACCAAACAAAAGAAGACATCTGGAAAAGCAGTTCACAAGGACCTACCCTCAACTACAGACTCTGTCTCCTGGAACATATTACCTTAGGTTTCATTAGACAGTTTTTGTATCAAGTAGTGTAGATGCTTCAGAGGCTCTTCTCCTTGCTCTTAGAATACACAATGAACAGTTCAGAGTATTGATTCAGAATCAGTTGCCGCTGTTGTTGCATTTCCTTGTGTACAGTTTCATTTCCGACTAAAGGACCACAAGGTTTGCCTGATAGATAAATTATTCAAATGAATGCAGAATTACCTTTGATCTCCACCACTTCGACCAGCACTCAGTAACCATACATATTCAGCCTTATTTTTGAAACAATATAAATTAATTCAGAAATCATCTTAAAATATTACCAAGAACATGCACTCGCAGTCTTACCATTGTCTGCCACTTTGGTCACAGCCATGATCATGACAGGCACACCAATTGCCGAGGACAGGACCCAGATGAGTATGTTGATCAACTTGGCCTTGACAGGCGTCCGAAACTCCAGCGCCCTGACTGGGTGGCACACGGCGATGTAGCGATCTACACTCATCATTGTGAGGGTGAAGATACTTGTGAACATGTTGTAGTAGTCGATGGCAATAATGAGCTTGCAGAGGACATCCCCAAATGGCCAGGTTTTCATGAGGTATTTGGCGCTCTGGAAGGGCAGCGTGCTGGTGGCCAAGGCATCGGCAAGAGCAAGATTGAAGATGTAGATATTTGTGGCAGTGTTCATCTTGGTGTATCTGGTTGTGGTCACAAAGTAGACAGAAGGTGTAGTAAAAGTTAAAAAGAAACTGATATTTTTTAATGATTTTTTTCCCCAGTCAAAAACAGGTTATTTCAGATCATCTCACAGTTGCCTCCCTGGTCCAGTCTACTTGCAGCTGCAGTTGAACTGAAAATCATATAGTTATTTGGGTATAATGTATTAGCTTATTGGAGAGAAAAATATGTAGAGAATAGATGACATAAAGGCCATGAATTGACATTTGAATAGAAAAGAAATTGTCATTTGTGTTACTGGTGCATTTTTGTCCTTTCTTAATAAAAATAAAAATAAAAATAATAATGTATACTTTATTCATCCTCGTGGGGAAATTACTTTCTCTGCATTTGACCCATTCACTCAGTGAAGCAGTGGGCAGCCACTAAGCAGGCGCCCGGGGAGCAGTGTGTAGGGACGGTACCTTGCTCAGGGGTACCTCAGGGTAGCCGTTCAGTGGATTTGAACACCCAAACTTCCGATCATGGGGCGACCATTCTACCAACTGAGCTTCATCAGGGAAAATGGATATTTCAATTATTCTCTTACCTACTTTAGATCCATTTTACCTCTAGTCATTTTCATATATTATAGAAATAATTAGATATAATTCCATGTTGGAATTGATTACAAACAAAGGCTTAGTTTCATTTATGACTGCACTGCCTTGCTAATTTCCAGATTACCAAATCCCAAAAATAAACTACAAGTTAATTGCTTTTATCCTCAGATCCAAAGTTACATTAAGAACTAAAACCAAGGATTCAAAGCCGACACTAGAACAGCAACTCATTCAAACTCCATAAACCCAAAACAGTCACTGCAACACAAACACAACAAGTAACAAGTGTCTGGAATATTAATGACATTTTATTCACACTGGCTTGCTCATAGTGCAAAAGAGATTCAAGTCACATGCTTCATTTGTAGCTCATTTCCAGCATATTTTCTTCGTAGTCTATAATTTTAACAAGAAAAAAAATGTTGCTTTTTTCCCCCATTTCTATCTTTAACTTTTTAACATTGGAGATATTGACATTTCATTTTATAGCAGAAAAAGATAACAATATTATTGTAAAGCCTAAACCATACTCAAGCAGAACATCAGCTAGTGGAAGCCAACCTCATTTGTACCTGTCCATGATTCTATAGTGGAATCACTGTGGCTTTTTATTTGTCTTGATATGTAAAAAATGTAAAAAAAAAAAAGTATGACAGGCTAAGTCATAAAAGGTTAACTAGAGACAATGCATCTCAGGACATGTTGGAGTCGTTTAAGTACTTTCTGCAGGGAGTAATTATTGTATTACTTTTTCAAAAGCTTATAGGTAATATGTAACAGATTACTTAATACATTACCGCAACACTGTTATTTCGGCATGAGGGGAAACCTCATGCAGAAATAATTGTGTAGGAAATGCAGATCAATAGTGCAAAATATACTGTAGATACATTTAATGTGGGTTTCGCTATTTGCACTATTTACAAGCTCCTACAGCTTGTAAATAGACTGCAAACTGCCCTTGTGAGCCACTGTAGAGCCAAAGGAGTAGATAAGTCATCATACTTTCAAATGTTTTGGTGAGTCTTTTTTCAAGCCACAACATGTAGTGAGATCTCAATAAATTATAGGGGTTTGTATCCAATAACTCAATCACAGTCGTTTATATTTTAAAATCTAATTCTAATGAGTTAATAGATCTTTTTTCTGTGTCATTTTAGATACACTAACAACCATGGCTGAATCACTTTGATACTGGAAAAACTGATCAGGAAGGCTGGGTCTGTGGTCGGCATGAAGCTGGACACTCTGGTGTCAGTGGCAGAGAAAAGGACACTAAAGAAACTGCTGGACATTATGGACAATGCTGGGCATCCTCTGCACACGGCCATAAACAACCAGAAGAGTCTGTTCAGTGACAGCTTGCTTCTCCCAAAGACAAGAACCAACAGACTTAAAAACTCCTTTGTCCCACACGCCATCAGACTGTTTAACTCCTCTCTGGAGGGGAGAGGGAGGGGAAACAGGAGGACAAAGGAGGGGGGAACAACTAAGCTGTAGTGCCTCTTCACTTCACTGTGCAATCACCTTTTGTGCAATACTTTTTGTTAATAATCAGCGGTGCAATAGACTCCATACTTGAAATGTGCAATTCACTTGTATTTTTATTTTTATTCCTATTTATTCTATTTATCCCCTTTGTATATTTTATCGATATATGTATACAGTGGGGCAAAAAAGTATTTAGTCAGCCACCGATTGTGCAAGTTCCCCCACTTAAAATGATGACAGAGGTCAGTAATTTGCACCAGAGGTACACTTCAACTGTGAGAGACAGAATGTGAAAAAAAACCCCATGAATTCACATGGTAGGATTTGTAAAGAATTTATTCGTAAATCAGGGTGGAAAATAAGTATTTGGTCACCTCAAACAAGGAAAATCCCTGGCTCTCACAGACCTGTAACGTCTTCTGTAAGAAGCTTTTCTGTCCCCCACTCGTTACCTGTATGAATGGCACCTGTTTGACCTCATCATCTGTATAAAAGACACCTGTCCACAGCCTCAACCAGTCAGACTCCAAACTCCGCCATGGCCAAGACCAAAGAGCTTTCGAAGGACACCAGGAAAAGAATTGTAGACCTGCACCAGACTGGGAAGAGTGAATCTACAATAGGCAAGCAGCTTGGTGTGAAAAAATCAACTGTGGGAGCAATCATCAGAAAATGGAAGACATACAAGACCACTGATAATCTCCCTCGATCTGGGGCTCCACGCAAGATCTCATCCCGTGGGGTCAAAATGATCATGAGAATGGTGAGCAAAGATCCCAGAACCACACGGGGGGACCTGGTGAATGACCTGCAGAGAGCTGGGACCAAAGTAACAAAGGTCACCATCAGTAACACACTACAACGGCAGGGAATCAAATCCCGCAGTGCCAGACGTGTTCCGCTGCTGAAGCCAGTGCATGTCCAGGCCCGTCTGAAGTTTGCCAGAGAGCACATGGATGATACAGCAGAGGATTGGGAGAATGTCATGTGGTCAGATGAAACCAAAGTAGAACTTTTTGGTATAAACTCAACTCGTCGTGTTTGGAGGAAGAAGAATACTGAGTTGCATCCCAAGAACACCATACCTAATGTGAAGCATGGGGGTGGAAACATCATGCTATGGGGCTGTTTTTCTGCCAAGGGGACAGGACGACTGATCCGTGTTAAGGACAGAATGAATGGGGCCAAGTATCGTGAGATTTTGAGCCAAAACCTCCTTCCATCAGTGAGAACTTTGAAGATGAAACGAGGCTGGGTCTTCCAACATGACAATGATCCAAAACACACCGCCCGGGCAACAAAGGAGTGGCTCCGTAAGAAGCATTTGAAAGTCCTGGAGTGGCCTAGCCAGTCTCCAGACCTCAACCCCATAGAAAATCTGTGGCGGGAGTTGAAAGTCCGTGTTGCTCGGCGACAGCCCCAAAACATCACTGCTCTTGAGAAGATCTGCATGGAGGAATGGGCCAAAATACCAGCTACTGTGTGTGCAAACCTGGTAAAGACCTATAGTAAACGTTTGACCTCTGTTATTGCCAACAAAGGTTATGTTACAAAGTATTGAGTTGTATTTTTGTTATTGACCAAATACTTATTTTCCACCCTGATTTACGAATAAATTCTTTACAAATCCTACCATGTGAATTCATGGATTTTTTTTCACATTCTGTCTCTCACCGTTGAAGTGTACCTCTGGTGCAAATTACTAACCTCTGTCATCATTTTAAGTGGGGGAACTTGCACAATCGGTGGCTGACTAAATACTTTTTTGCCCCACTGTATATATATATATATATACATATATATACATATACATATATATACATATACATATACATACATATACACATACACACACACATATATATACACTGTATGTGTATATATATGTGTGTGTGTGTGTGTATATGTATATATGTATATATGTATATATGTATACGTATACATATACATATATACGTATACATACATATACATACACATACATACATATACACACACATACATATACACACACATACATACACACACACACACACACACACACACACACACACACACACACACATACATACATACATACATACATATATATATATATATATATATATATATATATATATAATAAAGTTTTATCTTATCTTATCTCTTATCTTATACTAAAAAAAATCTACTTTAATTTCTTTTTTTTTTTCATTAACTGGATCTAGATTATAGATTATAGATTATGAGATAAATCATAATTAGGCTATGTCATTTTTTTCAAGTTGTAGAACAGTTGCAGCGTGTCATATTAGGTTAGGCCTTAAGAGTTAAATCATCTTTGGGAGTTTTTCCACTACAAGTATATTAATGAAAGAACTTTGTAGTCTGATAGAAAAGTTTTCTTAAAGTAATAAATTAGTCTAAAGCGAATGTCGGCTTAATCAGGAATTTATAATTACAACTGCTGTCAAAACGTCTCAACAGCTGCTCTATTATTATTCACTCTCAGCATCAGCTTTAGTCTCTAAATAACATCAACGTTTCATTTCAATCTGTGTTTCTTTTTTTCAGCTGAAGGTAAAACTGACACAGACCATTAACAAATTAGTAATTATTTATAAGAGCAACGGGCTTTATCATAATTCATAAAAGGAAAACTACTGGTGTAATTAATTAGAGGCTGCATTTAATTCTTGTGTTCCATGTCAAAGAACCTGCTAGTTTTTTCTTATCTTTTACACCTCTTACTAATTATGGAGGGAAAATTGCCATCAAATATGAAATGTTAATCATTCAGGAGGCTACGCAGAGACTGATTAACCAGCAGTAGCACACAGAAGATTTTGCAGAAATTACCTATTCAATTCAATTCAATTTTATTTATATAGTGCCAAATCACAACAAATGTCGCCTCAAGGCGCTTCATAGATACAGAGAAAAGCCCAACAATCATATGACCCCCTATGAGCAAGCACTTTGGCGACAGTGGGAAGGAAAAACTCCCTTTTAACAGGAAGAAACCTCCGGCAGAACCAGGCTCAGGGAGGGGCGGCCATCTGCTGCGACCGGTTGGGGTGAGAGAAGGAAGACAGGATAAAGACATGCTGTGGAAGAGAGACAGAGATTAATAACAGATACGATTCAATACAGAGAGGTCTGTTAACACATAGTGAGTGAGAAAGGTGACTGGAAAGGAAAAACTCAATGCATCATGGGAATCCCCCGGCAGCCTACATCTATTGCAGCATAACTAAGGGAGGATTCAGGGTCACCTGGTCCAGCCCTAACTATATGCTTTAGCAAAAAGGAAGGTTTTAAGCCTAATCTTAAAAGTAGAGATAGTGTCTGTCTCCTGAATCCAAACTGGAAGCTGGTTCCACAGAAGAGGGGCCTGAAAACTGAAGGCTCTCCCTCCCATTCTACTTTTAAATACTCTAGGAACAACAAGTAGGCCTGCAGAGCGGGAGCGAAGTGCTCTAATAGGGTGATATGGTACTACAAGGTCATTAAGATAAGATGGGGCCTGATTATTTAAGACCTTGTATGTGAGGAGCAGGATTTTGAATTCAATTCTGGATTTAACAGGAAGCCAATGAAGGGAAGCCAAAACAGGAGAAATATGCTCTCTCCTTCTAGTCCCTGTCAGTACTCTTGCTGCAGCATTTTGGATTAACTGAAGGCTTTTCAGTGAGTTTTTTGGACATCCTGATAATAATGAATTGCAGTAGTCTAGCCTGGAAGTAATAAATGCATGAACTAGTTTTTCAGCGTCACTCTGAGACAGGATATTTCTAATTTTAGAGATGTTGCGCAAATGGAAGAACGCAGTCTTACATATTTGTTTAATATGTGCGTTGAAGGACATATCCTGGTCAAAAATGACTCCAAGGTTCCTCACAGTGTTACTGGAGGCCAAGGTAATGCCATCCAGAGTAAGAATCTGGTTAGATACCATATTTCTAAGCTTTTCAGCGCCGAGTACAATGACCTCAGTTTTATCTGAGTTAAGAAGCAGAAAGTTAGTGGCCATCCAAGTCTTTATGTCTTTAAGACATTCCTGCAGTTTAACTAATTGGTGTGTGTTATCTGGCTTCATGGACAGATAGAGCTGGGTGTCATCTGCATAGCAGTGAAAATGTATGCTATGTCTTCTAATGATGCTGCCTAGGGGAAGCATGTATAATGTAAACAGAATTGGTCCTAGCACCGAACCCTGTGGAACTCCATAATTAACCTCAGTGTGTGAAGAGGACTCTCCATTTACATGCACAAATTGGAGTCTATTAGATAGATATGATACAAACCACTGCAGTGCAATACCTGTAATACCTACAGCATGTTCTAATCGCTCTAATAGAATATTATGGTCAACAGTATCAAATGCTGCACTAAGGTCAAGAAGGACAAGCACAGACATTACCTACAGTAATTCAGGGCAGCAACACAGAAAAGTCAAACTTATGATAGAGTTAGTTTTGAATTTCAAAAGGACAATGGTGGAATGGAAAGGCCAGAAATATAATGCATCCAAATGACTTTGCACACATCAGAGACATATTGAACACTGTCGGAGTGTCTGAAAAAACAGTTAGCCGTGAGGTACCATCAGTTAGAGCTATAGCATTCTTCTTCCCTGAATGTCTAATCATTCTGCAAACTTTCTAAAATGATATAACTGCACCTTGTCATCTATTTTTTTTCCTGCTGCACCAATTTAATTCTCCTTCCTCATTCCTGCTTCTATCATCCCTCTTTCTCTTTCTTTTTCTTTGCCCATGAACAGTCAACCAAACACTTATCCGTAGACTCTGCCAATTACTCTCAGAAGAACTGAAGAAGCTTCTCGGATGAGAAGTGAAACATCTTCAAGGAACCTTAAAGAAGTACAGACGCTTGTACTTGCACACCCACTTTGATATGACATGAGGAAATAGTGGAAATGACACGGTAGTAAGATTGTTCAAATTTGAGTATATAAATCAGCTTTTGGCTGTAGACTATTTCGCTGACATTTTAGTCCCTCAAACCATTTAATACAACAAGCCTCATTCACTCATTCATACAAGCAGCTCATCTATACTTAAGTGCTTTTTATCTAGCAGTCGCACACACATTCCTACTCCGATCGATGCGGTCAGAGAACAACTTGGGGTTAGTTGACCCAAGGATATTTGGCATGCAGACTAGAGCAACCAGGGATTGAAACACCAACCTTCTGATTAAGAGATGCCCTGCTCTAGCTCCTGAGGTACAGCCACTGCCAAGCTGTGTCAGATCCATGCTAGTATGCCCTAGCTTGGCTGGATTGTAAGAAAAAAAAAAGGTCACGAAGAAGGGAAAAGCGCCTGCATGGAAGGCTCTGTTTTAGTATTATTGCTTTGGTCTGGACTGCACAGTATGCATGCTCTCAGCAGGCAACAAGCAAAAGACACATTGACATACAACATTAATTTTACACCAGACACTGACAGGTTGTTATGCAGAAGTATTTTTCTGATAGGCACTAATTCAAGTGATCCTGAGGTTCAGTCACAGTCAGCTTTCAGCATATAAAGGTGACAGGCGGAAAATCTTGTTCCTGCAGTTTAATCACATTTTTGTTTGTTTTCTTGTTTTGGGTTAAAACCATGGGCATCATGCTAAGTGGCTGTCACAGCAATCCAATCATTTCCTGAAAAAAGAAGTCTCAGAGCAGTGGGCTGCAGCGGGGGTCCCTGACCTTCATTTCTAAGCAAACGATGATGCACACTGAGAGTGTCTTAGTAATGCTAGCCATCCTTTTTCCTGGGCTCTGATGGTAATTTCTGCTTGTGCACCTTGTCAGTGATCCCATACCATTAATCAAATACTGACAGCTCAGCAGCATATAAATCCCAACAAACCAGGAAGGATGTGGAAACACAACAGAGTCAGACACTGATATAAATTAAATATCTTTTTTTGGATCATGAAGAATCCATTGCACACAGCCTTATACTTTTAACCATTAAAGAAAGACATGTTATGAAGTAATTATCATGATTTCTTGGGCTTCTAATTTCTTTTTTTCCCACTTTTTTAAGATCTTTATACCATTTTTGCCTCAATATATCATTCTTTCCCTCATGCTTAGAAATGTATGATGATGACATCCCTACAATCATGTACCTGTACAGGTGCCTATACTATGACTCAGTTTCAACATACCCTGGATATATTTACCTAATCTGCCTTCATTTATCTTAATATCAGCAAACAGGCTAAGTGGCATATGAAGGTTGTAATTAATTTAAAAATCAACCCAGGAATTCCCAATCTGGGTACAAGCGTATTCATATGAAATTGGTGGGACTGGCAGCATCTGAACAGTCACAAGCATGGGTAGGTCTGCTTGCAGCAGAGCAAGCGATTTCAGCACGGTGTGTTGCTATTTGATTTCTTTTAGCCTATTTCACTTTCTCAGAACAGGTGCTGTTCAAGTAATTTTTTATTCAACAGCTTTGGCAATAATCAGGCCTTGGTGTGGGTAGTGAAATTGAGTTCAGCTTTAATAAAAAGATGTGGTTAGTCACATTTAATTCATGATTTAACAAGGTGGAAGGACAATTACTTTTTATTACTTTAGGGCCAAGTTGATTCGGATAGGTTTCTTTTTTAAAAATAAATAAAACCCTTAAAAACTTTGTGTTTACTTTGTATTTACTACTTGTTTCTGCACTGTATTGTGATGCGTAGAACACTAAAATTGTACAGTTGTGGCCAGCCAACAGAAAAATAAGAAAAAAAGAAAATCAAGGAGTACAGTACAATTTTCTATATTCCTTACTGATGTACATCAGGGGATGACAAAGACTTGCTAGCCAGTAAAAAACTGTGGAGCCTTGTACTATCTGTGCACTGATATCCTGGCAATCTTCCAGGGATGTTGACACTATTTTGTGGAGGACTGGTTGTTCAGTACATCCCATACCTCTTTAATTTGGAACAGAACCTGCTCCAGTGCTCCTTAGGCCTGCAGCGTAAGTCACCATGGCAGTGCACCTTGGTACGATGTGAACCACCTTCACATCGTACCAAGGTACAACCTAAATCATATGAATGATGTCAACTGAAAGCACAACAGAACTAAGAAATTATAGTACCATTAATTAAATTACAAAAAATGCTTAGAAAATTCTTAAAGGAAAACACAAGATTGTTTATTACCATTTGCGTTACAGCACACTGTTGTCACCGTTTGTGTTCTACCACAGGGTAAAAGTAAATATTCCGCATACACCTACTTTTTTATTTAGTATTGAGGATGCCCACTTCTTGAGCCCCTCTGGTTTGCATTGTTCAGCAGTGCAGCAGTGCACTCAGGGAAAGCTTTTTTGTATTAGGCCAACTAGTGGGCTGCCTAAGGAGTCACCAGCTCAAGGGTTACCACAGGGATAGAATAAATATTAAGCAATTAATTTTATCTGCTCTTCAAAGTCTGCTGCTTGTGTTCACTGCACACTGTTATAAAAACTCTCATTTCCAGTGCGCTCCATTGCCAGATGGAAGCAGTGCACAACCGGTATGTGGGCTACTCTTGCCGGTCCATCAGCCAGTCGCAGAGAAGAGCAAAGTCAGAGCACTTTCAGAGGTGTTTTTTTTTTTTACACTTCTCTCATTCCTGGTGCTCTCAGCCTTTATTCTGACCCACTTGTCAACCAGTCAACATTAACACTGACACTTGTCATTTGGTTCTGGTGACACACAGTCAGGATATTTAAAGACTGTGTGGGAGCCCATATGGGACGGGTGAAAACCCCTCTACCCCCTCTGTCCACAACACAAATCATGTACATGGAGACACATCTGTGTGATGATAAATTAAGAATTTGAGAATCACATATGAGTAAGCAGACTAATGAAAATATTAGAAGATTAGGATAACGTTACCTATGCTGCTATAAAATAATGATGCAGATAATACTGAAAGCCTGGGAGGATGAACAAGAATTGCGAAAAAGTAAAGATCATATTACTGATGTTCTGAGGAGCACATCCATTTTTGATACTGACAGCTTATGATCTAGAAATGTAGATATTTCCCCTAAAGTAAATGCAAAAGGCACAGTTTATGTTCTTAAATTGCTGGAGGAGAAAAGAGCTGTGGAGGAGGTTAATAAAAAAAATTTGTCATTCCAGGAAATTATGTTTGCTGTCTACTGAGTTCTACTCACTTTCCTGTGAGATTATTTTAAAAAAAACTAAAGGTTTATTTTAAATTTACCTACAGCTGAGTCTGTGAGATTTCTTAAAGCAAGTAAATTGCAACCCACAGATGTGGTGTTCATTATTTCTGAGCGACAAGACCTATCAGAACCAAACCTTAACTCTCTGTCTGCACTTTTCTTCACCTCAGACAGGTGAGGATACCGTGAGAGTTTTATAGTGAAAGGATCTGATACTCAGTAGCTGTCCAAAAGTTGAGATTTGAGCTCCATCACAGCTCAGACCTCAAACTTGGGACTAGTGCTGTCAGTGTTAATCTCGTTAAAATGACGAAACGCCATAACCGCATTAACGCGGCAAATCTTTGTTAGCGAGTTAGCGTGCGTGAGACTGGATGGCGCTAACGTGTTAACGAGCTAACCGCGCTAACGAGCTAACCGAGCCAACCGCGCTAACGCGTTGACCCCGTGCAGGCCCGCGCACGCCAACTCGCGAAACGGAGATTTGTGTTAATGCAGTTATGTCACTTTAACGAGATTAACACTGGTAGCACTACTTGGGACATTTTTATTTTATTGTTATTAAAGCTTTAATTATTCATCTATATATTATTTTATCGTCATTTTGTCCAAGTACATTAGCAAAAACTGAAATATGGCACCCAGTTGTATAGTAACAATCAAACCATCTCAGTTGCTGAGAAGATTATAATTAAAACACCAAGGGTTAAACATTATTTTATGAACAACACAAACTCTGGATTTGGGCTCATAATTATTAAAGAAGTAATAAAATGATTATGCTTGTATGTTCCTCATTAGGCACCCATTCATGTGAGAGTGAATGAATAGTGGCATTGTAAAGCGCTTTGGGTGCCTTGAAAAGTGCTATATAAATCCAATCCATTATTATTATTATTCAATCTTATGGCCCAAAATAACTCCTCGTGTATTTATGCTTGGATAGATACAAATAATGAGTAATTGGTAATCCATTTATCTGACATAGTTAAGTTTATTATGATGCGAGAAAATATGGTCTATTATAGCTAAACATCTCTGCTTCTGTCTCATCTTTAAGGTTTTTAAAATTTTGTCCTTAAAGATAAATCTCGGAATTAAAAGCTTACTTTTTTCACATAATTTCTATATGTAAAAGGGAAAAGGGACCATGTGTTTAAGAGTTTTTAGTCTTTCAAAACAATTGTGAAAATACAGTATTTTAGCTAGCTAATTCTTGATCTTTTAGAATAACCGGAATGAATTGCAATGCCATTATGGGCAAAAGTGTATTGTAATGTACCACATTAATATAGTGCTTTTTCTAGTCTTGCTGACTACTCGAAGCACTTTTACATAAAGGTCACATCAACTGTTTTCAGTTAGCTGCCACATAGCTCCCTCATTTGTTCTTGACATACATGAGTATGACAGCATTGTGCAATTGCTGCAGATGCAAATGATAATGCAAATCTCCCAGTGAGATGATTTGAGCTTTGTGACGCTGGAGGCAGCCATTACAAGACTGGTACACTGTTCTTTCAATGATCCTGGGTTTTTCCTCAGGATTTTCTCTTTGGGACCTTTCATTTCTGTCTGCTCTGTTTCACATTTTAAGTTTGATCTAATACTATGCTTTGCCTTGGTTGCGCTCTCTTTCATATTTAGTATTTCAAGTTTTATCTGGCAGTGATAATGTGTGCTTTGTTCGCTGTTCTTACTATCATGATTACCTGGTTTATTTTCTTGACTATTGTTGGTTTGTATTAGTTCCCTTATTTCAGTTATCAGCCCTTCCCTGTGTTCCCTGTTCCTTGTCAAGTCGTCATTGTCCCTGTTTGCGATTCCATCATTTGGCATAGTTTGGTACTTCCTGTTTTATTTTATCTTCATCCTGTGTTTGCTTCTCGTGTCTAGTCTCCCTTAATTGTTGTCAGCTGTTTTCCCACCTGCTGCCCATCCTCTCGTTATCCTGTGCATGTGTATATTGTTTCTGTCTCCCACTGTGCTTTGTTGAGTCATACTGTTTGCTCCTGCTGTGTATTCTCTTTTGGTTTGCTTTCAGTTTCTGTCATCTGGATTTGCTGGCTCACCTGAATAAGGATTCATTTATTCCAATCTGTTTTTCTAGTCTGCATTTTGGCTCCAAACTCTACACACATCATGACAATTATTAGCACAGGCTGGTGCGGCAATGCTGTGCTGATCCTCAGCTACTACCAATGGACCTAAAGTGTGCAAAGAAAATCTCCTCCACACTACTACATGACCATCAGCAGTTTGAAGTGCTTCTTGATACACTGAGCTACAGATATTTAAGATTTGCATTTGGATAAGTCCTTATCTTTCATCTCAGTGCAGCTTAAAGTTACAATACATTTTGTGACTACATCAGTCCTTTCAGTTTTGACACAAAAGTCAGCTTCGACTCTCCTCTGAAGGCTACACATGGACACAAACACAAGCACACACTGACATCAATCCCTGCTGTGTGAGATGCAAGACAAGCCATGGGATGCAGTCGCCATGTTGACTCAGCCCAGGAAATGAACAGACTGACTGCCATCTCTCAGACACACACAGTCATGTTCCTACTGGCAACGAGCTACAATATTTCCAAGCAAATTTCAAACCCCAGTAATTAACTTTAAATTTTGTCATTACACAATATTCCCATTACAGAACGTCCAAAACATAAATTGTAAATGTTTTCAAAACCTACTGTCTCAGTAGACATTGAACAATAATCCACAAGAAGAAGCTCAGTAAGAGTCTATTTTCACACAAACTGAGCCCAGCTTCCATTACCTGCATATTGATCTGATTTCAAATTTAGCCCACTTGACAGTATTTTGCATGAGCACTGAACTGGTTCTTATCTAAACAGTGCAGCAGCAAGAAGGTGGAAAACCAGTGGAAGATAAAAGGATCCTGCCCCGTGTAACTGAATGGACTATCGCTTGAAGTGGAGGCACAAATTCAAAATTCATTATATTAAAAAAAATATAGATGGATGCTTTCAAATGGGCTTTTGGTTTATTATTATCAAAGCTGACATGTGACCATTGGCAGTAAATAAACTAGTTCTAGTTATTGATTTATTCAGCCATGCATGCAGGTCACCCCTTGGCAAAACACCCCCAGTACTGTTTGCCATTCTGTTCAGCCTGCATCGATCTCACCCCATGTATGGCAGAAAATTCTCACATATTTCATTGCAATACTGCTACAGAAGGAACAGAGGCTACTGTTTACTTATTCATAAGAGGTTCTCACAGCCCTTGACACAACTCCAAAGGAGATTGTGTCTCTTCCTAGTCTGGGACCAGGGACTTTCAGGTATTATCCTGAGACACTTTGCTGTAGTAACACTGTACTGCACCACCGAGTCACTTTAACAGTGATGACAATATAACTGTTGAACTTGGCTGTAACTTTCTGCATGGATCATGAAAACAATGCATTCCTCAGAAACAGTCACTGTGCCCATCTTCAATTATCACAGCAATGAGTGTAATGGACACACTGGTCCACCATGTGGATCTCACCCCTTGCATCTTCTTAACCGTGAAATAGACACGCATGCTTAAGTTGCATTACCAGTAGATTAGATTAGATTAGATTAGATAAAACTTTATTAATCCCTCGGGTGGGTTCCTCTGGGAAATTTGTTAAAGGTAGGGGGAGATAATGTAATTAAAGCCAACACTTGGCTAGTGACCAAGGAAGTTATAAAGTACATTGCAGACTCCTTCTATGCCAGAAACAATGAAGCTTCTTGGCTAATATGTCTTTACATGTAAATGTGTTCGGAATGTCTCTTTAACCATATTCATGTTGTCTTGAAATAAAATATCGCCCCCTGCTGGTACTGCAACTTAAACCAGCATGTCTATTAAACACTGCTGTGATATTTGGTTGTTCCATCAGAGTTCATCACTATTAAATAAATAAATATCAATTAAGCTCTTTTTCATTGATCTGAGATGGCAAAAAGAAAATCATTATACAGTATTATAAATTAAAAGTGGAATTCTGAATTTATAGCTGGTATTATTAGCATTTTGAGGCGAAAATTTAGAATTTTTGAAAAAAGACAATAAAGTGACATTAACATTAACATGACATTAAAAACCTTTCATATAATCGAACTGCCCTACAACAAATTGGCGACCTGTCCAGGAAGTATCATACTGCTCACTCTGTGGTAGCTGGGATAGGCTCCAGCCCCCTGCAACCCTCAATTGGATAATCGGAAGAGGATGGATGGATGTTATCAAATTAGAGTTCCTCAAATTTTTACTTCAATTCTGCATTGTCCTGATTCCTGGGTCCACACCTTTGCAATTTTGAATATAAAAATACACAGTTTTCAGCTATATAAACGCACTGGCCCTACATTTGTAAAATACAGCAAAATATATACAACACAAAATCTACTCCAATACACCTTCGATAATAATAAAACAGTACTGTCAGTTATAAAAGTTTTTACTCTCTAAATTGCTCCATTACTGTTGTTCTATAAAACAGATGGGATTCAAGCCTAACATTATGGAGAAATCCTACTTTTTCTAAATTTTTGGATGCTTTGGAATTTTTTAGGAAAATTCACCTGTGGCTTAACATCCAGTTATTATTTGTAGTACAGGTGGCATTAAGGCAGTTTGTGCAGTTATTCTTAACACAGTCAGCAGTCTTAAATCAGTCAGCTAGCAGGATGCTAGCCTCTTACGAACAGAATTCCTGAAAGAAAAATTAAAGGACATAACTGCCATATTATTAATGCTGTATTTTTTTTTATTAAAATTTTGGTTGAATTGCAGCCAATTTATGTAAAATGGAAATTATACAAAATGTATTTGTTCCACAAAACAATGAGGAAAAGCACGCAGTGATTGTCTATCAAATAGAAGTGCACAAAGATGATATTCTGACCAGGGACGATCAGGCAGCAATCTGCCCTCCAGTGCATGGACTTACACAAGGTCCCTTTACTGTTTTCTTCAAGATTGTTTAACCGTATTTTGTGGGTCTTTGTTTGGGTTTTTTTTTTTTTTGAAAATGTAAGAAGAGTGAGATAAATTTAGAAGTCGTGGGTTCTTTACTGGAACATCATGTGGATAAAAACAGTGCTTTAAAATGCAGCTTTAAAAAAGAAAAAAGGAAAATGTAATCTGTCAAATATTATAGTTCTGGAGACTCCCCTGCTTTTTTGCTATTCACGCCTCCAGTTTTTACAAACACGAAGGCACTACAAAACAAATTCCCCTAAAGCATTTTGTTATTTTGTGTATTAATGAGCTCATAAATCCATAGTACAGCTATTAGAGAATGCCAAACTTTTCATTTGAAGGCAACTCTAAGATTTTGTTAATAAGATCATTACTTTCAAAGCTTACAGATGTTCCACAGGAGATGATACATTCTCACTGGGTTACTGTGCTCGAGCTTCCCGTCTCATGGAGGTGTGGGTGCTGTCTAAAAGATGTGACGTCGTTGTAAAGTCAATCGCTTCGCAGTGTGACTCACTGACTTTGCTGACTCCTCAGACATCCCCTTTTTGTCTCCCTCCTTCCTCCCTTGCTTTGTGTTTAGGTGGCTTATTTTTCCCAATCTTTTCACATCAACACCTGAATGGAAATACCTCAGAGCTCTGAATATGGATCAGTTTTGATTGCCACAGCATACATTCCAGATTTTCTGTTATTTCTCTGTTTGGATTCCCCCTGCTGCTGTCTTCTATTGTTCCCTCTATAGGCTGAAATATGACCAGCAGCTAGGATATAGCTAGGATAAAGATAGATATATAACTGCATTATTTTTTGCCGATCTTGTCACATTTTTACAGTTGCTTTACCCCAAAGCTGGTGCCTCCTAAATCAATTTTACCTGCTTCTTCAATTTTCCAGCCAAGAGTCGTGATTAATACTTTGGCTGATATTGGGGATAAAGAGAATATCTGAGATTAGGAGATATAAATGAGGATAAGAAGCAAGCAATATAAGCCATTTTTTCTTGTCTATTTATTTGTTTATATTTTTTCCTCATGCAGGTTAGGGCTGGGAGGCTTTTCTGGGAAATAAGTGTGTACAGGGTTTATTTCTTTTCATTTAGAGTCAGACCTTGGACTGACAATAAAGCTGTCAACACCCACTAATGGAATAATAATAATAATTATTATAATTATTATTATTATTATAACAACAATAATAATCTTAAAACTAGGGCATATAACCTGCAGTTTTATAAAGAGACCAAATGCTGTCTCCGTCGGTCCTTCTAGCTACAGGATTTCCATTTCTACTCTGCTTCATCACACTCAGTGAAGAGGAGCGTGCAGCTGAAGGTCCATAGATCAGTTTGAGCTCATGAAGACTATTTGAGTAGTCCTCTCTCACTGAGGCACGGCTGAGTCAGTCATAACAACCATCTTTAGTATGAAACTGGTGCATGTTGTTGCTTCATGCAGAAATAATAAAAGACCAATCTCATGGTTTATGCAGGGAATCTTAAATCACTTGTTTGGCATGCGCATATTTCACCTACAAATGCGGGGGCAGTGCAAGCACACACTTGTAGCTCAACACACACACAGACACTAAAAAAGTGCAGGAAAGGAGCAATCGATGGGTAATTAGCAAGCAACTTTCTGGTATTTACACCATGTGTATCCTACAAGGGTCTGGTTGGGATTTTTTGTTAATTCGTGTGCTTTACCTCAGAAAACATAAATTTAATTTGTATTTAGAAAAGCTCTTGAGATAACTGAAGAAAACTTAAAGCAACACATTTGAATTGAATTTGATTTGATTTGAAATCAGCGCGTATTTAGGGCCTGAAACCCCCAAATGAAGCTTTGCATTTCGCATAAAGTGGGTTTTATTGCTCTCATCAACAGCCACCAACTAATTAAAGTGACTGTGCTAATAAAGCATGATAGTGTTTACCTGACCACTCCGTACATGACAAGGACGTTGCCGAGAAGTCCCACCACGCAAATAACGGAGTAGAGCGCCGTGATGGATATGGCTATGATTATACCCCCGGCGCTCCTCACCGGATTCTGCTGCTCGGTGTAGTTCTGCAGCCTGTCGCCCATTAAGTCGCTCTCATCATCCGGGAGGGTGACATTGAAGGGGATGAAGGAGTAAAGGTCGGACAGGGAGAGCTGAGCTCCGGGGACCGTGTAAGGCTCCATGCTGCAGTGCTGCCCACTCTGTCCTCGGTGATGAAAACTTAACCGCGCAACAGTGAAAAGAAAGGCAAAGATTTAAACTGACACAGGAGGAAAAAAAACTAGTCAGACTGGAGAGAAGAAGTGGAAAAGGCGAGCAGGAGAGTTTCCAAAAAACGTGCAGATTAGAGCCTCTGAGTAAGAGTTTTCTATCCAAACGAACGAAGAGTAAGTGCCCCCCCGGAAGCGGGCAGCTGCATCTGTGCGCTCTAGCTGTGTGTACACCTCTTATACTCTCGGAGACCCCCACCTCACAGCCCGGCAGCTCTCTAATACCCGTGCGTCGACGTCAAACCTGCTCATTTATATGAAGTCACACTAGAATAAACGGGAATGCAAGGTTTGGGGTTTCAGTCTTTTAAACAGAAATAAAACTTTAAAGTTGCGCAGAAAGAGAAACAGATTCAATCAAATTCCACTTATCTCGTGTAAACTGCGAACAGGGCACGTTAATGATACTGAAACTGCCTTTTAACCGCACTTTCAGTGAAGCCATTATAGAAGACATAAACATACGCTAAAGTTAGCAAGGTTGATGTATCCGCCTACAGGTATGGCGTTATTTTGGTGCCACTATTCTGAGCGCACGTAAAAAAAAATTGAGCGCACGTAAAAAAAACAAAAATAATGCCATAAAAGCCAGGGTGGGAACTGTCCTTGTCCTGATGTTTGCTGCTCTGCTGAGGCAGCGGGAGGAATAAATTATGCCTTCGGAAACATGGTACAGATCAAAATTAGAGATCAACTTTCAAATTCCCTGCTTTTTACATTGTAAAATTATACTAAAATTAAAAAGAGGCATCCATCCATTCACTGGGCTAACCAAGTGACTCAAACCCATCATGAAGGTCCTGGGTTTGAATCCCTGTGCCTGTGTGAGTTCTCTTTGGCCAATCTGACTTCTACTTACAGTCCAGAGAGATGCGCGGGTTACATTAGTTGGTGATTCTAAATTGACTGCAGGTGTGAAAGGTTGCCTGCCTGCCTTCTTATTGGCCAGTGGCGGTCCTAGCCCATTTGGCGCCCTGGGCGAACACTCCCTCTGCCCCCCCCCCCACACACACACACACACACACAGACAAAACATATTAAGGATTGTACATTAACATAAAGCTGTTGTACACACACACATATGAAGAGAGAGAGAGTATGCATTGTATGCAAACGGCTACCAAACAGCCATCATAATTCATCATACAATGAGAACAGGATAAATCAACAATTGACAATGACTAATTAATATTAAAATCTGTAACATAATGTATTGTTTGGAGTTTAGTCTGTTACTGTTACTATTTTTACCATTTCTTCTTGGAGCAACTGTAACACACATAATTTCCTTAGGGATTAATAAAGTATTCTGATTCTGATTGTTTCAGGATGACCTGCCATTATCCAATGACACATCTGCTTACCTGTATCTTTTGCTCGTTTCTCCTCCTCTTCTTTTCTCTTTTTTCTAAGCTGAGCACCTGATGGCTTTGAACTTTTCTTGCCCATCTTCCATTGGTTTTAATTTTGCACTCCAGTATGAACACCCATCCCTCAACTCGAGGATCACCACAACATGATCTAACAGACCTACACCTTAGTTCACAGATTCACTTTGTCTAAGGTGCATTTCTGAGATTTCACACAACCCAGGATTCAAATCATGAATACACAATGGGCTTGGATTTACAACATTATAAATGAAATGTGCTCTATTTGGAAGCAGCAGGCCCCCCCTCCCCTTTCGACGGCTTGTGTGTGAGACTTTAAATCATCAAACTGTAAATTTTTAATTGTTATTGATCCCTTTACCCCTGGTCCTAACGTGTATATTTATTTTCTTACTCTTCTTATATTTATTGTTTGTTTACTTGCACTGCTGTAACTGGAGCCTCGTCGTCTCGTCTCTCTATATACTGGACTGTATGTAGTGGAGATGACAATAAAGTTTACTTTGACTTCAGCAGCGAGCAGGCGCACCGAGGGCTCGCGCTCACTTTTCGTGTATAGAATTTTGAAAAAACATCGGTAGTCTGTATTATAATGTCTGGTGTTTTCATGTTTGTTGGTTTGTTTTTATTATGTTTTATTTTGCGAGTTGGTTATTAGATGCTGCTCCAGCCGCCCTCTCCTCTCTGCGCCGCAAGCAGCAGGCGCACCTCGCAAACGGAGGGCGCCCTTACTCCCAGGAAATGGGTGACAGAAAACCGATCGGTGCCTGTGACATTCCCAATATGCGCTGGCTGACGTCGGGGCAGCATGAGTACCAGCATTTTTTTTTTTTTTTTTGCCGATGCCCGTGATGCCGCCCCCCACCACGATGGCAACCGCCCGTATCTAAAACCGCTACTGGTATTGGCCTTGTGATAGATGCGTGACCTGCCCTGGTGTACCCTGCCTATTGCTCTATGACAGCTGTGATTGGCTCTCGCCCTCCCACAAGGTTTTTTCTTAAACCTTGATTTATCCAGAACAACTCTTGAAATTGTCTGTAAGTACACTAGTTGTATTTATGCATACCAGTTTAAGACCATTTAAAATAGGCTTGAATTTACTATGCAGTCGATTATGGTGGTGGTTATAGGTTTATTTTGTCATACTGTTTTAAATGTAAATTTACTGGGTTTCTTACTATACGTCTTCATTTATAACCTCTGTTTAGCTGACATATTTTTGTCAGTTGAAATGACAGTATGAATGTACGCCCATCTGTCATAGCTTATTTCTTTCATGAAACACCAAAGTAAAGAGGGCCAAATGCCCCACTGTCAGAGTTGGTTGCCTGTCCAGTCCTTATGCACTGGCGCTGACCCTAGTTTGGCCACTGCAGAGTGGATTTTCAGTCCAAATTCTTCCAGGTGGTGAGATACTTTATGCCAAGAAAAAGATTTGCCCCGTTCAAGAGAGAACTGGCAAGAAATTCAAACTACAGTGTTCTCAATTACATGACATGTAATGTCTTAGATACTCTAACAATTATCCTCCTACAACTACTTCTCATATTTTCAGATTCTAAAAAATTTAAATGCATCCCTCTGACTGAATCATTTTAAAAGGGAATAAGTAGTGACTTTAATATTTAGAATTTTTTTTTTCTAATTTTGATCTTGAGTGTGTCTGGTTGGCAAACTGGAACCAAATGCAGAACCAAGAGACACTAAGAGATTATGAGAGATTTTTTGATTATGTTGCTATGGAGCAAAGGTAAACACTGGGAATGTCAGGAGAAAGCCCAGAAAAGGCAGGAAAAATAGGCAGGAAATACACGCGACAAAGAGAAGAGTTTTTGAGCCAGTACAAAGAGCTTTTGGTGACAGAGATTAGTGTGGAGGTATGGATGTGCAGAGCTTACTTGCATTTCTATGAATGGTCCTCAGAGGGGTGAAGTAACAGCAGGGCTGCCTGTAACTCCTGATTTAGTGTTTCCGTCTGGCCGTTGGACTGAGGGTGGTATCCTGAGCTGAAGCTTGCCTTGGTCTCCCAAAGCCATACAGAAAGTTTTCCAAACTTGTAAGACCACAATATCTACAGCTGGGATGTCAGACTCACTTTACATCGCAGGCCACACACAATCCATTTAGCCTCTTTTCCACTAGTACCTGCTCAACTTGGCTCAGCTTTTTAGGGTTTTCCATAGAGATAGACCGATCCGATATTACGTATCGGTATCGGTCCGATACTGACTTAAATTACTGGATCGGATATCGGAGAGAAATAAAAAATGTAATCCAATCCAAAGTATCACAAAATCACCTCACAAAACGCGCTACTTGGCGAAACCCAGCTCGGCGCATCAGAGCAGTATGTGTCACGTGATAGAGCGGCTGTTGTCTGCGAGACCTGTTGGAGCATCTGAAGCCTTGCCACATGCTTCCTAACCGCGGCATTTCATCTCGGCGAAAACTATCCCAGAGAAGTAAAGCAAGTGTGTAAGTTCATCCCTGAATGTTTGCTTAGTATTTCTACGTTAAGCTTAACAACTGATGTATTGAGCCACAGCTGGACTGGCCATCAGAGTTCCATATTGAGGTGAAAAGGAAGCGATTTGTACAGAATTAAAAAATAGACACAAAGCTGGCATTATTCTGTCTTTCCTGCACAGTTACATCTACTTCACTCATTCACTCCCCCTCCCTCTCCTGTTATTACTTCAAACATGAAACTGATCAATGATCAGCTGATTGGCTCTCTGCTGCAAGTCCCGTCTTTCTTGTTTGTTCATTGCCCACTTTGCGCTAGAAAGAGAGATAGACCAGCGGATAAACAACAGCAGCACGTTTAAGCGTGATAAGCTGTTGTTAGAATGTACTTTCTAGTATCAGCTGAGGTTTGCTGGAGGCAGAGCTGTAAAAGCTGCTGGTCATGATATCCGTTTGGATATGTAGTGAGAGGGAAACATGAAGATGAAACCAGGAGATGTCCTTACTAAATGTCCTTACTAGAGCTGAGCAGGTGATGGAGAAACAGGTTTACCTTTTAGGTGACATGAATGAGTTGAAGGGAAGTTATGAACTGTTTCTGAGAGACAAATAACACCAGGATCCTTTTCTAAGTAGCTGACGGCTGGTAACTGTGCAGGGGCGGGTCTAGCAAAGCTTTGTCGGGGGCCAGGTAGGCCATTAACAGGGAGAGGGGGGCACAAATAAATATTTTCTTTGTTATGTCATTTAAAAACTTTGAATAAGTAATTATCTGAATCTTACAACAAAAGTGGTCATCTGACTAAATGTATAGAAATCCATTATTGTATATAGTAACTAATAAGTCTAATATACACCCTAGTAAGCTATAGTACTTTTTCCTTTGTTAAGGTACCATCTGTGCAGTCTGCAATTTTGTTGAAGAAAGATGTTGAATCTATTTAATTAGTGTAGAAAAATAATTGATTTCTGTGCATTTGTTTTACATTTGCATTAAATTAAAGTTGATTACATCGATTAAGGGCGGGGGGTGGTTCTCTAATATTTTTGCTGGGAGTTTTCAACCCTATTAGTTAGGTAGGTAAGTACTCTTTAAAATACCAGAATAGGGAGGATGGTGTAGTTTTAAATTTATTAGATTGATCAGTGTTGCTGAACTATAAAATGTTTTGGGTGGAGTGTATTTTTTGCATACAGGTATAACAAAATAGCTTCAGTCTCTTGTTTTTTAAAAACTTGAGTATAAACCTATACAAAATGCAGCAAGATATTTCTAAAAAAACGTTTTATTGATTACAAAATACGCTATATCGGATTCATATCGGTATCGGCAGATATCCAAATTTATGATATTGGAATCGGTATCGGACATTAAAAAGTGGTATCATGCCATCTGTAGTTTTCCATTTAGTAGTAGTACCTGGTATTTAGTAGATTTTGTAGCTCCTGTTTGGCCAGGGTTCTCATGACTCATCGAGTGAGTCATGAAATCAACTCATTCACAAAAATCACAACCAACATTTTTGAAACCCGGCAATGGGGGAAATGACTACTCACAAACCAACGTCATGGTCCTTGATTCTGACAAAAAGCCCTAGACTGAGCAGCAGGTACACCATTGCCATGACGTACTCCATTGTTGTGTTATTTTTGTGTCACATGCAAATGATGTCACAGACTTTCAGATGCATTGCTATAAAGATCCCATCGACACTGAGGTGGTATCTGAATTGTAATGGAAAACGATTGAAACCGAGTAGAGCAGAGTTGAGCCAAATAGGTACAAGTGGAAAAGAGACATTTGATCTTTTGTGGCCCGGACCAAGAAAACTCCCTTTTCTGTGTCTTTTCTTTGTCTGTGCAGAAAATTAACTGGACATTTAATCAATAAAATATCTTAATATAAGAAAAAAATATCACAATTTCAATAGTGTGTCTCAGTTTTGCTACGTCATACAGAAATGAATGTCTAGTAAATATAATCTGTCAGCATGACTGAAGACGCTAACAAGTTTCTTACAACATAGTGCCTGAAACGAAGCAGACGTATTGGTTATGGTGAAGGGCATGACTAGATATTCGAAGTCTTCCAGAGGCATGTAAAACACAGTTCCATTCGTTATCCTTATGGATGTGGATGAGGGGAAATGCATTACATTATGGAGGTCTATTTTAAAGAAAGAGTCTTTGATATATTTTTCCATGTCCACCCTCTCAGGACAAGAGAAGTTAAATATTTTTTTGGTGGGTAGTGGAGCACCTAGGAGAAGGATAATGGTCAATTGTATGAACAGTGTCTTGGGAATGAGAGGGGTTTGCCTTTATTGAAAACTTGTTGTATACCTGTATTGTTGTATTCCTGGGAAAATTAATGTGAGACCAGGAATGTAGGAGTTTGTAGGCTCAGAGCTATCTGGGGAGGTAGGCTTTGTGGATTTGAAACAGTTCGACAAACAGATTGGTATCTTGGGCACAATTAAAGGGCTGTGAAAGGTTTTCTTTAATTCCTCAATAAGCAAATCATAAGAGCAGGTGGAGATTGGAGTACACTGGAAAAAGGTGTCTGCCTAAGCTAGGGCCTTAAGTCATAGATAACCTACCACATAGGAAAGTTTAGCTGCTTCAGTAAAACGGAGGTTTTTGAAGGTGGAGCAGGTGCTTATGTACCTGCAGGAGCCTCAGTGGGGGGGGGATGGATTGGAACCAGGGAACCTGAGGAGGAAGTGGAAAATACCTCAGCATGAATTGCT
The DNA here is from genome assembly GCF_963576455.1 of Neolamprologus multifasciatus. Taxonomy (NCBI): domain Eukaryota; kingdom Metazoa; phylum Chordata; class Actinopteri; order Cichliformes; family Cichlidae; genus Neolamprologus; species Neolamprologus multifasciatus. The sequence continues at coordinate 26,673,581 of NC_140459.1, forward strand.
TCAATCAATTCAATAAGCCAACCAAAGCGCTGGTTAGTGATTACATGTTAAGCTCTCCGGAAATGTGTAGCCACAGACTGATCTTAAATTATGGCCGCTTGTTTAGAGATGGAAATCTTAATTGGATGCATGCTTAGAATGCAAATACATCCTTGGCCAGATACATAGATCTGGAAAGAAAAGTGGGGAGAAAGAGAAGGGCAAAGACACGCAGCAGGTCAGAGGGACGCTGGTCAGACTTGAACTTGAACCATGCCTCTGCATTCCAGCCATCTGACATATGGCTGCCTGCTCACCCACTGAGCTCAATTGGAGCCCGCCATTTACTTCTTTTATACATGCACATCTTTTACAACTTTGTACCATACTAAATTTAAACACTAAGACTAAAAGCTTTATTTGTGGGAAATTGTCATTGAGTATTTTAGTTTTTGACTAGGCTTAATCAGTGAGTAGGATGGACGTTAAATGTACACTGATCATTGGGTGATCATGTTCATCTACCACTAAAAGTTTCTGTTTTATGGTAAAATGGAAGTTTTGAAGTTTGGAAATTCTTCACACTCTTTGTCCTGGCTGCCTAGATCTCTAATGCACACATTTATAAGATCGATCAGCTAGAAGTTCAGAAACACAGCAATTGCAGTGTGATCTTCTAGGAGAACTGGGGTTCATTGATCATGGATAGTTTCCAGTTGCTCATCTGATTGCTCTGTTACCCCCACTGGGAAGAGAAATGCTTAGATCCTACCTGTTCTGGAATACACAGTAGATAGGTCATTAGATGCTTCAGATCAAGCTTTCATCTTAACCCCTGTATCCTGTCACTTTCCCAATCTATTTCTACTATAACCACAGAGATCATGAGTTAGCCTCCTTTGACAGCCTTTTCAGAACAGCATACATGTATAATGGTCATCACTTTCTCCTTCTCTGCAGACAGCCCCTGCTTTACCAAAGATTGAAACTGTCTATTTCTCCAGTAAGCCTTTGTATCATTAACTAGTATTGAGTTTTGCTATCTGTAGTACACTTTCCATTTGCTGGACAGAGCACAGCCCTTTGCAGTGACACCGTCTCAATTTTTAATTACCTTCAACAGAAAATAACTTTCCAACACAGATCCATTATCTTCTGTGCGCATGCATTTCTTCTTCATGTCAGAAAATCTGTCTTCACCCCGTCGAAATAATTAAGCAGACACTGTGACACAGAATATCAGAATTTTTATCTCCACTTTTTCGTAATATCATACAGTCTCTGAACTGAACAGTCATTTGCTAAAACACCCAGACTGGATTGTTACCCCACTCTATTCACTCCATTTGGAACTGACCTACGGACTCTGGATGGATCCTAAAACAATAAGCTTAAAGCTCAATTTCACATTTAGACCAACATTATTATGTTGATGCAGAAACAGCACCAACACAGGGGCATCAAAAGAAAACTCTACAAACAGCTAAGCAACAATCACAGCTTCAGCTCCTGTTAATGATTTGTCGCTTACAATTTTACATGTTTAGCAATTATCTTCATAGTTGTCTTGAGTGCTATTACATCCAGTTTTTGATGAGCAAGAAAGTGAAGGCCAGTATCAACACAATTTACAACATTCTTCAAGCAGAAAGTTTAAAAGATAGATGAAGCTCACAGGTCTAAAAAGCGAAGGCGACATAGAAGGACCTTAAACCATTTCTTTTTTAAATTGCCCTCAGTGCCTTTGACCCGAGAAGTTAGTAATCAGTTTCCTCCAGCGTGTGTTTGCTCCACATCAGTCATCTTCTAACTGAAGTCATCTTCATTGTTATTATGCTAATCCAGTTGATGGATGCTGGTCTTCCAGGTGTTGTTCAATAAATTAGATTCATACAACAGAGTGATGTTGCAGTTCAGCTAACACCTTTGGGTGTTGCCAATAACAGTATTTTTCTGAGGTTACGCAGAACTTTTGCAACTTTATACTTAGGGGAACATGCAGATATTTAAATATTAAAAAAACAATATTTAAAAGAAAGAACAAGTGCAGCAGGCACTTTGAGTCCATGTCAGAGCTCAGTATATCACTTTCCCTTTTGCTCTCGAAAGAGAGAGACATTGTGTTATACAGACTAAACAGCCTGCAGGCAGGTTCACTAAAAAAAAAGACAAACATTTCAAGTTACACCTTCATGCCAGGATAGCTCACATGCCTTGTGGCATTTAGTATTTTTTGTTCTTTCGTTTTTTCATTTCCTTTTTAACTTCTAAATTCTTGCCAGGTTGAGTTTGAGAGAAAACAGCTGAAGTATCCGTTACAGGCTGGTCTCAAATTTAGGACTGAGAGCAATATTTTTGGATGTGATTTTATAAAATCATGTTGCCAATAAATATATGCATATAACCACTTGCAAAACTGAAAACAACTCAAATGTAACAGAGTCAAAACAAATGGGAGAAAAAGGGGGTGGGTGGTGGTTAAGGAGGTAGAGCAGATCATCTACTAACTGAAAGTTGGTGTTTTGATCCCTGGCTGCTCCAGTCTATAAAGTATCCACGAGCAAGATACTTCACGCCGAGATAAGTACTGTTCAGACTTAAGCATAGAGAAAAAGTGCTTGTGTGAATGGGTGTGCGAGCCATGTTGTTAGATTTGTATTGTTGATTGTCATTTATGCTTAGAAATATTTACTCAAATATGCTTAGAGTTTTATAATCAATGTCATGTTGGTAGAGGTTTGATCCTTAGTAGTCTCTGGAGACTCTGTGTGTCTCCCAGAGCATACACAACTTAAGGTCAGAGAAGAGGTTATATCTGCTCTTACTGATTTATGTTATAGGAGGACACCTACTCTGTATCTGGTTAAGTATAAGAGCCTTTTGTTTAGATGGACTGCTAGACTCCTGGCACCAGCTTTGGGGGGTCTTCACAGGTTCACCTTCTGACACACACACACACACACTTACACAACGCACAGGCAAGGTACTCTTTGTTTGTATGTAGACGTCATATGTTAATGAACCTATGTATATTCATGTAACCTCAATAAAAGATCAGTGTTACGGGGGAGCGGACGAGAGCGACTGGGGTCAAGCGAAGGAACGGCGCTTGTCGTGGTTCTCTCCCTCATATATGAGTAACACAAAGAACTTTGCCTACTTGGTGTTCAATGCTTTTGCTGTGTAGTTGAATTGTCTTGAACGTTCCAGCGAATAGATTTAAGCTACAAACCTATCACATGTTATACTCAGAGTAGAAAAGCAGTATGTAATAAGTGGTCCATACACCATTTAGTTATGGAAGTCACGTTGCCAGGAAACGGGACGTGAAATTGCTGTCAGAAGAGCATGAAAGTGCTCAGACAGCAGCTACCTACTTTCGTAAGATGATTGGCTACTGATCACTGAGTAGTTAAAGCAGAGCAGAACTTGCAAGACTTGAACACAACATACAGAAAAACACTGAATATGATACACTACCTTGATGCAGTATCAATTTTGCTGCTGCTGTTCATAACTGCAGAACTCAGAGTGCAAAGTTTAGATCAATTTTACAAGGAAAAAGTGTGGCATATACCATGTCTATTACCTATAGTTTCCTTCCTTTAGAAGGCATAAATGAAACTGGATTCACAAATTCATTTTGCTGGAGTATTTCAAAATATCTTAACTTCTTGCCTGGAGACATCAGTAACACAACTATAATTGCATGATGTAGATCATTTGGATTTGTTATTCAATTTACCAGCTCACTTACTGCCAGATACAAGAATAAAGATGTAAACAGACTTGTACACATACCTACAGTACTGTATTCTACCTTTGCATGTTAGCATGATGAAACATAGCTCAATCAGATCTAATGGGTTTATGCCAGCATTCATCAAGACTGAAGGAGGTCGATACACAACATAGTTTAACAGCAGAAATAATTGCACATTTTCAGACTATCTCTCCAGGATACATCGATCTTGGTTTGACAAAAGGTCAAAAAAACAGTGTTTTTGGTGGGTAATGCTGAATGTAAGTGGAACATGAGTACCCAACAGGGAAGCTTTTAATTCCAAGTTAAACTAGCATTTTCAGTTTAGTTCTGATTTAATCCTAGATCAATCTAATACAATCAGTCATTTATTTTTGAATCAATAACTATACTTCTGTGCATCCAGCATGGTTTTTTTTAATGAACATCAAAAAGGATCAATATTTCCCACTGCACATTTTGGCTGTTGCACAGTTGTATTGGGAGTTCTACTCACTTTTATGTGCCATGTAATAAAAAATGTATAAAAAGAAAAAAAATGTGACTTACACTGACAAATAGCTAGAGATCTGTTTTCAGACTCGGGCTCAATGACAAATGGGAACTTTCAGGTTACATTTGGAGCGCTAGGTGACCACTTGTCAGGGTTCCTGGGTCATCGACCCAGTGCTTTCAGTTTTGTTCATGTTCAGTTTATTTTGCCACTGCCTGTTTCACTTCCTGTTTGTTCCCCGTGTCAGCTTGTGTCATTAGTCGGATTATGTTCAGCCCTGTACTCACTTTTCTTTGTCGTGTCATTGATGTTATGTTGTCGTCTCCGCCTTCGTTCAGTCAGCCAGCCATTCAGTCTTTCAGTCAGTCATTCGTCCAGCCAGCCAGCCATTTCCTTCCTCTGTTCTGTTTGATCACTGAATCGACAATAAACACCCACCTTCACCTACCTACCTGTGAATCCAGCGTTTGGGTCCTCCTTCTCTCATCCACTCAGCAACCCCTGACACCACTACCTTTTAATTCTCAAAACAAATAATACACATTAGCCTACTCGACACTGTGCCTAACAAAATGGGGGTGTAGGATTTAGAATTAGGATTGAGATTTTGAGTTCCCTCTTATTATTTACTAAAACATATTTTGCAGTAGAAACTTTAACCTTTCGTGATGAGTGTTACAGTTCATGTTAGTTTTGGGTGTTATTAAAGTTAAATTAAGCTTTCAGTTTCATTTGTCTCTGTTGGTAAATTGGAAAAAACGAATAAGGGGCCGCACTGCTAGTTTTGCTTTTTCTCATTTAATAGGTGACGAATGTGCCATTTTGAAAAAGCCACTAGAAATAATTTCATATTTCTCCTCAGTATCTCTGAGTATTCCCTTCAAATAAATATGACTTTTTATGAGGAAAACATTTTAAAGGAAAGCTGTGCTGATTGTTCTACACCATATGAAAAACAGTAGTTTCTATTATTGGGATGTTTGGGACAAAGACTAAAGTGATCTTAGAAGAAGTGCCTGAAGGAATTTAACCGAACTCTGTGGGTGAGTTTTACAAACAGTTCAGGGAGTGACATCTTTTTTGGCCTGGGCCTCATCTCTTCAGCAGGTTTAAGGTTAGAGACTAGATTAGCAGCTAGTAGAATAAAAACACCAGAATCACGAGCTGATCATTTTGTGGTTGAGTTGCATTGCTGCAAATATAATTACGAGATTTGAATAGAAAGAGGAATGCTATCCGGCCCACTGTAATTTTCCCTTCTCTCTCTTCCATTAAGGCCGGTCCATTTAATGTATATTCTTATTTCCTCTTCAAACTCTGCTGAGGGTTATTGTGCTTCTCTGAGGAATTTTAAATGCACAGCATGGACTTATTAGTGCAGTCTCACATTATGGAACCAATTCCTAGCTTTTCTATAACTTTGTTATAAATATATAGAGAAAACTGTCTTGAAGGTGGAACCTTTTCACATAGCTTTAAAAAATGAATTCTGGCTCAGTGTTGATTCAGAGGTGCTACTTAGATTGAAGTGCAGTTGTCTGACAGAGTAAAGAAGGTGACAAAGTATTTGAAGTTCCTGGTATGGTTTAATATGGTCAGTTTAAAGAAATATATTTAGTTAGCAGTTGGTTATCTAAAATTAGTACATGGGTTGTTTATGAACAAAAATTGTTGCTACAGGAAAACAAGGAACAGAGCAGCAGTCATTTGGAAGTTAGCCATTTACATACACACAAATAAAGAACCAAAAAAAACAATTGTAAAGGAAACTTTTGTAGACAAATTTCTAAATGATTGACGGGAACGGCTCATAAGCCAAAGCGCCACCTCATCTGTCAGAAGCAGTGGTGCTTCTATTATGGCTTGAGCTGCCAGAAAGCTGGCCCTTTGTTGATAGTTTCACTACTGATGAAAGTAACAGAAGTAGCAGTAGTAAACTCAAATTCAGCCAAATGCATTAAAGCACACCAGACAGCAATTTATCATTCAGCAGGACAGCAATCCTATTGCCAAAGCAACCAAAGAACATTTCAGGTTAAGAAGAAGTGAAACTATCGACCTGCTGAATCAAAGACAAAAGGAGCCTGCTAGAGCTGATGCTGTTTGTAGTTCAGTACTATTTCAGTTCAGTTCAACTCAATAAAACTTTATTGATCCTGAAGGTTAACCCCGAAGGTAAATTGGGTATTTGCACCAGGTGATATTTAATAGGCTGGAAAGTTAAAGATTAAATGTCCTAATTTCTGTTGGGGTCACATTTGATCCTTTGATAAACTTATCTGGCTGTTTCATTTTTTTATTTGTTTATCAACGAGTGGACAGTTTTGTGTTATTCAGAAATAATGTGAGAATACTGAACAGTAAGTCCAAGGTAAAGTAGTTTTCAGTACATTTGTACAGTTTACAGAATGAACTTTGTAGGATTGGTGCAGGGCAGGTCTAAGATCTCTTGGTCAATGGTTGGTTTGTGAAGCAGTTATTAAAGTGAAATTAAGGTAATAATGCTCTTTAACACCATCTAACATGCTTTATAGTAGGAGCAGGCTTGGTAGTTCATATAACATCTGCTTATATATCCTAGAGTGTATCCAGATTCAGCAGTAAAAAAGTCAACTGTTTACGCAAAGAAAAAACCCCAATTGATCTCACAGTACAAACTAAGCTATTTCTTATCTTATTATATAAGTTTTTTTTTTTTAAAATATATCAGGTTCTACCTTTTAGAATACAACTCTTGAACTTTGAATGGTATATTTTAAAGCAGAAATTTAATATGAAAAATGAGTTCAAAACTCAACTCCACAATACTGTAGTGCTTAAAATCATCAAAGACTTGCCATCCATCTTCATCCGCTTTATCCGAGGCAGGGTCGCGGGGGCAGCAGCCTAAGCAGAGAGGCCCAGACCTCCCTCTCCCCAGCCACCTCCTCCAGCTTATCCAGGGGAACACCAAGGTGTTCCCAGGCCAGCCGAGAGATAATCTCTCCAGTGTGTCCTGGGTCTGCCCCGGGGCCTCCTCCCGGTGGGACATGCCCGGAACACCTCACCTAGGAGGCGCCCAGGGGGCATCCTTGTCAGATGCCCGAACCACCTCAGCTGGCTCCTTTTGATGTGGAGCAGCAGCGGCTCTACTCTGAGCCCCTCCCGGATGGCCGAACTTCTCACCCTATCTCTAAGGGAGAGGCCAGCCACCCTTCGGAGGAAGCTCATTTCTGAGCCCATCACCCACCGGGGACGAGTCCGACTTATTGCCGGCAATGCGAACCAAGCCCTTGTAATGGTTGTATAGGGATCGAATGGCCCGTAGCAATGGGCCAGACACCCCATACTCCGCAACACCTCCCACAGGACACCCCGAGGGACACGGTCGAATGCCTTCTCCAAGTCCACAAAACACATGTAGACTGGTTGGGCAAACTCCCATGCACCCTCAAGTATTCTCGAGAGGATAAAGAGCTGGCCCATTGTTCCGCGACCAGGACGAAAACCGCATTGTTCCTCCTGTATCCGAGGTTCGACTAGCGGACGAACTCTCCTTTCCAGCACGCTGGCATAGACTTTCCCGGGGAGGCTGAGGAGTGTGATCCCCCTGTAGTTGGAACACACCCTCCGGTCTCCCTTCTTAAAGATGGGGACCACCACCCCGGTCTGCCAGTCCAGGGGTACTGCCCCTGACCTCTACGCACAGAGATTGGCACTGTAGTGTTGGATACATGTACATTTATTTCAAACTCAAGTGCAGAAGAATGGAAAATCCAGACGTGTGCAACTTTTTTTTTCATGAAGCGGTGAATTTTCTGTGAATAAATCAATTGGGATCAATTTGTTCTGTTTTCTTGTCTCTGTAGAAAGTACATGGAGTTTTTTAAGACCCTGATCTTTGATGCTCTTACTGCTGTCAAACTTACATCCATGTTGTAAATGGTGATGTGTTGCGCCTTGTAATCCACAGTGCCATCCAACATAGAGCTGGGAGCTTTTCTGGAAGCCTCTTAATCAGTGGCACAGCAGATGGAGTGGTGGGGAGGAAAATGTCGAGATGCATTAGCTTCAGCCTTCTTTCCCTTCACACTCCTGAAAAATAGACGTTAGCGAGGTGGATCTGTTATGGAGCTGGGTTTTGGCCATAACATATGGTCAGTGCTTCTGGTCTCACATTTTTAACCTAGGGCTTTTCAATTGGGCAGTTATGGTTTGATGTAAATACAATTGTGGAAACTGAGTAGTTACAACTCAGCAATATTTTTCAGCATTTTACAAAATCAGTGGCAATGTTTTTAGTTTGGTCAGGAAACTTGACTCTACAGAGAAACTACTGTCTTCCTTTTGCTTCATTGCTCTGCTTCTCTGGGGTTCAGAGGGGTCAACGTCTATTTTGTTGTTGTTACTTTACTTTAGTCTGGCTGTATAGGACTTTTTGCAGGATGCATCTCTTCCTTTGCATTCACAGTTTGTTCCTCTGTGCTATTTCTGGGTCAGTCATTACATTTACATTACTTAATGTAAAAGGCTAATCAGAGGCTAGATGGCCATTAGAGTAACACTGGAGGTGTTAAAAGTGGCAGAGGAAATCACATCATCTACTTGCAACATCATTAAGCTACATATTTCAGCAGACTGCAGCTGGCACGATGGCTGTCCCGCTGATCTTAGTTTTAATGTCAAAGCATTGTGCTGGTTGTGCTTGCTTGGTTAGACGGACACATGGTCATTTGGCAGCACCACTTTACTGATGATTGTGGTGTCAAGACAGCATCTGCTCTCAAAACTGTTTGGCTTCAAAAGTGACAGACATAATAAAGGCCTGTTGTTAGTTTTTTACTATGCCTCCATGGGCGGTCATAGACCTGAAATGGTGAAAATAGAGTGAATTAGAGTGGTGGTTTTACTTATCCTTTAGAAATCCAAGAGAATTTTTTTTAAGTTTAGTTGTTTAGCTCAAGGAAACATATAAATAGAAATTACTAGCAGCTTCATATTAGGGGTGGGCGATATAAACGATATACGATAGAAACTATGTAAATTTGGCATACGATAGAGATTTTGACTATATCGCTCTATCGCGATAGCGCATGTTGATGATGTCATCAAGCTGCGCCTGTTTTGGTCAAAAGCATCGCAGCGGCTAAAACCATTATCATCTGCAAATTATGGCGAGCTACAGTCATAGCAAAGAGATGAAGCACTTTTGAAATATGGGGAAAGCCAAAAACTGTGCTTCCTCCACTTCCATAACATTGATTCATTAATGTTGAATTCTCTCGCAGCTAGGGTTGCCAACCGTCCCTTAAAAAACGGAATGTCCAGTATTTAGAAACAAAAGTCCCGTATTGAGCTGAAAAGGGACGCACTTTGTCCCGTAATACAGTGAGAATCAAAAGTAGTCTATAAGTTTTAATGTAATTAACGCTTTGTTTGAAAACATAATTCCCAGCCCTGCTCCTGCTTTGTGACCAATGAGCTGACAGCACACTTATGACAATTCGAGTATGACAATTCAGATTACCGCTCATCTCATTGGTTGAGGAAAGGTCGCTTGCGGAGAAAATAACGGAAGACAACAGATAGGGATGGGTATCGAAACCCGGTTCTTGTTGAGAACCGGTTCCCACTGTTTCAATTCCTTGGAATTGTTTGCCATTTTTGCAAACGATTCCCTTATCGATTCCAATCGCCCCGAATGATGTCACCACGTTGCGGAGCGTCATTTACCTGGCAGGAAACACGGCGCCTAAGCGGCTCAAACACTCAAAAGTTTGGTTATACTTTACGAGAACGGATGACAACAGGGCAACTTGCAATACTTGCAAAGTAGATATTTCATTTAAGGAAGGGAACACTACGAATATGCAAAAGCATTTGCTCACAAAACACGCGATAACCTTTTTAATTTTTGTTGTTTTTAATTCCGCTCTGGACTCGTGAATCTCAACGCAGCAGCGGTAACGTTTGCACGTCCTCTCCCGTTAATGCGGCAGGTAAATAATCAACTAACAGTGTGTATTATGTTAGCGCGATCTGCCTTATTACAAAACCTGCCATTACTGTGTATTTAGGTGACCATGATGAGAGAGACAGACAGAGTCTGGCTCAGATGCTGGCAGTTCTTGCTGCAGTCTACCGGTAGCGTCTCCTTTCAGTGACTAAGTTTGTGGTAAAAGGCTTGCACCCATTTGCCACAGCAGATGCCCCCTATTGTTGGTAAGTGAATGTGTTTAATTGTAGGCAGGGACATTACTGGATATTCTTGTGTAATTGCTACGGAATAATTTATGTTATACTTTGTAATTGCTACAGAAGAATATTTATTTTATTATTTTACATTTACAATTTTTTTTTCCTGGGGACCCTGTGACACCCCATTGAAAAGCCGTAGGCTGTGGATCTCTTAAGATGTCACTGTTGGGTTTGTAAGGCCATGTTACTCCTAAATTTCTATCTTGTTCAAAGAGAAGATATAAAACAAAGTTCTAAGCTAATCGATCTTAGTGTTCTCCTTTTTTAAAAAGAATCGATAAGAGAATCGATAAAGAATTGAATTGTTAAACAGAATCGAAAATGGAATCGGAATCGTGAAAATCTTATCAATACCCATCCCTAACAACAGATGACCACAACAAAAAGCATGGCCAACAGGGAAACAAACGCCGACACTGCGGTGCAAGTCTCAGACGACAGTACACCTGAAGCTGGGCAAACACTGCGATTTTCAAACTGCACGATTGGCTCGCATGGGTTATAAGTTCGTAGGTCACGATGCAGGTCTCACACTATTCCACCCGATGCTCTGATGCGACCTGAGTGCTCACACTGTGCCTCCATAAAATGAAGGTTATAACAGAAAATCTGTCGCTCGCTCTCCCTCTCTGTCTTTCACTCACACAGACACACACCACCATCAACTTTGCTAAATTGCTAATGAAAAACACTGATCAGGCAGCTGTGATTGAGCAGCAATGTCCATCCAACTATTTTCACGGTTGTTGTGGTCGTGATAATTTGGTGAGGCCACATCGAAAAGGCTCGGATGAGCTTTCCAAAGTTCTACAAGTTGTGCCTCCATCGCTTGTGTCCAGATCACACGCTGCACAGCCGCGCTGCTCTGTCTTTTTCACCGACGTTTACGTGTTTGCGTGTGAGCAGTGTGAGCGGCTGCGGTGACACCCTCACGAGCGATTGATGATCGGGAGCTGGTCGTGAGGTGTTAATCGCTTCTCGTTACCCCACGTATACTACACGATGCACGATGAAGACCAAAATCGGGCCGATCACCAAATTGGTCGCACGACTCAAAAATCGGCTCAAAATGGTCCACAAATTGCACAGTGTAAGCCCAGCATTAGACCAGCAATGTTTGTTCCTCTCAGAGAAAGAAAAAAAGGCTGCAAAAGTACAGGGAAGAATGGGAAAAGGAAAACACCTGGCTGGAAAAGTGCACGATAACACCTATAAAGCGCACTGCACTGTGTGCCGGCGCACTTTTTCCATAGGCATGCTTCTAATGGTGGGCACATGAAGAACATGAGGGGCGTGAAAGCTCGGGGAACCCTTAACCAATTTTTGTCCACCAGGCCACGGCAGAAGCAGATATGTATGTAAACACTGGTTTGTTTGTTTTTAAACCCTCTGGTTAAGGTTAAAATGGGCATGTGCAGTGAATATCAGCGCTATGTGGCCAGAAGGGTGATAATATAATTTATTTTGCGTAATAAACAACTGCAAGGATAGATGATTACAACAAATAGATGAGTAATACATAAAAGTAATACATAGATGAATAATGATGATGAGTTATGATGCGTAATCATGGGAACAAGTGGGTTTACAAATGGGAGCAAAAGCTGAAATAATGCCTCTACTGAAGCCAATTGCACTAAATGCACTAAATGTGCACTGTTATGAGAATATTTTTATTTCTATTGTTTTCTATTAATTTATATAATTTTAAGTTAAGCAGGACAGAGTTCTTTTAAAGAAAGATTTACTTTTACTCTCAAAAGTTAAGCATGACAGGCTTCTGTTTAAGAAAGAGACCTGTTTTATTGTGTTAATGTTGTCATTTTGAGCTAAAAATAAATGGCTAAATGATTTTTGTTTCCCATGTGTTGATATCACAAAGAATACGCATCTACTTAAATCAAATTCAAGTCAAATGGTTAAAAAAAATAATTTCACACACAAAAACAGAGCTAAAAAAATTCACCACACTGGGAAGGGTGAAGACAACTGGGTCGCCCGGCCCTGGCCACGAGGTGTCCCTTATTTATTTCTCAGGGAGTTGGCAACCCTACTCGCAGCTGTTCTATTCCCATGTTGTTGCTGTATATTAATAACTAACTTCATATTGTGGATGAATAATCTCAGTTGTTCTCCTGACTGAAGTTTGCTCCATGTATAGCATCCTGCTATGCGATTGCATTTGTCCCTAACCACCAGAATCCCTCACGTTAACTTTTATCGAGTGGAAGAAAGGTTGGCGTTCATCCTCCAGCTTCACTGTGCTAATGTTATGCTAACATAGCTGTGTTGCTAGAAATCACGTAGCACAACATTATATACCAGGTAGTCCAACTTCAGTAACCCTGCAAACGCCACTGCTGTTTAGTTTTCTGTCTTCATTTATGTTGGAAGTGATACCAGAGCTGTACGTTTTAATTGTTTCAAAAATCTCTCAGTCAGAACATGGTATGAAATGTTTAGGTGTAAACTAGCGAGCTAACTTCCTGTTAACTTCTAACTCTGTTAAATTTAATAAATTCTGTTATCATGGATGCATGGATTTAAAACTTAATTGTTACACCCGATAAAGCAGCAACGCTGATGATTTAATTAAAGATGAAAGAATTTAGACCGTTTTTAACTCTGTGGACGGAGTTTTGGACCCAGATTATTCCACGAAGCTCCTCACTACAGCAGCCGTAATGCTCTGACAATCCATCAAGCAGTGCGGCTTACCAAAGTTGCACTAAAACATTTTTTAACAGATTTCTGCACGCCAAAATCGGTTCGAGGTCAGTAAGCACAGCCAGAATTCATACATAAGGCACACTCTCGCTTTTTGAGAAAATTAAAGGATTTTAAGTGTGCCTTATAGTGTGGAAAATACGTTATACAGAAGAAAATAATATATCGTGATATATATATCGTTACCGCACATGCTTCAAATTATATCGCGATATGAATTTTAGGCCATATTGCCCAGCCCTACTTCATATACAATTTTATCTTCATTAAAATCATTCATTCATTCTGGTGATTTGCTGTTGGATGACCACCTTTGTGATGTTGATCGGTTCTTATTATTCGAGGTTGCTGTGGCCTCCTAGAATGGTTAACACGAGACACAACAATCCTGATCATGAAAGATTCATAATGGTGGCAAAGAGCAGGAAGGTGATTTGAAATGAAGATGTGGAAGCCAGAATAGCAGACCTAGAGGACAGCTACAATTACCTATCTCACAGGCCAATATCTTCATGGTGAAAACCTTAGAAAGCCAGCTAGAGCCAATTACCTCTGAAGACTGATGCTTTAAAGAAATCAATGATTTAAAAAGGTAATACTCCTTACTTCCCAGTGTATTTCTTCACATTGCTAGACATACTGTAGATGCTGTTCATATATCATAATATCATACATTTTCCCTCAGAACTCTGTTGATTGATCATATGTGAATTTTGAAATCTAACAATTTTACATACTCTACCTTTTTAGAATATTTAAAGCAAGGCCGTAGATTTGGTTTTGACATTGATGGGGATGGATGATTCAACCACCGAACCCTGCCCTGTTTCTTTTTTTTTCTTTTTTGTCTTTGCTTCTTAAAAAAAAGTAGAAATATACTTGCCTACATATGCTATTCTACATTCTTTTAAAACATTTAAAATTACAATTCATAGTTTTATATGTGAATTATATAATGTTAAATTACTATTAAACAAATGACTGAATAAGTATTTTAGACTTTAGTTTACTTCAGCCATATTCCATATAAATCAGGTATCATACAAAACTAAAAATAGCTTCAAATACAGTCATGACAATAAAAGAATATGACTTTAAGGACTTACTGTCACGGCGGGGTGCGCCGGTGTGAAGAAGAGGTAGACCCAGATGCAGACACGGTGGAGACAGAACTAGGTTTCCAAAAATAAAGCGAGCCTTTATTGTGGCTGATGGCATGACAAAAACACTAGAGAACACTGAAACTGGGAAAACTAAGAACACTGTAACCTAAAAAGACTATGACACTCTGTGAAAGAACTATGAAGAAACTATGAACACAGAGTAACTAGGCAGGCTTTGAAACAGTGACACAATAACGGAAACTATGAAAAGATGAGGTGAGGATAACAGACGATCTGACCCCGACTGAGCAGAAACACACGGATTAATAATAATGGATTGGATTTATATAGCGCTTTTCAAGGCAGCCAAAGCGCTTTACAATTCCATTATTCATTCACTCGCCAACACCAGTAGGCGGTAGGGTAAAGTGTCTTGCCCAAGGACACAACGACCAGGACAGAGAACCCGGGGATCGAACCAGCGACCTTCCGGTTACAGATACGCTTCCCAACCCCCTGACCCACGGTCGCCCACAAGATTAAGTACACATAAGGAATGATCAGAGGGAAGCGGAATCACATGGGGAAAACAGCTGACAACAATTAACATAATGACAGGACAGGGGACGTGAAGCTAAATACAATAAACAAAAAACACAAGGATCCTTCAAAATAAAACGGGAAACATAACGAGACCCAGACATGACTCGAACTAGACAAACAAAGAAAACTTGGACATGAAACATGACAGATAAACACACGAAGACTTAACACAGAAAACTTCACACGGGATGAGACAAATGGGGAGCTCGATAAATCATGAATTAAAACTGTAACCTAGGCATGACAGAATGTAACTAGATAAACTGAAATGAAACTAGACTGAAAGGAATAACAAAAACATCAAGAAACTCAGAATACTGGGTTACATGACCCAGGACCATGACACTTAACAACATTACTTCAGTTATATCGTCTTGATGCATGCTCAATCATCCAGGTAATTAATTGTCTTCCACCCCTAGGCTGTATCCCAATTCAGGGTCTGCAGCCTTAAAGGCCGCATTTTAAGTCCGATTACGTCACCGCGACTCGACGAAGGCTGTCCCAATTCGAAGGCTGCTCGAAATGCGGCCGTCAAATGTGTCCTTCATTTCCCTGAATTTTAAGGATGTGGCGGTGTAGACTTCGTGGCCCAACATATCCCAGAATGCATAGCGCGGCGGTGGGTGTGGATAATTTTGCCAAAAAAAAAACAGCGGATGAGGGGCGCCAGAAGAGTAAACTTAAGTAAGTACTGAATATTATGTCACTTATTTATGTGCAAATGTTTAATAACGAAGAACATTAAAACATTCCTGTTGGCCACATGTCGGCAAAGTTATGTGACATAAGTGACGTTTGTACAAACTTGGTTTTAAAGCCTTTACTTTAAAATATACGCCGTTCAATAGCTGAGCTTAATGAGAATGATCAAAGCTCATGTAGAAACAAACAAACAAATGAACAAAATATGTTCTCCTTCCTTTCTGTCAAACAAAGCTGTATGAAACGTTTCCAGCTGTTAGTATCATGGTTGCTAGGCAACCTGGGCAGCGCGACGGAGGCTAGACCGTCCCATTTCACAAGCCTCGCACTTCCGGCCTTAGCGGTCTTTAAGTACGCGGCCCTTGAGGATCGTTGAGGCTGCGTACTTTAAGGCTGCAGACCCTGAATTGGGATACAGCCATTGTGTGTGTGCTTATGCTAACTGGCCTATGTCTAAAAATAAGTGATGAGATGGGGCAGCTTTCAAACAGAAGAGAAGTCAAAGAATAATGTTGTTCTTTTCCAATCATCTGTCTCCTCTTTTCCAGTGGCAAAGTTCCCAATTGTGTGTTAACTAGGTAAATTGAAGGACAGAACAGCAATCTATAACTAAAACTCTCAAGTATGCTGTGCACTGTTTATGTTTTAGTTCAATCAACATTCTATCAGCAGTAGAGATAGGTGTGATCGATGGTGTGGCTTTAAGAGAGGTATGATGGCTTGCAGCTCTAAGTGTAGCTGGAGCCTTAATTGTTGTTTATTATTCTTTATCATTTTGGACTGGTATTTCCACCATACTCACTTGTACTTTGAATTTATCCATAAGGAAAGGTTGGAAAATAATAAAACAATGCTTTTCATCCTTTTTCAACCTTGTGTCAAATAGATTTTAGATTTTTTGATCCTTGAATGGCAACTCTTGCCTTTCTGCCCATGTTAACTGGAGAGAAGAATCTCTACTCACCAAATTTCTGAGTTAACAGAAGCGAATGGTATTTCATTCTGTTTTATTGCTCTGTGCCTGTCCAACTACTCCAATGAAATAATCAGTCAGCAGCAACACCAAAATATTTGTGTGATATAATTGTGGGTAACCGGGGTCGCTGCGAGGCTTGTTTTTTATTGCGAACGCAAGAAAACATTTCTGTTGTTGATGCACCTAAAGGCATTATAAAGCTTTGATTTATGTGTGGTAACATATTACCCAGTTGGTAGAAGAGATGGAGGAAAAACACAAAGCCCTGCGAGAAAGCTTTTGTGTGGGATGAGAATTGATTGAGAAAAAGCATCAATGATATGCAGGTCTAAGCTTTGTTGGTTCGGTTTATGAGATTAAGCATAATCAAAGCTGATAACTTTTCTTAAAAAGCCCCTTCAACATTCACAAGAGGAATTATAGTCTTTAAATCCCTTTGTTTTCGCATTTGTTTTCTTTAAAATTGAGAGAGGGAAGGAGAAAAAAAAAAGGAAAACTGAGGGAGAGGCTGAAGTCCACTGTGGTTATATCAATAGCTGTATATTTATCTATTTTGAAATTTTTAGTCCCTGAAGGAAATCTGGTCGAACACAGATGCTTCGACCAGATGCCAGCTGGAGAAATGTGCACCGTTGAGTTCTCCTATTAGATTGCTATCTATTTAAAAAAAAGCAACACCTTTCAAAGGAAGCCAGCTGTTACTCGTGCATGCAAATAAAAAATAAAGGACGCCTCCTGTGCTCTACCCTGCAAGGATTCAGCAACAGAGTTTTGGACTCTAGTGTGGGATTTCAGCCACTGTTAGTTCCACTACTCAAGTAGTCTGATGTTTTGTACATGATCAGGGTGAAGCATTCTTTCATTGTAGTCCAAAGCAAACACCAAATCAAATTGACCAGGGGGTAGGAGTGTGTCAAAAAGTGAAAAGATTTGTATGCTGCTCCCATTCAGTAGACGTGAGCATCAAGCTGTGGACTTAATATTTGCAAAATATTTTAACCTTCCACTCACACAAAATTAATCCAGTTCTATTATACATATGTGTGTGTAGTTTGTAGAAAAAACATGCTGCCTCTGTCATGAGCTACTCTGTTCTGTCTTGGTAGCCACATGCAAGTTTCTCATTTCTTTGAAATGTAGTTTACAAAGGAAAAAAGACTAAAAGTGAGGGTATTTTTTTTTGCTGATTGTGGTCTCTGTATGCTCCTCTTTTCTATTTTCTGTTAAACCACAACCTTGAACTGGTCGAGGCAGATGGATGACTTTGCCTGCGAACTGCCTTTCATTTCTTCCAGAGAGGAAAATGGAGTTCTTACCTAAAATAAAGACAAAGTATTTCTGAAACTCTACCTTTTTTTGCCATTCTCCATCACTCTCTACTGCGCCAAGGAACAAAGCAAACACACATGTAACAACCTGAGAGCTGCCTGCAATTCCTCAATATTTTCTTTCAGTTTAAAGAAAAACAAAATCTCCCGTAAAATGCTTAAATGTCCTTAAAGTGCCACAGTGTCTCTGTGGTAGTTTGTTTCAACTTCTCTCTCTTGCTTGGTGTTTCATTCTTATAAATTGGAAATCCAGCTCCACTTCTTACTGAAACCATTATGTGTTTAAGTGTACGGGAACAAAGGGTCATCCAAGCTTTGGCAGTGTGCTCTACCCTCAAGCCACTGATTTGGCTTGCCTGGATGCAGTCTGTCTCATCCCCCACCTATGGGACAGCAGAAGACACAGAGACATTCTTGGAACAGACTTCAAGCGCTGCAGGTGGTGGGGTAACCCAGGGCAAATCTTGCCTGTCTAGCTGGCATCTGTCTCGACAAACGCATTATTCGCCTGCTGGCTGCTCAATCCAGAACCACTGTGAAGTGAGGCAAAAAAATTAACTACTGAAGAGTTTGTAACCAGGGCAACAACAGAAAGTCAAAATCATTCACCAAAACAGAAAAAACCCACAAAGTGATGATCGACTTTGCTCGACTTAGCTTCCCCAACAGCAATAAAGTTGTGCTCATTTTTTTACAGAGAACAGCTTCTTTAAGTCCCCTGTCAGGTTTAATTGTATAATTAAGTCAATTGGCTGGTGAGCATGGTCCCTATGAGTGTGATTTAAAGATATGATTAAAGTTTGTTGAATAGAAAAAAAGAAAATATTTCCCACCTCTTAAAAACTGTTTTCTTTCGCTTCACATTTGTGATCAAAAAATGTATCTTTGGGCAACATAGCTCACTTATTAACTCTCACAAGTTAATAGTTGTGGAAAGCCTCATCAAATTCAAATTCAAATTCAAATTTTATTTGTCACATACACAGTCATACACAGTCATACACAGTCATACACAGTACGGTATGCAGTGAAATGCTTACACAACTGCTCGTGACCTAAAATAAAAGACTATGAATAGGATAGGAAATAAATATGAAAATTAAAATAAAGGGTACATTTAACTAGGAAAGAATAAAATAAAATGTAAAAATTAAAGTTAAAAATAAAATAACTGTACAACAAAATACACAATATAGAAAATATATAAGAATATATGAAGAAATATAGAACAATAAGAGCAGCTGTACGAGTAATAAATGGTAATGAAAGAAATTTAATGTCCAGGGCTGTGCAATCCATTTAAGTGCAGTGCAAATATGCTTAAAAGTGATTTATTTAAGTGACTTGTGATAGAGTGATTTCATTTGATGACCACGCAGTGTAGTTGTGCAGTGGCCACTAGTGTAAACAAATGTCCAGAATGTCCAGTGTGTGTGTAAAAACCATATGTGTGGGTCAGTACTATGTGGTGGTGTGATTGAGAGACCTCAACAGAGAGAAAAGTCTGTTGTTGGGATGGCTGACGTCCTTCACGATCTTCCTGGCCTTGGTCCAGCACCACCTGCTGTAGATTGAGTGCAGGTCAGGGAGCTCGAGCGGATGGTGCACTCAGCTGATTACACAACCCTCTGTAGAGCTCGTCTGTCCTGCATGGTGCTGTTCCCGAACCAGGTTGAGATGTTTCCCGTCAGGATGCTCTCTATGGTGCACAAGTAAAAGTTGCAGTCGGAAGTCTCTCAAGCGTCTGTGTCACGGCTGGCGGGGTGAGCCGTGTGGTGTAGGAGGAAAAGGACCCAAAATGCAGGCAGTTGACTGGTGATGAGAGTGATGTTTTATTTACAGAAGTGGAGCGACAGAACAGGCAGTGAGGAATGACGAATGACTGACAAAACCTAGACTGGGAAAGTCAAAGGAGCTTGCAAAGAAAAGCGTCTGGACTTCTTTAAGTTACTTGAAGACGTTTTGAAGACTTGAAGACGCCTTAACGCCCACTCACACCCTGGGCCATCTGACCTCAGGAATTCGCATGATAAGGTGGGGCCAGGTTTCACAATGAACTCACCCGAAACGCTGGCTGATTGGGACCCACACCCAGTTCCACACCTTGGCTCAGGCGATTAGAGGATCATCAGGGGGTCCTTTTGTCCCTCTGTGGGGGGATACTCCCACTAGGTTTATATCTGGGACTCTCCACCATTTGACCTTAGAACTGAAGAAGCTTCTCGGATGAGAGGTGAAACATCTTCAAGTAACTTAAAGAAGTCCAGACGCTTTTCTTTGCAAGCTCCTTTGACTACGATGACCTGGATGACTGAGAACCTTCACAGACACTAGACTGGGAAAACTAAATGACAAATCTAAGCATGAGACGGAGAGCGGAGAATGCAGAGAGACGTAGTTACACCGAGAAACACAGACGAGCCGACAACGAACACAGACCGACACCCACTAAATATACACACACAAGGTAATCGGGTAATCACACACAGGAGGGAAGAACAGCTGATCTGGATACACATGATGACTGGAGGACACAAACTGAACACAATGACAACAGACAGAGACCTTCAGAATAAAACAGGAAATCTAGAACCCGAACCGGACACAAGGGGGGAGGACACAGAATAACTAGAACAGAGGAAAATAATCATAAAACACGAAACACTGGGTCAACGACCCATCACCATGACAGTCTGAGGTGGTAGAGACGCTGTCAGGCCTTTTTCACCACGGTGTTGATGTGACAGGACCATGACAGGTCCTGTGTGATGTGAACCCCGAGGTATTTGAAGCTGTCCACTCTCTCCACTGGGCACTCGTTGATGACGGGGGTCTTGTAGTTCCTCTCCTGCTTAGTGCTGAAGTCCACTATCAACTCCATTGTCTTACTGACATTTAGAAGGAGGTTGTTCCTCTGGCACCAGTTCTCCAGATTCCTAATCTCCTTCAGGTAGGCCGTCTCGTTGTTGTCAGAGATCAGGCCCACCACGACGGTGTCGTCAGCAAACTTAATGATGGTGGTGGAGCTGGTAGTGGCCACACAGTCATATGTGTACAAAGAGTACAGCAGGGGGCTCAGAACACACCCCTGGGGGGCTCCAGTGCTGAGAGTGATGCAGGCTGAGACATGTCCGCCCATCCTTACTGCCTGTGGTCTGCCAGTTAGGAAGTTGGAGATCCACTGGCACATAGATGAGCTGAGTCCCAGGTGCTCCAGTTTGGTGGTGAATGTGGAGGGAATTATGGTATTAAATGCAGAGCTGTAGTCGATGAAGAGCATTTTAACATAATTCCCCCTTTTAGTGTCCAAGTGAGTAAGTGATGTGTGGAGGAGATGAGAGATGGCATCGTCTGTGGAACGATTTGGACAGTAAGCGAACTGTAGTGGGTCCAGTGTGTCTGGTAGTGAAGAAATGATGAAGTCTCTGACCAGGCGTTCAAAGCACTTCATCACTACTGAGGTGAGGGCTACAGGGCGATAGTCATTGAGAGAAGCAGGGTGGGGTTTCTTCGGGACAGGAACAATGATGGACTCTTTGAAGCATGTGGGGATCACCGACTGAGATAGAGATGTTGAATATCTCAGTGAACACAGGTGCTAGCTGGTATGCACAGACTCTGAGGATCACTGGATTTTGACATCTGAGTGACATCCAGAGTACTGCACAAGAAAAACAATCATAGAAACTGCTGCAATAAATTAAATCAATTAAAAAAGAAAATAATTCTAACTCCAGGCACTAGGTAATAATTCTTATCTAGTGCCTGGAGTTATGAAACTATCTGAAACAATTAAGAAAAAGTAATCAAAACAATAATGAAAAATAAAGCAATTTAGCCCACATTGTATACTGTGGGTATAAGGAAGTCTACAAAAGACACACTAGTAATTTAACTGAAAAGCTAATGAGAAGTTTGTTTTCAGCTCATGTCAAAAAACTTTTAGTAAAGCTGATGCTTATCTGCAAGCGGGAGAAATGCTTTGGAGTTGCATCTTAGAAAGTCTGGTTGGCTTTGAAATCTAGTCTGGAACTTGGAACTATTAGAATCTGCTGGTAAACTGACCAATCGGCAAGCACTGCTGGACATTAAGTAAACAGAGGTCTCCTACACAGATGATCGTCCAAGGAAAACTTTCTAGGAAAATAAAAAACAGTTAGTGAAACAAGTACAAACATAAATGGAAATATAGTTTATAAGGCATAAACAGAGATTGCATAGTCACATTTATTCTTTAACACAGTCTGAACTCTCTTAGTCAACCTTTCTTATAGTTTGTTTGCTCACCCCCTGTGCCTTTTGCTTGCATTTTTTGTGGACTCTTAGTTTGTAATTGGTTACTTCTTAGGTCTTCTACTTTTTGAGTATTTTCAGTGTGTTTTGATCTACCTTGTTGCTAAAGGCATATTTTCTTTGCTCTACTCACCTGGCTCCTATGTGCTGAATGTAGATTTCATTACCTGAGAATCTGGAAAAAGTGAAAACATTCAATACATTTTGAGGTTGATCATATTAGTCACTGAATTTCCCATACATGTGGATATCTGACATTTTTATTAGCTGTGTTGCTCCTAGTTAAAGGTTTTTCACAGAACTTGTTATTTTCTATCCTGAGGCCTCTTGACTAAGATTTTGCTGGGATATAAATAAAAACAGATTTTCAAATTGAAGCTTTCCACATGTGCCCAGCCATCTGTGGCTCCATATTCTGATTTTTAATTTTACTTCTATCCCGTTTGTGCCTATCAATGTGCAATATTAAGCAGGGTTTCTGTACTTGATTTATTTTTAGTTTGTGAATATATATTCCTTCAGAATATTTCCCTTCATTATAAATTTGAAAGGGTGGATGTGATGGTATGGCTGTCTTTTTAAGTTGAGGAAATAAAATGTGTATGTTTTATGTAAGTTGTAAGCACAGAAAAAAATGGGTGAGGTGTGCATTGTGTGACATATGTATGAAGAGGAAAAACCTGAGTCTGACAATGATGTGTCTAATAATGTGCATGTTATTAATGTTATTTAAAAGAATACTAATATTCTTGCTGTGGTTATATATTTAAGTTATGAACTTTAGCTGACGTTAGTTATTATTCTAGAGTTATCGTGAAAGCAGTACAGTAACAAATACTTCAAGGTTTCAGAGTATATAGGACCACTTTGGTTCATGAATTATTTTCAGTGGGTCATAAATCACACTGTCTGGCTAGATAAACAAATGTATGTGGATATCATCTGCATGGCAACAGAAGGCCATGAGCATTTTCTAATAATACTGCTAAAGGAAGCACACATAATATAAAAAGTATAAGACATGGCACAGAATCCTATGGAACTGCCTGACTTTAAGACTCAAACTGGAATTTATGAGATAGATACGATTCAAAGCAGTGCTAGGTATTTTATTAAATACCTAAGGTGTATTCTAGGCTCAGGTTAAATATTGTTATCAACTGTAATGAATGCTGCAGTAAGATCTAGAAGAACAAGCATAGAGACAAGTCTTCCACCTGAGGCTATAAAAATATTAATAAGGTTAATTCAGCTGAAGGAATGTGGCTGTATCCGCCTCAAAAAACCCCAAACATCTGATTTATTTACATAAAGGCAAAAACCAGATCAATTAAAGAGTGAAGTGGTATTTTTTAGACGTCTCCTCTTTGCATTTGAATTTCAAATCATTCCATGCAGATGAATCATACTGTCAGCAATTCACTTTGTAATATGTTCCAATAAAAATGTGTACCCTGCAGTAGTCTTTTTTTCATTAGTCTTTGCATTTACTCTAAAAATCTGATTGTTGTTAAATATTGAATGCATGAGCATATAGGCTGTCCTCCCAGTGGCCAATCAGCCCACCTTAGGGTGCAATGTGTTTTGGGTGGCAAGGACGAGGACATGGGATGTCAATTCTCTGGTGGAGAAGGAGCCTGAACTAGTGCATGAGGTTGAGGGATTTCTAGTAGATATTGTTTATAGTTTGGTGCCTGGAACCAGTTTCCCTGAGAGGAGCTGGACACTGTTTCACTATGGACTTGCCCTTGATCAGTGTTGGGAAGGTTACTTTTAAAATGTATTCCACTACAGATTACAGAATGCATACCCTAAAATGTATTTTGTAACGTATTCCGTTACATTACTCAATGAGAGTAACGTATTCTGAATACTTTGGATTACTTAATATGTTATCAAGCTTTTTACCACAACATGAATGCACTATTGCTGTGTGATTTATTACTATTACTGAAGGATACTCGCCATACCAACTCAGTCTCCCTAAGAAGATCTATGCCAAGGTACTGGTGAGGAGAGTCGAGTCAGAGGAAAAAAACAGTTTTCCTGGTTGTGAAATCCTGGAATCTCTTTATCTTCTTGAGGATATTTGAATTTGTGTGCCAGTTTGCCCAATCAGTGTATACATGTTTTCGTAGATTTAGAAAAGGCATTCAACCACATGCTTTGGAGCATCCTGCAGACTGTGCTTTAGGAGTATGGGGTATGTGGCTTGTTGTTATAAAGCATTTAGTCCCTATGCTAGAGTATGGTTAGCATTGCTAGTAATAAGTTGGACTCGTTCCCAGTGGATGTTGGTTTCTGACAGGGCTGCCTTGTGTCACTGATTCTTTTCATATTTTTTATGGACAGAATTTTTGGGCTGAGCCAAGTGACAGGAGGCTTCCTCAGAATCTCCTCTCTGTTTTTTATAGATGATGTGGTTCTGTTGGCGTCATCAGGTTGAACTACAGCTTGCACTGAAGCGCCTCACACCTGAGTGTGAAGTGGTGGGAATGAAAATTAGCATCTCCAATTCTGAAGCCATGATTATCAGAAGGAAAGGAGTGTTGTGTCCACTTCAGGTCAGGAACAAGCAGTTGTACCGAGTGGAAGGGTTCAGTTTTGTTGGGGTATGGTTCATGAGTGAGGGGGCTGGAGATCAATACACTGTACTGTTGTTTACTGTTCTGGTAAAGAAAAAGCTGACAAATCAATTTACTGGTCAATTTATGTCCTTACCTTATCAATACTCAAGCTCTTGGTAGTGAACAAAAGAATAAGGGTGTGGATACAAGTGGCTCTACAGAGTGGCTGGCCTCTCCCTTAGAGATGCTGTAGGGTGAAGAGTTCAGTCATTAGAGAGGTTCTCAGACTAGAGCTGCTACTCCACCACATTGAAAGGAGTCACCTGAGTTGGTTCTGACATCTGACTATGATATCTGTTCGGTGTAGTGGGCATTTCCCATTGTTAGGGTAGTCCCAGGTCACCCTGGAGAGACAGAGGTGACTGGAGAGAGGGAGGTTTGGACCTAGTTGGTGCTTAGTTGGATCTAGTTAGATAGCAGCAAAAATTGAATGGACGGATGTTTTATAGCATCACATATGTTACTATGTGTATGGAACTCTCCCTGCAATTGGATCATAGCTCTGTCTTTGATACTGCAGCCCCGTGGGCTTTTTTTTTTCTTTGCCTGTCCCATTTGGTTCTTTAGCCGTCAGAATTGTTGTCTGAAGGCCAACAAGGATACCCGATGGATTTACTTACTTTACCAAGTGGATCATCACGGCCTTTACGTATTGGTCCATTTGATTGACCTTTGTTGTTATTATTTATTTTATTTTATTTTCTGTTGTTACAGACGGGACAGACATGACTAGGGATAGGAAAGGGAGAAAGAAAGATGAAGGAAAAGAAAAACAGAGGGGAAGAGGGACAGTGAGAAAGGGCAGTTAAAAAGAGAAAGAGAGACTGGAAAAAACTGCTGGATCACCTATTGAGAGAAAAAGAAGAGAAAAGAAGCAAAAAAAGAGAGCAACATAATAAACACAACACAATCTCATTAATCTAGCTAAGTGTAAACAGCAGTAAATACTAAATATTGAATGTTGTGGTGCAGCACGCAGGACTGACAGCGCACAATGTGCTTTGAGATAGCAGCCAAGAAAGGTGTAGTTTATGTCTATGGACAGTGAACACCCGTACGCCCCGGAAGAGGCCTGACTGAGCAACAGGCGCCAGGCCCTGCCAAGTAGCCACCAGGAGTGAGCTGATACATACCTGAGCCCCCAGCCCCGGACACCAAGAACCACAGACGCACCGACCCCTGAGGGCATCAGCCACCAGCAGGGAGTGTGGTGAGGGGAGATAGGCCTCCATACTTTGGAGGGCCTGGGCGTTCCCAGAGAGGTGGAGTCTAAGACCCGACCTGACATATAGACACAGACAAACAGGCACACACAGACACAAACATACATTCCCACCCTCATGCACACATATACAAATACTCAGCAGTCACCCAACGTAAAGATAGACACAAATGGACATTGTACACACAATCACACTCTCCAAACAAACTCTAAACCCTGGGTCCAGGTACCCTTGCCCCCAGAGGGGGAAACGGCACCTAGACCCAGGAGATGTTACCCTTTCCCCCGGGGTGGAGGCAAGCAGACCGCCCCGGCTCTGCAGCAGCAGGGAGGCCCCGCATCCCAGATCCCAATCGGACGGCCAACACCTCCTCCCAGCACCCCCGCCCCAACAGGCAACAGAGAACGGGTGCGTGTGAAGACTCCAAACCTCCCTCCGCCTGCTCATGTGTAGTGTTGCTGCGTGTTGTTCTAAAGTGCATTTAAAACACAGGAGGGCATGGTGCTGCTGCCAGAGAACAGCCCTGTGGGCTTGCACAGATACCAGATTTCTAATAATGGTATGTCACACAGGCAGCACGGTGGCACGGTGGTTGGCACGGTGGTTAGCACTGTTGCCGCACAGCAAGAAGGTCCTGAGTTCAATTCCAACATCAGGCTGGGGTCTTTCTGTGTGGAGTTTGCATGTTCTCCCCGTGATTGCGTGGGTTCCCTCCGGGTACTCCGGCTTCCTCCCACAATCCAAAGACATGCAGCTTGTGGGGATAGATTAATTGGAAAATCCAAATTGCCATTAGGTGTGAATGTGTGAGTGAATGTGAGCGCGAATGGTTGTCTGTCCCTGTGTGTTGGCCCTGCGACAGACTGGCGACCTGTCCAGGGTGTACCCCGCCTCTCGCCCTATGACAGCTGGGATAGGCTCCAGCGTCCCCCGTGACCCTGAAAAGGAGAAGCGGAAGCGAATGAATGGATGGATGGTATGTCACACATATTCTGCTAATGAGACATCACTGTTTACCTGTTATATCTTCTTTTTATGAAAATGCCAAAATGTGAAAAAAATATGTGTTTTAAGTACAGAAACTGCTCCACCAATTGGACATCAATTTGCTTTCCTAAGATTTCCTTTCAATGCCAGACTTCAACCTTAAACGTGAGATCTCTGTTTTGCATGTAAAAAGTAGAAATATATTTAGCCAGGAAATTTGAGTGCAGAATTTCTCTGTGCATTTTCTAAAGAACTAGATATGACATGTGATAATTGAATGAGACTATGTAGTACAATAACCAGCCAGCTCTCATTGTTAAATTCCCTAGGAGTCATTGTTAATTAATTTGTTTACCACTGCTAAGGTTTCCATTTCGGGAGATGCTGAACTTGATGGCGAATGGATATTCAATGTGACATAAATTTTTTGCCAGTATTTACTGAGTATATACACTATATTTCAGTGCTAGAATAAATAGTAATTATTTATTATTTAGTATTTATTTAGTAGTACTCTGGGTCACAGCCCAGAGTACAAAAAGGAATAATGTTATTGTTATCGTTTGTGTGACATCCCTGTGGGACACACACACACCTAGTGCCTGGCGTATCAGTCACCTGTAACAGTCACCTGTACGGTGGCAGTCTATGTCACCTGTGGCCCAAAGACTGATGCTTGTAGACCACATAACATATCTCAGCAACTCATAAAACGCATGTCTGCTTTTCTTTTTCAGTGGTTACAGCACCAAGCTATGGTTTTAAAAAAATATGCACACAGGAGTTTTCAGATCTCATAAGCTCTCTTTTCTCCAGCCTGCTCAAAATTTTCATTGTCCAGTTCATCAGCTTCATCAGCTTCTTCACTATACCATTCAGTAAACATTGTGAGTCTCCAAGAAATTGTGCAGTACACAGCAGGCATTGAAATTAGCAGCTGACAAGGGTAATATGTGCCTCATTTTGTTTAAGGAGGTACCTCCATCATCCTTTGAGGCATCCAAAGCTAATTCTACAGTTATCCAAGCCCAACTCAGCCACTGATTAAAGTTGAGCTGTGTAACTGTTACTCTTCTGGATTCTGGAAATGGCTTCATAAGGCAGGGGTGTTATGGGTAGTCTGAGTCAACCAGAATGACCAGTGTCACATCTATTCAAATTTTTCTTTCATGGGGTTAGCATTGGGGTTAACATATTGTTATCTGGCCTCATTATAACTGCAAAATGTATGAAGATGCACTTTGCCTAGTTGGCTAACATTTATTTCCCAAAACTTCATATAATTGTCTACTACACCTTTCGAATGTAATAGTGTGCTTCTGCCTTAATGTTAATGTGTGTACCATCAATAGCACCAGTGGCTGGGATCAAGGATATATCTTCCATGCTGTCGAGTAAGTCAGCACACAGCACCTTTTTCCAATATTTAACCTTTACACTCACACACTAGACGGGACCAATAAGCAGCCTGAATGTTCTCCCATGGTTTATAGTGGCACATTTTGGTTTGCTTGGAGGTTGCTACAAGTTAACAAAGTCATTCACTGATTTGTACTTAAATGAACAAACGACAGGTGTGAAAACGTATCTAACTCTTGGAATAGTTTGCCAGCTATTATATACTTTATTCTCTGACCAGCCTTTTCTAACTACTGGTAGGTTTCTTTTTGTCCAACCAGAGATAATAGATCCAACGCATGGGCTTGTTCTTCCACAATAATTCCTCTTGTCCCTCTTCTTCTTTAATTGTTTGAAGTATTCTCATAGCAGTTCATCACAGGGAGCCATTTTTCTGATGTATAAACTGATGCTCGGTCATCCTAGTTCACATCTCTAAGACTCCCCTTTTTCCCTCTTCTTATAACTTCTAAACTATCAGGGGGTTGGACTATAGTTGAAACACAAGATGCATTAAGATGAGTTTTCATGTCTGGACCTCAGTGGGATCAATCTGTGGCCACATTACTATTCCAGCTGAGCATCTGATGAATGGTATAGCATACATGTTGATGCCTGGGGTATTATTCTTCTCACTGAGTTGGCTTCTGCCATCTCAGCACCTGTCATACTATTTGGAGGGATTTGGCTATAGCTAACTTCCTTACATCCTGGTTCCCACTGGTCCACAGGTACTTGTACCATTCTACCTTTAGGTAACTTAATCTATTTAGTCCTGTTAACTTTTTTTGTGCTTTACCACCATGTGGCCATATTTATCCAGTCCAGATGAAATTGCAGTGTCCTCATTATAAATCCTGGTTAAGTGGATTAGTTAGTTGTGGTATAGAGATTCAAGGTGGCCAGTTTGTGATCTTGTATTCAATTCAATTCAATTTTGAATTGAATACATGCCTCACTTGAGGCAACTGCTGTTGTGATATAGTGCCAAATCACAACAGCAGTTGCCTCAAGGCGCTTTATATTGTACAGTAGAGGCTACAATAATAGATACAGAGAAAAACCCAACAATCAAATGACCCCCTATGAGCAAGCACTTTGGCGACAGTGGGAAGGAAAAACTCCCTTTTAACAGGAAGAAACGTCCAGCAGAACCAGGCTCAGGGAGGGGCGGGGCCATCTGCTGCAACTGGTTGGGGTGAGAGAAGGAAGACAGGATAAAGACATGCTGTGGAAGAGAGACAGAGGTTAATAACAAGTATGATTCAATGCAGAGAGGTCTATTAACACATAGTGAGTGAGAAAGGTGACTGGAAAGGAAAAACTCAATTCATCATGGAAATCCTCGGCAGCCTACGTTTATTGCAGCATAACTAAGGGAGGATTCAGGGTCACTTGGTCCAGCCCTAACTATATGCTTTAGCAAAAAGGAAAGTTTTAAGCCTAATCTTAAAAGTAGAGATAGTGTCTGTCTCCCGAATCCAAACTGGAAGCTGGTTCCACAGAAGAGGGGCCTGAAAACTGAACCGTTCTACTTTTAAGTACTTCTGTAATTATTAAATAAATACATGTTTTGGTTATTGGTGCTTTTCAAAATATTTATCTTTGTTTTATATCTTTGTGTTCTCAAAATTCTCAAAATCTTGTCATATTTCCTCAAACAGAAGTGTGACGTATTTTTCCTCACACCTATCAGTGCAGTAGTAGTGTAGTAAGGTTCAGACCTTTTCGATATAATTTTGATGTCTTTTGGTGCTTGAAAAGGATTTGTTGATGTCCCATTTTGAAAAAAACAGAAATAAAACGTAATTGAAAGCAATATGTTAAAACAATACTGATATAACACATTACTGAAAACACACTGATTGTTTATCAACACTACTGTGAAAAAAACCCCACAAAAATCAATTTCCAAAGCCAGTGTCACAGGGTATTCATTTCACTAAAAACAGTCAGTAGTGTGTGTGGAGACTACTGAACATATCTCTGTAAACTAGATTCAAAGTAAAGTGATTTCATGGAATAATCATTGTCACTGAATCAGTAGCCTTGAGCTGTGGGAAACCTAACTTGGGACAGAGAGTACCAGTGTCAGCTCAGCTGTGATTCACACACATGTTCCATCCTCATTAAAAGCTGGCCCTGGGTCATATCTTCAAAGCTGGATTTATTTTATTTTAATTATTTGTTTATTTTTGGACTACTTTAGAGTGACAGAAATGAAATTTTAGCATCACGAGCCAAGGGAACTGGTAGTAGTTGTGTGCAATACTGCAGATTTTGCAGATTTTGGTATTGCTCTGATACCAAATACATATAAAACCATTATTGCCGATACCAATACCAGTACTGCTACTTTTAACCTATAAAGGGGAGAGCAGTTTATCATGATTTATGACATGAATTATCGTAAGTTTGCAAATTTTGAACACATTTTAAAGACCACTAAATTACTGTGTTTCTACAATGAGTTTAAGGAGTTAATGAATACAAACAATAAAAACACACCTTTCAGTCTCCGTTCCTGTCTCTAAAGCACAACTTATATTTTTTATTTATTTATTGTTTATAAGATTGGGGAAACCTGCAGTCAGCTGAGACTGAAGAAGGCACTTGGATGAGTGACGAAACGTTTCACCCAGAAAACGCTACGTCCAGATGAACAGAATCAACTTTTGGAGACACAACTTATATTGTTTAAATAAAATTTATGTTTCTATCCATATATTATCACAATGGTTGTTTAAAGGAAATTTTGTCATTTGACAAAAAAAGGTTGTTTCACCTAATCCAGTGGGCTACATACTGAACATAGAGAAAGTATCGATCCTATCACACTAGTAACGATCCAATAACAATATCAGCGTTGTTACTGATACTATCAAAATTTGGATTGATCTGGTAGATGGAAACAATCTATCAGCCAATATTTGTTTTTTTCTATTTTTCCCCACACAAATAAATAATTTTAACTGCACATACTTTTTTCAGTACATTCCCCTGAGCAAAATCTCAAAAGTCAACTGATATATTGATCAACAACTAATAAATAAAGCACCATGCTCTCCCTTGTTTTAAACACACTTTAGAGCAACACGCAGCAACACTACACTTGAGCGGGAGGAGGGGGGTATGGGGTCTTAACACACCCCCGTTCTCTGCTAGCCATCGGGGCGGGGGGGCTGGGAAGAGATGCTGGCTGTCCGATTGGCCTCCCTGCTGCTGCGGAGCCTGGGGCGGTCTGCTGGCCTCCACCACGGAGGGAAGGGTAACATCTCTTGGGTCTGGGTGCCGTTTCCCCCTCTGGGGGCGAGGATACCTGGACCCGGGGTATAGACTATGTTTGGGGAGTGTGATTGTGTGTACATGTCCATTTACGTTTATTCCTACGTTGGGTGAGTGCTGAGTGTTTGTATATGTGTGCATGAGGGTGGGAATGCATGTCTGTGTCTGTGTGTGCCTGTTTGTCTGTGTCTATATGTCAGGTCGGGTCTTAGACTCCACCTCTCTGGGAACTCCCAGGCCCTCCAAGTGTGGAGGCCTATCTCCCCTCACCACACTCCCTGCCGGTGACTGATGCCCTCAGGGGTCGGTGCATTGTTGGTTCTTGGTGTCCGGGGCTGGGCGCTCAGGTCATGCGCCAGCTCACTCCCGGTGGCTACTTGGCGGGGCCTGGCGCCTGCTGCTCAGTCGGGCCTCTTCCGGGGCGCGGAGGGCCCTCGGGCCTCCGGCCTCTGTGCCTGCGGCTCGGTTCACTCTGGCACAGCTGGCTGCCGGCGGAGCCGGCGGGCACGCCGGTGCAGCCCCCTCTAGTTTCTGCCCGGTGGCTACTGGGTGACCCCTCGCCTGGGTATCCTCAGCCCTTCCCATGAAGGTGGCACGGATGCCCCTCCGGTGGTCCTCCTTGGGCTCTTGCACTCTGGGACCTCTGGATGTCTGGGGCCTGGATCTCCTCCATGCCTGCTTCATGCCCTGGGGGACAGGGCTATGGCTCTCTACATCCTCTTGCAGACCATTACATGGGGAAACCATTTGAATACAAGCGCGCCGATCCACACAGGTGTGCACACAGGTGTTCACTGTTTGTAGACTTAAATCACACCTTTCTTGGCTGCTACTTCAAAGCACATTGTGCGCTGTCTGTCCTGCGTGCTGCACAACAACATTCAATATTTAGTATTTACTGCTGTTTACACTTAGCTAGATTAATGCGATGGTGTTGTGTATAGTATGTTGCTTTGTTTTGTTTTTTTGCTTGTTTTCTATTCTTTTTCTCTCAACAGGTGATCCCGGAGATATTTTTTTCCCCCCTTTCTCACTGTCCCTCTCCCCTTCTGTTTTTCTTTTCCTTCCTCTTTCTTTCTCCCTTTCCTATCCCTCACTCATGTCTGTCCCGTCTGTAACAACTGAAAATAAAATAAAATAAATAATAAAAACAAAGGTCGATCAAATGGACCAATACGGCAATGCCATGATGATCCATTTGGCAAAATAAATCCATTGGGTATCCTTGTTGGTCTTCAGACAACAATTCTGACGGCTAAAGAACCAAATGGGACAGGCAAAAAAAACAAAAAAAACAAAAACAAAAACAAAAAAAAAAACAAACAACTAATAAATGAAATAAATAAAATGTACTTAATGATCAAAATTAAATGTAAAGTTGAAGGTTGCCCCATCATATGCAGCACTTGTTTCTACCACAGTCAATATAAAGTAGCTTTTGGTGAGGAAAATGAGGCAAGTGGCTTAACTTGCATTTTATCTGAAGACCGCTAGATGGGAATAGCTGTGGTTGCAGAGAGACTGCCAGCCGGATGTAAGTCTTTGGGAAAAATGCTTTCTATCTTGGTTTTGTGACTATATAAACACATTCCTGATGAGTTTATGGGCTCACTCACTATTTCTGAGGTCATACTGAATAATTTTGTAATTTTTTATTTTGTAAATCATGGTCATGGCTTGCCAATGACAAAATGTTAGCAGTTAGCAATTTACAGTTGAACCTGCACCTCCTCATCCTAATCAGGTCCCCGCCAACTGTGGAAAAACTCATTTCATCCTCTCTGAACTGGTTAGCAAATGATAAGGAATGTTATGCAATTGCCATTGAACTTATTATATTATAAACTTAAGTACATTTAAATTCTAGTGCAGTTAACAACTGATTACTGAAGAACAGCAAGAGAGTTAGTTTTTATCAACCTTTTGTGGAACACAATATAAGCCCCAGCAGTTTTGTTGGCTGTGATAAATAGTGGAAGTTTGGTTGTAGACTTAGCTCAGTCAGTGAATCCTAAATCTGCTTCTCATTATTCAACAAATGGCCAATTTGAAAAGGGTAAACAAGGGAACAGTTTTTCATAAATCACATGAGAAATTTAATGCAGTTTTTAATGACAATTTCCATTTTTAAGGGAAAAAAGTTCAATCTAACAGTTTGTTCTGTCACCTTTGACAGCAACAACTGCAGTCAGACATTTGGGATAATTTGCAATGACTAATTCACATCAATGTAGAGGAACTCAGGTTCAGTCTTTTTTTGCTCCCTACAATTATAAGTAAAAACATGACTGTCATGGACAATATGTCACGTGGTTTGAAGGGGAACCCTTCTAAAATGGGATGAGCAGTAGGGGTGTGTTGTGCCAAGATAGGTATCCCTGACAAAATTTGTTTCTCTTCCGTCAGGAGCAGTCGCTGAGGGAGAACGGATGCAGTTTACTCCGTCTCCATTATGCCGAAGTACACATAGAAGTAGTGATGTTTTAGTTTTGTGAAAAAGTGAAAAATGAGTGTTGTTAAATTATCGTTCAGATACATTTATTTTTTCTGCCTCATGACAAATGTATTAGACTTGAAGCTTCAGATTAATATTTTACAAACCTTATCATCGCTACTATATACTCCGGTGGTACCTGAACAAAGATCAAGGTCCAAGATCTAAGAGTTTGTGTGCTTTATAATACTAAACTAACATTTCTGTGATTAAATTAAACTCCCTTTGAAGATTTTATGCTAACTTTGAACTCTCCAACTGCATTGCAGAGGAGTGCATGACACATCATATATCGGGTGACTAGCAGAAGCTCTCAACAGCTTTCTGAAAAACATGATTTTAACAGTAATAAAAGACACAACCCAGGTGAGAGCAGTTAGAATTTCCTCAACATCTTCTCTGTTATAACTATGTCAATGCTCACTTTTCTACTTCAGATTAATTTAATTTAATTTGCTGATCATAAGGCAACAGCTCAAAACAAGTCTCTCTACACAAGCAAAACCTGTTCCAAATTCATTATCCATTCATGATGGGATTCATTTTTTGAAGCCCATGTCTCATATCCTCACCGCCGTGGCAACATGAAATAAGCAGTGATTATTTTGTGTCATACAGTGATTAAAAAAAAAAGATCAGCACAGCCACACAAATCTCCTGATCATCAGAATGTGCAATTTTCTCTCCTGTCAGTCTAAATCCACTATTAGTTTTTCTGTCTGTGGTGCATAAATGTCCCAAAGCAAAGATGAAGGTCCTCGGGAGATTGTTGACTTCCCCTTCAGAATGAGAATCTCAGAATGAAAGCCTCCAACTTTGAAAGACATACTTTCTGTAATTTGAGTAAACATCTGATAAAACCAAAATTTCTATGTGTCATTTTCAGAATAATAAAATGTTTTATAATTGATATAGCCTAGAATGAGTGATTAGAGTCCACCACCTTTAAGTCCTTTACCAGGTATGTCAGTAGCACACAGGGCCAATCCCGCCAACTGGTTACTTTGAAAAATGTGAAGATTTCAAACTAGAAGATACATTTTGGATGTTTAACTGTATTTTCATCAGTGTTATATTCTTCTTACTGACAAACACATATCTCATGGATGGGATCTTTGCGTGGGGAGACCCATGCAAAGAAATCTCAGACACTGGGTTGACCTGCAGAAGCAAAAATAAAACTAAAACCATTTAAAAGGTGTCAATTTGGCATGTTCAAGCACACTAATTCCCCCAATCAAGCATTTTTAGTTATCTTAGTCCACTCAGATCTTTACATTTGTGATGACAGATTAGAAAATTATTCTGATTACTTTTGTTTTTTTGTCTTAAGAAATAAGCTACAACAGAGATGACATATATTCATTTACTTATCTCATACATCCTACTCTGTATTGCCAACTCATCCGCTTTCTCATGCATACAAACTTGAGTGACATTAATTTAATATGTGGACTCCACCCCTTTCTAGCTATAATAGCTTCAAATGTTCTGGGAAGTCTTAGAAGAAGATTTAGGAGTGTATTTATGGGAATTTTTGACTGTTCTTCCAAAAGGTAAGACACTCATATTGGTAAATGGCCTGTATTTATATAGTGCTTTACTAGTCCCTAAGGACCCTAAAGCACTTTACACATCCAGTCATCCACACATTCACACACACATTGGTGATGGCAAGCTACATTGTAGCCACAGCCACCCTGGGGCGCACTGACAGAGGCGAGGCTGCCGGACACTGGCGCCACCGGGCCCTCTGACCACCACCAGTAGGCAACGAGTGAAGTGTCTTGCCCAAGGACACAACGACCGAGACTGTCCAAGCCGGGGCTCGAACCGGCAACCTTCCGATTACAAGGCGAACTCCCAACTCTTGAGCCACGATCGCCCCCATATTGGACAAGAAGGCTTGGCTCGCAATCTCTGCTGTAATTCAGCCCAAATGTGCTCTGTCGGATTGAGGTCGGGACTGTGCAGGTCACTCAGGTTCTTCAATACTGCATTGGTGCACAGTGATTTTGGAACGAGGAGGGGCCATCCCCAAAGTGTTTCCAATAAATCTGTTTACTTGTTTGCTATTTATTGTGAAGATTATAGTTGCAGCTCTCCAGGTAGCATCATTTTCAGCAAACAGATATAAGTATGGTATTGATTATCATTCTCTCTCTTCAAAAAAGCAAGTTTAATCACGCCCCAAAAAATCCAAAATCCAATCCAAAGTTCAACTAACAGATAGACTCTCCTCTCCAGTACTCTGGCACAGACCTTCCTTGGGAGGCTCAGAACACAATCCCCCTAAAGCTGGACACATTCCTCATCCCAGTCAGGGAAATAATCCTGTCTGAATGGGCTTAATTTTTGACATTTCTGACTGAGCCATAGCAAAGCATCACAGTCACGATAGCTGCTTGTTTTGCATCAGCAATTTCTTGCACTACTGAGTGATACTGAAAGCATTTGAGGCAAGAGGAATGTGCTGTAACCACTTTACTGATGCTCTGGCAATAAATCTGTAATGTTTCACTTTCAGATGATTTATGCTAATGTTCTGGTGATTTACATTCAGGTGTGTGTTGTCCTCAGTAATGTGTTTGCAGTAGTTTAATGTCTTTCTGTTAATGACAGTGGAATACTCAGATTTGTGTAGCTTTTCAAAGTGAGCAGCTGTCACATTCTTCTGTGTTCTTGTCTGTACAAAATGTTTTGGATTTTCTTTGCCTGAGGTTAAGAACAGTGCTGTGCAATACTGCAAATTTAGTGATCAATCTGATACCATGTAAATACAGGGCCAGTATTGCTTACTTTTAACCTGTAAAGGCAGCTTAAATAGGCGAGAGCAGATTGCCATGATTTATGAGATGAATCATCATCAATTTGAAAATTCTGAACACATTTTAATGTCCACTGAATCACTTTCATTTACTTTGCACGATACTTTAACACAACAAAACAGACCGTACAGCTTTTGATGTATTTTGGAGACCTAGTGCCTGTCTCTTTGCACTTTGGTTCAGCTTATTTTGCTTAAATGTGCTGTATCCTCTAAATAAAATAGACATGACAACCAGCACAAAAAGGTCAAACGTCTTTCATAATGCATATTTGAGATATATCGCACATAGACACACATATATAAGTATAGTTTTTAATTTCCCCCAAAAAATAAAGTTAACAACAATTTATCTGGGCTACATACTAGAAACAAAGTATCCATCCTATCGTGCTATCGTGCTCCTACATACATATTGTATGTAAAGAGGCTTCTCTGGCCATTGGACCTGGAAGAGTGCTGTTGCTCCTCAAAGTGCTCAATGCGCAGACTTCTTGAATGACCACTGAACACAATATAAGGTATAATTTGCTCAATGATCAACTTATGCATGATAATGCAAATAATTATTTATATTAATATTTAATAAGTAATAATTATAAGTTCGGTTTTGTGGTTCTATATGAGAAAATGAAAGACTGACTTTTAAATTCACATGTGACAAAAAACCTGAGTCACCTCCATTTTATCCATTCATTCACTGCACAATATTTCCTACAAAGATTAGCTTTTTGTTTTTGTCTCTTTACTCCTACTTACTGTTACCTTCTTTAAACCAGCTTACCTGATTTCACACTTTTTAGCAGAAAGCCTTCACCTCCCACTGTTTTGCTTAGAGAAAACATCTGCTGGTCGACCATGATCCCCAACTCAACTCAATTCTTGAAACCTGTTTAGCAAGAGCATGAGTATATATCTGTCACACCCCTTCACTGTGCATGAGCATAAACCTGTCCATGATAAGTGTTCTCCCTGAGCCTGTGTGGGTTTCTTTTTTCTTTTTTTTTTACTTCCACAAAAACCCCAAAGTATGTTAGGTTAATTATTGATTCCCAAGTTATTCATTGATAGTAAGTAAATAAATTGCTTAAACATTATAGAACTATATAACTTTATGGTTAAATGTAGCTTGTAGTCTAAAGTGTTTTGATGGACTGATTCTTATATAGCGCTTTTCTACTCTCCCGGAGTACTCAAAGCGCTCTATACAACATGCCACATTCACCCAGTCACACCCATTCTCACAAGCACTTTATCTATACTTAGTGCTTTTTCTAACTACATTCACACACATTCATACTCCGATGGACGCATCGGAGAGCAACTTGGGGTTAGTATCTTGCCCAAGGATACTTGGCATGCAGACTGGAGGAGCCTGGGATCGAACCTCCAACCTTCCGATCAGTAGGTGACCTGCTGTACCTCCTGAGCTACAGCCACCCCTGAGTGATCAGTAGGACCAGAATCACGCTATATAAATGCCAGTAAGGTTAAAAACAGGGTACAAGTACAATGGAGTCCCATCTCTCCTTCTTTTAAGAGGCAGGTAATTCAAATGCAATATTTGAAACAGTTTGACAAATGGCATCAAACGAACACAATATTTCTGTGTCAATCTTTTTTGTTAGATAAAAGCTCTGTATTTCCCAGGGGCCCAAAAGCACTGATGTGAAAACGTATGTCTGCAGAAATATGTAAGAAAGAGAGAGAGATGATCTCCAATGTTCAGTAAGTGACATTTGTTAAAATGAAAATAAAAGCTTATTGCTAGTTTTCTGTTAATTAGACAAAGGATCTGAAGTGTACATGATGTGGTTCTGAAGTTGATTATTCTTTGAGCTGTGGCTCAGGTGTCAGTGACAGTTGTCTACCAGTTGGAAGGTCAGTGTTTTGATCTCGGCTCCTCCAGTCCACGTGTTTAAACCCTGGTTTAAATATTATCATCTCTATTGTGAAATCATATTTAGATGGTTACGACCAGACTGTTCACTTTCCTTTTCAGTTGATTGTGTGATTTTTACATCCATATAACAATAACAACACTATTTCATTTCAGTGCCTGTCCCACTGCTTTGTTAGCCTTGTACGGTCCATGCTTGGCTCTGACTGATTAGAATTACTGAGGTGAAATACAACACATTACACCTCAGATTCACACTGACAGGTGCATCTATTTTCAAACCAGAATTAAACACGGCTTCTCTGGCAGGAACTGACAAAAACATGCTGATTGACAGACAGCTCATGACAGTAACATGACTGTTTGTTAACTAACCCTTTACAGTATAGTGTTTGAATGCAGTTAGAAGACAAAAAGAGTCCAATGCATGGCTTAGGCTAAGGCCAAGCAAACCGATGGTCAAAGCACAGGCTTCTCAGATACTTGGAGTTAAAAAGGCCCTGTTTTTCTTTGATTTATTGCCAGAATTAGCTTTCAGAAAGTCAGTCATCGCAAAGCTGGAAATGTAACATGAGCTATGGGGTGTAGATTCCAATCAAGACATCCACAAAAGCCACCTGCCACATCCAAAGATGAGGACATCATCTCACTTTAAAGCTAATATACTCTGGGTGCCTTCAAATTGTAGTGGGACATTGCAAAAAGAATATCCAGCAGTAGTAGTTTTTGCTGCTCCTGCAGTTTATAGTTCACCAAGCATTCTTTAGAAAGGGGTTGAGTGTCATGGTCCCCGCACCTCGCCAGCTGACAGCAGTCAGGCGCTATGTTTTGTGTTGTTTGTTCTCCTCTCTTGCCTCTGCTCTCTTTCTCTCTCGTCCTCTCCCACTCTCTTTCTCCTGCCGGGGCGGAGCTCAGTATGGGCTCCCGCCCCTGGCCCACGCACCTGGGGATGATCAGCACACCTGCTGCTGATTACGAATCAGAGTACTACTTAAGATGGCGAGTCTGCTCTACTCGTCGCTGGATCGTTGAGCCATCAGCATCTCCCCTGGACCCTGAGCAACTGAGACTGAGTGTGTGCAAGACGAGTGGTGGTGAAGAGAGGAGCGGTCATCTGTGTATGGAAAGCCCCCACCCTGGACTCCTTCCCCTGTCACTCCTGGACCCCGAACCCCGACCCTTTTCCCGCACACCTTTGTATATATATTGCACCTGTGGGAATCACTGTAAATAAATTCACTTTTGTTTGAAGGAACTAGTGGTCTGCGCCTGAGTCCGCTTCACAAGCCGTGACATTGAGAAAGCAAGCACATATAAGACTGCATTATTCAAAGCTCTATGCACCAGATTTTCTTTTTCTAAAGGTCTTACTAAGTTCATGGTCACAGTCATGTCAAATAGACTGCACACATACTCAACACATAGTATTTTGGATCATTTGGTAATAATTTTAATTGTAGTTTTATACATTGTGTCAGTGAAGTGTAAATTGCAGCCTGCCTCGTGGACACACTACTCTTCTGACTATGATGTGTGTACCGGGGATCAGAAGCTTGATTACAGGCTGTCACTTTCATGAAATATTACTTCACTGACACAAAGCATTAGCCTTGTTCAAGACCTGCAACTCATTTAAAATGAATGACACATTGTTTACATTGTTACTGTTGCCCTCTGGCA
Source organism: Neolamprologus multifasciatus (assembly GCF_963576455.1). Classification (NCBI taxonomy): domain Eukaryota; kingdom Metazoa; phylum Chordata; class Actinopteri; order Cichliformes; family Cichlidae; genus Neolamprologus; species Neolamprologus multifasciatus. The sequence goes on from NC_140459.1 coordinate 26,714,209, forward strand.
ACAGTCATTCCCTTCCAAAATTGGAGTGAAGCCCCCCAAGTGAGCTCAGGCAGGCATCTCTGGTTCATACACACTTAGATGACTCACTTTCCTCCCAGATTATGCCAAACACATCCTCTAAATTAGGCAGTTTATTAAAGCTTCATAATTTCCTGTCTCTGCCTCTGACATGTCAGTACTGCTGTTGCCTTGCTTTACTACCCGATGCTTCAACACCTTTACCACATCTAGTATCCACCTGTGGGCTCTGGGAGGATATTTACTTATCACTCCCTACACGTGCTATTGAGCCCTAACATCAAACTCCATTGCGCTGTATTAAAATCTTTTCATGTCTGATCAAACTGTTGCAAACTTCTAAAAACGATCACGTGTCCATTACAATTTAGAAAAGGGTCATTCCATGGAATAAAGAATTTAATTCAATTTCAATTCAATTTTATTTATACAGTGCCAAATCATTACATACAATAATACATAGCAAGATAAACCCAACAATATGCCCCCCTATGAGCAAGCACATTGTCAACAGTGGGAAGGAAAAACTCCCTTTTAACAGGAAGAAACCTCCGGCAGAACCAGGCTCAGAGAAAACACCTGCAGAGAAGGAAGACAGGATAAAAGACATGCTGTGGAAGAGAGACGGAGATTAATAACAAGTATGATTCAATGCAAAGAGGTCTATTAACACACAGTGAGTGAGAAAGGGGAAGAAGAAATACTCAATGCATCATGGGAATCCCCCAGCAACCTACACCTATTGCAGCATAACTAAGGGATCATTAGATTGGAGCAAACCTTTTACCAAACATTAAAGGGTCATATCACCATGTGAGATAGGTGGCTGGACAAAACAAAGTATATGAAAGGGTTGCCTTTTTGACTGCATTTTAAAACTGGGCTAAGCTCCTACTTACAATTCCCTCTGTGTTAAAATAAGTTATTTTCTGATAAGGTCACAATTTGATGCTGAATGGGAAAAAAATTCCTGAGAGGAATGATGATCTCCTCCCAGTTGCATATTGGGGAGATAATGAACCATAGTGTTTTGTTTTCCACTCAATATGACAGATAATATTAAAGCTATGGAGTGATCCATAGCATGAAAATATAATATACCCACTACTCAAAATTCTCTAAACACTTACGGTAGATTTGGGCCAGATGTGTACTAAAGAAAAGGCCTTCCATCACAATGTGACTCATCAGAAATCAGGGAACAGTTCTTAAGCCTCAGATACAGTAAGAGCTCTCTGCAGTACTCCTGCATGTTACGGGCAGCAGGCTTCTTGATAATATGGCTGTACTCTCCCTATTTATTCCCAGAAGGCTAGCAGGGCTGGGTATCTTGTTTTAGCAAAGCAACACTGTTCACCTGTAGAGTAAATGAACAGTTGGTGTTTTTCTGGATTGAAAATGATAGTTATTTGGATACGAGCTTAGGAGAGCAAAAGTACAATAGCTATTTATTACAGAAATGAAAAAACAACAACTTGGGAGCAGAGGTGTGTGGAAAAAATAATCCTACAGAAAAATGGGGAGCACTGCCAGGGAAAAAGTAAAGTGGGTGAAAGAAATTTGGTGTGTTTTATTCTATTTGCTGGACAGGTTTAAAATGAAAAATAAATAAATAAATAAAATAAAATAAATTATTCTTGTGGGGAGACAGCACAACAGCTCAATCATGCTAGTGTCATTGACTATTTTGTAATTACCTTGGTCTATAATGCTTTTCTTTTTACTGCTACTACCACTACTACTTCATTACTTTAATTATTACTACTGACAACTGCAGATCCATGATGGGAATCCCCCACACCACCACATCTCAGGGGGTGGAGTTTAGATTTCAGGGGTGTACTACAAAGCAAGATTAGCAAGCAGTGTTGATGTTAGAGTCTTCTGTGAGTTTTCTGTGTCACAAAAGTGGTTCTCTCTAAATATCGTGCTAACTTATGCTGCATAACCAGGTCAAGAGGAAGCTTCAGTTTCAAATCATCTGGAAGTTTTACTCAGTCCTTTGATTGCAGCATGTTTTAAGATAACAATTTTCCAATGTACCAATCTACTGTTAATTTTTAGTGAGCCCGTGTAAGTATTAGCCTCAGTTTCTTGTTCTTAGTTCTTCTGCTGCAGGTTGTGTTATTTTCCCCTGAGCTCTTCTCAATCAAAGGGAACTGCTGGATTTTCTTCTCTCTTTTTTGGATCATTCTCTCTAAATTCTGTTGAAGGTTGTGCAGGAAATTAGATGCAGATCAGCAGTTTCTGAAATTCTCAGACCAGACTGTCAGGCACCAACAACCATTCCATTGTCATATCACAAATCACCTTTCTTCCCCATTTTAATCCTCATCAGCAGGTTTTCAGGTTGCTACCATGCGATTGGCTTATTTGGTATTCGTGTTAAGAATTAATTGGACAGCTGTAACTAATAAAGCATCCAGCGAGGCTGATTAGGGATAAGACATGGGGAAGGAAGACACAATCACTTTGGTTTTATCTATAAAAGACAGTAAAGTATTATAAACTAGGGTCCTGATTACTATAAGGGCAATGTTAGAAAAAACAGAAGAAAAAAACTGAGCAATTGGTGTCCATTAAATTAATTCTTTGTTTTTTGCGTCTTCAGAAAAATGTACAGACCACAGAGTAAACAGAGGGGAACCGTCCTCTGAGGGAAGGTTGGCAGGTGTCAAAAAAAATGGTGATATGGTAAACATGAGATATTTTCATGTTGGAGTGATTGGCAGCTGTAAGACCTTATTGAACTGTTTACTGAGTCTGAGCCAATGAAGAATATATTCTCACAAGAGCAAACCCAGCACAATTCCCAAGCTACATTACCGTGCACAGGGCAGCTGAACAGTACTTTGTTGTTTAGTTCCTTCTTGTTCAGCCTCTTTGTGATTAGGCAGCATCTGTCATATCAGCTTCACCAGGAACTGTTTGATTGTGAATAGTTAGGTCTTACCAACCTGCTTCTGTTCATCTGGTCATTCTGTGTCGCACATTTCATTTCAACCACATATTTACTGTGACAGTGAAAATGCACTCTCAGCACCCGACTGTGGGACATTTGACTCCACTCAATTTCCACGGCTGTGCAAAGACAGATTCATAAATATTAATTTATTAATTTACCTAAAATGACAAGCTGGACAACTTGGGGATTCTTACTGTATGTTCTATATATGTTGTTGCAATGATTCATTTCTTTTGGAATTTACCACAGACTTATCTACTCATTTATTCATAGTTTTGTTTTATAAAACTACCTGTTTTTTGCTTTTTATACTGTAAGTCATGCTGTTTGAAAAAAAAAGAGATGCCAAGATGACAAAAAAACAGCTTTTATTCAACAAGATCTATCCAGCTTTAGAGAACAGATTTAGAGAGAACTGCAGCAAGGTTTCTGTAGGTCAGCATAGGTTTACAGATCAGAAAAAAAACAACTTTATTCTCAGTCTGCTTTCAGTAGCATGCAACAGATGTCTCAGTTGGCTGTAATCTTCAACTTTATTCTCTGGGTCAAGGGTTCATTCCTTCTCGTTTATCTCATGGCTTCTTTTCAATTCTTGCAAGACACAAAAGTTTGCTGCCACCTGGTCTTCTCATCACCCTAGTCTGGTTTACAGACCACCTGTGGTGGAGGCTGTAACCTGAAGGGACCAATAGACTTTACAGTCAAAAACATCAATTTGTCTGACCTGATGACTATTCTGTGATTGCTTCCCTTTCATTTTTTTTATTTTTTTTTATTTAAGAATCTCTTAAGGCAATGTCTAAATATATGCTAACCACCAAAATGTCTTGATTCAGTCAAAGCAGTTCAGTAAGGAAAGATCATTAAAAGGACTTGAACACGATTATTGATGTACAGAATTCAATTTGAGGTATTTGGCAATTAGAATCCGATGGACTATCACAGCAGAATGGATTGCCCGGGGTGATAGGGATTAGCGCAGGAAACCCTGTGTCTAGATGCTGGTGGTGGAGATGGAAGCTTGCATGGAGTCTTAATGATGGGGAGGAGGTGGGTTGCATGAAGGCGTCCGCAAGGAACAATGACAGCTGTGCAGTGAGAAGTTGAAGTACATGGCGTGAAGGCTGATTGGCTTGAAGAAGGCCAGGCATAGAGATGATTGGACTAGACCAGTGATGTCACAATCAGCTTGACAACGTAGGAAAGTGGCAGTGATGAAAAGCTTAGATTAGCTGCCAACACCTGGGAAGCAGACAGACAATTTACGCATAAGTTTCATTTCTATAAGGAGAGATCATTAGAAGGAGTTGAACATGAGGTATTTGGTGGTTAGACTCTGATGGTTCATCACAGCGGAGCAGAATCCCAGCGGCGATCGGGATTAGGGCAGGAATTCAAAGAAAAGAAAAGCAATCTTACCATGGCAGGAAGATCTTACCTACAGGGTATGGAACACAATAACATTAGTAGTACTCCAAGGCACAGGGTGATGCATAACATGCATAAAAGCATCACAATAATTGAGAAATTAAGAAAAAGGTCTGGATAGCAAAGGGCTAGTGCAAAGCAGGATAGAGATTGAGCCTGCAACGAGGCTCAAGGGTCATAGGAGGCCAAGACGGTGCAGAGACACTGAGATAATACATGAGGATAGACTGAAGTTGAGAGAGAAATAGATGCTTTGATAGGCTCAACCTGATGTACAGCAGGAGAGATAGGCGAGCCTGTATTAAGGTTCAAGGCCACCAAAGGCCGGGTCAGTGCCGGAAGAGACAGGGTAAGAAGAGTCTCCGTTAAGGCTCAGGGCTGCTGTTTGCCGACAGAGAGCAGAGAGCCTGGGAAAAGATGTAAGGCTTTACTAAGGCTCAGGATAGCTGAGATTCTTCAATTCTTGGGTGCATATTAAAGACACATGGGGGTGCAGGAAGAGAGAAATTTGCATGCTATTAACTTGCAGATGGAATTTAAGGCTTGCAGATGTAAAAACAGAAACAAGCTCCTGTAATTGTGAAACTGCACAGCGCTGAGGCTATCTCTGGATTAGCACCACCAGCAGCATGAATTTGCCTAGAGCAGAATGGTTGTAGCCAGATGAAATGCAATGCAGGATGAGCAAATTTGCTAAACAGTAGCACTTCCAGAAGGGCGACAATGATAGGATAGTAGATTAAGCTGCGAACAATCGAAATAATTGAAAGAACAACTAAAAACACATGAATGCACGAAGGCATCTGCAAATAAGAATTACAGAGGTGCAGTGAGATTTAAAGTAAGCCAAACCTAAGTACACAGACATCTGGGGAGTAAATGTTCAGGATGTGTGTAAAGGACGCACTGCTTCGCCTCAAAGGTGGAGAGGAAAACCCAGCCAGACCACTTATCCACCTGACCCAACTCCTTGACATTTTGTAATCAAAGTAAACATCTGTCACGCTAACCTGAACCACAAACCTCATAATGAACATTTGAAGGGAAGAAAACTGAATGAATATATACAAAATAAAATACTATTCTCCTAAAGTAAATATTCCCTGGAGAATGAGTTGCCTTTCTGTCTTGGATTGCTTCTTGTCATCAGAAGTCTTTCTTTGAATAATTTCAACTTAAAGAATCATGAAAAACAGTGAGAATAAAGCATTCTGTATTCAAATATATAGATTTAATTGATGTAATAATGATTAATGTTCTGTAAGTTTTCAATATTTAGTACTGACTGCAGGGCAGACTTGACTGAGCAAGTTACATTTGTGTTGAGGACTAGTTGTTGACTGTAGAGATGAATGAAGTATAGAAGTAGCAGCTGTTTGGGGATGCGTGGTAGTGAGAAAAAGCAAGCACAGTGGGCGAATGATGAAGTGGGCAGTGCTGAAGAGAAACTGCTGGGATGAAATTCATACAGATGCAGCACCTGATGGGCTTCCATCACTCCCAGAATTGTTGGTTTATGGGTACACTTTGTGTATTTTATTTCATTTCTTTAACTACTGAAGGCAAATTTATTTTATATATTTTGGGACTAGGGACGTTTTTTCATCTTGTTACTTGTTTGACATTCAATTTCGTGGAAAATGGAAGTGGAAATCCCCCATGCTGAACATCAACTGTCATTTTAAAATTCAGCAGAGACATTTTATCTGTGCCCTTGACTGAACAGAGGACAATGAAGACAACCTTGCCTAAAACATTGGCACCATCTGGACATGGTCATTGTCAGACAAGCATGCCTTAGGTTTGTGATCTTTATCCACACATACCACAGGGAAAATTGACAACACATTGGTATGTTGTAACTTAATCCTGCAAGGCAAGATGTTCCACCGCATAAACAAGAGAAGTTCTGCATCCAAGATGTAGTATCTACAGGAAGTTGAAGAATTTGCTCAGTACCTCATGGAACCTATGTCTAAAAACCTACAGCACATCCTAAAATTAAATAATAAAAATCAGAGCCAATTAGGTGTTATTGTCAATTTCAGAGGGTTTAGTCAGTATATATATATATATGGTTTTACTGCAGTTACAGTACAGTACACATTTGCATTATGATTATGATCTCCACAGTTTCAACTTCATGATATAAAGTGAATTCATGCCAGCTGCTTACATTGCAAAAACATTATGTGAAACATACAGTACATAAAAAACCTCCATATTCAACATTCAAACAACAATTCATTTCAGATCAATTACATTTTATTTATGTTGTGTCAAATCATAAACAGAGTAGGTCTTTTACTAATTGTAAGGTTGTTGGTTTGATCCCTGGCTGCTCCAATCTGCATGCCAAATATCATTAAGCAAGATACTAACCCAGATCTGCTTGTATCAGTCTGCATGTATAAATAGGTGTGAATGGGTGAATAAGGCATGTTGTATAAAGCGCTCTGAGTGCTTACGTAGCATAGCAAGAACAGACCATTTAGCTAAGCTTCGGTTTTTAGCTAACATGCTTACATGCTAACTTTGTGCATACCCTGGATGGGAAACAGAAATACATATGCTCATCTGTGCAAACAGCTGCAGCAGTGAAAAGTGCATTTCCTACTTTCAGAGTACCGGAAGCAGAATGGGTTGCCATATCTGGCCAGAGGGGACGATGGCGCAATATGGCAGCCTCGCTTCTGTCAGTCTGCCCCAGGGCAGCTGTGGCTACAACTGTAGCTGCCTCCACCAGTGTGTGAATGTGAGAGTGAATGAATAGTGGCATTGTAAAGCGCTTTGGGTGCCTTGAAAAGCGCTATATAAAATCCAATCCATTATTATTATTATTATTATCTGTTTCTTACTGACAGCTCCAGAACTGAGTATGAACATTACACAAGTATAGCTAGATGACTGTGAGAAGCAAGTTACTATAGTTGACAAAAAGTGCATTTTACTTGTGAACTTGTCACTCAACAGCTGTCATTCTCAGCTATGGAGGACCAAAGACAGCTCTTTGGTCGCGGCAAAAGTCTTGGAATGATGCAGATGGACAAAGTTAAAGTACAGTAAGCTTATCCTCATTATCTGAACTGCTTTCTGAAGTGCTTTCATGAAATAGCTATTTTAGTGGTCTTTGGGGTTGTTGTTTTTTTTAAACAGCTTTCAGAACAGGACCTAGAAACTTAAGGAATTATGCTACTACATTTTCTCTTCTGTTCCTCCACATTGGCTTTCTGCAAACTCATCTCTTTGCCTGAGAGATGTGTCGTGTTCGCTCATTGCTTTCAAGAGTATCACATCATTTTCTTCAAGCCTACTTACAACAATCACCTCATTGCATAACTTTTTGGAGAGAAATCAACCATGTCTGAAGTCAAAATAATACAGCACACTTTTACTTGGGCTTCACTAACAGCACACTCAAGAAAAACAAAAGTAATGCAATCCATCAAAGAGCAATTGCCGAGGAAAGCCTAACTATTAGTGAAGATGTCAACTCTTATTTTGTTCCATTTAATACACTATAATGTGAGCATGTCTGTACATTCTACAGCAGGGGTGGGCAACTCCAGGCCTCGAGAGCTGTTGTCCCTGCAGGTTTTAGACGTGTCCTTGAACCAACACAGCTGATTTAAATGGCTAAATTAGCTCCTCAACATGTCCTGAAGTTCTCCAGAGGCCTGGTAACGAACTAATCATGTGATTCAGGTGTGTTGACCCAAGGTGAGATCTAAAACCTGTAGGACACCAGGCCTCGAGGCCTGAAATTGCCCACCCCTGTTCTACAGGGTGGGCCATTGATATGGATAAAGCGTAATAACATGGGAATGGTTGGTGATATTAAAGTCCTGTTTGTGGCACATTAGTATATGTGAGGGGGCAAATTCCTCAAGATGGGTGGTGACCATGGTGGCCATTTAGAAGTTGGCCATCTTGGATACAACTTTTGTTTTTTCAATAGGAAGAGGGCCATGTGACACATCAAACTTATTGGTCATGTCACAAGAAAAACAATGGTGTTCTTGGTTTCAACGTGACTTTATTCTTTCATGAGTTATTTGCAAGTTTCTGACCACTTATAAAATGTGTTCAGTGTGCTGCCCATTGTGTTGGATTGTCAATGCAACCCTCTTCTCCCACTCTTCACACATTGACAGCAACACCGCAGGAGAAATGCCAGCACAGGCATCCAGAATCTGTAGTTTCAGGTGCTGCACATCTCATATCCTCACACCATAGACAATTGCCTTCAGATGACCCCAAAGATAAAAGTCTAAGGGGGTCAGATCGGGAGACCTTGGGGGCCATTCAACTGGCCCACGACGACCAATCCACTTTCCAGGAAACCGTTCATCTAGGAATGCTCGGACCTGGCACCCATAATGTGGTGGTGCACCATCTTGCTGGAAAAACTCAGGGAACGTGCCACCTTCAGTGCATAAAGAGGGAAACACATCATCATGTAGCAATTTCAAATATCCAGTGGCCTTGAGGTTTCCATTGATGAAGAATGGACCCACTATCTTTGTACCCCATATTCCACACCAAACCATCACTTTTGTTGTTCCAACAGTCTTGGAGGGATCCAGCCAATATGGGTTAGTGTCAGACCAATAGCGGTGGTTTTGTTTGTTAACTTCACCATTTACATAAAAGTTTGCCTCATCACTGAACCAAATCTTCTGCTTGAACTGAGGGTCCTGTTCCAATTTTTGTTTTGCCCATTCTGCAAATTCTGTGCGCCGATCTGGGTCATCCTCGTTGAGATGCTGCAGTAGCTGGAGTTTGTAAGGGTGCCATTTGTGAGTAGCTAATATCCGCCGAAGGGATGTTCGACTAATGCCACTCTCCAGTGACATGCGGCGAGTGCTACGCTGTGGGCTCTTGCTAAATGAAGCTAGGACAGCCACTGATGTTTCTTCATTAGTGACAGTTTTCTTGTGTCCACATTTTGGCAAATCCAACACTGAACCAGTTTCACAAAACTTAGCAAGAAGTTTGCTAACTGTAGCATGGGAAATGGGTGGTCTCGTAGGGTGTCTTGCATTGAAATCTGCTGCAATGACCCGGTTACTGCGTTCACTGGATATCAACACAATTTCGATCCGCTCCTCACGTGTTAAACTCTTCGACATGTCAATGGCTGTGAACAAAGAGAAACTTGTAAATAACTCATGAAAGAATAAAGTTACGTTGAAACCAAGAACACCATTATTTTTCTTGTGACATTACCAATAAGTCTGATGTGTCACATGGCCCTCTTCCTATTGAAAAAACAAAAGTTGTATCCAAGATGGCCGACTTCTAAATGGCCACCATGGTCACCACCCATCTTGAGGAGTTTGCCCCCTCTCATATACTAATGTGCCACAAACAGGACTTTAATATCATCAACCATTCCCATGTTATTAAAGTGTATCCTTATAAATGGCCCACCCTGTAGAAGACAAAGCATGTTGTTATATCCCTTCATTAGACCATGCAACTGTGATCACATTTTGTCATATAAACATGCAAAAGGAATCATAGAAACTGTGCTGAAATATTGAATGAAAAAGTATGACAAGTACAAATATACACAGCATATCAGTGTCACAGTAAACAGCCCACTAACCAAACTGGAAATAGATTTTATGCAATCTAGGTTCCTCTCAGAGTCCCATGGCATCCAAACTTATTTTTAAGAATTTGAATTAGCAATGGAAAGATAAAGTGATGTATAAACAGGTGTTATGAGATTTTTATTATTAAGACATTTTGTTAATCATTATTGCTGATATACTAAAGCTAAGAGTGTTCATATTTCTGTTTGCACTCAACCACCTGCACAACTAACTGTCTACACTTTGCCTTAAAAAGACTTGTTTTGCTCTCACATTATCTCACAGGAAACCGCCACCCAAAGAGTAAGAAATGACCTTGTAAGAACATAACCTTTTTTGAACATAAGTTCCGAGATCTCACACCTGCCTGTTTGACTAGAGAATGTTACTTCCTTTCTTGTATGTTTCATGCTGTGTATAAATAAAGGCAGAGAACTGCTCCAGGGTGTGAGACTCCCTTGAGCTGTCACCCGTGCACGTTGAACTGTTACAAGTGTCTGAGTGTTATTTCATTATACCTGATTACTTGATAAATATTGTCTCTTATCATTTTTAATGGTCCTCCGAGCCGGAGTGGACATTGATTATTTTCTTTTTCATGCTCCACTAGGAAACCTTCATCAAGTCCTGACGTCGTGAGAAGCCCGCGCTGAAGTCTGTCGACAGCTCCTCTCCAGGCAGAGGATAAAGACCAGAGACGCTATAATTCGATTTCTGGCCAGCGTTCTTATAAAGTGGTCCACGACGTTGGGGGTTGATGGAGCAGACCTAAACAACCACGAAATAAATCAGGTGAATATTTAACACTCACCCACATCTTGCGAAAAATTCGAATAAGAGTTGACGCTGCTCCTACAAGTAAACGCTCGTTCTAAGAGAGGACTGGTAGCTATTATAGGAGACTCCTAAAAGTAAATGCTCGTTCTAAGAGAGGACTGGTAGCTATTATAGGAAACTCTAAATGTAAATGCTCGCCTGAAAGAGGGTTGGTAGCTATTTTAGAGGGAAAAGCGTCATAATAAAAACCTTTAAACGCGCAAAATATTTCTGTTTTATTGTTTTGTTGGTGGAATAAGTTACATTTTACAGCACAATAGGGAGGCTGAACTATTCCACCGTATTGTTTGCCGACTGGTGCTGACGTACTGGTGGGACGAGAAAAAGGTTGTGCTTCATCACATAAAATTAACACCGCTTTCAAGGGTAGCTTGAAAGTAGAAGGCTGTGTTAATAACCTCTCTCATCCCTCGTGCCAGAGAAAGCACCACGGCTGTTTGTGTGTGAAAAAGTTAAAAAGCTGTAATTTTCAAGGTACCTAAACATAAAACATTTAAAACAAATTAGTGAAAATGGGTAATAAATCAACAAAACTCACTGCTGACGAGCAGTGGTTAGAGAAAAAATGTCCAGGCGCCGGACAAATTAGTGCAAACAGATGGAGGAATCCAAAAAAGTTTAAATGCCCTGCGTGGGAGGGAAAATGTAATCCCTCTGCAGTGATAACTTTAAAGGAGACCCTCCAAGCAGAATTAAACAATGCAAAAAGTCCGCTGGCATTGTTTTAGGGCATAAATTAATTATCAAAGTTCCCCATGCTGTAACCTCCATCTTACTGCAAGCAAACTTGTCTTATCTCACACATGCAAGACAGCTCTCATATGTAGGCATTCTGCTATCACAGTCACACATTACAATTGAGAAGTGTGGACAACTAAACCCAAGCACACTTCTCCCCACTTCAGCAGACGGAGAAAAACACTGTTGCATGAAAAAATTAGATGAGGAAACGAAACCACGAGCTGACATTCATAGCACACCGCAACTAACCTTCACTAACATTTTTGTAGATGGCTCAGCATCCAAAAATAGTTTGGGGAGAAACTGCGTGGGCTATGCAGTAACCACAGCTGACAAGGTTTTAGAAGCTAAACCATTAACTTCCTCACACTCTGCTCAAAGTGCCGAACTCATCGCTGTCATCAGAGCCTGTCAACTGCATGAGGGACAAAAAATAAACATACACACAGACAGCCAATATGTTTTTGCAGCAGTACATCATTTTGCAAAAATCTGGCAAAACAGAGGTATGGTTACTTCTACCGGTAACCCTGTGCAACACGGAAATCTTTTAAAACAACTACTAGAAGTTATAACTCTGCCAAAGAAGCTGGCATTATGCAAATGTGCTGCACACCAAAAAGATGACTCTGAAATTACTAAAGGCAACAACTTTGCAGACATAGCTGCAAAAAAGGCAGCACATCAGCCAATAGAAACCTTAATGTCTGAAACCACAGAGTTAATACCACTTGATGTACTGAAAGATGAACAGAAAGCCGCACCCACTGCAGAACAAAAGAAGTGGTTAAAATGTGGCGCACAACTGAAAAATGACTTAATGACCTGTAATGGCAAACCAATATTGCCAAAATCTCTACACAAGACAGCAGCATTAGTGATACATGGTTTAACACATGTATCAAGAGGAGGAATGTTGGATATTCTCTCTAAACACTTCTACACTCAAAATTTCGAAAATTCAGCAAAAGCATTTATCAGAACATGCATGATTTGCCAAAAACACAATGCACAGGGAAATCTCAGACCCAAAAGAGGTCATTTTCCCACACCACCTCACCCATTCCATACAATCCACATGGATTTTATCGAATTGAATGAATGCCAAAATTCGAAATATGCTCTAGTAATTATAGATGTATTTTCAAAATGGCCAGAAATCTATCCAGTAAAAAGAGCAGATGCAATTTCAGTAGCAAAATGCTTATGCAATCATTTCATCCCCACATATGGCATTCCTAGCCTAATACGGGCTGACAATGGAACACATTTTGTAAATGACATAATTAGCAAGGTCTCTGAAGCCTTAGGATTTAGCATCAAACATCACTGTGCATACCATCCACAAAGTGCCGGACTAGTGGAAAGAACTAACGGTACAATAAAACAAAGATTAAGAAAATGCATGGAAGAAACAGGAAGGCCATGGCCCGAGTGTGTAGGCCTAGTAAAAATGTGGATGAGACTGACGCAAGGCTCTCAGAAGCTCACACCTTTTGAAATCATTCATGGCAGACCATTTCCACTGCCGATCACAAGCGAGCCAATAGACAAATCAGTAAGGGAAACCACCTTAGCTGAATGGATGACTAAACTGCTTGAAAACAAAGAGATTGTGCTAAACAACCAACTGCCGAGTGATTCTTCTCCAGTCTCTTCCAGGTTGAAACCAGGCGATTGGATCCTGATTAAAGTACTCCACAGGAAAAATTGGAGTTCACCGAGGTGGGAGGGCCCCTATCAGGTGCTGCTGACGACCCCAACAGCATGCAAAATAGCAGAACGACCCTCGTGGATTCATCAGAGCCACACAAAGAAAGTGCAGAACGCACCAACTGACTAGACGCCGGTTCCCCCAGGCCAAGGTGATCTAGGAGTGGAGGAAGGGCTGATTGGGCCTAACCCGCCCGCCCTTGACCTTCTCGCTCTTAGTCATCTCACCGGAAGCCCGGGTGTTCCTGGTCTCCACTGAAGACACAGCGAAAACAGCCACCTGGCCCCACCTGCCCGGTAGAAAAACAGGAGATCAATCTAACCTGTAAAACCAGAAGAGCCAAGCAACTGACTTCACTCACGTAAAGTATCAACCACAACAAAAACATGACTGACGCTCTGAACGCTTTGAGAAAGATTAAGGACGCTCAGCAACAAGACTATGTCACAAGCACTGAAGATTGGCTCACATGGTTGCTAAGTGGTTCTTGGAAGTCCCTACTGATTAAAGGACTTGTTTTTGTTGGAATTTTACTTTTACTTTTATGTGTTTTCACAACATGTGTAATACCCTGTCTGAAGAAAATGGTATCAAACATGGTGATGACCTCTATCAACGCTTATGTAACACTGCCTCAAATGGAAGATGTTTTGGAAAAGGATTCATGTGATAATGTTGAAGTCTAATTGAACCCAGGATTGCTCAATGACGTTCTGACCGAAAATGTTTAGGCAAGAGGTTGTGAATTGAACCAATAGCAATGCTGTTATTACAGAAATTTGAACAACAGGAGGGGATGTTATGAGATTTTTATTATTAAGACATTTTGTTAATCATTATTGCTGATATACTAAAGCTAAGAGTGTTCATATTTCTGTTTGCACTCAACCACCTGCACAACTAACTGTCTACACTTTGCCTTAAAAAGACTTGTTTTGCTCTCACATTATCTCACAGGAAACCGCCACCCAAAGAGTAAGAAATGACCTTGTAAGAACATAACCTTTTTTGAACATAAGTTCCGAGATCTCACACCTGCCTGTTTGACTAGAGAATGTTACTTCCTTTCTTGTATGTTTCATGCTGTGTATAAATAAAGGCAGAGAACTGCTCCAGGGTGTGAGACTCCCTTGAGCTGTCACCCGTGCACGTTGAACTGTTACAAGTGTCTGAGTGTTATTTCATTATACCTGATTACTTGATAAATATTGTCTCTTATCAACAGGAATACACTTAAAACCCAGATGCTCCAGTTTTCCATCAACACTTGAACACAGCTTTCATTTGTCCATCTATGCAAATCTGGCCTTTAAATGTGATGTAACTACACATAGTTATTTAACATATTTAACACATATATTTGCATGACTAAAAATGATATAAAAATTAGACACTTTTGTAAATGTTAGCTTTAATTTGGAGAACATGTGACTTTGCCACCATCTAGAGTCCAATTTCTCTCCATCAGTCCTGGCAATGCGCACAGTTTGAGCTGTTGTTTTGAAGCACCTGTCAGAATGAACAAAGTGAGATCTGCAATTGTAATTTCCATGAGCTTGAGAGATAAACAATTCTGAGAAAAAGGAAAGAAATTGGCTCTCATCTGTGACACCAACCTTTGCCCAGTGCAGCTTCACAGAAATCTTAAGCTGAACATTTTGAACAATCTAAATTCCCTTCTGAAAGAGACTGTCCATATGTTCACCCTTTTTTTTTTTTTTTTTAATTTCCTGCATTGAGACTCCCAAGACACACAGTGTTCTCTGAGAGGGACACATCCATTCATCAGATGGTTTGTTTTAATCCTGTAATGCCTCCAACTAGGGTATTTTTAGGCACAGGAACAAACAGCATACATTTTTGGAGTCTAACTTACTAACTTGCTTCTTACAGAAATGCACTTATTCCTTTTTATTTATCTTCTTACCTAGAAACATATAAAATAGATTTGTGCTGGCGGCGGGACCTCTATGACTGAAAACTGAACTTTCTGCAATCTTATCCAATCTTATCCAAGTATTTTTTGTGCCTAAACCTGAGCAAATAGGTTGTTTTTTTTTACCCTTTCTTGTTATAAGCAGGAGATAAAACTTTTCAAATCCTAAAGAGGAAGTTTCAGATGAAGTTATGACTGAATTATGAAAGTATAGTTGATGGGTTTATTTATCTGGCAACAATGAAGTCTTTAGACAGAATGACCACCTTGCAAATGTTTTCACATCACTGAACAGGCTGTCAGATTAGCTGACACAAGCACAAGGTTACGAATAAATGTTTCTGATTTTCAGAATGGTTTTCAACCCAAATCTGTTTTCTCAGTGTTCTCAAAAATCCTGAAATATTTTTTTTTCACATACAGAAACAAAAACTATGGATGGTTAGGAAAGTCACGGCAGTAAACATCCATCTGCAAAGACTGACAGAATAATCACTACCGCAAATAATGTTTATTCTAGTGAATTAAAAATTATAAAAACGCGATGCACCACTGAGAAAGCTGAAAGCAACAAACACAAACGTGGCTCCCTTCATTTCATATTTCAAGACCATGTAAGTGCTGAAACGTAAAAAAAAATGTTCAAACCAAAAACCTATTTGCAGTTTGTTTTTGTACTTTCATCTTTTATCATTATTTCACTTTTTTCACATTGATAAACATGCTGAGGAACTTGTTGCATTAAAATACTCTGCAGTTTAGTGCAATAAAAAAAAGATTGTTCACCATACAGTAATGAATTTAAATACCAACTTTATAATGTGTAGTATACTGTCAGTTTATGGAAATCAGCCAAAACAACTCATCTGTTTACATCTTTTTGAATTCACTTTTGTGCATCCACAAAGAGCAGTAAACCTCAGAGCAGTAGCATCAGCACAGTGCAGCTGATCACAGCCTGTACACAAAGAAAATCTGCTGGAGCTCTCTATAGAAACTATTGTGAGTTGTGATTCTTACCCCCACAACAGATGTTGATAGGTACTTTATTGATACACCGTAATAAAATGGGAATGGTTGGTGATATTAAAGTCCTGTTTGTGGCACATTCGTATATGTGAGGGGGCAAACTCCAAGAGAAACTTGTAAATAACTCATGAAAGAATAAAGTTACGTTGAAACCAAGCACACCATTGTTTTTCTTATGACATTACCAATAAGTCTGATGTGTCACATGGCCCTCTTCCTATTGAAAAAACAAAAGTTGTATCCAAGATGGCCGACTTCTAAATGGCCATCATGGTCACCACCCATCTTGAGGAGTTTGCCCCCTCACATATACTAATGTGCCACAAACAGGACTTTAATATCACCAACCATTCCCATTTTATTACGCTTTATCCATATCAATGGCCCACCCTGTACATTTTAAGGTTCCCCACCTGTTGAATATCACTTTAATCCTTGACTGTTTGAATTTTTCTGTTTAGGTATGAAGGCAAAGTCACCCTCTATAATGTAGAGAAACAGGAATATTCTCCTGTTTGTCTACATAACCCACACAGGCAAAATTGATAGCTGACAGCTGTTGTCAGCTATCAATATGTGTAGTGGAAAAGCTAGCAGCAAAAATGCAAATAAAGACGACATAAAGGTATCTCCACAGATTGCAGTAGATGAGCTGTGTATCCATAGGCATCCACTGATAGCAAAGGGTAAAAGTGCTGGAGCTTTTACTTAAAATTAACCATGAAACTTAATTTTATCATAAAAAACTTGTATTGCCAACATGCTAGCATGCTATTTACACTTTCAGTTTATGGTTAGGTTATGTGTGTGTTATATATTAAAACAGGCACATTGAGAAATTCAATTTCTGTCCACAGAGAATTTAATAAGTTCTTTCTACCATCCACACAGGTGGTGTATTTTCCAACTGAATCCATCACTCTGCATCTGTACACAAACACTGCATAAGATACGTATTGAACACATCACCAGTTTTTTAAGTACATATATTTTTAAAGGTGCTATTTACATGAAATTCTTACCAGATGTTAGTAACAACCTATCTGATCCACATATGCAAAGAAATCAATAATAATGTGTAATAAAGAGAAATGAAACAGGGGAAAAAAGGCATGGAAAGTCAAGACAGCATTGCCACAACACACACTATGTATACAGCACTCGCACACTTTATATAATTCAAGGAAGAATGACCCAGCCAATCACCTGACCTGAATCCAATTGAACATCTATGGAAGAACTAAAACTCACGCCGACGGGACCTTCAGGATTTGAAAAGTGTTTGTGTGGAAGAATGGGCCAAAATCACATCTGAGCAATGCATGCGACTAGTTTCTCCATACACGAGCGTCTTGAAGCTGTCATCATCAACAAACGTTTTTGTATGAAGTATTAAATGCATTTCAGTAAGTGTGTTCAATACCTTTTCCCCTGTGTTAAGTTCTCATTATTACACATAATTTCTGGACATTTATGGTTTTGATTTCTTTGCATGTGTGGATCTGATGGGTTGTTACAAACATCTGGTGAGAATTTCATGTCAACAGCACCTTTATAAATACAGAAATATACTTAATTAGGAAATTGGTGTCATGTTCAATACTTATTTTACCCGCTGTATCACTTACAGCTAATTTTTCAGTAATTTTTCCTCCTCCTCTCACGTATCCTATCAGATTCTCGTCTCTTGGTGAGACCATTTTGTGTCACTTGCCAGTTAATTTCTAAATTTTAAAAAAAGTGTAGATATTATCTATAAAAGATTATGTAAGTGTGATGCTTGTTTAATTTGTTGTTTAGTTTTGCAGATTTTATATACTTTTTTCTTTAAAAAAAAAAAAAGTAATGAAGAATAGGGAATGATTATCCAATTTTGTTTTTCTGCTTTGCAATTAAAGTGCTTTTAACAGATTCATCCTTGAAGTTACTTCATAATTATGCATAGACATGCCTGGACTGGTAATCTGGCATTTGCATGGTGCACTAATGGCTCAACATTTATATTATTTTCTTTGTCGATATAAGGACTGGCAGAATTTACCAAATCAAATTTCTTAATGCAACCAGCCCCTCCCCTACCTTCCTGTGCACTATTGCAGCTTATAGCGCACAGTTAGTGTGCAGAAAATGATTGATAAAGACGAATAAACAAAAGAGAAAAGCTGGAGCTGAAAAGCTAAGAGAGAGAAAAAAGAAACTAGAAATCAATGCAGTAAAATGTTTCAAATTAACTAACAAGTTAGCAGCTGCACCGTCAACAGTCGTACCAACAACACCAAGGAGCCAGCGTTTGCGGTCACAGGAGTTACTGTTGGTAGCATTTGTCGTGAAGCAGTGCAGGAGCAGTACCACCAACAGAGTGAGGAATAGATGGAGGAGGGTGGAATTACTGTGGCAAGAAAATAGAAGGAGGCATATAATTAGGAAGCGAGAGATTCAAGTAAAATGAATGGCTACCTTGGCCATGAGCTATCAACCTGATTAAAAAGAAAAATTGCTTCAATATCAATTTCCAAACATGTCAAGGACGTTTTTTTTTTTTTTTTACCAAGTCCAGATCTGTGCATAGATGAATGTAAGACAAGTAATTTACTACCTAATTTCAGTCAGCCCAGTTGAGCTCAGAGTCTAATCTTTAAGAAGAGAGGCATTTCCTCAGGTGTATTTATTAATTTAAAAGGCAACTTAACTTGAACTTCTTGAACTCAATTTTGTCCAATTTTTAGTGAATTTAACTGGATTTGATTATCAGAAAAAACGGTCACTGCTGTCACAGCATTTCATTCAGAGTGCTCGTCTGGTTGTCTTTTGTGCTGCCTGTATCAGAGTCTGTGTGTAGCACTAAAGGTTCCATTGTGCCAGATAAATCTTGGAAACCTGCAAAAAGGAATAAGGGGAAAAAAAGGCATGAAATTTAACTTCAGTTTGTTGCTGATGTTACATTCCAGTATTTCAAGAATATTTCCCATCACCCATCTGTCTGCACAGACCTTCTGGTTAAGTTCTGTTTGATCATGACAGATGAGTCATGGATGTTGCCATCATTATTTTATGGCAGTCTATGCATGAGTGCATTTTCAGTTGCATAAGTCCAATGTAGCAATGTTTTACCACCACTTGGCTTTATACAAGTTCAAAGAGACTCTCTATAAAATGTGGAAAACTCATTAGCTTACTGTCAAAAAAGAAACAAAAAAATCACAGTATTCACTCCAGCTGAATTCAAACTGTCAGCACTGCCAAAGCTAAAGGCTGCAAATCCCTTGGTACCATTGCACGTTGCCACTTTATATTCATACTTTACATCTAACTTTAGAGGGGAAAAGCAGACTGAATCATTTGTCACAGTTTAACTTATGTGCCAAAATACGGACAGATAAATATAGTTTGTTGGCTCCAAATACAACCACAGCTTGTTCTTACAAAACCCAGTTAACAACTGGAAGCATTATGGGGGCGTATTTTGAGGAGAATCTCATAACATGGCAGGTACAGCTTGAAACACAAGTATGT
Organism: Neolamprologus multifasciatus; assembly: GCF_963576455.1. NCBI lineage: Eukaryota > Metazoa > Chordata > Actinopteri > Cichliformes > Cichlidae > Neolamprologus > Neolamprologus multifasciatus. The sequence continues at coordinate 26,733,990 of NC_140459.1, forward strand.
ATTCCAATTTAAAAAAGATATCAGACTGTATTTCATTTCTCTTTGTTAAATTGGTGCCATAAAAGCTCTACTAAGGGACCTTCTTGACTCCTGGGGCAATTAAACCCTTTCAAGATCACTCACACACTTCTATTAGTAGATGACCAATGCTGCCATCCAAACCACACTGGTCCTAGATTTGCCGTTCCTGCAAAGTCACACCTTACACCCTTGGCACCTACTGCAGTCCTTTAAAAGAAACCTTAACTGGTGGCTGTGTCTCAGGAGATAGAGTATGTTGTCTACTACTCGGAAGGTTCCTGGCTGTTCCAAGGATACTTGTTTCCTTAACCAAGGAAACAAGTATCCTTGGTTAAGATACTGAACCCCAAATTGCTCCCAATGTGTTCACTGGATTGTAGACGTATGAATGTTAGACTGAAAGCTCTTATGTAAAAAGCATGTGTCAATGGTAATATCTCCTGGGTCTAGGTGCGGATTCCCCCTCTGGGGGTGAGGGTACCTGGACCTGGGGTATAAAGCATGTTTGGGGATTGTGATTGTGTGTACAGTGTCCATTTGTGTCTGTCTCCACAGTGGGTGAGTGCCGAGTATTTGTATATGTGTGCATGAGGGTGGGAATGCATGTTTGTGTTTGTGTGTGCCTGTTGTTGTGTGTGTCTGTGTCTATATGTCAGATCGGGTCTTAGACTCCACCTCTCTGGGAACATCTCAGGCCCTCCAAGGTATGGAGGCCTATCACCACACTCCCTGCCGGTGACTCAGAGGTTGGTGCGCTGGTGGTTCTTGGTGTCCAGGGCTGGGCGCTCAGTATGTACCGGCTTACTCCCAGTGGCTGCTTGACAGAGCCTGATACCCGTGGCCCCCTTCTGGGGGGAGGGGCCTCTGGGCCTGGGCTTGGTCCACTCTGGCGCAGCTGGGTGCCAGCAGAGCCCGCGGGTACGTCGATGCAGCCCCCTCTGGCTTCTGTTCTGTGGCTGCCGAGTGACTCCTCGTCTGGGGCTCTCCTCAGCTCTTCCCAGGAAGGTTGCACGATTGCCCCTCTGTTGGTCCTCCTTGGGCTCTCGCACTCTGGGGGCTTCTGGATGTCTGGGGCCTGGATCTCCTCCATGCCTGCTTCATATAGGGGATGGGGCTAAGCCCCCCACACCCTCTAGCGAATAACTACATGGAGAAACCTACTGAATATAAGCACGCTCACACACACAGGTGTGCACACAAAGACAGGTGTACAAAGACACAAACTACACTTGTCTTGGGTGCTACCTCAAAGCACATTGTGTGCTGTCTGTCTTGCGTGCTTCACAATAACATTCAATATTTAGTATTTACTGTTATTTACACGGTCCTGCGACAGACTGGCGACCTGTCCAGGGTGTACCCCGCCTCTCGCCCTATGACAGCTGGCATAGGCTCCAGCGCCCCCCGCGACCCTGAAAAGGATAAGTGGAAGCGGATGGATGGATGGATGGATGGATGGATGTTATTTACACTTAGCTAGATTATCCTGATGCTTTTGTGTTTATTATGTTGCTCTCTTTTTTGCTTGTTTTCTCTTTTTTTCTTCTCTCAACAGGTTTTTTTTAAGTGCCCTTTCTCAATGTCCCTCTTCCCTTCTGTTTGTTCTTGGCCTTCAGACAATAATTCTGATGGCTAAAGAACCAAACAGGACAGGCAAAATAAAAATGCATGTGTGAAAGGGTAAATGAGGCTTGTAATATAAAGTACTTTGAGTGCTTGACCAGAAAAGTGTTATATGAGAATCAGTCCATTTACCATCTTATGTTATTTTTTATGTGCTTGTCTTACTATAAATTCCCTACTAAAATACACTGTTAGATATACATGACACATTTTCATTATTTAAAAACTCCTAAATATGTATGTATGGATATTATGACCATTATATGACCATTTGAATTTGTAGATTACATAAACTGGTAATGCTGCAGCTATTGTTATTTTTAATGAAGAACAGAAAAAAATGTCACATTTTTGGTTCAAATTTCCTGTCAATGAAAATAAGGGAAATTATATCCTTTCATCCCCAATTATAAGAAAGGCAAAACTTACTCTTTGTTGTTTGGCAAAGTGTGTCTTTCTTTCATAGCCTTTCTTTATCTCCATGTTGACTGCCGTCACAAATGCTTCTAGTTATATTCTTTTCGTTATATATTCTTTTTTATTTTGGATATTTGTCACAGATACATGTTTCAGATCATCCAACTCTTATTTCTACATAATTTTAATCATGAGTTATTAGTTATATTTTGTATTTACTCTGGTTAATATGCAACAAAAAAAGAAATCATGAGGAGGCAAATACCTTTTCACATTGCTTTTCTTCCCTGCAAAAATGTGATTATGTCTTGCTTTGTAAGACATAGACTGAACCATAGTTTTCACTGGTGGAGTAACAGTCCTTTTTCAGTCGTGTTTTCTGGATTCCTTTGACAATAAGAGTTGATATGTTTCAACAGAATTTCAGGTAACTAAAAAGAAGAAGAAGAAGAAATATAATGATGAAGCATGCAAGTTTACTCCTCACTGCTGCTGCCAGGGTTAAAACTTCCCTCATTAGATGGAATAAATCAGTTCACTTGGCACCAAAGTATCATTCAGCTGGAAGATTTGTCTCATCTAAGAAAAGACATCACATCTCACAGTGATCTCAGTCTCAACCTGGGCTTTGAGTCACTTTTTGTTTAATAGAGAAACAAGTTTGGACATTTTGTTTTCAAGGCAGCAAGCAAGCTGAACTTCAGGACAAACAAAAGATATGAAATACTGGTGCTTCACGTTTTTTATTTTTAATCAAATCATACAGACTGGTGATCTCTCCGTGGTGTACCCTGCCACTCACCCTATGGCAGGATAGGCTTCTGAAATGAATAAGTGGATGAAGATGAATAGAAGCTGTAAGCTGTTAGATGAACTCTTAAAACATACATATTTTGTACATCTGCTTTCTAAAGAAGAATAAAAGTGGGTTTTTTTCTGTTTGTTTGCTCTTTTCTATAGGAAAGCCAACTTATCCTTTCTCTCAAATTCTGATTTCCTGTGTAAAGACCAGTGTGAAGGGAAACTTTGCTAACTACAAGATTTTAGACTTAGATACTTAGTTAACATTTGAAACATTTTGCCAAAAACAACTTGAAAGCTGAATAAAGTACAATAATGTAAATTTCTCCTTTGTTCCACTGGCAATATTTATAACTCATGTAACTCATTCTCATTTTTCTTTCTCCAGAGCAGACCTTTAAAAAATGGAAATTATTTAAATAACATATGTAGTATAATGCTATATATAATCTAAATGTATATTTTTTTATATTGATATACTTCTGCATTTCAGACTCTGGAACAATCCTTATAGTTATCGGTTGAAAAAAACCTGACATCTGCCCTTGAGAAGTTGCTGTGATAGACCTGAGACAGATAAGGTTCTTCTACAGATAACTCAAACATAGACAATAAACGTCTGGAGGGTGTGATCATGCATTATGAATTTAACAATGGTTTATGTATGAGTCTGGTTGAGACAAATGTCAACGTTGATGTGAATTAGAGTTTGAGTAAGAGCAAGTGTCTGTAAAGAAGGGGCTTTGGTTTTATTTATTTCAATTTTTATTTCTGTATATGTTCAAAAAACATTCATAACTCTAAGTAAAGTTTAAAACATTGGAAAAAGATTGCTTTCAGTGCTGAACAGTTAAATCAGATTCAAGTCTTTCCAACAATCACTTGCGTGTGCCAAACCTGTAACTTCTGGATCAATCAGCCCAGATGAAATTAAACAGGAGGCAGGAGGCGTGCTGGGTGCACACCTGCTGACAGTCCCCTACATTAGAAGAGGAGAGATATGTCTGTTCCTGGGAAATTTACATTCTCTGCAAGCTCTTGATTACAGAACATTCTGAAGAAATTGAAAAAAGTAAGCGCAGATAGAAAAACAAAACACAATCTTACATATTAAACCATTGTAAAACTACTAAAATGAACACTTGCACATGTGGTCGCATAAAGACAGGAACAGAAAACTGCGTGCTTATTAACATTCCCCTAAACAAGCGCTACTGTGAGTGAGTGAAGCCTTTGTAATGAAATATGTAAATAACATAAGAATATTCTTAACTAAAAGTGAGAGATCACAACTCAAAACACTGAGTCAAAGATCCAAGACCATGACAATGATGGTTTAGTCCTGCCACAGTTTAGAGTGGGTCAGTTTCCTTATCTCTGGAATGTGAGTTAATCCAAATCTGATTGCAAAACCTGCCAGACAGCACAGGATATAAAAACAAAAAAAACCTCCCCATACAAAAATGTCTCCTCTATATATTGTCTCACAAGTTCAGAGTTGCATTTTTTTAACAATGCAATTTATTGTCAGAAATAGAAGATATGATTATCCAACTTAGAGAGAGATGTCGAAGGGTAAACAGTGAATATATTCAAGGTCTTTCAGTGTTATCTGATGTACTAAATGTGATAAATACAAGAATAACTTCACACTTGATAATGTAGCAGTGGTTATGAGTCCATCCAACATGACACGGCAGTCTGAATGTGCAGTGGAACTACTGCTTAGGAAAGGTGGCATGATTTTGCCATTTGTGTGTTGCACCTTTAACTACAGGCATCTCACAGTTAGGATCCAGACCAGAGAATGACATCATTCAGTGTAGGAGTGAATGCACCAAAAATTATTGTAAATTAATCTTGATTTCATAAATTAAATAGACTGATGACCCTAGTGTGTGGTGTGTGTGAGGACAGAGAAGGGTCAGCTTTATTTCAGATTTGAGAGATAAACTTTACATTTCATATATAAGTTCATATATAAGTCTGGAGCCTGTGAGGATTATCCAAGTATTTATAACATTACACAAAGCAAAAGTCTCCATCATAGTGTTCATGAAATGCTGGGTTTATCCATCTTCTAGAGCGGGCCTACGGTGGAGTTCTGAATATTTCCCTGTGAGGGAAATAGTGGTGAAGATCCCGAGGTCCTCCTTGATCCCTGTGATGAGCTTCAGTCTTCCTGATGTTTCTTGCTTCTCTCAGTGGGTCAACAGAACATCTGGCACAAGACAGCTGTGATGAAAGAAAGGGAAGAAGTTTCTCCAAACCTCTGGACCAAGGAAACCCAGTTTGGTCCTATTATCAGAGGAAGTGTGTTGAAAGATTTTGAATTATATTACTTTATTATCTTTATTCAACTGTGATAATTGTTTATGTTTAGCTCATTTAAATTGTAGTAATGCCTGTACATAGCGTGTCAGCAAATTCTTTAGCTGGAACAAAGTGATCACATGAGGAAGTTTCTCAAGTTTAGACAACACCCACATGTATTGTCTTAACCCACTACAAGATCGTTAATCAACTTGTCCATCTTTGTCTTGCAAGGCTGCATCCTGTGCAGCCTCGTATGCAATCACCAGATAAGAAGTTGTTTTTTCCTAACTTGTACTCCACCCATGAGTGTTACGTGAGTATATAATAAAGTCTGACCAGATGCCTGGGCGCTTTCCTGCACAGGATTCGCCCATGTACATGAATTAACTCTGGGCCCGTGATTCTTTGCTTTCCTGAGGTTTTTCTCCTTACAAAGTGTTTAAGTCCTAACTGCGTCAAAAAACAAACAAACATCCATCCTAAATGAATGCAACTTAATCGGTGTGTGTGTGTGTGTGTGTGTGTGTGTGTGTGTGTGTGTGTGTGTGTGTGTGTGTGCGCACGCTCAAGCTGTTCCTTTGAATCCTTCGTGCACATCCATCAATATTTTTCTGAAGTGCCTCAGCCTGTGAAGACCAAACTGTCTTTGAAAATGTAAACAGATATTTTATCCATCTGTGTAAAGAACAGAAGATATCAACTCAAGAAAAGTTCCAAGCATTTTATAAACAATTGTAATCTCTTGGCTCTGCTTGCATGCCTGAAATCCTCCATCTATCCATCTTCTTCTGCTTATCTGGGGCTGGGTCGCGGGGGCACCAGCCTAAGCAGAGAAGCCCAGACCTCCCTCTCCCCAGCCACCTCCTCCAGCTTGTCCAGGGGAACACCAAGGCATTTCCAGGCCAGCCGAGAGATATAATCTCTCCAGCTTGTCCTTGGTCTGCTCTGGGGCCTGCTCCGAGTGGGACATGTGCGAAACACCTCAACCAGCATGTAGCCTTATCAGATGCCTGAACCACCTCAGCTGGCTCCTTTCGATGGGGAGGAGCAGCAGCTCTACTCTGAGCCCCTCCTAGATAGCTGAACTTCTTACCATATCTCTAAGTGGGAGGCCAGCCACCCTTCGGAGGAAGCCCATTTCTCCCACTTGTATCCACAATCTTGTTCTTTCTGTCACTATGCACAGTTCGTGACCATAGGTGATGGCAGGGACGTAGATCGACCGGTACATTGAAAGCTTCGCTTTTACACTCAGCTCTCTCTTAACCACGACAGACCGGTACAGTCCGCATCACTGCAGCCGCAGCACCAATCCCTGGCTTCCTTCACCTCTGGTGATCACTATTTGGTTCGGGGATTACCACCACTACATGCACCAACCACCTTCAGCCACAGCTCATGGTGGAGATGGAGGTGCTGAACATGGTCCAATCAGACTCCGTGTCCCAGGTCTCCCTCGGAATGCTGTTGAAGCTCTGCCGGAGGTGTGCGTTGAGAATTTCCTGAACTGGGGCCTATGCCAGGCATTCCCAGTGCACCCTCACTATACGTTTAGGTGAGCCAGGTCTGTCCAGCATCTTCCCCCGCCACCTGGTCCAACTCACTACCAGGTGGTGATCAGTTGACAGCTCAGCCCCTCAGTTTACCCGAGTGGTAAACTGACAAACTGTGGTTTACACAGACATCCAACAACAAAACACTGCTCGGGTTCAGATCTGGGAGGCCGTTCCTCCCGATCACGCCCCTCCAGGTCTCACTGTCATTGCCCACATGAACGTTGAAGTCTCCCAGTAGGACAACAGAGTCCCCAGACGGAGCACCCTTAAGCACCCCGCCCAGGGATACTAAACTACAGGCTACAGTCCCACAGACCAACACAAATCCCTATCCTAATGAGGACACATATGTTATATTCCCTCCTGTGGTGTCAGTACACTAATTAGGGCTTAAACTACGGTGTGTATCAGTCTGACTCTGTATGTTTACATTTTGACTTCTTCTCTTTATTTAACATAACACAGAAGTTGGGCGTGGTGCCCCCTATAGCTTGTATAGCACACCATATATCTTGGTTCATACATAACAACATATATGATATTTCCCTTAGTATTTAGGGATGAACAGAAAGCTTACAGCACTGAGCAATGATGAAAACCAGCACAAAGTGACTTTAAAATGATCGGCACAGTGATTCTTCTTTAGAAACATGAACAGGTAGAACATTTAACATAGCTCTCTTAAATAATTTACTGTAGAAATGTTTAATATGAAATAGTTTTACTGTAAAAATTATTGCATCACCTGATTTTTAGAGCATTGTCCATAACAATAACAATATCATCACTACAATGATTTAGTGAGTAATCCTTAATGAATTCATAACCCTTTTTAATCATTATTCCAGCATTCAAAAAAAAAGCTCAGGGAAATGAACTCATTGTCAATGTTATATTCTCCCTGCTTTTCTTACTCACTATAAGATTAACAGCAAGAGTAAAAATATACTCCTGGCAAAGATACAGGCAGTGCCTTATTGATCTATGCAGTTGCTCACACAGTTGTTTCCTTTCCTCACCTAATTACGAAATATCTGTTGTTACATGTATTACAAATGATTGATCGGGTTAATGGGGGGTCTGCAGGACAACTTAACACCTGCTCGGTTTCTGCTGTGGTGATTCTCACTTCTTGTCTCCTACTCTGACGCAAAAGCTTGTGTAGTAATAGCATCCTTCACAGTTTCAAACCAGGGATTTATTTCCTGCAATAACTGGCACAGTACTAACAAGCAGTGAGTGGGAAAATACTGTTGACTGCTGAAAATAAATAAATATATAATGTGTTTATAATGCATTAGTATGCTTACTTCTGTAAGGGGAGTCATATGCAAATGTGCAGCATTCATGCCCTTTTTTTCCTGAATATTATCGTCAAATTTTGAAAACAGCACTTCAATTCAGTTACTCCTATTTTTTCATATCTTTAAAAAGGACATGCTTTCATTACTAATGAAAGGTTGGTTGTTGGCTCTTCATGTTGTGAATTATTTTGGTGTATTTGTTTTTTTTCTCTTCAGATTCAGTTACCTGTCTGCATATTCGATTTGGAATTTGCATCCTATGTTTGCTGTCTCATAAACTTTAATATGAGTCCCTTTGAAAACTGTTACATTATTCATGCCTTTTGTAGACAGAGACAAGGACTCCTATTTCCCAACAGGCACTGACCTTTTCAGCAAGCATGAGCAAGAAGGCTTCAGAGTGGGCCTCTCAAATTAGGCAGAGCAAATCCCGTCTTACTGAAAGCTGACTTTCGGGGCCATTGAAGATGTTAATTATTTTGGCATTTAACGCCTCTCTCCTCTCACCCCCTTCCTTCCCTTGCAGTTTTTATTCTCTTTGTGCTTGCTCACCTCATGACACCTCCTTTCTTTGTCAGGTGACTATTTTTTCTGGAACTCATACAAAGCTTAAATTTGAATATGGTGTTTTCTATTGCAATTGTCTCGAGAGCGAATTGTCAGTTGTATGAATTAATTTAAATTATTGCTGCCATCACTTTGCTGACTTTGTAACTTCAGCTGACTCATCGGTGCCTGAGGGGTTGAAAAAAAGCCATGGAATTATCATTGCTGGTCTCTTATCTTTTATCTGCCACTTATGCTCATGGGTGTCCATTAGTAAGACTTTAGCACAAAGCTAAATGTTAATTAACAGATTAACTGTGGAGTCCTGACATGAGGTTTAGATTTATTTCTGTTACACTGGTTCCAAAAATCCACACGAATTTCTATAGAATAGTTCCTTCCAGGTTTCTGAAATTAAATCACTTTCAGTTTTATAGTTCTCATCAATCAAACCCACCTTGGTAACCCTGCATGATAAACAAGGACAACACAGATTGGTGTTTCACTTTAATCCTCTCACATATGCAAGGAAAGCAAGCCGGTGACCTTACTTCTAATGAGGCAAGTACTTGTAGAGATAAACTTGGACTAAAGTAACCAAATTTACATTTTTCTTAATTCATAAGGGGCGTGCAAATAGCAGAGTAGGAGTGATGAGATACACAATTTAATCATAATACTGAACCCACTGAGACATGTGGCAGTCTTTGTTCCTTCAAACAAAAAGCTCTTTATCAGAGTTTGGATCATGTGGTAGCAAACCATCCAACCTATTCCACAGCAACTCTTTTTAACTTTCCTAAACATATCCACGGCATCAGTCACAGATCTGGACCTCTCAGCAGTGTTGGTGCCTTGTTGAACATGGAATAGCCCTGCAAATAATATTGCTTCCCATGAGGTCCAAAAAATTTGTGCTTCAGCTTTAGCGAGTGAATTCAACACTATTCATACACTGTGATACCCAACATGAATTAGAAGTATTTGTGTTTTGCTAGCATTAGCTGAAAATGTGTCCAAATACCCCAAAACCCACTTGTCCAAAGATTTTTGGGCATCAAAAGACCAACATGATACCTAATGTCTGTTGTTAAAGTCAGAATGCCCATCTTAGATCTACCTAATGACCCACCCTTAACAAAACAAAAATGAATGTGTTATTTGAGTTTGAGCAGTGCCTTTGTAAATACGTTAAGGAGACCACAGTTACCAAAATGTTCAGCTGACTTAACAATGGTGGTCATTCTAGTGACTCACTGGCATAATAAAAAGATTTAAGCTTTTTAAATCTTAAGCAAATGATAATCTGCTTGAAGTAAATAAGAATGTTTGGCTAAACAGATGCCGATGCCGAATGCTCTACTAATGCTCAATAACTCTTTTGGTTAGGTGTATCCCACAGTGGTCTGGGTTTGAGTCTGACTACTATCGAAAGAAGGCAAAATGCTAATTTTGCATCACATTTTCCATTATTCACTGTATTTAATTCACTGTTGCTGATTATTTCAGCTTTAAAGTGAAAACTTACTGTGTGAGTACCTGGCAGTTCTGTTGCCACAGTTATCTAGTGTGTGTTTAAAATGTTTCTGCTTCAGTCATTCAAACACACAAAGGTTTCCTAAGTACAGCTAAGCCTTAAAAGCACTATTACACTAATTAATACAATGGCATAGCACAATTATACAAACCCTGAACTGTGAAATGATTCCAAATTAGATATCATGCAGCACATTCTCAACTTTACACTGTTATTACCCTTATGAGTGACAATTTTCCATTCTCTGCATTTTTCACACAGTGCGCAATAAATGGAGAAAGTAGGCATAAAAAAAGCATGTGTGAAAGTATCAGATTGATTATCTGTGGTGTGAAGCCCTAAGCTGTCACCTTTTTTTTGATTGATTGATTGAATCTTTATTTTGAACATGTTGAAAAAGTACAACAACATAGAATTAAAAGAGACAAATGAACAAAGCAAAACAAAAGGAAAACGAGCAACCACAACTACAAATAACTTTCATGTTCAAAAAGGAGCAGGAAGAAGCATTTAATCCCACCCCTTTTCCACTATCTAGTAATCAATAGACTACAGAAATACCTCCTTGCAATTACATTATATGTCATGTGTATTTTTTTTATTATTCATTTTTTTAAATATATATACATATATGTTTCTATCTATCCATACATACGTATATACACATACGCACATATACACATTTTCAATATCCCCATTAACACCTCAAAGGATACACAACCTACAAATATATATATACCCATACCAACATACACGTGCACCCGCACACACATGAAAATATTAGACAAGAACACCCTATCAAATCTCTACCTCCTCCCTGTACCCTGTAAAAACCATCTCCTTAAACCGCTTTTTAAACTGCGTCATGCTTGGACATTGTTTCATATCTTTACTTAGTCTGTTCCACAGCTTCACTCCACACACAGGGATGCAAAAACGTTTTAATGTTGTACGGATACGAGGATGTTCCCTTTTAGAAAACATTTTTAGAATATTGTCAGGAAGCAGGTTATTTATTACTTTATATATAATTTGTGCAGTGAGAAAATGAACCAGATCTGTGAATTTTAGAATTTTTGATTTTAAGAATAGTGGATTTGTATGATCTCTGTAACCAGTTTTATGGATTATCCTTATGGCCCTTTTTTGTAATAGAAAGATTGATGATAGCGAACATTTGTAAGTATTGCCCCACACCTCTGCACAGTAATTCAAATACGGTGCAATCAGGGAACAATAGAGAATGTGGAGTGATTTGTGGTCCAGAATGTGTTTTACTTTACTCGAGATAGAAACACTTCTTGAAATTTTGTTATGTATATGATTTATATGAGACTTCCAGTTTAATTTATCATCTATAATCAGACCAAGAAACTTTTTCACCTTTTTTAAAATTATCTGTCTACAAACGTGTCTGTGCTCAACAAAGGTGGTCTGTAGGGTACCTGCATAGTTTATACGAGTTCTCTACTCCAGGAATCTCGATTTGTCACTGTAGCTGACGGAGCTCAGGAGTGTTTGCAATAGAAGCCTAACAAGCGCAGTCTCTAAAAAATAAATAAGAAAATGATGCAAACAAAGAACTGAGCCTGTAGCAGGAGCAATTAGTTCATTTCTTTTATATAACTGCGAAATTGTGAGGTTCTGGGAATTGTCCATTATCAGAAAAAAAAAATCAAAAACCTTACATGATTTCAGTTTTGGTGACCCTCCTAGGACCGGGCATCCAAATATGTGGACATCACATTTTGGGTTGTCTAGAGCAAAATACAAGGGCCTGATTTCCACTTATGAGGACATTATTCTGCCACTGTTCTATCAAAATTTAAAACAAATGTCCTCATATGTGGATATAATTTTTCTCAGAAACAAAAATCAGGTAAAAAAGAAAAAAAACTGGTAATTCTTTGTTTTTACATTCATCAGGTCCCAATCAGCCTAAATAACAAAGAGAAATTAAAAATGCATGCCATGAAAGAGTTCAGGTCTTAGGAGGTTAAGGCTCATCTTCTTGTGCATGTCCAGAAATTTGAATGCATTTCAGAGAAACTGGAGAAGATCCTTTTAGACTGCACGTCATATCATCATTTACTGATTTTGTAAAATAAAGCACAATCAACATAAAACATAAAAGGCCCAAATAAGGTCCTCCGTATATACAAGTGAGAAACAATTATTACTTTCTTCACATTACAGCATCAACTTTATTGGCCAAATATGTGCACACATACAAGGAATTAGGCTTGATTCTTATTTTGTGCTGAATGTAAACAGAATAGACAGAAAGTATAGACTGTAACAATATGATACGGCAAATAACAACAGGTATAATATATTTAAATGTGCAATGGTGCAATCATACTGTGGACATGTGATGCAAAAAGTTTTAAAGGGGGTGAATTAAGGTTATGTTTTCCCCTAGCAAAAAGTCACATGGCAGTTCCCTGCTTTGCACTACACTGCAGTGCTAGTCTTCAGTGTTTTTAAATATATGCGATATTGTTCCAAATGTATAATCCTGCACTTCAGGCCCAGAGATAAATTTTTGTCCTGTAGAAGGTTTGAAAATAAGGGCTCGGTATCTGCACAGGGTCCGATTAATCCATGTCAGTGCACTGAGGCCAAGATTTTACTAAGAGCTCCTGTTGACCTTTTTGCTCCTCTCATCTCCTCACCTTAATAAGTAATTAGTTTGTGATATTTCGATTAAGATAATACAAGAAATCTTATTCGGAAAATTACACCAAGTACAAAATAACATGAAAAAATAGAGGTATTAAAACTAGATTAGCCTTAAGGTCACAACATAACGTGATATTAGTTGTGTGATACTAGATCATATGTGTTTAAGTGTGTGACAATCTTACAATCAGATCGCAATACAAACAGATGACCACACAACAATCTTGCTTCTTCACAGGCCTTTCAAGGATCAGGAGTCCATCCCATCTTTTTCAGTCATGTAGCTATAAATATACAAATAATTCTGTTCTACTCAGCATGCCTTTTCCCTTAACTTTGCATCCACCTTCATTTTTAACCTCCCATGGCTTTTAAAGAAATTCTTCCCCCTTTGCCAAAAGGTTTCAAGCTGCGAGTGGGAGATTTTAAAAGCCCAGATATAGTCACTCAGAGCTATTTCTTAAGACGTGCGTGCGTGTGTGTGTGTGTGTGTGGGGGGGGGGGGGCATGTGCATTTTGGTATTTCAAACACAACAGGAGGTCACTATAGTTTGCTCGGCTGATTTGACCAACTTAGCAGCACAGTGAACAGCTGTGGCAGCAGAGACAGATCTGACTGTGAAAATTAACTCATGGAGGCGGTCCTACTAAATTATATGCTAAAAATGTGTAATCTATGTGATGAGTTTTTACAGAGTTAGACAAATATATTCAGCATGATAAACTATCATGGTTCCTGTTAGCTTGTTGCCTGATCGAATTCAAGCTCTGGGTGCTGGGCTGAGGTTGGAATTTGACATCACTCTGGGTTCTTGGCTAGCTTAGCGTTAGCATGCTGTCTGTGCAGATAGTTGCAAAGAACCAAAGTTACGTTAGCAATACAGTGCAGTTGTTTCTCTCCTGGATGTATTTTGCACATAACCATCAGGGTGTTGTCTTTTTGTGAAGGAAAAATAAAAATACATTCATATCACTGTAAAAAAAAGATCATGTTTGTTTTTTTTGTTTATTTTTGCTACCCACCTAGCTTGCTAATAACTGAAGAACTTTTGTAATGCAAGTAGCAACATGATTGTAACTATATTGCATTTGCTGAATTTAGTATTGTAGTGTGTTATATTTAGGGATGGGTATCGAAAACCGGTTCTTGTTGAGAACCGGTTCCCACTGTTTCAATTCCTTGGAATCGTTTGCCATTTTTGCAAACGATTCCCTTATCGATTCCAGTCGCCCCGAATGACGTCACCACGTTGCGGAGCGTCATTTACCTGGCAGGAAACATGGCGGCTCAAACGCTAAAAAGTTTGGTTATACTTTACGAGAACGGATGACAACAGGGCAACTTGCAATACTTGCAAAGTAGATATTTCATTTAAGGGAGGAAACACTACGAATATGCAAAAGCATTTGCTCACAAAACACGCGATGACCTTAAATGAATGTCGTGTTTTTAATTCCGCTCCGGACTCGTGAATCTCAACCCAGCAGCAGCGGTAACGTTTGCACGTCCTCTCCCGTTAATGCGGCAGGTAAATAATCAACTAACAGTGCATATTATGTTAGCGCGATCTGCCTTATTACAAACCTGCCATTACTGTGCATTTAGATGACCATGATGAGAGAGACAGACAGAGTCTGGCTCAGATGCTGGCAGTTCTTGCTACAGTCTACCGGTAGCGTCTCCTTTCAGGCCAGGATAGACGAATGTCACCGAGCAGTGACTAAGTTTGTGGTAAAAGGCTTGCACCCATTTGCCACAGCAGATGCCCCCGATTTTCGGTAAGTGAATGTGTTTAATTGTAGGCAGGGACATTACAGGATATTCTTGTGTAATTGCTACAGAAGAATATTTATTTTATTATTTTACATTCACAATTTTTTTTCCTGGGGACCCTGTGACACCCCATTGAAGAGCCGTAGGTTGGATCTGTTAAGATCTCACTGTTGGGTTTGTAAGGCCATGTTACTCTTAAATTTCTATCTTGTTCAAAGAGAAGATATAAAACAAAGATCTAAGCTAATTGACCTTAGTGTTCTCCTTTTTTTAAAAAAAAAATAATCGATAAGAGAATCGATAAAGAATCGAATCGTTAAACAGAATCGAAAATGGAATCGGAATCGTGAAAATCTTATCAATACCCATCCCTAGTTATATTGTTGCGTTGTGACAAATCACTTAACAAATTTCTCTTGAATTTGAAACCTTGAAAACACCACATTTAAGGTGTCCTTTCAGTTTTGAATATACCCATCTTATTTATTACAGTTATCACAATAATATCACATTAATATACTACAAAATATTTAAAGCAACAGGTAGCAATATCATATAAAATGTTATACATAATCAGCAGCAACTAAAAGATAAAAAATACAATTCCAGGCTTATAATATGAGGTTGGAAACCATGCTTATAAAGGGTGACTACTAATAATAATGGGAGAAGCTCACTTCACATAACAAAGCTGTTAAGTTAAGCAGAGACACACAAACCGGTGGATTTAGGCGGACACTGCTTTGGGTTAACCATTGGAGACAGGTGAACTGCAGACAAATTAATTCTTATGTAGCCAATTTGTTTTCTGTTCATGCCACATTTTCCTGTTGCTGTCTGACCACTGTTTGCTACTGCTGCAACTTCTGGAAGAAATTATGGTGTCACGCCATTGAATGATGTTCAATCAGCTTTTGTCTTTTACTATAGAGCAAATAGGATATAACATAACTATTATAGTTGAACATCCTTGCTTCATAGAACATACATCAAACAAATTTCATTATTTAATGGCATATTTTCTCCAGTAATGAATGAATTATGAGGGAACAACTATGGAATCACCTTCCATAAATAGTTGGATAAATACAAGAAATACTTGCCAATAACTAAATAAATTAAGCGAGAGCGTTTCTTTGCAAACCACACTGTCGCATCTGGCTGATTGAAAGGCAGCATGGCCACAACAAGAAAGCTGTTGGTTGAAACGCTGAAAAGATTACACAGCTCCTTCAAAAAGGAAATTGTGGAGATACAGAAATCATTTTACTGCTACAATATATTCCTCATC
Source organism: Neolamprologus multifasciatus (assembly GCF_963576455.1). Classification (NCBI taxonomy): domain Eukaryota; kingdom Metazoa; phylum Chordata; class Actinopteri; order Cichliformes; family Cichlidae; genus Neolamprologus; species Neolamprologus multifasciatus. The sequence continues at coordinate 26,749,858 of NC_140459.1, forward strand.
AGTAACATTGCATTAAGAAGTTTAATAAAGTCACTGGCACCATATTAACCTTTTATTACAGGTGCAGCTATAATCATTTTATACACACATTGCATGTTTGTGCTCATTGAGAATGGATGCTCAGTCTATTAAAGAAGGTTTCAAGCTTTGTGAAGCGCTATGTCTTCACAATCGATTGTGTAGGTGACTTGGAGCACAGAAGCGTACACGCTTACAAAACACATATAATCCAGAAACCTGCCAGGCCAAAGGCCTGAAATTCATTTAGCTTCTAGCTGCATTTCAGTTTGCTCAGTAACAGATGACAGAAGACGAGTCAAGAAAAAGGACAAGCCCTCAGGGACCATCTAGGCTTGCAACTTATTGCTATGTATGGAAGGTGTTATAGAAAAAGGAACTTCTGTGTCTGTTTTTAAAGATTTAAGATGAACCATTTACTGTAATCGATGTATTTGATGTGTAATTGACGCGAGAAGGGGCGTTAACCCTCATGTTATAAAAGCATTTTCAAGTGTATTCTTAGCAGGAGACGTATGCTGATGTGATGCTGTATACTTCTTCTCCTGCGTGTGTTTTAATAAACTCATTGTTTGATTGCACTCTTCTGGGCCTCTGTTGGTTTGTTCCATTGCTCAACATTTTTTAATTCGGGAAAAATCCACTACAAAGTGTGCAAAAGATGCTGGTTGTTCTCAACAGCTGCTGTAAAATTTGGAGCAAGAAAAAACAGAATGGGAAAGTTAAACCAGGAAAGCTGGTAGATGGAAGATGTCAAAACGTCAACATGAACAAACGACAACAAAGCAAATGGAAATAGAATTGGGCAGAAACTGTGCTTGTTTGTGAAAGAACTGTAAGAAATGGACGGCATGAAATTGGACTTACATACAGAGGAGCTAAATCAAAACCAACACTGAAAAACAAAACTAACACCTAAAAGCAAGAAAAGAAGTTTACAGCAGGCTAGAAAGAGACGATCTGGACTGTGGATGCTTGGATGAACGTTGGCGCAAGATATACTTATTTAACCCATATTTAAATATATTTATTCTATATTGCGTATATTTATTTTCTTCTCCTTTTTATATCTATTTATTAGCTTTTTTTGCACTGATGTAACTGGAGCTTTGTCGTCTCGTCTCTCTGCATGCTGCACTGGATATTGCAGGCTTTGACTAATAAGCTATTATTTTGTTCCAGCAGTTGAACTGCTACTACTATCAAGAAAAATGATGATGATGATGATAATATGCATGTGTAAATTATTATTATTAGGCAAATGCCTTTCTAACAGACAAATATATTATAAAACGTGATTGCAGTGGTATAAACATTTTCCAGTAATCAGTCTGTTAAATGCTAAGTGCTGCATTGCTAAACGTCCAATAAGTGCTCAGTGACCTGAATCAACCTGATCTTGTTTTTTCTCTCACATTGCAGTTTTACTCCTGAGGATTATTGGCGGTGAAGGTAAAGATCCAGCCATGTGCATTAAACAGGAATTTGCCAGCTGTATTATAGTCAGAATCCATGTGTTCACAATCATTCAATATGCCTCGAGCATTCAATCGTACTAATACATCACACATTGTTCTCTTTTAAACAGAATTGCTCTAACTTTTAATAGCCTTAGTTAATATTGAATATTTAACAGTACCAAACACTTAAAAATGTATAAATAAAAGTTTATCCTTTAGAGAGGGTTTGCCATCCTTGAGGGTTTTCTGTTTACTAGATAGATACCAAGCTGTGATGTATTGCTCCCTCTAAAGTATATCCATGTCTCTTATAAAATGCTGTTTTAAGGACCAGTACGTACTTAAAAGGAAATGAAAACCTTTTTATTTTACCATTTTACCATTTTGTCTTGGTATTAATACTTCATAAGAAGAGATACTGATAATAAGTACTTGTTCTGATGTCATGGCATGCACAAGTTATCTGATATGCATCACAGCATTTGATCATTTTTCTACTTGGGTACGCACACGGGGCACTCCAAGTCCTCAGAGTGTTGGTATATTTTTTTCCACTGTAAGTCTCACGAATATAAAACTTTCTTTTTTAAAGTCACTCATCTTGTATAACTCCATCAAAGCGGGATAGCTGAGTAGAGGATTAAGATTTGATTAAAACCTCCTTTAAAAGAATCTTGGAGTTCACTCCATCCAGTCACGGAAAAACAGTGGATCTTGTTTTTATCATCGCTGACTTCAGTGCTCTGCTGCACCCAGAATTTTCTTTTCAGTTAATTGAATCCTGGCAAACTGATCAGAAACCATCTGCAAGCAAAAGCGCGAAAGTCAAGGGATTGTTTCTTCTGACGAGGCTTGTTTTCTCAGTAATTCTGTATTCATTTTATCCGCTGGTTAAATAAAACTTTGAGCTGAAATTCACTCTTTTTACTCAATGAGAACTTTGTGATGTAGTGGAAGTGAGAAGACCACAGTATTCGGGTTGTTAAACCTGCTCCATTGCAGCCGATTCCAGCTATTAGCCAGCCTTTCGAGTACTTGCTTATTGATTGTGTTGGGCCCTTGCCACGTGCCACATCTGGCAGTCACTGTGTTTTGTCGGTTACGTGCCTGAGCAGCCAATATCCAGCAGCATATCCTTTGCGTACAATTGCAGCAAAGTCGGTGGTGAAGGCCTTGACACAGTTTATTTCTGTATTTGGCATCCCTAAGGTTATCCAGAGTGACCAGGGATCTAATTTGTCTTCCCCTTTGTTGGCCCAAGGTTAGAGTGTTTTCATCAGATGCTCAAGTCTCTTCTGTGTGCATATTGTGTTGAACTGGGGGGTAACTGGGAGGAGGGGCTTCCGTGGTTGCTTCTAGTTGCACGGGAGGTGGTGAAGGAAATTAGTGTTTGGCCACACTGTAAGGGGACCACTGTCTGTGTTTAGGGATGGGTGGATGGAAACAGACCCACCCACAAATTTAATTGACTATGTGATTGGCTCTGGACAAAGGTTATGTTGAAGGTCAGCTGGCAAGAGGCACACTGGCAGTGCACAGGCAAAAATGAAAGCGAGGTATCATCGTCACACTAAAGTGCGTGAGTTCAGCTCTGGCGACAAACTTTTGGCTGGCTGTCCGTTGGTGAGTTCCCCTTTTCAGGCTAAGTTTTCTGGTCTTTTTACAGTTGCCAAGTGTGTTTCGGACCAGAATTATTTGATTTCAACTCCTGGTCATTGATGGCCAGTGAAGTTATTCCATGTTAACTTGCTAAAAGCCTGTTGTGATCAGTCTCCTGGTGTATCTTATTCTGTCTTCCAACCTGATAGATTTAACAACCTATACTCTCGTATGCTACCTTTATAAAAGTGAATGTTTTACACTGAGAGCAAAGTGTCACTTAACTTTGAGGGAATGGCTACATGTGCATATCTTGCATGATGCTACTTTTCAAAGCCAAAAGCCATTTCTGTGGTTCTTCTGAAAGTTTTCACTTGATCTCTAACTTAGCAGCTACTTTGTAAAATGGCCATAGCCCTGTTGATACACTCTGTCTCTGCAAAGCTAAAGAAAAAGCAAGGCTAGGTCAGCCTTTATTGCCCTTCAGCCAGTGGCAAATGCATCAGTTTGTAGCTTCATATCACAAATTGCTTCTGCAGTGGCAATTTGAACTGACTATTTATAAACATTGGCTGAGAGACTGTAAGTGAGACTTTTCACACAGTCTTTCATGCCACACACCCATCTTCTAAAACTGAAAAACTGCGTGGAGTGAAAAAAGGAGACTTGACAGCAGAAATGTACACAAGATGGATCATGCACCATAGCATCTCCCCTGTTCCTTTCATGCTGTGCACACACAGCCATTAGTAAGTTATTATTGCTATGCAAACTCTGTGTCTTTTTTGCTCCAAAAATTGTATCCTCAAGGATGATTTTAAGTTCAACACAGAAAGAGGAAGATAATCATTCATTTCTGTAAAAGATTATAGCTACATTTGATTCTAAAGCTGTTAACTACAGGTGTCTATAGCTGGGAATGGAAGTGATGTAGACAGTCATTGTCTTAATGTTTAAAGCATTTAAATTAAAGCATTTAAATTATGTAACCTATTGGTACTTTTTCTAATTTCTAAAGTACTTAACTACTACTTTGTCATGCAATTGCAACGAGCCTTTTATTGCATTTGTTGTGTAATTACTCAGGGAGGGATCCATGGAAATGGATTGTCCATTAAGGTGATGAGTTCCTTTAGACACCTCTATCACAGTCTGATTGTACCAGAATTGAACCAGCTTGTTCAGTGTTTTGGCATCACTTGCCTTCACTAGTCCTTCTCAGCACACTTAGTAGGGAAACTACTAAGCTACAAAGAATTTGTTATGTGGGCACAAAAAAAGAATATCAATAACAAAACTAAACACGCAACATAAAAAATGCAGCTTGCACATGACAACCATCTAGACACTGAATTGAATTCAGTTCCATTTAGTTCAATTCAATTTTATTTATACAGTGCAAAATCACAACAACAGTTGCCTCAAGGTGTTTCATTTTGTAATTTAAAGACAATAATATAGCAAAAACAGAGAAAACCCCAACAATTAGATCAGTCTTTCTCAAAGTGAGAGAGAGAGAGCCTGCGTACCACTATCTCCAACCCAGCTCTCATTGAGGAGAAGTGAACTTAAGAACATGATTATCATTTTTTTTTCAACACTCATCCAGTCAGTCAGCAGATTTTTCTCAATGTAACTTTTTCTCCTTGAAAATAAAGATCAAGACGTCTAACTTTTTCACCACACCTCATATTATTTCAAGATACATTTTTTTGTCCAAAGAAGGTATTTTCAACATTTGGTTATTAAGATATTTAAGAGAACAAGAGCTGTTGGGGGTAATAAATCAAACTAAAAGAGGACAGAGTGAGGACGTCCTCTTCCTGTCAGGATATTCTAAAGAATGAGAAGAAATCTGAAATCTGGATTGGTGTTGGTGTTGGTTGGTGGGTTCTTCCTTTACTCATGGGCACCTCTCCACTAACTGCTGAAGGTGATTGCATACAGACTTGCCCTGTGGACTTCATGTTATTCTGTATTAAAGAGTTTTTTCCCCTTTTCATTTTGTCAATTTGTCAATTTGAATAATTAATGGTTGTAGATGATGCTATCAAAGTTGGTACAGGAGACCCCAAACTGTCTCTTTACTGCATTTTAGGAAACTTTTGGTTTTCTTTTAAATCCTTATGACTTCTTTTTTTTATCACAACTAAAATAATCAAAATCAACCATTTTACAGATACATAAGGCATGCAATCAACTGTGAAATTCAGTTTCAGTAAGGATAGCTGTGAAGCTGTGGAGATCTTTTTTTTCATTGCTGAAAGATGACAAAAAGGCACAAGGAACTCTGAGTTTGCAATCTAAATTGTCAGTGAGATCAGAGGTCCTCGGGGTTTCACAGTCACCACCTACGTGCAGTAATGGAATTTGACTCAATCCCAACACTGAGCCTAAAATGTATGTTAGATAAAGTCACAGTGCATTTTCAAATAACAGAATTTGCAATGCTGACCTTTCAGTTTGTAAAGCTGTTTCAGACTGTAACAGTATGTTGGTGTTGTAAAGACACCTGGAAAAATGATGTAAGGGACAAAAGGTCAGAATTTTTTCTTTCCTTATTTTTACTACTTTCTACAAAATTGCTGATCTTTGATTGTGTCCCCAAGTGCAATTGCAAAAACCATCAAGGGCTACGATGAAACTGACTCACATGAGGACCGCCACAGGAAAGAGTCACCTCTGCTGCTGAGGATATATTCATCTGAGTCACCAGCCTTGGAAATCACAAGTTGACAGCACCTCAGTTTAGAGCTCAGATAAATGCCACAGACATACACACAGAGTTCCAGTAACAGACACATCTGTACATCAACTGCTCAGAGGAGACCTCACGAATTGGGCCTTTATTTTCAAATAGTTGCTAAGAAACCAAGACTAAGAAAAAGCAACAAGCAGAAGAGATGTGTTTGGGCCAAGAAACACAAGAAATGGACATTAGACCAGTGGAAATCTGTGCTTTGGTGTGATGAGTCCAAATTTGAGATCTTTGGTTCCACTCGCCGTTTCTTTGCAGAAAAGATAAATGGATGGTCTCTGCATGCATGGTTCCCACTGTGAAGCGTGGAGGAGGAGCTGTGATGGTGTGGGGGTGCTTTGCTGGTGACACTGTTGGGGATACACACTGAACGAGCATGGCTACCACAGCATCCTACAGCGACATTTACGTTTCAAGGACTCAAGAAAACGTTATTGTCATTTGCATCACATGTTTACATGACGTGAAATGAAATTACATACACACGGTCCCGGTTATCCGTAAAAAACAAACAAACCACAAAACCAAAAACAGATAAAATAATACAAATGAGAAATAAAATAATATAAATAATACAATGTGTCATAAATAATACAGATAGCTACAACCCAAGTAACAGTATGTAATGCAAATATAAAAATGTATAAATAATTTGTAAGTATAAGTAATTTTAGCAGCAAAGTGTCATTGGTGATTAGGGCGCTACAGTAGCAGTTTCTTGTCCGTTTGCATTTAGAAGTCTCACAGCTTCTGGAATGAAGCTGTTTCTCAGTCTGGTAGTTTTGCATTTAATGCTCCTCAGCCTCCTGCCTGAGGGGAGCGGGACAAAGAGCGTGTGTGCTGGATGATTGGGGTGCTTCATGATACAGGTGGCCCTCTTCCTGCTTCTGGAGGTGTATATGTCTGTGACGGTTGGAAGGCTACCTCCGACTACTCTCTGTGCAGCCTTCACCTCCCTCTGTAGAGTTTTCCTCTCCGCCACAGTGCAGTTTCCGTGCCACATGTTGATGCCAGAGCACTCTGTGCTCGCATTTAGTTTAAAAGTAAATCTTTTTCGCAAAAAAACACTCGTATATCTGACCTTTTGTCCCTTACATCATTTTTCCAGGTGTCTTTACAACACCAACATACTGCTACAGTCTGAAACAGCATTACAAACTGAAAGGTCAGCATTGCAAATTCTGTTATTTGAAAATGCACTGTGACTTTATCTAACATACTTTTTAGGCTCAGTGTTGGGATTGAGTCAAATTCCATTACTGCACGTAGGTGGTGACTGTGAAACCCCGAGGACCTCTGATCTCACTGACAATTTAGATTGCAAACTCAGAGTTCCTTGTGCCTTTTTGTCATCTTTCAGCAATGAAAAAAAGATCTCCATAGCTTCACAGCTATCCTTACTGAAACTGAATTTCACAGTTGATTGCATGCCTTATGTATCTGTAAAATGGTTGATTTTGATCATTTTAGTTGTGATAAAAAAAGAAGTCATAAGGATTTAAAAGAAAACCAAAAGTTTCCTAAAATGCAGTAAAGAGACAGTTTGGGGTCTCCTGTACCAACTTTGATAGCATCATCTACAACCATTAATTATTCAAATTGACAAATTTACAAAATGAAAAGGGAAAAAAACTCCTTAATACAGAATAACATGAAGTCCACGGGGCAAGTCTGTATGCAATCACCTTCAGCAGTTAGTGGAGAGGTGCCCATGAGTAAAGGAAGAACCCACCAACCAACACCAACACCAATCCAGATTTCAGATTTCTTCTCATTCTTTAGAATATCCTGACAGGAAGAGGACGTCCTCACTCTGTCCTCTTTTAGTTTGATTTATTACCCCCAACAGCTCTTGTTCTCTTTATTTATCTTACTAACCAAATGTTGAAAATACCTGCTTTGGACAAAAAAATGTATCTTGAAATAATATGAGGTGTGGTGAAAAAGTTAGACTTCTTGATCTTTATTTTCAAGGAGAAAAAGTTACAGGGAGAAAAATCTGCTGACTGACTGGATGAGTGTTGAAAAAAAAAAAGATAATCATGTTCTTAAGTTCACTTCTCCTCAAAGCCGGCAATGAGAGCTGGGTTGGAGATAGTGGTACGCGGGCCCTCTCTCTCACTTTGAGAAAGACTTCCTTGTGCCTTTTTGTCATCTTTCAGCAATGAGAAAAGATCTCCATAGCTTCACAGCTATCCTTACTGAAACTGAATTTCACCGTTGATTGCATGCCTTATGTATCTGTAAAATGGTTGATTTTGATCATCTTAGTTGTGATTTTAAAAAAAAGAAGTCATAAGGATTTAAAAGAAAACCAAAAGTTTCTCAAAATGCAATAAAGAGACAGTTCAAACAGTTCTCTTAACCTTCTTCTTAACCTGTCTGTGAAGGTTCTCAGTCATCCAGGTCATTGTAGTCAAAGGAGCTTGCAAAGAAAAGCGTCTGGACTTCTTTAAGTTGCTTTGAAGACGTTTCACCTCTCATCCGAGAAGCTTCTTCAGTTCTAAGGTCAAATGGTGGGGAGTCCCAGATTTAAACCTAGTGGGAGTTTCCTCCCACAGAGGGACAAAAGGACCCCCTGATGATCCTCTAATCGCCTGAGCCAAGGTGTGAAACTGGGTGTGGGTCCCAATCAGCCAGAGTTTCGGGTGAGTTCATTGTGAACATGGTTCAACTTATTTGGTCTGATGAAACTTGAACTTTCATCGTGAGGTTTGGCACAGTGTTGAAGTGATTCTGTAATCTCCCTTGCAGCAGCTTTCAGTACAAGATAATGATGGCAACAGGCTGGCCAGTGTAACAGTAACCTTCACCCCCCACAATAAAAATAGTCAGGATGAGAATACACAGCCTTTTGGTACAAATTTATTTTCTCCAGCACACAGGTGTCATGCACAGACTCAGAAAATACAATGAAGGTGTGGAGTAACAGGCCCTTCACATCATCACCTACTGCCTGCAGCTGTGCGGATGAGAAGAGTTTGTAGTTCATGTAGTCTTTACTACTAATTCAAAAGGGTCTCCAGTACCCACACACCTTTAAAAAAACTCTTCTGGCCAGATGCTGTTAATCCAATGCAATCTCCTCCAGCTTTCTAGCAGCAGTGAGGTTAATATTCTCATGCTGTTGCACAACAATCCTGCCAACTCCCCTGGGAATCAGCCTTCGGGCTGCAGGCTGTAGCTCTGGGAATTTGGAACACCCATGACACCACATTGTATGACAAGCTGTGTGCCAGCCATCACAAACTTTTCTTACAGTTATCTAGTGTTAGTTTCATTCTTAGCACAGGAATTGTATTGTTTAAAAGGTTCATAAATAGTTGTGTGTAAAACTTTCCAGCCTACAGAAAGAATTAAAGTTGGTGTACCTGTTGCAAAATGTGCACCCGTAATAATGGATACGTTTTTGATAAAACATAACAAAGTCAATAATGTTTGAGACCCTAATAGAAGTATGTGTTCTTATGGGCATTAGCTGTGGTTGCTTCAAAGTAGCGGCTCTAACTAGCTTCACTTTAAAAGGGATGTTTTCTAAAAGCAAATGGGGGCTTTTGTTTGGAGACTTTGGTATGGTTAATTGGCTTTCACTGCAAAATACAATAATACAATTAAGGGGAAAATGCTGAAATGGTATTCGTCAAAATAAAACAAACATTGAGAAATCAAAGTAGATTATGCATTTCTTATTTTTTCCTTTTTGCTAAAAAGGATCTTGGGACAGTAAATATACCGAACCAAGCTGCAACAGACAGAAATTGATTGGATTTCAGTGTGCTTTAAAGCTATGCAGCTGTGCTATACTCATTTAGCCATATAAATATGCTCCTCTTATCTTGCTAAACTTAGTGGGCAGAAGAACAGAGCACCTGTTCCTGTATTCAGGGACTGAGTGGATTTACTTGCTTTGCTCAAATTAAATTTCGATGTCAAGAATGTGATACTGTTCCACAGGAAAGGAGGATTTGAAAATCTCGACTGAAATAGAAAATTCATTTTGTTAATTTCCTGATTTAGACCTGTTTCGTTTTTAAGTAATCATCGGAGACGCACCTGGCTTCATTCTCTTAGCACAGCTTTGTCGTAGACACATAGCACTTAGCATTGTGTGGAAAGACAAATGACAGTACCTAACTTTTGTCTCCACAGCCTTGTTTTGCAAATTAAGGGATTTGAAGGCTTAGGGAGGCACAACATCCCTGAGCAATATGAATCATATGATTTATTTAATAGGTGAGCTATACCCCTGTGAGAGTGAATTGGTGTGGTGGAAATGCTCTTTATTGTGATTATTTTGAAAGTATTGCCCATAAAGCAGTAAATACAAAAGCAAGAAAGCTCCAGCTTTGATTAAAGGGTGTTTTACATAAATTTAAAGACAGACATGTTTGAAATTTAGCCCTGAATGGCTTGTATTTTAGCAGGATTATCCTGGTGAAATCCTTTGAGTGGAATTTGTTAGTGTAAAGCTGTTAGTTTGCTCAGGTAGAACACAAATGCTTTTTACAACCACCAAATGTGTGCTGCTGTGTAGGGCACCAATGTTTTCTTTATCAGATTCAAGCATGTCTATTTAGGATTCTTTGAGCAGAAAGGCAACAGTGTCTTTAAAGAGGTAATAAAAACTGCTGCACACTGTCAGAATAATTGTCAGCATTATCCTGCAAGGCAATGTAGTAGTAGTGGCAAGAAAAGAAAAGAAAAGAAAAGAAAAGAAAAGAAAAGAAAAGAAAAGAAAAGAAAAGAAAAAGATTGCACAGTGTGTTGTGGTTAGCACTGCTGCCTCACAGCAGGTAAATCAAGAGTTCAAATCTAGGTGGAATTTGACTGTTCTCTGCATGGGGTTCTTTCTGAGTACTCCTGTTTCCTCCCACAGTCCAAAAACATGCAAGGGTTACATTAGGCTAATTGGTTATTCTAAAACAAACTGACTGGCATGAAACTGAGCATGGCTTGTTACCTGTCTCTGTATGGGAACTGTTTGAGGTACACCCCGCAACTTGACTTCACAGCTGATATAGACTCATTTTTTATCTAAAGAGCTTGGAAAGAAAAGCGACTAGACTTCTTTGAGTTTCCTGGAGAGATCCACCTTTCATCCAAGAAGCTTCTTTAGTTCTAAGCCTCTATACATCTTCAAAAAACTCAAAGAAGTCCAGTCGCTTTTGTTTTCAAGGTCCTTAGATTACCATGACCTGGGTATGGAACCAAAAAGTAGCTCACACCCTCTCCATCTAGTGCCAGATAGTAAAAGTAAATAAATACATTTATAATACATTTTCTGTGTGGAATTATTATATGTTCTGCTCGTGTCTGTGTGGGTACTCAGGCTTACTCCCACTTTCTGAAGACATGCAGTTAGTGAGGTTAGTTTCATCTGTGACAGTAAACTGCCCATAAGTGTGAATGTGAGTGTAAATGGTTCACTGTCTCTGTGTTAGCCCTAGGGCTGTTCGATATAACTACGGTGGCCCCTAGAGACAAAGCACGTACAAACTCCAAAACACTTGCAAACTCCAAAACACATGCAAACTCCAAAACACTTGCAAACTCCAAAACACATGCAAACGCCAAAACACTTGTAAACCCCAAAGCACATGCAAATTCCAAAACACATGCAAACTCCAAAACACATGCAAACTCCAAAACACTTGCAAACTCCAAAACACTTGCAAACTCCAAAACACTTGCAAACTCCAAAACACATGCAAACTCCAAAACACATGCAAACTCCAAAACACATGCAAACTCCAAAACACTTGCAAATTCCAAAACACTTGCAAACTCCAAAACACTTGCAAACTCCAAAACACATGCAAACTCCAAAACACATGCAAACTCCAAAACACATGCAAACTCCAAAACACTTGCAAACTCCAAAACACTTGCAAACTCCAAAACACATGCAAACCCCAAAGCACATGCAAATTCCAAAACACAACGGAAGTGCTCCAGGACGCTAGGGGCAGTGTTGAGCTCGATTTGCAAAATAAACGGCAAGTTTGTCTGTATGGGACGGTCTAGTCTCTGTCGCGCTTCCCAGGTTGCCTAGCAACCATGATACTAACCGCTGGAAACGTGTCATACAACTTTGTTTGACAGAAATGAAGGAAAACATATTTTGTTCATTTGTTTGTTTGTTTCTACAAGAGCTTTGTGTGATTTGATAAGTATCTGAGGTTGAGACCACAGGACAGTAAAACATGATTTTTGGGCTTCATTTCTGTACTGAACAGTCATTTAAGATTAGTTAGTAAATAACAATTAGCTAATGTTGTTCATGAGACTAAAGTCATATCACTTTGGTAATGTAAATATAATATGGCCAATATTATAGTTATTATATTAATCATTATTAGCTATTACAGCAGTGAACATGAACTCTGTGTCAAATACTGAGCCACAGTACAGATTCAAGTTGCAGTTATTTATAGGTCTTATCACCTTAAATCTTCACTCAAAGACAAGTATCTTTGACAGTGCATATATAGGTGTATCATATATAAGAGAGAAATGTTGTTCCTTCAGTATGTTGGCATTACTAAATTTGGCTCATTGCTTACATACGTGTGTAAAAAGAAATTATATGAGCTGTGATAACTGTTTCTGATAAAATGAAGAGTAGACTGATATATTGAATATTCCTTTATTGGGTGAGAAAATCAGACCATGTCATAACTGCTTTAAGTCATACAGAATAGATATCAGAGCCTTAAACAGGCTGACTTCTGCTAAATGGGTCAAACTGGGCAGAAAGTATACAAACACATAGCATCATTATAGAATATGATGTAACACTATAGATCAACTTACCTCAGAATATATAAAGCATATAAACAATTACAGCAATATGATGCAACAAACACAGCACTGCTACTAATCCAAAATACTCAAAGCTTCATAGAACTGAAACAAACATTTATTTTTAGGTCCATTCAGCTGCTGATACATACTTTAGGTTTCTGAATATTAAACTTGTTTCTTCCTTTCATAGTGTGTAACTTGAAGGCCCTGAGTACTTTCTCCCACACTGCAAACACTGGAATGATAAAATTATTTGAACATTACCTAATAAGACTGATTCAGGACAGACAATTAGTTATGTTAAACTTTCCTAGCAGTCCTTCACAAACAGGGAACAGTCTGTCTATTCTCTCCATCTGTCAGCTGCTGCTGGCTCTTCCTCCTCCTCTTCCTCACACACTGCTGAGTCCTGGTGGATCATCAGGGGTGCAAAGCCTCACAGATGATGTGCAGCAGTGAGTCCCTCAGTCTGTCCTCACTCTGGACACTTGCAGTTGTCACACATGGAAATCAAATGCGTGATAAGCTGCAGGATTCAAACACAAATGTAACTTATAAATACATGTTCATACTTTTATTACACAATCAGAGAGAAAGAAAAAGAGAGAGAGTGCAGGACAGACAGACAGGTGACAGCCTCAGGTGTATACACTGCTACAAAACAGCACAAAAGAAGGAGGACTGTGTTATTACGAAACAAGAAGAGTTCCCAGATGGTACAGTGGACACGTGTGTGACTCCTGTGATTAAAGCACCTTTCTTTCAGCTTAACGAGTGAACCGTCAGCTCGTTCAAACACACGTTAAAGTCCGTTTGGCTCTACACCACCGAACAGTGGCAGCAATATAACATAGCTAACATTAACAGTGCAGTGAATCCTGCTTGTGCCGTGATATTCAGGACTGCAAACCGAGCAGCATCACTGACTTTCAGCCTGTTGTGTTTGTGGATATATGACTGACTTTAATTATCCATAAAATCATCACATTCTCTGTAAGATTAAAGTCAACTATTGAACGGCGTATATTTTGGAGTAAAGGCTTTAAAACCAAGTTAGTACAAACATCGCTAATGTCACATAACTTTCCCGACATGTGGCCAACAGTAATGTTTTAATGTTCTTCATTATAAAAAACATTTGCGCATAAATAAGTGACATAATATTCAGTACTTACTTCTGAAAGTTTACTCTTGGCGGCTCCGCTTCAGCCGTTTTTTTTCGGCAAAATTATCCACACCACAGGCGAGCTATGAAATCTGGGATATGTTGGGCCATGAAGGCTACAGCGACCCATTCTTAAAATTCAGGGAAATTAAGGACGCATTTGAGGGCCGCATTTCGAGCAGCCTTTGAATTGGGACAGCCTTCGTCGAGTCGCTGTGACGTAATCGGCCTTAAAATGTGGACTTTAAGGCTGCAGACCCCAAATCCGGTCATTGGTACATCCTGGCTTGTGTAGTTACTAGGTAACAAAAGCTCAACACTGCCCCTAGCGTCCTGGAGCACTTCCGTTGTGTTTTGGAATTTGCATGTGCTTTGGGGTTTACAAGTGTTTTGGAGTTTGCATGTGTTTTGGAGTTTGCATGTGTTTTGGAGTTTGCAAGTGTTTTGGAGTTTGCATGTGTTTTGGAGTTTGCAAGTGTTTTGGAGTTTGCAAGTGTTTTGGAGTTTGCAAGTGTTTTGGAGTTTGCATGTGTTTTGGAGTTTGCAAGTGTTTTGGAGTTTGCAAGTGTTTTGGAGTTTGCAAGTGTTTTGGAGTTTGTACGTGCTTTGTCTCTAGGGGCCACCGTATATAACGATATATATCGGATGACGATATAAAAACATCTATCGTTTCATTTTACGCTATTGTTTGTTTCGTGGTGTCGTATAATAAACTGTTTACGGCAATATTTTTTCATCGTTCTGATGGTCACTGTAATAGCTATATTAATTTCTTAAAGTTCTCTCTTTCTCTTATATTTAATATAACCACACGGACAAGCGCCTGTTTTTACGTGTTGTCGTTAGCAACAATGACGGTAAAACCATCGCGTGGCTCCGCTGTCCGCTTGTTTGTTTTCCACGTAAACCTTTCACAATAAAGCTCAAGAGCCTGTTGAGACCTTTCAAAATAAACTGAATCACGTGAAAGAGTATGCAGAGAGTTTACGGATGAGAAGCAAAAAAGAGATGTCAGGTGCAAAATAAAAAAACCTTTGACTCAAACTTTTGAAAGAAAATGGTAGCCGTTACAACTTATGTCTAAAAATGTATAGTTTCATGCATCGGTTAAAACACTCGACTCCAGGTAAAGGACGCCCAGCTGGAAAAACTTCACGCAAGTCAAGTGAAGTTTTTCACAGAATTTACAGAAAATATTACATTTTTGTGATTTATATCATTGTCGGGACGATAAATGTCTTATATCGGGATATGAGATTTTGGTCATATCCCACAGCCCTAGTTAGCCCTGCTAGACTGGTGACCTGTCTGTCCAGGGCAAACCCTGAAAAAATTAAACACATGAGTCTCGTGCTGGACTGAGGCAAAATAAATGCATATTTTTCACACTCATCTTTGAACTACGAAAGAGGATTGAATGGACGAGTTCTTATATAACGCTTTTCTACTCTGTCTGAGCACTCAAAGCGCTTTATCACACCAATTCACACAAGCACTTTTCTAGGTTTTCAGTGCTACCCAACTAACATTCATACACATTGACACTCCGATGCATCAGAGAGCAACCTAGGGTTAATATCTTGCCCAAGGATATTTGGCATGAGACTGGGATCGAACCGACAACCTACTGGTTAGTAGGTAGGCTGGATTAGGGCCCCTAGGCGGAAAAAAATAAGTGGAGACGTCTTTTTTTTTTTTTTTTTTTTTTTTTAAATTCTGATATTAAAGTTCAAACTCTGAATATATGAGATGAACAGTTTACATTAAATTAAATGGAGTTCATAAATAATATATCAGGCCGTCTAAAAATATTTATTGCGTTTTCATTTTTGGTTGGCTTTTCAAAGGCTTAGCGGTCTGTTTGAGTCTATCCATAATATAACATTAGTGCCCTGGAGGCAGAACATTGGTGGAGAGAAGTTCATGGACTATGTTCTTTATTAAATGTTGAGATTCCCATTCTTTCTGAATGTAATGCCATTCTTATTAAGTCTATTAATGAGATATCTGCTCAGGACATACTTTACACTGAGCTCTTATCAAGAATCTGCAAGTAAAAAAGCAGCATTTTATTAATCTGTCAACATAAAGCTTGATGCAGGTCCTGGAGCAGGTAGCAAAAACAGTGTTACCTGTTGTTGTTGTGTAGCAGAACACCACCGATTTGATTTATGGAGATAAACTACTGCAATATTATACTGCACCTTGGGAGGGAGCCTGTGTTTGTGGTCATTCAATATTTTCTCACACAAAGTGAATGTAGGACGACACACCATCACAGTCGGGGTCATCAAACTAAATCAGCCCATTGAAATTCTGTCGTCCCAAGCCAGATGGGAGGTGTGTTTATCAAATGTGTGCTCAACACCGATGGCTGTCTTTAATCGATGTCTTTGCTTTTTGCCAAAAAAAAGAAGAAGAAGCAATTTTGCACACAGCTGCAGTTTGTCATGTAGGCCATGATTGCTTTGAGTTGACATATGAGATACATATACGGCACAGTGTGAAGCCCGCTTTGAAAGGCGAAACTCCTACGCAAGAAAATTACAGAAAATTTACTGTGGCAACAACACATGTCTGGTTGGATAGTTTTCCACTGGAGACTTGACCCAAATCTGATGGAAAAGCAAGGCTTGTGTCGTGGCATAAATGCCAACAATGCAAAGAAATTCTGTCTTTCATTTTCCATGTTGCATTATCAGTATTACACAAATGGTAAATGGCCTGCATTTGTATAGCACTTTTCTAGTCCCTAAGGACCCCAAAGCGCTTTACACTACATTCAGTCATTCACCCATTCAGGCGATGGCAAGCTACATTGTAGCCACAGTCACCCTGGGGCGCACTGACAGAGGCGACGCTGCCGGACACTGGCAGTAGGCAAACATGGGGTTAGTATCTTGCCCAAGGATATTTGGCATGCAGCCAGGAAGCAGCCTGGGATCGAACCACCGACCTTCTGATTAGTGGCTGACCTGCTCTGCCACCTGACCTACAGCCACAAGACATGGAAAGTGGCTGAAGAGGCAAAGAAATCTGATTGAATAGTTGGCAATGACTATTACTTATTAATGTTACATGCTAATTAATAATGATGTTACTCTGAGCAAAAGGTTTCTAAGACAAGAAGATAAACAGGCTCCTGCCATCAGCACTGAGCACAAGGCATGAATCAAATCTCCTCTCATCTACTTATCTGCAGCTGCAAGCGGTCTTCACTATCAGCAGAGGTAATGATTAAGGATTAAGAACAACTACGGGTGACGGCTCGTTCTGTGTGCTCTGTGCCCTGTGGCCAGTTTAGTTAATTAAGACATTACAGGTTTTATTTCAGCTTCTGTTGACCAGGTTTTCCTTTTCTTTTGTTGGCTGCAAATCCACAGAACAGTTGAGCTTGGAGCATGCTCAGTACCAATTTTCAATTTAACTTCTGCTTACATCACATATTGATTTTTATTTGTTTATTTTTGTCCTTTTACTGCACTTTACATAAAGTTGCTTCGTCACTGAAATGTGATGAATGTTTAAATGGTGCAGAAGTATAACTCACTATGTGCTTAATGACTGCTGCAAAGCTACAGCTTAAAATTAGAGAGGAATTGTATTTTATTTGTAGCCAATGCTACTTACTACTAAATAGAAACAATATCTTTTCATACTACCAAAGCACATGAGCCCAGTAGACCAATAAAAGGTTTTTTTTTTTAAAATGCATTGGCAGCACAGAAGCAGGGTAAGTATTTTCAGTATTTTTCTTGATTTGCAGATGGAGAGGTGAGTCAGGGTGTATCCAGAGGTTGACTGTTGTGGGGAATGGCCAGGCAGGTTAGTGAAATGTTTTTCTTTAGCATGCAGGCAAAGAACAGCGAGAGATAAGCCGGCAAGCATGTGTTACAGGTGGAAACAGGTTCTTTGGGGGCTCCAGCTGAATACAAACAGGGAAACAAACAAGGAGGAGAATGAGAGAAACCCAAGATTGGGTGCTGGAAAAGGTTAACAAGCAAATATATCAAACCAAATTTCCATAACTTCGGTGACAACTATCTGGAGGAGAACAGAGGTCTGAGCTGGTCCTTAAATCCAGGTAGATCATGAATAAATGAGGAGCAGATGTAATGGCTGAATCTGCGACACAGGGCCTGAAGGACCTGCATCCCACTCCTGAGAAAGCGAGAGAGGAAAAAGGAGCTTGAAAAAAAAAAGAAATTACTGTTGTCTGCCTGAGGGCTAGCCCTCAGCCTACGTAGGAGATGCAACTGTGGTATAAATTTGAATATCCTAGGTGACTTTCTCGATCTAATACATTCACAAGATTTTCATAAAACTTGAACTCTGACCTTGACCTTAAGGTCAAGACACAAACTCATCCAAGACTTTTAGTAGATGCGCCTACAGTAAGGTGTCTATTTAAAATCCTATGTCACCTCATTCTCGAGTGACAGCATTCACGAACTTCCACATCCAACCTCCTGGTGGGGTGATGACGATACCCCATAAGCCATATTGTCGACAGGTAAAGCAGGACTGGGGACTGCTGGGACCATCACAGTGATGAAATATGATGACCCCATATATAATAGTTATATCACACTGGCACCGTGGCAACAGAAACAAGAGCTATTTCTAAAATTCTTTTTTATTGCTTGTGTCACATGCAATGTTCCCTCTAAGCTGCGCGCGTGCGCAATTGCGCACTGCTGGCACGGTCTCTGCGCACAGAAAAAAAAAAAGAAAAAATCTACCTGAATTGAAATTAAAATTAAAACTTCAACAATTCTGTTTTGCAGTGTTAGTCAGTAAGTGACTGGCTGCTCTCGTGTGGGATTAGAACGATGCCACCTTATCCCATAGTCCAGCCAATAATGCGATTCACATTCGTATATACGCAGCTAATCAACATTGTTGACAGGCTATGACAGCGTCCTTATGTGCCGAAACCGGTGTTTTAGCTAGCAAAGCGCCGTGGCTGATGTGGAGTGAAGCCGTTAATGACAACGTGGACAACCATTGGAGATGTGAGCAGGACAGACAAAACAATTGACGGAAAAAGTTTGGACTTTATACCAGTTTTTAAATTGTGTTGATAGGACACGTAAAACCAGAGTTATGATAAAAATATGCAATGTTTGGTTTTCTTCCTGAATACTGTCGTTGTTTATATTTACTGCGGGAAGAAACTGTAAAAACGGCGTTTTATAAGGAAAACGCTCAAAAGTACTCTCCACCTTTGAACAAAAACGACGCCAAAAAACCCCACCCTTTCCTATTGGTCGAAAAATGTACCATGTCGACCAATCAAAAAATGATATGGCAAGTTGTTAAGAAACGGGGGGAAGTTTTAGGAGTGACGGCGGTGTTTTGAGATGTGAGAGATTTGCGACGTTTAGCGCAAATCTTGTGTAGTTAGTGTGTAGTGTAGTCAATAGTTTTGTTGTGTGTGTCAGAACAATGAGGCGACTGCTGAATGTTACAGGTGTTACAGGAGTGATACATCTCCTGTTGTCAGGGCTGCAGGTATCAGGCTGTTGTTCTCCTTTATCTCATAGTGGACAGAAATGACAGAGTGGCACAAATAATTTGTGTGGCATTAAATTTGATGCAGAACACCTGATTGTTCTGTAAATAGTTTGAAATGTTTATTTAAAAAAACGCCTTGGCTGCATTTTTAGGTAAACAGCTGCAAAAAACGTTGTTGTTTGCATAACTCGGTTACTTTTTTGAAGAAGTAACTATATAATTAATTGCCAACATTGGTCATTATATACTGTATTTTGCAGACAGAGAGTTACAGGACTCTCTCCCAGACCACAGACTCATACTCATAATACAAGTCAGAGCTTTATAAAAGAAAAAAGAAAAGAAAAGAAAGTTGTGTTTTCAAAATTGGAGTTCAAGTTATTCTTTTACTTCCAATAGTGTTAACATACTACACAGGTCATGAACAAGATTTTTTTTAAATTTCATTGTAAGTGGGCTAAAGAAGTTAATTAAAAGTAGTCTAACAGAAATGTAAATGCTGTAATTTGATTATTTTAATAAACCATGTAACTTGTATGGATTCGATGCTGGCGTGACCACAGCGCACACGTCTGCTGTTGCTCACATGGGTCCAAGGGACCGCTCAGGGAGTTTGTGTGTTCGCTCAGATACGTGAAAAATTAGAGGGAACATTGGTCACATGGCATATTCAAGCTGAGTCCATTAGTTAGAATTCGAATGTTTGCATTTATATGTAATAATATAGTTTTATTATTATATTAATATAGAAAAAGATTCAGTTGGTTGAAATGTCCTTCAATGAGCTGCTTTTTAATTTCTTAATTTGAGGACATTTCAGAGCCTGTAGATTTCTTGATTTTACTTTACTTTACTGGAAGAAATTTAAAAAAGGACTAAAGATTAAGGTGTGTGACCAAAATCCAAATCTTCTTCATAAACCTAAATGTGCAGCTAGCGTGTCATTTTTGTTACTTTATCTGGGGGAAGCGCAATACATCCCCCCATATATCTAACCTGGGAAATTACTGTGTCTATAAACAACTATGAAACCAGAAGACTGTAATTGAGTTGTCCTACTTGGTAATCCAATAATGTGAATCAGGCTATTTGCAGTTGTTCGGAGCCTTGAAGATGAAAATTGAAACAGAAATACTCAGATCTTGTAATTTTCCAAATCGTATTACTGAAATTACTGAAACATAAAGGGGTAGGGAGGATTAGAGCGTTAGATCATCAAATCCCGAGCTGCCATGAAGGATAATTTCTAAAGATTTCTTCATTGTGCTGCTTTAGCAATAGAAAAGCAGACCTTTCTGTCTGCAGTTTTCCTCATTTCTACTGACTATCCCAGATAAAGATTTCAAATTGAAGCGAAATGAGTTAAAGCAATACTGCAACCAAACAGCCCAAAGAAAAAGCTAGGGACTTAAGATAAGTGTTGTGAGATTTCCAATTAAGCCCCACAGATCTGCAAAAAATAACATACAGGGCTCAGCTGCTGTACCTGCTGTGGAACAAAATATAGGTGGACTAGCTGCTGCAGGGAAAAGGGTTTCTGGAAGGGTAAAGATTTGGAATTGTACTTTGTTAATTGCTTTTTCTTTCAGCCAAGGATGCGTGTCTTGGTTAGCTGAGAGCAGTGCTCTTTGCACAGTGTGTCAAATTTTTATCTTGAATGATAAGAAATTATCTTTTTGAATTAATTGACTTACAGCAACTACAGCAACTTAAAGTGACATCCTGGAATTTAACCAACCTACTTGTCTTCTCTTTGTATAAACATGATGTGACGAGATTTCACAATTTATGGAGCAGCAGTACACATGTGTTTGATGGCCTTACACATTTATGCAGTCCAAGGTGGGCAAAAGCAGTGAAACTGTTAATCTGTATGAAGCCAGCCCAGCTGCCTGGGGTGACTAGAGCCATCCTTCAAATTTTGTGATAACTCCATGTCTGATAAGCAGTCATGTTCACTCAAACTACGTTGTCTGATTGCAGGCAAGAGCAGCATTAAATGACATAGCAGCAAAGAGTCACTGCTGTAGGCAAAGTTCACTGGCAGAATGTTAATAATCTCTGGACCAATTTAATTCATTGTTATGTATACAGCGTCAAAGCACAACAGTCGCCTCAAGGCGTTTTATATTGTAAGGTAGACCCTACAACAAGCCTATTCAAATGGCGGCCCGCGGGCCAAATGCGGCCCAGAAGCACCCTGCGAGTGGCCTTGCCTGTGGTCCTGGCAGAAACACAGAGAAAACGCAAAAAATTAATTAATTTAAAAAAAAAAAATTAAAAAATTATAAATTCCTACAGCGTAGTGTAGACTGTGAATGCAACACTCCTAGTAGCCTAGCAATATTTAACCCACAATGCACCGTGATGTAAACATATTAAACAATCATCGTAATATATGATGCGACAACAGCATGTCTTTCTCACTCCAAAAGCGCAAAATGGACAATGAAAACTGTCGGTTTAACCCTGCCTGGACTGACAAATACTTATTCATTTTACCGAGTATAATAACAACCGGAGTTGTACTGCCACGGTGAGGGTCCTGTACAGCCTAAGAGAGAGCTGCAGCAGCTTCCCTTCGTGTTTGCTTCTTGGCGAAGAAGAAAAGGCCTTTCACAGATTCTGAAACAGTGAAATACTGCATACGTGGTGGATGCGGTGAAAAGTGATGAAAAAATTAAAGTAAGTGTGACATCTGCTATTAAAAACGTACCCCTGTAGGACAGTTCAAATATTCGTAGAGTTGAAGTTCTGGCGTCAGACGAGTTTGAAATGCTGTTAGATGACCTGAAGAAAACTGATGTAATGTCTATAGCAGGAGATCACAGACAGAACTGATAATGCACAGTTGTGCGTATATGTCCGTTTTTTGGATGGGAAATTGCTCGGCTTACTACCGTTAGAGGGACACACAGCTGGCGAAATAATGTTTGAGAAGATTTAAGCTCTTTTTGAGGAAAATGGTCTGGATATGTGTGTCTGTATACTAGTGACGGATGGGGCTCCATCCATGGCAGGAAAAGTGAGTGGTCAGCGAAATATTTATTTTAATTTGAAAGGGAATTATCAAAATGGGGTTTTTTTTATTATTATTTCAAATGTGCAAAAAATAGTTTAGTTATAGCTCCCTTTTTTTAAATGGACCTTTTGGTGTGCATTTGTGAGGTCACCAGATTTACAGGGGAAAAGGAATAAAAAAAATTACTTGTTTTTCAATACAGTTGTGTGGGTTTGAAATTGATCATGATCTGCTGCTTACTGGCTTCAAAAAAAATATCTGGCCCAGATAAATTCCTTGGTTTGAAAATCTGGCCCAACTAACTTCGTAGTTGAATAGCCATGCCCTACAATAATACATACAGAGAAAAACCCAACAATCATATGACCCCCAATGAGCAGGCGGCTAGTTTTTTTTTTTTTTTTTTTTTGTGTGTGTGTTTGTTCTTTTGTTTTAGAAGAGCAATAAATTGCCTACACAGAAAACCTGGATTTTTGTGAAGCTCAAAACATGAACTTTACCGTTGTCTACAAATCTGATCATTAGTAACACTGACTGGATAATGATAAAATTAATTTTCCCTTTTTATGATTACCTAACTCCTGTGTCATTAAGTAGTTTTCAACTATTCTGCGTTGTATAAAAACATAATAAAGTCAACAAAAAGTCAGCAATTGCTTTGGGCTTTGTTTTGAGATTTTCAGTGTGCGAATCTGGCCTATAATATAAAACATTTCTGGAATTTTCTGACCCTGTGCTGTCATTTAGCTTTTGTCATGACGGCTTGTAATGGGTATGCAGCAGTTACATGTAGACCATGGATATCTCTGCTTTTTATTTTGTGGGCTCTCGCTGTAATGGAGAGTGGAGGTGCATGTGAGAGCATAAATCTTTAGCCAGAAATTAAACAGACAGCTTTCCACCAGCATACCCAAACAATTAAACTAAAATCTCAACTGTCCCATGGACTAGATCTGTTTAGTCCTGCCTTAATATATTTTTTCCAGTAAAATGATTGTTATGACCCCCTCTGCTAGGCGACAGGAGGGGAGTAACATACACAAGCCCCCACACAGAAACTGAGTAAAATAACAGGTTTTATTAAAAACTTTAAACAGAAGACTGACAGGGCTGTTCAACAGACCACTGGACAAACAAGTAATACATAAAGAAAAAAACAGTCAAGAGTAAAAGCTAAGGGTTAACTAAGGCAAGCCAGCATCACAAAACTCTAATGGAACTAAGTTCATCTGTATACCAGGCTTAACAGACAAAGTGCAACACAGCAAACGTTCAAACATGAGGCAGACGAGGACACTGCATGTTCACTTCTGAGCAGCAGTCGTCGTAGTGTGAAGGCCCTTCAGCCTTTTATACTCACGGGTGCACACAAGCAGCCAGTCATTTCCTCTTGGAGTGTCATGGGATCTCCAGGCAGCCAATCGTCCGTACGGTCTGGCACACTTTAATCTGCATAAAAGAAGGCTGGCACAGGTCTCCCAGTAATCAATCATCCAATATAGTCATAGCACACTTTGATTTGCATGAACAAAAAAAGGCAGCCTCACTCCCTCCAAGGCCCAGGGCCGTAACAATGATGAATAGAGTCTCAGTGGTGAATCAAGAATGTCCTCCTAGTAAAATACACCTGTAAATAACTATGGGAACTATGGGGATGTAACATAATATTGACACTAGCAACTGTGGAGGTTGGAGTGAATAGGTTTACTTGTATGGTCATTTTGAAAATCATGTAGAAACCTATGCAAACTCATATTCCTGCCAAAAGTTATCACATTGGCCACAACTTCATCCTGATTTTTTTTCTTTTAATTAAAACAAGAGATGTAGAAATTGTTCAAAGATTGAGTTAAGTGGGAAATACAAGTAAGTTCAGAGAAGAGAAGTGAGACGTTAAGGACTGAAAAATATTACATTGTATGGCTGAATATGAAACAAGAGAGGTTTTCAAGGTTTGAAACTAAGGAAAAAATGGTGAGGAATAATAAAACTTTACTCAGGGGAGTATTTCATGATGTTGTTTAAGGTAAAAGCACCTGCTTGCAACTCTAATAACTCTGCTATGATGATGCCATCCTCTGTTATTTGCAATCAAATCACGGCAGCTCCAGACAGTACTGATGGGCTGTTATTGTCACCTAAAGTGGCAGGTCAGTGTTGAAGCTGTTTTCTGTCTTTGTGAGCGATGAAAGGAAGCTTCACTCCTATCACCTCACGGTCACTTGATGAAAAAAGGGGACTTTCTTTATGAACAGAGTGCATGAAAAGAGACACACAAAGTTCAAAGCATTGACTATGTCAAATCTCTTTTTCAAATCGCATTTCCAAACAATACACGCAATGTTTCTAAAGATTACGATCAAGTCATAATGAAACACTGAGCTTTATCTAGATAGGAGTGGAAGGTCTTTGGGGGTTTTATTATAGTTTGAAATGAGAAAGAAAATCAATAGATTTTGTTCTGAAACTTTTTAAATAAGGCATGTGGGAACTTCTCATTAAAAAAAGCCAGAGGATTTCAACAAAATTAGGTATTAGAAAAAGAAGTATTAGACTTTCTTGCACAAGAGAAAAAGAATATGAGTACATCAGAGTCTATAGTTTGAATCCTCATGGCCCTTAACTGGCTTTGTTAATCTCTAAGAGTGAAAACGTGACTCCAGAATGCTAGCCTTCAAGGCAGAAATGAAAAAGTTAAAGAATTTCTGACAACCTGATATCTGGCCAGTTAAAGGCAAAGATTGCAATTGGCAAAAGAACACAGACACTGCACAGAGGAAAAGTCGAAAGGTGTTGCAGAGAGACGTATTACCATTTGAGGTGTTTGGATCAAAACTGACAGAATTTGTGGCAGAGCAAATGAAAAGATGCTAGAGGAGTGCTTGAAGCTGTCTTTCAAGCATGGTGGAGAAAATGTGCTTTGGCTGTAAAGTAAAAGATTTATACTGGAATTGGGAAATATCAAGCAAAGAAGGCTATTATTCCAAACTGTAGTGCTGTGGCCTACTCTATGGATACTGTTTGATTGGAACCAGTTTCCTTCTACATCAGGACAATGGCCCAAAGCTCCAACCCATGCAAGAATTATTTAGAGAAGAGGCAATAAGCTGGTATTCTATCTATGGGGACCAGTACGCTCACTGTATTGAACCAGAGACTGTGCCCCTGCTGGTTAATGCTGTACAGCCTGTGAACCCTAACCCTGTGCCACCTGAGTGACCTAAGTGACCTGCCACTTGAGTCTGCCTATGCAGACTCCAACACCTGAGACTGAGCCTCAGGAGGGGTCCAGTCTCCCTTGATACTGGAGGCCCCTGCCAGACTTCCTGGAATTTTCTGCCACCTTTGTTGTTGGTCCTCTCCTCCGTCACTGGACAGGTTCTGTCTCCAATGCTGGCCCTGCTCCAACTTCAGCCAGCCACCAGATTTGACCCTCTGTTCTGCCCTTTCTCTACTCAACCAATGGCCTGCAGGTCAAGCCCCAGAACTACTCCTCTACCTTGCCCTGTGTCTGGGCCAGCTGATAGATCAGTTCCAATGCCTTGCCTCTTGGTCAGGCCAACCCCCTGAACTGTCATCCATGTTCCCCTACTCTGATGCTTTGTATGTTTATTTTGTTTTGTTCCTTCTGCGTTACCCTCCACCCTTAAGGGTCAAGTGGGTGTTTTGAATGGTGTGGGAGAAAGGGTGGTGGAGTGAATTTTTAATTCTTGTTTTATTTTGTATTCTCTCTTTGGTTACCTGTACTCTGATGAGCACAAACTCCAGTAAGTTCAGGTAGACAACAGACTATGTTTTTACAGCAGGATGTATAGGTGTGGCTGCAATGACGGTCCATGTTTTTGTGATAAGCACATTTTTAAAATAATATAATAAAAATTGGAAAATTATTAAAGAAAAAAGAAAGAAAAATGGAAGGAGCATCAGCTCCCAGAAACAATGGCCAATCCTCAAAGCTGGATTACAAACAAAAAAAAGCAACTGCCTAGAAATCTCAGACTCCAAAAGCTCCTGTTTCAGGAGACAAGAGTATGGCAGTCAGAGCTAAGCCTTGGAAATAAAGAGCCAGTTATCCAAACTTACAGTGGCCAACTTTTAAAAAATTTATAATAGAATGACCAAAATGGACAACCATGAAATGTCAGCTCAAAATGTCACCAAATGTCTCCTCTTTCTATTCCACGAGCCTAACTGAGCAGCAGAGCTTGCACACTCATTTAATTTGTCCTTAGTTGATAGAAAAACACCTTTTAAGTAACAGAACAAAGTGAGCCAAAGAGAGTGGCAGCACTAGGAGGTTCTCCATTATTTATCAACAGACACCATGTTACATTTAGATTTGCCATTACATCCAGAATGTCAGGAACAAAGCACAGAGAACCACTTGTTAGTGGAATGCTATTCAAATCTACTGTGGCTGATGTCAGTGGTGTCACCGGCTGCCCGACAGTTTTATTTGTGCTAAACGGTGACTAAGGGGGCAGAAATGCGTCTGCTTGGTAATAGACCCTGTGCACGAGAAAATGCTAACTTCCTGGTTTGAGACGGGATGTAGGGTTGTACATTTCCGGTAGCTTTACTTTGCGGTCAATCGCTACTGCGAAGATATACTCCAAAATCATGTCCAAAACTCGAATACGGAAAGATCACGTTAAGTTACAAAGAGCAGAAGGTGGGAACACTCACCACTGTTGTGTCATAAAAAATCTAATGATCAATTTTGACGTTTAAAGAGTTTAGATCGATCAGTTGTTTACATCACTCAACACAAGCAGAACTGCAGCAGAAGACACATCGTCCACATTCAGAAGCACATCTCTGTATAGTGACTGGTCTTATGATTTAAACAGGCAAATGTTCAGCATTCAAACTACAGGTGAAGAATAGTCAAACCAGATGTTTCCCCGTTATGTTGATATCAGCTAGTCAAGTACACACCTACACAGCATGTTAACAAACCGTGAAAAAAAGCCACACAAAAAAGTAATGATTGCTGGTAAGGGTTTCTATACATTAGTATTTACGAAGGGTATGTTGTGACTTACCTTCAAAATTACAGTAGTCCCTCGCTATATTCACCTTTCACCTCGCTGTTTCGCAGTTTTTTTAGTGCAAGTTTGCAGGCTTTTTATTTGTTTTTTACATCACATTGTGTCCTGCGTCCTGATCGCTGCAGACAATCTCCTCCGTTACGTCTCTCTTGTACAGTACAGAATCGCTGCATCGATCGCTAGCAGTGTGACTCTGAAGAGCAGTGCTGTATGTCCACGATGTCCACGAAATGTTTTGCACCATCAAAATATAATAATAATAATATATAAAATTGGCTACTTGATTTCACCTATCGCCGGTTATTTTTAGAACATAACACCCGCGATAAACGAGGGACAGCTGAGAAATATAACATTTGAATCCCTTTTATCTTTTGCTCTGAGGCGCAGGGAAAAAATATCGACAAGTCGATGTGTTGGGTCTAAAGTCAGACCCCGCTGATCCCAGAACTTATTCCTGTGAAAGAAAAACAAGGCAACAGCGATCGATCTTTTTACTTGCAAGGGAGGCCTTGTCAGTATGTCAGCTCATCACAAAATGACCTCTCCGACTGCTCCCTCTCGCTCCCTTTTATTGCCAACGTTCACACAATAAACAATAGTTTACAACACGTACCTTCCCCACGTAACCCCCCTTGGTTACAAAGACAAGGCACTGTGTGTGTGTTATGTGAGAATGTGTGTGTGTGTCTGTGTGTGTGTGTGTGTGTATGGCAGACCTCCTGCTGACCAAAGGGTCGTAAACGCAGGAAGCTTACATCAAAAGCACAAGGATGATAAAAGACTACAGCCCCCCACCTAGAACCTCGAGAATCTGGGGAGGGGAGGACAGAAAGAATTCCTTTCACAGAATTAAACAATGTACAAATGGTAAACACAAAAATGACAAACATTTAACAATTCACCCTAACACGATGAACATCATTTACAGATATATTGGGTAAATGCCCAAGACATCTATAGCAATGTAAATCTCCGCTTGATTCATTCATTTGCTTAACTTGTTTTCGACTGTAAACAGGGCGCGAATAGGACACCGGAAACAAAGCTCCCCACAGGAGTTTCTGCACCGGAAGTAGCATATGCTAACGTGCACATAGTCAATTAGGGGGAAAAACACCAGGATCATAATTTAAGAGCAAGTGTAATCTCCAATTACACAAACTAATCAATTTAAAACAAAAGCACATTGTCACCAGTTCAGTTGAATTAGTCACACGTAAAGCTCTGTCAGCACTATTTCTGCTAGATTGGTGCATACATTAAAAATAAATAAGTATGTTTTAAAGAAGAATGGATACCAGCTTACCCTGAAAGCAGGTAGATCAGCTCTGCTGAACAGCAGCAAAATTTGCCGAGCTTCAAACCAAATTCCTCTGCATGGTTTCTTTCTTTCTTACCAGACTGGAAAGCATTACACCAGTTCCCTGAGGGCAGAACTTTATATCTTTTTCATCTACATAGACACAGTTTTTCTAGGTGAAGCATACTGCCACTCAACAAACTAGATTTGTCACAGGGATGCACTTGGGGATAAAGAATTAAAGTTATAGAAGTTAACACATCACAGGTGGCATTTCTTAAACACAAAATCTCTAAAACTTTCATACCTGTAAGCAATATATGCTTGTCCAGAGTGCACAGTCAGCAAATTTGAGCTCATAGTTGAATCCAGAAATAGAAGGAAACAGAGGAAGAAGACAAAGAAGAGCAAAATCAGTAAGATAAATGACCACATTTATAAGTACACTGTAGCATTACATGGTTTATCCCCTATACAATATTCTGTTTATATATAAATAAACAGTGAATGTAAGATATTACATTTTGGGGAAAATAGAGACAAATGCAAAATAAAATTAGAAATATCCTGTCTCAGAGCCATGCTGAAAAACTAGTTAATGCGTTTATTACTTCTAGGCTGGACTACTGTACTTGATTATTATGAGGATTGGTTGGTAACTTTATTGGTAACTTTATTGTCCCTAACGGGAAATTGATTTGCAGTATGTCCGTACACAGCAAATCCAGCATGTCCAAATTAACACTGTCAGATTTGATTTCAACACTTTTAAAGTGTCTATATGGGTCCACACCAGAGAGTGTTAATTTAACTCTTTTTGGAGAGTTGGTATGTTAACTCTGATTTAGTGTTAAACACCAAATCTCTCTGGAGTTGATAATTTAACACTTGGTGTTAAGAGTTTATATATTAACTCTCAAAGAGTATTTTAGTTTAACTACGTAAGAGTTATCTTCTAATTAATTCTAAAAAGCGTGAATTTTACTGTTCTGAACTTCTAGAAATTTCTTTTGGAAATAAACATTTACTAAAAAGACGCAATGGTTTTTGAAAAACATTTATTCTGAACTGTGCACCACAATTTCAAAACATTTTCTGAAAGATGTAACAGTGTACATGTTCTCACTTTCATTAGAATTTTGTTTATCAAAAGGTCTGACATAGGTGAGCTGGTAAATGCAAATAACAGCATTCTCATCACTTATTTCAATAAATACAAAATACAATATGCATGTCCTTCATTCATCACTTTGTGGAACTTCAACGCACTTCTGCTCTCCCCCATATTCCATCTTCTCAAGCATATCCTATGTGGAGATTGAATAAAAATTAGTTGACACTAATTAATGGCACAAATCAATTGCAGCACAGTAAAAAAAAAAGGAATCCTTTTTGAGCCATTACTTGTGTAAAGTATTTTCCCAAAAGACAAGGACACAGACAACAGGTAATACTGAACTAAATGTAAAACCTCAACCTTTTTCATTTTTACCTAAACCGTGTGCACAAAACTCTGGAGGAATCTAAATGCTAACGTAGAACTCAGTCGGGACTCGGGACGTCTGCTACTGCTGTTTGCTCGTTTTTTTATGGGAGATCATTTTCAGGCTTCAAGTAGCACCATTATATCAACATTTCACATTCTAGACATTGTTTTAAGTGTATTTGACCAAGAAATTTGACTGAAAATTCACATGCAAGCTTTTTTTCAAGGCTGTGGTATTTGCCCGCAAACAATACCTTTCAGCTAGCTAAAACAGAATATGATGCTATCAACGAGCAACATGGCTAATGCCTTTCACACAGCTTTGTCTCAACTCCAAAGAGCCACAGAAGTAAAAGCTAATAACAATAATTGAAACAATCTTTGAAAACATGACTTACCAAGCATGGCAAACAACTCAAATATGTAGAGCAAAATGTTCTGAAACGGCTTCACTTCAGCTTCGATTGGAGCCGTGCTGGGGGCGGAGTCTGTGAATTTACTCTATTGGTGTCATAGCCCCTGTAGGAGTTCAGAGTTAAGAGGTCAAGAGTTAATGTTTCCATTGTAACACCTCCAGATTTGAAATAGAAACACTCATTTTTAACACTCGATTTTAACTACTATCATTTTACACCTCAGAGTTACATTAAAAGAATGTGACTCTACTTAGAGTAAAATTAACTCTAAGACTACTAACACCAAAACATTTAACACTTTTGAATTTGCTGTGTACAAACAAACAAACAGACAACCAACACATCACATACACACTCCAAAATAATATAATATAATATAAGCCTGAGAAAACAACCTAGATTTTTCATCAAAAAAGTGCAATGTGCAATGGCAACAACACTCATGGTTTAGTGTTATTAACTATGGAGGATGTCCTAAAAAGACCCTGAAACACCTTCAGTCGATCCACAATGCTGCAAGAGTCTTGATGGGGAATAGATAGAGAGAGCATATTTCTCCTATATTGGCTTCCCTTCTTTGGCTCCCTGTTAAATCCTGCTCCTCACATACAAGGTCTTAATTTATCAGGCGACCTTGTATTACCATATCACCCCATTAAAGCACTTTGCTCAGTTTTCAGGCCCCTCTTCTATGGAACCAGCTTCCAGTTTGGATTCGGGAAACAGACACTATATCTACTTTAAAGATTAGGCTTTAAACTTTAATTTTTGTTAAAGCAGTTGGGGCTGGATCAGGTGACCCTGAATCCTCTCTTAGTTATGCTGCAACAGGTGTATGTTGCTGGGGGGATTCCCATGATGCATTGAGTACTTCTTCTTCAGTCACCTTTCTCACTCAGTATGTGTTAATAGACCTCTCTGCATTGAATCATACTTGTTATTAACCTCTGTCTCTCTTCCACAGCATGTCTTTATCTTGTCTTCCTTCTCTCACCCCAACCGGTCGCAGCAGATGGCCCCGCCGCTCCCTGAGCCTGGTTCTGCCGGAGGTTTCTTCCTGTTAAAAGGGAGTTTTTCCTTCCCACTGTTGTCAGAGTGCTTGCTCATGGGGGTCATATGATTGTTGGGATTTTCTCTGTATATATTATTTTAGGGTCTACCTTACAATATAAAGCACCAGCAACTGTAAAAATAAGATTGAGTTAAAAATTGAATTGAATTTTTTTTAAAAAAGACCCATAGAGTAAATCATAGTATACGGTAAACACGTAATTCTTATAGTAACTATACTGTGGTTTTCTTCTGCAGGGCTGCCAGTCACAGTACAACCCAGTCTTGACAGATTTTCTGTGCCTACAACAACCTTGACTATTGACTATACTGCATTTATACTCACCTAACACTTCATTAGGAACGCATTGCTAGAACTGGCTTTGGACCTTTTTGCCTTCTTCTTTAATTCTTCCTGTCATTGATACAACAAGGTTCTGGAAACATTCAGAGATTTTGTATCATAGTGACATGACAGCATTACACAATTGCTGGAGATTTATCCAGCAATTGTGTAATGTCAATCTCCAATTCCACTAAATCCTAAAGCTGCTCTATTGGATTCAGATCTGATGACTGTAGAGGCCCTTTGGGCACTCTGAGGTCATAAAGGGGTGGATCCAGCTTTCACTTTCAAAATTTGACTCTATGCCTTGCGCATACACTTAACTGACTTTTGCTTTAATTTTTCCTTTGATTTTTCTTTGTCATAGCCTCCGTACCTGTTAATGTGGAAGAAGACATTGTGTGATGCTCAATGATGAGAAAATTGATTAAGTGTGTTCAAACACTGCAAATTTCAGCATTTGGCCAACTATTCCTGGATTCCACTGTCAGAAAGAAGGCTTCAGAAGTGCTAGACAATCCACCAGGGAGGGTGTAACATCACTGAAGCATAATCAATATTTTTTAAATGACATGTCATCCCCAGATCCTCCGTCAAACTGACTGGGAGAGTCCCACGAGTTTGTGTGTCAAAGTTCTCACACACACACACACGGCACTATGTAGTGCGTACACTACATATTGATCTTTAATGATGCCTGAAGACCTCCACGAATTCTTACTGCTCAACCCTTTGTAACAGCAATCTACGCACAATGGCTCATTCAACCTGCCAAGAACAAAGTGGGAATAAACATAAATCTAGTTAGGGTTAGTAATTGCCATCTAAGTACCGTGCTCTGACACCATGATTGCAGAGACCGTTTGTGAATAGTATGCCAGCAGAGATCATTTGCCATTTCTGTACCTTCATGCAGGCTTTTATCATTTAAACCTGGCTCATTCTCTACAGTGCACTGTTGCCAGTAATTTCTATTGATGTCTCTTGGGTGATGAAAAGAGTCTAAATTAAAAGCAACACACTACTTTAGTCTCTTTATTTCCACATCACCAAATCTTGGATTGAAATATCATTTGTTTGTATAAATCAGAAAATTATTCACAAATTGCTTTCTCTCTGGTTCCTCCACTGAGACTTCTCCAGTGTTTAAAGTCCAACAGCGTCTATGAACTTAGTTTAAAAGTTCTTTCCCTTAGGGGGATTTTTTTCATTGCATCTGAGAAATATTCTGTGTCCACTGCAGTGTCACTCTCCTGCAAAGATGGATTGTGTTTTATCATGTGATATCAAAAGATTTTTGCAGCTCTTAAGCCTGCCAGCTGCACTCCTTCAATTTTAAGCCAGTGGATGACATGAAAAGCAATGAATGGTCAGTAAGTCTGAAGAGTACAGAGAAAAGCGTGAAAATCAGGAACCAAAGCAGACAAGGAAAGAGACCAAAGCTCTTGCTTTTTCCTCTCTCTGTGCCATTCAAAGCACAAACACTGCTACTTCTCATACTTCAGTTAAAACACTATTCCCCACAGACAATGCATTGCTTACTTCTACAAATTTTCCTTCTGATAAATGCAGTGCTTGCTGCTCTCATTTAATTGTACATGTATGTGGATGAAACACTTTCTTTTTCATCTTCTTCAATGAGCAATTGTAAACATAGTGACCAAGAGCTAATTGGGTGTAGCCTT
This sequence comes from Neolamprologus multifasciatus, assembly GCF_963576455.1. Classification (NCBI taxonomy): domain Eukaryota; kingdom Metazoa; phylum Chordata; class Actinopteri; order Cichliformes; family Cichlidae; genus Neolamprologus; species Neolamprologus multifasciatus. The sequence goes on from NC_140459.1 coordinate 26,783,538, forward strand.
TCAAATAGTTACTTTGTAACTTTTGCTTCAACTTCAAAGGATTGCTGCTTTGTAATAATTTTGCTTTGATTAGAAATGGACAGCAGCAGAGGCCTGTGGGGGTCTGCAAAAATGATTGCGTGTACATTATAGGATACAGGATTTCAGCATTCTGTAGCTCAGCGAAAGGATTCATTGAAGCTAATAGCAGGAAACCTAGGAGAGAGAGAGAGAGAAGAGTGTGTGAAGCTGATATGTATACAAAACAAGTATAAAACTAGCATTAACACTTGTCACTGATTTATGCAGTGCACGGTGTGTACACGCTATATCCTGCCATCAGAAAGAACACTATGCTGTGCTGACTTAATCAGACCAGTCAGGCTTGAAAAGACACCTGTGATTAGCACAGTTTTACAAAGAGACTAGTATTAGCTAGTAAAGTAAAGATAAACAAGAGGGGAAATAAGGGAGCAGCAGCAGAATACTACAATATGAGAAATTAAGCATTGAATCTTCACTAGTCTGCAGTGCTTCACACAGTGTAACAGCTTAACTGCTTCTGTGTGTCAGTCTAATGTACCATATTTATTGTGGGAAGTGAATCTTTTGCTGTGCATGTGAAAGAAAATGCCACAGTGACAGAAAATGCTTTTAGCATCTGTCTCACTTTCTGCTGCCCAGTCTGTATAAGAAATCAAGAAGACGTTTTAAGCATCTAAAAGATGTGTGCATTTCCTCTCATCACTATAGTTTGCTGCAAAAGTTGACATTGACTTGCCTGGGGGGCCCCAGTAAAGCAGCCCACAACTAGAGTGTGGGCGCCACATGGTCAACATGTCTCAAAGTATGGGGCCAGATGTGGTCCACATTTCATGCCAGAACTGGGACCAAAGTGGGTTGCCCACCACAGGTGCCCACATTTCATGTTGATACCGGGCCCACCATGAGCTGTCCCCACAAAGGGCCCCATGGTTGCTGCGAAACAACAACAAAGTACACAGCCTGTTGTCAAAAGAGGAAAAGTGCACCTTTTTGATGGCGTAAGACAAGACAAGTCTCAGTTGGATACAGAGTTTCAGAAGCTCCTTTTAGTGGCCTAAAACACTGTTTGCATGTGGATGAAAGGATAAAATACATAGAAAATGCTGTGTTTATCACAATATCCACACTTGCATAAACAGGGCCTTACTGTGAGCCATCAAGAAGTTGTGCGATATTAGCCATTGGCTGTATTTATAAAGGAAAATGGAATGTTAAAATGGTGCTGGTCTAACTATTTTCCTCTAATCATACCCTTTGTGGTTTTAAGTGGTCCACAGGTGGGGAAAGCACAACAACAATTACCAGTAGAAGCTTTTAGCCAAAGAACGTCTGCAGAAAAGGAGGATAGTTGCACTGAAGACAGAAACAACATTTGGGAAAGAGATTAGGAGAATGACGAGGGCTAGACAGCTGGACGTTGAAACCATGATTCAAATCCGGTTGGCTTTGAGGAATTGAGGAGTTAGAGCTCAGGTTTTGGATACCTCAAGGGTGACTTTTGCCTTTTCTTTGCTGGCCAAACCTACAAGATCAGGGTTAGAGTGATGGTAGGGATGGATGTTAAGGGTCCCTATCAGATTAAAATGATTAGCAGGGAGGATTATTGGTGTATGAAGAATAGACCCAGGATGTCTCACATCTGATTAAACTACTACAAAATAGACCTTAAAAGGCTACAAAGAAAAGCACAATTACAATGAAGAGAAGCAAAAGAACTACAAGGAAATCCCAGGTAGCTATAAAAAAACTGATAAAATGGCTTAACTATGCAAAATTACTCCAAGAATGCAAAACAACAACAAATGAGTGCAAAAGGACTACAAAGGCAAGGGGGGAAAAACTACAACGTAAAGTTACAGAGAAACTGTAAAGTTACAAAGAAACTGAAAACAATCAAAAAGAGACAAAACAACTGCAAAGAGAGCGATACAACTAAAAATGTGGCAAAAGCAAACAATGAAAAAAAAAAAGTGGATGAAATCACAAAGTGGTACAAAACAAATACAAAGAAAAAACAGCTATAAAAAGAGTTACTGACAAAGTAAAAAGCTACAAAGTAAGAATTTGTAAAACAGCTAAAAGGAGAGCAAAATGGCAACAAGAAAAGCTACAAGTGTTCACAAAGACACAAAATGTATACACATAGATAAAAACAGTTACAAAGAAAACACACGAATACTTAGTTGTTTTGTCTTTTATGCTTCTGTCTTTTTCTGGCATTTCCTCATTTTAAAATTCATGAGTTATTCGCACTAAAGTAAAAACCTCCATCACTTCATGCGGATACCCCTTTGGCGCCAGCTGTGGTCTCAAGGCCGGAGCTGATAATGGACTGTGTTTAGACTGTTCTTCCCATTCCATGCAAGGCCACCTGGGTTGGCTGGAAGACTGTTTACTTAGCCTAGCAGGGCAAAGGACACTGTCTCAGCTGAACTCTGGACACACACACGCACACAGACATATATATATATATATACACATGCAGACAAACACTCATCCCCCTCACTTTCCAAACGCCTTCAACGCTTCATCCCTTCCGATGCTGATGGTGGATCAAGGAGACCAGCGCACAGGCTGCAGGCCCGGATGCACTGTCTACATTGGCTGTCTCTCACCCTTTACCCACCCCTGTTGCTTGTCATGTGTTTCTTTGGTGTATTAAGAGTTTTTTCATGTGCTATGTGCAGAGGTGTTTTTTTCTGTTCTCAAACTGATCTCCCTGTTGGAGCTCAGTCTGGGGGGGGGGGGGGGGGGGGGGGAGTTATTTTTTTCTCCTTATCTTTCCTCATGTGGTGCATTTTCCATTGTTATACCTCTCTGACCTGTCTTCCCCATGTGATGTTTTTGTGTAACGTATGTATGGTCGGAGGGTAAGATGGCGCTGCCATTGCGTGCAATAGGTCGGCAGCCTTAACATGAAATTTCCCCTTGTGGGACTAATAAAGGTATATCAAATTTTATTTAACATTTATTCCATCTCCCCATCCAAAGGTTTCTAAGTCTGTCCTTGCTTGGCACAATCCAGTTGTTGTTGGTGTGTCCAGAAAACCAAGTGCATTTGCTAGCAGTTGTTTGGGGTTTTTTCATCACAGGTTTCCTCGGTTTGGCAAACTACATCCAAACAAAAAATAGCTCATAACTCATGTGTCCATGCCATGTGCTTTTCTCTCAACAGCACTGAGAGAAAAGCAGGTGGCACATGTCATGTGAGGATGGCATGGACACACTAAATAGCAGTGGCTGTGTGATGAAAAGAGCACCGAAATGACTACATAATGACATTAATTCAACATAATTATCTAGCCAAAGAGCTTCTAAATGAGAGTTTTGAAGAGGGGTTGGCTTTGACCAAACTGGACCGTATTTTGTGGCAGGAACAGCTCATCCTTATCCCTTTACCTTCAGTGTTCTTTCACCAGAATGTCAAAGAGGTAAACGGCTGCTGAAGCTGAGATTGAAGAGACTCTGTTCTTTTTGTGGCATTTGCCTGAGAATGGATTGAGCAATGGCTCGAGGAGCTCAGTTATATGTTGTACATCTGACAGAGTCTTACCAGATGAGGGGAAACAGGTGAAAGGCTCTACACTCTAAACCGTGGATTTGAACACGTGTCTGCCAGCAAATCTGTCGGTCATGAATCACAAAACAAATTAGCTTGACACTGTAAATTTAGAGACAGCCCTCCCAGGCATCTATATGCTGTTTAAACACAAGGCCAAAAGGCTACATCACCATTTGAATTCATCAATCTGAAAGAGAAAGCCTCAGGCTCCGAGCTCATCTCCCACTCACTTGGCAAACACACTTATCATGCCCATCACTCCAACCATGACCAATTTCATTGCCCATATCTATAATCTTTTTTTTTATTAGAGCAAATGGCTTTCTGATGGAAATGGAAAATTTTATGATATAGGACAGGTCCCATGTGAAGTGCAGGGACCTGTGACAAACTGACGTGATCAGTATGCATACTGTACATATGCTTAATAAGTTATTGGAAAAATGATCAGGTATGTGACTATTTGACATATAATACAGAGCCTTGAGGACAGGCACAGGGTCACATATAGTCTATTTCATGCATAAGAATAAATATTGTTTATTAGAGTCAGTCAGACTGTGTGGCTGCTGCTCTTTCATCATCATCATCAAATCCGGCTAAATATCTGAATGTAGCCGTCAGGGCAGTTTCATACTTTCAAATCCAGGAATTGTCAGCCCTGTTTGCGTGTCTCTCTCTCCACCACACAAACATAAACTAGAGGACAATTGAGCTCTCTGGTTTTTGAAATGACTGCACTACTGCCACCTGTTGACTGTAAAGCTTTTTTTTTTCAGAAGCAAGAAAAAAACATTTATTACTGAAAGAAAAGCTTGGGTTACATACCTTAATACGTCAAACCTTGAAGTAATTACTTTTCTAAATCTATTTCATAATGTAAATATGTGAGTTCTTCAGATTTCACCAGATTGATGAGGGTGATATGAGGATGCAGGTGACATGTCATATCTGTCCTACACAATATTGTAACAATAAGTTAACAATCAGAATAACTTCAAAATGACTCAGGGATACATCGCTCTGACGGGGACAATGTTCACTCTTCAGCAGTGAAGTGTAAATATTGATATTACTTTCCTATACACATTTTTTTAAAGTGATGCAAGGAAGTTGTGAGGCTATTATTATTATTTCTTAACTTAGTGTTGTTGATTTGATCACTGATCTCAGGTAATGTTACCCTAAGCTGAGATGCACAGGACTCCTAAAAATCATCTTAAAATATGTGTGAGTGTGTGATTTGGGTTTTAATATAAAGAGTTTTAAAAAATGGTTGTGTGAATATAATTCTGTAAACTGTAAACACAATAGCTCAAAAAGTTTTGCATGAATTCTGATCAAACTTTGCAGAGCTGTGGGTGGGGTCATGTTCAAATGTGGCTTATACCCACCAAGGTCTTCAAGGTCAACAAAATGATTTATTGGTTGGAAACTGACAAGAAGCCTCATAACTTAGAAACTGAGTCTTATACACAAGGTGCATATTGTCAACATATAGAAAATACCATATAAAGACCTAAAATAGCATGTCACGTTTGACCTCTGACCTCTCCTTCAAGGTCAATAGCTTGATTTGTAGGTCAAAATCTTAATAATACTCTACTTAAAACAGTTTCTTCTTGCCATTGTTTGTACTGACAACATATGGAATGGCTAATTCTTGATATTATGTTACTTTGGATCTCTGACCTCTTCTTCAACATCAAATAAGGGCATATAAATGTCTTTTATCTTTAAGACTGTGCTTAAAATTATGCTGACCTCGTTTGTATTGGCAACATTTAAGAAATCATGTTAGTGCATGGGGATTTTAAATATAGTTTGCATTCAAATATCATGTCACTGTTAAGGCGTGCACCTCAGACAGAGGCCGGACTCATAAGCAGACAGACTCAAATGAATGCATGAAAGTGATTTAATGGTGAACGTGAAGTTACTGTCTCACAAGTACTGTGGCTATATACAATAAGTGGAAGAAATACAGCATTCTAGAATATGAGTACTGACACTATTACAGGGACAGAATTCAGTGACTACAAATACAAACTATGGATATTTATACTGTGATACATTCTATGACATGACTATGATTTGGGGACTGTGTTCTAAGGAAGCTACCACTGTGATTCAAAGCAGGACACTACACAAAACACCAAGACAGGGACCTTGGTGAGGGAGAATCCAGAAGCGAGGCAAACTGATGGAGACAGGGAAAGGCGTTCTGTGAGACTGTAACAGAGGAGAAGTATAGCAGCAGGGAGTTTTTTAACAATTGCATAGGATTTAAAAAGTATTATTAGTCATCCAGTACAGGTAAATGGCTGAAAGCTTACTTGGTTGCAGGTGGAGGCTTACGGGAGGAGGAGGAATTTTCCAAGGAGGTCCGGGTGGGTGGAAGCATTTTTGATCCAACAGATGAAATGCAGGATAGGCAGACAGGTGAGGCGAGCGGGGTAATCCGAATGGAAAAGCTAGAGCGGAATCCAGCGACTGGGTGGGGAGCAATAGTCAGGTGAGCAGCAGCACAGCAGTTTCTGTGGATCATAACCAACCAACTGTGGTTTGCAGATGTTCTGGTGGAAAATTTGTGTCAGCGCTGGGTCTAAAAGCTGCAGCTTGATTAACATCAGGTGTGGCTTCCTGGAGAGACTACCCTGACTCCGCCCTGGAGAGGTGGAATTATAGGCTACGGAAAACACTGACACTCACCCTGACCAAGACAGTATCCCCTTGTCAAGGGACGCCTCCTGGAGGCTAACTCGCCTCTGACCAGCGACGATCTCTGAAAAATCTCAGAAACAAGACAGCGGTCAAGAATCAGTGATTGAGGCACCTCTGGCAACTGGAACTGCCGGCCCCTCCCCGATAGCGAACATTGAGGATACACCGCAGTGTACGCTGGGTGTCCATAAATGAGCCAGATGGGTGGAGAGGGGACGGACAGAGGGCACAGTGGATTCGTGATGACAGGTTTCACTAGAGAGACATTAAACGTTGGGTGGATTATGAGGGAAGCTGGCTGCTTGAGTCTGACTGCAGTGGGGCTGATCACCCTGTCCACCTCATATGGTCCAGTGTAGCGGGGATCCAGTTTGCGGGACTCTGTTCTGAGGGGTATGTCCTTGGCGGCAAAGCACACCTTCTGTCAAGGAGTGAAAGTGGGAGCAGTTGACCGTTGCCAATTGGTATAATGACAATGACAGTTCACTGACCTCAGGAGTGCCCGTCACGTCCGTCTCCATGCACGTCGACTCTTTTGCACAGTCATAGGGCCTGTGAGGAGGCAGAGTGAGTGCTTTGTCCTTACTGAATATTTCCTGGAGGTCATGTTATTCCTGGGCTACAAGGGAGAGGTCAGGAGGGTCTTCTTAGGGGTTGGAGGACACAGTGTGATCAGTGGGACAAGCTGAGGTTAAACAATTTGCGTGACAAAAGGGTCTCTAAATCAGCACTCTGTCCTGCCCAATCTAAATGAAGATTGTGAAGCCTTAACTAAGGGAGACCTAGAACCAGGGGATTGCTAGATGAGAGAAATGTTAAAAAAAAAAAAAAAAAAAACCCACAAGGGTTTCCCTATGATTTTCAGAAGTGACTAAGGTGACAAGCTCTGTTTGGTGTGTAATGTTAATGTTATGTTAATGGAGTTAATGGAGAATACTTGGTCATTTAAGGCTTAGGGATGGGCGGCTTTAACTCACATAGCGGAAGATTTAACCGTCGCGCTAACCCCAAATCGATGTTTCGCTCTGGAATCAGTGAGAGCTTGCATGGTGTAAGTGTCTTGGTCGGCCACTAAGGAAACTTCGAGCAAAAGATGGGGATTCAGATCAGTTTGGGTACCGCCCAGCCGTAACCCCAAGACTACTGGCGGGCGACACCTTTTAACTTCTTAGGGCAAGTGGCAACTAAATGATTCGATTCACCGCAGTAAAAACAAGCATGAGCGCAAACGCGCCGCTCTCTCTCCTCCAGAGATAAACACGACCGCCCTATTTGCATTGGCTCAGGGGCGGACTCCTCTCTAGGGGGCGGTAAAGCATTAGCTAGCAACTGGCGCTACAGCAACCGGAGCGAAGCGTTGCGAAGGGCGCCGGACAGAGCCTCTCTCGCGCTCTCTCTCCCTCAAGCGGTTATCGATTCGCAGGGTGAGGGAGGCTAACTCCTCAAAGGTAGCCGGTTCATCCCGGTAGGCAAGCTGGTCTTTCATAGTTTCATTCAAAGATTGCAAATAGACCGCCTGAAGGGCGCGATCAGACCAACCCGCCGCAGCACGAAAATCTATCAGGTAGTCAGCTATACTGCGTCTACCCTGACGGAGATTTAGAAGTTTCCTAGCAATGCTGGCCTCAGAGACGGCGTGCACAAACGTCGTCTTTAATTGCCCCATGAACTCATCATAGGAACAGGACTGCAATTCAACAAATACGCATGAGCCCAGGTCAGTGCCCGCCCGCTCAATTTACAAAATAAATAGGACACTTTAGCAGAATCACTAAGAAACAACTGAGGCGAGCGATTGAAAACTAATTCACACTGTAATTTGAACACCCCCAAACTTCCTGGTTCCCCAGAGAACTGTTCAGGTTCCGGGAACGTGGCACTCCAAAAACAGGGTAAAACAGAATACCGACCTGGGCTGGCAGCGCACTTGGGAACTAATTTGGGAAGCAGAGATGATTCCAGAGCGGTGTCAGCTCCCTCTGGAAGTGGGACTGTGCACCGTGATGGCCCCTGAACAGCAGCCTGGAGCTGAGCTTGGCTTGACTTTCACCCAGTACACTGACCCTAGCGAGCTGAAACTGAATAGATTGCTCACGGCTGGCCAATAAGGCGCCCTGATCAGCAATCATGATTCTGGTCAGGTCTGCCGAGTCCATTATGCTTGCCAGAACCTTAAGGCGTGCGCCTTCAGACACAGTACAGAGTCAAATGAATGTGTGATAGTGATTTAATGCCGAACGTAAAGTTATAGTACGGTGCTTGTGAGACAGTGACTATATACAACAAGTGGAAGAAATACAGCACACTGGAATATGAGTACTGGACTATATACAGGGATAGAATTCAATGACTACAAATACACAATATGGTTATTTATACTGTGATATGGGGACATAACATCCTTATGACGTGACTATGATTTGAGGATGGGGTTCTAAGGAAGCTAAGCAGTCCTTAGCTACGAACTGATTGAAAGCAGGACACTAAACAAGAACACTAAGATGGGGAGCTTGGTGAGGGGAATCCAGAAGCGAGGCAAACTGATGGAGACAGGGAAAGGTGTTCTGTGAGACTGCAACAGAGGAGAAGAATATCAGTGGGGAGTTTTTCCAACAGCTGCATAGGATTAAACAGTACGGGAAAATGGCTAAAAGCTTACTTGGTTGCAGGTGGAGGCTTGAGAGGTGGAGGAATTTTTCAAGGAAGTCCAGGTGAGTGGAGGCAATTTTGAGCCGAAAGATTCTATGAAATGCAGAGAGGCAGACAGGTGAGGCGAGCGGGGTTATCCGAATGGAAAAGCTGGAGCGGAATCCAGCGACTGGGTGGGGAGCAACAATCAGGTGAGTGGATCATAATGAGTCACAAAGTAAGTCAAAGCAAAAATCCTTAAACTAGACATGAAAAGCAGCCGACACCAACTGTGGTTTGTAGACGTTCCGGCAGAGAATTGGTGTCAGCGCTGGGTCTAAATGCAGCAGCTTGATTAACGTCAGGTGTGGCCTCCTGGAGAGACCCTGACTCCGCCCCGGAGAGGTGGAGTGACAGGCTATGGAAAAACACTGAGACTCCCCCTGACCATGACAGTCACATTTCACCTCTGATCTTACTTTTAAATTTCACATCTGCCGTTCTTTCAAGCTGACTCCAAAATGTGTTATTTTTCATGAACTATTAAAACAAATGTAATATATACAAAACACAAACTATTCCCATTAAAGTAAAAACTGACCAGACAGTGAGCTGCTTGAAGGTGAAGTGCTCACTGAGTGCTTCTGGTTCTTTGGCACTTAATTAAATTAAAATTGTTCATTTAAAATTGCTAATTTCCTTTTAAAATTTGCCAGTGCTAGTCAAAAAACATCAGCAGATTTCTTACCTTTCCATCACTAAACCTAGTGGATTTTACAGCAGGTTAGACTGCCCTATCCCCACACCTAGCTCCCACAAGCCAAAAAAAAAAAGTGATTAAAACATTAATACTCTTCATTAGGTTTTGTGTTTTTTCTCATTCTAGGACCTGCAGATACCCAGCTGCATTCACAGCTGTTATATTAGCAGGCAGTAAGACACTTTAATGTCTTTCTTTTATTGGAACTGAGTCATTTGCAGGCCACAAAATAAAACTGAGGGTAAGAAATAAAAAGAAATGATGCACAAAAATATGGGGGGGGGGGGGGGGGGGGTGCGGGGGGGGGGGGGAGGGTGCGGTGGGGTAATTCCCAACAACACCAGCAGGGGGCGGTGATGCCACATGATGGAGAACATGATTGGATGAGACAGGTGGTGGTGGCCTCTCAAACAAGCCACATTTCTTCTATTTTGCATTTGCCTTCATTTTAATGCTTTGCAGAAAAGAGGAATTGTATGCCATGGAAAAAATGAGCGTACGATACTTACCACCCCTTGGAGATAAATCCTGGACACAAAAGATTCCATCACTTTCCTGGCCTTTATTTAACAGGCCTCAGTCACAGATAGTTTCTATAACTCATTCTATCATGCATCAGAACTAGAATTTCTTCTAGATCGTGGCTCAAGAGTTGGGAGTTTGCCTTGTAATCGGAAGGTTGCCAGTTCAAGCCCCGGCTTGGACAGTCCCGGTCGTTGTGTCCTTGGGCAAGACACTTCACCCGTTGCCTACTGGTGGTGGTTAGAGGGCCCGGTGGCGCCAGTGTCCGGCAGCCTCGCCTCTGTCAGTGCGCCCCAGGGTGGCTGTGGCTACAATGTAGCTTGCCATCACCAGTGTGTGAATGTGTGTGTGAATGGGTGGATGACTGAATGTGTAAAGTGCTTTGGGGTCCTTAGAGACTAGTAAAGCGCTATATAAATACAGGCCATTTATTCTCTTCAAGAACACATTATTTTTATTGAGGCTGATGTTTTTTTACGAGGTCTAATTGGAAATAAATTTATGGCTAAAGAATAAAAGACCAGACCTGGTGAATGACTCATCCCAAAATGGCTAAATTGGGGACCTCGGGGCATAAATTTGTTGAGCCTCTAATACAGCAACCAGCCATTACATTACACCTGACACTGGCAGAACAATGTATTTGTCATGTGGTTTATCTATATAAGCAGAAAACAACTCACAAGCTTTAAACTTCACAGCTTTTAAAGCTTTTAAAGTATTATTTACAGGAACTGTTTCAGAGGTCAGTGAAATAAACTTAGATTTACTGTTTCCTGACACATTTGATTATTGAGTACTAAAAAAATTATTTTCTTCCCTTGATTTTGAAAACAAAAAGGTAAGAAATGCATCCTTAAAGTATATCTGACACAGAATAATAGTACAGGTGTTAATCTTTTTTGATTCATGGGAGAATGTATGTTTTGTGGAACAGAAAATACAGTTTCTTAAATCTACAGTGTATTGACACTTCACTTCACTTGTTCCATATTTTGCCATTTTACTGAGCAGTGATTTCCATTTGGCCACTCTACCATACAGTGCTGATTGGTGGAGTGCTGCAGAAATGGCTGTCCTTCTGGAAGATTCTCCCAACTCCAAAGAGCCCTGTGAGAGTGAACACTTGGGTTTTTGATCACCTACTTATTAGGGCTCTTCTACCCCAATTGCTCAGATTGGCTGGGCAACCAGCTCTAGGAACAATCCTGGTGGTTCCAAACTTCTACCATTTACAGATGATGGAGGTACCTGTTCTGTACCCCTCCTGCATCTTAGGCCTGACATTTCTTTAGAATTCATGGCTTGGTTTGTGCTCTGACATGCGCTCCTAACTATGAGACCTACAGGTCTTTCCAAATCATATCCAGGCAACTGATTTTACCTCCAGTCAAACTGTAGAGATGTGCGACAGATGATCAGTGGAAACAGGATCCAGCTGAACTTAATTTTGAGTGTCCTGGCAAAGGATATGAATACTAATGTACATGTTGTATTTTATTTATACATTTGAAATAATTTCAAGCAAAGGAGTGTTTGGGAGAGGAGCACAAAGGATCACAGTAGTCTGTCATGAAATTCCAGAGGATGTCCTGGAAATGCATGGGAGGCAGGAGGGCAGGAAAGTTAGTGAGGTGAGCAGTTGAGTTTTCCAAGTAGAGTCACTGCTGAGTGTTGGAGGTAGAACCAGTGATTGACAGAAACTGTGGCAGTGGATGGATTTTGGAAGTCGTGGCCAGGAACTGAAGCACAGGGAAACAAGATTACACATGAAGAAATAACCATATAAGTGAGACACAAGGAAGGCCTAGTTACCATCTATGAACTGGCGGAGAGTGGAGGACAACGTTGGTCCCTTCTGCTGATTAGCCGTGGATCCAACACAGGTGAAACACCAGGAACTCAGCCCATGAGGGCGGACACAGGGATCGCATCGGCTCCAGCTGGAAAACCAGACACTCCCATGGTCCATGAAAAGTTGTATAAAGCACTTTTAGGCAGAATAGAAAATCGCTATATAAAAAACAGTCTGTTTACCAATTTGTAAAACACTGCATTCTGTTTTAACATTTTCTACATCACCCCATGCTTTAGGGTTGTTCCTTACATGATACAGGTACCCAACCAAAAGAAATGTATATGTTGAGGTTGTGGTTCAAAACATTACAGCTTCTGCAGGGCATGCTTTTTCCTTTGTAGAAAATGGGAGTTATTTTTGCCAGTTTGAGCATCACACACTTCAATTTTATGCATTCTCTTTCATAATAATGCATTAATCTCTGACTGTGCTGCAAACACACAAATAAACAAACCACCTATAGCTAACACCTTCTGTGAATGTGCTGCAAAAAACACACATAATACTAATCTCCTACAATAGCATTACTTGAACCTACTAACACATCTGGCTGCCAGTAGCTATTAATAGTTGACATATAAAAACAGAATGTTCCTCTTCTGTGGTTTTAGATTTCACCATCCTTTAAGAGTTTGGTCTTCTGATCTTTTTGAGCTTGTTTATTCTACAAAAAAGTTTGTTTGTATCTGGAATATTTCCAAACTTTCATTTGTAATTGTGAAAAAAGAGGAGTGGGAGTGGGATTGAATTAACACATGATCTCTATGTTTGGTGAAATACTGCATGAGAAACAATTTACAGAGGAATCTTAACTTTGTGTTAAGTTTGTCTGAGAGTGCAATACAATGTCAAAGGATTTAGGCCTAAAGAACATTTAATGTTGTTTTATGATGTTTAAGTGATTTTTGAGATCATAATCTTCTTCCCATCTACACTTTACCAAACATTTCCAGTGGTTTGTTCAGTTTCTGCCTGTTTCACATGTTCTTTAAAACCTACTGCAGATTTTTTTTATTGGGTTTATCATTTAAATGACCATTTAAGTTTCATTCTATAAAACTGGCTTATAAGAATGCATGAAACCAGCCACATGGTCCAGTTTGCCATTTCTTAAAGGCCATCAAGTTCTTAACACAGGTTTTACGATTAGATGTCACATTTTTTACACCAGACTTAGTGCTGATACCCTAAAATAGTTCTTGTTTTATTCCTGTGAAAGAAAACTCTAACCAACCTATCCAGGCCTTTGTAACTCTGAGTATGAAGTCTTTGCTTGCTTATTGTTCTTCTTCTCTGATACTTTCTGCCTTTATTGTATTGTACTGTATCTTTATTTTGAACATGTTAGTATAACAACAACAACAACAGTCATCTGCAGATCCTTGGTGGTTATCGGCCTTCATTAAGTGCATTTTTGCTGTCATTTTTTTGTAGTTTTTACTCTGCTAGTTTGTTGTGGTTCCCTCTGTCCCCCAGGTGTTGATCCACTCTCTCTGTCTAATCACAGTTTTTCATGAGCGTGCCCATTTCTTACTAATTCTCCTGACATTATTCTTTTTGACATTTTAAATCAAACTCTTGGAGCAGCTCACCAAGCTGTTCCCTGGAATCTCTTGGGATCTCTTAAGTCTTAAGAATATTCGTAGCATAATGTCTCTCGGGAAGTACCAGCAGGCATGTTCGTATGTGCCAGCCTTAAAATTTTTCATGGCAGAAGATTTTAATCTGACAGCTTGGTCCACAGACCAAAGACATGCACTACAGGGTCAGTGGTGACTTTAAATGAGACAGGTATGAATGTGAATGTGAGCATCTCCCTAGCACTCTGTCTCGGATGCACTGCTCTTCTTATTGTCAGCCAGGATTGGTTTCCATGTTTTTTTTCTGCTGCTGGCTGACAGCTGATGTGCACTTAAGTGACAGGTCTGGTGCAGGGTCAGCAGCAGGACAGTCATCTGGGTCTGTAAGACTCTGAAGTCTCTCTTTGTCTAACATGTCATCCATTTCTTAACTAGAAACCTGTTTCTCTTCTCAGCTATCAGCTGTTGTTTTAATTTAGACAGCTAGATGATGTTAAACAGAAGGAGCCCTGGCTCTTAATGACGGGTTGTAAAACGTGGCAAATTTTATTTGGCCCCCCTGTGGATATATTTATGAGGGATAATTGTAGGTAATCAAAATACAAAAGCACAATGTGCTATTTAATACAAAGCTTGTCCAATTTTAGCTAATTCAGCAACTGTTGAAGGAATCAAAATGTTTTACAAAGTGCTCCAACTGGTGTTTTTTGATTACATGAGTCAGAGTGTAATGAGTTCACACTACTCTTGTTCCCCTGCTAAACATGTGGTAACTGTGCACATTAACTTTGTTTATACATTTCTGCACATTCAGAAATCTCAAGTATATCTGTGTTCACGTAAGTTTTGAGAAATCGTGTTCATCACTACGCTAATGTTAGTTGGCAAACATTAGTGCTTGTAAATTGCAATAATAAGTCTCAGAACACGCTCGGGTTTTAGACGTTTTGAAGAAAAATGCCCCTAAAATTGTGTCTCTTCTTTGTTTTTGGTTCTGGCTCCTCAATGATAATCAGTCTCTCTGCCTGCACACAGCACACTTTACCAGAGATGCAGCTGCCCAGCTTCTGATCGAAACAGTGTGTGAAGGTGAAAATGTCAATTTGTGTGTTGCAGGATAATTACATTTATGGGAAAAAATTTGGTGCTTGTATGATTCATAACTCATATTTTGTACATAAAAAGACTCGTTGCTAAAGCACAGACCCACTTTTATATGCCAGTAGCTTCTGCATCCTGGTGTTTTCTGCTTTATGATCTGAGTCTATTTTCCTTTCCACAGAAGGGGGGAAAGGAGCACCTAGATAGCCATAATTACCCTTTTGCAACCATGAAAGTCAAAAAGTGATTGAAGGTGCAGTCCTTCACCCTTTTTTGGAATTTGCACAACTAGCTAGGGAACATCCAATATCCCTACTAAGGACATTATTTGTTAAATCATAGATGTTTTTGATATTTCTGAGAGATAAAAAGTAGAAAAAGTTGCCAAGTTGCCTTTTGTTGGCAGAAAATCTTTGACATGAACTGGGAGATCACTAAAGCATAACCAACATTACCAGCTTAAATTTGATTTGATGAACACTGGAACACACATTTTTTAAGTGACTTTAAAGGATGCCATATGTTGTTTCTTGGGTCCCACAGTAGTCACAGAGTCCCTTTCAGATGGGCAGCTCCAGTCACAAAGCAGAGCTGTTCTGATTATAGGGCATTCACTGAAATAGTGGAGATGACATCAGTGACCAACTTTTTTGTGGGGGTTCTGCTGGGATAGCAGTGAGAAAAGCCTGGTCTGAGGCACAATAACAGACTGTGGCATGAAAGCGGTACCAGGGTAAATTGGCCTCAGAGAAGAGGCTGGTGAGAGCAGATATAATTTGAAAGAGAACAGAAGGCAAAAGGGCCAGAGTGCATGAAATGACAGGATAAAAAATGTAAATTACTGTATTACAGAATCCTTTTTCATGGGCATAAAAAAACCAAATTGTGATATGAAAGTAAAAGAGAGAAGTTTGGGTTATAGTTGTGGTGAGAGATCTATTGTAGTATATTTCTATACTTTTGACTTTGAAATTATATAGGCTTCCTTCCTTTGGCATGAACTCTTTACCTCAATTCTGTTTATGACTCTTTAGGCTGACTGTCCACTCCTCCTCTTCTTTGTCCTGTGTCCCCTCCACATCCATCTCCATCCTCCCGCTCCACCACAACACTCTCCTGCTCTCTTCACTCTTGCCAAAACCTCAAGCCTGTACTAGAGCTGCAGACAAAGACACAAACATAAAGTGGCAACCTCTGGGTCAAGCCCTCATGATACAGACAGTCGCAGTGGCTGGAGGAAAGAATTTAAGAAAACGGACAAATACAGTTTCATTGCTACCTACCTAAAACAGTTAATTACATATGGTCACTGATCTGGAATTGTTTTTGTAGGCTGTCTGTGAACAAACTCTGTGGTTCTTTGCAAGCTGCCTATTTAATCTCCTCCATGGATTTCCCTCACACTGGTTGAGCTGCATTGACACGTGCTGCAAGCTGTAGACGAAAAGGGGGGAAGGACCTTTCAGTTTGTGACAACAAAAGATTTCTTGATTATACTCACAACAGATCTCTCACACTTGTAGTGTCCAAGGTCTGATTCAGACTTCTTAGCAGAGTCTATGATGTAATCTACCTAAATGGCCAAGGTGATGCTATTCTCTCGCTGATAAGTTCAAAAACTGTGGCAAAAATCTAACCGGAAACGCACACAAAGAATCGATAGTGCTGAAGGGTAAATGGACTGATTCTTATATAGCGCTTTTCTAGTCTCCTGGAGTGCTCAAAGCACTCAATACAACATGCTTCACTATCTTCTAAGCTTTTAATGCTTCCTAACTAACACTGACACTCCGATGGATCATCGGAGAAAAACCTGGGGTTAGTATCTTGCCCAAGAATACTTGGCATGCAGACTGGAGGAGCCAGGGATCAAACCACTAGCCTTCCAATTGGTAGGAGACCTGCCCTACCTCCTGTGGTAGTGTGTGCTGTTCTTTGATGTTTGATATTTCAGTTTTTCGTGTACCTTTTAAAGTTTTATAATTGCCAAAATGGCCAGTTCAAGGTCATACCAAAGCATAAGTAAAGACTTTACCTAAGCCACGCCAAAACCTTTGTTTTATTTACTTATTTGCATATATTTAGTTCTTATATTCTTCTTCTGAATTTTCTGGTAGAGAGCAGAAATCATGGTTCCATCGATTACAGCAAATGGTCCAGATCCTGAAGCATCTTCAGGTAGTGTGATGGTCTGATGCCATCACACTCGCACTACCACCACCATGTTTGACTGTCGGCATGATGTTGTTTTTATGAAATGCTCTCTTACTTTTATGCCAGATGTCTTGGGACTCAAACATTCTGAAAAATCTACCTTTTGTCTCATCAGTCTACAGAATATGTTCCCAAAAGTCCTGGGGATCAACAAGATGTTCTTTGGAAAATGTGAGACGAGCTTTTGTACTCTTTTTGGTCAGCAGTGTTTTTAATCTTGGCTCTCTCATTAACATTCACACATAGTCAAAGCCCGACAGATGCACTGGAGAGGGCAACATTAACATGTAAGCTGCAAAAAACAGGCATCCTTAACACGAGCTTAATGTTCAAGTTCCATTCATAATCAGCCTACTAGTTATTAAGCATGTGCAAAGGTTTGAAAAAACTGCATGTGTCAAAAAGACTAAGCCTATAACAGCTAGCATTTTCTAACCAAAGCCACCCAGCAGCCAAGAAGCTCCGCACAGAGTTCTGTGTCAGCTAGGAGACAGGAGCTGTGTCACTGTGTTAATACCTACTTGTGCTCATTTCCCAAGGCGACTTATCTTTCCCAGGGGAAACGGACACTGATCCATTTAGCTGCTTGTTAGGAGCACTGTTTTGTCTTGCCTCTACTTTCTCCTGCCAGCTCCAGGGCTCCAAACAGAGCCAACATGGTCATTCATACATAAACACAAGAAATTTCAATTGAAGCAATTGCACATTGAGATTGATTGTATAAAAAATGAATACAACGTGGACCCCGTATTTCTTGGAAATAATCTTACGTAATTGCACAGAGAACCCAAAATCATTTTCTAGCATGATTGGCAGTGAGTGCTTGAAATCCACATCATGGCTCACAGTGCAGGTTTACCATGGTGGTTGCAATCACTAACAGTAATAAACAGGAATAGTTATACTGGTTCTGACTGAGCTCAGGGACATTTAAATATCAGGTGGTTGGTTTTAGAATTACTTATATCAAGTGTAAAATCATTGTGCTATATAAATGCCAATCTTTTTTGCTGTAGGTTGTCATGAGGCATTCAAGATCATTCATATCTTCTTCTCAATAATACAGTGCAGAGGCTTAAACATTCATATTCAATTATTTTTAGTCCTACTGCCCTAAGTGCTGTAGGATATCCATCCATCCATCCATTCGCTTCCGCTTATCCTTTTCAGGGTCGCGGGGGGCGCTAGAGCGCTAGAGAATTGGATTAGAGCCTATCCCAGCTGTCATAGGGCGAGAGGCGGGGTTCACCCTGGACAGGTCGCCAGTCTGTCGCAGGGCCAACACACAGGGACAGACAACCATTCGCACTCACATTCACTCGCACATTCACACCTAATGGCAATTTGGATTATCCAATTAACCTATCCCCACAAGCTGCATGTCTTTGGACGGTGGGAGGAAGCCGGAGTACCCGGAGAGAACCCACACAAACACGGGGAGAACATGCAAACTCCATATTAGGTTATTATTGGACGTAACAATAATAATTATAACAATAATAACGCACGGTGGTTAGCACTGTTGCCGCACAGCAAGAAGGTCCTGAGTTCAATTCCACCATCAGGCCGGGGTCTTTCTGTGTGGAGTTTGCATGTTCTCCCCATGTTTGTGTGGGTTCTCTCCGGGTACTCCGGCTTCCTCCCACCGTCCAAAGACATGCAGCTTGTGGGGATAGGTTAATTGGAAAATCCAAATTGCCATTAGGTGTGAATGTGCGAGTGAATGTGAGCGCGAATGGTTGTCTGTCCCTGTGTGTTGGCCCTGCAACAGACTGGCGACCTGTCCAGGGTGTACCCCGCCTCTCGCCCTATGACAGCTGGGATAGGCTCCAGCGCCCCCCGCGACCCTGAAAAGGATAAGCGGAAGCGAATGGATGGATGGACAATAATAACATAGAGTTTGAATGTGGCATAAAAGTGGTTCTAGTTCCAACCATCTGCTTCTATCTATCTGTTTCTAGACAAGACTAAAAGACAGGATTCAGTCAACAACTAGAGCAGCCAGACACAGCACTGAAAAGAGATAAAGATTAGACTAAAGATCATTGTGACTCAGTTAAGCAGACTGAAAGACTATGCTTCTTCCTGTGGCTGCGGTATGAATAGGATAGAGTTTAGAGGGGGATAAACTTCCAGCATCAACGTCGCTACCAACCCAAGTCTGTCCATGAGGCATCGCACATGTGTACCAGTGTTGACGTCATAAGGAGTAGATTGAGAAGTCACTCGTGACTAATTTCCACAAAATAGAGTTAAAGGTCCGTGACAGCTGTTACGTAACCAGCAAAAGGGCTGTGAATATGCTAAGGGTGATCCATCACAGTGTTTTAGAGACAGAATATTCTGTTTATTTTAATTATTTTTGAATTAATGATGGGTCACATGACTTCCTTAGAGTGGTAGTGTTTAGCACTGTTGCCTCAAACCAAGAAGGTCTTGCTTTGGTTCAAATCTGTTGTCTGGGGCCTTTCTGGTAGAGTTTCGTATGTGTGGGTTCTCTCAGGGTTCTCCTGGTTCCTCCCACTGTCCAAATACACTCTTGTCAGGTGAGCACTGAGAAAGGCTCATGACTTATCCAGGGTGTATCCCATTTTCCACCCCATGACCACTGGGATAAGCTTCACACCTGCATGAACCAGAATTGGATAAATGGTTAAAAAACGGAGGGCTGTCTGGTTTATTCAAATACGATTATGAGTGGCATTCAGTTCACACTTTTAGTCAGTTTCTTAATGCTGGTTGTGCACAAGTAAAAATATAAAGGATGGGATCCACCTATGTTAAAAAAAAAAAAAATCATTATTAAATATTTTCTTGACTCTTACATTTTAAAAATTAAATTCTAATAATTTTATTTTAATGTTAAGTTGTGAAAATGAATGATTCATTTGTTTTTTCCCTCACTATCATACAGCCATGTCATCCAGACCCTATAGAATCACTGTTCTGTCAATCCTGATGTTTTGAAATTTTAGATTGTTGCAGATTGCCACACAAACCAACTTAATCATAGTCTTCCTGTGTTGGCAGGCGTGACACACCGCCAGTAGTCACAATCACCGGTATTGCCAGTAAAAGCAAAACTCCCTTTCATGAGTGTATCAAGCTGTTCTGTACTTTAACTAAGCATCAACCACTTTTAGTATAAATACTCAAATTGAAGCTGACACTTTATATTTGCTCCATATTAATCCAGGAAACCAGGACTAGAGTTTTTCCACCATAATATTCCCCATGCTCCTTTTGTGTAGTGCCAAAGCCATAAATAAAAACTTCAGACGGCATGTCTTTTGTGGGCATGTGCTGCTGTATGTAAGCTGGGTGATTTCAGGCTGGTGTGTAAAATATGGCTGAAAGTCTTCTTGGTTTAAAAAATACAGATTTATAGAAATAAATATCTTTAGCTCAGTTTATTTGATATGTCCTTACCTGCTACATTTTTAGGTTTAGTGATATTCAAAAAGGAGATATATTGTATCTATCGAGGTATCTTCACAGTCATTTATTAAAATGATCCTCTTCATGCTTAGGCTATTTTCATTAAGCCGACTAATCGAGTAAAACACCAATAACCTGACTCATATTCAGTGAGGGAAAAACATTCCCCAAGCTTTTCTTGACACAGTAACATGAGTGAAATAGTAATCTGTGAGTTTCCTAAGTGTACTGTAGGTGAAAGTGTTCCAGAGTTTGAGTAGTACTCTGCAATTGTTTCTCATAACAAAAGGTAAATATGTCTATCATTGTTTTTAATCCAAGGAATACACTGTAATTAATATAAGAACACTAGTAATATGAAGATGATTAAAAAAAGACAAGCTGCTAATCACTGTTTTGCATTAATAACGGATCAAATTACCATATTGGTCAAACAGGGCCGTTTCTAGCGATAAACCCAGAGAATTATCTCATTAGGAGTATAGTCATGCACCTTTTTATGTGCAGAACAAGCCTGCATGGAAATATCAAAGAAAAGCCTTTGCTAAATGCATAATGCAGTGACGTGGAAAGGACCTGATGAATAGATTTATTAAATGTGACATGCAAAACTTGTGACAATGTCCGTGGAGGCTTCCACTCCACTGGAGAGATGGAAACTAAATGAAAACATCAGGTCTGTGTGGAACAAAAGGAAACTTTAAGCTTCCTAAGAGAGAAAAAATGAAATGACATGTTTTTCCACATTCTTTCAATGATGTCACTTTTTTGTGTTCTCCTACTCTCCAGCTATTTGATGGCATCTGACTGGAGAATTCTTGCTGTTCATTTCAGCTCCACCTATATATTGATCACATGTTAAACATCAACAGCATTCGCATATTTTCTAAAGTCTTCCTACTGTAGTTTTCTTCAACTGTAGTAAGAATTTTGACATCTTTAGCTCATTGTCTGGTCTCAACATGGCTGTTTGTAAAAAGAAAGCAAAACTGCATGCTTCCTGTTACTTGGCTTACGCACCAAATGAGCTAAGAAGGTGGAACAATTTAGCGAATAAAGGCTGATGTTTTTCTTTGGCGAAGTATTGAACATAGATTCTTCTGGAGAACAAGAATGACTCCCAGCCTTTCTCTTCACATTGACATTATGAGATGTTAATAGAGTTAGGTCCATAAATATTTGGACAGAGACAATTTTTTTCTAATTTTGGTTCTGTTCATTATCGCAATTAATTGTAGTGCAGATTTTCAACTTTAATCCAGTGGGTTGAACATAAAAATGTGAGGAACTAAAGTATTTTTTACACAATCCCTTGATTTCAGGGGCTCAAAAGTAATTGGACAAATTAAATAACTGAAAATAAAATGTTCATTTCTAATGCTTGGTTGAAAACCCTTTGCTGGCAATGAGAGCCTGAAGTTTTGAACTCATGCACATCACCAGATGTTGGGTTTTTCCTTTTTAATGCTCTGCCAGGCCCTTATTTCTTCAGCTTTCAGTTGCTGTTTTTTGTGGGCCTTTCTGTCTGAAGTTTAGTCTTCAGGGTTACGGTTAGGGTGAAATGCATGCTCAATTGGGTTAAGATCAGGCCATTCAAAACTATTCTACTTCTTGCCAAAGCCACTCCTGGATTGTTTTGGCTGTATGTTTTTGATCATTGTCCATCAGTATTATGAAATTCAGCCCAATCAATTTGACTGCATTTAGCTGAAATGGGCAGACAGTATGTTTCTGAATACATTTGGCTAATTCTGTCCTGTGTCACATCATCAGTAAACACTAGTGTCATTGGCAGACATGCACGCCCAAGCCATCACACTGCCTCCGCCGTGTTTTACTGATGATGTGTTTATGCTTTGACGCCTTCTCAATACTTTATTCTTGCCATCATTCTGGTAGACGTTGATCTTGGTTTCATCTGTCCAAATAATGTTTTTGTAGAACTGTGCTGGATTTTTTAGATTTAATTTTTATTTTACCATAGTCCAATTTAGCCTTACTATTCTTGAGGCTTATGAGTGGCTTCACCTTGCAGTGAACCCTCTGTATTTACTTTATCGTGGTCATCTTTTTACAGTAGACTTGGAGACCTTGCATGTGTTGTTCATGGGGCGGCTGTAGCTCAGGTGGCAGAGCAGGTCAGCCACTAATCAGAAGGTCGGTGGTTCGATCCCAGGCAAGATACTAACCCCATGTTTGCCTACTGGTGGTGGTCAGAGGGCCCGGTGGCGCCTGTCTGGCAGCCTCGCCTCTGTCAGTGCGCCCCAGGGCAGCTGTGGCTACAATGTAGCTTGCCATCGCCTGTGTGTGAATGGGTGAATGACTGAATGTAGTGTAAAGCGCTTTGGGGTCCTTAAGGACTAGAAAAGCGCTATACAAATGCAGGCCATTTACCATTTGTTCACCTGGTTGGCTCTTCTGAAGGGGTTTTTCATCACCATGGAAATAAACCTGCGATCATTCACCACTGTTGTCATCCAAGACGTCCAGGTCGTTTTGTGTTGCTGAGATTACCGGTGCTTTCTTTCTTTCTCAGAATGTACCAAACTGTAGATTTTGACACTCCTAATATTATAGCAGTTTCTCGGATGGGTTTTTTTGGTTTTCGCAGCTTAAGGAGGACTTCTTTCACCTGCATGGAGAGCTACTTTGACTGCATGTTGCCTGTTCACAGCAAAATGTTCCAAATGCAAGTACCACACCAAGGAATTCCACACAAGGAATTGCCAACACCTTCCAAAGAAATACTGAATTGTCCAATTACTTTTGGTCCCCTTGAAAAGATGGTGGCACATGTTAAGGAGCTGAAACTCCTCAACCTCCATCCAACTTGACTAGAGATACCCTCAAATGAAGCTGAGAGTCTATACATTGAATTGAATTGAATTGAAAGCCTTTATTGTCATTATACATAGTATAACAAGATTAGAAACAGCTCTATAAAAGTGCACACGCGCTTATAGCACATTATAAAAACTATACAATAATTTAACTATACACTTACTATATATATATATATATAAATGCACAGTACAGTACTGACAGAGACGGACAGGCAGAGAATTGATGATATTTCTGTGCAGATTACTTTTTGTACAAGTTTGAGTTGAGTATGGTGATGGCTTTGGGGAAGAAGCTATCCCTGAGTCTGTTTGTTCTGGCCCTTATGGATCTAAAGCGCCTGCCAGAGGGCAGTAGGTTGAAAAGATGGTAGCCAGGGTGGGCAGTGTCCTTTAAAATGTTTCTGGCCCTACTAAGACAACGGGAGTTGTAGAAGGCAGACAAGGAGGGCAGGGGGCAGCCGATTATAACTATAATTGGAATATGTTTCAGTAAACATAGATAGATAGATAGATAGATAGATAGATAGATAGATAGATAGATAGATAGATAGATAGATAGATAGATAGATAGATAGATAGATAGATAGATAGATAGATAGATAGATAGATAGATAGATAGATAGATGTTGTTTCATCAGTTGTTCTGCTTCTCTAATTAAATAAATTAAGTATTTTACAGCTTTAGAGTAAATTCATTCAGAACACAGAACTGTGGTGGTAGAAGATTTAAAAAGTATCAAGGAGGGATTAAACGATGAGTGAATAAGGAGAGTGAGGTCTGGACTTCTCGGATGAATGGATGGATGGATGAATGTGCACCATACTGTTTCTTTAATATGTTATTGGAGTGTTAAATGTTGTGTCATTTATGCTAAAGTTTGTGGATTTATTTTTAAACACATCCCCTGTAACTGGTAACTTTATCTTAATGATGAACAACTTGAATTATGCTATTATTACAACTGAACAGCAGAAACCATCGTGGTTACACAAGATAGAAGCCTTCCCCTTATCAAGAGAGAAGGACTTTGTGCAGATTAAAAATATATTTAAAGAACATTTGTGAATTTTCCAATATCAACAAAAGTTTCTTAGGAAAATATAATGGAGTGTGCTGAAAGTGTGCTCTCAGGATAACTGCTGTGTCTTCTTCTCAAAGACTCATCTGGTGTTTCCAAAGCTTTGAGTCAAATAGAATTCCATTCACCTCTATTATCAGGGTGCATCAGAAATCAATGTGGCCGATACCTTAAAACCTGGCAAAAAAGTGCATACCATTATGAGAAAGTTTGGAAAAATATGTGTTTTTGTGATTTAGGTGAACTGAAACTTTAATGTCTGTCACTCATATCACCCTGCAGTAGTTAGCAGACGGTAGAAAGGGAGCAATAAATACTAACATACGGTGAATATTCTTTCAACGTGACCAGCGCACTCATCATCTGCCAGAGCTGGTTATAAATCATCAATTGAGCTCTACAGCTGTGAGAGGAGACAGATTTAAGAGCCTCTCCAGGTCTGTGGCTCAGCCTTACTTATTTTCCTCTTCATGGACACGGAGCACAAAGCTGCCGCTGATGCCCCTCTTTCTGGCGCCATGATACAATCAACCCTGTTGTCTTTTTCCCACCTGCAAGTCCTTCAAAGTGAATTTCTATGCACAGATGTATGTGATATAGAGATGGAGCGCGCATATGGAAATAAAACAGCTTTAAGTGGTGAGGGTGGTGTACCCCATTTAGGAAATCAGGCCTGCTATATCCTCCTTATGTAAGCCATATGAGTGCCTCAACAAACGCTCCCAAGTTTAGATCACGTCAAAAAAATCAGAGGAATTTTAATGAAAGGGCTGCTGAACCGAGGCAAATGGGGAATTGTGCAAACAACGGAAATGGTGATGCATTAAAGTCAAGTGGATATTTTAGAAGTCACACTGACAACCTGTGCCATGAACTATGAGGTTCTTGTACTTTTTGGTTAACAGCTAAAACAGTGAAGGGTCATTTAACATTTAAACAGATCAAGCTATTGCCTCATGCTGCCATTAAATGCTGTCCAAGTTCTGGCCTGACGTGCTCGCTATTACATAAGCTTTGTGCTTATTTCAGCAATTATTATTTTCCTCTTCTTTCATCTGTGAAGTCATGGTAGTAAGTACCAAAAGTATTAAAAACGCAATGTAAAAATGCATTTGGGAAACTGCAAATTTCTAATGTAAACTAAAAACTAACATTTATATTACTTTTGTTAATAAGGCTTTATAGATTTTTTTTCTTTTGCTTTTTGTTATCTTTTACACTAAAACTTTGGGTGGGAAATTTTGAGCACTGAACAAGTGTACAATTTCTTTGTCTATATTTTATATGATGTGTACAAGCTCACAAAAGCATTGCACATTATCTACTAATCAATTTGAGCACTGACCCCCACACCACTAATGACGTTAACAGGGATTATATAGGTAGGGTTAGTGAAGCAATGTAGTTACAGGGATACAAGGCTAATCTGTTCTGTACCATGACCTACTACTAATGCACTATTAATACACATAAGAGCATTTAAGACAGGAGAATTGTAGAAACCCGCAGCAAGATGACCCGCAGGCTAATGGCCAGTTAGACGTGGCCATTTACCGTAAAATTCAGAACTGAAGATGGGTCGTGGAAAGGTCTTCCAGGATGACAGTGACCCAAAACATATCATGCTAAAGAAAAAGCACATTAAGGTCTTGGCGTAGCATAGCCAGTTTCTAGACCTCAGCTGTGTAGAAAATCTGTGGAGGGAGCAGATGTTGACAAGAGTCAGCCAAGAAATCTAAAGAATTTAGCGAGAGTTTCTCCACCAAATGCTAAGTTTAAATATTTAACACTTCACTCAGTGAGATGGAAATAAATGTATAACTTTGTAGACTTTATATGTACAGACATTGGTGCCTAGCAGCTTTACCTTTTTAAATCCCTAGTTTTTAGAAGAGGAATAAGGATGTAGTTAGATATGTGAGGGAAAGAATTACAGGCCATCCATTCTGTCATTTTGTACTGACTATGCTGTATTTTGGGCTTTTGCTAATCCCTACTCCTGACATTTAAGTTGGAAGCTGCATCCATTTGTCCTACCCTGGCTGCAGAGAACCATTTTGCTCCCACTTACAATGGATTCTGTGTTTTTCAATTTCCAAAAGCATATTTATCATACTTCTTGAAAAGCCAGAGCAATTGCGACCATTAGACTCTGTTTAAGACTTGAGAGCTTACTGTCTTACTGTGAAAGCTATGCAGTGCTCTGTGGTGTTTTAAATAAATCAGTATTTGAAGGAGGCCTGGGTTACATTCCTGGCCCAGCTTTAAAAATGTAGATGGTAAAAAGAAATTGAGCTACATGCACCTTTCTCTTTGTAGCTACTGTTTGCATTTCATTGCAATAACTTTAGCAAAGCTGATTACAGAGATATACTTCTGATGAATAACGCAAACACTAATCACCAGTCTTTGTTATATTATATCTACTGTATATTACTGTATAAGAACTAACAAAAAACAGAATAAAATCAGTGAGTTTATACAGTGAGTCCATCTCCTCCAATCACGTTTGATTCCAGCCTAGGCCTTTTGCTTTACATCAGTGCATGTTTCCCTATCAAATGCAACTCTCACCTAACCCTAGCTAGATAGCTAGCTAGCTAGATAGCTAGCCACCTGGCTGTAGCTCAGGTGGCAGAGTGGATCAGCCACTAACCAGAAGGTCGGTGGTTCAATCCCAGGCTGCTCCAGTCTGCATGCCAAATATCCTTGGGCAAGATACTAACCCCATGTTAGTAACCCCATCGGAGTGTGAATGTGTATGAATGTTAGATACTTAGCACTTAAGCTTAGAAGTGCTTGTGTGAATGAATTAGCTTTGAGTGCTCGGACAGAGTAGAAAAGCGCTATATAAGAACCGGTCCATTTACCATAGCTAGATAGCTATATCTTTGGCAAGTGATAACTATAGTGTGTTAATACATGTGAAGGAAAACATGTTTAGTGAGATTTTGTGCCTTGGGGTTTAATGTGTTATATCCAAATTACAAGGAAAAACAGACCTTCTAATCCTATATACATTTCAAATTAGTCATTAACTACCTTTAAAAGGAAAACAGGGGCGCTACACTTCATGTTCATTATTTACAGAATGTGTCTTTGGTAACAGTGACAGATCTTGATCATTTCAATAAGAAGGACTCTCCAGGTAGAGATACTTTTATGTCAATATGTCATCTCGGGACAAAACCTTTCCCATATCCTTCTTTGTGGGTCTCATTCCTTTGTTCAGAGATCCAAAACGCCCATTTGTTAAAATCTAAAGCTGCCTGGTGGCTGTTGTAACTTATAATATAGCAGGGTAGCTGCTATATTTCACCACCCACTGGTTGTCTGGCCAGACATTCTACAAAATATTCCGTCACTCCTAAGTCCTTTCATTTTTCCACTCTTCCCCAGCTTCCCAGGCCTGTAACACTGTAAATGGCAATTGGTGAGGCCTGAATCTTTAGCCTGAAGATTGTGATTCCTGGAGCTTTCGCCTCTGTTTCCGAGCATTCCTCTTTTTGATGGTTGCATTGGCGTTCAAGGGGATGGAAAGTTTCTGCCTAATTTGGGTGCGATGGGGAAAAGTCTGTGGGAAAGCGCAGGCCCATCCACATATCCAGAGCAGACAGTGCACCGCAGGAGGAAAACAAAATAAAAGCCTAACATTTTCTTTCAAATCGTTGATCCATAATATGGCTGTGTAAACCTGAATGAGTAACTGTGGCACAGCTCTGTCTTTTTTTCTTAAGGGGCAACATGCCAGTTCAATATAAGGGAAATTTAGAAGACGACTGTTGGGTCTTTGTTTCCACAAGCCCCGCTAGTTTAGAAACGTGTTCTCGTTAACGACAACAACAAGACGAACATCTTGTAGGGAAGTCCTTGGTCAAGAACCAAGTGTGTGTGTGTGTGTGTGTGTGTGTGTGTGTGTGTGTGTGTGTGTGTGTGTGTGCGTGACTTCTAACTGTTTCTAACAACATCCTTAGTCATAAAATGATCTCCCCCACACCCAATATATGGTTCAATTCCTGTATTGTTTCACCATGCACAACACAGTGAAGCCATACAAAGGGCAGGAAGCTAACCAAACATCAAACAGAATCTTCACAAGGGATGTGTCTTGTATAGGAATTTCTTTCACCTAGGTATTAATCACATTATTTCATTGTTTTCACATGTCTGACACTCATACTTAAGACAAATGGTAGGGGGTGTAGTAAGGATGTTGGGGAAACAGGAACTCCACAGGACCAGTCTTTTGTCTCTTGAGGACTCTGGGAAGTAGCAAGGGAGTGTGAACCTTGAGGTGTGAAACAGCTGTGTACTGCCTTTTGTTCCCGGAGTAGGTATTTAACTGAGAGCCATGCTAGGCTCAGTGAGACTCTGCTGACCGTCTGTCCCGCGGCCATGGGGGCTCCACAAGCTTGTTTGTATGTTGTCTTTGTGTGCCTGGATTAAAGAATGTTAGCTACCGCTCACCACTCGTCTGCAGGCTTTATTTAAGTGGGAAAACTTCCGCAACAAAATGGCGCTGTGAGCAGGGTGGTCCGTGTGGTCGCTGAACAACGGTTCCGTGGACGGGCTGATCACCCCTGAGGGAAAAGGTACCTTTGTCCTACCAGCTGTTGAAGCAAAGGAAATGGAGCAGTCACGGAGCCGTGTGTTTCAGTCACCACCGAGATCATCGATTTTGAGGGGACTGCTGCAGATGGGTGAGTTGTAGCTAACTTTGTATACAGTTATGAGGAGTTTTGTGTCTGGCCGAGTGGTGAAGTGCTTGCTGCTCCGGAGTTCGAGTCTCCGGAGGGAAAATCCTGGGGTTAGAGTCCCCAGGCTTGTGTTCGGTTCCGGTGTTGTGCAAAAGAAAAGCAGTCGTCTGCAAGAGTAATTGCAAAAACACCGGTCCATCACAGGGAACGGTGGTTCGAGTCCACCGTTGATAATCACGTCTGCACAATACAGTGTGTGGAGTGACGGTATTTTAGCACTTTTCTGCCGGTAAGGGAAGAAGGCCATTGCAGGGGACGCTCTGAATGTAAATATGGGATCTAGATCCAGTAGCAGCGGACGTTCCACCAGGCGGCCAGAGACAAAACTCAATACGTGACTGTATGGTAAGAATTGAGTAAATGTGTAGTGTGTAAGATTGCAGAGAATGGTTGTGTGGGAAACATTGATGTGTGTGTAAAAACAGTGAAAAATTGGGTTACAAAATGTTGAAAATGGGGAACAAAAACAAGAAAAAAAAAAAAAAAAAAGAGAGGAGTGTAGAAATGTGTTGTTTCCAACTAGAGGGAGAAGGGGATACTGCAGGCCACCAGCTCCCCTAGGGTGGACACACACGAAAAATTCTTTTTAGCAGAATTGTTGATAAAAAATAAAATAAGCAAAATAGGGAGAGGGTTTGGTGTTTTTCAACGTAGAACAACTACAATCTCTCTGGGTTTTTAAGAAAGGGGAGTTCAGAACCAGAGAGGGGAGATGTGTTGTTTTAAGCAATGAGAAGAATGATCAAAATGTCTCAGTGTGTCACTTGCAGGTGAAGAGCAGACCCGGATCAATTTTCCACGTGCAGCAGTCGGAAGAAAATTATAGGTTAACATCATTAGAAACACTCAAGCCAAGTTTTGGCTGAATTGTTTTACAGCTTAACTTCCACGTGTTTGTCACCCTGAGAACACAAGCTCCAAGAATCTCTCCCTGAAGACAAGAAATGCAGTTTCAGAACAACGAGATGGATCTCAAGAGCTCACAGCAGCATCCTGAGCAGTGAAGAAAAGGTCCAGCAGCAACAGCTGTGCAAGACAGCGACAGCAAGGAGAAAAATGGCATCATCATGACTGGATGGATGGATGTGCATTTCCAACGAGCTGCAACTTCACTGTGTGAATGGACTTTTGAAAAGACTGCTTGAGTTGGACATTTGCCACTTTCGGCGCAAAATGGCAAAATGAGACAGTGGAAAACACAGGACAAAGCTGAAAGACAACTGACTCTCACTGGACTGCTGCAAGGGGGAGAGATGAGATGAGACCACAGTGGAAGGAGAAGGGGACAACATGGAGGAAGGCTGTTGTAGTGTGGGAATAAAATTTGGGTTTAGGAAACTGGGAAGGAAAAACGACTGCCTTGCGTGGAGAATTGAAAAGTGTCTGGAGCACCGCAAAGAGGAGAGGTACACAAAAAATTACACAAACAGAAAATGCATTAATCCTACTAACACAAACACACATGCAATGAAGCTCATGAAGACCAAATAGCATTTTAAGCATTTCTGTTACCATCATCTTGTCCAGTTAGCTTAGTAGGTTAAGAAGTGATACATAGACTAGTGAACTAGTATTATTTTTGGGGAAGGATGATTGAATCAGCGGTGAACAGAATGCTGCGGGAGGGTCAGATGAGTGGGGACTAATAGATTATTGAGTTTCTGGTTTCTGATGTGTGAGGGAGGTCTTATCGTGACACACATCTGGGTACATGGGGAAAACAAAAACTCATTTTCTAATAGAATATTGCTGTTGTGTGAGGTGTGTGACTGGTGGATGAAAGTTTTGGGGATTTACTTGGCTGATGCATTTTCTTTTGGTACCACTTTGAACCTGCCAATTAGTCGTTTTGATCTATCATTCTAAGGGAGTATGCTTAGACAACTTCTAAACTAGGCCTTCATATTTTTTGATTTTTAACAGTGCACTGAGATTTTTGTTTGGCAATTTTCTCTTTTTCAAGCAGGCCTGCAAGATCAGAAACGAAAGCGCTATACAACATGTTGATCAATCGCAAGTGAGCTTCTCCAAAATTAAAATGGGCTCGGGAGAAAGCCACTTATTTGGGACAATCAGAAAACAAGTCCCTGGCAAAAAGGATTCAGCGAGGTAATCCAGTCTAAATACTTTTTTTTCCTTTTTGAACTGACACCATTGCTGGCAGTAGAAACTTATTGCGTCACGAGAGGTTCTACTGTCGGCAAATAAAAATGGGAACTGACTATGCAAGATTGCACCTCCACCTTGACCTAACAAAAGGGTGGATGTATGTATGTTTCTTTTTACAGGAGCAGAAAGGTGACAGCAACATCCTGGGTTGCATGAGCTTTTGAGCCGTGCTGACTTAACCTTTTAATTGCCACTTTCTGTGTCTTTGTGAATTTACCAGCGGTGTGTTATTCATGACCTTGTATTGTTTACAGTGCAAAGGTCACTGTGAGAAAGTGTGCATACAGACGCGCTGCGCTAACATCTACATCACTTTTTTCCACAGCAAAGGGTTAATCATATGATCTAATCACATGATTTACAGCAGGACACACCACTGGCTAATGTTTTTTCTTACGACAGGGCCTGAAGTGAAGCTACTTCAGGGGAGAAGCCCTGAGAATTTTTCAGAGACAATGCACAACTTTATTGTGCATGTCTAATTGTGCTAAGCTAACATAGGGCAAAAGAGGGTTTTCCGGGGAAGGTTTAATTTTTAAATTGCAGGAACCATGACATGAGGGATATGGAAGGATTGACTGAGGCGCAGATGCAAACTGTGACTAGGAGAGAACACTTCAAGAGAACCACTGAGAAGCAGGGACCATCTGCAGGACAACAGACAAACGACAGTGGGCTTCCAAAGGATTGTCATGAGGAGATTTTGAACAGCAAAATCTTAAAAATAAAATGAAAGAGTTTCGACGTTGACGCTGAGGAAGACAACTAAGGTGTACGACGTGCTCTGCCTTAAATCTACAGCCGCGTTGGAACAGAAATCGAGGGATGGAGAGAGCGTGCTAAGCTCCAAAAGTGACAGCGCAAGGAAGATCAGCGTTGGAATTATGACTCTGTAAATGGCACAGACACCAGGAGCCATGACTGTGACTGAGACTGACCACCTAATGCTGTTTCACTTTGCCATGCAAAGTACTTTGACACTCTGGAGAAGACCTTTCCTCTGTGTCATTGGTGTTTTCATTTGCATGTGGGAGCTTAGATTGTGGGGAAGATTAAAAAATGAACAAAGAGTGGTGGGAGAAGAGTGAAGTGAGGATACACAGTGTGAAACTCCTTTAAGTGTACAATAATGTTGATGTAATATACAGAATGTCAGGAAAGAAATTCTGGTCTTAATGTGATTCTTGATTTAAGAATCAAAGGGTGGGATTGTATAGGAATTTCTTTCACCTAGATAGTAATCACATTATTTCATTGTTTTAACATGTCTGACACTCATACTTAAGACAAATGGTAGGGGGTGTAGTAAGGATGTTGGGGAAACAGGAACTCCAGAGGACCAGTCTTTTGTCTCTTGAGGACTCTGGGAAGTAGCAAGGGAGTGTGAACCTTGAGGTGTGAAACAGCTGTGTACTGCCTTTTGTTCCCGGAGAAGGTATTTAACTGAGAGCCATGCTAGGCTCAGTGAGACTCTGCTGACCGTCTGTCCCGCGGCCATGGGGGCTCCACAAGCTTGTTTGTATGTTGTCTTTGTGTGCATGGATTAAAGAATGTTAGCTACCGCTCATCGCTCGTCTGCAGGCTTTATTTAAGTGGAAAACTTCCGCAACAGTCTACAATACTAAAATATACTGCTGCGCTCTGGCAGGTAGCTCCGTGCCCTCCTGGGTTTTAAACGCACCTTAGAACACACATGCATCAACACTACATATGAGCAGGCGGAGGGAGGTTTGGAGTCTTCACACCCCCCCGTTCTCTGCGGCCTGTTGGGGTGGGGGGGGGCTGGGAGGAGGAGTTGGGGCCTCCCTGCTGCTGTGGAGTCGGGGCAGTCTGCTTCTCTCCACCCCAGGGAAAAAGGTAACAATACCTGGGTCTGGGTGCAGTTTCCCCCTCCAGGGGCAAGGGTACCTAGACCTGGGGCTTAGAGTACGCTTGTGTGTGTGTACAGTGTCTATTTATGTCTGTCTCCACGTTGGGTGAGTGTTGAGTAATTGCATATGAGAGCATGAGGGTGGGAATGAATGTTTGTATCTGTGTGTGCCTGTTGGTTTGTGTCTATATGTCAGGTTGGGTATCAGACGCCACCTCTCTAGGGACATCTCAGGCCCTCCATGGTATGGAGACCTATCTCCCCCCACCACTCCCCCTACCAGTGGCAGACGCCCTCAGACATGGGTGCATTGGTGGTTCTTTGTATCCGGGGATGGGCGCCCAGGTACGCACTGACTCACTCCTGGTGGCTGCTTGTCGGGGCCTGGAGCCTGGGGGTCGCTCGGGCTCCTTCTGGGGTGGGGTGCTCTTGGCCTCTCGGCCTGGGGCTCGGTCACTCTGGCACAGCTGGCTGCTGGCGGAGCTCACGGGCACGTCACTGCAACCCCCCCTGGCTTCTGCTCCGCGGCTGCTGAGCGACCCCTCATCTGGGGCTCTCCTCAGCTCTTCCCAGGATAGTGGCGCGGCTGCCCCTCCATTGACCTTCCTTGGTCTCCTTTGCCCTTGGGGCCTCTGGATGTCTGAAGCCTTGATCTCCTCCATACCTGCTTCATGCCCAGGAGGACGGGGCTATGGCTCCCCACACCCTCTAGCAGATCATTACATGAAGGAACCTTTTAAATCAAGCGCCCTCATGCTCACAGGTGTACACACGGGTGCTCACACACACAAACTACACCCTTTTTGGCTCCTACCTCAATGCACACTGTGCGCTGTCGATCTTACGTGCGGCACAATAATGATTAATATTTAGTATTTACTGTCATATTCACATAGATCATCGTGATGTTGTTTATTATGTTGCTCTTTTTTTTTCTTTTGCTTGTTTTCTTTTTTTTTCTTTCTCAACAGGTGATGCAGGTGATTGATATATGTATTTTTTGTCCGTTTGTTTTGTTGGTTTTTGGTTTTTGCCCTTTATCACCGTCCCTCTTCCCTGCTGTTTTTCTTTCCCTCTTTCTTTCTCAGCAAATGAAAATAAAATAAACAATAAAAGCAAAGGTGAATGGTCCATTTGGTAAAGTAAATCCGTTGGGCATCTTTCTTTGCCTTTAGACAATAATTCTGATGGCAAAAGAACCAAACGGGACAGGCAAAAAAAAAGATGACCACAGATGGTCAGTTCACCCAAGATATAACTGCCACTGTGAGCCATTTTGTCCCCAACGAAAGGCAAAAGACATTTAATAAAGTGTGTGTTGTACCAACAAACAGTCCCTCTAAGTTAAGACGTGTTTGGAAATTCACTGATAAAGTGAAAACGCCCCCAAGTGAGGCCATATTAACCATCACCTGTGTACAAGATCTTACTGCCCTCAATGGAAATTATTAACTTGGCTGGCCTCAGGTGATGCTCGCTCATGCATCTACTCCCATTAGCCAGCACCATCTTCCTGGCATACTAATCACCGGTTTACAGGCTCTAGGCTCAGTTTGAGAGCCAGAGCGAGCTGTTGCTGGGTAACAGCAGCCCTTTTAAAGTATTACAGTATGAATTAGGAATCAGCAGCAAGCCATAGAACAGACAGCTGCATGGTGATGAAGTGTCAACAGATTTACACAGGAAATAGAGCAAGAGCTTCTGTTTGGATTCTTTTTTCATGTCAGTTTCATGCAGGGGCGATTCTAGGATCAGAGCTTTAGGGGTGCTAAGCACCCAGAGAGCTGCCCAGCCAGGAAAGATAAACTTTGCTCATCACGATGAGACTTCTTCCCTGTCTCTGTCAGTCCCTGCATCCCTAAATGTCTCCAGTTTTCCCGAGTTCTCTCTGACTGTCTCCTTGGTGCATTTAAACCCCTGTTCCTCCCTGTCCTCATCGTCTGTTGTCTTCATCTCCGTTATCAGTCATCATAATTTTACCATCTCTGTGTAAGTCTGCAGATTTCTTTATTAAATCATAATTAATTAAAACATAATTCTTAAATTCATCAAGTCTCTCTGTGCCTGGGTCCTCGTCACAAAACACGACATCACTGTTTTGTACATTTTAACTCAATTTAATCTCCACATTTGTGAAAGAAAAGCAAAACACTTTTTTGAAATTTCTGTAACAAAACCATCAAATCTGATAAAGGTTATTTAAATGCTGCAAAAGAAGAATGGATTGGAATAAAAAAAAAATACATATCCTAACCTTAATTACTGGAACCTTAAGAATGATGCTCATAGTGAGTAAAAAGTAAACTGAGTGTGTTTTTTGGACAGAGATTCACTTTTAATGTATAAGTACAATATAATACAGATGCATAAATGGTGATGCAGAAAAGATGAATGGATGGTCTCTACATGCTCGGTTCCCACCGTAAAGCGCGGAGGAGGAGGTGTGATGGTGTGGGAGCCAAGTTAATATAGTTCATATATTTTAGTATTTATATTTGTTGTTGTTCAACTTGTTTGTGTAATTAATAATTTAAGTAAATGCATGGTTATAATTGAACTAAGATTATTTTATTGCTGTGTTGGCTTGGTTAAGTAAAACAGGGAATATGTTTGGTTTATTGTTAAAATCCCGGCATCACGGATTTATGCAAATGAGTGCATGCAGTGCAGGAGGGGGGAGAGAGAGAAAAAGGGTTAGTATGGCGTAGGCAAGACGCTGGACCGGGGAGAACAGAGGTTTTTTTTGTTGAGGAGATGTTAAACCTAATTACTCCTGTAAGAAGATTTGCAAGCTGTGGGATAAATTTATGTTGTATCTTTTCACATCGGAGTCCCGAGGAAGTTTTTCTTTTTCCTCTTCGAACTAACGTACACGAGTGAAGCACGGGAAAACTGGTCTCACTGCTATACACACGGCATCCTGCAGTGACATGTCATCCCATCCGGTTTGCATTTAGTCTGATCATCATTTATTTTTTTAACAGGAAAATGACCCTAAACACACCTCCAGGCTATGTAAGGGGTATTTGACCAAGAATGTGATGAAGCGCTGCACCAGATGGCCTTCACACTCATCTGACCTAAACCAGTTGAGATGGTTTGGGATGAGATGGACCCCAGAGTGAAGGCCAAAGGGCCAACA
The DNA here is from genome assembly GCF_963576455.1 of Neolamprologus multifasciatus. NCBI lineage: Eukaryota > Metazoa > Chordata > Actinopteri > Cichliformes > Cichlidae > Neolamprologus > Neolamprologus multifasciatus. Next base: position 26,819,809 of record NC_140459.1, read on the forward strand.
GTCAGCATATCAAGTGAAAATCCAGAAAAACACATTACATAAAACTTACAAACTGATTTGCAAGAGCGATAAAAAAGCATATTTCTATTCTATTCTATTCCGTATATTCAAGTGTCATTTTTTTTTATATTATTTATTCTTTTTACTACCTTGTTCCTAGACACCAAGATGATTCAGCTCAAGAGATCATAACTTGAATAACAACTGGGTGGTGTGAAAATAGTCATATTTTCATAGAAAGCTGAATTTTTATCACAATTTAAAAGTGGCATCAGTCTGCTTCACTTACTTCAGGTGAGATCCTAAATCCTAAATTAACAAAGCACACCTTGTCAGCCATAGTAGGCATTTCAATTTTTCAATTCAATTCAATTTTATTTATATAGCGCCAAATCACAACAAATGTCGCCTCAAGGCGCTTCATAGATACAGAGAAAAGCCCAACAATCATATGACCCCCTATGAGCAAGCACTTTGGCGACAGTGGGAAGGAAAAACTCCCTTTTAACAGGAAGAAACCTCCGGCAGAACCAGGCTCAGGGAGGGGCGGCCATCTGCTGCGACCGGTTGGGGTGAGAGAAGGAAGACAGGATAAAGACATGCTGTGGAAGAGAGACAGAGATTAATAACAGATACGATTCAATACAGAGAGGTCTGTTAATACATAGTGAGTGAGAAAGGTGACTGGAAAGGAAAAACTCAATGCATCATGGGAATCCCCCGGCAGCCTACATCTATTACAGCATAACTAAGGGAGGATTCAGGGTCACCTGGTCCAGCCCTAACTATATGCTTTAGCAAAAAGGAAGGTTTTAAGCCTAATCTTAAAAGTAGAGATAGTGTCTGTCTCCTGAATCCAAACTGGAAGCATTTCAGTTCCTTATTTCTATTTTTGAAATTGTGTGCTCCATTAACACTAATGACACGCTGGCATATTTTCCTTGATTTTAAACATCAGTTGTGGTTTGATTAGCAGCTCCGTAAAAAAAAAAAAAGTTTTTTTCACTGTATCTATGTTTCTTTTAAGGACTGATAACAGTCAACTTAAATCTCCTTGTTAGGTTAAGCACTCAGGGCAGAAACTATTTTCCAACGTAAACACTGCCTCCCAAAAGCCTGGGTGCAAGGCAAAATGATAACCAGCAGTAATGCTAAAATGGTCTAACACTCTTTGCTCTTGCTGGGAATCCAAGTGCCCAGGTCACCGGGTGGAATTTGCAGAAGGCTTGTTTTTAATTAGAAAAATAAGGCTATTCAGCTCCTTTGGCAGTCTCAGCCACGATATATAGATTGGCGTATTAATCTGATATTATCACTCTAAAGGCAGCTTATTAAGCTCAAAGAAAAAAAAAAACAATCACCAAAGGCTCTTGTAGAGTTAATAAAAGTTTGAACAAATGCTTATTGTTTCATATTCAGCCAGTCGCAGCTTCGGGATACAAAATGAGGGTAAATATACTTCTAATGCATACTTTAAAAGCCCATCACAGCATGCAGAGCATGCTCACTCAACATTTTAAAATTAAACCTCAGATAAAGTGACTATTAAACATCATTACCTAAAGGCACTGGGCAATTACTGCTTTCACTCGCTCCCTCTTTGCTCCTACACATTATTCTACTTGTGTCCCCTTGCTCTGTGAACACTTTGAAGAGGCAAGAAAACAGATATAGTGCTGGATCTTCAGCTGTATATCGTCACTGGTTTTCTATAGCCAGGCTACAGACCTCAATTTCTCTCCAAATCCTCTGACCCTCCAGCCCCGATCCCAGTGGGGAGCTAGAGTACTGCTGGTAGGATTCTGGATTTAACAGCCATGGACATGGAAGGCAAAGAGGTGTTTCAAATAAAAATGTCCCACATGGCCGTAATAAGAACTCCCCCCTGGCGAGTGCTGGGAAATCAGGAGAGCTGTCAGCCTGGCAGGGAGGCCTCAAAAAAGTGCATGTTGACAAAATTCTCTCCTCCACAATAGCTCCTAATGATTCCTCACACTAGAAGCTGTATCTTAGGCTTATATTAACAACAGAGGGGGTGGGCAAGGGGGTATGCAATACAACCTTAGCTTGTGCAATACAAGGGGAAGGGTGGTGCTTAAATATTAAGCTATCCACCTACCTGGTACTTTCTTCCATGATCAAATGAAATCCTTTGAAACCTAACAGCTAAAAGACGGTCTAAAGTTATCAAAGCTTCTTCTCCTTTACACTGAAGCAAATTCCCTGCAAAGAGATGGATTTTTAACATCACTTCCTCTCTAAATTTCTGCAGATTGTGTACCTGTTTTTGCATCTATCTCCCTATTTTGAATAGTTTGAATCCAACTTTAGTCTTAAAAATGTGTATAATTCACACAGGCAGTTTAGAAGTGTGTTCAGTCAATTAAAGTGATGAATACCCTCATTGTGATACGTCTTTCAGTCCACTCAGACATGTGTTATTCTTAGCTTTTCCGTCAGCACCTGTCTGCCTTCCTTTTACGCCAGCCTGCCTTCTGATGCCATACGGAAACCCCTTCTTCACTCTGACGTCTGCTGTTATTTCACATGGAGACCAAAACAGAGCCAGGAAGAAACTGCGGCAGAGTCACAAAGATCTCATTGTTCAAGCAGTCTAATTGTCTTTTCAAGTATTTCTATGGTGAATCTCACAGATGGATGGCTTACCTGTTCTTTCCATTGGAGTTGTCTTTTTGGATCTTCTCCAACAGACCGCATCCACAGCAGCTCCTTTCAGTGGGAGGAGGGCATGGAAACAGAAAATACAGGAGGGTCACTTAGTTTGCAGACTCTTCCACAATGCTCCATTTAAAAGCTTTGAATGTTGTCTTCCAACAAAGTCCCACAGCAATTTGTGAAGTAGTCACAGAATTTTATTTTATTTATTGACTTTAAAGACATTTAGTATACGAATCCTGATATACTGCTACTGTTTAAAAGTACTTCCGTAGTCTGGAATAAACAAATAATGTCCTGTTCACAGTGACCACAAACATTTTTTAGCATTGCTAGAAGCTTAGCAACAAGGATGCAGGTAGGAAATTCAGTCTTTCATTCAGCTGGGATAAAGGAACTGCCGTATTTCTGCAACTATTTGATGGAATATCTCAGTTATATCACTGAGGGATTCTACTTTTAGCATGTCTCTTATGGGGTGAGTTACATTTTTGACACATAGTAAACCAGCTTCAGCAGTTCAACAACAACTCTCAGGTCAAGTCTTCTGTAAGACACTTTGACCTTGCAGTACTTGTGTTATGAGATTTCAATTAGAGTATGCTTACTCGTTGAAAATTCCAGTAAATATTAATTCTCTGAGGTGTAAGTGATAACTATGAACAATCCTAACCTTAACTGTATATTAGAAAATATAGAGAAAGACTAAATTGATGCTTTTTGGGGGGGAAACCTAAATAGTCATTGATGTATGACAGTTATAATAGTAATTTTCTTTGCCAAGGCTTGGGAAAATTCATGTTTTGATTGCTTAGGGTTAGGGTTGGGGTTGTCACCAATGATGACTGGGTATTCAGAGTGTTAACCTATTCCTAACTCTACCCCTAACCCTAAAGTGGCTGTAGAGATAGAGTTATGTTGGTTCGGTTTTCAGCCGCATGCTACAGTGCCCAGTTTCAGATATTAGAAGATCCTACTTTTTCAGTCAGGATTTTTCAGTGTACTTGGCATTTCACCTAACCCTAAAAATATTGTCAACAGTCCAGTGAATCTAAACAGGTTAAAGCTCCAGCTTTGCTAAGTTTTTCCATCAGTGTAAAACCATTTTGGGTGGTTAAAAAGCTACTGCTGACATTTGCTAAATAAAAAAAGAAAAGAAAAGAAAAGAAAGAAAGAAAACAATGTGAGTTCTGTGACTGATGGCGTGGACACAGGTATTTTTGCAACTGGCCTTATTAAACATATATTTGTGGCACATTCCATCAATAATACATGATTCACCAAGGTTCATGGCCATGCAGTTGTCTTCAAATTGCACTAAATTAAAGGTCAGTTTTATTATGCACCTGATACGGCAGAGATAGTTTCCACCAACTATTATTAATATTATTAAAAACCACCACAGAGACATTTACTTCCCAAGCTGTCAATGTGATGTGAAATAACCACGGTTATATCATCCAGGTCATATGCACATGCACTACTTTTTTGCACTATTAAAATAAATATCTAAGGTTCATCCAGTGTTGCACCATGTTCAGCCTATTTGTGTCTAACATTCATGCCTAGTTGTAGTTTCTTTGTGTGTAGTGTATAGTTTCATTACTTTTTATCTTCTCTCTTTCTGTATATAGATTGCCGATATAAAACATTGTGTGCACAATCTTGGCCAAATAATTGTTAAATAATGATTCTGAGAAATACTCAGTGTCCTTTTTGTTCATCGGGGGAACTTTGGATGTCATTTTTCCTCAGTTTCTTTCCTGTTGCTGAATCATGAACACTGACCTTAACTGAGATAAGCAAGGCCTGAAGTTGATCTACATTTTTGTGACCTCCTGGATGAGTCATTCATGTGCTCTTGACGGTAATTCTGTGTGTTTTCACACAGGGCCAGCTGGGTTGGATAGCTTTTTTCCCTTAATGAAATCATTATTTGAAAACTGCATTTTGTATTTACTCACTTTTGTATTTACTTACTATTTTGTTTGAATTAATTAAATGAATGAATTAAAGCTTTTAAATGTAACAAATATGCAAAAAATAAACAAAATGGGAAGGGGGGCATACTTTTTCATGGCAGTGTACAGATAGATCTTATATACTGTACTACTATATACAGTATAAGATTTTGCGTTAAAAAATGCCAAAGTATGTTTTTATTTCATTTGTTTGGTCATTTGCATATACTCTTAGGACTTGCATGACAAATTCAGTGGCATATACAGAAACATAACTTTTTTCCTGCCACCATAAAATGTTTCCTCTTTGAGCAGGCATTTAGATATAAAACACTGAATGGTTATTCCACTCAAACTGGATTTCTCTTGTCTATATTTGTAGCCTGAACTCTATGGAATGTCAAAGAATGTGCCAGTATCAACATGTTTGAATTCCACTAAAAATTCCAGCTAAATGGCTCATTCACAAACAAACTCAATTTGCAAAGGCCTCATCTAAGCTTTCCTCCCTAAGAGCTAATGCAGCAGCGTGCTGGAATCCTGTTTCTTCCCTCGCTAACCTCAGGTGGACTCACACCTTGTTTTGCAACTGTATCTTCTTGGTGGCCACCATTATATTTTCCAGTGTCCTGTGAGCCGCAGTGCCATAAAGCAGATGGATTCATGGTAGTACTCTGACTGAAAGAGACAATGAAGAGGTCTTTTTGTCATTACTGTAAGCTATAATGTAGGCGAGCCTTCCCACTAAGATTACTGTATGATCCAGCTGTGCCTGCGGAGGGTAAAAAGCACGGCATGTCTTTTTGGTCAGTGCTTTGCATGGACACGGCTGATGACTGACAGCATGTAGTCTTGCGAAGGAGTTAGCCAGAGTTTAGACATGAAAAAATCTTTATTCTTTTGCCAAAAGGAAAATAAAACACACTTGTATTTTAGCAGCATTTACAGACAGCATTTTGTCAGTCACCAGTTCAAAGGCATTTCAACTCAACAATGCCTGTTTCCATATGCGTTCACTTATATGGATCTCACCTCATTGACAGCATTTCCAAGAAATAAACCCCTAGATGATATGTCAGAATATACTGACATAGCCTCTAGTCAACCCAATGCATGTTCTGGAGAAGCAGTTGAGTGTCTGAGCTGATCATGCAACAAGATGTTTTCTTAAAGAAAGAATGATTTGGATAAATATGGATCAGATCGTCTTTAAAAAACATACAGTCCAAATGAGATGACTTGGCCAGCACTGGTGTGTTTGATGTGAGAAAACAAAAAGTGTCAGCACTTTGATGCACAATATGTAGCTTGAGTTGTAGGTACCTATTGTACCTAGATGTGCCTAGTGTTGTTGATTTTCTGATTCAAGACATGAAACTATGGAATTAGGGCACGAATTGGTATATATAGCAAAAAATTCAAGTCAAGTCTTTCTTTTTAGTAGAAATATTACTTGGCCTTTATTATTAAAGTTCTCATTTATTCTCTTTTAATGTATAAAAGTTGCCAACTGAGCCTTTTTTTTCTATTTATATTTATATTGCCTTGGATGACAGGGCTTCCCTGGTGCTCAGGTCTTCAACACCCAGCTGCCGAGCAGAGGAATCCCTGGTATGACACAGAAGAGCTCGTGTGTTAACTTGCGTTTTGCCGAGCAGCCGTCTATCCCTCAGAGCACTCTGTCATCTGTGATGCTGCTGATATTGGCATGGGAAAAAACAGAGTGCTGCAAACCAGACTTTCCTCCAGTGTAAATCACTCTAACTGTTTGACTTGTCTGAAGATAACAAACATGCACACATGCGCATGTAGACGTGCACATCTGTGCATGAAAAGCTCTCAGAGAAGCTGGCTGGATTAAGACTTGGGACTGAGACTGGGATATTTCCTGAGGCTCTGATGGAGGAGTGGCTTGGCTTGCCACTGCTTGGCAGCCTTCTTTCCATTTGTTTCATTCCATTTGTTTAACTCGCATTAGCACTTCTCCTCTCTGTGGCTGACACCTTTCCAAAATGACAGAGGGTGTCTGGGGAGATTGAACTAAAATGCCTTATGCAGTAGCATTTCTATTCTTTGTTGGATCTCGGTGTCTGTCTTTCCTTCCATCACCACCACCGCTCTGTCTATTTTTCTCTCTCGCTGTGTCTCTTTCAGTTCTGTCTGAACAAGTGCCACACTCCCACACAGTGAACGCTCTGAGCCACACATACTCCGTGACCCCGCCTGGACACCGTGCTATAAAAAGACAGTCAGTTTTCATCCAAACCAATGGAAATCAGTGGCAGCGCCAACCACCTCCCTTACTTAACCCTCTAGTGTACTTCCTTCCAAGGATCTAAAATATGTAGCACTCTGTGAGGTCTGAGGACTGTAAAGAGTTGTGAAACTTTGCATATCATTTCATGCAGGTTTATTTGGATTCTGTTTGAATTTTTATTAGCTGAGGGTGTGCAGTTATGCAAAGTTTATGTAATTGGTTTATTTTATTTTCACAAAAACTCAAGCCGCGCTTTTCCTTCAACACTGCTCATCTTTTGCTACTTGTCTTTTATATGTAGGACTTTGATTTTACCCTGAAAGTAGATATATAAAATAAAGTAGAAACAGACCTGTTTTGTTTTCTCTATTATTTCTATAAAAGTGTTTATTTACAAAAAAAAGAATCCTCAGTGCTGCTGTATCAACTTTATTTGCCCCTGTCAGGGATCAGTGTTGTCCCTAACAGGACATAAATAAAATGACTTTTAAAATGACTATTACTGTCACGGCGAGTTGAGTGAGCCGTGTGGAAATAATAAAGGAGGATCCAAACGCAGGCACTTGTAAAGGTGTGAAGGTGGTTTATTAAATACGAAATAAATATAGACAGACAGCAAATGGAGCATGAACTAAACTAGACTGGAAACAACTAAACTACAGAGCACGAACCTGAATAAGAATGAGAACGAGCAGAGGAGAATGGCGATGGACTGCAGGGAGAACACACGGGTGAGACATGGTGGATACACAGACGGACCAGCAACTAAAAAGGCAGAAGACGCGACTTAAATGCACACAGAGAAACACAGGGAGATTACACACAGGTGGGGAACACAGCTGGGAGTAATCAACGAGACGAGACAAGAGGTAAAACTGAACACACTCACATGAGACGCAGACCTTCACAATAAAACAGGAACAAGAAACCATCACACAAAGACGCAGACTCGACACTGAGAGACAGACAGAAAATGACACATGGAACTTGAACTAAACCTGCAAAAAACATCCATCCATTCGCTTCCGCTTCTCCTTTTCAGGGTCGCTTGGGGCGCTGGAGCCTATCCCAGCTGTCATAGGGCGGGGTACACCCTGGACAGGTCGCCAGTCTGTCGCAGGGCCAACACACAGGGACAGACAACCATTCGTGCTCACATTCACTTGCACATTCACACCTAATGGCAATTTGGATTTTCCAATTAACCTATCCTATCGTAACACAAAATCTACGAACTAATCCCTAAACAAGAATAACTGAAACATAGATTCATAATCATCACCATCATCATAAGAAAAGAATCCAAAATACAAAAACACACCAAAACATAACAACTCAAAATACTGGGCCAAACTGACCCAGAACCGTGACAATTATAAGAGGTGCTTTAATTATCTAGTTTGGCAACTTTGGAAACAAACTCACAATATGTTGTTGCAGTAATATGCAGTAAAATGTTTAACCAACGAATGTGTTATTTGTTACCGTGGCTGCAAGTCTGCTTGGGTCCAAGTGACGTCGATCTCATTATCAGACGGTGAGCGACAGGCTCTGAGGAGCTTCTTTGTGACCACATGGACTAATCTGCAGAGACTTTGCATTACACATGCACCATTTAAGGTGTATAATTGGAATGACCAGCCTGTCTGTGTTACTGTCCACAACAGACTATAATCACTGCTTAACGACATTAGCTTGGCACTGATCCTGATGAGCAAATGTCGCCTTGCAGTAGAGACGTTAATTAATAAGATTCAGCGGTGATGTGTTATTAAGTTACCAATCAGAATCAATGAGAGTCAACCAGTTGTTTTGAGTGTTTGTTTTTTTCATCTGAGATCAAGAAAGTGCAACGTACCTCAAATGTTTCATACTTCTGTTACTACATAAGCAGCATTTTGTTACTGACCCTCGCAAAACACAACACACAGTGCTAAATGCATTTGATCAAGTCCACTTTTTCTCTTAGTCTTCTCATGGATTTCAAGGAAGAACTGTATACCTACATTTCTAATGAACAGCTGCTTCAACTAAGCCGACTGCATTGCAGACATAACACAAGTGGCTGTGTTTTAGAGCAAATCTTTGAAAACAAATGTAGGATATTAAGCGCCAAAGTAGAAAAAAGACATAACGAGGCGCAGTGGGGAAACCAGAAAAGTAAAACAGACTTCATCACCAAATAACTCCTGGAATTCGGCAGCGATATAAGAAACAGTGCAAGAGTTGGCACGTTCTTTAATATTCTTGAAGGCAAGAGGAGATTTGTTGTTGGCCAGTCTTCTTGGACTTGAAAAAAGTGAGGATGTTTCTGCTCTGTAGCTGCCCAATTTTCCCTTTAGGTGGGATGTGCGGTGAGGTTTAGGTTAAAAGACGGCAAGTAATTAAAGTGTGCTAAGAGAAAATAATTGTTACTTTCATGTCACTGTGGGGGGAAAGGACTTGGTCTGTGATGTGGGAAGCCTGCTAGAAGGTCAAGCTTTAAACAGCTAGGAAGATGAATTGCGTGGTGGTGGCAGAGGGCGTGGAGGTCGTTTAATGGAGCAGTGAACCAAAGGTTTGAGTCAAGAGTGTTTATGCTCCCTTTCCTTTCATTTGGGCTATTGGTTAGCCATAACTAAAGAATAGGTATAGACCAATCTAGCTAGAATAATACAAAGTTGGCCATAATCACACTAATTCTGAAATATTTTCTAAACATCCATGTGAGGCAAGAAAAGGCTCCCATCTCACTTACTGACATATATTCGTATATCTTACAATGTCTTTAAAAACTGTGCAACACTATCAAAACATTGCCTACAATGACTTTAAAGATCATCTGTTCCTTCTTAAAACCAAACAAAGGAGAAATGTTCTCCTCTTTGCCGCTGCTGGTTATGGGAACATCTCATCTAACTTTGCAAACTACCACTTCTAAATATAATGACAGTGTTTCTGAACAAACTGCATACATATTATATCACAGTGGCAAGACTCCATACTGTGAAATTCACTGTTGCTGCAGAACAGATGCTGTAGTCCCCTGTCTGTGACCATCAACTGGAAACTGGAAACAAAGTTGATAAGAATATTGAAATAAGTAAAAAAGAAGCTTCACCTAAACAGCAGAAACTCACAGAGAACTGAAGCTAATCTTCCTTCTCTATAGAGAAAGAAGTGGGCTCTTGTCTCTCATAGCATATGTAAATGTGTAAGTAAGTAAGTATGTAAGTCATCCAGGTGATTTTTTGATATATTTTTCCCCCTTTAGTATGTTCACTGCTGTTTGTTTCCCAAGAAAAACATTTGGACAATTTTAACCAATTCTGTCTTGCTTTGGGGGGAAAAGTTTGCCCTTCTGACTCCAGTTAAAGAAAACGTTTTCTCACATTATGGTTTGGCTAAAATACCAAGAAAGAAGAAGAAGACGGTGGAGGTTTCTTTTACTGAGATCACAGAGACACAGCTATTATCTGTTCATTAAAACTCACTGAGAATATTCCGAGAAGTCATTGCAAGAGCTCCATGGGGAGGAAGGGATAGGATTTCACCCTGGGGATGTCTTCTGGCATGTGTAGACACACAGAGAGCTGATTTTCACAAGAGGCTGGAAAAATGGATGGTTAAGCTCTTTCTTCTGAGATATACTTGGCTCCTTGAGAGTTCACCAAAGCTATCTGGGATGGTATAATCTTTTATCGGCGTAAAATGATTCTGATTAACGATGGGCTGGATACTCCCGACTTCTCCACTTGGGCCCTTGATGCCTCCATTTCTTGAATATTAAGGAAATCTTCTTTTAACCTTCTGTGGCTTCCTTCCATGGCTAACTTTCACCACTCTGGAAGGGATATTACTGCAAAAAAAAGTCCCACAACTGAAGGAAAATCCCTGATACCTAATAGCGGTTGTACCTCAGAACGTCTCCATTGTGTTTCATAAATAAGTACTCATCCATTTCAGCTTTTCAACATGTTACGATTTATTGTCCCTCCACTGATGACTTTTGGAGTACACTTCATATCCCCTATGACCCATCAGCTGTTATTACACTCACAGTGGCTTGAGTTGTTGAGCGGACACACAGTCACGCACACCTCCGGGGGTTTGAAACTGGACAAATTAGATCTGCAGGGATGGATGGATGTGTCCACACGTCTCGATGATCGTGGTTCCGCATACGGAGAAAGTATTTAAGCCGCAAAAGGTCATCCCCAACCGACATTCACTGCGGCTAATCAAAATGATAATACACACTTACGAAGGATCATCACAGACATGATTAAGAGCAAAAGTGCGAGCCAATAAACATCTGGATATTTCACTAATACGAAATGCCAAAAAAGTTTAAATGAAAAGTTGATAAAAATAGAAATGATGGGAATTCACCTCAAGCAGGAAAGTCGTGGTTTAGCTCGGATTAAGGATGTATTTAGTATTTTGTGTCCATCTCTATATAGTACTCAGTTTTTTCATTGCTATAACTATGAATGAGCCACTTGGGATGTGAGACTGGGTCAGGAAATACCAGTGTGGAAGGCAGTGACTCTCCTTAGAATTCCTTTGGCTGGGAGGCCCTTTCTGACTGGCCAGGCTGGAATCTGTAGGAAAGAGGAAACAGGTCAGCTTATGCACTAGTGATCCCTCTCATCAGACTGCTGCAACTTTTCAAAGACAACCCTTTTCAAAGACAGAGGGAGTGAGAAAGAGAGGGAGAGTGACAGAGAACCAAATGGCTTCTTTTTTTTTCCCAGGGAGGAACTAGGGTTCAGCATTCCTGGCATTGCCACTGGCCTTCAACAATCCATACTCTATCCTGTGTGCTGGGAGAGTGAATGGCCACAGTGTGTGTGAGGCTTGCAGGTCCCAGTTTGCCCTGCAAAAGGAGAACAGCCTGCGCTGCCGGCACACATTCGGAGTCTCGGACACCAGCTCTCCCTCCGTCCCCAGCCGCTAAGCCAAACACTGGGATGTCTGAGACGGCACTGTTGAGCCACCACACATGCCAGACCGCTGCTGAAAATGCACTCCAGAAAATAAACAGACCCAGGCCCCATGAAGACCAAATATTTGATCAATCTGAGAAAGGCAAGAAAGGAAAAAGAGAGAGAGGATTAATGTGCAAAGGGAGAGGAGGGGGATTGGAGAAGGAAGAGGATGGGGATGGCTGAAGATGAAAGGAGCTGCTATTGTACAGATCACACTTTCACATAATTCTGGTGGGGGTATATGTGTGTGTATATATATATATATATATATGTATATATATATATATATATATATATATATATATATATATATATATATATATATATATATATATATACATATATATATATATATATATATATATATATATATATATATATATATATATATATATATATACATAGTTTGGGCTTTTTTTGTTTTGTTTTTTTAAATCCGTTAGATTTTGCTTTGGTTTGGGTATTGGTGCAGCATCTCAGTTCAAACAGTCTTAAACAACCTGTTTTCAATTGCAAACAGGACTCACAAAACCATTCCTATGCACAGCAACCCAATTCACTTTGCAGCTAATGCTTGGACAGCACGCAGTACTTCCTGGTTGTCCTGCTATAGCTGACTGGATAGGTGGTGTCTTGTTTGGTCGAGCTTTTTTGCTGCGCACACAGCCAGAGTTGTGGACCATATTAGGGACAGATGTTCCCAGTCACACAGTACAGTGTCAAGAATCTTTTTAAAAGAAACTGTTTCAAGTCAAGCTTTGAGAGCAGTGTGAAGAGAGCGAAATGTTCCAAAATAAATGGGAAGTATGAGCAGGTCACATGAGCAAGCTTTTTCCTCGCATGGATGGCCCGCACATATGCTGATCTCATTATTTACAACTTTGGCTGTGTTTAAATATGAACATATAAATGAATAACGTGAAAAACAGGAAGAACTTTAAATATTTGAGTGGTGGACGTTACCGTTCCCAGAGTTCATTTGTATGACGAACACTAAGATTCTGTTTCCCATTTACATAGACAGAAAGTCTGCACTGTTCATCTGTTCAGCCCTAAATGTCTCACGCACATGTGCAGAGCAGAGGAAACACTTTCATGGACTGTCAGTATAAATTTTGTGTAGTCATAGTTCATCTATTCTTAGAGAGTGAAGAAACAGATTATTATATATATGGAAATATCATGGTTACTACTTCAACTGTAGTTCAACTGATTGCAAAAAAAGGATGTTTACCTTATGATCGCTTGCTGGCTTTTACAGTTTCCTCCCTTTAAATTATTACTTGCAACAATCCAGTAGTTAATTTTGTATTGGTGTCATAATAAAGTAGTTACTCTTCAATATTTGATACTCGTGAAGGTGTGATAGCTTGGTAGTTATTGAACAGTAACTGTATGTTATATCACATTCTGATGGTAATTGTGTAGCTGTCTTTCATGATAACATTCAATGCTTTGCTGAGCCCAATATCCTCACTATATAGATTTTATGGCTCCGTATTTGCATCCTTTTTGCTGCTTGCACAAATGGAATGAAATAACCTTTATGTGAGGGCAATCATCCTTTTCTATCAGGTACAACTAAACAGAGGTAAATTTGAAGTTTACATAATACAAAAACACAAGGGTTAGGAAGTGATTTACCTCTCCTGATCCAAACCCAGCAGAGGTTGGTGGTTGATGGAAACACAAGCAATCCTGTCATTTTCCACCTCATCAGATCAGATGTCATTCCCTCTCACTTGCAATGAGTCAAACTGAAGTCCATCCATCAACCCTCACTGGCTTCTTGTCAGAACAGAGGCCTGGTGCCATTGCTCACTGAGCCATATTTCATAAGGAAACAAAAACACTGCTGGTGAAATATTGCTTCGTTTTATGACTGTGGATACAGAGTGTGTGGATATCCAGTCAAGAGAAAAATGAGCCCCCAGTGCTAGCAAGCAGGAGGCATGTACAATATCCCTGAAAAATATATATTCTTATGTTTGATATTTTATGTGAATTGATTCACACGTCTCATACCTCACAAATTCCATCCGGTTTGGATGGTTTCTTTTGGAATTTCAGAGAGAGCATATTTTATATTCAGAAAGCTGCAAAAATAGTTTTTTTTCATTATTATTTTGTTTGATCATGAATCAAACCATCATTCCTTTAAAATTTACCTAATTTTTATCCACACTTCACAGACCCAAGTTGTTTTTCATCCAAAAAAAGCTTATTTTTTGCCCATCCCGGCTGTTGTCTCTGTATCATTTGGTTGTGGTTGAATTCAGAAGACAACCAGATGTGCTGAGGTTTTCTTTATTTGAAGGTTGGGTGTGCTATATAGCTCAGGCCTAATGGGAAAGCATGGTATACTTTGTCTGTGTGGACTCATGCTGTTACATAACAGTTACGTAAGCTGTCTGAGGCCAACTGATAAATAAGGCTTATTATACAGTACTAGCCTAGCTTGGTGTGCTGAATAGTTGCAGTGGCTGGAGGCTAATCAATCACTTGGGGGAGAATTTACAGACACTGTTTATTCAAACAGACTGCTGATATAGTCTGAAGTGAAACTGTGTATTACCACTGGCTTCATCTTCAGAGCCAAATCGAGCACCTGGCAATCAAAACAGGCCACTTTCAACTTAGAAGATCCAAATGCAGGATCAGGGCCAGACTTTCCCAGGTCCCTTCCCTCTGTTTTCTCATGGCCCCACAGTGGAGGAGACTCTTGCAGCGTTTAAAGGAACAGCCCCACCTCCCATCCTCTACACCCCATATTAACAGCCAGAGGCCCCATTCGGTACAGTGGCCATTAATATTTATGAGAGCAGAGCTCCTCACGGGGGCCCAAGAGTGACAAACACTGTGACCTTTGAGAGAGCCAGTGTTTACAGTGGCCATCAGGAAACCGGTCGGATAAGGGAAGAGAACACCCCCGCCCATCTTTCTCCAAACCAAATGAAAGCAGGCTGGTGTTTGGTCCGAGCAGATGTTGGTATCACACTGTTACTTTCACATGAGCGCTCTTGTGAATGCCTGTGACCTGAAAGCAACCATGTCGTATTAAAAGAAAACACGGCGCCGTTCCGAGACGTGTCATTTCCATTCGGCACATCTTTCCCAAAATTGTGCCGTTCACTCACACGGAGGCTCATTTTGTTTATAGTCTACACCCTGGATGGTCTGGGACTCTCTTAAAAATACAGTTCATTATTTGCAGTCTGGGAGTGACTCAACAGAATTCTGCATTCAGCTCCTTCTGTGTTCCAGCTCTTTTTTTGTCATGAAAACACAGAAAGCGGCGTCTGCTCACCGCCTATGATGTTGTTGTAAATCATAGCTTACTCACTAATTTGTACAAATAAAGTGGTGAAAGGAGAGCACTCACATGAGGAGAATTGTGTTCTGCTTATTTTGGAAGAATAAATCTGGCTACTGAAGGAATTACAGAGTGTGTGACTACAGGAAAATTATGACTTGCTTTGACTCTGGTGATTGATTCATCACTAAACTGGTCTTTATGGGGAGTTTGGCACTATTATTATGTTATTTTATCTTTACTACTGTGTGGTTTCATAGGAGTAAAAGTAATGGTAAAGTCACCTTTACTTCATTTTCATTTGGTTTGGAGGAAGATGTGTGGGGGTGTCCTTTTTCTTTACATGACTGGTTTATAGTGTAAGAAGAAATGCTTCTACAAAACAGAATGATTTAAGATGCTCCTAATAATAAATAAAAGGAAGCTCTGTATTATGCATATAACTGCATCTGCTCAGCTCTTATCTCGACACCGGTTCATCTGATCTGCTTCAGCTTTAGCAGATGTCTTACTGGGGTCTCGAGGAAATGCGTTGTAAAGTTTCAAGTTACCTGGATGACTTGTGGTCGGATTTAAGGCATCTGCTTCTGTTTTACTGACATCATATGGGAGTATAGATCATTAATATCAGAAAAGGACATTTTAAATAGGAAATATGAATAAAATCAGACTTAAAAATGTTTAATTTGGAAGGCCTGAAGATAACTGAAAAGGAGTATACGCTTTTCTGGAAGTTAGAGGGTGTAGGGTGAAAATCTAAATTTTGCCATAAAGGAAATAAATACTTGTATTGATTAACTGAGGTGCACTTAGCATTTTTTCTTAACTTCTAGAACCACAGATTACAAACATTGTAAGGATAATTACTGCTGCAGAAGGCCAGAGCACATTTTTGGTCCCATGGTATAGAATGCACCCTTTATACATTAACCTTTGTCTACATAAAAGAAGCCTAGTTACATAACAAAGAAGTGGTTTCATAAAAGGTATCTGTGTTAAGTCGCTCAAGCAAAGGCCAGACTTAAACCCAACATATGATCTGTGTAGGGACCAAACAGCCCGAATGAATGGGATAAACGACCCAAATCCAGGTTTCCAAAGTCGGTAGAAAGTTTGCCAGCACTAAAAGCTGTTACCTGCTGTCAGAGGGGCTTGAATTTTAGCTACATGCTAAACAAGCTTAGTTTTAGATACTAGGCTCACCATCATGTTCATTGGGCATTTCACATATGGGGAAATTCCAAAAACAGGTGAAAAGCTTTTCTAACCCTTGTCTTAAATAGGTCTCTGGCAACATTGTCCATGTTAAGAAGATGAATTAAGAGTGCTGTACAGGGGATTTAACTATTAATAAATCTAGTGAAACTTTTAAAAGTGTACTTTTTGCCTTTATGGGTCACCTAGACTTGATTATTTTAAAAAAGGATGTTTTCTCTATTAAAAATTAAATAAGTAAAAGAGAAGTGCTATACTTTCTATCATCGTTAAAAAACCGTCCAAAAAGGGAGTGAAAACATATGTACAACAGATTTTTTTTAATTGCTGGATTTTTATATTGTCATTTAAATGTCAAACAGTTACAATCTCTTGGACAGAAATTTCCCAATAAATGTGTTTTTAACTCAATCGGTGGTACAAAAAGTGCACCAAGAACCCAAGTTGGATGCATAGTTTTTACAGCCCACTATATGAAATTGGCAACTCGTTTGCATTTCAGGACAACAAATAAAACATCACCATGGTGAAGCCGCTCTGAATATCCACAGATGCTACAAATAGAAATCTTGTGAGCTCCTGGGAATTGCTTGCTAACGACATGATGATGGATGGAGCAATGCCACCCAGTCCAGTAAACCACTTTATGAGAAAAATTTCAGCACCACTTCCTTCATTCTTCAGCTGTAAAAGACTGAAATTAGTATGAGTTCAGTTCAATCATTCCAGAGTTAAAGAATTAAATTTGTTTTATTATGCTGCAGTTGTGGGTGATTGTACTTTTTTGGAATTTAATTTGCAATGCAACCATTGAAACGGGGAAAGCACTTTGGATTCGTCGACTTCCTCTCTAGTTTTCCCTAAACCCCACCTCCCAAGATAAATATTCCTTTAACTTCCTCCTTCAAGTTCACTGCATTCATTCTTTTAGAGGATTCAGCCACCCATGTATCGTCTCAACTGAGGACAAATTTGTTTTTCTTCTACAATCCCCTCTGACAGCCAGTATGTCGAGATAGGGAGCTGAGATTTGATAACAGTGACGTCTCGTACAGTGGAGACCACTCTTGGTATTATGCTTGTCTTGACCCTTCCCATCCACCCACAGGTGGTGTCTATCACCGCTAAAGAAGACATTTCCGCAATATATTCGGCAAACTTTCTGCGCAACATTCACATTGCAGTTGTCAGATAGAGATTACTGTCTGCAGAAGACTGACACATGAGGGGGGGAGAAAATGATAACAAGACCTTTTAAGTTCCAATGTCTGTGGTGAGAGTTCATCCCAAGAGGCCCACCCACGTAGACCGGAGAAAACAGAGCTGAGAAGGCCAAGCTGCTTAGAGCTGGTGGGCGCTGTGGAACACTATGAACCACAGTGCTTTCCACAGTGTCATATTTATCTGTGGTCTTTGTCCAGGAAAAACACAGCTGTGGTTACACTGCCTTAAATCTCAGGTGCATGATTTTTCTGCTCCTCTTGAAGAAAGTTGCTGGCCATTGATGCTGAATAACTTAACTTAAAGACTCCACCATGGTTTGCTTTAATGTTTTATAACTACGAGTTTTAAAGCTATCTAAAAAAAAAATTCCACACGAAATTAATCATTTTTATTTGAAAATAAAAGGAGCACATTTTAACTGTGTGTACCAACAAATACCAAGCAGTGGGTCTTGGCACAAAGATTGAAGTCTTTGAAGGCCACCTGCTAATTTGCTTGATGTTCAGTAGGTGCGATCGTGGCTCAAAGAGTTGGCAGTTCGTCTTGTAACCGAAAGGTTGCCGGTTCGAGCCAGTCAGTCTCGGTTGTTGTGTCCTTGGGCAAGACACTTCACTTGCCGCCTACTGGTGTTGGCCAGAGGGGCCAATGGCGCGATCCATATCGCGCCACTCGCTTCTGTCAGTCTGCCCCAGGGCAGCTGTGGCTACAACTGTAGCTTGCCTCCACCAGTGTGTGAATGTGAGAGTGAATGAATAGTGGAATTGTAAAGCGCTATATAAATGCAATCCATTACTGTTATTATTATAGGTGAAGCAGTGAAAACTTTTAACATCCTGCTGTTGTTTGCACAAAATTAAAGACTTCAAAGACACTTCAACTTTGTTTCCCTGCCACTTAGGCTCTCCAGTCAGAGGCTGCATATTTAATAAGATTGATATTTATGTAACATTTATTCTCAGTGCAAATCCTAACAACATTTAAGTCCCAAAACTCATGTTTGAACTTACTTACAGCATTTACGCAGTCATGCAGTGCTAGGGAGCTGTCTGTGATCATCTGGCAACCAAATTCCATGACGAAAAAAATGTCTAATTCCTGACTGATTGCTGGCGGTCGTTGTGAAACCATTTGTTAAAATGTCAGTGACCCCCTAGTAACCACCTATCACTAGGAAAAAGTGTGTATCCCCCAGCTGATTGATGAGTGGTTACTAGGGTTTTTAATGATCAAATAAGACACACTCTGGCATGCCAGAAGCACAATGCACAACCAGCTGGGCAAACAATAAAGAAAAATACAGTAAATGATGACAGAAATCACATGGGCATTTCCTTTAAAAAATTAGCAAAAAATAAAAAATATTCAAATAAATTACTGTAAATACAGTTATATCAGTTATCCAGTTTATTACTATTAGTTTATTATGCTATGGAGACTAAACAGCAAGTCACAATCACATATCACGTGTGCGAAACTGGCCATGACTGGACACGAAGCACTTGTCTGATACGACTGCGGTCAAAATGAGCTTTGGTATTTTTAAGCACGCCGTTTTTTTGGTCAGTGGCGTTGCAGGTAACAATATACTGGATATTTAAGGTAGAATAAAGGACACAAATAATTTTGCTCATTATTGACCCTGTGCACGAGAAAATGCTAACTTCCTGGTTTGAGACTGGATGTGGGGTTGTACATTTCCGGTAGCTTTACTTTGCGGTCAATCGCTACTGCGAAGATATTCTCCAAAATCATGTCCAAAACTCGAATACGGAAAGATCGCGTTAAGTTACAAAGAGCAGAAGGTGGGAACACTCACCACTGTTGTGTCATAAAAAATCTAATGATCAATTTTGACATTTAAAGAGTTTAGATCGATCAGTTGTTTACATCACTCAACACAAGCAGAACTGCAGCAGAAGACACATCGTCCACATTCAGAAGCACATCTCTGTATAGTGACTGGTCTCATGATTTAAACAGGCAAATGTTCAGCATTCAAACTACAGGTGAAGAATAGTCAAACCAGATGTTTCCCCCGTTATGTCGATATCCGCTAGTCAAGTACACACCTACACAGCATGTTAACAAACCGTGAAAAAAGCCACACACAAAATGAATGATTGCTGGTAAGGGTTTCTATACATTAGTATTTACGAAGGGTATGTTGTGACTTACCTTCAAAATTACAGCGGTGCCTCACTATAACACGGTTCACCTTTCACCTCGCTGTTTCGCAGATTTTTTAGGGCAAGTTTGCAGGCTTTTTATTTTTTACGTTACATTGTGTCCTGCGTCCTGATCGCTGCAGACGATCTCCTCCGTGACGTCTCTCCTGTACAGTACAGAATCGCTGCATCGATCGCTAGCAGTGTGACTCTGAAGTGCAGTACTGTATGTCCACGAAACGTTTTGCACCGTCAAAAAATAAAATTGGCTACTTGATTTCACCTATCGCTGGTTATTTTTAGAACATAACACCCGCGATAAACAAGGGACAGCTGAGAAATATAACAATTGAATCCCTTTTCTCTTTTGCTCTGAGGCGCAGGGAAAAATATCGACAAGTCGATGAACATCATTTACAGATATATTGGGTAAATGCCCGAGACATCTATAGAAATGTAAATCGCCGCTTGATTCATTCATTTGCTTAACTTGTTTTGGACCGTAAACAGGGCGCGAATAGGACACCGGAAACAAAGCTCCCCACAGGAGTTTCTGCACCAGAAGTAGCATATGCTAACGTGCACATAGTCAATTTGGGATGTCCCAGCTAAAACGGGACAGTTGGCAACCCGAGTGGTTACCAGAGGTTGCTGGCAGTCATCAAGTTAGCTGCAGAGAGGTACGTACTAAAAACCTCGTGCTGCTTTGGTCACTACGTAACAATCTCTGACAATGTTTTGTTCAGACAACATCATGTTATCCGCAAATACGTACAAGGCTAAAAAGCACCGGACTCCATTGCTAACATTAGCATGCTAAATTATATGCAATACTGCTAGCATATTCATGTTCACATTGTAGGTAAATCTGTCTAGAACTTCTTTATACCTTTAAATATTTTCTGATTAATACAATGCTACAATGATGGTTTTCATCAGGACACCAACTAATAGTTTGGAACCTACTGGCAAAGTTTAAGAATCGTTAGGACTAGTTGTTATTACAGAAAGCTTGTGACTGGTGCCTGCACCTTCACCAATACAGATACAGATTTGGGGGCAGGGATAGCTCAGTAGGTAGAGTGGTCCCCCCATGATCGGAAGGGCAGGGGTTCAAATCCACTGAATGGTACCCCTGAGCAAGGTACTGTCCCTACACCCTGCACCCCAGTGTGCCTGCTTAGTGGCTGCCCACTGCTTCACTGAGTGAATCGGTTAAATGCAGAGAGAGTAATTTCCCCATGGGGATCAATAAAGTATACATTATTATTATACCCCTTACCTAAATTTACAAAATTTCACGTCTGGGCCAAAGTTTTGGTATAATCAGGTAAAAACTATGTTTGAGATTCTAAAATGATGGATAATCAGAAGTCTCTTTGTCACTAAGTAGATCAAAGGCAACCAAAGAATCAAGTAAAACAGCATTAAATTTCATAAGTTTGAAGTCAACAGCCTACAGCCAAATTCAGATCATCAAACTCTATGTATGCATGTGTTTATATATGAATTTATGTATGAAATTTCAGAGCAATCGATCTGCAGTAGACTGACTGGCCTCCATTTTCATAAACAGAGTCATGCTCACACGGCTACAAGTTCAGCTTTAATCTTGAGCAAATTAAACTTTGACAACTTGCTGTAGTTTGTTTATTATCATTTACACACTTCCTCCCAGCTCTCTAAAAATCTCTTGAGGTCTGGCTACCAGACGCAGAAATCGTTGGGCTGTTAAAGGTAAGGCAAGCTCCGTCTCAGTTGCCGTGTTCACGCATGCTTATCCCATGGAGCTCCCTGTGAGAGTCCGACTACATGTTTCCTTGACTGTTTGTGTAGCAGTTTGGAGAAAATTCTGACAGCTAATCCACTGAGGATTAGCTGTCCTCACTGGCTGTTTCCCTAGCTGCATTTATACCTCGCCTCTTTAATCATTCTGACAGATGCATTTCTTCCAATTGAACTTATAACCAAGGACTTCACTTATTTGTTCCAGCACTTCCTTAATGACCAAGTACTATGTCTTGTTTACCCACAAATATTTAGCAGGTGTGTCAAGCTATTTGCCATTTCATGCTCAAGTAAATACCAAGAAGTTGTTCCCAGTTATGCAAAAGTAATTACAAAATATCATAGGAGAGAAATATTGGTGAGGAGAAATAAATAAAAAGCATGCTCATCATCAGTATATCATGTATATATCGAATATATCATGACATTATTGAAAAGGCGGCACTTCCATTTTACCACCTGGCTCTCAGCAGCATCTATTAGAGCTCAACTCATCCAAGGTAACAGAGATCTCCATTTTTGAGACTATAGGGCAAAGGGAAACCTTTGTCAGATTCACAGCTGGCGGGACGTGACTAATGCACAGGTGCAGGCTCATGGGAAAACTGCTCAGGGAGGCAAAAAAAGGGAGGCACATAGCTTGAACAAATAAGTGTTTTTGTGTAGCTGATGGAACACAGACAACACACAAGCTGTTTTGTGTGTGATTGAGAAAGATACCGAAACATACACAGAGGGAGATCTACAGCAACTGAAACCGAGAAAGTGCAATACACCGACCGGAGATAAAGTATGCATTTATTCTGCACGTCTCTAGACAAATTTGAGTCAACATCTTATCATCCACATCTTACTTCTCTTCCAAGAATGTGAAAAGAAAGACCAAAGTATCACCATCGTTAAACTTTTGATATTTTTTTTTAATGAAACAAGTACCCTGACCCCTAGATATAGAAATTTACAGTAACCTGAATGAAAAAGATTCAAAAACAGTTCATACATAACAACTACTACAAAGGTCATATTCAGGCACTTGAAACCATATACAGTCCTTGTTTGTCATGCTACACAAAGAATGTCTTTGGTCCTTTTCCCTCCCAGTCAGGTCAGCTGAAACCACAGTCAGAACAAAAAAAATGACAAAAAAAAAAGTTTGGTTTCGTAACCAGTATTTACATTTCATTAAGACCCGAGCCTACATCAGACACAAACTGAAAAAGTTCATATATAAAGCCTTCATATTTTTCCATATACATCCACATTGGTTATGAAATACCAGAACAAAAAGGTATAATTATAATGGCTCATATTAGATTTCTTTTTTTTTTTTTTACAGCAGTGTTAATTGATATAACTTAGTGGAATATTTTTGATACAAGAGTTGGCAAAACAACAAAGTTGGGGGTCAAAATAACAAAGCTACATTGTTACAGGGATACCAAGCACATGACACCCTAAAATCCCAATGCATCAGCATCCATCATGTTCTAGCTTCAAGAGCTCCATCGCTGTTATAACTATACATTACTGAAACTTGTTTTATGTCTTCAGCTGTCGCATTTCTAACACAATTCAGTCGATTTGCTAACATTTTCCACTTGCAGCAGGTTTAGATGCTTGAGCATATGTAAATTTGTGCAACTGGCTTTCTTATCATCACTTGTTTAAAAAAAAATCGTTTAATAAAATGACATTAGTGAGAATCATTCAACACAACAGGAAACATGTGTAAACAGAACAATAAGGTAGTGAATTGGGCTGTACTGTAAATATGCAGATGATCAGACAGCAAGACAGAAGATTCTTTTATGCACTGGGTCAATAACAAATTAAACTTTGTGTAGTTGCTAATAGCTGTGTGACCTATTAATTGAATGTTTAGGGCACAAAAGTTTTTAGATGAAAATGCCCTGAGCAATAAGTTGGCAGTTAGATTCCTTCCAGTCTGGCCAAACCTTTGTACATGTCATTTGCCTCCCTCCTTTCCTTACAATCTTCACTTTCCCTACCAAATTATCCTTTAAAAATTCAAAACAAATCACAGGCACACATTGAAAATATAATTTCCTGTTTTGAAACGCAAGTTCATCTAACAAAAGACCTATTCCGTGAAGGCAGCAGAGCCAGAAACTTAAGATGTACAGCTCACAGACCCGGTAAATAGCTTCACACTGAGAAGAATGGATTGTCTTCTACAGCCAAGGCTGTTCGACACAACACTGACCCCTTACAGTGAACGTTTCGGTTAATGAATGTTCTGCTTACATCAAAGTAAAGGTTCAAAAAAGAAAAGGAAACATAAACTTTCCACACAGTGATAAAAGACACTGCTCAGCTGCAAGGCAGCCATGTTTGATAAGAGTTACTGCACGTAGCCATGGGTGACTGAACTTGCGCCACGTAGTAATTGCTGAAGTTGACGTCTCTGACGTAGGGAGCAGGCTGGTAGTAGCAGGTGATGTTGGACAGAGCGGGGATGGCATTCTGTTCGGCCATTACACGCAACGCCAGGGCAGAAATAAGAGCCAGCGTTTGCCGGCGCTCGTGTCCCATCAGACACACAGTGCTTTCATCCACCACTTGTCTCAGAGTCACCAGATACTCATAGCGCTTGTCCTCCATGCCCGCAAAGTGGTTCTGCAGATATCCCTCCAGCTTTCTCTGCTGCTCGTTTATGTCGGGGAAGTCGATGAAGAAGCGTGAGCACATGTAGCGCTGCATCTGTTTCATCTGAGTCGCGGAAGATGGATGGAAACCGCGCACCAGCAGGTGGCAGTACTTGAGCAGGCCGCCGCCCCGGATCTCTTCTGGACTGCGGGTGGCGATGGTCTTGGAGCGGAGGTGATCCAGAGCTTCCTCAAAGTCTCCATACATACTCTCTCCCTGGACTGTAGGGTGGAAGGTCTCGGACATGGCTGTTTCCGAGCAGCGGTCGAACAGCAGCAATGAGTCCAGAGTAATCTGGAAGGAGTCGACGCTGAACTCGAACTGCCTTCTCAGCGTGTCCACAAACTTCAGTTCCACGTTTTTGCCAGTGTTGTTGGAAAGTGAGATGAGGCTCCAGCGATCTGTCTCGTTGCAAACTTTCACCAGCTTCTGAACATACGCCTCCTTTAGGGCGAGGGCTGTGATTCGGTCTCTGCATACCCCATCGGGCAAGAAGTCCACCAGGCAGTCCAGCACCACGTCCTTCACCAGCCGGAAGGTTTTGTCATCAGTCAAACTCAAGCCAAAGATCAGGTCCAGGTCTTTGTAGCCAAGGCCGTTGTCCTCATGAAGTACGTGGCTGGCTGCTGAACCATTCAGCTTAACATCACGTACCGTCACGCCGTGCTCCTCCAGTCGAGCCCTGACCACCTGAAAGTAAAGACACAGAGAAAAGACACAAAATGAGAGACTAAACACTTTATTAGGTTTATTGTGAAAGTAGAACGCACAATAAAGCATAAATTTGTAATTGAGTTTGATTAAGTTTAAGTATATATTTGTTTAATCTTTCCTTGCATAATAAAGTAGTTGCTGTGTTTTATTATTGTTTAGGGCTTACATGAAGAACACATCTCTGGAGTGAACGAAACGCTGCAGCTTTTTTAAAGAGCAACTGGCACTTAAGTGACTACTTATTGGTGTAGTCTCTCACTCAAAGAGATGACCTCCATTTACATTATAAAGTGAGAGACCAGCGACAGCATAAGCAAGAGCACCCACAAACCTCCCTCTGGCAACGGAGCTCTCTATAAGTAGACGGGCCAAAGCCAGATTGCCAGGTGACTGCGAATGCTTTTCCCCACTGCACCATAAATTCCACTTAACAAGTGAAAGATCCCAGATTCAGTCCCAGGACGAGATACCAGTCCCCTGAGGGGCTGTGTTAGAAAGTTTATCTGGTGTAAAAATCAGCCAAATCAAATACGTGGAGCTACTCACTGTGGTGACCTCTAGTGAATAAAGCGGGATTTATGGTTCAGCAGGGGTAACACATTTACAGTCCTCAGGCAGTCTGAGGACGGTCCGTCTACCCATAGAGAGCTTTTTTGGTGATGGAGGCAGTGTACGAAATATATGCCACAACCAGTGTGTGGGCTACTCTTGCTTGGGGTGTTGTTAGTCTATCAGCCAGCTGCAGACACAAGCAGAGTTACAATATACAAGTAACAAGAATCGAAACCGAGTAAAACCAACGTTTTTTTTCCCATTCCTGGTGAACTCCGCTGTGACCCCTAACCCTATTCCAACCCACCTGTCAACTAATGTATCTTCAACAGGCACATAGGTCATGCACATCCAGCGACGCACTGTTAGGATTTTGGAGAACAAAATAGGAGCACATCTAAAAACCCTTCTCCGCTCACTGTGCAACTAGAACCGTGTACGCGGACAGACATTTGTGGCACCATAAATTACGCTTCAGGGAGCAGCTGACTGTAGCTTTTTTTTTATCTCAAAAAGCTGCTCCACAGAGATAAGATATGGAAAAGATGCAGCATGTCTGTGCTCGACGGGTGTAAGTGACTCATAAAAGGAACTTTTGAGCTGTGAACTTTTAAACTTATGAATGTGGACCAAATTGAGAAAGGCATTCATAAGGTTATCGGAACACACTGTACAGATGTACTGCCGTGGTTCTTGGGAAAATTACAGAACTACAGACAGTTAAGATCTTTGTGCTTCCTGTTTGTTACATCACTCAAATCACACTCAGGGGGTGGGGGTGGGGGGGCAACTAACAAGGCCAAGTCTGAAGAAATCCAAAGCACAGCTGTTCACAATTCATTAAAATGCTCTCACTATGTTATGGGAATCTGATGTTACTGTTCAACGGTGTGATGTCTCTTCACTGAATGCGTAGAGACAAGCAATGCCTATCCAGTCAGGTAATCCTATATACTGAAGGAGAGTATAACCATAATGCTACGTTTAACCTGCAAAAAATACAGGGCACACATACTGAATGCAAAAATATTACTCTAAGCCTTAAGCTGAACTCTAACCCTGGACAAGAATATTAGAATATATCAGAATATGTCATTTTTGGTTTTATTAAACTTTTCTCCCATATTTGGTCATTCAGGGAACAAATAAAAAAAATGATTCTGACACATCGAAAAGTCGTTGGTTTTGTTTTTTATTCCTAGCTACTATTTTCACTAGAACTATAAATTAGTCGATCAGAGAGACAAAACACTTTAAAACCCTTAACTAGCTACACACACAGTCTAATCCAACCCAGAGTGAATTTAATAATCCTCAAAGATTTCTAAAACTCAGATTTCCACATGCATTTTGTGGTTTGTTCCACCTAATTCCAAGTGAATTAGGTTAAGTTGTGTCCTGAAGCCATTGTTTAATGACCACATCTGGTAATCAGCACATTAGCTAGAGATAGATCACACAAGAAGAACTGGATGAGTAAACTTGTTACTACTCCACCTAAAACCCCATATTGGTGTTTTCATAGACTTGTTTATTTATATTAAACAAACTAAATAAAATTATTTAAAAAAGAAAGCTAATTTCAGTTACTGCCTCATTCACAGGCAATTACCACAGCCAGTAGTTCTGGATGCTTGATTTTTACACCAGATGACTTTCTAACCCAACACTGGAGGATTTGTGTCTCCTCCCAGAATCAAACCAGGAATCTTTTGCTTATTACTTAAATGTGTAAACTACTAAACTATGGAGCCACTAAATATGTAATGATTATACCAAAGCAATCTAACATACAGTATCATGCACTGTGCTTAATACACAGACAATGAAATGCTACATGTCCTGACAACTGAATGGTAGTTTCTTAAAACCTTTTAAACTACAGATTCTGAAACAAAGCAACATATTGCTAATAATTCAATCAGTTTGACCACAAATCCAGTATACTTTCTAGTTTTCTGTTACCTAAACCTAAATGAAACAACAAGCAAACACTTCAAAAGCAGCCAAATATATATAGTATATTGTGCTATTAAATGAACTAAAGAAACCCCATTACTCCAAAATCTAATGAGAAAAGGA
Organism: Neolamprologus multifasciatus; assembly: GCF_963576455.1. NCBI lineage: Eukaryota > Metazoa > Chordata > Actinopteri > Cichliformes > Cichlidae > Neolamprologus > Neolamprologus multifasciatus. The sequence goes on from NC_140459.1 coordinate 26,847,393, forward strand.
AAGATATTTTTGCAGAGAGAAATTATGCAGGATTTCAGTCCAGTGGACAAGACTGCAGAGATTTTTTTAACCTATCCAAGGGAAACCCACAGAAAGTATTTTCACTGACCTCACACTTAAACAGTTGGTTTGAGTTAACAGCACACTATAATGTGTTTGTTTGGGAGTCCCAAAAGTAGTGTACGGGGAAGTACAGCTGTGCTAGCCCCACAGAATGCATCCTTTACCACTCATAAAACAGGATGGTACATTTCCCAAATGACTCACCAGCACCTGATGAGAGCCTAACACTTACAGTGATGTAAAAACACATTACAAAAAGAATTGCAAACACACCAGACTGTCTGGTGTTGACAACGCCTTGGCGACAGTCTTTCCACTTTCCTTCTGGCATCTTAATAGTTTCCTTGACTATTTCATTTAAGCTGTGGACAAAGTGTGTTTTTATTATAGCTGTTTGAAATGACCCAGCCAGTTGCCAGCACATAGTCCCCTGGACGCCAATGAGAGCTCTGGGCAGTGAGACAGATTATCCCTGTGCCAAGTAAATGGCGACATCAAATGAGGAGTTATGAGTCCCTGACCTTCAAATCCACTCCAAGACTAACCCAGCCAGTCAGTAGTACAGTAGCTTGGCAGACAGCGGAGGATGCTGATGATGGTTTTACTTCTGACTTAAAATGCTTCCTCAAATTTCTTATGCACGGGTGCTCATTTCACTTGTGCTCTTAGACAAGAATGGGTTGTGTGCTGAAACATGATGCTCTTGTGATAAAAGTTTTCAAAGAAGGATTCAGTTTCAAGGATTCACTTAAGTTTTAATGTCTCAGTCCACTCAAACTTTATTTGATAGGAATATATCCAAGGGACCAATTTGGGGGGACGTTTGCTGTATTAGATGTCTGTGCCAACCATGTAAGGTTAAACTGGTGAGAACCACTCTAGTGTATGTGGATTTATTAGTAAAAACCAGTCTTACTAACCCCACAAGCATCTGACTTACCTCATATAAAATCACAAATTAAAAGACTCGGATACAGCACTGGAACAGAATCGTAATAGTTTAGGTGTAAGCATGTAAACTGTTTAGTATGAAAACTTGAGGTGGAAAAACTAGTAATTAAAACTTATACACCCGCAGCTCTTTAATTTTTTAAATTTCATTATGTTTAACACTTAGTTTGTTTGTTTTTTGCCAACTGTATTTTATAACAAGCTGACCTTGCCTGTGGCATTGTAATTATTTTTGCTGCTTTAAATATAGTTATACTTAAAAGTAGTCTGTGTATTTGTATTTTAACTCTAAAATCAAGCAAACCAAAACAATAATACCAAGAAACTTTGGTCTTTGAACTCCTGAGTGTTTTTTTTTTTTTTTTTAGATAACGTGATAACTTGATCCAACCTCGATCCAACCTAGCTACCAAGTCTGAGCAGCATACACCTGAGTTCACTTTCTGGGATGCAGTAGAGTACAGCCGATGTGTAGAGTACACTAGCTGTAGCAACTAACCCTGTTGGCCATGAATGGAACCATAACCATGTTATCAGCTAATCCAGAACTCACTGACTTCTTCCTGTGGTTTGTATTCACACATTTTGGTTAACTTGTAGTTTTCTCGTGTCAAAAGAAGCCAAACTACAGGAAAAAGCTACAAGTTTACAAACACAGCTGATTCAGACCAGAGTAAATGAATTATAGGTTTCAAAAGATAGATTCACTTTATAAAATTTTAATTTGTACCATAAGATGGTTTGATGTAACCTTTACTGTACCAGGTAATTCACTGAGAATGCATCATATTTACAAATACAACCTAGAAAAAGGCATTGGGTGATGAACAAGTTATTATAAAGTTTGCAGTGAGTAATGACAGAGAGTACCCTTAAACATTTTTAATGTATGGGTTTTAAAATGTAAAAATAAAATCTACACCTTGTGTGTTCCAGATATAGCTATTGCCCTGTCCACAAAAGAAACGATGGGAAGTTTTAGTTTGCAAACTTTCAATTTGAAATTAAAATGAGCAGACAGAAAACTCCAACTCATGAATGGAAAGCCCAGCCAAAGAGATACCATCAACACTAAAAAAAACATTCAGCCTAGAAATGAATGTTCCCAGGTTACCTCCTCTACGAGAACTGGGAGCATGCGGTGTCTTCATGTTGCTCGGTCCCAACAATAGCCTACTGAGGAGTTGGTTTACAGTCTGGCAAGGGCAACAGCGGCTCAGGCGACTGCTCTCCATTTACCACAGTAACACTTTGTCATGCCCAACCCTCAAGCCCACTGTTATTACAGGCACTAATCCCATCCTCATATTCTGCTTCAAACCCAGGCCATTCGCTACTGTCTGGAGAGTGGAGTAATGTTTCAAGGTTTCATGAAAAATAAGAACCCATACCTCTGCCTCCACGTATGAACCCATTCAACAATTTACGTATCTATGATGCATGCGTCCTGTAATCTGCGTTTTTCATCATGTGATATGATGCTCCTCGGTATGTAGTACACTGGGTGTGTGTAGGTTTAGTCTGCTGAGAGGGATATCACAGGATCTGGCTTTGAGCTGTCAACGTTCACAAAAGTGTGAGTAATGGCAAAAGTTTTCCTTCACTGCTCCCAGGGTTCACTCACAACCAGACCACAAACAGATGTTATTTTAATGTGCATATTAGACAAATACACTGTTAAGAGATTGTCCTGTGACCCTTTGGGACTGTGATCCATCAGTTACTTCGCCCAGTATGACAGAACAAAATACTAGTGTGGCTACAAAATCACTTAGGGGGATGACTTTGTCTGGTGGGAAGGTTGAAAAAGTGGCAAACTAGTGGTTTTGAATGTTGCAGCCTATTTACTATGAAACACCCCGCATTACTGTCAACCATTTGATAGTGGCTTAAATCTCAAAACTTTTTCCACCTCCAACCACACTGCCACTGGTTTCCATTCATGGCCACATGGTATAAAAATCAACTTGCAGACATTAAGTCTTTCAACAGGGAGCATTGTGTTGCTTCATTTTTTTTGTCACAATATCTGCATGGTCATACAGAACACAATTTCAAATCAGTCTACACTTATAGATGCAGTGCCTTCATGGTTTCCACCAGAAAGGTTAATCCTGACAGGTTCAGCTGCCACAGAGAAGGTGGTTTCAGGGATTTACTGTTGCACTCAATTGATATATTTCTGTAAATGAGCTGTTTCATCTGCGAGTGACAGATCAAACAGTGAAGCTGTTAGCCAACTTTATAGCTTCTACCAGCAGACATCTTAACATTTCACATTTGGCCAAAAAAATGATAGACCTCACACTCACAGTGGATAAGATCAGCTAAGCTGCTATAGCATTTGCCAGGTTCTTCCATACTGTTTGAACTCCGTAAAGATTTGAGCTGGATGTGTGTGACTTCTTAACTACACATTTAAACATTGTTGTTCTTACTTGAAATCCTAATCTGCTCAATTAGTTTTTATTTTATTAACAGCAGCAATAGCAGCTATGTGTTGGTTCAAAGATGTTATGACGCCACCTCCCACTGCTACATTAAGTCCTTTCCCAGATTTTCTTAAACACATTTCCAGAAACCGTGGCTCCACTTCTCAAAACTCAAAACACAAACTACACATCTAGTGTAAAATGAAACACACCACTCAAAACCATCTTATCAAAACTTATTTCTTCCACGAAACAAAACAATACACACTGTTGACATATTTATGTCAACTGAACTAACAAGAGAATTTTTAGAATTGCTTTCCGCTGCCTCCTCCGCCTCTCGCTCTGCCTCTTCTTCTATAAAACACCTGTATACGTCACTTGAAGCCTCTTTCACACAATGACACATGATCGAATTTTGTCAACTGCACAGTTTCTTCTTTAGTCACCTTTTCCACTCACTATGTGTTTATACACCTCTTTGTATTATTTATTAGTTATTATTGATCACTGTCTTCATCCACTCACCCCAACCACTTTCGAAAGATGGTTGCGTCTCTCTGAGCCTGTTTATGCCAGAGGTTATTAGGGAGTTTGACCTTGCCACTGTCACCAAAGCGCTTGCACATACATAAAATTGAACTGAATCGAACTGAATTAACTGGGACTCAGCGTGTTGCATTTTGTAAGCCAGTGTTCCTCTGTCAACAATGTGTGAAAATTCATGCAAACTGCATTCAGAGATTTGCAAAACTGACAGTGGAATAGTGCTCAGAGTTTAGCTGGACGGAGGCACGTTGTTTGTAGATGAGCTTCATGTTTTCAGAATTGTGACATCAATGAGTGATGTCACAATTGCTACATCCATCTTTTACATACAGTCTATAGTTTTAGTAAGTTAAAAAAAAACTTTACTGGTGTTTTGGGTTAAGCAGTATTGAGTATGTCAATGTCTCAGCACTCAAACACAATAGATAATGAATATTCTGGATAAGAAATTTTCTTAAGAATTTAATCCGAAAGTTCCACAAAAAGAATGCAGTAAGAAAAAAGGGTTAAGGTCCCCTATGACTAGAGGACTATATAATGGAAAAAAGGCATTACAGGGGAGAGATTACACTGGTAGGCCTCTTTGATTATAGGGGTCTTTGAAGTGTGTGTGTGTGTGTGTGTGTGTGTGTGTGTGTGTAAGGGTCTTCCCTCCCCCATATGAACACTGTAGAAAATATTAATCAATCAAGCAACGTATGAACCAGGATTACAGGCTATTAATGTCCGGAAAAACTGCAGCCCACGCAAATCCCCACACGTTCCAATTCTAGTAAATATACTGTGGTGTGGTCATTATCTCACAGAAACTGTGAAAAAGGGACTTGCGGAGGAGAAGCACTAGTGAGCTAGTGGAAAACTGCAGTCACAGTGTCAGATCATCTCCACTAATGTGTCTGAGAGTAAGTGATCAAGTATCTTTTAAAGCCACAAATCCTAATTACTGCAGAAAAACAGCAGAATGTGGAGCAAACAGAATATTTATTATATAATATGTAGGCCTGATTTTGATTAGCTTGTTTAGAAGTTATGTTACTGTGTACCTTTGGAGCAAGTGAAATCTCATTGACTCCACAGTCACTGAAAAATAAATATACTGCACTCACCCACTGTCAGCAGACTACTGTAAACTGCTATTTTCTAATTACTAAAAATTTTATTACCAAGATGGCATATGACACAGTTGTGAGCTACAGTGGTGGAATATCTTTATATATGCAGAGCATTAAAATTGCCTTTCACCCAAAAAGGTAACACACCTTGTGTCAAATTAATCAAAATAATTTATTTATTATTATTTTATTAACCTTTATTTAACCAGGAAAATCCCATTGAGATTAAAAACCTCTTTTTCAAGGGTAACAGTTGTAAATAACAGTTTTTTTTATTAATTTATTTCCTTTTTCTCTCTGTTTGTTGAGAATAGGGCGATACGGGGATACATGAAACTAAGAGAAGATGTACTTTTCCCTCTTCTCTGTCACTTCTGCTTCAGTGCGTTTTATTAGATAGCAAAACGACTATGAGAGAGTTAGTGAGAGGGGTCTCACCTGAACGATCTGCCGGGGCTGCACGGACAGCGTGGGGAAGTTTCCTCGGCCGTGGATCGGTACGCTCTCTCCAAGGATGGAGTCCAAACGCCGAACCTGATCCCATGACAGCACGCTCACCCGCCGACTCTGCTCCGAGACATCACCGGAGGACATGACGACCGGAGGCAACGGGACGTCCAGAGAAAGTGTTGTTGCACTGTTAGAACAACTTGAAGCAATTCTCCTCACACGAGGAAGAGCCGGTGATGTTAGGGCGACAGTGGGTGTGAAAAGCTCCCAGTGCGTCTCCCTCTCTCACTCTCTGTCTGTTCTTGTGGAAAAACTTTCAGAAAGCTCCAAAATGTGTTAACTCTTTTAGAACATCGCACATTCCCAGAACAAAACTTCCTGCGCCTGCGTCGCTCTCTGTCTCCACTGACTGTCTGTGCACTTTAGAGCCTCCTCTGGACTCGCCCGAGGTTTTAACCGAGCAGGGATTAACGGGCGCCACCCCATTGGCTGCCCAGAGCCTTAATAATGCTTCAGCATACAGACTGCACTCCGTTTGCGCACAGACCCACACACACCTACTTCCCTTGCGTCACATGGCATGTTCAATGACTGTAGGAAGTATAGTAATTACTATGTGCAAGTAAAAAAAAACACAAGCTTGAACTGCTCACGTCAGGCTTCAAGACTTTACCCAAACTGCATACAGTACCTCATCTCACACTGGTCTGTTTAATAGGAAGGAGAAAAGACAAAGGAAGTTTACTTCAAATGCATTTTGCAAAAATAAATATATGCGCAACTAAAATGTATGGAAACAAATCATAATATTATCATATTCAAATTCAGTGTTTTTAATGGAGTAAGCTGAAAGTTCATTATAAAAAAAATAACAGACTTCCTTTTTGATTTGATACTGTGAAGCTTAAACAATTAAAAACAGTAACATTAGCAATCATAACATGCTTCTATAAAGCCAAAGTCCTGAGTTATTTTCAAAAGAAAAGAAAAGAAAAGGAAACTTCTTGAGCTGGTGTTAAAAGATGAACAAATGCTTCACATCACAACATTTGTCTGGCCTTTTCCTCTAGGACTGTTTTCTGAATATTCCGCTGTTAGTAGACTAGCATCATTTATCCCTCATGCGACTGTATGTAAACAGTGGGATTAAAGTTTGGTTGGGTTTAGATACAATGACAGAATGACAGAATTGCATTTCAGGAAAGATAATTAATTTTTTGTTAAAATAACTACTTTGCTAAGGTTAGAGAAACATTGTTACACAGTTATAAAGCCATTGTTACGCCTTAAATAGCAACGGCAATGATCTCTTAAATGATAGCCAAACGTTTTGGAGGTCCATGCATCTACCCCAAACTATTTTCTTTGTATTATTGCCTTCCTTCTTTTCTTTCAGACATCTAGAAAACAAAGAAAAAACTTTGACATTCAAACTGACATTCAAAACTTCTAAAACATGTATTCTATATTGATTCCAAGTATATGCACACATTTACATGGCAATCTGTCTGAAAGTTAAGCTAATAGCATTTCATCTTAAAATGCTCCCCCAAGTCATCCTTGTCAAAGAAGAGATCAGAGCCCCTTTGCTAGCCCTCCTTTGTTCCCGGACAGAAACTTGTCATCTGTTTTGTTTTTATTTTCTGTAATTGGTGTTGCAAGAAGGTGTTGCTTTTAACTGGAACCACTACATTAGAATTCAGAATTAGAGGAAATGTGAAAAGAGTTTTGCTCAGTGGAAGACATGACCATTTTTTACTCCACGCTCAAAGGAAAATGACCTAATTCGTTTTGGTGATACCATTATGTACAACATAAGGTCATGATGAAGAGTCACACATTTCTGGATGTTTTGGTTGACCAACATTGACCCCTGTGGGAGGACGCAAAGGGATTTGTGACCTTAATTTGCTTTGTCGTTGTTTCATTTTCTTAAGAGCAATTTGTGTGTCTCCTACCATGACAGAAAAAACACAGGAAAGCCCCAGTGTCATTTTAAAGCAGAATGACAACATGGAAAAATATTGCCATGATTTGCATATCATGTGCATAATGTAAATACTGTACGTCAGTCTGCATTGACTCAACCGGCAATAGCAAATACCACACACTGCACTGTTATCACCAGCTCTACAAAAAGTGTTGAATATAGTTCCTATTTATTTGTTTATATTTAAACACGAGCTGCTGATACCTAAAGTACAACTCATTTTCTAGCCTTTTATGGGTCCGTAGATTATTCACGTAATGTATGGACTATTTGCAGTTTGAAATAATATAATTAATTTGAATAGTATTTCTTTATTTTTTCTTTGCTTATTTCAAGTGGCCTCAAATGAACAGCCAATTGTGTGTGACATTAATGGTGACGTCACAATAGCTAAATCTGTGTTTTAAATGCAGTACATGTAAACAACTCAAAATTTAGTTGGTTATTTCCCAGTATTAGTTGTATTGTATTGTATTGATATGAAACCACAAAGGAAGAATTCAATCAGAATGTCCTTTAAGTTACAGAAGCTAGTGGAAGCCAGTTGACTTGACAGGATATTCATGAAAAAGATGTATAGTGCTGTGCAAACATCTTGAGTCAATCCCTATTCCTTCTAATGGGAAGTGGGTGCAAAGATTTATTGAAATGCACAAACATACATGCTTTATTTTCCAAGTCAATATTTGGTTTGACTACTTTTTTGGATGTTTGCCACCTTTTGTTCCACTCTATATCAAGATAGTCACACTCGTCTTCAATAAGTTTTGAGGTTCGGGCTCTGGGGATGACAATCCATGACTGAAGTCTTCGATTGTGTATTTTTATATCCGGGCATGCTTTTACTGCATTGGCAGTAGCTAGGAATCATTTTCATGTTGTGAAATGAAACATCTACCAATCAGACACTTACATGTGCTTGCTTGTGGTATTGCATGCTTGATCAAAATATGACAGCACTTTTCTGTGTTCATAATTCTATCTATTTTGACAATATCCTTAATATCACTGCCTGAAATGTAGCCCCAAACCATGAAAGAGCCTCCATCACGTACACACTGTTGTATTTCTCTCCTAAACTGCTCTGAACGTATGTTTGAAGAGTTGAAACAAATATTTCAAATTTGGATTCATTACTGTATAAGACCTGTTACTACTGATTTTCAGTCCAACTCTTGTGTAATTTGGGTCACCTCAGCCTTTTCTCTTTTTTTCCCTTCTTGAACAATGGCTTATGATGACAGTTCAGTTAAAATCTTAAACACAAATCCCAAAAGTAAAACTACATTCACAAAAGGCCAGATTTTTCTTTCAAAATCAAACCATCACCTCAAATTCAGTTGTTGTGTGGTGTGTTCAGATCATACACACTGCAAGTAAAAATATATTTACCACAGACCATTGATTAGACACTGCATCAAACAATTTAGGATAGAGCGCCATGGAATCCAGTTCAAACACTAAGATAGATATAAAGTAACAACGAGGTTAATGCATGGAAGCAAAACATAAAGAAAGAAACAGCCAATTTATCAGTAGTAGTAGGTAGCAGACAATCTGGCAAAGAGTGAAGGCTCGAGCAGGTCCTTAAATATTTAATTAAATTTACATAGCACAAAATCACTACAGTTGCCTCACAAAACGTTATATTGTAAGATAAAGACTATACAATAATACGAAGAAATAGTGGGTCTTGATTGCGAGCTGATGAAGCACAGGTGTGTTTGAGCGGGGAGCCTGTAACTCATCTCTTACTGTACTCATCACTGGGTCATCCCTTGAGTTAAGTGCCTTTTTTATGCTTGAATGATTAATAGGCCTGTGTTAAGTGACCTAAAAAAAACATCAAAATGGGTAGATACAGGGACTGGACTGAAAATAAGTGACACATTTGTTTTTTGAAGCTGCAACCTAAGCAGAGAAGCCCAGACCTCACTGTCCCTAGCGCCTTCCTTTAGCTCATCTGGAGGAACATTAATATGTTCCCAGACCAGCCGAGGGATGTAATCTCTCCATGGTGTCATGGGTCTACCCCAGTAGGACATGACTGGAATACCTCAACCACGAATGCCCCAGAGGCATTCTAGTTAGATTCCTTGAACACCTCAACCACATTTTTTTCTATTTGAAAGAGTAGCAGCTACAGGTCCTCAACTCTGAGGACCTTTAAAATCATTAATCTCCTTGCTCTATCTCTCTATCTCTCTATAAGGGAGATGCCAGCCACATCTTGGAGAAAAATAATTTCTGCCAATTGTACCTGCAGTCTCATTCTTTCACCCGTGACCATAGGAGAGGTTAGGAATGTAGATAGACCGGTAAATCAACACCTTTGCTTTTACACTCAGCTCTCTCTTTACCACATCAGACCAGTACATTAGAGTACTGAATCATGCCTCTCCCCCCCCCCCTCGTGAACAAGACCCAAAGATACTTGAACTCCTTACCTTGGGGCAATAAATTGTCCATGACCTAGAGTGGACACTCCATTATTTTCTTGGTGAAAACCATAGACTCAAGCTTGGAGGTGCTAATTATCATTCCTAATTCTTCACATACAGATATGAAGCATTATGAAGCTGGAGGTCACCAAATGATAAAGGCAACAAAACCACATCATCTACAAAAGCCATAGATGAAATCCCTAGACCAGGAGTGTCAAACTCCAGGCCTCGGGAGCCAGTGTCCAGCAGGTTTTAGATGTGTCCTTGATCCAACACAGCTGATTTAAATGGCTAAATTACCCCCTCAACATGTCTTGAAGTTCTCCAGAGGCCTGGTAATGAACTAATCATTTGATTCAGGTATGTTGACCCAGGGTGATATCTAAAACCTGCAAGGCCTGGAGTTCGACACCCTTGCCCTAGACCATCAATGTGGAAAACTTGGGCTACTTGGCTACAGCTAGAAATTCTGTCGAAAAACTCATGAATAGAATTATTAACAGAGGGCAGCCCAGCAGAGTCAAAAACGGAGAAGGAGTCCAACGTATTGCTGCCTTTGTGGACCAAGGTCTGGCTGCGGTCATACAGGGACAGAATGATTTGTAACAGTGAGCCAGATACTGGCGCATCTCCAACAGGAAGGGAGGGTCCCCCCGAGGGACACTGTCAAATCCCTTCTCCAAGTCCACAAAACACATGTGGACTGGTTGGTCAAACTCCCACGCACCCTCAAAAATCTTCGAGAGGCTAATGAGCTGCTCCAGCAATTCACGACCAGGTAAAAACCTCCTGAATCTGAGGTCCAAACAAAGGGATGAACCATCGGTACTGAAGAGGGACTATCACCCCATTTTGCCAATGCAGAGGCACCACCTGAGATTGCTGCTGTTTTTACTAAGTTCATTATTTTTTTGACACTATTGTTGATCGTATGCTATTTTATTGATGAACAATATATATTTTGCTATTCAATATTACAAACCTAAACTTACATTATATTGGTAGTGCTATTAAATTTAACTGGAGTGTCACTTTTGACTACAGGGTAAGATATGTGTGAGTTTCTATAGAATATGAAGTCATAGCTCAGTGCTGTGAGAACACATGCATTTTGCACATGCACAAGTGTCATATTGCAATTCATTTGCATCTATTCCTTCATTCCATGGAATTTGCTAGTGAGAAAAGCCTCTGACTTCCCAAATTGGCACACTTGTTATTTTTCCACAAAAGGTCACCATAGGGTCTGTCGTCCATGTTTTTCAATTGCACTGACTTTTCCTCCCTGAAAGGAAGGCATGTGTGTTTGTGTGTTTGAAAAAGCCACAAAGAAATACAGCAGAACACCATGTTGACAGATTAGATGATGGCATTTCAAACTAGCCTTCTGTAAAATGTGACAAATGCAGATTTGCTTATCTCGTTAGGCTGATATCAACTCTGATTAACATTTATATTAGCAAATATCATTATCACTGCCCTGTCAATCATAATGTATCCTTCAAAAATCAGTTATCCTTACGTAAAGTTCATTATAATAATATTACAGAAACATTTAGGCTAGGATTTTTTAACAAATTCAAATGTTTTATCGGGGGTAAACATATTTGTGGTATGAAAATTTTATAATAATGTGTTCTACTTTCAGCTCAGCTGCAGGGGCTTCTGTGTTACATCACAGCCATTTCTCAGACATTAATCTGTGATGAGCTATGTTGCTCAACTAGCCTTCTGGTATTTGCATTTGGTACCTTGGTTACCTAACAGCCTGTGTGTTTGTTTAATGTCAGCATGGAAACTATAGGGCAGTCCCATTGATGGTGAAAATACCACTGACTGCAGGATTTGATTTAGGACTGTGTGGACTGGATTTCTGGCCTCTTACCCCTGAATATATTTTGGTGACTTAATAACCTTAATATACCTGTACACATCTTGTTTGACACCATATTGCCTCAAGCTTTTAACTGCTATTTACTGGATTTCGACATACACTTCCAACTCCACTTAATAAAGGACTTAGATCAACATCTTAACTAATTTTTAGGAAATTCAGGACATTTATTGAAAATTTGGTAGAGATTAAAGTTATTTAACAGATTAAATCTCAAAGTAATTTAATATTTTAATAAATAGATTAATCTATTAAAGATTCAGGGGTTGTCACGTCTCCAGCCACTTTAACCTTCCTACACTCTCTTCTTCACCTCTCTTGTCCACTGTTCATTGGATGATTGACCCCACCGATTTAAAGTAATCTACCTTCTCTCTGAGCTGATCCCTGATATAAATCCACCCTGATTTTGGATCCATCTGTAACTCCTACCAGCCACCTTACCACTGTCTTGGCATCCAGTCATATGCTTCAACTTCTAGTCACAGTGCAACTCCCTCTGACCGTCTCCATACCTCTCCATCAACACTCTCAAACCAAACATCACATCTATAGTGTGCTTTCTCTGCATTAAGGAATTAAGCTTCATCACCTCTTTCCCATATCTTCACTACAACAGTTCTGCACATCAACCTTGTTCTTGAAATTCTGTATCAGTACACTTCTTCTCATCTGTCATCGTGTCATCTGGACCAATCATTTTTCCAGTCTTTATCATTGTCTTACCTGCCTTAACTGTTACACATGCATCATCCCTTTCTGAATGCCATGTTAAGTTCTGCCTTTGTGTTTAGTCAGGCAAAAATCACTGGTGTTTGTTTACTCAACATATAAAAGTTCTGACTTCAGTTCTAGCTTAATTATATGGGAAAGATGAATGAACTGAAATGTCTTGATGCATTCTCAATCATCCAGGTAAGTAAATCTCCAAAGGTGGATTCTGTTCATATGGACGTAGCGTTTTCAGTGGGAAAAACGTGACTTCTAAGAAGAAGTCACTTGGATAAGTGACGAAACGTTGAACAGAATCAACCTTTGGAAAATGAACTGAAATGTCACTTTATAAACATTTTTATTTATCTACTAACTAAAGATACATGTTTGACTGTGACAACATTTGACTGTTTATCAGCTTAAAATAATGAAGGCAACCAGCTGCCTTTTTTAAAAATTCGGTTAACTTATTTGAATTTCCAGGACCATCATTTGGAATTATTATCAGTGAAAGGTACAAATAGGACAAGCAGCTGCTGAACTCATGCCCAACTCTGGAGTTTCACTGGACAAAGCTTTATAGTTTGTCCCAGATCACTGTTTTGCTTTTTTGGCCTACAACTTAAGCATTTTGGTTGATACTCATATTGGTTTAATGGTTTTGTGTTTGGTGCAGCAGACAAAAATAGCACTTAGCTCATTAAAATAGACACATCTGCTGTTCATCATATATGATGAACAGCAGATGTGTCTATTTTAATGACACATCTGCTGTTAAAGATGAGATTTGTTAAATCTGAAATCTGAAATCTGTCTTGTTACACAATCTCAGAAGGATTTTAGGTTTGTTCCTACATCAGAAAAGGACTGTGAAACTAAACTGTTCCTTTAGCTTACAAATGGCATTAAAGAAATCATTTTATTCCTCAGTGAATGTGGGGAAAATTTAGCAAACCAAATAAAACTCATCCTCGTTACAATGTTAATTCATATGATTTTATTAGCATTTAAACATGCCAGAAGTATTACTGCATCCAGACAGTATATTGTCCACTCTTGCATTGTTTCAAAATGAGTCGATTCTTGCTTGTGGCAAAGCAAAACATAAACTGCTTTCGTCAGTCAGACGCAAACAAAGAGATACTGAATGTAAACTGGGTACATTTCTACATCGTGACTAATACAACCAACCAAGTGTGGTCTATGAATTTGTGACATAAACACTGTTATGTAAGACATGCTGTGGATTTCCCAGTTACATAAGCTACATTTAATACCAACAAACCAGTATCTCAGCAGCTTTTCTTTGCCCAACTGTTTTGAACACCAAGTGACGTTTCCTGGCCATTTCTTATATAAAAAGTGTTCATCTCTGTTATGAACAATGAGCACCTCTGTTAGTTCCCTGACATTTTACATTATCCTTTAAGCTCTGAGACATTTTCGTAAAGCCAAAAAAAGACTTGCCAGGCAGTGTCGACACAAGTGAACCAAAAGGACACCGTTTCTTAAGCACTTCCCTTGTTTCACATTGCTGTCAACTTTAATCAGTATGTTCATTATTCCCAGACCTGAGCCACATAGTAAACTCAAGAAAAACCTAAAATCCAAAAGGGTCATCATTTCATCTGTGTTACTCAACAACACCTACCACCAGTCCACAACTGGCTGACGTTTGAAAATAATACCTTGTTGTTTCTACACCAACGTCAATCAACCCTGGTGTCTGTTCAAAGTCATCATCATCAACATTTTTGCTGGGGTAGAGAAACAAACTTCAAAAATACACCCCTTATTACTGCTGCTGCCAAATAAGACAAACTACACTCTATGATACTCTATTATGCTCACATTACTCTAACTATAGTTGGAGAAAACTTTGTAACAGTGTAGCCTTGATGATCTGTAACAAAAATGATGTTCGTTGGTAAGTCAATAAGGACAAATTCCTTATTGACTTAGCAATAAGGATTTATGGACACCATTGACATCAATGATTCAGGTTACAGGCTTAATTCTTAACTGATTCTCTTAATGATAACCATATCTATTTTTCATGGAAAAGGGTGGGTACACAAACTCTGAGACTGAAAAAACAAGCCAATACAAAAGATTCACTGGGTGTTAGCCTGCATGCCTCAATGTTAGGCACCAGTCAAACAGTCAGTTTTGCTTAGGAAGGTCTAACACCATATTACTAAGAAGCTTAGACTTAGTGCAGTCAGATTTCTGTGTATTCTTATAAACTTTGCTTCACATGTTTCCTTGAACTCATGATGTTTTCTGTTTCAGTTGAGCGTGCTAAACATGTGTGCTAGTGCTGCTCATGGTGCCTAAGAGCACTCGTGCTACCAGAATGATTATTCATTATTGATAAAAGATTTCCTTTCTTGTTTTATTTTTATTACATGAAACATTGGGAAGTATATGTAGTGACAAAAGCAGTTACTACTGTTGTGGTTCACAGTATCACACAGTATCACAGATCAGCCCCATGTTTTGCCTTTAATTGTCCTAAAAACACTGTGAATCACAGCTTCTTCGACCTACCGCTTTATAAACCGTTCAATGCTAAAAATGTATTAATAAAAAATGTAACAAATGACTACAGTTTAATACAGTATGTACGCCACCATTGACCTAAAGCCTTTGCACCCACCGGCTACAGCATAGCAATGAGTAATTAACAGAACTGCTCTTGTAGTGTAAAGTTGTTCCATGTCCTGTATATAGATGGAAGGAACTGTAAAGTAAGAGAAAGCAGTTTGGAATTCTTAGTTAAAAACTTGACATGCGTAGCGATTTACCTGAATATTAAAGCCACTTCCTGTCTTGTTTAAGGTGTACTGATGTTGTTTTCTCGTCTTTGTCATGAGAAAAGCAACACCATGAGTCATTTTAGAAATCATTTGTTGTAAGTCTGATGTGTTCAATACCTTTCGTTTCATTTTTTAAAAATTTTGTAATATATATATATATATATATATATATATATATATATATATATATATATTACAAAATTTTAAATATATATATATATATATATATTTAAATATATATATATATTTAAATATATATATATATTTAAATATATATATTTTTATATATATATTTATATAAATAAATATACATATACATATACATATACATAAATATACATTTATATTTACATTTATATAAAATGTAATATATTTAAATAATATATATATATATATATATATATATATATATATATATATATATATATATATATATATATATATATATATATATATATATATATATATGTATGGGGCAATCGTGGCTCAAGAGTTGGGAGTTTGCCTTGTAATCGTGAAGGTTGCCAGTGTCCGGCAGCCTCGCCTCTGTCAGTGCGCCCCAGGGTGGCTGTGGCTACAATGTAGCTTGCCATCACCAGTGTGTGAATGGGTGGATGACTGGATATGTAAAGCGTTTTGGGGTCCTTAGGGACTAGAAAAAGCGCTATACAAATACAGGCCATTTACCATATATAGATATATAGATCAGGTTTTAGTGGGATTAGGTTAATTGGTAGTTCTAAGGCAAAACTACTAAGTTTTGGTAGTTTTGTTGTTGTTTTTTAATATTAATCATTCTCCCATATCTTCACAATCAGGGCCCAAAAATATGAATTAAATTCAATAATTCCTGACACATATTGAAAACTATAATCGTATTATTTTTTCAATAAAGTAAATGTTAGGGTAAAGATTCAGAACAAGGGTTAGAATAGTCATCAATGATGACTCAGACCTCACAGGGTTAACATTTGATAATAAAACACGTATCTGGTTTTTGGAAGTGTATTATGTCACAAACAAAGCAGATTTCCAGGGATCTCAGCTAAAGAGTTGCTCATGCTTAAGCTGGATTTTTAGAAAAAACATCTCTAACAAGTTGTGACATAATAAATCTATATTCAGACAGCCTGTATACAAACGGAGGAATTTTAATGCTGTTGTTATCCTTTCAAGGAGTGGCTGAAAAAGGTCACTCAGGAAAGAGACTCTTATCACTCACAACTTAAGGCAGGTTACCTGCTAATGCTCTTACAGTGGCTAATGTTAATAGTCATGAGTTAACCATTAAACAAATAAGGGTGTAGTGCCTTTCAGTTTGTTTTTACACCACAACTTTTTTGTTGTGCTTTGGTTGCATATCAGAACTGTAGTTTGATGTTTTTCTGATGTTTCCATACAGCAAAAATTCTCAAGAGCATGTAAATGATCTATATATTTACTTGAATCATATGTAAAAACATACGTAAATAATGTCGCTTAATTCAGGAAATAGTGGCACAGGTTTGGGATAAAGTTGCGCTGCTACTTTTCCAGGAAAAAGTAAAGTTCTTTTGAAACATAATTGAAAACATATGGAAAAGTTATTTTAAGCTTGTAATCTAGCCAATCCTTTTATGGCTCTAATAGAGTTTATATTATACAGATAAACTTAGAGTTTTATTATGATGTGAAATATGACATTAAAGTATAAACTTGAGCCTTGAGCTATCAGTTTTTATTTGCTTCCCAAATTAAACATACATGCTTTCTTTAATCTTGTCACCATCACCAGCATCTAGAGAAGTACCACTCAGACAAGACCAGAGAGAAGAAAGGCCCAATGAAAACTTTAACCTTATTACTGTGAGATGACTGAGCTAACTTCTTTACCGAGGCACAGGCAGATAAGGAATAAAAACCTGTCATTATGTACTAATTATTTTTCTTTTAATTTAACTAATCCCACTTTAAAATCTAATAAAATTAATTATTAAGTGTTGGGTCAAAAATGTACCACACATCTATGTCTGAGAGTGGATCCAGTTCTATTTGTTCACCAGGCAGGTTTAAAGCATTCTGTAGATTCACAAACATACACAAATGTATGACGTTAATTAAAATATCTCTTAATTTTATTAAATTAAAATATGTATAAATGTCCAAGGTAATTGAAAACGGGCAAAACGCAGAGAATTCCCTTCACACCACATGATGAGTAGAGATCAAAACGTGCTTTATGAGGTGCCATGTGCCAGTAAAAACTAATGAATGCTCCATTAGGGGTAAACCTATTTTCCCTATAGCATCAAACAACCATGAGGTCTACTTGGCCTCTTGCAGCTACAGTTTCACTCCAGTGCTCAGTAGCTGATGCTGGAGGCTGATCTGGGCACACCTGCCAAAGCCTTTGAAGAAGGAAGACTGCTGCTTCTGGTCCCATCTCCAGGAGTATAGTATTTGTGGCTTGCACCAGGATTCCCACCCAATTACTCAAAACACCTAGAGTTTGATATTATAACCACCTGTGGGGTGGTTGCATCCTGGTTTTTAGGGCTTTCTATCACATTAAAGCCCTATTCAGATGGGATTAACTTTATAGTGGCAGATGGAGCAACGTGATCATTATGATGATGACTGGGTGTGTAAAGCGCTTTGGGGTCCTTAGGGACTAGTAAAGCGCTATACAAATACAGGCCATTTAACATTTACCATAACTGATTGTAATTCAAGAGCTGTCTTGAAAGGGCAGCTCCTTTATTTGGTACATAATAATGTGCATGATAGCACTCACATAACGCATTGCATTTAAGAATTCCTGTTTTTCTTATTGTCCTAATTCTGTTTAAATACAACCTATCACAAATAGCTTTGAGTAGTTTCTTATTGAAAGTGTTTGTACAGTAGGAGAAAAGAAAATTCCCCAAAGGTGTATAAGACTGGCTGTCATTCATCCAATAGGGGGAAGCTTTGACAATAGTGTCAAAAGTGCTTCATTCAAATATTGGTAGATATTTATAACAGGTAGATTTTATCTTTTATCCTGTCTTCCTTCTCTCTCCCACACTAGTCGCAGCAGATGGCCCCGCCCCTCCCTGAGCCTGGTCCTGCCAGAGGTTTCTTCCTGTTAAAAAGGGAGTTTTTCCTTCCCACTGTCGCCAAAGTGCTTGCTCATAGGGGTCATATGATTGTTGGGTTTCTCTCTGTATCTATTATTATAGGGTCTACCTTACAATATAAACACCTTGAGGTGACTGCTTGTTGTGATTTGGCGCTGCATAAATAAAACTGAATTGAATTAAATAGATTTAACCCAAAGAGCTTGAAAACAAAAATTACGTGGAGCTTGACAGCAAGCTTTATTGGACAGTTGGCTTGCAAGAGAAGATAATTCAACAAATCACAAAAATACAAGCTTGTCATTCACTGTTTTCTGTGTCAGATTGCTTTTAAAAAGTAAGTAATTTTTTGTTTGTTATGAGTTAGCTGAACCAGTTCATATTTCACATACAAATTTGCTCAGTACATACAGAGAAAATACAACAATCAAATGACCCCCTGGCACGTTGGCGACAGTGGGAAGGAAAAACTCCCTTTTAACAGGAAGAAACCTCCGACAGAACCAGGCTCAGGGAGGGGCGGGGCCGTCTGCTGCGACCGGTTGGGGAGAGAGAAGGAAGACGCAAAAGAAGATGTCACACACAGCGCTCTGTTTAGACTCTGTTTAGACCCAGAGCAAACAATATTGTTTGACAGATGGCCCTTAATATAAAGACTTCGGACTTCACGTTTCCCAATTTTTGCTTTAAGTTATTTTGTTATTTACGTAATAATGTAAATATCCTAATAATTATACTTATTGCTGTTTTAGACAGGAGCGGTGCTTTAAAGGATAGTTGCAGATTTCTGTCAGAATCTGCAGACTATACAGTACAAATAAAATGTTCACGTTTCCCAGCAGTTTCACCGGATGGCCAGGAAGCGTTCGCGATGTCTTATCGGGCCCTTCTCCAGCACTGATAATTGGCGTCTGTCTTGTGTCAGTGACATAAAAGACTAATTTAATGTGACTTGACCATTCACACAGCAGTCGCTTTCTGAAACATCGGATATGTATCGGATTCAGTACCACATACGAAAGTGACCCAGATCGGATTTGAAAATATTGGATTTGTGCCATTCACACTGTCATACCATGATCGGATATGGGTCGCATAGGGTCAGAAAAATCGGATTTGATGCGCTTTCGCCTGCAGTGTGAACGTAGCCTAAGAGTACTGGTAATTATGGTGACTGATAAATCAAAACCTAAAACGGGAAGAAGAAGAAACCTTCAAATATGTTTTCAGATATGTTTTAATGATTTGAGCAGAGTTCGGCAGAGTGTAAACAAATAAAGAAATAAATATATGAAGCATAATTGCTGATGTGTCAAATGATGTGATTTTGAAATCATTGAATTTTCTTATCTTTTTTAAGTCAAATATCGGTCAGCCTCTAGATAAAACTATACATACACTTTCACAGTGTATTAGTTATTATTATTAGCAACTCTTTGTAAGAAAACGCCAAGCATCCTTTTAGATGTCCTCTTGCTTTATTTTTAATATATGCACTTTTCTAAATGGATATGAAGGTCTTGCTATGTTAAGTCCTTTCTGTCCGCAATTGAAAAAAGACAGCCTTTCAATGTTTCTCGGAGCCATAGGCCATAAGTGGTTCTTTTTATAAGGACACAGTGCCAATTCAGAGTCCTGGCTGTTGGTCAGCATATAGAACCGCTGACCGACAGCCACCCAAGTGCCGATTTCCCTTTAGTGAAAAGGTGATCCAGAGCATCTCAGTTTTATTTATGCAGCTGCAATTGAAGACTGCACTTGCATATGAAATTATATGTGGTCTGGACAAAATAGCAGAGCTACCACATGTAAAGGATTCTAAAACTACTAAAGTCACAATAAAAGGAGCAATCTGACAAATTAAGATCCAGTGGATGTTAGTGGTAAAAACTGAGGGTACACCTCAGTGAATCAGTGAATCTTAACACACTTTGACAAATTCTCATTTTTGCTGGTATTTTCAGCAGCCAGTAACAAAATCCCCAAACCATCCCCCTAAAACTCAATAATTTCCACATTTAGTGCGTTTCATATATCCTCGAAAAAGTTGTTGTATCTGTCAAAAGGTTTCTCCCACTAGATTTTACATGCACGAGTTTTACTCTTTTTGGAATTGATTTTGATTTGCACATGAAAGTCGCTCTCTCAGCTTTCATGTGCAAGCTGTAACTGAGGCTTAGAGGCAGCACAGTGGTGCAGAGGTTAGTATTGTCAGCTCACAGCAAGACGCTTTTTGAATTGAACATGCTGAGTGGCATCGATTTTATATAGTCCCACCGTGCGTTTTGATTTCCTCGCACAGTTCAAACTGACAGAATCACACGTGCAGTAGATGTAAATGTGAGTGTGGATGGTTTCTTTCCTGTCTGTGATAGACTGGCACCTCAATGCCAGCTGGGATCAGTGGCTTGCAAACAAAAGTTCTCATCAGCAGGTGGGAGAAATCTGAAATAGCGTATTGGTATTTGAGTATCTGTTGTATCTCAGACATTCTGATTCATAGCTATTTATTTAAAAAAATAATAATATTTTCCATTTTTAAAGGGTGACAAACCTGAATTTAGAGATTGGAGAAGTTAATGATGGAGCAAATTACTTCACAGCTCATATTTATCTTTTTAAAAAAAAACAAAAAAAAAACACTGAAAATGTTACTTAAGCATTAAAACTACTGCATTAAGTTTAGAAAAAGATAAAAGTTTGAGTTATAATATAATGCTTACATTTTTTAAGAGCTGTTTTCTTAGTTACCATGGTAACTATTGGCATCCCCACTTTGTTTCGAGAAAATCTGTAGATGTAAAATATCTACGGTACATGAAAACATACAGAGCGTTTTCTGTGACCATTTCATATGTATGTGAGAGAAAATTGGACAGAGCATAAAGGAAGGCTTTTTATAAAAGTTTTATGAGGAAAAATAAACACTCTTGACATTTCGTTAGCTCCTACTTTGGCTCAGTCCTGTTCACAAGGTGTACTAATTGAGATTGACCTACTGACCTTAAACTTGTAGCACATTACGGTTTTAGCTGCTAGCAGGTCAAACTTTCAATATATATGTGAAAGTCACATCTTGTTTTTATATGTGGTTTGTGCCCAAACCTTCAGAACCAAGTCCTGATGATTTAGCCACATGGCTTTAAAGGCCTCTGGTAAGGTCCCCGGTTCAGGCGCAAAGCCTCGATTCTCCATACCCCTTAACTAATGTTTTCCATTAGCTTTGAGGCACATATGCAGGCTTACCTGAGCTTCAGCACCCCAACCTGGCTCCCTTTCTCCTCTTGAAGAGAACAAAGGCACCATGATCCTCATTACATGCCACAGTGAAGATTGAACACAGATGTCAGGCCGTTTACGTTCAACCCAAAAACCTCTTTTACAGGCACATAAATTCATTGGAGTCCGTTCATTTGATGTTGGACTTGGCTTGCAGGCGAGCCATATACGTCACAGGACTGACAAACTGTGGATCTTTGAAGTCTTGCACTGGTAATCCAGATATTTCGAAGGGTTACTGGATGAAATCAGAGCTTAGATTGTGACGGTCAGTTAAGTTTCTCATTCTTAACAAACTTTTTTTGAATTATTTTTCCAAATAGGAAATGATGAAACTTTACAATTGCATACTACAGTTATTTCCTTCAACGACACTAAAATGTACCCCTGTGTGCGCTTTAACGAGCAATTAATGTAACCAACCTTGGAGATTTTATAAGCCAAGGAAACACTGTAAATGTAATAAGAGTGTTTAATTTGAAAGAGAATTTATTAAATGTTCCTTACAACAATATACCTTTATGCTGTTTTGCATATGGAACATGACTTAATGGCACAGCAGCATCTTTCAGGGGTGGTCCTCTATCATTAGGGCTCCATAGTTATGCTCCATAGGTACACTCTTGTGGGCAGAACACATGGCACCCAACTGTGTGAACAGTAACGTGGAGAATAATGTCATAAAGACCTCCCCAAGTAGCAGTAACTCAGAGGACCGTCTTATGGAGCTTAGAAAAAAGTTCTCTAAGTGCAAATTCTTTCTTTTATATTATGTCATATGTGAAGGGTAAATTAATGTTGTTGAATAAAGTGAATATTGCATAAACTTTGTGTGTAAAAGAAAGACTAGCCTGAAAAGTGAAGCCTATGTGTGTATTGTCTTAAACCTCTATTCTTTGTCAAGACAAACAAAGCGTGATTCCTTTGGTTGCAAAAGGACTTCCGGGTGTACACAAACTTGATCCTTGGATCCTGGTGTGGCTCAATGGTAAGAATATTGCAATAGCTAAAATTCCCATAAGACTAAGGTGAGATCACAGTGGCAGAGAGTTCAGTACATGTCTTTGTTACAGTTGAGAACAATGCACTGCTCCACAGTAGATCGAAATTTAATTTAAAAGTGGAGGGATTTTTAACCTTGCCAACACTATTGCATTTAGTTGTGACATTTTACTGGTTAGATAGTGCTTGCCAATGTGTACCATGAGAGTAGTCAGTAATCTGCCTCAAAGCTTAGGTCTAATTCATGTGAACAGATTTATCTCCATAACATTTGCTGTTTGATGACTGCAAGCAAGTACAATGCTAGTTTGAGTAAAACACGTCAGTCTAGGGGTTAAGTTGAGCAACTAAAGCAACAAAATTTGCAGCTTGGGCGAGGTTAGGGTTATGCTTAGACAACTAAAACAATGTTGGGTAGGGTTGGGGAGAGGCTTTGGTTATGGTGAAACAACAAAACCTTTTACTTAAATTAAAATGTGACTCACAGCGTGTAATGAATCATATAAAGCCCAATGCCTTTGCCCATTTGCCACCTTCACCACAACACATGGTGTACTTTCCAACCTGCTATTTCCATGGCAGATGGCCAACAGTGACTCATAGACGTTGTCCTTAATTTAGATTTTTCTCACTTTATTAAATGTAAGGTAACATTTTTAGACTGGAGTCAGTCTAACGGAAAGATTAGATTTCTATTAGATTGTACGTTTGTTAGCAACTTTGGCCATTTTAATGAAGTTAAATAAAGAGTAAGTGTTAATTTGGTCACTTCAATAACTGGTCATTATTATGTCCTCCTACCTTTTCTCAGTTTTCAGCTTGGCTTTAACAAGCTCTTCTTTCAGCAAGTCAGCTGTGTGTTTAGAGACTCAGTCTCCTAATAGCACTGTGAACACTGTGAGAAATCCAACAATTCACTCTCAATGTTGCTTTACTTTGACTTGCATGGAGTCAAAAATGAATAAAGAGTGGTGAGCCCTTTGATTATATTTTCCCACTGATTTATTTTTACTTACACAACACGGCCCATTGACAGAATTGCAGTGCTTTCTCTATTTTAAGGCTCTTATTTTCTGCTTCTTGGCTGAGCTTGCACGAAAGGCCTGACCCAAGCTCAGGTCCATTTAGAGCTTCCATTGCAGAAACCATCCCAACAACCTTCCGAGTTCAGAAACAAGCTCAGCAGAATGATTTCTTTCATTATTGTGCACGCAAAAAACATACCTTTAATTTTTTTCACAGTTGATATGACATGATGATTATATAGAGGGGTACTCCACTGTCATAATTGCTGCATTATTAGCTAGATTAATGATTTTATTTTTTATATAAAATGTTAATTTAACTTTAAATATTTCTCTCTACAGATTTAATTTGTATATATACATATATTTGTTTGCATCTATGTATGTATAAGCTGAAACCTTACAGCAGAGAAGAAGGAACCTTTCCCTGAAAAAATACACACACACACAGTCCAACCCTTTCACCAGGATTTCACACTGGTGGACCCCACACAGTGTTAGAGGCTGAAAGGTTGGTGGTGAGGTGGGCGAGGCAATGCCAACCCATGCTGTAAAAATGCCCACACTTTATACTAATTGCATCACAAAAAAAACCTGACACAGTAATTCTGTTTCAGTGAGGGGGAAACTTGAGAGAGAGAGAAATGTTTGGGGGTGGGGGTTATTCAGAGGGAAGTAAACCATGAGTTCGAATTGAGAAATAAAACACATGGCTCCTGTTCTCTTCTACATGGTCACAAATGCTTCAAGTTTTTTTTTAGTTTTTATTTCTCAGAATCAGAATCAGAATACTTTATTGATCCCTGAGGGAAATTATTTATTTAGCACGTATTTTCAAGGTTCACAGTTTCCATTTGCCTGCTGTCAGTCTGCCAATCAATGAAGAAACACTAATTGAGAGATTCAGTCAGTCTGTCTACAATGGGATTAAATGAACAGTGGATTTCTCAGATGAAGTTCCAAACTTAATGTTTTATAAAGTTATCTTTCTGTGCTGTATTTATTATAGGAAAGTCAATATTTATCCCCTCCAAATCCAAAATGATGAGCCTACCCATATGGAAAAGATATATATAAATCTCATAAAGGTTGTATCTGTCTTGTGTGAAACTTGTATGAAAAGCATACAAGAGTGAAAACAGATATAAGATCCCTTACTTATTTTATTTAAAATTTATATAAATTAAACTTGTATGTTTTGGATACTTATTAAAACAATATATGAAAGTAATGAGAAAGTGGCCACTTTCATGAGTAAATCATATAAGCCTTATATGATTCACTATATGAAGTAGGCCACATCTTATGCAAGTCTTTCAAGTTTGTTCTATTTCTTTTCCATATGGGTAACTTTACTCGTAATGGCACTGCAACGTAGGCCCATCAGTGCAACAGTATGAATGCAAACAAGACTTCCCTGACACAGGTTATAGCTATATGGGACTCAATACAGGCCTACAGATGAACCTTAACCTGAAATCTCAAACTCGTGTTTCTGAGAACTTGGTGAATAGGAGTTACCAGTTATTTTACTCTTCTGAGGCTACGGATGGAAATCAAGAACTGGTTCTTGCAGATAACCAGTTCCCAGTAGTTCAGTTCCTTGGAATTGTTTGTCGATTCGGTTCATCGGTTCCACTTGAACTTCCATTACAGTCAGCTGTTTTCAGTTCATGTACCAGATAGTGGTGCAGTCTACAGTGTGTATTAAACATTACTTTATTTTTATTGCACAAAAGGACAAGAGTGCAACGGTAAAGTGCAAGCTTCATTATGCTGCTAACGCAACTTCACATGCTAACGTTAAGCTAGCCAAGAACCCAGAGTGATGTTAAAAGCGAGCGAATGCTGACGCCAGCCCAGCAGTCAGACCCTGAACTGCTTACAAACGGATGAGCAGTCAGCCTGCACCCTCGATTTCTCCTGTTCTCCTGTTCATGTTTCTTAAGTAGAATCACCGTGCCGATCGCTGTGATGTCTCTTTGTTCTGGTTTTCTTCTTTACTTTTTGCTGTCACATTTATACTCATACCTAAATATTAATAGAGAAATATCATATGTGTTTCCTCATTAGGATTTGTCTTGTTGTGTGTAACTACACCTATATGTTTATATTGTTGTTGTTGTTGTGTGTTTCAGATCATTTTACGGAGAAACGAGAAGGTAATGTATGTATTACTTTTTTCAGGAAATAATTAAGTAATGTCGTGCAATACTTTTAAGAAAAGTGGGTGGGCGTTGTGTTTTTATAACAATCCCAACACTGATCACAACATAGAAAGGACATACCTCAAACAAGCATAAATATTTGACCACACAGCATACAATTAATTAAGTCAGCCAAAGAGGGTGATTAGATGTTATCAGAGCCAAGAGGTGAATTCATAGTAAAGGGTGATGAAAAGTTTTAACCTGCAACACACAAAGGCCACACTCATTAGGAAAAGTGATGGGATCTCCGTGGCAACAGTTCAGTGTTTTCATGATGTTGCCATACACGACACAGGAGGGGGAGATTCTCCATAAATATTTATTTGTTCTTCCGAGGAACTCATTAAACAAGGCAGCTTCTTTTATCTGAGGGTAACCTAAATTGTCTTGACATTCTTCAGAGGACAGCATGAGAGGGGAGCCCTGCTTCCCTCATAAGTTGAACACATGTAGGACGAACAGGTTACCTATGAGTTGGAGTGCAGAGACATTATCATGTAGATATTAAACAGCTAATGTCCACTATTTTCATCTTTTACATCAGTATTTTTGTTTTCACCAACTTTTTACTTTTTACTCCTTACATTTGTACACAGATACCTTCTTTTTAAGAACAGCCTCATTACTTTGGTTTCAAGACATTTAAGTGGAGTTATTATTTACTGCCTTGCATGCATTGAGAACAGTGAACACTTACCTGTCATACCACCCTGTGGTAGCTGGACTTGAACCTGTGAAAGGTTGGTTGGCCCCCAGTAGCTTTAATGTCATGTGAAAGTTCTGAATATCAATCAGCCAGAATTGGGATTGACAGAAGTAGGATTTAAAAATAGGCCCGCACAGGGCTCTACTATAGCTTTCACCACTGTCCCTGAAGACAGTCCCTAACAGAAGTTTTCCTTAAATATCATGCTTTCCCTCCTGGCAGGCATGCGACTGTGCCATAGACCTATCTCGTATCATTCTCTGCTAGTTGCCTTTACAGGCTGTGACATCCTGAAAGAGAGGCTATGGAGAAATGCATCCCTGAATCGTTAGCTCAGCCTCCAGTTCATTCACACTTGTTCCTGCGCTCACACTGCCTTGATCACTGTTAGGATTAGGATTTTGACTAGCCTTCTAAAGTGCAGCTAACTTATTGTCACTCCCCAAACTTCCAACAGCATTCCAGACTGCAGCAATCCTAGTTAAACATGTATTCTAACTTCATGGTATACCCTGTGACATAGTCTCTGATCGGGGCCATCAATTTACTTGCAAGGTGCTCTGTACAGCTTTGGGGGCACAAATAAGTGGATCTTTTGGTTTCCAACTTCAGACCAATGGCCAGAAAGAACACATGAATCAGGACATGGAAGCTGCCCTTCAGCGTGTTGTCTCATCCAACCCTTCCTCCTGGAGCACCCAGTTGTTTTGGCTGGAGTATGGGCATAACATGGATATTCTCTACAACAAGTTTTTCTCCTTTGGAAGTATCTCAAGGCTACCAACCTCCACTGTTTCGTGCCTTGGAGAGTGAAATAACAGTCCACTCTGTTCAACATAACGTTAACAAAAGCCAATCAGAATAAATGGCTAACAGACCCAAGACGCACTCCAACTTAAGTTTTCCACCCAGGCCAATCTGTTTTGCTCTCTTCTACAGACATTCCTTTGAGAAAACTTACTCAAAGAAACTGTCACATAGAAATACTCGAAATCAAACCTCTTGTTATCCCAGTGTCTGTTCACCTAAGACCATAAGGGTCTATAATGTATCCCATGTCTTTCAGTTGAAGTCTGTTTCCACCAGCCTGTGGTACCGGTACCAGCCTATTTACCATTAACATTCGAGTCTGGAACTTTTTGGATCCCAGAATTTTTTTAAAGATTTTTTACCTTTCCTAAATTTAGGAGTTACCGTTTCCATTAAATCAACGTACATCAAATTCTTGAATTTCCGATTTATAGTTTTCATCAACAATATCCTTAGATGAACTCTGGCCTGGCACGATTGCTCATTGTGGCCCTCACAGTTTTGCATCTGTTACTGAATGAATTTAGGATTTTTTTTTCAGGTTAAAGTCTATTTTTAAAACTGGCCTAGGGCTTAAAGAGATGATAGTGTTTGTCTGGTCATGTCTGCAAAATTCAGAAACAGTTGTTAGCATTTTCGTTCAAGCTGAAATCACAGTGATTGGGAGCTCTTACAAAGATCAGGGACAATGACTTTACAGTTCAGTACTGTTCATCTCATAAAGCACCAATGACCTTTTTCAATGTGGCTGTTATTCATTCATTTATTTTTAGATCATTCTGAAAGTCCTGTCATGTCCATTTGTACTTTTCTGTCAGCTGACTGCTTATGTTTGAAAGAGATGCTGCTTTCAAACATAAGCAGCATCTCTGTGACAAAAAAGCTATAGTCCTGTCTCACCTGACCCAAAGGTGGGCTTCCAGTATGCATAATCTTTCTCCAGGTTGTCTTTAGCATTCTTCAGGTGGGCTTGAAGGTGGTTCATCTGCAGAAGTTTTTCTTGTTCTGCAACCTTATAGTCCAATTTTGTGCAGGGTTCTTTTGATTGTCATCTTTGAGACGAACTTGGCTCAGTCGTTATCTTGTGTCTCAGCAGTTGTTCACATCTATAACTAAGTTTCTTTCCAGATTCTTTCTAATAGTTTGCTTCCTACCTCTGCCAGGCTTGTTGTGTATTGTTTGGCTCTCTTTGAATTTCTTGATGATACTTCTCACTCCAGTTCTTGACATTTGGAAATGTTTGTGAGAACTTTGTATATCCATCTTTCCTTTGTTTTTGTTTTTGTTTTAAAAAGCCCTTTGGAAATTTTTTGACAAAAACATGTCAAGTTTCCAAAAAGTCTGCAAAAACAGCTTTTAATTTTGACCTCTATAAACACTTGCCTGCTAAGGTTATGGGCTCAGTCACTGGTTTTGGAGGTATGTAATTGCACACTCTTTGACTTGTCAGTCAAAAGTCGTTAGCTAATAACCTGCAGTTACATAGTCAGAATCACTCCTTCTCATCAAATGTGGCTTTTAGCAACCAAGGTGGTGATGGCCACGATGCTTATCTTAAGGCTTCAAAACAGGACTTGACAGCTCCATTAGGTGACATCACATCTTTTATACTCTCTGTGTTTTAAAGTAATTGGTGAAAAATAACTTGGAATACAAATGGGCTATAAATGGTAAATAGAAATAATCTGTTTCAAAAACTCTCCATGCTTACAGATTTTGTATGTTCATTCAGACATAACATATAAATTAATTTGACCATGAATCAGCACAACAGTGTGAGCGATTTCTAGCAATAGTAAATGGCCAGATGCAAAGGGAGAAAGACCTGAAGGTGACTGGAATATAATATAAACTTAATGCTTCTTTACAATAAATCTTATTCTGTTAGAAAGGCTGTTTATTTCACCATAAATGGTGCCACATTTGAAAGGAAAATAGATTTTTGGGTTGAACAGCAAAGTTGAGTTTGTGGGTTTTGCCCATGAACAGCTTATCCTCCTATTGACCTTCTGGTACTCCAGGTGCTGACAGTCAGGTACCTGCAAGCATGGCCCTGTCTAAAGTGGTCAGTTGGTATCTGCTCCAAGCATGTCACATTTGACTAATCTGGATTGGGTTCCTTTCATAGCACAGCTTCAACCTGCTGTTCTTCTATTAAATATTTTCTGTCATTTATAATTAGTGTGGTATTCCTTTATAATTAATCATTGTCTTAGTGATCAGTGATTAAAATCTCCTATATAACCTCACCTGACAATGTGCTTATTCAATTAACTGCTGAAGATAATAGAAAAATATAACTACAGGTTAGCCAGGGCTGATCAGAGGAAGCTGGTGACAAAGAGGAAGACACAGCAACAATCGCATTCATCTCTCTCCCTGTCTCTGTCTCCAGACTCAACTCCAGTCCTCTTCTGACACAACTGGATAATCTGGCTTTTAAGCAGTGTTTCATTGTATTTTGCTCAGAGGTGTGTCCAGCCTTCCCTGGTGTCCCAACACTAATGTCTCACAGTGTTAATCTTACAATGCATAACACCATAACATGAGAGCAAATTAGAGAACTGCAATATAAATTGAATATGCCTTTACTTCTTCACTTGATTTCTTAATTAGTTAGTTAATCTCAGGTGTGTTTCCTTAGTCAGTTACCGCTTACAATAAGCATGGACTCACAAACTGAACAATTAATTTTAATAGAAACTAATTAATTTAAACAGAATAATGGCCATTAGACACAAAACCCCAGCCTTCTATCTGCTCCCAGACCACCTAAAAAATTAACTACTATAAAAAAAAATTGTTATAGATATTCACAAAGAATATCTATAACAACAGTGATCAACAACAACATTTAATTTTACAATAATGGATTACACTGTACTGGAAAACCAAAATCAGTCTTAATGTTTAAAGTGGTATTACTGTTATTTTCAGCAATACCATTTGCCAACACGATGCAGATTCAATTCATTTCATTTCTATTCAATTCAATTCAATTCAATTCAATTTTATTTATACAGCACCAAATCACAACAACAGTTGCCTGAAGGCACTTTATATTGTAAGGTAGACCCTACAGTAAAACATACAGAGAAAAACCCAACAATCATATGACCCCCTATGAGCAAGCACTTTGGCGACAGTGGGAAGGAAAAACTCCCTTTTAACAGGAAGAAACAGGCTCAGGATTATATATATATATATATATATATATATATATATATATATATATATATATATACATACACACAGTGGGGCAAAAAAGTATTTAGTCAGCCACCGATTGTGCAAGTTCCCCCACTTAAAATGATGACAGAGGTCAGTAATTTGCACCAGAGGTACACTTCAACTGTGAGAGACAGAATGTGAAAAAAAAATCCATGAATTCACATGGTAGGATTTGTAAAGAATTTATTCGTAAATCAGGGTGGAAAATAAGTATTTGGTCACCTCAAACAAGGAAAATCCCTGGCTCTCACAGACCTGTAACGTCTTCTGTAAGAAGCTTTTCTGTCCCCCACTCGTTACCTGTATGAATGGCACCTGTTTGACCTCATCATCTGTATAAAAGACACCTGTCCACAGCCTCAACCAGTCAGACTCCAAACTCCGCCATGGCCAAGACCAAAGAGCTTTCGAAGGACACCAGGAAAAGAATTGTAGACCTGCACCAGACTGGGAAGAGTGAATCTACAATAGGCAAGCAGCTTGGTGTGAAAAAATCAACTGTGGGAGCAATCATCAGAAAATGGAAGACATACAAGACCACTGATAATCTCCCTCGATCTGGGGCTCCACGCAAGATCTCATCCCGTGGGGTCAAAATGATCATGAGAACGGTGAGCAAAGATCCCACAACCACACGGGGGGACCTGGTGAATGACCTGCAGAGAGCTGGGACCAAAGTAACAAAGGTCACCATCAGTAACACACTACAACGGCAGGGAATCAAATCCCGCATTGCCAGACGTGTTCCGCTGCTGAAGCCAGTGCATGTCCCGGCCCGTCTGAAGTTTGCCAGAGAGCACATGGATGATACAGCAGAGGATTGGGAGAATGTCATGTGGTCAGATGAAACCAAAGTAGAACTTTTTGGTATAAACTCAACTCGTCGTGTTTGGAGGAAGAAGAATACTGAGTTGCATCCCAAGAACACCATACCTACTGTGAAGCATGGGGGTGGAAACATCATGCTATGGGGCTGTTTTTCTGCCAAGGGGACAGGACGACTGATCCGTGTTAAGGACAGAATGAATGGGGCCAAGTATCGTGAGATTTTGAGCCAAAACCTCCTTCCATCAGTGAGAATTTTGAAGATGAAACGAGGCTGGGTCTTCCAACATGACAATGATCCAAAACACACCGCCCGGGCAACAAAGGAGTGGCTCCGTAAGAAGCATTTGAAAGTCCTGGAGTGGCCTAGCCAGTCTCCAGACCTCAACCCCATAGAAAATCTGTGGCGGGAGTTGAAAGTCCGTGTTGCTCGGCAACAGCCCCAAAACATCACTGCTCTTGAGAAGATCTGCATGGAGGAATGGGCCAAAATACCAGCTACTGTGTGTGCAAACCTGGTAAAGACCTATAGTAAACGTTTGACCTCTGTTATTGCCAACAAAGGTTATGTTACAAAGTATTGAGTTGTATTTTTGTTATTGACCAAATACTTATTTTCCACCCTGATTTACGAATAAATTCTTTACAAATCCTACCATGTGAATTCATGGATTTTTTTTTTCACATTCTGTCTCTCACAGTTGAAGTGTACCTCTGGTGCAAATTACTGACCTCTGTCATCATTTTAAGTGGGGGAACTTGCACAATCGGTGGCTGACTAAATACTTTTTTGCCCCACTGTGTATATATATATATATATATATATATATCATTACAATCCTCTCCAACTGACACATTAAAGTGATACTTAAACCAATGAATCAGTTATGATCCGATAAAATAAATAAAGTAGAGTATTTTACTTTAAGCATATTTTTAAATATTCGTAGTGTTCCTTCTGTAGAGTTGTGACTTAAATAAAAGAAGCTTGTTTGCTTCTGATGCTTGTTTCACGATTCTGCAAAACAGAACTTAATCATTCAATACAAAAAAGTTTCATACTTTGTATTGAATAAACTTTTATGTAGCACATGGCTCCACATGAACCTGTAAATAAATACTGTAATATATAATGTAAATATATACTGTAATTCTCTACAGTATATATATATTTTTTTAAATAATTGCACAGATGTGGTACTGTGATCTTTTTTTTTCCATTGCAAAGAGGACAAAAGAAAAATCTTTTGATTATTTTCCGTTTTAAACATCTGAGAAGAGGAAACAAAACACCAAATTGTCCAAACAGTGGCTCACTGACTGATTTACTGACTCAGTCCACGCTCACGGACCTCCAGTGCCACCTTGTGGTCAGCTTAAAAAATACACAGATTGTTCAGTGAGTTGTATTTTTCTTTCCTTTATTTTGACAGGAGCATTGGCTTAATTTACCTTACAGTTGGTACAAATACAGTACAGTATGTTTCTCCTAATAAATGCATCACTCGCATTCACTTAGTGATGTCACTGAGGGTGTTGGGGTGACTTTTGACACAGCAGATGCTGCACAGACACTCTTTAGGTGAACTATAGACGGACAGTGTGTACATGATAGTTGGGGTCTTTGCACTCTTGTGCAGCTATTGCCATCGGGTCACAATGTGTGCGAACACATGTCACATTGAACTTGCATATTGAATACCTAACCTAAAGCTTTCACCTGAGAACAAACCAGTACATCCTCCATTCACACAAGTCTCAGATTTGTCAAAGTGCACAAAGAAAAACAATTTTAGGGAAAGGAGAAGACAGAAGGTATTGCTATTACTGACACAAGGTGTGTGTGCAGGAGGTGGACATGTGAAAAGGAGCTTTAAATCATTGTGTGATGGTGACAAGAATACAAGCGGGAATCAGTAATGCTGTTTCAGTTTTGAAACACAACACTGGTTTCCTACAAAAAAGGTGTGTTGAGATGGTGTAATGTTTGAATGTATTTAAAGAAACATATCATAAAATACACCTTTTAGTCATGACCATGCAGTTGCACTCAATTCCATTTTACAGCACGAAGATCTGAACAACAGTACACACCACTAAACTGATTTACATCTTATCCACTGTGCTGTTTGTGCAAGGTCATCGGAAAAATCCACACAACGACATTCACATTTTGCTTATTTTAGAACACAAAGTCATCACCTTCAGTGAAAAATTAGGTGTTTTACATATAGATTTGAATCATTAATCCAATATTCAATGTCACTAAGGTCAGAGGACCAAATCTTTGCCTGCATTATTATAAATGTGGGGGGAAAAAACAAGTGCATAGTTCAGTTATATCCCTATCTCTGCATTTGGTACCCTCAGGTTCTGTTAGACTGAAACCCAGTGGAAGCAGCCACAGAGCCAGGTAGCCAGATTGTTGTAGTACTAAACGATTGCTTACCAGATGTACCAAATCATTCCTAATCATTTAGGTATGACTGCCATAGAAAGGTATGCCATGAGGACTCATGCATAAGAAGCATTTTTATGTAAAACTTTAAAAAAAAAAGTTTTTAAAAGTGTCAAGTAACAGAAGAATAAATTCCCTATAGTAAAACTGAAACAAAAGATTATTAAGAGTATCAATAATTAATTAAAAATGTTCCAAAAAGAATCACCTCCTCAAACACAGCCCAGAGATCCAGTTCAGAGATTTAAATTAGCAGAACAGACAATGACAGGTGGTGGTACAGAGCAGACATACCCCTAAAGCCCTACAACAATCCAAATGAATAAATTACAAGATATTTCAACCACTGTACAGCAAAGGCTCTTTTGCAGACATTGCCGTTTCACACTTACTGGGCAGAAGGGGTGGCCAAACCTTACCCACCTGTGGTGGCTGTGGTGACTAAATATTTACTCCATATAAATTCTGTACCAGATTATATGGATTATATTGCAATAGGAGAGCAAAGAGAAGACAGGAAGCCTGGGAGAAAACCAGGGGGAAGACATGTCTTGAGGCAAATGGGTTGCCTGATTAACCCAATGAGCTAAACAGGTGATTCCATAAGAAAGTGTTTTGAGGACAGTGCTTTTGTCTACGAGTCCTGCGACTTGTTCCATTAATCACTGCCTGTACAGCTTGAGATGTGAACATTTTTGGGTGGATTTTCCCTTCAAGGATCCTCTCTTTATAGATATACACAATTCAGAGCTTCCATCCACCTGATACATTAAAGCCGCTGTTTCACAAATTTGGTGAAATCTGACATGCTGGTAAATTTGTTTTTTTACACAAGAATCTACGGCTCACAGCCCTTCTTAGAACTTTTCTCTACACCAACGCTATGTTGCCTCTAGAAGCCTCTTCATCCAATCTGTCCTATTTCCACTGTGATTGTCTTACTCAGGTACCAAACATCTTCAATGCTCCTGGAGTTTCAGAGAACCAACAGGAATAACCAAACTAAAAAAATCATATAACTTGGATCTGACTGTGTTACAGCATGCAAGCCTCAAACAGTGTTTGACTTGTGAAAAACATCATTCAAGAAAGTCAGTGCAACGGGGTGAGGCTGCCTCCTTTGTGGCTCCTTGCTTTGGAGTCAGGGGCAGCGTCCGGAGAGGTAGGGGAAACAGGGACATCAAATGCAGGGTTGGGAATATGCAGAGCCTCTCGTCTGCATTTCTTTGAGCGAGCTTTGGTGTGACGTGGACGAGAAGTATCGCCATGGGAGCTGGACGTTTGGTTACCCCTGCAGCCTTTAGAGAACTCCGATGTGGGGTCAGAGTTCAACGCTGGGCTGGTTTCTGGGCAGGAATGAGCATTCTGAGGTTTCCCCTGAGGACACGAAGTGGACAGGAGCGGAGAAAGCGCAGCCGATTCTAGCAGACCTTTAGTTCCCTGTGTGCACTGCAAGGGCAGTGCAAGAAAGAGGAAGTAAAAAAAGTAATAAAACAAGTGACAAAACAAGCTAGTGATATTAACAGGGAAAACATCAGTCTCTGAAATTACATCAGTAAATATAACATGAGTCAAAGGCCAACTAGGAGTGCAAGCAGGATCCACACATGATCTCAAGCAGGATATCCAAAATATTTCATGCCACAGACATGCATAGGCATGCACATTGAACCTGGCCAGTCACATTTCATATTTGATTTAGCCCAAGAAGCCGGTTTATTTATTACACCAAACTTTTAGAATGGCACTAAAACAAAGCGTGAGAGCTTGCAAGAGATGGTTTTAAAAAAGGATTGATGAAGTTTAAGTAGCAGCTGCCAGAATATTCAGACTTTAACAGGGCGTCCACACAAGAAGCAGTTTGCTTGGTGCCTGTGGCTTCATCACTGACGACTGGTCACTAGTGAACATTAAAAGCATTCCATCATATGTCAGTCAACCGTATCCTTCACTCTCGTTGGTAGTCGTTTCTACCATTCAAGTAGAATGTGAGAAGTCTAACTCAGAACCTGACCACTTTATGTCATCAGCAGTTATTTTGCCTGTCGCTGTTAAAGTTGCTGAATGTCATTGATATTCTGTTACCTCTAGTTCCCACATTATTGTCATAAATATCATAAAAGATGAACATAGTGACTATGACATCACTGACTGTTTTGTGAGATTCTTTTATGAAGCCTTGAGGAGAACATGTTCAAACAGCACGTCCTTAGCCAATGAGCACTCTGGATAATCCTGCTTTTTGACCCTTATTATGACCAAAATTTACAAGTTCCCAAAATGAGTGACTGAGCCCATAGAATCGATAACTCAGAGAAAAATAACAACATCATCCATCCATTTGCTTCCGCTTATCCTTTTCAGGGTCACGGGGGCGCTGGAGCCTATCCCAGCCTGTCACAGGGCTAACACACAAAGACAGACAACCATTTGCGCTCACATTCACACCTATGGGCAATTTGGATTAATCAATTAACCTATCCCCACAAACTGCATGTCTTTGGGCGGTGGGAGGAAGCCGGAGTACCCGGAAGAAACCCATGCAAACACAGGGAGAACATGCAAACTCCACACAGAAAGACCCCGACCTGATGGTGGAATTGAACTTAGGACCTTCTTGCTGTGCAACAACAGTGCTAACCACCGTGCTGCCAAAAATAACAACACCAAAACTAAAAATGAGTTTAAGGCAGGTGTCAAACTCCAGTCCTCGAAGGCCGGTGTCCCGAAACTTTTAAATATGTCCCTGCTGCAACACAACTGAATAACATTAGGTCATTAGCAAGACTCTATAGAACTTGAGTGCATGCTGAGGTGGCAACCCCTAACCCTACTCAAGCAATTTTAAATAAGTGTATGTGTTTGAAAGATGCTGCTGTAACATGAATCTAAAGGCTGAATTACCACCTCAGCGTGCACTCAAGTTCTATAGTCTTGCTAATGACCTAATGTTATTCAGGTGTGTTGCAGCAGGTACACAGAAAGGTTTCAGGACACCGGCCCTTGAGGACTGGAGTTTGACAGCTGTGGTTTAAGGGGATCACTTTTGTGCTGTCCCTGGCTGCAACAATGAGTTTTACGTTAAGAAACCGAGGATATACTGTCCACTTTCACTGTCTGTCTCTTTCGCAGTAATTGGCTCTTCATTATTTGGCTACCTGCACTGAAATGGGAAAATCCAGCTGTTAGCTGAAAAGAATTTAACAAACATGACTAGACTCGCAGACAGTGTTAAATCTATATCAGTTTTTGAGAGCAGGGCTCCGTGATGTAAATTAGCCTTTTTACGTGTAGTCTTTCACGTCCTCCTAAAGGCTTCATTTCTCAGATCAGGAAGATAAGTCCATCTTTTACGGTATCATCACTGCTAGTTCTTCCAGTGTGGATGCTTCTTACGTGTCATGCTGGATCCATTAAAAAGAACTTCATATCACTATCCCTGCAGGCTTGCCCAAAGGATCAGACTCAGGTCAGGCTTTACACTGAGATCACAAACTGTAAGATTCTTCTGGGAGATGTTGAAGTTTAACAAAAAATCTTCTATGCTTTTTAAACCATCTGCAGACGAAGAAGTCCCAACCAAAACGATAAAACCTAACATTGTTAAGAGTCAGTGGTCTTCAGTAAATGCTTTATAAACTTTTCTAATTGTGGTTTATGTGAAAAACTCTTGTCTGTAATACAATGAGTGACCACTGGGACAAGCTGGCTAAAAGGAAGTGATTGGATGCATTGGCTCTGTTAATGCATCCATTATCAAGCGTGCATTTGTGTGGTGGATTCTTTGCAATTTAACAGTTTACATTTTCAAGCTGACACATCCAAGTTGATCGGAACTGAGATTAAAGGTTCAGTAGCTCAAAACAGTAAATGTTTACAAGTACAGCAGCAGACCCTGAACCTGACTTCTTTCTGCTTGTTGGCAGATGTTTTTATCCCACTCTGTAACGTTACACAGCCTTTACCTTATAAACATACCTGCCTTGAGATGCTTTGCTTTAAACTGACGCCAAATAAAAAACACCGAATTAAACAGAGATTGGCTGGGATCTTTATAAGCATGCAAATGTACTTTTAAAAAGTACATTTTATTACTAAAGCAATTTAACACACAATGAAAATAGAAAGTAGCAGTTAGTTCGGCCAAACGAAGATAAGTAAAACCAAAAGAGTGAGCTGAAAGGAGCTGTTAAACTGCACAGAACTGACTGGAAGTTCAGTTAGGTGATAATATTTGATACTATGAGCAACCTGTTTTACATGAACTGATCATTTCTTAGTATAAAATGTTGCTTTGGGCACTTTTTAAATGCAACTATTCACCCGAATTCGCTTCAAAATGTCTTTAGCCTTGAATGTAAATTAGTCTGACAAATGAATGAATTTTAACAGCATATGCTCTGGAAAATTTTTAATTTAAATGCTAAACCATTTTCTTTCTCCATATGCTAGTTTGTATTCAAAGTTTATACGCTACGTACAATTTAGGGTCGAGAAAATGTGCTGTCACCATGTGGGTATATTTCAACACTGTTTCCACCCCTAAACCTAAAAATTATACATACGTGGGAAATCTCTAAGCACTGTTAAAGTACTGCAGTTCATTCCTTAAGAAGCTGGTTTAATGGCTGTCATTATGTTTCACTGACCTCTGAATGAACATCTTCCTACAGTTGTTTTTGTCAGTCTTTGAACGGTCTGATGGTTAGCACAAGAGAGTTGTTTGATCCGTAACTATGCACCCTTTACTGTGATCAATTATACACTTCAATGCATTTAACATTGGCCAT
This sequence comes from Neolamprologus multifasciatus, assembly GCF_963576455.1. Lineage (NCBI taxonomy): Eukaryota > Metazoa > Chordata > Actinopteri > Cichliformes > Cichlidae > Neolamprologus > Neolamprologus multifasciatus. Next base: position 26,886,245 of record NC_140459.1, read on the forward strand.
GGTTAAAGCCATGTGGGAGTAAAGCAGCCAAGCAAAGGGGCATGCAAAGACAACGGCGGCCACAGGCTGTCTGCACTCACTCTCCCTTTCTCTATACAGGCTTACCAAGCTCAAGGCTCGCTTTTCTTTGCTCTAACAGCGGCTAATCAGCCAGTGCAGGACAGAGCAAAGTCCAGACACTTCTCCTCCTAGTGTTGGTGGAGGGACGCAGGCACAGAGACACACCACACAGAGAACAGTGAGTCAGCACTGGGTGAGCAGACACACAGGGAGGGACTGATTCTGGGTTTGTCTCGTAGGAAAAATATAGAAAAGTATGTCTCCTTGTACTGTGATATGAAAACGGTGATGATGGATGGAAACAAAATGAAAAATTACAACACACATGATGAACTGCACGGACAAAAATTTAATGTTATACATTACAGATACTAAAAACAGAAACGTCGTAAAAAAAAAAAAAAAAAAAACAAACACGTAAAAATGAAACAAAGGCATGATGGAAAGCAAGAGATGAAGGATATGAGGAGCTTCCCTCGTCACAAATCTTTTGGCATTTTAACTTTTTATATGCAGACAGACATGACAGGAGAAAACAAACAGCACACACTCAAATTTACAAACCGCTGTTACAGAAATAGCTTTCTTTACAGCGTCACCAGCTTATCAACTGACTTCAAAAGGCTAACTTATACACACTCAAAAACACAAGACTCCAGCTTCAACTGACTCTCACTGTACTACGCAATATGTGAATATATTGAGGCTCAGATTGCAACTCTATCTGAACTCTGGGCAAGTCTTGTAAACAAAACTGGCTTTAAAACACTTCAAGTATCTTTTTATATCCCTTGCTGTCAGAGAGAACAACTGTGAGATGCTCTGTGAGGAGGAGCTGGAAACACTTCTTACATCTCCTGCTCTCTAAACACCCGGAGCTGGCACACGATACTGCATAGAATTAAACACTGAGGAAAAATGTGCATACAGAGAGTAGTACTCTCTATTAAAAATAGCACAAGAAAAATTTTATGTGTGCATTTCCATGAGGTAGACATGGCTGAACAACAGCTAAAGACACCATATTAAATTACACTTTAACAAAGTAGTTCAAAAAACATCAGTTCAATTTAGCACTCAGAGTCAGATGAGAAGATTAATGTCACTTTCTCACCTTAGCTTAATGCAGTAAGAAGTCGTGAAACAGGATCTCAGTTGACTATTTCCTGAATTAAAATACGCACCTGCCAAAGCATCATTAGTTCTCTTATTTAAACCTGGACATTAGAGCTACTTTTTCATGTTTGTTATCTATATTTCTAAGATACGCCTTCAACAAATATTATAAATCAATACGTTAACATTTTGGTTTTTTAAGAAACAGAAACAAGATTAAGAGGTGTCACTGGGTGACTGGCTACTGTTGGTCTTTACGAGTTTTTTTCTTTTTTCTAATTTAATTGTCTGCGTCTTTGACAATTCAACTTAATAATTATTCAGTATTCGCGATTCAAAGAGTGCTGCTAGCAGCAGACCTCAATACCCTCAGGGCAGAGACTTCGTGACAATTAACATACCTCTATTGGTCACTCTACGAAGTCATAAATCATGTATGAGCAGCACGGTGGCACAGCGGTTAGCACTGTTGCCTCACAGCAAGAAGATTGTGGCCAGGGTCTTTCTGAGTGGCGTTTGCATGTTCTCCCTGTGTTTCCGTGGGTTTTCTCCGGGTACTCCGGCTTCCTCCCACAGTCCAAAGACATGCACTTAGTAGGGATAGGTTAACTGGAAACTCTAAGTTTCCCATAGGTGTGAATGGTTGTCCATGTGTTAGAATGGCGACCTGTCCAGGGTGTACCCTGCCTCTCGCCCTAACACAGCTGGGATAGGCTCCACCCCCCCACCCCTGCGACCCCGAAAAAGGATAAGCAGAAGTGGATGGATGGACTATGTGTGTGGTTGTGCCCCTCGATCACTTATAAAAATATTATATCCCTCCCCCAACTCTTCTTTTAACTCTTGCATCTGATGACATCCCCCTCTAGCCTTAATGATGAGTTTTGACACCTCAGTATATATCAATAAAAACATGGTTTGGCAACCATTAGAATTAGTAGAATATAACAAATAGAATAGTTTGTCCTTTGTAGAGTCTAACCAGTATAGGAACACCAATACTGACAGTTAGCAATTTAAAAATCCAAAATACTTGTCTACCACTACTGCTCTCATCTTTCAAACACACAGACCATAAACAGACTTCTCTGAATTTTTTTTATATTTAGTTAATGAGGAGTTCTTAAAGATAGGACAACTCAGTTTCAAAATAATGTTGTCATAAAATATTAAAAATGTAAAAAGTAACCCAGTTTAAGCAGTCTTCAAACTGTGATTGTACTGCTTCAAAAGCCCCCAAATACATTCTCTTCATTTGATGTTCTTCTAGGTCCTTCAGCTTTCGATTTAAAACCAAAACAGGTGTTGAGTGGCAAGTAAGTACTCCTAACTAGTACCCTATCTGGTTTTCATAATCATAATAAATTAATAAGTAAAGCGAGCTAAAACATTGCGGCTCTTTACTAGAATAAGAAATAGAATAATAGAAATAAACTCCACCAACCAAACCAAACAAATGCGCCATAACGTTCAACTATCCCTTTAACTTCCAATAAGAGGCATAATACTGTGCGATAAACCTCTGACTAGAGTGTTAATACACCAAACCTTTACATGACAGTCAACAACAGGCAGCAGACAGATGCTGGGTTGGGGCTACAGCAGGCAACGAGGTTTCTCTCAGGCACAGAAAGAGTTTTGGTGGCAGTCAGAGGGTGCAGGCACGGGAGAGGGGGATTTCTGCAAAGCAAAAGCGGCTCCTACCACATTTATCTCGCTTTTAGCGGCCAGGGTGGGCAGCTCGATGTCAGCACTGCCAGTCTGGGCAGACTCATCTGCCGGCAGGAAACCCCGTCTGTCAATCATGCTGAAATGGCACAGAAAGATACGAATGTTCAGGTTATGAGGCGAGGATGTTCCTCCATTAATACCAATATCTTGTCATCTTTGTCATGAATGCAGAACGCACATCACAGATTAAGAATTAGGAATTCTTCCTCCCCGCCATCTCCAACTACTTACTCTCTTGGCTGTCTGGTTTTCCATCTGAGAGTCTTTATCTTGTAATAGTAAGTGGTTGAGACAACTAAACTGGTGCTACTTACACACATAAAACTAAATTGCAATTAAACAATGAACTGAAGTAATTCAAAAATAGCCACAATCCAGCTGATGTATTGCTACAGGTTTATTAGTACTGCGCTCTCTTTATCAACTCATACAAGCTTATTTAAAATTATCAGTGATTGCTTCTTTTATAAAGTATGCATGCTTGCAAATGAAATATGCACCATCTTAAACAGCCCATTAGTAATAAAATAGCTAAAACTAATATACAAGGATCCTCACAGGCATCTCTCTTTGTTACTTGGACTCGATATTAAAGATTTAATGATGGAAGGAGTCATTCATAAAGAGGACCAACCTTGGCGGCATGGGCGCACAAAGCACCGAACAACAGTTGATAAAGATGTTTTTATGACTGTATGGGTTTGTAACATCTTCTCCACTCTTCCCTGACCAGGAGCCTTTAATCTAAAAAATATAAATAAAAAATATAAAAACAAATCACATATAATTGGGGATAAATAAAGTCTTTCTGATTCTGATATAAAACATATGACATGTTTTCCCCAAACATTATTTTGGAAATAGAGTTTGTTCACTTTGTGAATACAAAAGTATCTGCAAGATTTCCCTTACTACTAACAAAATATTAGTATTAATATTTGTGTTGTTGTTACTATTGTTATTGTTAATTAAAAGTATTCTAACGTTAAATATACTTCCACACTAACAGAAAATTAATATTAATTATATTTACACACATTTCTTTGAACTCCCAAATTACATACAGAGTATATTTTCTTTGATTTAACAAGCATCACAAAATGAACAAATAACAAACTGAGTCATAAAAGCAGCTTTGGGTACTCACATCTTCGTTAGTGGTAAGATTGGAAGCAACCAGGTATGTATGGAAGCCTGAGAGGCCCAAAATGGACCAAACTGAAAAGAAACATATCACCAGCTCCACTGCAGTGAAAGACTGAGTCAAGGAAAGCAAAGTTATCAAAACACTGGCTACATAGGAAAAAACAAAAGGCTTGAAAATTGTGCCAAATTTGTTTCACTGGCACAATGCAAGAAATATATAAGACATAACAACAGCTAATCAACTAAAACATATCCCCATTTGGGCACTGGATATTTGCCAAAGTGTTATTTAGAACCTGAAATCAGCCCAGAAAGCCTCAGTCTAACTTCACTACGGATTACAGTAATTTTTGTTTCCTAATATAAAGTGAAGAAAAACACGGTTAAAAACAGTACAAATAAGAACAATTATCACAGATGGCAATGGTGTCTATGTATATGTTATATATACATATGCAAGCTGACTGATTTTCATCCGACTTCTGTCACTGACTGTGTTTTTTGAGTAAAAAAATCTTATTCAGTACAGGATATCTCCCCGGACTCTCCTGAAGCGCAAACACTAGGCCCTTCCCGCCCTGAGCTCCTGAAAAAGAAGAAAGTGGACAGGATTTCAGGATGACATAAAATGTAATTTGTGTGGGAAATGACCGAGCTGATCCACGTATATGGCTTTTGTCAGACATTCAACTGCTCTGCTGTTGTGAACCACGCCTGGCAGTCCGAATGAAACAAAACAAACAAGCAGGCGCTATTTGAAGCCGGCTACTTCCCAAGCATGAAACACCTGCAGATCAGAGCAAAACCACATACTCAGTGCTAGGTGTGTGGTCACACAGCCGAAGATGAACGCCGTCAAGAAGGAGAGCGACACGATGAAGGTGTAGAAAAACCGGTAGTTACGTTTCCCTACACAGTTCCCAACCCAGGGGCAGTGATGGTCGAATCTCTCTGAAAGACAGTGATCAACTCACATTTTAGGAATGTTTAAAAAAACAAAACTCTAGAGCACTGAGCTATATAAAAGTGCGCTCTCTGCAGCTCTGTGAAGCCTCTTTTTATTATTTATGGGTTGTAAATGTCAGTGTCGCTGTGTGTTCACAGCTCACCCACACAGTTGTCACACAGGCTGCAGTGGGAGGTGCGCGGAGGGCGGAACATCTTGCAGGTGAAGCAGTACTTGAGCTTCACCACCTGCTGATTGATTAGCACCTCCTTGGTGCGAGGCGGAGGTCGATAGCTGGTGTTTCCAGTGTTGTCTACAGAGAAGAACAGTGAAAATAGGGGCACAGTGTTGTGCTTTAAATCTAAGGTAGGTGTGCAGTTATTGCATCCGGTTCCCACTTCCATCAAAGTCATGGCAGCAAACTTACAAGTGTCACATTCACACGATAAAAGTGTGAATGGATACCATCACATTATCAGCAATGCGTGCACATCATTAGGGCTGCACGCATCTCTGGTCAGTACTTTGAGCTTCTCATTAAAAACCTTTTGAAGATTGCTCTAAAAGATCATTTCAAAAAGTTTTCCCTCGATCAGTGCTACAGACTTGAACCCACAGGGAGGGGGGAGTGCACCCTGGACAGGTGGCCAGTGTGTCGCAGGGCTAGAACATGGAGCCAAACATTCATACTCATATTCAAACCTACAGTCAATTTTGAAACACAAATGAACCTGAACACTGCTTGTGTCTATGGGCAGTTTGAAGAACCTGGAGTGCCTGGAGAGTCTCCATGCACACAAAACAGGGATTTACACATTTGCATTTCAAACTTCAATCCCCACACCTCTCACTGACTTTAAACGCAGTGCACAACTAAACTGTGAATCTGGACCTTTGTTTTGCTTTCAGTGCTTGCACTTAAAAGTTGAGAAAGTTCTCCAATGCCAGCACCATGGCAGCCAATCAAATCCATCCATCACATCATGTTATTAAAATATGAAGGAAGTTGATGCTTGTGTAATTCAGCATCAAAATGGAGAACATTAGCAACAGGCAGTTAGTGTGACTCATGCTAAGTGATCATCAAAGCTCAGTTAGCTTGCCTTGTTAATGGCTGGCTGTTACTGCTTTGACTATCCCACCAGCAAAGACACCCCAGATGTCAGGTACTCCCACTGTCAATCAATGAAGCATAGTGTACGTATCAATCCTGTTTTAATGTACACAATCTCAACCTATAATCATTTTCTGTCACACTTCACATCCTTGTAAAATCAGGTCTGACCACTTCACTGGGTTGTAACAACTTGCGCCTTTATCCACTCTTACTCAGGGCGAGGGGTGGATTATAGCCCAATAATAGCCTGAGCAGAAAGACATCTGGTGTCAGGTGTGCAGCTCATAACAGCAGATGGAAAATGATGCGTCGTCTTTCACAAAATGACTAACCTGCAAAAACTGTTTTTTAAAGTTCTCTTTCCCAGTAACTTGGACAATGTGCCTGAGAGGTTGACCAACATGAGAAAAATAATAGAAAAAAAAAGAAAAGAAATACCCACTATTCTTTTTGCGCAACTTACAGATGGTTCCTTATGGATTTTTTTCTTTATTTTATTTTTTTACAATAGTCGGTGTCATCCATTCCATACCATATTAAACCGTGCGCTAATTCAAACTAAGAAGCTACACAAGAGAGCTTTCCAGAAACATTGGGGCCCAAATAAATGTTCAACAGTTACGCCAGAATCTTCATTTCAAAAATAGCTGTTGTACAGTTCAGTTGGATAACATGTGGATCTTACATCACCACTGCCTAAACTCTGGTCATGAGTAGGAGTTTCCAAAGTGCACAGAAAGCCAGCTTTAGACATGCAGGTCATTATAACGATGCAAGTCATATGGAAAGTAAAAATAATATTGCCATGGCATAAAACTGACAGTGAACATAACTGATGAGCTTTGAACAGGTCTGAGGTGTAAAAGATTGGGGAAAATAAATCTGTATAAAATCTAGTGAAAACTTCAGTCCAAAACTAGAAGGCAGCAGACACTTTTCAACATGCCAACATAGGGATGGGTATTGATAAGATTTTCACAATTCCGATTCCATTTTCGATTCTGTTTAACGATTCGATTCTTTATCGATTCTCTTATCGATTCTTTTTTTTAAAAAAAGGAGAACACTAAGGTCTAATAGCTTAGAACTTTGTTTTATATCTTCTCTTTGAACAAGATAGAAATTTAGGAGTAACATGGCCTTACAAACCCAACAGTGAGATCTTAAGAGATCCACAGCCTACAGCTCTTCAATGGGGTGTCACTGGGTCCCCAGGAAAAAAAAATTGTAAATGTAAAATAATAAAATAAATATTCTTCTGTAGCAATAACAAAGTATAACATAAATTATTCAGTAGCAATTACACAAGAATATCCAGTAATGTCCCTGCCTACAATTAAACACATTCACTTACTGAAAATCATCTGCTGTGGCAAATGGGTGCATGCCTTTGACCACAAACTTAGTCACTGCTCGGTGACATTCGTCTATCCTGGCCTGAAAGGAGACGCTACCGGTAGACTGCAGCGACAACTGCCAGCATCTGAGCCAGACTCTGTCTGTCTCTCTCATCATGGTCACCTAAACGCACAGTAATGGCAGGTTTTGTAATAAGGCAGATCGCGCTAACATAATATGCACTGTTAGTTGATTATTTACCGGCCGCATTAACGGGAGAGGACGCGCAAACGTTACCGCTGCTGCTGGGTTGAGATTCACGAGTCCGGAGCGGAATTAAAAACACGACATTCATTTAAGGTTATCGCGTGTTTTGTGAGCAAATGCTTTTGCATATTCGTAGTGTTTCCTTCCTTAAATGAAATATCTACTTTACAAGTATTGCAAGTTGCCCTGTTGTCATCCGTTCTCGTAAAGTATAACCAAAGTTTTGAGCGTTTGAGCCGCTTACGCGCCATGTTTCCTGCCAGGTAAATGACGCTCCGCAACGTGGGTGACGTCATTCGGGGCGACTGGAATCGATAAGGGAATCGTTTGCAAAAATGGCAAACAATTCCAAGGAATTGAAACAGTGGGAACCGGTTCTCAACAAGAACCGGTTTTCGATACCCATCCCTATGCCAACATGACGTTTATTACACTGAGTCACAGCAAATTCCACTTATGTTCTTTTATGTCTTGATGACTTCCGCATCATTAAAATAACCTGAAGAATTTTAAATTGTGACTGAGCCATTAAAATGTACGCGCATGTGTGATTCCAGAATAAATAATTAGCGACACCAGAACAGCGCTTTCATTCTCTTGAAACTATGAATGGTGTTTTAATCAAAACAAAGTCAAGCCCACTGACTCTTCAGTAACTTGGAATAAAATAACCTGTGTTTAAGCAGTACTGGTTTATGGGTAAGATTCCCTGTCCTACACAAAACTTTAGAGCCAAAACACAGTGCAGAAATATCCCAAAAGAAAAAAAATGCGACAACACTGGACAGCATTTCCTGCACACAGATTTTAGGCCAACCAAGTATATTTGGTGACTAATTTTTCCTTTTCCATATGTGTCTCAGTGAGCACCATCATTACCAACATGGCTGATTTATTAAGAACAATTATTATCATTCTTGTTTGACAAAATCTGTATAACAGGGTGCTAGGTTACCAACTAATGCTAGCATGCTTCATTAGCGGGCTACTTACATAAACTGCACGCGTACAACAAACACACTTATATCTGCTAGCACAGCACAGACTAAAATATTACTCACCAAATCCGAAGCACAAACTTCTTAGACGGGCTGTACTTTACAAGAAGGCACATTATTTATCAAACAATCATATGAAACAACCAGAAAACACACCAAAAGGTAGTGAAGGCGAGATGTATCGACTACAGTTCTCTGTATCAGAAGACATATTAATCAAGAGGGTCATGCCCCTACCACCAGTATGCTGATAATTAGAAAGCCTTACACCACCCAGTGTAAGGTTTATGCTACAGATGCCTCACAGCTGCTTACCAAAATCACTTTTTGTATTTCTGCAATGTTAATCCACCTTTATTCTTTTTTATTAAGATGCCAAATTAGTTTAGTTGAATTCCTGAACAGAAAAAAAAATAGTTTTAATGGTTGATTCACTTCTGACTTCTTCTCTGATTTGGATATAAAAATATGGATAATAAATAATATTATGTTTTTACTTTTTTAACAAGTTTTTGACAAATATTAATGTTTGCTGTTTTTATGGTCTAATACATTTGTTAAGCACTGTATACAAAAATCCATCCACCATGGAGTTATTATGAGGGGGAACTATAGAGGCAATTTTAAATGTATCTTGCTATCTAATCACATGATTCACGCATGTTTCGGTTTTCGTTACAGCCACAGCTAGTCTGTCACGTTATCACCTTCTCAGAAACACTTGTGTTTTGTTTTGAGTGCTTTTACAGCATTTTTCTATATGCAGGCTTTTTCTTGAATTGCAGTGCATTTGACCTCTCAGTGCCACCATTGGGTTGGCTTGTTTTTGGAGTCTGCCTCCAGTGGCTATTTGAGGAACTGCAGATATTGGGCATTTAAGCCTTTTCAGCCCCAGAGACTAATGTTTAGCACACAGTACACTCAAGTGCATATAGCCCCACTCCTCCTATTATCCAGCAGTGTTTCCAACAGAATGTCAGTCTGTAGGAAACAATTCGGGACGTCAAATTCAAAGGCCTTGCAGACAACCTCATAGTTACTAGTGCAGCTATTAGACATTACCAATCTGTTTCTCAATGTCTGCAGCCTCATCCGGTGTTGCTCTGGGCAGGATGCCGGGGTCGGTGAAGCTGGTCTGGAGCAGGGTGATGAGCACAAACACAAAGAGGACTCCTCCAATAACAGGTATGAAGCTGGTCAGGTGTTTGACCAGGAACGGACAACTGAGAAACAAACACAGGCAGGGGTAATTACTAAGGCACACTGGGAAAAGACGCAGACAGTGTTCTGTCACATATAACTGAGCCTACCTTCTTCTTTTCTTTAACTCACTGATGGATCTAATTTTAATTAACATTCAACTCTTTTAATTGCCATAAAACTCCCAGAAGACTGAACACATTTTCACTCTACTGTGGCATCCTGTTTCTATTATTAAGCACTACTTCTTAAAAATGTGCACTTAGCTTCAAATATTAAGAAAAAAAACATTAAGGATAAACATAATTGCAACACACAGGTTAAAACAAATATCGATACAGTGCAGGGTCAAAAATGCGCTTTGGTCAGTATTTTCTTGTTTTGCTTTGTTTTTTTTTAGCAATCTGCATCATCAAATATCATCCTGTTAAGTCCAGCTGTATGTTAGCGAGTCTCTTGCTTTTGGAAAAAACAAACAAACAAACAAACAGACAAACAATATAAATAAATCAGATTTGATGCGCCAGACAGGTCTCAGTTCATTAAAATATCAGCTTAAAAGCAGCTTTGTATCATCTGTGGACAACTTTTGGACGGAACTAACAATCAGTATTACAGAACCATATAATATAAGACGAACTCACTCAAATATAAAAAATAAACCACTTGTGACGAGGATGAGACCCATGGTAAGGGGAAGGACCCCACTCTGTCGGGCCACTATGATCCGTCCATCGCAGTAGAAGCGATTCTTTCCGGGGAAAACTTGCCACTTTCTCCTGGGTCTTCTCGGCTCCTTTTTCTTCTCCGTGTCATTCCCATGATGAGGCGGAGGGGTCGGGGTGGGCGTCGGAAGTGCTTGCGGGTCTATTTGTTGATACTCGCAGTTTTTCATTGTTTATAACGGAGTCTGGCCGCTCTGTCCTAGTTCGGACACCCGGTGCATTTGTCCATCGACCGACAGCATCACCGACTCCCGTGTACTTTGAGGTAGCTGAAAGGAGCGAATGTCGTCTTTCCAATCAGAAAATAAGCTAATCCCACACCGAGGATATCCAGCTGTAAATAACCACGAGACCCCGTGCTCGAAATTACATATCTGTTTATTCTCATAACTCCTAATTTATTATTTATAAAAGTTTATCTCCAAAAAGACAGCACAAATTCAACCTATAACACAATGACCATCGTTAGCTTCTTAGCTTTCCCATTCATCCTAGCAAGCTCATCCAGCTGCGGAGTTATTTAACAACAGTAAATCCAAAGTGCTGTTACCACTGCTAGCTTGTTAGCTTCCTCGACTTATAGATTATTGCCGGCTTTTATGCTAAGCTCCGGCGGTCCTTTATGAGTAAATGACGTGTAACACAAAAACTTTGTTATTTTTAATGCATATCGCTCTACTAGGAGGAGTCCTGACACATTCGTGACTACCTGCTGTTTAGCTACGTTGCCATAAAACGAGCCGTGTTGTCAAAGTAAACGCAAAGAAATGTTGTATTTCCGGTTGGTTTTCTTTCTAAATAAACCACAACATTCAATATTATATTTTATATACCATAATAATAAAAGTTATACAAAAATATTGGTTAAAGATGTACTTTATTTACTCGCACTGTTGTTACTAAATTGTTCTCTCAAATATATGTAAAAAAAAATATCAGTATACTTTCATGTGGAATATCCGGTAATTCAATGACCAGTGTAGGTGACTTGACGCTGGTTCACAGAAAAGGACAATAACCACCGGAAATGTGTTAAAAAAAAAATAAAAGTGTAAGAATTACCTTTTATAATGGTAGGTTGGGTATAACTGTGTTTTAACTGTTGTTGTTTTTTTTATCATTGCCTTCCTGAGAAAAGTTAAGACGCCCGTGATGCGCTATTATCGTGCAAGATACAAAATTACATTGGCAATTTGATGTACATTTTATTTTGTGAGTCACTTACAACCGGAAGGCCAACCTCTGGCTGTAGCTACCTGGTGCGCCTCTTCTACCTTGACGCTCAGGTACACAGATTTGGTCGAAAACTTTGTTGAAACTGGCGTTTTGGGGCGAAATTCATACACGAAACGTTCGAAATGGATTACAATAAATAAATGCGAACCATAAAGTGGAGAATCAGGCATTAATTCGGGAGACGGCCGGTGGACGCACCGTGTAAACTGTGAGTAATGTTAGGTGAGAAAGTCCTCAAATGGAGGAAACTGCCGCAATGACAAGTCGCCATGAAAGTGAAAATAATATTTGTATTTGAGACGAAATTCGAGCTCATATGTTCCTAAAGTTACCGTCAAATCGAGTTTGTGATTAGATAAAGACAAAACCGCAACACTATAGTCCCGTTTGACTTGTTTTTTTTAAAAGCTAAGTCATACTGTTGATAAATGTCCAGGCGTATATCGTCACAACACAGGTTGCCAAACACTGCTGAAGAATTGCTTCATTGGGAGTTCATTGTCGTTTTCTAATAAGATTCATGTAATAAATAAATACAAATGTAAAGTAATTATAATTTATAATTACACTTTTTTTTTTAAATTCGGCATTCATTCGTCTTTACTCAGGTTGTTTTAATGACTGGCGAAATAGCCACACTTGTCGTTTAATTAATTTTAATGATCCATATCCACAAAGTAGCCTTCATCATTGTTATGTGTTCTTAATGAGTAAAAGGAAATAAAACTATATAATTCTGAAATGAATATATGTGTGAATCACCAGGAAAGTGTACTCATTGGAGTTTCAATGAGTATTTTGTGATCTCCATGACACCATGCAGTATATTTGATATAAGAACGGGTAATTGTGTTTGACTGTGTGTACACATACTCCGTAAAACCTGTTGGGCTGCATTACCTGCCACCTGCGGATATTAGTTTCACGATTGTTTTGAAGAGAAATGCCCTCAGGTGCTTAGGAGCACACTTATTTCCTGCTTGACAATGTGGATTTATGAGAAGCGTTTTGTTTAGCTGTACTATTTCAACCCTGTCTCATCATTTAATTGAACCTCAGATGACCTCAATGTTTTTCTCATTTTTGTTCTTGGATTTTCTGATGCAGTCAATCATGTCTGCTGGCACCTCCAGCAGCCTTACGCATGGTTCAGGACGTGGCGCAGGCCACAGGCTTCGGTCCAGCCGGAGCAACAGCCAGGGGTCGTCCTATGAAGAACGTTGTGTGGACCCAGTTGAAGACAGAGCACAAAACCCAGAGCCGAAAGGAGTCCACAAAGCTGACCTGAAGGATGCTAATGGCAGACAGTATGAGACCATTGGCTTCATTCCTGGCTCAGCTGAGCCATCCACTGCAACCCAAACCTGCAATCCATGTGCTTCTCCAAGAAGCTGTAGGACTTTTATATGTAGCATACTTACTTGCGGCCTGTACAGGGTCTGCCAGAACTCCATCCTCGCTCCATGCCTGGCACCAAAGGAGAGTTCACCAGATGAACCAGAGAGGTTGAGTCTCCAAGCTATGAACTCAAGAGACAACAAAGAAGAGTACACTGCAGAAGAACCCTGGTTGGAGGATCTCCACATTGCTGGAGTCAAAGTGGACAGCACAATAGAGTATTTAGGTGCTAAAACCAATCCTCCCACTTTGCCATACGTGCCACCTCCTGGTGTTCAGACACTGCCGAGCCACCAGTCGCTGCATGAGTCTATAAGGATTGATGACTGGGAGGATGGGGAGGAGAATGTTGACTCCCTGATTACTAAGAAGCTGCTGGAGCTTTACTCCGAATATCAGATTGAAGAACTGGCCCGGTGCACCTCAGACTCGGTGTTCCTGAAAAAGAGCAAGGCCATCAACCAGCTCATCAACTCACTAGCTGAGGAGCATAAAATGGATGAGCAGGAGGCCGAGTGTCGGCTAGTGCGTGGAATCATCCGCATTAGCACTCGGAAGAGTACGAAGAAGAGGCCGCACATCTCCAGGAATGAGAGGACACTGTCGGACAGCGGAAACGAGACGATGAGGGAGAGCGAGTCCTTTTCAGTGAGCAACAACAGTAAGTCCTGACCGACTCCTTTAGTACAGAAACATCAGTGTTCCTGCCGGCATCTAGGAAATGCTTCAGTGCCATCAAGTAACAATCTCATTTTTCTCTGTTTACCTAAGATGACTACAAGTCAAATCCCAATATCCAGATATCAGATTTGACCTCCTCTGATCAGTGTGCCAGGGAGATTTGGAGGAACAATGGAGGTAAGAAATCTGCACTATTCTGCTTTGTTGAAAGTCTGTCCTAAACGAGCTATTCTGATAAAGTCAATTTATTAGACTAGCTCCACTGTACAATTGACGATATAAGCCATTCAGTGCCAGTAAATAGAAACTGCAAGTAAAGTCTGCCACTCTGCTGAGAGACATTGCAGTCATGGTGTTACATAACATTCTGAGTGGTTTATTCATTATCAAGACTGATTATAGATGCTTCAGTCACCATGAGGTTACATAGATGAGGCCTGCTAAGGCTCTTCCATGTACTACTTACTATATACTAGAAGTAGGATGTGGGAGGGGCACAGGATTCAATTCAATCATTCAAGTTTTCTTTACATTTAGACTTTCTGTAACTTCTCTGTTTTAGAGCCTTTATGGATTAAAAAATAATGTGCATCAGTGAATGTTACAGTCACACTTTGTCACATATGTGTGAGCAGCTGTGCAGTTTCATCTCTCAGTAAGTCAGGAACAGACATCTGCTGTTTTACACCAGTCAAAAAGTAGCTTTTGGAGCAGTTGCATCATTTCTATTGAGTTGCTTCACTCAATTACAGTGAGCGTGGAGCTCCTGCAGGTGGGGCACTGACAACTAGGTAAACAGTATGAAGTGAAATTACGTCAGTATTTAAGTGATTTTCCAAATTATTTTGAACCCGTTTTTATTGTTAATGATTCATAAAAAAATATTTTTGGGGCATGAGCGTTTTGAAGCAGGACATGCCAGAACAGGTTTGAGAACCACTGCTTTACACTAACAGTTCATCTGTGCACTTTATGACTGAAGAAAATTTAAAAAGAAATGATATCAAACTACAAGCTACCAAACATAAATTACACTGGCAGTGTGGTTGGATTATTTAGATAACCAAAAAAAAAGAAAGCTAACATTTGTGATTTTTGACTAATCAATGTTTTTCATGATCTGGCTTTCACAATTATGTGTTTTTGTCATTAACTGATAACTGAGTTCAGACAATAGAAAAGATTTGTTTAGAAATAGGTTAGCACTAAGTTAAATATTTACGAAGACTAAGGAATACGTTGTGTTTTGTTTTGTTTTTCTAAAAGCATTTAGCAATTGGCAAAACTAAGATTGACATTTTCTCACACCTTTGTTTCCTTTCATTCTCTTTTTTTCATGGCCTAATTCATATGTAATTAAGTTTGTTATCACAAATCGAATAAAAGGGAATCAGTGGGAATTACAATTGACCCTGTGCACGAGAAAATGCTAACTTCCTGGTTTGAGACCGGATGTGGGGTTGTACATTTCCGGTAGCTTTACTTTGCGGTCAATCGCTACTGCGAGGATATACTCCAAAATCATGTCCAAAACTCGAAAACGGAAAGATCGCGTTAAGTTACAAAGAGGAGAAGGTGGGAACACTCACCACTGTTGTGTCATAAAAAATCTAATGATCAATTTTGACGTTTAGAGAGTTTAGATCGATCAGTTGTTTACATCACTCAACACAAGCAGAACTGCATCACTGCAGCAGAAGACACATCGTCCACATTCAGAAGCACATCTCTGTATAGTGACTGGTCTTATGATTTAAACAGGCAAATGTTCAGCATTCAAACTACAGGTGAAGAATAGTCAAACCAGATGTTTCCCCCGTTATGTCAGATCAGCTAGTCAAGTACACACCTACACAGCATGTTAACAAACCGTGAAAAAAGCCACACAAAAATGAATGATTGCTGGTAAGGGTTTCTATACATTAGTATGTACGAAGGGTATGTTGTGACTTACCTTCAAAATTACAGTGGTCCCTCACTAATAACGTGGTTCACCTTTCACCTCGCTGTTTCGCAGTTTTTTTTAGTGCAAGTTTGCATGCTTATTTTTTTTACGTCACATTGTGTCCTGCGTCCTGATCGCTGCAGACGATCTCCTCCGTGACGTCTCTCCTGTACAGTACAGAATCGCTGCATCAATCGCTAGCAGTGTGACTCTGAAGTGCAGTGCTGTATGTCCACGATGTCCACGAAACGTTTTGCACCGTCAAAAAATAAAATTGGCTACTTGATTTCACCTATCACTGGTTATTTTTAGAACATAACACCCGCGATAAACGAGGGACAGCTGAGAAATATAACATTTGAATCCCTTTTCTCTTTTGCTCTGAGGCGCGGGGGAAAAAATATCGACAAGTCGATGAACATAATTTACAGATATATTGGGTAAATGCCCAAGACATCTATAGAAATGTAAATCGCCGCTTGATTCATTCATTTGCTTAACTTGTTTTGGACCGTAAACAGGGCGTGAATAAGACACCTGAAACAAAGCTCCCCACAGGAGTTTCCGCACCGGAAGTAGCATATGCTAACGTGCACATAGTCAATAGCTAAATAAAACATCCTAAATTGTATCAAAGTTGTACTAATTGCTTTATTCATGGGTTAATGTGAGATTCTACGTGCGGGGTACAGTGTAAAAATGAAGCATGGGGGGAATTCACTAGAAAGAAGACCTGTAAAAATTTGTTTTGTAAGCTACAGTAGATTTGATCTCTTTGCATACAGGCTGTGATCACCTGAGCTGTGCTGTAAGCTTTATTGCTCTCTGTAGTGTTAACTGAATTCAGTAACATAATAGCACAGATAAGCTTAAAGAGATAAGCACAGTTTCCCTTGGCTTGGTGTAACATTGACCATCAAAACCATAGCTTGCCCTGCACCAGTACAACATGCATTACTGTAAACTTTACCACAACACTGCAAACTAGCTACTTTAGCCTGCATTGAACTGTACTGAACGGTCTATATTTTCATCCGGCCTTATAATAAAAATGTATGCTACAGCTATACATCATGTTTGATCCAATATCAAAACTCCAGCATACTTCAGAACCGACCTAAACAATAAATTTCAGATTTATTAGATGTCACTGAGCACTTTGAAAATGTTCCCTTATATTCCTCTCCTGTCTTCTCTTTCTTACCATTCTTTCCATCTTTGAGAGTGAGCTTATTGCATATTTGTATCCTTGAAAATATAGCCGCTGTACTACATATAGTGGAACTGTTTGTGTTTGGTGCTGGGCTGTTGGAAACATTTCCAGATGGCTGCCATTGATAAACATTACTCCACCTATGCTTGTTTGTTTTTTGTAGCTCTAGCCAGAGTGGCAAATTTGCTGGCATCAGCAATAAGTGTGATGAGAACATAAAATAATATGGATCCTAAAGAGTTCTAATAATCTTTTGCCCAAAATGACCACAGTTTACCAGCAAGGGGTTCACGCTATTGGCTCAGACTATCCACTATGAACTGATTGGAGTGAATGGAGATAAATGGCAAAAGTGGTTCTGGACTGAACTTATTTCAGTATTTTAATAGTCTTTTTTTTCTTACAAATAAGATAAAATTGCACATAATACAGTAGCTTTGTGCTGTACATTGATTAGGTGGATTGTGATTCCCTTAATTTCCTTTAATTCAAATAACTAGCTAATAACAAATAACTAACTTATAATCATGGTAAACTCACAACAAACATTTCAACCAACTTGGTTCATTGCAGCCAAAAGTTCCTGTTTGATGTATGGGATTTAAATTACCGTATGAATGCCCCGAAAAGCGGTTTATGATGCGTCATGTCACTTATACTTACAAAAGAATATTTAAAAACAATTAAAACACAGTTAAAAATAATTAAAATCTGAACTGCAGTACTGTGTAGCACTGCTTTAGCTTTTCTCATATTTCTTTATATTTTTGAGGAAAATAGGTGCAGCGATTTATTGAAACATGGGTAAATGCAAATACCATATGGAAAGCAAAAGCAGAGTGTACACTTCTAACAAGTTTGGAATGACTATCTTTATTCTTTAAAACAGCCTAAACTCTGTTCTTGTCATTTTTAATCTACAGGATTCTTGAAAAACATTCCAAAGCTCCTATTTGGATGTTTGCTGCCTTTTATTCAATTTTTTCTTATCAACTTGATCTCACGCTGCTTTAATAATGTTGAATTCTGAGGAGGCCAATCCATGACTGACAGTGACTCCATTAATGCTTTTACTGCATTAGCAGTGGGTTTGTGATTGTTGGTGTGCTAAAAAATAAATAAAGTCATTGCCTGTTAGATGATTTTCAGATGGTCTTACATGGCGGTCCGCACCACGGACCGGTTTATGCCCGACAATATTTTCACGGACCGGCCTTTAAGGTGTCGCGGATAAATACAACAAAATAAAACTAGTACCATTATCGAAAAAAAGAAGATTTATTCATAACACACATGAAAAGACCGAGGAAAACCAAGTTAACGATAAAAACGATAACAAAATAATGCTGAAAACCGATAAAAACCCTGAAAACTATACATTTCACACCTGAGCCTCAACTCTCGCGGCCTGGTACCAAACGACTCACGGACCGGTACCGGTCCGAGGCCCGGGGGTTGGGAATGTCTTAGATACTTTTAAGTGTTCATAATTCCTACAATTTTGATACAATTCTTAGCACCACAGGCTTAAATGCAGTCCCATACCATGACAGAGCCTCCATTGTGTTTTACAAATTAATTCTTAATAATAGTAATGTTAAAAAAATTGAACAAAAATATATTTTGACTTTAAATAAGGGTATGATCATGATATGTTGCACGGCTCTTCTGTAGTCATGGTCTACTTTTTGTTGAGCGGCGCTGGTTTTAACAGATTTTGATTTAAAAGATGTAGCATGGTTATTAGCACTGTTGCCTCACAGCAAGAAGGGCCTGAGTTCGATTCCACCACCTAGCCAGGGCCTGGTGGTGGTCTTAGGGATCATCAGGATATTTTTTTAGTAAATGTGAAACAAGCCTTTGTGTTCTTTTCAGTCTGCAGACCAAAACTTGATGTCCTTTCTCTTTTTTATATTGTGGAATCATGAACACTGACTTTCAGTTTTTTAAACTTTTTCTTTTGTGAGTCATCGGTGCAATCTTGGAGGATCACCACTTTTGCAATTTTTCTCCTTTTGTGGAACTTATTGGAGTATCAAAGTCTTAAAAATGTCTTTGTCACCCTTTCCAGACTGATAGATGATAAATGTCCATGACTGTGTTTCTTATCTGTTCTTAAAGTAACTTCAGATCGTGGCATGATGTGTTGTTTTGTTTTTGTTTTTTTAGATCTTTTAGCTGGCTTCATCTGAAACATTTAAATAAAGTTTATTAAGCAACACAGAGTGTGCGTATGTTTTGCAGAATTTGAATCTGAGCAGAGAGCATAGCCCTGTACAATTAAGAATCCGTCCTGCTACTTCTATCAGTACTCACATCATCAATAAACTCTGGTTCCACTGGCAGCCATTCATGCCAATGGCAAAATGTTGCCTCCACAATGTTAGATAATGTGGTATACCTTGGATCACTAGATCATGAGTCGATTCTCTCCTTTTTAATACTTTCCTCATCATTCTGGTGCAAGTTAATCTTGGTTTCGTCTGTCCTTTTTTTTTAATTTTTATTAGGTTTTTAATGTCTAATTAGCACTTCTGTTCTTGAATGTAACCAGTGGTTTGCACCTTATTGTAAATTATCTGCATTTCCATTCACGAAGACATCTCTCGTTTGTAAGACCTTGAGTGTTTTTGACTTGAAATCACATATATTCTGTGGTCTTCCGAAGCTCTTTGGATGTCATATTGACAGATCCAGTGAAAAGGTCCAGTCTTTTATCTGTGTGATTGGTCATGAAACAACAAGGAAACAGGCTTCACATGACGATGAAACTGACTATTAGTCAATTGTAGTTATTTTCATGCTTCTAAAAATGAGGTCCTATAAAAATAGCTGTAATTTCTGAACTGTTAATTCAGCACTTCTGTTAAACCTTTTGAATTAAAACTGAAAGTTTGCACTTCAATCATATCTTGGTTGTTTGAGCCGGAAGCTAAACTACATAACATATCATGAAGTTATGCTTCATGATATGTTATGCTTCTTATGTTATGCTTATGCTTCTGTATAACAATAGCAAGCAATTTTCATCTTTTATATAAAGAAATATACATACAAGTATTAAGTAGGTAAGACAGAAGTGAGGCTGCCATATCGCGCCATCGGCCCCTCTGGCCATCACCAGTAGGCGGTAGGTGAAGTGCCCAAGAACACAACGTCCAGGACAGACAGAGCTGGGGATCGAACCAGCAACCTTCCGGTTACAAGACGAGCTTCCCAACCCCCTGAACCACGGTCGAAATTTTTAATGGACCATCCATCTAAAACTTTCAACAAAATTTTAACAAAAGTGCATTACAATGTACAGGTGACAGAACCAGGGAAGGGTACGACACCGTCACATGTGGAACTAAGCAGTAGTAGCACTTGCTGAGATCTTGAAACATTCACATACATATATTTCCACTCCTGTGTAGAAAGCTTACACCACTACACCAAGAGTAGCAGAGTAGCTTATTGAAAATATGACTTCTGTGAAATTTTAGAGATTTCTATAGCCATAAAATGAACACAGGCCTTTTGACAACTCATGTTTCTAAGTAGATGGTGATTCACACCTGATCTGAGAAATGAGAAAAGGAACTAACAACAATCAATAAAACTAAGCAGTTATTAAGACCTTTAGCAGCAATTGGTCTTTAACCTGTGAAAGGCACCGCTCTGCGTGAGCAGGTGGCGTGGACACCTACATTTGTGAATGCAATAACCTGAAAACAAGCAATGTAGGACCTTCAGATTGATACAACAGGTGCATCTACTAAAAATCTTGGATGAGTTTGAATCTCACTGACCTCAACCTCAAGGACAAAGATAAAATATTCTGAAAATCTTGTGAATGCAATACGTCACAAAGCAAGTTACCTAGGCTTTTAAAATTGATACCATCTACTAAAAATCCAGGACGAGTTTGAATCTCAGCAACCTTGAGCTCAAGGTCGGAGGTCCAATTTTCTGAAAACCTTGCGAATGCAATAACTCAAACAAGGTGACGTAGCATTTTGAAATTGGTATGTCTACTAGGAGGCTGAAGGGTAGCACTGGTGGTTTCCAGTGTTGTTATTTGATTGTGTCCTTCCCTGCAGTGTGAGTGCTGCCTGTAGATGAGTGGAACAGTATGAAGCCATAGTCAGGTTTGTGTTTTGCATAACCCGTACACTGGTTTAAGTGCATCCTCTTCCATTTGTATGTGCAGCAAAACAAACACCAGGAAACCACACAGCGAACTTTACTCTTGTGTGTCAAAAAACAAGTACTGTTGTGTTGTTGCCATTTTTGCTTGGATCGGTATTGAAAGTGTCAGTTTTGGTGACTTTACTCTTACTGCCACACAAACATTATGTGTATTGTCTGTATGATATGCAAGGAAGTAAAATGAGTCTGCCACGTTTGCATGTTCATGCTCATGATAGCTTTTCTTTCTGTTCTGTGTTCTTGCAGGTCACACTTCTAATTCCCCGACATCATACTCCACTTCACACACAGAGACAGATTCTTCAGGTGTCCCGCTGATCCGCACCTATGTGAGAACATGATTCACTCACCACATTTTTCTTTATTTGTCAAACTGTGTCCAAAAGGTGACATACGGGACGTCGAAAGGAGACCCTACTTGCACACGAGTGCCTGGCTGAGCCAAGCTGTTTGCAGAGACCGTGGCTTTGCTGTGGCAAAAGGAAAATGTGAAATTTCACATTGTCTGAAGGACTTCAGTAAACTCAGGGCTCTGTGTGTAAATATTTCTGGTTCATAAATGTTATGTTTGTGTTTGAAGGATTGCTTAATGGGGAGCTTGCCCTGCAGGCAGACGTCATCAGCAGCTCTTAGGTGTTGTATCATACATGTTGTATAACCGTCCCCTCGTCCTTGAAGGAGTTAGGATCCTAAGAGCTTGCTCTGATTTTACTCTTAGACTTAAAGTTTGTCGTTGGTGTTGTTTCTGTTGTTTTGCACATTTCAAATGCCTTCATTATTGTTGATTTGATTTGATGAGTATGTGTTTGCTTTCAGTTTTGTGGTTATGTCGCAAATATATAGTTAATGAGTCTACATAAAGTTCTGATAGTTTCCAGAATTTGAATGATTTTCTAAGTGAAGCACCTGGTTGGCGTCACTGCATACTTTCTATGTAGAGGAAAAGTAGAGTTTTCATTGTAATTGTATTGTGTTTCGTTACGTCCAATTGGAAATACAAGTTGAAGGCTGCAAAAAAAAGCCTTCAGGTGTTGTTTTTTTTTTTAAATATTTCATATCATTAGTTAATATTCAGACAACATGGAATGTTTTTTGTTTTTTCAAATCAGTTTATTATTTGTTTTAAAACATGAAGTTCATACAAAGCTGATAACTCTTAAGCTCGTATCTTAACTGTGTGCTGGATACATTTTGATTGTGACTGTTTTACCGTTTGCTTTCAATTCTCAAATATTATGTGAGCCAGCGTGATCTGAAGCTACACTGTAGGTTGTATCGTGTGCCGTAACTTATTAGCGACGTTTATCTCAAGCTGACTCATGAAGTGAAGGTGTGTTTTCATGACAACAAATGTACTTGTTGTATTTACCCTCGGGTCCTGACGGGGATTTTCTCAGCTGAGTCACTGAGTCCATTTTTTTATTTTTTTTTGCCCTTTAGCATTATCAGTTTATGGTTACAGTTGTTAAGGAACATAACTGTAGTAACTTAATACAAATGGTAAACTAGTTCACGTATTCCACAATGTGTCACCCACAATCTGTTTTACTTACATATGTAAAGAATAGTTTTTTTGTAGTCATTCTGTTAAATCTTCCAGAATACTTGAGGTTTTTGTAGTGCCCAACCCCAGCATGGTTAGAATGGAATGATGGGAAACTTGTTCTGGTTTGGACCAACAAGACCAACATCTAGGTGAAGTAATGAATTGCTGACTACATCTATCAAACTATACTTCTTACTTTACTGAAAGTGTTGAATTGTCTGGTGAAGCCTTGTGCATTTTGTTGCTAATGACACGTTATAGCTGTAGCAGGTCGAATGTTTGGATGTTTCTGTTTGTTTTTCTTTTTTTTCAGCAGAAATATGTTGTATCAGGAACTAATCTCTGATATCAGATGTGTCTTTTTTTAAACCAATAAAGATTATGAAGTGGAACAAAAACAGGATGTTTTGTTTGTCACTGAGAGTATGGCCACATGAGGGAGTCAGAGCGTGCATTATTTTTGACAGTCTTTCCTCTCTTTCTTTTTCCGCTGGAGTTCCTGCATAATCCTAGCTAAGAATAAGATCGTGCGTTTTCACATTTGTTGTTTATTTGTTTAAGTATAATATTGACATAAGCAGCCATTGACAGTAATAAGGGTTTATTTTTTGTGATTTTCGTGACACTTGTATGAACACTACATTCAGGAACAGTCTTTGTGGACAAAAAGCAGCTCTCTTAATAAATGTAACATTTTTGCATTGCTTACAAGATTAGCTTATTTCGTAGAAAAAAAATGTTGTACTCATAAATATACAATGATTAGTGTATAATTATGTCTTCCAACAAATTGTTCACCACCCTCATAAAAACAGTGGATGAGACTTAGCATTTCCATCTAATCGCATTTTATGTAACTAGACACCAGCCACATAAGTACTATGCCATAAGTTACTTTTAATTTAAAGATCACAAATAACGCTTTAAAACTCTGTATGACCCTTTAACATTTGTGCGTGTATATTTTCATCATCTCTTTCTCTTTAGGTCTTTCTCCTTCTCCACCACTGCTCTCTTTCCTTCCTCATTTCAACCTCATCCTCTTAATCCTTACCTCAAGCCTCATCTCCAGAACTAAAGTCAGGGCACCGGCACATGAAAACATGCATTATCCTGATATTGGCGCAGGTAATAAAACTTCTTGCCAACCGATTAGGCATGTGACACTCCCATCTCCAGACAGCTAATAAAAAGGTCGTCTAAACAATAACCACAGCTGGTTATAAGCTAACACTATGCCACCTAATGTTAGGCTCGAGTGTCCTAAAAATCACACTTTCCCTCAAATTAACAGTTTGATAACATTTACACATATGAGAGTTTATTCATTAAGTGTACATCAATGTTATATCCACTTCAGAGAAAGTCTCAGTAACGCCAGTGAATAGCAGCAAAAATAACATTGCTTAATGAGAGAAAGTTTAGGAAATCTTTAGCAGCTCACCTCAGTATCGCTGTCATCAGACAGAAATGAGCTTCACTGACTCATCAACTCCTTTTAGATTCCTTTCAGAAAGTTTTACAGCCTCCACCACAATAAATAGGTGTGGACAGTCAGCATACTGACAGGTCAACAGCAGTGTCACAAAGTGGAGGAGCAGTTGCAATGCTCTCCATTTGTCCCATATGTGTTTACCTTTTCTTTGCACATTGTACACATTATTCTGTTTCTATGTATTTGCTATGATTTGCTATTTGTCAAGTAACATTGCTTCACTCACTATCCCGTGTTTGTTTATGTAAGCGTTTTGTTGCCGGCAAATCAAACATTCTGCAAATTAAGCTAAATACTCAGTTACATGTTTCTTTATATTTTATTATGTTACAGATTAAGTCATTTGTTCATACTTACTTTGTTTGTCTTTTCAGTTGTCATAAGGGTCAGGTGTGGGGAAACGCCCGCCTGGCATTTCCTCATTTTAAAGTCCTGATGATGTCACATATGACATCAGCAGGTCAAACCAAGTGGAGGGGTTTCTTTTTCCATAGAGATGCTTCCTTTTGTTTGTGTTAAGGTTTAAAGGGATTTGTTGAATGTTTTTCCTTTCGTTAATACTGCCATTTAGTTGTGTAAATGTGCATGTTAGAAGTGTGTAGAGGTTTTGTGTTTTTGGATAATCTGTGTAGAGTTTTAGATCCCTCAGTTGAGTGAGTGGTACTGGCTGGGCAATTGGAGGGAAATTGATGGCCCTATTTAAAGCCAGTCTCTACCAGATGCAGGAGAGAGGAGAGGTGAGCTTGGAGGACAGGACCAACTGCACACCCGATCAGAGGTGCACACTGTTAGACCTCTGCCTCACCACTACATATTTCAAATACAACGAAGGTTATTACAGACAAAAACATGGCTGTGCCATGGGCTCCCCCGTGTCACCTATTGTAGCCAACCTTTACATGGAGGAAGTGGAAAGGAAGGCTCTTGGCTCTTTCAAAGGAAGAGTACCCAGCCACTGGTACAGATATGTAGACGACACCTGGGTCAAAATCAAGACACAAGAAGTGGAATCCTTCACTGCGCACATTAACGCTGTGAATAAAAACATCAAGTTCACCAGGGAAGACACAAAGGACGACTGTTTGCCTTTCCTGGACTGCGCTGTGCACATTGAAGAGAATGGCAACCTCAACATCGAAGTTTACCGGAAGCCCACACACACGGACCAGTACCTCCTGTTTGACTCCCATCACCCTCTGGAACACAAACTTGGAGTAATTAGGACCCTACACCACCGGGCAGAACATGTTTCCTCTAAGCCTGAAGGGAAAAAGAAGGAACACACACATGTAAAGAAAGCACTCAAAACGTGCGGCTATCCTAAATGGGCGTTTTTAAAGTCAGCAAAGAGGCACAGAAAAGAAGATCAGACACCAGCGAGGGAGGATAAGAAGGACAGACGCAACAACATTGTCATCCCCTATGTAGCCGGTGTATCAGAGAAACTCAGGAGGGTTTTCTCCAAGCATGACATCCCGGTGTACTTCAGACCCAGCAACACACTCAGACAAAAACTGGTTCACCCGAAAAACAAAACGCCAAAACACAGACTTAACAATGTGGTGTATGCTGTACAGTGCAGCGAGGAATGCCCAGACCTCTACATTGGAGAGACCAAGCAGCCACTTCACAAGCGCATGGCACAACACAGAAGAGCCACCTCCACAGGACAAGATTCAGCTGTCCATCTGCATCTTAAGGATAAAGGACACTATTTCGAGGATGCCAATGTTCACATTTTGGACAGAGAGGACAGATGGTTTGAAAGAGGAGTGAAAGAAGCCATCTATGTCCACTGTGAGCGACCATCTTTGAACAGAGGCGGTGGTTTACGACACCAACTCTCTGCCATCTATAATCCAGTTTTGAGATCCCTTCCCAGACGCCTTAACGCCCACTCACACCCTGGGCCATCTGACCTCAGGAATTCGCATGATAAGGTGGGGCCAGGTTTCACAATGAAATCACCCGAAACTCTGGCTGATTGGGACCCACACCCAGTTCCACACCTTGGCTCAGGCGATTAGAGGATCATCAGGGGGTCCTTTTGTCCCTCTGTGGGGGGACACTCCCACCAGGTTTATATCTGGGACTCTCCACCATTTGACCTTAGAACTGAAGAAGCCTCTCGGATGAGAGGTGAAACATCTTCAAGTAACTTAAAGAAGTCCAGACGCTTTTCTTTGCAAGCTCCTTTGACGAGAGGTGAGCTGTGTTACCAGATCCATGTTATGTTGAGGTTTGTTAATAGAGTTTATTTGAGGAGGAAGTTTTGTTAAGTCACATTAAATTAGGTTCACTGTAAATAAATTGCTCACTTTGGAAACCTGAAATGTCTGCATAGTCTGCTTCCCTACCACCTTCCTTGACGTTCGAGTCTGACTACTTCACAAGCAGACAGTCTACGCTGACCACAGATGAACAGCAGTTGTTTCCCCTACACTGTAGCAAGGATTATGCACTTACATTGCGAAGGGTGAGAAGTTATAATTCACTTCACTGCAATCTGCAACCTACTGACATCTAGCAGTGGTATTTTACACACTGTATCTTTAAACCCTAAGATCATGCACAGATGTTCACTAATCATATCAAATAAATCCAAAAGAGAGCAACATAAAACAGATCTAACAGATATCAGACAGAAGAAAATCAAAGTAGAGAGAAACTAAAAATAATAAAAAATTTCATACAAGAAATTGACAGGAAAACACAGCTAACTTACAAAAGGAATGAGTGATGTAAGCACAGCTAGGGGAAGGTGAGTACACATGGTTGCCAAGAGCCCCCTTCTTGGCAACCAGGTAATTGCTTAGGTAGTGAAAAGACAGAAAACAAAACAAATAGTGTCTAATAGGATATGTATGTGCATTTAACATTAAATGTGACATCTGACTATGCTAAAAGCTATGATTAACGGGAATGGGCACACTCTATGTTTTGAATCTAATGTGTTCCCCCATCTGTAACATTTCCTCCTCTGTTGTCTTCAAATAATAGATTGCTCTTGAGACCACAGTCACCTAGCAATATGAAGCAAACAACCAGGGATCAACCTCATTAGCTGTCAAGTATGTCTGGATTTATGTCTCCATTAAGGCGAAATAATCGCTGCCAAGACACCGTTATGTTGTCTATGCACCACTTTTTAGCTACCTACTATACTTTGAAGATGAGGTGTGCTGTATGGTGCTTACCTACAGAAAAAAGAAAACCTATGGAAAACACTGAAACAAGACAAAATGACAGTATGCACTGTTGGCTATGTGCTATGTTCTTCTATATGTATTAAAAAGCTACTGAATATACAAGAGGGGAATTCATAAAATTATTCAACCAATAATCACATGAGCCTATAATTATATTATATTATATTATATTATATTATATTATATTATATTATATTATATTATATTATATTATATTATATTATATTATATTATATTATATTATATTGACCTATCTTAGCACTGCTGATGCTGTTTTTGCTATGCCAGCCTTTGCTGCAAACTTTTAAAGTGGTCCTGAGCAATAGTTCTAGTTTTTCATTGTTTCATTCATTGGGTTGATTGAAACAATGATATTGGGTTTTTTTGTTTCTTTGTTTCTTTGTTTTGTTTTTGTTAAGTTACTTAAGGCTAACCTATGAATCATTCAAGCATAGAAAAAGGCATTTAAGAGATGAACCACTATTGGAAACCACTGCTGTGTCTACACTAGTGCTGTCAGCGTTATTCTCGTTAAAATGACGTTAACATCATAACCGCATTAACGTGGCAAATCTCCGTTAGCGATTAACGCGGATCAGCCCATGACGCCATGTGGAAGGTCATGGAAAAAGACTTTCAGTCTGCGGTGAAGTGATTCTGACAAACATTCAGGAGGGGAGATTATTACTCTGCTCACATGTGAATAATGCAAGTGGAGTGGTGCTGACTTCAACTGATATAGGCAAGCAGTGGAAGAAATACTTTAAGGACCTCCTTAATACCATTTACACATTTTCTGTAGAGGAAGTAAAGTCGAGTGGGATGATTGATCCATCACTGGGGACAAGTTCGCTCCTTCCTCCTCAACAGCTCCTTGGTAGCGGGGCCTGTGGGGTGGATGAGTTCATTAAAGCCTTGGCTGTTGTAGGGCTGTCTTGGTTGACACACCTCTGGAATGTTGTGTGGAGATCTTGGGTGGTGCCTCCGAACTGGCAGGCTAGGGTGGTGATTCCCATCTTTAGGAAGAAGGACCAGAGGGTGTGCTCCAACTACATGGGGATCATACTCCTCAGCCTCAGTGAGAAGAACTATGCCAAGCTACTGAAAGGAGAGTTCATCTACTAGTCGAACCTCGGATTCAAGACGGACAACAGTTTGAGGCCATTCTCCTCAACTGGAAAAGGGTGGAGTGCCCACTCCAGGTGAGGGACAAGATTCTGCCCCAAGTGGAGGGATCTTTTTCATGAGTAAGATGAGTAGTGCAGGTGCAGTGATGTAAACTGGTCTGTTGTGATAAAGCGAGAGCTAAGTGTACAGGCAAAGCTGTTGATTAACAGGGGATCTACATCCCTACTCTTACCTAAGATTACAAGCTTTGGGTAGTGACAGAAAGAATAAGATTGCAGATACAAGTGACACAATTAAGCTTTCTTAAAAAGTTGTCTGACTTCTTCCTTAGAGATAGGATAAGGAGTTTGGTTATTCAAGCAGGTTTCACAGTAGAGCTGATACTCCAGTGTGCCTAGGGTGCCTCCGAGGTGTTACATGCAAGCATATCCTACCAAGAGCAGGCCCCAAGTAGACCCAAGACACTCTAGAAGGATTTTTTTTTTTTTCAGCTCGCCTGGGAATGCCCCTGGATAAGGTGGAGGGGGTGGCCCCAGAGAGGGAAATCTGGGCTTCTCTGCTCAGGCTTTTGCCCTCATGACCCAGCCAAGTAAAGTGGACGAAAGTAAATGGGTGTATGGATGGCTGGATTATTAACTACACTGTCCAGAAAAATAATAGCGTTTATGGAATGTTAGTGATGGGGGTGGTTCTTTATCATAGAAAAGGTTGCATAACCAAAATCACAGTGTAACTTCGTCTTAACAACTAAGGTTGGAAATTTGACTTTTTATATTTTCATCTTGCTTTTTATGGGATATTTCATACTTGTTTATGTCTGTGATTGTGTTTTAAAAAAAAGAAGAACCAATAGCTGCTTAAACCTCCATTTTCCAGCAAATTGCACCTATTATTTCTATCTATCCGCTATAACACGGCAGCAGGCTAAATTTTATTATTATTTTAATCCAATATGTTGAATGAACATGACGATTAGCATTCAACTGAATAAATTTAAAGTTTCAATCATGGCTCCGTTATCTTCTCTAGAAGCCCGAGTCCCGCCCTAAAACAGCGCCTTCCTTTTATTGGTTGCCTTAGCTATCAGTAACAGTGTATTGCTCCAATTGGTCGAAACAAGAGCAAGAAGGGGGTTGTCTCCAGGAAGTGTTCAGCGTGACTCTCACAGAACAGCTTTGCTTTCTTTCTAACAGAACTTGCTTTGCTTGATTTTCGCGCCGGTCCTGATTCCATTTCTCAGTCAGTCAGCATGGGTGAAGATGAAGAAAAATATGACGGCATGTTGCTTGTTATGGCGCAGCAACACGAAGGAGGGGTGCAGGAGGTAAAGCAGTGCATCGCCGTGCTAACATGCTAAAGCTACTGTACTAACGCTAACGTGGTTAGCCTGTAAGCTAGTATGTACACCGTGCCTATAACTAGCCACAAACACGAACAAAAAATAATGTTTTAAACTGTTTTGCAAAGTTTAGAAAATGATTTTGTTATTAATAACCATGGCTTTCGTGGACTAGCTTAGCTACTGTCTGCGGAGTGTTCTGGTGAATTTGGCATACATGTGACTAAGGAGACAGCACAACTTAGCAAAAAATGAACTTAGTTCTGTTTGAGCATGTCTATTAGATACTCCATAGCCCCGATAGAAACTATTAAAAGTAATGTTCGTTATTAGTAATTTTCTTACTGCAGTAATGTGACGTTGTGTCCCGGATGAGTGAAGGTTCTGGAAGAAAATGTATTTGCTAAAGGAGATCTGCTGTTATGAGGAAAAGGTGAAGGATGTGATCTGGAAACAGATGCATAAGCTAAAGCGCAACGAATGTTTGGTAACAATGGTGTATTTTAAGAGTCGTGAACACGCAGACACCCAGCATAGAAAAGGAAGGCTCTCCCATCCAAGCAGTAATTTATTTCAGACACAAAGTCCATAATAAAGCTGTAATCTGTTATATGGGTTTTGTAACTTATTCTTGACCTATTTTCTGTCAACAGTTAGTAAACACATTTTTCAGCTTCCTCCGCCGCAAAACTGATTTCTTCACTGGTGGAGATTCAGGTGCAGCAGAGAAGGTGAGCATTGCTGGTCCAGCTATACCTCGTGTCACATTCAAGAGTTCAGTGATAAACGCACAACTCCACCCGTCCCTCAGTTTTAAATGAAATCCCTTGTGTTCTTCAGCTCGTCAAGGATGCCTTTGCTCACCACAGCAAGCTAGCGCTGAAGGCCCAGAAAGAGAAGCAGATGAAACAAGAGAAAGAAAAGAGAGAGAAAGCTGAAAGAGCGGCCAAGCTTGCAGAGGAGGAGAGGAAAAAGAAGAATGACGACGGTCCAAGAATCCAGGAGCTGACAGACGAGGAAGCAGAGAAGCTTCAGACTGAGCTTGATAAGGTGAAATGCGGATTTCAAAATTTTCTGTCATCAGTGTGTCTCTGAAACGGTCAATTACACTCTGAACTGTTAATTTATGTCTGCCTTTTTTATGCTAGAAAAAGAAGGAAGAAGAGAATACAGCAGCAGCAGCAGAGATGTCATCTGACAAAGCCGAGAAAGAGAAAGGCGTGAGTGAGGAGTTTGACATGTACCTTATTACTTAGTGTTGACTGAGCAGTAAAATGGGGTGCGCTTAATGTTTTGTGTAATTAACTCTTATTCATGTTCATTTTCTTTTCCTTCAGTCTGACTCTGAAGGAGAGGAGGATGAGAAGGACAAGGATAAACTGAAGCCTAATTCGGGAAATGGAGCTGACCTGCCCAACTACAAGTGGACGCAGTCCCTGTCTGAAGTCGATGTGAGTTCTTTCTGGTTTCAGCATCATGCTGGACTTTACCTTTTCTCAGCTTGTGTTTACTGAACATCTGAATGGTTCTTTGAGCATCTCTCACCTCTCAGCTTTCAGTTGTATTCTCACCAAACGTACAGCTCCATCATAATGTTGTTATTACAGCTCAGTAATGTCACCTTTGCCTGAGTTTGCCAGTTGGATAGCACAATACGATGCATATTAAAACCCTCTTAATGTTTCCTGTGCATTGCCCTGTGCCTCTTTCTTTCAGGCGATGTGTTTCCTTAAACAGAATGCTCCAGAACACATTTGTATTTGTTTTCCATTGGCCTTTGCAGAAGGGGAAGATCATGACACTTGTTATGTGAATTCTACATTATTATTCCTTCCAGCTTTATTCAGATATGCCAAGAGTGTTGTGGAAAGAGTCAGAATACATACAGAATACTGGATAAATAAAAGGTGCTGGAAGTTGTCTTAAATATCTTTTAACATCGCCATTACATTTGAGTACCACCTAATGTGTTTGGGGTTGTTATAGCAACATGCGAGAAAGTTCTGTGACATTATTTGTACGCGACACAAGCGCGAAAATGGAGGGCGTCGACGTAATCTTATACCTCCTGCTCGGTGCGTGACTCAGACACCACAGTGTTGTTTCTTGTGTGGCCATATTCCTCGTTGCCAGGTTTCAAGGGCAGTTTTAAATTCATAAGGCGACACTGTCATAAGTGATCGTGCGGTACCACTGACTAGCCAATCAGTGGCATGCAATCTGTTGAAATCACATTATCAGATCTACCGAGATCACTCCAGCTCATTAGGTACTAAAAAGTGCCTGTTACCAGGTACTACCACTTATTGGAAAACCCTAAAATTCAAGTTGAGCCTGACAGTTTTGAGTGGAAAAAGGTTTTATTGGAGAGCAGTGGAATTTTTTTTCTGTGCAGACGAGAGTTTTATAAGCTTATAAGAACACATGTGCGCGTGTATAATTAAAATATTAATAATTAAACTCCTCCCACAGGTGGCAGTGCCCTTTAGCGTGAACTTCCGCATTAAGGGCAAAGATGTGGTGGTGGACATCCAGCGGCGCTCCATCAAAGTGGGCCTGAAAGGACATCCTCCAGTTATTGATGGCCAGCTCTACAACGAGGTGAAGGTAGAGGAGAGCTCCTGGCTCATCGATGATGGCAAGGTGGTTACTGTCCACTTGGAAAAGGTAAGAAGACATGTAGATGTGTGGCACACTGTGGAATTACTCGGTCAACTGGAGAGAGAGAGAGAGAGTGTGTCAAATCTTATTTTGATTTCAGATTAACAAAATGGAGTGGTGGAGCAAGATCGTCACTACAGATCCTGAAATTAACACCAAGAAAGTCTGTCCCGAGAACTCAAAGGTAAACATTCACACTAACTGTTTATTGTAGAAGGAACTAAAAGATTACTGACACGTGTGGCTCTTTCTGCTCCTTCCTCACTGTGCGTGCTTCCTGTTGAACAGCTGTCAGATCTGGATGGAGAGACGCGTGGTATGGTGGAGAAGATGATGTACGACCAAAGGCAAAAATCAATGGGCCTACCTACATCTGAAGAGCAGAAGAAACAAGATATTCTTAAAAAGTAGGTTTCAGTGTTGGTGCAGATTTTGTGTCTGAAGGCTACAGTAGACGCTAATAAACACCTGAACAATGGAGCCATCTACTTTTGAGCCACACTGTGGGTAAAATGGGCACCGGTTTTTAAAATTAAAGAAGAATCCAAACAAAGCTGCAGGAGAGATGATAAAAAATGAAATGTCATGAAACTAAGTTAATCACATTTTAAAGATGGCAAAAAAAAAAATTGGAAAAAAGATGGGAAAAGAATCGGTTGCCTTCATGTGAAATTGCAAAAATGTTTCTCCTGCAGGCATGTTTTGATAGTGTAGTGAAATGAACTGATACCACTGAGTAAAAAGTTTGTAGTATACTTTGGAAATTAGCAATAAAATATAAGTAAGTATATCCCAGTCAGTGAAATTGCCTAGAAACAATGTTACAAATGGAGAGCTGAAGTAACACGGTGTCTTTCTTGAGGCAGTAATATTTAAACAGTATGTATCCCAGTAGGCTGCAGGTCCATGTAGGATATGGTAAAGATGAAGAGTATCACGTTTGAATCCGTACATTAGGGAAGTTAACGTGCACTTGGAGCTTTATCCACCTCCACTCTCCAACACAAAAAACTGGCACAGCCTTACTTCTGCTGAGAGAGACAATCCATGAAGTTGCACTTGCTGTGTTTAGAGGAAAAACAAAACTTAAGCTGCAGACACTATAAAAGATTTAGCTTCTGGATCTTAAAAATTAAGCCTTAAACTTGCAATCCTTTTAATGGCCACCAGAGGGCGATACTTGTCTATGGAAATATGATCTTTATGTGCTCTGTCGCACATTTCGGCTCATTTTGAATATAAAATGAATTCAGTTGTGTTGATTTTTGTCATCGTGTCATGATGATTAACCACAAAGAGCTCATTGATTTATGAGTGCATGAACCCACTTTTGTTTTTGTACACAAATAATGATATATGAAGCTTTAAATTTCACAGCAATCTGTTTAATAAATGGAAACTTTGTTTTAGGCAAACAGTGGATGGTAACAATTAACATGACACAATTTCCTGTTACTCTGTTTAAAATTAACTTAAAAGAAATACATTGTCTACTGCTAATTTTCCTCTTATAAAAATTCTTCTATGTAGGAATTTTCCTGAGTGGGGGGGAAACAAACAAACTTCAGACTGATGTTTCAATGACTGTGTGAGTCAATGGTTCATGTGCAGCTTATTACTGTTTGTTGGGAATGACCCCTTTCCCTCCTCTGCTTCCTCTTCTAGCTTGTTAAAGCTGCCTCTGAGGATCTTGTTTAATTTTATAAAGGTTAAACAATACTACCATAGGAAGCGCCGTGGAGGTAATTGGTCTGAGAGTTTCTTTAGTGACACAAAGGTCAAATTGTGTCTGTCCAATCAAACATGTTGTGTGAAGGTGTCATCTCAGACGAAGCGTACAGCTTTTCATTCTTAGTAGAATTAAAATAAACATTCGCTTTGCAGCAGAAAACAAAGGCTTTTCCTCTGACCAGCCTGGAATGCAGAAAGTTTTTAGAATAATTTTACTTCATAGAAATTTGAGAAAATGTAACGTGCTCTGTTCCTTCCCAACTGTCATGCTCCATAAATGAACGAATCTCCCATTCACTGACTTCACAGGCTGACTGGACTTCGCCTTCTCACCTTCCCTTTGTTTCTGACTCTGACACCTTCTGTCTCTGCAGGTTCATGGCTCAGCACCCAGAGATGGATTTCTCTAAAGCCAAATTCAGCTGAGGCTTTCTGTTGTCAGAGGTTTTAGATTCTCGGTTCATGTAAATGACACCAGAGCTGACATCAGGCACCAACCAACTCCCCCTTCATCTCTCTGCTGGACATGCTTGTGCTGACGTGCATGTCTGAAGTGCATAGATTCATGTTTAAATCTAAGAGTTTGATAAATGTAACAGCAGTGTTCTTCCTTTGCATGTTGTTTCCATATTTAAAGATGTGTCTGGATTTTTTTTTTTTTTTTTTTAATAAATGGATTTAAAATGTAATTGAGTTCTGTTTCTGAACCATCAGTCTGAAGAAGTGCAATCATAAAACCAGGAAGCCTTTTCCTCCTCCTGCTGTGTAGATTTTGGACGCTCACGAGCTTCTGCAAGCTCGTGAGCTTGGAAAAGCCAAACGTAACGCTGCAGTTCCAGTGCATGAATAATTGGAGCTAATTTATCTGAATTTCAGGGGCGGGACCGCATCTCGGAACCCCAAGCGCTACAAGCCGTTCGTTTTGCTTCGTACCCACCCTCACCCCCTCTTTCAATTCATTCACTTCTCTAAAATGAACCTAAAATGAGGATGTGGTCCCAGCTAATGAAATGCAACGACATCATACAAAGGTTGAATAAGATGTTTCATTTTCAGCCACAAGAGGGCAGTGTCTTCCTGAAACATCAGGAGATGTATCAAAGGCGTTAGTGTTGGGTAGTTTTTGAATAGAGGACAAATCCAATCAATCTGATAGGAAACAGAAAAAGATGGCACGTTAGATTTTAGCTTTAACTGTTACAACAGAGTCACTAAATAGTTAAAATCTTAATTCTGAGGTAACGGTGAATAAGGGCAGGTGTAGCCAATTACATGCAAGGTTTTTTAATAATAAAAAAAAGTTTTAAAGTTCGCTTTATTTTACCCCATTATACTTGTAGTAAATGACATAAATATCGACTATATCTGTGACCACATACTGATTAATGAACCGGGAATTCACACTGTGATGAAAAAGTAGAAAATTCTTTAAATAAATGATTCAGTCAATGCTCATATTTGTTTGTTGTTTGCAGCTGGTGCAAAAATAAGCGTCTGTGTGTGCTTGAGCTAAAAAATGTTTAAAAATCAACTCTTTCATCTTGTAAGATAAAATAATTGGACTGGCTCTTATATTGCATTTTATTCACGATGCCTCACTCACACAAGCAACTTTTTTTCTGTGCTGACGTGCTGTCTAACATTCTCACGTTCACACTCTGATGGATGCATCAGAGAGCAACTTGGGGTCATTATCTTACCCACGGGTATTCGGCATGCAGACTGGAGCAGCCATATATACAAATAATTATTCTAACTAAACTGAGTATTAGATGACCTGCTCTCTCTGCTGAGCTACAGCCACCCTAATTATATTCTGAGTGATTGTGTTTGCAAGTTCTGATCAGTTACAGAGCAGCTAAAAGTGTTTCCACTCTTGTGTCTCTGAACTGCAGCAATCCATCATCTAATCAATCTGCCAAGTTGCACTTCTGAAGTTGTTGGGATGCAAACGGTGCTGCTGATAGCAGTGAGCAATAATTAAACATATTAAATGCATTCATTAAACCACATTGCTCTCTGAGGACTATTAGCCAGGCTATAACCAACAAGTCAAAGGCAGGCTGTCTTACTGAGACCACGCTGGATATCATGCGCCTCTGCTAAATGTTCCTTCCCTCAGGACCAGTTTGCTTACAAGACTCTTCGGCTTGTGTGACTGTCCACAGCTAACTGGACTGGGCTGTCAGGATGGTGAGAGGCTGTCAATATCACTACAGCTACCAGAGGGAACATACATTAGCTTATGCTGGTTAGCAGCTCCTCCTAATGTGTGAAATAGCTCATGTAGTTCAAAAACACTGTGCAGTCAGCAGCCTCATCAGGCTATCAGGCCCGCTGTCTGCCGACCACAGGTAACTATGTCAGTATTTGTCAGTATTTATCCTGCAAGCTCGGTGCGCTGTAGGAAAATTACAGGGCACTGGGCTTTCATTTATTCTGTCACGGCTGTCCAATGGTTGACTGGATGGTGTTAAAGTAGCAATCACAAAATCACAAAGTGGCCAGCTTGAATTAAAAAGCACCAGGCTTGTTTAACACTTACACCAACTGTGATAACCTTTTCAGCTTTGAGGCTGATTGAAAAGAACTTTAGACAAGTTAAATAGTTTTTGGTAACTAGACCCTCCTCATTATTAACAGTCAAATATTCATTTGTGCTTTAAATGCCATTTTTATTCTGTTCCCAGCTCCACTCTCTCCATTGTTAGTTTACACCCTGACATAGTAGCAGGTTGAATTCGATTGGTGCCATATATTTTAGTGAGAAATGTCTCTCTTCTTCTTTCTATCTAAGCCAAGTGACGTCTGAGCTCAGTCAAACTATAGACGAAGAAGAAGAAACATAATTAATCTGGAAAGCTCACTGTCGGTGACCAGTGAAGTGTGGGATTCACAAAGCTTCAGGTCACTTTGATTGCTGGCCAGGTCCCAGTTTTTATTATTGAAAATTTGTATTACACATATTTGCACTGCATTCACCAATCAAAATTTTAAAAATGGAGCCTATATAATACACTGTGGTCTATTAATCAGCTGCCAGAGCTCATAATTGTATGAAAATTATTATTATCCTGATTCATTTACATATTTTTGCCTCTGCTTGTCTTTGTATATTCAATATTTATATAAATATATATTAAATATTAGCATTTTAGTTTTTGAAGTAGCTCCATCCTGGTCAAAGAAAGTCACCCTGAAGCTTGTTGGGATTGTGGTTGGGTGGGGCGGCGGTATGACTGTGCAGGGGCTGAGGGCACGGAGGAGCCAGAATCTGCTCAGCTGACAGCAATGTCTCACCAAGGTACCAGAATTTCTTCATTAACAAAGACACACAGACATCAGAGGGACGGGGTTGGGGTTCTGGGGTGGGCGAGGCGGACGTTCTGCAAACACTCCTCACCGCTGCACTGACTCGCTGTTCCAGACTTGGCGACTTGTTTTTTTTGGCAGCAACCTCTCGTAAATCACCCACAAGGCCCGTAGCACAATGTGACTCACCGTTGTAGTCATGGTGTTTGTGAGCACTATTTCACCTTCTTCCGTAAGGCTAATTGGTGAAATTATTCCTGGAAGTGGAGGATGGATACGTGAGGGTACACCAGGACAAAGATGGGATGGGATTAGGAGAGGCTGTCATATTTTGATGCTCATGGTGCATTCATAGATGATAAAAACAAGTTTGACTTTGCCTCTCGTCTGCATCCAGCTTCTTTCTGACAAATCTTAGTTGGATCAGACTCTACACGGATAAAACTTTATAATTAGACCTCTCCGAGCCAATCCAGCATGTGGATGTGTTACTTAGAGTTCTCCATCCTCCACACCTGGGTGCTGAGCACACTCTGTAAAGCGTATTTGGAGCACACACTTCCAGGGGCGGCGAGGAGGCTGATGTGCAAAGTCAAACTCCAATTGTCAATTAGCAAAGGCCAACACAGGCTGCAGGCTCGGGCGTACAGAGCAGATCAGCCATCGTGGAGGACAAAGGCTTCAGTCAGCAGAGGGTCCTCTGGCCAACACACACACACAAACACACACCTTAACTGAGATGGCAGAGAGGGCCACTGAGCCCAGCAGGACCTGTTTACCATTCCAGACTGAGCAAAGACCAACCGCAAACATCCTCCAACTGCTCATAAACACACAGACACACACACTGAAGATGAAAATAAGGGTCGAGTGAATTTTTTGCTATTTTTTTTAATTTGTTTGTTTAATTTGTTTTGTTTGAAAATATATAAATACTGTACACAGATAAGAGTCAGGGTGTGTTTCATGCTAGTGTTGCCAAATATAACCGTAAATCCTCACAAAATGTCTGTTTTTTACTGGTCCAGTGAGAAAAATGTCTAAAAACATGTCAAAGTGTCGAATGACATTTTGACAAAGCTAATTTACAGCTTTATAAATCAATATGATCTGTTGCATATACTAAAGTCGGCTTAAACATGTATGCATTCTGTCCAGGAAGTGGCTCATTGTGTCTCACCTGAAGAGAATTATCACCTGATCCTGTAGCGCTACAGTCTTTTAATGTCTTTTACCTTCTTTCTTTGGTTTTCCGACCCTGCCAGCCCAGCCTCTCCTCAGACACTGCTGATGTGTCAGATGTCTGATCACCTGCTGCTGGAATATAACATATTTATAAGAACAGTAAAGTTCTTGTCTCCTCTAGGAGCTTACTTTACACTTTTAGCCCATTCCAATGTGGTTGATGGGCAACTTGATGATGTCATAATATATTGTGCATAACTATAAACTGTCAAATAAAAATTATACAATGCCTTTCTTAGATGTTATAGGTGCATAAAGGTATGAAACATCTCATTTCAGCATGTTGCTCGGTAACTGCTAGGCAACATAATGAGATTTGATACAGATGAGAACCTTCAGAGACCTAAGATGTGCTAAGTTTGGTTGCTCAGTTCCTGATCGTTTACAAAAGTTCACGGTGAAAGAAACAAACAAACACACAGATTGTGTATTCATGGACACAGCATAGGAGGATGTGCAAAGGCTTTGAGCACTGTTATTATTATTATTAATAATTTTATTAGTAATAGTTGTAGTAGTAGTAAAATTAGTATTAGTCGTAGTATTAAATCCTTCATTTAAAAATCAGTAAATGAAATGAAATCTGGATTTTCTTCCAAGAGAGCTCTGGGTACAACAAATATAACTTTAAAATAGATAATACAATAAATACACAATAGATTTTCAGTATTAAGGAAATGTTGAAGAAGTATTTGTGATCATAAACATAACCCTTTAAATGCTATAATGAAATAAGAGAAAGCAGCTTTATATGTTTGTAGCTTGTTAAATTTGTAGGCAGCAGAATCACTGAACTCAGTTCCTCTAAGTTCAGTGTAAATGAGAAGTGCAGCTAATGTGAAGAGTGTGTTTAAATGAAATAAGAGAGCAGGATTAAGTGGGCATTTATGAAATATAGCCAAGAGATGAAGATGCATGAACGTAAATAATCTACTGCAGACAGTAAACTTTGTAACACTTTTACACGTACGTATACAGAAGTCAAATTTGATCTGGATTTATTTCCACACTTCATATTATATGAGAGCTGCTGCTATGACAACTCAATTTCCCTCTGGGATGAATAAAGTCTCTCTGATTCTGAGTCTGGCATCAGGTATTTCAGATACACAACTTAAGTTCTGTGACCTTGAAGCATTTGAATATGGACGGGAAGCTGGATCATTTCTAAATAGCATTCATGCCGTTACATCTAAATGATATTGACTCCTACAGACAAAAAAATTATCTATCTTGTCTTTAAAAAAACAAAGGTGACATTTATGGTATGTACCAAAAACCGTCTATACATTATTGGGTATTATTTATGTATACGGTGAATAAGAAGTCCAAGAAAAAACCCTGAGGAACACCTGTGCTGCTGTGTGCTTAGTTCTTCATAAAACCATTTACCTGACAGCTCATCTAAACCAGTGATACACTGTAAGGGCCAGGGTGCACAATGAAATCAACAAAATGGAAATATCATTGACCTGATTATTCTCAATACTAGAGGATTTAGAGGATCATCATTTAGCCTGGAGAAATAGTTTGCTGATTTATAAGAAAGCCCTCCGCAAAGCCAGAACATCTTACTATTCGTCACTGATCGAAGAAAATAAGAACAACCCCAGGTTTCTCTTCAGCACTGTAGCCAGGCTGACAAACAGTCAGAGCTCTGTTGAGCCAACCAATACAATTTTAATCATTAGAGAAAAAAATACCAATAATCATCCCACAGATGTAATATTATCTACAGCTACTCTTAGTACCATTGATGTTAAGTTAGACTCTTTTTCTCCAATTGATCTTTCTGAGTTAACTTCAATAATTACTTCCTCCAAACCATCAACGTGTCTTTTAGACCCCATTCCTACAAAACTGCTCAAAGAAGTCCTGCCATTAATTAATTCTTCGATCTTAAATATGATCAACCTATCTCTAATAATCGGCTATGTACCACAGGCCTTCAAGGTGGTTGTAGTTAAACCTTTACTCAAAAAGCCATCTCTAGACCCAGCAGTCTTAGCTAATTATAGGCCAATCTCCAACCTTCCTTTCATATCAAACATCCTTGAAAGAGTAGTTGTCAAACAGCTAACAGATCATCAGCAGAGGAATGGTTTATTTGAAGAGTTTTCAGTCAGGTTTCAGAGCTCATCACAGCACAGAAACAGCTTTAGTGAAGGTTACAAATGATCTTCTTATGGCCTCTGACAGTGGACTCATCTCTGTGCTTGTCCTTCTAGACCTCAGTGCAGCGTTCGATACTGTTGACCATAATATCCTATTAGAGCGATTAGAACATGCTGTAGGTATTACAGGTATTGCACTGCAGTGGTTTGTATCATATCTATCTAATAGACTCCAATTTGTGCATGTAAATGGAGAGTCCTCTTCACACACTGAGGTTAATTATGGAGTTCCACAGGGTTCAGTGCTAGGACCAATTCTGTTTACATTATACATGCTTCCTCTAGGCAGCATCATTAGAAGACATAGCATACATTTTCACTGCTATGCAGATGACACCCAGCTCTATCTGTCCATGAAGCCAGATAACACACACCAATTAGTTAAACTGCAGGAATGTCTTAAAGACATAAGGACCTGGATGGCCGCTAACTTTCTGCTTCTTAATTCAGATAAAACTGAGGTCATTGTACTCGGCGCTGAAAAGCTTAGAAATGTGGTATCTAACCAGATTCTTACTCTGGATGGCATTACCTTGGCCTCCAGTAACACTGTGAGGAACCTTGGAGTGATTTTTGACCAGGATATGTCCTTGAACGCACATATTAATTATTATTACTTCCAGGCTGGACTACTGCAATTCATTATTATCAGGGTGTCCAAAAAACTCGCTGAAAAGCCTTCAGTTAATCCAAAATGCTGCAGCAAGAGTACTGACAGGGACTAGAAAGAGAGAACATATTTCTCCTGTTTTGGCTTCCCTTTATTGGCTTCCTGTTAAATCCAGAAATGAATTCAAAATCTTGCTCCTCACATACAAGGTCTTAAATAATCAGGCCCCATCTTATCTTAATGACCTTGTAGTACCATATCACCCTATTAGAGCACTTTGCTCTCGCTCTGCAGGCCTACTTGCTGTTCCTAGAGTATTTAAAAGTAGAATGGGAGGGAGAGCCTTCAGTTTTCAGGCCCCTCTTCTGTGGAACCAGCTTCCAGTTTGGATTAGGGAGACAGACACTATCTCTACTTTCAAGATTAGGCTTAAAACTTTCCTTTTTGCTAAAGCTTATAGTTAGGGCTGGACCAGGTGACCCCGAATCCTCCCTTAGTTATGCTGCAATAGACGTAGGGGATTCCCATGATGCATTGTGCACTATGTGTTAATAGACCTCTCTACATTAAATCATACTTGTTATTAATCTCTGTCTCTCTTCCACAGCATGTCTTTTATCCTGTCTTCCTTCTCTCACCCCAACCGGTCGCAGCAGATGGCCGCCCCTCCCTGAGCCTGGTTCTGCCGGAGGTTTCTTCCTGTTAAAAGGGAGTTTTACCTTCCCACTGTCGCCAAAGTGCTTGCTCATAGGGGGTCATATGATTGTTGGGTTTTTACGTCTATCTTCTGTACAATATAAAGCGCCTTGAGGCGACTTTTGTTGTGATTTGGCGCTATATAAATAAAATTGATTTGAATTGAATTCAAGTATAAATAATAAAATTGGAAAAAAGTCCATCTGTGTCCATTTGTTGCATGCAGTAAGCCCGTATGGCCCTGGATTTGGAACAGCAGTAAAGTGGAGGGTTGGGAGACATCAACATTTTATGACAGGACCTTTGCTGCTGCGATCTGCCCCACCAGCTGTGGGTCACATTGCTGCTTCATTGCTGTTTGCCTGTGGCCCCGTGACCCGCCAGCCTTCATTTGCACCTCGGTGAGGACCACTCCATCACTGTACTGTGGCCAAAACCTCCATGGGCCTGACACACACACGCACACACACACACACACACACACGACACCACTGACATCATGAGTGTGCAAGCCCCTCAAACCTGGAATTGGGTTGATTCAACCAGAAACCTGAATCATAAAGCTCATTTGGCTTTCTTGTGTGAGTTCACTGAAGCTGTAATTGTTTCTTCTTCTTCTTTTTTTTTAAATTTACACTCTGATGTAAGCTGTGGTCCCAGCTGTTCAGATCCAGTTTTCCAGTTATTGTTAATCTTGAGACTCTCTGTATATAATTTTATACATAAAATACTTTTGAGTATTTACTTAATTATGGAAATTTAACAAACTGCTTATTGTTTATAAACCCAAATTCATTCACTATGTGAATAATTTATAAACTATGAAAGTCTTTTTTTCATTTACAATTACCCACCTTTGTGGGATCAACTGACGATAGTGCACAATGCACATTATTATAACATGATGGTTCAGATTATGCTGCCAAATGAAAAGCTTGGTACAGTGAATAGATTCTGGTTTTGTTCCACTGTGTCCCTGCTAGTATTACATAGTTGACTTTGAATGAATGGTTCCATTAATTAGCATATCCCAGTGTATTTCATTCAGGTGTTAGCATATTGGGTCCATGTTCTTTGACTTTCCTCGCATGCAGTTCTGAACGTGCTAACTGTACGTCGCACATTGATGCAGATTATGACAAAAGGGTGCCAGTGATGGTAAATACCCCTTATAAATTTCTGAAATTGGACCATCAAATCATCATCTCAGTCACACCAGAGAAGCCGCATTCACTTTTAGTACAAGCATGTGGTCGGTGATATTTAAAGAAAGGTTGTGTTGCAGGGCCAAAGGTTTAAAGTTGAGGGCAAAGCGACACAAAGTTACACCTCGAGAACAAAACCTGTGGGGTCTAAAATAAGAACAGGTGTTTGGTACATTAGGAAAGTGTTTCTGTTAATTGAACCAGTGTTTTAATCAATCACTGTAATGAACAATAAAAAACAATTCAGCCAATGGCACTTGTTTGGTTTATGTAGTTTCCAAATTAAAGATTGTGTCCATCTTTAACCTCCTAAGACCTGGCGTCCACATATGTGGACATCACATTTTGGGTTGT
Organism: Neolamprologus multifasciatus; assembly: GCF_963576455.1. Lineage (NCBI taxonomy): Eukaryota > Metazoa > Chordata > Actinopteri > Cichliformes > Cichlidae > Neolamprologus > Neolamprologus multifasciatus. The sequence continues at coordinate 26,930,258 of NC_140459.1, forward strand.
CTAGACCAAAATACTAAATTTTGCTCTACAAGGGCTTGATATCCACTTACAAGGACATTATATTGCAAATGAGATCCACATATGTCCTCATATGTTGATCTCATTTTTCTCAGAAACAAAAATCAGGTAAAAAATAAATTAATTAATGAAAAAATTTATGTAATTCTTTGTTTTTACATTCATTAGATCCCAATCAGCCCAAATAGCCAAGAGAAATTAAAAATGCAGCCATTGAAAGAGTTCGCATCTTAGGATTTTTTCATAGTCTTCTCTCTGTGCTGAAATGTGAATCTGAATATATATTGTTTTACATTAACATGAGGTGCCAAGAATAAAAAAGGAAGAAATATTTGAGAAAACAAACATTTATAATTTATTATTAAATGACATAAATAAAACTCAAGAGAGTTCACCAGATACAAATAAGATAGGTTTATATATACAGACTCTTGTGTAGGGGGCATCTTTTTATTCCCTTACAAGATGTAGAAGGCACATGTCGCTCAGTCTGAACACAGAACATTTATATTGGACTCACAAAAGGCACATTTATATGAAAAAACACCGGACATTAATTTATTCTATATACACTCATATACACATTAATATTAGCAGAACCTTTCCTCTTATACAGTTAACAATAAAAGTGAAATGACTGAAGAAGTCACTGGGATGAGTGACGAAACCTTTGCAACGCTCCATCCAGATGAAGGGATACAAGTTTGGGGTATTTCCTTACCTGGATGATTAGCATGCATCAAGATACTCTTCAGTTCACTTTAGCTGTGTGATGTCAGCAAGGTGGTGATGCCACACAACCATGTTACAAATATAAAATAAGCATAGAGGGTTTACTAAGAGCAATAATTTCTGACTGTGCAGCTATTCTAAAGCTTATCTCTTAGAGGGAAACTGACTGATTGTCATCAATTTCAAAGTTCTCTCAGCTTTATTCAAGTCATCTTGTTCAAATATCTCTAGGGGTGGGCAATTATTATTTCCCAATGAGCTGGATTTGAAACTGGGACTGTTGTGGAGAGCCACACCAGTTTGCTTATAGAGTGCAGCTCTCCACAACAGTCCCAGTTTCTCATGTGGCTCCTTGGGAAAATTATATGCCCTCCTCTGCTCTAAGCTGTTTCACAAAATCCTTTTAGACGTGGTGAAATTTCCACATATTCTCCAGGAGCTGCGTTCATGTCTGTGGTCCTACTCCAAATCCCTCCGACCCCTGTAGACGATGGCCAGGTAGCTTCATCTGCTCAGTAGGTCTGAGCTACAGGCGCCCAGCTAGCAGTCAGCCTGGCAATGGAACTCTCAAACTGGGCTTCCCCGACCCCAACCTCACCCAGGCTGGGGTCGTACATTGGGGAAGGTGAGGAGACAGGCAGCGAGGAGGTCAGGCCTGTGTATGAAGAGCCCCTAAGGAACTGGGAGGTCAGACCTCCAGGTATGGAGCCCGAAGCCGAGCCTGAAGGGGTGAGCGTGGTGCCAGCTACTGACCAGAGGCTAGGGTACTGACTGTGGACCAGAGAAAGAAGAGGGTTGGAGTGACTTATTGCTTCAGTGCATTCCCAGCCTAAAGTGCAGCATAAAACCAAATAAGCTCACCTAGAATTGGATGTGGAGTTGGTGGTGTGGGACAGAGTGCCCATGCCTGTGGAGTTGGGGATCTGAAGAGCAGACCAGCTGTCATGAGTTGGCAGAGTCCCTGAAGTGTTGTCCATGTAGTTATCTGAAATTAAAATTAATGCACCACAAATCAAATTCCAGTTCTTCCATTTATTTATTTCATCAATATAGTATGTTGACTAGGAGTCTTACTTGTACTGGTGGTGCGGTGGGGGTAGTGGCTGGGGTACGGGGCCGCTCTATGGCTCCTCAGGCTGGAGTAGCGCTCGCAGTAGGATCCAGAAGAGTGGCCTGTTGTGCTGCTGAACTGAGGGGGGCTGCTGCTGGGGCAGATGGGACTCTGGCCTGGAATGAACCAACCTCCAACTGTGGAGGAAAAACGTGTACAACTGTGTTACGCATGGAAGCTGTCAGAATTAAAATATATACATATAACAACCAGCATCAGCCTTGATGCAAAGATGCCATCCAGTACTCACGTTGAGAATATCCAGACTGTTGACTGTCTGTGCTGTGATCGGACACTTCTTTATGGTCACTCCTGCAATCAAAAAGACAGGATTAGATGCTACATAAGAGCATGCTAACTTGACTCATTGAGGAGTAAGCGGAGTTCTCGGCCTTAACCTCTCCTTGGCATCCAGGAAGGCTTTAGCAAAGGGATTGTGCTTTATCTTCAGAGCTGTGATCTGAAAGAAGCAAATGGCTGTTAGCATTTCAGTCAATATGTAAAACACGTAAGCACTGATAACAGTTTCAGATGGATATTTATCCTCAGGCTACTCTAACACCACTGACCTCCTCATTCTGATAAGCAGTGACTGCAATGAACTGTGTTTCTGGGAAGGACTGGCTGCTGATCATCTTCTGGATGCCTCCCACCTTCACGATGTGTATCCTCGGCTCATATTTGTGCAGAGAATTCAGCATGATCTGTAAAGGAACTGATGTCACTATTTCATCTTTTTTTGCACTCAAGAGAAGACAACAAATGATGTCAAGTGAAAGTAATAACATTCACTGAATTATGTATATTAAAACAAATCATCTACATTATGATGCCATGAAATAACTCCAGAGTAATCCAACATTCTGAGAAAAGCACAAAACTCCATTTTGGTGTGTCTAAACCAGAACGTCATTAAATCTTTAAACATATCCTATGATTGTTTCTTAAAAGAAAAGGTTTTTTTTAAGTTACTGTTATTGTAACTAATAATCTAACTGTGCGTTTCTCTCTCACCTGACCGCCGCCGTTAAGTTTATTGGAGAGTTTGACTTTGCTGAAGGACACCGGCGCTTTCATCCAGTGCGCTCCGAAGTTTGGGGAATCCGGATGGATGTAGACGCAGCTCGGGCTCTGGGGTTCCGGTTTGCCTCCGGGAACCCACTCCCCGTTCACGTACTTCCAGCGGTTATTGTCTGCGGCGACGAAATCCAGCAGTACCGAGTACATGGCGTTTGGGTCCAGACCTGTTACGCTGGCCCTCAGAACCGGAAACATTCTCCTGAAAAAAGAAAAATAAGAATTTATGTGGTCTGTGAATTTACACTTTACAGAAACACAACTTTAATTAACATCTTTTAAACCTGCAAAGGCCTCAGAAACAACACAAACAGCGCTCACGTGCTCACGTGTGTCAGATTTAAAATCGTGTTTTTATATATTTTCAATTTAATTTCAAATTTGCAAACACATTTAAAACGCCGCACGTAAAATGCGCCCGGCCCCGTTCCCACAGAACACCACCAGGTCTCCCCACACGCTGGGCCTACCTTCCCGTCTTGGTGACAATCATCTCGTTGGTCAATTCTTTAAACTTGTTCCATAAGTCTGCGTCCTCCAGCGTCAGTTTAATATCCCTCTCGGACGCGTCTCCCTTCTCGCTGCCCTTCTGGAACTCGCTCTCCACGGCGCTGAGGAGATGCTCCAGACGCTGGTCAGGGTTGGAAGAAGTCATATTTCCAAGGTGTGTCAACAGACCTAAATCCGAAGGGAAGGGGCTCAAAGACAGCGAGACAGGCCCGAGTAGATACTGGTTTCTATACCTCCAGGCCTCCTCATTTAAGGGCCCTCAGGGACCTCATGGGGATGTGGGGCGTGGTTTATTAGCGGACTTCTCCGTCTCTAAACGCCGCCCCACTTCACACCGAATTTCTTTATAATTTATCAGTTTCTTTTCTTTCTTGTGAAAGAGAAACACGTGAAACACATATTTATTTCAACCAAAGTCCACGTAATCTATTTATTAAATGTATTGGATCATCGAATTCAACGAAACAACTCCGCTGTCAGAAAAGAAAAACTTAATGGGTAAAGTTTGGGATTTTTACTTTAACCCCCAAAAATATATTGCAGCTTGTTGCAGCTGAAGCCTTACACATTCAAAGCTGTGCATGCAAAACAAAAGAAGGGAAGCCAGGAGAGGGAGCCGTGCCTTTGAACTCAGTTGCATATTTGCAAATAGTGCTAATCTTTTGTTGTCTCAAATCCACATGGGTAGAGGACCGGTGTTTACTGAGTGAGGACCATTAGGGGAGACTCTGCGCTGCTGTCGTGCAAAAGTGTTGATGGCCCAACAAGTGATGCCTGAATTTGCATAATGGGCCCTGAAAACTCTTTTCATGGCAGTGATATTAAATATTTCAGAAGCCCTAGATGTTAAATACTTATTTAATAAACACTGTGTAATGTATTTTAAACCACAAGATTTACACCCAACGCAAAATTTGAGCACAAAAATGGGGAAAATGTAATTAAGTTAGTGCAGTTTTAGAATTGCTCCTTTACTTTTCTTTTTCTGTTCTGACATACATGGAGTCAAACTGTGCATGGAAGAGAGAGAGAGAGTGAGCGCGAGATAACAACAAACAAACAAAAAAACAGGAAATAATTATAGATGATCCCCACTATTTTCATTCTAATTGTATTTCTGTTAATTAGAAAGTTTTTTAAACTCAGTATTAATATTATAGCATTATAGCAAAATTATACGTGTGCTGCTATGATGCAATGGGTGCCATAAAATTGTTAAACAACAAGACATCGTTCTGATTTTTTTTTTTACACTAAATACAGTTAAATCAGAAAAAAATTAACAATCGTTTTAATGAGAATCAAAATAATATTTTAGTTATACGACATAAAAAGATGCACCACGCAGTTGTACTACATGCACATTGTTAACCCTCTAATGCCTGAACCATGAAATAATAAACATTACAGCTAGAAAATGATTTATTAAACTTCTGACACATGTTGTTAAAAATTAATATTAATTTGCATGTATGCGTTTTGACTTGTATCATATTTGACTTATTTATTTTATTTTATTTATTCATGCAGTTTGTTTAGTATTTGGGGAAAAAAAATTACAGAGAATAGAGAAATCTAAAAAAAACTCACAAAAACTGTACAAACCAAATATGATGCACTGGGCATTAAGAGGTTAAGTATTGTAATCTCCGGTGTGTGATAATATAACACGAAAAAGCCGCATTTTACTTGTACTTATACTTATACTGGTTTATTTTTGCCACTTTTTTGTGTCTGTGTCTGTGCTTTTCAATGGTGGGAAAGTGACACAGATTACTCAATGCATGATCTGAGGTACTTTAGTACTAAATGAGGTATTTTCTCTGTAAAAATGCAACAATTCACGTTTACAGAACAGAAGTTTGAAATTAAACAGTGAACAATGTCATTAAGGTCAGGTTCAAAATGTTTGTTTCATTTTGTTGACACACTAGTCTCAAAGGGTTTTACAGGTGTGTTTAGGACAGCTTTACATTTACAAAATAACATCAACAGACAGATAAAGCTGACTGTCTCAGTGCTGTAAGGATCACAGGTGAATTAAATAAATGACCTCAGTGTAGAGGCAAGAACAAAACTGGAACGTTTGATGTTTTGTTTTTAAAAACACGTTTTAAGAAAATGTTTTTACTGTACTGTCAGCTTGGATCGATACTCCCATAAACTTACACTGAAATTATTTTTTCAATTGCATTTGCAGCTAAGCATACAAATGATATATTAGCTAATTAAAAAAAATCAGTAATTTGCATAAAGATCCAAAAGCAACTGAAGCGAAACAAAAAAAGTGTTTTATCTTTAGTATTTGAGGTGTGAGGAAAAACCTATGGTAACAGTTTCTAACATATAAAATAATAAAACACAGTTGATTGCTGTAGATCTCAGCCTTTTGGGGGTTTTCTTTTCGTTTGTTTCTTCATTGCCTCTGAGTCCTCAGTCTGTGATGTACTTGGAATTGAGTGAGGGCTTAGGAGTGTGACTCCACTTTACTACACCACTTCCTCCAGTTCTACAGAGGCCATAAATGTAAAGGGGTTCTCTCACACCTTTCCATCCCGTATCATTCAACAGTCGCTTTCTTTTTATTTCAGAAGGCTGATAGAAAGACACAGAGAGCGTTAAAAAGAGGCTGCATACAGAACAGATCCCCCACCGACCGGGCCTTCAGGCTCCGCTAACCCCCTTCAGACACACACACGTCACAGGGAGCCGCCTAATTAAGATTTCATTTGACAAGCGTCGTGTGTGAGCGTTCTGTAGCAGCACCAGAACACGCAGTTGTCATGTGTTGCCCAGTGAGAAGGTGGATACATAAAACAAGACGAAAACATCCTCCCCGGGTGACGGGCAGAGTGTGGATGAGGAGCAGCTGCGTCCCACACGGTGAGCGAACGTCTGCTCCAAGATATGAAGTTTGCTTGAAAAGTTACCTGAGGTTTCTCACCGCTTTTCTCTCTCTCTACACACACACACACACACACTGTGCAGCACAGACAGCTGAGGGTTAACTGATTCAGGCCATGCTCTGGCATCAGCACACACTCACCTAGGTGAGAAATATTACAGAGGTCTGGTGCTTCACAAAGAGACAGTTATATGGATGCATATTTTCCAGAGGACTGCACTGGCCTAAAGAAGTAAACACAGGCAGGCATAGGAGTCAGCTCTGGGAAGAGAAAACATACAGTGTCCCTCTTTATCTCTCTTTGTCTCTCTCATATACACATACATAAAATGTTTTTTGTTTGTTTGTTTGTTTGTTTGTTATGGGGGTGGGGTGTTCTGTGACTGGTCAGAGGGCAGAAGAGTGCAGCTGTTATAGATGTTGTAATCCCAACAAACAGCAACATTAGAAAGAATGAGCACAAGATAATTAAGCTGTACCAAAGGCTGAAGGCACAACTGAGCCAGATGTGGCAGGTAAGAACCAACGTGGTCTGTAAGAGATGTTCCAGCAGAACTCAGGCACAACCTCAGAGGTCTCTGTCCAGAAGAGCGCAGTCCCAGGAACAGCTAAGATACTACACAGAACCCTCAAACTCTCAGGCCTCTGGCAGACGACCTGAACTTGATAAAAACACATATACCACTCCCAGGGGGCAGTGAGCGGTATACATGTATATCTACCATAGATAGATTGCTTAAAACAAGCAGAATTGTTCTTAATTGTGAACACTGTTAAATTGTCCTTCTGCTTCTGGATTAGTGTGAGTGTTTGACATGATGCTGGGTTATGTGCCAATGTTCTGGGAAAAATCTTTCAAGATTTTACCTGTTTCTATTGTGACTGGCACTATGGCAACAGCATCAGCTACTTATGTAGTTATGTCACAGCCTTTAGAAAGATTCATCACAGAAGTCGAAACCAGCCATGAGGTTGAGGCAGCAAAACATCTTATTATATTAACTTAACTGATAAAGTTTTTCCACATGTGGAAAATATAGTCACATACTTAAAGCTGGTCCAGATGCATAAAGCTGTAAAAAGCTGGAACAAACTAGTTTAATCCATTTGTTTGAGTAACTGTTTGAGTAACATAATAATACATAAATAAATAAAGTGAAAACAAATATATTTGATTTTCTTTTTGGAAAATTTTAAAGTAGTACAGACTCTCCATACTGTACCTAAGTAAAGTGCAGTGCATCTATACTACAAAACCTAAGTGTGATGCTTTTTTTTTTGGTGCACAGCAAAATAAATTCTTACTCTGATAACCAACACAGCACAGCGTGCACAGACAATAATTTAATGGCAGCAACTAAAATGATCAATAATAAGATTAAAAGGAAGCAACTAAAGCTACAAATCATAAAAACTGGGCACTTAGTAGATCTAACTGAACAAAGACACAGAATAAAATGTGTTTCAGTCCTCAGTGAGAGTTTATTAACTTGGGATGAATTATCCGTTTTTTATCTGGAGGTTTACAACACAATGCAATGCAGCATGATACTATATTTACAAAATGATACATTCAATATGATGAATGCAACTATACGATATGACATAATACAATGCCTACGATACAATACAATCCACTGATACAGTACAGTACAGCTGAACATCCTACATTGGTGGAGTAGACTGAAACTCTGTGAACTTTATTATATTCACCTGTCTCTCTTTGATTTCCACTGTAGCGTTACAAAGACAGAAGAAAAAGCTGCAAGTAAGACAACTTCCAACTGCTGTTTCCTTAAATCCCAAACCAGCAAAGAGTGAGCAACCCCCCAGCACACAAACACACACACACACACACACACACACACACACATTAGTCCCCTGCTATCTAGATGTGGATTGAGCCCTGAGCTCCGTCTGTCACTTTTGCGTTTCCACTTCAAGTTCAGGAAATCTAAACTTTCCTCTCCTAATCACCTGTCCCTTTGAAGGGGATAAAAAGAATTAGTGGGGACAGTAAATGTCCCCCTACCCCACTACCCCCCACCTCCACCCCCAGCCTAGCCAGCCTTCATCTAGGTTCCCCAAAGTAGATCTTGAGACCTTTGGCATGCTAATGATAAGCGACTGAGCTTTGACACTACAGGAACTGACCCAACCGAATCTGAAGGAGAAGTGCTGACCACAGGAATCACAGTTTCTTACGGCTACATACTGAGCTTTTACATATCTGATAAACTAATAACTGATAAAGCTTGAAGTATTTCTTAATAAAATGCTTTCTTGCCTTTTCCCAGATTAATCCTTCTTTGATATAATGAAAACACAAACAACTAGACGTGATTTCATTTGGGATTACGTTTCTTTAGGACACATTACATAAAAAATATCTGCAGGACGAGTCCTTCAACTTACAGCAGCAAGGAAAAAAAGCACACATACATTTTTTTTATTTTCTATTTGTAAAGTCTCATTGGCTAGTTTGATTTGAATCTTTACTGGAGCTTTGACACAGCTGTTTACGCTGTCATGAATCTGCCGTCCAAAGGAGAAACTTCATTCATTCATTCAAAATCAGAAATTTGTCATTACTTCACCCAGAAGAGGAACAGAGGAGGGGCCCCTCATCCAGGATTAACAAACAACAGAGTAAGATTTAGCAATCACACAGAGTTTTTTTGCCATTTCATTAACTTTCTATAAATAAAACTTGTTAACATTTAAATGCGCTCAGTGGTTTGGCTTCTTTCCAGCTCTACTCTGTCGAGTTATCAAGTGTATTTTTCAGCTCCAGCTGACAAGCAAGCAGATTTTCTTGCTCGAAGGTTTCTTTTCTCCAGCGTGATCGGGGTTGCTTGATGCAAATATGGGCAGCTGAGTTCAGCAGACACCAATGTGTGAAAAAACACAGTTAAATCTCCTTGCTGCAGCCCCCAGCTGTGTGCACATGCACCCACGGGCACACAAACACATACTACCAGCAGACCCTGTGTGAGGTCACGCTGTAGCCTATCTCCCTCTGACATGAAGAGGGATGGTGCTGATGTGCTGAGAGGCCTTGAAAGACATTAGTAAATATTAACAGATATTTCCGGGTGGATTACCTGAACCGGGCCCCACTGTCTGCTGGGCATTTTATAACCTCAGTCCCTGATGCAGAGCGCTTTCTCTGTCTCTCTGTACAGACCTGAAGGAAGGGAAAGTTTTATTGTTTTGTTTTGTTTTTTAGTGAGCAGGCTGAATGGGCAGAGGAGCGAGAGATCAAAAGGAGCGAGGCCAGTTTCCACTAACAAACAGTAAGTGTTAAAGAGAGAGAGGAATAATGATAGGTGCAAGCCGGGAACATTATTTACCCAGAGTCAGAGGACGTGTGACTTCAGAGCTCATCACCCTCTTCCTCTGCCAGCACTTCCTCTCTCTCTATAAATGCACAATTAAAATGAGATGTTCACACACGACGGCGTCACCTTCCGGCGCATGACCATTGAGCTGTCAGCATCTTATACAGAGGATTGGTAACAGCACATTATATATGCAGCCAACCTGGAAATGCCAGTGAAATGAAATGAAAAAGAAATGAAAGAGAAAACAAGTAAAGTCAAATGACTCGGATCCTGTAATGCATACAGCTTCTTTAACCTATGAGTTCTAGTCAAGCGCTACACGATATGGATTTTCTTTGTGTGTGTGTGTGTGTGTGTGTGTGTGTGTGTGTGTGTGTGTGTGTGTGTGTGTCTAACAAAACAAGGTAAAAAGGTGAAATACAAACAGAAAGATGAGTTTCATTGTTGTTGTGATTTTCTGTTAAATTCCCTTTGAACTTCAGCTATAATTTGAAAGCACGTAGCATCATGTTCATACAACCCCTCCCTTGCTCCTTCTCCTAATCTCCTGATTTAAGTAAGAAAGAAAATAATATTTAAATTTATTTATGCAATGTTTGTGTTTCCTTACGTTGGTTTCAGTGACATAACTTTGATAAATCACACTGTTTTGAAAGGCCACGATCTAAACTTTACATATAAGTAATATTCCAGTGTTTCCTCTCTGGGTTAGCGGGCGACTTTATTAGGGATTTTTTAATGAATTGCAACTTTCAGATCTCAGAATCTGTCTTCATTTTAAACAGTTATGTGACAAATGTGAAAAATAAATGCCCTTCAAAAGAAGAGAGGATAAAACAAAACTGATCACTTGCATTACTGACATTAGCGCAAGTCGAAAGCACGCGCAGAATTTCCTAAGCTAACAGGTTTCTCAACAGTTGTGCTTACAAAAATGGGTTAAAGTTAGATATTTTACATATTGGAAACATATTGTTTCCAATATGTAAGTTTTTTACTTCATTCTTTTAAAAACTCCATAGTTGGAGAAAGAGAGACCTCACCTTTATAAGATGTGTCATCTGGTGCTGGGGACTAGTTGTGTAGCTACTTTTGTTGGTAATTAAACTTTAATAATGACTCAAGTAACTAGCTGATCAGTAAATATTCAGTTCAGTTATCAGTTGTGTTATTTTATAAGTTACCCAGCCACCAGAGTTACTCCATCTGGGCCAGTTTCTATATTCTATTTTTAATAACTCCCTGAAAAAGCCGTACTAATCTTTTTTTAATGTTACCACCAAGTGAAGCTCCTGAGATGAAGAATATATTTTATTATAATCTTATAGGTTCAGATGTAACTGTAATGCGTTCCTAACACTGAGATGACCTGTCTATGGTTTCCCCACTGTTGTTGTCGTCTGCTGCTGTCACAAAGCTCTTCTTTGATTCTGTATCGTAGCTTTACTGATGCCTTGCTCCTCAGTCTTATACATCCTGTTTCCAACAGGCGTTGCGTTCTCGGCTGCAAGGAAGCATGACAGCCTGTGAGCCGCGGCAGGCTGCCTCAACCTCTCTGAGTGTCCATGGAGTCTGCAGGACAGGCAGCGTTATAGGTGAGAGGTGGTGTTAGGGAAGCTTCCCTGCACCGTAAACAGAAGTAGGGGGGTAAACAAAGGGGTTTGAGCTGCTTTTATTGCCTTCCCACGCCAGGCAGAGCAGCAGCAGCTGACTGGAAAGTGTTACCTGGAATATGCCTAATCGCGCCCCCCGCCTCCCCTTCACCAGCAGACAGCTCATCTGAATGCAGGCGTAGTGACCCAGGTGTACAAACAGCAAACAGTAGGGCCACATCAAAGGCTCTCATTAAAAGACAATAGAAGCAGATCTCCCCCTTCAAGCCCTGCCAGTGCTTTTTACCACAGAGCGTGGGCGATCCACCCTATCCCCGCTGAGCACACCGCCCTCCTCAGTGAGTCCTGTGGTGAACTGCTGCAGAGCCGCTCAGTGCAACGTATAGAAAATATTTCTGCAAATATTTTGTCATTTGCATGTTTTCATCACTTAATAGATGCAAATCTGTTTTGTGTGAGCTCTCATGTTTCAAGCACCACTTTCAAGTTCACTCCATGCATCAGTCAACATTTATGTCCCATATAAATCCAGCTTTGAAAAAGAAACTTTAAAAACACTGGACTGATATGTTCCTTCACCTCCCCAAACACACACACACGTGTGTGCTCAGGTACAAACACACATACACACAGCTACACAAAGTACTTTGACTGAACTTTCTTTTAGCTGCTCCCTTATTCACACAGCAGATTGATCTGACTACTTGATGTGGCAGATTTTTACATCAGACGCTCTTCCTGGTGCAAAAAAACCCCACTCACTATAGCAGACACTGTTGATTAATCAAATTCAGATTACATTTGAATTAGGAAGAATGATATCGTTATTGAAGCGGTGACTTTTTGGACCTATTTGTAAAAAAAAATTGCAAATACTTTGAATCACAGCTTGCTGTGATCAATTAAAGACATGCTTTACTCAAGTAAATCTTCAATGAACTGTTGTTTTTATCTTACTGATATAGTGACAGAAGCATTTATGTTGGGAAAAAATAGTAAAGAATATTAGAGAAAGAGCCCCACTGGTGACAGTGGGGAAGAAGAACTCCAGTTTAGTAGGGAAAAAGACTCAGAGAGGAGCTGCCCTGAGCCCCAAGCAGCTGGATGGTGAGGAGAAATGAGGAAAAAGGAGCAGGAGAGACGATGAATGAGAAATGGGACAAAACACAAATTGTGCATGTGTGTGTAAATAAATGAATGAAATAAATGAAAATAAATAAATAAATGAAAATCAATGGTTGCCTGGAACAGCAGAAGAATGTGCTGCCAAATGTGCAGTTGGTAGCAGTGCTACATGAAGTCAATTAAATTTTTAAAACAGATTTTTTTAATCAACAGGACATCTCTCTGTGCAGCCATGTTTGTTATAAGCAAAAACAGCTTCTCGCTGGCAGCAAAAAGGATTTCGCCATCATGCTTTTTCTCCTCCTGGTATCAGCGTCTTCATCTCTGACGTGGACCTTGAATTTTAAATTGAGTCCCTAAAGTCAAAGGTGGAAAACCTTTTGGATCGAGCTGCACAACCACTAGCTAGGAGATGTGCACAGCGGGAAGACATCATTCCTGCAACAAAATAAATAAACACACAGACGTTTTAAAGCAGCAGCCTAAAGGCCGGCGCTGCGCCGTTAGATGTGAGCTGGCCTGGGAAAAGCCTATCTGGACTCCACAGACAGCCTCCAGCTTTGATGGGGAAGCCTCTTTGTAGTTGGCCTGGAGATGGCTTGTTAGTCAGTAAAAGTGAGGGCTAAATGGCTCCCTAACAGGAAGCAGTTTACACGGTGACGCTCAACCTGCCTGTGGCCTCTATTGTCCTGAGCCCCATGTCCCACTTCATTACGATTTCCATAAGAAAGGAACAGTAATTGCCCCTTTTCTTCTGCTGGCCCTTCATCTTGGAGTGTCTTTTCTTTTCTTTTTCTTTTTTTAACCCCCCCTCCTCCTTCTCTCACTCAGTCCCTCTCCATCAGTCTGCTCTATGTCCCTGTAAAGTCCAGAGAAACCCACAGGAAAAAAGCTTTTTTCTATGTTCATTCTTTTTAGGGTGTAAAAACCAAGACAATATTTTTCTTACAAACCCTTTTCTTTTCTCCATCATTACAAGTATGATTTTCAAATTTAGGAACTGATTTAATGTTGCTGAGTGCACTTAAATAATATATTTGCAGCATCAACTTCCCAAACTACTGCAAACATTTAGAAGTAAGCATCACAGCAGTTGAAGTGGAGTTCCTGAGATTTTCCTGACCTTTGAACTGAGCTCTGACACGTCTACATGGGGGCCCAGCTGAAAAGTGCAGAGAAAACCTGACATGCTATGCCTGGAAATCCACTTCAGTGAGCAAAATTACTGAAATTTCATGATGCGCCACGGCCTTAAATTCATTTTAAACAGATTTCAGTGCTTTGAGTGAAATGTAAAAACTTTCTGGAATAACGAAACAAACAATTACAACCTCTGAAACCAACAAAGCCGGGTCAAAAACTGCAGTTCCTCTTATGGCCTCTTGAGGCTGGTGAAGATTGTGCTAAAATTTACCATTTAAGTCACTAAAGAAGTCGTTTGTGGTCCAGTCTAGGCGAGTGAAAATGAGTCTGTTACTCTGTCGTAATGTATATATCTGTCCTTTTCACCTGTACAGCTTGCTAACCAAGCCTGTTAGGCTTAGCTGATAACTTAGCACTCTGATCCAAATGTGAACAAGACAAAAAACAAACAAATAGTGACAAAAATGTGGGGTCCTAAGTCAGCGGGTGATGTCATGGTCTGTCTTTTATACACAGTCTACAGCATCCACCTCAGCCACTGTCTGAACTTCTCGTGAAAGGTTTTTATTACCTCTGATGTTTTTTTACCAGATGAACTCTGCTGTCATTACCTTTACTGCCCAAACTTTTCTACCAATCAGTTTGTGACCTAAGTGATGCTGACGTCTTGGAACACTGCATGTCTGTAGGCCCTGCAGTGGTTAAATCCCCGCAAGGATAATAATTATTGCATGTTAGAAAGGCTCTGTGTATCTGGTTATTTTGGCTCGAGTACTTTTATGTCAATGAATTTGTATTTTGAGACTCCATGACTAACACAGCTAACTTACACATGTAAAGGATAAAGACGGGAAAATGAACGTGGTGTTTTGATAAAGACACATTTGAAGAGGTCATGAAAGCACCAATAAGGACTGAAATGAATTAGAAACATATTATCACATTAGGCTATTCACATAAGTAATGCACACCATCACTTTTCTCAACCATTTACTTTGCTGAAGGTTTTGAGGAATCTGTCTATCGCAGCTGTTACAGAGCGAGTAAATACACACCATGTAAAATAGAAATAATTTAAGCGTGCCTGGAATCAACACGTCATAAACAAGGGAGGGGATATACACACTCCCTCACACATTTTCTCACACCGTGCCCCGTCACGGGTCAGCCATGGCTCACTTTGAACTTCTAAGGTGACAAAACGTAAATGCAGCAATAACTTCTGTGTTTCCGTGACCTTATCAAGTCAAAAATGTTGTTTTGCACACTCATTTAGGGAGTGGGATACCTGGATCTTCTCCACACTTCTAAAATTTTTATATATAAACTGATCTGTTTGAAGCTCTTGTGTATCATTAATAAGAATTAAATCCAGGCAGAAGTTCACCTTGGGAAAGGCTGCAGGTATAGTTGACTTCAAGAAAGGGGGAGGGCCTCCAGACCCCCTCTGTGAGTTGAACTGTTTTAATCAGAGCCCCCATGGAGGCCCTGACAAAAGAGCCCGGTCAGAATCACCGTCTGCTCTTTTGTTTCACGGAGAGCCATGGAGGCTGGGAGAGGGCTGCAGGCTCAGCCGCTGTGCCCGTCACCACAGCAGGCCTCCTGTTTATTTGTTTTGGAAACTGTTTTATCCCAGGTGACAGTAAAGGTAACAGATTCCCACTGTGATTTACTGTGCCGTAAGTTTTTTGTGTTTTTTTAACCAAACCACAAAGAACGGCTGTCAGCTGTTTTCATGGAAGGGACGCACAAATAATTTCTTTCTATGATGCACTAATATTTCTGTAGCAGATGTACTGCATAAATGTATTTATATGTTTAAATAAAATACAACATTTGAGCAGACAGTGTTAAAAAAAATATTATGACATAACCTGATATAAACTGTGACGGGCTATATGACCTTCAGAGGTAGTTACTTGTTACGTAAAAATGCACGGATATTTTTCAGTCCCAGCTTCACAAATCTGGGAACTTTCTTTTATATAGTCACTATTTATAGTTTTATACTTGTGTTTTTATAGGTACTAAGAGAAAGTGTTGAAAGGTATTTTAAATGAAAGACATTCTGTAGTCATGTGGGGTTGTAGGATGGCTCTCCTTGGATGTCTCCCAACAAGTGACAAGGACAGGATGCTTCTTGGGTCTTTACGGCAGAGGATGATAGCTTGATCCCCCTAAAAAGCTCATACTTAGGGTCTGCAATCACAGTGTCACCAGCTTAAACTCCTGTACAAATCCAGACTGCAGCCAAGCTGTTAAAGGCTTGTGAAACGAGGTATCTTTGTTGTCACTGTTACCTTAAAGTGACTCTTGTGCATCTTAGATTCTTCCATCCTTGACTGGATTTACTGCAATAAGCATGCCTTCATTTAAAGATGTGGTCAAAGTCTCTAAAGCAGAGGCAACATTAGCAAGAGACAACTCCCCCCAAATAGCAAAAATTGCAGTTCCTCAAACAACCACTTGAGGCAGCCATCTAAAGAGAGCCTATCTCTATTCACCTACATGTTAAAAATGCCCACCTTCACAGCAAAGATATAAGATTTTACAGCTCAACACAAAAACTATTTGTTATTTGTCATCATTGGATTTGTAATGTCAGATCCTGGGGCAAACTTTCGACTTGGTGTAGGAGTACTGGTACCTGGGCACATCAACAACAGGCCGAAGTGGAAGGTGAACAGAGATGAACAGAGAGGCTGTATGAAAGAAGGAGATAAGTAGATAAGTGCACACTGTGCAGGAAAATGAGGGGAGGTTTTGTATCAGTCTGTTATGACAAGATCAGTGTGCTGGGTGAGCAGTATCAGACTGAATAAACTGATCAGAACAGACTCTGTGATTGGCTGCAATCTTAGCTTATCTTATTTGAGTTACTGACCTGGACTTGTTGACTGTGAAATTGTTGTTTTTTATAGCTGTAATAAGCCATATAATCCATGCTTTCTGATAGAAACATATTAAGCTTTGAATGCTAACTGGCATAAACCTGATGACATCATTAGGACATCATCATCTTCATCAGTTTGTCACCCTTGAGAAAGCAACAACCCAACAGATGACTTGTATTCAGACTGTATTCAGCAGCGTGCACGAGCTGAGGGAGACGACCAGTTTGATGGAGTGACCCCTGTTTTCTCAGCAGCTTCATGATGCTTTCGGGGAATAATAAAAAAAAACGTTCATCCATCGTCGCCAAAACATCACAGATTGATTTGATTCAGATGTCGACTTTGTCGGGAGCTCAAATAATTACAATCAAATTGGAAAAAGACACAATGCTGGCTGAAGTACGACAGTGGTGATGACTAATTGCATCGGCATGGCATAAGTAATGCCAAGTAATGAACTGGCTGATTTATAATAACCATCAGGACCTCAGAAATGTGCACATGTATCTCCTACAACTCTCATGTCACTAATCTGCCCCCTTAAAGAGACACAGCTGCTGATACTCTTTCAAGGTTTGGTGACATTTTCATTGATCCTCGTGTTGAGCTCTGGTTAAATTGCCCCCTGGTGTTTATTACAGTGGAGGAAAACATCTGTACAAATGAATGGTTTGTGCTGGCTCGATCTCAGCTCAGGCACAGCTGTCAGGAGGTCCTGCGTTCACGGCCAGTCCTTAAATAATGCATGGCCACCCTCTGGTGGCCACAGCAGATATCGCTGTGCCCTGTGTCGAGTTTGGTGAGCTCTCACACACCAGCCTTTTATTATTGCTGTGCATTACGTTGGGTAGAGTAATTTAATCTGAGCCCAATGTGAACCACAAACAATGTACAATGTGTTATTTTTCCAACAGCACGCGCAAGATTGATGATGAATAAACCACACTCTTATAAAGAGGTGACAAAAATGCATGTGTCTCCACAGTTTCACTTTTGTGGACCTGCTTTTGTTGCCATGAATATTACATTGAGAATCAAATTATGGGTACAGGCTTTGTGAATGATTGATATAATGCAACAGCATGCAGTAAAAATGACTAGTGGATGTTTTATTCATGAGGGGTTAGATAAACAATAAAATCCTGGCAGAAACATGAACACCCACACGGCAAATAGATTCATGAGACTAGCAAACACATTAGATTGTTGTATAATCGTTCTTTTCTTTCTTAGCCTTATCACTTGAAAATGTATAAATTTCCCTAGTTTGAATGTAATTTGAATTCTGGTGTCAGCAGCAGAGAGCAGAATATCCCTCTCCGCTTTGAAGATTTCGACTTCAGAGAGAAGCATTTTTTGAGCACATCTCATCAGGCTTTATGGAATTTAGATAAGTGAGTTTGCATTCATGTTGGACCTCTTTCCCTCTTTCCCCCGATCTCTGAATTGGACACTTTCATTTGCGCCAGTGTCTTTCACTGCCTCCAAACCATGACAAACAGATGCATTAGCTCCCTAATTGCTGAGTATTACCAATGAGATGCCTTATGAGTTACCAGGGTTGCCTCCTAGAAATGAAAGCCCTGGCCAATTTGCATGGGAGGTAATTGAATCGCCTGCAGCGAGAGAAAAGAGAGGACGTGCTACGCATTACAGCCCAATTGGCTTCTCTGAGTGTGTGGCGTGAAAAGCTATTTTCAAGCGCTGAATGCCAAGGGTTTGCTCTCTCATTCATGTAGAGTCCACTTCTCGCAGCCTTTCCCATCCACTCCAGCTCCAGTTTCTCCAGGCCCGGCTGATGGCTGTTGAAAAGGTAGTGGAGGGGGGGCTCAGGGGCCCTTGTATTTATGGGGAAATGACCAATCCCTACTTTGTGCGGAAACCCTGAGAGCCTTCGCTGAGGAAGAGAGAATAAGGTGGATGTGGAATTTGGAATTAACAGTAGCTTTACAATTGTCTCTGAAAAATGCCCTGGGACAGCCGTGAGATGTACATGTCATACATTATCTACGTGTGCAAATTGAATGAGGTGAGGATTCATCTTCAGACTCAGACACATTTGTATTTCCCCCGTTAATGTGACAATCACACACCGGCAATCCCACCAAAGTCGTATCTTTTTTATTGACATTTTGATACTTCTTATTTCTTGCTGCAGCAGTTTATAAATTTGCTGCTTATTTGCATGTTTGGCACCCCTTTGTCTCATCCTACCACTATGATCATTTGTATTTTCATACTGATGCCACGGTCTTGTCCCACAGCAGGCAACATATGATAAACATATCATAACACTTTTTTTCTTTTTGTTAAAGAAAAAAGAAAAAAAGAAAGAAAAACGGCAAATTAGGTTACCAAAAAATGATTAATTTCCTCTTGCAGAGCAGGTGGCAGTGTGCACCTCGGACCAATTTTACACTCATCTGCACACCTACAGCCAAATTATAATCACCCATTAGACCAACAGTTTCTTCCGCCCTTAATGTGGCAGCTACTCTGCCGCACGTATAAACAATCCAATGAATGTATTTCAAACCTGATTATAGACTTTTCCTGACCCGTTCACTTTCCTAACAATACGATCAAGCAGATACTTATAAAAGAGGACCTTTTGTTTTATGGGAACTGGAGTCATGAAGTCCTGCTATCTGAATATTAATATTAGCTGAGTGCCTGGACTTCCTGCTTTTTATACACACATAAGACTGTGAAGCTAAATTCAACATCTTTGCCTGAATAAAACATATCAAAAAAAAGACACGAAAAAAAATTGCTGGCTATCATCATAAGGGATTATTCTCCCCGTTAATCAGAGACTCGTCTTGTTGATGAGATGTCATTTGGGATCTATCATCAGCTTCTTTATTTTGTCTCCTATATCCTTTAAGATGTCTCATTTTAAACATGAGAAAGGTTTCAATTAAAATACTCTGTGTATGTTTAATGCCTTTAGATTAAAAAGACAAGCTTTCCAATGAGTTTTTTCTACTCTTGTGCTGGCTCATCAGCTTCACATTATGTTTTTCTGTCAATCTGGTCAATTTGGGAAATGTGTGCGTTTGGAAGGAGGGGGCTTCGAGACTCAAATTTGGAGCTAGACAGAGAACGATGTGGCTGCACTAAGCCCCAGTGTTAGATAAATAAGGACTATTTTAAAGTCATACAGAGCCCAAGAAAGCCCTCCCTTAATATCCAAAAGTGTACTGCTTAATTCCCGTCAGCTCACTGTGACGTCTTCAAACCTCACGTTTTCTACAAGCAGCAGGTCAGAATTTCTATGCTATTCACTTCGCAGCAATGGAAAGCAACAAGAAAGCATCCGCTATTGTTATTGTTTTATTAAAAAAGGAATAAAAAGGCAAATATAAAAATAATCTCAGGTAATTTAATTTTCTGTTGATCAACCAACAGTTTAATTAACTGATTAATTTCAAGTCAAAAGTATAACTTGAGCTTTTTAATGTTTTACATTTCTGATACTGAATGTCAGCGACAGAGAAACCCTCACTGGCAGGTTTCTTTAGCAAAGAGTTAAAATGCAGGTGAAGGTCTGAGTACACACACATGTTCATATCTTTGACCGGGGCCACTTTTCAGCATATTGACTGGAAGACATCAAAATCGTCTTATTACAATACAGCATAAAATGAAACAGCAGTACAGCCAATAGTGTTTTACAACCTCCAGTCACCACTTGGGTAAAGTCTATGGTATATATTCTTATCTGAAAATACAGAACACTTTAAAAATATGGTTGCAAGCCATATTCAATATTCAGTTCAATTCACTTCAACTGAGTTCAATTGTATTTATATAGCATCAAATCACAATAACAGTTGCTTCAGGGTGCTTTATATTATAAGGTAAAGACCCTACAATAATACAACGAAAATCCTTAACAATAAGACCACCAAGTACTTGGCGAAAGTGGGAAGATGAAACTCCCTTTAAACAGGAAGACCCCTCCAGCAAAACCAGTCTCAGACATTGGCAGCCACTGCCGTGACCAATTAGGAGTCCAATACCATTTTTATACTATCATGCATGTTATTGTGTATTGTGCTATTGCTACTGTGGTGGAAACCTTAATAACCCAAGTATCAGTCAACTTTAAAAATGACATGACTTTAAATATCTGTGTTATGGGTAACGTGGAATATGTACTCACCGAACACCTTTCGGTACAGTTGAGAATAGTGCTTCACCACCGTTTCATACAGCCTCAATAATAACGCCCAATAACTTACAATGTCTACAGAAAAAGACATTGTAAGTTATTGGGTTACTGGTAGTGGATTGAACTGAACTCCTCTGGTAAAGTATGTGAATGATGGTATGGTGGAGATAAAAGGGATTTAGAACTACATAATTGCCAAGTTTATTAATACTCATCATGACTTTGTCCGCTGCCTTTGTATTGCTATCAAAATGTACCCATAATTATCACAAAATAAGTATTTTATAAAAATACAAGCCCGTAATGTAAGGCTTTAGGGGTGATCTGGAACGCTGACTGTGAGTCAGACCTTTAGCCAGATTCCAAAGCATTGTGGGAAGCCTTCCCCGAACAGGACAGGCTTCAACAACAACAGATTCAAACACATACACACATGTCCAGTTACTTCTGACAACATGCTTCCCCGTTAGCTCTTAGCGTTGGCATATAGATGTCTCTATGATGATGAATAGACAACACCAAATCAAATAAATGAAGTCTATTATCAAGATGGCTTCAGAGTAGTGAAAGTGATGTGACACTTAGGATAATATTAATTTCCTGCCCTCTGTGCATCACCCTGACTCCTGTCAGCAGGACAGACAACAGCAGAGTATCCTTCTCCTCTCCATTTGCTCTCTCTGCATCTCTTTTCTGACTGGAGCGCTGAAACGGGAAACACACACCTCTCTTATTTATTTCTAGCTAGTTGTGGAAGTGCAATCGGCCTCGTTCAAGATTGACAATTTTATGCTGTCAAATTAAAAGAACCCTCTGAATTAGCGAGATAATTGCATGCAATCTCCCTTTAATGGGGCTGTCAGTGATTACTGGCTGCCTCAACCAGCCCTATCAGTGGCAGGGGAGGGGAGTGTGCTGAAATGAAATGTCAATCATATTAGCATAAATGAGTAAATTAGTGCAAGTGGCTCATTGTCAGAGCAAATCAGGCCTGATGTGCCACCCTTCGACCCACAGTGGGGACTGACACTGTGAGGAAGGGAGGATGAGGAGGACGAAAAAACAGAGCCGGCAGGGAGGGAGGGGTAAGACAGACAAAGAAATTACATGTGAGCACATGGTGCTGACAGCTTATGAGATGTACGATTATTATCTTCAACTGGTGAAGCACATTGTTGTGGCAAAGAGCAGTCGGCAATGATTCCTCTTCATCTGCTCTCGTGTCCATCTATTTAGGGCCGCGTGTGCTGCCAGCTGCAGATGAAACTCCAGCTTTATAGGCTGGATAATCATGACACAAGAGGAAGAAATTTAAGGAAGTTCTGAGTCAGGCTTTTAAGTGCACTTCCTCAACATTTGCTTAAGAGCTCTTCCGTTGTTTTTTTCTCACAAAGGGTTTCTCAAACACTTACGTCTTACATTTTGATCACATTGTAAACACGAATAAAAGAAGGGCTTTTCCTCAGCCCATATGTAGCTTTTATTAAGGCCTGGAACAAGGACTTATTTAAAATGTACTTAGATGAGTCACCTCAAGTACAGATTCTACGTCTTATTTTCTCACTTCTGTTTTTGAGACAAGGCGAAAGCGGAAGGTAAAAGTCAGAAGTGTTCACACTAACGTGGAAGTTGTTCGTGTATGTTTTAAATAGGCTTTAAAGATGCATTCAGCTGATAATGGGCAGGCTTAGACTAGTAGGTCGTTTGCACACTTTAGCATTGCGCATTATCCTGATGTAGCAGTATCCACAAGCTACTTCACATGTTGCAGAACAGAGGGACCTTTCCTCGTTCCTCAAAACATCACTTATTAGAGTGATGGTTTAAATATAAAATCAAGCACACGTCCAGCATTTTGTGAACAGTTCTTTAATTCAGTTCATTCCTTTGTCCCATCTTAATATTTTTCTCTTAACAGCCAGTCTCAGATAATGCTACTTTGAAGATCAGCATCCTGGAGTTGCAGTTTTCAGCGCTGACAGTGAGTCGGTTGCTTTGTTGTTACCATTTAATAAAGCAGCCGTTCCTCAGACTGCAGACTCTGATGTACTCGCGCCTTCGCTCACTTTGGACTCCCACTTTTCTGTTTCCCACTGTTCTGGTTAGAGCCAGTTTGCACTCTTCAGTTAAGGGAATAGTGCACACTGCACCACACAGTGGAACATTTCTTACAACAACAATGCAGTGGCTCCAAACACAACCAGTCAACTTTATCACTTCAGCAGTGTAACATTAAACGCAGCCTTTAAACGAATACATTTGCATTAGCTGCAACAGGCCATAGGAACCCAGGAGTGATGGTTGCTGAAAATGGGTTTCTACTAAGAAGTCTGATTAAAATCCATTCCATTAATCATTATTTATAGCAACTTCATTTTAAATACATTTCCATCTCCTTTCCTTTCAAAAACACGGATATTTCTAGTTGACTCCAAACATGCATTCGATTATCGTGCGTTTCTGTGTGTATGTGTGTGAGAGTGACACCTTACACATTACAGGCAGTCAGCTAATCCACTGAAAGTGTATAATGCTGATGGGTGCCACTTAAGGAATCAGATTTGGGATTTACTGAAGAGCATTTCTGCAAAGGAAAAGACTTTTGTTTTAGCACTTTTATTAAATCGAAGCTCTCAGAAGAGGCAGATTAAATATCCGCTTCTTTCAAACTGTTGCCTAAGCTTTTTTGTTATGGCCCAGGTTCACATAACCACAAAGGCGGTTATGCTCTCGAGCCTCGGGACCCAACAGACATTAGAAAACTATTTGAAATGCTATGTGTTAGCATCATCTGCCTTAACTGTGAAGTCAGTGCAGTCCCCCTTTAGGAAGTGTTTTTTTTTTCTCATTTTGTTCAGAACAAAGTTTGACAAAACAAAAAAATTTAGTAAATCTAAGAAGCGTTTGGGCTTTGGGTTTGGTTGACAAAATATCTACACCCTCTAACTCTTTGTCTGAGTGTGTGTGTCTCTCACACACACTCAGACGTTCAGACACGCTCAGCTCTTTCCTCTACAATTTCCCACAGGCAGCGGGGACCGAGTGTAAATCAAGGCAAAATTCCTCCAGTTCGACAATTCATTTGTCCACAGGCTTGTTAGGCAGGAAGAAGGAGGAGAGGGAACGCGTGTCAATAAATCATCTGACGCCTGGCTATATTTATGCCCACAGCAATGAGTTTAACAAGGAGAGCAGTCCTTGAAGCAATATCCTAAGTGGCACTTCATCCCTGTCTCCTTCTTCTACACCCTCCTCCCTCTATTACCCACCCCTCCACCACCGCCACCACTTCCTCCTCCTCATCCCTCAGGAGGCTTCTGATTGTGAAGTGGCAGAAGATGCTTCAGTTGGAAGCGCGCAGACGGAGAAGAAAAAGACGGGCCTAGACACCCGCCCGCTGTCTCTCAGCTAAAATTATCCCGCGAGCCGCAGAGATTTTGAGAACTTCATTTCCTTGTTCATAATTAAACTCCTCAACCTTAATCTGACCCAGTCATTCTCCTGCTGGAGCCGAGCTGGGGCTTCCTGCAGCGCTCACTGAGCCCTTCTTATTACAGGGATCAGAATTCATCCCCCACTTCAGCTGCCAAGTGTGGGTCACCCTATTCAATTATTTTTTGCCATTCGTGGTATGTGAGATGATAGATACTGGACTTCCATGCTAGCATTTACATGCTGGTGAAGCGAGCACGAGGGTTCAGGAAAGGTAACTAAATCTCCACTGTGAACAATATCACTGCACAATGCCGCTCACTACAGAAAACCCTTTAAACGCAGCCCTTTCCATGTCATTGCCTGCACTGCACACAGACTACCAGCAGGTGGCAGTCCTGAACCAGCTCTCTCTCTTGCATGTCCTCCCTGCTTCTTTCCCACACTCTCCCACCCACTGCTGCTTTAATTACTGGCATAAAAGAGGGAGCTGTTTGTCCTGTTGGCTCCTCGTGGACTATCAGCATTGCTCAGACTAAGAGAGACGCTCTTCTTGTTTTGCTGTCAAAGCAGTTTCCAAAATTAAGAGTAGCCTGGCTGAATAATTAAAAAAAGAGGAACAATCAACACTAAAAATAGCAGCTGACCCTACCTTCTCTGACCCTCTGTGTCATTTAATCTCCTTCAAAGAGAGATGATTATGAAGAATGAAAGAGCACGAGGGAATCAAACACATCTCCTGTTGTTAATTTTGCCATGAAACCAAAAGGTGCCACGATCAACATGCGGAGTCGGCCGCTGCCACAGCTACACCTTATGACCTACATGAGCATGAGACAACATCGAAGACTAGGAGAGAGCATGTAGGTTATCAGACACTTTGACCAGCTGTGACAGAGCGATAGCCTGGAAGTGCGTCTGACACCGTGGCAGTATTAGTAGATTTGTCAGTGTCAGACCCTGGTCTCTTAGCATCGGTTTAATATCATAGAGCTCCATCCGAGTTAACCCCTCCGCTGTGTGGGAAGGAAAACAGCAGCAGCAGCCATGATGTTCAGCTTCTCCCGCATTGTCTTCGCTCCCTTTTGATTTACCCAGACCCAGAAGTGTGGCCTTGTGCCGGGCAACATGATTTGAACCAGGGTGGAGAATGGGATACAAGCTCAACTCCATTCATGAAGCTCCCTCATCGAGGGGGTCGCAGCGGTGAGCCTCTGACCTCTCCTTTCTCAATGGGTATTGTGTGGGCGCGTGGATCGGAGGGTAAAACAATCCATATAGGTTTAACAGGCATGAAGCAGAAAGGATAAAGCCTTGTAGACACTGGAAAGAGAGGCCGTCGCAGAAGCCAAAGGGCCCTGCCCTCGGCATGCTGCGGGTCAAGGGCAGCAGGGGAGTCTTGCAGGGTTAAAGGTCACCGACATGCTCACCTGACTCGTGCTACTATCTCATCCCTTTGAATTTGTTGCCTTTCATATTTGATTCCATTTCACTTTTATGCAGTCAGTAGCAATGAACGGCTGCATTCAGTGTGCAGCAGCCCAGGCGAGGGGATTAGCATGCTATGACCTGCTTTGCAATCAACACAAAAAATAACCTTTCCTTTGTTTTATATTCATCTCTTTCTTTTTTCATTTTCTTTTTTTTTTTGCACCTTTCACAGTTTCGTGTATGATCCCACATTATATGCCCAACAAGACAGCAGCAGTGCTCCCAGTCTGTATCCACCCCACGTCCCGCTGTAGTCACCGTGCTCTTTAATTCAACCTACTTTTGTTTTTTTTAGTTGCTCTGATCTAAAAATAAATAAATAAATAAATACATTTTTAAAAATCAATCTGCAGTTGAATTCCAGGATTAGGACCTGTGCGTCAAATTAATTCAGTTTTACCGGGCTATGGAACAGATGGCTGTTTCATTCAGGACTCGGGGTAGTTTTGTTGCCTGGCAATCTCGAGCCAAACCAAATCAAAGACCATAAACTGTCACTTAGGGGCAAGTGGAGTCTGGTCCTGCACGCGATCTGACTGCGAAAGCATCATCATTCGACCACATCGGGCTACTTGCAGAACCTGGTCAGAAATTAATTGATAGTTGAGATGCAAAGCCGATAAAGGGAGCTGCTCCTTTTGGCTAGCTGTGGAGAGGAGGGGTAAAAACTCAAATTCAGGGTCTCACCTCAGCAAAACTAGCTGTGAAACCTGGTGTTATGGGGAGTGTTAAGGGACAGCACAAAAGGCACCATATTTGAATGGCACAGATGTACTTTTATAGTCCCCACAGGAACATAGCAGCTAAAGTTTGGGGGTTTTTTTTATTCTAGACAGCCTACCTATGATATTCACGGCTGAGATAACAACAATGCTCCAAAATGAAATGCTTTAAATACCAAATAGCTCCAGTTTAAGGTTTAATGTCAGCTGAAGGACATGTTGACTGTATGATAACTGGAATACTTTCTTACATTTAAAATTATAATACAACAAGTGCAGTAATTACAGGAGTTTGTCCACTTGCTCACACCGTTGATGAAGTTCAAACACACTTCTGGACGTTGAAGCTATTCTCGCTTGTGTGGTGGACAATGCGAGCTGAATAAGCTGTTACTCGGGCAGATATGGCGAATAAATTTATATTTCTCGACAGTTATGTGTGAGTCATTATTTTCTTATGTGATTACTGTGTTCATTGCACCCAGCAAACTTGATGTGTGCTCTATAATAGAATATGAACTCCAACGTGAGTGCTGCGGGCCTGCTTGTTTTATAGGGCTTTTCTACTCGCTCCCTCTCGCCGCTCTCTCTCTCTGTGTCTCTCTGCCTCTCTCGCTCATTGAGTCAAGGCGGGAGTTTACAGGAACAGCAGGCAAGCAGGCAGGGCCTTGTCACACGGCGGAACAACACAGGAATGTATTGTATGCGTTAGAAAGACAGGACAGTGGGGCGAAATAGTGCGCCAAGTTTCCTAAACCTGTTCTGCGGACGTTGAAACGCATTATATTGTCTATCCCGTGAACAGACGATTCAGAGAAACTATTGCACTTTGTTTTATGTGGCGTACCGGGTAAAAACGCTGTCGTTTTGTGTTGTAAAACAAGAGTCACATACACGCACACACAAGTGAGCCGCGGAGGAATCGTTAAGGTTGCCAGTGAGTGCTGCGGCGCTGAAAGCACACACAGTAAATTGAGGCTCCGGCTTCCGGGAAAACACGGACTGGATTTTGATTTTAATCTGTTCCAAAAAACTGTTTTTAAAAGTGGGAAAATGAAGAAGGGAAGTGTAATAATTTTTTACGTTGTCCTCCAAATATATTCCGCCAAAGTGTGACAGTGAAACGTGTCGTTTTCAGTGCTATTTTTGTCATTTTCAGTCGGTGCTAATGAGCTGCCTGCCTGTTGGAGGGAACGGTAGCTGTACTATGACCTCTATCTCGACTTGACAAGCTTCAGCTCAGTGTTGAGAGCACCAGAAACCTGGCTGCACAGGATGTAGAACTGGTTATTCTGGTGGTCGGTAAACTGGAACATCCTCGTGTGGAGAACAGCCTGGGTCAGATAGTAAAAATGCTCCACAGGCATACAATTGAAGCTTTGGAGGGGTGTGGGGCTGCTGAATTTTCTGTACTATTAAATATTCAGGGCAGACATGTTGAGATGTGGTGGGAATGTTAGCAAAAAGCTACCTTCCATGTAGCCTATAAACGTAAAGGCGAGTTTGTCATACTATAGTTTGTAAACAATTATAATGAATGGAAATTAATTTAAGAGAATATGTGTTTGACTAAAGTCAAAGTAGCAGTAACGTTATACTGTCATGTCAGACTGTTGTAGAAAAACACTAATATATATCCATACAGTGCATTTATTATTGTAGATAGATGAAAGTGATTCAAACAGTATGGTTCTTAAAAAAAAAAAATTCTTGCCACTCCAAGTTATTTGTTAAGACGTTTATATGCATGCACTGTCCACGCCATCAAAACAGCCCGTTTTTTTAAAGAGCATGTTGAAGGCCAGGTCTGTGTGACCACAGACATGTTTAGATCTCCACTATCTAGACGGCGGCCCTCATCCTGTGCAATCTCTTCAGTCTGTCTGCCCTGGAATGCCGCCACTGACAGCAATTCTTCCCTGGGACAACAGGGAATTATTTGGAAAGGGTGACAAAATCAACACACCGTCTGCCGATTATCCCCCTGCTATTCTGGGTCCTTTGGCTTGGCTGTGTGTTCAGAGCATCAAAGAGCCGTCGGTCTGAAGGGAGGCGAAGCGCGGTTTAATCAAACATTTTGGGGTGCCTCTGTTTTCAGTGTCATGTGCCACCATTTCAAAGAAATGAAATACTAAGAAAAACAATCGGGAGAAATCACCCCCTTTGGAGCAAAAAGACTTCAAGCCCATGCACATGTGAATCTCCATTTGGGTGCATTGGGTCTTCTTGCAACCGAGATCATCTTTGGGCCAACTTCAAACAGTTCCTTATCGTCTGTTTCTGCGACACGAACTGCAATCATTTTTTAAACCCACATTTTTGCATTAATATTTCAGGTCATTGATGGGCGGCCAATTATCGAGTGCCACAAAGACAGAGCGTGCTACATGACGTTCGATTAAGGAACTAGAGGAAACATTGGAGTCATGTCGCGAGAGACGCTTCTCTTTGGATTTGGACTCCATCACCTGGTGCGTATGCCCCTGCTTGGCCTGATAATACCCTTTCTCTACCCAGGCCCTTTCTTGATTGTCACGTCTGGTTGACACAAAGTGCTGCCACACGGATGGGGGTTCACCCCTCCCTTGAAAGCCCAGCTGTCAGTGGTTACATAATAGCTGAGCCTTGTTGGGCTGGCCGGATGGCTTTGTGTGCTTGTCACTGAATGTGATTGTGGGTAAGATTAAGC
This sequence comes from Neolamprologus multifasciatus, assembly GCF_963576455.1. Lineage (NCBI taxonomy): Eukaryota > Metazoa > Chordata > Actinopteri > Cichliformes > Cichlidae > Neolamprologus > Neolamprologus multifasciatus. The sequence goes on from NC_140459.1 coordinate 26,959,241, forward strand.
GGCGGGTGAGAAGCCACAGTTAAGGGGTTCCTACCTGGTCTCCTGCAGAGATGACAAGAAGAAGCAGAATCAGAGGTTTTGGAGAGTGCTTTAATGTGGCTCTGCGAGAATTGCATCCTCTTTTCACACCACACATTGTGTTGATGAACAGCGCTTCTCGCTTACATCCTTGATGTTTTATGTATTGCCTAAGTAAAGACCTCAGAGGGGAAAGCTCAGCTGCATGGGGGGCCGATGAACTGAGCATTCAGTGGTGATATATTTAAACAAATGGCATTAACCAAATGCTTTTTTTTCCTTTTTTTAAACATGGGTCTAAAGCTGTAAAAAAAAAAAAAAAAATCCTCCACGCAGATTCAAGAACCAAACGCTCTGATGAATTTTTTTAGCCCTTGGCCACAATCAATAAGTGCTTATGAAATATCATATAATGAATTCACCTAAAAGGGAAAAAAGGCACTTTAGAAATCACAAACCAAGACCAGGACATGCGTGTGATTCCAGTAAACATGATTTAATAATAACTCTGTTATTGAGCTTGAAACCATAAAATTCACGGGAAGTGGGTGGGGGTTGCTAATTTATTGTAGAGAAACCTGATTTCCCCTGGGCCTATTGCATTATAGCACTCTTTACCCAAGGAACGGGCAGGAACTGCTTCAGCTGGGGTACCCTCTTGCCCTGAGAGTGGATGGTCACAGTGATTCCTATCAGATCAAATCTCTCCTAAAACACCTCCAAGTCCTCAATCCACAGGCTAATGACTTGGTCTGCTGGAAGATACTCTGCTCCCTTCTCCTCTTCCTCTCCGTCTCCCTCCTCCTGCCATTCCAGACCAGCTTTTTCCTCTCTCCCCTGCTTATAACAGAGAGCCAAGCCTTACATTAAATCTGTGTTTCTGCATAACCGGCCTTGTATGTGTTTTTTTTTTTCTCCTCAGTCTGCTCGGCCCTCTGCTGTCTCCCTCTCTCCTCTTTCTCTTGCAGTGGAAATAGCGCAAACCAAGCCAGTGCCTCACTATCAGCGCTTTTCTGCACAACCTGAATTCTTCCAGCACAACAGCAAATAAACAGCCATGCAAAAAGGGGGTGGGGGCTCTGAGTACAGCACGACAGTGCCATTTAAAACTGTGGCTATGGAAACCCCTCTGTCTTTTCTCCTAATATATGTTTATGTTGCTGGGTTTGATTGACAGATAAAGGCACACTGGGGGAAGAGCCTCCTTTAAAATGCATTGTCTTCAGCACCTCCTCCCTCTCTTTCCTTTTTTTAATTTTCTCTTAAAATAGGCCTCTCTGGCAGGTTAAAATGAGGCAGAATAAATTACTTTAGCTGTGTTTTGCCCTTCTCTCTCTACTGTCTTGATTTCTACAGTTGCAGGACAAAAATCGCTCTCCTCTGTGCCTGAAATTTAACATTGCTGTTGTCCCTGACTGTGTTCCTAGAGCTCCTTTTTTATTGTAACAGTCTCAGCTAGGATTGCGTATGTGGCGCCTGCTGCTATCAAACAAGGGATATCAAAATCTCTCGGAGAGGCATCCGGCCAAACCCTCGAATAGGAAGGTTCAGGGTAAAGATGCTGTTACGCTGGGTTTATAATTGAAGAGATATTAGTTCTCCTTGTCTGTTTTTCATTTGCAGTAATGACTAAAGCGAATAAATGACACTTGTTATTAAGAGGCACTTATTTTTTCACGGCACAGCAACTCTGTAAAAGTTATTTATTAACTTATTTAAATCCAAACCAAATACTGTGCTGTATGCTAAAGGAGCATACAGTCATATATTTGCACCTGTGCTGCTATTGATCCATATTCCTCCACCTCTTGTGTCATGCCAAGAGCTTTTTAATGAATCACTTTCCGTTTGTAATGCTTCTGTAACCTAATGCTAAGTTGTGTTTGGGCCAGTTGTCTGGAGGAGACAAACCATACTACAGAGACACATGCCAAACAAAACCCTTGGTTGGCACTATGATGTGGGCATCATGCCTTTGCCAGCCTTCACTCTGTAGGGCCTGTGCCAGCCTTTTATAAATGCCCTATTTGGCAAGAGCTGTGCCCAGCAGTGTCTCTTAAGGTTCTGGTTCAAATACCCTCTTCAAATGTGAACCCAATCCAAAGCCTAAATGATCCAAATGATGCGTTCCAAATTGTAAGCTCTCATATCACATTCAGAGGAAATCGTGGTTTATGTTTTATCAACTCCACTGGCAACAGATGGAGAAAATCTGGAAAGTCATATGCACAGCCTCGTTTTACTTTATTGTCACACACTACAGTACATTTTGTTCGTTAATCTCAGCATCCTTGTCCCTTTGCCATGTGTGGAGAATAGGAATGGAGCTGCAACATATCAGCGTTCACGGTGGGTTTTCCAGGTATTCAGAGGGGAGGTGCGTCAAACCACAATTGCTGCAAAAGAGCAATTACAGTTAAATGTTCTCTTTCATCAGCATTTCAATGCAAAGATTTGAAATCTGACCCTCAAGCCAGTACCACCTCTATCTTCATCCACCTTCCTGCAGGCCAACAATCAGTACCAAAGAATAGTTTCTGCCCTCAGAAGCCTTGTTGTCCCCTATCTCAGCACCTCCCCGCAGAGTCAAGATAAAGTTTTGTTTTCACAGTTGACTAGTGGGTGGGTGGTGCTGGATTCCCCTCACCCCCCCACATACACACTGGCTGCAAAAGGTCATTCTTGACGTGTGCCATGGGGGCATGCTCGCTGTTATCCCACATGCCGCCTTGCAAATGTAGTGTTTCATGTGACAAAGTTTGTCCCCAACTTTTCCTCCTGTTTCAGTGACTCTGACACTCACATTCATTCCCTTCTTCCTTCCAGTTTTCTTTGTGAGTAAGAATGATCGCACCTGAAACAGCACAAACATCAGCCCCCATAAGAGGGAAGAGTTCAGGCACAACGAAAGGCGCATCTGTAAACAATGGGTAAAAGACTGGGACAAGAAAATGATTCAGCTGGAAACAGCTGAATTATATATCCACTTTCAGAATATGAGAAGATTGGTCTCTTGAGCATCTTCAAGAGCCCAGGGATTGAATAACATCAGCCGTTTTTCAATATAATATCTTGTAACAACATACTGATATTATGTGCTGAAAATGGTTTCTCCATAAAAATAGACTCTATTTTTCCGTGCTGGATAAGTACAGCAGCTCGCAATTCTTTATTTCATTTTTCACACCATCCATTCATTCATGTCCAATTCATCTTCTCAGCCTGCCACAGTTCATATTGATGCATGCTCAGGGCTGTTTTGTAACAGGTAGCTTAATCACACCAGTCTTCAATGTGTCAGTTTTGTCCGTCTCTCTGCTAGCCCACTCTGCTTTTCATTAAGTCTGCATTACAGTCTGCTATTTCACCTCCAAACAAACACAGGTCCCCTGACTGCCACCGCTGATTGGAAACTTGTAGCTCCTGAATCCCTAATTCAAACAATCATATTTGGTTCAATTAAACTTTTAAATATTCATTCATTCTTTCATGAATATACTGCATGAGTGGAATCTAAAGTCCAATCTGTCATGTGCATGTGGAAAGGAGAGCAGCGCCATCAACATCAAAGTATTTTTTGAAATGAATGAAATCTTTTACAAGCGTTATTGTATTAAAGTATTTTTAAGGCAATACAATGCTTTTTTCTATTGTTTTGGTGTTTTAGATTTATTTTCACACATTTAATTGTTTGTGTTTTTAAAATTAATCATTGCTTGAAAGGAAAATATCTCTTTAATTATTTTATAAATCGATAAACTCCTTTTTCAGTCTCACAATGCCAGATTTCTGGATGATCTCACTGTCTGAAAATCTTTGTCACTCCATTGAGACAAATATGAAGTGAGGGACTTTGTGTGATTATAAAGTCATTCAGGTCAAAGCAACAGCCAGCCTCTGACAGCGAAAAGTTTGAAATGACATATTTGGAGAAAAGGAAGTGAACAAAACACCTAGGAAAACGGATAAAGTACAAGAAGCCCTCTGACAGCACCTCCTCCAAGGCAGCTCAGTATTTACTTTTAAATACTTTGTTCTTTTTAAATGTACTTTAAGAAGTTTGTAGTGCAGGAAAAACAAGCACAAAGTGCATGATTTTGTTATTTGCCCTGCTGAAACCCATTACATAGCTAGTATAATTATTGGTTTTATTTATGTGGATACAGTACACGTGTAGCATTCATGCAATTACTTAATACATTTGTTTAAATGTTTTTTTTTATAAGTAATAAATATTAAAAAATCATAAAAAAAAATGAAGTTTTTTTTTTTAATTCTAAAAAAAAGGATTCTTATTCAGGAACAATTTGTATTTAAATGGTTATATCCTGTTACTGTAATGCACATAACAGTCATAATAAAATAATTTGATATTTAGAATCCCCATATATCATTCTTCATACATGGTGTCAGTACAAACAATGGCAGTGAGGAAAATAAGGAAAATAGTTCTATTTTAGCTCTATATAGTATTATTATCACTTTCACCTTCAGATCAATCTATTGACCTTAAAGGAGAAGTCAAAGGTCAGATGTGACATGATATTTTAAATCCTTTAAATCCTACTTTCTATGTTGAAAATAAACATCACACTTGTAAGAATCAGATTCGAATTTATAATGCTTCTATATTGGTGTTAAAAGGGAGTTTTTCCTTCCCACTGTTGCCAGAGTGCTTGCTCACAGGGGGTCATATGATTGTTGGGTTTTTCTCTGCATGTATTATTGTAGGGTCTTCTTTTCAATATAAAATAAATAAATAAATAAATAAAATTGAATTGAATTGAATTATTCAATTTTCTAAAAAATAAATAATTAAGTTAACTTTTAAGACCCTTGGGAAATATAAGCCAAATTTGAATGGATCCTTAAACAGACCAAACCAACTTTTTGAGCTAGCATATGGTCAAAAAGAATAATTCAATTCACTTTTATTTAAAATCACAACAACAGTCACCTCAAGGTGTTTATATTGTAAGGTAGAAGCTACAATAATATATACAGAGAAAACCCCAACAATCATGTGACCCCCTATGAGCAAGCACTTTGGCGACAGTGGGAAGGAAAAACTCCCTTTTAACAGGAAGAAACCTCCAGCAGAACCAGGCTCAGGGAGGGGCGGCCATCTGCTCCGATCGGTTGGGGTGAGAGAAGGAAGACAGGATAAAAGACATGCTGTGGAAGAGAGACAGAGATTAATAACAAGTATGATTTAATGTAGAGAGGTCTATTAACACATAGTGAGTGAGAAAGGTGACTGGAAAGGAATGATTGATTGAGTATGATTCAATGCACACATGCACGTAAATGCTATTTTATAATTTAGATTTTTCAAATTTTCAAATTTATTTAACACAGCTCTTGAGTGCTTGACTTCTGTAAATTAGTGTTTACAGAAGTCCGGTGCTTTCTTTTGATATACATATTGAAAAAATATATTATGAATATGAATTTGTTGGCGGAGTCTTCAAAGATGACTATTAATATTAATGAATATTAGCCAAAAAATTCACAGTAGTTGGCAAGTACAAAATAATATGGTGTATTAAATGCTATGACGTCTCAAACTTTGTATTTAAACATGTTTTTGTAAAGCTAAGTCAAGACTTACAGGTATACATGAATCTGAAAAATTTAGCAGCCAAATCAGTTAACATATAAGTGTTGCACTTACACTCATATAAATCTTTTAAGTTTATCTTAAAATGAGGAAATATAACACAATGCACCAATAAGCCATCTTGAGACTGGAGTCGAAGAGCACAGAGAACAGTAGGGTCCAGAATAAAGGACCCTCCTTTAAAAACGTAACAGACTTTAACAACATAACAGACCTCATGATATTTGTGCAAGTTTACCTCTGGCAGAGTACAAACTGTTCCACGAAGAAGAAACTTTATTACGCAGTTACAGGGTGGTGTTGTTATGAGAGAGCTAATTGTCTCTTTATTGATTAGGATAGCATGTTCCTACACTTCAAAAACTTTGATAATAAGTTACTTGAAGGGAGAAAGAAACTGCATTGCAATGAAAAGAGAATTAAGTCTTTCGTAGAGGAAAATTTTATTTTCAAATCAGGAATTCACTCAATGTTTAAGTTTCATTTTAAAGTAAATTTTTAAAAATATATATTTTAAAAGCAATGTGGTGTTGCTTTGTTGCAGTGCTTTTTGAAGGCTTCTTTATTTCATATTTAGTGGTAAATCTGGTGGTAAATTCCACATACATTGAATGTTACACATTGAATTAGCAGGGGGATGTATATATATATGATGAGATGAGAGATGAGATAGCCTTTATTTGTCAGTTGCAGGTCTTTTGCCCACAACCGAGATGACAGACCTTGCCGACCGTACATACAATACACAAACATCACATTGGGGAGACAGGTCAGGCTAGGTAGCGAGGAAAAAAACATCGAAATATGTAACACAAAAGGATAATACAGGAATGCACAGATATCAACACACCATAGCACAATAAACACAGACAAGCAACATGGGAAAGAGTTCCAGTGTGTACATCTGATCTGCGACCGCTGCAATCTTTCGACTGCGCCTCCAACTGACCCGATGTCCACATCACAGGGGAGGTAAGCGTTGGAGGTGGCGTTGGATCCGGGGTAGGAAGGGTGATGCGTCGGTGAGTGCTTATCAGTATCAGTATATGTATGTGTGTGCGTGGCCATACGCGTGTCCATATATATATACCATTTTGCAAATTTAATCAAAGCAAAATAACTGGTTTGCAATACATCAATTAGTACTAGTAATAAAACTTTGAATACCAAACTTCTGTCTGACTTTCCAAACTGTTTCTCTGACTCTAGAAGCTTCGAGGGAATTTTTCCACTAGAAAATTTCGAATTCATTCCCATAAAACTGACATTTTACAATAAGGCGCATGCAGCTTTTACAAGAAACTCAGCGGGGTGTGTTCAGATCTGATGCTGTAAAATTTAGATACGGTCGGACAAAAGTCGTGCATGTCTTAAAGTCGCTGTAGGTAAATTATAGACTGAATACTCAGAAATTCACTCTGTGAATTAAAAAAAAACTGATAACATATCCACTGCATAATGGTTCTCAGAAAAAAAGTGGATATGAAAGCATAGAACAGAAATTGCTGTGAATGATTTCTGTAACTAGCTAAGCCTAGCAAGTACAGAGACTTTGGCTGGCATGTCTGACCATAGAGACTTCTACAGGAGTCATAAACAGGTTAATACTTAGAAGCTAGAATATAAACTTATTAAAAATAACAAGAAGCTTTAATTTTTTTGGAGGAATCCAGGTTTTTTAATCCCCTATAGAAGCCTGTGGTGGTCTTATTCTTCCCATATATTTGGCTCCTGCTTCATAGCTGAGAGACTGAAAAGATGCTGTGTGTGATTTACGGGGACCTGTGAATCACACACAGCATTGTTTTTCAGTCAATGAGAAGCTCACACGCTGGGCTCTCTGACCCACAATGGAGCAGTTCCTACTATGCTCACAGTGATGAGTTTCCTTACTACAGAGATGATTCCCCTGACGGTTTCTTTTCATCCCTGCTGAAAAGAGAGCGAGTACTTCTCTGTCCTTGCAGGGTGGACACCGTAATTTTGAGTGCTCTTAACCTTGCCTGGCTTTGTTGAGATCGGGAGTCTTTCCTTTGCTTCTCATGAACACACTGCGAGAAAATGGAGTGTTTAGAATTCAGCGCCGGTGCCTGTGTGGACTTTATGAATTTGGGGACTTGGGAAAAAAAATGCCCCCTAGCAAATTATCACCCCACACACAAAAAAGGTGGATGAAAGTGCTCCGGTGTAACCTGAATATGTCCTATCGGCTTTGATTTGAAAGCCTGTCATGGGGCATAGAAGTCCCCTAGTCTAGTTTTCACCTAAGGAACAGAGAGAGGATTTCAGTGCTTAGGAGAAAATAATACAAGGACTGATTGAATGTGTGCTCTGCAGTTCAGGGTGAGCTGTGGCCACTAGCAAAAAGTTTGATTCCATTTGATCAAATCAGGTAAGAACAATGGCTGAAAGATTAACTTGAAACATGACCTCATAAGGTTGCAGAATAATTCCCAAAGTGCTTTTTTAATATCCGTTAATCTATCAAAGCAGTATGTTGGGATTAAATGTATACTGTGGCACCTGACTGTGAAGGCCGGGCCAACATATGTGGTTTGCTTTGTCTTAAAGCCAATATAAAAACTGTTGTCCACATTTATTAAAGAATTGTGCAGGAAACCATGCAGGTCACCTACTGGACATCTCTTACTCTAGCACTGTTTACGAAACAGTGGGTGTATGTTTGCCAGGTGTACATTTAAACAGCAGGTTCCACACACAAACTGTCTGGGAACAAGCCGGATGCCAATTGCACTTCGCAAAGTGGCACTTCCTTCCTCTACACACTCCAGACTATGCGTTGAACTGCTGCCTGGCAACCCTCTGGAAGGGACCCAACTGTTTTGATTGTGTGTGGCCGGGACAGCGCGGGTGTGGGATTGACACTCGTGTTGGGTGCAAGTGTGCGTAAATGATGGACTCTTGACAGCCATAAATTCTCAGCGTGTACAGTATTGTCAGGTGCGTGTTGTGTGTGGCTATTGTACACGTGGGTGTGCACCATGCATGTGCGCCTGAATTCAACTCCGGTCTTGTTAGGGAATTCCACACCACATTATTGGGTTGTCTTGGTGATTGTATGGCTTCATTCCCAGACTGGATCCCAAGGGATTAAAAGAAAAGCAAAACTCCTGAATGATCAGTCACCAGTTAACTCAGCTAGAGTGACACTTTTACAGTCCAGTGCTGAAATTATGTGAACAAAGTTGCTCTATTAAAAATGCATATTTAAGAATATCAAAGGCCTACATAACTGAACAGAAATGGAATATTTTTGGCTTTGTTGAGTTTGTAAAACATTTATGGCCCCAGCCAGTCCAGTGAAATGACTGTGTTGTATAGAAAAACCAGATATGATGATATGAATAACGAACACCCAGCAAATTTTTGCGGCTCTAAATGCAGCTGCTGTTTTCTTTCTTTTTCCCTTCTTATGATCAACCCCTGATAAGAAAACAAAAAAGAGGGGGCTGGATGAAGTCCAAGCTGCTGCCCTGGTGACGGCCAGGAAAGCCATGGCACCAGGGCCGAAGGTGATGCATCAAGCTCATCCTTGCAGGGAGGCGGTGGCGAAGCACAAGTAAACACTCTTAAATCATCGTCCTGGGACACATGAGGGGAGAGTGGGGGGTGATGGGGATGTAGCGAGGAGAGCGGAATGCCACATGACCCCCCCCCCCCCCCACCCCCCTCCAATCCCTTCTGGCTTTCCCTGAGCAGGCATTATCAATGGTCAGAGCAAAGACACAAATCGCAGTCCAGGTGAAACAGCTTGCAGGCCTTCATTGCTTTTTCATCTTTGGTAAAATAATTGCAAATTTGACAAAAGACACAGGGATCAAAACTGTGTAGGTAGTATGAATCTTTTCCTGCGTGTGCCAAGCCAGATTGTGACAGTGAATTAGCGAGTAGTAAGTTATCATGGTAACACTTTTTCATCAAGTCATCTGTGGGAGGCAACAGTTATAGTACAGGGACTGTATACGAGCAGCAGTATCAATTACTGTAGGTGGCTGTTGTCTGATTCAGCTCCAGCACTTCATAGAAAGAAACTCTGCTTTCGAAGTTTCATCCTGTCCCTATTAATTCGGTGCTAAAGGAGGTCCTCGTGCCTGCTGCCGCTGAGCTTGTCCGAACAGGCAGCGTGGCATTTTAAAGAAAACCATATCCTTGTAAAACAAGAGTCACATAAATAAATGCATGGCACTCTCTGCTGCACAGGAGGTCTTTAGCATCATGTTGTTGCTCTCCCACAGAGATTTAACATACCATATGATCTCAGGGCTTTTAAGTCATTTTGCAGCCACACAGGCGGCTGAAAAAACAGATAAATATTTTTCAAGGTGAACCCAGATAAATGGAGCACATTTTGAAGCCTCTTCTAAAATAGGACTGAGAACATGCAGCATAGAAAGCAGATTGCAGTGCGCTTTAAAATATATATATGAAATATATATATATGATATATATGAAAGAGAGAAGAGAGATTTATAATAAACAGCAAGTTTATGCTAAAAAGAAAAAGAAGCTCCCTACCCCCCTCCTCCCTTACAGCCTTCTATCTGCGCTCTCTGCTAACACACACACACACAGCACACACACTCCTCCCTTAGCCTATATAAGCAGACAGCAGCTGAGCTGACCCCCTCCACCCTGCATTCTCTCCTTTATTAAACATACAAAAGCTGTCTTTGCAGCTTTGAAATACATGTGGATATGTTTGTTGATTTCTTAGCAAAACTTCAGGAAGAAAACATGGTCTACTTCTGCACAGATAGTGTGAGCAATATGAGCAGAAAGCCCCGCATTGTAGAGAGAAAGGGCTGAGCAGAGCAGGGCGCTGCTGCTTCCCATCCCCCACATTCACATAGCAAAGTTCTGCTGCTTTTGCAAGCGGCAGTGCTGCCTTCACGTGCTCCACGTGAACGCTGCGAATGCACAGTGTCGCAGCGTTCAGGCGCTACAGCTCGGAAGTGAACGTTATTTTTTCACAGTCTTTTCACTTAAAGTAGTGAGCATTGTGTGTTATTCGATTATATGAAAACGAAAATACTGTGTTGTCAGGCTTGTCTGGTTTTTACATTCAAAGCAAAAAGCACGTGTAATGCGGTTAAGTACGTTATTTACGTTAATGTGCGCTACATTATTTAACGTATAGAAGGAAGGTGTCGTTTCGTGTGAAACAGTGAAAAACATTATAAAATGTTGAGTTTCCTCAATTTTGTTTATTACTTGTAGTTGTCTGTAGAATAAACCAATATTTTTTCTTTTAGCTTGTGACCTGTGTGTACGTCTTTGCTTTAAAGTCTTTGCTTTGCTGTTTTGTTTGTTTTTTAATCTAATGAATTCGACACTTGTTTCCTGTAAAGTAGCTAATGTCACCTTAGACCTATTAGAGCAGAATCTAAAGTGCTCCTTTCACTCCCCTGACATTTTTGTTGTATTTATAAAGGAGATTTGGCACTCTGATCGCACTCTAGACAACATTAGCTTATGGCAATTAAGATGTTAAAACATTTTATAGTCTCTTTCATATTTACTTAATTTTTCACTCCCTATAAGTCTTTAATAATAGACTAGGTGACGTTGATTAGGAAAATTCCGACAGCACTTGAAAGCAGCACGAGGGCTGATGCTGCTGCTAGGAGAGCGCGAGGCAGGCAGGCAGAGAACACGAAGAAAAAGGGGGTGGGGAGAGAGAGAGAGAGTGGTGGAGAGACTTAGGGTGTCTGTTCCTGTTAATTGTATAGGGCTACTTCATGCTTTCTCCAAATATGTCCTGTCCACTGTGTGCTGGAGTGAGGCTCGACTCCTACATGATATGTTCAAATATTCAGCGGCCCTGTCACTTTTCCCACCATCGCTGTTTCTCATTTTCTATCTCCACTTCCTGGTCTGAGACTGGCTCAGTCCATCCCCCATTCTTCTTCCTTTTCTGCTCCCTCTCTCTCGCGCGCGCGCGCTCTCAAACACACACATGCGCCACAAACATGCACAGGTTGTAATTTCATGCTTTCCTCCACTGTACCCACTTCTCTCATTTGCTGTTGTAGACACATGGAAGCAGTCACTTCCACCCATTAGCACACTCTTATAGAAGATGACATTGTAGCCTATTTTGTTCCACCCCTTTCACCAGCTGATAGAAACCCACAAATGTAACAGAAGCGCTCACAGCTTAAGCACGAACTGCACAGTTGTGGCTGAAATTTAAAAAAAAAAAAAAAAAAAAAGTAGTATGGCAAAAGAAGGGACGGCAGAAGTGTTTTGATAACACAAAACAGTCAGTATTTAGCAGTGAGATATATAAAGAAAGACCATGAGCACCAAGCACGTGGCTATTTGAAAGATATTTGAAGTAAAAATGAAATGTGGAAAATTCTGGTTATTTGTAACGACAAACAGAGCTATTCAACATTTACTTTGTAAAGTTACGTGTATCGTAGCAGGTAGTATCCCCAGTATAAAAGCATACAACTAAAATCGTGTTTTATTTACTAGGATTATATTATGTATTATATTATAACGCATATTGATGAATTCCTATTTAAAATGAAAGACAGCACAGAGAATTAGTGTAACTTATTTTCTAAATAAACATCTCTCCAGGAGACATTAGCTTTTTATTAATTTGCGTCATTTAATTACCCTCTGTACGGCTGGCACTTTATGCTAACAAACACCGCTTCTCGAATACGTCGACGGTTTTATGTATGCGCTCAGTTCAAAGCGTATTAGACCTTCAATAACGGCTCTCCTTGTGTATAAACAACAGGGAACAAGCAGTCCGAATCCAGTTGCTGTAGATTCCGCTCCGGGTTTTTATTTTCTCGCGACATGTCGGTAAGATGGCTGTATCTCGCGGAGCCTCGTGCTGGTTTGGTTGATTTCTAGCTCGCGCTCTCGTTCTGTAACAGAAGGCCCCCCTCCAACACACACACACTCAATTGTGTCGGTTAAATTCACTTCCCTGGCTCTGTATTTATACATTTTTTCTTTCACAAACTTTCCCCTCTCTGTTTTAACTTTAAACGGAGTCGCGGTGGATTACCGGATACCGGTCCGGGCGGAGGGAAAAGGGGGGAATGAACCGGGACAACGGGTACGTTGTTATAAATATACTTGTATTTATATTCAATGGTTATTCGAAGTTTGATTGTGTGTGAGTCGCCGTGCTGAGAGAGAGGCAGAGAAAGAGTGGGGGTGAGAGAGAGAGAGGGATATCATGGCCGCTCAGGTCGCTAGCGTCGCCACTCTCAACACTAGCCCGCCATCCGAACTAAAAAAGCCGGATCGGGACACACAGGAGGAGTCGGTACCGGGAGAGAAACAGCATGAAAATAAGGAACCGGGACCTGACGGCGGATCTCCTGGGCAGAAGGAGCTGCAGGACGGGACCGATGCTGGAAATGCTGGGGGAGGAGGGGATCCTGACATGAAGAACGGCAACGGGAATTTACCCAGGGTAAATAATAATAGCAGTAATCAGAATGATACAGGCGGGCCCGAAGGGAATAACCATCCCGGGATGGGACACCACCACCCGGGCCCCTTTCCTCCACCTCCTTACGGTTACAACCAGCACTACACCCGGGCCCCTTTTCATCAACATGGCGGACAACAAAGCCCTGGCATGGCAGCTGCATCGGGGCCGGGCATGATGGACTCTTACCCCCCTAATTCACACGAACACGGCTACCCCAACCATTACAACAACTACAGCCCGTTCCAGAACAGGACTTCTTACCAGGGCCCGGGATACGGGGCCATGAATTCCCCGCGTAACAACCAGCCTCCGGCTGGGGGGCAGCCAGGCAAGCAACAGCCAGCAGGAGGAACCACAGCTATGGCTGCCTCTTATAATAATCAGAGATATAACATGGGAAACCAACAACCTACGTCTACGCCAACTTTAAATCAGCTTTTGACATCCCCCAGCCCTACCAGGAGCTACCCGAATTATCCCCAAGGAGACTATAACAATCAGGAGGGGGCCAACAAGGGACCAGGGGATATGGGCAGCAGTCAGTATGGTGGGGTCCATCCGGCTTGGCAACAAAGGACCCACCATCCGCCTCCCATGAGCCCGGGAAACACTGGACAACCTCCAAACAGAAATCAGGTAAACTTCACTCACTGCACTGACACACTTTGGCTGACTTAAAGTCTCTCAGTCGCTGAGAAAAAGCACTGTAGAGTTGAATATTGCATTGGACCAGCCATTGTCTATGTAGCAAGAGCTCTAAAATGGCTGCCTCTCTCTCTCTCCCAATACCACCCCTGCAATAGTGTTTAGACAGAGAAAGAAGCCGCATATTCCGTCAGAAACAACTTTCCGAGACGTGGGTATCGGTGTGTGTCCCTGCTTGGTACAGGGCAAGAGTTAGACTAAGTAGAGCAAGAGTTAGCGGGGAGAAAGTGTGTGCGTGTGTGCAGGGAGATGAGGTGATATTTGTTCGCGGTATTGCTCTAGCCTCGCTGTCAGTGCTGTAACCGCTGTCATTTCTGCGAGAATCCGCAGCGAGTCCGGTTCTTTTCGTTGCCGAGCTCCCTCCGGTGCTATCAAAAGTTGTGTCAGTGGCTGTCGAGGCGATAAACAAGACGCAAATGACATCGATAGCCGTTAAATAATATTTGCATAATCATTAAGAAAAAGAGCGCTGTGTCTGTTAAAAAGCCGCTGCAGGCCGGAGTAGAGATGTGTCTCAGAGTCGGGTGAATGGCAACAATTCCATCCCGATAAAGTGTTTACTCGGATCAAAGTGTGATTGTGACCGCGATTGATTCGTCTCGACTTGAGGGTTTTCATTCATTGCGGGATCGGTTCGACTCGGTTCGCAGTCTTTTTTTCTCTGCCTCTTTCCTCCATGTGCCGCCTGTAAACACGGCCCCGGCGCTCGGAGTTGGCAAAGTGCAGATTGCCTTTGCTTTGGGATTTGAATTATGGAGGTAAAATCCTGCTGTCAGAGCCAGGAGACAGTTGGTCTTAGGTTGACATGCGAGCCGAGATCTGATTGGCTCCCCCATCCCTCTGCTCTCGGCCATTTATAATTGCATCTAATGGAAGGCTGCAGAAAAACAGCCCCCTCTGCCCAGTGTTCCTCCACTGCGTAAAGAAAACATAGTCTCTGCCTCTCTTTTTTGATTTTTTTGTTGTATTTATTATCATTTTGAGCGATTTTGAATGCAGCTATATGGTCGTGTAATTAAAAAGAATTGTAAAAACATATTTATTATTCTAGTGGTATCAACAGAAATCTAAAACACAAAGACTACTTATTTATCTGTAAATGCTAACCTATGATTTGGTTGCATTTTATTTGTGAAAGCATTTTGAGAATACAGTTTGCTCAGTTCCTCCCACTGCAGTAATTTGCATGATGATGTAGTGATGTGGAGTCACCGTTGTTTTTATTTGTGTGATTAACCTGGCACGTGCTCAGTCACTGCTTTGCTGTTATTGACCTGGCATGTAAAGTTTGGGGTTTTTTTTCTTCATTTTTTCCCATTTTTGCTTGTGGGGGGAGGGGGGTACACAGCGTGCACTGCTCCTTCAAGTCAACTGACTCCAGAACAGCAGAGAGAGTAGGTGTGGTCATATAGCCCCTCTCCTACAACTGTGTTCTGTGCTGTTTCCAGATCAGGAGTTGAGGAGACTGGTGTGGCCCTGAAAGTCTTGTGGCCACGTGATGGAGCCTGCCTGGCTGCAGTTGTGTTTACAAGCAAGCAAGGTGTCAGCCAAGTGTCACAGCTTTTTTTTTTTTCTTCTTCTTCTTCCCGGCAGGTAGCCTAATTTACTTCCACAGGCAGAGTATGTCAACAGTGCTTACCTACATCTTTCTCTTAAGAGATAACCGTCCCTTGTGTAGTGTTTTATGCTACAGTTATGTGTCATAGGCAATGTAGGTAGGTAGAGTTGGATGCGTTTGAGAATATTTTGTGGGTTTTGGCTTAATTAATTAAACATATATAAGCCACAGAAGGATGCTTTATCTGTGTACATACAGGATTGCGGGAGGCATAAAATTAAACTCTTTATTTGACATTTGCTTAAAAACAACATTTTTACATCTCTTCTGTATTCTCATTTACTTTCAGTGTCCGTTTTCTCAAAACATTTTGCACGTGGCTTTTGTAAATGAAACGTGATAGATGGGCTGTTTGTTTTTATTTCCCACCAAAAGATGTTTCATCAGACTTTTCATCCAGAGAGGTGAACCCACCACTTGTTGCTTTAAACTTTTAAGGCGACAGCTTTTCACACATTTTGATTGCCACTTTCGCTGCATCCACAACAAGTTAAATTGCCTGCACTTAGAGCCGGATGGTGCACAGTTGTAGAGTGGCTGCAGAAGTGCTCGGTTCAGTGTGTTTTAGAACAAACACCCAGATATTCCGCAGCAATTGGACACGGGCCGTGTTTGCTTATCGCCATCGCTTTATACAAAAAAAACCCCCACATATTCCAGGACGGATGAGGGGTGTTGCGCTGAGTGCGCCCATCTTTCTCCAGAGGGCCCCTCGCTGCTGTTTCCAGGAAAGTTAGGATGCTCCTTTTTACTTTCAGTTTGTCACCTCCAACATGTGGAATAGTGTCTGTGCCCAGGGACGGCATTAAATTTAGGCAAACTGGGAATTGCTGCTGTCAGGGTGGATGAGTTCAATTTGAGCAGGGTCCAGCCTTTATTGCTGTAGAGTTGCCATATTTACATCACTTGCATAAATATTTGATGTCGGCAGTCAGATACATGCAGATTACGTTCCTGACATAGCATATATATTAAATAGCGCACATCTGAATCCTATCTCGTTTTATTTCTTTTCAGTTGAATATATTTTAGAAAACCTTGCACATTTTTCTAAGTGTCAGTGTGTCTAAATAGCATTTCTTTCATTTCTAAACTGAGCATTCATCAGGTTTGCGTAGTACTCAAGGTGTCAGATTGAGAGTTATGAACTTCAAATAACCCTTTTTTTATATTTTCTATCATATCTGATTGTGTCAAAGAAATGCCCTGCCACCTTTCTTGGAATTTGTTGCTATGTTTGTGGTCGGTGATAGATTGTTAGCACAACATCTTTAACTGATTCAAATGATATTTGTGGGGGAGCTTTAATTAATTATTAAATACGCTGTAGAAGGTGCTCAGCTGTAAATATTTTAATTGCCAAGTACCTTGTTATTGCAGTGTTTCCCACACATAGACTATACTTGGGCTAGCTGCCCAAATGTAGGGTGCACTAGTGTATCTTTTTATTACTTTATCCATTCTTTTTAATGGTAGTGACCAGAGTCACCCTTGGGTAGGGTGGTTAGGTGCCTGCTGTGCTGGTCCTCGATGTCGGTCCGCTGTTTGCAGTGTCACATCTTGTAGTTTGACAGAACTCCACAGTCTTAAACCACACCAGCTGTAGTTTTTGTTTTGCTCTATAGAACCACCATAAGCTAGAGGGCAACTGCAGTTGAGGGAAACACTGCCTGATATGCTCAGCTGCCTCTCCAGTAAGTCTCAGTGGTCCTTGTTCTGCTCTGGAGGTGTGTTGAATGCTGGACGGTCACTTTAGTGTGAACCTTTGATGCAGGTGCCTCTACTGCACTAAATTGACAGCTAAATAGCAGTGACCATAGCAAACTGTCCAGCCAGGAAATGGTACTGGTCAGTGCTTGTTGGTTAGCAGTAAGTGAACTTTCAAAATGAGATACTGTGATGTGCCTCTACAGCTAAGTGTATGTGAAATGCTGCAATTAATTCCCAGAGGGTGTCAAACTCTAAGGCTACGTTCACACTGCAGGCGAAAGCGCATCAAATCCGACTTTGTTGACCCTATGCGATAGAGGTGGGAATCACCATACATCCCACGATACGATATTATCACAATACTTAACGCACGATACGATGTTATTGCAATTTTTTAAAATATTTTGCGATATTCAGATTCTGTACATAAAGGTAAACTTTATCAATATTCATTTTATCTAATATCAAAGTCTCGCACTCAGTCTTTCTCTCATTTCAGTTTTATTGTTGACAAACTGAACGGTTTGTATTACAGTCTAGTCCAACTTGAATGCAACCATCTGGTACAATTATAGCTGTTCTGAACTATGCAATTTATGAAAACTATGCAGCCCCTTCAGCAACTGAAGAATTTGAAAGTAAATTAAAACAAAATATAATTTTACATTAAATAAAAAAGTTTTAAACTTAATTAAAATAAAACATGTCTTAAATTAAAATAAGTAAACTGTCATGTTTATTGCTGCCAAAAAAAAGGTTAAACACATTTGGACAGTGAAGGAATGTCAGGATTCTTGCTCAGAAAAAGGATCAACATGCTCTGAAGTCAGAGCACAAAAACCTTTTTTGTAACAAAATATCGATTTCTGCTGTCCCTGTATCGATACATTATTAGCAAACAAAATATCACGATACTACACAGTATCGATTTTTTCCCCCACCCCTACTATGCGACCCATATCCGATCATGGTATGACAGTGTGAACGGCACAAATCCGATATTTTCAAATCCGATCTGGGTCACTTTTGTATGTGGTACTGAATCCGATACATATCTGACGTTCTAAAACGTCTTATCTGACGTTTTAGAAAGCGACTGCTGTTGAATGGTCATGTCGCGTTAAATCCACCTTTTACGTCACTGACACAAGACAGACGCCAATTATCAGCGTCGGAGAAGACATCATGAACGCTTCCTGGCCATCCAGTGAAACTGTTGGGAAGACAACGTTGGAGAAACGTGAACATTTTATTTGTACTGTATAATCTGCAGACTCTAACAGAAATCTGCAACTATCCTTTGAAGCACCGCTCCTCTCAAAACAGCAACAAGGACAATTATTAGGCCACATGCAAATAACAAAATAACTTTATAACTTAAAACAAAATTGGGAAACGTAAAGTCCGAAACAAGTCTTTATATTAAGGCCATCAGTCAAACAGTACTGTTTGGTCTGGGTCTAAACAGAGCGCGTTGTGTGTGACGTCTTCTTTTGCGCATGCGGGCCGCTTTGAGGGTTTGCACTAGAGCGCGTTTGCTGTTACATTTTATTTGTAGTGTGAACGAGCAGACGAAAAAAATCTGATTTGATCAAAAAATTGGAATTGAGCATTAAGACCTGCAGTGTGAAAATGGGTTTAAAAAATACTGCACATGGATTGCTAAGTGTTCTTTGGTAGCAGTCACCCCCAGTGAAAGCAGTGAATTATCATTAAAATATGCAAACAGAGGTTATGATGAGCTAAAATTTGTTAATAGAATGATTTAGCTTGAGAATGCATTAGCTTTGTTTGTGTTTATGTCCTTTTAGCCTTGTATTTTCTCAATTTCTTCCACAGGAAGACTGATGTCAAATCCAATACTTTTCCTTCATTGGATTTAAATCCGTGGGTGCTTTTCCAATGGGCTAATGAGCCTTCAGAGCAATTCCTTGCAAAAGAATCCAAGGTTTTGCTGGAAAGCTGGAGGATAATTGAACATTTTTTGGTTGTTAAGCAAATGTAAAGGTAGCAATGACTGTATTTTAGCAGAAGGCAAAAGGGCTTTGACAAACTTATCATTAGTGTAACTGAATTGAGCAGACTCACAGTAACTTTAACTCTACAAGAGTTTGTCTTGATGTCAGTGGTCCAGGTGCAGAGAACACATTACCTTAATGGATATGATCTAAGACATGGTGTGTGGAGGACAGGATCTTTCACTAAGGGCAAATAAACACGTGTGGGACCCAGACTGTTTTCAAATCATAGCAAAGATATGTCACATGAGGCCACTGCTACATGCTTGTTATGTTTAGTCAGGGAGATTGTATGTTTGATGTCTGACTGCAGAGTTTGATGTGGCAGTCAGTAGACCAAAGTTCAGGTCAGTTTTTCACAGGCTACGCGCTGCTGAAGTGCTGCCGACTACATTTCAGCAGAGTTTATTAAAGGCTTCAGCTCTTCTGTCATTAGCAGTGGCACGATCAGCCTTTTAATTGGTGGCTCTGGTAATAATTCTGCAGCTGTTGTTTTGTTGTTGTTGTTGTTGTGTTTTTCAACAAGCCCCTCAACTGCCTTGGGCCACCTGCTCAAGATGAGTTAATGCGTTAATTGAATGGTCGATAAGGACTCATATTATGGGTTTCCATAACACCTTGCACACAAACAAATACTCTGAAGTGGATTGTAGTGGGTTTGTTTTGTTTTGTTTTTTTTTGTTTGTCTGGAATGGTGTAACGCCAGGTGTGTCCCCCACCTCCCACCACCAGCACCATCACCAGAGATGTTCAAAAAGTTTCCCTTTTTCACGAGTAAGGCCACAATTACACATTTATTAGTTTATTTAATTAACCAATAATGACAAAGCACAATAAACAAAGTTGTAGATTAACTTGGATTTATTGTTATTATTATTTTTGTATGTACTGTTTGAGAGCGTGGGGATTTTTAATGACATTGTTTGCTGCTGAGAAAATTCTAATTTGCATTTGGATTGAGTTATTTTTTTAGTTTATTTTTTCCACTTAAAAATTGAATTAGAAAATAAGTGAAGATAAGAGAATATTTCCATAGTGTCAGTGACTAGTTTCATTTCAGTCTTTGCCAGCTTTTTTGGGTCCAGCCTCTTGAATCTGTGGAAAATTATCTCTCCTAAAATTAAGCGTGCATAGTTGCCTCAGTTTAGTCATTGACAGGAGTACCACTACTGAGATACCGACTGTTTATACACATCACTGTATAGCACACTATCTACCGTTATTCAGTCGCTTGAGAGCCTAATGCTGGTCTTTGACAGCTGGGCCAGCAGTTTCTGTTTTGTTCCTGTTCACTAAACACAACTCCCAGTTCTAAGAAAACACACAGCACAACTTCCCACTACTGTTTGGACCCCTGTTTAATAGGGCTTGGTGCCGCGGAGAAGAGGAACACTGGGCATTCGAAAAGGAAGTTCACTCTCGGCTCTTTAGTCTGCTCTGCTGAGTAATGATTCTCCACAGGCCTCATGGACAGCATGCTGCCTCCTGGCAACTGTATTTGTGTGTATGTGTGTGTGAGAGAGACTGAATAGTGTGTGTGTGTGTGTGTGTGTGTGTGTGTGTATGTATGAGGGAGAAACGGTGTCAGTGATACCCGGGGGAGGGGGTGGTGGTGGTGTTTTGTGAATGATCTTCGTCTGCCCCTGACAGCTGTGTGTATTTCTGTGTAAAGTGCAGCAGTTACGTGGTTGTTGTGTGTTTGTGTGTCTGCCACTGCCTCAGGATCCTTTGACCTGCTCTTACTCCACGTGTCACCAGCCATCCGTCTTTCTTTACTAACATCGCTCTTTTTTTTTTTTCCTCTCAGCCACAGCACACAGCTGTGTGGTCCAGCTCAGTGTATTTTTGTTGTTCTTTTTTTGTTTGTTTTTTTCCTCAGCTCCTTGCTGTTCCACCGGCATCTCCCAAACTTTATTGATTTCAAGTTGTCTCTAAAACAGTTTGTGTTGGGAGTCTTTGGTTTAATGACTCAAAAGGTTAATACAGACACTGTCATGGTGGAAATGACTCGATCTGAATAATTGTATCCTCTTTGTTGCAATTGAAAATACATTGGGAAAAACAAGCTCCTCGTGGACAAATGTCAGGCTTGGGCTATTGCATCAGGGCAAGCTGGAATGTAAAGGTAATTCATTTCTTTTGACATTTACCTTCTAAAAATGCTTCGGATTAGCATAGTAATATCCTTCTCTGGGCCTGTGTGGGACTACAGACTTCATTTACATGACGTATGGTGTGTGTGTTTTTATGGAATAAAGTGGTTAACCTTTAAATGGGTGCAGTTGTTGATACTCTGTGGTAGAGAATGATGCTTCCTCCCAGCTTTCATGCATCTCTCACCTTTGATCTCCGCAAAGGGGGGAAAAAGCCAATGGCTCATCTATAAAGCAGGGGAATAAGGAATATAAGGGCACAAGATGCTGCTGATATTTCTACCTTCATTTCCTTTGTGGAACTCGGCCGTGATGTGAGCTGGAGGTGTAATTGTGCCCGCTGGTCATTACCTCGCTTTCTGTTTTGCCTAATGTGATATTCATGGGGTTTTTTTTGTTTGTTTTTTCGTTGTTGTCAATAAAAGCAAAGCTGTGGAAATGACAATTCTACAAAGCCCCATGTTTGAGGGGAAAAAATTCTGTTAGTAATTGATAGAAAATAAATGTGTAACAATGAGGTAATAAAAAGCTACAACATCAGAAGCAAATGAGAAAAAAAGATTTTCTGCCTTCAACAAACAGATTAGTTGATAGAAAGTAGTATTAACTGTTCTAATTAATGATCATTTATCTTTTTTTCAACGAATACAGTTGGTTGAACTTTTCAGATGTTAGTACAGTCATTTTCTTTTTTTTTATTGTGTGACCTGCAATTTCTGATCTGAGTCTGACTTTCAGTCTTGCTACAAAGCATATTTTGTTATATAGAAAATTCAGTTTATAGTAAAATTAAAACAACAACAACAGTAATTTGTTAACTTTTATAGATTAGTGAACCTTGATCGCTCTGACAAAGGTCAGTATACTGTAAAGTAGTGTTGGAAAAGAACTTGTTAGCAAACCTCCAGAATTCTAGGTAGCACTGGGTGTTTCTTTCTCACTCTGTCTTTGTGCACTTCAAAAAATGCATACTAAGCTTAATCTATCTTTGACCACAATAAGATCTGAAATAACTCCCAACGAAGGAAAGGAGATCTGATCCGAGTCTTTGGTGAAAACAAGCAAACAAACAGGGCATATTGCTCATTCTCAAATCAATAACTGATCATAGGGACTGTGTAACTGCTTTGTAATTGTAATGTCTAGGTATGTTTTCAGAGAGTCACTGCTGGATACTTTGACATGCACACAATACTGCTAGATAAAGTATTTTTTTTAAGCAACTGGTTCCACATTTCTGTTTTTTCACATTCTTAGTCTTTCATGTTAACAACTACAATTTTGGGGTTTTGGACTATGAGAAAGCGGCTATGTTTGACAGTTTTTGTAGATGAAAAGATGAAGTGTCTGATAGAGGAAATAACTGATTAGTTGAAGCCTTGAAGTGAATCCCCTCTGGACTGTCGGTGAGATAAAACTTAAATGTCACTTTTGTGTCTGGAAATGTAAGAGGCAAGCTTTACTGCTCTTTGACACTAGGGATTATAAAGTAATCTACTTAACAGTTTAATTGACAGTGCACATAATCAGTAGCAACAACCTTAGCAGTAACTGACATCAGAACAGTTCTTACTGCTGGAGTCTGACTTAGACTCTGTTTAAAGTTCAAAATGATGCTATTAAAAGTAAGGTACTTGTTGTTGCTTGACATAAAATAAATATCATACACTTTTACAATAAAAACAGGCCACGTTCCAGTTCAGTATCACAGTTGGTTCCTGTACCAGGTATCAGCAGCCTGTTTGGTTGATGGTTTGTTGGGCACATGGATGAGCAACCAGTGCTCAGTAGGTGCAAAGTTGCACAGGGACAAGCAGAAGAAGCAGTTTACTAGCGGTGTTGTTTCTGCCTTGTGTAGCGGCTGATTTCTGATGTGCCAGGTTGGTGCCAGGCTGCTGCTAAGATTGTGCTGCTTTGGTGATACCTGTGGTGGCATGGCTGTAGAAAGAACAGTAACGGGCGTTGAAATATTTCTCTCTCTACCTGGATATTTGCATGAGCGTGTATGTGAGAGGCGATTCTACCCACAGGAGAGTGCAAATTAACAACCCCAACGGTCTCACTGCTCCAGTTTACTGTCTCTCATTTGTTTTGAAGCGTGTTGAGAACAGTTTTTTTCTTTATTTTTTTTTTTACAGCTGTCTAGCTTTATTTATGTTTGTGTTTAGATTATTTTAAGACTAGAAAGTCCTGCTGCAAAGTACAAAACCCCTTTTATTTCATTAAAATGACCCATCTGTGATTCAGATTATGACCAGGCATGTTTTCCTTATGTTGACAGAGTGTCTGACGTCAGCATCAGAGTTGTGACTCTAACCATGAGGCAGCCAGTGACCCAGCCAGGTCCTTAAGTGGCTTCGCCTCATTCAGCAGCCAGGGTATTTTTGGCATACTAGTGAGTGACACACTTATCGTAATGGGTCGTCCAGGGTTCCAATGGTCAGCCTGAATAAGCATCCTTCTCGGCAGCGCCTGCTGAGCCTCGGCAACGTGATGTAACCGATCGCTGTCTTGCCTCCAATGCTGACAGAGCATTGGAGGAGTTGCTGTGCCGCTAACCCATCGAGTGGCTTATCTCCGAGCAGGAGAGAAGAGCAGAGACCACTTTTTCTTCCATGAGCGTTCCCGTTAAAGTGTTGGTGTGACCAGAGTGCCAGTGCCACTCTTGAACTGTACTCAACAAGCCACACAGGTGTGCTTTACAGGATGAGTGTCCACTGTAACTACATTTTAACAATATTCTAAGGGCTACTGTGTAATTGTTAATGTGTCATTAACACAAGTTTCATCAAGTTTCAAATTTTTCACAGGTTATAATTGAAGAAATGTTTTGGCTATGTTTCACAGTCAAGGTGGGCTTAGTGTAGTTTAAATTAGTTCAGTATTCTGCTTTTTTGAAACCTGATTTGAAAGTAAAAATACATTTTCAAAATGCCTTTTGTTCTGTTTAACAGTGTGTTGATAAGTTCTTCTACAAAGGTGCAATATACATGTACTACTTTCTATTACGCCACTGTTGCATGTTGAACATGTGGTTTGCTGCCTGCTGTTTCTCACCACATGCTGCACTCTTTCCACTGGCTTGCTCTCAGCCCTGCTGATCTCCCATCCAACTCTCCTCACCTTGTCTCACTCCTGGGACACAGCCGCTGTCACCTGGAAATATATGTTTGGCCTGACAGTTTGACAGCTGGGAGTCACAGCCAGTGTTCACTCTCTTGTACCACCAAACCTTAACATTGCACTGACAGGTCAGGGAGTTTTCCTACGCTTTTTTTTAATACTGGGTGGTAACAGAATGATTTTCTGATCTACCTAATTGGAGAGCCACACACACTGAGTCCATCAGTACAGTGTGGGAACCAGTTAGCACCTCACAGCTATGTTGTTAATCATCAGCAAAGAGTTGCTCACATGTGCCAGTCGCCACAGTCATGTTGGTACTGATGAGTTGAGTTTCTTATTTTTAAAGTTATGGTCAAGTAACATTTTTGGTCAACTGTGCAGAATCATGATTCTGTATAGTTCTAACTACCTATGGTCATGCAGTGGTTAGTGAAGTCCTACTATGGAAAGCTCAGCTTATTCACTGTCATGGTTTTAGTTCTTTGAAAGCAGTCGCAGCAGAATGGCAGACACGCATTGGCCATTGACTTTTTAACGGACACGTTGTTAGCATGTTTTGTTTAGTCTTGAACTTAATGAATTGATGCTTCTTTTTTGTAACAGAATAAGTGCAGTCACAGGAAACCCAGTGCCAAGTTTGGGCTTTAATGTAACACCCCAGCTGTATTAATTTAACAGAAACATGATTAAGCTCCTGTATTTAACACATATTAGCTTCATTTCATGGTGCATATATGTTTTAGCATAAAAATGTCTAATAATTGTTATAGTAACAGATCATATTTCTGCAATCTAACCACAAACCACTTTGAGACAGGGGAACTGGAAGTAATTATTCAAAGCTTTACAACATTAATAAAACTGCTGACAACCTTGCTGTAGTTTTCACCTGCCTTCTCTACACGTACTGTCAGAAAGCCAGGTGTTTCCGATTCCGCTATCTTTAATAGCACATGACTAGGGTTTGAGTGGTGCCTACTGGTTCTTTAACTTTATGAACTCATTAGTTTGACAGTCACCCCATATTCACAGGTGTTCTTCATAATTTCGCTTGGAAATATGTCAAATTATACCTGTTTTTAAACCATATCTCTTGAGCTTTTCTTTCCATCTCGAGTGTGGATGTTTAAATCGGATATGAACAAACTTTCAAAATGCGTGGATGGACACAAACCACTTGTACTGTTGTTATTATGTCTGGAATTTCTCCTTATTTCTCAAACTGTCACAGAAGATGGCTGCCCCTCCCTGAGCCTGGTTCTGCCAGTTGTCTCTTCCTGTTAAACAGGAGTTCTTCCTCCCCACCATTGCCATGCTTGCTCATAGGGGACATCTATCCATACCTCGCTTCATCTTGATCTCGGGAGAAGTAGTTTGAAAAAATAAATTTGAGGTTGAGTTGTTACCAGATCTCCCATTTTTTTTGTTGGAAGATTGAGTTGTCTGAGCTCATGATCTGGTGGGATGATGAGCAATTTAGTTGTTATTATCTGAGTATTTTTTCCCCAAATGCAATTGAAAGTTCAAAAGCTACAAAGTAGAGCTCCAGTTAAGTTGTTTTTGTCAAACTACATTGCCATTAACTGAGCCAGCAGCATGTGCAGACACTGCTGTCTGTGCTGCCGCCACGGTTTATTTCTCCCTGTGTGATTGTTAAATGTCAGAGTAAAGTGGAAGCTAAAGAAAGAACCGACTAGTCTTTAAGGTTTTACAAATGTTCTGCTATCAAACCTTATTTTAACAGACCCAGGAATACCTGTAATATATGCGACATCTACCTATGGCTGCTTGTCAATGGAAATAAAAGTGCCCAGAAATGCAAAGGGTCCCTTTTAAGCAGCAGTGCTTTCCTTTATGCCTTTTAACCCAACCCTAATTCATGCAAGAGCAGCGCCTTGTTTTTTTCCTCTAGCTCCTACTTTTCTGTTGTCGCCGCTGTTGTTCTTCTAAGCTTTAAATAGCCCTGGAAAAGCTTCACTTCTTCCTTCATCTCACAGAGATGTGAAAGCAGATTTTGTCATCCGAGTGCACGAGTTCCCTTCTTCCTCTCCTCCCAGAACAGCTTTTGAGTTCTTTGGAACAGCTGGGTGAACATCTGGGTGTGTAGGGTGCTGTTGCCTCTGCTCAGTACGGATGATAGCACCAGCAGGCGCCGGCTGCCGCCCCCTCTACCCAGTCCAATCCTCGTGCTTGCTTTTATTTAGAGTCATGCAACGGTCAGCACCAAGTAGAGGTTGATGCATTTGGAAAGCTAAGACTTAATTGTTTAATTGAGAATGTGCCCCCCTTCCATAGCTTGCTTACTGTAGCTTACAGGTATAGATTTTTCCACAACTATTTGGACACATTGGTAGGCTTTGCTTAAGCTTTCCTTAAGCTCTTCTGAACAAGCACTCTCAATTGTTTACTACGCTGGAGGTGGGACTTTGCTCTGTTTGGCGCTCGGTTCAGTTATTATAATGATCGCACAGTTTTTAACACCCCTGGGAAAATTTAAAAACTTGTCTTTTAATTCGATTTAAATAATGTTATGAATTATTAAGGTAATAAGAATTTTTAATAAGGTTTCCCAAAATGTAATTAGCCCTTAGATACTGATATCCAAATGGGACTAACATTACAGCCTGGGGCAGGTCTTGGTCATCATTTATTTAAATGAATCTGTATGATTGGTCATTGCTGTAGTGCAACTTTTTTTTTTTTTTTGGCATAAAGCTTCTGTTGCGTTTTTATATTACTTGAAAAAATGTCTGTACTGTGCTGATGTGAGACCTGAGTTCTGGTTTCAGGATGTTGCGTTTCCTGATATGTCACGTTGAAGAATATGAATGTTTTTTGTTGTTTTGGTTTTATAAGGACTTTCTTTTATACCAATCACTATAGCCTTAGTTTAATAAATGCTAAATGATGTCAAAACATGGACAACATCAAGATCAGTTCATATTACGGTCTAATGTAATTAGGACACATATAAAGAGTAGGAATGGAAATGGGTTAAAATTACAGCTAGCTAAATTATATTCCAAATAATCTTTAGGTGGAACGTTTTTTAAATCCAGCTGTCCAAGTTTGGTGCTATTTTGTCACTGTCTTGTATCATTTAAAAAAAAAAAAATCTGTTTTAAGTCTAATCTTAAAAGTGCACAGTGTCCTAAATCTAAACTGGGAGCTGGTTCCACAGAGGAGGGGCCTGAAAGCTGAAGGCTCTGCCTCCCATTCTACTTTTAAGGAACCACAAATAAGCCAACAGTCTGAGAGTGAAGTGCTCTATTGGGATGATTTACAATGACTTTAAATTTGCTTCTGAATGTAACAGGGAGCCAGTGAATGCAGTCAAGGACAGCTACAAGCAGCTTAGCCAGCGACAGGATTGCTTACGTGTAACAGTAACTCTGGGAGCGATGAAGGCTAGAAATTCTAAAACAAGTCATCAAATTTATTTGGATGTGAGTTAATGAAATATACGGTTTAGGTATATTTTATGATGATTTTGGTTTTTTCCCTTGCATAAAAGATAGGATGACTACCACCAAAATCAAAAACTATACATGTTCCAGATGGGAGAATAGTTAATTTAAGCATTATTTCCACATTGAAGACACCCATAAACATATGAGTAGGTGAATTGAGAATAAAATAATCCCTACAAGTGTAAATGGATAAAAATTTAACAATACCGTATTTTTTGGACCGTAAGGCGCACTGGATTATAAGGCACATTAAACGAAACAAAACAGTCAGATAAGTCAAACTTTACTCAACTCATTCCTTTTGCTTCCTCCACTTCTATACCATTGATTCATTAATGTTGAATTCTCTGGTAGCGGCTCTATAAACACTGGAACAACAGTATATGTTATTCCAGTGTTTTTCTAATTTTTGCTATTTAACTTTGCACTGTCCACTTTCTGCTGTAACAAAACAAATTTCTCACGTGTGGGACTAATAAAGGTCATCTTATCTTACATTAATGACTAATCTCATATTGTGGCTGGATTACCTCAGTTGTTCTCCCCTACTGAAGTTTGGTCCGTTTACAGCAATTTTCCATGCGATTGCATTTGTCAAAAAAAAAAAAACATCGGGAACTTTTATCAAGTGGAAAAAAGTTAGTGTTACGCTTTGTTATGCTAACATAGCTGTGTCGCTAGCGATCACTAGCACAGCATTATATACCATCTAGTCCAACTTCAGTAACCCTACAAACCTCACTATTGTGTAGTTTTCTGTCTTCATTCATGTTGGAAGTGATAGCAGAGCTGTACGTTTTCATTTTTTTCCAGAAATCTCTCAGTCAGAACATGATATATCATGTTTAGATAACTAGCGAAACAAGCGAGCTAACTTCCTACTAACTTTATGCTAACTTCCTGGTAACTTCTAACTCCATTAAATTGAATAAATTCTGTTTTCATGGATGCCTGGATGTTAAACTTAATTGTTACACCTGGTAAAGCAGCAACACTGATCATTTTATTAAAGATGAAAGAATTTACACAGTGTTCGTTTGACTTTGGGACCTGACGCGGACGAAGTTTTGGACCCAGATTACTATGAGTTGCGAGGCTCCTGACTACGGTAGCCATAATGCTCAAACAATCCATCAAGCGGTGCGGCTTCGTAGCTTAGCAAAGTCCTACTAAAATATTTTTTGACAGATTTTTGAGCACCGTGTACCACATAAAACCGAGGTCAGTAAACACAGCCAGAATTCATAGATAAGGCGCACCAGATTATAAGGTGCACTGCCGATTGTTGAGGATTTTAAGTGCGCCTTATTGTGCGGAAAATACGGTAGATGTAACGGCAATTTTTGCTGCTATACCATTTAAATAAATAAAGACAAGAGGTTTAATATTCAGCCTAGGTTCTTGGTCCTCTGTCTGCTGTATGTGAGTTTAAAGGGAAGTGTTACCAGCATGACTCCTCACACAGCTGTAAAAATGTCACTAGAGAAAGTGGATGAGGAACACCGTCGCTTACTGTGGAGGAAAGTGCTTAACCGACAGCGACAGTGTTCGGAGCTTAAACAGTGAAGTCGGGTCACACTGGGCAGCTCCCACTGTGAACGTGAGTGCCGGCATTAACGTGGGGTCAGTTTTCGCTGCGCAGGTTCACCTGACGGACCCTTAGAAACAAATCTTAGCCTCTGACTTGACATTGGTGATAAAGAGCAGGATATCCTCTCTCTTTATGGATGTGACTTGTATGACGTAGCCACCGTCTGAGAGGGGCCGTAGCCAGCATGTGTTGTTGCTGTAGTGTGTTTGCATGTCCAAGGGCTTTAACACTGAACAGTAGTGTGTGTGTGTGTGTGTGCCGAGTCAAGGCCATGTGGCTGTGTGGCGGATTAAATTAGCAGCAGTCCCCCCCCCCCCTCGGTCCATCTGCTCTGCTTGGCCCCATAGACTCCAGCTTTGCACTCAAGCTTTGCCCCACCCTCTTCACCCTCCCCAGTGCCTGACAAATCCCTTTCCCCAACCCCATGTCACACACGCGCTTTTGACTAGTTGCTATATCCACCAGCAGCCCCTGTTATCATGACACAATATACTCCATGCAACCTCTTCTGCCAAGAGTGCTCTGGCTTCCCTCTATGCAGATTAGCCATGTGCTAATTGTAGTTATTTTTTTATTTTTTTTTATGGAACAGAGGGAAAAAAAGGAGGGGAAGCGTTTCCTTCAGAATTGATTAGATGACTGAGCAGAAAAAGGAAAGAGTACCGTGTTGTGGCTTGAGACGTAATCCAGCACGCATAGTTAAGGCTTCTGTGTGAGGAAGGTTTGTTGTAAACCTTTAAGTCACGTCGAGTCAAGAACGATGTGCCAGGAGTTTAGTGAGATTCTGCCTGCAAACAAACACCTCAGAGACTTGAACCTATTCTGATGAGGGGGTTTGTAATACATTTTGATGAGTGCATTTATACTGATATCCTTGGTTTTAGTGTAAATTTTATTGATTTAAATCTGTTATATATTATTCATGAGGAAATATAGTTCTAATCGTTTTTGCAGTGCCAAATTATTTCCATAGAATACTGGTTACTGGCATATTTTCATCTTTCGCATGATAAGATGCCAGTGACCTTTCTAAAGGTGTAAAAAACAAAAGAAAAATCAACCTGACAGGAAAAAGTGGTTGCTGCAACACTTTGTCACATACCTTTTGATCTGTGTTTGTCAGGGAATTCCCCTACATAACAGAACTTCTTTTTTTCCCCCCCAAGTCACATTACTTTTATATGCTATACTAAAAATTTAATACCCACTGAAAATGAATGTTAACTTATTTTACACTCTGATTTATGGCTAAATGCTGAGGACAATGACGGGCACACCACCTTGCCGGTTATATAACAAGCAGTCTATTTCATGAGAATAGAATATCATAGAATATTTTATTTGTAATTGCAATGAGTTATTTTCAGATACCATGTTTTTTCTTTGTTGTCTGATTTGCTCTTTTATGTTATTTATGTGTGGCTAAGGTAAACCACTGGCATTCACAGGGTCATGGTAAATGTTAAAAATTAATGGACATCTATTATGATCCTTTTCTAAACCTTATTTTTATATTTGGACTCTATCATAATAGCTTTGCATGATTCACAAATCAAAATAATTCTTAATTTATCTTGTGCTGAGCCTTGCTACTGCTCCTCTGTCTGAAATGAGCCTCTATTTAACTTCTTATTTGCTTCTCCTCATAATCTTGCTACAGAAGATGTGTGACATGACCATATAAGGGATATGCTCTCTGATTCTCAGTGGCACCACAGAGATCCTACAGGAGAAAATATATATGTATGTATGTATGTATGTATGTATATGTGTTATGTATGTAAATGACACTAAATGGGGAAAGCAGATTATAAAAGAGAGTTATAATGTGACCAAGCTAATTTAGTGCTATTGTTACCCAGGAGTATATATTTCTAAAGGTTGCTAACATCTCATAGGGTTAGCGATCAAGCAAGAGAGTGCTACCTGTTAATTTGGGGGGTTTTGTAAGTCGAACAATAAATATAACAGTTTCTCTGAGGTCTTTCTTTTCTCCCAAATGCTGTGTTTTAATGTTCAGTGTAATTTGTTTGGTTGTGTCATGCTAACATGCTAAAAGCCCTTTCAAGGTAACACCAAAAAGAAAATGTTAAAATTGGTGAGCGCTCTGCATAGTCTGTTGAATTTAATATTGGATGCATCTTTGTTGTATATGAAAGTAAACTGGAACTTAATGTCTTAATGTTTTTTTCAGTCAAAACATAACATTTGAATTCTCTGCTGTACACTGTGGGGATTTTAACGGACAAAGTCAATTGGTTAGTCAAGAAAGGGGAAATAGTTCAAAGTGTTAAATGCTGTTCTAAAATAGACTCAAATGTTTATCATTCACAGAGGGGCCTTTGTTGAAAAACTGGAATTGAGAATCTAGCTTTTAATACTGTATGCTGTAAGAAAGTAGTCTTATAAATTCCATGAGATGGACCATATTTTGCCAGTAAGTGGCAGGTGGCAGGTTTCTCTGCGAGACCTTTATTGTGGCCATTTGTCTTTCAAAGCACTTGCACTCATCTCAGTAGTGTTGCGTGCCTTATCGTCTTTCCGCTGTGTCCATCTTGACCTCACCACTAAAACCACTGACATTCTCCTGTGATACATCAGAAACGATTCTCTTTCTGTCCTTCGCCTTGAACATTCAACCACCAACCATGCCCATACTGTTAAAGATATGGCTGTTTCACCTTGAAATCCAGTGTCCTTTTAAATAGATCAGAAACTAGCAAATGATATGTATATATCCCCTCTATTGGAATTTTTTCCCTCAACCTTGTACTGCTAATCTTTGCTAACATAATTCTACTTTTATTCTTTTTTTTTTCTTTTTTTGATTTTGATAAAATTCTCAACTTGAGGAGCAGCAGCAGTGCTAATTCTGTAAGCAAGAGAACGATGAACAGACTCTTGTATAGCATTCACAGGCCTCTGTCTACAAGATGCAGTAAACTCTTTAGTTGGGTTAAAGCAGACATTCGCGCACCTACAAAGGCCTCTACAAAAGCTCTCTGGGAATTTGAAGGATGTGTAATGGTATGTCCGATGTGAACAACTTAAGCAATGCAAGGAAAATACTGGTAAACAGATCAATGAAGTGCCGAGCAGTAGGCCGGCCACAGCTATCTCCCAGCCTGCAGAGTACAGATGTGTTAACATGATCGAATGAGGCAGAGAGGTAAAACAAACACCCTGCGTTCCTCATCTTTATGCTGAGCTGTAAACCATATGCATTTAAACCCATCGAGCCAAAACATGAATGTGATAAGATTATATTGAGCGCGGTTTTCGACACGTCCTACCCATATTGTGTGGTCATGATGGCGATTCATTGGATTTTTGGAGTTTGGCTTCAGCTACTTTAATTATCCAAACAGGTTATTGAATGCTAATTGACTGACTACATTGCAGATCAAATTTTTCACATTGCCAGTAGTTGTTGTGATTTAACGCATATGTAAGGCAAAGCCCGCAAAATAGGGCTCAAGGTAGTAGTTATTTTTTATGCTTTACTGATTTCTAAAAAGGTCAGTGACTTTGATCCAGTGACTTTGCAGTTAATTATTACAATAGTTGCGTTACGTAGAAACAAAGTTTAGAAATCTGTTAATGCTGTGCTGCTCATTGTGGCAAGTCATAATCACAAATTATTGCGGTCAGTAATGTCATCGACGATTAAAAACAGTTGCTCAATTCAAGCTTTTGAAACATCATGCATTTATTAAACTTTTTTTTAAGAGTGAATTTCCATGAACTCATGAAGCCTGTCAGGTAGAGACAGCTGCTTGTCCCCACAATCTAGAGCCTACACCGTGGAAGGTCTGCGGGTGTATCAGAGAAAATAAATACATTTATACTGGCTGTATACTGGGAGAACTGGTCCACGTAAAGTGGAAAAACTGCAAAACAAGAGCATTATTGATTCAACGAATACGACAAATTAATTTTTCTTCTAAATTATGTTTTCATAATCTTTAGAAACAAAATTCAATGGAGTGCAGTCTACCTGTTTCTTCTGCTTTTTCACCTCAGAAAAGATTTAGAATGTTTAATAGTTATGACTCAAAAATAAGAAAATGAAGCCTAATTTAAATACGTTAACACACTTGTGAACAGTGCACGCTCACCTTCACTATCTCCTGACCTGATCAAAGCACCCCTATCTGCATCTGTGGAGTGGGTGATAACTGAGACACGAGAGGGAGAAGAGTGGTTGTTTCGGGAGCCGTTACTATGCACGTTCCACTCCGGGCTGGAAACCCCGATTGTAGTCAAGTCGTACTTGCGAGCTCTCTCCCCACTGAGCTGGGCGCCGAGCTGTCATGGTTCTTAATGGAAAAGCCAGTTTGTTCGCTCGTTTAGAAATATTCTCACTGCTGGCAAAAGTATCGACCGAAATTGGTGAGGGGAAGAAAGGTTGATTGTTTTATGGCCCAGTCATCGCTGGGAGATTTTTGTCTAAATGAGAAATAGATTTTACCTTTAGTGTGCCGGCTTTTGTAGTTTGTTTGCATGCTAGTCATTTTTCATGTGGATTGGAGGACATTACCAGTGATTCAGGCCTCGGTGGCACACTTTACAGATGACTCAGGAGGCTCTGTCTAACTGCTTAAGCAGCTCATTAGAAAAGAGCTATAGGATATTTCTGTCCAGTGAAAGAAACCGCTCCAGTTTTTTTCTCCTCCTCTTGGCTCCTCATTGCCATAATTGGACAAAAGAAACTTTTGGAAATGTGTAAAAAAAGAAAGAAAAAAAAACAGCAACAATGTGGTGTCTGCTTCACTGCTTTCTACCAGTCATCTTTAAGCTGTGTAGAGTGATGTTTGGACTCCTATCTTGGCATGACTGGGGGGGGCAGCAGGCATGGTGTCCTTTCTTCGAGTCTGGGGTTAAAAGTGCATTAGAGGTCACAGTGGAGCCTGTTACCTCTACCCCTGGTGCGGTTGGTAATGACCCAAGGGAGTGCAAGATACCCCATCCCACCTCCCACTGTTCCCACCTACTGCTTCCCTGCACAGACATCCAACACAACACACAAACACACACTCTTGTGAACCTGGAGGAGCTCAGGAGAGTTTGGCCTGGGGGAGGCTAGAGGGAAAATCTGGAGTGGAATATGTTATCTTGGATAATGTCGGTTGACCACGCTGACAGCTTGTTGATCCACCCCTTCTCCGCACCCCCCCACCACCACCTCCAACAGCTACAGTCTTCCGCAACACACACACATATTTTCACACACTCGCAAACACACAAGCCTCCTACTGAGTCACCCCCTACCCCGACCTCCCCCTCTTTCATTGCAGCACTGTCATTCATAGAGTGCCAAAGCCTGCTGCTTTATTAAAGCCCAGGAAGAGCAAGCCCTGGCCCGGGTTCAAACAGCAGTGCAGCTGGGACCTGTTACATTTTCGGCAGACTGCCCTCTCCGTCTCACTGGCTATAAATAGCCCCAGTGGTTGTCTCCCTTAACCGAGGAAAAGAGGTTTTTGGGGGAGGAAAAACACACCCGTACGCACACGCGCGCGCAGGCACACACACACTCACACTTGCACACAGATTAATAACCGTGGGAAGCAATGAAACCTTTGTGTCTGCTGCCCGAGGTCAGCAGGCCAGGAGGTGTTGCTACTTCAAAGACCCCGTTGTGGTTTGTACTTTCAGACGCCGCTGCGGTGGGTTTGATGGGAACATGCACAGGCTGTCAGAAGTGTGATGTGTCGATGGCATCAGACCATGGCAAACGAGCAGAAAACTTGTTGTGAATTGCTATTTGTTTATTTTTCCACTTGATGACCAGTTAATAATGCTGCAGTGGAATCCCATTTTATTAATTTTTTAGAAATATTGGATATACTTTTTTTTTTTCTCATGCCGGGGGAGTGTTGTGTCGGAAGGGATCCCACCATGTATTATGTACACACAAACACACTGTCACCGACTTTATGGCATAGACATTTTATGACACTGGTTCCAGCTGCTGACAGATGAAGCTACCTCATTATAAACCACCACCAACCCAGAATATGCCATCTGACTCCGTAACATTCCCTGTTTTTACCACGTGAATCTCTACGAGTCCAGGATGCCCTAGGTCATTCCCCACATCCACCACCCGACCCCTTATCCTTACACGGCTTCCAGCTGAGAGGTGGGCACAGCTCCAGCCACCGCAGACACTTCCACTTCCTTAAGCTTATTTTCATAGAAACCTTTACCAACGTCTCTGCCGTAACAGTATCCACCCACTGGCACAATGATCTCCTGGGCCGGGAAACGCTCCTGGCGGATGTAGTGGGCTTATTCATTCATTCATGGCCAATTTTTTTTCCCTTTCTATTTGGAAAGTAAATCCACTACAGTTTTTTTCCCTCCCTTCTGCTTTTTGTTCTATATTTGCTTGATTACACTGTGGCTGGTTTATGATGCTCATAGGACACACTGCAGTGGAGTCATGCTGAGTAATGCCTTCTCAAGACAACTCACTAAAAAAGGTTCCTAAATAACTCTAGCTAAATTTGACCTGGACTGCATTTTCTCATCCTTTTCTGTCACATCACTGTGCTCGGAACAAGATCCCTTTATTTCTATCACTATAGAGCTTGTTAGGAGGTATGACTGAACCCTCTAATAGGGACTCTAGACATGCCACTACCATCAGCACTAAAATCACAATAATTGTGTGGATCACACAGTTATTTCTAAAGTCAGCTTCACCATACAGCTTTAATGTCAGAATTGTCATTCCAGCAATCTATTTTGTGAGTTCATGGATGTATCACATATTCTCTTTGTATCTTCTCCAGCCTCCAGGCCCAATGGACCAGGTAGGGAAGATGCGCAGCCAACCATATGGAGGACCCAACCCCTTCTCGCAGCAGCAGCAAGGACCTCCCACAGGGCCTGGACCCCAGCAGGCAGGCTCTTACCCAGGGCAAGGCTATGGCCCTCCGGGCCCTCAGAGGTACCCTATTGGGATGCAGAGCCGACCACCCGGAACCATGAGTGGCATGCAATACGGACAACAGGTCAGTAATGATTAACTTGGCTCTCTATTTGTACAGTTTTAATTGAAACCTTACACAACCAATATTTGCTGTTAAGACATTTCTGTGCAGATTATTTTTGAAATATCTGGTGACTTAGGCTAAATTCTTTTCATCAATTATGCTAGTAAATTTATCAGATTGTCCACTAAGTAGGTGATGAGATGTTTTTGTACATTTTGGTTTACTGCACCAATTTAAAAGTCCTTAAAAAGAAATGTAAAATAATTTGAATAAGAAATATGACAAGAAAAATATTTGTGAGGTGATATGTAGCAGTCGAGTTTAAAAAAGCAGCACTGTGCAGTCAGAATTTATTCCACAAATTTGTACCATCTAGTGAGAAGAAGACACGAACTAGGATAAGAAACGACAGCATGGTTTGAGAGGAGAGCCTGTAGTATCGATAGGGTAACACTCTTCTGCCATACTGCCAGAGTAATAGAGCACTGGAACAACTATGTCATTACTAGAAAGTCTAATCCAGGTCAAAACAACTCTTCGTTAGCAGAAGATATTTAACAAATGTCATCCAGGTACAGTGACTTAAAGGAATTGAAAGCCATTAAGGCATGACCCTGTTCTGGCTGTCATAGGGAAGATGGCGTGGTGCTGTGTGTGTGTGTGTGTGTCGATTACGTCGATGTCATATCTGAGCCCGCAGACAGTTATCTTAGCATAACAATTGTAATTAAGCAAAAAGCTAAAGATCTGAAGGACTTACAGTGTGACCCTGTGTCTGTTTTTTTAAACAAGATATATCTTGTAAACTAGAGAGGATAAAGTGCATTAACACATAGCCAAATAACGTTCACCTGCTCTGCTAGACATCAAAGAAATATCGGCATTGTCACCTTGAGTGTCTCTTACCTTGCATACTTAAACAGGACTTTAAATAATAAGTTATTAGGGTGGATGAAAGCCCCAACCAAAATTCTGCCTCTTCTGTCACACCAACCCTTTGCGCGCCTTCCTCAACTACATCCACGAACCTCCTCTGAAGAGTCCAACCAAACTGTGTTTCTGTATCTTTTTCACTTGAATCCCAAAAGGCTCTGAAGAAAGAGGAGGGGTGAAAAAAACTCTTTACAGGGATAGACACAAAAGAGAGCAGCCCATCAGTTTCCCACTGTCTGATTTATTTTCATGCTTGAAAGCCAAAGATGGGGGGGAAATCCAAGCTGTGTCGACAGGCACAGTGGGCAGCACCTTCTGACAGCGTTGTCCAATTGAAAACGGCAAACATCCAGTTTGCTATAGCTACTTACTCATAGCTAGGAATAAGCCCCTTCTTGAACTCTCTCAGCCAGGCAGTTCATCTTAACAGAGAAATGCATGCAGGGAATCCCGTAGAGTGAAGCCTTTTTCTTGTGCGTCCGCTGCCTGTGGTCTTGTGCCCATTGTGTGGTGTGATTATCTCATACTGGCCTGCCTGGTGTTTGACCGTGGACTCGATAAGTGCCCTGCAGAGAAGAAAACGGCTTCCCCGCCTTTGTCAGACAGATACAATACAGCCACTTCATGTTGTTTTAAATGTGAGGCCATTCTTTACTATCTTGTATTTTCTTATAGTTCTTGAGTAGCTGAGAACCCCCTCGCCCCCCTTCAGTCCCCTTGCGAAGAAGAAAAAACCCACACATGGCTCCCCCCCCTTCTTCTTTTCTTATTACAGTGTTTCCTCACAAGGTCAGCGCTTTCTCCTTCCATGTTCCTTGAGGGTAATGAAACAAAAACACTGGTATTGAAAGGCATTCCGCGAGCAGGTTCGGGCAGAATATGAAAAGGCTCATATTGAAGTTCAAGGAGATGAAGTCAAAACTCAATTTTTATTTTCATGCCAGTAATTTAAAGCAATACACGGCTGAATTCCGACACTTGGATGATTTTTCTTATGTGCTTTGACTGATCAGTTTATAGTGAGGAACACACCACTCAAACTGAGGCGTGGGGGGGCAGTTTGTCTTTTCTGTTTAATCTGTGAGGAAGATGAAGAGATGCTCTGATTACTCTGTGGAGAATGAATGGTAAAAAATGAAAAGGGGAAAAAAAACTAAAGAGGTGATTTTGAATATTGAGTTATTTTTATATATTTCTGCAGATCCCATCAGTACACATGCTGTATTCAGGTAGTGACTGATATTCCACAGAGGGGCTCCGGATAGTAAAACTGTGCCTGGTTGTGTCTGCCCGCACTTTCAGATCAAGCATCGCTAGTCTTCCCCTTTGAAGATAAACTACTGTTGATAACTGATATCCTATTTTCTAGATGTCAGCATATGGACAACAGGGCCCAGGAGGCTATGGACAGCAAAGTCAGGGCTACTATGGTCAGCATGGCCCTGCGCCTCACCCTGGACAGCAGCAACCTCCATACTCTGGCCAACCCCAGGGAACCTCTGGACCTTCATACCCCCAACAGGGCCATCCTTCACAGACTCCAGGCCAACACGGGCAGACAGGACCCCCATACCAACAATCTCAAGGTCCCCACGGCCCTCCTCAGAGTCAACCTCCGTATAGCCAGCCCCAGCAGTCTCAGCCAGGACAGCCACCCTATGTATCTCCCCAGCAACAGCAGAGTCAACAACAGCAGCAGCAGCAGGGACCTGGTCCGCAAAGTCAGCAGGGCTCTCAGGGCCAGCCTGGGTACCCGCAACCCTCTGGTCCAGGGCAGCCACCACAGCAGCAAACCCCACAGCAGCAGCAGCAGCAGCAGCAAGGGCCCCCACAACAACAACCACAACCACAACCACCACAACAACAACAGCAACAGCAGCAACAACAACAACAACAACAACAACAACCAGGAGGTCCACCACCTCAAGCCCAACAGCCTCCAGGTCATGGCCAGCAGGGCCAGCCATCACCATATTCTCAGACTCCCCCGCTGCAACAGCAGCAACAACAGCAGCAGCAGCAACCACCACAACAACAACAACAACAACAACAACAGCAGCAGTCACCTTATCAGAGGTTCCCACCTCCTCCACAGGTAATCCTCACACAAAACTCTATTAGAACACTTTAGCTGTAATTTGATGCGATGTTCTGTGTCAGGGGCAACTGTGTTTCCATTAGCAGGAGATTCCTGCGTTGACACATGCTCTTGACTTTACTGTACTTAATCAGTGCTGTAATGATGTCCGTGCCGATCTAACAGTGGCACTGCAAACTGCCTGCTTCCCAGGAAATGCCTTCACTTGATAACTGTCAATAGTCGGTTGAAAAGAACATTGCACGCTCAGCTTTCCATAGCAAAAGCACATGGAAGAAGTGAGGTGCTGCTCTGCAAGGGTTAAACACGGAAACAGCCATGAGAGCTTTTGAATAAACCTTTGGTGTGGCCCACTCAGAGCTGCTTTGTTGGTAATTAAGCTTTAATTACTTAGTTAATTAAACAGGCTCCTGTCTGTTAAATGGATAGTATGAACAACAGGAAATGGACCGCAAACAAGACCGTTGACAGAACGGGGCAGGTTTTAGTAGTTTCTTTTAAAAAATAAATAAAAAAAATATGATAAATTGAAGTTGAAGCACAAGCTGTAGAATAAGCAGCGAGTTTTCCCCATGCCATGTGAGCCCTGTGGCAACACAAACATGACGTACAGTAAATATTCAAATCACAGTCGGTCACGGCTCTCTACATTTATCCAGCCCAGTGGAGATCTGTTATTTGTATCAGTGTGACAGTGGTTATATTAGCTGTGCACTGCAAAAAGGGAACAAGCAGTAATAAATGCTCGACTCTGAGATTTTATTTTATTTATTTATTTTTTTACATTGTGTCCGTTTTGTCTCTTGTCTTCGTTCTTCCAATCAGGAACTCTCCCAGGATTCCTTCAGCTCACAGTCCAGCGCTCCTCCATCTAACCAGCCAAACAAGAGCAGTCAAGAAGACAGCATGCAGGCGCGGCCATCCAGTCTGCCGGTGAGGCTTCTGTCTTCGCTTTTAACTTCTGAATTTTGTAGCAGGTTTCATCGCCAGAACTCCACAGACCACATTCACAGACGCTCTTGATGAATATCCCACAGAAGCAACATTTAAACTAACATTTATAAACCATTTGTAATCGTAATCGCATAGTCAGCCCAACATGTAGGACAGCACTGATATAATTAGTGATGTTAGTCAGACTTGATTGGATTCAGAGTCTATAGCCATATGTGGTAGAGGAAAATCACCCAGCTCTAAATGTCATTATGGCTGCCTCTGTGAACATGTTATAATATTTTTCCTTTATTATTTCGATAGAGTGGAGTGGAGATTGACAGGAAATGTGGGGATAGAACAGGGGAATGACATGCAGCAAAGTTCTGGCTGGGTGTTGATCCGGGAACTAGGCTGCTTTAGCCGATTTGGTAAGCGCCTAAACCCCCTCGACCATGGGTTCACCCCTTAAATGAGATTTAAGCAAATCCCATCCTGGTTTTTCTTACTCTGTACCCATTTCTCCTGCTTGAAACTCAGACTAAAATTGAACTTATTTCTCAAAACAGTTGATGTTTACTAGGCTTTGCTCTGTGATTCAGTTTGAGTTACTTCATAGGTGAATTTGTATAGTGTCACTCAGAGTGAAGGAAACATACAAATGTGGAGTAAATGTTGGCTTTTGGATCCCACCGTGCAATCGATTGTACTTGTGAATCCAATGGTTTGGTAGTCAATCTATTCAGAGCAGTGTGATGGAAATGTTATACATGATCACAACTCTGTGGGTATCATGTGCTTTAGTAGAAAAAGGCCCAATATTTTGTTCTGCAGATGTTAGTGGAGTAATAGCTTTGTTGCTAAATTCACAGTATCTTGAGCATTTTCTCCCTCCTAGATGGAATATTTGAAACCAAGTATCTCCCACCCTCTTCCTAACTTCCCCAACATGTCATGGCAGATCGTTGTCCCTCTCCTGGAGCCTGGTTCTGCTAGAGGTTTCTTCCTCTTAAAGGAAGATTTTCCTTCCCACTGTCGCCAAGTGCTTGCTCATAGGGGGTTATCTGATTGTTGGGGGTTTCTCTCTGTTATTCTAGGTTTTACTCTACAATATAAAGTGTTTTGAGGCGATTGTTGTTGTGATTTGGTGCTGTATAAATAAAGTTGAATTCAGTAGTATCTGGATATCAGTGACAACAGCACAAGAATTTTTGAAGGAGAGGTAAAGAGCGCTATAATGTTAATTTAGACCCCTTCCCACAAGAAGCTGATAGTATGAGCAAGCAAAGTCACGGTTTCCATTTGCTCTTAAAGAGCAAAGAAATCAGAAAGCGGAGAAAAATAGTTCTGCCTGGATAAGGATTGTTGAAAGTGAAGCAAATCTCGCATCTGATAGCCCTCTGGCTAAGATAAAGGTGAGAGAACCCCCCAACCCCACACACACACACACACTCACCCTCCACCAGCCCTCCACCCCATGCTCCGTGTTAAAGAGGTGTCTCGCTGTAACACGTTGCAGTTTCCATGGCAGTGTTTATAGGTCAGACTGCAGATCTAACCTCATTCTGGGCCTCAGGGAAGGAGAGTGAGAAATGAGATCATTAATAAGAAAGAATGAAAGTGAGGGAGCAGAGTTTGGAGGGGTGGGAGGGGGGGAGATGTGTGGGACTGAGGGAGTGCAAGCAAATAACTTCAAATAGTGTGAGTGATTGGTTTGAGTGGAAGATGCTGAAAGAGGGAGGGATGAGAGGCAGCGCTGTCTATGCCAGTAGGGGATGCCCTCAGGATGTGTTTCCCTCCTCTTTTATTTATTTCCCTTATTTATTTATACACCTCTCTGTGGACCTGGCCATTGGTCAGGAAGGCTAGGCCAGGGCTATTTTTATTTATTTCTTTATTAATATTATTATTATTTTTACTTTCAATCTTCTCAGGGATTCCCCATCAGTGTTGTCTGATTGGCCGACAGAGCCATTAATCTGGTTATGGCAGTGGTAAACAGATCTCCTCCTCCCGTTCTTTTTCCTCCTCATCCCTGCGGCATGCACACCAAAGTGTGTGCAGATGAGACCATGCTAACTCAGAGTATAACCCTGCCAGCCTGAGTCCGAGCAGCTGGGGTGACACCTGCAGGTGTTAGAAGTAGATGTGCATCGATGATACCTGTTGTACAAGGTGCTGAAGTTATTCTGTAACCTCTGCCAAACTATAAAAGCGGCAGAAAATATCACCAACAAGTCAGAAATGCTGAGAAAAGGATTTGTGACTATGAAACTCTACAATAAAGAGTGGTGTAAAAACTCCAATGCTTTGTGCAATAGAACTGAAATATGTGTAAAGACTGCTATCAGTAAGAAAGAAATAGTACTTAGCCCAGTCCTTTCCCCGAACTCAAAATAAATGGATGTGTTGTTAAAAAAAGAGCCACACATTCATTACAGCCTGCATCACAATTCTGCTGTTGTTAACAGGACACCTGCTTATACAGACAGTGGTCCTTACTAGGGCTGGACGATATGGCCTAAAATTCATATCGCGATATAATTTGAAGCATGTGCGGTAACGATATATATCACGATATATTATTTTCTTCTGTATAACATATTTTCCACACTATAAGGCACACTTAAAATCCTTTAATTTTCTCAAAAAATCGAGAGTGCGCCTTATGTATGAATTCTGGTTGTGCTTACTGACCTCGAACAGATTTCTGCGTGCAGAAATCTGTTAAAAAATGTTTTAGTACAACTTTGGTAAGCCGCACTGCTTGATGGATTGTCAGAGCATTATGGCTGCCGTAGTGAGGAGCTTCACAGAGTAATCTGGGTCCAAAACTCCGTCTGTTTCAGGTCCCAAAGTCAAACGAACACTAAGAGTTAAAAACGGTCTAAATTCTTTCATCTTTAATGAAATCATCAGCGTTGCTG
Organism: Neolamprologus multifasciatus; assembly: GCF_963576455.1. Classification (NCBI taxonomy): domain Eukaryota; kingdom Metazoa; phylum Chordata; class Actinopteri; order Cichliformes; family Cichlidae; genus Neolamprologus; species Neolamprologus multifasciatus. The sequence goes on from NC_140459.1 coordinate 27,002,648, forward strand.
CTTTATCGGGTGTAACAATTAAGTTTTACATCCAGGCATCCATGAAAACTGAAGTTATTAAATTTAATGGAGTTAGAAGTTAACAGGAAGTTAGCTCGCTAGTTTACACCTACACATTTCATACCATGTTCTGACTGAGAGATTTTTGTAACTAATTCAAACGTACAGCTCTGCCATCACTTCCGACATAAATGAAGACAGAAAACTAAACAGCAGTGGCGTTTGAAGGGTTACTGAAGTTGGACTACCTGGTATATAATGTTGTGCTACGTGATTGCTAGCAACACAGCTATGTTAGCATAACATTAGCACAGTGAAGCTGGAGGATGAACGCCAACTTTTTTTCCCACTCGATAAAGGTTAACGTGAGGGATTCTGGTGGTCAGGGACAAATGCAGTCGCATAGCAGGATGCTATACACGGAGCAAACTTCAGTCAAGAGAACAACTGAGATTATTCACAATACGAGGTTAGTTATTAATATACTGCAACAACACGGGAATAGAACAGCTGCGAGAGAATTCAACATTAATGAATCAATGTTACAGAAGTGGAGGAAGCGCAGTTTTTGGCTTTCCCCATATTTCAAAAGTGCTTCATCTCTTTGCTATGACTGTAGCTCGCCATAATTTGCAGATGATAATGGTTTTAGCCCCTGCGATGCTTTCGACCAAAACAGGCGCAGCTTGATTACATCATCAACATGCGCTATCGCGATAGAGCGATATAGTCAAAATCTCTATCGTTGGCCAAATTTATATAGTTTCTATTGTATATCGTTTATATCGCCCACCCCTATTCCTTACTACTATCTAGTTGAGGTAGGCAGCTCGGGCTATGCTGCGTCACACACATAACATGGCACTCTCTACTTATACCATATAACAAACACAGCACAAATTGGCGGTCTGTTTAATTTTTATGTCGCTGCCCTGCATCACTATCCATCCCTTCTAACACCTCAACGTCCACCGACAGGCTCTAAAAATTATCACTCCAGTTTTTGTGCATGATTTCTGGGGACCTGTGAGCTCGGAGCCCAAAAACCAAAGTCTAACTGCTCTGCCGTAATAAAATCATTTCAAACGTGAGGTCACTGCAGTAAAGAAAACAAGATGCATACTTGTATAAAAAAATGAAATGATAATAACATTTGTGACCAAGGAATACAAATATCAAAAAGAATTAATGTAGTAACTCGCTAACTTGAGCCGTTTTCGGGCTTGAATGTGAAGTTGCCCTTTGTCCCGTGTTGAACACACCAGGAGACAGTCAACCTCGGATTTGTTGTCACCACTGGAAAGCCTCTGTTTGGTTTAGGTGGGAATTGGCCTGGATGGGTACCTATTGCATGTGCTCGCTTTGACATTATTAGGAAGCAAGCCAAGTTTGGAAGTAATATGTGTAATATCTGATCTGATTATTATTGAATTTTTCTATTTTAACATGCAGTTCCCCCAAATAACCGAGAGAAAGATTTACAGCTGCAATCATTTTGAAAACTGCTTTACTCATTGTCCTTCTGCTGTTGCTTTATGACTGTGTGGGTGTAGCTTAAATAAAATAATCATTTAAAAAGAAAAGAAAAGATCATTTAAGGGGTCTTGGTCAGACTTGTTGGGGTTCATATGTGTTGGTTTGACCACACATGAAACCAAGGTTGTATAAATCAAATGTATAGAAATGTTTTTGTGTGTGTGTGTTGTCCACACACAAATTCTTCCTTGTATTCTAGCCCAATAAATGTGGAGGTTTTATGTGGTATGATTATTTTTATTTTCCACTTATTAGTGGATTGATGAGCGTAATAGATACAAATTTTCCTGTTCTTGTCTCAAAATAAGTAACTGGTACTAAATTGTGTTTGTACTTCTCTCGTTTAGGAAGCGTTTGCTAATCTAATCTTGAATAACTAATTAGCCTTACGCCAAGCAAAGGAGCGTATTTAAGTGCATCTGTCAGAAAGAAAGGTACAGGTTTATTTTGAAGGGGAAAAAAATGTTTATTTTGTAAGAACCTGCAGTAATTTGTATAGACTCATTTCTTTTAATCTGCCTGAGATCTTGTTTGAATCCCGATCCAACAGCGACTGAGGGGTAAATGCCATTTAGCTACTTTAGTAGCATTCGTGCAGAGCCAGCCAGACATCACCTCATCGAGAGCACAGATGGGTCTGTTTGAGGCAGGTGCTTAAAAACCCAGCGTCTGTTAGGCCGCTGCTGAGGTGGGAATAAAGGTGTACAGAAGGCTCAGTGCCTGCTGGAAGGCGCAGGTAGGAGAGCAACAGTCGGTTTGAGAACAGGGCTGCGGATAAGAAGTGGAAGAGAGAGAGATTAAAACATAGAGAGACACACACACATGTGCGGTCAGAGTGGAACTAGCTGAGCAGGTTCAACTGGTTCCTGGTTTGTTTTCACTCTGGCTTCAGGAGACACATGCACAGTTTAACTGTTGAGTATTTACCTTGCTGTTCATTTGATCAGTTCTGAGGAATCCTTTTTTATGTTTTTACCGTTTGGTTATCTAACTGAAGCTTGTCTTGGGGGGGGGGGGGGGGGGGAATACAGCAGCAAAGTAGTAGTCTTTGTGGTCTTCGAATATTCATCTGGCCTTATAACACTTGTGGCATTTCAAGGAAAGGAAATGAATTAAGAGATAAGAAGTAGGAGAGAAAAAAAGGGTTTGTGTTCTTTTTTTCGATCAAATACTTCACATTATTGACTCTGTTTGTAATGAATAACCATAGTTCATGATTAAAGGGGGGGACTCTGTCTTTTCTTTTTTAAAAACACATGAATGACTTAGCTCTTCTTGAGGAAAAGTTTCTTCTGCAACGAGTTTGATGTCTGTGCTAATGTCACACGTCTGGGACACACCTTTAATGTTGACGTGTGATGCTGGTCAGATTTTTGGGGTGTCCGTGTGTGTTGTAGTAGTAGCCCTGCAGACGTGAATACTCGGGAACTCGTTCATCGAGGGCCCATCAGAAGTAAAGCAGGCGTCTTTCATACTCCTTAGATGTGACACTTCCTCTCTGTGTCAAACCGTGGAAAGGGGAATAACTAGCAGGTCACCATCAAGCCCCGCCACTCCCACCCACCTCTCTTCTAGTCTTTTTTTCCTTCTTTTTCTTTAAAATCCCCTTCTTGTCCTTTCCCAAGTCTTTTGTACACCCTTTCTCCACTGTGGGGCTAATCCCACTCAGGACCGCCCACTGCTTGTGGTGCTCTTCTTTTCTGATGTGTCTGAATGTGCTCTAGACTTAAGAGGAAGGTCACATGTTGGTCATACACTTGCACTCGAGTTTGTTTTTTCTCTCCTCTGTCCTGGTCCTCTGGTTTCTCTTCTTACAATAAGAGTCTTTACCGTTAGGAGAATGTATTTCCCTAATTATGCAGATTCTTGAGCCTTATGTGTAAAGTCATTGATGCATTTCTGCTATTTGTGTTCTCAAGTTCCTGTTTTTTGTTGTTTTGGTTGGACAGGCATCCACTGAAGATCCTAGTTTTCCCCACCTTTAAACGTATCACTGCTTATCTTGAGTCCCGCCTTTGCGTGAATCCACTCTTATCCAGAGCTCAGGGACCACCCACACCAACAACAGTTCTTCTCCCCCCCCCCCCCTTAATGACCTTTAATGTTATGTGCCAAGCCTTCTGATCTGGAACCGAGGGATCTTCCAGCCTTGCTGATCAACTCCGAGTCCCCCCCTCTCCTCCCCTCCCTTCCCTTCCCCTCCCTTCCTTCTGCCTCCAATCCCCATTCCCTCCTCAGCCCAACCCAGCTCTGCTCTCATGCGGCAGCTAAGCTTGTTTTTGCGACATAGCTCTGGAGCAATCAGCCTGACAAGGCCGGCCCACTTTTTTTTTTCTCTCTGTCTCTCTCTCTCTTTTTTCTCCTACCCAGCCCAACCCCCTCAGCGCCTTTTTCATTATTACACTCTGTTTTTGTGCAGCGTTTCTTTATTTCTGTTTGAAATATATTTCTATATGAATATATTTCTCCCCCCTCTCTCTCTGACTCGTTCCTCTTTCTGTCTAAATTCTCGTTTTCTCTTTCCCTCGCCTGCGCCCTCCTCCCCCTCTCTTCCCTTCCTCGTTCGCTCTCTTCTCTCAGTAAATCAGCTTTCATAACGCTGTGCAGCGCAGCCTTGTTTTGCGAGGTTCTGACAGTATTCAGAGTCCTGGGCCAGTTTCCTGTTGCTATTCTGGGGGCCTTGCTTCCTGTGTGGACATGTCTTATTCAGATTCCAGGGTGCCTCCCCCCATTCTCCCAGCTCGTCTGTTTCTTTCTCCTTCTTTTCTTTAGATGATTTTTAATGAATGTATTTGAGGAAATTCAGTCTGTTGACAAAGTGTCTTGTTTTGCATTTACTTCACTGAATTGTTTCTCCACCTGGAAAAAAAACCACCCCAAAAACTTAACAAAAAAGCCCTGACACACACACACACGCACGCGCGCACACACACACACACACAGAGTGCATCAAGCACTCTCCCTTCTGCGCTCTCTGCACACTCACTCACTCTCACACTCGCGTGCACACTCTCCCATGCCCCTCCCCTCTGCCTCCATTTTTGCTGGGCTGAGCTAGTTTTGCAGCACAAAGACTGTGGCTGACTGCAGCACTGTATGTCCCTGGCTTTCTCTGGCGCTCGCTGGAACAAGCTGCTGAGCACGGACTGATGAAAAGAGGCTGACAATGAATTTAACTCTCGCTCTGCGAAATATCCCTTTTCATATTACATATGATTTTTTTTCCTCCTATCCCCAGTTAATTCACTGCTGGTGTCCGTTGCTTTAGTAGCGCCCTCTAGACACACTGTGTGACAGTAAGAGGGAGGGGCGTTGCTGGTCTGGAAAGCAGGCAGACTGGCTGTAGAGGTCTGGAGCCTCCCCACCCTTCTAGCTCCCCCACCTCACCCCGAGGCCCCTCCAGCCCCCTCAGCCCTGCGCATCCCATCACCCCTCACCTCGGGCTGGGCAGCTGCCTGCCTCACTCGGGCATCTGTGCGCTGCCCTGGGACTCCCTGCTACTATTGTGATCTCCACAAAAGGCCCCCCACGCACACACCATCTCCCCATTATTCACAGCAATCAGACCCCTCCAACCACCCCCTCCCTCCTCCTCCTCCTCTCCACCGCCTCCCTTCATCTACTCTGTGGTAGCTCCACACAGGCTGCTGCAGTGTTTGTGTGCATTGCACACCTCCTTTTTTTTGTGTTACCCCCACAGTGAAGCTCAATTAGGCAAATGTGGAGCGTTTAAAAAAGACCTCCCTACTTATTGATTAAGATTCATAGTTGGCCTAGATTTTTATATTTTTTTTTGACTGCAAGCCTGTATCACACAGCAAAGTAAAAGCTGAACAGCTTTTACTGCGCATCAGTGTCAGAAGGATTAGATTTTCGTATACCGTGGCATCCTCCCTTTTTTTTGTTTTTGCTGGTTTACTCTTTCATCTTCTACTTTCTGGTCCATGTTATTATCCTACCCACGCTGCTGATAAAGTAGCAGTGTAATGTTGATCTCTCGGGAGTTTGAGCTTGCTCATCTGTGGAGGTAGTAGACATTGTGTCTGAGATATCTGTCCCCAGCAGGGTGCTGTGAGCGTTGTGACACCCTGCTGTTGTTGTCACTATCCACCTTTGTTATTTACCTTGGGGAGATGAAATTGCACAAATGCGATTTGTTAATTTCAAACACTAACTGGGGTTCGAGTCATCTGCTCGGTGGCATATATATATGGTAAGGGTGCATGGCGCACCTATATGGTGCTTTGGCTGTGCCTGGAGTTTCTCGTCTGTCTGTGCTGTGTGTGAAACCCTGTAATGGCTGCTGCTGCTGCTGTTTGAGGCAGGGGCCTGCCTTGCTTCTCCTCCTTTCTCCAGTTCTTCCCTCATAGTGGGATGGGAGTGCCCCCTTATGGTTGAGCTCAGCCCTGCAAATCTTGAGCTGGGGCTGGAGCAGCCTCTCCCCAGGTCTTTGGTTGACTTCCCATCAGCCCTTGGTACGTGGACACAGTCCCCAGATACAGGTGGAGGCTCTGGGGTGGCGGCTGACATGTCGGCAACGCCCACACGTCTGTCTTCTTTTCAGCAAGCCGCTGGCATTTCATGGTTATGTAGCATTGACTGGTGGTTTGACAGAACAAATATCTTAAATTGTACTTTGTCTAAGGACTGTGTGTCATTTGTGAATGATGAAGACAAGCGCTCTGATCATAGGCGAGAGATAATGTGCTTTTGGGCTCAGTAAGTCAAGTCAGCACATTCAGATTCTGAGCTGAGAGAAAGAGAAGAGAAACTGCTCTGAGAAAAAAAAAATTCACTTGATCTTAAGCTTGAAAGGGAAGCGATGACTTTTCCCATGACCCCATTCTGATATCAAAAGCCTACTTTGTCCTGAACAAGTGGTAAATGCGCAGCGCTGGAGTGCTCTGCTGATGAGGTCGTTGGCATATAAACATAAACATCTCCGGAATGAGATGGCAAAAAAAGTTTGAGCGTGCCCTGTCCGCTTTGTGCTTCCATGTTGTCTCCCAGGCCTCCCCAACAAATGTAATTAAAGGAGCTGGAGGGATATTTGGGGGGTGTGGGTGTGTGGGGGTGAACAGGGCTTTGGTACGTCTGCGTTTCCTGTAACAATGACGGGCTTCTTCTTTTGTAGTAGCTGACTGCACCGTGACCCTGCCAGGCACGCAGGGAGGCCGTCGACAGAGACAGACAGACCTAGGAATGGCAGCAACAGGGGGGAGGGACTGTGTCGGCTCTAACGTGTCAACCACGTGGATCACAGTAACCATGGCAGCCCTTGACATGCAGCCAGCTTCCCCCTCTTCCTCTTCCATCCCTTTCTTCTTACTCTCTTCACTTTGCCACAGCGGATGTGTCGACTCTGAGCGAGCTGGGTTTGTTTTGTTTTGTTCTTGCTGTATATATGGTGTTCAGCATCTGGAGGACTGAGAAAGAGGAAGCTTGCCAGCCCGGGCAGCGGGTGAGACTCTGAGGTCTGAAGATGACAGAATGAAGCGGGTCAGGGAAAGATGAACTTTGGCACCCCCCTCCCTTCTCTTCTTCCTCCTCTTCCTCCTCACCACCACCACCAGATCTAGTTACACCACTGACCAGGGTTACATGTTCCAGATATGTGTCATTAACTCCGAGCCACTACGCTGCTTCTTCCACTTTCTGCTTCTCATAACCTACCAAAGAAAAAAAAAAGAGGGAGAAAAAAGCCTGGCTTGGCAGACTAATGGCTCTGGTCGAGCTTGATTGATTCAGTGAAGTAATCTGCAAATGGAATACATTAGGACGGCAGAGAGCAGAGCAGATGACTCAGAGACAGCACGGGCGAGAGAGAAGTGGAGAATGTAAGAACTGTGGGAGCAGCGAAGATTTTCAGCATTTGTGAACAAGAAGTGCGTTAGAAGAAGGAGACGAAGAAGAATAAAATTCTGGAAAGTTTGTATCGTTTTTAAGATGAATTTAAAACGAATTCATCGTTCGAAACGCTGCTTTTCAGCCTTTGAAAGCTCCCGAAGTCTGTTCTGCACTTCTCAGCTCTGAAGTTCCATGTTAGGCAGTGCTGGGAAAAAGCACAAAATGGCTGCCACAGAGAGGCTTTCTACAGAAAGAGCTGCAGCTTCTCTGCTGCTCTCTCTGCAACACGGCTCACCGGTCCTCCCCTTTCTCCCCCTGCACATAGAGAAATGGCTCGTTTCTGTGTTTTCATATTGTCAGTTGTCATATTTGCCATTGATAATGCTGCTGTGACCTTCCTTCAAGCTGCCCCCCCCCCCCTCCACACACACAGAGTCACACACCCCACCTGTGCTCACACGCTACTCCAACTTAACCACGCCACCTCTCAACTCCTCCTCATGCCTGATCTATGTCCTCTCTCCTCCTCTTCATCATTTGCCTTAAATAATGAGCGCGTTGAATAGCAGAGCCTCAGCAGCATCAGTATCACCAGCATCCACCACCCCTCCCCCTCCGTCCTCTCCTCGCTGTCCGGCTTGTGCAGTCAGCAGAACAGGCTGGTGCTGTGCAGTATTGAGCTGGGAAAAATCAATGACTGCAGAGTGGGAGTAGGTAGGAGCTTGTGTGTGTGTGTGTGTGTGTGTGTGTGTGTGTGTGTGTGTGTGTGTGTGTACAATTCTTCTGCCTATCCAAGCTGAGGAATCAGAGCTGTCAGATATTTACAGAATGTTAAAGAGCTCAGTCTGTACGCTGCATACGTGCCACTGTAGCAGTGCACACGGGCTGCACAAACTGAGCTTTTGCCGGCGTTATCGGGCCATTAAGGGATATTTTAATTTTTGCGGTTTTCATGCCGTACCATGCAGCGTTGTCACAAAAACACATTTGTTTGTTTTTTTGTTTACTTTTCTGTTTTTCTCAGATGTTATGTCACTTTAAAGTCCTGCTGATTTATTCTGGTCCCAGTCTGGACCTGTTAGCACCAACCAGCTTCTTTTTGTTTCTTACAGATATTCTGTAAACTGGAGGAAAATAAAAATGGAAGACTGCTCTCACAACTTTATTCCAGCTAACTCAATCCCAGCTTTTTGCTGGACACATGATGCACACTTCAGTGTATCAATTAGCCATGCACGCCACACGGTGGACTTTAAAGTGTGGCAGGAACGACGACCACTAACAGTCCGTCTCCAAGTTAGGAGTTCAATTTTAGCACCAGAACAATGCAAACGTGGTTATTTAAAATGATTCTCTTGAGCTTTAATCAGTGCTGTTTGGAAATGGTCGTTGGAACCCAAACACAGCCAAAGATCGTTGAAATCCTGGTATTGTGTGATAATATGGTGGTCGTACCTTTAACCCGCCATCCTAACCCATCTAATCTTGATTGGTGTAAAGTGATAGTTCCTTTAATGGCATGATTCTTGTCTCTGTGTTTAGCTGGTGGTCATCAACCTCTAGGCTTCAAGACGACAACATAAATGTGTGTTTCATGCGTAACTAGTTTGGAGTTACATCACTGCCAACCTTTGATTAAAAGTAAATCTGTCAACTTAAAAAAGGCTTAATAAAAAAGGCAGAAGCTCCACTTCACAAACTACACACAAACTAAACTACACAAACTATAATAATCAGACAGTTTACCTCAATGCCCAAATCTTAATATGGTTTAAAAGCCACTGTGTGGCGGTACTACCAAGAATGACGACTGATATACTCGATTGATCTTGTTCTGCTTTTACACCCCCATGGATCTCTAGAAGTACCCCACATCCACGATCATGTGTTAAATCCTTTTTTCTGTCTCATAATGACAGTTTGTTCGTCTTGAGTGTGCATCCTCCTGCTGAGGTGTGTCTCCTCAGCTGAACCCACTAACTGAATCCTTTCCTCTTTGGTCTGTGTTGAGGAAGCTGTGGTTTAGAACTTGTTTTGTGGCTGAGATTTGACTCTGAGCAGCAGCTTCTGAGTCTCTGTGAGTACCAACTACAGAGGTGGTCATCGTGGCATCTGGCCAGTCGGAGCCCTTCAGATGGAGCCGTCTGTCAGATGACCAGTCTTGTGATCTCTTGGTTGGGAACAGGAGAAGGAGGGGGTGGGTGTAGGTCAGCTGACGATGCTGGCTGCTGGAAAAAGGGTTCCTGCTATGGTTGTTTGAGCAAAGAATGTCACGCTGTTCGGTTCCCTGTTCTTGAATCCAAAGCACGAAGACCTAATGATGTGCCTCTAACCCACTTTTGCATTTGCGAACATTAATTGGGCGTCAGCCAGGGAAACACTTTGGAGTGCGATACTCCCTTCCTGCTGCGTTTCACGTGGTTTTGTTGGTGCCGTATTTCCAGTGTGGGTCAGAGAGGCCTGGGTTTGTGCAGTCACCGGAGCAGGAGAGGAAGAGCCGGAGGGAGGGAGGACCGAAGGAACGGGGTGAGGGTGGATTGGAGGGGGAGGGAAGGGTGGATTCTGAATCAGCGTCGTCCTCCTGTCACTCCCTCTGGGGTTCCTCCATCAGGTCACATCCCAAAAATAGCAACGGGCGCCGTTTCAAGTGCAAAACCGCCGGCTTCGGGGCTGCAGCCAGCCTGCGAGTGTGAGATTTCTATGGGAATAGTTGGCCACAATCCAATGAGTGCTGCTTTATTTTTCTCTCCCACCCCCTCCTCCTCCTCCTCCTCACTCCCTCCCATTTTTTTCCCTTCCTCCGATGTGACTGGCAGATGAGCTTGCATTTCTGAGTGAGCACATGGTCTCCACGTGAGTGGCCAGTGTGTAAACATTCACCTTCCCACAAACATAATCATTGCCGGCTGCCGTCCTACCTTCCTGCCCGCCCGCCCGTCTTTGTGTCGCAGCCAGCGAGGCTCAATAACAACACCACATGGCACCAGAGCCCGTGCCCAGCACCAATTATTTCAACTGCCTCCCGAGATGACTCGCTTCAAATGTTTGTTTTTTTTCCCCCCACTTTCTCTTTGCAAGTCAAACTCAGTTCTCCTTGCCAGCACGGATCATTATCGGCATTATGGGAGTGATGTGTGGAGTATTTTTAAAAAGGTGGGAAAAGAAGTCATTGTACCCAAATGTATTATTGAACTGTAATAGGGCTGGCAGCCTTCTATGAGAGAGTAACATACACACCCCGGTGAGGGCAAAGATTGCTGTAATGCATCAGTGCCCATTTGGATTTCCACTCACTTGATTTGACTTCTCTTGACTTTGACATGACACTGAAAATAAAACAGCCTCACCCTCCTCATGCAGGTCAGGAGGAGAAAAGCCTGAATATATTCATCATTTCTTATTCATTTCTCCCAAATGTGATTCCCAGAATGCAGCCGCTTTCTTTTTCCAGGTTTTATACGTTTTTAGAGCCTCATTTACATCCCAGCGCACACACTCTCACCCTTACCTTTGATATCAAGTACTTCCACTTAATTTCTCTCTTCCCATCATAAGCTGAGCCTCCACAAAGAGTGGCAGAGATTTTTTGTTTTGTTTTGTCTGATGAAACCTGAACAGTTTGCTTGTTCTGTATTTGCAGCCCATATGCTCATCAGTAGGGATGGGTATCGTTTAGGTTTTATCTGATACCGGTGCCAAACCGGTACTTTTGAAACGGTGCCGGTGCTTAAACGGTGCCCAAACCGGTGCTTAAAGAATGGAAAACACAAAATTGGTCCAAAAACCTCTCATGTTCAGCTGTTTTTTTGTAAAAAGATAACAATGTTAGTCTTTTCTGCAGGTATAGGGCATATATGGTATCACTCTGGGCTGGAAGCAGTGCTTAAACAATGGAAAAAACACAAACTTTGTCCAAAAACCTCTCATGTTTAGCTGTTTTCCACTTTTTCTTCGGTCATTTTAGCCTTTTTGGCCAGGGTGAAGGGAGTATCTGCCATCAAACAAGAAGACAGCCGCATGTAGCTATGATGGTGTTTGCTAGTTCACGTTACATGCATTAATTTAATAACGCGGTTAGCTTACTCAACGTAAATTACACACGAACAACATTAAGCTACTCACGCAGAGAAGAACGGCTGCTGCTGCCATCATCATTTCTGCTACACTGGCAGGGCTAGGTTCATCGGATTTAAAGTGTGACCTCCTTTGACAGTATCAGCTTAAAGCACTTGTTGCAGGCTGCTGAGTTTGCATCTTTTGCTGTAAAGTGCAGCCAGACTTTTGACCGCTTTGCCTTGGGCATTTTTAATCTGTAGCTCTGCTCTAAAAGAACGTACGTACCTGGACCCGCCTACTATCCTCCAAACGTAAAATGATTGGCTAGAATCTAAAGTGTATCATTCCATACCAGTTGGTGGCGGTAATGCACCTTTCAGTTGTTTGCCAACCGCCAATAGAAATGTAAGGAAGAAGAAAGTGTATCACAGCTCAGGAAAAAAAAGCACCGAAATAAAGCACCGAAATGCGCGCTGCTTTTCGGTCTGGTTACTACCGTTTATGTCAGAACCGGTGCCATGATGGCACCGGATACCGGTACCCATCCCTACTCATCAGTTACTTTTAAAGGCAACTTGTTGGACAGTGCGTCTTTTTGCCGCAGCCCCGATGCCATGATCATGGTTGTATCACAAAGAAGAGAATAACTCCATAACTCTGGTGGATTTGCGCGTCATTTGTTACCAGAACCATATCTGAACATTTCATCTTTGATTAAACTAGCATGCCTTACTACAGCAATTGTAATGATATGATATCTATCCCGGTGTACCTACTGACTGCACTTCACTACATATCAAGTTGATATTGCTAATTGCTCCCTTCATAGCGACACGTTTAGCTAACGGCTAGTCATTACAGCTTGAGAACTGTAGCATTGGCCTTTTTCTCCTCGTCTGTGGGCCTCGCCGCTTTTCTGGAGCTGCTTATCTGCTTGGTGGTTCTTCATGTTAAGGAGAACTCATCAGCAGCTGAGTCATCATCGCTTCACAAAATGATGCAAATGCTTCCACAAGCTGTAGGAACTGATACTTTATGGAAAAGCGAGAGCGAAATGTGTTGACTTGTTATCAGTAACAAGTTGGTGATGTGAATTGTAAAAATAAATTTGTTAAGCCACTTGTTACAGTGTAAACGAACGAATGTAGTGTCATCGTCGACTCATGTTCTGTTGCTCTTCTCCTTCAAGGATTTATCCGGCTCCATCGACGACCTTCCCACTGGTACAGAAGGCGCTTTGAGCCCGGGTGTCAGCACCTCGGGCGTGTCCAGCAGCCAGGGCGAGCAGAGCAACCCGGCCCAGTCACCCTTCTCCCCGCACACTTCACCTCACCTGCCGGGCATACGTGGACCCTCGCCGTCACCTGTGGGTTCCCCAGCTAGCGTCACCCCTTCTCGCACCGGCCCCCTGTCCCCCGCTGCTGTGCCAGGTAAACGCACAATACCATTAATACTGTTGTTTCAGACCTACAGCAGCACACAGCTAAAACATTATTCTGTTTCTACTCTGCTTTAATACAGTTGTTTTAGATCTTCAGGTCTTTAAGTTCAGTCGTTTTGAAATGGTTTTTGAAATCTGAAATTCAGCTGCGAAAGACTACGTAGGGGGATTTTATGGCAAGGAAAAATGTGAAAATTAAAACCAAGTTTGTTCTAGAAGATTAATACATAGCATTATGTGGGTGTCAGTAGAGAACAGGATAAAGTACAAATGCAGAATATTTACAGGAAAATCACCATAAATATGATGTCCTGAAACAACTGAGCAGTTATTTATTTTCACTTGCCAAAGACTGCTAAATGTAAAAATGGACCTGCTCAATACGGCTAACCAACAACAATAATTTCAATGTCTTTGTAGTCAGCTATTCATCGTATCCAGCAGAAATCCTGTCTGACATATTTAATAAAAAACAGACAGATTTAGAGTTTTAATTCAAAACTCGATGCGGATCACATTTGTAATTTATGAAACGATTTGCAAGATATGGAACTTTAGGTTTCTCCTAACATGATGCTAGTAAACCATTCGCTGACGGAGAGACGGAGGTTACAGTGCCACCCTCTGCTCATTGTGGAGAGACTGGCTCACACTCATTTTATGGCCAGTATTTCAAAGTTTAAGAGCAAGCATTGATTGTAAATAAAGAAGACAAATTTCCGCAGTTCCCACGGTAATTTCAGACCCATGTCATCACTGTCCCGCAGGTAATCAGATGCCTCCTCGGCCGCCCAGCGTCCAATCAGACAGCATCATGCACTCATCCATGAGCCAGGACAGAGGTGAGTGTGTTGGAAATGTTTGCAAACAGAAACCTTTAAAGAGTATCTCCTCGTGTGCTCAGTGGCCAGGAGTGTGTGCGCCGCATTCTCAGCAGCTTTTAGGTGTGATTGTTTGCACTTGTATGCATTCCTCCCATCTGCAAGCACTCCCCCAGGCTGTGCTTCTAAATAGGAATGTGCTCTACTTGCCAGGTCAAATGAGAGCAGGCAGACACACTGTACTGTTGTGTTTGTGAGGAAGTGAAGAGCTTGAGCCATAATGTGTCGTGCAAATGTATGCTAAAGCAGATGTAGCGTGGAGTTTTGTTTTTTGTTTATTTTCTTGTTTAACATAAGATACAATAGGCATCTAATTATTACCACTTAATATTGGTTGCAGAATTAATCAAACTTTGATATGTGTGTGTAAAAACTAAGAGTGTTGCTTAATGTTCCTTGTCTTTTCTCCAGTGTACATGCGCAATCCTCAGATGCCTCCTTACGGGTCCCCTGGACAGACTGGCTCGGCCTTATCTCCACGCCAGTCTTCAGGAGTCCAGATGCATGGTGGGATGGGCCCTTATCCTCAGAACAATACCATGGGAAACTACGTCCCTCAGGGGGGCCAGTACGGCCCGCCAGGTGAGACACGAGGCTGTGAGTGTTGGGTGGTGTTGCTTTGAGGGCCTTCTGTACAGCAGGAAAAATAAGAGTGCAGTGTCTCCGCTCTGTCATATCAAGCAGACTTTTTTTTCTTTTTTAATACTAAAAATATTATGAATGAGTTTACAGTGGTTGTCCTGTGACCATCACAGTTTCATAGATAGCCCAGATTTTTTTTCTAAGAGGCTTTGAAGTTTCCTCTCACTTCTTACATTCATGAAATTATATCAGTGCACTTTGAAGTCTCAGATGGTTTCTGTGGGCTTTGAAGAAGTTCTGCTATGAGTCATAGCAGAGCAAGGCGGGAGCCAGATAAAGCCCGCTTCATCAGGCTGCTTGTTCTGACAAGCTGAAGTAAATTTAGAGCCGGACTGGTGAAACTCTTTATCCCGTCAGTGAGAAGTGACTAGATGAGATCTGTTTTAGGCTGAAACACAGCAGGAGGGCATGAAACTCTAAATGTTGATCTGTAACACTTTCAGGTTATCCCAGGCAGCCCGGCTACACAGGGATGCCCAACGCCAATTACCCCAGTGGCCCCGGCATGGGTGGCTCCATGAACCCCATTCCCGGTCAGGGCAGCGGGGCTCCGTATGGAAGCATGCCACCGGGCAGGATAGGTCCTGGGCAGATGGGCACTCGGCCTTACGGTCCTGCCATGGCCTCCAATATGGGCGGCATGCCTCCTCAGGTGGGGTCCGGCATGTGTCCCCCTCCGGTCATGACGAGGAAGGATGGTGGTCCTTCCATGCACCACGGACCAACAAACTCTATACACAACAGGTGGGTGCTCCTGGCTGCATCAGTGACGTCTGTGTGAGCCTGTGACTGTTGAGGGTCATTGAATTTATAGCTTTAAAGAGATTTTCTCATCACTTTGCTGTGTGTGTGTGTGTGTGTGTGTGTGTGTGTGTGTGTGTGTGTCCTTGGTTTGCCTCACACACAATCCAGTCTGTTACATGTTTTAGTGCTTGAGTGGTGGCAGTAGCCCAAACACTTATCTATCACAGAAGAGGAGATGGTCTCTGCAATCACTGAATCACATCCTTCCTAAGCAGGGATGCCTGTTGAGCCTGCAGAGAAGCTCTTGTGGGCTTGGCAAATGGTACCCTGTGACTTAAATTAATGTTTCCTACAAATTAAACTGAACTCTGTGAAGGAAAAGACATAATTCACTCACGCAAAGTCTGTATTTGCAGTGGATCCTTTCAGGGATTACTTGTGACTAATTATTAGTCGATTAAATAGGTGAAAATAATTAGATTAGTCAACTACTGTAGAACCACTGAGAAATAAGTTAGAATTAGCACAATAATCAGAAGAATACTTTCTGGACTCAACGTTTTGATGCTTATGTTTTGTTTTTTAAAAGGAAACACGACCATATTTGGACACGGCCCTAAGGTTGTGTCTATGAAATGTTTTTTTCTTATTATTTTTGTACTCTTTGCTCAAATTAAGGTAGAAAAATAGAATGCTAGAATTGCATTCACCAAAAACTGCTGCACAGACATATTGGATGGGCTGGGTAGTACGATTAAGTTGACAGCAAACCATATTATTTGTCAGAAAATTCCATTAAAATTTATCCAAAAGGGAGCAACAGCACAAACACCGTGAGGAAGTCAAGTTCAGAGACTCGAATTAGCAGAGCTGAGACGTAGCTCACCTCCAGCCGCCTGCGTCAGCGCATCTGTCAGTCATAGCGGCCATAAAAGTCTCTGAATGTTTAAGTCAGTCACTGTGGACTTGTTCTACAGGAAAATATTTATAGAAGCCAAAGCCACATTTTTTGTATCAGGCTGTGAACACGCTTTTTGAAACATCTGAGTCTGTGGAGACTGACTTTCTTTTGGAGCCAGGTTCAAGTGACCATTGTAGAAACAGCACTAATTTCACTCTGACACAGCCTCGAGATACCATTCATTATCTGGAATAAAATTCTGCAGAACTGCACTGACTCACAGGGATTTTATCTACCTTACTTCCCCAGCTTGCTTGTTTACAACGTCCTGTCACAAAGAGTGGGACTGTGTGCCCTGGCAGTGGCAAGTTGCTGCTTGCCGTCTTAGAAACAACATGTTAACTCGGTTTGACATTAGAAAAATAGAAATAATTAGTTTAACTGACCAGTATTTCTAGTTTCTGCTACAGGGGTGGCAACTTTTAATCATCCTGTTGACTAGTGCACATCCATTGTTTCTTTGTGGTTATTGTTTTTTAGCATTTCTTCTAATCAAGCATTCTTTTCTGTAGGCCACCCAGCTATCCTAACATGTCCCAGGGCATGATGGGAGCAGGCTCTCCGTATGGCCCAGGCATGAACAGCATGCACAGTATGATAAACCAAGGTGGGCCAGGGCCGTATCCAATGGCAGGAGCAAACATAGCCAACAATAGCCCTGGTGAGTACAAGTGAAACTATAGCCCTGATCAGGTGATTGGAGTACAGCTGCAGGCCTGAGGGTTGTGTCTATAAAACAGTTTTATAGACTGGTAATCGTTTTATTTTTATACCCTTCTGTCATTGCCCCGTTCTCCCAGGAATGGCTCCAAGTTCAGAGTTTGGCATGGAGAAAATGAATCCTGCTCCGAAGATGAACAACAAAGTGGACGGGACTCCCAAGCCAGAATCCAAGAAGGTACACATCCAAAGTCCAGCTTTTTTTCCCTTGCCCTCCTTTTTTCTCGTTCTTACAATTTTCTTCCGTCACCCGTCCAACAGAAGTCGAGCTCTTCCACCATCACCAATGAGAAAATAACCCGTCTGTACGAGCTTGGCCCGGAGCCAGAGAGGAAAATTTGGGTGGACCGATACTTGGCCTTTGCTGAGGAGAAAGCCATGGGCATGAACAATCTGCCCGCTGTGGGCCGTAAGCCCCTCGATCTCTTCAGGCTCTACATATCCGTCAAAGAGATCGGCGGCCTCACCCAGGTACACCTGGACTTCCACCTGAATTTGATGTGAATCCTTCAGATCAGAAGGACGATCGTCGGTGATTTAAAAATAAATAAATAAAAAAAATTTGTATACAGCTTTCTGAACCACCTCCTTCCTCTCTCGCCCACCAGGTGAACAAGAACAAGAAGTGGAGGGAGCTGGCTACCAACCTGAACGTGGGCACGTCGAGCAGCGCAGCCAGCTCGCTCAAAAAACAGTACATCCAGTGTTTGTACGCCTTTGAGTGCAAAATGGAGCGTGGCGAGGACCCTCCCCCAGACTTCTTCAACACGGACACCAAAAAGAACCAGCCCAAAATCCAGCCTCCCAGCCCAGGTGAGCGCTGCTGCTCCGCTTCACTGTCACACAGTTTACTGCCTCCTTAGATTTAAAATGCAATGAATGAAGCTTATTTCAGATTTCCCTTTCTCCCTTGGGCGCAGTTTGGATTAAGTACAATTCATCACATTATCTCTGCTCTATTTGCCTCACATCAGCTGTCTATAAACTAGTCTATTTTATTATATCCCATTAATTGCCGTTTTTAAAGCCATTCATAGAGCATTGTTTGTCATCCCATGTAGGAGCAGCCACCCTCCATAAATCGCTGCTCCCCTATATCGGAGGAGTTATAAATGACGGCGGCGTAGCTGTAAGTCCTTTGGACGGTTCCACAAACACATGCCTTGGGGGAATAGTCCTTGGCATTTGCACAGGACATGACGAAAGACTTGTCCTTTCCGACTTCCCCACTTTGATTTTTGTGGCAACGGTGATGACAGCAGAATGCTAAATGTTTCAATGAACTGGGTAAAAGTCAGTGGATGAACTGGCGCTCATTCATACCAGTTGTTAAGGGTGAGGAGGTTGCAGCCAGGAAGGGTCATTGCTTGTTGCATGAGATGCTGTTTATTTTGGAGGGGACTCCTTGTTTATAGCTGCCAGGAGCAACCACACCGGGAGCAACCACATGCTGCTTCAGTCTGGCTGAGACCCAGGCTGTCAGACACGGGGCACTGAGTCAGCGCCGGGGTGTTGTTACAGGAGACATCAGGGTGCTTGTCAGCTGGCATCAGCCCTCTAGTTAGTACGAAAGAAGGGCAGGGGAGGGTTTTGGGGGTGGGGGTGGTGGAGGAAGTAATGGCAGGAGAAAGGCATGAGGTGATTTGGCGATAGCGATGCTCCGTCAGTGGCGTGTCCTCGCTGCCTGGTGCCTGGCCCTGGGCTACAGCAGCACGGCAACACTCCCTGGAGATTAGTGCTGAGCCAGAAATGATGAATGGGGGAAGAGGGTTTTGTGTGTGTGTGTGACTGTGTGTGTAAAAGTCACACGATTCTCTCTCTGACTCTATTTCTATCATGCCCTCCCTCCCTTCATCTTTAGTAGAGGGAAATCCCTGCCCAGAGGGAGGAGGGGGTGAGGGAGGGTGAGCCAATGAATGTTGTGTGCATGCGTGAGAGCTCGAGAGGCAAGAGGGTGATGTGAGAAAATGTGAATAACTGTGACCTGCCAGTGACCCGGGTGTTGTGTGTGTTCGTGTGTGTGTGCCAGTTTAATGAATGGGAACCTGTGACTCATCAGACTGGCTTGCTAATAGTGAGAAGTCCTGAGCTGAAGTTAAGGATGATTGCTAGTATGTCACACACACAACACAAACAAAATATCAGTCACACACACACACACATTCACACATAGCTGGCTGTCTCCTGTCTCTACAGCCCAGGCAGTAATCTGTCACTGTGAGGGTTTACATCACTGTTTCCTGGTGGTTCCTGGAGCCCAGCGGTGGTTGAGGAGGGGGCAGGCATCCTGTGATGAGCAGGAAGATTCAAGATTTTTTGCTGGCTATGCACTCAAAAGCCAGTCAGCTCGACACAAACTGTGTTCCTCTGTGCAGCGCTCAGGAATTTCTTAATGGGATTTAGGATTGCCAAAAGCAGCATGTGCTCTAAAAGCCCCCAGCAGTGTTCTGCCTAACCCGCCTCACTATCAACTATCAACTATCAGCTCTTGCCTTTATTCCTCGAGCGAGGAGGAGGAGGAGGAGAGAGGGATGTTCTTTGAATTCTCTGGGATCTCTGAGTGTTACAAACCAGAGCACTTGACTGTTTTTCTTTTGTTTGTTTTTTCTCCCACTTAGTCATTGTGTGTATCCTTGTGTTTTGCAGCTGGTTCTGGATCCCTGCAAGGACCCCAAACCCCTCAGTCCACCACTAGTTCAATGGCAGAGGGGGGAGACCTGAAGCCCCCCACACCAGCCTCCACCCCACACACGCAAATGCCCCCAATGCCTGGCGTAAGGTACGATTCAAAAACCAGTGTCGTGCTTCTGTGGCGTTCGTACTAAAATCTCCACCTGTGGTGAAATTGGATCAGAGAAGCAAGACTGGAATACGAAAAACAGCAAAATATGCTTTAAAATCACTGATGGGGTTCTGTTCACAACAGGAATATGAAAGGATTATAGTTATAAAGTATGCACTTTGGGCTTAGAAGACTACAGTAAAAACTGTCTTCTGTGTCTTGTTAGAGGGACAGACAGAAAACATTCAAAAAAAATAAATTAACAAGAAAACTTAGAAAAGTCTTAATTACTATGAATTTTTCACATTCCACATTTTGCTAAAAAGCCATCTGTTTTCCGACAGGAGTAGTGTTAATCTACAGGATCCCTTTGCTGATGGCGGAGACCCGGCGTTTCCCAGGAGGAACGCCATGACTCCCAACTCTCAGGGCTATCAGCCTGGGATAGGCACCCCGGAGATGATGGGTCGGATGGGTCCTTACGAGTCCAACAAGGACCCTTTTGGAGGCATGAGGAAAGGTGAGCACCGTCCATGTAACCAAACCCCAGGTTCTGTAAAGGTTCGTTCATAGCCATAACTAATATTATGTTTATTTATTTTTAGCAGGGGAACAGTTCATGCCACCCGGCCCCAACAGTGGAATGGGGGAACAGTATAACAGAGGTCCACCAGGCCCAATGGCCAACATGCCAATGAGCCAGAGGCAACAGTACCCGTATGGATATGAACGAAGGTAAATATACTATAGTTGTAAATAAGATAAGGTGATTGTGATCTGACCTGTGCCATTTCAGTGTCCTTTTGTCTTTCCAACTAAATCAAATCACTTCATGATTATTGCTCGTTGCTTTTATAGACAAGAGCCAGGCATGGGCCCTGATGTCAACATGGGACCGGGAGCTCCTCAGCCCAACATGATGCCTTCTGGAGCTGACACAGGGATGTACTCGCCTAGCCGTCCTCCACCACAGCAACGGTCTGTACCATTCAGGGCAGAGACTATTCTGTATAAAGATTAAAAGGAGAGACATGGTTGCATGTCAGCATTTTGTCAGTGAGATCATTGATAGATTTAAAGATATTTACAGAGTTTCTTATTGTAACTGAATCGTTTACTGAAATGAAGAAATATAGTAATCTGAGTGTGTATTTTTAGGCATGAGTCCTATACAAATCAGTTCCCTGGCCAAGGAGCTCCCCCTGGTGGGCCTTACCCAAATCAGCAGCCAGGAATGTATCCACAGCAGCAGCCAGTAAGAACAGTTTGTCCAGCATTTGCAGTACTCCTATTATTACTTGGGTTTCTCTTTTCAGTGTTCATGTAATGTACTATGTTCTGTTCCAGCTGAACAGAAGTATGAGCTGTTGCTAAAATTATTGTGCTCGGTTGAAGATTGTAATGCTCAATTTTGTGTGCTGACAGAACTACAAACGTCCTGTGGATGGTGGGTATTGTCCTCCTGCCAAGCGCCATGAGGGAGAAATGTACAACGTTCCTTACAGTGGGCAGCAACAGCCAGGACCCCAGTCCTCGGGGCCCCAGGGCCAGCAGGACATGTATAATCAGTATAATGCATACCCTGGAGGGGAGCGCCGACCGCCAGGCCCACAGAACCAGTTCCCCTTCCCCTTTGGACGGGATCGAGGGCCATCATCTGCAGGCCCCAATTCCCAGTCCCCGATGCCTCCCCAGATGATGGCAAGTCCCATGCCTTCAGGCCCCGATGGTTCCCAGGGCCCAATGTGGCAGGGCCGCAATGAGATGGGCTACCCCAACTATCCCAACCGACAGGGACCCCCTGTGTCGGGCCAGGGTCCCGGCTACCACGGCATGAACCGCTCAGAAGATATGATGCCATCAGATCAGCGCATGAACCACGAGGGACAGTGGCCTGGCCACGCCAACCAGCGACAGCCTCCGTTTGTCCCCGCAGGCTCTGGACCACCCATGACCAGATCCCTGCCCTCCACCTACTCGGCTTCCCAAAACCACATTCCTCAGGTGTCGAGCCCAGCATCCATGCCCCGATCCATGGAAAGCAGAACGTCGCCCAGCAAATCCCCCTATATGCATCCTGGAATTAAGGTGCAGAAAGCTGGACCTCCAGTTCCCGCGTCCCACATTGGCCAGGCTCCCGTGCAGCAACCCATGATCCGGCGAGATGTGGCCTTCCCTCCTGGCTCTGTGGAAGCTACCCAGCCCCACCTGAAACCCCGCAGGCGGCTCACCATGAAAGACATTGGTATAAAATTTGATTTGCCTGATAACTTGTAACATTACACATGTAATAAACAATATGCTTATGTCTACCTGACCTGGATTTACCATTTGATATTTCTCAGTTTGCGTTAAGACAGCTTTCAGATACGAATTGCGTATTCACACTAGGTGACACAAGTATGTAGTATATATTGCATGTAGTATGGAGTTAAAGTCCCAAGATAAGTAAACCTTTACATGTTATTTAAAGCTGCAGTGACCGATCATGGTTACTTTTAGTTATATTCATTCTGTTTCTATTTTCAAAGGCACTCCTGAGGCTTGGAGAGTAATGATGTCATTAAAGTCTGGCTTATTAGCTGAGAGCACCTGGGCCTTGGACACCATTAACATTCTGCTGTATGATGACAATAGCATTTCTACTTTTAACCTTTGCCAGGTAGGTTGCACACATGCACAACCTGTTAGCATTTGTTTCTGTCAACATTTCAGAATGACTTGTCAAATTTAGTGACCACCTTCTTTGCTTTCACAGCTACCTGGATTTCTGGAGCTGGTAGTGGAGTACTTCAGACGCTGTCTCATTGAGATCTTTGGCATCCTTAAGGAGTATGAAGTAGGAGACCCTGGCCAGCGCACCCTAATAGACCCCAATGCAGCTGAGGACTCTGATGATGAAATCCCCATGCCTGAGGGCGAGGACATGAATTCGGACGAGGAGGACGAAGAGGATGAGGAGGTAGAGGAAACAAAGACCAACCCTGACACTTCTTCACTGGTCCAGGTAAAGGAGGAGGAAGAGGAGGAGGAGGAGAACTCCCACAAAGATAAGTCTTCAGAGGATGAGGAAGATGAGAAGGAAAGGGAGTCTTCTATCAAGGAAGCCAATACCTCTACCTCAGGGTTCTCCCACGACCCCAGTATACACTCGGAAAAGCCCAAACAGGCTAGCAAGTTTGATAAACTCCCCATCAAGGTGGTGCGGAAGAAGAATCCCTTCCGGCTAAACCGCTTGTCCAAGCTTGGGCAGCGGCAGAGCTTTGACAGCGGCCTGATACACTGGAGCGTGGGTGGTGGTGACACTACTGAGCACATCCAGACCCACTTTGAGAGCCGGATGGAGCTTCTCAAGCAGCGAAAACAAACAACAGCAGCCGCTGACAACCGCAAGAAGGTCAAGGTGAATGGGACAGCGGCAGCAGCAGAAAACCCAGAGAAGCCTAAATCCAGTGGTGACGATAAGGTTCGGCAGCAGCAGCCCCAGTTTTCTGAACCTCACAAGTCTCCAACAAAGGCTACAATGCCTCCTCTTCCCATTGGCGCACCAGTCACTGCCACCATTGACGATGTACTATCCGCTCGCCCGGGGTCGGTCACGGAGGAAGTAGTTCGTGGAGGTGCCGAGGAGCAGAAGGAGAACGGCAAGTATTTGTTCAGCATCAACCCCGATCTCCAGAGCCGCCGCAACATCAAGATCCTGGAGGATGAACCTCACAGCAAGGATGAAACGCCACTTAGCACTCTATCAGACTGGCAGGACTCGCTAGCTCGACGCTGCATCTGCGTCTCCAACATTGTGAGGAGCCTCTCCTTCGTTCCTGGCAATGACCTGGAGATGTCCAAACACCCTGGCCTCCTGTTGCTGTTGGGCCGCCTGGTGCTGCTCCACCACAGGCACCCTGAACGCAAACAGGCGCCTGTTACCTACGAGAAGGACGAGGAAGACGAAGGCGTGAGCTGCGAGAGAGACGAGTGGTGGTGGGACTGCCTTGAAGTGTTAAGGGAGAACTGCCTGGTCACTCTGGCAAACATCTCCGGCCAGCTGGACCTTTCTATCTACCCAGAGAGCATATGCCTGCCTCTCCTTGATGGCCTGCTCCACTGGGCTGTGTGCCCTTCAGCAGAGGCCTTGGATCCTTTTCCCACGCTGGGGCCCCACGGCTCCCTTTCACCCCAGAGACTGGTCCTCGAGACCCTCAGCAAGCTCAGCATCCAGGACAACAACGTCGACCTCATTCTGGCCACTCCGCCATTCAGCCGCTTGGAGAAGCTCTACGGCTCGCTCGTGCGACTCGTCGGCGAGCGCAAGGTGGCCGTCTGCCGTGAAATGGCAGTGATCCTGCTAGCTAACCTAGCCCAGGGTGACAGCCTTGCAGCGCGAGCGATCGCTGTGCAGAAAGGCAGCGTGGGCAACCTACTGGGCTTCCTGGAGGACAGCCTAGCGGCTACGCAGTACCAGCAGAGCCAGAGCTCCCTGCTACAAATGCAGGGTGGACCCCAGTTTGAGCCTACTAGTGTGGACATGATGCGGCGGGCAGCGCGGGCTTTGCACGCCCTGGCTAAGGTGGAAGAAAACCACTCTGAATTCACTTTGTACGAGTCGCGGCTACTGGACATCTCGATGTCCCCACTTATGAACTCTCTGGTGTCCCAAGTAATCTGTGATGTACTGTTTCTGATCGGCCAGTCATGACAGCCGTGGAGAGGTTTCAGCTCTGCCTCTTTCTATTCCCCCTAAACCACCTTTTTGTGTGTGCGCGTGCGTGCGTGTGTCTGTTAGTTGCGCGTGAGTGACAAAAGCAAAACTTTTTTTTTTTAGTTTTTGTTTTTTTTTAATTTATGCAAAATCAACTCGGATTCCACTGTCTTTCTTACCCCTGCTTCTCTCTATAAGGAAGGAATATCATGAAGTAGCTGTTGATTTCAAACATCTGAAACTGAAAGAAACTGGCAAAGAAGAACAGACTGGGACCCAGGCATAGGACAGAGTGTGCTGCTGCCCTGTAGAAAGGACTTTTTTTTGTTTTTGTTTTTTTTTATTGAAAAAAAAATCTCCAGAAAGAGAAAAAAAAAAGAGAAAAAACTGTAACCAAAGTTGCTGTCTCGTTTACAGTGAGTTTGGGGGATACACGTGTTCGCTTTCTCCCTCGGGGGAGGTGGGTCGTCAGGGGAAAGAGGGCACAGACTAAACAATATTATGGTTCATGTTTGGAGGCTACATAGACTCATGGACTGTGGTGTGGTATAATTGCTGTAACTTTGGATGCTATATACTCAGCCCCACAGGAACCACATTATTGGCTGTGAACAGATGTCTGTCATGGGAGGCCTGTGCAGTAGATTGTAGGACTTTTTTCTGTACTGTACACCTTAAAAAACTGTAAACATACTGTAATAATACTGTTTCACACTGAGATCCGCTGGCTTGGCAGCAAACTGTAGTTTTTAAAATCAGTTTTAGTTAAATGTCGAGAGAGAAAAACGGCTTTCCCCCCAAAGTACGGTGAACCTACAACACCCCGACCTCTTCTCTTTGTCCCTTGATTGTATGACTTGACCCTTATATTCAAAAGTCACCTCTTTAGGACTGGTCCTCAACTCTAGATGCAGTCCAAGCTGCAGTGTATATATGATGTTGTACATTACACTTTCTCTTTCTCGACTTCTGTTGCTCTTCACCGTTTTTAATCTTTGACGAGTTTCCCTGCATCGAGAACGCCATGTGATTACTTGACGCCCGCCCTCTCCGTTACTTCAGCGCCTCACCCCGCTCGTATCATGCCGTGTGAGCGTGGGGACGGGGGTCGTTAAGCTGCTGTCAGATCCAGCGCCACCCCCTCCTCTCAGTAAACACAACTTCAACTTTCTGTTCGTCTGGGTGTAGAGAATATTAACACAAATCGTTTCCATTCGAGCTCCTTCATAAACGACAAACTAGACCTTGATGAAGAAACTGTTTTTATTTTATTTTATTTTTCAGTGATGCGGATTCTGCATATTTGTATTTCAGATGATGTAGCTAAAAACTTGATGTAAATTCCTCTTTTTTCCTTTTTTTTTGGCTTAATGAATATCATTTATTCAGTATGAAATCTTTATACTATATGTTCCACGTGTTAAGAATAAATGTACATTAAATCTTCGTAAGACATTTGCTGTGGATTTATTTATTATTCTTCTTTACATGGTTGAGGCCGCAGTGAATAAAGCCCTGAATTTTTTATTTGGCTCGCATTTCACTCGCGCTGAGACAATCTGATACGACTAAAGCAGCTCAGAGCGCTTGTGTTTTGCTGACGCTTTTGATATTTACACACGGATGCGGCGACACGGCACATCTCATCTCTGTGCAGTATGCTGCTTATTGAATGCACAGCCATGTTTTCCCATCCCTGTATTGATTGACATCTCACCCCCATGTTACAAGGCTGTCCTTGTCCCTGGGTCGCACATGCTGATATTTACATATATATTTACATTACTTGGGGAACAGCCAGAACGCTTCGATACATACAGATAAGCTAGGAGCTGACATTTACTGCGAGAAAAGCTGACTTTTTTTCCCCCTCCAGAATATCATCTGATGTTTTGACAAAAGTTGAATTCAGTTTGGAGACGGCAGAGCACCTGGTTTAATGTGTGATTGGGGGGGGGGGGGGAAGCACCCCTACTTATTTAACTACAGCCGGCAGGATAATGAAGTTTTAAAGTATTTCCATTCTTGTCCTCAACGGAGAGACAAAATAGCATCCATAAAAACAAAACAGTCAGCATGAGCTAAATGTGGCACCAAGTACGTTTTCAAAGCCTGCTGCCGCTTCTTGATGTTGTTTTACTTTAGTCGTATTTATTCAGCAAGTCTCACTGAGATCAAGACGCAGGAAAAAAGTAAAGTCCTGGCTTGCTTTAGTGTGTGACTTTAGTGAAATGCTTCAAGGCAATGGATCTAAAATAACCCCAAGTGCTATAGATAAGTCCCAGAGATCACCCGCAAACTCAGATCATAATAAAAGGAGAGATATACATAAGGTGCAGCTTAAACAGCTCTGAAGGCTCACCAACCAATTTAGTATTGTACGTCTCGCTCCCTACCACTGAAAATTTGAGTCAACAAACGTTAACATGCTTTTTTTCTTATTTTAAAATAATGAAACTGTACTTTGAGCTCAGAGACTGTGACTGAAATTGCACAGAAATCATTTGTTTGCTGATATATGTTGAGCTGTTTCAAATGTTTGATTTCAAATAATGTTTTACGATGTTGCTCCATTTTTGCTCACTTGCATTTTGTAGTGCTAGCTAGATGGCTACATGCTGAAGTTCTGCAAGAAGAGCACTGACTGCTGTGTACATGAATACACGGCAGACATAAGAATGGGGAATGGGGGCCGGCTTAATGGTAAGTGGAACTGTGGGACGATTTGCAGGACAAGTATCACCTGAAAGCAACGCCAGGCTGTAGCACACACAAAATCAGCTCCCTTTATATTAATATGTTTTAATTTGCCTAATTTGATTTAATTGATTATTGATCGAAGATGGCAGGTCACTGTTCTCGATGGCTACCATTAACCCCTGCATGGGATTATAGTGTTTCCCACAGAAGTAGACAGCGTTTGTGGGAGTAGAAGGAGGCAACATGCAAAGTTTGATGGTGTGCTTCATCCTTGGTGAGCTTGATCTACACATTTGGACCTACTTTACTGCTCAAAGGGAATCACCTGATGGTTTTAGTCCTCTCTCTAATACTATAGAGTCTTTACTTACAATATAAACAATCAAAATTCAATGAAAGAGGTGCTCATCATTTTTATATATTCAAGTGCATAGTGTGGAAGATGTCATAGGGCTTTGAGGAAATCAGATGTAAAGCACAATATTTATGAGCGTTTTAAGTTGTAAATCAGTCAGATTTGACCCAAACACGACAGGAAGGTTAATTTTGTCCCACTGTAATCCCTTCAAGTCATTTGTCAGTAATCAGAGTAAGCAGAGGTCTTTATAGAGTCCTTGTAGGTCGGTATCATGCTTATACTGCAACTCACCAGTGAATTATTTATGTTTGTAGAAGTCAGTTACATCTCTGTAACGGCTCGTTTTGACAGTGACCAGTTACTGTACACATTGATTGGGGGTTATTTTCAGTAAGTTTAAGTTTGAATAATCTTTGATCAACACCAAAGAGAAACTAAAGCCTAAGCAGTAATTTATAATAGAGAGGTGATGTTTGTTTTAAGGCGAAGTGGTTGAGTCTGTGCCGAACAACAGACCTCGACTTATGGAGCCAGTTATGAACTCTTCTTCTCTGTCAGCATCTCAGTAGATCCCTACTAAGGAGAGCCATTAAAACAACCCCCAGTTCATCTACGAACCTACTCAGCGCCATTCATACCGCCACCTGAAACCAGCTGAGGCCTAAAGACATCTGTCATGGATTTCTTTTTTTTCAAAGAGCCATGACAAACACTCTTGACAGCCAGTAGTAAACACATGCTGCCAGAAATTTTCCAGGTCTCTAAAGAGATTCTCGAGCCGTTATAATCACATCAACAAAGCACTTAACAAATCTCCCAAAGCCCCGTCCCACTCATCCAGAGAGTCTTCCAATGTACAGTAGTGCTGGCAGCACTGATTCCAGAGCATGTTGTGCTGAGCTGCGTACACACTGGAAACGATTCACTCGTCGTGCATCGCTTTGAAGCTGCCAGCCGGTCGCTTGCAGACATTCCAGGCTCCTGTGACCTTATAATGTATTTACTAGCAGGTTATATATGTCAATCATGGGTCGTCTTCACTCTCATTGACTTCAGTCACTAACCTGAAAGTTTATTGCAGGTCCGGTCCACTTTGCCTCACCAGCAGTTATTTCACATGTAATTGCATGAAGTTGCCAAATATCTTTCACCTTCTATGGTCTCTGGTCACCACGTTACTTCCAGTGTGGACACGTCCCCTTTCTTTCCCTTCCTTACAAAACAGATTTTAGATGAGTAAGTACTTTTTGATTGCCAACATCTGCAGTTGTTAAAGCAGTAGATGATCATATGCAGCATGTAGAAGATTGGAGCAGGTTTATGATGCTTTATATGCATCAACTGAGGAATCGTGTCTTTCATTTTATTTAACATTTACACTCAGTATTTAATTTGTATGAACTTTTTCCTATAAGTCAGCCGCCTCCTCTCTCTGCTCTAAAGACATGGTGCCCTCATCTGGTCACAACATCAAATTACAGCGTGTATCTGCATAACTGCTGTAAAAGTATGTCTTAGGGAGCAACTCTAACACACTCACTTCTTGTATTGGGCCAACCTTTATTTCTTTATGCTTCCAAGGAGCCAGACTTTGTTATATTTTTTTTTTTTAAAGCTCTCGGGTTTTTCAGTGGATATTGGCTACTTTTGCACAAATTTCCACTCCTTGTACTTGTACATTTTCAGAAAATGCTTCTTTTTTTGTTTTTTTGTGTGAAGTCACTTAACAAACACCAAAGAAACTCAAGGGATGAACCAGTGTTTTGTTTTTACAAATAACACACAACTTTGCAAAGAACCAGTTTTAAATATTTAGTTATTGTGTTCCTGACAGCCTAACACAAAACAATTTGTTGAACAGCATCTGAAAAGTCATGCTCTTAAGAACTAGAAAAAGGTATCTAGCAATGACCTGACACAGGATTT
Organism: Neolamprologus multifasciatus; assembly: GCF_963576455.1. NCBI lineage: Eukaryota > Metazoa > Chordata > Actinopteri > Cichliformes > Cichlidae > Neolamprologus > Neolamprologus multifasciatus. The sequence goes on from NC_140459.1 coordinate 27,031,941, forward strand.
GGCATCTGGCTGTTCAGGCGATCCGTCTACTGTTGATCAAAGCCTCATCTGAGATGCTTTCAGTGGATCAGTGGCTGTCAAGAAGCCACTCTTTAGGAAGGGAAATGGGGAGAAAAGACTGAGGTATTCAAAATTACACAAAAACCGGACTGAAATGAAATGGCAACAGGTGGTATGGAGAGCTGAAAATATTATTTTGGTTTTATTTGTCATCATTATATATGCAGGATGTCAGGAGAGCAGTACAAGGCACAAGAGTATCTACAGTCATCTGTAAAACATGAATAAATCTGTCTTATGTCAATATACTCTACCGCTACTATTATCCTGAATGTAAAAATCCCATTACACTTTTTCAGGATAGAAGTATAACTTTGGAATAATGTAACAATTTAAAGAAAGCAGAAACTCTGGATTAAACTAAAAAAAAAGGAGGGGAAAAAACAAGGAAACGATAAGTAATAAATAAATTATTAATAAACGTCACAACACTGACAAGGAATGGCGACAGCTGGATGCTAGCAAACATCTGTATTTAGCGAAACAACAGGTTACTCTGGCAAACCAAAAAAAGTTAAGTACGACCAAGAATAACCTTCATACATTAGAACATAAATATATAATGTTCTTAAAAGCACAAACTACACAAATAAGAATAAAAAATGCTGACTCCGTCACACCTGCTCCAGAAATGTCTGATAATTAGGCCAACAACGTCACTGCACGATTCAACCGCAAGGGGGCAAACTAGGCTTTTCTGATGAGGGCGCTCTCTCTCAAATAAACAATGATACATCGTGTGTGTGTGTGTGTGTGTGTGTGTGTGTGTGTGTGTGTGTGTGTGTGTGTGTGTTCAGGTCATTTACTGTCCCTCAGGTTGGGGTATGTTGATACATAATGAGCAGCCAGACATGAGCCACCTTCTTCTCCCAGGAGTTTTGTTTAGCTCACTGGAGTTTGGACTTAAAGAGTTTGTTTTGTGGCATCTTGCATAAAAGGAAAGCCAGAGGCTGGAGAGGACAACCTTAACGTAGACATTACATATGAACCTTATTTATTTAAATGGTTTTCATATTATTATCATTGTCCCTTTAATCAGAGTGAATTCAGGAGGGAGAACGTAAAGCAGGCCATTATCCCCTTATGATAGTTTGCTTTGTAGCTCAGTGTACATGGGTGAATATGGATGCACAAAAAGTGCAGTTGTTTACTGTGAAGCACTAAGGAACATGGAAGGTCATCAACAGCTCATATATGTATATTTTTTGTTATATTAAGTATAATTGATATGAATGATCCCACAGTTCTGTTGTAATAACTTCAAACTATATATGTGCCCTTGTCAAGACGATGGGTCAGATTGGGAATCAAAAGGGGAAGAGGAGGATAGAGAGGAGCCTCATCCTAAGTACTTTGGCTTATATCCTTTTTGTTAATCTAAAAAGACCTGAAAGTATCAATGAGCTGAACATGCATTTGGTGATGCATAAATAGTAAAGGGACTGTTCTTATATAAAGCACATTTCCACTCTACTTCAGCACTAAAAGCACAACATGTTTCATTCATAAAAGCTTTTATTCTCCATCCAAGTGCTTTCTATGTGACATTCACAATAACAAATGCACCAGGAATAACTCAGGGTTATTTGTATATACGGCACCAAATCTCAAACCAGAGGTTTATTTGCAAGGTTTAGTGTTGATGACAAGCAGTCGACCATGAACTGTAAGTATAGGAAAACAACATCCTCAGAGGATTGGTTTTGGAAAAGGGTCTTCACTTCTGCTCTTTTATGATGAAATGTTTCAGTGCACTTTAAAAAAAAAAGTTTTGCCAAACAAAAAACATGATCACTTTGTGTACAATTATCAAGTGTTCAGTGAGTTACAAGTGTTTTTCCTTTGATAGTGCGGGATGGTTGTTTCTGTCCTGATGTGCAAGTGCTAGATAGCACTCAGGCTAGCTGCAGAGCTGATGCATTCATCTGTAGGTCAGAGTGACCTGCTGGGGGGTAACAAACAAGGACACACGGATTTTCACAATACATGCCAGGACAGACCAAGGAATAGAAATCCACTCCTTGTTAGAAGGGTGCTCTTGTGGACCCAATATATCCACAGCAGGTCTTCTGGTGCACTTTTTGGGTCCTTTTAACTCTGTGCCATCAGGCACCGTTTCACAGCGATTTTAATGTTTTCTCTAGAAATGCAACTACTGACATAGTCTGAACAATACGTTCAAATTAAAACTCAGAAAGTGAGTTTGCAGAGAAATTATTGGAATGTCTCCTTACAACGCGACCACAGCTGAACCATGACTCAGCAGCTTGAGCCATCTGTCTAAACAGATTTCAGCCAAGACTTAAAGAGAAAAAAAAAAAAAAAAAAAAAAAAGTCTCCAGAAAGTAAATAGCCCAGTCTCCCGTCCCCCACAGGAAGCAATTGAGATGTTTCAACTGATCTGACTCAGGACATCATTTTGTAGGCTGGGCGTTTACGCACAGCTCTTAACTGAGTCACGTTTGCTTTAATCTGGGCAGAGCTAGGTGCAAGTCATCCAGGCTAATACATACAATGACACAAGTGTTTACAATAACTGGACTCTTGAGAGGTACATTATGATGCTGCACAGTGCATTGCTTATACTTCTCAGCTGCTTTAGAGAACGCAACTTTTCATAAGTCGTTTGCAAATAAGCTAGAGTAAGATTGTGTGTTCCCTGAAGTGGATCTTTGCATCAGGAGCAATCTCCCCCCAAAGAGTAGTTTAGCATCACATCATTTACTCACTAGAGGGCACCAAGTCTACATCCATAGACACACAAGCTTTGGCTTTTACTAGTACCTCACAACTGGGAGATGAAGTCAAGACAGAAGACAAGATTTCAATTTAATAATTTATTTAAGAAAACATTCATCTATGTCTTCTTGCTGCACCTGTTGGTAGGAGAGACACCTTAGATACCAGCCAGACAAACAGAACAAAGTAATGAGATACTCACCTTCTAGTATCTTGGACGTAGCTTGATTGTCATCCATTTGGCATGCGGATGCTCAGATTTGCTTGGGTTGAGATATTCCATCTGCTGTGGGGGAGGTGTGGTAGTTTGTGGCACCTGCTCGACCTCTTTGTCACCACGCCGCCTGATAGCATAGCCTCCAAAGTGTTCAGGGATCTCATAGATCCTGCTGTTACTTCCATAGGCAGGCAGACTAGGAACTTCCTGGGCTGGATTCCCGATTCCCCATGGTGCTTGAAGAGGGTTGCTACTGGTAGGCCTCCGCTCTGCGAAGGTGTAGCTGGGTTTGTAGCTCACCATCATGTTCGAAGTGGAAGACGGCATGTAGCCTACTCGGGTGCTCCCAGTATTTGCAGGAAGCAATGGGTTTCTGTATGATTTCCTAAACCCATGGATGGGGAAGTCTCTAGCAATACTTAAAGGTTCAGATTTATGTTGAGTGACCCGTTTTGCAGGAGCACTTGCTGAAGTTTGCCCCCGTACAGCTGCACTGGCAGGTTTCTGTGCTACAGAATGCTGAGAGGCTGGTTTAAACAAGGAGCTTCCTGTAAGAGATGCGGCGCTGCTGGATCCAGCCTTGCTAGTTTGGGGTGCACCCCACTGAAATGGCCAAGTCCTTTCCTTGTTGCTATCAGGAAGCCTGTTCTGGTTTTGACCGAGTCCATTCAGCGAGTTCCCACTTGCAACAGAAAGGCTAAAAGAGGAGCGGTTTGGCACCTCCTGAGCATTAACGCCCTTCATATTTGTGTACCAGTTAGGTTTTGTCTCCAAGCTGCTCTGCACTAACCTCACCAAGCTTTGGGCTGGTTCTGAAACAGTCTGTTTATAGCTGCTAGCAGAAAGCCCTTCACTATAGCCTCTGTTAACTGTAGTCCCTGTGCTGAGGCTACTGCTGTGAGCTACTCGTGGAGAAATGAAGGCCTGTCTGATTTGATCCTGGGAATAGCTGCCAGCTAGTCTTCTTAGGCTACCATCTTGCTGTGAAAAGCCAACATATCCGTTACCCATCTGGGGGCTATATGCTGAGAAAGAAATAGAGTGTAAGCCCACTGTGGTAATAAATCACAGCACTAAAATAACTTAAACATATAAATTCCCCACTTACTTCGTGTAGCCCATGAACAGCACACATGCTCTGCTTGAACTAAGAAAATCAGCAATATCCTGCTCAGAAGAAAAACATCAAGGTCAGGAGAAATGGGACAACAACAAGGTGTAATAGAATAGCTGCAAAGTAGAGCCTTACCCCAAACCAGCTCCACAAGCCCTTCCAGATTTCCAAAGCATGCTGCCTTACTCAAAGCAACAGTAACACAAACACTCTGAAGCTGCTCACTCTGCATGTGTGTACCGCAAAGAGGTGACATTTCTTGCAACCTGTATCCAATCACAGGCTAATGAGCAGATTGTTTACAGCTGCTGTTGTGCTGCTGTCAAGCTGAATGCTGGAGATTGTTCCAGAAAGCAGGTCTGACAAAGTCTCATCCTGAAGTCAGAGTCGATTAACTCGTTTTTTGGTTACAGATGATCAGTTAGCTCAGTCGACTGTAACTTTGTTTTGTTACGTGTGTAGGGGTTGTGGAAAAAAAAACATCATCATCACCATAGCAACTGGGAAAATATAAAACTGAGCCTTAAGTTTATAAATCATTTTGGGAATTTTTCTTTCACCTTTATTAGAGAATTTTTGTAAAGATGAGACAGGAAAGTAGAGAAGATGTGCAGCGAAGGGACTCAGAGGGGTCAGAACCAAACCTGGGCTCTTATATTGAGACTCATGCCTTCTGGTCATCTGCTCAACCACTAAGTTAAATCAGCATCCCATAGAGCCTTAGGTTTATTTGGGGGAATAAGGAACATGAGTGTCAGTGTGAATTATAACATTTTTCTAAAATAAATAAATAAATAAAAATGGAGGGGAGCACTTTCCTTTCGCATCATCTGCTCAGTCATCCTAGCTTGAATCTTTTATTAATAGACCAAACTGGAAATTCATCAAACCTTCAGATTTATTTTTCTTGTAAATCTCAATATATTTTTTATTATGCTTTAACCTGAAATAGAGAAAATGCAAATGAAACCAACTGAATGTAGCACTATGGATCAAACAGATACATATAGAGCAGCTCAATTTATATAGCTCCTCATATCTAGAAGTTTACTTACATGTTTTTATACAGCATCAAATCACAACATCAGTCAATGAAGGTGCTTTATAAAGTAAGATGAAGACCCTACAATATTACAACAGTGGAAAGGAAAAACTCTCTTTTAACAGGAAGGAACTTTTTACAGAACGAGGCTCAGGGAGGGGAAGCCACCTGTTCCTGATGGGAGAAAGACAGGATGAAAGGCATACTGTGGAAGAGAGCCATCCATCCATCCCAGCTGCCATAGGGCGAGCGGCAGGGTACAGCCTGGACACATCACCAATCTCACACTGGGTTAACGCACAGAGACAGATAACCATTGACAGCTATGGGCAATTTAACATGACCCCGCTAACTGCAGATCTTTGGACTGCAGGAGGCAGCCGGAGAGAACCTCAGAAAGGCCCTAGCCAGATGGAAGAGTCAGGACCTCCTTCCTATAAGGCAATAGTACTAAGCACCACACCACCATGATGCCCAAAAGAGTGTCAATTCAATTCAATTCAATTCAATTTTATTTATATAGCGCCAAATCACAACAAAAGTCGCCTCAAGGCGCTTCATAGATACAGAGAAAAACCCAACAATCATATGACCCCCTATGAGCAAGCACTTTGGCAACAGTGGGAAGGAAAAACTCCCTTTTAACAGGAAGAAACCTCCGGCAGAACCAGGCTCAGGGAGGGGCGGCCATCTGCTGCGACCGGTTGGGGTGAGAGAAGGAAGACAGGATAAAAGACATGCTGTGGAAGAGAGACAGAGGTTAATAACAGATATGATTCAATACAGAGAGGTCTGTTAATACATAGTGAGCGAGAAGGGTGACTGGAAAGGAAAAACTCAATGCATCATGGGAATCCCCCGGCAGCCTACATCTATTGCAGCATAACTAAGGGAGGATTCAGGGTCACCTGGTCCAGCCCTAACTGTATGCTTTAGCAAAAAGGAAAGTTTTAAGCCTAATCTTAAAAGTAGAGATAGTGTCTGTCTCCCGAATCCAAACTGGAAGCTGGTTCCACAGAAGAGGGGCCTGAAAACTGAAGGCTCTGCCTCCCATTCTATTTTTAAATACTCTTGGAACAACAAGTAGGCCTGCAGAGCGGGAGCGAAGTGCTCTAATAGGGTGATATGGTACTACAAGGTCATTAAGATAAGATGGGGCCTGATTATTTAAGACCTTGTATGTGAGGAGCAGGATTTTGAATTCAATTCTGGATTTAACAGGAAGCCAATGAAGGGAAGCCAAAACAGGAGAAATATGCTCTCTCTTTCTAGTCCCTGTCAGTACTCTTGCTGCAGCATTTTGGATTAATTGAAGGCTTTTCAGTGAGTTTTTTGGACATCCTGATAATAATGAATTGCAGTAGTCCAGCCTGGAAGTAATAAATGCATGAACTAGTTTTTCAGCGTCACTCTGAGACAGGATATTTCTAATTTTAGAGATGTTGCGCAAATGGAAGAACGCAGTCTTACATATTTGTTTAATATGTGCGTTGAAGGACATATCCTGGTCAAAAATGACTCCAAGGTTCCTCACAGTGTTACTGGAGGCCAAGGTAATGCCATCCAGAGTAAGAATCTGGTTAGATACCATATTTCTAAGCTTTTCAGCGCCGAGTACAATGACCTCAGTTTTATCTGAGTTAAGAAGCAGAAAGTTAGTGGCCATCCAAGTCTTTATGTCTTTAAGACATTCCTGCAGTTTAACTAATTGGTGTGTGTTATCTGGCTTCATGGACAGATAGAGCTGGGTGTCATCTGCATAGCAGTGAAAATGTATGCTATGTCTTCTAATGATGCTGCCTAGGGGAAGCATGTATAATGTAAACAGAATTGGTCCTAGCACTGAACCCTGTGGAACTCCATAATTAACCTCAGTGTGTGAAGAGGACTCTCCATTTACATGCACAAATTGGAGTCTATTAGATAGATATGATACAAACCACTGCAGTGCAATACCTGTAATACCTACAGCATGTTCTAATCGCTCTAATAGGATATTATGGTCAACAGTATCGAATGCTGCACTAAGGTCAAGAAGGACAAGCACAGAGATGAGTCCACTGTCAGAGGCCATAAGAAGATCATTTGTAACCTTCACTAAAGCTGTTTCTGTGCTGTGATGAGCTCTGAAACCTGACTGAAACTCTTCAAATAAACCATTCCTCTGCAGATGATCTGTTAGCTGTTTGACAACTACTCTTTCAAGGATTTTTGATATGAAAGGAAGGTTGGAGATTGGCCTATAATTAGCTAAGACTGCTGGGTCTAGAGATGGCTTTTTGAGTAAAGGTTTAACTGCAGCCACCTTGAAGGCCTGTGGTACATAGCCGATTATTAGAGATAGGTTGATCATATATAAGATCGAAGAATTAATCAATGGCAGGACTTCTTTGAGCAGTTTTGTAGGAATGGGGTCTAAAAGACACGTTGATGGTTTGGAGGAAGTAGTTATTGAAGTTAACTCAGAAAGATCGATTGGAGAAAAAGAGTCTAACTTAACATCAATGGTACTAAGAGTAGCTGTTGATAATATTACATCTGTGGGATGATTATTGGTAATTTTTTCTCTAATGATAAAAAATTTATTTGTGAAGAAGTTCATGAAGTCATCACTAGTTAACGTTAAAGGGATGGTTGGCTCAAAAGAGCTCTGACTTTTTGTCAGCCTGGCTACAGTGCTGAAGAGAAACCTGGGGTTGTTCTTATTTTCTTCAATTAGTGATGAGTAGTAAGCTGTTCTGGCTTTGCGGAGGGCTTTCTTATAAAGCAACAAACTATTTCTCCAGGCTAAATGATTATCCTCTAAATTTGTGACACGCCATTTCCTCTCCAGATTACGAGTCATCTGCTTTAGGGTACGTGTTTGAGAATTATACCACGGGGTCAGGTACTTCTGATTAGAGACCTTAGTTTTCACTGGAGCTACGGTATCCAGAGTCGTACGTAGTGAGGAGGTGAAATTATTAACAAGATAATCGACCTCTGTTGGAGTAGCGTTCAGATAGCTGCTCTGCTCTGTGTTGGTACAGGGCATTGACGATGATAACAGTGGCTGGATTATATTCTTAAACTTAGTTACAGCGCTTTCAGAAAGACATCTACTTTGATAAAGTCCACTCTCCACTGCTGCGTAATCAATTATTGTAAATGTAAATGTTATCAAGAAATGATCAGACAGGAGAGGGTTTTCAGGAAACACTGTTAAATGTTCAGTTTCTATGCCATATGTTAAAACAAGATCTAGAGTGTGATTAAAGTGGTGGGTGGGTTCTTTTACATTTTGAGAGAAACCAATTGAGTCTAACAACAGATTAAATGCCATGTTGAGGCTGTCATTTTTAGCATCAACATGGATGTTAAAATCACCCACAATAATTATTTTATCTGAGCTCAGAACTAAATTAGATATAAAGTCTGAGAAATCAGACAGAAACTCTGTGTAAGGCCCAGGTGGACGATAGATGATAACAAGTAAGACTGGTTTCTGAGTTTCACACCTGGGGTGGACAATGTTAAGCATCAGGCTTTCAAATGAATTAAAAGTCTGTCTTGGGCTTTCATTAATTAATAGACTGGTGTGAAAAATTGCTGCCACACCACCCCCTCAACCTGTGCTTCGAGATTTCTGGTAGTTAGAATGACTCGGGGGTGTTGATTCATTTAAACTAACATAATCATCCTGCTGCAACCAGGTTTCTGTAAGGCAGAGTAAATCAATTTGTTGATCAATTATTAAGTCATGTACTAACAGAGACTTGGAGGAGAGAGACATAATATTTAATAATCCACATTTCACTGTTTTACTCTTTGGATCAGGTGTGGATACTGTATTGTTCTTTCTTTGTAAATGTTTAAGTTGTTTGTTGCTAGTTTTTAGTTTGTTTTTTGTCTTTTTGGAAGCTGACACAGTCTCTATGGAGATGGGTTTTTGGGGGGGTAGCAGGAGGAGAGAAGCTGCAGAGAGGCGTGTAAGACTGCAACTCTGCTTCCTGGTCCCAACTCTGGATAGTCATATTTTGAGGGGTTTAATAAATTTGTCGATATTTCTAGAAATGAGAGCTGCTCCATCCAAAGTGGGATGGATGCCATCTCTCCTAACAAGACCAGGTTTCCTCCAGAAGGTTTGCCAATTATCTATGAAGCCCACATTGTTTCTGGGACACCACTCAAACAGCTAGCAATTTAAGGAGAACATGCGGCTAAACATGTCACTCCTGGTCTGATTGGGGAGGGGACCAGAGAAAACTACAGAGTCCGACATTGTTTTGGCAAAGTTGCACACCGATTCAATATTGATTTTAGTGACCTCCGATTGGCGTAACCGGGTGTCATTACTGCCGACGTGAATTATGATTTTATTGAATTTACGTTTACCCTTAGCCAGCAGTTTAAAATTTCCTTCAATGTCAACTGCTCTGGCCCCTGGAAGACAATTGACTATGGTTGCCGGTGTCTCTAGCTTCACATGTCTGAGAACAGAATCACCAATTACCAGAGTTTGACCCCCAGCGGGTGTGTCACCGAGTGGGGAAAAACGGTTAGACAAATGAACGGGTTGGTGGTGTAGATGGGGTTTCTGTTTAGGACTACGCTTCCTCCTCACCGTTACCCAGACGTCTTTCCCCAGCTGCTTGGGATCTGCCGGGGAACAGCTAGCGGGGCCTACGCTATCTTCGGCTGCACCAGCTACAGGGGCCTGGCTAGCTAAGGGTGAGTGCAGGGTGCAAAGCCGAGTCTCCAGTTCAGTAATCCTGGCCTCCAGAGCTGCAAATATGCTACATTTGTTACAGATATCATTACTGCGAAAGGAGGCCGAGGAGTAACTAAACATCTGACACAATGAGCAAGAAAGTGCAGAAGGGACAGGTGAAGTAGCCATGGTGCTAGCAAGTCGGCTACGAGCTAAGCTAGCGAAACAGTACAGAGACAGTGAGTGAATACTTTGGCTATAAATTAGGTAGTGAGTACACAGAAAGTGTGCTTCGGATGAAGCACGTGAAGATTATACTATGAAAAAAGAATGTATTAAAAGTTGTTAATTAAACTGCTAAGCAAATAAGCTACTCAGAAACACCACTGTGTTTGAGCAGGAACAGGAAGTGATACTATACCACAGAGTGAGCGAACACCAAGTGACAGCGTCAGAGATTAATCATCAGCAATAATGATTAAATGCAGCATAGTGAGTGAAGAAGAAATACTCATCATAGGATTTTCAATCAGCCTCTAGGCCCAGGCTCCTCCAGCAAGGCACCAACAAGTAAACCGACACTGACTTCAACGGGCCATCACAAGGTAACACCAATCTCAACATTTTCAAAAAGGCAAACCCAGGAGTTGAAGAGGAGTTGGAGGAGATTAGGAAATCGCTTAATTTCATGTCTGATGAACTGAGCAAAGTGGCTAAACAACAGGGTATGCTACATGACCTAATGGATGAGATAAAACAACAAAAAAACTTGATAAAGGAGAAGGACAAGAAAATAGACAACTTGGAACGGCAAATCGAGGACCTTGAACAATACACAAGAATGGATGACTTATTGATAAGTGGACTGGAGACGCAACACCGAACCTACGCCAGAGTAACAGCTGGCGGAGGTAAAGACGGTGAAGATGCCCCAGTAGAGGAGCTGCAAACACTTGAACAGCAAGTGATAAAATTCCTTCAAATGAAGAATGTAAGTATTCAGAGCCATCATATCACCGCATGCTCCCCAGAAAAGACAGTAAAACAAAGCCTCCAAAAGTTGATTCTGTTCATCTGGACGTAGCGTTTTGTGGGAGAAACGTTTCGTCACTCATCCAAGTGACTTCTTCAGTCTCAGCTGACTGCAGGTTTCCCCAATCTTATAAACAGTACATTTGCATAATGACTGAAACCAGCCCACTGAAGGAACAATGGGCTGTGAGGTCAGTTCCTTAATCATAATTATGCAAATTCTCATGACCATTGATCAACAACCACTGATCAGAGACCACTGATCAATGGCCATGAGTACCATTCACAGAGAGTTGGGGAATGGCTGCTATCAAAGCATTGTAAGATGGCGAAAGATGTACCCTTAGCCCCCTCCTCGATTCAGAGATGGTCTTTCCCTTTTCACGTAAATGGCCTCCTTGACTCTGCGCTCAAACCAGTGTTCTTCCCTGTCCAGGATGTGTACATCCTCATCCTTGAAAGAGTGTCCACTGGCCTGTAGGTGTAAATAGACTGCAGAGTCCTGGCCTGACGAGGTAGCTCTTCTGTGTTGTGCCATCCACTTCGCCAGAGGTTGTTTGGTTTCCCCGATGTATAAATCCTGGCAATCCTCCTGGCACTTAACAGCGTACACTATGTTACTCTGTTTGTGTCGGTGGACCAATTTTGGCGCAGCATGTTTTGGGGTTTAAAAGCCACAGAGACCCGGTGTTTCAAAAAAATGCGTCTCAACTGAAGAAGAACAGCACATCAAAAAGGCCCTGAGTAAATGTGGTTATCCCAGCTGGACTTTTGTCAAAGCTGGAAAGGCACCTAAAGAAAGCTCCAGCCGATCCAGGAGAGAAGGACAACCGCTGCCCAAGCGAAAACCTGTAGTGATCCCATATGTGTCAGGAGTATCAGAACAGTTGAGACGCATTTTTTCGAAACACCGGGTCTCTGTGGCTTTTAAACCCCAAAACACGCTGCGCCAAAAATTGGTCCACCCCCAAGGATCGGGTCCCCCGAATGAACATTTAACGAAAAAGACTGCTGAAATTGCAAGACAGGCACGCAGCCTGAAACAAAATAAGATACAAGCGACCTGGACGAGGAACTGCAAAGTAAGGATAAGACTAAATGGCACTCCCAAAGAAGCAAAAGTTGTGATGATAAGAGAACTCTAAGACTTAGAGCAATATAAATAATCAGGAATCTACTATGGAATCTATTGGAAAAGTGACGATTGGATAATGAACAATGGGTATGGAAAGTGTTTCTGGCCTTATGGCTCAAAAACAACAACAACAACAAAAAACACATGCATGACAAGTTTGGACACAGATTATAGGTTTCCATTCAGAGATATTGAAGAGGAAGACTTTGATTATGAAAAGGACTGTCGAGGTGGTTATTTTGCCACACACGCTGAGAAAACAAACTTCAAAACGTTTAACTATGCAGAGCATAACATGCATGACCCTGAAAGTAACATTGACCCAGATAACCACTTCTACAATAACAACAATAGTACTTGTGAGTACTATACAGATGACCAATTCAATATGAATATTAAAATGGCAAATGCATTGTTGGTCATACATTTCAATAGAAGCCTGTATAAAAAAAAATTCAAAAATTAAAGAATGTTTAAGTAAGTTAAAAAAGTTTAATATAATTGCAATATCAGAAACATGGCTTGATAATGAAGCTAGTGAAATGGAAACGGAAGGATACGAATTATTTACAATGAACAGGGTGAATAAAAAAGGAGGTGGTGTTGCTTTATATGTACATAAAGTTTTGAAATGTAGTCTGATTGAATGTATGTCAAGCGCCATAGATGACGTATTGGAATGTGTTACTATTGAAATCCATGTTGAAAAAGCTAGCAATATAATTATAAGTTGCATCTATAGGACACCAGGATCATGCCTTGACACAATCAATGAAAAACTTGCTGCTATGTTTAGCAACCTAAATGATAAAAAATGGCAAATGGCCTGTATTTGTATAGCACTTTACTAGTCACTAAGGACCCCCAACCAGTCATCCACCCATTCACACACTGGTGATGGCAAGCTACATTGTAGCCACAGCTGCCCTGGGGCGCACTGACAGAGGCGGGGCTGCCGGACACTGGCGCCACCGGGCCCTCTGACCACCACCAGTAGGCAACGGGTGAAGTGTCTTGCCCAAGGACACAACGACCGAGACTGTCCAAGCCGGGGCTCGAACCGGCAACCTTCCGATTACAAGGCGAACTCCCAACTCTTGAGCCACAATCGCCCCTAGTGCAAATAATTTGTGGTGATTTTTTGCTAAACCCAAATGGACATCAGAAAACAACAGATTTCATCAATACAATGTATAACTGCCTTTTCCCTGTAATTATAAAACCAAGTAGAATAACAACTGATACAGCTACATTGCTACATCACAAATAAAATTGACTTTGAAATAGTAGGTGGACTTCTTATAACTGATATAAGCGATCATCTTCCTGTTTTTGCAATTTTTCAAAATTATTTTGGGATCAAAACTAAACAAAAGAATCAAATATTTGACATGATATGACTTAGAACAACAGGAGCCATTGCTGCCCTCCAGGTGGACTTAAAGGAACACAATTGGAATGAGGTTTTTGCAAATGAAGATTCAAATAGTGCATATGATGCATTCCTATCAACTGTAATTTCACTATATGAAAAATATTGTCCTTTAATGAAAATCACTAGAAAGCATCACAGATCAAATAAGCCATGGATCACAAAAGGGATAGAAGATGCATGTAAAAAGAAAAAATAATCTATATAAGAGATTCATAAATCAGAGGACAAAAGATGCTGAAATAACGTACAAGTTATGTAAAAATAGATTAGTAAATATTATAAGAACAAGTAAGAAAGAATATTACCACAAATATTATTGGAGCAAAGTAGAAGTAACACACAAGAAACATGGAGGATATTAAATAGTATAATCAAGAAGGGCTCAAAAAATAAGAATTATCCAGAGTATTTTAAAAAAAGATAAAGATATTGAGCTTGATAAAACTAAAGTCATTGTAAATGAATTTAATGATTTCTATGTAAATGTTGGCTTTAATTTAGCAAAAGAAATTCCAGAGTCAAGAAATAATAACGACCTAAATAAACAATATTACTCAGAGCATATTACTCATGTGTCCTCCATGTTTATTGGTGCTGTAACTCATAGAGAAATAATTAACATTGTGAAAACATTTAAAAATAAAAAGTCCACTGACTGTTTTGGTATTGACACGATGTTAGTCAAAAGTATTATAGAATATATAGTGCAACCTTTCGAATACATTTGTAATCTGTCCTTTCGAACTGGTGTGTTTCCCTCAAAAATGAAAGTAGCAAAAGTTATTCCAATCCATAAAAACAGAGAGATGTCAGTTTACCAATTACAGACCAATATCACTACTCCCACAGTTCTCAAAAATGTTAGAAAAGTTATTTGTTAATAGACTTGATAAATATATGGAGAAGCATAATCTCCTAAGTGATAACCAACATGGCTTTAGAGTGAAAAGGTCCACTTCGATGGCAGTGATGGAACTTGTAGAAGGGATATCTAATGCTATAGATAATAAGGAATATACTGTTGGTGTTTTTATAGACTTAAAAAGGTGTTTGATACAATTGATCATTCTATATTAATGAATAAACTAGAGAGATATGGCATAAGAGGGATAGCATACAAGTGGATGAAAAGTTACCTGGATGACAGATATCAATATGTCAAAATCAATAATGTAAAATCTAATCAGCTGAAGGTAACTTGTGGTGTTCCTCAGGGCTCTGTGCTGGGCCCTAAATTATTCATATTATATATAAATTACATATGTAGTGTTTCCAAACTGTTAAAATGTGTATTGTTTGCTGATGACACCACTCTGTATTGCTCAGGTAAAAACTTAGAACAGCTTCTGACTACAGCGGAAAAGGAGTTAAATATATTAAAAAACTGGTTTGATGTAAATAAGTTATCGTTAAATATAAAGAAAACAAAATTGATTATTTTTGGCACTAGACAAATGAAAAATGTATCTAAATCAAGGTTAATGGAATTGAAATTGAAAGAATGTACAAAAATAAATTTCTTGGAGTGATAATTGATGATAAGCTGAGCTGGAAGTCTCATATAAACCACGTGAAAACAAAAATGTCAAAAACCATCGATATTCTCTACAAAACAAAGCATGTCCTGAATAAAAAATCATTATACACACTTTATTGTACTCTGTTGCTTCCATATATGACTTATTGTCTGGAGATATGGGGTAATGCATATAAAACAAATACTCTTCCTATTTTCAGGTTACAAAAAAGAGCTATAAGAATTATAAATCAATCAAACTATATAGAACCAACTAACATTTTGTTTATTAATCTGAATACCCTGAAATTTTATGATTTAGTTGAATATAAAATGGCACAGATAATGTATAAAGCACAAAATAACTTGCTTTGCCGCAATACTCAGAAGCTGTTTAAAGTCAGAGAGAGTCAATAACACTTAAGGGGAACAGATTTCTTTTAAAAAAAACAAGATAAGGACAAATATAAAGCAGAGATGTGTTTCTGTTAGAGGAGTTAACCTGTGGAATAGTTATGACAGTGATTTAAAAAGGTGGAGTTCATTTTCCTTGTTTAAAAACATGTTTAAAAATAGAGGATTAGAAAAATATATAAATCAAGAATGAAAAGAGCAAAAATAATAATACTGAAACTCTTGGTTGTTTTGCTTTGATGTAGTTACTTATCTAAGGTGGAAAGTTTTGTTTGTTTGTTTGTTTGTTTGTTTGTTTGTTTGTTTTGTTTTTTGCTTTGCTTTGTTTTATACTTTGCTTCGAGCCCTGTGTACAGGAGCTGTTTGTCAAAGATCTTTTGTTAAAAGGTTCGGGGTAATAAGCAAATGCTTCAGCCAATACCTTTTGATTAGCCTTGTCTCGTGCTTTCTTGCTTTGTGGTAGATCTTTATTCTGTATTCACTGAGATATTTGAATGCTGATCAATAAAATCAAATCAAAAAACAAACAAACAAAAAAAAAAACCAGCTGTCAGAGAGCGAAGTGCTAAATTGGGATGATAAGGTACTTTGAGGTCTTTAAAATAAGATATTTTATATATTGACATTTGATATAAAATAATAGATATATTAAATGTATATGAGACCTATTAAGTAAACTAATATTGGAAGGGCATCCAGAAAAATTTGCACCAAGTCAAACATACACACCTTCACATGCTGGTTCAAGTTCCCGTGCAGCATGATGGGAGCAATCAGAGAGAAACAGCTGCTAGTGAGCAGGTCCGGTTGCCCTTTAACTGATAAGTGATGGATTTTCTTTCTAGAACAAAAGCCCCAAAGTTTCCTTTGTGCTGGGGGTTAACAAACTGACTAACCGACTAACTAATTTTCTGCAAACAGTAACATTTAACTTACCTGCTCTACTAGGCAGAGAATTCCCCTCCCTGTGTCAAGCTTGACCTTGACAACCATCATATAAGTCTTGTTGGCCTTGTTAACATTATTAACGATGCCTCCTCTACCCCCTGACGCTGAAAAGACCCAGGCGGCGGTAATGATGCGGTCGACTATAACCGTGACAAACGACACATGAAGATCAATGTGCTTCCACCTTCTGTTTGCAGGATATAAATCAGGCGCTGCAATGCCAGCGCCACAATCTCCATATCAGAGATTTCAGCTTCATTTGAATTCTGCGTCTTTTTTATATGTGACTGCACAGAGTGATAAGCAGAATGCATGTTAGATTTGCATGTGAGTGTGATATCATCAGCGTCCTCTGTTTTTTCTGACTGATCTGTGACCATGTGGGATGCTCCGCATGAAAATGACCTTTTATACTGTGAGTGTAGGACACACACACGCTAAGGACACACTCCCTGGTAGTCTGACAGGTGTGAATCTTCATCCCTGACTGTGCCTAGTCAATAGTGATGACAATTCCCTGCAAAGACAAACGAATCAGTCACTTTGTCCTGCTGTCCATCACATGTGCTTCATCAAACACTTCTTAAGCCTAGCTTTAGTCAAATTTAGAGTCCCTTTTTTCATCTTTTAGGGACTTGACTGTCCAATATTCTCTATGAGTCACAGCAGTGATAGCAAATTTCCTTGTCTCCGCTCTAGGAAAGAGTGACACCTCGCATGCGATGACCAGATGAGTGTGGTGGCTTAGATCAAAGACACAATTTCCTGTCAGAGGAAATAGCCCAGAAGAATTTTTTTCAGGAGCAGTTTCCTCTTTTCTGAATTCTTTCCATTTACGCCTATCAACATTCATATGAAAGTCCTCCACTGGAATCCTTCCCCGATGACAAAGGTGTTATGATGACACAGGAGGAATGCTTTAAAAAGAAACCTACGCATGACATTAAACAAACTGTAAATGAGAGCTATGCTTCAACGTAGGTGACTCTTCTCTCCTTGGGGATGGTCACTCCTGCTCAAACTTCTGCCGGCATCGGGTCTCACACTCTTATATTTTCTGCCTTAATGCCGATTTCTACAGAGCAGGGTGTTGTAGCAAATGAAAGGCATTGTTCGGTCTCCGCAGACCCCTGACCTGCAGATGATTGGCACACAGACTCATTTTAGAAGCCTCTCTCCTGTAAAGGTTACACTGTGTAAGGTTTCACTTTGCTCATGAGCTCTGTGCTGGCTAAGACAGATTAATATCTGCGTGTGCAGGACCACAAAAAGGGGGTGTGGTGGAGGAGAAGGCAAGCACAGCATCCGTATCTAATTTATGTGCAGAGCTATGCAGGATATGGGGGCTTTTGTCAGAAGGGTCAAACCATGCAACGCCTGCTGAATCAGAAACTTTTGTTAAAAACAAAGATAAAGATACTCAAAAGTGAACTGTGTGTTTCTCTGAACTGTGCATTGCTCTTGCGTGGATGCTCCACTGAGCATTTGTAGTAGCAGGACAGTGTATGTGAGATTAAATCCAATTAAAATGTATTCATAGTAAGGATAGAGCATGTTATTTAGGATAAAAGTTGATTTTTTGTATTATATTCTTTATAAAACTAGAGCTTCATGGCGTTGAGGAATAATAAATTATGGACAGCTGCAGGGGGAGTCTATCCCAGCTGTCATGGGGTAAAAGGCAGGGTACACTAAAATGGACAGGTCACCAGTCTGTCGCGCTGTCACAGACAGACACAGACAGCCGTTAACACCTATGAGCTATTTAAAATCATCACTTACCCCAAACTGCATATATTTAGACTGCCAGAAAAAGGTGGAGAAAGCAAGTGAGAGCATGCAGAGCCAGTGGATTGCTGTTGAGTGACGGTGCTAACCAGCGTTCTTCCAAAATCATGCTAATATTTTCCTTTTAAAAGACACTGCATGTTTGTACGGTGCCAGTTTTTCCATTTAGAACCTACCCACCCAGCAAAAACCTGTGGAAAAGACAACTTTCCCTGACTTTAAACTACAGTATGATCTAGTGAAAAAGGAAGGTCATTTAAAAGACGCACCTTTATGTCTAAATCTGGCGAAAAGGTGAAAGGGCATATATCTCCTCAACGTCTCACCCACAGCCAACTATGGCACATAGATGCCTCTCCCTGATTCTGCTGGAGGTTTTTTCCTGGTAAAAGGGAGTTTTTTTCTTCCCACTGTCACCAAGCGCTTAAGTGCTTAATCACAGGCGATCATCATCACCTTACAGTATCAAGTGCTTTCAGGCAACTGGGAACTAAATGTAATACCTCTGCAAACTCCTCAACTAGAGTCAACTTTAGAAACTGTGTTTTATACTTTTTTATATTGAAAAAAAAAAACACATAAAAAATAAAAACAAAACCACAATGAAATTATTGAAACAACAGCCAATTATGATTGCCTAAATTTTACACTTAATTTAACACATTTGTAATCCTGATGTGCCACTCTGACACCTCTTAACTCTCTAAAGAACAGAAGGTTGTGCAGTACGTTATTGGTACATGGCTGAAGTCACCTTTCTCTTTTCAGCCAAATTAAACATAAAATGGAAATCCTTTAAAAGGTTGGCCAGATTTAGCCTTGAAAACAATGTTCATAGACATCTACTATATACATTAGGGGGTATGGAGCCATGAGCATTAGATGAATATGTGTGGACACACTTTAAACTTTTAAATCCATCTTTAAATCTGACTCTTGTCAAAGTTTGACTTCATTCTACAGTTTTCGCTTTATAATATGTTCGTGTGATCTTTTTTTTATTGCTTCTAGTTGTATTTTAAAATAATCTGCATTTCTGCCCTTGGTTGGTTTTACTTTTTGTCTTTGTCAGGGTTCCCTCCAGTTTTCACACCAACTATCCAGTCAGTCCTCTGTAGCTGCACCACCTGCTGCTTTCTTTAATTTTTCCTGATTGTCTCGTCTCTATTCGAGCATTTCGGCCGTCAACCTGCCTTCCATTTATTTTTGTCTTTTTGTTGTTTTTTTAAGTTTCCTTGTATGTTATTGGTTTTCAGTGTATGACCTCTTGGACTGTTTTCTGGAGTTCTGCCTGACGTTACCCTAAGTTGTATACCAAAACCCACCGACTATCCGTTTTATTGGCATCTAGATCATATCTAGTCTTGAAAGTTTGGGAGCAGTGAGTAAATTCTCTAAGTGGTAACTCTATCATCCTAACAGAGCTAACCACGCTAACAGTATAGCTTTCTGAGACATAGCTTCTGGACCCTCATAAAGCCCAGAACCTCTTGGGCTAAACATAAATAGCCCACTTTGAGACCAATCAAATGTCTTTCTTATTAATGTATGACTGTAGGAATTGCACAGCTTGGGCTAAAAGTGGTCTGACATTAAGAAGCAAATGAAAATGACTACATGTTAAAGTTGGGCCTAGTTTTCAGGGTTACAAGGTAAGATTCATGGTCAATAAGTCATTTAATAAGTAAAACATCTATCGTGTGAGCTATCAACACATTAAATGGCATATCTTCACACTGTTTCATATAAGGCTGAAAGTAATCACCCGTTCTGTGTCAAGCAGCAAGGCTGTGGGACAGAAAGCCTAAATAATGAGCAGAAATATGTCAAAAAGCACCATACAGTAAGGAATCTGCAAAGGTTTCCATTTTAATCCATTGATAATATAAAAATATTAATTAGAGCAGGTTCTAGTGTGTGCAACAGTCTGCACTTTTTGATTTACACTTGGTTTAATCAAACTTAAAACCTTTTTGGAGAGACTGACTGTACATCTAACACCTGAGACTGATACTACAGGCAGGATGTCACACGCAGTGCTGTAACAGGATGTTCTCATCCAAAGTGACCCGTATCAAACTCCTTCATGTAGCAAGATGATGTAAAGTCAGAGAGACAGACAGTCAGCAGATGGTGTCTTCACTCCGGAAGAATCTACCCTTTGGCCTCCGAACCGATTCTCTCCTCCTGACCAATCAGGTGCTTCAGATCCCTGTGGGGTGCGTAGGGCCACCTCCAGCTCGGGCATCTGGTCAAGCATTTGAAATAATGAAGGCAATAATAATGAGCTTAAAACTCCTCCTTCTGGGAGGGCGAGAGGTCAAACTACCTATGGAGAGTTCACACCTAACACATTCCAGGAACTTAAGGATTCGTCATCATCGGAGCGGCTGCACTCCCTCCCCTCGCTGCTTCCATAACACTTCCAAGTTATCACAAGTTTGCCCATATTTTTGTTTTGTTTTGGTCATCAGTTTTAACCAGAGGCATCAGTGAGATGTGGGAAGAGATCTCTAAAGCACTGCATCCAAACCCGCAGCATAAATCATGAAATCATACAAACGTGGAGGCTTGTTATTATGGCTGACTGGGATGGATGCTCAAAGACAAGAGAAAAAAAGGTGCCGTAAATCCACAACTGTCCCGCAAATCTGTTATTTCTAGTTCATGTATATTTGCATCCAGGCTGAAAAATGCAAAAAAACCCAAAAACAACACATGTTGGTTAAGACTGAGCCGATGCAGACATTAGAAACCTCAGACTTGGTTTGTAACGGTGGTTTTGGCCAGCTGACACACGGAGTGTCCCAGATTCAGTCCTCTTTCTGTTTTGGTCTCCACCAACTCCTCAGCAGTTTAGGCGGCTCTTCAGCTGCTTTGTCGTGTAACTAAAAAGTCTCCTGTTATGAGGAACAACTTTCATATTGCACATGCACGCTCTTGACACGTTGCTCCTGTGAAACTAATGATAACTGCAGCTTTACTTCTCAGTTTAAATGGCTTTTCCCATCACTTCCTGTAGCTGAAACCTGGAAGAAAAGGCATAGCCAGCAATAAATTAAGCCACTGCTCACAATACTGTGATCAAATGACTCCACTCTCCAGCCAGACTATCGTATTTGCCCTGCCTGCTGCTCATTGATGCATGAAGCAGATGATGAAGTAGCACAGGAGTTGTGAGTATCTTGTCCTTTTTTTAAAATGGGTCAAGGCCATTTATAATCACCAAGAAACGGCAGCCATACTCTATTTTTGCGAACTGGCCAGAGGAGAGAGTTCTTAATGAAGTATAGCTCGAGTCCTTCGTTTGGTGCGCTGAATCAGTCGCATGGCTTGATTATGTTTGGTGATCATCTTTACGCCATGTTGGGCTCCCTTGAGAATCTTAAATCAGAGACATAAAAAGAGTTGAACTCTCTTCTCTTTAAACTCGAGTACCTGGAAAAGGCCTTGGCTTTGGGGTTTCATCAAGACTTTGAGTAGACACAGATGAAAACAGATCACTTTAACTGAGAACTGCCCAGCCTTATCCTCCTACAACGACCACATCAACGCTAAACAAAACTTGTGACGAGCCACAATCGAGGGACTGGTCCACGGCCAGCTGGAACACAGCAGAGCCCACAACAAGGCTTTAGGACACTCTGCTCTCAGGGTAGAGGCCCAGAAAAGGGGACGGGGAGGGGGATAAGTCACAGGGGATAGGGTGGGGGTATAAGGCCTGGCAGTCCAGTGCTTTTTCTTCTTTTAAAGTCGTAGTCAATTTGGAGATCAATAGAGATACGATTATGATGACTTCAGAGGGCAGCTGCATTGTTGCCGTGGAATGTTTTACATAAGCGTTGCGTTCATACAAAACTCTGTTGAGAAGCATTTGTTTCTCATTTATCACGGGTCTGGGGACTCGTTGTGGTTATGCACCAAGAGGTTTTTGTTTGAATTTCAAGAGCATGAAGAATCCCATTGCGACATGCGGAAACACACATACACACACACACACTCGGTTTTACACAAAGCAGGGACAGAGGGAGTGTGCAATCAAGCACAAATCGAATCCATTTGTGGAGTTTAATAAGTTCAAACTGAAATTTCAGTCCTCGTCGCTTGTTTTGTGTCAGAAAATTGAAGCTGCGATGATACTGCCGCTTATTGCGGTCTCTCCTTCAACACCTGCTTGGATTGTTGATGGTATATATCTGATATATATCTTTGCAAAGCGAAATGCAAACTATTAATTTGCACCATTGATTTGTTTGAGGAAAGACCAAACATACACATCTTTTGTTTTTTGCAGATACTATGATGGCAGTGTGTATGCCTACGCACCATTCTAAATGTGCAGTTAGCTCCGGGCCTTGTAAAATGATAAATGGGAGGCCAGTTGGTTTTAATGGGCACTTGGGCCACTTGTACCAACTCCTCCTTCCTTGCATCCTCTGGCAAACACAATTAGCCTCATTGATCAAGTGAGCAGCAGAACAATGGGTAAGTACCCCACTGGAGTTTTTAGTCTCCACCTTCACTGAGCAGACTTGTTAGAGATGATGGATAGGCAACATCTGAGAAGCTGGGCCAATGACTTCGCTGACCTCACGCCACAATCAAGATAGCTGTTATAGTAAAAGTCTAGCAAGACTAAGGTTTGGCGCACCACTTTGGATCTGAAGCAGAGTGTTTGTACAGTTCAGTTATACCAAATGTAAATAATGACATGATCCCCATGATGGGAGAGACAGCTGTACTTGTCATACCATGCTAGTGGAGGAAAGTGGGAGTGGGGGGAGGTGGAAATGCCACTTTGTCTCTGTCATCACGCTGCTGACTGTTGTGGGTTTATTTTTTTATGTTTTTTTTTTTTTAACATGTTCAATTCCTCGCAGATGTGGCGATCGCTTTCAAGGCATATTCTCTATCACGGCCATTAAAGCCCAGTGTAATGGCGCCAAGATGTTCCCCGAGACAGCAGGCGTATAAAATCAAAAGCCTGCTGCGCTCCAGAGGAATAAGTGAGAAAGAAATCCTTTGAATATGTATTTTGCGCGAACCGCACGCTGCACGGGAACATAAAGCTGTTACACTTTTTAAAACTGCTTCCTCAAAAGAAACCTAAAAAAACAGCCTGTGGGAACGCAAGACATGGTGAGCAAAACTGAAACAGAGACATGATCTTTTAATCAGATACGTGCGGCAGTCTGAGGGAGAGGAGTAATTGGAGTAGTTTTTTCCCCCTGTTTTTAACAAGCCTCTCTTTAGCACAGGGAGTAATGGAGAGCGCCTGGATGGGTCTGTAAGTTCCTCTCTTTCCTTGGATTCCTGCTGAGGCAGTCTCCCACAGCCCATACAGCAAGCACACCATACATTTCTCAGACAGGCAGACTCATAAAAAGACAAAAAGGCACTGCTTCAAATCCACACTTTAATGAGTGAAAACGGAAGTAATGACATGCAGGGAACCATTCTTCTTCTCTCTGTCTTGCAAATTGACACCAATGACCCGTGGCCGGCTTAATGTCCCGGTTGTGACACGTTGCGCAATGCCAAATGAAAACTTTTCCCGGGATTTTCCCCCCAGGAGGAGATTATTAGGAATGATGACACTTGAACAATAGCTGGATCAGAGCGCTCGACTTTGTCATCGTGAGTGAATCCTATTACGTGACAGCATAATGGCCGTCTGTGAAAACAGAAACAGAATGAGTGTCAACAAGGCGTCTTTTCAGCGCCGAGAAACAAAGCTCATTTGAGGCGTCTCGCCACCGGAGCCGTCCCTTTGTGCGCGGCGTACGAGCCTCAATTGTTTTCTCATCGCCGAGTAAATGCCCGGCTTAATGTGGTGCCGCAGCTCGGGAGAAATGATACCTCCGCGCATTAACGGTACGTTCATTTCTGCTGTTTGCATAACGCACAAGGTTACATTTGGGCTAAATGACAACACGGACATGTACAACTTTCTAATGCTTTGTCATTCCACATGCAGTGAACTGGTTCCAGGTTATAAACGCTTCTGGGCCGAGTATGGAGAACATCTTGATGGGATGAAGATGCTACTTTGGCAACAAACAAAGGTGAGGCTGTTTCACTTAACTGCAGGCCTCCTTTGCACCACAGACAGCTAGAAATGTGGGTAATAAACAAACTGATGAATGGCAGCTTGTCATCCGCTCTGTGTGTGTTTGTCTGAATTTGGAGCCTCAAAAGGCCTGAGAGAATCGCTTTTGTCTTCTATGAAGACGACAATGGCTGAAATAGATATGCTGTAAGGATACATTTTGATTTATTTGGCCATGCTGGATTGACATGCATGTACATTTATGTTTAATTTCTAACCCCCCACCGGATCATCAACAGTCCACCTAAGTGTCAGGGGTAGGGTTTGAGGGGGTGGTGGTAAAGTAACCGTAAACCTACCCCTGACCCTAGATGGTTACCGGTGACCTTCTGGATGTTAAAGAGGTGAACGAAGAATTATTGGAAAAACAACTTCCCCTAAAAGGACACTTCTCTCGAAATGAAAAACTAAAAGCCAAGAGCATATTCTTCTTCCTTTTCACAAGACTTAATGCCCTTAACTGGTCAGAGCAAACTGCTGAATGAAACAATGTAGCTGGTGTTTCAGAATCATCTGTATCTTATCATCGGAAAGAGAGAGAAAAAATCCCTTAAACAGAAAAATGTGGAGAGCCAGACCTCTCTTTCAAAGAGCCTCCAGAGCAGCCTGTTGTCTTTAAGGAGGGAGAGAGAGAGGGAGACTGCTTTCAGCGGCCTCGGGCCCGGGGACTGGTTCTCATCATTTTGACAATAAAACTCAAGGAACTGACACAAAGCGACATTTCATTGAAAAAAAAAAATAGCAGAAGGGGGGCCGGAAGAGTTCCGCTGGTCTGCGCTGGATTGTCCACCCCTCCCTCTTATCCGACTGCCAAAGAGGAGCGGTGATATTTTTTTTTTATCATTGTTATTTTTAAGGAGAGCGTTTGGAAAAGCTTTCTGGTGGTTTAATTCCCCCTCCAGCACCCTGGGAGGGAGGAGGTGGGGGTGAAATGGTTTAAAGATGAATGAGTGATTGTGCTTTAAATTCCCAGAGGTTTGTTTTAATAGTGTCGAGTTTGTATGGCAGCGTTTTGTTGCTTCTTTTCAAACAGCTAAATACTGAATGGCTGTGCCATGTGGAAAACAATACCTGACTTTAGGCACTTGCTGTTACTTTTGTGGAGTACATAAAGAGCAGGAGCAGATATAAGAAAAGTCAGCCAGCATAGTCTTTTTGGAACAATCGTGCCCACTCGGGACAGCAAAGGAATAGCGATAGCCGATAACAGTGCATGCTTCAGTCACCATGGCTCAAAGGCTCTGAACATGTTGCTTTGTATATATTTACACATCTGTACATTTTATACACTTTTCTACTTATATATATGTGTGTGGGTGAGAAAGTCTGTCTCATCAGAAAATACAGCAAAATGTCCTCTCACACATCAGCGCTGTTGGAGACCTGTGATAACCTGGGGTCAGAGTCCATTTCGAAGCGGTAATGGTAGCCTTCCCACACCTCCCTGCAGGCGTCTCGCATGTCATAGATGCGCTTCTTGATGCCTTTGCGGTTGAGGTAGAGTACAAAGAGGAAGATGAGGCCGATGAAGCCCAGGACTATACCCAAGAAGACATAAGAGGTCTGCAGAGCGAGATCTGCGGCAGCATCTCTCTCGTGGCATCCTAGAGTCATCGTCCCCACGGCAAGCAAGGATGTGTTTCTCATGCTGGCCGGGAAGGCGCACGCGAGGCTCTCGACGTCTCTGATGCGATTCTGTGACCTGTTGAGCCACTGAGCAAAAGGTTCAATTCCGCATGTGCACGTGAACGGGTTCTCTCCCAGCAGGAGAGCAGCTCTGGGCAGGGAGTCCAGCTCTTGGAGGCCCTCTTCTGACAGAGTCTTGAGGGCATTGAGCGTCAGGTCGAGCACCTCCAGCTGCTCTAAACCCGAAAGGGTGGAGTTGTGGATGGCCACCAGGGAGTTGTTGGAAAGCCGGAGCATCCGCAAGCTGCTCAGGTAGGAGAAAATGCGCGGGGGCAAAAAGATGAGACTGTTGTCCGACAGGTCCAGTGCTCTCAGGGTCTCCAGGGAGCTCCAGTGGAGAGCCGTGCTCAAGTCAGTCGCTGCAGAGTGGTTGTAGAGGGCTCGGCTCAGGTTGAGCTCCCGCAGAGACTGGTTCAGGACGGCAAAGGCCTCGGGATGAATAACAGCCAGCTGGTTGTTGCTCAGATCCAGAGAGCGAAGCCTGTGCAGTCCTTTGAAGGTGAGGGATTCCACCTCGGAAATTCTGGATTTGAAGATGACACATCATTAGCAATCACCATCAAGACTGAGAGAATGAAAGCACATTTACCTCGAATCAAACCTGAAAGAAAACTGAACGTGGTCGTTTTAACACAGTCTACTAATATGCACACGGTAACAGAACTTAAACCAATGGATGGGTGCAGTTCAAGAACAATGGGAGTCAGGTGAAGAATGAGAAAACAGAGTTTTGTCACAGTTTCAGTCCTTCGGAGCTTTGCATTAGCACAATAACAAAGAGCCCCAGAGCTCAGGGAGAGTTTCTTACCTGTTATTGCTCAGAGATAGGTTGGTAACATTCTCCAATCCTTTGAAAGACTCCGGACCGATCCGGCTGATCTGATTCCCCGTTATAAACAGATTCCTCGTGTATCCCGGGATCCCAGCCGGGATACTCTGCAGGTCTTTGGAGACACACTTCACGGTGTGAGCCGCCTCTGAGCACTCGCAGCGAGGAGGGCAAGAAGCGTATACGGAGGCGAGGAGCGCGCAGAAAACAATGCCCTGCGTCAAATCCAGCATGTTGGAAAGGAAAACAAAAAAGTGTCCGGTTAGAGAGCGGCGGCAAGAAACAGCGACAAAGAATACACGCACACGGGGAGAAACGATCAGCTCCACCGAAACATCATGATCACGAGCTGTCCCGGCCGGGAATGCGCCTTTAACTTTGGATCTCTGCAGAAAGTGTGGCCGGGAGGCTGGCTCTGATTTCCATGAGAACAAAAGTGAGGGTCGTGCAGATCAGAGGGGGTGTTTGATCCTTCGGGGCGTTGCTTCTGCTCCAGCAATGAAGTTAAAAGGACCATCGAGGAGTGTAGTGATCTGCGGGGAGGGGCTTCTCTCCGCCCGGATCTACGAGATCTTCCCCTCAGCCCTGAGCAGAGAGCGCAGGCATGAAGGATGGATGAGGAGGAGAAAGTGGCCGGGATTTCAGCGCGCGCTCTCTCTCTCCTTTTTTCTGCACCCAAATATAAATGTGAATGTAATGAATTCTGGACTTTAACAGTTTTATTTCAGAACAAAGAACAGGCAAACATACTCGTCATTCCCAGCTCCCCAGGTGGTGTGCGCTAAATGTGGGGGAGGAGTGTTTGGGGGCCAACCTTCAGCCTTTGATCCCCCCTTTTCTTTAACACCAAGATGATCTACTGGATGATGAGACTTTTGGCCACTTGGCAGCTGAGTATGAAAGCTGCGAGGACTTCCTCTTCTTTATAAATTTATTCCGACAACTTCCAATGACTACTACCTGAATGACTCCCGAGAGTATTTAAAGACGAGCAAGGCTCTCGCATATCATGACTCAGTCTTAAAACATCATCCCTCCTGCTGACAGCCCTGATGAAACACAGCAGTCACGACTGAATGATGCGAATTCAAGAGAGAGAAAAGCAGAGCCAAATCTCTATAATAACTTTTATACGCATTAAGGTTGGGGGTCGGACACATTCAGAGTTCGCACCTGTATGGTCTGCAGCATAGAAGATATGTTGGGATTAGAGAAACAAAGGAGGTTTTTTGACATTGCAGACTGGTATAAGTATACATGGATGGTGGCACTAATAATAGCATCCCAACTGTCTTTTGTGAGCGGTCTGAATCGCTGTGGCCACAGGTCTCCGCATTCCAGGACCCGGCTCCTGGATACAACAAGGCACCGCAGGAGGCAACATCTAAAACCATTCACATCATCCCCACTCAGTGTGGCATTCCCGCACATGGCCGCCCTTAAATAGGCCCAAAGTACTGCTGATCTTCACAATCTCTATTTCAGAAATATACCTTCATATTTATGTGTTACAGGCGGCAATGTTGTGAGGCATGCCGGCTGCTCTCAAAAGGACCGTTCATTCCTCCACTGCCTTTTATGCCTCAAAGCGCGCTAAATGAGCTGCTTCATTAAGGACAGGTTTCACATTCAAAGACACCGTTTGCCGTCCGTTTTCTGACATTTAGCGCAATTACAGAACACCAAAGGGATTTTCACTTTACTCTTTGTTTCTGGGATTTTCCACAGACAGGTCCACCAAGTCTGCACCTTAAATGTCACTGCAGTTTAGGCATAATGAGCACATTTCCACGTTTTCTTTAAAGGCATGCTCCTTCTTGGACACAGCAGTGTAGTCTGCTCAGCTCAGTCATTTAAAAGAAATAGTTGACATCTTAGGGCATACATATGCATTTTAAAGGACTACTGACCTATTCTACCACTACAAATAAAATGTCATTTTATGCAAAAAGCTCCTTACATTTAAATTTATCCCTACAAAAGGTCTCATGTAGGTTACAACTACACATCTCATGTCCAAGTTTGCTGTGTTAATTGTCTTATTGATCATATTAGCCTTTTGCACTAGTTAAATGGTTCTGGCCTTTGCATGCTCACTCAGCTTATTCATCAGAATTATTTTTCTCTAAGAAATAAGAGCCATGTTATGATGACTTTTTTTAAGTGAAGCTTTCATATATTAGTGTGTCTGTGAAGGTTAGTGTGTACTATTCCCTTCCCAAACTAGCAGAGATATAATTCACTGCTGCTGCCTCTTCAGTGCCGGCGAGGCATCAGTTTCCCAGACTTGGTGGCACAAGTGTTCCTGTTGCTCAGTCGTGCACTGGTGTCTCCTTCTCGTTTTACTCCAGTTACAGGCAGTTTGTTCTGTTCTGTCAAAGGGAGCAATACACACATTTGAAATCAACCATTTAAGACACATGAAACTCTCCCCTCAGAACAAAACAAATACTTT
The DNA here is from genome assembly GCF_963576455.1 of Neolamprologus multifasciatus. NCBI lineage: Eukaryota > Metazoa > Chordata > Actinopteri > Cichliformes > Cichlidae > Neolamprologus > Neolamprologus multifasciatus. The sequence goes on from NC_140459.1 coordinate 27,061,150, forward strand.
ACCAGATTTGATTTTTTTAACTTTGAGCTCCCAAAGCTGACAATCCAGATCCCAGCTAGTTTAAGTACTCGTTCTTTGATCATCAGTTTTTCAGCGATGCAAATTAATAACCAAAAAATAATCTAGTTATCTACAAAATATTAGAAAATAGTGTGTTATGCTTACACTGATACTTCACTGGAATCACTGATGATTTTTAATCAATTTTCATGTTACAATAGTCTTAAAAAGCAGCTTCCCTTTTCTCCCTGTGGGTGTTGTTACATCTCACCTGGTTGAGAAGGCAACTCATTTATACTAAAGGCTACTGCAGATGGCTGGGTTCGATTCTACCCTAGAACATTTTTTCCTGTATCTTTAAAGTATTACTAAATAAAATGTTTTTATATTTTATAGAGAGCTAATCTAGTTGGGATCCAGATTGGCCATTTCAAATACAAACAGGCAGGTCTGGTACAATCTAATATTTTATTTATTTTCACTCAATTTTACCAGTGAATACAGAACATTTTAAAGAGATTAAGGGAAAGACTGAGTAATAAATATAGAAATCAATTACTAGGCAGTTTGCTGCAATGATATGCAGCAGATTAATAATCGAGAAGCGATAGCTATGAGCCAACCATGAACATCCCTCTCCAACAGTTTCACTCTCGCATGCATGCAATACACATATGCTGGCATGCAAGTGCATGCTCTCTCTAATGTGCAGAACACGCACAAACACACACACTCATCCAGGCACAGGTCTGCCTCACTGCCAAGCAGACATTACAAGTACAGTAAAGAGGGCCATTCAAATCTGAAGAGTGATCAAGTTAGCGAAGTATATAAAGAGCACCTGATGTACAGTCTGATGTGTAAGTATTTACAGGCAACATGGGTGAAACACAGAACTAGAGGCCACAGAAATTCTGCTTCCAACAGGAGCCTGAAAATGGTGTTAGCCCTGGAGTTGCTACAGAAAACCCCTTTAAGCTCACACTTAAATGACATCTACTTTGGATTATTGCAGGATGTTGGTCGGTATACATCAAAGCTTTGCGAAACAGTGCTGACATTTCACAATGACCTTCCAATCTGATCTGCAGAGGTGAAAAACAGCAGGAGCGAGCGACGCTGGTCAGGCGCCGAGGTGGAAACGGGGGATTTTCAACAGGGGTCGGTGAGCGTGAAAAAACCTGAGGATCCTGGCTACCTGCTGCTTCTGGCAGCACCGCAGACAAAGAGAGGGCTCAACACTTTTTTCCCTGTTTGATTGCAAACAATGAGGGGATTTGAAGCTGTTCACGACAGCCATGGCAACGGATTTTGAGTGCCAACCATCATGTGCATTTCTTTTTTAGAAGGAGGAGTCAAAAATGACCATAAAGCTGAAAATGCAAAGAGAGGTCGTTTCGAGGCACTGACTCTGGCTTTTTCTCGTAAAAGTCGAACGCAGCAAAGGGACAACAAAATGAAATCGCAGCAGGTTTCATACCTCTGACATCAGCTGGCTTTTCATCAACACCTTTAGAGTCACAGACAAACTGTTCCACTACCGAGAGACTAAGATATGGAAGGACACAGTCTGTGCTGGTCACACAAAAAGGCTTCTCTATTCTCTAATTTTCTACCACAGCCACATTCATTGAGGTTGCTACAATTGTTGCACTGATAGATAACAGTATCATGAGGTGATATGTGCAATGCGTGTCCAACAGATCTGAGAAAATATTTCCCTTTTGAAGATGCAAACTCTTTAATATCCTACAGAGTAAGAAAATGCACAAAGACACAAACTGCTTTTGTGTATTTAGGTAGACGCTGCAGTGCTGTGGAAGAGCTACGTTAGGTCAAGCATGAGATGCAATAGATTCCTGCAGAAAGGCAGCTAACTGAACTAACATGTTGGTGTGCCCCACTATAAATTTGGCATACCGGAAGCACTGAATCATGGGATTACAATCCCAATCCGAGTAAAATCTGAAAGCAAGGCATGGATGTGTTTCCCTCAAAGAGTTCAACAATGTAGGTACTTCTTTTCAACTGTTTACTCTTACACTTTGCAGGCGGCAATGGCTTAAAACCGCCAGTCACACTTTTAATATTCAGAATCCAATAAATGCTTTTGTGTAGTCCTAGTCATTGCAGGCGATTATAAATGGACTTCCATCACTGGGACATTCTAGCATCCACACGGCAGTAAAGCCAGTGATCATGCTCGAGCCAGCAATCAGGCATGTCCTGGACAATCCTGTCCATCAATCGTCTCTCAGAGGTGAGGAGTCTTTGTTACTGGTTTCCCCTCTCCTGTGTTGTTCAAAAGGTCAGCGCCACATCTGACCCACGAGGGGGTTTCCACCATGTCCCTAGACTTGCTCCCAGGTCACCGGAGGTTGAGGGCCAGGGCCACTGTAAGGACGATGCCCATGAGCATCAGAAAAGGCAGCCAGGTCTTCAGAAAGCCTGCACAGCTGGAGAGAGATGACAGGAAAACCAAGGTGAGGAAACAAGCATGCGGTGATGTACACAAATACAAATCGGGGGAATGAGCTCTTATTTTTTTATGAGCCCCCTCCCATCCCAACCACAGCCCTTATAATGACCAGCAGAAGACAAGGGACATGGCATCTTCAACCTTGTTCTTCCTGTAGCTATGGCAACAATCAGTGTAGATGATATACACATCTTTTTTTTGTTTAACCCTGCTGAGAAGCAAAACAAGCAGCTGGTGTGGAAAGCTAAAAAACTAAGAGAAAAATACGTTAATTAGAGCACAGACATCGCACACACTGGTGTCTGGACTTTTGGGATAAACAAGCAAAATGGAAAGTACCTGATGCCAGCCTCACAAGACATCTCTAAATGTTCTAGAAAGCAAGGGTTGCATGTACGCTGTGTCGGAGCAAAGTAGCAAATGTTCAGTTGATCACAGGGACGTTTAACAACTTTGTATACAGGCTGTTATTAACCTCTGTCTCTCTTCCACAGCATGTCTTCTATCCCGTTTTCCTTTTCTCGCCCCAACCAGTCGCGGCAGACGGCCCCCCTCCCTGAGCCTGATTCTGCAGGAGGTTTCTTCCTGTTAAAAGGGAGCTTTTCCTTCCCACTGTCGCCAAAGTGCTTGTTCACAGGGGGTCATATGATTGTTGGGTTTTTCTCTGTATGTATTATTGTAGGGTCTACCTTACATATACAGTGTCTTGAGGCGACTGTTGTTCTGATTTGGCGCTGTATAAATATAATTCAACTCTTAATCAACTTGAGAGGAAAGAAGGTTGATGATGTTAGTGATGCTTATGTAAAGCCACACTCAGCAAACTTAAATTGTGTGTATGTGCACACTAGTATATATAGCACAAAGGGCTACACGTTTCTGTGGCATCTGTGTTAAGACTAGCAGAATAGCATGATTTTTTTTCTTGAATTTAATCGACTAGTAAAGCAGTCACAAGAAATATCCTTTGATTAAATAAGAATAAATATTGAGGCCGCTTTGCATAAGTAAGTAAGAGTGATTAAGTTATACTAAACAACCCTTTAAAATTTTAACGATCAAGCAGGTAGTCAGAGCACATTTTCAATTAAGAATAATTAAAAAAAAAAAAAAACTTTGAGTGACTGCGACAACTTCAGAGGTCTCGCTTCCCGATACTTTCTGACAATTACTGCAGTTCTGCTGGGATGTGTAGTTTTTTTATTGTCATGCTATAATTTAAAGACATTCCAGTAATGTCCTATATACACTCTTATTATTTCCCAAGAATCAGGTCTCTCTCTCTTGTCCTGAGACACAACAGGTTCAAGGCATACCTGTGAAATTATGTCCGAACCCCTGGGATTCCACAGAGAAACCTCATTCACAGGCTTCAGCCCTACTTCTTAGGCAGGCTTTGAAGAGAGCAGCTGTGGAGTACAGGGCTTGCACTGTATCACCTTCTAAGGTAGACAGCCTTCAGATATCTCGAGAATAAGGATGGTAGTCACTAATACTATATGCATTCCTCTGAAAGTAGTTCACTTCATTGCTCCCCGGAAGATGAATTTTTTTTAAAAGGATACTGTTAGCCTGTTCATGCTTATATGGAGCAAATGAAACATCCGAGTAAAACGTCACTAGATCATCGTAACTGAGGTTAGATTTGGATAGAAAATTCATGTGATTAATAATTGTGGGTTGTTTTTTTTTAGCAACAGTCTACAGTTGCTAAATGGGTTTGTAAGCTTCCCTGAATTCGTTATACTTCGTCAGGAAAACAGGAAACCGGTGAAGTGACTTATTGAACCATAGAAACATGCACGGAAATAGAGTCCATAAAGCAAAATAAAAAAAGTTTGTGTACAATTCTAACAAGCTTGAAAAAAAAAAAAAAAAAATCAATCTTTGGTATGACAAAGTGAAGCTTTTGATCAAAATCATTGATCGGGCATGAGCTGGGGACTGGCTGCTGTTAGTTAGGATTACTCCAATTTCTCTCCCTTCTCTGCTCTCTGCTTCACTGTATGTGCATCTCATCCCAAAGACAATATAAAGCACATAAGAGAAAAACAGAGCTTGTTGGCATAGCAAACCGGAAATGCCTCCAGACTGATCTTAGTTTTTCTTCATGCACTGTTACGTTTGGTTCCAGTAAGCCAGGGAATTGCTGCTGACGTGTGGTGCAGTACACGCAGAACAATGCAGAATTGAAAGGAATGGATCCACTATCCAGCCTAGCTATTCGAATTCAGTACTGAACCAATATCAGATACACACCAGAGTACGTCATCAATAATTTCCTGTTGCACTGTTTGCCCACTAAAAACTCCACATCAACTGTTTTTCTGTCTTTTTCTGTCTCTCAGACGCTGAGCTTTTCTTACCTCACATGCTTTCCGTGGATGAGAGCGAGGAGGCAGAGGTTGATCATGTTCCACGAGGTGCTGTTTTCATATCGCATCAGATTCAGAGCCATTGCGACATGCGAGTGGCAGTTATCACAGCATAGGTTGTGCTTTGGAGAAGACAACATTATCAAGAATCATTCCCACTATTTCTTCACTTCACAGTTGAGGCAAAGTCATTCACACAAGACCACATATTTACCATCCTGTGTTTATACTCCTCTGAAGCGTCATGCACGGCTGTGTCCCAGGCATTGGAGCCGCTGGTGTAAACCTTGCTTACATCAAGCATCCAGTATCTGGATTCAAGGAGGAAAACAAACTTTATTGTTGTGTATGACAGATGTAAAGAGACAAGTCCTCCATAAATAAAAAATACGATTTTTATTTATTTACTTTGTTGGTTGTCCAAAAGCCATGTTGTCCTCCTGCAAAAGATGAAATATTTCTTTAAGTTACCTGTGCTCACTGAAAGCTGTTTTATGTTGTTTGGGGTTTTTCTTTTGGGTGGGGGGTTACATCAAAGCACTAAATAAAGACACCACCATTAGGGCAAAACTTGTTCAGCTATGTAAGGTTGAATAAGAGACATTTTCAGCACCCTAATAGCCGGAATATGTAGTTTAGCATCAATTTAGGAAATGGGTCTAACATCCTGTTTGTTAGGATTCAGTATTGTGTTTGCTTGTTTGTGTATACAAGTCAAAATGGATCCAAGCTGCAAGCTCTCTGTACTCTTTCTTCTATTACAAGGAATAGTGTACCTTCAATTCCCATAAAAGAAAATGACATTTCAGAATAAACAAATCTGAATGTTCAAAAAAAAACCCAAAAAAACCAACACAAAACAAAGAATCTGTTAAACGATAGTCTGACAACACAAAAGTGCAGCAAAACAAAGCTCTCTTTAGGAATTTCTACAGCTGCAAAGACAAAATGTTTTCTGGCACACAAGGCAAACATCGCTATTTTTGCCACAGCACAGCATAATCCAGCGGTGGCACTGCAAATGTATGAGATTGCTCATGAGATAACTGGGAGAGTACTTTGTAGCACTAAAACCACACTTAATTAATGACTTCCTACACTACTGGGGACCAGTCTTACTGGTTCTACTGGAAAACCTAGATGTCCCACATTAAAACACAATAGCGCTGTGCCTTCATTTGCTTATACTGCACAGTGTATGTATGTAGATGTACAGCCATCTATTCATTTCTATTTTATATTCTGTGTCAGAAGTGAGAAATACTGGATTTAAAGGCAACAGATCTCAAGGCACAGCATGTCCGATTTTTATTGGACCCTTTGTTAAAAGTAATAGTGAGCTCTTTACGCTCATATCTATCACGAACAAGGGCATTTTACCATAGTAAATCTAGCATAAAAGGCTAAAGGATTGTTTGGTGAATGCTGCAGAACTTCAGTCAGTACTCACTGAAACAAAGTAAGGCCCAGCAAAGTCCCGGATGACTCCAGTGGAAGTGCAGATACCCATGTGACCAATGAAGGGAAACAGCCATCTGAGAGAAACAATAACAAACAAACAAACATGCAAAGTTACCATCACTACATTGAAGTACTATTTAAGAGGGCCTGACTGCAAACGTTGAGATTAGACAAGCCAATACAAACACACACTTTTGATTAGTGTATTATTTACTAGTAATATCACGGAAAATAAAGGCGATAGTATGAGTTTTAAAGCAACTGCGTTGTGATAGTCAAAGTTTCAGTAAGATATACTTTCGCAGAACTATAACACTGACTGATGACCCAAAGTCCTCAACGGCTGACTTTAAGCATATCACTTAACAGCTGGCATGTTTACCATTTTGTTTGCTTCGTATCGGTGATCCAAATATCTGCATATTTATACGTACAAACATCTTCAGTTTAAACCGTGCTCATTAAATGTAACCGTTCTTCGTGCACAGCTATAACTTAGACATTTGTTAGCAGCGAAGATAATCTAATATAAATCGTTTTGGAAGAAGGGCAGCAACAGGAAGGTACTGTGCGTCTGCTAGCTAGCTAAGCTACTGCTGTCACCTCGTGCGATTTCTGGAGCATTTAGCCAAAAAGCGATAACTCACGATAACACGGGGATAGGTGTCCACACTATACAGTAAGGATAGCGACTGGCCTCCGGGTTAATTTTCTCCGAAGCTATGCGGTAATTCTTCATGCTCTCTTTTTCAACATCCGCCATCACCAGCTGTGGACTATGAACTTCATTTGTCCCACCGCGTCAAGCTACCCGGATACTCAGGGGAAAAAAATCTTACTGTCAAAATAAAACACTACATCTACTTTTAGTTTGGCAAACATCGTAAAGACGGCATCAGTATCAACAGATATTCTACATTCACCGACATTTTCGCCACATCTGAGAAAAATAGAGACAGAATAAAAGCGCAAAGCACTTTTATAAAAGTTACATCGTTTACTTTGAAAGGTTCAACCAGAAGCGCCTTCTCTTATTTGATGAGACTTCACTATTCTGGCTTTACTATCCTGTTGGATTCGTGACAGCAGTTGTTTCCGGGATACTTGTATGCCTATGAGGAATCAGTCACCAGTGGGATACGTGTGTGTTTGCACACAAAGTAAGGAAAGTTGTCTTTGGTCGATTATTTGTTCTAACAATGCTTCTTGGCAATCTTAATCTTATGCTGATGGAAAGGCGGTTTATTTCCCATTAAATGGTTCCACATTTGTAAGGATAATGCATTCTTGTGAGTATGTGTATTACATCCATAAAAATTAAATTAAATTAAAACAAAATTTAAAAAAAAAAAAAAAACCCACACAAACTGGGATCACTAACTTTTCTGAAAATGTACAACCGAATAAACGGGTATCGAGGAAATGTTTGTTTTTATTCCATTAGTATTTCCTTTATTGACAAAGAAAACATTTATTCTTTTTATTTTTTTCACTCATTTTCAAAGTGGATACAGCCTATAAGTGCTTTACTCAAGAAAAGCTTCCTGGGTTGTACTTAGTTTTTAACACTCATCTGAGAGCAGGGTGTGGGCAAGAGGTGCTGAAAGGAAGAAAAAGAGGTGGTCATCAGGGAAACCAAGATAATAAGAGCTGAAGAAGATAAGAACGTGTGCGCGCTCATGTGAAAACCTATAGTATTAAGGTTATAAAAACATGAAAAGGCTTAATTTTACACTTAACACAAGCTAATTATTTAATCCAACACAATGGGAAATGGTACAGCTAGCTCCCATGGTCCCTGTTTCTCATTCTTACGTCCCTCTGCAGCCCCTAATCTCCTCAGTGTGTTCAGCTGTTGCTAATTTGCCACACCTAGTCAGGTGTGGATAAAAGCATACCTGAGGCAGGCTTTCAGGGGAGGCTCGCTAGCCCTTGCCTTGGTAGTACCAGCTATTTTAGCCAACTTGCAACGCATTTTAAGAGAGAATCTCTTCTCACTTAAATTCTGGTGTCCATCTCCTTATTTATGTTGCGGCTTTTCAGCCGGGTCGTAACACTCATGAAAATGCCATAAAATGTCAACACTTGGTAGGAAGAAACAGGTAGACGTGTGGACACGTTTTGCATTTGATGTCAAGGAAAGTAAGATGCTTTGAAAACTGTGTGGATGACTCTCACTAGTAAAAACACGCCAAACTGTTACACCTACACTGTTAGTCAACTGAAACACTATAATCTTATGCTATTTAACTGAGTAAAACTATAAGAACTTAGATGCCTAAATTATGACTGAAACTAAAAGCTGTTTTAGTCAAAACACTCAAATTAAATCTAAGTTTTCCATCTCAAATTAATTGAGCCTGTGGAACGAGTTTGATCTGTTATACAGTGTGTGGCTGTGGACAAATATTTCAAAATATATCCTTCAAAAGCAGTAATAGCCAAACTTTCTGCTTAGAGGACAGATATGATAGGGTAGAAACAAGATGATGATGACGATGATGACACCACTTCATTTGAAGGGGGCAGAGAAAACATTTTTGTGAGACTTACTGATTTTCACTCATCCTTCCATGACCTTTTGGGCATATTTGTACCTGCTCTGTGTATCTAAATTACTTTGTAACTTTGGGGAACAAATACATCCACTCAGACTCTTTAAGACTTTGCCAAAAAAACTTCCCAGTTTTGAGTCAAACAGGTCCGTTGTTATCATCCAAATTCAATCTCGCCACAAAGGCTTTAATGGAACTTCTATCCTGTTTATTGCAAAGGCCTTTATTTGTTTCTATACCAGCGCACAGAAACCCTCCAGCACTGTGGAGGTGGAGGGCTCCAGCTATTGAAGGAGTTATCTATGGCAGTGGTGGAAATGGAAACAAAGATGAACCCAAGGGATCCACCAGGGCTCTCTGTACTCTATACTGGGTCCCATTAGATGTGACAGGTGATAAATTGTGCGAAGGGCAAAAACAAACTACTCAGCAAAAGCAGGCAGACGTTGATAAAGGAAGGCACACTGGGCTCATCATTGGGGAGCTGAGGGAATTCTCCGGCAAAATGCCACCTCGATTTCTGGCTGAGCCATCCAACCCAATTAGGCCTGGAGACGGGCTGCTTTAGGGACTGTAACTCGGTGACACGGTATTCTTTTCAGTCATAGGTTTGGAAAGTAAAATGTCAAGCATCCAATAGTTTCCAGTTCAGCTCCCCGGACAGTGGTTACACATCCAAGAAATGACAAGAGGGTCTAATTACACACTTTTAGAAACATATTTAGTTAGTGAAAAAAAAAAGGAAAGGAGGTTAAAATGTATCCTTTTTATTGGCTAAAAAAGGCGTAACTAGAGAGAGGAAAACACTCCCTGCCTTCGCTTTGCAGCAACACAGGGCTTTCCCTCATTGTTACTTTACAGTCACAAAAGCGGAAGTGCCGGTCAGACACACGCACACAAACCTACTTCTTACAATCAATCAGTCCACTGATTGAGTGTGATTTGCTGAAGTGGGGATATTGATATCTTTTTTGATATTACATGAAGGCTCACATTTTTAGGTCTGTTTGTTTTGAGGGCTAAAGTCACAAATATCTTTGCTCGCTGCACACGGTATGTAGCACTTAGTTTGTTGTGATATGAATGACTGACTGAAGAATCGCTGGTCCAGCAGAGCTTAAAGTAAAATGATGAGAGGGTCTAAAAAGTGTTGTTTACTTTTAAAAAGACTTTGATATGAGCTGAGTATGAGGTCAAATGCATTGTAGTTGTAATGCAAATCTTTCCTAAGTCACAATTTACACTGGAGTAAATTAATCCACACTTGACTAAACACACTGCATCTTACTGCAGGCTTACTTAATAAGACCAGACTGGTAATGATGTTCAGGAGAAGGAGCAAATCCAAATGGCCTGGTGGAGGAGTACAAGTATCTGACGCTCCACAGCACTTTCAGTACCGCTGCCATAAGGACACAAGCAGGAAATCTTCCATACCTCATGCAATAATGCTGTACAGTGCAACATATGTGAATAGCAGACTCCTCTGTTCTTCTGACAGTGACATCTGATTTTTTCAAAACTGAATCAAGTAACTCACTTAAAATTCAGCTTTGTTTTTTGTTTTATTTTATCATTATTTTTATTATTATAATTATTAGTGCATACCCATAATATAGTACAGTTCGGCTGTAAAATAAAAAAATATTGTAATGGTTTCATAAGGTGTTATTGTTGCATAAATGTAAATAAATACATAAAATTGTTGCCAAATGACATCATACCATCTGCTATAGGTAAGAGCCTTGAGAGGCCTGAGACCAACCTGTGTGCCTTGTTTTGTTGCTTAAATCCTGATTGTGCAGCAGGAATTGTTGGACAATGAAACAAACACACAGATTATTATAGGAAGATTATAATTGGGGTGTTATATTAACATCTATTAACAGCTACAAGAGATATAAAAAATGTTTATCAGTGAAAAAGAATTACACACAAAGAGTCTCTCTCTCTCATACACACACACACACACACATACATATATATATAATTATCAGCTGGAGCTCAGTGTAATTTTAGTTTACATTTTTGTCCACTAGATGTCACACTATTCTAGGTTTACAGGAGTCTACTTTTTCTTAGTACATTATTAGGAATGTACTTCTGCTTTTGACTCTTTTCAAATTTAGTCCATATTCTCCTTTATACACAATGTAACTGCCATATTAACGTAAGTGTTTTTGTCCAATTCTATGTCTTCACTATGTCCGATATGCCTTTGAAAATGTTAGAATCAGCATTAGTGTAGAAAAAAAAAGTAGAAACAGGGAGTATGTATTACTAAACGAGTGTGGTTAACAACAGGAAGTGTGCAAATACTTCTGTGAGAGATAAACAGTGAGAAGGAGGGAGTGGCAAACATTATAGTCTTTACATTTTGTTTTATCAGCACACTTGGGTCTATATTTAAAACTGTGAAGAGGAACGGGGTTACTGCTGATGTGTCTGTAACACTAAAAGACACTCTGCTTGCTCAAGTAAATGTAGATGAAATTACACACATATGTTATGGATGTTATGTGAAAGATTAGAGCATGAGTACACATTTACAGTTCTAATACTGCTCAAGAAAACACATTTTTAATGAAATTAGAGACAGATTCTTTCTCTCTAACTAGAAAAAGTTGCATTTCCTGCAAAAGTGCACTGTGAATGCCGTGCAGTGGAATCTGAAAACAGCAGAAGAAGGAGAACTATCTGCTGAAAACACTGTGTACAAACTGAACTGTATGCTGAAAATTGCTTTATTTCAAAGACTAGACTGAAGAGTGTCAAGAAAGCAGGGAGAGTGCAAGGAGGGAAGATGTGCAGCAAATGTCACATGTAGGATTGGAACCTTTGCCACCGGCTCTCACGGCGGCCGTTCATCCCACTGAGCCAAACCAGCTCTGGTCTCAAACAACGATATGATGAGAGAAAAAATGTGCACTGTGCAAAAGAAGCTAAATTTATGCTAAAAAGAGGTGAAAAGCTGAACATTGTGCTGGCAGTGACAGGAGTCACACATGTATACACTGTACCATCTGGGAACTCTTCTTGTTTAGCACTCGTAATAACACAAACACTAAATCCTCCTTCTCTTGTGCTGTTTTGTAGCAGTGTATACACCTGAGACTGTCACCTGTCTGGCTGTCCTGCACTCTCTCTCTGTTTCTTTCTCTCTGATTGTGGAATAAAAGTATGAACATGTATTTATAAGTTACACTTGTGTTTGAATCCTGCAGCTTATCACACATTTGATTTCCATGTGTGACAACTGCAAGTGTCCAGAGTGAGGACAGACTGAGGGACCCACTGCTGCACATCACCTGTGAGGCTTTGCACCCCTGATGATCCACCAGGACAAACTCAGCAGTGTGTGAGGAACAGGAGGAGGACGAGCCAGCAGCAGCTGACAGATGGAGAGAATAGATAGACTGTTCCCTGTTTGTGAAGGACTGCTAGAAAAGTTTAAAATAACTAATTGTCTGTCCTGAATCAGTCTTATTAGGTAATGTTCAAATAATTTTATCATTCCAGTGTTTTCAGTGTGGGAGAAAGTACTCAGGGCCTTCAAGTTAAACACTATGAAAGGCAGCAACAAGTTTAATGTTCAGAAACCTAAAGTGATACATACTTTAGGAGCTAAAAATAAATGTTTGTTTCAGTTCTATGAAGCTTTGAGTATTTTGGATTAGTAGTACTGCTGTGTTTGTTGTATCATATTGCTGTAATTGTTTATATGCTTTATGTATTCTGAGGTAAGTTGATCTATAGTGTTACATCATATTCTATAAGGATGTTATGTGTTTGTGTACTTTCTGCCCAGTTTGACCCATTTAGCAGAAGTCAGCCTGTTTAAGGCTCTGATATCTATTCTGTATGACTTCAAGCAGTTATGACATGGTGTGATTTTCTCACCCAATAAAGGAATATTTAATATATCAGTCTACTCTTCAATCTATCAGACACAGTTATCACAGCTCGTACATTTTCTTTTTACACATATATGTAAGCATTGAGCCAAATTTAGTAATGCCAACATACTGAAAGAACAATATTTGTCTCTTATGTATAATATTACATCTATATATACACTGTCAAAGATACTTGTCAGATTTAAGGTGATGGGAAATATAAATAAATGCAACTTGAATCTTTACTGAAGCTCAGTATTTGATACAGAGTTCACTCACGTGAATTTCACTCACATGTGCTGTACCAGTGTACCTGCACATGTGATGTGACAATAAAAGTGATTTGATTTGAGAGTTCAAGGTCACTGCTGTAATAACTAATAATGATTAATATAATAACTATAATATTGTCCATATTATATTTACACTGACTTTACTCTCATGAACAACATTAGCTAATTGTTATTTACTAGCTAATCTTACATGACTGTTCAGTACAGAAATGAAGCCCAACAATCATGTTTTACAGTCCCGTGGTCTCAGCCTCAGATACTTATTAAATCACACAGAGCTCATGTAGAAACAAATGAACTAAATGTGTTCTCCTTCATTTCTGTCAAACAAAGCTGTATGACACGTTCCCAGCGGTAAGTATCATGGTTGCTAGGCAACCTGGGCAGCGCGACAGAGGCTAGACCGTCCCATTTCACAAGCCTACAAGCCTCGCACTTCCGGGCATAGTGGTCTTTGAGTAAGCGGCCCTTGTGGACCGTTAAGGCTGCGTACTTTAAGGCTGCAGAACCTGAATTGGGATACAGCCTATGGCGTTTGGCGTGAACAGAGACGTTGCACCTGCTGCTGATTAACAGCACAAGGGGCGGGGCTTACGCTCAGATCAAAGGCCTTCGTCACTATAAAGGAACTTCCAAACTGAGGGCGTGAAGGCTTAAATAGAACCTTAGCGACGCTATACTGTCTACACCAGTTAACTCCAAAGTTGGTCCGTCTAAAATACCGCTAAAAGTCAACATTTATTAAACATGTCTCACATTTATGCTAGAGCTAATGATCGTCCAAACTTAAACAAGGCCATTCAAACGTCCTCAGTTCAAATGCCAAACAAGGTACTGGCAGAGCTTGAAAAATTGAGAGCTCAAAAAGAACTAAAAATTAGCGAGGGAATGAATATATCCGAAATATTAACTCAAAATCATCAGCACAACCCTAATCTCAGAACGCTTAAAGCATACGAGGCTCTTCGTGAGCAAAAAGAGCAAATTAGAATGAAAAATAACCTTAAAGAAATTAAAAAAGAAATGAAGTTAAAGGAGCAACAGGAGAGAAAGCCGTTAGTGGAATACCTTGAACAGGGACAAAGAAAGGAGGCTGAAAGAAAAGCCAGGTTTAAGTCACTCCACCACAACTGGGAGGACGCAATCAGGCTAAAGAAAGAGATAATGCAGGACGAACAAAGGAAAAGTCGGGAGTGGGGTGAGGCTAGCAGGAAGGCTGACATGATATCATTGGCAAAGCATATGGAAGAGGCGCAAAAGAGGCGTGAAAAATGCATTGCACTTTGCCAGTATAATAACGAGACAGTCAAAGAAAAACGTGCTTTGGCTAAACTTGAGAAAGAAATTGAAACAAAGTATTTGTTAAAGCAACGACGTCAGGCCACCGAGAACGAACGCCGTCGTCGCGATATGGAGCTGGAACTTGTCAAAGCCGCTCGTAAAAACGTTTTAGATAGAACAGAGGGGAAGAAACATAGTGTGGTTTTAGAAAAGGAAGGTTCAGATGACTTTCAACCAAAGCCAAAAGAACCACTCCTGCAAACTTGTACTGGTCGGGTTCGTGTGTCCCGTTGTCAGGAACGCAGCAGTTCAGAACAAACAACACGTAAAACGGAACGAGTTCGGCTGCCACCAATTAATAAAACAAACAGGCTTCTGTCTGTAGCGAAAGACTCACCAGCTAATGCTAAAAAAATCATTCCCACACCCCCTCCCCTGTCTGAGAAACCACAGAAAACACAGCGTGCCCCCATTATTAAAAAGCAATACAAGCTTGTTGCACCTTACGCACCACGCTTATTAGAGACGTGGGACATAAATACGAATAAAAATTTACTCCCAACCCCGCCTCCTCTTCCTGTTAAACCACAGAAAACAGAGCTCGCCCCCATTATTAAAAAGCAATACAAGCTTGTTGCACCTTACGCACCACGCTTATTAGAGACGTGGGACATAAATACGAATAAAAATTTACTCCCACCCATGCCTCCTCTTCCTATTAAACCACAGAAAACAGAGCGTGCCCCCATTATTAAAAAGCAATACAAGCTTGTTGCACCTTACGCACTAAACTTATTAGAGCCGTGGGACATAAACACGAATAGAAATTTACTCCCACCCCTGCCTCCTATTAAACAGCGTGCCTCTATTATTAAAAATCAATACAGGGTTGTTGCACCTTGAGTACCACGCTTATTAGAGACATGGAAATATTAACAGCAGTAAAATATAAATAACACCCCCCCCAAACCGGTCGCAGCAGGTAGCCGCCCCTCCCTGAGCCTGGATCTGCTGGAGGTTTCTTCCTGTTCAAAGGGAGTTTTTCCTCCCCACTGTCGCCATGTGCTTGCTCATAGGGGATCATTTGATTGTTGGGGTTTTTTTTTCACAACAACAGTTGTGAAAATATAACTGTTGTTGTGAAAATATTCACAACAACAGTTATATTGCAAAGTCTTCACCATCCATCAGCCATTACAATACAAATAATAAAAATCTTGAAATACATAAAAATGTTGATGTTTGATTTTATTTACTTTAGTTTTGTTTACTACTACGTGTCTGATAGTGATTGTCTGAGTAGATAAAACAGTGGTCCTGTACCACCAACATCATTATGGAGATTATGTGTGAGAATGACTGGGAGACAGACTGGAGGACTACTGTGAAATCAGAAAAAGCAGAGTGGGAAGGTACTTCCTGTACATTGCTTCTCCAGCTGTGTAAATTACATTTTTCTCAGCAGCATCAGCTTTGGGGTTAGGAGAATACCAGGACCAGTCAGTGCACAATTACCAATTCATCAGCTGCATAACAGCAGCTGGAGCCTCACAGCTGGAGCGCACTGTACTGAGTGAAGTATTTTCACACTTCGGCGGTCCGCTCTTTGTGTTTGTCTTTTTTGCGCTACATTCTGAAGCTGCAGGTTTGATCTATATTCAAACAACATTGACTGAACCAGCAGCAAAAGAAGATCCAAACTAGCTTCACGTTTCGCTTCACATAAACATTAAATAAACACCTTAAATTCCCTCTTACTTTTGCTGTTTTAACTCCACCACGATAAAAATCACACGTCATGTAGAGCTCTCCGTCTCTCTCTCTCAGGAATAGATTCCCATAAAAAAAAAAGTCTGTTTTCTGCGTTATTCGCTTGCTTATTACCCATCAGGCTACCGTTGTTTACAGCGCTGTCTGCCACTGGTTTTTGTTTTTTAAATTTCCAACAAGAAAGCCTAATTTCTTCACTTCAATACTGAACAAATGTATCTACTGCAGAATATTTTTAAGGTTATCTGCTATAAAATCCCAGGCCAGAAAAATCTCCTTCATGTTTTTCTGTTTTATCCTCAGTTACTTTGACACAAAGGCATCTGCTGAGATGCTTACACCTTTGATCAAGTCTCACAAGTGTCACCTTTGTTTTTATAGATGTAAAAATAAGGATATGTACTGATAAGTGATCAGAAATACACTATTTCTGACTGTACGGGGCAAAATTTCCCTGATTCAAATATAATCACCGAAATTCAAAAATTGCGGTTTTAATTTTCGCAAATGGCGCTCAATGACTCATTAACTGAGGCTACTTTGGACTGGAACTGAAGAGGACACAGCTTATCGTTGCAACCGCTAGTTCGGGTGCCTCTCTAACTAACTTGACACCCTTGGACTAAACTTCAGCCCGAAGCCCTGGAATAATGCACTTAAACCTAATGTCTCACTGTACTATACCTGTTTTTTTCCGGAGCACTATCTGTTTACCCTTGTTTTGTTTTTTTGGTTGTTTTTTTTTTTACTTTTCTGGGTGGGGGGGTTTGTTTTACTTTGTTTTATTTATCTATATTTTTTTCTGTAATAATATCTGAATGATCTACATGAGAGAGTATGTATAACTATATCTATGTGTTTCCCTAACACTGTTCATATACGATGTACATACATTACTATTATACACTCAAATTTTTTATTAATTTCCTCCTCTATTTTATTTGAACTCTCTCTTCCTGTTGGTTAAAATGTTTTTGGAAAAGCAATAAATAAATCTTTGAAAAAAAAAAAAAACTGACGCTACTTATCAGCCAATTGGTGGCATGTATCTGACGACGTCACAGTGTAGTACCTGATCAGAATTCTTGGAATCCCGGGCTGTGAACTACTATGACCTAATGGAGAACCCAGAAAAGCGTTCAAGATTTTCAGACAGAGCAGAATCATGGTTCCATCAATTGTTTGATGTTCATTTTATGAAATACTGTGTTAGCTTTATGATCTCACTCCCACAAATAACAGAATTCAAACTATCCACAAACTGTCTCATGACTCCACAGAATATTTTCCCTAAGTACTTGAGGATCATCTAGATGTTTTTTTTGGAAAACTTAAGGGGAGGTGTTATGACCCGGCTCGAGGCTCCAACATAAAAAAGGAGACAAATACCAGAGTGTAAGTGAGAAGAGGTTTTAGCTTAAAATGACATCCCAGGTTGGCTCAAATGGCTGTTGCCACAAAGGCAAAGACTAGTGAGCTTCCTGAAAAGCCTGCCACAGGTATGCATTTATTTATACCTTACTAGGTGTGGCCAATTAGCAACAGCTGAACACACTGAGGAGATTAGGGGCTGCAGAGGGGCGTAACACCACCTCACTCAAAAGGGTTCCTCTAGGACCCCTAAATTTATTAAGCCATAGCCAAAACTTGAGCAGTTTATTACCTGCTCTCCTGACACAAAACTAAATACTCGCATTTCTTAAGTTGGCATCTTTAAGCAAGGATGCCCCTGCATTAGGATTTAAAGTTGCCACACTGAATGCACAAAGACTGACATGTGACCAACATAAAGGGGTACAAAGGTCAAATCCAAAACGATTATTCAACCTGCTACAACACAAAATCAGAGCAGCCACGAATAATCACATTCACAAGTGATCTGTGGTTATACCACACAAACGGTCACATACCACAACAAGTTGCTGTAATATCCAAAATTCATTAAAGCAACGCTAAAAACAATAATACCCTAACTTTACATACCTACATGCCGGCAAAGTTATGTGCCATTAGCGATGTTTGTACTAACTGGGTTTTAAAGCCTTTACTTTAAAATAAACGCCGCTATATATATATACCTGACATTAATCTTACAGAAAATGTGATACTTTTATGGATAATTAAAGTCAGTCATATATCCACAAACACAACAAGCTGAAAGTCAGTGATGCTGCCAAATATCACGGCACAAGCAGGAATAAACTGCACTGTAATGTTAGCTATGTTATATTGCTGCCTCTGTTCGGTGATGTTGAGCCAAACGGACTTTAACGTGTGTTTGAACGAGCTGACGGTTCACTCGTTAAGCTGAAAGAAAGATGCTTTAATCACATCTGTGATTAAAGCATGTGGGACACACATGTGTCCACTGTAACATCTGGGAACTCTTCTTGTTTAGCACTCGTAATAACACAAACACTAAATCCTCCTTCTCTTGTGCTGTTTTGTAGCAGTGTATACACCTGAGACTGTCACCTGTCTGGCTGTCCTGCACTCTCTCTGTTTCTTTCTCTCTGATTGTGGAATAAAAGTATGAACATGTATTTATAAGTTACACTCTGAATCCTGCAGCTTATCACACATTTGATTTCCATGTGTGACAACTGCAAGTGTCCAGAGTGAGGACAGACTGAGGGACCCACTGATGATCCACCAGGACAAACTAGGCAGTGTGTGAGGAAGAGGAGGAGGAAGAGCCAGCAGCAGCTGACAGATGGAGAGAATAGATAGACTGTTCCCTGTTTGTGAAGGACTGCTAGAAAAGTTTAAAATAACTAACTGTCCTGTCCTGAATCAGTCTTATTAGGTAATGTTCAAATAATGTTATCATTCCAGTGTTTTCTCAGGGCCTTCAAGTTACACACTATGAAAGGCAGAAAACAAGTTTAATGTTCAGAAACCTAAAGTATGTATCAGCAGCAGAATGGAGCTAAAAATAAATGTTTGTTTCAGTTCTATGAAGCTTTGAGTATTTTGGATTAGTAGCAGTGCTGTGTTTGTTGCATCATATTGCTGTAATTGTTTATATGCTTTATATATTCTGAGGTAAGTTGATCTATAGTGTTACATCATACTTAAACCACAAAGGAGCTCATTTCAGTATTCCAGTCAAAGACTCTTGGTTATAGAAAACTTTAGCAATTTTCTTTAGCAGCTGAATTGAATTAAAAAAAAAAACACACACAATGGCCTTCGCTCAGTGTTTTACAGTGTTTCAACCACTTTTTTAACAGTACACAACATCATTAAATCTCACAGTTTACAAAAAGACTTGTAAAACCTGCTCATTTTCTTGCCAAAGATTTTATAAGAAAATAGATATCTCGAAGCCATAAAACCAGGGCGTATATTAATATAGGGTGTGTCCTTTTAGTTTTATTTTCCTCATAGTTTCCAGAGAAATTTGTTTTAGGATGAACTTTGTTTTTTCTGACAAAGTGTGTTAATCACATTTTTTTTAATGTGAGAACTTTTTTTTTGGTCAAAATGACTACAATAATAAAAACACGTTTGTACAAGCCTCACTGTTCAAATCATACTTAAGTGGTGTGGTCATAGCGTGAATGCCAGGTTATGTAATCCTGTCTGTGTAAACTCTAAATCTCCGGAGCAAAGTCAATGATAACGAATGTTCCAGAAAAATCACCCCGAGGCAGTCTAAGCACCTTCCTCTGCCCTTCCCTGAACAAATGAACTGATTTAGCATCTGTCCGGGACTTCTGAGACTGAATTAAATGTCTGGAAAGGTCTCTTGTGATTCAAGTTTATTTTCTAATGTCCTCCCAAATGTAGAGTAAGACATATTTCCTAATAAGCTCATGAGAAAACAGCTTCTAAAAATATTTATCTATAACATATTCTTGTGCACGTGTGTCAGGCTTAAGGCAACGCACTTCGGAGGACTTTCTTTCGCTACTTTCGTTTTAATGTTTTTAGAAAACCACCTTCTTCCTCAACATCCATCCGGTGTCAGAAAAATAAGAGCACGACTCACCTTCCCGTATACCTTTTCCAAAAATAAAACTGTACCGACATTAAGTTTAAACAACCATCCCAGACAATAAGAATCTCGAATGCAACGAAAGATAGGGATAGAATAGCTTCCAATGAGTTTTTTTAAATTTAATAATACAGAAAAAAGCAAATCGTCGTATTTCTAGCAATTATTATTAGATTTGACTTGTATATATCAGTAGTTTGTTTTTTTTTACAGTACTTAGTTTTTAGAGCACATGTTCTATACTTTTGGAAGTACCCCTTATATGCCTCTTTGTAACTAAAACAAAGTCATTCTCCTGCTCAAGAGACTAGCTTTTCATGTGTGAAAACTGGAAAGGTGTTGAAGACAGTGTGTTGGTTTTACATTCATTAGGGTTATTTACTGGACTCTATAAGGTTCCGTTGTTAGTTCAGTGTTGGGGGTGTTTGGGGAGGGATTAAATTTTATTATGTATGTATTTATTTATTTGCAACGGAAACAAAACTATACTGCTAACAGGAATAACAACGACGTATGACTGAAAAATAACGCTTTTAATTGGGTGGGGTAAAAGACTAAACTTCCGGCCGCATTTCCAGCGCCTCGACGGTCTTCAGAAGAGCGATTCAATCTGTTGAACGTACTGTCGGCAGGCGGAGGAGGAAGGAGCGGTCGTTTTCCCGGCGGACATCGACAAAACTCAGGTTGGCAGGTGAGACATCATCCATTTATGACTTCATGGGTAGTTGAACACTAAACAGACCGCTAATGTTACGGACACATTAAGTCGAATAAGTCTCCTTTTTTACTTTTAAAGAACTGTTTTGGGATGTTTTCTCCCCAAGACTCTGCAGGTAGAATACACACGATTATCTGGTAAATCGACACAACTTTAGCGAGGGAAGTTTGATATTCAAAAGGCTGTAGCATGCTTTTAAAAATGGGAGGGGGGCTTTTGTAGGCAGTAAACTGGTGTGAGGTGCTGCGTTTTTTCTCGATGTCGCGTTCTTATTCTACAATAGCCTGCCACTGCAAATTAATATACAAAACTTTAAAAAAAAAAAAAATCCTTCCTTTGCTGAAATACAGACCGGAAGAGGAGGCTGGAGAACCGAGCTCTTGACCGGTTCTAGCTTGCTACAGTTAAGTGAGGGCGGCCAGTTACAAAGAATAAACGCAACTTGGGCCAGACATTAACATAAACAGCTGATTAGTTACCCACGGGTTGCAGGGTTTGAGTCTTTTCTCTGAGATCTGTTCACATGATTTCTGTAAAAAATCACCACAACAAAATTCACCTGCCAATCCAGCAGGACAGCAGAGTAGCACCTTGGTCACACACTGCACCCCAACAGTGTACTGAGTGAGATAAGGGGATCTTTAACCTTTCATCATCTTTCCATTGGTTCCCCTCTTGAAGCCCATTACAACTTTTGCTTCTTCTAGATAGGACTTGTGGACCAAATGTTTTATTTGTTGCATCATCTTGGCTCAAGCTGAAATAGCCTGAAAGAGAGGATAAAGCACACAGCTGCAAACGAAAGGGGCGCGCTTTGTTTGTAACACAAGGGGGGGAAAGCTGACGGGTTTATATGACGATTTTTGTTGATACTTCCGAGGTACAGCAGTCTCTGCAGGAATCAAGAGCTGTAAGAGCCGCACAGTTCATCCAAACATAGAGACACAAACTCTCTCTAAACCCATACAACAAACCTGCCTCACTCTTCTTGGTGTGTCAAAATGCATTACTGTGAGTACTCTTTAAAACAGGTCCCTCGCAGTAACAGCAAGATAATCACTTGAGAGCAAAATAACTGCTCTAATTGAAAACTTAGTAATGCACGAGCACACATGAAGTGGCAGCTTCTCTCAGAGCTCTGCAGCCAATCATTAAAGATGTAAATAAGGAAAATGTTTCTGGTTTTTTGGAGGGGAGTGGGGTAATGACTAAAACACCTCAGCATAGATATATTGTCTTGTTACGCGCGTTAGCTTAAGGTGAGAAGAGAGAGAGCATTAGGACATAGCTTAACAACACAAAACTGCTCCTACAGGTAGAGTGGAACTACTCTACCTGTCAGTGACTCTATGACATCTGCATGAGGTAAAGCAGGCTCTATGTTTGAGTGTTTCTACAAGCATCAGGACTGTCTATTACCTTAAAAGTGTAGTGGTTTATAGATTTGCCTAACACGTGTAAACAAATCCCTGGGAGTGTTGTGTCAGCAAGGGCATCCAGCACAAATGTGTGACAAATCAATTATTTAGATCCATCTACCAATGTTCCCTCTAAGCTGCGCGCGTGCGCAATTGCGCACGGCTGGCACGGTCTCTGCGCACAGAAAATCTGCGTTGCGCACAAAAAAAAATCTAACCTGAATTGAAATTAAAATTAACACTTTAACAATTCTGTTTTGCAGTGTTAGTCAGTAAGTGACTGGCTGTTTCAGCTGCTGGGATTAGAACGATACCACCTTATCCCATAGTCCAGCCAATAATGCGATTCACATTCGTATATACGCAGCTAATCAACGTCGTTGACAGGCTATGACAGCGTCCTTATGTGCCGACACTGGTGTTTTAGCTAGCAAAATGGAGTGGCTGATGTGGAGTAAAGCCATTAATGACAACGTGTACAACCATTGGAGATGTGAGCAGGACCGACGGGACAATTGACGGAAAAAGTGTGGACTTTATACCAGTTTTTAAATTGTGTTGATAGGCCACGTAAAACCAGAGTTATGATAAAAAAAATATGCAATGTTTGGTTTTCTTCCTGAATACTATCGTTGTTTATATTTACTGCGGGAAGAAACGGTAAAAACAGCGTTTTATAAGGAAAACGCTCGAAAGCACTCTCCGCCAAAAAAACCCCCACCCTTTCCTATTGGTGGAAAAATGTACCATGTCGACCAATCAAAAAAAGATATGGCAAGTTGTTAAGAAACGGGGGGAAGTTTTAGGAGTGACGGCGGTGTTATGAGATGTGAGAGATTTGCGACGTTTAGCGCAAATCTTGTGTAGTTAGTGTGTAGTGTAGTCAATAGTTTTGTTGTGTGTGTCAGAACAATGAGGCGACTGCTGAATGTTACAGGTGTTACAGCAGTGATACATCTCCTGTTGTCAGGCCTGCAGGTATCAGGCTGTTGTTCTACTTTATCTCATAGTGGACAAAAATTTTTTTTTGGAGTGGCACAAATAATTTGTGTGGCATCAAATTTGATGCAGAACACCTGATTGTTCTGTAAATAGTTTGAAATGTTTATTTAAAAAAACGCCTTGGCTGCATTTTTAGGTAAACAGCTGCAAAAAACTTTGTTGTTTGCATAACTCAGTTACTTTTTTGAAGAAGTAACTATCAGGGCTCGCAAAATCGCTAGCCCGACGTCCCGGGGCTAGCGATTTTTCCAGTCGGGCTACCAAAATCTATCTCTGCCCTGCCCCTCGGGCTATCATAGGAAGGAAAAATATATGTCAATGCTTTTGCATTCTTTCGGCAATGTAGCTGGGTAATTATGTCATTGGCATCGGTGAGCCAGAATTTGCACTTGTTTTTTGCTTTCACTTTGCAATCACGCGAACTGTGCATAGAGAGCGACAGCACTGATTGGTGAGTGACGATCATTTTCGCACCAATTCCTCTGACATCGTCTTATCAATCGTTAGCTTACTATGCAAACATGACAAGTGAAATCTCCCGCAGCAAGCTTAAACATGTGAGAGGTTGACAGCCAAAGAAAAGCTTACCACAAAACGGAAAAGTTATGACAAATCAGACTATAAGTGCAGCTTTATGGTTTCATGGACAAAAGAATTTCTGTGGCTGCAATATGACGAGCTAAATAACCAGGGCTGCACATAAGTGGTCCGCAGGTGCGCATTCGCTGTCAAAATAAAAAGAGCGCACAAGATAAGAAGTTGCAACGCGTGTTTGCGTACATAAGATTTTCTGGAGGAGGACAGACATTTGTTTAGAACTCTTAAAGATGTCGAAGAAGCTCCTTTAAGCAATTACTGTGATGTTCCTCCACCTCCAAAGAAATGTCAGAAGGAGTCCGAACCACAAAAGAAGCGCGTATTCTCGGAAAAGTGGTTGCAGGAGGTGAGCTGGCTTCAAACAAATGATGAACGCACTGAGATGTGGTGCAGAATGTGCCGTGAAAATCCCACTCTAGCGGACAAAAACAGTGCCTTTTTATATGGACGCAAACGCGCGTTGCAACTTCTTATCTGGTGCGCGTCTTTTATTTTGACAGCGAATGCGCACATGCGGACCACTTTTGTGCACCCGTGTAAATAACATAATGTTCTGCCAGGTGTGTTGTTGGTTTACTTTTAAAAAGACTTTGATATGAGCTGAGTATGAGGTCAAATGCATTGTAGTTGTAATGCAAATCTTTCCTAAGTCACAATTTACACTGGAGTAAATTAATCCACACTTGACTAAACACACTGCATCTTACTGCAGGCTTACTTAATAAGACCAGACTGGTAATGATGTTCAGGAGAAGGAGCAAATCCAAATGGCCTGGTGGAGGAGTACAAGTATCTGACGCTCCACAGCACTTTCAGTACCGCTGCCATAAGGAGGAAACAAGCAGGAAATCTTCCATACCTCATGCAATAATGCTCTACAGTGCAACATATGTGAATAGCAGACTCCTCTGTTCTTCTGACAGTGACATCTGATTTTTTCAAAACTGAATCAAGTAACTCACTTAAAATTCAGCTTTGTTTTTTGTTTTATTTTATCATTATTTTTATTATTATAATTATTAGTGCATACCCATAATATAGTACAGTTCGGCTGTAAAATAAAAAAATATTGTAATGGTTTCATAAGGTGCTATTGTTGCATAAATGTAAATAAATACATAAAATTGTTGCCAAATGACATCATACCATCTGCTATAGGTAAGAGCCTTGAGAGGCCTGAGACCAACCTGTGTGCCTTGTTTTGTTGCTTAACTCCTGATTGTGCAGCGGTGACAACAGTTGGACAATGAAAACAATGAAACAAACACACAGATTATTATAGGAAGATTATAATTGGGGTGTTATATTATCATCTACTAACAGCTACAAGAGATATAAAAAATGTTTATCAGTGAAAAAGAAATACACACAAAGTCTCTCTCTCACACACACACACACACACACACACACACACACACATATATATATATATATATATATATATATATATATATATATATATATATATATATATATATATATATATATATATATATATATATATATATATATATATAATTATATATAATTATATATATATAATTATCAGCTGGAGCTCAGTGTAATTTTAGTTTACATTTTTGTCCACTAGATGTCACACTATTCTAGGTTTACAGGAGTCTACTTTTTCTTAGTACATTATTAGGAATGTACTTCTGCTTTTGACTCTTTTCAAATTTAGTCCATATTCTCCTTTATACACAATGTAACTGCCATATTAACGTAAGTGTTTTTGTCCAATTCTATGTCTTCACTATGTCCGATATGCCTTTGAAAATGTTAGAATCAGCATTAGTGTAGAAAAAAAAAGTAGAAACAGGGAGTATGTATTACTAAACGAGTGTGGTTAACAACAGGAAGTGTGCAAATACTTCTGTGAGAGATAAACAGTGAGAAGGAGGGAGTGGCAAACATTATAGTCTTTACATTTTGTTTTATCAGCACACTTGGGTCTATATTTAAAACTGTGAAGAGGAACGGGGTTACTGCTGATGTGTCTGTAACACTAAAAGACACTCTGCTTGCTCAAGTAAATGTAGATGAAATTACACACATATGTTATGGATGTTATGTGAAAGATTAGAGCATGAGTACACATTTACAGTTCTAATACTGCTCAAGAAAACACATTTTTAATGAAATTAGAGGACAGATTCTTTCTCTCTAACTAGAAAAAGTTGCATTTCCTGCAAAAGTGCACTGTGAATGCCGTGCAGTGGAATCTGAAAACAGCAGAAGAAGGAGAACTATCTGCTGAAAACACTGTGTACAAACTGAACTGTATGCTGAAAATTGCTTTATTTCAAAGACTAGACTGAAGAGTGTCAAGAAAGCAGGGAGAGTGCAAGGAGGGAAGATGTGCAGCAAATGTCACATGTAGGATTGGAACCTTTGCCACCGGCTCTCACGGCGGCCGTTCATCCCACTGAGCCAAACCAGCTCTGGTCTCAAACAACGATATGATGAGAGAGAAAAAATGTGCACTGTGCAAAAGAAGCTAAATTTATGCTAAAAAGAGGTGAAAAGCTGAACATTGTGCTGGCAGTGACAGGAGTCACACATGTATACACTGTACATCTGGGAAACTCTTCTTGTTTAGCACTCGTAATAACACAAACACTAAATCCTCCTTCTCTTGTGCTGTTTTGTAGCAGTGTATACACCTGAGACTGTCACCTGTCTGGCTGTCCTGCACTCTCTCTCTGTTTCTTTCTCTCTGATTGTGGAATAAAAGTATGAACATGTATTTATAAGTTACACTTGTGTTTGAATCCTGCAGCTATCACACATTTGATTTCCATGTGTGACAACTGCAAGTGTCCCAGAGTGAGGACAGACTGAGGGACCCACTGCTGCACATCACCTGTGAGGCTTTGCACCCCTGATGATCCACCAGGACAAAACTCAGCAGTGTGTGAGGAAGAGGAGGAGGACGAGCCAGCAGCAGCTGACAGATGAGAGAATAGATAGACTGTTCCCTGTTTGTGAAGGACTGCTAGAAAAGTTTAAAATAACTAATTGTCTGTCCTGAATCAGTCTTATTAGGTAATGTTCAAATAATTTTATCATTCCAGTGTTTTCAGTGTGGGAGAAAGTACTCAGGCCTCAAGTTAAACACTATGAAAGGCAGCAACAAGTTTATGTTCAGAAACCTAAAGTATGTATCAGCAGCAGAATGGAGCTAAAAATAAATGTTTGTTTCAGTTCTATGAGCTTTGAGTATTTTGGATTAGTAGTACTGCTGTGTTTGTTGTATCATATTGCTGTAATTGGTTTATATGCTTTATGTATTCTGAGGTAAGTTGATCTATAGTGTTACATCATATTCTATAAGGATGTTATGTGTTTGTTGTACTTTCTGCCCAGTTTGACCCATTATGCAGAAGTCAGCCTGTTTAAGGCTCTGATATCTATTCTGTATGACTTCAAGCAGTTATGACATGGTGTGATTTTCTCACCCAATAAAGGAATATTTAATATATCAGTCTACTCTTCAATCTATCAGACACAGTTATCACAGCTCGTACATTTTCTTTTACACATATATGTAAGCATTGAGCCAAATTTAGTAATGCCAACATACTGAAAGAACAATATTTGTCTCTTATGTATAATATTACATCTATATATACACTGTCAAAGATACTTGTCAGATTAAGGTGATGGGAAATATCAATAAATGCAACTTGATATCTTTACTGAAGCTCAGTATTGATACAGAGTTCACTCAACGTGAATTTCACTCACATGTGCTGTACCAGTGTACCTGCACATGTGATGTGACAATAAAAGTGATTTTGATTTGAGAGTTCAAGGTCACTGCTGTAATAACTAATAATGATTAATATAATAACTATAATATTGGCCATATTATATTTACACTGACTTTACTCTCATGAACAACATTAGCTAATTGTTATTTACTAGCTAATCTTACATGACTGTTCAGTACAGAAATGAAGCCCAACAATCATGTTTTACAGTCCCGTGGTCTCAGCCTCAGATACTTATTAAATCACACAGAGCTCATGTAGAAACAAATGAACTAATGTGTTCTCCTTCATTTCTGTCAAACCAAAGCTGTTATGACACGTTCCCAGCGGGGTAAGTATCATGGTTGCTAGGCAACCTGGGCCAGCGCGACAGAGGCTAGACCGTCCCATTCACAAGCCTACAAGCCTCGCACTTCCGGGGCATAGTGGTCTTTTGAGTAAGCGGCCCTTGTGGACCGTTAAGGCTGCGTACCTTTAAGGCTGCAGAACCTGAATTGGATACAGCCTATGGCGTTTGGCTGTGAACAGAGGACGTGCACCTGCTGCTGATTACAGCACAAGGGCTGGGGCTTACGCTCAGATCAAAGGCCTTCGTCACTATAAAGGAACTTACAAACTGAGGGCGTGAAGGCTTAAATAGAACCTTAGCGACGCTATACTGTCTACACCAGTTAACTCCAAAGTTGGTCCGTCTAAAATACCGCTAAAAGTCAACATTTATTAAACATGTCTCACATTTATGCTAGAGCTAATGATCGTCCAACTTAAACAAGGCCATTCAAACGTCCTCAGTTCAAATGCCAAACAAGGTACTGCAGAGCTTGAAAAATTGAGAGCTTCAAAAAGAACTAAAATTAGCGAGGGAATGAATATATCCGAAATATTAACTCAAAATCAGCACAACCCTAATCTCAGAACGCTTAAAGCATACGAGGCTCTTCGTGAGCAAAAAGAGCAAATTAGAATGAAAATAACCTTAAAGAAATTAAAAAAGAAATGAAGTTAAAGGAGCAACAGGAGAGAAAGCCGTTAGTGGAATACCTTGAACAGGGACAAAGAAAGGAGGCTGAAAGAAAAGCCAGGTTTAAGTCACTCCACCACAACTGGGAGGACGCAATCAGGCTAAAGAAAGAGATAATGCAGGACGAACAAAGGAAAAGTCGGGAGTGGGTGAGGCTAGCAGGAAGGCTGACATGATATCATTGGCAAAGCATATGGAAGAGGCGCAAAAGAGGCGTGAAAAATGCATTGCACTTGCCAGTATAATAACGAGACAGTCAAAGAAAAACGTGCTTTGGCTAAACTTGAGAAAGAATTGAAACAAAGTATTTGTTAAAGCAACGACGTCAGGCCACCGAGAACGAACGCCGTCGTCGCGATATGGAGCTGGAACTTGTCAAAGCCGCTCGTAAAAACGTTTTAGATAGAACAGAGGGGAAGAAACATAGTGTGGTTTTAGAAAAGGAAGGTTCAGATGACTTTCAACCAAAGCCAAAAAGAACCACTCCTGCAAACTTGTACTGGTCGGGTTCGTGTGTCCCGTTGTCAGGAACGCAGCAGTTCAGAACAAACAACACGTAAAACGGAACGAGTTCGGCTGCCACCAATTAATAAACAAACAGGCTTCTGTCTGTAGCGAAAGACTCACCAGCTAATGCTAAAAAATCATTCCCACACCCCCTCCCCTGTCTGAGAAACCACAGAAAACACAGCGTGCCCCCATTATTAAAAAGCAATACAAGCTTGTTGCACCTTACGCACCACGCTTATTAGAGACGTGGGACATAAATACGAATAAAAATTTACTCCCAACCCCGCCTCCTCTTCCTGTTAAACCACAGAAAACAGAGCTCGCCCCCATTATTAAAAAGCAATACAAGCTTGTTGCACCTTACGCACCACGCTTATTAGAGACGTGGGACATAAATACGAATAAAAATTTACTCCCACCCATGCCTCCTCTTCCTATTAAACCACAGAAAACAGAGCGTGCCCCCATTATTAAAAAGCAATACAAGCTTGTTGCACCTTACGCACTAAACTTATTAGAGCCGTGGGACATAAACACGAATAGAAATTTACTCCCACCCCTGCCTCCTATTAAACAGCGTGCCTCTATTATTAAAAATCAATACAGGGTTGTTGCACCTTGAGTACCACGCTTATTAGAGACATGGAAATATTAACAGCAGTAAAATATAAATAACACCCCCCCCAAACCGGTCGCAGCAGGTAGCCGCCCCTCCCTGAGCCTGGATCTGCTGGAGGTTTCTTCCTGTTCAAAGGGAGTTTTTCCTCCCCACTGTCGCCATGTGCTTGCTCATAGGGGATCATTTGATTGTTGGGGTTTTTTTTCACAACAACAGTTGTGAAAATATAACTGTTGTTGTGAAAATATTCACAACAACAGTTATATTGCAAAGTCTTCACCATCCATCAGCCATTACAATACAAATAATAAAAATCTTGAAATACATAAAAATGTTGATGTTTGATTTTATTTACTTTAGTTTTGTTTACTACTACGTGTCTGATAGTGATTGTCTGAGTAGATAAAACAGTGGTCCTGTACCACCAACATCATTATGGAGATTATGTGAGAATGACTGGGAGACAGACTGGAGGACTACTGTGAAATCAGAAAAAGCAGAGTGGGAAGGTACTTCCTGTACATTGCTTCTCCAGCTGTGTAAATTACATTTTTCTCAGCAGCATCAGCTTTGGGGTTAGGAGAATACCAGGACCAGTCAGTGCACAATTACCAATTCATCAGCTGCATAACAGCAGCTGGAGCCTCACAGCTGGAGCGCACTGTACTGAGTGAAGTATTTTCACACTTCGGCGGCTCCGCTCTTTGTGTTTGTCTTTTTTGCGCTACATTCTGAAGCTGCAGGTTTGATCTATATTCAAACAACATTGACTGAACCAGCAGCAAAAGAAGATCCAAACTAGCTTCACGTTTCGCTTCACATAAACATTAAATAAACACCTTAAATTCCCTCTTACTTTTGCTGTTTTAACTCCACCACGATAAAAATCACACGTCATGTAGAGCTCTCCGTCTCTCTCTCTCAGGAATAGATTCCCATAAAAAAAAAAGTCTGTTTTCTGCGTTATTCGCTTGCTTATTACCCATCAGGCTACCGTTGTTTACAGCGCTGTCTGCCACTGGTTTTTGTTTTTTAAATTTCCAACAAGAAAGCCTAATTTCTTCACTTCAATACTGAACAAATGTATCTACTGGCAGAATATTTTTAAGGTATCTGCTATAAAATCCCAGCCAGAAAAATCTCCTTCATGTTTTTTCTGTTTTATCCTCAGTTACTTTGACACAAAGGCATCTGCTGAGATGCTTACACCTTTGATCAAGTCTCACAAGTGTCACCTTTGTTTTTATAGATGTAAAAATAAGGATATGTACTGATAAGTGATCAGAAATACACTATTTCTGACTGTACGGGGCAAAATTTCCCTGATTCAAATATAATCACCGAAATTCAAAAAATTGCGGTTTTAATTTTCGCAAATGGCGCTCAATGACTCATTAA
Source organism: Neolamprologus multifasciatus (assembly GCF_963576455.1). Classification (NCBI taxonomy): domain Eukaryota; kingdom Metazoa; phylum Chordata; class Actinopteri; order Cichliformes; family Cichlidae; genus Neolamprologus; species Neolamprologus multifasciatus. The sequence goes on from NC_140459.1 coordinate 27,092,316, forward strand.
CTGAGGCTACTTTGGACTGGAACTGAAGAGGACACAGCTTATCGTTGCAACCGCTAGTTCGGGTGCCTCTCTAACTAACTTGACACCCTTGGACTAAACTTCAGCCCGAAGCCCTGGAATAATGCACTTAAACCTAATGTCTCACTGTACTATACCTGTTTTTTTCCGGAGCACTATCTGTTTACCCTTGTTTTGTTTTTTTGGTTTTTTTTTTTTTTACTTTTCTGGGTGGGGGGGTTTGTTTTACTTTGTTTTATTTATCTATATTTTTTTCTGTAATAATATCTGAATGATCTACATGAGAGAGTATGTATAACTATATCTATGTGTTTCCCTAACACTGTTCATATACGATGTACATACATTACTATTATACACTCAAATTTTTTATTAATTTCCTCCTCTATTTTATTTGAACTCTCTCTTCCTGTTGGTTAAAATGTTTTTGGAAAAGCAATAAATAAATCTTTGAAAAAAAAAAAAACTGACGCTACTTATCAGCCAATTGGTGGCATGTATCTGACGACGTCACAGTGTAGTACCTGATCAGAATGCTTGGAATCCCGGGCTGTGAACTACTATGACCTAATGGAGAACCCAGAAAAGCGTTCAAGATTTTCAGACAGAGCAGAATCATGGTTCCATCAATTGTTTGATGTTCATTTTATGAAATACTGTGTTAGCTTTATGATCTCACTCCCACAAATAACAGAATTCAAACTATCCACAAACTGTCTCATGACTCCACAGAATATTTTCCCTAAGTACTTGAGGATCATCTAGATGTTTTTTTTGGAAAACTTAAGGGGAGGTGTTATGACCCGGCTCGAGGCTCCAACATAAAAAAGGAGACAAATACCAGAGTGTAAGTGAGAAGAGGTTTTAGCTTAAAATGACATCCCAGGTTGGCTCAAATGGCTGTTTGCCACAAAGGCAAAGACTAGTGAGCTTCCTGAAAAGCCTGCCACAGGTATGCATTTATTTATACCTTACTAGGTGTGGCCAATTAGCAACAGCTGAAACACACTGAGGAGATTAGGGGCTGCAGAGGGGCGTAACACCACCTCACTCAAAAGGGTTCCTCTAGGACCCCTAAATTTATTAATGCCATAGCCAAAACTTGAGCAGTTTATTACCTGCTCTCCTGACACAAAACTAAATACTCGCATTTCTTAAGTTGGCATCTTTAAGCAAGGATGCCCCTGCATTAGGATTTAAAGTTGCCACACTGAATGCACAAAGACTAACATGTGACCAACATAAAGGGGTACAAAGGTCAAATCCAAAACGATTATTCAACCTGCTACAACACAAAATCAGAGCAGCCACGAATAATCACATTCACAAGTGATCTGTGGTTATACCACACAAAACGGTCACATACCACAACAAGTTGCTGTTAATATCCAAAATTCATTAAAGCAACGCTAAAAACAATAATACCCTAACTTTACATACCTACATGCCGGCAAAGTTATGTGCCATTAGCGATGTTTGTACTAACTGGGTTTTAAAGCCTTTACTTTAAAATAAACGCCGCTATATATATATACCTGACATTAATCTTACAGAAAATGTGATACTTTTATGGATAATTAAAGTCAGTCATATATCCACAAACACAACAAGCTGAAAGTCAGTGATGCTGCCAAATATCACGGCACAAGCAGGATAAACTGCACTGTTAATGTTAGCTATGTTATATTGCTGCCTCTGTTCGGTGATGTTGAGCCAAACGGACCTTTAACGTGTGTTTGAACGAGCTGACGGTTCACTCGTTAAGCTGAAAGAAAGATGCTTTAATCACATCTGTGATTAAAGCATGTGGACACACATGTGTCCACTGTAACATCTGGGAACTCTTCTTGTTTAGCACTCGTAATAACACAAACACTAAATCCTCCTTCTCTTGTGCTGTTTTGTAGCAGTGTCTACACCTGAGACTGTCACCTGTCTGGCTGTCCTGCACTCTCTCTCTCTTTCTTTCTCTCTGATTGTGGAATAAAAGTATGAACATGTATTTATAAGTTACACTCTGAATCCTGCAGCTTATCACACATTTGATTTCCATGTGTGACAACTGCAAGTGTCCAGAGTGAGGACAGACTGAGGGACCCACTGATGATCCACCAGGACAAACTAGGCAGTGTGGTGAGGAAGAGGAGGAGGAAGAGCCAGCAGCAGCTGACAGATGGAGAGAATAGACAGACTGTTCCCTGTTTGTGAAGGACTGCTAGAAAAGTTTAAAATAACTAACTGTCTGTCCTGAATCAGTCTTATTAGGTAATGTTCAAATAATGTTATCATTCCAGTGTTTTCTCAGGGCCTTCAAGTTACACACTATGAAAGGCAGAAACAAGTTTAATGTTCAGAAACCTAAAGTATGTATCAGCAGCAGAATGGAGCTAAAAATAAATGTTTGTTTCAGTTCTATGAAGCTTTGAGTATTTTGGATTAGTAGCAGTGCTGTGTTTGTTGCATCATATTGCTGTAATTGTTTATATGCTTTATGTATTCTGAGGTAAGTTGATCTATAGTGTTACATCATACTTAAACCACAAAGGAGCTCATTTCAGTATTCCAGTCAAAGACTCTTGGTTATAGAAAACTTTAGCAATTTTCTTTAGCAACTGAATTGAATTTAAAAAAAAAAACACACACAATGGCCTTCGCTCAGTGTTTTTACAGTGTTTCAACCACTTTTTTAACAGTACACAACATCATTAAATCTCACAGTTTACAAAAAGACTTGTAAAACCTGCTCATTTTCTTGCCAAAGATTTTATAAGAAAATAGATATCTCGAAGCCATAAAACCAGGGCGTATATTAATATAGGGTGTGTCCTTTTAGTTTTATTTTCCTCATAGTTTCCAGAGAAATTTGTTTTAGGATGAACTTTGTTTTTTCTGACAAAGTGTGTTAATCACATTTTTTTTAATGTGAGAACTTTTTTTTTGGTCAAAATGACTACAATAATAAAAACACGTTTGTACAAGCCTCACTGTTCAAATCATACTTAAGTGGTGTGGTCATAGAGTGAATGCCAGGTTATGTAATCCTGTCTGTGTAAACTCTAAATCTCCGGAGCAAAGTCAATGATAACGAATGTTCCAGAAAAATCACCCCGAGGCAGTCTAAGCACCTTCCTCTGCCCTTCCCTCAAACAAATGAACTGATTTAGCATCTGTCCGGGACTTCTGAGACTGAATTAAATGTCTGGAAAGGTCTCTTGTGATTCAAGTTTATTTTCTAATGTCCTCCCAAATGTAGAGTAAGACATATTTCCTAATAAGCTCATGAGAAAACAGCTTCTAAAAATATTTATCTATAACATATTCTTGTGCACGTGTGTCAGGCTTAAGGCAACGCACTTCGGAGACTTTCTTTCGCTACTTCGTTTTAATGTTTTTAGAAAACCACCTTCTTCCTCAACATCCATCCGGTGTCAGAAAAATAAGAGCACGACTCACCTTCCCGTATACCTTTTCCAAAATAAAACTGTAACCGACATTAAGTTTAACAACCATCCCAGACAATTAAGAATCTCGAATGCAACGAAAAGATAGGGATAGAATAGCTTCCAATGAGTTTTTTTAAATTTAATAATACAGAAAAAGCAAATCGTCGTATTTCTAGCAATTATTATTAGATTTGACTTGTATATATCAGTAGTTTGTTTTTTTTTACAGTACTTAGTTTTTAGAGCACATGTTCTATACTTTTGGAAGTACCCCTTATATGCCTCTTTGTAACTAAAACAAAGTCATTCTCCTGCTCAAGAGACTAGCTTTCATGTGTGAAAACTGGAAAGGTGTTGAAGACAGTGTGTTGGTTTTACATTCATTAGGGTTATTTACTGGACTCTATAAGGTTCCGTTGTTAGTTCAGTGTTGGGGGTGTTTGGGGAGGGATTAAATTTTATTATGTATGTATTTATTTATTTGCAACGGAAACAAAACTATACTGCTAACAGGAATAACAACGACGTATGACTGAAAAATAACGCTTTTAATTGGGTGGGGTAAAAGACTAAACTTCCGGCCGCATTTCCAGCGCCTCGACGGTCTTCAGAAGAGCGATTCAATCTGTTGAACGTACTGTCGGCAGGCGGAGGAGGAAGGAGCGGTCGTTTTCCCGGCGGACATCGACAAAACTCAGGTTGGCAGGTGAGACATCATCCATTTATGACTTCATGGGTAGTTGAACACTAAACAGACCGCTAATGTTACGGACACATTAAGTCGAATAAGTCTCCTTTTTTACTTTTAAAGAACTGTTTTGGGATGTTTTCTCCCCAAGACTCTGCAGGTAGCATACACACGATTATCTGGTAAATCGACACAACTTTAGCGAGAGAAGTTTGATATTCAAAAGGCTGTAGCATGCTTTTAAAAATGGGAGGGGGGCTTTTGTAGGCAGTAAACTGGTGTGAGGTGCTGCGTTTTTTCTCGATGTCGCGTTCTTATTCTACAATAGCCTGCCACTGCAAATTAATATACAAAACTTTAAAAAAAAAAAAATCCTTCCTTTGCTGAAATACAGACCGGAAGAGGAGGCTGGAGAACCGAGCTCAGGACCGGTTCTAGCCTGCTACAGTTAAGTGAGGGCGGCCAGTTACAAAGAATAAACGCAACTTGGGCCAGACATTAACATAAACAGCTGATTAGTTACCCACGGGTTGCAGGGTTTGAGTCTTTTCTCTGAGATCTGTTCACATGATTTCTGTAAAAAATCACCACAACAAAATTCACCTGCCAATCCAGCAGGACAGCAGAGTAGCACCTTGGTCACACACTGCACCCCAACAGTGTACTGAGTGAGATAAGGGGATCTTTAACCTTTCATCATCTTTCCATTGGTTCCCCTCTTGAAGCCCATTACAACTTTTGCTTCTTCTAGATAGGACTTGTGGACCAAATGTTTTATTTGTTGCATCATCTTGGCTCAAGCTGAAATAGCCTGAAAGAGAGGATAAAGCACACAGCTGCAAACGAAAGGGGCGCGCTTTGTTTGTAACACAAGGGGGGGAAAGCTGACGGGTTTATATGACGATTTTTGTTGATACTTCCGAGGTACAGCAGTCTCTGCAGGAATCAAGAGCTGTAAGAGCCGCACAGTTCATCCAAACATAGAGACACAAACTCTCTCTAAACCCATACAACAAACCTGCCTCACTCTTCTTGGTGTGTCAAAATGCATTACTGTGAGTACTCTTTAAAACAGGTCCCTCGCAGTAACAGCAAGATAATCACTTGAGAGCAAAATAACTGCTCTAATTGAAAACTTAGTAATGCACGAGCACACATGAAGTGGCAGCTTCTCTCAGAGCTCTGCAGCCAATCATTAAAGATGTAAATAAGGAAAAATGTTTCTGGTTTTTGGAGGGGAGTGGGGTAATGACTAAAACACCTCAGCATAGATATATTGTCTTGTTACGCGCGTTAGCTTAAGGTGAGAAGAGAGAGAGCATTAGGACATAGCTTAACAACACAAAACTGCTCCTACAGGTAGAGTGGAACTACTCTACCTGTCAGTGACTCTATGACATCTGCATGAGGTAAAGCAGGCTCTATGTTTGAGTGTTTCTACAAGCATCAGGACTGTCTATTACCTTAAAAGTGTAGTGGTTATAGATTTGCCTAACACGTGTAAACAAATCCCTGGGAGTGTTGTGTCAGCAAGGGCATCCAGCACAAATGTGTGACAAATCAATTATTTAGATCCATCTACCAATGTTCCCTCTAAGCTGCGTGCGTGCGCAATTGCGCACGGCTGGCACGGTCTCTGCGCACAGAAAATCTGCGTTGCGCACAAAAAAAATCTAACCTGAATTGAAATTAAAATTAACATTTTAACAATTCTGTTTTGCAGTGTTAGTCAGTAAGTGACTGGCTGTTTCAGCTGCTGGGATTAGAACGATACCACCTTATCCCATAGTCCAGCCAATAATGCGATTCACATTCGTATATACGCAGCTAATCAACGTCGTTGACAGGCTATGACAGCGTCCTTATGTGCCGACACTGGTGTTTTAGCTAGCAAAATGGCGTGGCTGATGTGGAGTAAAGCCATTAATGACAACGTGTACAACCATTGGAGATGTGAGCAGGACCGACGGGACAATTGACGGAAAAAGTGTGGACTTTATACCAGTTTTTAAATTGTGTTGATAGGCCACGTAAAACCAGAGTTATGATAAAAAAAAATATGCAATGTTTGGTTTTCTTCCTGAATACTATCGTTGTTTATATTTACTGCGGGAAGAAACGGTAAAAACAGCGTTTTATAAGGAAAACGCTCGAAAGCACTCTCCGCCAAAAAAAACCCCACCCTTTCCTATTGGTGGAAAAATGTACCATGTCGACCAATCAAAAAATGATATGGCAAGTTGTTAAGAAACGGGGGGAAGTTTTAGGAGTGACGGCGGTGTTTTGAGATGTGAGAGATTTGCGACGTTTAGCGCAAATCTTGTGTAGTTAGTGTGTAGTGTAGTCAATAGTTTTGTTGTGTGTGTCAGAACAATGAGGCGACTGCTGAATGTTACAGGTGTTACAGCAGTGATACATCTCCTGTTGTCAGGCCTGCAGGTATCAGGCTGTTGTTCTACTTTATCTCATAGTGGACAAAAATTATTTTTTGGAGTGGCACAAATAATTTGTGTGGCATCAAATTTGATGCAGAACACCTGATTGTTCTGTAAATAGTTTGAAATGTTTATTTAAAAAAACGCCTTGGCTGCATTTTTAGGTAAACAGCTGCAAAAAACTTTGTTGTTTGCATAACTCAGTTACTTTTTTGAAGAAGTAACTATCAGGGCTCGCAAAATCGCTAGCCTGACGTCCCGGGGCTAGCGATTTTTCCAGTCGGGCTACCAAAATCTATCTCTGCCCTGCCCCTCGGGCTATCATAGGAAGGAAAAATATATGTCAATGCTTTTGCATTCTTTCGGCAATGTAGCTGGGTAATTATGTCATTGGCATCGGTGAGCCAGAATTTACACTTGTTTTTTGCTTTCACTTTGCAATCACGCGAACTGTGCATAGAGAGCGACAGCACTGATTGGTGAGTGACGATCATTTTCGCACCAATTCCTCTGACATCGTCTTATCAATCGTTAGCTTACTATGCAAACATGACAAGTGAAATCTCCCGCAGCAAGCTTAAACATGTGAGAGGTTGACAGCCAAAGAAAAGCTTACCACAAAACGGAAAAGTTATGACAAATCAGACTATAAGTGCAGCTTTATGGTTTCATGGACAAAAGAATTTCTGTGGCTGCAATATGATGAGCTAAATAACCAGGGCTGCACATAAGTGGTCCGCAGGTGCGCATTCACTGTCAAAATAAAAAGAGCGCACAAGATAAGAAGCTGCAACGCGTGTTTGCGTACATAAGATTTTCTGGAGGAGGACAGACATTTGTTTAGAACTCTTAAAGATGTCGAAGAAGCTCCTTTAAGCAGTTACTTTGGTGTTCCTCCACCTCCAAAGAAATGTCAGAAGGAGTCCGAACCACAAAAGAAGCGCGTATTCTCGGAAAAGTGGTTGCAGGAGGTGAGCTGGCTTTAAACAAATGATGAACGCACTGAGATGTGGTGCAGAATGTGCCGTGAAAATCCCACTCTAGCGGACAAAAACACTGCCTTTTATATGGACGCAAACGCGCGTTGCAACTTCTTATCTGGTGCGCGTCTTTTATTTTGACAGCGAATGCACACATGCGGACCACTTTTGTGCACCCGTGTAAATAACATAATGTTCTGCCGGGTGTGTTGTTGGTTTACTTTTAAAAAGACTTTGATATGAGCTGAGTATGAGGTCAAATGCATTGTAGTTGTAATGCAAATCTTCCTAAGTCACAATTTACACTGGAGTAAATTAATCCACACTTGACTAAACACACTGCATCTTACTGCAGGCTTACTTAATAAGACCAGACTGGTAATGATGTTCAGGAGAAGGAGCAAATCCAAATGGCCTGGTGGAGGAGTACAAGTATCTGACGCTCCACAGCACTTTCAGTACCGCTGCCATAAGGAGGAAACAAGCAGGAAATCTTCCATACCTCATGCAATAATGCTCTACAGTGCAACATATGTGAATAGCAGACTCCTCTGTTCTTCTGACAGTGACATCTGATTTTTCAAAACTGAATCAAGTAACTCACTTAAAATTCAGCTTTGTTTTTTGTTTTATTTTATCATTATTTTTATTATTATAATTATTAGTGCATACCCATAATATAGTACAGTTCGGCTGTAAATAAAAAAATATTGTAATGGTTTCATAAGGTGCTATTGTTGCATAAATGTAAATAAATACATAAAATTGTTGCCAAATGACATCATACCATCTGCTATAGGTAAGAGCCTTGAGAGGCCTGAGACCAACCTGTGTGCCTTGTTTTGTTGCTTAACTCCTGATTGTGCAGCGGTGACAACAGTTGGACAATGAAAACAATGAAACAAACACACAGATTATTATAGGAAGATTATAATTGGGGTGTTATATTATCATCTACTAACAGCTACAAGAGATATAAAAAATGTTTATCAGTGAAAAAGAAATACACACACAGTCTCTCTCTCACACACACACACACACACACACACACACACACACATATATATATATTATATATATATATAAATATATATATATATAATATATATATATATATATATATAATATATATATATATATCTATATATATATATAATTATATATAATTATATATATAATTATCAGCTGGAGCTCAGTGTAATTTTAGTTTACATTTTTGTCCACTAGATGTCACACTATTCTAGGTTTACAGGAGTCTACTTTTCTTAGTACATTATTAGGAATGTACTTCTGCTTTTGACTCTTTTCAAATTTAGTCCATATTCTCCTTTATACACAATGTAACTGCCATATTAACGTAAGTGTTTTTTGTCCAATTCTATGTCTTCACTATGTCCGATATGCCTTTGAAAATGTTAGAATCAGCATTAGTGTAGAAAAAAAAAGTAGAAACAGGGAGTATGTATTACTAAACGAGTGTGGTTAACAACAGGAAGTGTGCAAATACTTCTGTGAGAGATAAACAGTGAAAGGAGGAGTGGCAAACATTATAGTCTTTACATTTTGTTTTATCAGCACACTTGGGTCTATATTTAAAACTGTGAAGAGGAACGGGGTTACTGCTGATGTGTCTGTAACACTAAAAGACACTCTGCTTGCTCAAGTAAATGTAGATGAAATTACACACATATGTTGGATGTTATGTGAAAGATTAGAGCATGAGTACACATTTACAGTTCTAATACTGCTCAAGAAAACACATTTTTAATGAAATTAGAGACAGATTCTTTCTCTCTAACTAGAAAAAGTTGCATTTCCTGCAAAAGTGCACTGTGAATGCCGTGCAGTGGAATCTGAAAACAGCAGAAGAAGGAGAACTATCTGCTGAAAACACTGTGTACAAACTGAACTGTATGCTGAAAATTGCTTTATTTCAAAGACTAGACTGAAGAGTGTCAAGAAAGCAGGGAGAGTGCAAGGAGGGAAGATGTGCAGCAAATGTCACATGTAGGATTGGAACCTTTGCACCGGCTCTCACGGCGGCCGTTCATCCACTGAGCCAAACCAGCTCTGGTCTCAAACAACGATATGATGAGAGAAAAAATGTGCACTGTGCAAAAGAAGCTAAATTTATGCTAAAAAGAGGTGAAAAGCTGAACATTGTGCTGGCAGTGACAGGAGTCACACATGTATACACTGTACCATCTGGGAACTCTTCTTGTTTAGCACTCGTAATAACACAAACACTAAATCCTCCTTCTCTTGTGCTGTTTTGTAGCAGTGTATACACCTGAGACTGTCACCTGTCTGGCTGTCCTGCACTCTCTCTCTGTTTCTTTCTCTCTGATTGTGGAATAAAAGTATGAACATGTATTTTATAAGTTACACTTGTGTTTGAATCCTGCAGCTTATCACACATTTGATTTCCATGTGTGACAACTGCAAGTGTCCAGAGTGAGGACAGACTGAGGGACCCACTGCTGCACATCACCTGTGAGGCTTTGCACCCCTGATGATCCACCAGGACAAACTCAGCAGTGTGTGAGGAAGAGGAGGAGGACGAGCCAGCAGCAGCTGACAGATGGAGAGAATAGATAGACTGTTCCCTGTTTGTGAAGGACTGCTAGAAAAGTTTAAAATAACTAATTGTCTGTCCTGAATCAGTCTTATTAGGTAATGTTCAAATAATTTTATCATTCCAGTGTTTTCAGTGTGGGAGAAAGTACTCAGGGCCTTCAAGTTAAACACTATGAAAGGCAGCAACAAGTTTAATGTTCAGAAACCTAAAGTATGTATCAGCAGCAGAATGGAGCTAAAAATAAATGTTTGTTTCAGTTCTATGAAGCTTTGAGTATTTTGGATTAGTAGTACTGCTGTGTTTGTTGTATCATATTGCTGTAATTGTTTATATGCTTTATGTATTCTGAGGTAAGTTGATCTATAGTGTTACATCATATTCTATAAGGATGTTATGTGTTTGTGTACTTTCTGCCCAGTTTGACCCATTTAGCAGAAGTCAGCCTGTTTAAGGCTCTGATATCTATTCTGTATGACTTCAAGCAGTTATGACATGGTGTGATTTTCTCACCCAATAAAGGAATATTTAATATATCAGTCTACTCTTCAATCTATCAGACACAGTTATCACAGCTCGTACATTTTCTTTTTACACATATAGTAAGCATTGAGCCAAATTTAGTAATGCCACATACTGAAAGAACAATATTTGTCTCTTATGTATAATATTACATCTATATATACACTGTCAAAGATACTTGTCAGATTAAGGTGATGGAAAATAAATAAATGCAACTTGAATCTTTACTGAAGCTCAGTATTGATACAGAGTTCACTCACGTGAATTTCACTCACATGTGCTGTACCATGTACCTGCACATGTGATGTGACAATAAAAGTGATTTGATTTGAGAGTTCAAGGTCACTGCTGTAATAACTAATAATGATTATATAATAACTAATATTGGCCATATTATATTTACACTGACTTTACTCTCATGAACAACATTAGCTAATTGTTATTTACTAGCTAATCTTACATGACTGTTCAGTACAGAAATGAGCCCAACAATCAGTTTTACAGTCCCGTGGTCGCAGCCTCAGATACTTATTAAATCACACAGAGCTCATGTAGAAACAAATGAACTAAATGTGTTCTCCTTCATTTCTGTCAAACAAAGCTGTATGACACGTTCCAGCGGTAAGTATCATGGTTGCTAGGCACCTGGGCAGCGCGACAGAGGCTAGACCGTCCCATTTCACAAGCCTACAAGCCTCGCACTTTGGGCATAGTGGTCTTTGAGTGCGGCCCTTGTGGACCGTTAAGGCTGCGTACTTTAAGGCTGCAGAACCTGAATTGGGATACAGCCTATGGCGTTTGGCGTGAACAGAGACGTGCACCTGCTGCTGATTACAGCACAAGGGGCTGGGCTTACGCTCAGATCAAAGGCCTTCGTCACTATAAAGGAACTTCCAAACTGAGGGCGTGAAGGCTTAAATAGAACCTTAGCGACGCTATACTGTCTACACCAGTTAACTCCAAGTTGGTCCGTCTAAAATACCGCTAAAGTCAACATTTATTAAACATGTCTCACATTTATGCTAGAGCTAATGATCGTCCAAACTTAAACAAGGCCATTCAAACGTCCTCAGTTCAAATGCCAAACAAGGTACTGGCAGAGCTTGAAAAATTGAGAGCTCAAAAAGAACTAAAAATTAGCGAGGGAATGAATATATCCGAAATATTAACTCAAAATCAGCACAACCCTAATCTCAGAACGCTTAAAGCATACGAGGCTCTTCGTGAGCAAAAAGAGCAAATTAGAATGAAAAATAACCTTAAAGAAATTAAAAAAGAAATGAAGTTAAAGGAGCAACAGGAGAGAAAGCCGTTAGTGGAATACCTTGAACAGGGACAAAGAAAGGAGGCTGAAAGAAAAGCCAGGTTTAAGTCACTCCACCACAACTGGGAGGACGCAATCAGGCTAAAGAAAGAGATAATGCAGGACGAACAAAGGAAAAGTCGGGAGTGGGGTGAGGCTAGCAGGAAGGCTGACATGATATCATTGGCAAAGCATATGGAAGAGGCGCAAAAGAGGCGTGAAAAATGCATTGCACTTTGCCAGTATAATAACGAGACAGTCAAAGAAAAACGTGCTTTGGCTAAACTTGAGAAAGAAATTGAAACAAAGTATTTGTTAAAGCAACGACGTCAGGCCACCGAGAACGAACGCCGTCGTCGCGATATGAGCTGGAACTTGTCAAAGCCGCTCGTAAAAACGTTTTAGATAGAACAGAGGGGAAGAAACATAGTGTGGTTTTAGAAAAGGAAGGTTCAGATGACTTTCAACCAAAGCCAAAAGAACCACTCCTGCAAACTTGTACTGGTCGGGTTCGTGTGTCCCGTTGTCAGGAAACGCCAGCAGTTTCAGAACAAACAACACGTAAAACGGAACGAGTTCGGCTGCCACCAATTAATAAAACAAACAGGCTTCTGTCTGTAGCGAAAGACTCACCAGCTAATGCTAAAAAATCATTCCCACACCCCCCTCCCCTGTCTGAGAAACCACAGAAAACACAGCGTGCCCCCATTATTAAAAAGCAATACAAGCTTGTTGCACCTTACGCACCACGCTTATTAGAGACGTGGGGACATAAATACGAATAAAAATTTACTCCCAACCCCGCCTCCTCTTCCTGTTAAACCACAGAAAACAGAGCTCGCCCCCCATTATTAAAAAGCAATACAAGCTTGTTGCACCTTACGCACCACGCTTATTAGAGACGCTGGGACATAAATACGAATAAAAATTTACTCCCACCCATGCCTCCTCTTTCCTATTAAACCACAGAAAACAGAGCGTGCCCCCATTATTAAAAAGCAATACAAGCTTGTTTGCACCTTACGCACTAAACTTATTAGAGCCGTGGGACATAAACACGAATAGAAATTTACTCCCCACCCCTGCCTCCTATTAAACAGCGTGCCTCTATTATTAAAAATCAATACAGGGTTGTTGCACCTGAGTACCACGCTTATTAGAGACATGGAAAATATTAACAGCAGTAAAATATAAATAACACCCCCCCCAAACCCGGTCGCAGCAGGTAGCCGCCCCTCCCTGAGCCTGGATCTGCGGAGGTTTCTTCCTGTTCAAAGGGAGTTTTTCCTCCCCACTGTCGCCATGTGCTTGCTCATAGGGGAATCAATTTGATTGTTGGGTTTTTTTTTTCACAACAACAGTTGTGAAAATATAACTGTTGTTGTGAAAATATTCACAACAACAGTTATATTGCAAAGTCTTCACCATCCATCAGCCATTACAATACAAATAATAAAAATCTTGAAATACATAAAAATGCTTGATGTTTGATTTTATTTACTTTAGTTTTGTTTACTACTACGTGTCTGATAGTGATTGTCTGAGTAGATAAAACAGTGGTCCTGTACCACCAACATCATTATGGAGATTATGTGTGAGAATGACTGGGAGACAGACTGGAGGACTACTGTGAAATCAGAAAAAGCAGAGTGGGAAGGTACTTCCCTGTACATTGCTTCTCCAGCTGTGTAAATTACATTTTTCTCAGCAGCATCAGCTTTGGGTTAGGAGAATACCAGGACCAGTCAGTGCACAATTACCAATTCATCAGCTGCATAACAGCAGCTGGAGCCTCACAGCTGGAGCGCACTGTACTGAGTGAAGTATTTTCACACTTCGGCGGCTCCGCTCTTTGTGTTTGTCTTTTTTGCGCTACATTCTGAAGCTGCAGGTTTGATCTATATTCAAACAACATTGACTGAACCAGCAGCAAAAGAAGATCCAAACTAGCTTCACGTTTCGCTTCACATAAACATTAAATAAACACCTTAAATTCCCTCTTACTTTTGCTGTTTTAACTCCACCACGATAAAAATCACACGTCATGTAGAGCTCTCCGTCTCTCTCTCTCAGGAATAGATTCCCATAAAAAAAAAGTCTGTTTTCTGCGTTATTCGCTTGCTTATTACCCATCAGGCTACCGTTGTTTACAGCGCTGTCTGCCACTGGTTTTTGTTTTTTAAATTTCCAACAAGAAAGCCTAATTTCTTCACTTCAATACTGAACAAATGTATCTACTGCAGAATATTTTTAAGGTTATCTGCTATAAAATCCCAGGCCAGAAAAATCTCCTTCATGTTTTTCTGTTTTATCCTCAGTTACTTTGACACAAAGGCATCTGCTGAGATGCTTACACCTTTGATCAAGTCTCACAAGTGTCACCTTTGTTTTTATAGATGTAAAAATAAGGATATGTACTGATAAGTGATCAGAAATACACTATTTCTGACTGTACGGGGCAAAATTTCCCTGATTCAAATATAATCACCGAAATTCAAAAATTGCGGTTTTAATTTTCGCAAATGGCGCTCAATGGACTCATTAACTGAGGCTACTTTGGACTGGAACTGAAGAGGACACAGCTTATCGTTGCAACCGCTAGTTCGGGTGCCTCTCTAAACTAACTTGACACCCTTGGACTAAACTTCAGCCCGAAGCCCTGGAATAATGCACGTAAACCTAATGTCTCACTGTACTATACCTGTTTTTTTCCGGAGCACTATCTGTTTACCCTTGTTTTGTTTTTTTGGTTTTTTTTTTTTTTTACTTTTCTGGGTGGGGGGGTTTGTTTTTACTTTGTTTTATTTATCTATATTTTTTTCTGTAATAATATCTGAATGATCTACATGAGAGAGTATGTATAACTATATCTATGTGTTTCCCTAACACTGTTCATATACGATGTACATACATTACTATTATACACTCAAATTTTTTATTAATTTCCTCCTCTATTTTATTTGAACTCTCTCTTCCTGTTGGTTAAAATGTTTTTGGAAAAGCAATAAATAAATCTTTGAAAAAAAAAAAACTGACGCTACTTATCAGCCAATTGGTGGCATGTATCTGACGACGTCACAGTGTAGTACCTGATCAGAATGCTTGGAATCCCGGGCTGTGAACTACTATGACCTAATGGAGAACCCAGAAAAGCGTTCAAGATTTTCAGACAGAGCAGAATCATGGTTCCATCAATTGTTTGATGTTCATTTTATGAAATACTGTGTTAGCTTTATGATCTCACTCCCACAAATAACAGAATTCAAACTATCCACAAACTGTCTCATGACTCCACAGAATATTTTCCCTAAGTACTTGAGGATCATCTAGATGTTTTTTTTTGGAAAACTTAAGGGGAGGTGTTATGACCCGGCTCGAGGCTCCAACATAAAAAAGGAGACAAATACCAGAGTGTAAGTGAGAAGAGGTTTTAGCTTAAAATGACATCCCAGGTTGGCTCAAATGGCTGTTGCCACAAAGGCAAAGACTAGTGAGCTTCCTGAAAAGCCTGCCACAGGTATGCATTTATTTATACCTTACTAGGTGTGGCCAATTAGCAACAGCTGAACACACTGAGGAGATTAGGGGCTGCAGAGGGGCGTAACACCACCTCACTCAAAAGGGTTCCTCTAGGACCCCTAAATTTATTAAGCCATAGCCAAAACTTGAGCAGTTTATTACCTGCTCTCCTGACACAAAACTAAATACTCGCATTTCTTAAGTTGGCATCTTTAAGCAAGGATGCCCCTGCATTAGGATTTAAAGTTGCCACACTGAATGCACAAAGACTAACATGTGACCAACATAAAGGGGTACAAAGGTCAAATCCAAAACGATTATTCAACCTGCTACAACACAAAATCAGAGCAGCCACGAATAATCACATTCACAAGTGATCTGTGGTTATACCACACAAACGGTCACATACCACAACAAGTTGCTGTAATATCCAAAATTCATTAAAGCAACGCTAAAAACAATAATACCCTAACTTTACATACCTACATGCCGGCAAAGTTATGTGCCATTAGCGATGTTTGTACTAACTGGGTTTTAAAGCCTTTACTTTTAAAATAAACGCCGCTATATATATATACCTGACATTAATCTTACAGAAAATGTGATACTTTTATGGATAATTAAAGTCAGTCATATATCCACAAACACAACAAGCTGAAAGTCAGTGATGCTGCCAAATATCACGGCACAAGCAGGATAAACTGCACTGTTAATGTTAGCTATGTTATATTGCTGCCTCTGTTCGGTGATGTTGAGCCAAACGGACTTTAACGTGTGTTTGAACGAGCTGACGGTTCACTCGTTAAGCTGAAAGAAAGATGCTTTAATCACATCTGTGATTAAAGCATGTGGACACACATGTGTCCACTGTAACATCTGGGAACTCTTCTTGTTTAGCACTCGTAATAACACAAACACTAAATCCTCCTTCTCTTGTGCTGTTTTGTAGCAGTGTCTACACCTGAGACTGTCACCTGTCTGGCTGTCCTGCACTCTCTCTCTCTTTCTTTCTCTCTGATTGTGGAATAAAAGTATGAACATGTATTTATAAGTTACACTCTGAATCCTGCAGCTTATCACACATTTGATTTCCATGTGTGACAACTGCAAGTGTCCAGAGTGAGGACAGACTGAGGGACCCACTGATGATCCACCAGGACAAACTAGGCAGTGTGTGAGGAAGAGGAGGAGGAAGAGCCAGCAGCAGCTGACAGATGGAGAGAATAGATAGACTGTTCCCTGTTTGTGAAGGACTGCTAGAAAAGTTTAAAATAACTAACTGTCTGTCCTGAATCAGTCTTATTAGGTAATGTTCAAATAATGTTATCATTCCAGTGTTTTCTCAGGGCCTTCAAGTTACACACTATGAAAGGCAGAAACAAGTTTAATGTTCAGAAACCTAAAGTATGTATCAGCAGCAGAATGGAGCTAAAAATAAATGTTTGTTTCAGTTCTATGAAGCTTTGAGTATTTTGGATTAGTAGCAGTGCTGTGTTTGTTGCATCATATTGCTGTAATTGTTTATATGCTTTATGTATTCTGAGGTAAGTTGATCTATAGTGTTACATCATACTTAAACCACAAAGGAGCTCATTTCAGTATTCCAGTCAAAGACTCTTGGTTATAGAAAACTTTAGCAATTTTCTTTAGCAACTGAATTGAATTTAAAAAAAAAACACACACACAATGGCCTTCGCTCAGTGTTTTTACAGTGTTTCAACCACTTTTTTAACAGTACACAACATCATTAAATCTCACAGTTTACAAAAAGACTTGTAAAACCTGCTCATTTTCTTGCCAAAGATTTTATAAGAAAATAGATATCTCGAAGCCATAAAACCAGGGCGTATATTAATATAGGGTGTGTCCTTTTAGTTTTATTTTCCTCATAGTTTCCAGAGAAATTTGTTTTTAGGATGAACTTTGTTTTTTCTGACAAAGTGTGTTAATCACATTTTTTTTAATGTGAGAACTTTTTTTTTGGTCAAAATGACTACAATAATAAAAACACGTTTGTACAAGCCTCACTGTTCAAATCATACTTAAGTGGTGTGGTCATAGAGTGAATGCCAGGTTATGTAATCCTGTCTGTGTAAACTCTAAATCTCCGGAGCAAAGTCAATGATAACGAATGTTCCAGAAAAATCACCCCGAGGCAGTCTAAGCACCTTCCTCTGCCCTTCCCTCAAACAAATGAACTGATTTAGCATCTGTCCGGGACTTCTGAGACTGAATTAAATGTCTGGAAAGGTACTCTTGTGATTCAAGTTTATTTCTAATGTTCCTCCCAAATGTAGAGTAAGACATATTCCTAATAAGCTCATGAGAAAACAGCTTCTAAAAATATTTATCTATAACATATTCTTGTGCACGTGTGTCAGGCTTAAGGCAACGCACTTCGGAGACTTTCTTTCGCCTACTTCGTTTTAATGTTTTTAGAAAACCACCTTCTTCCTCAACATCATCCGGTGTCAGAAAAATAAGAGCACGGACTCACCTTCCGTATACCTTTTCTCAAAATAAAACTGTAACCGACATTAAGTTTAACAACCATCCCAGACAATTAAGAATCTCGAATGCAACGAAAGATAGGATAGAATAGCTTCCAATGAGTTTTTTTAAATTTAATAATACAGAAAAAGCAAATCGTCGTATTTCTAGCAATTATTATTAGATTTGACTTGTATATATCAGTAGTTTGTTTTTTTTTTACAGTACTTAGTTTTTAGAGCACATGTTCTATACTTTTGGAAGTACCCCTTATATGCCTCTTTGTAACTAAAACAAAGTCATTCTCCTGCTCAAGAGACTAGCTTTCATGTGTGAAAACTGGAAAGGTGTTGAAGACAGTGTGTTGGTTTTACATTCATTAGGGTTATTTACTGGACTCTATAAGGTTCCGTTGTTAGTTCAGTGTTGGGGGTGTTTGGGGAGGGATTAAATTTTATTATGTATGTATTTATTTATTTGCAACGGAAACAAAACTATACTGCTAACAGGAATAACAACGACGTATGACTGAAAAATAACGCTTTTAATTGGGTGGGGTAAAAGACTAAACTTCCGGCCGCATTTCCAGCGCCTCGACGGTCTTCAGAAGAGCGATTCAATCTGTTGAACGTACTGTCGGCAGGCGGAGGAGGAAGGAGCGGTCGTTTTCCCGGCGGACATCGACAAAATCTCAGGTTGGCAGGTGAGACATTCATCCATTTATGACTTCATGGGTAGTTGAACACTAAACAGACCGCTAATGTTACGGACACATTAAGTCGAATAAGTCTCCTTTTTTACTTTTAAAGAAACTGTTTTGGGATGTTTCTCCCCCAAGACTCTGCAGGTAGCATACACACGATTATCTGGTAAATCGACACAAACTTTAGCGAGAGAAGTTTGATATTCAAAAGGCTGTAGCATGCTTTTAAAAATGGGAGGGGGGCTTTTGTAGGCACGATAACTGGTGTGAGGTGCTGCGTTTTTCTCGATGTCGCGTTCTTATTCTACAATAGCCTGCCACTGCAAATTAATATACAAAACTTTAAAAAAAAAAAATCCTTCCTTTGCTGAATACAGGACCGGAAGAGGAGGCTGGAGAACCGAGCTCAGGACCGGTTCTAGCCTGCTACAGTCTAAGTGAGGGCGGCCAGTTACAAAGAATAAACGCAACTTGGGCCAGACATTAACATAAACAGCTGATTAGTTACCCACGGGTTGCAGGGTTTGAGTCTTTTCTCTGAGATCTGTTCACATGATTTCTGTAAAAAATCACCACAACAAAATTCACCTGCCAATCCAGCAGGACAGCAGAGTAGCACCTTGGTCACACACTGCACCCCAACAGTGTACTGAGTGAGATAAGGGGATCTTTAACCTTTCATCATCTTTCCATTGGTTCCCCTCTTGAAGCCCATTACAACTTTTGCTTCTTCTAGATAGGACTTGTGGACCAAATGTTTTATTTGTTGCATCATCTTGGCTCAAGCTGAAATAGCCTGAAAGAGAGGATAAAGCACACAGCTGCAAACGAAAGGGGCGCGCTTTGTTTGTAACACAAGGGGGGGAAAGCTGACGGGTTTATATGACGATTTTTGTTGATACTTCCGAGGTACAGCAGTCTCTGCAGGAATCAAGAGCTGTAAGAGCCGCACAGTTCATCCAAACATAGAGACACAAACTCTCTCTAAAACCCATACAACAAACCCTGCCCTCACTCTTCTTGGCATGTGTCAAAATGCATTACTGTGAGTACTCTTTAAACAGGTCCCTCGCAGTCAGTAAACAGCAAGATAATCACTTGAGAGCAAAATAACTGCTCTAATTGAACAACTTAGTCAATGCACATGCACGAGCACACATGAAGTGGCCAGCTTCTCTCAGAGCTCTGCAGCCAATCATTAAAGATGTAAATAAGAGAAAAATGTTTCTGGTTTTTTGGAGGGGAGTGGGGTAATGACTAAAACACCCTCAGCATAGATATATTGTCTTGTTACGCCGCGTTTAGCTTAAGGTGAGAAGATGAGAGAGCATTAGGACATAGCTTAACAACACAAAACTGCTCCTACAGGTAGAGTGGAACTACTCTACCTGTCAGTGACTCTATGACATCTGCATGAGGTAAAGCAGGCTCTATGTTTGAGTGTTTCTACAAGCATCAGGACTGTCTATTACCTTAAAAGTGTAGTGGTTATAGATTTGCCTAACACGTGTAAACAAATCCCTGGGAGTGTTGTGTCAGCAAGGGCATCCAGCACAAATGTGTGACAAATCAATTATTTAGATCCATCTACCAATGTTCCCTCTAAGCTGCGTGCGTGCGCAATTGCGCACGGCTGGCACGGTCTCTGCGCACAGAAAATCTGCGTTGCGCACAAAAAAAATCTAACCTGAATTGAAATTAAAATTAACATTTTAACAATTCTGTTTTGCAGTGTTAGTCAGTAAGTGACTGGCTGTTTCAGCTGCTGGAACGATTAGAACGATACCACCTTATCCCATAGTCCAGCCAATAATGCGATTCACATTCGTATATACGCAGCTAATCAACGTCGTTGACAGGCTATGACAGCGTCCTTATGTGCCGACACTGGTGTTTTAGCTAGCAAAATGGCGTGGCTGATGTGGAGTAAAGCCATTAATGACAACGTGTACAACCATTGGAGATGTGAGCAGGACCGACGGACAATTGACGGACAAAGTGTGGACTTTATACCAGTTTTTAAATTGTGTTGATAGGCCACGTAAAACCAGAGTTATGATAAAAAAAATATGCAATGTTTGGTTTTCTTCCTGAATACTATCGTTGTTTATATTTACTGCGGGAAGAAACGGTAAAAACAGCGTTTTATAAGGAAAAACGCTCGAAAGCACTCTCCGCCAAAAAAAAACCCCACCCTTCCTATTGGTGGAAAAATGTACCATGTCGACCAATCAAAAAGATATGGCAAGTTGTTAGAAACGGGGGGAAGTTTTAGGAGTGACGGCGGTGTTTTGAGATGTAGAGATTTGCGACGTTTAGCGCAAATCTTGTGTAGTTAGTGTGTAGTGTAGTCAATAGTTTTTGTTGTGTGTGTCAGAACAATGAGGCGACTGCTGAATGTTACAGGTGTTACAGCAGTGATACATCTCCTGTTGTCAGGCCTGCAGGTATCAGGCTGTTGTTCTACTTTATCTCATAGTGGACAAAAATTATTTTTTGGAGTGGCCAAATAATTTGTGTGGCATCAAATTTGATGCAGAACACCTGATTTTTCTGTAAATAGTTTGAAATGTTTATTTAAAAAAGGCCTTGGCTGCATTTTTTATGTAAACAGCTGCAAAAAACTTTGTTGTTTGCATAACTCAGTTTACTTTTTTGAAGAAGTAACTATAAGGGCTCGCAAAATCGCTAGCCTGACGTCCCGGGCTAGCGATTTTTCCAGTCGGGCTACCAAAATCTATCTCTGCCCTGCCCCTCGGGCTATCATAGGAAGGAAAAATATATGTCAATGCTTTTGCATTCTTTCGGCAATGTAGCTGGGTAATTATGTCATTGGCATCGGTGAGCCAGAATTTACACTTGTTTTTTGCTTTCACTTTGCAATCACGCGAACTGTGCATAGAGAGCGACAGCACTGATGGTGAGTGACGATCCATTTTCGCACCAATTCCTCTGACATCGTCTTATCAATCGTTAGCTTACTATGCAAACATGACAAGTGAAATCTCCCGCAGCAAGCTTAAACATGTGAGAGAGTTGACAGCCAAAGAAAAGCTTACCACAAAACGAAAAGTTATGACAAATCAGACTATAAGGCAAGACTATAAATGCAGCTTTATGGTTTCATGGACAAAAGAATTTCTGCTGGCTGCAATATGATGAGCTAAATAACCAGGGCTGCACATAAGTGGTCCGCAGGTGCGCATTCACTGTCAAAATAAAAAGAGCGCACAAGATAGAAGCTGCAACGCGTGTTTGCGTACATAAGATTTTCTGGAGGAGGACAGGACATTTGTTTTAGAAACTCTTAAAGATGTCGAAGAAGCCCTTAAGCAGTTACTTTGGTGTTCCTCCACCTCCAAAGAAATAGTCAGAAGGAGTCCGAACCACAAAAGAAGCGCGTATTCTCGGAAAAGTGGTTGCAGGAGGGTGAGCTGGCTTTTAAACAAAGATGAACGCACTGAGATGTGGCTGCAGCATTGTGCGTGAAAAATCCCACTCTAGCGGACAAAAACACTGCCTTTTATATGGACGCAACGCGCGTTGACGTTGCAACTTCTTATCTGGTGCGACGTCTTTTATTTTGACAGCGATGCACACATGCGGACCACTCTTTGTGCACCCGTGTAAATAACATAATGTTCTGCCGGGTGTGTTGTTTGGTTTTCCCTCGATTTCTGAGTCGACAAGCGCCTTTGTTACTGGGACCAGTAATTTTAAGAAAGGCCCCATTAGAACCATGAGAAATGCAAGAAATGCATTAGTGCTCAGTCTGCAATATCTTTCCCAGAACAAACACCAATTGCAAATAACATACTAAAAAGAAACCTGAAAAATCTGTTTTAGACCAGCGTACTATGTTGCAAAGATGGAACTACCACTGGCAAAATTTAGCAGTCTTGCAACTTAAAAAGCAAATGGCCACGATCTTGGTTCACTTGCCTCTTACCGGTGACTTCAGTGGAAATTTCAAATTCAGGATTGACACAGACTGATTCATGTCCTACACAGTTCTTACAAGTTCATAGAAATGTCTGTTCAATTAGAACAAGTATTTTGAGTTGATGATTGTAATTTTTATACAATGTTTGTAATTTGTTTTTCAACAATTTTTTGATTAATGTTTGTGTTCCTTTACAATATTATACTTTAATGTATAATACTGTAACGGAAACAAAACAGGAAACAAAAACATCAATCAAAAAATTGCTCTCTTTTTTATTCGGGCTACTAAATTATTTTGGGCTACACCAAAACTGAAGAGTCCCTGCCGAAGGGCTACAGGGATTTTGAAATTTTGCGAGCAGAACTATATAATTAATTGCCCAACATTGTCATTATACTGTATTTTGCAGACAGACAGTTATAGGACTCTCTTCCAGACCCATAATACAAGTCAGAGCTTTTTTAGAAAAAAAGAAAAGAAAGTTGTGTTTTTTCAAAATGGAGTTCAAGTTATTTTTACTTCCAATAGTGTTAACATACTACACAGGTCATGAACAAGATTTTTTTTTTTCATTGTAAGTGGGCTAAAGCAGTTAATTAAAAGTAGTCTAACAGAAATGTAAATGCTGTTATTTGATTATTTTAATAAACCATGTAACTTGGATGGATTAGATGCTGGCGTGACCACAGTGCACACATCTGCTGTCGCTCACAGTGGTCCAAGGGATCGCTCAGGGAGTTTGTGTGTTCGCTCAGACACATGAAAAATTAGAGGGAACATTGCCCATCCTACTATGGATGACCCCTTGCAAATAAGGGAGCAGCTAACTGAAGCTTTTACAAGTAGAGGGCCTGTGCTTGTTGCCTTTCCCTGGCTTCATAGTAGACGTTCCAAGAGACACAGTGGTTTGTTTCTTTAAACCTCTGGGACTTTGGAGAACGTTAGCAACAAAAGGATGGGGAGTGGGAGATGTTAGAGACCTGCTGTAATCTACTCAACAATAGACGGATGCTCATAAACTTATAATTAAGTTTATAGATGAAATAGATGAAACACTGAAGCTGGAGGAGAAAATAAGTCATAGGCATTGACTTGTAGTCGAGGAAGACTTAAATAAAAGGAGAAGGGCTCCTGTTGACCAAAGAAGTAAAAAGAGATAGATGCCATGCTGTTCTTTGCTGGCCCTTATCTCCTGAACTGAAGTCGGCACACTCCAAAACATGTTTACACTTCCGGAAGCATTTCTAGATGTTTATACTCAAAAACAATCATGAACATGCTCATTTATACCAATATTGTTACAATTACTCAGTGTCAGCAGATTAGACATGCAGCTCTCCCGTCTATGAGCCGCTGCCAAGAGCTGGCTGAACAGCAAAAACTTTTTCTAGGCTAACATTATGGAAGCTAATATTAGGCACGAGCATCATAAAAATCCCACTTTCTCCTGATAAACAGCTAGACTACATTCTCCCGTCATGTGAGAATTTATTCGTTCAGTATCAGAGTTCAACAATTTGATATCATAACACCAGTGAACAAAAGCTAACTGCTGTGTGTGTTTTTTATATGTGAAGTATGACCCTGCGTGTGTGTGTGTGTGTGTGTGTATATATATATATATATATATATATATATATATATATATATATCTCACACTAGAGGTGCAACGATACTCGTATCGATATTGAACCGTTCGATACAGTGCTTTCGGTTCGGTACGCATATGTATCGAACAATACAAATTTTTAATTTATTTTATCAACTTTTTTTTCTGATGATGCTATCTGTGTTGAGAGCTCAGTGGATCTGCGTTCGACTACTCCGCCTAGGCTGCACTGTCGAGCGCAGATCCACCGAGCGCAGCGCAAGCTAGCAAGACAGAAGCTATGCTCAGCTATGAGCTATGCCCCACCCTCATTCAGATCTGGCCTTTGGAACTATTTTGGTCTTCATGTGAAGTATGACCCTGAAGGTAATGGACAAAAGTAAAACAGTATGTCGGATGTGCCACGCAATGCTCAATTACATGGGTGGGAACTACTGCGTTAGCGCAGTTAGCTCGTTAATGTGTTGACGCCGTCCAGCCCACGCACGGGGCGATCCGCGGTAGCTCGTTAACGGAGATTTGCCGTGTTGTGGCGTTAACGTCATTTCAGATTAACGCTGACAGCACTAGTGGGAACACAACGAATATGACTGCACATTTACGCCGACATCATCCTAGTGCAAAGACAAGTGGAAGCATGTATGGTATGTATGTTATGTAATGTTTGGTATGTATGGTATGTATGTTATGGTATGTATGGTATGTATGTTATGGTATGTATGGTATGTATGTTATGGTATGTATGGTATGTATGTTATGGTATGTATGGTATGTATGTTATGTAATGTTTGGTATGTATGTTATGTAATGTTTGGTATGTATGGAATGTATGGTATTGTAATATTATACTTTACATCAGAAGAACTGCCTAACTGTGCTTTCTGCTTTAAATCCACAAAAGATCTATTCAAACAATCCCTGGAATCATCCCAACAGCCTGCTTTGCCAATGTATATCACTGTTGTTGGAGCATAATGAAATGGTTGAGAATAAAACAAATTTGTGGGTTTTAACTCTTAAAAACTTATCTGCAGGAACTACCCAGTGTGCATCAGCCAGCTACTGACAATCATGGCAACCACTGTGATGGAGAGCATCGGCCGAGTGTTCATCAGTCTGCAGCAGATCCGGCAGTTTCCCCAGTTGCTGACTGACACTGCACCCTCCATGCCCGGCACCGTCAGAGACACCGAGGTTCCCTCCTACTTCCGGGAACGCTACGTCTGCACCGGCTATCGTCCGCTCAACCAAAACTGGCGCTACTACTTCCTGTCCTTGTTTCAGCGCCACAATGAAACCTTAAACATTTGGACTCACCTGGTGGCATTTTTAGTGTTGCTGATTAAATTGTGCCAGCTTACTGAGACTGTGGACTTTATCAGTGACCGTCATTCGTGGCCCCTGCTCATCCTCGTCCTGTCCTCTTTGACCTACTCTGCATTCAGTGTTGTAGCTCACTTACTGGGAGGAAAGTCTGACCTTGCTCATTATTGCTTCTACTTTCTGGACTACGTAGGGGTAGCGCAGTATCAGTACGGCAGCGCTGTAGTCCACTTTTACTATGCTGTTGATGAAAGCGTCCATGGACTGGTGAGTGGTATCTTCATGCCCACCACCACAATCCTCAGCTGCCTTTCATGTTTGGGATGCTGCTACGGCAAATACTGCAACCACAGCCTACCAACGTGGGTGCGTAAGGTGTGCCAGGTGGTGCCTTCAGCACTCGCCTATTCCTGGGACATCAGTCCAGTGGCCAAGAGACTGTTCTTCTGGTCCAGCAGTGATCCAGCCATCATCTACCACTTTGGCCAGGTGGCGTTCTTCCTCAGCTGTGCCTTCTTCTTCACCTGCCCTTTGCTGGAGCGCTGTTTCCCCGGGCGGTGCGATTTTGTGGGACAGAGTCATCAAATCTTCCACGTTTTCTTATCTTGCTGCACCCTGTGTCAGATCCACGCCTCCTACCTGGACTTTGTGGGCCGCAGGAAGTTGTACTCAAGTCTGCACGGAAGTGGTGATGCTGTTATATTTGTGGGGCTGTATGTGGTCACTTTGATTATGTGTGTTGGAATTGCTGCTTTAATGTTGAGGAAAGTGAAACAAGTGCTGGACTTCAAATTAAAGTCCAAATAATCATACAAGCCTTCCTTTAGTGTCACTCCTTTCATAGAAAGGGAACTGATTATTTTTGCAGCATAATAAATAAATAAATAGGTAGCAAATTGCAAGAGGGATAAACAGTGATATTAGAATTTTTATATTCTTATGGATTATTTCTGAATAACACAGAATTTTCATGTATTAACAAAGCCTGGTGCTTTATTTAAAAGAGTACAATTCTGTAAGTTTAGGAAGAGCATTAAAAGTAAAAAATGATTGCCTACATGTTATTCTGTCAATTTACAGTAGTGTTATTTAAACAGATGATATGTACTTTGTTAAATTGTCATGTTGTAAGGATATTTTTGTAGCAATGTCTGGAGAGGATTTTGTGCAATGTGCAAGTAATTATTTTGCAAATTGCAAATTCAGGTGCAAATAATGTGCAAAATAATGCCCCCTAACATAATTCCTGTTTAAACACTACAGTAAAACTAAGTCATATTATAATATAGTTTTGCCAGAGAGCTGCAGTATTTCAGACCTTCACTTTGTGCCTTGGTAGGCTTTTTTTCTTTAGTTACCTTGAAGGCTGAGTTTTCCTTGAAGGTTACTCCATCAAATAATAGCACAGTGTGCGGAGTCTTCGAAGGTTTCTGCATGTAGGCTTTAAAGCTCTGAGGACACACTGGAATGTTGATGTCGACTGCCAGTCTAAGATTTAAACCTCATTTTTTGTTGCTGTGCCATCACAAGTTTCAGCATCATAGCACTTTGGAATATGTATTTAATGTATTTAAGCGAGCTAGATTTTTTTTTGTATAAGGGATTTAATATATAATGAAAATCATTTTCGGTTCAGTTTTGTTTTTTCCTTTTGTTTTTGTACCCTTGTATTCTTCAGGTATATACCTTTACTGTAACCACTACTGGCAGTGATTAAGCGTGCCTTTAGAATGTTAAAGAAATGATTATGAATGTCACATAAGTGCAAAGCAAGGGAGGTTTTTGCTGGTGTTTGTGGGAGATGATAATGCTACTGACCAAGAGGAAAACTAGTGGGATTAGTCAAATAAGCATCTCTGGAGGCAGAAATAGTCAATTTTTGTTCTGTATGTAACAATGTGAAATGTCTTTCATGTATTAAACCCTTTCTCTATTCATTGAGTGAATTTGTAACAATACTTGCACAACCACAGAAGCCATAACAGTGCTTTTTTTAATGCGGGTGTTAGGTAATATGCTGCTCAGCTCCAGGGTCGTAGTAATCTTGCCACAGCTTAAAGTATTAACAATGAGCAATACAAAATGAGGGTACCTGTTGGTATTGCTGCTAGAAACAAAGAGGATAAGTATAATGTCATATACTTGCATTTATATAATGCTTTTGTAATTTTATTGGTCACTCAGTCATATTTCTTGTGATATTGTAAATTAGCCTGAATCAAACATCATCGTAGCTCATATGTCAGACGCAGCAGACATTTTCAGTGCCCAGAGATGTGTAGTTGTTGCAAAGTGTTTTTCATGACATGAGCAACAAACCCAAAACTCACCAAGTGAACTCATAATAACCAAAAATTAAAATCACGTTAGCTAGGCAACACAGTTTACCTCTTTACCTTATGTAAACCAGCTTGTGACTGACTATGTATAGGCCTGTCAGTTCACATTCAGTTAGTCTAGCCAGTACTAACAGCTTAAGCCAGCAAATCTAATAGTCAACATGAACACACAGGATTTGATAAAGCTCACAGTTCCCACCACTTGCTTGTTTACACAGCTAAATGGCTCCATATAAGACCAATACTCAATAAATGATTCCATAATCCTGAAAACAAACAAAAGAAAGTGTTCCTACAGAAAAACAAGAAAGGCTCCTCTTGGTTATCTCAGTGACATGACATTGCCAGTACTATAAAAGTCATAGAAAATAAGCACAAAATAATATGCTTTGGTATATGAAATTAATATTTCTGAGACAAATGATGAGTAAGAAAGCATGTAATAAACACACTGGTCCACCATGTCCTTTTCACGTTTTGGAGAGACAAAGTTACAGTAAGCTGCAGTAACAGCAGAGGGAAACATTTTATTTCAAGCCCTTGATTTATGTCCGTGTACACACTTTTCTGGATTTACGGCCTCAGTTGTGAGGTTCGCATCACAGTGAATACAAAATGATGTTTATTTTGAATTTTTTTTTCTTATTAGAATCAAACAGCATGATAAAGCTCAGTCTGATTCAGGCCAGGCCTGTCTTGTGATTGACAGTTTGCTACCATATGAGTATGTACTAGCAAAAATGGTGATAATACTGACCCACAGTGTTATTATGCACTATTGCACAGACTCCGCCATGATTGAAATGACAGTAAAGCTGAATTGAAATTACACATCATTTCACTGCTAAAAAATTTTTTTTAAAGCATTAAATTGAGGATTTGTAGTTTTGAAAAGTAATTTGTCAGGTTGCGCAACTGAGATAACATCTTTCTGCCAATAGTTTCTTAACACTTTATGCAACTGATTTTTTCTTACTTTGTATCTATTATATGTACATATATACAGTATCTCACAAAAGTAAGTAAACCGCTCACATTTTTGTAAATATTTTATTGTATCGTTTCATGGGAGAACATTGAAGATATGACACTTTGATACAATACAATACAATAGTCAGTGTACAGCTTGTATAAGTCTAAATTTGCCATCCCCTTTAAATAACTCACCACACAGCTGCTGGCAACAAAAGTGAGTACACCCCTAAGTGAAAATGTCCAAATTGTGCCCAATTAGCCATTTCTCTTCCTGGTGTCATGTGACTTATTAGTGTTACAAGATCTCAGGTGCAAATTGGGAGAAGGTGTGTTGAATTTGGTGTTATTTCTCTCACACTCTCTCATACTGGTCACTGGAAGTCTAACATGGCACATCATGGCAAAGATTTCTCTGAGGATCTGAAAAAAAAAAGAAAATTTTTTACTCTATATAAAGATGGCCTGGGTTATAAGAAGTAGTGATGGGTCGTTCGCGAACGAAATGGCTCTTAGAGCCGAATCTTTGAAGTGAACGATGCGAGCCGGCTCCTTATTCAGGGTTTTTTTTTTTTTCTTTCTCTCACCCTCTCTCTCGCCCTTTTTTCCGCTAAACTCCGCATGCGCGGCCTGTACTTTGCGCTGGGCAGAGGGGGGAGGGGCGTTAGTTACACTCGCAGTAGCACAGGAACAGAGCCAGAGAGAAAGAGAGCGAGGGACAACAACGTCACATTAGAAAGGTATAGTAATCATCCACTATTTTCAGTTGCAGATGATAAAGGATTCAGAAATCATGCAGGCCCATATGACAGAGAATGTGCATCTTCTTTTTGTTTTAATATTTTAATTTATATTTAATTGTGTTGTGGTTTGCAGTGTTTTGTGTTGTTTCACATTAAATTTATTTAAAAGGAAAAAGCTGAAAATTTAAATAGTTAAAATTTGAAATGTGAATAGTTGTTCTTTGTATTATATGATTTAATTATTACATTTTATGTGGAGTGAATAAATAAAGTATATATATGGTGGCCCTTAGAGAAAAAGCACGTACAAACTCCAAAACACGTACAAACTCAGAAGCACGTACAAACTCCAAAACACGTACAAACTCCTAAGCATGTACAAACTCCAAAACACGTACAAACTCCTAAGCACGTACAAACTCCAAAACACGTACAAACTCCTAAGCACGTACAAACTCCAAAACACGTCCAAACTCATAAGCACGTACAAACTCCAAAACACGTAAAAACTCAGAAGCACGTACAAACTCCAAAACACATAAAAACTCAGAAGCATGTACAAACTACAAAACACGTAAAAACTCAGAAGCACGTACAAACTCAGAATCATGTACAAAAGACAACAGAAGTGCTCCAGGATGCTAGGGCGCAGTGTTGAGCTTTTGTTACCTAGTGGCTACACAAGCCAGGAAGTATCAACAACCGGATTTGGTGTGTGGTAGTAACAGGTAAATTAATTTTTTTTTAAATTATTTGAATAAATATGAGTGCTTGTCTATAAATACACAAACAATACACACATGCTTTCAATTGTGTAATTTAAGTGATCTGGGTAGCTCTGTTTTGGAAGTTCAGTTAACGCTAGAAATGTGTTTTGGAGTTTGTATGTGCTTTTTGGAGTTTGTATATGCTTTAGAGTTTGTACATGCTTTGTCTCTAGGGGCCATATATAAACATATATAAATAAAACCACTTTTTTTACATTAGTAATTCCTTTTGTGCATAATTTTATATTATTGTTAATAATAAATTAATTAAAGCAACAAAACAACCTGAAGAGCCGGTTCGGAGCCGAAAGAGCCGGCTCTTTTTAGTGAGCCGAGCCAAAAGAGCCGGATCTCTAAAAAGAGCCGGAAATCCCATCACTACCATCTGGGTCTGCTTGCTGCTGGCATTCTGCCAGAGCCCCAGCAACAAGACTGCCTCCCAGCAACAAGACCGCCTCCCAGCAACAAGACCGCCTCCCAGCAACGAGACTGCCTGTCAGCCTTGCAAGGTACCCAATTTTCCAATTACTCTATAACAAAACTGTTGTGGGCAACAAGACTGTCTCCTAGGTTTGCAAGCCAATCACTTTGCCAAATGTTCTTGTAAGATTTGTTTGCAAAGTTTAAGGTGTTAAGTAGGAGCTGTGAACATCTGGGTTTGCTTGCTGCTGGCATTCTACCAGCGCCCCAGCAACAACACTGCCTCCCAGCTTTGCAAGGTAATTACTTTCCCAATTACTGTACACCAAAACGGAGTAACTGTCGTCAACAAATCTGCCTCCCAACTTTCAAGGTAATCACTTTCCCAATTACAATATACAAACTGTTATGGAACTTTACTTAACAAAGCCTTAAGACCGGGTAGTGACACTATCAATATGTCTGTTTAAAGAGAAGAGAGATTTTCTTTGTTCTTGTAGTCATCTTGTGTATCAGAGGGTTAAAATAAAAAATTGCTGGTATACATCAGAATTTTTGATTCATTTGCTGTTTGTCCATTTACTTCAGTGTAAAGTCTTTTGGCTACCAATGCAGCTACCTGGTTATTATGATTGACTTAAAATGAAAGCTGGGTCTGATCACATGCTTGAAATGCCAACAATTAATATTCTGTTTTTCTGCTTACATTCTACCAGATGCCGAGAAAAAATAAAAGATCCCAGGCACAAAAGAAGCGCTGGAAGCCACTTGACCTGGTCGATCCTGCTGTCCCAATGCTCACTGGCCACAACCAAGATGAGGCAGTCAGTAGTTTTCCATCTGACCAGGTAGGTAGCAGGACCAGGTTTTAGAGTGACTAAAACACTGTTTTTACATACATGTAGTTAGAATAACCTCCTATATATGTGACTGTTTCTAATCACTTTTTGTTGAATTAAGACTGAAACGCTGAGGATGCTGGAGATTCAGAGAGAAAACAATAGGCTTAGAGAGAGTATATCACATATTATGAGCACACCTGGAAGAGTCGACAACTGGAATTTCTATGAAAAGAAAAGGTCAGTTAAGTTTTGTAATAACTGTGTCAGAACAATAGGGTTTTCAAAGAAATAAGGCGGCTTAATTGTGCTTTCTTTCTCTTCAATATAGCCTTGGGAACAAAAATCAGCAGCTGGAAATGCTCAGAATTGCCCAAGAGAATCAAAGGATCCAGCTTAAACTGAGCCAGTGCAAACCTTTCTATAGTGTGAGGGCTTGGCACGAGGATTGGCTCAAAACTACCGAAGTGATGGAAAGAATTAGTCACTATCCTCATGACAGAGAAAATCAGCAAAAGGTGTCATTTTCTTTCTTCCTTGTGTGTATTAAAGCTGTGTTGCATTCCTTAACTTCTATGCTCTATATGCTTTTGTTTCACACTATATGTACAAATCAGATAAAAATGTGAACACCTGATCTCATGTGTCACTGCTGGGGACAAGAAAAAAGCAGCAAGGTAAGCAGGAAATGTGGTGCAAAACAAAAGAAGGAAAACGAGCAACAAGGAAGAGGATACAGGAATACAGATACCTTTATACCAAATGCACTACCAAATGAGAAAAGGAATGAAAGAAAGAAATCACAAGATACACCCTAAAATCCAAAATAAATAAATTAAAGCAGTCATTCCATTGAAAAGTCACATGTTTTTGATGTATTTAAAAATGCCAAGGACTCCTAATAATCCTAAAAATAAAAACAACTTTTTTGCAATCCGGTTTGTATGTATCAGCAGCAGAATGGAGCTAAAAATAAATGTTTGTTTCAGTTCTATGAAGCTATTGTAAGGCGCTTTGGGTGCCTTGAAAAGCGCTATATAAATCCAATCCAATCCAATATTATATAAATAACTGCAACTTGAATCTGTACTGAGGCTCAGTATTTGACACAGAGTTCATGTTCACTGCTGTAATAGCTAATAATGATTAATATAATAACTATAATATTGGCCATATTATATTTACATTACCAAAGTGATATGAACAACATTAGCTAATTGTTATTTACTAACTAATCTTAAATGACTGTTCAGTACAGAAATGAAGCCCAAAAATCATGTTTTACTGTCTTGTGGTCTCAGTCTCAGATACTTATCAAATCACACAAAGCTCTTGTAGAAACAAACAAACAAATGAACAAAATATGTTCTCCTTCATTTCTGTCAAACAAAGTTGTATGGCACGTTTCCAGCGGTTAGTATCATGGTTGCTAGGCAACCTTGGAAGCGCGACGGAGACTAGACCGTCCCATTTCACAAGCCTCTCACTTCCGCACTTCTCGTAGTACGTAGTACGCGTAGTGCGCGTACTTCAAGCGTGCAGACCCTGCCACAGCCTGAGAACCGTCACAGACAACAGAGTCGGGGGCGGGGCTTAAGCTCGGACAGATCAAAGGCCTTTGCAACGTCACAACAAAGGTGCTTCGAAGGAGCTTCCAAATAGCCTAAATTGAGCCTTAGCGACAGTCTACACCAGTGAACTTCAAAGTTGGTCCGTCTAAAGTATCGCTGAAAATCTAAAATACTGCTGAAAATCAACCTTTATTAAATATGTCTCACATTTATGCCAGAGCTAACGATCGCGTTTCCCGTGCAAAGGTTCGCACAACTGAAGAGTTGCGGGCTGAAAAAGAAGCCACAAAAACAGAGAAAAAAACGCGTCAAAGACGAGGGAAAAAGGATTGCAACGCTCCAGTCACTCCACAACGGCTGGGAGCACACAATCCGACTAAAGAGAGAGAGAATGCAGGACGAACAAAGGGTAAGTCGGGAGTGGGGTGAGGCTGGCAATACTGATCGGGTTGGTTTCTTCCGTTGCTCAGAACAAACAACACCTAAAACGGAATGCCTGTTTGTTAATAAATCAAACAGGCTTGTGTCTGTAGCGAAAGACTCGCCAGCTAATGCTAAAAAATTCATTCCGACACCCTCTCCCGTGTCTGAGAAACCACAGAAAACACAGCGTGCCCCCGTTATTGAAAAGCAATACAAGCTTGTTGCACCTTACGCACCACGCTTATCAGAGACGTGGGACATAAACACGAATAAAAATTTACTTCCATCCCCCCCTTCTCTTCCTGTTAAACCACAAAAAACAGAGCGTGCCCCCATTATTAAAAAGCAATACAAGCTTGTTGCACCTTATGCACCACGTTTATCAGAGACGTGGGACATAAACACGAATAAAAATTTACTTCCATCCCCCCCTTCTCTTCCTGTTAAACCACAAAAAACAGAGGGTGTCCCCATTATTAAAAAGCAATACAAGCTTGTTGCACCTTATGCACCACGCTTATCAGAGACGTGGGACATAAACACGAATAAAAATTTACTTCCATCCCCCCCTTCTCTTCCTGTTAAACCACAAAAAACAGAGCGTGCCCCCATTATTGAAAAACAATACAAGCTTGTTGCACCTTACGCACCACGCTTATCAGAGACGTGGGACATAAACACGAATAAAAATTTACTTCCATCCCCCCCTTCTCTTCCTGTTAAACCACAAAAAACAGAGCGTGCCCCCATTATTGAAAAACAATACAAGCTTGTTGCACCTTACGCACCACGCTTATCAGAGACGTGGGACATAAACACGAATAAAAATTACTTCCATCCCCCCCTTCTCTTCCTGTTAAACCACAAAAAACAGAGCGTGCCCCCATTATTGAAAAACAATACAAGCTTGTTGCACCTTACGCACCACGCTTATCAGAGACGTGGGACATAAACACGAATAAAAATTTACTTCCATCCCCCCCTTCTCTTCCTGTTAAACCACAGAAAACTCAGCGTGCCCCCATTATTGAAAAATAATACAGGGTTGTTGCACCTTATGCACCACGCTTATCAGAGACGTGGAAATATTAACAGCAGTAAAATATAAATAACACCCCCCCCCCCCCCAACCGGTCGCAGCAGGTAGCCGCCCCTCCCTGAGCCTGGATCTGCTGGAGGTTTCTTCCTGTTCAAAGGGAGTTTTTCCTCCCCACAGTCGCCATGTGCTTGCTCATAGGGGATCATTTGATTGTTGGGGTTTTTTTTTTCACAACAACAGTTGTGAAAATATAACTGTTGTTGTGAAAATATTCACAACAACAGTTATATTGCAAAGTCTTCACCATCCATCAGCCATTACAATACAAATAATAAAAATCTTGAAATACATAAAAATGTTGATGTTTGATTTTGTTTACTTTAGTTTTGTTTACTACTACGTGTCTGATAGTGATTGTCTGAGTAGATAAAACAGTGGTCCTGTACCACCAACATCATTATGGAGATTATGTATGAGAATGACTGGGAGACAGACTGGAGGACTACTGTGAAATCAGAAAAAGCAGAGTGGGGAGGTACTTCCTGTACATTGCTTCTCCAGCTGTGTAAATTACATTTTTCTCAGCAGCAACAGCTTTGGGGTTAGGAGAATACCAGGACCAGTCAGTGCACAATTACCAATTCATCAGCTGCATAACAGCAGCTGGAGCCTCACAGCTGGAGTGCACTGTACTGAGTGAAACATTTTCACACTTCACAAGAAATAAGGACAGAAAAGTTTCACCTCATCATTCCCCAAACAAAAGGGTTTCATTTCCAGGTGCCAGGATGACTAAGATGGCCCTTTTCCATTAGTACCTTCTAGGGGTGGGTTTTGATTATTGATTTTTCGATTAAAATAAATTCTAGCTTGCATAACATGGTATTGATTCATTAAAATCCTGAATTGACTTTTAAATATAAATTCATTTTGCTCAAAACGCCAGAATATCAGGTTAAACCTTACAAAATTTCGACAACCACCCAACAGCTAAAACAGTAAATGAGAGCTGGTGCACGGATTCTGCACAAAGACGTTTCCTTGCTATCTGAATAAAAATAAACAAAGACGTGCACTGACACCAAAGACGCTATGTCACAGTGGAAACAATGCAGATGGAGTGAAAGAGAATACTTTAAACACAATCAAAAAATTTGCTAGTTAAAAAAAAGCTAATTACAGTTAATTTGCACAACAACTGTTAATCGTGTAGAAAAGTGATCTTTTCCCCTGCTGTCACCACTGCTGCTGTGTTTCATACAAACAGACTTTTACCTTGTTAGGAACAAAGTAAGACTACTGCTGTCTGTACAACAAGTATCACACCAAATGTGTAATAGACACGGCATTTCACTGCTTGTAGAGGCAAAGCATGAAAAGGACACGGTGGATAGTGATGGTGGATAGGATTTCCGGCTCTTTTTAGAGAACCGGCTCTTTCGGCTGCGAACCGGCTCTTCAGGTTGTTTTGTTGCTTTAATTAATTTATTATTAACAATAATATAAAATTATGCACAAAAGGAATTACTAATGTAAAAAAAAGTCATTTTTATTTATATATGTTTATATATAAATATATGCGGTGGCCCCTAGAGACAAAACACGTACAAACTCCAAAACACATTTCTAGCATGAACTGAACTTCCAAAACAGAGCTACCTAGATCACTTAAATTACACAATTGAAAGCATGAAAGCATATGTGTATTGTTTGTGTATTTATACACAAGCATTCATATATAGTCAAGTAATTAAAAAAAAAAAGTTCATTTACCTGTTATTACCACACACCAAATCCAGTCGTTGGTACTTCCTGGTTTGTGTAGCCACTAGGTAACAAAAGCTCAACACTCCAAAACATGTACAAACTCCTAAGCATGTACAAACTCCAAAACACGTACAAACTCCTAAGTAGGGATGGGTATCGTTTAGGTTTTATCCGATACCGGTGCCAAACCGGTACTTTTGAAACGGTGCCGGTGCTTAAACGGTGCTCAAACCGGTGCTTAAAGAATGGAGAACACAAAATCGGTCCAAAAACATCTTATGTTCAGCTGTTTTTTTGTAAAAAGATAACAATGTTAGCCTTTTCTGCAGCTATAGGGGATTTATGGTATCACTCTTGGCTGGAAGCAGTGCTTAATCAATGGAAAAAACACAAACTTTGTCCAAAAACCTCTCATGTTTAGCTGTTTTCCACTTTTCTTTGGTCATTTTAGCCTTTTTGGCCAGGGTGAAGGGAGTATCTGCCATCAAACAAGAAGACAGCTGCATGTAACTATGACGGTGTTTGCTAGTTCACCTACATGCATTAATTTAATAACGTGGTTAGCCTACTAAGCCGAAGAACGGCTGCTGCTGCCATCATCATCCGTCATCATTTCTGCTACACTGGCAGGGCTAGGGGCCAGGACTCTCCTCTTCGGGTTTTTGGGGGATGTTGCTAACTCCGGGTCCGATAACAGGCAACCCACCCGCAGTAGATGCGCTGGTGTGAGGTCTTGCAGCAAGCTATCAAATACGGCGCATTTTTCGGCTTTTTAAAAAAACGCTATCCATCGCCAGGTGTTTCATCGGATTTGAGGTGTTACCTTCTTTGACAGTATCAGCTTAAAGCACTTGTTGCAGGCTGCTGAGTTTGCATATTTTGCTGTGAAGTACAGCCAGACTTTTGACCGCTTCGCCTTGGGCATTTTTAATCTGTAGCTCTGCTCTAAAAGAACGTACGTACATGGACCCGCCTACTATCCGGAAACGTAAAATGATTGGCTAGAATCTAAAGTGTATCATTCCATACCAGTTGGTGGCGGTAATGCACCTTTCAGTTGTTTGCCAACCGCCAATATAAATGTGAGGAAGAAGAAAGTGTACCACAGCTCAGGAAAAAAAAGCACCGAAATAAAGCACCGAAATGTGCGCTGCTTTTCGGTCTGGTTACTACCGTTTATGTCAGAACCGGTGCCATCATGGCACCGGATACCGGTACCCATCCCTACTCCTAAGCATGTACAAACTCCAAAACATGTAAAAACTCAGAAGCACGTACAAACTCCAAAACACGTACAAACTCCTAAGCACGTACAAACTCCAAAACACGTACAAACTTCTAAGCACGTACAAACTCCAAAACACGTAAAAACTCAGAAGCACGTACAAACTCCAAAACACATAAAAACTCAGAAGCACGTACAAACTACAAAACACGTAAAAACTCAGAAGCACGTACAAACTCAGAATCATGTACAAAAGACAACAGAAGTGCTCCATGATGCTAGGGCGCAGTGTTGAGCTTTTGTTACCTAGTGGCTACACAAGCCAGGAAGTATCAACAACCGGATTTGGTGTGTGGTAGTAACAGGTAAATTAATTTTTTTTTAAATTATTTGAATAAATATGAGTGCTTGTCTATAAATACACAAACAATACACACATGCTTTCAATTGTGTAATTTAAGTGATCTGGGTAGCTCTGTTTTGGAAGTTCAGTTAACGCTAGAAATGTGTTTTGGAGTTTGTATGTGCTTTTTGGAGTTTGTATATGCTTTAGAGTTTGTACATGCTTTGTCTCTAGGGGCCATATATAAACATATATAAATAAAACCACTTTTTTTACATTAGTAATTCCTTTTGTGCATAATTTTATATTATTGTTAATAATAAATTAATTAAAGCAACAAAACAACCTGAAGAGCCGGTTCGGAGCCGAAAGAGCCGGCTCTTTTTAGTGAGCCGAGCCAAAAGAGCCGGATCTCTAAAAAGAGCCGGAAATCCCATCACTACCATCTGGGTCTGCTTGCTGCTGGCATTCTGCCAGAGCCCCAGCAACAAGACTGCCTCCCAGCAACAAGACCGCCCCTCCCAGCAACAAGACCGCCTCCCAGCAACGAGACTGCCTGTCAGCCTTGCAAGGTACCCAATTTTCCAATTACTCTATAACAAAACTGTTGTGGGCAACAAGACTGTCTCCTAGGTTTGCAAGCCAATCACTTTGCCAAATGTTCTTGTAAGATTTGTTTGCAAAGTTTAAGGTGTTAAGTAGGAGCTGTGAACATCTGGGTTTGCTTGCTGCTGGCATTCTACCAGCGCCCCAGCAACAACACTGCCTCCCAGCTTTGCAAGGTAATTACTTTCCCAATTACTGTACACCAAAACGGAGTAACTGTCGTCAACAAATCTGCCTCCCAACTTTCAAGGTAATCACTTTCCCAATTACAATATACAAACTGTTATGGAACTTTACTTAACAAAGCCTTAAGACCGGGTAGTGACACTATCAATATGTCTGTTTAAAGAGAAGAGAGATTTTCTTTGTTCTTGTAGTCATCTTGTGTATCAGAGGGTTAAAATAAAAAATTGCTGGTATACATCAGAATTTTTGATTCATTTGCTGTTTGTCCATTTACTTCAGTTGTAAAGTCTTTGGCTACCAATGCAGCTACCTGGTTATTATGATTGACTTAAAATGAAAGCTGGGTCTGATCACATGCTTGAAATGCCAACAATTAATATTCTGTTTTTCTGCTTACATTCTACCAGATGCCGAGAAAAAATAAAGATCCCAGGCACAAAAGAAGCGCTGGAAGCCACTTGACCTGGTCGATCCTGCTGTCCCAATGCTCACTGGCCACAACCAAGATGAGGCAGTCAGTAGTTTTCCATCTGACCAGGTAGGTAGCAGGACCAGGTTTTAGAGTGACTAAAACACTGTTTTTACATACATGTAGTTAGAATAACCTCCTATATATGTGACTGTTTCTAATCACTTTTTGTTGAATTAAGACTGAAACGCTGAGGATGCTGGAGATTCAGAGAGAAACAATAGGCTTAGAGAGAGTATATCACATATTATGAGCACACCTGGAAGAGTCGACAACTGGAATTTCTATGAAAAGAAAAGGTCAGTTAAGTTTTGTAATAACTGTGTCAGAACAATAGGGTTTTCAAAGAAATAAGGCGGCTTAATTGTGCTTTCTTTCTCTTCAATATAGCCTTGGGAACAAAAATCAGCAGCTGGAAATGCTCAGAATTGCCCAAGAGAATCAAAGGATCCAGCTTAAACTGAGCCAGTGCAAACCTTTCTATAGTGTGAGGGCTTGGCACGAGGATTGGCTCAAAACTACCGAAGTGATGGAAAGAATTAGTCACTATCCTCATGACAGAGAAAATCAGCAAAAGGTGTCATTTTCTTCTTCCTTGTGTGTATTAAAGCTGTGTTGCATTCCTTAACTTCTATCTCTATATGCTTTTGTTTCACACTATATGTACAAATCAGATAAAAATGTGAACACCTGATCTCATGTGTCACTGCTGGGGACAGAAAAAAGCAGCAAGGTAAGCAGGAAATGTGGTGCAAAACAAAAGAAGGAAAACGAGCAACAAGGAAGAGGATACAGGAATACAGATACCTTTATACCAAATGCACTACCAAATGAGAAAAGGAATGAAAGAAAGAAATCACAAGATACACCCTAAAATCCAAAATAAATAAATTAAAGCAGTCATTCCATTGAAAAGTCACATGTTTTTGATGTATTTAAAAATGCCAAGGACTCCTAATAATCCTAAAAATAAAAACAACTTTTTTGCAATCCGGTTTGTATGTATCAGCAGCAGAATGGAGCTAAAAATAAATGTTTGTTTCAGTTCTATGAAGCTATTGTAAGGCGCTTTGGGTGCCTTGAAAAGCGCTATATAAATCCAATCCAATCCAATATTATATAAATAACTGCAACTTGAATCTGTACTGAGGCTCAGTATTTGACACAGAGTTCATGTTCACTGCTGTAATAGCTAATAATGATTAATATAATAACTATAATATTGGCCATATTATATTTACATTACCAAAGTGATATGAACAACATTAGCTAATTGTTATTTACTAACTAATCTTAAATGACTGTTCAGTACAGAAATGAAGCCCAAAAATCATGTTTTACTGTCTTGTGGTCTCAGTCTCAGATACTTATCAAATCACACAAAGCTCTTGTAGAAACAAACAAACAAATGAACAAAATATGTTCTCCTTCATTTCTGTCAAACAAAGTTGTATGGCACGTTTCCAGCGGTTAGTATCATGGTTGCTAGGCAACCTTGGAAGCGCGACGGAGACTAGACCGTCCCATTTCACAAGCCTCTCACTTCCGCACTTCTCGTAGTACGTAGTACGCGTAGTGCGCGTACTTCAAGCGTGCAGACCCTGCCACAGCCTGAGAACCGTCACAGACAACAGAGTCGGGGGCGGGGCTTAAGCTCGGACAGATCAAAGGCCTTTGCAACGTCACAACAAAGGTGCTTCGAAGGAGCTTCCAAATAGCCTAAATTGAGCCTTAGCGACAGTCTACACCAGTGAACTTCAAAGTTGGTCCGTCTAAAGTATCGCTGAAAATCTAAAATACTGCTGAAAATCAACCTTTATTAAATATGTCTCACATTTATGCCAGAGCTAACGATCGCGTTTCCCGTGCAAAGGTTCGCACAACTGAAGAGTTGCGGGCTGAAAAAGAAGCCACAAAAACAGAGAAAAAACGCGTCAAAGACGAGGGAAAAAGGATTGCAACGCTCCAGTCACTCCACAACGGCTGGGAGCACACAATCCGACTAAAGAGAGAGAGAATGCAGGACGAACAAAGGGTAAGTCGGGAGTGGGGTGAGGCTGGCAATACTGATCGGGTTGGTTTCTTCCGTTGCTCAGAACAAACAACACCTAAAACGGAATGCCTGTTTGTTAATAAATCAAACAGGCTTGTGTCTGTAGCGAAAGACTCGCCAGCTAATGCTAAAAAATTCATTCCGACACCCTCTCCCGTGTCTGAGAAACCACAGAAAACACAGCGTGCCCCCGTTATTGAAAAGCAATACAAGCTTGTTGCACCTTACGCACCACGCTTATCAGAGACGTGGGACATAAACACGAATAAAAATTTACTTCCATCCCCCCCTTCTCTTCCTGTTAAACCACAAAAAACAGAGCGTGCCCCCATTATTAAAAAGCAATACAAGCTTGTTGCACCTTATGCACCACGTTTATCAGAGACGTGGGACATAAACACGAATAAAAATTTACTTCCATCCCCCCCTTCTCTTCCTGTTAAACCACAAAAAACAGAGGGTGCCCCCATTATTAAAAAGCAATACAAGCTTGTTGCACCTTATGCACCACGCTTATCAGAGACGTGGGACATAAACACGAATAAAAATTTACTTCCATCCCCCCCTTCTCTTCCTGTTAAACCACAAAAAACAGAGGGTGCCCCCATTATTAAAAAGCAATACAAGCTTGTTGCACCTTATGCACCACGCTTATCAGAGACGTGGGACATAAACACGAATAAAAATTTACTTCCATCCCCCCCTTCTCTTCCTGTTAAACCACAAAAAACAGAGCGTGCCCCCATTATTGAAAAACAATACAAGCTTGTTGCACCTTACGCACCACGCTTATCAGAGACGTGGGACATAAACACGAATAAAATTTACTTCCATCCCCCCCTTCTCTTCCTGTTAAACCACAAAAAACAGAGCGTGCCCCCATTATTGAAAAACAATACAAGCTTGTTGCACCTTACGCACCACGCTTATCAGAGACGTGGGACATAAACACGAATAAAAATTTACTTCCATC
The DNA here is from genome assembly GCF_963576455.1 of Neolamprologus multifasciatus. Taxonomy (NCBI): domain Eukaryota; kingdom Metazoa; phylum Chordata; class Actinopteri; order Cichliformes; family Cichlidae; genus Neolamprologus; species Neolamprologus multifasciatus. Next base: position 27,134,605 of record NC_140459.1, read on the forward strand.
CCCCCCTTCTCTTCCTGTTAAACCACAGAAAACTCAGCGTGCCCCCATTATTGAAAAATAATACAGGGTTGTTGCACCTTATGCACCACGCTTATCAGAGACGTGGAAATATTAACAGCAGTAAAATATAAATAACACCCCCCCCCCCCCCCCCCCCCAACCGGTCGCAGCAGGTAGCCGCCCCTCCCTGAGCCTGGATCTGCTGGAGGTTTCTTCCTGTTCAAAGGGAGTTTTTCCTCCCCACAGTCGCCATGTGCTTGCTCATAGGGGATCATTTGATTGTTGGGGGTTTTTTTTTCACAACAACAGTTGTGAAAATATAACTGTTGTTGTGAAAATATTCACAACAACAGTTATATTGCAAAGTCTTCACCATCCATCAGCCATTACAATACAAATAATAAAAATCTTGAAATACATAAAAATGTTGATGTTTGATTTTGTTTACTTTAGTTTTGTTTACTACTACGTGTCTGATAGTGATTGTCTGAGTAGATAAAACAGTGGTCCTGTACCACCAACATCATTATGGAGATTATGTATGAGAATGACTGGGAGACAGACTGGAGGACTACTGTGAAATCAGAAAAAGCAGAGTGGGGAGGTACTTCCTGTACATTGCTTCTCCAGCTGTGTAAATTACATTTTTCTCAGCAGCAACAGCTTTAGGGTTAGGAGAATACCAGGACCAGTCAGTGCACAATTACCAATTCATCAGCTGCATAACAGCAGCTGGAGCCTCACAGCTGGAGTGCACTGTACTGAGTGAAACATTTTCACACTTCACAAGAAATAAGGACAGAAAAGTTTCACCTCATCATTCCCCAAACAAAAGGGTTTCATTTCCAGGTGCCAGGATGACTAAGATGGCCCTTTTCCATTAGTACCTTCTAGGGGTGGGTTTTGATTATTGATTTTTCGATTAAAATAAATTCTAGCTTGCATAACATGGTATTGATTCATTAAAATCCTGAATTGACTTTTAAATATAAATTCATTTTGCTCAAAACGCCAGAATATCAGGTTAAACCTTACAAAATTTCGACAACCACCCAACAGCTAAAACAGTAAATGAGAGCTGGTGCACGGATTCTGCACAAAGACGTTTCCTTGCTATCTGAATAAAAATAAACAAAGACGTGCACTGACACCAAAGACGCTATGTCACAGTGGAAACAATGCAGATGGAGTGAAAGAGAATACTTTAAACACAATCAAAAAATTTGCTAGTTAAAAAAAAGCTAATTACAGTTAATTTGCACAACAACTGTTAATCGTGTAGAAAAGTGATCTTTTCCCCTGCTGTCACCACTGCTGCTGTGTTTCATACAAACAGACTTTTACCTTGTTAGGAACAAAGTAAGACTACTGCTGTCTGTACAACAAGTATCACACCAAATGTGTAATAGACACGGCATTTCACTGCTTGTAGAGGCAAAGCATGAAAAGGACACGGTGGATAGTGATGGTGGATAGGATTTCCGGCTCTTTTTAGAGAACCGGCTCTTTCGGCTGCGAACCGGCTCTTCAGGTTGTTTTGTTGCTTTAATTAATTTATTATTAACAATAATATAAAATTATGCACAAAAGGAATTACTAATGTAAAAAAAAAAGTCATTTTATTTATATATGTTTATATATAAATATATGCGGTGGCCCCTAGAGACAAAGCACTACAAACTCCAAAACACATTTCTAGCATGAACTGAACTTCCAAAGCAGAGCTACTAGATCACTTAAATTACACAATTGAAAGCATGTGTGTATTGTTTGTGTATTTATACACAGGCACTCATATATATTCAAATAATTTAAAACAAATGTTAATTTACCTGTTATTACCACACACCAAATCCGGTCGTTGGTACTTGCTGGCTTGTGTAGCCACTAGGTAACAAAAGCTCAACACTGCGCCCTAGCATCCTGGAGCACTTCTGTTGTCTTTTGTACGTGTTTTGAGTTTTTACGTGCTTTGGAGTTTTTACGTGCTTCGGAGTTTTTACGTGTTTTTACGTGCTTCGGAGTTTGTACGTGATTTGAAGTTTGTATGTGCTTTGTCTGTAGGGGCCACCGTAAATATACTTTTATTTATTCACTCCACATAAAATGTAATAAATAAATCATATAATACAAAAACTAACTATTCACATTTCAACTTTTAACTATTTAAATTTTCAGCTTTTTCCTTTTAAACAAATTTAAAATGAAACAACACAAAACACTGCAAACCACAACACAATTAAATATAAATTAAAATATGAAAACAAAAAGAAGATGCCTATTCTCTGTCATATGGGCCTGCATGAATAAACTTTCTACATCTGCAACCGAAAATAGTTGTGGATGATTACTTTACCTTTCTAATGTGAAGTTGTTGTCCCTGGCTCTCTTTCTCTCTCTCTCCCTCCCGCTCTGTTCCTGTGCTACTGAGTAACTACCGCCCCTCCCCCCTCTGCCCAGCGTAAAGCACAAGGCTCGCGTGCAGAGTGAAGCGAAAAAAAGTGCGAGAGAGAAAAAACCCACGTGACGGCTCGCGATAAGGAGCCGGCTCCCGTCGTTCACTTCAAAGAGGCGGCTCTAAGAGCCTTTTCGTTCGCGAACGACCCATCACTAGCCAACAGATGGGTCAAGAAGGAAAAAAGGATGATGATGGTCCAAAAGGCCTTCTCTGTGGCCCTTTACAATCAACACATGGGTGGGGTTGATCTTGTTGACCAATGTCTGGCAATGTACCCCCACAGACGTCGAAACAAGAGGTGGTACATCCGAGTGTTTTTTCATTTTTTGGATGTGACCATTGTAAATGCCTGGCGCCTCTACCAGATGTCTGGTTTGGAAAAGATGAGACTACTCCTCTTCAAAGCATCTGTGGCTCGTGCACTGATAAATAGTGGCACCCTCCAGCAATGCAAAAGAGGAAGACCCAGTGGGACCCCACAACCCGTGAAGCGGAGAGCAGTCAGCAAAGTAGCCCGTGAGGTCAGGTTTGCCACAGGATATCACTTGCCCCAACTGATCGAGGTGAAAAATGCAAACAGATGCCATGATGTTGCGTGCACACGGAAGACCAAATACATCTGTATGCAATGCTGTGTGCCATTGTGCCCTGGATGCTTTGCAAACTTTCACACAGCCTAGGTGTGATGAACATCAGAGATGCAGAGACTAAGATGTCAGTTCTTCCAGCATGCTAATAAGCGCTTGGTAATACTGTCCTGCATCGTTGTAGAATTGTGTAGGCTCAAAAATGTTTCTCTTGTTGGAGATAGTTTGCCATATTCAGGTGTAGGATTCACGGCTGGAACTGTTGATTGGTTTTGTTATTTACGCCTAAACATTGGGGCTATAAGAGTTGAAAGTTCCAAAAAATTGCTGAGATGTTTTTCAAAGCATACAAGCAAACAAGTGCTTGTATATTTACAATAGAACACAAGATAATTCATTTGTACAATGAGTTCACAGTATTTCATGCTAAGTGCTTGGGCGCATGTAGTCCACTGGAGTGGACAAGTCTATAACTTTATAAAAAAAACATATTTTTGGAAAAAAAGAGTTGAACATTTTTTTTTCATGTCCTGAGAAGAATAAAAGCACTTAAGAAAAAATTCTTGACCAAGGCTTTCATAATTCATGCATCAGAGGGTTAAATAAATGTTTGAAAATGTGGTGTTTTAATGCTATGTGAGAGTAACATGGAGACATGACCACTTTGTTTTGTAGTTCTGTTCTTTCAATATCAGCACTTTCTTTTATTAAGGTGCTGCTTAATAAAGAGTACATGAGCTGTTTAAAGACAAGGTGTCAGTGCCTTCATTTTTTTTTTAAACACTAATACTCAAAAACTCTTAAGAACAGCTTTAAAGCTTTACACCTGAAAAAACACTTTAACGAAACCAAATATTCAAGTGATCTTGAACAAAACAAATTTCTCCGTTCACACTTCAACCACTATTTTTTTCCCATATCGGATCTGCTCACCATTTACAGGACATTTACTAAGCCTAAAACACAATAACCCCCCCCCCCCCCCCCCCCCCCCTAATCATTTATATATTTAAACCACACCTCTTGCATAACTATCACAGAGTAAAGTAAATGTCAGTGTAGAGACATCATTTTCCCATTTCTACTTTGCAGTTAAAGGCCGCACTTCCCTCCTCGCTCCTTAGAACTGGGAGGAGGTCAAAAAATGCGGAAGAAACATATCGCCCGTAACTGACTACTAAAAGTTTGCTTTTACAAGGTTTCTTACCATTTTGCTCTTTGGTGTTTATGCTAAAAAATGGCAGAAAAATCTCAGTCCTACAAACCGACCGTTAAGCGTCGACGTAAAAGGAAATAATGAAGCGGATGACGCTTTCCCGCCTAAAGAGGATTGTGGCGTGAATAAGGCACGGCGGGACCACGGAGTATCGTTCACAGCCATTTTATTGAACACACCTCACCACCATACACCACCAACCCCTGAGTCCCCGTGTTTTAACACGGCGGGGGTGATTGCGGATGCCGTGCAGGTGCGTCCGCACGGCACCGCAGACCACGCCCCACCACAAGGATTGAACCATTTCTTGAACATTAGGGTGGAGGTGGATCACTAATATGCTTAATTCTAACCCCCCAAAATCTAGAAAAGAAAGTTAACCGCCAGGTTAATTCTGAATAAAGTAAAATAACGTATATAAATTAAAATATAATAATTTAACATTATAATAACTAAAAGCGACATTTTAGTGAATCTATATCTTTCTTAACCCCCCTAGTTCACAAAGCCTTAGAATCGCTCTGACTACATTTCTAGAACGGTTTTTACGTACCGCCCGCTGGATGTTGAACGTAGTCTAAGGAACTTGGGAAAATGCGTCTGGACTTCTTTAAGTTTCTTGAAGACGTTTCACCTCTCATCCGATAAGCTTCTTCAGCTCTAAAGTTCTCTTAATTCCATGTATATACTAAGATCACTATCAAGTGGCAAAGTTTGTTTTTAGATTGATTTCAAAACTATAAAGTTTATTCAGTCTACTATATCTATTACGATCCATCTAAATACTGTTTTTCTAAATACCCAGCTTGTAGATTTACCCTACCCTAATAATGCTTACTGTTCTCATTGCGCCTTTCTCCCTTTTTCCCCTGTCTTGGCCAGAGTGATTGTTGTTGTTATTATCATAGGTTCTTGTAGGTATTGTTTTTATTGCCTTTGTTAATAATAATAATAATAATTATATTTAATTGTGTTGTGGTTTGCAGTGTTTTGTGTTTTTTCACTTTAAATTTGTAAAAGGAAAAAGCTGAAAATTTAAATAGTTAAAAGTTGAAATGTGAATAGTTGATTTTTGTATTATCCATCCATCCGCTTCCGCTTATCCTTTTCAGGGTCGCGGGGGGCGCTGGAGCCTATCCCAGCTGTCATAGCGCGAGAGGCAGGGTACACCCTGGACAGGTCGCCAGTCTGTCGCAGGGCTAACACACAGGGACAGACAACCATTCACACTCACATTCATTCACACATTCACACCTAGTGACAATTTGGGTTATCCAATTAACCTATCCCCACAAGCTAGGTTAATTGTATAACTGTATAATTGTATTATATGATTTATTTATTACATTTTATGTGGAGTGAATAAATAAAAGTATATTTACAGTGGCCCCTACAGACAAAGCACATACAAACTTCAAATCACGTACAAACTCAAAAACACGTAGAAACTCCGAAGCACGTAAAAACACGTACAAACTCCGAAGCACGTAAAAACTCCAAAGCACGTAAAAACTCAGAAGCACGTACAAAAGACAACAGAAGTGCTCCAGGATGCTGGGCGCAGTGTTGAGCTTTTGTTACCTAGTGGCTACACAAGCCAGCAAGTACCAACGACCAGATTTGGTGTGTGGTAGTAACAGGTAAATGAACTTTTTTTTAAATTATTTGAATATATATGAGTGCCTGTGTATAAATACACAAACAATACACACATGCTTTCATGCTTTCAATTGTGTAATTTAAGTGATCTAGTAACTCTGCTTTGGAAGTTCAGTTCATGCTAGAAATGTGTTTTGGAGTTTGTACGTGTTTTGTCTCTAGGGGCCACCGCATATATTTATATATAAACATATATAAATAAAACCACTTTTTTTTTACGTTAGTAATTCTTTTTGTGCATAATTTTATATTATTGTTAATAATAAATTAATTAAAGCAACAAAACAACCTGAAGAGCCGGTTCGGAGCCGAAAGAGTCGGCTCTTTTGAGTGAGCCGAACCAAAAGAGCCGGATCTCTAAAAAGAGCCGGAAATCCCATCACTATTGGGTTGGAGACCCGTGTCATTACCAACTGTGCCACTGGGAAAGAGAGCGAAGGCCTGGAAAACAGGGTGATGAGCAGTCAGAATTAGATCACGGTGAGAGGCGAAAAACGCAGTTTTTTGGAGTTACAAAACGTCGTGTAACTCAAAAACTAAGTGGACTAGAAGCATAATTCTTGTACTGGGTGAATCAGCGGACTTTGGTGTACTTTGACTGCGATTTTCATTGCTCCTTGTACAACCGTCGCTGAGATATGACGAGAGAAGAAACGGCAGACCTCAGATATGATTGGCTGGCTGGGAAGCCGTGCAGGCCCTGATTTGTAAATTTGAATGTCTCAGTCCTCACAGAGGATTGGCTGCCTGGGGACCTGGCAGTAATATATAGAAATAGTATGATTAAGCATAAATACTACATTTAGCAGAAATACTATATTAAGTACAAATCCTATAAAAAGCAGAACTACTATATTAAGCACAAATCCTATAAAAAGCAGAAATACTATATTAAGCAATATAAATATCCTATAAAAATCTTATAAAAAGCAAAAATACTGTACTATGATTTGGTAGAAAACTATAATTAATCAGAAATACTATATTTGGCAGAAATACTATATTAAACACAAATCCTATAAAAAGCAGAAATACTATATTAAGCACAAATACTATAAAAAGCAGAAATACTATATTAAGCACAAATACTATAGAAATACTATATTAAGCACAAATCATATTAAAAGCAGAAATACTATATTAAGCACAAATACTATAAAAAGCAGAAATACTATAATTTAGCAGAAATACTATAAAAAGCAGAAATACTATAAAAAGCAGAAATACTATAATTTAGCAGAAATACTATATTAAGCACAAATACTATATTAAGCAGAAATACTATAAAAAGCAGAAATACTATAATTTAGCAGAAATACTATAATTTAGCAGAAATAGTATATTAAGCACAAATCCTATAAAAAGCAGAAATACTATAAAAAGCAGAAATAGTATAATTTAGCAGAAATACTATAAAAAGCAGAAATACTATAACACACACACACAGGGAGAGAGAAGCAAGTTCTCTTTCAAACATTCGTTTCGGTGTCTCACTATGGGGAACGCTCTCTCAGCGTTGTCCTCAGAAGCCTCTATATCATTACTCCAGCCAGTATTGGCCTGCAGTCGTGACGCTTGCGTCAGGGAGGGGCCACCCTCCTCCCTATAAAAGGGTGTGACGCAGCGTCACCCGTCATTCAATTTCCTCTTCTCGCTTCTTAGAATCCTCATCTCTCCTGACTGCGAACGTGAGTGCTAGCTTAACTGTCCACACGAGCAAGCTAACACCTTTGTCACCGGGCGCTAGCACGGCTCGCGTTTCGTGTCGCCTGCTCTTCACCACAGAGCCAGGTCGGAGAGTGTGTTAGCTGCCACCACGCATCTAGCCCAACAGTTAGCTGACCAAGCTATCTGTCTTTGCTACACACGGTCACCAAGCCAAGTAGCGCAAGCGCTAGCCACCACACTAGCTAGGTCATACTAGCTCACCATAGCTACCCGACCGAGAGAAGAAAAGAGAAAAAAGAAAGAAAAAAAAAAAAAGATCAGCGTTAGCCGTCCAGCCATTCCAAGCTAGCTACACCAAGCTTCCTTAATATGGTAGACCGCAAACCGCTGCCCAGAATTTGCTCCTGCGGTTGCAAAATCTCAGGTTCAGATACACATGACGCGTGTGTGATGTGCCTCGGGCTGCAACACGCCCAAGCAGCTATTTCCACACCGGGTATATGCGAACACTGCGCTCGCTTTACCCACAAAAGCCTTCGCCGAAGGCTAGCCCGCCAGGCTAGCTTGTCGAAGAAGGACCCAATGCTGTCTCCAGTCGGCCCACCGATGGAGCACACTGAGTCCGCCACACCAGGCACCAGCTGGGGCGACGAGATGGATATCGTCCTCCCGCTGGTGGATGATGCCGAGGTCAGCTGCGAAGCTATGTTTGATTCTCTCGAGGCTAATGACGAGCTACTCAGCGAATCCTCTGAGGGAGCGTCGGAACATCTCGTCTCGGACGAGGATGACGACGTTTTCTTTGCCCCCTCTGGTCGGAATTCTGCGACACAAGGGGCCGATTGTGATAACCCCGGCACACAGTCCCGCGGCATGGAGCTATTTGACGTTGCAAAACGGGCAGCTGAAAAGCTGGCAATCCCATGGCCCGCGGTGACAACGGAGACCTCCACCTCACGATACGAGGGTAAAAGGCTCCCCGTAGCAAAGCGCACTACTAAGCAGGTACTGCCGCTTTTCCCCGAATGCGTGGACGAGGTCACACGCTGCTGGGCAAAGCCATTATCGTCACCCAACCCCGTGCAGGGAGCGGCGGCGTTTGACTGCGCTGGAATGAAAGAGAAGGGCATCTACCAAATTCCCACAGTGGAGAATCTGGTGGCTTCTCATCTCCACCCAGACCAGAAACTTTCCATGTCATCTGGTCCGTCCCTGCCCTCCAAGGCCGAACGCCTGCAGTCCTCCCTGGCTGACAAGGCGTATAAATCGGTTGCCACCACCGCGAGAGCATTGAACGCCTCATCGCTCCTGCTAGCCTACTCGGCGGAGCTCCAGGACCAGGCTGCTGCGAACCCGGGTGCTAGCGAGCTGTGGGAAGAGCTGGGCGTAGTTACGGACCAGTGTCTCCACCTCACTAGAGCAGCAGTACAAGCGGCGGGCAGAGCCCTCAGCATCATCGTCCTACAGGAGAGGGCAAGATGGCTGAACTTGTCGGGGCTTTCGGACAGAGAAAAACGTGACATTCTGGACGAAAGCATCGACCCCGCTGGGCTTTTCGGGACCGCCGTTGCCACCATGCAAAGACGGTGCGAGGAGAAAAAGAAAGAGGGAGAGGCCCTGCAGCTGTGTCTCCCTAGGAAGACCCAGGCTGCGCCTCCACCCAGTCGCCGCACGTTCGCTCAGGTCACCAGCCGGCGTGCCGACGTTTAAAATCCCTCGCCGCCCAGCCCCGCAGGTCGCGGCCCAGGGTCCCCTAGGATCGCAGAACCCTAAGACCCACTGGCCCAGGAAACACGTCCCGCCTGCTGCCGCTCAGGGTGCCCCACCACCAGCCAAGCAGTCGGACCGCAAGAAGAAGCGGACTGCCTAACATCCCCCACGGGGAGATCGGAGCCGGACCAGCCCGGGCTCCAAGTTCACTCCAGGGCTCAGTTCCGGAGCCCGTTCGGAGAAGTGTGTTCTGCCTCCACCTTTCAGCGCCTGGGACTCAAGTTGGATCCCACAGAGCGCATTTCAACAAAGAGACGGCGAGACACTGTTCAGCTGAATCAAGCATGTCTGTCTCACAAAACACACTGTTTATTAAAAACTCACCCGTTGCATCCAGGCATGTCGCCAAGGGCACGGGAAAAATGTGTGAAAAACACAGAAAGCATGTTGAAAAACATAATGCACCCAGACACCACCGGGGTTGATTCCCTCAGTGGTGTCCGGCCCCATAAGCGTTGGTCAAGCGCGGGCCACCCGCGCATGCGCAGTCGGGTCGGGCCCGAAGGACCAGTTTCCGCCACAAGAGGGAGCCAGAGCTCCGTCTACTGTGGAGTGCCTGTCTTTGGGGCCGCTGTCAGCAAGAATAGAGAGATGGTGAGCTCTCGCTGCGCCAGAATGGGTTGTGAGGACATTAGAGCGAGGCTATCGTTTGCAATTCGCAACCACCCCTCCCAGATTTCACAAAGTGATTTTCTCTCTTGCAAAAGGCGAATCAGCCAGGATCCTGCAAGAAGAAATAACTACCTTGCTATCAAAGGGAGCAGTACGAGAAATACCCCAGGAGCAGAGCCAATGCGGCTTTTACTCAAAGTATTTTCTCGTGCCCAAGAAGGGAGGGGGACTGCGTCCGATACTGGACCTACGGGCTCTGAATCAGCATCTGAGGTCATACAAATTCAGGATGTTGACGACCACCACTCTGCTGCATGTAGTGCGCCCAGGCGATTGGTTTACATCAATAGACCTGAAGGACGCATACTTTCACATCCCTATTTACCCACCTCACAGAAAATTCCTGCGCTTTGCGTTTCAGGGCAGAATGTACGAGTACCAGGTCCTGCCGTTTGGTCTCTCACTGAGCCCTCGGGTATTTGTGAAATGCACAGAGGCAGCCATAGCCCCACTGAAGGCAGAGCAGTGAGCGGCAGCTGGGACTCACAACAGAGGGGTGCTCACATAAATTGGCTAGAATTGCTAGCAGCATTTCTAGCACTGAGACACTTCCTTCCCCTGTTGGGAAACCACCATGTTCTGATCAGAACAGACAACACCACTGTTGTGGCATACATCAACAGACAGGGCGGGTTACGTTCCCGTCCCTTGCACATGCTGGCTCGCAGACTGATCATGTGGAGCAGCATCAATCTGTTGTCACTGAGAGCTACTCACATTCCAGGAGCTCTGAACTTGGGAGCAGACTTAATGTCCAGGGGAAACCCGCAGTACGGGGACTGGACCCTGCACCCACATGTGGTGACCCAAATCTGGACCCGCTTTGGCCAGCCACAGGTTGATCTGTTTGCCTCGAGGGAGAACGCTCAGTGTCCACTGTATTTCTCCCTGAGGGACCAGGAGGCTCCGCTAGGGGTAGACGCATTAGCTCACAACTGGCCACATGCTATGCTTTATGCGTTCCCTCCGCTGGCCTTAATTTCTCCCACTCTAACCAGAGTGAGAGAGAGAGGGCTAACAATGATATTGATCGCCCCAAGGTGGATGAGGTCCCATTGGTTAGCGGAGATTGTGCCCCTCTTGTGGAGCGAACCTTGGCCTCTCCCTCTCCGACGAGACCTAGTCTCCCAAGCCAGGGGGGAGATTTTTCACCCTCACCCCGAGCGCCTTGCCCTGTGGGCTTGGCCCGTGAGAGGTTGAATCTGAGTACGGCAGGACTCCCCCAGGGTGTTATAGCCACTATTCAGAGTGCTAGAGCCCCCTCCACAAGATCATTGTATGAGAACAAGTGGAGGGTATTTGAGGAATGGTGTGGAAAGTCTCACACTCTCTCCTTTCAATGCTCTGTGACAACAATTCTCTCCTTTCTCCAAGAACTGTTAGATAAAGGAAAGGCCTTTTCCACAATTAAAGTATATCTAGCAGCCATTTCAGCCTGCCATGTGGGCTTCGTGGATGGCCCGGTGAGCCATCACCCGCTAGTCTGCCGTTTCATGAAAGGGGCACGACGGCTCCACCCGGTGTCTAAACCTCTCGTTCCCACGTGGGATTTATCCCTGGTGCTGGGGGCAGTTTCACAGCCACCATTTGAACCACTAAACCAGGTGGAAATAAAAATCCTGTCTTTGAAGACTGCATTGCTCCTGGCTCTCGCATCTGCGAAGCGTGTCAGTGATATTCATGCGCTGTCATTACACAAAGAGTGCACCCGATAACTCTAGAGTCACACTCAGGCCAAATCTGGCCTTTGTGCCCAAAAATCCTTATCTCCAATGCACCCCATTGGAGCTGGAAGCTTTTTGCCCTCCTCCTTTCTCCTCCCCTGAACAGGAGCGCCTACGTGCTCTCTGTCCAGTTAGGGCTTTATGTACCTATATGGAGAGAACGAAGGCTTTCAGGAGGTCGGATCAGCTGTTTGTTTCCTGGGCTAAACCACATCTTGGCAAGCCCGTTAGCAAACAACGCATTTCCCACTGGATTGTTGAGGCGATCCAATTGGCTTATTCCAGCACGGGTCTGCCCCCCCCGGAGGGACTTCGTGCTCATTCTACCAGAGGGATGGCAACCTCTTGGGCCCTTTTTAGGGGTGTCTCTATAGAAGAGATATGTCCAGCTGCGAGCTGGGCTTCACCTTTGACCTTTGCAAGGTTTTACAGGTTGGATGTCACTGCACCGTCTCTAGCCCACACAGTGTTAAGTGTGGGTCCCCACGAGACCTCCTAAATTGGCAGTCAGTCGTTTGAAAGAGAACTTGAGGTTACTCTATTCCGTAACCCCCGTTCTCTGATAACATGAGTGAGGTGTCTCACCAGATCACCCTCCTTGCACGAAGCGAGGAAGAGGTGAGCTTATCTTGAATGACGGGTGACGCTGCGTCACACCCTTTTATAGGGAGGAGGGTGGCCCCTCCCTGACGCAAGCGTCACGACTGCCAGCCAATACTGGCTGGAGTAATGATATAGAGGCTTCTGAGGACAACGCTGAGAGAGCGTTCCCCATAGTGAGACACCTCACTCATGTTATCAGAGAACGGGGGTTACGGAATAGAGTAACCTCAAGTTTTTAGATCAGTCAAGCAGCCTGGGAGCTGCTAAATTTGAATCCACCAATCAGAGAGGCTGTGTACTTTTTCCCGCCAAAACAGGTGCAGCCGTTTTTACACACGCAGCAGAGAGACAGGATTTTTGCAGTCTATTTCCCATAGTGAGGACTAAACTCAAACAAATGACCATAATTTCCTAACCGTAGGGGCTAGAACGGTCATTCTTACACCGTTTTGTTCAGAAGAGATGGGGGAATCTTAAAGTGTTGTCAATTTATCATTAAAATATGAATTATTAAAGATATTTGACTTGTAATGCACCATAACTGAGTAGAGGCGAAGCGAAAACTGCCTTGACTTGCCCTCAAACAACGCTTTGTAGCTCTAAATCATTTTGGAGTATCGATATCATTCTTTCACTGTAAGAGACAGCAGGCTTTGGTGAACAGTCATGGAAATTTTCAGGTCTTTGTGGAAATCCATCAAAAAGATATGACGAGAGAAAAAAGTGGTTCATTTCCAGAGTTTGAAATCTGAAGAAATCTGAGCGAAGGACGAATTTCCTACCCTCAAACAAGTGTAACTCATCTCAGAACAGTAATAGGTGAGAAGGAATTTCTTGAATTGTGAGCGTCAGGACTGAAGCATGTGGGTTCTTACTTCACCTAGAGGTAGGGTTGCCAACTCCCTGAGAAATAAATAAGGGACACCTCGTGGCCAGGGCCGGGCGACCCAGTTGTCTTCACCCTTCCCAGTGTGGTGAATTTTTTTTAGCTCTTTTTTTGTGTGTGAAATTATTTTTTTAACCATTTGACTTGAATTTGATTTAAGTAGATGCGTATTCTTTGTGATATCAACACATGGGAAACAAAAATCATTTAGCCATTTATTTTTAGCTCAAAATGACAACATTAACACAATAAAACAGGTCTCTTTCTTAAACAGAAGCCTGTCATGCTTAACCTTTGAGAATAAAAGTAAATCTTTCTTTAAAAGAACTCTGTCCTGCTTAACTTAAAATTATATAAATTAATAGAAAACAATAGAAAGAAAAATATTCTTGTAACAGTGCACATTTAGTGCATTTAGTGCAATTGGCTTCAGTAGAGGCATTATTTCAGCTTTTGCTCCCATTTGTAAACCCACTTGTTCCCATGATTACGCATCATAACTCATCATCATTATTCATCTATGTATTACTTTTATGTATTACTCATCTATTTGTTGTAATCATCTATCCTTGCAGTTGTTTATTACACAAAATAAATTATATTATCACACTTCTGGCCACATAGCGCTGATATTCACTGCACATGCCCATTTTAACCTTAACCAGAGGGTTTAAAAACAAACAAACCAGTGTTTACATACATATCTGCTTCTGCCGTGGCCTGGTGGACAAAAATTGGTTAAGGGTTCCCCGAGCTTTCACGCCCCTCATGTTCTTCATGTGCCCACCATTAGAAGCATGCCTATGGAAAAAGTGCGCCGGCACACAGTGCAGTGCGCTTTATAGGTGTTATCGTGCACTTTTCTAGCCAGGTGTTTTCCTTTTCCCATTCTTCCCTGTACTTTTGCAGCCTTTTTTTCTTTCTCTGAGAGGAACAAACATTGCTGGTCTAATGCTGGGCTTACACTGTGTGATTTTTGGCCCATTTTGAGCCGATTTTTGAGTCGTGCGACCAATTTGGTGATTGGCCCGATTTTGGCCTTCATCGTGCATCGTGTAGTATACGTGGGGTAACGAGAAGCGATTAACACCTCACGACCAGCTCCCGATCATCAATCGCTCGTGAGGGTATCACCGCAGCGGCTCACACTGCTCACGCGCAAACACGTAAACGTCGGTGAAAAAGACGGAGCAGCACGGCTGTGCAGCGTGTGATCTGGACACAAGCGATGGAGGCACAACTTGTAGAACTTTGGAAAGCTCATCCGAGCCTTTTCGATGTGGCCTCACCAAATTATCACGACCACAACAACCGTGAAAATAGTTGCATTTACATTGCTGCTCAATCACAGCTGCCTGATCAGTGTTTTTCATTAGCAATTTAGCAAAGTTGATGGTGGTGTGTGTCTGTGTGAGTGAAAGACAGAGAGGGAGAGCGAGCGACAGATTTTCTGTTATAACCTTCATTTTATGGAGGCACAGTGTGACTCAGGTCGCATCAGAGCATCGGGCGGAATAGTGTGAGACCCTGCATCGTGACTTACGAACTTATAACCCATGCGAGCCAATCGTGCAGTTTGAAAATCGCACAGTGTTTGCCCAGCTTCAGGTGTACTGTCGTCTGAGACTTGCACCGCAGTGTCGGCGTTTGTTTCCCTGTTGGCCATGCTTTTTGTTGTGGTCATCTGTGTATTTTCTCCGCAAGCGACCTTTCCTCAACCAATGAGATGAGCGGTAATCTGAATTGTCATACTCGAATTGTCATAAGTGTGCTGTCAGCTCATTGGTTACAAAGCAGGAGCAGGGCTGGGAATTATTTTTTCAAACAAAGTTTTAATTACATTAAAACTTATAGACTACTTTTGATTCTCACTGTATTACGGGACAAAGTGCGTCCCTTTTCAGCTCAATACGGGACGTGTACTTTTGTTTCTAAATATGGAACGATTCCGTTTTTTAAGGGACGGTTGGCAACCCTACCTAGAGGGGTGAAGAGACTTGGGTGTGAATGGGAATAATGAAGCTCCCAAACTAGCTGAATGGGAGGGTTTGGCATCGATATCTTGAGTCAGCTACAGCTGAAAGTGTCCTTCTCATAAGAGTTGTATCCGTCGTGATGAGCTTTCTTATTGGATCAGGAATGAGATGACTGACTGAGATTATCACTTTTGTGAGACGATGCTGTAATATCCCTTCAAAGCTGATTGAGCTGCTTTAAACCTAAAGGCTTCTTTTTACCCACATTGGTCTAAGGCCAGCTTTAGGGCATGACTGGGTAGCTAATGCAAACTGTTTCTCCAGTGTGGGAACTTCAATTCACTCTAGAGCTGCAGGCATTGAATGTGCCGGCTTTTGAGCTAATGACAGAGTTAAGATGAAAAAATAAAAACTTTCTGTCTGACAAATGCTTTGGAGCAGCCAAGTAGCTGGTTAAACCCCTTGCAGTTTCTTTCAGTACTTAGTGGAAGGCAGGGAATTCAGGGTTCAGTCTGTGAAATCGAACACACCGTTCTCTCCCATTTTAATCAGTAATGGGGGAACTTGTGTTCATCTCATGCTCGGATTTGTTTTCTGTTTGCAGCATCCTCAAGTTTGAAGTCCAAACTTCTTTTTAGAATAAGAAGTCTGTTCCTGTATCCTATTGTTGGTTTGGCTGGTTGGTTTCCGAGTGTTTCTTGCAAGTTATGACTAACAAAATACAATCTAACAGCTCTCTACTATTCACTTTACTTCTATTCAGTTTAAATTATACTGTCCCAGTTCACAACAAGTGTTATATTTGCAAGGTAAAGGCTACAAAACCCCAACAATCACACAGTAGCCTTTGAGCGCACACTTTGGGACTGCCTTTGTTCATGTTATGTTTGTTAAAATTAATGCAGTACTCAGGGGCATAAGTACAACTGTTTTTTTTACTCTTCTGACTTCTATGAATTCTTTTGCTAATAGACATATTTGTTTTATTTAAGGTGCAGTGTTTTAATGTGCCTATATTACCGTGATCAGCGAACAAGAGAGGTTTTGTGTTGGGATTTTTAATTGGTTTGCAGCTGACAATGTTATACAAATTTTCCAAACTGTGAAAATGATAGATGTACATTTGTTATTCCCTACTATTCTAACTGTTTGAAAATAGATCTTCTCTTGAGCTTCATGTGCTCCTGGTACTTCAGTTAGGTTTATGATGTCATCTTCAGTGATAAACAGTGTTGGTCAAGTTACTTGAAAAAAGTAATCAGTAACTAATTACTGATTACTTACTGATTAATTTAGGGATGCAACGATACCAATTTTTTCAAACCGATACAATACCGATACTTGGATCTGAGTACTTGCCGATACTGAGTACAAAAATCGATACTTCTACCACACACACACAAATGCAATGAATCGGAAGACAGGTTTTATTTTATTCTCTGCCGATAAAAAATAAATTCTTAATAAAAATGACCACAAAAAAAATTTCAAGTGAAAAATAAGCACTTCTGTTAAATTATTGCGGAGTATCCACATTGTAATTTAACAAAATATCACTGAACTATTGGGCACCGTCTCGAGCTTTCAGAATAATAAATAAACACTTCTGTTTGGAATAAAATAAATACAAATTAGGTTTGAGAATAAAATAAACTTTTAAATTATTGCAGAGTGTCCAATTTCATATAGCGGCTCGAGTATGCTGAGAAGATGGTTCAATCCTATGCTTTCCACGACCGGTATTGGCTGGTCATCCAGAGAAATAAAATGAGTCAGAGCCTCTGTTATTTTAACTACCCGTGGATTTTCTCTTGACATTTTTTCATCGCTTTTCCAAAACCTGAGTTAAAGTTGGCTGTTCCGGTCCACACTGCTGACATTTTGTTTAGCCTATACAGCAGCCTCCAGGTTCTCTTTTTTATCTGGAGCTGCCAGTCTCACTCGCCTAACCCTGTGCCTGTTTAGCACGGGATGTCCCCCTAGTGACCAATCTAAAAAACTACAACAGAAATGACCAGCCACCCTCTGACTAATGAAATAAGTTAGTATCGGTTCATGGTATCGGTTAACTTTTACGAGTATGAGTACACACACATTTTACAGTATCGGCCGCAATACCAGTATCGGTATCGGTGCATCCCTAGATTAATTGCTGATATCAGTAACTAATTACTGATTACTTCCCCAAAAAAGTAATCCCGTTACTTTACTGATTACTTATTTTCAAAAGTAATTATTTACTTAGTTACGTAGTTACTTTTTAAAAACACGATTTACAACCTGAATAGGTGATAAAGAGATAGATCTTTCAGCCCAATTCTACTTTTTCTGCATATTCCATCCTACAAAATGTAATCAAATGGAAAAGTCTCTTTTTAAAACTTGTTTTATTAGTTTTAATCTTTTAACTTTATGCATCAAGCAAAAATTAAATTATATGCAACATTCTCTGACTTGAAGAAATTAGTTTAACATTTAAACCTTTTTTCTGCACATTCCAGCACATAAATAAAATAATTTTATGTTTACACTCAGTCTTTCAAATAGATGCAAGTAAAACACAGCAGAAAATAAATAAAATCAAAGACTAGCGGTCCTGTTCCTCTATTTCCACCTGTAAAGCAGAATTAGGGTAGGCGGAGGTTTACCCTGGTGCAGGTGAGCCGCAGCGGTCAGTTGGAAACTCTGCGAGTTTCTCTGTGAATTTCCCATTTCGTCACAGCGCACTCGGTGCTTGCTTGGAAGTTTAGGGGGTTTTTTTTCGCTGTAAAAAGAAGTTTTCTTCCCACACACAACGGACACTAATGTTTTTGTCACTTTGTATGGAATCAAACTCAAAGTAAGGTCAGTACTTCCACGCTTTAAACACTGCATGCTCATACTCTCTCCCGCACTCGATATATTATCCATTGTTGATCTGCACACAGCTGTTGTCACGAACGTCGCACTCGCTTATGTCATTGTCATGAGACATTCTCGCAAAAAAATCATGGTTTTAGTAACGCAGTAACGCAGAGTTCCTACGGGAAAGTAACGGTAATCTAATTACCGTTTTTGCAATAGTAATCCCTTGCACTACTCGTTACTTGAAAAAAGTAATCAGATTACTGCCCATCTCTGGTGATAAAATAATAAAATGATGGCAGAACCTGCGATTTGTTACTGGTCAAACCTTTAAAGTAAGTGATAAAACTGATGAAAGCCGTTTGCGTCAGTCAGCTACTGACAATCACTGCAACCATGTTCATCAGCCTGTAGCAGATCTGGCAGGCTCCCTGGTTGCTGACTGAAACTGCATCCTCCATTCCTGAGACTGAGGTTTCCTTCTACTTCTGTTAAAAAAAATTTAAAAAAATCACTAAACTTAACTAAAAGTGAATAAAACTAATGGTCAGTAATGGTGGCTTTGATTTCTGTATCTCAATGGTTGTGCTGCCCCCTCAAATGTCAGTACCGGGATGTGAGTGTGGTATACTTGAGCTGCTCAGGTATAATCTTTCAAAATATCCTTGAAGGAATCACTGGGTTTGATGCACTTTTTTTCCTTTATTTTAGAAGTCTTTGTTGTTGTCGTCAAATTAATGTAATTTCATGTATATGGTTTGGAGTAGAACCTATGATGATTTAGACCTCACGGGGTGAACCCAACACAGAGGAAAATTACATCAGGATACACCTCACGCTGAACATGAAATGCTGATTGTCATCTGTATGTTCAGAATTCAAAATGAAATTTGTGTCAGACCTCCCTACCTACATATTATATTGCCAAAATCAATCGCTCGTCTGCCTTCACACACATATGAACGTAAGTGACATCCTATTGTTAATCAATAGGTTTAAAATGATGTCGGCCCACCCTTTACAGCTATAGCAGCTTCAACTCTTTGGGGAAGAGTTGAAGCTGCAAACCACAAAGATTAGAAGTGTGTTTTGGGGGAATTTGTGAACATTATTCTAGAAGTCTAGTCTCTGCTCTAATTCATCCCAAAGGTGCTGGGTTGAGGCCAGGACTCTGTGCAGGCCTGTCAAGTTCTTCTACACCAAGCCTGCTTATCGATGTCTTTATGGACCTTGTTTTGTGCATTTGTGTATTTGAACAGGAAGGGGCCATCCCCAAAATGTTCCCACAAAGTGTGGAGCATGAAACTGTCTTTTTGACCTTTATAACGTTCTTCTGGCAAAACCAGACTCATCCATCAGATTGCCTAACAGAGTGGCCTGATTCATCAGTCCAGAGAACATGTCTCCACTCTAGAGTCCAGTGGCAGCATGCTTTACACAACTGCATCGCTTTGCATTATGATTAGTAATGCAATGCATGGACACAACTGCATGGCCATTTAAACCCAGTCACTTCCACTTTGCTATAATACCACTGTGTAATATTTAGTGGTGAGGAAATTTCACAACTGGGCCTGTTGCACTGGTGGCATCCTATTGCAGTACCATGCAGACCCATTCTTTCACAAATGTTTGTAGAAGCAGGCTGCATGTCTAAGTGCTTGATTTCATATGCATGTGGTCATTGAAATGATTGAAATTTGTACCCTTTCCTCATTTGTTCTGTCTTCCAAACTGTGTTGACTTTTATTATATTTAATTAATTCCTCCTCTCCATGTAGATCTTTGCTGGTAAGAGTTTGATGTTCAGTTTTATTGCAAAGGTTATGACATACTGCATATGTAGATCTTTGTGCAGCATTAAATACTTTTCACTGCTTGTGAATATTAAAAGTATTTAGTGATCATTCATTAATATGTCATCTCTGTCTTTTATCGCTCACAGACAGATCTCGCTGTAGACCAAAAATATCTTTCTGCTGCCCCCAAGTGTTCATGAAAGTACAATTCTCTGAATTAACAAATTTGCAGAAAGGCTTTTATTATTTCTCTAATGAGCATGTTTCCTTCCTCTGGTGTAAACCTGGGAGATAATATTGTTCCTCTGGTACAACTTTTTGTACAACAACATATACCAATAAACAAAATGTGCACACAATAATGAATAGTGGGGTTATTTTGCTTTGCACCAATTCCAACAAATATTGACCCTCCTAGCTGTAGTTAGTGCAGAAGTCATAAAAGTGCAGACAAATGTAATGTAACTACTTTTTTTGCATTAATTCCAGCAGAAATGTTCTTGGCTTTTCTGCACAGCGTAGTTACTTGTCTAAAACCCTAAATCAGCTAAATAATGGGACTATTGGACCCTTTCCCACATTCCTGCTTTCTGACTAACACTAGCCACCCTGATTCAGCTGTGCTTGTTACATTTTTTTTTTTACATATTACTTAATAAGGCTCAAAATACCCATTAAATCAAATCATGCAATAATATACAGAAGACTTGCCACTTTCTGAGTGTGGTGTTGTTAAACAGAAATGTAAACAAAAGACTTCATAATTCAGGGAAAACAAACAACCTTTCAGTTAGCCCCTCACCAAGAGGTCATGTTAAACCTAGGCAACATTTGTTTGATATTCTTGTAACACTCACGTATTCCCCTTTCATATTCCAGCAAGTTTTACTGTTGTTAAATGTTATTTCAGCTGTTCTTGTCCAGTAACCATCTTTATTTTCAGCAGGCCTGCATCCATTTATGGGTGCATTTTCAACCCACACGTTTCTTTTGAGACATGTGCTGTGTCACTTCATGTAATTTGTTTCCTCCATGTTGAAAATTAATAAATATGAAGACAAATAGTAAATGGGACTAAATATGAAAGAATATATGCTTTAAGTAAATATAATATTTATTATGTGGTTTTCCAGTCTTTTTATTTGCTTTATTGTTGATATGTCCACAGACCTTCCAGGTTTTTTCACGCCAATTGGCTAAAAGTTCCCATCCTGTGGTGCCTTTTAAATATTAGAACCAGGTGGTGTGTTACAGCATCTCAAAGGATTAAAAATGCAACCCAGTCTCACATAAAGTGGGATACCTTTTTTTTTTTTTTTTTTTTTTTTTTAAATTCATTTACCATATGTTTTTATTTTGTTGTACTAATGTAAGGTGACTTTGAGGATATTTAAAGGTGCCTATAAATAAAACTTATTATTGCTATTATTACTACCTGGTCATCATACTCACCAAGGCTCTAAACTTAACTTAGGCTGTATAAAAAAGATGCATGTATCCACTGGAACATCACTAATTGGTTTGCTGACTACCATTTAGAAGTTTTAAAGCTAGCTAACTTATTAGTAAAGCAATTAACAATAATATTAACTATTAAGCTAGCAAAATAGAGCCTTAAAAGAACACGGACTCCTTAATGACTTCTACTACAAACAAATACTGAACAAGACTGCAAATATTTATGCTGTAGAATCAAACATTTTATCATGGAAGTCCAATAGGATTTACTTGCTCTTAGAGGTGGCTGGTTTTTAGACATATCTGTTTTAAAAAATCACTCTTTTGTTTTTCTGGCAGTTTCATTTCAACGAAGAGAGGCAGAATATGAACCAAAAATCCATTTTTTGCCTGTCCCGTTTGGCTCTTTTGCCATTAGAATTATTGTCTAAAGGCAAAGAAAGATGCCCAAGAAGATCTCTTGATCTCCAAGGATCTTGGTGAGAAGGTGAAAACAGTTTGTGCAAGGTACTTTGCAACTCCACCTGCTGGATTTGTAAGAAGGAAATGTATGGCTAAAGAAGTACATTATGATCATGGAGTTGCCAGTCTCCAGACCTCAGTCCTCTAGAAAATCTATGGAGGGAGCTGAAGTTTTGAGTCGCCAAGCAGCAGCAGCAGCAGCAGCAAAGAAACCTAAAGGATTTACAGAGTTTAAAGAGAATCCTGTTTTGCAGACCAAAATGTTCAAATAGAAATGAAAATAGAACAAAATACATAATCCTATAACTTGAGATTAAAAGTTATGAGTATTCTACAGGGTGAGTAGAATACTATGGGTGCCAGGTCCGAGCATTCCTAGATGAACAGTTTCCTGGAAAGTGGATTGGTCGTCGTGGGCCAGTTGAATGGCCTCCAAGGTCTCCCGATCTGACCCCCTTAGACTTTTATCTTTAGGGTCATCTGAAGGCAATTGTCTATGGTGTGAAGATACGAGATGTGCAGCACCTGAAACTACGGATACTGGATGCCTGCGGTGTTGCTATCAGTGTGTGAAGAGCAGGAGAAGAGGGTTGCATTGGCAATCCAACACAATGGGCAGCACATTGAACACATTTTTATAAGTGGTCAGAAACTTGTAAATAATTCATGAAAGAATAAAGTTACGTTGAAACCAAGCACACCATTGTTTTTCTTGTGACATTACCAATAAGTTTGATGTGTCACATGGCCCTCTTCCTATAGGGCTTTGGAACGTGACGTCACGGAATGTGATCTCCCGCCATGACAGTAAGCCAAACGAAGCACATGGAAGCGTCAGCTATGGTTTGTATGTACTGTGTTGTTGGTTGCAACGTTAGATCACACGATAGGGAAGGCAAGAAGCTGGAAAATGGGCTCTCTTTTCATTGTTTACCTTCCTGGAGGCAACGGGAGGGATCTCATGTATCTGATATTACTAAACGAAGACGTCAGGCTTGGATTGCAGCGGTCAGACTCAGACTGGCACCCAAGGCGAGTGCAACGAAAGCGAAAAAGAGCACCCATCGGAGGTAACCCCCGCCCTGAACCAAACGAATCACGACCAGTACCGGTCCGTGGCCCGGGGGTTGCAGACTGCTGGTTTACACCATGCTTGGAGCCCATAGCTTGTGAGCAGTGGTGCTACAACAATGCTAACGTGCACAAGATATTTGGTATAACATGACTGGTACTTAAAAGAGTGGCTTCCAGTGCCTTTGCAAAACACTGGTTTGAACTTGCTTCAATATCATTAATGCAGCTGCTCTTCTGCACTACTACAACAACAACTTGATGCATGCTCAATCGTCCAGGCAAGTTTGGGAATTCATCATCGTTACCCCACATAAGCTGGAAGAGGTGGCTGGGGAAAGAGAGATCTGGGTTCCTCTGCTTAGGCTGCTGCCCTCATGACCCAGACCTGGATAAGCAGAAGGATGGATGGTCTCTGCAGAATAAGTTTGTCCTTTTCTTCGTTTCTTTGTGTCCAGCCTCACATACAATTCAGTATAAGCCTTTTCTGTTTTACTTTGTCACCACTCACTTGCCACGTCTCCCAGTACTCCTGCCTACTTTCTTCATCTCCCTGACTATTCCACTTTTTCTTTGCTGACCTCTTCCTTTGACCACTTTGCTATATTTCATTATTCTACTACCAGGTCTACCTGTCTGCTTTCCTTTGTCCAGAAAACACACTTTCTTGGATACACCTTCCCTGGCAGCTTCCCTCACCCTGTCATTTGGTAACTTTTCCCTACCACGCAGAGCCTGTCTCAACTTCTTCCTGAACTCCACCCAACATTCTTCCTTCTTCTTCCTACCTTCACGTGCTGCTTCTTGATTTCTTGAGTCATGCAACAGAATAACAAGCAATGCCTCCTGGCTACATTTTCCTCCTCCTTTCCTAATCCTTTCAGATTCTGTATAAGATATAGCCTACCTTTGTGCACCTTGCTACACTCCTTTTTGTCACCCTTTGTTCCCCCTTCTTCTCGAAATATGTGTTCACCACAACAATTTCCATTCCCCCCCGCCCAAAATCCAGTACCATTCGGCTCTCTTATTGCTTTGATCTGTATCCTCATGCTGGAAGCGAGTATCAAACTGCCTACTTTCTCTGGCAACTGATTGTTTGGAATTCTGCAAAAGGTGGATAAAATGTAGGAGAAAAATTAAGAAAGACGGGGTCTTAAGAGGACAAAATTAATAAAGTGAGATGAAGAAGGGGAAAGGGTACAAGAAGGAAGTGTGTAAGACTGAGTGAAAGAAGGTAGCAGCTTAGAGTGAATTAAATATATAACCCTATATGTAGGGCTGACAGGAGTTGATGCCTCACGCCACACTGAAACATGAATAAAGTCATGTGCTGTCTCTTTAAACTATGCACAGCGGACCACAGGATAGAGGAGGAGTAGAATCAAGTCTGCCCAAGTATAACAAACCATTTCCTGTCTAAGTTCTCAACATTAAACATGTCAAAAAAAGCTGCCAGTGATCTATGAAGCAAATAATAATGTAACTAATAACAGTGTTTAGAAATATAATTAATCACTCATTAACCTACCTAACCATTTTTTCTCAGTCAAACAAGGGCCGTTGATGCCTTCAGACTGCTTTTTCTCTGATCAAACATTCAAAACCTTCATAATAATTGCTACTAGTTCTGTTTCTGTTACTATTGTATGTCATGTCGCTGTTTCAAGAATGCTGCAATTTGTGATTTCAGAGTCCACATATACAACCTGTCTTAAATGTGTTTCCCACTTTTTAAGTTACATATGACTTTATGTTTTACTTGAAGTCGAAATGTCTTTTACTTTGAAAAGCGGACCTCGCCGGACGTCCTTCCAGGTTTAACAGCTACCTTGATACCAGCGGGAGAAAGCTACTTGCAAGCAGATACACAAAGAGAGAGTGGAAGGATCTGCAGCTATGGGAATCAAACTGTACTACACCACTGTTACTGCCTCGAGGACGGTGAGTCAAGCAGCCATAATTGACAACATGTACTGTTATATTTATGCTTTTAGCTCCGGTGGCAGCAGCTAACAGTCCAACAGACACACCCAGCACCCTATCAGTAGTAAGCTTCCTCCTGACTAACAGTGCAGCGGGCCTATGCCTAACTCACTGCCCCTTTATTGCATTATTGAAACGTCAGAGTTATTAGTGTGAAAGCTCGATAATCATTAAAGTTATCATTGGGAATTAAATTTAAACTTAAACGACCCGTAAAGACAAAGCAGGTTGCCTTATTCCACCTAGCTTCCCTTGCCTTAGTTGGAGAAAGGTGTTTTTATGAAGCAGCTTAGCTAGCAGGTTTTTGCGTATAATTCTCCTTAAAGCGCTTACTTATTCTAATCAGTGAAATTCTCATAGTGTTATTGTGGTGCATGAGGGGTGGTTCATAGTAGCGAACACAAGTATCCGTTTCCTGTACAGAGAGAAGCGCACCAAACTACATTTAAAAATCTGGCAGCTGCTTGTTCTCGCTAATTTAAACCATAACGCTAAGGCCTAATATAAACAGAGTGTATCTAATACGTCAGCATGAATCTGATTTACTAAACGGCACATGTTTCGAAGGAATTTGGATTTTTATAAGCGGCACACCCAATCCTCTATCTTCTTGTTCCAGTTATTCTAGATCGACAGTTAGCCCGTAGGGAATCTTTAATAAAATACAAATGTTCTTTAAATTAGAGCTAGCTGGTATTTCACATGTATGCCGAAGTAACTAGTAGAAAGTCTAACGTTAATGCATCAAACCACTTTATGTTGTCATGTGTGTATTTGCTGTATGGTCAGTGCAGCAAATTCTTGGATTTTGTAATAGAGTTTGGTTCATAATTTTCCACAGAATATATAAAGAAGGACTAAATGGAACAAGGTGATGTCCAGACTATCTGCAGAAGTGTACAAACTGACATTGTACAACCTTTTTTTTTTTTTAAACAATCCTTTTGCAGGACTTTTTTTTTTTTTTAAGTTAGCTTGTACAGTGGAGTGGGACAAACATCTGGTATCTATTAGCTGTGAGGAAATGCACAGTGAAAAGGTTGTAACAGGCGTTCATTTTTAACTCTTGCATGTGCAGCATTGCTTCTAGCTACCTTTGTGGTGGCTGCGGTGTTCTACACCCGTCACTGTAGCATTTTTTTAACCTAACTTATTAAAAAAAAAAAAAAAGATGATGCAACATTGTAGTTATTTAATGCTTGTCTATGTTTTACTTTTGCTTTTTTATATTAAGACTAATGCAATTCCTCAAAACATCTTATTATAATTTAACTGCAATGGCATAAGTGTACAAAACATTTCTAGAATCACCTCAGTAGCTCAGACCTACATTATTATGTCAGTGTTTCCAGTCAGCTGCAGCACACATGAAACTTCTCATAATTCAGAGATGCTTCCTAAAATTTTATGGAACAAATACGAGCAATTCCCCCCTTTTTTTTTTTTTTAGTTTAAGGAAATGAGACTGGGCTGTCTGTGTGTTGCCAGTTAGTGCTGTTTTTAGGTGTGGTCACATCCCCCACGCGCACACACACACACTTCCTGAGTCACCCACAAGATAGCAGACTGTCTACTACATCTATTAATCATCACATTTGTGTAACATATGCAACATAAAGCTGCAGCTTTTTACTGGCAGAGCATCAAAAAAATTTCTATTACAGTGTTGTTCCTTTTTTTTTTTTTTTAAGAAGAAAAAAGTGTCTTGTTTTTTTCCCTTTAGGGAAAATAGCATTACCAGGTGTATCTGAACAGTCCTTCAGAGAAGTTCAGCCTTCATCTGCCTCTTGTTTTATCACACACTGACTAAAACACTTATCAGCTTCACAGCTATCATGATTTTGCTCTGCTAAGCTCTTGGAAATGTAGTCAGTGAACAGCAGATTGGAAACTGGTGTCGCATGTCACCGTCTGCAAATTAAACACAGATAAATGAGTTGTCTGCCTCCTGTTAATTGTATTTGGGTTGATTAAGATCCTAAAACCCTTGTTTTGGCCTTTTTGGGGGGCTTTTTTTAATGCTAGGTGAAGTCTCAACAGGCAGAAGTGATACGAATCCTTGAAAGCAAAAGCATCCAGTACGAGCTCATCGACATCTCTGTGGGCGGGGAGCTCCGTGATGAAATGAGAAGCAAAGTGGGGGACCCGACGGCAGTCCCTCCCCAGCTTTTCAACGAACACCAGTACTGTGGGGTAAGGAAAACACACACACAGCCCTGTAAGCTGCCTGTAACAACTGAACATGTGTGAACACTTTTCAAAGTAAAGTCCACCTGCAGGATGATTTAATCATGTGGTTGTTAAATGCATGTGTCCCTCAAATTTTCAGTATATCAGTAATCAATATATCATTAAATGGTTAACGCATGTGTCAGTTGTTAGTTAGCCGTCGCTGTCAAATTGCTAAATGCCTTCAAGGAGGTTTGTTGAAGAGCAATTTTTGGGTTTTATTTTATTTTTCTCTCTTGAAAATTTGATATCAAAATTCCACAGTCACTGCTTCTCTACTAAGTTGTGCCAGTATTAAACTGGTTAATCATTATACGCCAAGGATATGTGTGTGCAAAACTGAATTAGCATAAAAAGATGCCTGCGTTGGTGCTGCAGCAGATGTGGTTTCAAAATCTCTGTATTTCTATTTGAGATTTTTCTTGGTTACATTCAGAATCTGATGTTGCCTCTGTGCTAACAGCAGCTCCCACTCTCTGCAAAAGGACCTGCAAACTCAGTCACCTTTAATGGCCACGGGGAAGTTTGATTTTCAAAACTTCAGCAGAAAGCCCTCTTCAATTCTCAACATAACGTAAATGGATCCAACAATAACTAAAGAGGATAAAAAGGAACACGGTGGAGACCATACAAGAACTTAATAACACGTAATAAACGATGCATTTAAAATATAAAAACTTTTGAATATATTTCAACAAATAGTCTTGTGTTCTAACGTTCATTGTCATCCTCACAAATATCACATCAGGATGCAGGCATACAGACACACGCTCACATATTCTCACCAATAACGCAACGCTGAACTCACTGAAACAGTTGTTTTCCTTAACGGAGGTCAAGTTGTACAAAGTGAACAATACATTTACACGAGGCTCATGTGCTCTGCTTTTGATTTATCAGAGTGATGCGTTACTTCCAGCAGTTGTGGGATTGTGCTGCTGCTGGTTTGTTGTTTTGTGTACTTATTAACACTGTTGGCATTTTCTTCCTCTCGACAGAACTATGAAATGTTTTCTGAGGCAGTGGAAGCGGATACAGTGGAACAGTTTCTGAAACTGGCGTGAGGATGACGGAGTACCTTAACCCCATTTCCCCACCCGCCCTGTGTCCTATCAGAGTCCTGTTGTCCAGTCTCTCTGTCTCTCTCTTTCTCACTCTGCACCACTAGCAGTGACCACCCACTTTCAATGCCATAATGAAAAATGCCAAATATCATGAATACTACTAATCAGCAAAGACACATTCCCTGTAATGCACCAAATCACTCTTACTCTCTTTTTATGTCCTTTTTTTCTCTCCATTTGATTCCTCTCAGATCTTATTTTATCCATCTGACAGGCTAGTGTTAGTGCTCCTGGTCCATTAGGAATCAATGGGCTGTCTGAATATGCGGTAATTAGGTCGACTAATCTTGGCTGTGGCCAACTGATCGCCGGAGATTAAACTAATCCACTGGATGACAACATTTAACCCAGAATCTTCCTGATGTGGCAGGCAGACCAAGCACACCATCATCCATCAGTCTTAAGTACTTTTTGGCATCTTATTCTGTAGCCTTCAGGTTCCCATGTTGCACATTACAGCACACTGTTTGCACTTCATGTGGATGCAAATATACAGCTAAGTAGCAAGGACTGTGAAGTCCCTCGATCCAATTAATTCAGAATTAGATCAGCTAAAAGACAGATTTTAGGTGAAGCTGGTTTTTGAGAATTTTGGTCCATTGGTCTCCTTATGTAGGATGGGAGCTGACCTACTTAAAGGAATGGTTCCACCAGAAATCAAGTGTGTGTTCTTCACAATACTACAAATAAAAGCTAAAAATAATTAGCTTGTGTGCGGTGCGTTAAAGCTACCGTCAAGTTTTTCTGTACCCAAAAATACATCGTTCTGTAAGTCTAATGCAACGACTTATACAAAGACAACTATTGATAACATTTTAAATGGTCCATTGTTTACATACATGTTTGCTAGCTTGTAGGCTTGTTTTTTGTCTGTCTGCACATGGCACTCTACTGCCACTAATGTCTGTTGGCAGGATTGTGTATGACAGTGTCCATCAGCACAGTGTAAACCAAAGGCAGTAGAATTGGTGGACATAGCTGCTGTGGTTTGTGAAAGTCTCTTATGAAGCCTCGAGATGAGTGAGCTCATGGCTTTACTGCAGTATTATTCCACAGAATTACATTTTACTTCCCTAAACCAAGAAAAATAAAACACTGTGGGACGCAACCTGCACGCTGAATCAAAAAAGCAATGTCTTTGGATTCTGGGCAAAAAACAATTTAAAAAAAAAAAGGTTGATATCTTAACTGAACACCAAAGTATTACATATATATTTGTAATTTATCTCCAATGGGCCAAACTTACTAAAAACTGGTTTACGCCTTAAAAAAAAGTCAGTGGTCATACATTTCAATAAGCAGCTGCTTATGTTTTGCATCCAATAGAGTGGGATGAACAGATTTCTTTATGTTGCATTTGGTGCCAATTTATATCTGTAATACATTTTAGCTGGTGGATGCTCACTGCAGTGTTAGCACTTACCTGCCATCTTCTACATTTCCTGTGTTCCTGTTGAACTTGAAAGCTTCATTTCTGGCACTGAGGGCTGCTCTGTGTTCATCAACACGGGGCAGAAAGATGCAAAAGAAATTGGAAGAGAGTTAAAAAAACAAACAAACAAAAGATCTGAGTGATCTGGCTTTCAACCGCGTATCTTCTCATTCCACCGTCTATTTCATCATACAGTTTCATCTGAATAACCTGGCATGAAGATGCAGTAATGTGACTATGCACTGAAACCCTGCCTCATTCTGAACACAGATGTAAAGGTGCAAGCAGACATGTTTGTACCGACCTGAATTAGTCTTACCAGCCTTAGGGAACACTCACCACATGGGAAAAATGAAGGCTTCACTTATCGTGCTTTTTATGCATTCATGTTATTACGCTAATTATCATTAGTTTACTTATATTGATCATTCCATTTCTTTTTTCCCCCCTGTTTAACTGAGAACAGCCCAGTTTCCCTGTCTCACTCATAGCACCCGTCAGTCCCCCTCGCTGTCATACTCGTATTGTTACGGTTTGGGATCACCAATGATGACGGCCTTCACACACAATGTTTGTGCACTGTTTTGTAAGTTGATGGTTGTGGATGTTTGCCTGTTATTGATGTATAATCACTATGAATCATGGTTCAGACATTCCACATCTCTCGCTGAGCTCCTGCTTTGCTTTTGGACCAATTCCCCTTGGCCAAAAAAAAGAAGAAAATAGGGAATAAAATGCTGTTGTCTTCCAAGAAGATTGTGAAAAGTGATTTATGGGTTTAAAAAAATAAATGAATAAAATGGAGTTGAATCTACCTGTCTGGACTATTCTTATACACATCCCTATACATATTATCCATTTGAGTGGAAGAAGGTCATTTTAATTTGCAGATAAGTGCTTTATTAATTTTTAGGCATCTTCATGCATGATACTCTTAGTTTCTTATTCTCAGTTTAAATGCATAACCAGCTGCATTTGGGTAATTCTCGAAGAAATGGACAACACATAAGAAAGGTGAAGAGTGAGAGCTAAGACAGAAGGTTTACAAGACTGACCTGCTATGATTTATGGTTTGGAGATAGTGGCACTAATAGAAAGGAGGGGAGGTGGCAGATGTTAAGATTTCCATTGGGAGACACAGGATGAGAAATTAGTTTATTAAAGGGACAGTTTAGGTAGAGGAATTTGGAGAGAACCTAAGAGGAGTAAAGCTAAAATGCTTTGGACATGTGCAGAAGAAGGTAGAAGGATGTAGCTGGCAGGAGGGAAAGAAAGGAAGACAGCAAAGAAGATCTATGTACAGATAGGGTGAGACTAGAGGCAATTCCTAAAGGGAGGAGAAGAGGAAGAAGGAGAAATTGGTAACATTAAAATTCACATTGAAGTTTGTATGTAGTATGATGTCGCTTGAGTGGAATGGCTCATTTGCCAAAAGGCCAAAGAACTGAGTGAAGACTTAGGAGGACCAGGAAACCTATGACAGTTCACGCTGATAATAAAATGGACTGGGTTAAAAACGCCACTGCCAGGAAGGAAGTCGTTTCTATTTTCTAAGGCGGCTGTGATCTTTTAACATCTATCAGATAATGATCAGGATTTTTTATGAGTTTGTTGTGGCCAGTGCCATCCTCTATGCTGTTGCATGCTGGGGCAGCAGGTTGAGGGTCGCGGAAGCCAACAGACTCAATAAACTGGTCCACAAGGTCACATGGTAAAGTGCTAGCATGACATGAACATTATCCATATGGGCATTGGGAATGGTTTTTAATAATAAAAATTCAGAGTATAATTTCTTCATATCTTCATTGCGGCGCACATTTCTGTATTGTTCAACTTCTCAAAATCTGAAACTTGAAAACTAGTTAGTTCATTGTAAACTATCACGTTACAGTAAGCTAGCAAAAGTGGCAAAAGATCTACTGTATAAAAATAACTATTGAATGAACTGATGTTCGTATTTCCTTACAACAGCTAGAGAGTTTATTTTGAAAATCGACACCGGAAGTTTCGCTGTTAATTTGTTGCCGCTAAGTACTGAGCCAAAGAAGGAAGCTCAAACATTTGACAGGTAGCTGCTAAGGTAACGTGAATATTCGTTATTTGAAATGTATTAATGGCACTTCTGTAAAAGAAAATTAATTTGACTAAGCTTATATGCGCATTACTCAGTGCTGTTTTTGTATGACCGTTGTAAGCAACACATTCATAGATTAGCTAGCTAAGCTAAGCTAGCTGAAAGCAGTGTGTTGACAGAATGTAGTTGAACGGGAGCCATAAACTTATAGAGACATATTAGCTTATGAAAAGCTCATTAAACCGGGACTTCTGTTTTATCTGATATCTTGTTTTCCCCTCTCTTTTTCTGCTAATTGTGTCAGCTGACACATGTTAGCTCCAACTCCTTGGTGTTTGTTTCTATCACAGGTGTTAGCAGGTGTTAATATTGCTTTTCGGCAGAAGTGCATCCTTATTGTCATCGTTTCGTGATCTGGATGAGTCGCTTTACACAGCAGAGACACTAAGCAGGACTTTATCATTTAAACTCAGCAGATTTGTGTTGTTCTCCTAACCCTTGATAAAACGGCTTTCATGAGAAACTTATTTAAAACCTGTTTACGATCTATATGAGACTATCTATTAATAAACTGCATAGATTTGTGTTACAGTTTAATTAATAAAAGACATCCTTTAGTTTGTCACTTTAACCTCCTAAGACCCGAACTCTTCCACAGCATGCATTTTTAATTTCTCTTTGATATTTGGGCTGATTGGGACCCGATGAATGTAAAAACAAAGAATTACCAGATTTATATATATATATATTTTTTTACCTGATTTTTGTTTCTAAGAAAATTGAGAGCCACATATGAGGATATTCGTTTAAAATTTCGATAGAACAGAAGCAGTATAATGAGAGCACAATTGAGTATTTTGGTCTAAATAACCCAAAATGTTTTGTCCACATATGTGGACGCCAGGTCCTAGGAGGTTAAGAGGCATGGCTGTCTATTTTTGTTGTAACTAGATATTTTTACTGTCAGAAATCCAATTACAAAAACAAAACAAAACACCACACACTTTTCTTCAACTGCAGATATATACGTATAGGTACATAGTTTGTTGGACAAGAACACATTTTTGGAAGTTGCTGTCAAACTATGGCCTTCCTAAGTCTAAGTGCTTGTTGTAAACTCTCTCTGTTTCCATTCATGAAAACAGATACCCACTCCAGATCGTTCTTGACTTGTTTAGATCATCTGAATTTGTTTTTCTTAACCATGGAAATATTTATGTCATCATCTGCAATATAGACAATTGGCTATTTTATTTATATAGCAAATTTCATTATACATAAACTCAATTTGGTCACAAAGAAGATAAAATAAACAAATGGTACTATACACAGACACACACATACACAGCTATTGAATGCAAGTCTTTGGGAACAGAACAGTTTTGAGTATTTTAAAATATTTGCACACATGTAATTGATCTCAGGTCAGCAGGCAGCTTGTCCCAAAGAAGAGGACCACAGTAACTGGAGGCTACAACAACTGAGAGCTTTGTGGACTTCTGGACTTCACAAGTTTATGAAGGATTTTAAAGGTAATTCTATATTGAACTTAAAGCCAATGAATCCTTTAGTTGTCTTTTAGTGTCTTTTAGACTTTTAGTGTTGCTTTGCTGGCTTAGCAACACTGGTTTCTTTTTTATTTTTAAGAACTGCTGTGCCAGTTTGTGGTACAAAAAACCTTTTGCTGTATCTTGATAGTTTTATTTTATTATTTCAGCATGAAGGACAACTGTGAAACACACTCCATTTTACTTGTTCTTCCAAACTTTGTGTCACACCTTGAATAAAACACACCTTGTTTCTTGTTGCTGTGTGTGGAGCAACCCTGTCCATGTCTCTCTCAATCTCTCTTTTTTCTTCTTAACATAAAAAACTTTCAGCAGCAGCTTCTCTCTTCATCACAAGCTGTTTTGTGGCATCTTGGCTCTCTTCTTTCCCTCATCTTCTTTAAAGATGATTAGCGACAAACCCCCTCCCCTCTTTTTTGCTAGCATTTCCCAAATTGCTGTTCAGTATTGTAATATTGGAAATGTGCATTTTTAGTGATAGAAGCAGTTAATGTTTCAGTTTGAAGCATTAACTGGTCATTGTTGCCACTGTAAATTGAATTAAGATCATCTCTTTTAAATGCTTTTGTTTTTCGGTCTCATGCAGTCATATGTAAAGATGAGCGTCCCAGACTACATGCAGTGTGCTGAGGACCACCAGACAGTACTTGTGGTGGTCCAGCCGGTTGGCATCGTTCCCGAGGATCAGTTCTTCAAGATCTACAAGCGCATTGCTAGCGTGAGCCAGGTGAACATCAGGGACTCCCAGCGCATCCTCATTCGCTACCGCCACCACTACCTGCCTGAAAACAACGAGTGGGGTGATTTCCAGACACACCGCAAAGTTGTGGGCCTCATCTCCATCACGACATGTGCCACGCCCAAGGAGTGGCCCCAGACGGCCGAGCGCTTCCACGGCCAGAAGGAAGTGTACAGCTCCACGCTGTATGACTCGCGGTTACTGGTATTTGGGCTGAGTGGGGAAATTACCGAGCAGCAGCGCACAGACGTGGCCTTCTATCCCAGCTTTGAAGAGTGCTCTGATGTGGAGAAGAGAGTGGAGGACTTTGTGGAGTCCATATATATTGTCCTGGAGTCCAAGCGGCTTGACCGTGCCACAGATAAATCCGGTGACAAGATCCCCCTGCTCTGCGTGCCCTTTGAGAAGAAGGACTTTGTGGGTTTAGACACGGACAGCAGGTGAGTTGTTCTGTCATCGCAGTCACATTATTTTGCAGGTCGGTGGTGTTGTCTGTGTCAGGTTGCTTCTAACATGTCAGCCTCACCTGGTCACAAATTCTCCTGTCAAAAATCTGTCTTTTGATTTTTGCTGTGTTCATGTTTGTTTGTTTACCTTGCTTTATTTGTCTTTCTTCTTCTTTTTTTCTTTCATACTGTCCTGTGAGTTTATTATTGGGTGCAAAAAGGTGAGACATTAGACTCATTAGTTGATCCACATCTATCCCATCAGCTTTAGCTTTGCCCAAAAGAACACTGCTGCTGTTCATTTGATGATGACTCCAAACCAAACTCATCACTCCTGCTCATTGTTCAGTCTATGAACCAACTGGGTGGAAATGGCTTAGTTGACATTATTGGCTTTGAATAACTGAATAATCAAAATTAAAGTAAGAGCACTTTGAATAAATAGTCTTTAATTGCAAGATAGTGGGGAAAAAAATGAATCCTGAATGTACAGAAGTACTAATTAGCAGCACAACATTTTTGTTAATTTCACCAGTTACACACATTAATTCTACTTTCACAGTTGATTTTAAGAGAAGTTAAATAACCATGTTTCTACGTATTTTCCCATTTACAAGAAATCCTAATTACTCCCATTATACCTGTCCTCCTGGCTCTGTGTGTAAACAAAATGAAGGACATTTTCCATTCTTTTCTTCTAATGAGTTACTGTTATTGATGACAGACTACCTAATTCAAAGTATGACTTTAGTGCCAAGCAGCAGCAGCGTTGCAGTGCAAGAGGTGTGACACATGAGAAGTCAAATTTAAGCACAAAAGTAACTTAGGTGGTGTTTTTCCTAGGAAATGTTAAAAGTAGAACCATAGATGGTATAAAAAGTGTACATAGCTGTTGTGACATCTCCAGGTGGTTTGCGATCTGTTATTTTGAAGCCTCCAGGTGAGCATGTCCACCAATTCCATCTTGGTTTAAAAAAACTTGAATATTACTAGAAAAGCTGTTTACTTTTTTCCAAAAATCCTTTTTTTTGTTTTTGGCTGGAATCAGGGTACTTCACTGATAATGAATTACACCACTTAGTGTACAGGCAGAACTGTAGACAAGTTACAGCTCTTTGTTTAATGTGTTTAAGCCCGAAGTCTGGAGAGTAGCTAGTTCAAGTTCATTGATAATGTTGAAACACAGCCATAGGTTGATTTAATATGTTTTACAAATATAATGTCTTAAGCCCAAAATTTAAATATATCTAATGCAGTTCAGTTGCTCATACAAACTTCTGATGGTGGACACAGATGTTATTAAAACAATTTATTTGTCAGTGAGATCATTTTTTGTTTTTAGGCTTTGCAAAAAACATTCTTATTTAACAATCAGCCATCTTCATACTTGCAAATGGGATGGTCAAAGCATTAAAAACAAACATAGGGGTCAAACTATTGAAGTCTGAATTCATGGGTCATGGATTGCACTAGACTGCAAGTTTAACCAACAGGGTAACCACAGTGTTTATGTATCCATGAAATTCATAGATATAAAATCAATAATGAATGAAACTAAATGAGAAAAAAAAGTCTGTGTTGGCGTAATGAAACATAGACGAGACTTTATTTGCAAGACCTGTGTGGTTTGATCCTAATTACAGTGAAAATGGCAAAACCTTTTTAACAAAAGATCCAATTAAAACCTATTAAATTTAAGAGTATTAAAATTCATCATGGGAAACTTTATTTCAATTGTACTTTGACACATCCTTCAATTATGTTGCTGATTTTGGCCTCGTTAAAAGACTCTCAAAGTTACATTTACAATTCTTTCAAAGTGCACTGATTAATGCCCTTTTCTCTTAATTATGATGAAGTACAGAATTCTTTCTGGTGAAATGCTTGAAAATCTTTCAGAAATGGCAGAATGATACCTGCTGATCAAAACCAAGCGTGTAGTGTGTGTTGTATCAAAGTTTATACAATGTGCTTGTATTTATAGATGAATTGAATGATCACTCACCTTAAGATTGTTTCATTATTTGCTGCTGTATCTCTTTACATTGTGCAAAATTAATTAAAGCACTGGCTGCTATCAGCATCTTATGAGAGTCACTCGATGGAAATTGCTCAGCACAGTCTTAAAAACAGTATTTTCTCGTGATGCAAAAACAAATGAACTAATCCAGAATCATCCATGTTTACTGCTGTCAGCATAGCAGCAAACTGAAGGATATTTTACGTCAGAAGCTGGAGTGTCTCATCAGTTTCATGATGTTTAAAAACAAGTGATAAAGAGGTGTGTAAGAACAATCTACCATTACCATATCCTACATGATTAAATATATTGTTATTTTATATTATTTTAAAAAGTAATGGTAATATACAGTAGTATTAGTAAGTATAACTGATGATCAGATTTAGTTGATAAGCAAATACTTGAACATGTTTGGGACATGGCAAGCGTGTCACACTGAACCGATACTAAACTCAAATCTGCTTGTGATCCACAAATAGATTTACCTCTGCCTGTTCTCTTTCTCCCAGGATGTCTGTGCCACAAACTCCCTTTTATTGCTTCTGGGAGGGTATGTCAGACACAGCAAGGAGCTGAGAAAATAAACTAGAAACATGGAGGATTTTTTTTTCTTTTTCTTTTTTGGCAGTTTGGTAAAATATGTCAACATAACCCGACTGATGGGATTTTGGTGCATTTGCTTACTGAGATTTGGAATGTCTACATGTGTGTGAGTGAACTGCCTTCACAAAAGTGCAGTTTTTATTGCAATACCTCTTGTAGACACCTGAAACCTATGCCGTGCAAAGATAAAAAAAAGAAAGAACTTCATATTATAATGATTACAAAGGCGAAAACTAACAAAAACTAAACTAATATGAAACATTATCAATCCAAAAATCTAAACTGAAACAGGCAAACCCACCTTGCAAACTAACTGAATAGAAGGCAAAAACTCAAATTTAATATATAAATAAAAACAAATGCAAAACATTAAAAAGTCTATTTCTTTATTGATATTTAATGCTTGTACTTTTGGGGTTTTATAAATGCCTTTTTAGATAGTAAATACCAGGGTAGTAATTTTATGTTAATATTGTACAGTGTGTATGTGTGAAAACCATTAGCTGAATATTGGTTACGGCTGATATCAGCAGTATTGACCTGTGTCTCTGTATCTGCAAATACTATGATATTTATGACATTTTATCACTGATTTTTAACGATTGTTTACGTCATAAGTGATAATATATATTATAAACAAGATTTCTTTGTTTCCCAGGCTTAAAATCTGAAATAAATGGATACAAAATATAATGCAAAATATAAAAAAAATGTACCAAATAGTTATTTTAAAAAAAGGTGCTTTTAATACTGAAACATGAAGACACTGATGAAGGAGGAGCTGATAGTTTGGTCTCCTGAGCATTACATGTCATTGCTGCTGAAGTTCATCCCAGCTTTAAAGAGCATTTGGGAATAAGAAGGTGCTGTTTTGTGATCTGTCTGGCTGAATGGCACAGATCAGATCTCATCTCTTTATTCATGAGATCATGTGCTAGATTCCAGCCTGGCACAGCAGCTCCTAAGACACAAATCAGATGAAAGTTTCCATAACTGCAGATCTAGTTTGATATGTTTTTTTATTACTAAGCAGTCTAGTTTCCTACCAGAAATAATTATCAGAGAGAAAACTGTTCACAAGCAGCCTGCTGAGCATTTGTATGAATATTTAAACTGCCCAAATGTGTGACACAGTTCTCCCAGAATAGCTGTTCCTGTAGATTTCTATATCCCTGCTTCTAGATGACACTCCTAAGAGAATTCTGCCCATGAATTCACTTCACCTGCTGATCCCTCATATTGTTTTCATTCAACCTCCTGTTTTTCAGATGTCTCAAATGTCTTGCACAAGGCAGCTAAGTTCCCTGTGTGTCCTGGTAAAGTTGTTACCTCCTGTGTGTTCTTGTGCAAGGGTAAAGGCCAAGGGGTGGTAGGACAGCTCATACTCTGTCCTTGTCTTGTTGCTCTCCTTTGTTTATGCTCTCCCTCCTGATATATCCTCATTGTAGAAGACTCCCCACCCCCTGCTGACATAGGAAATTACAACAGCATAAGTCAGAGTTGTTTTTGTATTCAAACAAATCAATTGCCAAAAATCGAAACATTTATTCCAGATTGAATTGACACACTTGATCCACCCTGCTGTTGTCTGAAGAAGTTTTTTTTCCTTCCTCTTTCTACTCGTTTCCCCTCAGGCATTATAAGAAACGATGTCAGGGACGGATGAGGAAGCACGTTGGGGACTTGTGTCTCCAGGCAGGCATGCTGCAGGACGCGCTGGTCCACTACCACATGGCTGTGGAGCTGCTCAGGGGAGTTAATGACTTCCTCTGGCTAGGTGGTAAGTTTGGGAGGAAGCAGACTTAATACTACAGTTGTTGACCAGAGTAAATACTATATCCTTTGCTCGCCTTACAGGCAGATCTCAAAACTTTGAAGCAAATAATCATTAGTGCAAACTGATCTGAGTGTGTTGTGTGTGTTTGTTTTTTTGTTTTTTTTGTCTGCAGCTGCACTGGAGGGTTTATGTTCAGCCTCTGTCATATTCCACTACCCTGGAGGCACAGCGGGGAAGATGATGGGGCGCAAACAGAGTATCTCCCAGCCACTAGATGCAGGGAAACGCCACAGAGCAGGTGAGCACATCACTCTGTAACCGTGCTGTCAAGCAGTGGCCTTGATGACTGTTTTCTATGTGTGAGTTGTAACTGAGTGAGAATATCTCTACTGATCAGCAGCGCAAAGACACTGCTAAGCTTTGCTTGCTCAAGAAAGCTGCTTACTTTGTGTGTAGAGTACCTCCTCAAACCTCCAAAGCTTTTCTCACCTAACCCGATGACTGCTAATTTACAGTTAACATCATTTATTCTGCCGGCCCTGTTATTAACTTGCTTTTAACTTGCTCTAATTTTAACACAGCTTTGTGTATACCTTAAGTTAACTGAATCTGTAGACCGTGTGCTAAACACAAAGACTATTAAAACGCATTTGTCTGAATGAATCTGAGGATGTGTGGATTTAGGATTGGAATTTTTTTTTCTCCCCCTAACAATTAATTTTCAGATAGTTTTAAGTATTTATAAACTACATAAGGCTGTACAACAGCATTAAACGAATGATCAAATTAAAATAACTAAAAAAGGGAATTTCAGTGACAGTAAAAATGTAACAGCAAACAAATTAAAGCTAAATGTTCAGTAAAAAGAAATTCAGCTATGCACTAGGGCTGCACAGTTTTATTGAATTTGAATCTTGAACACGATTTTAGCTCTTAACAATTAAATAATTGAG
This sequence comes from Neolamprologus multifasciatus, assembly GCF_963576455.1. NCBI lineage: Eukaryota > Metazoa > Chordata > Actinopteri > Cichliformes > Cichlidae > Neolamprologus > Neolamprologus multifasciatus. The sequence goes on from NC_140459.1 coordinate 27,174,409, forward strand.
TACTACTAAAAATGTATGCTCCGCAAACAGAACGTAAAGGAAAATGGAATCGGAGAGCTCCCTAAAGGAGCGTCTGAGTATTTGCCTGCCTGTTCCCTGCACTGTGCAGCTAGAAGTTTCCTGATTGTTGACTGGATGAGTAACACTGAATTAAAGACAAATGCACAAGAAAGTTCAAATATCTGGCACAGCAGAAGGCAAAGAGCTTGTCCTGCGAAGCAAAATATCATTTATTTGGCAATACTTTGTATTATTTAGTTCAAGTGATGTTAATCAAGAAGTATTTTAGTGTTTGTGCCACAACTAACTTACTCAAACACCTGAAAACACTTTACAAACTGCATGAAACTATTTCCAGAAACAGAGAGGGGTCTCATGTCGCTATGAGTTTTAGTCCCGTCCCTCTGAAAATATGTCTTTTAAATAAAAGGAATGTAATGCAATGTAAATGGCCTGTATTTGTATAGCGCTTCACTTAGTCCCAAGGACCCCAAAGTGCTTTACACATCCAGTCATCCACCCATTCACACACACATTCACACACTGGTGATGGCAAGCTACATTGTAGCCACAGCCACCCTGGGGCGCACTGACAGAGGCGAGGCTGCCGGACACTGGCGCCACCGGGCCCTCTGACCACCACCAGTAGGTGAAGTGTCTTGCCCAAGGACACAACGACCAAGACTGTCTGAGCCGGGGCTCAAACCGGCAACCTTCCGGTTACGAGGCGAACTCCCAACTCTTGAGCCACGATCGCCCGTAAGAATGAAAGTTGTACCCCGCGCTGATTTAATTTTGTGTTAAGTTTGGTGATTTATTTTTTATTTTATTTTTTTTGTATGTATGTATTAGGTTGATAAGGTGGAATACATTTATTATGACGCAAATAATTTCACACTACATTGGCGTTAATATGTTTTGTTTTTGGCAATAAAATGATTGATTAATCCTGAGAAATCATCAAAATATCAGTGTTGTAAGTAATCATGATTATCATTTTGAGCATAAGCGTGCGGCCCTGATATGTACAGTATGGGCCAGAATTATTCTAGGTTTTGTACTACTTAAATATTTTGTTTTCCGAATCTGTCAAAAGTAGAGTTCTTCTTTTCAGTTTTATTCAGATATATTTCTTCATTTTTTGAAGATGATCCGTTTGGGTTTATTAGTTTCATTAATAATATTAAGTTGAAGTTTGTTTTATTTTTATAGCACATTTCATTACAGCAGCAGTGTTGACCAAAGTTCTGTACAGAACTACAAAATAACTAGTACCAAATAACTTATAATATTAGCATCAAATAACTTTCACACTGTATTAAAAGCCAGTGAATACAGTTTGTTGTTAAACAAACAGTTTGTTTATTGTGATGAGGAGAATGAAATGAGATTTTGAGCAGGTGTTGCGATTCAAATGCAGCACTTTAAGAAGGCGGCATACTGCCTCCCTCCCTCAATTACTTTTGCACCAGTGCCTCCTCATGTTTGCAGATTTTACACATTTGGCCTAATTTCACAAAGAGTAAAATATACTATTTGTTTATTACTTAGTTAAGTTGTGTAAGTACACAACTTTTTTAGTACCATTGCACACGCTCTGTTTCGCACATGGTTTTAATGAAATTTAATCACCCTCCATATAGTTACAACCACTTTGTATTACATATTATAAGTACTACTATGCATAAAATGTAACATGTATGGCGCTCTTATGTAGTTTAATATAGAGTTAAAATCCTACTATAGTGTGTATAGCGGTGTAGTATATCAATGAGCCAGAGTGGCAGCAGCTGCAGCAGTGTAAATGTTTGGAAGCTTAACACAAAGCTTTATTCACCACACCTTATTGAGCTCAAAATTGTTTTTTCATCACTTAATAGCATGTTGATTGGCCGATGAATGAGCAGTGTCAATAATACAGCTACATGCTCAGAGTGTGTCATGGCAAACCAGCAGCAGCCATTTTTGCAAATTGTTGGGACTAACACTGCTAACATTGCTCCCTGCGTCATGGAGTGAATCTGCATTCTCTCTCTCTGTCTGTAGGGGCTCAGGAGGTTCTCATTGATCCAGGTATGGAATGTATAACCAACTTAGCTCTTCTGGACAACAATTTGCCTGCTTGCTTGTGATCACACGTGCCCTCGTTTGCATCTGTTTTTATATCACTCTTCATCCTTCACAGTCACCACCTTGATTTATATAGTTTGTTTCACAAATCACCTGATGTATTTCTCCCTCCTGTGACAGATGTTCTCCTCTGTTGGTTTGGTTTCACCATTTTTTTTTTTTCCTCACAGCCTCACTTTCAGTCACCAGATCTTTAAATGACCTCTCTCAGTTGCTTCCATTCCTTATTTATTGACCCATTAATAATACCAGCTTACATCTTACTCTTGATTACGAAAGAAAAATAATTGAACTCTATCAAAATGATTTAAAGCAATTGCTTACTAGAATATTTCTCTTTGAAGACTGTTGTTGCTCCAGCAGGGGGCAGTCAAACACCAGTCGTGCAGACTTCCTGCTTACTAAACGCTCACTGTTGCTGAATCTGTCACTATATTAGCAAATATATTCTATTATATTTTGTGTATATTTGTATCTTCACTAACTAAAACATTACACAGTGTGTTGCACTGTACAATCATTGTCCCTTCATGATGCAAATGTCATTTGGTCAGCATCACATCGTATACATTGTGACAGCATCACAGTCACACACACACAGGTCAGTGTGTATTCTAATCAGATTTGGCTTAGAGAGGCCCTCTGCACTTTCATTTAAAGACTAACAGGTAAGTTTACCTGTGGCTGTGTTTATATCTTATTGTTAATTTTACCCCTTCATGTTTTAGTTCTTTTAAATTGGAAAAATGGGATAAACACATTTGGTTCATCACCCTGTGGGTTTTCAACAATATTTCAATCCATTACTGTAACGTGGTCTGTGTTATGTAATATATTTGAAAGTATTTGTGTTGACGGGGTGTCCAGTACTCTTCCTTTAAAGAGTTTTCTCTTCTTCCTTTGTTCACTCTGTTTCTCCTTCCTTTCCTTTAGTAGCAGACCAGAGTGATGCACTGTCTTCTCTGTTTCTTTGCTGTACCAATCTTATGCTGTCCTGTTTTGACTGTAGGAGCCCTCACAACCAACGGCATTAGTGCGGACACCAGCACTGAGATTGGACGAGCAAAGAACTGCCTGAGTCCTGAGGACATTATCGAGAAGTACAAAGAGGCCATCTCCTACTATGGAAAGGTACTGCCCGAAGTGTACACGGCTGTTAAACCAGGTCCCAACCAGTGTGGTTGTTGTTGGGTTGGCTTGAGGATAATAGATTATTTTGCTTGATTTTTAGTTGGATCTTAAACATGAACTATTTTAAAATTGCTGTATAGATGATTACAGTAAAGCTTAATTGTCATTCAAAATTTCCCAATGAATTCCTTAACAATATATTCAAACACTAACGAGCAGGCTGTACATTTTCAATAAGAGTCTTCAGGGGACTAAACAAGGACAAGATGAGCTTCTTTCTAGCTGCTCCTTTTTTTGTAAGCAGTTGCCACAGCTGATGGATCTGCAAATTTTTGTTTGGCACTGATCTTTATGCTGGATGGTCTTATTGATGCAACCCTCACAGGAATTTGTGTCTCCTTCTGCTCTCAAACCAGAGCACAGAAGCCCTGTGACAGTGATTAGTCCCATGCAAATCAGCATTTCTGTGATATCTGCCTTTCTGTTGGATACTTCCGGAGGCTTCATGCAATTGATTCTGAAAGTTTGGAGAACATTTTGGGCCACATGTTGTTTCCCAGCATGGAGGACGATGAGATTGACAGCACACATGGCGGCTTTTAGTGAGGAACGTAGAGGAACAGTTAATATATGACAGCCTATATTTAGTAACATAAGGTCAGTGTCACGCAACCAGGCACTTTTCCATCAATAGCTGTCATTATGTCCAGCCATTGTCAGAACCTTTTTGGTACACAGACTTGCTCATCTCATGTAAATGATCTGCATGAATGCAGTCATGGGGGATCAGTAGGGCTTCAGAGGTGCAAACATAGCATGAAACTGATTCATATAAATAATCACTAATATTTAAATGTGTCTCTTAACATTTCGATTCAGTTGTCTCAATAAAGGCTTTGAAAGTTAATAATATCTTATTAAAAATTCTCTTGCTTGGTCTAGGCAGTAATGTTAGTCATAACATATTCTTGCATATGATGTAGGCTGAGATATTAAACATTTTATGTATAGTATATATAAAACGGCATAATATCTAACTCCAGCTCATATAATCCTGTGATTTTCCACTGTACTTTTACAGTACTGCTAAGAATGATGTAATATTAGATTGTTGATATGTGGTTTTAACGTCTTAAACTTGATGAACCCTACAGAAATGCCTACAGAATAGAGGAAAATTAGACTCCTAGCAGAGAGCCACAGATGCAGTAGGGAGGTCCTAAAGAGAAATTTTTAGCTATTGAAACAGCAAGAAAAAGTACTAATGGCAGCCTTGTTCTTTAGATCAAAACACCCTCTGCAGATTAAGAGCATTTATTCTCCTTTAATTGTACATGATAAGCAGCAAGTCCTGCCTGGGGCTGCACTTGTTCTCCAAAGGTGCTTTAGTTTATCTTTATTGAGGCTGTTCTTGATATTAGACTTGGTAAAAATGAGATGAGTGACCATCTAGAGGTCTGTGCTAAGAAGCAGCGTTGGACACTTGGCAAGATAACCTCATGTTTTATCCTGTGGTTTCACTGTATCAAACTACTTCGTCATGGTGCATTGTCATATAAGGATGAGTAAGGGGTCAGTGCATGCAAAACCACCACCTACTGCCTGATCACTTCTCTGGATCAACAGAAAACCTCTTTGGGCCTTGGCATGCAGATAATCTCCAAAAACTAAATATGTTTTTTTCTAACTAAAACTTTTGTCTCCCCTCTGTTTTTTTTTCTTGCTGACTGCAGACATTTCTAAAGTTATTTCTTTGTTCTAGAGTTATAAAGCAACGTAATCCTAAAACGGAGAGCACTAAAGCCTTGTGCATGTTGATTTTATATGAAATTTGCAAGTCAGCCTGCAACTGCTTTGAATTCTGTTGTTTATCTGTTGTGTACTCTCTCTCAGCCAGTTTTAATGCCATCAGGCCTGCAGTGGAAAGAATAGGGCAAAAACTCTCTTACGTGCTGAAAGAATACATCTAACAGCTCGCTCATTTAATTAGTTATTATAGCAGGAGCTCCCAGTGCTGTAATGATTGGTTATTTACACTGATAAGTCCATTAGATTATGTGGTCAGCATATTTTTGCCAGATTTCCCTCCTGGTTTTATAGTTACTAGTATTTACATTAACTGATGCAGTTAATACTACAGCTACATACAGCGCTTTCCTGACAGTGCTGCTTGGCTGTAGTAGCTGTCATGTTGATGGTGTATATTACGAGTTTAACCTCATATTTTTCCTTTCCTGTAGTTCTGTTATTGTTTGTGAAATGATCTGCTCTGTTGCCAGTAGACCAGTGCTTGTTTGTGATTGGTTACATGCTGCAAAACCTCAGTCTTAATTATGTGGTTAACCCTGGTTTAACTTACAGAGTTGATAAGCACCTTCTTGTGAATAGTGGTTTAGTGAAGGGTAATTGAAGCGAGATTAAAAAAAGATATGCTGAGTATCCCGATCTTGCTTCATAGTACAAGTCGCAGAGCTCCAGGTTAATGGGTTGTGTTTTTGACTTGAATGGGGAATCAGATTAGAGAAAATAAAGGGTATTTTTAAATACAGCCATTCAGTCTTTAGACTAATGCTCACACAAAACCTGGTAAGCAGAAATGTAAGTGTCGTAAGCTGTGTAGTAATATTTATTGATTTCAGCAGGGGGCAGTATTTTATTTTGTTTGAGTTGTTAAGGACTTGTGCATGCTGACAGTAGCTGTTTGTTATTATTGCTATACTGAAGCTTCATGGGGGCAAGCATGGGGGCATGTGTAGATAGTAGGACTAGAAGCTTATTAGTCAGCAATAACGCACTCCTGCACACAGAAAAGTTATTGTACAGGTTCCATTTATAGCACAATGTACTTGGACCCAGTACAAAGTCACTAAGAATACTATTAAAGTATCTTTAATGCTTAGGGGAAGCCGAATAGGCTCATTATGCTTCCAAACTATTCAGAAGCAATCCTGCTCTTTATCTTCATTATTATAATTGCCTCTTTGCACTGACCTTCTTTCAGCTGTTTTACCTGTAACTAGTTCATTCAGAATTAAATTACATCTCAACACAGAGCCATTCAGATATTAATTGAATTTTAATAAAGAGACAATGAGGGTGGAAGTGGAAGGAAGTTGAGGGACGGTGAGGTTTGAGAAGAGAAGAAAAGAGGGGAAAAAGGGGGCAAACCAGTAGCAACTGCTCAGCTTTTTCAGCAGAAACTGAGTAATGGTTGGGAATTCCTGAACGTAGAACAATAGGAGATCCGAGTTATCACACTGGTCCATCTTCCCACATCCGTGTTGACTGATGAATACGGTCATATGTTAATGAGAGAACATTCTCCCTGATTATGTGGTGGGTTGTAAAACTCAAGGCGACTCTGATCGACTGTTCATTATTCATTAACACCGAGCCTCCTCCTGCCCCTTACTCCTCCTCTTATCTTTCGCAGTATAAGAACGCAGGTGTCATCGAGCTGGAGGCCTGTGTGAAAGCAGTCAGGGTGCTGGCTATTCAGAAGAGGGCCAGAGAGGCTTCCGATTTCCTGCAGAATGCCGTTTACATCAACCTGGGACAGGTACGCCATCTGACCGGGAAATAAAAGCTTTCCCAGCCGCACGGGATGATTAATATGACCACTGGCTCTGTGGTGGACAGTTAAATCACAGGACCTTTAGCAAAAAGACACTCTAAAATGGGCTTTTTTGGTCTTCGCTCTTTATCATTAGATTAATACATTTATTTTTGTGTCTGAATTTTTTGCTCATACGACTTTGAGTCAGTGAAGTTCTTCCAGGACACCTTTGAGTACACTGATTCACACTTTTTTTGTTCTCCTGTTGTGTGAAAATGCTTAGGTTTTTCTGTTTGGTTTTTTTGGTTTTTTTTTTTTGCATTTTTCATTGAAATTTTCCTCCTGTGTCATTGTTATTATTGTTCAGTGTGATGAAATTGTTCTTAACAATTTTTATCTAGCGTCAAACTTCCAAAACCATTTAATGGAACAACTTTTTAAATGACGTGATTTTCTTTTCATTTGGTTGATGTTGGAAAGACATGTTAAAGTCACAGTGTGTAAAATCTCACCACTAGATGTCAGTAGATTGCAGTCAACTTCATCTAGTGTTCATATCCCTCCCATTTCTAGAGCACAATCCTAGCTACGGTGGCCTCTGTAGGACAATCACATTTTGGTCAGTCAGGAGGGATTAAAAATGTCAAAATTAGATGGTTCACATCTGTTATGAATTACAGCTGGCGTATTTGTGTATAGAGTTTGTGTATAGAAACATTTTTATTCACAAAAATCTCCAAAAGTGGATTCTGTTCATCGGACGTAGCGTTTTCTGGGAGAAACGTTTCGTCACTCATCCAAGTGACTTCTTCAGTCTCAGCTGACTGCAGGTTTCCCCAATCGTATAAACAGGTTGTTGATCAGTGGTCATGAGAATTTGTATAATTAAGATTAAGGAACTGACCTCCCAGCCCATTGTCCTTTCAGTGGGCTGGTTTCAGTCATTATGCAAATGTACTGTTTATAAGATTGGGGAAACCTGCAGTCAGCTGAGACTGAAGAAGTCACTTGGATGAGTGACAAAACGTTTCTCCCACAAAACGCTATGTCCAGATGAACAGAATCAACTTTTGGAGATTTACTTTCCTGGATGATTGAGAATGCATCAAGATATTCACAAAATGTTTTAACATGTTTAAAAAATCTCAACACTAAGCAGTAAATCGTGAATAAAAAACCTGATATCTGTATTTTAAATAATACATTTTTACCCCAAACTCACTTCAAAAACTGCAGCACAGTTCTTCCATAGTGAGTGTAGGCTGTCAGTCACCTATCAGTATGCTTGGTGTTCACGTCTATTTAATCTAGAGCAGGGTGTAAAACTGAAAGGAGTGATAGGAGTCGAGGAGTCAGTGAAGCTTACTTCTGTCTGGAAGTGATACTGAGGTGAGTTGTTGAGGATAACCTGAACTCTTCTGTGGTTAAGCACTGCTGTCTTTGCAGCTATTAGCTGGTGTTAGTAAACTTTCTTTGAAGTGGATCTAAAATTGCTTGACTTGGATGCTTGGCAAATAAACAATGTGATGAGTATAGTGAATGTGTTGATCATTTTTAGGACACTTGCACCGTAACGTTAGCTGTCAAAATGTTATCTTATAGCCAGCTGCTGCTGTTTAGTCGCTTGTTATCAGCTTTCTAGAGACAGAACGATTATATGAGTAGTTTCTTGACAATACGTAATTGTGACAATATCAGGAATAAATAGGGATCTTATATGCATGTCTTTGTGAGATAGATGACCTCAGATCAGGAGATGAGCTGACGAAAATATACGGGTAACAAATAGTGTAAAAGAGCTAATTATGAGCTTTAAATTAAGTAACTTATAAGACAACAGACACTTTGCCTGTTTATTAATAAATGAAACCATGACATCATTAATCTTAAAAAACATCTGTACAGCTGCAGGACTCTCTAGATCCAATACAAACATAGATCTAAGAGCAGTGTCATTGAGATAGTAAGTTCATGCTGTAAACAATTTGTAACCAAATTTAGTTGTCCAGGAATCTCTCCTTTTCCCCCCTTTTTTCCAATGAGCTGGGCAGACAGCATTTTCACTTTTAACTAAATCTCAGTGTTTTAATGTCAGGCAAAGTTGTCTTTTCATCATCTTTCATCAATGGGTTTGGAATATTAATGCTGCCCTCTTGGTACATTAGAAGACACTGATAAAAAGATGCCCCAACAGAAATCTGTGTTTGATCAATTATATATCTACCTGACCTGTGATTGGCTTACAAAGTGGCCGTGATGTCACAAGAACACTTTTAAACAAGGTGATCTCACCATAATTTACCTCCCTCGTGCCTCTGAATATCAAAGCATGCACATGTATTGATTGATAAGATGAGGTGATTTTAAAAAGTACATTTTCCAGTGCAGGAAGACATAATGGTGTTTCTCTCTTCACAGCTGTCGGAGGAAGAGAAGATTCAGCGCTACAGTATCCTGTCTGAGCTCTATGAATTGATTGGATTCCATCGAAAATCAGCTTTTTTCAAGCGTGTCGCTGCCATGCAGTGTGTAGCTCCCACCATCCCAGAGCCTGGCTGGAGGGCCTGCTACAAGCTGCTGTTGGAAACGTTACCTGGGTATAGCCTGTCACTCGATCCTAAAGACTTCAGCAAAGGTAGGCTTGGTCACACGGTGGCTGAATAATATGTGGGCATAACAATTCACATTGTTTGTTTCAAGAACAAACAAACAAAAACCTACGGGCCATTCTTGTCCAGTCTCCAAACACATCTCTAACTACTTACCTCATATTATGGATGCAGCTATTTTTAATTATTCATCTTGCTACTGAAAAAAAGAAAATGGTAAAAAATTTGCTGGGTGCCCTGCACTGATTTTGACATTGCGTCATGTGGCATGTGACACAGTAATTCCACAGCACCCCTCGATTGTAACCCGGAAGCTCATTTATTCACTCCCTGCAATAACGCATTTACTGTGGTGCTAAATTTAGTCCAGTTCTATTCTGTTTCATAAAAATATCAGTTTTACTGTGGAGGCTCTAAACATGCGGAGGGAGGACTCACTGAAGAGTTACATGATGGAGCCAGTGCTCTGACACTGTGCTCACAGCCATCCACCTTTGCCAATTATGCACTCATTCTGATAAACTCTTCCCCTCTCATTACAAATAAATTAACACTCCTAACGGCACTGTCATGACCACATCAGGTGCAAAATAAAACAGGCTTTTAACAGTGTTGATTTTAGCACAGTAGCAGTAAATTGATCGGCACAGATTTAAATCATGGTGGTGTGATTCATCTCCTCCCCAGTTTTGGACTCTTAATTCCTGTAAATAACATATGAAATAAGGCAAACTGCAAAAATACTTTTGTCCATGTCTTTCAATTGCAAGCTGACACTGCTTCTCTGTAGTAAATACAGATTTTTAACACCTAAAGAGGATTTTGAGTTGGTGTGCACTGTAAATCTTGCTCCTAGTGAGCGACAGGGTTCCACGTTTAATGCCTCCTGTACACTCTGTCCTGGCAGCACCCTCTCCTAAACCAGACAGAAGATCTCCAGGAGTGAGAAGTGTGTCTGAAGTGTTAGGTGCTCCATGGGAGGAAGGGTAACGGGGAGTTGATGTTTGTGAACGGCTATAGTTAGATTTAGGGTTTGTTTTTTGTTTTTTCTTTTTTAAGGGTTGCAAGGCTGAAGTGCTGATTTTATATCAGTGAAAAGGAGTAATTCTCTGTGAATCAGTCTTCTCAAACTCTGAATGCTGTGCCCTCTCACAGGATTCACAGTGTGTGATTAACAGCAGTGTCAACATATTTAATGGATTAAGCTGATGAAGAGCCTTCATTTCATTACCAGCTTTGCTGTCTTTTCACAAGCACTCTTTCAGGGTGTTCTGTATTCGAACCAACACTTTGTTCAAAGAGAGTCATGGGTGACACCTGACCTGAGCTTTTGTAGACTACTCTGTACGGCCTCCCCTGATAAACTTGCAGACTCTTGACCCTTGCACGCTACAGCCTCTCAGTAGCAAGCACCGTCCATTCAAAAGAAAACAGCGCACAGAACCGTTCAGGGACATCGGTATTCTTGTTGCGATTGGTATTCAAGAGTTGTGGCGAGAGCGGATTTTGCTCTGATAAGCTGTTAATCTTGGGCCTTTTTTCCTTTGTAAATGCACAAAGAAGCTGCATCTTTTAGGTCAAATGCTTGTCCTTTGAGCTGCAGTAGGCAGCATTGGACAGAAGTCCATGATAACATTTCACAAATTGTAGTTAAAGTGGTCTGGAGGAGAGCTGGACTCGATCTGCACTTCATCTGTATTCTTCTGTGTCTAGCCCATGACAAGGGACTTTGACCAAAGCGGCTCTCTTCAGACCCAATCAGGCGAGCACTATAGAGTTGCATGAGGAGGGGGGAAAAAGGATTCCATGTAGAGGCAAATTTCACAGTGAAATAGGTGGACCAAAGCACTCGCACCACAATAGAACAGAGTTACAATCAACATTTCACTAAGGTGTCTGGTTTAATAAGCTTTTAGTTAAAGAATTAAAAAGGTGGTTTTGGCACACATTTCTCCTACAGTGCTGTCAGACACTTGTGACTTGGAAATGTTTTGCTGAGAACAGGTTTGCTTGCTATTTTTCATTCCTTCTTCTTTTAGACTCAAACTTGCTACATAATCTTGATTTTCAAATACCTCATTTTTATCACTACAGTATGTTATGTTTAAATACAGTATTTAATGCAGCATAAAATAATACACATTGATGCCTAGAGCGCTTCCTGCAGGTGGTGGCCCTACAGGAGGGTGGTCCCATGTCCTTTTTTGGGGCTGTGCCCCACCGGGCTCCATGGACTAAGAGCACCCACCCTGGGCCTTGGTCCAGGGTGAACCCTGTCCCAGGGAGGGTGAACTGTTCCCTTGATCTTTTACTCATAGTGGTTTTCTTTGTCTGGTCCCTCACCCAGGACTAAAGCCCCCTGACAACAAAGCTCCTGTGATTCACAAACCATTCCACCACGATAAGGTAGCGATTTGCGGGGAGCCTTCAAAAATTAGCTTTTTAAAAATAACTTGTGCCAGTCATTTTGGAGAACTTGCCCCAATTCTTTTGTGGATTTAGACTTTTTCAGTTCTGTCAATTCTGTCACTGCATGTAATCCCACACTGACTCCATGATGTTAAGATCCAAGCTCTGTGGGGGCCATACCATCTGTTGGTGCAGAATCAATCTGGGACAGATCAGACACCTCCTCGATGATGCTGCATGATGAATTTAAACATCTGAAGTGGTTAAAACCTTTGCCAGAGTCCTGTCTGTACAATCTAGCTATTCTCTCTCTCCTCCCTTTCTTTGATCACATATCAGATATAAAGTTTACTGTTTGGCTTTTGTTAGAGGTAAAAGTAGATGGTTTCTTTGGGGGTAGAGCAAATCATTGAAAAATAAAACAGAAAACATGAGAACAATCCCTATTTCATTATTCTAACTCACTAATACAGGTAGAACTGCAGCGCATTTCTCGGGAGTCAATTAAAATGTATAAATAATAGCATTATTCTATAAGGGCACTTCACTTAAATTAGAATAAGTTTACACAGTTCAACATATGAGCTTCCTAAACAAGTCTTGGAGAAGAACAGTAGATAAAATCCACTGTATTCAAAAACTACTATATAACAGTGTATATAGTGATATAGTGATACTTCATCACTGGGAATTAAAAAAAAAAAAGGGTAATACATTGGTTTGCAAAACCTTGTCTTGCATCCTGAGTGTTTTCGCATCTTTGCTTTTTCAAACCACACATATAATAATCAAGGGGCAGTTGTCACCTTGAAATGGTCCTTTTGGACATTAATGGGTTCTATAATTAGGAAAATAAACACCATTTTTCATGACTGAGACCCAAAACTCATTTACTTAGTATTTAAACTGAGGCCACTGACAAGGAGGGCTTTCCAGTAGATGTTAATACCATTGACTGTACCAGTGGACTTACAATTGGAGGAGTCGCCCCCTGCTGGCCAGTATAAACAATCAAATGCACTTCTTATCTAGCTTTCAGAGCTAGATAATTTTTGTAGTTTTGCCTCAGTACACCATCACAGTATATTGTAAATCAAACAATAATAATAATACATTTTATTTATTAGCGCCTTTCAGACCATCAAGGTCACCTTACAGTAACACGTAAACATACCATAAAAAAACATAAGAAAAATGTGTGTGTGTGTGTGTGTGTATATATATATATATATATATATATATATATATATATATATATATATATATATATATATATATATATATATATATATATATATATATATATATATATATATATATATATATATATATATATAGATAGATAGATAGATAGATAGATAGATAGCAAACATGGTAGATAAAATTTAGACACAAACAGTCATAAAAGTATAAAAGCAAATATTAAAAACTGAGCAAGGTAAAAATGGCCTGAGAGAGATCAGGTGTATGCAATTCTAAACAGATGGGTTTTGAGTAGTGATTTAAAAGTGATGAGACAGTGTGTGGTCCGTAGAGCAAGTGGAAGTGCATTTCAAAGTCTCGGGGCAGAACAACTAAAGGCTCTGAGTCCAATGGTAGTCAGGCGAGCAGGTGGAACTGACAGAAGGGAAGCTGAAGAAGAGCGGCGTGTACGAAGGGGCGAGCATGTATGGAGAAGATCGGATAGATATGGAGGAGCGAGGTTATGAAGCGCTTTGAAAGTGAGACGCAGGATCTTGAAATTGACACGGAGGTGAATTGGGAGCCAATGGAGCTGTTTAAGAACAGGTGTTATAGCAAACAATCAATATGTGATTGGCGTGCAGACTTGGAGCTTTAATGTAATTAGTGTTGTAAAAAATATCAACTGTTAAAAGATAAACAGTTGATAAACAGTTTCATGGCCAGGTGATGCCTTCTGCCGTGTTATTTCATGACAAATGAAGCAGGCATAACACCTGAAGTTGATTCAAAGGCTTGAATTTGTATTTTATAACTTTTCACTGTAATTTTAATATAATTTGAAAATATGAGGCCCAAAGGGATGTTGGTGCAAGTGAGGGAGCGATCATTAGGCTGAAAAACCATCAGAGGGGGAAATAGAATGAATGAGAGAGAAAAGATTTTATGTACTGCTCAGCTTGGCAACAACAAAAAGCAAGAAAGGACAAAAAAGAAGTGCATGATGACAGAAACATTTCTGTGGTAAAGAAAAACAAATTCATAACAACTTGCCAACTCAAGAACACTCTACGACAAGCTGCAAACCAGTGGTTACACGGATTATTATTATTAATAACTTTGTCAGAAAACATCTAAAAGAGCTATCATAGTTCAAGTTATGGAGGGCACTTTATGTTTTATACAAAGTCTATGGTAGTGTGCAGCTGCCTACTTTAACATTTAAGATTAATTTATTGATCGTGATGCAGCATGGGCTCCTAATGATATTATTTGATGTAATCATTTTATACAATGAATAAATACATGCAACAAATGTAGTAGGACATAGATATCTATAATTTGTTTTAAGTATCGAACTAATACTAAAGTAGTAAGTACTAAAACTTTTGCGAGTAGTGACATGTATTAGAACTTTTTGGATTAGCCCTATCACGCTGCAGGCTATATTATTTATCAGATAATTTCATCAAAGACTGTTTCATCAAAATCCTCATAAAACCACCGATAGCACAAACACGGTGGAAAGGGCAAGTTCAGCAATTCTGATCATTTTTGTGTCCCACTGGTTGCTGCCTGGTAACTAAAAGTGGCATTGCTTAAAATGTAACATGCAATAATTTGGCTATTCATAACATAACATAAGTGTCTTCGTTAGTATGTTTGATGACGCTCTGGCCTCGCATAACTTTGAGTAGATATCACCACCTCAAGACGATTTGCCACTGCTGCAGGCTGACGGCTGAACACACAGATTGGATGCCGGATTTGTTGAAGTACCGTTACATATTCTAGCTATACTCTCCCAGCTGACGTACCAATTCCCACAAGGCTGATGGGAAAGTAGGAAATGATGGAAGTAAGCCTTTTAGCAGAAGGGATCAGATGAGAGTTTATAAGGCAATACAGTAGAGCTGCAAGTTCAAAAGAGAAAGAAAATGGGGATCAATAGTGCATTGCAATAAGGCTGCTGTGCCCAGAAACACAGTGGAGCAAATGGCTTTGTAAGTGGTTCATATGCCCTTTCTCACCACGCCTTTCTGCTGGCAGTAATGGGGACACTGCATTTTTCTGTCATCTTTTGTCCTCTCGCTGCTCTGTTGTCATTCTGTTGAATGAATTTTTGGAGTTCTTTCTGTTTGTAATAATTTGGATGCTTATAATTGAGGAGAACAATGGCTCTATGTGCCATCTCATCACCCTACACAGTAGATCTGAGGCAGCTTGAGGGTACAGTGCCTTTTGAGTCAGGTTTACTGCATGACAGTGTGACTGCTTGGCCGTGGCACCACACTCATTATCTTGGTGGTGTGTTAATTGGATTGCCAGACACCTCCAGTTCAGCACTGAAAATACCACAAATGAACACGTTTTTCGTGTTTGAGCGAGAGCGACATGCTCAGAAAATCCAAAGTGTCCTTTGGATTACTGTCCTCCAGATAAGCGCCGTTTTTTTGGCAGACAGGTGGAAGTCAGCTATTTTTAGACTGCTTAGTGGGTGCAGTTTTCATGACAGAAAAAAAAATCCCTTATGAAGGAATGGCATTTGCAGTTTTTTCAGATGGCAGAAGAAGTCAGGATGAATAACAGCCGTGGTAGAAAAATGCTGATAAGTGAAAAGCGTCATGGGCACGATTTGATGTTACTGGAAGTGGTATTTAAGCCGAGGAAACATCAGAGTGTTTACCAAATATCCTCCTTCCTTCCCTCTGGCCCCCACAGCCTCTCCAGTGCATCTACCCTCTAGTTTTTCTTTCCCACTCAGTGAGTCAACAGTAGACAGCTGGGAGTGGAGCAGGGCATCTCGTGGGGGGCTTGAGGGCCTTATGTAACTGTTGGTGTCAAGATAGAATGCTATTAAGATGTCCTGTGGTGCTCTGCAGAAACAAAACACCGGCAGCTAAGATAGCAAGCCAAAGTTTACACATGAATACTTTGAATTGATGGCCTCAGCGAATTAGTTTAAGCTAATTTTGTGCTTGTACAAGACATTTGTGATCAGATCAGAGTTGGAGGAATTTGGCTCAAAATGAGTGCTAATTACTAATTATTCCAGACATCTCAGTAGGTCAGCGTGACCATCTGTTCCTCATGTATCTCGACAACTGACTAATCTGCTTGAAACTTGCCAGGTGTATTTCTGGGACGCGAGGAAGTGTAACGCTGAGTTAAAGTTTGTTTGGATGATTGGTTGTCAGATGTTGGCGTAGTTGTTCTTGTGCTTCCCCAGTTGCTGACTGACTGGTAGATGCTCCACTGTACATATACACACACACACACAGGCATGTTTTTCTCTGTCTTTCTGATTGTTACCCAAAACGAGCCTTTACGGGATTATGAAAAAATAACTTAAAAAAATATTTCTAACATAGCTTGAAAATTAAAAAAAACCCAAAAAAAACAACAACAAAAAAACCCATTGAATATTTCTTGCTTTTTGGTCTTTTGTTTCCTGTGACTTTGAATTTTTCTTGAAGTGAATAACCCTGATTATCTCTTCATCATGGTACCTCTTAGCAGGTGGAAAAATTTGAGGGGGAAAATTAAGATTTAATGCGTTAGAAACAAAAACATGTGCATTGTCCAAAGACATGCATATTAGGTTAACAGGTGATTCTAAAGTAGCCCCAAGTCTGAATGTGGTTTTTCTGTCTTTATGTGTTCACCCTTTGATAGACTGCCGACCAGTCCAGGGTGTACTGTCCTCCTGGTATACTCCTCCATCCAAACCGAGTTGGACAACGGGAGAAAATGAATTGATTGAGTTATAGCCAGTGAAATCCTTAATTTCAATAGGAATATGATAACAAGATATGTTTGATATTATTCCGACAAAAGGATTCAGTGTTATGACCTAACTCTAGCTGACTTTATGACATTTACCTTTTGTGTTTAAAGCTGATCATCCAAAGATTGAAAAACGGCTTTTATTGAGTAACAGGGAGAGATCTTATAGAATATGTTTACAAAGAGTTTATACAGACAGGGTGGGAAATGTGTTAAAAGATAAAGATTAACGAATTAGCATCAGCATAATAAAACTCAACACCGTGCAGACAGATATCAGCATAAAGATCTCAATACAATTTGAAAACAATATGGGAGATGATAATGTGAATGTTTGACATGGGACAACAAAGATTTAGCTGATCTGCGTCAGGCAGAATATGTCTCCGATGCATGTGGACTAATCTGATTTGATATCTGCATAACATTAGATGTCAGCAATGAGCTTTGTCAGCCTTGTAAATCTGACTTTTATTTTGTCATCTCTCTCCCTCTCCCCCAGGTACCCACAGAGGCTGGGCTGCTGTACAGATGCGCCTCCTGCATGAACTGGTTTACGCCTCCCGTCGCATGGGCAACCCGGCCCTGTCTGTGCGCCACCTGTCCTTCCTGCTGCAGACCATGCTGGATTTCCTGTCTGATCAAGGTCAGCTCACAAAAAACAGTCAGGAGGAAACTTGAAATTAAGCCGAACGCACTAATGTTTCATTGCAGAATTGAAAACCTGTGTGGTGCTTTTCAGCTTCATGCCCTGCCTTTAAAAAAAATCTAGATGTCGCCAATCTGTCCCCTGGTGATTGCAGCATAATACCACGAGTTTTAATAGTATGCGATACACAACAAAGCCAGCTTTTTCTTGGCCGGAGTGCAACATTGTGCTCTGACCAGAAATCCTGCGGCAGCAGCCAGGAGATGAAGCTGTGCAAGCCAGACTCTTCACTGGCCACACAAAAGAGGCCAGCGTAATCCCTGGTTGGCTACTATGAGAATGGATGGTGGGAGGGAGAATAAGGGAGATGAGGTGGGAACAAGATGAAGCAGACTCAGAGTATAAAATATTAAATGTTAGCAAAGGGACTTCTGCAGCTCTGCCTAGGGTGTTGCTGGGACAAGCCTTCTTAGAAACAGCTCTGCTGGAAAAAAAATGTCAGTCTACAGCTTTACACACATCAAAGGGCAGAAAAGCCGTGTGATGTAATTACTACTTTGTTGTTGTATCACAAGAAGTGAGCGGGTATTTTCTCCCTGAAGAAAGTGACCTTGTAAGCCGAGTTCTTCAGCAGTGCTTTCTGCTGCACTAAAATACCATTTCATATTTACTTTGTAACTTTTTGGGCTCAGAGCGCTGTCGGGTGGAGTTTTGGTGCCCTCCCTTTGATTGCCTTTACTCCCGTCAGCAGTGTGATATTAAAAGTACCAGGAAGAAGCGAGGTCTTGTGAAATAAGTCCCTTTTGATGTGTGCACATATGTCATATTAGGACAGCAGTTTACAATGTTCTCACTCCAAGTTTGATTCCTGAGCACATGTTCGGTGCATCATCATCATCAAAGTCACTAAACTGTACTTTTAAATGTAGTGAAACTGGACAGAGTGATAAATTAAACCAATTAGATTCATTCAAAGTTATAAAAGCATCTCTGTCTCCCCTGTCTGAACTTCTAAAACAGCCAGTAAAAAGCTTTACTTTATTTT
The DNA here is from genome assembly GCF_963576455.1 of Neolamprologus multifasciatus. NCBI lineage: Eukaryota > Metazoa > Chordata > Actinopteri > Cichliformes > Cichlidae > Neolamprologus > Neolamprologus multifasciatus. The sequence goes on from NC_140459.1 coordinate 27,192,906, forward strand.
TCAGTATTGTGATGTCTTCTCATGACAAACATGTTGGCATATGTATCAAAAAAGACATGGCACCCATTTCACACATCCTGCCTTTACAAGGGCAAGCAATACCAAGTGTGAAGCATCCAGCTGTATACTATGGAGCTGGCATTGCCCTCAGCTGCTATTGTGTACGCTGCCTGTTTTATGTATTTATTTATTGGATGGGAAGCTTTGACAGTTTAATAAGTGTTATACTGTCTCTCCCTTTTGAAATGAAGTGAAAACTTGTTCTCCTGTGTTTGACTGGTTCAGCTGTTTAGCTAGCAGAGCTGCTAATGCTTTAGCATCTTTTTTGCCATGGCATTTAAAAAAAAACTGAGGCAAAGTGGAAAACTGTTTGCTGGTCAGCAAAAGCTTGTCATTTGTGTTCGCTTAAACCAAAAATTCATTAATGTACAGTACTGTGAAAGCTCCCCAATGTTAATAGACTGCTGTGGGGATGTTTGTTTGTTTTTCCATTTATATGTAAATCACATAGGTGTTCCTATCCTCTAAAGGTTCGTATAGGGCTGTTCGATATAATGATATATATCAGATGATGATATAAAAACGCATGAAAGAGTATGCAGAGTGTTTACGGATGAGAAGCAAAAAAGAGCCGTCAGGTGCTAAAAAAATAAACCTTAGACTCAAACGTTAGAACAGGCTTTTCCCCGCAGCACACCGTGTAATAAATACTCACAAAGAAAACGGTGGGTGTTGCAACCTAGGTCTAAAAATGTGTAGTTTCAGGCATCGGTTAAAACACTGGACTCCAGGTATATGACGCCCAGCTGGACACACTTCTGCTAGCCGAGATTCACAGAATTTACAGAAAATGTAAAATTTTTGTGATTTATATCGTTATGGGATATGTGATTTTGGTCATATCGTACAGCCCTAGGTTCATAACGTTAAAAAGATCTGAGAACCTTTAGATTATGGCTGCTGTCTCTTGGGACGGAGAGTTTGTAGTAAGAAATTCCCTCATTACTTAGTTGTCTCTTCGTAATTTGCAGTAAAGAGCCCTCTATTCTGAATCATGCCTTTAAATCGGTGTGTTGTTTTTAAGTGCAAACGTGTAAAGCAAAGGACACTATTGTTGTCACTGAGTTCACTTACTTTTTATTTCTTTTGATTGATTAAGTTTAAATATGGGCATGCACTTGTACTTCCATTATGTGCCTAATTTGACATGTTATTTCATTTTACCCAACTGGCAGTCTGAACAACAATGTGATAATTGCATTGAATGTTAGGCATTACTGGTGTTTGTATGGCTTCCTAACTGTGTGGCATCCAGAACTTTGGAAAACCTGAAAGTGGGTTTTTGGTTAAGAAATGAAGTCTTATTACTATTTCAAGAGAGTGGGTGAATCACGATGAATGATGATGCAATGTTTTCCTTGTTAAATTTCAGTGACCAGTGAAATTGCCTTGGCAAAAATGCTTCATATCAGTTCCTGAACTGGTACATTGATATTCTTTTCCGAGTTTGCAGACTTGCATCATTAATTCAAAAGGCAGACTGACATTCAGATGTGATTGCCTGCATCAGATTCTCTGAACACGTGTTCTGTTACAGTCATCTTGAAGTTTGTTTTGAGAATTTAAATTGAATTAGCCAGCTGTATTCACATGCATAATTAACACCCAGAACACTGAAATGGGTGCATGGGTACAGCAGTAACTGTTTATATTTAGGCATAAACTTTACTACTTGTATATCATTATCAAGTTTAGTAAGTCAATAATAGTTATGTTTCTCAGTTGTTCAGTGCATGCAAGGATCTTTGACAAATGGAACTTTCTGTGAATGACAAATACACTAAACTACAAAAATAACTGAAGTGAGGCCACTGATGCAACACACCAACTGTCCTGTCTTCTTGAGTTTACAAACAGGAGTTGTCTGAAAGGAGCAGCTACATGACTGATTCAGTCATTAAATGACTGATTTAACAGTGAGTCTGTTGCTCACTGTATGATAAGTGAGATTTCTGTCAGTGCCAATCTGACTGTTCAGATGGATTTTTCATCCATCCATCCAGGGATGGGTCACGGGGGCAGCAGTCTAAGCAGAGAAGCCCAGACCTCCCTCTCCCCGGCCACCTCTTCTAGCTTGTCATGGGGATCACCAAGGCAACAACAGGCTAGCTGAGATATAATCCTGCCAGTGAGACATGCCTGGAACACCTCACTCAGGAGGCTCCCATAAAATAAAATAAAATAAAAGCTGGAAAAGTAGGTGGCAGTAAAAGGAAACAGCGGGAGGAACATTTTGCAACTAAACGGGTTGGTTTTGGATTAGGAACATAATTGGATATAAAGAAACCATCCCAGAGTTTTTCATTATAGATAGAGATGGGTAGAGGTTCACCAGTTTACAAATTGTTGAACAGTCTCAAAATAATGTTTCTCAAAATAAAATTGCTAAAACTTTGATTATCCCATTATCTACTGTACACAACATCACCAGAAAATTCTGAAAATATGGTGAAGTCTCTCCAAGAAACAAGGCCATATTGAATATGTGTGATCTTTTAGCCCCTAGGTGGCAGCACATTAAAAATGGGTATGACTATGTCATGGAAATCACTGCATGGGTTCAGGAACACTAAATCAGAAAGTGTCTGAGAAGACAGTTTGATGTGATATTCAAAAGTGCAGGTTAAAGCTCTGTCATGCAAAGAAGTCACATGTGAACATGATCCAGCTATCTACTGGGGTGGCTGTAGCTCAGGAGGTAGAGCAGGTCACCTACTGATCGGAAGGTTGGTGGTTCGATCCTTGGGTCCTCCAGTCTGCATGTCAAGTATCCTTGGGCAAGATACTAACCCCAAGTTGCTCTCCGATGCATCCATCGGAGTATGAATGTGTGTGAATGTAGTTAGATAGCACTAAGTGTAGATAAAGTGCTTGTGAGAATGGGTGTGATTGGGTGAATGTGGCATGTTGTATAGAGCGCTTTGAGTACTCCGAGAGAGTAGAAAAGCGCTATATAAGAATCAGTTCATTTACTTTGAGCCAATGTGGAAAACTGTTCTGTGATCAGATGAACTGAAATCTGAAATTCCTTTTTTGAAAATGTGAATGCCATGTCATCTGGACTAAAGAGTTAAGGGACCATCCGTATTAATGATGACTCAAAAGCCTGCATCTTCAATGAAATAGGGGTGCATTGGTGCCTATGAAATTGGGGATGTGTCGGAAGTGCTGATTCCTGATTGTGTATTTATTTATTTTTGCATATATATGCAAATCCATCCATTCGCTTCCGCCTATCCTTTTCAGGGTCGCTGGAGCCTATCCCAGCTGTCATAGGGCGAGAGGCGGGGTACACCCTGGACAGGTCGCCAGTCTATCGCAGGGCTAACACACAGGGACAGACAACCATTCGCACTCACATTCACTCGCACATTCACACCTAGTGGCAATTTGGATTATCCAATTAACCTATCCCCACAAGCTGCATGTCTTTGGATGGTGGGAGGAAGCCGGAGTACCCGGAAGGAGCCCACGTAAACACAGGGAGAACATGCAAACTCCACACAGAAAGACCCCGGCCTGATGGTGGAATTGAACTCAGGACCTTCTTGCTGTGCGGCAACAGTGCTGACCACCTTGCCACCGTGCTGCCCCATTTCAAATCATCAACAAATTTTAATATACAGAAAGATAAAATGCACATTTTAAATGAAGATTTCAATTATTAATGACTGTAAGCTATCTAAGTCATTGACAGCTGCCATTCTGGAAAGCCAGTGAACCACAGTGATTATCTGCAAATTGAGAACATTTTGAACAGTGGTGAACTTTCCCAAAAGTGGCTGATCTACCAGAATTACTCCAAGAGCACATGAATGAGTCATCCAGGAGGTCACAAAAGAAGCCTGAACAACATCTCCAGAACTGCAGGCCTCACTTGCCTAACCCATGCTTTTCTGGGTTCTCCATTAGGTCATGGTAGTAGTCAGACTCCATGACTCCATTGGCTGATAAGTAGCGTCAGTTGATGAGTCATTGAGTGTCGTTGTTGTTATTATAATTAGGCCTTTAGATGGGCCAAAGATTGACACCAACATTCATTTTGATCCATCATTATTTTTTGTGCAGGAGCACATTTTTTTTAAAAATCCATCCTTTCGTGACCAAAAATGGTCCCGCCCCAAAAAGTGCTCTAAAAATGTTATATATTAATATTTTTTTTCCACTTTAAATGAGTCAGTCTTAAAACTACTTCTGCTTGAAATATTCATAGCAAGTTTTAATTATATTTTTGTTGTTTTAACCCTTTAAATCCTAGTTTCTTTACATGAGCGAACTGTTTTGATGAGGTAATTTGACCATGGTGTCTTCGACTGAGAAAAGTGTTGAAGAATGCAGAATGCATTTCAAATCACAAGCAGCAATGGTGGCGGTATAAAGTTTTAAAATACCCTGTTTTTCTGTCACCAACTACACTTTTAATAGTGCGATTGTAGTTGCCTAATCTTCAGTCTGGTCAGGTTGTTAACATAGAACATGTTTGCAAAAGTACTCAGATTTTTTCAGAGATGTCACTAGCGCTGCCAACAGTCAGCATGCAGAGCTCACAGCCCCAGTGTTCCATCTTAACAGTTTTTTTCTTCTTCTTCTTTTTCAGTTATTTGTTTGTTTGGTTTTTTTATTCCACTCTCCGTGTTCCACATGTTGCATTCGCAGATTCTCATTTTCACCGAACGATCGTCTCTTTCCGCCTGGTCTTGTGTCTCTGTGCTTTTGTAACATAAAGAATGAGCTGATATATTTCTCAGGACACCAGCGATCAGCTCAACAGGCCCTCAGTTTACCTGCATGCATCCTCCTCACCCGTCAGCTGTTTAACACCTGCTGCTAATTCAGGAAACATGCCCACGTTACCTGGTGATAGTCACAGTTTAACTGGGCAGCCGGTGCTCAATATGACGCAGTGTCTTCACATTTTTCTGCACAAGATAAGTAAATATAGTATTTTTCCCGAGCGCAGGGCTGCTGGAGCTTGTGTCCCAACAGAGCACTTTATAGGCGAACCAGCTTTATCAGCGACTGATGTCCAATCACCGGCACACAGCTTTGAAATATCACCTGAGTTTTAGCTCTCAGTGGTTAAACACTGGACTTGATTCACTCAGGTTTTGTCTGTCGGGTTATTTTTACTTCACTGTTTTATTTACAACTGAGGAAATTGGTTTGGCTGAGGTGAAAGTTACTGAAGTTTAATGGCTCACTGGCACATGTGTTAGACTGAACCATTCACTTTTCCTTATCTGGTGTGTTTTAGATTTTTTTAACAGTGAATTTTGAGATTTTAGACCGGGGAGGGGGGGTTGGGAATGAGTTTTTTAGCATTAGCTGGTGAGTCTTTAGCTACAGACACAAGCCTGTTTGTTTTATTAATTGTTGGCTGCCGAACCCGTTCCGTTTTAGGTGCTGTTTGTTCTGAGCTGCTGCGTTGCTGACAACGGAACACACGAACCCGACCAGTACAAGTTTGCAGGAGTGGTTCTTTTGGCTTTGGTTCAAAGTCATCTGAACCTTCCTTTTCTAAAACCACACTAAGTTTCCTCCCCCTTTGTTCTGTCTAAAACTGGGATGTTTCTACAAGCGGCTTTGAGAAATTCCAGCTTCATATCGCAATGAAGGCGTTTGTTTTCGGTGGTCTGACGTCGTTGCTTTAACAAATACTGTGTTTAAATTTTTTTCTCAAGTTCAGCCAAGGCACGTTTTTCTTTGACTCTCTTGTTACTATATTGGCAGAGTTCAATGCATTTTTCACGCCTTTCCCATTAGTGGTGTGCAATACTGCATATTTTGGTATCATCTGATACCAAGTAAATACGTATCGCCGATACCAATACCGATACTTTTCAATAAATAAGGTGGATGCCTCATTGAATTGCTAAATCGCAATTAATTTTCATGACCTTAAGTGTTTTTGTGATTTTAATTTATAATTTATTTATAATTAAATAAAACATGCTTTATTATTGTAGCAGGCCTGGTCTGCGATGCTGCTGCAGATGAGATGGACTCACCTTCACTGCATCTACAATCATGCCTGACCGGCTTAAAACCTGTGCGCTGCTTGTGCTGTTGTTGTTTTTGGTGTTGATGTGTACAGCTGGCAGCAGGAGGGCAGCGTTGAATGTAGGCTACTGTTACAGCAACTAGTGATGGGATTTCCGGCTCTTTTTAGAGAACCGTCTCTTTTGGTTCGGCTCACTCAAAAGAGCTGGCTCTTTTGGCTCCGAACCGGCTCTTCAGGTTGTTTTGTTGCTTTAATTAATTTATTATTAACAATAATATAATATTATGCACAAAAGGAATTACTAATGTAAAAAAAAGTGGTTTTATTTATATATGTTTATATATAAATATATGCGGTGGCCCCTAGAGACAAAACACGTACAAACTCCACAAAGCACATACAAACTCCAAAACACATTTCTAGCATGAACTGAACTTCCAAAACAGAGCTACCTAGATCACTTAAATTACACAATTGAAAGCATGAAAGCATATGTGTATTGTTTGTGTATTTATACACAAGCATTCATATATAGTAAAATGATAATAAAAATAAATGTTCATTTACCTGTTATTACCACACACCAAATCCGGTTGTTGGTACTTGCTGGTTACCACTAGGTAACAAAAGCTCAACACTGCCCCTAGCATATCCTGGAGCACTTCTGTTGTCTTTTGTACATGTTTTGAGTTTTTATGTGCTTCTGAGTTGTTACGTGTTTTGGAGTTTGTACGTGCTTCTGGGTTTGTACGTGATTTGAAGTTTGTATGTGCTTTGTCTGTAGGGGCCACCGTAAATATACTTTTATTTATTCACTCCACATAAAATGTAATAAATAAATCATATAATACAAAAATCAACTATTCACATTTCAACTTTTAACTATTTAAATTTTCAGGTTTTTCCTTTTACAAATTTAAAGTGAAACAACACAAAGCACTGCAAACCACAACACAATTAAATATAAATTATAATATGAAAACAAAAAGAACATGCACATTCTCTGTCATATGGGCCTGCATGAATAAACTTTCTGAATCCTTTATCATCTGCAACTGAAAATAGAAAAAACCCAACAAAACAACCCACGGCTCGCGATAAGGAGCCAACTCCTGTCGTTCACGTCAAAGAGCCGGCTCTAAGAGCCTTTTCATTTGCGACGGACCCATCACTAATGGGTGGTGACCATGGTGGCAATTTGAAAGTCGGCCATCTTGGATACAACTTTTGTTTTTTCAATAGGAAGAGGGCCATGTGACACATCAAACTTATTGGTAATGTCACAAGAAAAACAATGGTGTGCTTGGTTTCAACGTAACTTTATTCTTTCATGAGTTATTTACAAGTTTCTGACCACTTATAAAATGTGTTCAATGTGCTGCCCATTGTGTTGGATTGTCAATGCAACCCTCTTCTCCCACTCTTCACACATTGATAGCAACACCCAGGAGAAATGCCAGCACAGGCATCCAGTATCCGTAGTTTCAGGTGCTGCACATCTCGTATCTTCACTAGAGATGGCACGATACCACTTTTTTATGTCCGATACCGATATCATAAATTTGGATATCTGCCGATACCGGTATGAATCCGATACTATATCGGATTCATATCGGTATCGGCAGATATCCAAATATCCTCTTTCTGGTGCAAAGTGGGCCAAAAACAAAGAGAGAGACGGACTCGCGACAGAAAAGCTGATCAGCTGATCATTAAGCAGTTTCATGATTAAAGTAGCAGCAGGAGAGGGAGGGGGAGAGAAGAGGCAGTCGCTCCATATATCGGTTGTTAAGCTTAATGTGGGAATGCTTTAAAAACATTCAGAGATTAACTTACACACTTGCTTTATTTCTCTCTGGGATCACTTCCTCGGAGATGAAATGCCGGTTTGGTAGCGAGGCTACAAATACACACAGCTGCTCTATCACGTGAGCACACTGCTCCGACGTGCTACAGTTATTGGCCGAGTTACGCCATGTCGCAAGTTTTGTGAGGTGCTTTTTTTGATATTTAATGGATCAGATTACATTTTTGATTTCTCTCCGATATCCGATCCAGTAATTTACGTCAGTATCGGACGATACCGATACGTAATATCAGATCGGTCCATCTCTAATCTTCACACCATAGACAATTGCCTTCAGATGACCCCAAAGATAAAAGTCTAAGGAGGTCAGATCGGGAGACCTTGGGGGCCATTCAACTGGCCCAAGACGACCAATCCACTTTCCAGGAAACTGTTCATCTAGGAATGCTCGGACCTGGCACCCATATTGTGGTGGTGCACCATCTTGCTGGAAAAACTCAGGGAACGTGCCGGCTTCAGTGCAGAAAGAGGGAAACACATCATCATGTAGAAATTTCAAATATCCAGTGGCCTTGAGGTTTCCATTGATGAAGAATGGACCCACTATCATTGTACCCCATATTCCACACCAAACCATCACTTTTGTTGTTCCAACAGTCTTGGAGGGATCCATCCAATGTGGGTTAGTGTCAGACCAGTAGCGGTGGTTTTGTTTGTTAACTTCACCATTCACATAAAAGTTTGCCTCATCACTGAACAAAATCTTCTGCTTGAACTGAGGGTCCTGTTCCCATTTTTGTTTTGCCTATTCTGCAAATTCTGTGCGCCGATCTGGGTCATCCTCATTGAGATGCTGCAGTAGCTGGAGTTTGTAAGGGTGCCATTTGTGAGTAGCTAATATCCGCCAAAGGGATGTTCGACTAATGCCACTCTCCAGTGACATGCGGCGAGTGCTACGCTGTGGGCTCTTGAAGCTAGGACAGCCACTGATGTTTCTTCATTAGTGACAGTTTTCTTGCGTCCACATTTTGGCAAATCCAACACTGAACCAGTTTCACGAAACTTAGCAAGCAGTTTGCTGACTGTAGCATGGGAGATGGGTGGTCTCGTAGGGTGTCTTGTATTGAAATCTACTGCAACGACCTGGTTGCTGTGTTCACCAGATATCAACACAATTTTGATCTGCTCCTCACGTGTTAACCTCTTCGACATGTCAATGGCTGTGAACAAAGAGAAACTTGTAAATAACTCATGAAATAATAAAGTTACGTTGAAACCAAGCACACCATTGTTTTTCTTGTGACATTACCAATAAGTTTGATGTGTCACATGGCCCTCTTCCTATTGAAAAAACAAAAGTTGTATCCAAGATGTCCGACTTCTAAATGGCCACCATGGTCACCACCCATCTTGAGGAGTTTGCCCCCTCACATATACTAATGTGCCACAAACAGGACTTTAATATCACCAACCATTCCCATTTTATTACGGTGTATCCATATAAATGGCCCACCCTGTACAGTCCATTGTCTTTTGAGCTGCTTTTAAGCATCTTTCTTGTAGTCGTCGTTCCAACACAGTGTGTTTGTTTTGATTTGTGGACCTGAAAAATAGCGTCGCGCTCCCACAATACATTGCGGCGTGACGTCAACTCCAAAGCCCTGTTAGCATTTCTATTCAGTCTACAGCTTGTATAAAATGTTTTTATATCTATAAGTTATCATTAATTTTTTAATTTATACAGCTTTAATAAAGTCTGTAATATAGTCTGTTTGAAATGTGACGTTAACAAATTTATTGCAATCAGCATTGTTAGTTGCTAGTAAAAGGATAAACACTCAGAGCTGATACTCTCTTCTGGTTGTTAAGTTCACTAATGTTAATTATTGATGTAAGCAAAAGACAATTTGTTGCTAGATGCGGTAACATTATTCATTAATGTATTATTATATATAATTATTGTCTGCTCCACTCTCCCTCTTTCTTCTTCCTTATTTCACTCTGATCATAACTGGTCTTTTCATTAAGTGGCTCTTTTTGCTTTTATTTGGTTTGTTTAACCAGAATGATGCACACCACTTAAAACAATCCTGCTGTCATTGCAAACTTTGAACTACCGCTGTGCCAACAAGCAAAGTTTGTCCCTACACTACCTGGGTACTTCAAGAAGGTGTCTGTCTTGCTTGCTGGCTAGCAAAGTCTACGAACATGACCATCTGCCATTACAAAAAGCCTGTCAAAGAACCTCCCCTTACATACTCCTAATCCTCCTAAAGGCACACAGATGTGTATAAAATATTTCCAAGTCCTCCCTTAGTGGACACACTTGTAAGAAGTACATCCTGTGGCTGGGTGAGCAGGTGTTGATGGTACAATTTATAAACTATAATTTTTCTTTAAGACTGGGGTTGTTAGTGCTGAGAGGGAATATCTCAGAAGTCAGTAATGATGCCATTTAGTTTATGTAGGACACAAAGATGAGTCCTCTACATTGGTGCTCACATCATGTTTGTAATTGTTACTTTCTTGTCCTTGACAGAGTTATGTTTAGTTTGCTTTAGGGGCATGGATTTTTTTTTTCACTGTGATGCGCTCTTACATTTATAGAGAAGAAAGAAGTCACCCAGAGTCTGGAGAACTACACCTCCAAGTGTCCTGGTGGAATGGAGATTATCACCCTTCCTGATGGCTTGAAGCTACCTCCAGTTCCCTTCACAAAGCTCCCTATTGTTCGGTAAGGTGGCAGTCTAGTTAATGTTACTCCAGCGTGGCTCGATTTCTTTCTTTCTCTTTTTTTTTTTTTTTAAAGAAAGATGTTGCCTCTCCAGTGAACATGTTATCACAACAAATTAAGTGAAATGGATCCACATTGGTTTATGCTTTCTGTCTGGAGAGACTGCTGTCCCTGAAGTTAAACAGACTTTTTGTTATACTTTGATCAAGTGATCCCTTCACTTTATGGTTTGATGGTCAGACGCTTGAGAGATGAGTTACAATGTTTTAAATTAATGTTAATTATTGCCACACTGCATGCAATAAAATTAGATTAGTTTAGCCTTTGTCTCCCCTGACAAAAATTTGTCTTGGACAAATGAGTGGGACATCGCACATAAAATAGCATAACATTAAATTCACACACACATTCACAATTTTCACCTTTTGTCATTGAAAGGTTTTACTAATAATTGATGATTTACCACATACTCTTCAAATATGTGCTTCAAGGGGAGACGAATGGCGCAGACCAATTGTCTTTCCAGTCATTTAATCAAATTTTGAATTGTCCTATAAAATAGTAACATAATGCTTTTATCCACATCATAAGCCCTAAGCTTTCTTTAAAAAAAAGTTATTCAAGCACTGACTGATTCGTTAACAAGCATACTTCATATGGTGTAAATGACAGTCACTGAAGTGAAGGAAACTTTGGCGAATGTCTAAATACTTAACTGTTGTCACTTCAATTTTTTCTCCACTAATTCAAAGCAGACTGTGAGCTCCTGTAGGTATCAGATAACAAGCTAATTTCATTGGTTTTAGATTCTGCACCACCACTGCACAATCCCTTTCCTTATTTTATTTTTTTATTGTTTTTATAAATAACTTAAGATTCAGATATTTCTGATTCCTGCAATTGTTTGTGTATAATGTAAGGAGTGGAGTACACACTTTCTTCAAGTTCCTGTACTTTTTTTTGTTTTTCTGAACTTGTAACTTTTAACAAAGAATAGTACCATAATTCTCTCTAACAGTGGGCTCTAATAAATATGAATGTTCATCACAAACACTTTGAAATACCATATATTACATAAGCAGTTGTAAATAACTTTCTTTAAAAGGTTGCCTAGATATTGGGCGACCGTGGGTCAGGAGGTTGGGAAGCTCATCTTGTAACCGGAAGGTTGCCGGTTCAATCCCCAGCTCTGTCTGTCTTGGTCGTTGTGTCCTTGGGTAAGACACTTCACCTACCGCCTACTGGGGATGGCCAGAGGGGTTTCTCTCTGTCTAGTTTCTGTCAGTCTGCCCCCAGCTGTGGCTACAACTGTAGCTTTGCTCCACCAGTAGGGGTGGGCGATATAAACGATATACGATAGAAACGATATAAATTTGGCCAATGATAGAGCAATATAGTCAAAATCTCTATCACGATATTGTAAAGCCAAAAACTGCGCTTCCTCCACTTCCGTAACATTGATTCATTAATGTTGAATTCTCTCGCAGCTGCTCTATTCCCGTGTTGTTGCAGTATATTAATAACTAACCTCGTATTGTGGATGAATAATCTCAGTTGTTCTCCTGACTGAAGTTTGCTCCGTGTATAGCATCCTGCTATGCGATTGCATTTGTCCCTAACCACCAGAATCCCTCACGTTAACTTTTATGGAGTGGAAAAAAAGTTGGCGTTCATCCTCCAGCTTCACTGTGCTAATGTTATGCTAACATAGCTGTGTCGCTAGCAATCACGTAGCACAACATTATATCGCAGGTAGTCCAACTTCAGTAACCCTGCAAACGCCACTGCTGTTTAGTTTTCTGTCTTCATTTATGTCAGAAGTGATAGCAGAGCTGTACGTTTGAATTAGTTTCAAAAATCTCTCAGTCAGAACATGGTATGTCATGTTTAGGTGGAAACTAGCGAGCTAACTTCCTGTTAACTTCTAACTCTGTTAAATTTAATAAATTCTGTTTTCATGGATGCATGGATGTTAAACTTAATTGTTACACCCGATAAAGCAGCAACGCTGATGATTTAAATACAGATGAAAGAATTTAGACCGTTTTTAACTCTTAGTGTTCGTTTGACTTTGGGACCTGAAGTGGACGGAGTTTTGGACCCAGATTACTCAGATTCCTCACTACGGCAGCTGTAATGCTCTGACAATCCATCAAGCAGTGTGGCTTACCAAAGTTGTACTAAAAATTTTTTAACAGATTTCTGCACGCCCAAATCAGTTCGAGGTCAGTAAGCACAACCAGAATTCATACACAAGGCACACTCTCGATTTTTGAGAAAATTAAAGGATTTTAAGTGTGCCTTATAGTGTGGAAAATATGTTATACAGAAGAAAAGAATATATCGTGATTATATATCGTTACCACACGTGCTTCAAATTATATTGCTATATGAATTTTAGGCCATATCGCCCAGCCCTATCCACCAGTGTGTGAATGTGAGAGTGAATGAATAGCGGAATTTTAAAGCGCATTGAGGGTGTTGAAAAGCGTTATATAAATGCAATCTATTATTATTATTATTATTATTATTATTATTATATTGCTGCCATGTCAAATGATCATTAAGGAACTTTAAACCTTGAATACTTGTGGAAAAATACGGTAACCCATGCCACTGTTTCTTCGTCGATAGATCTGTGAAGCTCCTTAATCTGCCCGTCAGTCTGCGGCCCCATAAAGTGAAAGGCCTGCTGGGACAGAATATATCCAATGCTAGCCCTTTCATCTACTCACCAATCATCATGCACAACAGAGGAGAGGAGCGTTGTAAGAAAATAGGTAAGTCCAATTATGATTTTAGTGAAGATGCCACCATGTTGGGTCATAGTTGAAGTGTCCAAACCTGGTTTCAAAAGCGAGTCAATCCCCATAGACTCCCATACATGTTTCCAGTCTGGTACAAAAGCTGTGAAATGGTGGGGACTGGTAACCCTCAAAGTGAGGGGCACGGCTGTTTTGATTGGCAGTTATGCTGACATAAGCTGCTGTCGCTGTTTGTGGCTTTTGGAACATTTGAATGGAATTATCGGACAAATAATCTAGCTTTTAAGTCTTAGTCAGTTCCTGATCCAAAATCTTCTTTTGTTCCCTAAATCAAAACTGTGTGGCATCACTGAGAGTTAAAAATGGCCTTAATTCTTTCATCTGCAATAAAATGATCGGTGTGATCAGTGAGTCTGCTCTTTCAGATGTTGTAATAAAGTTTAACATCCGGGGATCCGTGAACAACAGGATTTATGAAGTTTAATGGAGTTAGAAGTCAGCCCTCCTTGCTTTCTTTGCAGCCATTGGATAAATATCAGACATTGCAGAAACTGAAAATGTCTGTAGTGTTGATGTTTAGAAATCAGAGCTATTAAAAAGGTGCCTGAGGAACAGAAATCTTGTCCTATAGTCCCCATATAAAGTGGGACACCTGGTCAGTCTAGTCACAAATGGCTCGTTTCAGTCCTGAATGCCACTGCCAATGCCTACACTGTAAGATTTGATCATCTGCCTCCTAACTTTGCCACATGAAGCTTCCTGTTGTTTGGATTGTTTGAAGTTACATTTACAAAAATGTTACCAAAGGGGGAAAACAGGAATTTCACACTGCGGCAAACAAAAGCTAATTTAGGGGAGACAGTAGGCATATTAGAGGATTACTTATTGTTCAAAGCATTTTCAAAACAATTAGAAAGATTAATTTTACAGCTCCTTATGGCATGAGAAAAGAGAGCTGTTGGACAAAGTTAACCATTCTAAACCAGTGCAGTCAGTGTAAAAGGCAGTAAGTTGTGGGTCAACAGGTTACTGAGATAATAAATTAGAAAAAATATTGGCTTTTTAATGTGACAATGCAAATGATAATTGTGATGCTGTCTCTGGATGACAGTCTGTATTGTTTAATCTTTCAACATGCTGCAGTGCTGTGTTGGCTAACTTTACATCAGTCTCCAAACTCAGCAGTTATCTATTTCATTTCTGTTTGCATCCAAAGTCATTGCAGACGTGTATCTTTTTCTTTACTTTCCCCCCTGCTGAAAGAAAAAACATGCACATCTTTGGATTTCAACTATTTAACTTTTTGACATCTGTTTTCTATAGATGCCTGGATCCTATACTTGATTATAACTACCGTAATTTCTTTTGCAGGGAGTTAATTAAAAGCTGCATATAGACATACAAATACAGTACATAAGAAACATAACTCAATTAAGAAAACTACGCAGATGTAGTTTCTTTGAGTTCTCCACACTTCTCGAAGGACATTCAGGATGTTGTGTGTTTTGTGACTTGAGAACGCCACGATGCAGGATATTCAAATTGATGCTGCTGGCAGTTGCAGGTATTTTTTAGAAATTGTCACTTCAAATTACAAACTTGGCAAAACAAGACATCAACCTGTCTGGATTTTTGACGTTTGATAATAGGAGGTTCATCTTAGAAGCTGAAAACACAAATTGTCATATAAAACCACAGATCCTTTTCAAGGACAAATGGCACATAGCAAAAGGATTAAATTCGATTAAATTCTCTAATTTACAGTGTCAAAAAAATTGCTTTAAAAATGTTTCTCATCTGGGGGAATTAGTGACTATTAACACTTTTAAACAGGCCCAGAAACTAAGCTTTGGTCCAGTCTTTGGTTCTAATTTCATATGCTGACCATATATAATTTAGTATAAAAGATGAAGGCTGCTGATTGTTAAATACAGTATTTCACAGTGGGGTGCAGAAACAGCCCCTAACATCTTATCTCTAAAATATTTATTAAAAAAATATTCTAACAGGACATAAGAGACAGTTTAACAAACACTGTAATGTTTGACTTTTGTTTACTCAAGTAAAAGTGAAAATGTACAGGCTCTGAAATGCAGCTCTTTGAAGGACATTTCTACCATTTTTTTCTTTCAAAGCTAACAGAATCTTGTTGCTATATTAATATAGTAATAAAATAAATGAGAAAACATGGGAATACATAGTGTTATTTTTTTTTAGTTTGCGTTAACACCTAAATAGAATCATGAGCAAAGTCGAGGGTTAAATTGAGATGGGGCAACAGGTGGGGCAACCCTAAAATCGGTTGTAGTGGCTTTGTGTGGGGAAAAGAATCACAATCCGGTCTTTAAGTGATGACGTGATAAACCCTCCTTCCGGGCCCAAACTACTCTGCATTTAATAAGGCTGCTGTTATTTTTACCATGTTTTTATGGTTTGCATCTTTAGTCTGAACAAGCCCCTAAAAACAGTCAGTGATCACTGCTGGCCTCTCTTTTTTATTACCGCTAATCATTTTAAAACTCAGTTTTTAAAACCTTATGACAGGGGTGTCAAACTCAAATACACAGTGGGCCAAAATTCAAAACTGGAACAAAGTCGCGGGCTAACGTTAATATTTATTGAAATATATTTATTCCTCCACATATAAGAATGAATCTTTTCTTATGGACTCAAACACGTTTTGCTGAAAAAGTGAATATGGAACAAGCAAAGCTTAATACTAAACAATATATATATTAGCTGTTTAATACCAGTAGGCCAGCTCTAATAGTAATTTGCTATGGCTTTGTGGGCCAAATGTAATTAGGCTGCGGGCCAAATTTTGACACCTATGCCTTATGATGTAACTCCAGCCCAGCCCATGCAGTAGTATATTAATGACTAACCTTGTATTGTGGATGGATTATCTCAGTTGTTCTCCTGACTGAAGTTTGGTCCATTTACAGCATCCTGCCCCGCGATTCCATTTGTCCCTAACCATCGGGAACGTCACGTTAACTTTTACAGAGTGGAAAAAAAGTTAGCGTTCATCCTCCCTTCACTGTGTTTATGTTATGCTAACATAGCTGTGTCGCTAGCAATCACGTAGCACATCATTAAATACCAGCTAGCCCAACTTCAGTAACCCTGCAAACGTCACTGCTGTTTACTTTCCTGTCTTCATTTATGTTGGAAGTGATAGCAGAGCTCTGCGTTTTAATTTTTCAGAAGTCTCTCAGTCAGTACATGGCATATCGTGTTTAGGTGGAATCTAGCGAGCTAACTTCTTGCTAACTTGTAACTCTGTTAAATTGAATAAATTCTGTTTTCATGGATGCCTGGATGTTAAACTTACTTGTTAGACCTGTTAAAGCAGCAACGCTGATCATTTTATTAAAGTTGAAAGAATTTAGACAGTTTTTCAACTCCCAGTAATGCTGCAGTGATCGTTTGGGCCCAGACATAGTTAATGACGTCAGACTTAAGGACCGGATATTTTCTGCTGTGAGCTCCAGCAGATTTTCTTTGAGGACAGGCTTTGATCAGCCAGCCTCTGTTGGTGATGCTGTTGCTTTGAATTAATTTTGTGAATAAACTGAAGTATCATTTCTGCTACACTTGACATAACCCAACTATGACCGTGAACACAAAGTCCTTTACTGTAAATTCCCCACAGTATGACAAGCTAACCTACTTATTCCACGCTAAAGTGGCTTGCATTTTCCTGCAACCTTTGTATAAGACAAAGTTAGTATACCTCAGTTTGTTTTGCAGGACACAACAAAACTTCACATCATATACAGATCCAATATCTGATTTTAAAAAACGAGGACATTTAGTGACAGCTTTAAATTTCCAGTTTGTCAAATGCCACTGAGCAGCATTTACCTTAAAATTTAACCTTTCTTGTCTTTCCTACATCTTCCTCCACCTCTGGGTGAAGTTGGCTCACACTCTTCTCTCCCTGGGAAATGCAGGACACAAACATTTTGTTTGCTAATATTTTTTTGAGCTGTTAAGAGATGTTGTAGTTGACATTACCTGCCAATTTAAAACAAAACAAACAAAAAAACACTACTCCCTTTATCCTCACTCCTCTTCTGTAACGCTGGTTAGATGCTAAAGTACCGCGACCAGAATTTATGGACATCTGCACCAAAAAAAATGCTTTTTAGAGTAATTCTGGCCCAGCTTTGCCCCGAGTATAGTAGTATTAATGATGCATAAATTATGTTTTTTCTCTTTCATCTCTTTGTGCATGATAAGCTGATGAGAGACACATCAATAGGATTGTGTCTTATGCATACTTGCCAACCTTGAGACCTCAGAATTGGGGGGGGGGGTATACATATACAAACAACTTGAATTTTACAGTAATTATTTATTTAAAGTAAGTTAAATGTCACCGTTATAGCTGTCCTCCAGCCGGGGCTGTCCAAATACAGAGGCTCCATCTACCTGACGAGCCGGCCTTCGTGGTCTCAGTGGGCCGGGTCCTTCGAAAGCCGGGTAGGCTGGAAGTGAGTGACTGTGACGGTCTAGCCTCCAGAATTATGTCACAAGCTCTTTCGGTGGAGTGAAACTCTGCCGTCTGCTCCTTGCTATCTAAAATATAATAATAATAATAATAATGCATTTATTATATTTGCATATTTGAGGGCGCCTTTCAGAAACCCAAGGCCACCTCACAAAAAACAAAATATATAACCGGACGCTGGCGTAAATTTTCGACCGTCTCACACTTCTGTTTAATCAGTTTTATGTTTGACGTTTATTCAGCTGTGTGAAAATATGCTAAAAGTTTATTTTGCGACCCAGAAAGAGTAATAAGAGTACACTTGGGGAGTGTGATTGTGTGTACAGCGTCTCTTTATGTCTGTCTCCACGTTGGTTGAGTGTGGAGTAAGTGCATATGAGAGCATGAGGGTGGGAATGGATGTTTGTATCTGTGTGTGCCTGTATGTCTGTGTCCATATGTCAGGTTGGGTATCAGACGCCACCTCTCTGAGGACAGCTCAGGCCCTCCAAGGTTTGGAGGCCTATCTCCCCCCACCACTTCCCCTGCCGGGGGCGGACTCCCTCAGACATCGGTGCGTTGGTGGTTCTTTGTGTCCGGGGGTGGGCGTCCGGGTACACACCGGCTCACTCCTTGGCGGCTGCTTATCGGGGCCTGGAGCCTGGGGCTCGCTTGGGCCACTTCGGAGGTGGGGTGCCCCCGGCCTCTCGGCCTGGGGCTCGGTCACTCAGGCACAGCTGGCTGCCGACGGAGCTTGCGGGCACGTCACTGCAACCCCCCCTGGCTTCTGCTCCGTGGCTGCTGGGTGACCCCTCATCTGGGACTCTCCTCAGCTCTTTCTGGGACAGTGGCACGGCTGCCCCTCTGTTGGTCTTCCTTGGTCTCTTGTGTTCTGAGGGCCTCTGGATGTCTGGGGTTTTGATCTCCTCCATACCTGCTTTATGCCCTGGAGGACGGGGCAGTGGCCCCCCACACCCTCTAGCAGATCATTACATGAGGGAACCTTTTAAGAAAACAAGCGCGTCCATGCTCACAGGTGTACACACGGGTGATCACACACACAAACTACACCCTTTTTGGCTCCTACCTCAATGCACATTGTGCTGTCGATCTTACGTGCTGCACAATAATGTTTAATATTTAGTATTTACTGTCATATTCCCATAGATCATTGTGATGTTGTTTATTGTATTACTCTCGTTTTCTTCTGCTTGTTTTCTTTTTTCTTTCTCAACAGGTGATCCAGGTGATCGATATATGTATTTTTTTTTTCTCTGCTTATTCTGTTGGTTTTTGTTTTTTGCCCTTCTCCCCCGTCCCTCTTCTCAACTGTTTTTCTTTCCCTCTTTCTTTCTCCCTTTTCTTTCCCCCAGTCAAGTCTGTCCCGTATTCAGCAAGTGAAAATAAAATAAAGAATAAAAGGTGAATCAAATGGACCATTACGGCAAAGCTGGGATGGTCAATTTGGTAAAGAAAATCCATTGGGCATCTTTCTTCGCCTTTAGACAATAATTCTGATGGCAAAAGAGCCAAACGGGACAGGCAAAAGAAGAAAAAAAAAAAGGAAAAAAAAAAAGAAAAAGAGAGTAATAAGAGTAATATTAAAATGAAATAGCTGCTGCCATTTTTGGAAACTGGAATTGGCTAGGCCGCGATATGAATTCTGGGATATGGTTTTACATTTTTGTTGTCTGGGAGGAAAGTCAGGAGAAATTCGAGAGAATGGTGGCTCCAAGAGATTTTCGGGAGGGGCACTGAAATTCGGGATTCTCCCAGAAAAAGCGGGAGGGTTGGCGTGTATGGTCTTATGGGCTATTGCCCCCTCCACTTAGTCTCAAATTGGTTTGATGTTTCAGTGATAGGAAATAAAACTTTCCCTCAAGTAAGTCTGTTTTGAAAATGTAATGAGTAAAAAGCACAGATGTGTTTAAAAATATAGGGAGTAAAAGTAGAAAGTTGACAAAAATAAATACTTAAGAAAAGTACAGATGCCTAAAAACTCTACTTCAGTACAGTAATATGAAGTATTTGTACTTCATTACAAGCAGCTGAGGTGGGAAGTAAAAAGAGTTTTGAAAGAGATATGTGCTGAATATCAATGGTCACTTGAGGAGCAACACAAATAAGATGGAAGCAATCCACTTTTTTTTTCTTCTGTTTTCTGAGGTGTATTTCACACTTAATTGGCTGGCTATGAGAGTATGCCTGTGAGCCAGACCTGAGGTTGTGTGGGACTTTCCAGACATTCATATTATAGATATCTTTCTTTTGACTAGCTTAATTTCCCAGGGTGCATGGCTGCTGTTTGCCTTCCATAAATCCCTTTTCCTGCCAGGGTCTGAGGTAGGATTTTAAGGCCCTCTTTTGCAAGTCTATTTACAGCAAAGGGCTCTCCAAATGGACTAGAATGTGTTACATTTCAAAATGGAGATGGGACTACTGCAGCAGCATTTCAATGCGTTTAACCCCCCACCCCCAATACTTTAAATATCTTATTCAGGAATCATGGATACTTTTCTCTCAAAGTTGGAGAAATGTTTTCTGTCAGGTTCTCAGTGCCTGATCAATTTCTCTGATCATTTCCTGACTGTTTGGTACTTTGTTACTTTGTTGTACTAAATCTTTTTCAGAAACCATAATGCGAGCACACCTTTTACCCTGCCCTTTAAAAACCCTTTTCTCTTGAATCTTTTTAATTAAGTTCTAGTGTAATTTGATCTCAATGTCACTGCTGGTAGCTCATCACAACAGCTTAATAAATTTCTTTCTGTGAATTAACAATGATCCATTTAAAACAAAAGAAAAAGAAATCCATCAAGCCTTAAAGAGCGCGTGCATCAATTCAAATTACTGTGGATTTTGTGCCACACAATCTGTATTCATAACATGGCCCACAGTGTGTTTACTGTTGTGTGTTACACAGCTGTAGCGGTTTCTGAAAAGAGTCCTTAACAGGTCCACTCTGATAACATTAACACACAAGGATTTCTTTTCTTGTTTCTTTCAAATACTGTCAAAGCTGCTGGTATCTCAGAGACACTTGTGTATATTGCAGCAAAGGGAAGACGGCTTTCACTCATAAATCATCATAACTTAGCAAATTATTGTGGTCAATGCTAAACATTTCCAGTTAATGTTGGGGCTGACAGGTACCCAGTCCAGCCGTGCCGTTGTCCTGCGACCTGTTTGTCATTCGTATTTGTGCCATATGGATTCATGTCAAATATACTAGCAAGTCAGATTAAATTTAATCATAATATTGATTTGAAGAAAAAAAAAGACCTAAATTTCCTCTGACATTAGCCCATCTGCAACATCATTGTCCATTATTACCTCCACCAAGGACTTAATGATTTATTGGTTGACTGATTGGTTGCTGACAAAAAGCCTTGTAACTTTAAAACTATGATTCCTAGTGTGGTGCATGTTGTCAGAATATAGAAAGTACTCTAAAAACACTTGATGTTTGATGTATGACACATTTACCTCTGACCTCTCCTTTAAAGTCTACTTTAAAGTCAATAGACTAATAAAAAGGTCAAAAATATAATAATACTACATGCTGTTTCTTACTGCTATTGTTTATATAACATTGAGGTATATAGAGGAATGCTATATGGGGATTCTAAATATGACATTATAGTTTGCATTGAAATTTAATGCCATATTTGGTCACCTCATTTTTACATTTCACAACTGCCTTTCTTTCAACTTGACCTCAGAATTAAAGTATCATCAAGAGAACGGGCTGCCTAGTTAATTAGAAATATTCTGTAGTGTAATATTATATAATAAACTCAAGTTATTGAGTTTAGTGCTTCATGTTAAGTATTGTAAACATCATTTTCATAATGGTGTTTACAATATTGTGTACCACACAGTACAAGCATTACCAAAGCTTTTGAAACATTACTTGCAGCTTAAGTAACCATCAGAATGATGTTGATAACTCACAAACCAGTAAGTAAACAGAATTAATTGCTTTTAGAAATGGAAACCTATGAATTAAAGTTTATACTGTCAATATTTGCAAAATTGTAGTTTACCAAACTCGCTATCATTATGTTTGAAAATGTAGAAGTGTGGTTGGAGCATCACTGGTCACTCAGAAGGTCAAGGGAAGAACAGGAAATCTGTGCCGCTTTGACGGCCACAGGAATCAAATTTACAGCCTTTTTAGAGTCACTCTGGGTCCTTGTACACTTAAAGGTGTGTGTTACAAGCTCAACAAGAGGATCTGGTCTTCTGCTCTGTCCTGTTTCTTGTCTATTGGAATGTGTCAGTGCGTAGCTGTTGCCCATTTGTCATGGTTAGTGTGACCGATTGTCAGCCTCTTACAGGTTTTCTCCCCCTTTTACTGAGAGGTCATGGAAATTAGTTGAACCATTAGATCCAAGCAAATGCGTACAAGCTAGTTTTAGGCACAGATTGCTTACTGTTGGGGAATCACAGATTTTAACAGCATATGAAAAGAAAACAAGTTCCTTTTGTAATCTGTCATCTAATCAAAAAAGTGTTTTGTGTGGCATTGTATACGTCATCACTGCTTAGCTGAAAAATCCAATTAATTAAATCCAATTAAATCCAATTAATCCAGTTAATTTAAATTAACTTCCTGTTTGGTAATGAAAGAAAAAGATGTAACAAACTGATTGAACAGCTGAAAACGTATATCAAGCAGGAATGGAAAAGTCTTGGTTGGGTTTTTTTTTTAAACAGTGATTGTTGCCTTTGATCATGAATGGTGTTCATAGTGTTATGGTGGATTTTACCATTAATTGCACCTGGGTTTTAATACCACTAAAATCTAATGTTTTTATGTCCATCTTTCCCTAGATTTCCAGTGGGTTCAAGGGGATGTTTGTGAAGTGCAGCTCATGGTCTACAACCCAATGCCTTATGAACTGCGTGTAGAAAACATGGTAGGTTGATTTATGACACGTAACCTTAACAAGTGCACCATAATCATGGTAAATATCAAAGCACAGAAAGTAGTTGCTATAGTAATAAGTTCCTAATAATACTGGTTTTCAGTTATTCTTGTTTGCTTAGTTATCCGACCTTAAAATCTTTCTTTTTTCTGACAGTTTCTAAATGAGTTTGGGAATGATTGCATTTGATTGTGAGAGCTCTTCTTCCTCCAGTGAGAGATCCATCTCATGATGCTTGTATTGCTTTATTCACCATCCTTTCAGAGGTCGACCGTTCCCTTTCCTTTTCTGAGAGGAAAAAAATATTTTAAAGTGGACATGAAACACATATCATATATAAAGGCTAATTTACACTATAGAGCCATACTCTCTAAAACGTACACATATTTAACGCTGCCTGTAAAGCTGGATTTAAGAAATCAGTGCTCAAGGTTTTAACCAACCAGCACAGTCAACCAGCCAACTATTGTGTTTATTGGCTGGTTGATGCTAATAGTGCTTAAACTAATGTAAGTCTAACTTTAGGCACTTATTTCTTAAATGCAGCTTCACAGGCAGCGTTAAATATGTGTCAGTTTTAGAGAGCAAGACACCATGATGTCTTTATACAGACGTCTAGTGTTTCATTTCTACTTTAAAAGAGACCATTTTAACCATTTTAATATTTAATAGTC
This sequence comes from Neolamprologus multifasciatus, assembly GCF_963576455.1. Taxonomy (NCBI): domain Eukaryota; kingdom Metazoa; phylum Chordata; class Actinopteri; order Cichliformes; family Cichlidae; genus Neolamprologus; species Neolamprologus multifasciatus. The sequence continues at coordinate 27,216,373 of NC_140459.1, forward strand.
AATGTATCTCCAGCTCATGCATAGATCTCTACGTTTTCAACATCCATTTCTAACTTACAAACGTTGTCATTCTTGTTTTTTTTCATGCACACATGTTAAGCCACTTTATCAAGTCAAGGGGTGGAAAACATTTCCCAATAAATTGCTTTTCTTCCTGCTCACTGCTGTCTCTGTTCATGAATGCAGTGATGTGGGACCTCCTTGAAATGCAAAGCAATCCCAAGGCTCGATAAAAGGCCAGCAGGGGAAAGCCTTGCTTTATGCTGTTAGATAGCAGTGGCATATAGGAGTGTACACAATGCATTACATGTCAAAAGTGATGTTGCTTTAATTATTTGGAAAGTCGAGAACAAATTACCGTGAAAGTTTTGTGACAGAGCGTAAGCAGTGACAGTGGACTCCTAATTGTGGAGGTCATCTCAGAGCTGGTGCCAAACAGACTTGGACAAGTCTTGCTGGTTGATTTAGCCATGCTGCATCAACACATAATGGCACATGCTGTTACAGGAGACGCAGACAACCTGCAGTTTGGAACATCTGGTAACTCAAGGAATAGTCACAGTCCACTTGTCCCTGAATTTGCATTTCTATGTGTAACAAGCCAAATATTTGTCTGAGAAATATCATTTCTCTACACCGACTTTTAAGATATACCATACTGTTGAAAACAACTTTAAAGTTAGAGCTCATTAACATTTGGTGGCTGAACTAAATGTTCAGCCACCAAACTGGGGGCAACAAGATTATATAAAACTTGTTGCCCCCAGTTTTATATAATCTTTCACAGTAAATGCAAAGTTGTGTGCATTTGTAAAAAACATATGAAAAAAATGATTATTATCACAATAATAATCATTTTGTCTTTCTGCTGATTCCTGGAGGAATCCATATTCAAATATCTGGAAAGACAGCATCACTCTGGAATATGAGAAAACATTATACACTTATGTTATCATCCAATAGATGATTCTTAAACCCTCAAACCTCCTCAGTGAAGTATAAAGATGGTATATCAAAGATAAACTGGAAGAACAAAGGAGAAAAAAGTCAGTTTCAGTCAGAATTGTGGGTTAAATTGTGTGCTTAGAGTCAAACAAGCACAATAATTTTAATAGCATGAGTGTTTTTGTACACACTAAGTACTATGTATTGTGTTTGAACTGACCACTCTGTGTTCACTTTATGGTGTGCTATTGTGCGTTGGTTATTTTGTAGTCTGTTTGAAATCTGAACTGTATACTGCAGTGCAATACCAAATCATCATGTGCCAAGAAGCCTAGTTGTTATTATATATTTATATCGTGGTCTCTGTTAGGGGGTGGGATATATTCAAGTTGAACTAAAACCTTTGTCCTCAGAGGGTTGTGTTGAATGCAGAAAAAATGGGCAGTGGTCATTGTCTATCAAAAGTGGTCCAAGAAAGAAGCAGAGGTAAACCAGACACAGATCATGGGCAGCAAAGGCAAATGCACATGGAGAGCGAAGGCAGGCTCCGAGGCAACAGACGAGCTGCTGTAGCTTTAACTAAGCAACACACTATGAGACAAACTGCACATAAAAAGTTTGTGTGTTTGCTGATGTTTGTTGAGCTCAGAAACTCTGCATTTGAAATTACCTGCCACAAACTACTGTTGCATAATGATGCCTGGCTAAATTCATTGTTTTAGCACTGTTTAGTTTTCAGTTTATTTATAGAAGTGTCAAAAATGTTTTGTAAGTGCTTATTTTACTTTTTCAATAAATGGTTATGGAGCTGTGTTGAGCCATTAGGTCTAACATGAAATATTAGGTAAACACAGTTGTTACTAACCATATTAATTAGGGTTCTGCATTAATGTGATTGGTAACACCTGTGTTTACCTACTCTATAATGTCAAAAAGCTGTGTAAAGCCCAAGGGAAGAGGTTTAAGATGCTACTATGCCAGTATGTTGTAAGGTGAATTAGTCACACAGACAAGGTCAGATATGCCACCATCTCCTCCCCACCTACAGGTAAACTGATCAGTTCACAGATGGAGACTGAAGCTTTCACATCTCCATGGCAGCTGGGAACCTTAGGTGGTGTTGTAGAGTCACGCTGGTAGACAGACAGAATGACGTAAGCTGCCAAGAGCGCCCCTGTAACCCAGACAAAGTGACTGTCGGTACACTAGAACAACCATTTATCCACTGTACAAAACCAGCTCTCTGAAACACACAAACACACAGGGTCACTTTTCCTTCTTCTCTCATCAAGGTGACCCTTTAGGTTGGCGAGGCAGCTTCTCCTTCTCAGTCACCACACGACTTCAGCGCTAACACACAGCTTTGCTTTGTGCTTTATCGATTTTCCGTTAAAGTGGTGCTTTTTACTACAACCGCCAGCTTTTCATTTTCAGAGGGGTCACCATCAGATGCTTCTTTCATACTTTCAACAAACAAGTTTGGGTATCTGTTTGCTTTCTGTTAAAATGACTTGTTTTGATTTTTATTTTCTCTTTCATTTACTCAGCTTAGGTCAGCCCAGATAGTTGTAATAAATATGGACTAATCATTTTCTTCAGTCATGGCGGAAAAAAAGCCAATTTAATAGAAATGTCTGCTGTCTGGCTTTTGTTATAAAACGTTTGTTGTTGCCAAAGTAATCACAAATAATATTCATGCTATAGTGACATGAGACAAATCAAAGGGATAAGTGCATTCTGTTAGTAAAACTCAAACAGTGCTGCTCACTATGCTTTACCTGGTTTGTTATTGTTAATGAAACAAGCTAATGAACCTTTTTAAAGGCAGAAAACAGATCAGCTGTTTCGAGTAGCTTATCACTGATGCTTCTGCTATTAAAAAAAGCTTGTAATGTCATGAAGTGAAAGCAGTAAGCGCTTAAATCACAGCAGTGGCACCTCAGTGGCTCAGCTCTTAGGCAGCCTTCTCTCTAGTGAGGTAGTGTCTGCTTTTAGGGATTGATGCAGTCATTACGTCACCTCAGTCTGCCTTGTTAAACAAGGCTGAGTGTACTGGGAATGTAAATAGTTACTCAAGGGGACACGATTAAGCATTTATAAGAAAACTTGAAAGCCACAGATTTACTGACTAGAATTGAAACTTAGAGGATTTTTTTCTTCCACTCCAGCCAAGTGGGCACAAGCTGGGATTTTTCCCTTCAGACTCCTACAGACAGTTAATTTCACATCCTGTTGTGATACCACCAGGTAGTACAGGCTGCTGAGATTGCTAATAAGTGCCAAAGAGTAACGTAATTTGTTTCCAACAGAAATTTAATTTGATTAAAAAAAATTTAATAAAAGTGGGGAAACAAATTAAGGGTTCTTTACAATCACAAGATCTTTAAAAAAAAGATGTAAAATTGAAAATGAAATGGGAATAATTTGAAAGGATTTTCTTTGTTTTCAAGAAAACAACATGAACTAATTCAGATCAGACATGTTTTCCAGTGCATAAAGGATAAAGACAGAATAATCTTCTAATCCTGACAGCAGTATTGATGGGGTATGTCGCCATCGAGACATTTGATCAAAGAAATTTGAGTCACAGATCCATTACTTCATAGTGTTACCAAATGAGATTAGAACTTATCCTAAATGTTGGCATATTACTGTGTTACACCAGCCAAAACTGGGAAAACATCTTAATGCAGTAGAATAAATAAAATATCACAAAACAAAATACCTTGGAAGGTTTTACAAAATGTTATAAAAAGTCTTGAGGTGGTAAAACGTTTCTGTATCTGTCCTTGTGGAAGCGGAGCTCAAACAGAAGTGTTCAGCTGGATGTCCAGTATGCGGTGCAGACTGGTAAGGGGTCAGAATCCAACAATTATCCATAGCCATTCATCACAGTGACCATCACAGTGACCTTTGTATCAGCTAATGGTGTAATCCAAAAAGTGTGTTGCTCCAAATCCAAGAAGTCACGAAATGTTTCTCCCACTGAAAACGCTTCGTCCAGATCAACAAAATCAACTTTTGGAGATGTTGCCCCTAACTGCATTCACACAGCAACAGTGCTGATGAATTACCTCGGCTAATAACATTCAAGCAGCTAACGAGGTAATGTTCAGGCCATTTGTTAAGGCTTAACCCCCCCCCCCCCCCCCTCCCCATTAGCAATTAGTCTAATTCCCCACATTCTTCTTATTGCTTAGATCAATGTCTGTCCCCCAGAACAGTCATGAAGTTACTGTCTTCACTGTGGCAGTAAGTGTGTAGTAGGTTTTTCACTGAATCTCTCAAATAAGGATTTTAGTATCTAGCCTGATTTAATTGATGTTCCATGATACATGTATTCTTTTTCTAGTGCAATTACATTTAGTACCTGGTGCTAGATGTCACTATGGACTACAATGTTGAGTGATGACTCATTTTTAGTGTTTTTCCAAGTCATTTCAGTTCATTTCAGGTCAACAATATAGCAAGAAATCACAATAACAGCTGCATAAAGGTGCTTTATATTTTAAGGTAAAGACCCTGCAGTATAGGGGAGAAAAACCAACAATCAGTGGAGCCCCTTTGTGCAACCACTTTGCGATGGTGGGCAGGAAAAACTCCCCTTCATATGAATAATTCTCTAGCAGAACCAGGCTCAGAGAGATGCATTTGTTGTGAGAGGTTCGGGGTTTGGGGAAAGAGAAAACAACCAACGAGAGCATAAGGAGACAGAACAAAACACTAATGATATGCTGCAGCATATACACTGATCAGGTATAATATTATGACAACCTGACTAACATTGTATTGGTCCCTTTTTTGCTGCCTAAACAGCCCTGACCTGTTGAGGACTCTGCTAGACTCCTGAAGCAGTGCTGATGGTGTAATGTGGTATCTGACACCAAGATATTAACTTTAGATCCTTTAAGTCCTGCAAGTTATGAGATGGGGGCACCATGGAGAGGACTTGTTTGTCCAGCACATCCCACAGATTCTGGATTGGAATGAGACACAGGGAATTTAGAGATCAATGCCTAAACCCATTGTTGTGCTCCTCAGATGATTCATGAACAGTTTTTGTTTTGTGGTAGGGCGCATTATCCTGCTAAAAACACACCACTGTCATCAGGAAACACTGTTTCCATGAAAGGGTGTAAATGGTCTGCAACGATACTTGGGTAGATGGTACGTGGCAGTTTGGGTGGTGGATGGAGATCAGCATGGGCACCCTGACCGGTCTGCAGCTGTGCAACAAACTCTGATGCTCTGTGTATTCTGACTCCTTTCTATCAGAGTCAACAAACCTTTTCAGCAGTTTCAGCTACAGCAGCTCATCAGTTAGATTGGATCACTGAGATCAATCAGCCTTCGCTGTGCATCAGCGAGGCTTGCCTGCCCATGACCCTGTCACTGGTTCACCACTGTTTCTTTCTTGTCCTCTAGGACCCAGAAGTAAGCCTGCAGCCTGAAAGTGATATGCGTTTTTGGACAATATGAATACTATACTTAGAAAGTCTTTAAGATTTGATTGAGCCTGATGTTTTTGAAGACTTTGAATGTGAGAAGGATTTTAAACTCAGTTTTGAATTTAATTGGGTCAGTGGAGAGAAGCTAATGTGGGAAAAATATGGCCTCTCTTCCTAGTCCTTGATGGTACTCCCACTGTAGTGAGTGGATGAACTGAAGTCTTCTTAGAGAAATTTAGAACAGCCTCATAATGAATTACAATAGACCAGTTTAGAAGTGATGAATTCATGAAGTGGTTTCTCAGCATCAGAATTGATCTAATTTTAAAAGTAGTGAGAGAGATTTTCAATTTTTTTTAATATGGTCTTTTTGGGATTTTTCAATTGCTTTCTTTCATATATAAGACCCAATTAATTTCTACAAGATTTTCACCTTTTATAAGGTCTTAATGTTAACCTTACCTTCAGCAATTTATCATAATTTATTTTTTGACCTGTCACACTTCAAAATAGTCATTTTGATATCTATGGCTTAGCTGTAGGTGTAATAAACCAGAAATATTTTCTGAGCTATTCTTCACATCACCAACATTTTACAGTTGATTTCAATTTAGTTCAGACACTTTGATTTAACGGTTCAAAGTTACCCTTTGGACGGCCAGTGCAAGATTTTGTAATGCATAAAAACCACTTGAACAGAATTTGCTGCTCTCTATAATATCCGGTGGGGATTTGGCCAGCTGAATTCGAAACCTTTTTGATCCCCCTTCCTTCTGTGTTGTCATCAGTAGGACTTATTTTCATTCACCTCTCAGGCATACGTGGCTCAAATGGTCATTTCCCGCAGAGAATGATTTTCTTCCATGGAAATGGCCATCTCATACCGCCAGAAATTTAATCTTCAGGACATCGTGGATAGATTAGGATGATGGATCATTTGAAATCTTTTGAGAGATACTTCACACTGAATTAGTGTTGGAAAATTGATCTGCTGCACCTCACTCTGCTTTTTCAAAAGGAAAACAAATGAGGAACCGTGTTCGGCCAAAAGATGAGAGACTGGTTTTGCAGTCAGTTTTCCTTGGTTTTGGCACGGTGTGATTTCTGCATTACATCCTGGTCATTCCTACTCCTTTTGTGTGTTGCATTCAGGGTTTGCTGACCTCTGGAGTAGAATTTGAATCTCTGCCTGCAGCGCTGTCTCTGCCTGCCGAGTCTGGCCTGTACCCTGTTACTCTGGTTGGCGTCCCACGTACAGCCGGGAACATTACTGTCAACGGTCAGTGCGGCTGAAAAGATTTTTTCATTACTTGGATTGTTGCACATAATAATTAGCTGGAAAGATTAGCTTGTGTTTTTGCACACACTTTTGAGTCAGACTCCTTTTTAAAGGTCAGTGGTTCACCATTCCACTCCAGTAATTTCATCCACTAAAGATTCTATTTTCTATTTGAACCCAGGTTACCACACGTCAGTGTTTGGAGTAACCAGTGATTGCCTGCTGGATGGCCTGCCTGGTGTGAAGACTAGCGGCTGTTTAGTGGAGGTCATTCCCGCTCTTCCTCGCCTCCAGCTCCAGACGTCACTGCCACGGTCAGGAACTTTCTGCACGCCGTCTTTGCTATGACACTAATTGTTCACTAACAGTCAGTGTAGAAAAGATCTGACTGTGTTGCTATGCTGATAATGTCACAGGTCTCAGTAGGCCAGGGGTAAACACTGGGTAAGCCTTGCTTTGCCAAATTGGGTGACGAAAGGTTTATATGTGGTTCACAACACCTGTTTAACAAAGATAACACCTCAACACTAATTACATTAGCTGGCAGCCAAATTAGCTAGACTGGGTTACATATATTTAATACAACATTTTGATGCCCACAGCAAAAGGCTAAAGTATTTCATGACTACGTAAATTATTTAACCACTGAAAATCATGTTATGCTTTGTGGTTTCTCTCTACTAGCGTTGGCCTTTTGGCCTCATTTTTATCTTTAGTAAAGTAAATTGAAGTGTTAGACTGCGTCAACAGACAAGAACATTTCCCCATAAAAACATAGGAAGGGCAAAGAGTCTTGCTTTGTTCACCCATGATTGATGTGAACACCCTCAAACACCTTTAAAGCTTAAAGTCAGCACTTTAGCTTTATAGTCATTGTTTCATTGCACATCCATTGTGCTGAGGTACAGAGCCAAAACAATGACAAATGTGCGACTGTTGTACCACTCACAGACTGCTCTCTACTCATAGTTTTTACGCCCAAAAGTAAGTAAAGTTAACATTTTGAGTAGTGTGTTTTTGGCCAGCGTGATGCAGTTTGCCCTTGAGTGCATGTGCAGGTTTCAGGTTTACACCATTATGTAAAAGTTGCCTGTGTTAGTATTTCATGAAATGTTTGTGTTCAAGTATAGCTATGAAAAAGGGATCGCTTTGTGGCTGAGTGGTCTTAAAGTCATACCAATTACAAACCAAAGTTATATCATAGCAAGCATATTGGGATCCTGTGGTGAGAACTAGGGCTGGGTATCGTCACTGATTTCTAGAATCGATTCAATTCCGATTCACAAGGTCCCAAATCGATTCGATCCACGATTCGATTTAATTTGATTCGATTCAATTCGATTTGAATCTGGGAAATTTTGACAGTCAGAAATATTATAATTACTATAAAAAGTATAACTATGAAAAGGAAGCTGACACACGCAAGACTTTATCAAAGGTGTGAGCATCACAGCAGATGCCTTTGTGTCAAAGTAGCTGAGGATAAAACACAGAAAAACATGAAGGCGATTTTCCTGGCCTGGGATTTAATAAAAATATTCTGCAGTACATCAAAAACGAAAGAAAACCATTAATCAACACATGAACATTACCTCTGAAGTTACAGCGGTTTTATTAGAGACAGGGCTAAGTGTTTTGCACTTTGCATAATTTTAAAAAGTTTAAATTTGTTCAGTATTGAACGGCAGAAATTAGGTTTTCTTTTCGGAAGTATATAAAACAAAGAAAAAAAAACGTCGGCCGGCAGCGCTGTAAACAATGGTAGACTTGTGCATAAGCAAGCAAATAATAAAGAAAACAGATCTTTAGACTGGAAACTGTTCTTGAAGAGAGAGAGAGAGAGAAAGAGAGAGAGCTGTGCATCATGGTCGAAGCAAAACAGTAAAAGTAAGAGTGAATACATGATGACGTTTATGTGAAGCGTAGTTTGGATCTTCTTTTGCTGCTGGTTCGGTCAATATTGTTTGGAGAGACATCAAACTAACAGCTTTAGAATCGGTGCATAAAGGGCGTGAACCCAAAGTGCGGACCTGCCGACAGATCAGAATCAGCCAGCTGTCGGCTTTCAGCCCCAACCGTGAGACATCTCACTGATTCTGATCCGCGGGTTGCGCTGTGTGTTTAAGTCTTTGTGCAGAATCAGTGTTCCTGCTCTCATTTACTGTCTTAGCTGTTTGGTGGTTGTTGAAATTTTGTGAGATTTCACCTGAGATTCTAGCATTTTGGGCAAAATAAATTTGTATTAAAAAATCGATTCAGGATTTTAATGAATCGATTTTACGTTATCCAAGCCAGAATCGATTTTAATCGATAAATCGATTATAAAAACCCACCCCTAGTGAGAACAGAAACACTTCAAAGAAATCAACAGTGTAAAGCTTATTTTAAACCCAGGTCATGAACCTCATTATAGCCCAAGATTGTGTGTTATTTGAGAAATGAAAGTAGAAGTCATGTGGTAAGATTTCTACCAGTAAATAGCAGGTAATGCACGCCGTCTGGACTTTTGTAAATCATTCTGACAGGAAAGCTGCTTTAAAATTCACTATTTAGGTCATGCCTGTGTAAGTACAGCACTCATCAGCTTTTAATGTGGAAAATCTTTTTATTCTCTAATGCTGGAATATAGTTCACGTGTCTACTCGAACAGAAGTATAATATTTGGCTCTAGTGTGTGGTGTTCTCACAGGATGCACAGGTAGACCTTCAGTTTTGACTTCTCAGCTCAGAGAGTCTCTACAGGATGCCTCACAGACTTTTTTTTGCCTACAGCACTAAACGACAGTATCTAAGGCTCCACTTTTCACATTTATACCATTTGAATTCTAAACATTAACTCAAAATTTGCAGTTTTAATATTTTAGAACATTGAAATTCTAGTTTGGAGACTGAATCTTTTGCTGGCATGCCCCATGTCATTAAAAATAATATTTCTGAGTCCAAATGTGGCAGGAGTGGGTTAGTGTTGTTGCCTGCAAGAAGGTCCTGGTTCAATTCCCACCATCTGGCCCCGGGGTCTTTCTGTGTGGGGTTTGCATGTTCTCCCCAGGTGCTTTGGCCTCCTCCCACTACAGACATGTATTTAGTGGGGTTAGGTGATAATTCTAAATTGCCCACAGGTATGAATGCGACTGCAAATAGTCATCTGTCCCTGTGTTAGCCAGGGTGTACCCCTCCTGCCCTAAGGCAGCTGGAATAGGCTCCAGCCCCCCCGTGACCCTGAATTGGATAAGCAGAAGAGAATGGATGGATGCTCATTCAGTGCAAATGAATGCTGAAGCATCACTGAAAAGGGTCCAAGTTAATCTTACAGCTTCAGTAAAATGATCGGTGTGGTTGTTCTCAGACATGCTACAATAAAGTTTAAAGTTCAGGCTTCCATGAAAATGAAGATTTATGAGGTTTAGAAAGGTCAGATGTTGGCTGTAAGTTAGCTAGTTAATTTGACATCTAAAGATCATATAACATTTCCAGCAAGATAGAGCACTGCTTTAACTTTGGTTGTAAATTAAGATGTAAAGCTAAATAGCAGCAGTGTTTGAAAGCTTAGTGAAATAGATAATTATTTCAACTAGTCCTATGTCGTGGCTAGCTGCTAGGCTAACATAATACATGAGGAGACACACATACCTTAATCTATCCTGAGAAGCAGCACCTTAAACTCTCTTTTGAATAAAATGGGGGGTGGCTCAAGACTTCTACATACCACATGATGCATATATGATTGTATTTCAAGGCTATTCACCTAATCTGTGATTAGTTATAATGGCCATGTGTTTCTCTGAACCTACCTACAGGTCAGCCTACACACCTCACCCCATGTCCAAAGAAGAGCTGTCTAGCTCCGTGTCTGTCCAGCTGTTCAACGGAGAGACGCAGCAGTTGACCATCACCTTAGAGAACATTGGATCTGAGGACATAGAGACTTTGGAGCTCACTTCTAAGATTGTCAGCACCAAAGGTAAGCACCCACAGCAAGATGAGCAAAGTCTGTTTATTATACCTTTTTGTTCAGTTTTCTAGCTCTCGATTTAGATTTACAACAGAAATTGTGAAAGTTCAAAACACAGTAGGATAAAACAATCAGACTGCATTGAGTGTCTTATCTGTGTTGTAGTTGCAATAGGCTTTGATGGACTTTACTGCCCACTTAGTTTTTGCTCCAGCCTCTTGCAGCCCGCTTGTCCACAGTGCTGCAGGGGTCGCTACCTTGTTGTAAGTGCATGGGGACCTTTCATGCTCTTGTGGCTTTCCAGTCTGTGTTCTGTCTCTTTGTTCAACACCTGCTCAGGCCGTCTGATCTCTGCAGTCCCCCTCACTCTGTTTCTCTGTCTCTCGCTGGCTTTTGTTCTCCTTTAATTTTCTATGTGGAAAAAGGAGGCAATTTATTTTTTCTTTTGAAAAACAAAGTTATCTGGCATTTACTCCAGTTTGCACAGTGTTGAAGTAACTTTTATTTTACTTAACTGTCGATGGTATATTTTAGTATCTGTGCAGCTGCAAATGTAAAGTCTCCTGCTGTTACTTTTTTGTTTAAATCAGAGTGGAACCAGATGTCATTAACTCTACAATGGGTGTCCTTTAACCCTTTAAAACCGGTCGGAGCGGGCACGCTCTGTTTTGCCTAACTATTTTTAAATCCCGGTAGCTCTGCAACCACGTGAGCTAGCGCAATATTTTTTTTTTGCATATGAAACCTGAGGAGTTGTACTTACATCTTATGCCATCAGCTTGTCCTCGGTCACAGTTTCCTTCCACATATAGCTTTGCAAAAACTGCATAAAAAGCGCTTGCAGCAACAAAAACATAATATTCCAGAAACACGCTTTGCCGATCCGATCAGCTGTTCATAACACTTCCTACATTGGATTAGACGTCAGCACGAACTATCGCATGTCCGCCATGACCTGCCCGAAACCGGAAGTGACGTCATTTTCGCGGAAATGTAGTTTTTTACTGTCCGGGCCTCAATGAGCCTATGCTGGTGTTTTTAAAAGTTATGTTTGACTTTATGACTTTCTGTGTTGTTTCTGGGATGCTTAGGACTCATATTGCACTGCTGGAAATAGTTTATTTTGATGCATATGCTGCTTTTTTGCAAATTTGCACAATAATATTTATTTTCGTTTTTCCTGCAGTGTATAAAAATTGGTGTATTTCAAAAATAAAACTATGAAGACACTCAAAATAAATTTCCTGTGGTGGGAAACTATTTTGTGCAACTTTTTTGTATTTACAGTTTTGAGGAATAAGCCTCTTAAATTTCTCTAACTAGAAATATATGTTAAAAAAACAAAAACGATTAAAATTTTTTTGTAGTTTATTGCACTTTTTTGCAATTTATGTAATTACTATGCACTTAATTCATACATATTATTAAAATGTAGGCTATAATGGTTGTATTGATGTATAGCAACTTGAAATGCTCCCAAAAATGGCTCCACAGCATGTAAAAATATAATATAAGCTCTGGCGGACTTGGTTCTATGGTAGGTCTTAAAGGGTTAAACAGCTTTGCTTTAACATTGTCAAGCTTTTGCTTTAGTAAGTCACCTGTTAAGGTGCCTGGGTCGTCACCCAGTGTTTTGTGTTTTTGGTTCTTTGATTTTGTTTGTTTCTTTATATTCTAGCTTTCTTTGTCTTATGGGTTATTGGATTATTTTAATTGTATGTTCTCTGTGTGGGTTTTGTTTGTGTGTCTTCTGGTTTTCTGTCTGTGATCCATAGTTGCTGTCTTCCCTGTCTGCTGTATCCCCATGTCAAGTCTGTGTCTCTGTGTTATGTTTCCTGTTTTACTTTGAAGGTCCATGTCTTATGTTAATGTGTCTGGTTTTGCTTCCTTTGTCTCGTTAGCCCTGATTTGCCCCAGCTGTGTTTCCCTCCTGTCTCTCGTTCCCTGATTGCGGCTCTGTGTATTTAAGCCCTGTGTTTTCTTTGGTCTGTGTTGCGATCTACCGTCTACTATGCTGTGTTCTGTCTTCCTGCCTGCCAGTTCAGTTTTTTGGTATTTTCAGTTTAGTTATTTTACGTTTTAGCTATAAAGCTCTTTTGACTGCATTATTTCGCCTGCATGAGTCTGCACGCTGGGTCCTCCTTACCACCATTCATGCCTGCACACAGCCTTCACATGACATTGACATCCTACATATTAGGGGAAAAAAAACTAAAATAATGTTCGTTCTCCAGGAAAACGGGTGACGTAAAAGCGAGTCATCAGTGATTTTTGTTATTCTTTCAGCAAGAAAGAAAATATGCTAGCTGTTAGAGTTGGCTAAACCTGTAGTAAACAAAATGTGAAAATAAATCAAAACATGTTTAGTATTTTAGATTCTTCAAAATAGCCACCCTTTGAGATTTCCTTTGTTGCACACTATTGGTATTCTCTTGATGAGCTTCATGAGGTAGTCACCTGAAATGGTCTTCCAACAGTCTTGGAGTTCCCACAGATGTTGAGCACTTTTTGATCACCTCCTCCATGCACGGTGGGGACCATGCACGCAGTCTCCTCTGAACAGTTGATGTAGAGATGTGTCTGAACTGGAACTCTGTGTGGCATCTATTTGGGCTCTGATCCGAGGTGCTGTTAATGTGAGATTTCCTTGACCTTCAGTGCTTAAAGTCGTTTCTCTTTACTTAGCTGATTGGTTTTTGCTATAATATGTATTCTAACAGTTGTGAAATAGGCCTGCCAGCTGTGTATCAACCTGACTTCTGCACAACACACCTGATGGTCCCAAACCCATTTAGAAAGCAAAAAATTGCTCAAAGCAAAGGGTGGCTACTTCGAGGAATCTAAAATGTAAGACATATTTAGAGTTATTCATCAAATCTTTTCTTTGCTACATAATTCCATAGATTTTGCTTTATGTTATCCGATGCCTTCAGTATATAGCTACAATTTAGAAAGTAGCAAAAATAAAGAAAAAACGAGAACCTTAAATGAGAAGGTCCAAACTTTTGACTGGTAATGTGTATATACATATACTGTGTGTGTGTTTGTTTTAAGCTATACAAGTTCAAAATCTGACTCAAAGTTCCATCTCCAGGTGACAGTGTTCGGAAAGTTTTCTCTGTAGTAAACAAAACATGAAAGCCAGTGTGTGTCCTGAGAATTTGGTGGTGCAGTGGTCACCACTGTTCAGGTCCGCTGGTTGGCTGGGTCCTTTCTGTGGCTTTGGTACGTCCTCCCACAATACAAAGGCAGGCTTTTTTTGTTAACTGGTGATTCTAAATTTGGCACATTGGTTTAGAAAACACCTTGGTACGTAGTGAAATGCTTATCACATATTATTGTAAAGTAACTGCCATTAAGTCTAAATACTGGCAAATTTTTATTGGACAAAACTTAAAAATAATGATGCCGGTTATTGTGGGTTATTTCCAAGTGCTTCGTTTTCTGACACTGAACCACTGCATTAGCATTAATAGCTGGAAGCATTCCAGTTTATGAGAAACTAGTGTCACTTGACCATATTTAAAATCATTATTGATTTCTTTACTCGGAGTTGTCTCCACTGGTAAAATGCTACTCCAGTTATTCTTGCTGTAAACTATTTTAATTTATAACGAGTACCCTAAATTATTCAACACTACCAAGAGCAAAACTTATCATAGCTTTTAAAATATTGCTTCTATTTCTCTCTCCTGTGTCACTATGTAAATTAAATTTTACATTTTTCTTTTTTCAGATGCAGAGAGAAGTCTGTTGACATTTTCACTTGTTAATTCTGACAAAAACACCTTTCTTCCCCACATACTAAAGTAGATCCTGCCAAGAAAATACCTTTGTATATCCTCAGTTTAGCCTCAGAAATACAGACATTTAAAATGAAGGAAAGATTTCTTGAAGATTTTTTTATTTTATTTTAAAAACACTCTGACTCCCTGTGGTATCAGTGGGAGTTTAATCACGCAGCGATGAGTGAAGGAGGAGAAGCTGGGAGCAGTTTCCTTTTATCTGAAACTGATCTGACTTTTCTGAAATGGCTTCAAAATTCTGTGATGACAGGCTCCATGCCTCCTATCCCCAAGGGTTAACACTCATGGGGTCAGTCTAGTCTGACTTTTCTTGGTCTTTCACATATGTTGAAGACTCTATTGTGTAGAGATAGCACAAGCCTTTGGTGTCCAGTCCTGATGTAGAATTTATAACTCAGCGACAGCAGGATGAGAGAGAGGTGCTGCGCTTTACTCTTGCCTTCTATACAAAAGTGCTGCCCAGTTTTTGATTTAAGATAGATAGTAATTTGCTGGTCAATGGTAAATGGTACAAGACTTACAAGATTTGAACACAGTAATGCACTGATGTCTACCTCTTAGAAGCTTGTTGCATCTCACACATCCAAGCTCCCTGCTGGCTGGACTCCAAGGAACAACGTAGTCTCTCTAGTTAACAAAGCATTCTCTTTGAAATAAAACTGTGGTACCGTTTTGTTTGTTTTATGCTGCAAATATAGCGTTGCCTCCCAGGGAATGTTATTTTCAGAGTTGGATGAAGAAGTGATAAATATTCTGGGTCCAAATTTGAAACATCCAGTGCCTCAATAATATCAAAGACACAGATGAAATATCATTACTCTACCCAAGGATGTGAGCAGTATCATTAAATCCATTTTTTAATATGCTGAGTGTTATTATCTTATACAATTCTTCAGAGCTACAGTGTTTAAGACCTTATGTGAAAAAGGTCCAACTATAAAAAAGGTTTTTGTTTTAAGTACTTAAACTTCTTAATTGTCCAAAGAAGATACAGCAGAAAGCTCTTCTCTTCTCCTCCTTTGTTGTTCAAATTCCTTGTGAATGAAATCTTCTGTTCTTTTTTTGTTTTTAAGTCTTTGCTGTTTTATCTTTATCCAGCCCTTTCAAGTCCTTCCTCCTATTTTGAATGCTCATCTTCTCCAATTTCAGTTCTTCTTATTCCTCAGATTCAAACTGATTCTCTTTTTCTTTTCCTTTAAATTTTTGTCTGCTAAGGACCAGTATTCGTAGTCAGACCAACAGCAGTAGCACTTATCCATTGTGCCCCCCTGAAAGTGTAGTTATGGTATAACTTATTTAGTGCTTTTAGGTCATCATTAGTCACAAGTGCCTTTTTCCTGTCTTATTTTTTTCTTTGCCTGTTTTATCCTCTGATTCTCAACAATAGGACTTATAAATCTTTCTGACACATCAGTATCCCCAATTTTTAGAGTCAATATCAGTGAACCATCAAATGCATGAAAATGCACATGAAAGCAGGGCTTTTTTTGTTACCACCTGGAAATAAAAGTTTCTTTCTGGGCGTCCTTTTTAAATGCATTAAAGATATGGTCACTTTGTTTAATACTGGCTGTGATCAACACATTATACTTAACGCTGGAAATAGGGCTGTGCATCAAATCTCAATCTGAGTGCTAATGCACTTACACTCTGTACATTAAAAGGACATTAAAACGTCCATCCAATTTCCGCTGCCTACCGTGGTCCAGGTCACAGGGACAGCAGTCTAACCAGAGATGCCCAGACCTCCCTCTCTGCAGTTATCTCCACCTCTTCTCGGTGGACACTGAGGCATTCCTAAGCGACCTCACGGACATCTCTTCAGCATGTCCTGGGTCTGCTCTGGTCCCACGGGCTAAGACTGTTAGATACGCCTCACCTATGAGGCGCCCAGGAGGCATCATCGTCTGATGCCTGAACTGCCTCTACTTTAGTCTTGAACTGGGTCTCAAACTTGAAGATTTTTCACCACAGCTGCTTGTTATTCTGCTGCCAACCACTCCAGTGCAAGCCGTAGGTGATGGCTTGGTAGACTAACAGAACCACGTCATCTGCAAGAAGCAGAGACAAAATCCTGAGACCATCGTACTTGACGATCTCCACGTGGCTCGAACACTTGAGCAACACTTGAACAGATGATAAAGAATGAAGAAGAATTGGATGCATTCCAGCATATTCTCCAAGTCCACAAAATACGAACATACTGGTTGGGCAAACTTCCACACACCTCAAGCCATCATGCTCCGTGGAGTAGACAGTAGTGGACCCAAATGGAAATGGAACTTGATTTTAACAAAAAGTGTGCCTTTTATTCGGGCCAAAAACACAACATTAACCAAACATGAAATCCAACTAAATGAGAAACTAATCACAAAAACCTAAACTGGGAAAACTAATAATATGCCCCATCACACCTTCAGATCGCCAAAGGCATTGAAGTGACCGAATAGAACAGTGGAGTTCCTAGGTGGTGCACATAATATTACATTGTTGTTTGACTTCTCCTGGTTAGACATTTCTTTCATGCTAACTTTCCAGCTAACTTTTGTATGTTTTATTTCTGCTTTGTAACGTCTACTGTACACAACAAGTTCCAGGTAATATACATCATAATTGCGTGATGCATGAGTAAGCACATGCCAAAGCCCTCTCATTCTTTGATCTAATTGTGACACAACGACCACAATCCAGATTGCATTCTTTTCTACACCTATTTCCATGGGTGCAGTCTTGCAGGCTTTGTTACAGTACAAAGAAAGAAACCCTGTAACCAATAAAGTATCACATCTGAGCTGTGAGACCTTTGAAGGCCATTTTAATGTCAGATCGGCTTCCGTCTGGAGTGTGTCACAGGACATCTTTTTAAAAAATTCAATTTAGGTTTTGCTTTGCTCCTCAAGGCTGTCTGTGATGATACTGCCTGTTGAAACGGTTTAAGTGGTCTTATTGAATAATGCACTCAGGATGCACTGTTACTAGGAACAATTTTTATTAGAAGTTTCAAACAGGAAACATTTTTACAGTAGTAGTAGTTTGATTTGATTTGATTGAATCTTTATTTTGAACATGTTGAAAAAGTACAACAACATAGAATTAAAAGAGACAAATGAACAAAGCAAAACAAAAGGAAAACGAGCCACCACAACTACAAATAACTTTCATGTTCAAAAAGGAGCAGGAAGAAGCATTTAATCCCACCCCTTTTCCACTATCTAGTAATCAATAGACTACAGAAATACCTCCTTGCAATTACATTATATGTCATGTGTTTTTTTTTTGTTTGTTTTTTTTTTAGTTTAATTTGGATATTTTTCCAGTGTTCTGATGATGATGAGATGAGATGATGAGAGAGCCTTTATTTGTCAGTTGCAGGTCTTTTGCCCACAACCGAGATGACAGACCTTGCCGACCGTACATAAAATACACAAACATCACATTGGGGAGACAGGTCAGGCTAGGTAGCGAGGAAAAAAACATCGAAATGTGTAACACAAAGGGATAATACAGGAATGCACAGATATCAACACACCATAGCACAATAAAGACAGACAAGCAACATGGGAAAGAGTTCCAGTGTGTACATCTGATCTGGGACCGCTGCAATCTTTCGACTGCGCCTCCAACTGACCCGATGTCCACATCAAAGGGGAGGTAAGCGTTGGATCCGGGGTAGGGAGGGTGATGCTTTATGTCTGTGGTAGTTGGTGCATTTGAAGTGAGTACTACTGAGTCTAGAAGCACTATTGAGTTTTTATGGATTTTCTTTCTACCAATCTACACAGTATTATAGTTTTGTATTGGTTGTTCTTAGAGCTGCAATAGCTGAGAAGGGAGAGAGGTGGTACAAAATGACTCAAATGCATGAATTCATTTGATCTGCTTTGGTCAAATTGTAATAAACTTCTGTTTGTTCAGATAAGTTTCATCTTTTGTTTTAACGAGTGTTTTCTGAAGCCTAGCGTGGCTAAGAGTGAGTTGAGATTGTCTAAAGTCCAGGTAAAATTAAACATTGGCTATGCTCATTCATCTTTGGAGTAATAATAAAATACAGAATACTGTTTTTGTACAGCCGTGATCTCTTGTATAAACCAGATGCATCAGCATTGTGCCATAGGCAGGAGGTCACGCTGACAAGCAGCCTGTCAGCTGCGGTCAATCAACCACAGACACTGAAAGGAAATGAAACGGTGCACTAAGCAACAAGGCAGATTTGGGCAGAGCAACAAAGAGATGTCGTCTTTGTGTGTCAAGTTTGTCTGTCAGAGTCTCTGAATCTAATCTGTTTTGGAACATACAGTAGATGCCTTGATAAATAATGTATTCCTACATTCTTAGAAAATAAAGTACATTGCATTACAAATTTAGCCTTTAAAAAAGGTCCAAACTTGAGATCGAGGATTTTATATATTTTTATTACGAGTTATACATACACTTGTAAAATGGACTGGTGTTTCAATAGCACTGCTCTAATGTTAAAAACGGCTCAAAGCTGTATCTGTTTTTACATCTGAACCTGCAAATGCAGCCAACTTAGGCAGTGATGATTCCTGCATTACTTATGTGCTTCTCATTTAACCTAAACAGATAAGGAAACGGGAAGGCTTTAAAAATGAATTATCAAATTTTATTTTTTAAATATTTTGTGAAATTTAAATTCACGCCTCATTTTGCATCTTTAAATCTTGAATAAGTTGTGTAAAACTTAGTAAATATATACATCTATCTATCTATAGCCAAAAAAGGTACACTTGGTCATCTTAAGGTGTAATAATTAACTCAAGTGGTACATTTGTGTAGATTGTAGGGACAGAACTGGTGCACCATTCTGATCAGAAGCTCTGAATTAAGATGTTGAGTTTATATTTGCGGGTAATGTAAGGCATTATGGAGGCAGTGCTTAGAACAAGACTTGGCCTGTTTATGCAGTTACATTTGAAATGCTGTACTTGTAGTTTTATTCTAATTCTTTATTCAAATTTTATTCTAGATGTAGATGATTTTCATGTATTGGAGTAGAGAGAATTCATATATTGAATAACAAGCTCCCGCTGTTATTTGATGAAGCCTTTTGTTAAAGCTTTCTAGTCAGAAAATACTGTTAGGCCAAAACAAACATGCTGCCTCAGAGGAAGAACAGCCTGGTGGGCTGCAAGATACAACCTTACCCCCTAATTGGATTGCAGTGCAGTTGATCATCCACTTCTTTTCTGTGTAACTTCATCTTCTTTGTTGCTGTCACTTGTGAAACCCCTGCAGCTTCAAGTAGTGTGGATTAAAAACGGCAAGCCCTAGAAGAAATAACCACATTTTAGTGACTATGTATTTTTAGTCTAGTTGGGTAAGATTTCTACTAATGTCCCACTATTTAATTTATAAATAGTTAGTTTAAATAAATAGTTAGTTTAAATAATTTAAATAGTAAATAGGTTCATTACTGGTCCTTTCTTATAACACCTAGTGACCACAGCAGACCAGGACCACCCTACGAGAGCTGCTGTGACCCAGTCTTCTAGCAACACAACTTGGGCTTTTTCAAACTTGATCAAATCCTTACGCTTCTGACACATTAACTTTGATGATAAAATACACTGATTTACCTCTTATTAGAAAAGAACATCTTTAGTTAATATGTTCTTCAAATCCATTTGAAAAACAAAACAACCATCAGTACTGTCAACCGGTGCTGCTAATGATGTTAACTGTTTTTTTTTTTCTTTACATTTGAAACAGTTTTTGCAGTAATGGGTATAAAACCTCAAAGATGATCAATGATTTACAGCACTCATGTTAAAGCTGTGTGTTAGTTTTAGATGAATTGAAGCAGACATCTTAAAAAGAATTGGCTGGCAAAAATTTCACAAAACGTTCTTCCGCTCGACTTAAAGTTGGTGTAAATTCAGATTGAGCTGGAGTAAAAATGGAGCAATAAAAACCAAAACATGTCGTTTTGGTGGCGGATGGAAGCATTCAATGTGTTTTTTTTCTGGATTGAACAGACAGCATCATTCATCACAATCATGAAAGTAAATGCCATGTTTTCACCATCTTTATCATTCATTTAAGGTTACGTTGTGTCTCTTAACATAATTTTCTTTGAGCTTTTTCTTCTTCAGCGACTTAACGAGGCCCACCTGGAAGAATTAACGGCACCAGCTGTTCAGAGGAAAATGTGTTGATTTGCATGTTTTCTTTGCTAATTCTTTTTTGTGCTACATTCAGATGGAAAACGAATCACTACTTTAATATTGCACACTAAGACTGAGTGAGAATGTGTCAGGTGCACAAATTCTCATTGCATATTTTGTGTCTGGCCTCCTGTGGAGTCGAGTGTCGTCAGGTTTCATGCATTGATAAACTTGTGGTACTTCATATTTTTCTCCCTAGGCGTTATTCAGTCATACATATACTCAGCATTATGATATCACGCCTGGGCTGCATGTCTGATCCAGTCAGGGGACAGAGGCTGCGGTAGTGTAGCACCATGTGGACAAAACTAGTCTTTCCTGATCATCGCGTTACTTGTTCCCACCTGTGCCTCCTTTGTCATAAACTGGTAGTGGCTTTAGACAGACCACAGCTGAGAGAGCCTCTCTTTCCATTCTCTTTGGGAGCTGAATGAATAAAAGATGAGCACAGTCACAATAGGAAGACATCTGTGGCAAAACAAACAAAACATTACTCTTTCTGCCGCAGCGCGCACACAGCCATCTTGGAATATGAGACCGCGCCATTTTCCCAGAAATAAAAATATATTCATACGACTGTATAGATAACAAAGGTAGCAATTTACTGTATTCGATTTAAATAAGCATAGACGTAAACTGAATCGTTTCTTAATAGCAGAAAATAAACTGGTGTCAGACCTTTCGTTCATCACTGTAACTTCATTGCTGCGTTTTAGATATAAACCTCGCTTCAGTCGTCTTTCAGAAACACTTCTGTACAAATTCATGTCTCACGAGGATGAAATACTTTTGTCTGCACAGCCCGTAACATGAAAGGTAAACGGGATTATTAATGCTCCAGTGACTGTGTTACCATGAGCAGACTGTCGGCTGCCTCTGCGTTTCTTTGTCATTTGACTCCATCAGGATGACTCCCTGTTCGGAGTACTAGGGTCACCTAACACATGTTCTGGTTTTGATGGGGCCAGTGCAGCTAATCACAGTCACTCAAGACAATGCTTGCAATTTCACAAGAATTATTATTATTATTATTATTATTTTTAAAACAGAAGCTGCGTCAAACTATACAGAGCATATAACAGCTGTCATTTTCCTACTTTCTGCTGTAGTCACATCAGCAAACACAGTGGTTGGAGACCAGTGCACGACCAAAATGTTTGTGGTGGTCTGTCAATGACTTGCACAATGGTTGCTTTTAAGCCAAGGATCTTTCACATTCAGTTGGAATTTAAAATAAACATAATAAGATGGAGTTAATCTGCTCTTTGTGGTTGAATGAGGTCAAGTTAGCAATTTCATGCAGACTGTTTGTGATGATACGGTGATTAACTGTGATGAATTGGAGAAAGTTGAAAATCTGTTGCTGTCTACTTACATTTGGTGTCCAGTCAGAACCTCACAGATGTGAAATTCCTCGACTCACTTTCATATTTGAATACGACTAGAATACAGCCAGTTATCAACTGGTTGAGTTGTAAAGAGACACAGGCTCACAGACTGACTCAGACTGACCGCAAGGGGTTGTGTAAATTGGAAAGCAATTACATGACAACCTCTGGGCAGCCTGAGAGGGATTGCAGGCAGAGTTGGGCCGCAATTGTTTGAAGACAGGTTGCCTCCCATCACCTTGTAATCAAAGTTAGTCACTGCAATAACTATAATTCTTAACACTTGTTGCTTTAGCTCTCAAAAATGTACATTTACACAGAGAAGGGTGAACGCAGGTGATCAAATCTGATTAAACAGGACTGCATTATGTCCTGTGGGGTTTTTTAAGTGTATTGGTGATGGTTCATTAAAAAAAGATCTGGTCATCAACAAAGGAGAGCTCCATAGCAGAATCAGCCAGAACAGTGGCTCAGAGAAACACAGCTCTTGAATCTACAGACAGACTTGATAATGAGAAATGTGTCTGACTACTGATTTTATTAAGCTAGAGATTTGTAATCTTAATTTGAAAAGATTGGTTTTTCAGAAGAATTATGCAAATTGAGCATTAGCTTGACGTTTGTTTTAAAATCGAAAATGATATTCGTAAATCTCTTTAAAATTCTAATGTGGAGCGCATCTTTAACCCAACACAGCTGAACAATACAACTTTCACAGTGGTGTTATTGATTACATGGCTTTTAAAATTAGCTCTGCTTTGCACTGGTGGCCTGTACTCTCGCCCTATTGCAGCTCAGACAGGCCTCATTTCTGCTGCTATTCTTGTGACTTGTAATCAAAGAGTGTGATGACATCATCCACAATCATAGCTGTTTACCTGTAGAAATGTGAGGCCTGATGTTGCATATTTAAATAAATAGCTTCCCCCCTTTCATCTCATTGCCCCCCCCCCCTTCCTCTCCTTTAATTCACTGCAAAAAGCTCTGAGTTTATGAATATTTAAAGGGGAGTGTTATTCACAAAATCTTTATTTAATGCTGCCTCTGTTCACATCCTCTTAGAGGGTCTTTACATGCTTTGCTTATGAATCAAGCAGGGAACTGTAAACCGTTGTTCTTGCAGCGAGCTTGCATATCACTTTATTCTGTGAGTGCGTGTTAAACCCAGCCTGCTTGCTGTTCCTCCAATACCTCAGAGCAGGAGAGGCTCACCTGCACAGACAGAACGCATGCTTTTATTCAGGTGATGTATCATTCATTTGGCGCTTCTGTCTGAAGTGGATGCAGCTGAGCCATTTTTCGCAGGTAGCAGGGGTTTGTGGCATAAATTAGAGCATCAGGTATAGTGACGGGCACCGAGAGACTGGCAGGTAAAAGATCCATCAGCGGCTTTGTTGCTCTTGAAAGCTTACTGCAGAAGAAATGTGATAGTAACACAGCCTGAGGCAGGTAAATCAGACGCCCCTCAGATGCTGTTTCTTTCCATCGTCTTGAACAAAACACACACACACCAACAAGTGCTCTGGTAAGCACACATTTGCGCAAGCTGCATTCAAATGGCTCCATGCGCGTCTCTGTTTGCTTTGACCAAATACTTTTGCATCCACGTCTTGCCACCTTGTATCCCAATGGGAAATTCCTTGGCATTTGTTTTTCGATATTTCTTTGTTTCACCGATCCTTTATGGTTCTTTTGTGTGTTTGCAGAAAAAGTGTTTGGGGAATTTCTGAGCTGGGAGTTAGATGAGGCATTGTCTCACCTGCCTCTAAAGCCGGGCCAGTCTGTGACGCTGACTGTCAACATCAAAGTCAAGCTCGACTTCTCCAGCCAGGAAAACCTGCTGCAGGACCTCAACGATGGTGAGCCCTCTCATAATTCAGCACTAAAGATGAAAAATGCAGTTGAGTGTTTCCTGTTTACTATAAGGTTACAATCTATAGGTGTAAATAATCATCAAGGTTTACAGGTTAGTACTTATTTATCAATATTTAGGTACTACAACATTAGAAATTTTAACATTTCAACCTTTATCGAGATGTATGTTTGTGTGCAAGTGCAAGTAGGCATGCCAGACAGGTATGTTTGATACTCATTAGAAAAAACAAAACAAAATAAAAAGAAGCATAAATAACATCAAAAAAAGGTTCAATTCAATTCAATTTTATTTATATAGCGCCAAATCACAACAAATGTCACCTCAAGGCGCTTCATAGATACAGAGAAAAGCCCAACAATCATATGACCCCCTATGAGCAAGCACTTTGGCGACAGTGGGAAGGAAAAACTCCCTTTTAACAGGAAGAAACCTCCGGCAGAACCAGGCTCAGGGAGGGGCGGCCATCTGCTGCGACCGGTTGGGGTGAGAGAAGGAAGACAGGATAAAAGACATGCTGTGGAAGAGAGACAGAGATTAATAACAGATACGATTCAATACAGAGAGGTCTGTTAACACATAGTGAGTGAGAAAGGTGACTGGAAAGGAAAAACTCAATGCATCATGGGAATCCCCCGGCAGCCTACATCTATTGCAGCATAACTAAGGGAGGATTCAGGGTCACCTGGTCCAGCCCTAACTATATGCTTTAGCAAAAAGGAAAGTTTTAAGCCTAATCTTAAAAGTAGAGATAGTGTCTGTCTCCCGAATCCAAACTGGAAGCTGGTTCCACAGAAGAGGGGCCTGAAAACTGAAGGCTCTCCCTCCCATTCTACTTTTAAATACTCTAGGAACAACAAGTAGGCCTGCAGAGCGAGAGCGAAGTGCTCTAATAGGGTGATATGGTACTACAAGGTCATTAAGATAAGATGGGGCCTGATTATTTAAGACCTTGTATGTGAGGAGCAGGATTTTGAATTCAATTCTGGATTTAACAGGAAGCCAATGAAGGGAAGCCAAAACAGGAGAAATATGCTCTCTCTTTCTAGTCCCTGTCAGTACTCTTGCTGCAGCATTTTGGATTAACTGAAGGCTTTTCAGTGAGTTTTTTGGACATCCTGATAATAATGAATTGCAGTAGTCCAGCCTGGAAGTAATAAATGCATGAACTAGTTTTTCAGCGTCACTCTGAGACAGGATATTTCTAATTTTAGAGATGTTGCGCAAATGGAAGAACGCAGTCTTACATATTTGTTTAATATGTGCATTGAAGGACATATCCTGGTCAAAAATGACTCCAAGGTTCCTCACAGTGTTACTGGAGGCCAAGGTAATGCCATCCAGAGTAAGAATCTGGTTAGATACCATATTTCTAAGCTTTTCAGCACCAAGTACAATGACCTCAGTTTTATCTGAGTTAAGAAGCAGAAAGTTAGTGGCCATCCAAGTCTTTATGTCTTTAAGACATTCCTGCAGTTTAACTAATTGGTGTGTGTTATCTGGCTTCATGGACAGATAGAGCTGGGTGTCATCTGCATAGCAGTGAAAATGTATGCTATGTCTTCTAATGATGCTGCCTAGGGGAAGCATGTATAATGTAAACAGAATTGGTCCTAGCACTGAACCCTGTGGAACTCCATAATTAACCTCAGTGTGTGAAGAGGACTCTCCATTTACATGCACAAATTGGAGTCTATTAGATAGATATGATACAAACCACTGCAGTGCAATACCTGTAATACCTACAGCATGTTCTAATCGCTCTAATAGGATATTATGGTCAACAGTATCGAATGCTGCACTAAGGTCAAGAAGGACAAGCACAGAGATGAGTCCACTGTCAGAGGCCATAAGAAGATCATTTGTAACCTTCACTAAAGCTGTTTCTGTGCTGTGATGAACTCTGAAACCTGACTGAAACTCTTCAAATAAACCATTCCTCTGCAGATGATCTGTTAGCTGTTTGACAACTACTCTTTCAAGGATTTTTGATATGAAAGGAAGGTTGGAGATTGGCCTATAATTAGCTAAGACTGCTGGGTCTAGAGATGGCTTTTTGAGTAAAGGTTTAACTGCAGCCACCTTGAAGGCCTGTGGTACATAGCCGATTATTAGAGATAGGTTGATCATATATAAGATCGAAGAATTAATCAATGGCAGGACTTCTTTGAGCAGTTTTGTAGGAATGGGGTCTAAAAGACACGTTGATGGTTTGGAGGAAGTAATTATTGAAGTTAACTCAGAAAGATCGATTGGAAAAAAAGAGTCTAACTTAACATCAATGAAACAAAGAGTAGCTGTAGATAATATTACATCTGTGGGATGATTATTGGTAATTTTTTCTCTAATGATAAAAATTTTATTTGTGAAGAAGTTCATGAAGTCATCACTAGTTAACGTTAAAGGGATGGTTGGCTCAAAAGAGCTCTGACTTTTTGTCAGCCTGGCTACAGTGCTGAAGAGAAACCTGGGGTTGTTCTTATTTTCTTCAATCAGTGATGAGTAGTAAGCTGTTCTGGCTTTGCGGAGGGCTTTCTTATAAAGCAACAAACTATTTCTCCAGGCTAAATGATGATCCTCTAAATTTGTGACACGCCATTTCCTCTCCAGATTATGAGTCATCTGCTTTAGGGTACGTGTTTGAGAATTATACCACGGGGTCAGGTACTTCTGATTAGAGACCTTAGTTTTCACTGGAGCTACAGTATCCAGAGTCGTACGTAGTGAGGAGGTGAAATTATTAACAAGATAATCGACCTCTGTTGGGGTAGCGTTCAGATAGCTGCTCTGCTCTGTGTTGGTACAGGGCATTGACGATGATAACAGTGGCTGGATTATATTCTTAAACTTAGTTACAGCGCTTTCAGAAAGACATCTACTTTGATAAAGTCCACTCTCCACTGCTGCGTAATCAATTATTGCGCAGCAATGCTTTTGACTTGACCCCCCCCCCAACCCCTTTACAAAACTCAAATTAAATCGATACAGTACATCACAGTAGATTGACTCATAATGGTATGTTCTCCCCACTTAAAAAACAAAAAGTCAGGCTCCCATGAGCTCTCAGGTTCAACTTCAAACTTGTCAGTCCAACTGAGAAAGAGGCCCACGGCAACTAGGCTGCTAGTATTCATCTAGGTTGTCAGCTTTGGGTATGGACAGGCCTCGGTCCTTCAGGACCTGCATTTTGACTTTCTCTGTCTCCTGTTTGGCTTGCTGCTGCAGCCGCTGCTCCTCCAAGATCTCTTCAATGGAGACTTGCTGCAGCACCGTGTCACAGGGCTTATCCATGTCTATCTCTCCAAGCAGCACCACATTTTCTCCTCTCACGATGAATATTCCTCTGGGGATGTCACCAAACTTTTTTCCCACGTGGATGCGCTCAACTGTCTGGTGAAAAACTAAATTGGCAAACTGATCAATGCTTCTCAGGTAACCAATCAATGTTCTTCCATCTCGGAGCAGCACCAGGTGCTTCTTATCGATGTCGTCAATGAGGCTTGCCGTCCCTGGTACGTAGTTCATCTTGTGCTGCTGCTTATTTTAGTCTTGTATCTGTATATACCGTCAAGCCATTAATGTTTCAATACATGTTTGTTCAATCAAGTTTGTCACCTGTCCTGATCAGTCTGTGCTGATATCATCCTAATTCATGATTACCCTCTTAAACAGAGCACTAAATAACACGACATATTTTTAATAAGCTACTGGAATTAAACATTGAAAACTGCTTTAACTATGGCAATTTTAGTCTTATATTTACCACGGGTAGGGATGGGTATCGAAAACCGGTTCTTGCTGAGAACCGGTTCCCAGTGTTTCAATTCCTTGGAATTGTTTGCCATTTTTGCAAACGATTCCCTTATTGATTCCAGTCGCCCCGGATGACGTCACCACGTTGCGGAGCGTCATTTACCTGGCAGGAAACACGGCGCCTAAGCGGCTCAAACGCTCAAAAGTTTGGTTTTGCTTTACGAGAATGGATGACAACAGGGCAACTTGCAATACTTGCAAAGTAGATATTTCATTTAAGGGAGGAAACACTACAAATATACAAAAGCATTTGCTCACAAAACACACGATGACCTTAAATGAATGTCGTGTTTTTAATTCCGCTCCGGACTCGTGAATCTCAACCCAGCAGCAGCGGTAACGTTTGCACGTCCTCTCCCGTTAATGCGGCAGGTAAATAATCAACTAACAGTGCATATTATGTTAGCGCGATCTGCCTTATTACAAAACCTGCCATTACTGTGCATTTAGATGACCATGATGAGAGAGACAGACAGAGTCTGGCTCAGATGCTGGAAGTTCTCACTGCAGTCTACCGTTAGCGTCTCCTTTCAGGCCAAGATAGACGAATGTCACCGAGCAGTGACTAAGTTTGTGGTCAAAGGCTTGCACCCATTTGCCACAGCAGATGATTTTCAGTAAGTAAATGTGTTTAATTGTAGGCAGGGACATTACTGGATATTCTTGTGTAATTGCTACAGAATAATTGATGTTATACTTTGTTATTGCTACAGAAGAATATTTATTTTATTATTTTACATTTACAATTTTTTTTCCTGGGGACCCAGTGACACCCCATTGAAGAGCCAAAGGCTCTTAAGATCTCACTGTTGGGTTTGTAAGGCCATGTTACTCCTAAATTTCTATCTTGTTCAAAGAGAAGATATAAAACAAAGTTCTAAGCTATTAGACCTTAGTGTTCTCCTTTTTTAAAAAGAATCGATAAGAGAATCGATAAAGAATCGAATCGTTAAACAGAATCGAAAATGGAATCGGAATCGTGAAAATCTTATCAATACCCATCCCTAACCACGGGAAATTAAATTTGTACTAAATGGTTCAATAGTTGTATTATTAAACTTTATTTTTGGTCTATGTTGGTGTTACAGGTACCGGGTGGCAGCACCTGTAGCTATACATGTGTCCTGTAAACAGGAAAGAAATGATCAGACAGGGAGACGTGGCTTGCCGTTTCCTGAATACTCTGCCAGTATTTATTCAAATTCACAATTATGCACTCCTTTTATTACTTTTACGGTATTACAACTGTGTATTTACTTATTCTTAACATAGCTCACACATTCTCCATATGTGTTCTGTTACCAACTAGACTAAAGGGAATTAACACATTCCAATGTCATAAACATGACAAATTTTCTTGTAAGACTTGGTTCAAAATGAATTCCAACAAGACAAATCTATAAATCTCAAATAGTTTGAAAGAATGGTGTAATCAGCACCATCTTGACATGTGCATTGAATTCACGGAAACACTTTATAACAAGATACTAAAACAATGCAGAATAACGGTGGAGCCGATCGCTAACATCACAGAGCATAGGAGGTGTGTGACCCAAACTAACATGCTAACCATAGCATGCTGCTAAAGCCGTAAACAAATACTTACAAAAGTCTAATTTACTGTACTACACAATGTTGTACGCTTTCACTTTCCAACCGTAATGATTAATCTATGCTATACAATGGATGTGATTGCTATTATATTCTATTTCGGACACGATACGAACCTGTAAACAGGAAAGAAATGATCAGACAGGGAGACGTGGCTTGCCGTTTCCTGAATACCCCGCCATTATGAGAAAACAGCGCGGAGCATGCACTTCAGGGTATGGCATTATTTTTGTGCCACTATTCTGAGCACACGTAAAAAGGTTTGCAGGTGCAAGTGTTGCATTCAGAGGAGAAATTTATTTTGAACGAAGAAAAGCTGAATTTAAAGCTGTTAATAGGGTGAAACTGTTTGATGGTGTTTAAACAGTTTTTCGGTGGACACAGTACATATTCTGGATCTGCTGTTGATGTACCAATTGCTTGTCTCATAATAATCTGAAAGTAAAATTACTTAAATTAATTCACATAAATGTGATCACACATTAGTGGGTATCACATTGACAGCACTAGTGTATCTTTAACTTCATCACTGAAAATGATCCAAAATGCTGCGAAGCTGTTGGGCTGTTTAAAAAAACAAAAACAAAAAACAGAACCCCGGCCCAAAAACTGCACAGTTAGTGGTAATTAGTGGTTCTTATTTTGTGCTTTTCTACCACTCAAAGCACAGCATGCGTCATTCACCCATTCAAGTGCTTCTTTATATGTCCAAGTGCTTTCTGTCTAACGTTCACACACATTTGACCTGTGATGAATGCATCAGGAGACACTCTGGGTTCAGCCTCTTGCCAGAGATTGAACTCGCAACCCTCCGATTAGTAGATGACCTGCTCTGCCTTTTGAACCGCAGCCACCTATACAGTGGAGTCCAATAAATAAAATAATCAGATCGTAATTGAGCTTTATAAACCCCAGTATCAGTCTGGCTGAATTTTCAGGTCTGTATATCTCTGCTTGCGTATGGTAACATATTTATAAGCTAACCATGAATA
This sequence comes from Neolamprologus multifasciatus, assembly GCF_963576455.1. Classification (NCBI taxonomy): domain Eukaryota; kingdom Metazoa; phylum Chordata; class Actinopteri; order Cichliformes; family Cichlidae; genus Neolamprologus; species Neolamprologus multifasciatus. The sequence goes on from NC_140459.1 coordinate 27,246,665, forward strand.
TTTTTTAAAAAGGCTTCGTTAGTAATGAGACATGGATTAGTGCTCTCGCCTCACAGGAAAAAAGGTTCCTGGCTCGAGCATGCAGGTCAGCTGAGGCCTTTCTGTGTGGGATTGTGTCTTTGTAAGTTTCCTCAGGTGCCCCGCTTTTCTCAGTGCCGAAACATACATATTGGTTCAGCTAATGATTGTAAAATGACTCTGAATTGCTTAATGACAGCTGGGAAAAGCTCTAGCCCCCTGTCACAGTAAGTTGCATAGTCATTTAAGAAAATGGATGGTTTCTGTAATAATGTCAAGTGTCTTGATTGAAACTTCTCTACCGATGGTTACTTTTGCATTTGTCTTTCAGTGGAGTGGTGTTGAAACAATAGACGGAACAGTAGCTGACAGAAATTTTGAATAATTGTTGGTGTTTTAAAGAAAATGATGGATTTACCTTTTCAAATTCAGGAGCTTTCCTCTTTTCTGTCATTGCACAAGTACATTTAGCCTATTTCCTTCCATTTTATAGACAAAGCAATCACTGAATTAAACTGTGATCAGTAAGATAATCATTTTGAGTGCTAGCCCTGCAATGGAAAATAGTAAAGTCATCTTTGAACTATCCGTCTCAAATTATGTACATATTGATTGCTGATGAGTGTTCATGTGCTGCTGTACAGAGGAGTGTTCTTGTTCCAGGCATTCTGCCTGCCTTATTTAAGATTCTGCAGTAATAAGATCGAGGTCTCAAGGTCTCCACACCTCCATTTCCCTCCTAGCTTTTAGTTTCCTCGCTTGGATTTCCTCTCTTCTAATTCTTATTTCTGCTTAAAAAAAGAGTCCGACCTTCTCCCCTACCTCGAAGCTCATTCATTGTGTTTCTCCTCCTAGCCTCTCATAGTTCATGCCCAGCCTTCTTTCTTTCCTGTTTCATTCCCAAGCTCTCTTCACACTGTTGAACCTCTTTACTACAGCCTCTACGCTGATGAATATTAATGAGCGATCAATACAGACCTGCTCGTGCAGCACAGAGTATTTTTCTTGGTGTGTTTGCGTGTACTTGCACGGGAATTCAAATGACAGGGAAAGTAAACGCATACAATGCTGCATGTTTATCTCAGCTCCAGTGCCAACTCGCCTCATGAGGTCATTTAAGCGACACTGCTTTAATGTTTTAATTAGCTGAGCAATAATTGAGGCCCTGAAATAAGGAGATAAGACTTGTTTTCTGCTATAAAAAGCAGTTATTATAGTGACACTATGGGATGCCGTTTTTATTAAACACATTTGATGCTATGTAATGGAGTCACATTAATAACGCTGTGTTAACATGCTGATGAACTTGCTTTGCAGAAAGATTTAGTTTTTTCTGCCTGTGCTCCGTGGAGGATTGTGAAGGTTTACAGATTATGGACGTTCTGCCATCTTTGCTAATTAAACTGTAAAACCTTGATTATCTTTGGCACAACTGCTACATTCAGCAGCAGTTTAATTGTATCGCTTAGCCAACGCATATGGTGACACATACATTTTAATTCTGCCATGTATGGACAAGTCTGTATTTTATCAGAGGCAACTTGGCCCAAGTATCTTGCCCAGAGGGAATACGATACTTGGCTATTTATGCAGTTGTTTTGTGGTGTATGAAACAGATGCATATTACCTCTCTAAAGGAAATGTTTGAGTGGAACATTATTGACGATGATATTGATCGGCACAGGCTTTCTTATTTTTTTCAAAGTTTTTCTGTCCCCAAGCAATGGTTTAAATACCATTTGTGGTAAATCATTGAGCAATAATCTACCCTTTTGTTATGATTCAGCATTTCAAGATGACATGAATTAGTGTCTAAGAAATACAATCCACAAAAAAACGGCACTGCTCATATAAACAATGTGTTGATCTGCAAAGACCAAAAACAATGCTGAATTGCTGAAATATGCAATTTTCTACATGGCAGCACTCTTTTTAACAACATTGAAAAAATGTGCCAGAAAACCATCGAGCCATTTACTGTTTTGGTGTTTTCCACGACGTCTTCAAGATCAACTTATTGAGTTATTGGTTGAAAAGTGACAAAAATCGTTGTTACTCTAACTTAAAAGCTACGATTCTCACACATGTGGTGCGTATTGTAAATAAATGTAATGTTTAAAAATTTAAAATATCGTGTTACATTTGACCCCTGACCAGGGCCGTGCAGAGAGGTTTAAAGGGGCGGGTGCTCAAAGTTAAAAAGGGGCACAATGAACCACCAGGCTGAATAACAACAACACACATTCATCAAGAATCTAATATGGGCAACAAGGCAAAGCAAACGTAGCCAATGTTTTACCTGATGGGTACAATGTTGCTGTTGAGGGGTTTCTGTGGATAGTGCTGGAGGGCAGGGCTGTGTTGATCTGAGACTGTAGGCATTAAAAAGTCCATAGGAGAGATGGTAGCTGATTAAACAAGTGTCATGAGATAATAACAAAATGCAAAGATTGGTGACAGCGCTTGGAACCATAAGGCAACAAAAAACTGTGAGAAATAAATTAGGCTCTGCCTGTGAATCACTCTTTGCTCTTTGCTTCTCTTCTTCCTTCCATCCCATCATTTCATATATCACTCTCCACTTGCTGTCTATCTGAGAACAAGGCACAACTTGCTATTGCAATAAACTACACCTAACAACTCTTGCACTTAATCTATAATAAAATGATGACAGAAAAATGTTATAGCACTGCCTTTAGTAGCCTCACACAGCTCCTACTGTTTCCTCCTCATGTCCTTACCAGCCATGTCTGGACAATGTTATATCATGAGTAATATATTTTTTTTTTAAATCCACCTAAATAAAACATGCATGCGCACACACAGTGACATTTTAGACCTTCTTCAGAATACTGTATATACTATGGGCATCATGGTGCTGATTCAGAATCCTTACATTATTATTTATTACTAGAGTTACAATAATAATGCAATGAGGAGGGGGAAGTAATAAATATGAAATAATGTATTTATGATGATTCCATTTGTTTCACTATCCACTCTGTGCAGGAGCAAAGCTTATTACATTTTTAAACTGTGGAGATACAATAATTTTACTGCTGTAAAATCCAAATTTTGTCTTATTTAAAATATAAATCTAAAATAATCTGCTTCTTAATGTATGTTCTTTAGAATACAGCGTGTTTTTTAATATATTATAATTAGAATAATGCATAATTATGTGGACATGCATATTAGATCGTTTTTTAGTGAAATATAATCCCTCCAGAAAGGCAGGAAAAGCCCGGTAACTTACTTTAAAATATGTTCACTAAAACGGTGACAGAGCTACAGACCCATGACAGCCTTACACAGGTAGCCAGCAGCTATGACCAGCACTACTTGTGCAGTTAATAAAAGGACAGGTAATGTTTGTCACGCTGTTGCACACACAGCACGCTCATTTGTTTCAGTTCGTCAGTTGCCACAAGACAGCTTACCAACATGTACGTAATAAGCTAATACTCCTGTGTGCTATACACTACAGTGTACGCTGTACACCGACTTACTGGTTGTGTCGCATCAGTCTGTATGGAAGAAATATAGTAAGTCTGTCTCTGAGTTAACTTGTGTTTCTCCTACAGCTCCGGACCGCTAAAAATGCGCGTGCTCTTTGTGAGCTCGTTCCCGGCTCGTAACCAGCGCGTTCTGCCGTCAAGGGCGATCATTGGTTAAATGTGATCATGTGACTGATGCAAGCCAGATCCTTTTATTTAGCAAAACTGTGATTAATAGTTAAATATTATTGTTGAGGGGCACAGACCGGACTCCGCACGCACACACACATAAAAAAAAATATATATATATATTTTTTTAAAAAGTTGCCTCAACAAAAGGGCACTTTGGGCACCCATCAGGAAAGGGGCGGGTGCTCAAGCCCCTCTAGCCCCCCCCTCTGCACGTGCCTGCCCCTGACCTCTGCTTGAAGGTCAATAGACTGATTTGAAGGTTATTAGTGTTAAAAGTGTTAATGATACTATACAGATCTGTTTAAAACCGTTTTTACTGTCATTGTTTGTATTATAGGGATTTATATATGTGGATTCTTAATATCACATTACTTTGGACTGACCTCTTCTTCATGTCACATTTAACCTCTACTCTTACTTTTACATTTCATATCTACCTTTCTTTCAAGATGACCCTAAATGTCATATTCTCTTTGTGAAACGAGCGAACAGGGATTAGTATTCAGTATGTTGTGAAGGGCACTGGTTCAGTATTTCAAAAGACACGTTTGTCCTCTTGTAAAAGTTAGATGATAGGGTCTTTTACACTTTGGGTAGACAGCCACTTTTCTAGCTAAGCTAATATAAATGTGTTGTAGTTTTTATTAAAAAGGAGTGCCCATATTTTGTAGCAGTTTCTTAAATGTTTAGCCAGCTAAACGAAATCTAATCTGAAGAAATGCATTAGACCAACTGTTCACGTATCCTGTGTCAAAAGCAATTATAACAAATAAAATTTAATAAGATTTTTAAAAAAATGAAAGCAAAAAGATGCCCATTGTTACCGATCCATTTAATTGAAATTTCTCTGTGTTATAAATATTCATTGTCCTTGGTAGCACATGTAGGTCAACACAATCAATCCTGAATGAATATAGTTGTTAAAAACTGCAATAACAAAATCTGAAGATGGCTGTGAGCATGTGGATGAATACGAATGTGGACACATGGAAACTTTCCTTTACTTTGCCCACATGAAATATGAAGACAAACTCGGTGTGTGGTCGGAGATTTGGTGTACACGCTACTTGTGTGTTGTTGCTTAATGCAGCTGTACACAATTACGTGCAGTGTGTTAATTCACCACGGTGCAGAGAAAGTCGGCCTGCTAGCTTAACTGTCCACGTGGCACTCAGTGTGTAGTGTTTGAGCTGAGACCAGTGGGTTAAATTATGCCACGGGAAACCGAGGCAACATTCAAAACAAGTTGACCCTCAGTGATTTATCCTCAGACAGGCTTATCTCTCATTCTGTGTCCAGCTCAAAACCACGAAATCATAACACAGGATCAAATGGAAGTGATGTCATCACTCAGGAGTAATGGGCCTTGACTTACAGCGCTTTATTGTGTTAAATGGTGTGGGCGTCGTATCTAATGACAGTGTCAGTGTCTACATTAATGCTGCGGCTGTCTTTGAAGACCGCACCTTGAACCGTAGTCAGTGTCTGCAACTGTCAGAGAAAGAGACGCCAGAGACGCATCACTGGAGGCGAAGGAGTGGAGGCTGGAAGATTTTTTTTTTTTTTTAATCTTGCATGTCCTCAGTCGACATCTCTGAGCGTATGCACTGCCATCCTACTGATGTAGCTAGTTTCAGATTACTTAACTTTTAACTTAGACCGCCAGGCTGAGCTCTTAAGAACACCTTTTTTAAAAGTATTAACCTGTGACATTTTGATGTTAGATTTCAAATGTACTCTCGTTGTCAAATCATACAGCACAGCTGCTATTCAATCTACACTTTCCTTTCCATGGAAGCTTTTCATATTTTTGCTGTTGTGAACAGCTCGAGTATGTGGATTCTTTTTTGAGAGAAAATCTTTTTTTCAAAAACTTTCTGTTTTTACTTCCAAGGTACAGACTAAATCAGTCTGTAGTGCTCACTATCACAGAAGAATTTGTTAAAATGCACTGATCGAAAAATGTAAAAGAAACGCTTTGAAATCACATCAGGGAAAAAAATAATAATGCTGGACATCTATAGGAATATAAGGATGCCATTTGGTGCAAATGGAAATGCTCAGCCTACAGAGAACTGAATTTAAAGACAACTTGAAAGTAAAATGATGCAGCAGGCTAGTCCATTTTGGTTAAATTGTATGCATGCCTGACAACCTTGAGAGATGCTCAGATGGTGTCCTGGGGGTTCTCCTCCGAGCTCTGGACCAGGCCATCACTGAGCCCCTGGACAGTCTGAAGTGCAGGAAGGGCTGAAACATGATGTCCCAGAGGTGTTGTATTTTTACTTATTTTTGGTGAGGTGAGCTTGGTATTGATTCCATCATCCTCCAGGAGCTGCCTGCAGACTCTCACCATATGAGGCCGGGCAGTGTCGTGCATCATGAAGAACCTAGGACCCACCGCACCAGTATAGACTCTTCTAATTCTAATACAGTAGTTTGCAAAAGTATTCGGCCCACTTGAACTTTTCCACATTTTGTCATATTACAGCCACAAACATGAATCAATTTTATTGGAATTCCACGTGAAAAACCAACACAAAGTGGTGTACACGTGAGAAGTGGAACGAAAATCATACATGATTCCAAACATTTTTTACAAATAAATAACTGAAAAAGTGGGGTGTGCGTAATTATTCAGCCCCCTGAGTCAGTACTTTGTAGAACCACCTTTTGCTGCAATTACAGCTGCCAGTCTTTTAGGGTATGTCTCTACCAGCTTTGCACATCTAGAGACTGAAATCCTTGCCCATTCTCCAAAATCAAAGCTAGTAAGGGTATAAAAGTTGTCAGAGAAGATGAGGGAAAACTGTCAGTGGCCTTCACCTGTAAATCCATTTCTATTTTTGGGGGGGGGGTTGTCTCATAGTTGCCCCTCTACTGCACCTGCCCTTAATTTCATTAAAACCAAAGCGGCTGAAATGGATTAGCAATCCCCTCTGCTGCTTAGCTGACCAATATCCAAGAGGTTTTATTGAGTTTGTATTATGCTATGAATCAATTCCTGATATAAATCTTATGTAGGTTTCCATATAACTCTCATCTTGGGCAATACATATCATTGATGAATAAAAGCAGCATTTACAAACATTTGCAACCTGCTTTCTCTCATTGCTAGAGGTGGCTTTTAAAAATATTGTAAAGTTGTAAAAGCATCTCCCTTCAAAAAGATGTGGAAATCCACCTTAATCCTTCAGTTTAGCTACAGGAGTAATCAATCTTTGGGAAAGGTGTCTCACAGCAGCTGAATTTACTCTGAAATAATACAAACAAACAAAGTTGGACATTGGTCTCTGTCTCATGAAATCATGAGGGAGGAGAAAGAAAGAACTCCACTCTTTTCAGCTCATATACTATCAAATCCTAGTGACTGTGATCGCTTATCACTTCACGCATTCTCTGATCTTTGTCACTTTGACACTTAAATTTGTAACTAAAATTAGTTTTTTAGTTTAAATGTGGAGGCATTTATATGCTTTATAAAAATAAATCAATCCAAATGAGGTAATACATAATGGATTGTTTTGTTTTTGGTAGTTAACAAATTCACAGGCATCATCGGAAAGTTAAGTTAATGTACACAAAGAACCAAGAAAAGGGGATGTTTTGCTCCCAGATCTGCTCCTATGTTTGAAACGCTCCCCGGATGTCCTACTTGGATCAGTTGCAGATATACGGTATAGATATGTATCAAAGTATCAAAGCGGAGACCCAAGTGGAATTTAATTTTGTGGAAGAGAGACAAGTCGCAACAAGACAAATCTAGTGAGTGAAGATTGTGATGTTTTTAGCGTGCTGTACGCTTTTAACTGACTTTATACGTGTATCTCACTGTCCTCCTTAGCCCGTAAGCCCGGTTTAGAAACTAGCAACTAGGCTGCTAACAAAAACTAGCTGTAGCCTGAATCCCTATGCTTACTGCCCTTCACTGACCTCCGCTGAAATTTAGGATTCATTCTAAAGTTTTATTAATAACATGTAAAGCCCTACAAGGCCCAGCTTCTGTTGCTGTAGCAGAGCTATGAGACTTGATCTCAGCAGTTGGCCTCTCTTGTCGTCTGATCGGGGTCTTCAGTTGTTCCACGTGCCTATGTTAAAACCAGAGAACCGTTCTTTAGAGGCTGTAGCTCCTAAGCTTTGGAACAGTCTTCCTCAGTCTGTCAGGTTTGTCGAATCATTTTGTTTTAAATAACAGCTTAAACCTAATTTTATAGGTTAGGCTTTCTTTAATCTCTCTGTTCCATTTTAATTTTGGTCTTTGTTCTTCTCATAGTGTACAGAGGTATACATATGAAGGGATGAAAGTAAGACTGTATGTCAAACTATGCATGTTTGACTGTGTGTTTGTATGTTTGGACATGCACACTTATTTTTGATGTGCAGTTTTATGTCAGACTGCTATGTATGCTAATACTATGCTACTACTATGCTACTATGTCTAAATTTGATAAATATGGAAATAGCTCTGATCGCTAGCTGTTTTCCCTCACATGTTGACTGACATCATTAAAAATCTAAAAAATCCTCTTAACATTAATGAATAAAAAAACTAAAAGATGCCACAAATACCCTGTTTGCTAATGTCATTGTTAAAAATTCAAATCACTGCCTTATCAACTACAATCCCCTAATCTTCTGCACAAATTACCAACACAAAAAAATAAATTTATTTCTACAACTTATTACTGATTGTATTTTCTTTTACTGATCCATCCATGCAATTGGAAAACTTTAAATTTTCCAAAACTTTTAATGTTTTTATATCTTATAAACCCCCATTAAAAATAGAATTAGTTGCAGATATAATACTTGGCTCTGTTCACAAGTCTTCATTGCCATCAACAGCAGAGATAAAGCACAAGAACGATCCAAGGTCTCTCCCTGAAGAGTACTCTAGGCGACAAAGAAATGTCTGCACTAGCCTGATTAGGAAAGCTAAATCAAATTATCATCTAGTGACGGTCCTCTAGTCTTACTTCCACTAAATTCTACAAGACTGTATCAACTTTTAAAAATTAATCAAGGTCCCACCTTCCACCTCAGATCAAGGAGAGATCAGGTTGTGGGTTTGATGATCCTGAAAGACTCCATAGCTGAAGCTTTGAATTACCATTTCCTCTCTTGTGGTCTTTTTATTTAACAAGAATATGTGTTCATTCTACTATATATAATTACCATATTGGTTCTGCAGAGGGATGCCTCAACCCCTTTCTTGACTATTTTTTTTTGTAAAGTCCTAAGCCTTAAACTATGTGCTCTAAACTAAGTGTTTTGCATATTTTCCACATTTACATATCTCAGATCATTAAACAGATTTTAATATTTGACAAAGATAATCCCAGGGAATACAGAATACAGTTTTTAAACGATAACGTCATTTTGCGATAACTGCTAATCAGTCTTTTACATCACTGGAGGAATTTTTGCCCACTCTTCTTTTCAGAAGTGTTTTAATTCAGCCACATTGCAGACTTTCTGAACAGGCATAGCTTGTTTAAGCGCATGTGCAAGGATCACAATCAGATTTTAGTTCAGACTTTGACTAGACTTCTCCAGAATTAAACAATCAGAGGTGGACTTGCTGTTGTGTATAATCAAATAATTGTCCTGCTGTAAAACTTAAGTGCACTTGAGCTTCAGGGCATCAACTGACAGCTCGACTTTCTTCTTTCATTGTCACATGTGTTTAGCCTGGACATCACTATGAAGAGAACTGGGCTCTGGACCTGGTATTCTCTGGAAAATGTCAAACAAAATCCAGGATGTAGGGCTGTGAGTTTAGGTGCATCTAAAAGATGTCAGGCCCTCATGCCACCCTCATGTGCATGTTTCTGATAGTTTGGTCAGGAACTAGCCTGCTGGAGATTATTGTAATCCTTTTATGTCCTCTACACCAGCGGTCCCCAACCTTTTTTGCGCCACGGACCGGTTTATGCCCGACAATATTTTCATGGACCGGCCTTTAAGGTGTCGCGGATAAATACAACAAAATAAAACTAGTACCGGTACCGAAAAAAGAAGATTTATTCATAACACACATGAAAAGACCAAGGAAAACCGAGTAAACGATAAAAACGATAACAAAATAACGCTGAAAACCGATAAAAACCCTGAAAACTATACATTTCACACCTGAGCCTCAACTCTCGCGGCCCGGTACCAAACAACTCACGGACCGGTACCAGTCCGAGGCCCGGGGGTTGGGGACCGCTGCTCTACACCTTTGAGATAGGGACTGGGCTGGGAGACTTGGAACACCTTACTATTTCATATTTAGATGTGCCATCCTGCATGACCTTTGCACCCTGAATGGCCTGCATGTATCATCACATGCTAACAGCACTGACAAGAACATAATAAAAAGTAAAACTAGAGAAAAATCAGTAGGGAGAGATAAGGAGAGAACAATGGTCTGGGGCTGCTGTCAGCAAATCCACTTCCTTTTTTCTGGGGTTCGTCTTGCTCTTGCTTCTGCTGTTCCCATGTGGTCACTTTCATTTTTTACTAAAGCAGGTCAAATGGATTCACAGTGGTTTTTACTTCTTGCACAGTTTAATTAACTTTGTTATGCTGTGATGTTTTTATTATCTTAGATTTTGAGCAGCATATAATAACAAGTTTATACAGCTGCATAGAAAAATATGCCACAGTAGTTTGAATTTCATGAATTGTGATGTCCAGAAAAGACAACTATGCTGAAATACACAATATGTGACAGAGCGCTTTTAAACACAGTGATCAACACTGCGGTGTTCATCTTTAACAGTTAAAGTTGATATTGAATGAGGATCGGGTCCAGCAGTGCTTGACTTGCATTTTCCATTATCTTGATGGTTCTTCCTCTGAACGACCAATTGAAAAAGATTCGAATGTAACGGTCATAATTTCAAAATCTGTTAGATATATTTGTCTCGTAGGAAAAAGCCTCGTAAAGGTGAGTGCAGCTGACCTATTATCACTGCATTTCATGGACGTCTAGATCTCTGCTAATAATGTTCCATTTATTTCAGAAATGACACTCCCAATCTTTGCCCCTCTATTTAAACACTGGCAGCAAGGTCGCCTGTGATAAAAATGCTGAGTTCACCTGAATTTCCCTGAGGCCGTTAGGCAACGAGACAGATGCTGATTGGAAGGTGGGTGAAAAAGGAGGTGATGATTGTGAGGGGTGCCATCGTTAATCACAACACTCATTACTCACACGGTCCCACTTTACCACAGGACACGGCGAGTCATGTGTGTCTCCTGAAAGAGACTGTGTATCATAAAGGTGGATTCGACTAATAAAGTCCTACAAGCGTCACTTTTGGTTCATGTCCTTCCCCGGCACTCCGAGTTTATCCCTGCATGTACAGCTAACCTATTAAAAAGCAGGATATAGCAAATCGGTAAATAGGAGGAGACTGTGTCAGCCAACCAGTCAGATTTGAATCTTTAGCAAAACATTTAGTCAGCGTTTCTATGTCCAGATTAATCCACTGTTTGGGGTTTTTAGTAAGATGGTTTAACTGCTAATGCCAGTTGACAATGTGAGGGGGGGTGGAGCTTATGGTTAATTATATTCATATACATAACAATTGTTCTGCTTTATTTGTAGGGTATTTTAACCACAAGGAACTTGTTTCGTTTCAGACTGGGTATCGTCATGTATTCAGATATTTAAAGTTGAGCAGCAGCCAGAATGATTTTTGATTTTTTTTTATTCTTTTCCTGAAATTAGGTATTTGCCAATCTGTCCAGCTGACACAGCTGATAAATACATTTAAAAAGAAAAAAAGTTTATTAAAAAAAAACCAAAAAAAAAACCAGGAGCAACACTTTTCAGCCATGTTAAGGTTGTTTTTTCTTTTTTTTTGCCTGTCCCGTTTGGCTCTTTTGCCATCAGAATTATTGTCTAAAGGCAAAGAAAGATGCCCAACGGATTTACTTTACCAAATGGTTCATCCCAGCCTTGCCGTAATGGCCTATTTGATTCACCTTTTATTGTTTGTTTTATTTTATTTTATTTTCACTTGCTAAATACAGGACAGACTTGACTGGGGGAAAGAAAGAGGAGAAAGAAAGAAAAACAGCGGGGAAGAGGGACGGGGTTAAAGGGCAAAAAACCCCAAAAACCAACAAAATAAGCAGACAAAAAATACAAATATCAATCACCTGTTGAGAAAGAAAAAAGAGAAAACAAGCAGAAGAAAAAGAGAGCAATATAATAAACAACATCACGATGATCTATGGGAATATAACAGTAAATACTAAATATTAAACATTATCGACAGCGCACAGTGTGCTTTGAGGTAGGAGCCAAAAGGGTGTAGTTTGTGTGTGTGAGCACCCGTGTGTACACCTGTGAGCATGAGCGCGCTTGTATTAAAAGGTTCCTTCATGTAATGATCTGCTAGAGCAGACGTTCCCAAAGTGTGGGGCCCGCCCCCTAGGGGGGGCGCAGAGCCATTGCAGGGGGGGCGCGGCATGAAAAGGGAAAAAAAACAAAAAACAACAACGCTTGGACACTGCTAGCACGGGCGCCCACGCAAACGCAAAGCAGGAGATGAAGCATAGCTGAATATGTTTCCAAACCAACTTCATTCTAAGCCAAAGACTAGAAAATATGGTGAAGCAAATCTTCCCTTTGGTTTCACCTGCACAAGTGCCGAGGTAGGTCTCCCTGCAGAATTGGTTTTCCCTTCGTTGGGAGCAGCGCTGGGCTGTTTAAATCACGGACAAACAGTATCCCACATTCTTGATTTGTATTTCACAAACACTTGTTGTAATGACTAACTACTCCTGACATTTTGGAAATGTTAGCTCTTTATACAGTAAAGTTACAGCGGGATACAAATAACATCAGGTCGTTTCTGCCACAATTTGTTCTCTGGTTCAAATCACGGACAAACAGCATCCAACAGTTGTTTATGTTTTTGAACCCATTTTGCAGAGGGATTTTTTGAAAAATGTATTGATAGCAATGTTGAATATTATTACACAGGAAAAAAAACAACTACATGTAAAATAATTACACCGTGACGCCTCTGCCTTTCTAAATGGAGGGACAGTAACTGTGTGTATATGTAAGTGTGTAAAACCTGCAGTTAGTCAGATTAACAGTATTTAGTCTCTATCTGCCATTCTGCAATTCATCTCATGTAAACAATAACGTGCACACAGCATGACGTGAAAAAAGGCACATACCTTTGACGTTGCAACTCTGTATTCCTCGTCCACACGTAACCACAAAAAAGGAGTTTTAAAAAATCTCCGTTCTCGGTGATTCGAAACGCCAGTTACGTGGACGAAACAGCTCAAAAATACCCGTGTAGGTGTGGACGTAGCGTAAAAGAGTTAGTTTATTTTCTTACTACCTGTAATTTATTGCAGATTTCTTGTATTTGCTTAATTGTTTACTAAATGTTTGAGGTGTAAAATAAACCACAATGGAGCAAAATATGGGTCTGTGTGGTTGGAGGATGTGTTCGTGCGTGCGTGAACATTTTTCTTGTAAAACAAGGGGGGCCCAGCAAAAAAAGTTTGGGAACCACTGTGCTAGAGGGTGTGGGGAGCCACAGCCCCATGCTCGAGGAGATCATGTTAAGGTTGTTGACGTAGCTTAGTGTGTCCACCAGAGGACAGTCTGCAAATTCCCTGTTTGCAACACAGCTCCTACAACCAGTTGAGCCAAGCAAATTCGGGGAGAGCGTAAGTGAGTGCATAACTACAAATAACAAATATATAAATATATTTGCAATGGCTAATATTTGAGCTGTCATAGTGTAACCATTATAATACCTCGTCCATCCATCCGCTTCCGCTTATCCTTTTCAGGGTCGCGGGGGGGCGCTGGAGCCTATCCCAGCTGTCATAGGGCGAGAGGCGGGGTACACCCTGAACAGGTCACCAGTCTGTCGCAGGGCATTTGCGCTTACATGCAATCCCGCATTCACACCTATGGGCAATTTGGATTAACCAATTAACCTATCCCCACTAACTGCATGTCTTTGGACTGTGGGAGGAAGCCAGAGTATCCCATGTAAACACGGGGAGAACATTCAAACTCCACACAGAAAGACCCCGGCCTGATGGTGGAATTGAACTCAGGACCTTCTTGCTGTGCAGCAACAGTGCTAACCACCGTGCTGCCCTAATACCTCGTATTAACATTAAAAGGCAACTAGGTTGGTTGCTTTCATTTACAAAAGCACCATTTTGGGTGGGCGAGTTTTGAGTTACTTATTTCTGGTGGTATTTTTTACCAGCTATTAAATTGCTGGTATTGTGAAATCTCTGCTTAGTAGTTCAGCTAATATCCATCTGATATCACTTATGGTTGTTAATTACAGCAAGATAAATCATTCATTTCTTTGTTAATGTTAATGCAGTAGTAGCCGTGTATCTAAATCCTGCAGCTACGCTTTGCAGCAGAATATGCAGTATTGGCTCTAATAACTGCAGGAGACCGTTGGTTCTGCTTTTTTCTTCAGTATTATATGATAATTAGTTTTTCTTCAATAATATAAAATACAATTACTCACACATCAGTTGCATTTCACCTGACATTTATTACATGAACATGATATTAGACCCACCTCAAACATATTATTGTGGTAACGTGGCAACGCAGTGAGAACAGCGCAACAGTATCTTTGCACGGTAATAAGATGCAACTTTCTTGTTTGGCTGGAAAAAAGCTCCTCATTCAGCACAAAACTGCAGAAAGAAGCAATTACCTACCAGCTGTTAAACACAGTCGAGCAAAAAAAGATTTTTCTCCAGATTCAAGTTATTATTTGTCTTTCATTTGCCAGGTGGTCAGAAAAAAGAGACTCCAAATGAATAACAGTGTAAATGTTAGATGTGTAAATAAGCAGCTTGTTTTCCAACAAGTTTGCAATAAAACGTGATGATAAAAGTTGATGATAAAGTAAATCAGTGTTGTGTTCTCAACTTGTTTCTGTTGCCCCCAGATGGCCCCAGAAGTCTGTTATTGTAGGTGTACCTAAATGAAGCCTCTGGTTAGATCAAAGTCCCCTTTATCTGCAGCAGGTGGGCAGAGGATAATTATTTAGTTTGAGAATTTTCTCAAAAAGTGCCTGGGTCCTTACTAACACGTTCCGAATCGAGAATCAGGCCTTTATTTAAAATAGGCTGCAGTTAGAGACGAAAGAGCCCGAAGCACTGTGTCTTTGAACAAACTGTTCTTATTTATTTCATGAAAAAATATGCAAGAAGGAAATCTGTGTGTTCTTTCTACCATTTATGAATTCTTGCTTTGAGATTTTTTCTCATCTGCTCACGCTTGTTACGGCTATATTCATTTGTTTTTCCTGCCAAGTTGTTAGTCGGAAATGCAACATATCCATGTTTATTGGTTGTTGTTGTATTTTTAGCATAATCCAAATTTTCACTTAAATGAATTGTAGCAGCACAGTAGTGTAATCCTTTAGTACAAGCAAGTCCCTTTGACAGACCTCTTCCATGTGGTTCTGTTGAACTGTTTTCTATGTAGCTATTTTAGAGTTGGACACTTTGTGAATATGTCCATCATGAACCCAATAGCCCAAGCTGCTGCAAAGGCCGGTAATTTCCCTTCTCTAGGGGGAAATTGCAGGGCTTTTTATCCTCCTGACGTCGGAGAGTGACATGATTCCTTTGACGTCAGAGCTTAAGCTGTGGGCGTCATTTTTGTGTATTGTTTCAGTGAGTTCAAAGCGCAGCAGCCCCTCTGGTGGTGCCTAACAGCTTCTGATTGTGCAGCTGCTCCTGTGTCCATGCTGCTTCTTTCAGGTCATGGACATAAAATCATTCATTCATATCCTCATGCACAAAATAGTACCATAAACCCAGTGATCTCAGATTTTCTGTTATTTAAAAGTTTGAAAATCAGACCGTAGAGCAATTGTGATGCAATAGATGAACTATGTTTGCTATCTAATAAGAAAAATGATATCAGCAGGCTAAGATAAAGTCCACTGATATTTTGTATCATTGGGTAAACCTCTGCTGTGTATACACATGATTTTATGTCAGTGACAGCAGAGAAATTGGTAGATCTCTCAGTGTAATGCAATATATGTTGACAGCACTACACACTAGAACTTACAGAATGACCATAAAGGTTAATCAAGACCTTTCGGAACAGCATAACTATAAAGGTTCATCACTGTGTGTTAGTTTCAGGGTACCCACTAATTTCCTCTGACCCTAAGTTGTGCTCATGCTAATTGTTGCTGTCCTGATTAAGTTAGTTATCTTTGAGCATGTGTGCAAGTTACAGTAACTGATGCAGAAATATGTATTACTAATATTTAGCTGTGTGCTGGCAGTTATCAGAGGTGTACCAACTTAGCCTATAAAATAACCCATGCAGAGTATTGATGGGGGCTCAGGTTTCGCCCATTGGCTTTTTGGAGGGACCACCAGGAGCCAATTAACAGCAAGAAAGGGAAGTGAGAGTCCAGTAGTGAGGAAGCAGCACACATACATTAGGACCTTTTTCCCTTTTATAGAGCATGTAAGTTGCCTAAATGAAATAATAAGAAAAAGAGAATGAAGAAATGTGAGAGATTTAGATAAAGATTTCATCTGAATATGTCTGAAACAGAGTCCCCCTTTATAATTATGTTGTGTGTCATATAGTTGTAGTCATATAGTTGACAGATTGGAATTAGGCCTCACTCACAGGACCACATACAGAACATAATCATGCTAACAGATTAGACCAGGGCTGTTTTCACACGCCGTGTGTGTGGTCCGTTGGTGATCGCCAACCTCGATCCAGACCAACTAACAGGCTCACGTTGCAAGATTGAGCTAAAACGCTTCTGTGGTCGTGTATGTATTGTATTCTGGGATGCGGCAAGGTACTATATCTGTGCAAGAATCTGTAAAATATAGTTACTACTACTAGCTAGCAATACATTTTATGATTTCAGTTCACATTTGAGGAAATTCACACATAGTTTGGTACCAATTCTTTTAACGTTTTAGCTGCACTTCTTTTGGGTCTTAATTAAAGACTAGCCTCTAAACTGTCTCTGTACTAAGTGTTGCTCCTCATAGTTTTGGCTTCTGCTGAAATTGTAGACCTGCCATGCTGAGTGAATTATCTGTCAAAAGACAGATTCTGTTTAAAAACACTAAACAGTTGTTTTGGTTTGCATCAGATCTAATTTAGGTCTTTCTCAGCTTTCTAAGCACTACCCCATGAAGAAACCTTAGGAGTGACGATATTTTATAATGATACCCAACAGTTGTAGAAATACTCGAACCACAAATGATGCAAATGCTCTGCTAACCTCAATTTAATGATTTCTTGTTTTTTTCTGACTGTGTTTTGCTGTGCTTTGTCAACAGATGGAATCAGTGTGACGGGCTTACCAATCTCCAGTCCCCTCCGCCAAGTCCTCAAACCCAGGGCTGAAACCAAGCCCGTCGGCAGCGAGTCCAGCAAGGCTGAGTATAGCCACGTTAAGGTGACTAAATAACAGCCTCTCTGAAGTGTGTGGGGAAGAAAGGAAACCTTTGCTCAGTTCAAAATGCAAACAGTCTGTTTCTCGTGCTTTCTGGCTTGTTGTATGGTTTAGTGAAAATCCATTTTCATCCTTGTCCAATCTCACTGCACCTTTTCTCAAATGATAAGTATCTCTGGCTAGTCTCTTTACTTTCTTACTTTCTTCCTGTTCACACCAATAGCTCTGTATACGGTGTGTGCATGGTTTTGCACAATTTACTGTCAATTAGACTTTCTTGTAAATGTCTGTGGAAGCAGTGTGTTTATGTGGATGGTAATACATCTTGGCTCCTGATGCACTCTGCTCATTGAATCTGAGCTGTAGACACGAGGGGAACATCTTGGATTTTTGTACAAAAATAGCAAGAGTGAACAGGAGAATAAATTAGACTAGGTAATAAAGAGTGGTGGAAAGGAGACCGGCAGAATGAGAATGCACAGGATCAGCAGGGGATGTTTCATTGAGGACTTGTGGGTATCTGAAGGGTAGAAATGGGGGGTCTGACTGAGTCTAGTTGCTGAGGGTTCACCTGTAGCACAGCAGACACCTGCAAGTGTGGAGACTGCATTGTGGCATTGTGTTGCCTTTGAAAGTCACAATGCCACAATACCTGTGAAAGCTTTGTCCTGTATGAATCATCCAGAGAGAAAACATATTTTGTTTGATGTTCAGATGTGCTACCAAACACATCTTTTCCATTGAAAAGTTTGATAGGATGATGACTAATTGTTGGGAGGGGAAAAAAAAAACAAAAACCTTTTTTCATAGTCTAAGCCTTGGTGAACTTAGAAGCTTCTGCAAAGACTTGTCTAGCACTTACACTTACACTTACTTTATCTTATAAAGGGAAAAAAAGACTGGGCCAAATGATCGTAGATGAACAAAAAGTCGATATTGTGCTTTATATTATATTACTTTAACTTAATGTAAATATTTGGTTATACTGCATAATACAAAACTGCTTATTATATTTGTTTTGTGTGTTTTGTGTGATTAATGGCCATCTAAACAGAAAAAAAACTTACAACAAAATGTAAAATATTTTTGATCTTTTTATTAAGTATATGCAATTATTAATTGTTGAAGCTCGTATCATACATGGCCAAGAATTTAACAAAATGAGGTTGGTGTATGTATAAATAATTCCTGTTAACCAGCGTTCAGGCTTCAGCCTGCTCTAAACCCTTGGTTTCAGTTTTTGGTGAGAGAAGAAATTCCTAATATATTCACCTCAGATGCAAAGCTTTAGCTATGAGCAAAGAGGCCCCACCCACCTGTCGTTCGAGTTGGCATGAAGGGAGGGGAAAGGAAAGTCAACAGCTTTTTTCAGACAGGGGATGAACTGAGGGACTGCACCAGTGCCCAGGATGAGATGCATGAGGATTATTTGGAATCACGCAGAGTAACTCCAGCAGAGACAAAGAACAAAAATATGGAGCTGGAATTTAAATGACAGGATGTCTTTGTGTTTTGAGCCTTTTTGTTTATGGTTTGGATAATCTGCAGTGCAAGGTCAAAAGCAGCTGCAATATTAGTTTGTTCAGAGAGAACATCTTATTATCAAAATTCTATTTTAATTTTCTGTACTTCCTAGACAGAGTTGTATGTATTCTCAGTGACGCTAGGCCAACTGTCATTGATTGTATCTTGTTGGATCGGATTTGGATTGGATCTCTTTCTCATTTTGCATAACACTTTTTCTGGTAAAACTCTGAATTCTCATCTTTAGGATTTGCTGGATAAGTTGTTAAATATCCACTGCTCAGCCATTGTTTAAGATGGGCTGGACATTTTAATCAGTGGTTAGGCTTATTAGAGGCAGAGTTTGATTCTGGGTTTAAAAGCAGAATATGGTGCACGAACCTCCATAAAAAGATAATTACAAAGAGACTCTGGTCGTGCTAGAGTTCTGCTTTAGAGCAGGTTGTAAGGATGTGAGCTTTTTCTTTTCTTTCTTGTAGATGTATTGTTGGACATGCAGTAGACACCAGAGTGATTCATTCCACTGTGTGCACAATAGACGCCTATGCCTGCATGCTATAGCAAATTTATTCTGGGTTTGCAGCTGTATGACTCATTGTTGTTATAGGGTGTATTGTTTTCAGCAGTTTGACTCAGATCTACAGGACCCAGCATACTCTTAATGCATTTTAACGTACAAGGGAAGAACAGGTATGGCATTGTTCAACATCCCAGCAAATAAGTTGGGTTGAGTGGATTCTATCATTCTTGGATGACTGTACACCCAATATTAACTGTGATTTTTCTAACAAGCTATGTGTTTGTATGTCTTGAAAGCTTTCAGTCAAAATCAGGTGTGGACCATGTATGGACTGCTTAAGAGGCACCGTTGCTGTAAAAGTGGACAATCCAGAGTCTGTTTCACGCATTTCCACCAAAATAAAACCATAAGAGTGCCAGCATCAGTACAACACCACAACAATCCGTCACCCAAAGTTGGACCCACCGACTTCTTTGGCTTTGGAAGGGGTTAGCACAAATACTTTCCCTAGGAAGTTACCCCAGCTTCTGCTACAAATGTTATATAATAATAATGAGCTCTGAAACATGCAGAAATGTGGGTGGGTTCCTTAATGACAGAAACAGAATTTGCTCGTACCGACTCCACGTTGATCAAAACAAAGCAGCTGATTTGTTTTCAAGTGCACTCTGCTAAAGTTCATTGGCTTTAAAGCTTTAATGGCAAACCACAAGATTTTATGAGAGCAGCTTTGTTGTTTTAGTATTAGTACACAAGCTAACATAGTAATAAATCTTTTGATTGTAAGGAACAGTCAAGCCCAGTTGGTTTATTTTGAGTAAAAAGGAAAAAGATTGCTCAAGCCATTAGATCAGTAGTGCTGACCATCAGGTAAATGTATTCCTTTAATATACAGATCTATATTGACATGTACGCTGTTTATGTTTTTATAGTCTCTTTCATATCACTGACCTCGTTATGACACCAGAGAGAGGGGACATAAAAGGTCAAAAGGTCAAATTCAGTCAAAAGAATTTGATTTCACCCCTTGACACAGGATGATAGAGGACGCCATCCCTAAAACAGGCACTCTGTGTGACGTCACCAATGTAAACGCTAAGTAGACTCAAATAAAAATCAAAGCAGAAACAGGAGGATATATGTGTAAAAGCACCCATAGAGGTCAGGCTTAAGTTTGGCGTGTAACATCTCAGACTTTCTTGACAGACATTGAAATTTAAACATGCTTTACGCAACCTTAATACCCTGTAGCATCAACACGGAACAGCAATAACATACATTACATAACATAGATTACATAACATACATTACATAGGACAAAGGCTCACAGTACAAGACAGATTCCAGCATAAAGGTAGGAAACAAAGGATGATGTGGCTTCAGGAAGTAGAGTGAACAAGCAACCCAGCTAGCTGCTGCTGCATTGGGTTTGCAAGAAATTTGTTTGCGTGAGCAGATATGCTCATGTTTGTTTATTCAGTTTTATCCAGCGAAGCCTCTACCAACTGGAATTTGATCAGCGTCTAGGGGAAAAGAATGGCCAACATCAGAAGGACATTGAATTCATTATTGATTTTGGGGGTCACATCTGACCCTGAGCTGCTCTGTTTTGGCTAAAGTTATTTAACATTAGCTCACCTGCTAACCTGGATAGACTATATAAGGTTGGTCTTTTTTTCAAATTCATTTAAAAACTTAAATTACAAACTTGCCATAACCATATTCATTAGGGGTGCAACGATACACAAAATTCACGGTTTGGTTCGGTTCGGTTCGGTTCGATACTTTGGTGTCACGGTTCGATATTTTTTCGATACAAAAAAGAAATGTTCATGCCTTTTTAATTTGTCATTTATTAAAATTATAAATATATATTTTAACTCAAAAGTACAGTTTTTAAATTTAATGTTGCTGAAACAACAAAGTAATAAAAAATAAATATCTGATCGAGAAATCACTCATCTTTGGAAAAGAGAGTTTATTACAGAGAAATGGCTCTTTCCAAAATAAAAGCTATACTATACGCTTCTTCTGGGCTATATTCTCAGCAGCATATTAAACATATCAGGTCCCCATAAGGAGAATCATGTGCTAACGGCTGTCTAAATGACTCGGGTAAAGTTTGTAGCATGCATGTTTGTTGTTTTTGTCTGCTTCCACTTGTCTTTGCACTAGGATGATGTCGGAGTAAATGTGCAGTCATATTCGTTGTGTTCCCACTAGTGCTGTCAGCGTTAATCTCGTTGAAATGACGTTAACGCCACAACATGGCAAATCTCCGTTAACGAGCTGCCGCGGTTCGCCCCGTGCACATGGCTGGACTGGGACAAAAAATCGGCCCGGGCATTTTGACTAGAGACCGGCCCACCAAAAATGTGACGTCATTCAGGGGTAAAACCGCAAAGGATTCTGGGAACTTGTGGCAAGCGGTACTAGCGCATGCAGGCTTTCAATTGAACTCACTTACACAGCGATAAAAAGAAACACAAAAATGGCAAGAAACTGTTGTATTATTAACTGCAATAGCCGGTGTTGTGCCAAAAAGTGATTGTCTGCCAAAAACTGATTTCCGGTATTTGCCAAAAACTGACTGCTCGTATTTAAATTGCTATAAGTAACTTGTGGGGCTATAATATGTGAAACATATGTCAAATGCATCCCTCATGGATGACATAAAGTCATATTGAGCTACAAACAACATTAGTGTAACAAGGTAGAAGCCGCAATCAGTCTTTGGCAGTGACTTTTATATAACCTTTATTCATGCCGTTAAAAAAAAGTCTAATTAACATTAAAAATGTATTTTGTAAGAAGTAGTTGGACAGCACAAATGGCTCAAATATTACAATAGTTCTGTAAAAATATTTAAAGTGGGGATAAAGGACCGGATTGGTTATAATGTAATAACACAGAGTTGTAAAGATACTTGAAAAAACAGATAATTTTTTAATTCCATATATAACCCCTTTGTAAACGCTGTTCACCGAAGTCTATTTACCAACATAGATATTACACATAAAAAATACATGCAAACATTGGAAATCAGTTTTTGGCAGGCAATCACTTTTTGGCACAACACCTGTTGCATGACAGCCACGGGAAGCCGACGGGTAAAGAGATCGGTTGTTATCGGATTACGTCGTGGAAATTGTTTAAGCCATGTTTCCGAAGTAACAAAGAGCCGATGGATGGCCTATAAGATTGCTAAACAAGGGGGAGGGTGCATCTGACCTCCTCGGCTGTAATTGGTCCAGCCCAGAGTCGATCATGACCAATTGGCCAATCCAACACCTTTAATTATTTATACCCTTCCAAAAAAAAAAAATAAATAAAAAATCGATCAGCCCATAAAAACAAAAAATCGCCAGCGGCCCACCGGGCAAATGCCCGGTATGCCCGATGGCCAGTCCAGCTATGCCCGTGCATGGGGCTGGACGGCCAACACGTTAACGAGCTAACTGCGCTAACACACTAGTTCCCACCAATGTAACTGAGCATTGCGTGGCACATCCAACATACTGTTTTACTTTAGTCCATGACGCGCTTACCATCAGGGTCATACCTCACATGAAAACCAAAATAGTTCCAAACGCCAGATCTGAATGAGGGTGGGGGGAGGTTCAATTTGTCCATAGTTGCAAGTTGAGCTTAACTTCTGTCTCGCTAGCTTGCCCTGAGCTCAGTGAATCTGCGTTCGACTACTCCGCCTAGGCTGCACTGTCGAGCGCAGATCCACTGAGCTCTCAACACAGACAGCATCGTCAGAAGGAAAGTTGATAAAATAAATTAAAAATGTTGTATTGTTCAATACATATGCGTACCGAAACCGAAAGCACTGTATCGAACGGTTCAATATCAATACGAGTATCGTTACACCCCTAATATTCATAGTAAAGCCAATTTATACTCTAGCTTGGTAACGACGACTCATTTGAACCTCATTAAATTTTGCCCTTTTATTTTTTAGCATTTGCATTGACAAGCAGGCATTTACTGATTTTAACCATTATGCAGTTGCACAGATATTGCAGAGAGACGAATTTGGCGCTGAGCACAATAATTGCTGTTATTAAATCCAATCTGTGGTTTTATGGGATTGTCCAATATTGATATTTTTGCGACATGGTTGTTTCTGGGAAGCAATTTATGCGTGAATGCCAGCAGCGCTTTCTTCCATATGTCTTCTCTCGTCCATTCGTCTTCTCTTTCTATATTGGTAAGACATAGTAGCAACCCACATTAATTCACAAACCCAGTGAAGAAGAAGTGTTTACATCGTAGAAACTTTAAACATTGCTATTGTAACGAGATGGCTTTCTAATCATTTGATCATCCTTTATGAACTCTCTCCATGTTTAATGCCTTTTAGCATACAGCTACTGTTATATGAATACTGTTAATTCGTCATTGTGTGTGTGTGATTGGATGAGAGAGAATTTGTATTAGCTGATAATAACGGTTTTTGGCCGGGGGATGGATGGACAGATGCACCGGAAATTGAAACCCTTCTAGCCAAACTGGCTTGGCACTACAGTACCCTGTTCTCTGTGTATCTCTGTCTTTGCTGGGCCAGTGAAGTGTGAATTTGTTTCTAGCACCTATACCAAATTTGTCTACTATTAACTGACAGGCATATGCTTCTACACGCTTTCTTCAATAAATCATATTCCTTCATGTTTTGTAAATATGGTCAATGTGTTATCTGGCACTGTTGTGTTTCTTGGCATGAATATTTGCAGACTATGAGTAAGTGCGATCAATCATGACTGATCTGTATTCAGCACAGGAGGAGTCCACATGTTTATCTCACTGACCTTCCATCGCTCAATCTTAACACCTGTTTTTCAATGCTTCTACCAAACTGCAAATGCCTGTGGGCTTGAAAATGTGTGTGTGCTGTCAGGGTGGAATGGATCCACAGTAGGTGAAGGTGACGTGGCTGCTCGGATGTGCCGTTTTTCACGATTATCTTCAAATCTTCAGGCACTCATCTCCTACGAGAGCGAGGGCATGTCCTTAACTGGGTTTCCTTGACACTGTCAATTACTTTACTCACCTCGTCACCATAGCTTCATGCTTCAGTCTGTCCTCAGTGGGAGTCCATCACCTCGTGAAGCTCAGTTCTATTTGATTGTGGTGCCAGAACCTTGGTCGTGGACACAAACATCTGATGTGCTTGTCTCTGTTGACAACATGAAACTTACTTGGAGTAGGAGCAGCTGCAGAGTTTTTTGTGTGGATTCTAGTGTAGGGTGACTTGAGTAACAGTAATCCCACTTTTGTGATTGTGCATGACTCACTAACACCGGCTGGTGTGCAGTCCAGTTCATTCACTTAGCCCTCCTGTGAACCTTTCTTTGGCTCTCGCCCGATGTCATCAGGGGCATTTCGAGGGGAAGCTGTGCTACAGAAATAGGCTGGCCCCTCAGACACGTTCGACGATTATCTTCAAAACGCCAAATGTCCAGCATGCTGTGAGACTGCATCCAGTGCAATTTTGCTCTCCTGTTCATAATGCCACATTATTGGAGTATAGAGATTGAGGTTAGAGTGTAGATGTATGTGCTCCTCTGAGGGAAACATTCTAGGACAGAAAGCTTTTACCGGGCTTCCTTGTGCCAGAGTCACGGGTCTTAGAGTGCACAATTTTCTGTGCGACTTGCACCTCCTAACCCAGACAAATATGAAATGAAATAGTCTCATTGCAGGTGGTTATTTGGAAGACATTTCTGCAGTAATGTCTCTGACAGGGGCTCCCAAAGTGGATTTGATGCTCAGAGCCTTTTCTATTCTCTGCTTATACTTTATGTATAATTGTGTCTGTTCAACAATTTCACTATTGGTTCATAAAGTAAACCTCATCCCTGATCTGTAACTTCCTGAGGTCTTCCTGAGTAGCTTCACAGCATTGCATGGCAGTAATATTGTGAAGGCATCATTCTGATTATCAGTTGAATCAACACCTCTAAAACACTTCAAACAAAATATTAAAACCTTAAAATACTAACATTTTGTTCCTTCTAAAGAATGACTTTGTTGTCCAGCTACAAGCAAGTCGCTTTCACCAGCTTTCAGTGGAATTGTCCACACATTCAGGACCCTCAGGTGGCTTCGATGAATTAAGAGACTTCAGCAGAAATGATCCGAACCAAAGAAACTCTGTCTTTGCCTAAAACCTGCTCTATTTGTCAGATTTCTTTAGCTGTGCCTTAGTCTTCCACTGAGTGAAAATGATAACAGCCTGTAGCCTATAGATTTGCACTTTTGTTTTTTTGTTTTTGTGAAAGAATAATAACATCTGTCAGGCTGGAATTGTTTGTGACTTCCTCAGCATGCTAATGCAATAGCCAGCAATCTGTCTGCACAGCTATTTGCTGTTTCTGTGTATTGAGTCTCTTTGGATCTGAAGTCTTTTCTTTCTGCTTTTCGGTCATTTCAATTAAAACAACTATTCATTATTGGTTAGTTTTAACTTTATCATGGTCTTCTCAGCTCATATAGGACTAAAGTACACAAAGACACTCAACAGCAGTTGTGTAAAAACACTACGGTGTCAAAGATTGTGGCTACATAATCACAGACAGTGACAGAAGAGTGCAAATGACAGCTTAAGTTTAGAAAAATCAGTTTAGCAGTTCAGACTAACAAAACAAACAAGGGAAAAGAAGTTAAATGGTCTGAAACATTGTTACAAACATTCACTCATGCTTATATTCACAACAATGGAAAATTTAGATTTTTGAATAGGATGTAAATGGAAACCAGACAACACATGACACACATTTCACACACGTGCCTGAGCCGATGGGTTCAAATGGGGTTCAGCTCATGTGAATATTTAGTTAAAATATCCTCAAACTAGTAATACTGTGTGAGGTTGTGGTTATAAACATAAATCTAGATGATTCTGTATCCGTTAATGTAGAAACACTCGTTAGTTCTTATGATGAGTTTAGGAGCTAAATTTTCGAAATCTCTTCAGGAAGCATCGACTCAGCAAACTTCAAAAACCTTTCCAGAATTTATTCTTTTTTTTGTTACCTTTTGAACCTCATAACACACCATTACTATGTCATAACTTGAGCAAGGTTTTATTTATTTTCAGATTGTCGGTAAGTCCCAGACACACACATATTCCAAGACATTCATCTTAAACATCTTGGCAACAAGGAAAATTGAATCGTGCTTGAGAAAAGCTAATGTAAGCACTTTTGAAACAGTAGACGAGTGTGCCTGTGGCTGTGTGCAGTGAGAAAGAGCTATGCCTTTGGAAAAGAAATGCTGTCCAACACACACACACAGTTGGGTGAGTGTTGGGGGTGGGCGGGCAGAGCTTCTTCAGGCCTAATCAAATCCAGTAGAGACAGTCAGAGTCAGCTTGCTGCCTGCCAGCTAACCTGCCTGCTATTTTTAGAAGCCCAGCCCCGCCGATGGCAGTTCAGCTCTCTCCACATATACAGATCCCGGCTCGTGATAGAGATATTTATAACTGCCACAGTTGTCTGCCCAAGTGTGAAACTCCACATGAACAACTGAATGATTTTCTCCTCTGTGGCGTAGGATTAAAAATGTTCTTTCTTATCTCTCCCCTTTGGCTTATCCACAACCAACTTTATGTTCAGTTGTATAGCGCTTTGGGTTGTGATTTTTGAAGACTGTGTGAATTTAGCTATAGGATGCTGTGCCTGTGGAAGAAATTAAGCATTTAAAGTTGATTGCAGGTTTGTGTCAGGCCATTTTCCGCCAGAGGTGGCATTTTCTCACTTTTTTTTGTGCTTTGTTTTAGCAATGGGTGTCTAGAGTGAGAACTGATGCATTTATGCATGTCACCACAACCTGTGCTTACCTTAGAGCTCCGTCCCATCATGCTAAACTAAGCTCCTTGCATATAGCTTCTTTTTTTTCTGCTGTTTTTAGTTATGTGACAACCCCAAGATTTATAGACTCTGAAACTGGTCACGATGCCGGGAATCAAATCTAAAATGACTGTTAAATGTTTCCAAAGACTTCTGAAAAATATGCGTTTGTTGTTTCAACCCACTGTTAGTTGCATCAGCTATGTAGTTTGTCAGTGCAAATAGCATTTTGTCAATCTAAAAGACTGAACTCTGTCGTGTCTGATTTGATTGTTCTATATCACGCCATACAATTTTGTAAATCCACTGCGAGACCAAGTAGAAGCCTTCACTTTGTTAGAATTTAGGTTGTGTTTTTCGGTTAAAATGACATTAACAGTTGGACGCCTTCTATTTATTTTCACCATTTATTTAGTTAAAATGTTGGATAGTAGTTAAGTCAGATGAACTGATGGCAGCTGTTCAAGACTAGACACCGTCTGCTAGCAATGCAGAGACTGTAGCATTGTGACAGTGGAAATTCGTTATTAGATCATCGTCATGTTTTTTTTCCCAATCTAACCACTTATTGTTAGTTATTATTGCTGCCATAGACGTCATACTACAATGACCCTGAAGTTATAGATGAATCCACGTCAGATAGCATGCAAATTTATCTAAATGGCACTCACCAGTGTATTGAAAATGAATGAATGGGATGTTTAGTGTTGGCCAAGCAATGGCATCTCACCAAGAAATCTAAAAGTGCAGCACAAAGTGAACATTATTATCTCATCTTTACCTGAAGGAGCTTTTTCAAGATGAACACAATTCAGCACAGTTAATAACACGTTTTCTTTCCGGGCTATCCATTACTACCAGTCTTTATCCAAAACGCTAGTTATTGACGTCTATAGAAAATTGCACGTCTTAGCAGAGAATGTGAGTTGACGCTGCAGTGTCACTCCCATGAGAAGAGTAATTTAGTCATTCCAAATATTGACTTTAAGCTCATTAGAATTGTACAGATTCTGTTTTTTTGCTTCATATACTGTATGTGCGTGTGTGTTTGCACAATTCAATAAATCACTGCACCTATTTCCCCACCTTTTTTTTTGGTTTTTTTCCAAGGTGTGGCTCGAGGCTTTTTGCCCAGTACAGTAACTAATGCTTATTACAAAAGCTGAAAAATGAAATACTGTGTTTTTCACTTCCAGGGCTCCACACTGGTGTAATAACAGAAAGCTTTAATATCAAAGCTCACTTTGGTTGTAAACAAGTCAATAGCGTTTTATTCACAGAGACACAGGATAAAAGCAATAATTCAGTCAACCTATGATTAGACTTCCTGTGCACCCAGACATCTTGGCTTTGGCCTCTGTATCATGGTGGATAGTATCAGTCTCTGAAGGCTGAACTGAACTTTACTGCGACAAAGAGAAAAGATTTTGTAGACTTTTGTGAGCATGCTGTTGATGTCCATGATCATCATCTGTGTTTATGCAAAATGTTCAAAGTGCCACAGTTCTCAGGTGTTGGTTAGATTTCTAACTGTGGTGTTCTTGAGAGTTGAGGGAATGTAAAATAATGGAGACTAACCAAAAGACATAATCATCATGAGCTGTAAGTATACAGAAAACCCGCTCACTGCGCAGTGCCATTGGATTTGTTCCTACAAGCCATTTATTTCCCTGTGCTTTATTTACCTGTTGGCACTACACAGTCGTCACTGATTGCGGTTTGAAATGCTGCCTGTGAACCACAGCTGTGCCCATAGCTTTACTTTCCCTACTTTATCAGCATATGGCTGTCTGTTGTCTCCGGGCTGCAGCAGGTACATCGCTCGTGCCTCAGTGCGAGTTGACGTGAAGAAACATGAGCGGGGAGAAATGGGAAAATAGATGGTGTTAAGGCTGGGGGATGTGTCACCAAGATGTAGTGTGGAAGCCTCCAGAGATTTCTAGATTTCTTACTATATTTTTATTTTGCCTGTTTTGCTCTTTGCTACAAAAATGTAAGCAAGATATTCTATAGACTCTTTCATGCTCCAGGTATCGGTTTGATGAGCTCAGATGTATAATTTACTGCATTTCCTTCTATATAAAATACAAACAAAACAGAACTACAGTTGAGTGTGAGCCTTGTTTTTTTACCCCCTTTTGGTTGTTTGCCTTACACGTAGCGTTTTCTTTTTCTTTAAAGGTTAGCTCCTGTGAATGCATCACTCATTAAGTTAAACCTCTGAGCTTTACCCATGTGAGAATTGTTTATATTTGAGCAAACTGTGAAAGGGAGAACTTGATTTCCTCTGAGAGTCATCAAGCCTGTCGCTTCAGAGGAAATCTTTAGAGCCTAGTTGCAACATGCAAAGGGAGCACCCATTTCTAATAACAGAAACACGAGTCGTCTTATTCAGTATTAGCTCTTTCATCTTGGCTGTGCTCGTATATAAATGCACAGGGAAGACTAGTCGATGTCATTCATCTTTTCCCCGGTGGCCTGTCACGGCTACGTTAGTGCTAACGCTGTGATTTGGGACCTCCTGTCTCTAACTGATGGCCAAATGATCTGGTCCATTAAGACATGTTCCCTAGGGACATCTGAGTTTTGTATTCTTCTTTCTAATTACTACTCATGTAAAATGCACAACTCTGTCTGAGCTCCCAGGCAGCTTTTTATTAGCTAAGCAACAGTTGGTCGACTGGCTTGTCCCCATAGGTCTTTGGATTTCAGAAAGATCTCTTTAGTGGTATTTTTGTCTTCTATTTTTTAATAAACCGAACCTAAACATAAATATATGTCATATTTAAAATGATGGTGAAGAAATAGAAAGTGCAAATTGGATTTAAATGGTAAAAATATTCCTCAAATCTGAAGTCAAATTTATTAACCTTTAGGCCAAATTGGTTCTACATAAAAACCAGGGAGGTTTAAATTAACACTCCACTTTGGCAATTTGTTAGTTCCAGTCATACCAGAGTATATAATGAATAGAATATTGTTGCATATATTTAACAGACCAGAATGTGACGTGAAAGCTACAGTTGTAAGAGTTTTTTTTTTTTTTTTTTACTGCACTTTATGGACTCCCGTGAAAATAGACCCATGATTTAAAAGCTTATAGAATCACGTGTAGCCACAAACCTCTCTCTCACACGATCTTTGTTACAACGTTGCTTCAGTTCATTGAGGTTTGTGAACATTTGTTTATGCACAGTTCTTTTAACAGCATTTCAGTTGTGTTGACTTTGGCTGAATCCTCTTCTTGATGAACACTTCGATGTTTTTTTTTCTTCTTCCTTCAGTCATTCTGTAGATTTGTGAGTGTGCTTGGGATCATCTTCCTGTTGTTTTCCAATTTTAGCCAAGCTTTAGCTTGACATTAAGTCCAGAATAATTTGATATATAGAGTAGTTCAGGTCCTTTAAGGTCCTGTGGCATTACCTACCTTTTCAGCCATTCCTTTATCTATTTTCTGCTGTGCTCATGACCAGTCTTCTGCTGCATTTAGCTGTTGGTCAGATGGTCTCACATCTGACTCTAGAATATTTTGCTATACTGAGGTGTTCATGGTCATCTCAATGTCCTCTAGCGGCAAAACAAGCCTGAATCATCAAATGAAACACAGCAGCTGTTTACATTGTACAGACAAAAAATAAATAAATCAACACACCTCATCTAGCACCTAGCACTACTGATGTGTGTTACACATCAGTGAAATGTATGAAAGTACCTTGACGTAAACTTGATGGCTGTTAGAATGGTGGATAAAAGCATTGCATGAGCAGCATAGAACGAGCAAAGTGTTTGCTGTCTAACCCATGTCATCCAACCCAACTTCTGGGAAAAAGTGACAGCCCAATTAAATATGGAAACATTTACTTTTAAGTTAATGTTTTAATTGGCAGGTTATGAATTAGAAATGACCTCCTACAGCAAGGAGGAGTAACAGGCCCAAAAATATCAAAGACAGCACAACCTGCTGTGATCAAGTAAATGAAGCTCAGTGAAAAACTCAGCCCCACCCCAAGAAGGTCACGGTAAAGTTTTGTTTATTAGCTTGGTGTTCGTTTGTGAGTGTGAAATTGTTGGTATATGCAAGCCAAGGGGTGAAATTAGTAGATAATTAAGCGCTTCATCATGCTTGCTGGACTTGAATCCATGTGTGAAATCCAGTGAGGCAGGCCAAGCGTGGCTCCATATGCTGCTCGTGGTCAATGACTGAACCGATGTCAATCAGATCACCTTTGGATGCACCAAAGTCACCCTCAACAGGATGTTTGTGTAGCAACGTGCTTCTGACAGGTCGTTGTTGGCGAGTTATTTGTTTATATTTAGTGTGTGTGTGCATCAGCATGCAGTTTATAATTTGCTCTCAGCTCTTCAAAGCAGGTTTCACATCTTTGTGGTCGACTGCTGCTGATAACTTATAAGAACAGCAGTGGGGGTCCAAGGTGGGATGAGAGGCTTCTTCTCGTAGTCTCTCCAGCTGGTAAATGGTGTGACACCTGTACTGGACCACAGGGTTACATAAAGGAGCAGGCGTTTGGTGTCTGAGGCACCCGTGGGTCGTCTGTTTACCTCTGATCACACATGAACAGAGGCAACACTGCGTGTGTGCAGTAGCCAGCCTGCATCTCATACAGATGCAACTCTGTCCCTGAGAAAATGCAGTGCTGCTGTTCATCCTCTTTCCTTTCCTTACATGACTCACAACCTATAATCAGATTGAACAGTATGTAAGCGAATTAGTCAACACTCCGACAACAAATCAAATTACTCTGGATGAAATGGTTCTTTTATCATCCACAGGAAGTACTTACACTCATGAAGCAGAAACACCTGGGTTTGCATTGTATGAGTAAGTGCCCATATAATATTGACAATAGCTACAGATTAGTTTACTGTCTAAATTTAAGACCCTGTGTATAGAATTCACAGGCAACAGTTGGCCACAATAATAATAGCGATTACAAGAATCATTATAAAGTTGTAACTACTTTTTATGAAACTTGGTGAATGATATATATATATATATATATATATATATATATATATATATATGAAACATATAGATAGTTCTGTTTGAGTAACTGAAGCATGTGAAAAATCTTAAACGTAATGACTTGATTAAAGATTATTCACAGCAGCATTGTTCCATTGTTACAGCTCCATTTTTGTAGGACCATGATGACCCTGGTGTTGTAGCCAGTCAGGGAGCTGTAATTTTAAATATTTGCACAAGCGGCACGCAGGCGTTTCCCTGGTAACCGGGTGTTGTTGGGTGAGGATGCAGAGAGAGAGAGCGGATTTGTGAGCAGGGACAGTCCTGAAGGGTTTCAGCGAGCTCAAGAGGAGAGAGAAGCTTTAATTGGCTTCTGATTTTCATGGAACTGTGTGGACCACATGTCCCTCCTGAGGATGTCACTACCTCAGCACTCATGTAGATTTTGCACTGCAGAAACTGAAACGGTGTAGCATAATGTATCCCAACCAGGCCAGTGTGTCTGGTGCTGTTTTCCCAGCAAATCTGCAATGTCTGTGTGGTTTAACATGCAAATCACTCAAATTAGAAACTGTCATGCATCACAAATCTGCCAAATGTGGTGAATGTGCTTCTGAATGGCAAGATTGCACAATTTGAAAGAATTATTTTATTAATAATTCTACCTCTGATAGACATTTTATGTATTTATTTATTAATGTTTTGTGTTTATATGCTGGGAAATATTTAATGAAAGTTTAAAACAAAATTGGTGTGTCATCTGAATGTTGCTGGTAAAGTAATTAGATCACCCCTAAGAGTTTGGAATAATTACCCAACAGTATCCACAGAAGACTCTTTTGCTACATGAGAGAGTTTGCATTTCGACACTGTTTGCAGGCACAACACTGTTAGAGGTAGCATTTGCCAGAATAAAGGCAGTTCAGGGTGGGATTTGATCCCAAAAATCCAATTATCCCTCCATGAATCATTTTTGTGTCTTAAAAAAAGTGGGGTAGTGCAGAGTGAAACTGCAACGCAGGCACTCAGTGTATTTTCAGTCATGAGCAATGAGACATGCCTACAGGCGGCCTCTTACGAGGTGGTTTCCACTGGACCTGACTGTTTTTCCAGTAGCTAATGCTTAATGGTGTTTTTCCTCATTCAGTCATCACTAAAAAAATAATTAAGCTGGGGTTTTTTTTGTTGTTGTTTTTTTTTTTTAAAAAAAAGGGTAATGTAATGTGTCTGTTAGAGGGGATTATATTCTGTTGGAGATGGACATCTGCAGACTCCATAAGTCTTTACTGTTATACTTTTCCCAAGTTTGCTTGAAATCCACCTCATCAAAGCATGTGTTTTTGGTCTGCAGGAGGATAGAGAGTCATTTCTAGTGTTATGCAATTAGGATGGCATGGCGGGAGTAAAAAAACATTCGGAAAGGGTGTATGGGAATAATGTCAGATAAATAACAGACAGAAATAAAGATATTAATTGTGGATAGACCTCCTGCCACCCGTAACAATGTGTGGGCCACAATGAAGAATAAAATTCAGTGCTAACAAACTGCTGTTCGGTTTTAGGCTGCTGAGTCGTGAAAATGGAGAATAAGTTCACATTTGTAAATGAAATGTGAAATTGTAGGCGACTGTAAGGGGTGTAAGGTATCCTTTTTTTTTTTTCAGAACTTGTATTGTATGTATTGTATCTATTATTAGCCCTTATTTATATTTATTGCATATTATATCAATATTTAATATGCAGAGTTATGTTTACCATGATGTATTATGGAGTAATGGGGAAGCCGGCCCCAATAATTTCAACAGATGGTTGCAACAAAGTTTTAGCATGGGCAGTGACACCTCAGACCCCCCTTTATTCAGACCCCTGGAAGAACACAGGCACGATCAGCATTACACCAGCAGTGTAAATCTGATTAGCGAAAATATAAACTAAACTATAAATATAAAAGACATGAAAGCAGGATATTAAAAGCAACAGGAGTCAAATGAGCTCCTGATATAGAATTATTATGGTACGTTTAATAATGTATAATAATTTGATTACAACTTAATATCCACTTGATGGCAGTTATGTCATTGTAAAGATGATTATTAACATCACTACGGGCTTATGTTGCTGCTTTTCCCCCCCTCTCACTCCATGTCACAGTGACAATCATATTACCGGAATGATGCAGCTGCCGGAGGGAATTTATGTCATACAGTGCTCTTCACATTTTGTGGCACGGTTTCCGCTCTTCTCCACTTCCTATAATAACTTGAGCTTGACATCTCGTAACCCCCCTCATCGCAGATTCCTCATAGTTGGGAAGGCTGCTCACCCACTGTTTAAAATGTCTCCCATCCTAATTGCCACATCAGAAGCAAACCCTAACTGTGAGGGGGTGCAGAGCGTGACATTATAAACACCGCGGGCAGAAATGTCAGGACCATCATTAAATGTATCTGCTCTGGACTCTCCCGCTTAGGCTGGTGAGGTTTTTCGGCAGGTTTCGGAGCCGGTGAGGTGATTATACCATGCTATGGCAACTTGTGTACATCCCCGGGTCATCTTTCTTACCAAAAATTACAGGTGAATAAATAAAACCTTCCATCTTTTCCCTGTCAGCAATGCTAGCTATTTATGTCTCCGTGCAACGTGTTTGTTACCGAGTAGTTTTAGACGCCCTGTCCACCATCGGCTGTCAAATCAACAGACTGGCTCACAGCGCCCTCTCTCCTCATCGTCTAGCGATTATTACAAAGTCATTACACCACTGGGCCAATAAAAACATATTCACTCTTATCAGTCCTCCTGCCCTCTCCTGAATCTGTTGCCAACAAGCTCAGCAGAAACATCTTAATGTCAAACTGTGTCAAGGCCATAAATTTTTGACAGTGCCTTTGCAAGCATAAAATTCAGACAGCACAGTAATCTCACATTCTCCTATTGTTGCCAGCATGTTGCGTCAAGTTTGACGCCGTCATACGCTGTCTTCAGTAATGAAGAAGAGCACTCAGCATCAGTTTCCAAGTGTCTGCAGGGCATTTGGCAACTTAGTCCTGTCCGATATTTGATCTGGATTTCACTTCAGCTGTTTACCTCTTCACTATTTCTCTGTAAGTTGTTCGCCCTCGGGTGCCCAGCTGATTGGCTCAGTGATTGACACCCAGGAACACACATGAGATGCAGTCCTAGCATCTTTCCAAATGAACATACTGCATCTGAATGCCCTCAGGCGATTTCTCAGTGTCCTGCTGAAGTCGAGGCCAGCAGGCAACTTAAACGGCTCGCTTCCCTGCCACCAGGCAGATGCAACCGAAGCAGAGGTCAAGCCTCATTTTAAGGACAATTAGACACAGAGGCTACAATTTCATCTCATTGTCAAAGTACGCCGTGACCCTCTGTCAACCCTGCGTTCAGCCACCTGCCCCAGATATGATGGAAAATCTGAAAATAAAAGATGACTTGGATTCCAGATAATAAAAACAAGAACAAGTTGAAAAAGTAAATGTTTTCAAACAATAATAGAAACTGGTGTAAGTGTATCTTTGATTTATGCCTATGGTTTGTAGGTCTAGGTCTGTGGAAATAATGTGGTGAAAGTCTCTTTCTGTGTGCTTGTGTCTGCAGTTACTGCCATTAAATTAGTGTTAATCTTACGTTGTTTGAAAAAAAAAGGAAGACAAACATTCATTCTTTTTGAAGCATTTGTTTTTATTAAACTTTACCCAGTATGCCTGAGATAAATGAACAAAGACCTCCATATAATATACAGTGGGATGCAAAAGTTTGGGCAACCTTGTTAATAGTCCTTATTTTCCTGTATAAATCGTTTATTGTTACAATAAAAAATGTCAGTTAAACATATCATATAGGAGACACACACGGTGATATTTGAGAAGTGAAATTAAGTTTATTGGATTTACAGAAAGTGTGCAATAATTGTCTAAACAAAATCAGGCAGGTGCATAAATTTGGGAACCACAAAAAAATTAAATCAATATTTAGTAGATCCGCCTTTTGCAGAAATTACAGCCTCTAAATGCTTTCTGTAGGTTCCAATGAGAGTCTGGATTGTGGTTGAAGGTATTTTGGACCATTCCAAAACATCTCTAGTTCATTCAGGTTTGATGGCTTCCGAGCACGGACAGCTCTCTTTAACTCACACCACAGATTGTCAATAATCTTCAGGTCTGGGGACTGAGATGGTCGTTCCAGAACGTTGTACTTGTTCCTCTGCATGAATGCCTTAGTGGATTTTGAGCAGTGTTTCAGGTCGTTGTCTTGTTGAAAGATCCAGCCCCGGCGCAGCTTCAGCTTTGTCACTGATTCTTGGACATTGGTCTCCAGAATCTGCTGATACTGAGTGGAATCCATGTGTCCCTCAACTTTGACAAGATTTCCAGTCCCTGCACTGGCCACACAGCCCCACAGCGTGATGGAACCACCACCATATTTCACTGTAGGTAGCAGGTGTTTTTCTTGGAATGCTGTGTTCTTTTTCCTCCATGCATAACACCCCTTGTTATGCCCAAATAACTCAATCTTAGTTCCATCAGTCCACAGCATCTTATTCCAGAATGAAGCTGGCTTGTCCAAATGTGCTTTAGCAAACCTCAAGCAGCTCTGTTTGTGCTGTGGGCAGAGAAAAGGCTTCCTCTGCATCACTCTCACATGCAGCATCTCCTTATGTAAAGTGCGCCGAATGGTTGAACGATGCACAGTGACTCCATCTGCTGCAAGATGATGTTGTAGGTCTTTGGTGCTGGTCTGTGGGTTGACTCTGACGGTTCTCACCATTCGTCGCTTCTGTCTATCTGAGATTTTTCTTGGTCTGCCACTTCGATCCTTAATTTGAACTGAGCCTGTGGTCTCCCATTTTCTCAGTATGTTCCTACCTGTGGAAACAGACAGCTTAAATCTCTGAGACAGCTTTCTGTATCCTTCCCCTAAACCATGATGGTGAACAATCTTTGTCTTCAGGTCATTTGAGAGTTGTTTTGAGACCCCCATGCTGCTACTCTTCAGAGAAAATTAAAAGAGGAGGGAAACTTACAATTGAGCCCCTTAAATACTCTTTCTCATTATTGGATTCACCTGTGTATGTAGGCCAGGGGTCACTGAGGTTACCAAGCCAATTTGAGTTCCAATAATTAGTTCTAAAGGTTTTGGAATCAATAAAATGACAACAGTGCCCAAATTTATGCACCTGCCTGATTTTGTACACTTTCTGTAAATCCAATAAACTTAATTTCACATCTCAAATATCACTGTGTGCGTCTCCTATATGATATATTTAACTGACATTTTTTATTGTAACAACCAACGATTTATACAGGATAATAATGACTATTAACAAGGTTGCCCAAACTTTTGCATCCCACTGTACATGTCTAACGAGTAAGATTAAACCAGGAGGTGGTGGAATGAAATGCACTTTAAATGAAATCTTAAGGAATTGAGTGACCTTAGTTAGGTCAGATTGCTTAGCTTTTCCTAATGAGGCTCGACTCACAGAGAGAGAGCAATTCTATACCTATGAAAGTGTTCTGATCTCGTATGTTTTGATTCTTCAAACCATTTGTTGGATTGAATGTGATAGCAACATATCCACAAAACCAAACTAGTGTTTAATAAAAATTTCAAAAACAAAGTTAAAAAAGATTGCACGATGGTATTAAAAAACATTACCCAAACATGGCTGTGTCAATATTGTTACAACTGGTACAATAATAAGAGCATTTTAAGTGGCTGAGGTCGTGATCTGTTAGCATACCCTTGTTCATTATTTTAAAGAGGGAAGGAATTATTCAAATATGCTATTTATTAACACTCATAGAAGGAGAGAAATGTGGAATTTTCTGCCACTAAACAGTGTTACAAAAAGAATTACCATATGGCAAATGAACAAATGGTTTTGTGAGAAAGGGCATCTGATGTCAAATGTCAAAGCAAAACATGCAAATCCATCCACTGTGGTGACCTGCTGGGAAATAAGGGAGCAGCTGAAAGTTATCATTTGTTTTTCAGAGTATGTCCTCTTTCTGTCTGCTTTAAAGGCACTGATTGCAGGAATTGCCCTGTTACCTTTCAACCATGAACAGTTCAGCAGAGAAATCCAACACACCTGTTTAAAAAACAAAATAAAATTATAATTTAGTTTTACTTTTTTATTACTCCTTGGCTGCTGTCATTGATCCTGAGCCACATTTGTAAACTGAGTCTGAAGCAGCAGAAGATACCATCCTGTTTCATGTAACAAAGAAGTGTTCACCGTTGTTCTTCTGGGAATGGATGACCAAATCATCTGTATGCTGCAAAGAGCTTAATCTCATTCTGACAGAAGTGGCTGCTTGTTAGAAACAGTGCGTTTGAGTTGTCAGGTACATTCCCCACAATCCATCTGCTGCTGATGGAGAAGCTTTAAGAAATATCAGTAAATACATCCAAATCTCGTGGATCACTGAGTGATGCGGTATGTGAGACTGGGCTGTGCTGTAACTTAGAGCAGGGCGATATGACCAAAAATATTTATCACCATATACATTTGAAAATTTGCGGTAACGATATAACTGACGATATAATTGACACTAGACAAAATACTTTACAACTCCACAACTTTATTAGTGCAAACCCCCCCCAAAATACATCAATGTATTTTCACTTAAACAAGCAGCTGTTTTTTATGTGCATTAAAGTTATATAAAAATTTAACAGTGCAAATGCAAATTCCTCGCTGACAGTTTAACGAAAAGGCATTTCAAGTGGAAATTGGCCGACATATCCTCAGCATAACCATGTATAATATCCACAAAACTTAAAAAGAGGTTATACACACACAATACGGTAATATTATGTTGAAGCACAGTATGTATCACTCCGCGAGGCTCCTGCCTACGATAGCCGTAATGCTCTGACAATCCATCAAGCGGTGTGGGTTCGTAGCTTAGCAAAGTCGTACTAAAACAGTTGACAGATTTTCGAGCGCTGTGTACATAAAATCGTTTCGAGGTCGGTAAACACAACCAGAATTCATACATAAGGCACACGGGATTATAAGGGGCACTGTCAAAGGATTGATTTTAAGTGTGCCGTATTTTCCAAACAACACGGTAATAACAACGGCCCGCTAGCAGGCTCTACCAAAAATAGTGCTTTGTTGTGTATCTGACGGACGAAAGCTAAACCAGTTCCACACCACTGAAGTTGCAGCATTTTTACAAACCAATTCGGGTTCATCTGTTTCATTCAACGATCCGCTTTCGCCCTTCTCATTCTTCGTCACCGCCATGTGCGTATGAAAACAAAGGCACTGCGCATGCGCGTTTTACCCATATTCTATCGCAATATTTAATTTTCTTATCGTTGCTGAACATTATACCGGTGTTACCGTGAACGGTATGATATGGCCCAGCCCTACCCTAATTTATACGGTGAGGTGTAGTATAGAAGCTTCACAAGGGACTGTGCTGTCTCCAGTCCTGTTCACCTTGTATGTCTCAAATTTTGAGTACAACTTAAACTTAGAGTACAAATCTATAGAAATAATTGGATGATTCTGTAGTAATTTTATGTATAATTGATGAGCAGGAGAGGAGTGCAGAGCATAGGTGTATGACCTGGTCGTGTCGTCTTGAGAGAAATCATCTGGTTCTGATTGTAAATCATTCAGAGACATGGTGATTGACCATGGAAGGAAGAGGGAGAGTTACATGGCTCCCGTACCTGGGCGTCTGCTTCCACAACACACCAACCATCGCAGAGGTTGTCTGTGAAGGTTCTCAGTCATCCAGGTCTTCGTAGTCTAAGAAGCTTGGAAAGAAAAGCATCTGGACTTCATTAAGTTTCCTTGAAGACGTTTCACCTCTCATCCGAGAAGCTTCTTCAGTTCTAAGAACAATTGGTGGAGAGCCCCGGATTTTAAGCCCTATGCGAGTGTCCCCAAGAGGGTCATGGACGCCGTGTTGATTCTCTGCCTTATCACACGAGCCAAGGTGTGAAAACTGGGTGTGAGTCACAATCAGCCAAGGTTTCGGGTGAACCCATTGTGAAACCTAGCCCCCACCCTGTCATGTGATTTACTGATGTCAAATGGCCCAGGATGTGAGTGGGTGTTAAGGCGTCTGGGAAGGGATCTGTAAACTGGATTATAGATGGCAGACAGTTTGTGACGTAAACCACCGCCTCTGTTGGTCGTTCAGTGTCCATAGATGGCCTCTTTAACTCCTCTTTCAAACCATCTGTCCTCTCTGTCCAAAATGTGAACGTTGGCATCCTCGAAAGAGTGACCTTTGTCCTTCGGATGCAGATGGACAGCTGAGTCATCGCAAAAGTTGTGGCCAAGCAATGTATTTTCTGCTCAAACAGAAGAAAAAGTGGGAAAAAAAACAACACATTAGTCACAGAATTCTTTGCATTTTTGACTGTTGATTGTTCTTTAAAACATTAGAGACTTCAAAAATTGATGTTATTTTTATTTCATTGACTATACGTTTGCCTTCAGTGGTAATTGCATAGTGTGCTTGACTATGCTGTCAAGGAACTGCGTTGGTATTGAATCCACACTGCTTAAATTGATATTGATTTCCTGAGTAAGACAGCCTATAAGTGAATTTTCCAAAATGTTGAAGTCCTCTAAGAAACACCAAAGCATTGCCTTTGTGCCAACAAACAGCAGTCAATAAACCTCGTGAGTTTGTGCATTTTTGAGAGTCCCCATTTCTGCCTACCTGTCACTGTGATGCTGCTTCTTAGTATTCCTGTCAGGAGACATGTGGCCATGCCATAATCTTCTCAGCACGATGCGTCAGGGTCTTTATCTCCATTCCAGTGCATTCAAAAAGCCTTCAGTTATTTGTCTTGTCTTCTCCTTTTTTGTTAATCCATTATGTGTAGGAGTGCGCGATGTTCAGTGTGCACATCCATTGTCGAACAGATGCTGCATTTTGTGTTGATGAACACAGAGGATGGTCTTATGGGGTTTTGTTGTGACACAACACAGCAATGTGGCGTGATGGCATTCAAGGTAAAAGCCAATCTGCCATCCGTGTCCCGTCTGCAGTGAGTAAGTGTTTTTAAGAAGATTTTAAAAAAGGCCAATGAAGACACAAGGCAATGGTGGTTTTCTGTAGTACATTTATATTAATTTAGACCAGCTTAATGGTGATATTATTATCAAGCATGTAGAAAAACATCAATACAGGCATAAAAATGTGTAGGAATGGTTGCAAATTGGTTTATAAAAATGTAAACGGTCTTTTTGTGTCATTGCTGGCATAAGGCTTGCAAAGATGTTGGTGCAAAGAAAACACCCTGTTTTCTTCTCTGTCTGGATATGTAAGTTTATTTTGGCATGATTCACCATTTTCCTTCCCTTTTTATATTAAGCTGTTGAACAGTAGTGAGTAGAGGTTGTGCAGAGGTAAGCATTGTCCTGTGTCCACTGACCTGTGTGGATTATTTACCACCAAGTCACAGGTGCAGAGTGAGCAATTATAAATGGCTTAGCACAAGCTAGATAGCAATAATATTAACTGCCAGCTGTTATCCTGAATCATTTCTGTGTCATTTGGTTCCTTGCACTCTCACAAAGTTTGAAGCGAATAATCAGCAAAAACGATCTTCAAGGTCTTTTATATTCTTCAGCTCTTCTTAGAGTTAAGATCTTTGGGTTTAGTGTGGAGCCGTTTTTACACATTACTGTACTATTATTCCGATGGTAATCCGAGAGGCCTTTTTATTTTTCACATATCTCATTGTGTGCTTGTCTTTGAGAATTTTGTCCTTTGATAGAGTGTTTTATTTTGCAGAGACTGAGACTCTGAATCTTTCAGACATGATAACTAAGGTCTGGATAAAAGCAATCAAATATCAAATATTCAAGCCTTTACTCAATCTAAATATAGTTTGCAAGTTCTCTATTTGTAGAGTTAATTCAATTATTTTAAAATATGTAAGAGAACTGATTCATTTTTATGAGATACTTTAACTAAATGTATTGTTTGTTTGTTTGTTTGTTTTTTTAAACTATTCACACTAACCCAATTCTGAAAGACTTTGGGCACTATGTAAGATGTAAATAGAAATAAAATGCAATCATAAACCCACATTTTATTCACAAAAGAAAACGTATCAAATGTTTAAAATAGAAAATATTACTGCTTTAATAAAATATGAGCTCATTTTGAATTATGTGTGAGTAACAAAAGGTTGGAAAAGTAAGTGGTACTTAAAAAAAAAACAGCTGGAGAAACATTTTGTAGCTCATCAGGTCAACTGGGAGCCGGTCAGTAACATGTCTAAGATCCTCTTTTTACACCTGAGAGTTTCTCAGAAGTACAGCTGGATGGAAATTCATTAACCTGTAAAAAACTGTTTGCAAATTGTGACCAATTTCAGTGTAATGTTCCTCTACATAAATGTAATGTCTGTAAATATCTTCCCATCTACAGAGCTTAATATCGTCCCAGTCTTAGCAAAATCTAGTGAAATCTCTGTGGGCAATGAACAAGGCTGGAAACCAATGTTGGATATATGTGATCTTCAGGCCATTGGGCAGTGCTGCATTAAAAATGGCCACAATTCTGTCATGGGAATCACATCGAATAAAACAAACAAAAGTCTGCATGTATATGTATATATATTGCCTATGGATATATAGTTTACACATCTGGAAAGACACCATCGGTACACAGTTCTTCGAGCATTCCAGCCCTCTTATATTTCAGCAAGACAATACTGAACTGTATACTGCATCTAGCACAACAGCATGACTTTGTAGTAAAAGAGTAGGTAGTAAGCTGGCCTGCCTACAGTCCAGACCTTTCACCAGTTGAACACATTTAAAGCGTCAAGAAACAAAACGTATGTGAAAGATCAGCCAGAACTGTTGGAACAGTCAGAATGGGACGACTTTCCTCTCCACTCCAGCAAGCTGGTGTCCTCAGTTTCCAGGTGTTTATGGACTTTTTTGAGAGACACAATTTTTTTTTTTTTAGAGACGTGTTGCTGTTTTTGCACAGCGGAAAATTTGAACTCATGTGCAGTAAAACTGGCTAGAACTAAACTGAATTCATTTGGTTGCTTATTGTGGCTAATCTTAGCAGTTACACATATGCTA
This sequence comes from Neolamprologus multifasciatus, assembly GCF_963576455.1. Lineage (NCBI taxonomy): Eukaryota > Metazoa > Chordata > Actinopteri > Cichliformes > Cichlidae > Neolamprologus > Neolamprologus multifasciatus. The sequence continues at coordinate 27,289,820 of NC_140459.1, forward strand.
GTGTGGTGATCATCGCAGATTCACACACACACACACACACACACACACACACACACACACACACACACACACACACACACACACACACACACACACACACACACACACACACACACACACACTCACTCACTCTAAATACAACCTGTAGTTGTCAGTGATGGTGGACACATTGATAAAGTGATTGCTCAAATCTGGGCATTCTCACTAATCATGATGTTTCTATGCATCTGTGCAGCCAGGCATTGTGTTGTGCTATTGAAGCAGTGTGTTGTTACTGGCATGCTCCTAGCACAGCCAGCTCATTACAGAAGGACATATTTTTAGCATGGTGTGATTGGCGTGGAGTCCTAAGAGGAGAGCGAGAATTGAATGAACGAGGAGCTCAGGGGCTGGCCCTGGACTGAAGGGAGAATCGGAGTACACAATCGCTGTTTGATAGTGTCGCTGAGACAATCGCTGATCCTCGAGAGGATCGTGTTGAAGTTATTAGTACCACATAGGCAGCCACAAGATGACACTTACGTAACATAGCAACGGGTCGGCTTGGAGGAAAAATGAGTTGCATATCTTTTTATGTCTCACTGTTAGAAATGCTCACTATAAACAAATATGTTGCAATACACTGTAGAGATATGAACCATCGGTTGTTTGTTTGAATGAAGCATTTTGTGTCCCAGTGCAATGTTATGGCTGTTTGATGTGTTTAAAATAATTTTGACAACAGACGAGTTCTGCTGCAGAGCAAAGCTAGACAACGGTGTTAGGAGGATAAAGTTGTTCTATGTTGGAGGAAAACAAGTGAGAGAAAATGTGGACTTATCCTGGAAACTGTCTACAACCGGTTTCTCTACTCAAGGAAGCAGAGGGAATTTAGTCAATCAATTTGAATGAGATTTATATCCTTTCATTCTGCTGCCAGCACAGCGTGAGTCTCTCTTTCTGGAACTGTAAGACAGCTGTTCTTCGTCCAGATCCAAAGCAGACTGGCTCCACCGCTTCACTTCCACAGTATAGTAGTAGAGAATGAAAGTATTCAGAGGATATCAGACTTTTCATTTGCAGCCTTTGTTTTATTTTGCATTCGATCACAAGGTTGGACTTAAAATTTAAGCATTCTGATGCTGTTGATATGATACTAAGACCAGTGGTTTAACAGCACATTATTCTAGCTGTTTGGTATTTGAGTACACTGATCTGCCACTAACAGATGGATGACTTTCAGTGAAGTGTAAAGTTTTTTTTTGTCTTTTTTTTCTCTTCTTGTTCTTCCACTCAAAGCCAAATTAATGCCAGAAACACAGTTTCAGGTCATGTGTCATTTAAGACAGTTTTGGCTTGCATGCATTATTTTAAATCTACATCAATGCATTTATGTACAGCGCAGTAATAAATCATAGGCTTCAGCTGTATTACTTACGTACTGTTTCTGTACCTTGTCTAGTATAGTTATTTATTTGTCACTTAAAAGTTAGTGACCTTAGTTACATTTTGTCAAACCATCACTGTTATTGAGACTCATTGGGGGATGTGATGTATGACCAACATTCCAGGATCCAGCCTCTGTCAGTGCGCCCCAGGGCAGCTGTGGCTACAGTGTAGCTGCCATCACCAGTGTGTGAATGTGTGTGTGAATGGGTGGATGACTGGTTTAGTAAAGCGCTATACAAATACAGGCCATTTACCACTGTACCATGTGTTTTTATAAGTCCAAAGACTTCACACTATACTGTTACTGTCCATGTCTTATTCTGTCAGTCCCCCCATAAACTAGTTATTTTTTATGTATAAAGATGTAATGTTCATTACTGTGAAGAGGATATTGTGACAGACAGTTTTGAAAATAGGAGTCAGGTGACTGCTGCTTAACCTCTTAAGCCCCAAGCCTACCTGATCTCCTGCTTTTTGCCCCCGTATCAGGGGGCGTTGGGGCTTAAGAGGTTAAAGATAACAAAGTTGTGCATTTGCTTTAAGATCAAACATTTCAAAGTTAATGCACACATCTTAATGCAGTAGCTGTGATTCCATTTGAATGACTTCACTAATGAACAACACATCATTGCAATTTGCCCCCTTATATTATCCACCACTCCATTTAACATTTTCTTACTTTTTCAGGTAATTTAACTCATTTTTAATTAACCTGAACTACTTGGCAGATTAAGCAAACACCACTTATTACTGTAATCATGTCAATTTTTACGTCTGCTTCAGCATGTGTGTATGTAAAGCATAAGACAGCGTCATTAGAGCTCTCTCTGGCTGATTGTGGCGTTACACATGCAGTCAGACTGTACTAAATATGATTTTATGATTTATGATTTTTTTTTAAAATGCAAGAGGAAGGTGAATAAAAGACCAACCAGCACCTGTTTGTCAGTTTTAGTTAGTGTCCTAAGTGAGCATGTCTGGAAAGTTCTGGGTTTGCATTAGCAAAGCTGAAACGTATGTTTGTTTGTGTAGTTGCTTAGGTCTTGTTTCATTGACCTTCATGTTGGTCAATGAAATCATCTGGTTGTAGTAATGTAATGTAGATTACACTGTTGCAGTGTGGGAAAGATTATGTTACAATTAAATAAGACAAAATAGATGAATTTGCTTAGAAATATCTACTCATTTTGAAATGTCTGGTTAAGCTGGATGAAAATCAACTCGTGTCAGCTTCATGATATTTAGGTTTACTAACTTCTGTGAATCTGGATAATTTGGGTGTGTTTAACATTGTTAATGTTCTGTCAAACATGTAAGGTTACAAAGCTTTATACTAAGGCACACCTCCGTATAAAGCGAGAAAAAATCAGCGAGAAAAGTGGTAACAAGCTAGTTTCAAGTTTATTTCATTTAGCTGAGTGCTTTTCTTATCTGTGTCCTACCGTGTTTACAGATAAATGTACTTGTTTCCAGTCTGGATCTACTTAAGTCAAGTTTCTTCTTTTTAGATTTTGAATTTGTCCAGTTAAAAGAACAGAGTTAGTGTGTCTGTGTAATTTGACAACCAATTGGTGGTCTTATGTGCTTGAAATGAAGGCATCTGGACCCAGGCATCAATCCTAAAAACTGATGGAGTCCCATATGTTTAATCCATAGTGGGGTTCTCCCCTTGGTGGCGGTCCTGAGAGCCATTGATCTACCCTATAATAATAATAATAATAACAATAATAACAATAATAATAATGTCAGTCTTTAAGGGTCACATGAGCCAAGGTGTAAGTCCTTTGTGAAACACTGCCCCCCACCCTGCCAACATGTGAGTCATTAAGATTACAAGGGTCAAGTTGTCATTTTGGGTTCAGTTGCAAGGGAAGGCATCTCAAGACGGCATCATCGGTGGCTGACAGGTTCTGTCACAGGCCACATAACGGGACAAGACTGAGCTGCACATCTGCACCCAAAAGAGAAAGGATACTCTTTTAGGCATGTAATGGTTTCATCCTAAGGGGAAGATGAATAGCTTTCATGGGAATCCATGGTGCCATGGAGGGCATTATAATGTATAAGGAAGAGTGTAGGTTTGTAGAACATGAAAATATACCAGGACGAGAAATAAAGCCAGAACCGTACCAGATAAGTGTAAGTTTGGAATTAAGCTGTCGAATGTACAATAATAATAATTCTCTCTAATGTTGTTATCTCTCATTGCTCAGTGGGCTCTGCTTTGTTCATTAGGTTGTAATAGGTCAGCCGTCTAGCCAGCAGGCTCCAAATCATTCCATTTTGGCTCTCAGCCTCCACAAAAGTGGACAAAGAGCGAAAATAATCAAGGAATCAGTGATTTTTTTTTTCTCTAGAAAGGCGCAGCCAGTTCCTCCATCAGCAATTTTCAGAGAGATGATATATGCTTCATAAGAAAAAAAAAGCAGGACCTTGGATGATCCTTTTACCCTGTTTCAGCCCCATTGCCTGAGTCAGCTAGTGCTCGCTCACCATAAACTGCCACTTTTAATTTCCCCACGCTTCGCCCACTTGGCTGCTTATCCTGTGGCCCTTCCTCTCTCCCCAGCACAGAGTACCTTTGAGTAATTCTGTGTGTCCAATCTCCACCACCCTCCCCCCATTATAGTGGCACACAGCCAGAAAATCCACGCTTTTTCACCCACACTCAACACCTTCTCCTCTTAGTTTTAGGATGTGACATGTTGTTCATGAATCATCTGTTTTGGAGCAACTTTGCAACACCTGTGCCTGCTTGTTTTAGTTTGTTTTGATCTACATTTTTCCCCTCGTCTGTTCTTTTGCAGACTTTGGAGGTAGTGCTGAACTTCAAGTACTCGGGGGGAGCAGGCAAAGTTGAAGGCTACTACAGGGAGCTGTCTTTGGGTGTCCATGTTGATGTGGAACCTTCAGTGTTTTTCACCCGAGTCAGCACCCTCCCTGCTACCAGGTAACTATTAAAAAATTGTATAGCCTTTCTGTTTTTTCTGTTTATTTTACTGTAAAAATCACAATTTTTACATAAAGAAGTTTATCTAAAGAGTGAATGCGGGGTCTGCAGAGACTGGTGGGCTAGTTTGGTGAACAACAGGATAATAATGAGATAACTATTTATTTTTATTGTACTGACATACGTAGTACAAACTGTCCCACATCGCCTCAAAAGCGCAACAAAACACAACACAGTAAACTTTAAAGTGGATATGAAGTGCACAAAAAGGTATGAATAATAAATTACAGAATGAATGAATGGTCATAAATAGTATCGTAAATAATCTTAATTTCTAAATCTTTCGCTGGCCTATTACCATATTTCCCGGACTACAAAGCGCACCTTAATATTAGCCGCACAAGCTAAAATCAGGGGAAAATCCCGTTTTGTACATACTTTAGCCGCACCTGACTAAAAGCCGCAGGTGTTTCAATGTTGACTTATCATATGTAAGAGAATATGCACAAAGGGAATTGTCAGGAAAGAGATGGCTGTTTGGAGACACACCCCTTTTATTAATATTTTGAAAAACAAGTTATGGGTACATATTTGCATAACTTTTTAGGTATATGTACAAGTAGCGGTAATTACAAGCACGAAACATGTACTGTGCTTCATAAATGAGTAACAAATGTAGTACATAACAATAACCTACAGCACACCAGAAAAATAGATTCGGACTACCTTTTAGGCTCAGGTGCAGTGACACGGCTTTAACAAGAAGAAAAGTTAGTCATTCACCACCATCTTTCTCTTCTTCCTGCGCACTAAAATCACCAAAGTCCTCTTCTCCAGTGTCTGATACGAACAGGCTCAGGATGGCTTCGTCATCCACTCTCAGCTTCTTTCCTTCGTTGTCACTTTCAAAACCAAACAAATCCTCGTTGTCAGTGTCAAAGTCGAACACCCTCAGAAGGGCCGTGGCGGTGTCTCCATCATGCAGCAGTCCAGCCCTTCGAAATCCGTTGGTGATCATGGATGTTTTCACACTTTTCCACACTGTCAGATTCCACCGGTGGAGTTGAGCATATCTTGCTTTTCGCAAGTTTATCGCCGCTCGTCATCCAGCGCTACTTTGAAGTTTGTTTTTCGCGCTACTTGTACGGCACTATGTTGCCTGGCGGATGGACATGTGACCAACATACCACTCTTGAACCCCGATACTGTGTGTCTGATCACATGCCCTTCCGCCAGGCAACGTAGTGCCGTACAACAGCGGTACAAATAAAACAAATCGTCTTACGATATGACAAAAATCATGGACAATCCATAGAAAAGCCGCACCCGACTAAAAGCCGCAGGGTTCAAAGCTTGTGCAAAAAGTAGCGGCTTATAGCCCGACAATTACGGTAACTAGAATATGATAACATGGATAACATTGACTGTATATAAAGGATGGACATTGTACCACAGTTGTTTCTTCACATTCTGCTGATAGCTTTTCCAGTAAACGCTTTGCAGAAGACTAATTCACTCATCATTCAATGCTCAGTGCTGCCTAAAATTGTTAAAGGAAGTGTTAAAGTATCTCACATTTAGCAAAGTGAAGCAGTGTTTTCTAAATGCTGACAGTAAAGAAGTTGTTAAGTCTCCGTTCAATGGTTCTTCCTCAATGTTTGATCTTGTGACTTTCAACTTCCATGCAGCTTTTATATCTTACCGGGCCATTCGTGTAACTTCATCATTCAAACAGATAAAATAACAATACTAACTCAAGTTAGCGACTGCAGTCGCAGACAAGCAATGAATAATAACCTATCACAGAGCTTCCCTTGTCGCAGCAACTGGTGATAAATCTCATTTGTAAAGCTTCATTTTGCATCATACACAGTTTTCTCTCTTGATTTGGGGAGCAGATACTGACATTCTCTTTAACCACTGCAGCAGCAGCCCTGCTATGACACTATTGTTAACCAAACCCGAGGACATAGAGATGATATTTTCACAGATGGGTCAGATAGGAGCAGACGTGAAGGCACACTGAATGGATATTCATGGCCTCACATATCCTCACCCATCCTCACCCACTTTTATTCCCTGGTCTGTCTCGCTTCACTTTACTATTTTAGTCGTGAAAAAACTCCAAGCAAGGGAGACGGATCATGGCAGAGTAATGACCACTTGAGGTGAATCATTAGCAGTAATAATATCTGCAGTTTAAGCCATCAATCTTGGCACTGTGCTGATAGATGTGCTGCACCGACTGTTATACCATCACCCTGTCATCACAGCCCCCTCTCCCTGATCTCTATAGCACCCTTAGCTCTCTCAGCCTCACAGCTCTATTATACAGTATCTATTGGTTATCAACTAGATCTGAAAATATTTGAAATGTGCTGAAATTGAAAGGTTTAGAAATGTTTCAGTAGACTGAGTCTTAAAAACTCCTCTAAAGTGAACTAACCTTTTTCTTTCTTCTTTTAAAAATTTATTATGGCTCAATTCCACATTTACTGACTCAGTGGGCTTTATATCTTCAGTCCTTGACCCTCACCAACCCAAAAGCAAGGTGCTCAAAAACCGCAGCGCATATTAACGTGCAAGAAGTCTCCTCACCCACAGACAGACTGTACTGTTGACATAATGTGTGAATATTTGGCCCCTTTCCATGTTTGCATGGAGAGTCGTGCAGAGCATGCTGTATTTTGTATCTCAGTTGGTTAAGGTAAATTTAGGATTGGGATTTTTAAATATATAATAAAGATATTCATAAAACATCTTTACCACAATACTTTGAAAACTTGGCTAGTACCAAAAACTGGCATTAAACACTTTGTCAGATTTTTCTTACTCATTGAGTGATCAGAAAATTTAAATTATTCGATGTGGTTAGGATAGTTGCTTTTAAAAGTGTTAATTTATTTTAATAAGAGGGGAGATGTTCAGAATGAGTGTGTCCTAAAACTCGGCCTCTGTCTTTACCTTTAGCTCTTTCTCATTCTGAATGTTTAAAGCCGAGCTCTGGGTATTTCTGATTTTTGTGGTGGAATTACTTGTAATAAGATCGTCTCTTCAGCCATCAGATTTTCTTTTTAGAGGATGATCATCCTCAACCTACAGGACCTACACAAATTATATCAGAAACATAATGATTCTCCTTCAGCTGCCTGTCGTTGCTCTGAATTGCAGTGCTATTTTCAAAGAGAAACGTGCACAACGCTGTGCTAACGCTCTATGACTTTTGTTACTAATCACTTCCTCATTGCCCCGCATGCCTGCTTAGCAGAATAATGCTCTTTCATTGAGTAACTGCATATTGTTAACTTTACTCAAAGAAATATGGTTAATAGAATTTGACCAGCCGCACCTGCAGACCTAATTACTGCCAGACCTGTTAAATCAAATCACTTAAATAGAGCCTGACCAAGTGAAGTCGTCCAAAGATCATTAAAAGCAACACATCATGCAAAATTTAAAGACACTCAAGAACAGGTGAGAAAGAAAGTATTGACATATATCAGTTTGGAAAGGGTTAAAAAGCCATTTCCAAGGATTTGGGACTTGAACAACAGTGAGATTACTCACAAATGGAGAAAAACCTGAAACGGTGGTAAGCGTGGCATCCATTGAAGAGTTAAAAGTAAAATCTGTTACTGACCAGAAAGAATACAAAGAGTCGTGCTCAACCATGGTAAGGAAATCCCAAAAAGTTGATTCCATTCATCTGGATGTGAACAGAAACATTTCGTCACTCATCCCAGTGACTTCTTGAGACTCGAGAGGATGAGGAAGAAAATCAACATTTTGGGATTTGCCTAAAAACATCATGATGATCCCTAAAACTGTTGAGAAAAGATTTTGTGGACTGCTTAAGCAAACCTGAACTTTTTGGAAGGTTACATCATGTGTAAAAACTAACATAGGATTTCATAAAGAGAACATTATGCAACAGTCAAACATGGGGGAGGTAGTGTGGTCTGGGGCTGCTTTGTTGCTTCAGGACTTGGACCACAATTGAAGGTACCATGAATTCTCCTCTCTACCAGAAAATCCTGCAGGAGAATATCCAGCTATTAGTTCATGTCCTGAAACTCGAGCTCGCGTTGGTATATGGATATAAGTTTAATTCCTACGGTTTTCTGTATTTTACTTATTCACGTACTATAGATGAAAATTAGTCTATGTGGCTAAATCTGACATATTTACATGATGAATTTAGGTGTGAATGTCGATTAACTTGAATTGTCCTTATAAATAAACAAACTTGGATTATGCAGCAGACGACGATCGGAAACATACGACCAAGTCACCCTCTGAATGGCTAAAAAAGCAAAATGAAGGTTTTGGAGTGGCCTAGTCAAAGTCCCGTCTTAAATCTAATTGAGATGCTTCCTCCACAGCGATGTGAAAGAGTCATTGCCAGTAATTTCAAATGCTTGATTGCAGTTCTTTCCGCCAAGGGTGGAACAACCAGTTATTAGGTTTTAGGAGGCAATTACTTTTTCAGACAGGGCCAGATAGGTTTGGATAACTTTTTTCCTTTAATAAATGAAATGATCGTTTAAGCGCATTTTGTATTTCGTCGGGTTAGCTTTGTCTTCTATTAAAATGTTTCGATGATGATCTGAAATGTGTAATTAATATAAAAACAAAACAATCAGGATAAGTGCTCTTTTTCACAGCTCTGCAAACTAGTTGTTAGATAAAAGTCGGTGCCGCCAACTTTCCTTTCTTACTGTGTAAATAACATGCAGCACCAAAGATAGGGGGCACCTGTGTTTGAAACGACCTTTGACCATCCACTGATGCATCACTGTTACCATTTAACACTCACAGAGTAAATAATAGCACGTCTGGACCTTCTAAGACTACCTCTACAAGGCTCACAGATGAGGGATTGAGATAGTTTACAATAAATATTTCAGACACATGGGGCTCACAGTGTAATAACATTTATTCAAAAACCCATTGTCTGCTTACCCATGCAGAGTCCACACACATTCATTTTGTTTGAATTTCCCCTGTTGAAGAGTCAGCGTTACTTGTTCTGATAAGCACTATTGAATTTTAAAAAAAGAGAAGTTGAGAGAGAATTTGGAAGTGGTGGTACAAAACTGCTCAATAATACAGCAGCTTATCCTTACGATCTGTTTTTCTGTTTTTCTCCCTCTCCTCCCCTTCCTGTCTCGCTACTTATCTGTTCCTCTTTATGTCTCTTAAAAAAAGAAAGAAAACCAGGAGAAATCCTCCTTATTTGTGTAGTAATAGAGCAGCTGCTTGCATCAGTGTTTTAGTCTCCACCGTTTGGGGTGGCTGTAGCTCAGGTGGCAGAGCGGATCAACCACTAACCAGAAGGTCGGTGGTTCAATCCCAGGCTGCTCCAGTCTACATGCCAAATATCCTTGGGCAAGATACTAACCCCATGTTGCTCCCCGATGCATCCATCGGAGTGTGAATGTGTATGAATGTTAGCTACTTAGCACTTAAGTTTAGAAGTGCTTGTGTGAATGGGTGTGATTGGGTGAATGAATTAGCTGTATAAAGCGCTTTGAGTGCTCGGACAGAGTAGAAAAGCGCTATATAAGAACCAGTCCATTTACCATTTACCGTTCTCCTCATCCAGTCTATTCCTTTTCATCATCATCTTCTTTTTTCTTACTTTACTTTTTAAAAAAAAACCTTTTTCTTTTTTTTCCTGTTTTTTTCTTCTTTCTGCCCTCCAATGAATTCACTATTGGGGAAACACTGGTATTTAATGATTAGTGGATGTAGACAATATTAACAGATAAAACTGTCATGGTCCTGGGTCGGTGACCCAGTGTTTTTGGTTATGTACTTTTACTTTTGATGGTTTTGTATTTTCTAGGGTTTAGTTGTGTTCCCTCTGGTTGGTGTCTTCCCTGCTTGTGCATTCCCTTAGTGTAGTAGGTCTCTGTGTTTAGTCCGCGTCTCTGAGTCTGTCATTACGTGTATGTGTTTCCTGTTTTACTTTGAAGGGCTGTGTCTTATGCCAGCGTGTTCTGTTTACGTTTCCCCTGCCTCATCAGTTGTCATGTATTCCAGGTGTGTTCCCCTCCTGTTTCCCATCCCCTGATTCCTGCCGTGTGTATTTATAGGGTGTGTTACCTCGTCCTCGTGCTGGTTTGTCTGTGTTGTTTCCCCTCGGTCTCCCCGTATGTATTTCCCCGGACCTCCCTGCATCTTCGTTTCTGGTTTGTTTTGTTAGTTTTACCCAGTTTAGGTTTTCCTGTTTCACCTTCACCCACGCCATTGCTGTTTGTATTTTCTTTTGTTAAATAAACACTCATCTGCACCAGAGCTGCTGCATTTTGGGTCCTATCTCCAATTCCACACGTCTGCCACACCGGACGTGACAAAAACAGTACAGTGTTGTTTATTATTTCTTTTTTGAACTAATAAAACGGTTAACTCAGGCCATGTTCTGTATCAAGTTACATGTGAAGCAGACTTAAAAGGGAACCATCACGTAGTTCACATGACCACAGTTTCTACCAATGCTGATATAGTAAATATGAAAATTGTATTTCAGAACCAGTATGGGGGGGGGAAAAAAAGCTAAAACTAGTTAAAATTGTGTTATTAATGCCTAATTAGTCACCTTCATATGGCTGTGTAATTAATTAATTCAACTAAAGGTAGCGCTTCGTATTTGTCAGGTATAGTATATAGTTCCTTCCTGGCATCACTGTTAAATTCAGAATAAAACAAGACTTTTGTTTAGCTGGTAAATTGCTGTATGGTAAAGCTTTTGATTTTGTGGTTGTAGAATTCAACTAGTGAACCACTGCTGCATCTCTCTGCATGACTGCCTGTTATCTAAGTGTTGTTTTCTAATAAATGCATGACATTTTGTAAAAGAATCATCTCACCTGCTCCCAACAAGTGGGTGGCTTTGAGTATGGTTAATCTTTGGGCCAGAATTGTGTGTTGCTGGATTGCTAGTGACATCAACTCGTGAATGTGTCCTAGAGATGACTCGCAATGATCCACAGGTGCAGACAAAGATGAATAAATACAGCTTTACAAAGATAAATCTGCTCATTACTCCATGCAGTTGTGATTCTTTCTCCTGTCTCTGTCCTTCACTGTTACTGTCCAGTTAGGCATGTTTTGTCACCTAGCTAGCTAACTGGCTCCCTCATCAGTGTTGGGTAATGTTTCCATCACGGCTAATAAGATAGCTGCCACCGTCTGCTGTTCACCTTTTACTGTCCTCCTTTGACTCCCTGCTTGCCTTTTTCACTGCTCACACTTTCAACAGCATGTCACCACCTAATATGTACAGTAATATTAGTGTTATAACAGCAGACCAGCAGATTACGCTAATGAGTTACATTCTGCTGTGACCTCTGCATCTCATTTACCACTCTACTCTTGTTGAAGAACTTTAACTCGTCTGTCTCTGTGTCTCTTTTTCTGAGTTATGCTGTTCTCAATGCAAATGCTAAGCTTCCAGAACAAATGCACGGCATTTTAAATATGCTTATATCAAGTAAGGAACACAATGTGAATAAAGTGAAAAGAAAAATTAAATAAGTTTATGTCAAAATAAAATAGTGGCTTGCACATTAGGCAAATGTGCAAAAGGTCATATCTCCTTATGCATAGCCATACGCTTTAGTGACCTTTTATGAATTAGGGAGAAGCTTTTTTTTGTCTCCTCCTTCTTCAAAATAAGATTACGGGACAAAATCTGGTCACTAACAAACTGATTTAACCTTTAGGCTTCTTATGTGCAAAGAGAATGTGAGAAATTTCACTATTTGTTTAAGACTGAGTGTTGCTGAGTGTAGTTTAGTCAGGTTTGTTTTTTGTCTGGAAATATGTAAAATGGAATATTTTACTAAATCATATCAAGATCAAATACCTTGAAGTAAGCCAAATGAACGAGTACATGCTGTGTTTGACAACATCATCTGTCTACGATGTGAAAGAGTAAAACTTAATCACCCTAAATTAGTGGTTATCAAAACTTTCTCCTGGCAGGAGCACCCTTAAGAAAAGCTGGACCCTCCCAAGACGATCACCCACCCATCTTTTTTTTTTTTCCCCCTTCAAATCAGTCTTTAATGAAAAAACGACCAGGTTCAATAAGTGTTTGGGCATTTTCCAAACATAAATTACATTCACTCAACTTTATACTTTGTCCTGATTCTCCTCTCCCCATACAGCTCAACCCCCCCATGGCCGGCCCAACTGCAGTGGTTCTGTGCTTAAAATAACACGACATGATTTCCGTCTCATTCGGTAGCCGAGCGATTGTTAATCTGTTTCAGGTGCTTTGGCGTTAATGAAATTAACAGCAGGTGCACTAGTGGGGGAACAATGAGACAACCCACGTGGAGGCCCCTGATGTGTTCCCCCCCCTCCCCCCCTCATCTTTTCTGACAGTTTCTTCACTAGTTTTGTGTTTTTCTGCGGTCAGTGTCACTACTGGTAGCATGAGGCGATACCTGGACCCCACAGACCGGTATCTGCTCCTTCGTGCAAGCAGGAACAGGATGAGCACTGCCAGGATCATATCAATAGAGGGATACACAGATCTCAACAGGCTGGGAAACAGCGCCCCGCGTGTTATTGGGTATCAGGATGAAGTCCTTGGACCCATTGTAAGATCTGGCGGTGGTGCAGTGGGTACTTGGTTCCTCCTGGTGGAACCAAGGACTACCAGGCCTCATAGTCATACAAACTACTGGGTACCATATAGAGTTGCTGCAAAATGGACTAGCCTGCTGCATCATTTTTTCACTTTGGGTGTCTGGGAATTCTGTAGATCGATCATTTTGGTTTCTTTCCTGACACAGTCCATATCGGTGTTTCCAGCATGACTTTTTCCCCCCTCTGCTGAGATCTGATGTTTTTTCTGTGTGTGTCTTTTTGTTATGTTTTGTTTTTTTTGTTTTTTAATTTCTGGGAGCAGTGTTATGCATATAGTATTTACTTTTTACTGATATAAAATAAGCTTTTATTGACATTGTAAACCCTTTTTCAATTGGTTATCTGGTTGTCAGATAACCAATCTCCATATTCTCAGTAAACCTCCCAACATTAACTTATAGTGTAAGTTAAATGCCAATTCTACTGATCACATCTTATTTGACCTTTTACTCATAATGTTTATGACACAATTCAGTGGCGTTTTGTTCTTTTGGGCCTCTTCAGAGTGAGTTGACAGATCTCTTAAAGAATGTGATGAATAGGCAGGATGTGTGAAATGCTCAGTGATCCATACTTTACAGGAACCTGTTAAAATCCTATTCACTTAGCACTGTGTTGACCTGGAAAAATGCTTTGCTGTTGAGGAAGAAAATTTTATGGATGTGCATTCTGTTAATCATGCATAGTTCAGGCTACGTCACATCAGGGAAAACGGTCGTTGGAAACCACTGCATGATCAAAGTAATTGTGACAATGTGCCTTTGAAATCTTCAAATTTCAAACTGGCTTTGGCGCGTCAAGCTAGCTGTAAGACAGGGATAAAACGGCAGTAGGATGGAGTCAGTCTTTCAATTTTAGTTTAACTGGATCAAGTTGGCACTTACATGCAGTCTGTTTGTGATAATACCACAATTGCCTGTGATAAATCTCAATTCTGTTGTGGTATGAACCAGGGGCAGACTTGCCAGCGGTGGTGTGCACAGAAACCACACATCAGGCTGAGAATGGGCCCCCATCTAAGTGGGGAAAATTCATCATTTAGAAATTATAAACAGATGCAGCTTGTTCACTTCATTAATGACATTTTATCAAAAACAGCATAAATTTGTGGCTCAAAAATAAGGGAACAAGTAATGTAGTAACAAAATAATAGAATAGTTCAGGTTTTACGCATGTGTTTATCTCTTAAAACAATGTGATAGCAAATGAGACGATACTGAAGATGGATAAATATGTGTTAATAAGTCTTCTGTTAGAAATTGTTGGGGACTGAGTGTGTGTTGAGTGCAGGATTTTAGCAGATTTTACTACAAACTGTTCCTCTGCATAAATCTGAATTCTGAGTGTAACAGCTGCCACGTACGATATGTAAAAGAACACGAAACATTATTTAGCGTCAGGTCACGAGGCACCCGAGTGAAAAACCTCTCACATTCTCTTGTATGACCGAGGTCTCACTGAGAATATGGAGATCAGCCGCCACTGCTGGCAGATATCACAACTCTCTGGTAAACAGTAGGGCTGTGAAAACGTTTTGACATCAGCCCTCACTGGGTGTCATGTTGAAATTTTAATGTGAAAATTATTTTGGAGTGAATGAAAAATTTCAAGGAGAGAGGTAAAGTAAAACTCGGAGATATAAAATCTATTTCCATGTGGAGATACTGTTAAAAAATTAAAATACGAGTATATCTCTAAAACTGAGAACATCGTGAAAAAGGTAAGTTTCATATTTGTTTTCAGCCTTTTTGTTTTCATTTTGATGATTATGATTTGTATCTTATGAAAATCTAAAATCCATTGTCTCAAAATATTCGAATATTTGCTAGGACCAATCAAAAAAGGGTTTAAACCTCCTTGAGTTACTGCAACAAGCAGCAGGACATGGAGGCAGTCGGTTTATGGCACAGCTGAGGTGTTATTGCAATCCCAGTTACTTTTATAGTGGGCTTAATTTCAATACAGTTGTATTTATATAGTGCCACACAACAGAAGTTGCTTCAAGTGCTTTATATTAAGTCCCTACAATATTAGAGAGAAAACCCCAAAAATCAGACGACCCGCTCTGAACAAGTAGTTGGCGACAGTGGGAAGGAAAAACTCCCCTTTAAGAGGAAGAAACCTCCGGCAGAGCCAGGTTCATGGTGGGGCAGCCATGACAGGACAGAAGACACGTAGAAAAGTTCATTGTGCACATTAGAAATACAGCGTCTAAAATCTTTTCTCTATCCCAAATGCCAATCGCAACACTGAGTGCCTGGACCAGTCGGAGGGTGATGGGAGGAAGACGGGACAAAAGGCAAAGATTCAGTTTGTCCTACCAGATTGTTCCTTTGCCATCAATGCCTTTTTTAGTGTGCTTCTATGCTGTACTCTGTGAACATCCAGCCTTTTCAGCGTCTTACCCTCCTTGAGGAGGAGGCAGGCTGTGATGACTGTCATCTGGACAGCTTTCAAATCAACAGCCTTTCTTTTGATTGTGGCTGCATCTGCTTAATTAGCACCAAGTACAAAAAAAGACCTTTTTCATGATATTCTAATTCTTCTTTAGTGTGTTTTCTGTTGACTGTTTTTTTGGCAAAGGATTGTTTGGGCTTTGATTTTAATTCTTTATGGACATTGTCCAAATGCTGACAAGACATTTAGTGTATAACAAATATTCATTGTGTGTTTAATAATCTCAGTGGTTAAATGTGGACATAAACATGGAGTCAGCTGTCCCTTATTGCTGGCTGCTGTAGCTAAAAATACCCCTTCAGTCACCATTACATTTAGTGTGCAGGGAGTATGTCACGTTCTTGTGTCAGACTAGGCCTGTAAAATCAGCACCTATTGATTGCAATTTGCAGAACTGACTGAGGTGTGGGCCCAGCTCTCACGATCTTTGCGTTTTTGGTTCTCACAGTGTTATTTTTACCACCCTACTATCTTGCCTCAACAATGTCCCCAATCACATCAAAATGACAAAGACTTTGATTTAATAGTTTTTTTAAAAAGTCGACCCATTATACTTTTTCTCACTTTTTTGACACGTATAGTCATATTAAACATGGGCAAAACTTCAAATAACAAAGTCAGATACAAAGTAATCCCTGTGGGTTAAAAGGTCAGGCTTCGGACTGAGCTTTTTCTAACCACTCTGTCTCAGACTCTCCTTTTTCCCCCCCATTTGTCTTTCTGTATGATGTCAGTCATGGGATTTTCTTTATGACTTTCACAGCTCTGGGAGGGAGATCACCTCGTGTGTTGTTCAAACCTTTATGTGAGGGGAAACTAATCAGAGGAAAGTTGTCTTTAAGGGAAGTAGCAGCACCGAGGCCCATAAATGAACATTATTTTGACCTGAGAGTCATGCAAAACTACTCTAGTGCAGTCCGAGGATAAAAATATGCAGTTGCAAAGTAGGATGTGTCCACAGAAAATGGTACACATTAACTATATATTATATACTGTCGTTTAACTATATTTATGTTTGCTTTACAAAACCAGCATGACCTAGCTTTGAACTGAGGTTCATGCCAAGCCAAATATTTTAAAGCATTTCCAGCAGAGTCCAAGAACAAAATAAAAACATAGAGCCAGAAATATTTTATAGGCATAAAACAACAGTTGTTGTCCTTTTTGTACCTACAGAGTTTGCACAGTCTTGCTTTTTGTGGTCGTGGTTTCAAAGAAATATGTGGCAGACTCTGAGAATTACTCTTCTGCAACAGGGTCCTCTTTAAATGAGCAGAATACTGACCTCGTGATTCATTTATTAGTGTTGTGGGGTTCTCGGGAATAGGCAGTGACAGTCATTAACTCACTGTACTCTGTTCTTTGGCACAGCACCAGGTGCACTGAAAATGATCTGCTGTTTTTGCAGGTGTCATCACATATGCATGGAAATCTGTTGGTAGTAGGATGAAACGAATCCCTGCCACCTTCAAAACTTTAGGGTGTTGCTCCACAACTAAAGCAAGCAAGCACTAAAGTGAGTTATATTAAATGTATGTAAGGCAGCAGTACTGCTGTTTCATTAGTGAATGATTTGCTTTGTACACCACGAACAAAGAAGCAGGTCGGATATGCGTTCACTTTGAAACGTTGGGGATAATTTTGCTCCCTCTCCGCCTCTCTCTGCTTTCAAAGAGGAATGTAAAAATTCACTGACTGAAATGGAGACAAATAGTTTGAAACCCTATTGGCGGTTTTGAATTATTTATTCAGCTTAGATCTCTGTGCCCAGCGTAGTAGCTCAGAATACTTATCAAAATGATTCAGTGTTATGACTCAGTTCCCACTAGTTCAAAAGCATAATCTTTAGCTTTCGTCTACAGACGTTCAGCAGTTGTTGCGGCGACAGAGCTTGAATGAAGTCGTCCAACCGCTGCGCAGAATCATTTCATCCTTTAGTCTTTTAACGCCTACAAAAATGTGTGACTTCACATCGTGTGCGCCTCCATTGCTGTCTGTTCTGTCACTCTACCTGGTGCTTAGCACATGAGCAATGAGGCTTGTGTTCTTAACTCGATCCCTGATTGATCTCCTTCGCTGAACAGGATGGCTGATAAATCAGCACCTCCCCCTTTCTGCCTGTTAATCACATCTGACAACAAAGACAACTAGACAATTAAAGGAACCGGGATAGGGCTTAAAAATATGCTCCTTTAATTGCCACGTCAGTTTATTAGGGACTAGGGAAAGCTTGACTAAAGCCTCCATTAACCGTGAGATTTAAGAGGCAAAGAGCTCGGTGGGAGGAGGGTGAATGTGAGGGATGATGGAACAGTGGACTTCACAACATTTTACAACACTGGTGTCAGTTCTGTCGTTCCTAGTTATAGTTTCTGTGTTGACTGTTTGAACACAGTTTGTTTGTTTACAAAGTAAAATGTCGGCAATGAATTGTAGGTCCTAACTGTAATTTTTTACATGTTTGACTCATTTATCATGGTTTATCGTGGTCAACCAATAATGTGGTAAATATTGATTTTAAAGCAAATATCTGAAGCTATATAATGTAAAGAGTCCAAAGCTTTTACATATAATTTACCCAGAAGGTTTGGCCACTTTCTATAATACCGTAAAGCCATGAAGTTCTGTCACATTGTTGCTGTACGTCTATAAACTTGTTTATGTAACCATATACTTGCTGCACTGGTCAGTGTGCTTCTGTTTCTGTTTTGCGACAGCCCTCCCTTTTATCTGTCATTATGGAGGGAAAAAGAAATAACACCTACTTAGGGGTTAAAATTAACTCTTTGAAAATCCAGCATCATCTCTCCTGACTTGATCTAAATCACAAATTGGCCCTCTTATGATCTGCATGAGAAAAGCAGGCCCGGTATTATGTGGAGATGACCTGCTCCAGCTAGACCTGTGGGCCTGATGAAAGCACCGCCACCTTTGATGTTGTGACAAGGAGTGATGAGTACTTCACACCGTGTCTTCTCTTGATGTCGTGCTTTTGGTCGGCCCATGTATGTTGGCCTGTATTTTTAGAAGGTAATTTAATTTCGAAAATAATGAACTCCTATATGAATAAGCAAACCGTTGTATGCACAGGTTACAGACAGACTGCAGCGCACAGATGATGAGCTTTAAGTTTAGCATTTGTGAGTGTGAATTATGTAAACCTGTGCAAAATGGAAGAAAGCAAGACTTTATTTATGCAGCATATCTCATTCTAGGTGCAGCTTAAACTACCACACACACGAGCAACAGAACTATATAGATAATGCAAAACTAAGTCAATTCATTTATAAGCACATTTAAAAACAACAAATCTACAAAAAATAAAACAACAGGAGTAATGAAAAATAATACAGATGACAGATGAGGAGAAACTGATGAGAGCAATTGAACAACTGAAATACTAACCGTACCTCCTTCACATTGAATATAGAATAAAGATACAAAAACCATCACTAGACCAGAAACAACACAGGAAGGAAATGGTATTGTATTAGATATATAAGCATTATGCAGAAGTAGATACCAAGTATTGATTTATAAATAGCTGGACATGTATAACTCGGGATTATTAGATAATATTATACTACCGTATATTTCTAACTAACTGGGCAGCTCATGCTCTTTCTCGTGACAGTAGTTTCTTTGATACTTTCGTTTTGGGTTCAGCTTGAAAGAAAGAAAAAAGGTAATAGAGAAATCAGATTTCAAACGTGTGCCATGATATTTAGATGCAAATTATAATATAAGTTGATTTTTCGATGTTTCTGTGAGGATGGCGTTATAGTAGAGTTTTTCCAGCACCCTCCCGGGACCTCTTCCTAACATTTGCAGCGTTTCTTAAATGCTAAAGCTGCTGACGGCAGCATGGTGCAGAATATACAGTCACTTCTTGTTTCTGTGTCCACAGCACTCGCCATTGTCATCTACTGCTCGACATCTTCAACCCAACAGAGCACGAACTCACTGTCAGGGCCAAGAACAATCAGGACCTGGTTCTCCACGCCAGTGAATGCCAGAGGTGAGTGGAAGGTTTGACTTTTACAAACATAGAGATATTTTCAGTGTACTTCCTGTATCGTCATGAGTCAAAACAAAACAATTTCTCAAGTTTATTTGACTATTTTCTTTCACCTGAGGCATTCAGGCAATATTTTAGGCCTTTCAGAGCTGGTTCACTTCACTGTTAGTTACTGCCTAAAGCAAAAATCAAAGTTATGTATTGACGTCCTGCCTTCCAGCTACTTGACAAGTAGAACTCTGCAGGGCAAGTGTTTAAATGTTAATATAGGTGTTTCTTTTTCGTCTTTCTTATAGCTGCTGTATTTGCTTATGGCCATGATTCGATTGATTTGATTGATCTGTGGGTATGAACATGTCTTTAATGGATTTGTTCAGCTATTTGTGAGTTGTTATATATAAACACACTGACTTGTAGGTGTAATTGCAAAATATAAATATAAAATAAACCTGAGAAAGTCTTGGATGTACCATTAAGTCGTCTGTATATTATGATGTATGTGGCTCAGTTACAAACTGCCTCAGTCATGCCAGAAAGTATGAGACATGTAGACGTTTAATCTGTGGAGCTTTCTGTGTAGGTAATAACATCAATCGATGATTGCTTTGAGTGTTTATTTGTTATTGAACTGCATAGCTTATCCTTAAATATAGGAAAGGTAAAGCAGAACTTGACACGCGCATTTTCCCTCGGAAAACTCTTTTATTTAATGTAGTGGTGCTGTGTTTTATTTATTTTACAATGGTGGCACACTTTGTGTTTAAGTGGGCCGAACTAGTAACAATTTCCTTTCTTTCAGTGTAAATAGCATTTAAATCCTTATTTTCTCAATATAAGAAAAAGAAATGTAATTTCAACAGCACGTCTTACTTTTACTACACGATGAAGAAATGTTTCTTTGTTTAATGAAAGAAATCTGGGACTCGATTGCACGAAACATATGTGTGAAATTACAGAAAAGGTGCTTGGGAGCTCATTGCCCAGACTGTCCTATAATTTTACTCTGGACACACTTTTTTTTTAAAGACATTTCTATTGTAGAGAGTGAAAAAGCAAACTAAGCAGGAAGACTTTCAGAGTTTCAGTAGAAGGACAAGCAGTGAAATTAAGAAAAAGTTAAAAGTTGTATAAAATGTATAACCCCATCCTGAAAGCTGAGATATTGTTCTGGGTTCTTTTGAGACCTCCTGGATGAGTCATTAGTACAATCTTGGATTGATTTTGTAATTGGTAATTAGGCCATCCACTCCTGGGAAGGTTGACTACATTTTCAGTTGCCTCTCATCGTGACACACTGGAGTCCCAAAGCCTTAGAAATAGCGCTATAACCTTTTCCAGACTCATAGATGTCAACCACTTTGTTTCCCTTTCTTATCTGTTCCTGAGTTTCTTTTGTGCCACAATGTGTTCCTTTTTGACATCTTTTAGGTTACTTTACTTTGTCTGACAGGTTCTATTTAAGCGATTTCTTCCTTCAACACATGTAGCAGTAATCAGGCCTATGTGTGCCAAATGAAATTTAACTTGGCTTTCCAAAAAAATGATACATTTTGTATTTACTCAGGTTATTATCATCTAACATTAAAATGTTTTTGATCATCTAAAACAGCGGTCCCCAACCTTTTTTGCGCCACGGACCGGTTTATGCCCGACAATATTTTCATGGACCGGCCGGATAAATACAACAAAATAACATACACATAACACATAACACACGTGAAAAGACCCAGGAAAACAGAGTACGATTAAAACGATAACAAAATAACGCTGAAAACCGATAAAAACCCTGAAAACCTCAACTCTCGCGGCCCGGTACCAAACGACTCACGGACCGGTACCGGTCCGAGGCCCAGGGGTTGGGGACCGCTGCTCTAAAACATACAAGTGTGACAAATATGCAAAAAAAAAAGTTCATCAGAAAGTGGGAAGAGTTTTTTCACAGTAGTCTAATATGACTTTCTAGTTGATGTGAAATTCTGTGTATTTGAAACAGACGGCTACAGAATTGCAATTTTCACCAGTTCAGAAAATGTTATTTTATCCTGTTCAGTCACAAACTTATAGCAGACTGACTGTGTTATTGCCATTTTATCACCATCTCGACAGATCAAAGCCTCTTTAAGGATGGCAACCGACTACGGGTGGCCACAGACCCGCTCCCTGTCTTTGAAACAACCGTTTCAAAGGCAACAAGCTTGAAGTTCTTGCAATGGTCACAGTAATTATGACCATCCAGTGGTCCCAGCCACTGTTCATATTAAAAGGTTGTTTTTTTTTTGCTGTTGTTGTTTTGTTTCCTTGACAATGTTGAGACATACAGCGAAGAGCTCTGTGGCTCTCTTGGTGTAGAAGATCGCTTTGATTCCTTAAGCATAGATAAGTGTTTCTTCCCTCTGTAATATGGTTAGATTAATCTAAAGTGTAACAAAGTACAATATAAATGCACACAAATCTACTAAGTCAGAGAATAATTGTAATTTCCTACTTCCATCCCCACCCATACCACTCAGACATGCCAGCACATGTGCACATAAATCATCAGCGTCTCCTGCAGCTTACCTCGGCCTCACTCGCTTGTGTGTCTGTCTCTCTCAGCTTGTCATTTCACTGGAAAGTGGCAAATTATGATTCCTGTCGGCACTCTCTCTCCAGTGCAATCTTTAGTCATGAGCGGAGGTACACCGTTTGGTGACTCATAGGCCCTTCTCTACAGGGGTGGGATGTTATTTTCTGACACGAATTAGGGGATGGAAAGGGATCTTTTCAGACACAGCCAAACAGCTCAGCAATCGGCTCTTCAAATAATCTTTCCTGGTTAGAAATGACTAGTTAAGTTCAACAGGCTTGCCACAATTTGGGGCTATTATTGTCTAAAAGGAGATAACTTCAAATTTCTAAAAGGAAAAAGAAAATTACATTTTTATAATACCAGCAGTGTAGTGGGTTTTCATTGTAACACTGAAGGGTACTGTTTTCATAGGGCTGTGTGCAGTCCAGCTAACGATCAAGTTTACCCAAAGATTCAGTTGCTTAAAGAATCACTTTTACCAGCAATAAGTTCAAGTAATTATTTTCTGTGTGATAATCCATCACATCATTGTAGAGGCAATTTAGCCCACACTTCTTTACAACATTGCTTCAGTTCATGGAGGTTTGAGGGTGTTTATCTGCAAGTCCACACAGCATTTTAATCAATTGAGGTTTGGACTTTGACCGGCGCGTTGCAGCAACTTGATCCTTTTCTTTTTCAATCATTCTGTTGTAGATTTGCTGCTGTGCTTAGATCCTTGTTCTGTTGCATGACACCGGAGTTCATGGTCAGCTCAGTCACAGTAAGGTGCCCGTGTCCTGAGGCTGCAAAACAAGCCCAAATCACCACCCCGCTACCACCAGTGTCTGTGCTGATGTGCTGTTTGGTTTTATCCGAAGGGCATTACAAAAAAGGAAAGAAAAAAAGCTTTCTCCTGGTAAGACTTCCAAACAAGCCGCTGCTGTCATTTATGACCACAGGAGGATCTGTTTCGTTACATTTATGTCTCAATTTAAAGGCTTTCCCAATAATTATTTTCATCATTCTTTCTACTTTAAAGACCATGGTTTCAACTTTGTTGGCTCTCCAGGTGCTCCAATTACTATACAGACCCAAAACAATTATTTTACATTTGCCTATATGTGTTGATGTCAGGGGCTTTCTGCAAGTAATTGTTAACTTGAATAATGCCATATTTTGAATACATGTATTTGATTGAAAATGCAATTTTACCATTTTTAGTCTCTTGGAAGAGATTTCTGTTCCAAACTTCCATGCTGGTTTTCCATTTACCACCCTCTGTGGAACAAAAAATGTAGAATTTACACGCTAGACTGAAATTATTATACTTATAAAAGATGCATTCATCCATACACCAATGATTGATTTGACCCTGGTCCTCTCAGATAGTGTAGTTATCTTTGAAAATAAGCAAGTAAAACCTCAGAGCGGTTGTGTGAAGCACCAAATGTGCTCGGTGGTTATTCACTACTCACTCACTATTCACTTATTAACTACTTGTAACTGAGACAATGTAAAAGAGAAACATGGCACACAAAGAATCCACAACTGAACGCTGACAATTCTCTACAGTTGTTCCATCCTTGCTTTCAAAAAGCCAGTCAACAAGTTATGGAGAATCCTGACAGGTCCGCTTTGAGTACAGCGAACTATACAACCCAAACTTGGTGGGTGGAAAAGTTTAAACCAGAAATATAACTATTATTGAATTAAGGTTTGTGATGCTGATTTTCTAGTATCAGTCTTTGTTTTACTGTATTTTCTTCTGCTGTTTAAAGTCAGGCCATCTGTTGCTGCTATGTAATTTCTTTAGTTGCTGAACTTCACTTTCTTCCATCACAGATGCAATCATAAAACCAAAGATATGACCTTAAATGGAAGTCAAATGCTCTGTAACTGCTTTAAAACACTGCCTCTTTAGAATCTGACAGTGAATCACTGAGGCAAATAGACTGGTATGTAGTGCTTTTCTACTCTGCCTGAGCACTTAAAGCGCTTTATACACCAGCCCCATTTACCCAAGCACGTTTTCATGCTTTCCGTCGAACAGTCACGTGTTGCTTTTCCTCTTTTGAATAGCATTCCATTTAAAGACAGCTATTGCCTTAGGCCCCACCAATCAGCATATCCGTCCCATAGATATTTCTCTTGAGGCCTGATATTTGAATTCATCGGGGAATCAGTTCAGAAGCAGCCTACTGATTCTTTCACAGCATGCACTTATTTCCAGGCAGAGAATACCCTTCCCAGCATCACTCATCCCCCATTCCTTGTTTGGAAAATGGCTTTCTCACATACCCAGAGCACGCTTAATTCAGAGTGGGGTAGAATTTTGCATGCGGTGAGAAACAGGGCCACTGTGCTGAACCATATTGTGATCGTCTTTCCAACTCCATCCTCTGTCGACATCAGATGGCCCTGTCATTTCAAATTTCTGTCCCGTTCTATGATGAATGAGGTGTCAGGCACAAGATGTTTTCTGGAGTCTTCATCCAGGACTGCTGAAGCTAATGCTTCAATCTGACGTTTGCAGAAATGACTCTGTCAGTCATCCGTATTTTCCTGCTATGATTTTTAATTGTTTACATTGAGCCTTTTCAAAGCAACGCAAATAAAAAGTCATGAAAAACCCGCCTTAAGTGAAGAGGAGAAATGCAGTTTTTAGACTTTTCTAGACACTGAGCTTTTTCCATATTCATACACATTTCTGCATTTTCAGATACATGACATCCGATAACTTAGTTTCTGTCACAGGAAAACACAGAGCTTATCGGTGTTGGAGAAGTTCAGTTTGTGACATGTGTAATCTCTTCCTGTGAGGGTGAGAGACTGAGTGCTCCTTTCATCTTCTCACATCATTCACAGACGTGTCTTACAAGGTCTTCATCCTCTTCATGGTCTTCTTTAATGGCAAATGGGAGAAAAGGGAAGTACCTCACACTGCGAATGCTCACTTTGATGTTTGGGAGCCTGAAAAGGTTCCGAAACTGACGCGATCCCACCACAGTGATATCCAAACCATTATTTCCCCCCATTTCGGCTTTTAACAGAGAAGAACAGAGGAACGATAGTGTGTCCTTTCTTCTTTTGTGCCTAGATTTTGCAGATTTTCCTGGCGTAATATTGCTCTTTCTCAAAACTATTCAAAGTGTGAGATTTTACAGGATCGTGCTGAGAATGGAATGCTGCTCTGGAATACAGTGAAATGCAAATTTCAAGCACCGTTACTGCTACTGAAATGCAGACCTATACGTTGGTATTTGAGACTGAATTTCTAACTTGTAAGAATTGAAGGATACTGAAAATTATCATTGACCTTTTCCAATTGATTTTATTTGTTTTGTCTTGTCTTTTTAGTCTGTAAAACTATGAGCAAATTCTCAGCTGTCAGCAGTTAAAGGTGCTAAACAATCAAGATCCAAACACAGGTCAGGTCTGTCACTTTCAAACTTCAGTGTCACTCTGCACCAGTAGTTGTCGTCCTTTTTTTCAAACGAACTTATTCTCCAGAGAGTAAACGGCGACTTTAAGAACCGATGCCGCTGTAGACACACTCGAACATATTTCAGTGTTTCAAGGCCCTTGCCTCACACTCACTTTCACTGAGTTATGTTGCTAAACTGAATTGTGGATATGTTGCTTTTGATATCATTGAAGATTTGAGAGGTTAGGAAGTACCTCTGGCAAATTAAAGCCACATTATGAAAAGCTCCATAGAAAGTGAGATGCTTGTACAGCTTGTTGGTGAGTCCTACATAGTTAGGATAGCTAGTCCTGCAATTGGCACAAACCTCTGTAAAGCTAGCTAAACTGCACAGTTCTAGTTGGTGACTGTGAAATTTTAATGGAAGGACATTTTAATTGACATGTCTGTTTCCTTTTTCTTTTTTTAAATTTAGGTGCCCTTTTGTAGTTTGCTAGCACATACTGTAAACTCACAAAGCAGCTATCTAATAACATAAGCAGGTATAACGCTAAAAATCTGTTCATTTTTGCACATTATTCATCTTCTGTGGTGACAGTGTGGATAATTTTGATGGATTAAATTATTAAATGTGATTAATGGATTTGTCATTACAAAATATAACGCAAAAGCAGTTTGTAAACTTTGAAATTCTCTGAAATTACGGCCATTTGAATAATGGCACTGTAAAATGTGGCTTTCATTCTTTAGTATGTTTCACCGTTTATTTTAATTATGGATTTGATGAACTAATGAATTCATCCTGTGATTACTGCATGGTAGCTAATCCCCCCCCCCCCCCCCCCCAAAAAAAAAAAAAAAATGATGACACACTAACGGTCACTGCTCTGCATAAACGACATGTAAATTAGCACCATGCCCTTCACTTACTCTGTAGTCTTTGAGGAGGAAAATGAGAGATCCTCTGTGCTGTCAGGTGGATACAACATTTCTTAGATTCTATAGAGCAAATTATGAGATGAAGCTATGAACTGTTGTTAATATGAATAGAAAATAAGAAATACTGTCCAACATGTCACACTGAAAAGTCATTTTCATTTCCAAGATGAGTTCTTAAGCACTGTAATTACGTGGGTTTTATTGCAAGTCAGTCAGTTTGTTTGGTGACTGATTGTTTTGTGTAGGATGGCTTTGATGCACGTGTTGGAGCAGTATCTAATTATTGGAAATGGAGAGCGGAAGCCCTGAGGCTTCTGTCTATAGCTGTCATCTGGATGAATGTAACCCATTGGAGAAGGTCCGTGACCATCTCTTTTTCGTGTGATTCTTCTTACCTCATCGTCAATGTCTTCCCGATTTTCTTAATAGTTTTCAATCCACAGTTTAGGCCACTGTGCCCTAATCTTACACTAATTGGAATGTGGGTTTGAGTTTACAAATCAAAGGTTCAAATATTAGGAAAAATGTTGGATATTAAAAGCTGCACTATGCGTGTCAAGTTTCCCTTCAAGCCTTTACCTTTGTGTACATCTTGATTGTTTCTCTTGGACATTGGCTCCAAGATCCAAATTTCATGTTATGGATCATCAATGGTAATGAGTGGTGGGTCTGCATTTTTCAGCAGAAGACTCCAGAGTATCCACACCTGAGGCAGCATGAGCTCAACAGTAGATGATGAGATGAGATGATGAGATAGCCTTTATTTGTCAGTTGCAGGTCTTTTGCCCACAACCGAGATGACAGACCTTGCCGACCGTACATACAATACACAAACATCACATTGGGGAGACAGGTCAGGCTAGGTAGCGAGAAAAAAAACATCGAAATATGTAACACAAAAGGATAATACAGGAATGCACAGATATCAACACACCATAGCACAATAAACACAGACAGCAACATGGGAAAGAGTTCCAGTGTGTACATCTGATCTGGGACCGCTGCAATCTTTCGACTGCGCCTCCAACTGACCCGATGTCCACATCAGAGGGGAGGTAAGCGTTGGAGGTGGCGTTGGATCCGGAGTAGGGAGGGTGATGTGCCGGTGAGTGCTTATCAGTATATGTATGTGTGTGCGTGTCCATAGTTCAGCTTAGACAGTGTCCTTTGCCCTGCCAGGCTAAGTAAACAGTCTTCCAGCCAACCCTGGTGGCCTTGCATGGAATGGGAAGGGGAATGAATGAAATCCACAATCATTGTCTTTTTGTCCTTGTACATTTATGTGTAAGTGTGTACTGTAATCAGCCCCAACAGTGTGTCTGAAAGAGAACATTCAAGGAAACAATCAAGTGTAATCTTGAGTTTTCTCTTTACTCACTAGTCTTTCATGTTTCACGTTTAACACACTGACAAACTGGTGGGCATCAAAGTGCAAGTGGTTACAGCAGTGCAGAAGTCCAAAAGGAGATGGTCTTAAAGGGAAATCAGCCAACTTTAAATCAGATACATTTAAGATTATTACGGTTTTTATTTATGTATTTATTTAATTATTTTAGGAGCTTCCGTCCATGTCTTAGAGCGAGAGGCAGGGTACACCATGGACAGGTTGCCAGTCTGTCGCAGGGCTAACACAGAGACAGAAAACCATTCACACCTATGGGCAAATTAGACTTTCCAATTAACGTATCCCCACTAACTGCATGTCTTTGGACTGTGGGAGGAAGCCGGGGTACCCGGAGAGAACCCACGCAAACACAGGGAGAACATGCAAACTCCACACAGAAAGACTCCGGCCTCATGGTGGAATTAAACTCAGGACCTTCTTGCTGTGAGGCACCATGCTGATTTCAGTAAACTCAAACACACACGCACACATTTGCCTCAACGCTTTCCTCTAGTGCTAGTTTAGTTTTTGTTTGTATTTAATTTTAAGAAATCAAAATTTCTTCTGGCTCCACAGTAATTTTTGTTAGAATGACTTATTTTTGGAATTACACAGAAAAATCATCTGCGGAAAAATGTTTAATATTTCCTCCTCATAAAACGCCTCAGTTTTTGTACTGCTCAGCTCTGGTCATTATCTGCAATCAGTATACGGTCATGTTGTTAGGTTTTGTTATTGTTGTCTTATGGGAGAGTAGTATTCACATCAGTCAGTGGATATTTTTAAAATCAACATCATTTCTGGGGGCTGAGTAGTTTGCGTGCTCCGAGCCTTGAAAGTCATCTGGTGTCTTTTTCCTTGCCAGCAGCAGGTTGCTCTCGGACCTTCCGACACCCACTCTGCATCAGCAGACAGCTGCGTCTCCCTGGAGATTTAAATAGGCCTTTGGGGGGGTTTACATCTTATTACAGCATCAACGTCCTGGCGCTAACTAGTTCCCACTGCCGTCCACCATTATCAGTGCTGAGCCAGCTCCGTAATAGCTGTAGTCGATCGTGTGGCTAGCACTCACTGCAGCACTTTCTCATTTCTCGCCATCTCCTCCCCATTCGCTGTGCCTTTTGGCTCTGCTGGATCGGTGCGCACAAGGGCAGACACGCCTCATTGCATGAGCTTTTCAAACAAAGCTTGTTTCCATGGTGACCACCTTTCCCCCTTCTTGTGCTACTTTTATGGCAGTAGAGCACATAATACATCTGCAGTCAGTTATCCCATCCCCAGCAGTCCCAGCTCAGTTTTTATATCATAATGTTTTCTTTTCTTTTGTAGAAAAGCATTTAGAAAATACACATACTCATTATGTATCACATCTATTAAAAGCACCTCATATCTGCTGAGGACAGAGCATAAGAACATGTGACCACTGACACGTATATTTGCTCCACAACCTGTTGTCTTTTTTTTTTTTGTCATCGTCTACAGAGATTTTCTTTTTTCCTCCTCTCACATTTTCCTGAAACGATACGTTCCCTAGGGGGCGTTTTAGCTCTGTTGCTGTCTGTGGATGCTTAAGCTGTTGGAACACTGAAATCTCTTTTTACATGTTGTTATATACAGCGCTGCTAGAACCACTCCATCTATCAGCCTCTCGTAGTTGTTTCACAGTCATTTTTCATCTTTTATTTGGTTATTAAAACGGGCTCTGCTATTCATACAGGCAGACATGACGGTTATATGACTCGCATACGGTTTGTTCTCCAGTAACTTAATTAACCTTGATGTGACATTTAAGCCCTGCGCCCTCAAGGGATTATCCAGTTCTCTTACAGTAACAGTTGTAATGTATTATTATTTGCAAACTGCAGCATCCTTGGTTCAACTCCAACTGAGGGATTAAATTGCACGTCATTCTCTTCTTTGCACTCACATGCCCTGCTGCCTCTCTTCACTGCGCTGTCTAATAATGGCAAAATGCCTTCACCCAGCCCCCCAAAAAGCTGCTGGCGTTTAACAGCTGAAACAGAAATAGAAAACTCTGTCAAGCCCTGTAATAGCACACGAATCCTCACTTTTAATGACAGCCAGCGCATTAGGATATTGTCTGCACAGAGGCATTCTTCACTGCCTATCCACATCCAGTAATTGGCTGTGAGGATTCCTCTTTGCTGGAGCTCAGCATATATCGAACGAGACGCTAATGGATGGAGCATCACCGCCTCTGCAGCTGCTGCAAACAAAGGGTTACAAAGAGTCAGCCGCAGTCTAAAAATAGACTGTTGCTCTCGCCTGCCTCTGCACAGGCCTCTGTGGATTTCACTCTTAAGCTTTTGCACGTGAGCTAAAAATAACCCTCTTTGTGAAAACATACACACACTTGCTCTCGGTACGCTCGTCGCTCTCTGCTTCTCCCCAGTGACAGAACACAATCGCGCACCGTTAAAGAAATATGCAAAAAGGCTCGGGAGAAATTGTCGATTGCAAACGATTTGCTTTTCTCTAACACGCCGTGGAGGACGTGTTTGAAATTGTACACACGCCTCACAGCAGGATCACAGCCTGTCACTCGAGGGGACATGCATGCATAGCGCTGCGACCACAAGAACTACACAAAATATCTCCAGCAAACAAGCTAAATAGCTTTAATACCAACGCAATAGTTACTGACGGGAAGCAATTACAGAAAATTTCATGAAGCTTCAGCATCGCCACTGCCGTCATTGGAATCATTTTTTAAAGTTGAATCTGTTGGTAGTGTTTGTTTTTGAAGACTTGAATCTCTTGCACCGCTAAGGTGTTTGAAGCAGAGAGGCGTGCATTCGCAGAGCTTACAGCTGAAATGATTCGTGTCTTCACATTGGTCAGATGAAAGCAGTCCCATATGCTTTAATGTGATTATCGTCTACCTTTGGTCTGAGGCAACACAGCATTTAATTAGGATGGGGTCATTTTTCTGTGACCGTCTCATCCTAAGCTGGTGTCATTACTGCCATTAAAAAGGCTTCACTGACACAGCTTATTGCAGGATGGTGATAATTAGGAATAAAGTGTTAGAAGTCACACCCAGTGGACAAGATGGTATTTAGTAAAACAAGGCCTGTTTGCGTTTAGAGCTTTTTCATGTCTAACACAGCACACATGGAATAGCTGTAGCTCTCTGCATGAAAAATGTAATCCAGTCGATGCTTTTGTGAGTGAATCTTGTTTTTGTTTCTTTGGCGGGGGGAACAGCATCTTCCAAGGGTTGTGAAATTGCTTTTGCCGTTTGCTGTTCAAATAAGAATAAGTCTGAAACTACTGCTCATATTTATTTCTGAAAATAAAACAACAGTAGCACATCTGTTGGTCGGTTATCGTTTACACTGAAATGGACATTAACTACTGACATTCAGTCTGAGAGATCCAGAATCTCAGAGATGTAAGGCAGAAACTTCCACCACATATCGTGTCATAGTTGCTGCAGGACTGCAAACAAATGCAACCAGTTGGCAATCAGCTCAGTTTAGTTGCCTGTTGCAGACAAGTTGTGCTTCTTTGCGTGGGTTGACTGAGACTGATTGGAGTGTGTTGGCAAAAAGTCGGCATTTACTAATTAGAAGGCAGTTATTTACAAGCTGTCTGAGAGTGATTGCAGTCAGTCTGAGTGGGACAGTAATTGTTTGGAGGTTTGGAGACAAGTTGCCTCCCACCAGGCAGCCTATGCAATCAGCTCATGATTGAAGGTGGTTGCTTAGAGGTTGAGAGTGCACCGCTGCTGCACTTTGTTGCAGCAACTATGTGCAGTTGGTCAATGAATGAGGAAAAAAGACATCATGTCAACCACTTTTTTTTTTTTTGTTAGTTGCAATGTTTGGATTCCTTCTTTTTTGTAGTGTAACTGAGATATTATATGGATGGAGTGCTGGAGGGCTCATTTACCAGCTTGGTTAGAAGGCTGCACATAAACTTCATGGCTGCCAAGCAGAGACTAAACTTAAATATCAGAATTTCACTCACCAAAATTAAAGCTTCACAGCTGCTTCTTTATCATAACACAAATTAATCATACAAGTAAACATAAAAAAACAATCATTAGCCAACAATTTCATTTATTATTTAAAAATTTAGTTTAGCAGTGGTTAGCAATTAGCAATTTAGTTTAATTTAGCAGTGGTCTGGTTTTACACCAGAAGATCCCCTAACCCAGTTGATAAACTCTTTGAATCAGTACTGAGGTGTCCATAAATATCTGATATCGGTCAGCCCGGCAGAGACTGATCGATATCAGATTTATATCCAGCCAGTTTCCTCAAGAGCTCGTGTTTACAGACGGACAAGCTAGTTCTGAAGACAGAAGCTGCAATCTTTGACTAACCTTAAAACCAACACCACGTGGAGGACTGAACTCAAATCCCAGCTTCAGCTTTCTCAGCCCTGTCCTTTGTGTTCCCAACCTTGCAATCCCTGCTCGAGCAAAGCGATGAAAAACATTCTGGACTAAAACACACACTGGTACTGCGTCAAAGCTAGGCACCATTTTTTCCTTTTTACAAATACAGCGTATGACACAAATACCTGCTTCTATGAATCTCTTTTATCAGATGCAGATTTCTTTGACAAAATTGGTTATTTGTTTTATTACAGTCAGTAGGCACAGCACCATGAAGATAAAGTGTTATCAGTAGGGTCTGTTTAAACCCTGCCTGCTCAGCGAAGCCACAAAAAATAGCGCAGAACATGACTGTACCCTTATGTTCTGTGCTTTAAACATGCTGTGATACACCTCTGCCTTGCCTCTGCTGTCACTGGGAGTCAAGCTCATTGTTAGTCATCAGAATACTGAATAGATGCAGGCTAGAAAACAAAAACAAAAACAAAAATATTTGCACCTTATAAAAATACCAGTGCCAAAGGCCTGCTCCCAGACACATGATAGCAAAAGAATAGACCTCTGTATTTGCAGGTATTTGTCGTGGACATGAATACAATTGCTTATTTCTGTGGCTCTGGCTTCCATAAGCACACAGCCTTTGAACATTTGTTTGAGTGGCCAATTCACAGCTCACCCTTTGACACACAGGAATGTGGTTGAAATAAGTTCGTACATCCATCTAATCTCACATCTCCACGTTTTTCAGCCTTGGGAAATAAACACCAAGCTGTCTGTTATTGAAGGAGGGGAGCAGGGAGGTGAAATGGACTGGGAATTAGGAGTAGAGATGTTCCACGGTGGCCACAGCTCAGCACGCAGTTTGTTATTAAAAGCTTTGTAATAGGCTAGATTAATCTCTAGATATGGTGTAATCTTTGAAAGACTCCACAATCAAATCACTGGAAGAAGATGGTGGGAGTGGGAGTGGGAGAGCTTTCTTTGTTAATGCTCTCCTGCTTTAGGAAAACACCATTTTGGGTCTGGTTAGGTGGTGGATGTAGCCTTGGCTCCATATTTAATTGCTGTGCAGTGGCCCTGCTTATAATGGATTTCAGGTGTTCACTTTTTTAAAGACAGGGTTATCCAGAATGCAGTTAACCCAGTTTTAAAATGTATTTGAGCAGGTTAGTCATTGTCTTCTATGCTTTATAATACTGTTTTGAAATCTAATTAATATCCCCCTGAGACCCAGCTTATTCAGTATTTCCTCACTAGTGGACAAAAAGTTAAACTGAGAGATGCTGTTTTTCCCTCAGTTCTCAGGGGACATTGTTCTGATAGATTTATTCGCCTGTATTTTACATACAATAACAATTAAACCTGATCAATATTAAAAACCATGTGACTCTTTAAATGATAAAGCAATACCTAATTTGTTAGTATCTTTTTTCCTGTAATCGGTCAGTAGTGAGATGCCAGCAGCTTTGACATAATGGCAATATTTGGTGTCCAAACCGTGAGAATGATTAGCGGATATGATTATTTATAATATCATGGCATCGGTAGACGAACTTTGATTCACTTTTGTTTTACATGTTTAAAGTGTTGCTGAAAATGTTGGCATAACTGAAGCCGTGCTCTATAGAGTTTTAATTTTTTTAATTCTTTATTAAAACCAAGTCAGAAGTAAGTGATTTGAGAATTTTTGTGACTTTTTGAGCTCAAACTGGAAGCTCCACAGAGCAAATCAGTTTGTTCTGGTGTTTCTACTTAGACAATGAATACAGTCTGATAATCTGAGATATGTAATGTTGGTAATGCAAACATGTAAATCCTACAGTTTTAATGGTTATAATACAAAGGTGTGCATTGAAAGCATTTAAGCAGTTGTTTCAGTTTGTTTAGCATGTGGAGCCAAAGACTGAAGAAAACCTGCTGCTTGTTCTTGGTTTGTGGTCATATAAACATGATTATATCTGCAGTGAACAAACACTATTGAAACTCAAATGAAGTTTTGCTCTAAACAATCGCTCACTGACCAAATGTTGCCCACCGCATGAGACAAGTGTTGTCATGACTGCCACTGGTCAAAAATTACATATGTTGAAGGCCAACAAAGGATGTTTGAAAAATGCACTTTTTAACCCGAGTTTTGCAGAAGTGCAGCAGACGTTCGTGGACGTGCTGAATATGAAAACCATACGTTCTTCACTGTTGTAATTGCTAAACGTTTATTTTGTATTTCCCTTAAAATGCATTTCTTTCCGTATTACCATTTGAAGTGTAGATTTGAATGTGACCATCTGTCTCTTGGTAATTACATGAAGAAAACCAGTCCCAGACTCTGCCAGTCTGCGCCCTCCAATTTATCAACCATTTTCATTGTGCTACACAGTATTTATAGACTTAGTGTGTCATGTGCGCTTTTGAAGATGACTAAATAAAACACAGTGCCCATTTGAAGGTGGGACTTCAGTCAGTGACATAAGCCTAGTGCCACTAATCTTCAAAGGCGGGTGTATTTGTGGTGCAGCAAAGAGCAGCTTTCCTTATTGTCTTGGTTTTGAAGTCGTAATTGTTATTTAATTTGTGTTGCGCTTTGTTGTAAAGGCTGTGGAATAATAATTGCATTGCTTTTTCTCCTCCACCTTAATTTGATGCATGTGTGTTTCTGGACACACCCAGAAACACACACGGTAGAGACCAATACCAGCTTGAGCTGATTTAATTTTGGTAAAAATCAGGTTGAGCTTAAGGTCACACCAAATGTGACAATCAGTAAAATTTAGTTTTAACTGTAATGTCTTCACAGTAATATACTAGGTACTCAATTCCTTGGGAGACGTGAGTACCTAGGTTGGCTAAGTCATTGACCTTTACCCTCATTCTTAGCTCACAAGGTCAAAGTTGATCTTGAAAAAAAAATCATCATATGAAAGGGCATGGAAGGAGCTTTACAACACACTTTTTATTTTTTCAGTACAACGTCTTGACTGAAGCGCCTATATTTATCTCCAAAGGTTCAGTAAAAATAAAATTCTACTAACTTACCCTTCCTGTCGTGATCAGGTCAAATCTCCCCGATTTACAACTTAAAACACTCATAAATATTGTGTTTTACATCTGATTGCCTCAGGGCCTTATGACATCCTCCACACTATGAACTTGAACATATAAAAGTGAAGATCACCTCTTTTATTAAATTTTGAGTGTTTTAATCAACCTAACGACCCCCTTTGGTGATGAAAAATGTTTGTTATCGTAATTTCAGAGTTGTTAAAACAGACCAGTCAATTTTGACTGGGAACAGTAAAGGGGGTTGGGGCTGCACAAAACTGGAGGCTTAATAAGTTATCATTTGAGTTGTCGGTGATGATGATATAGTGAAAGACAACACAAGAAACTAGTTCACAGGACACAGCCACTGTGCTCTATGAACCAGAATCCAGAGGTGAACCAGTCAGTGGATAAAGAGCTCCGCTGTGGATTTCTTATCAATAAAAAAGCAAAGCAAAGGTGGCCTCGTCGTTACTTTTTATGTTGATTCCTGTCAGAGCAGTGGTTCAACCTTAAGGCTTAGAAACAAACTGGGAGGGAGACACGACTTTTATCAAAACTGTTTTTGCAAGTTCATTCAAATCACAGCAACCGTTGTCTCAAGGCACTTGCCAGGTCTCTCTTGAAAATGAGATTTTTTACCTGGATAAATAAAGGACTAATATTTACTTTATATTAAAATCACAACAATCAAATGGCCCCATATGAACTAGCACTTGGTGACAGTGGGAAGGAAAACTGTCAGAACCAGGCTCAGGGAGGGACAGCTCTCTGCTATGATTGGTTGGGGGTAAGCAGGAAGTTTAAGTTAACCTCCATGCTACCTGATGGATGTTTGGGTGATTTGCAGGTGACTAGAGAACTAAAAGTCATATTGTTTCATTTCTCAAAGTAGAGAGTGATAAGACTAATAAAAGCAGGAAGAAAGACTGCTAATGATTTCATTTTTGTTCTGAACTTTCTATGTGAGGTAGAATCTGTTGGCGTCTGCCTCACAGTTTTACAGCAAAACATCATCATGACACCAGTAAGACAGGCCTAAGAAATGTCTTGTCTGCTGTTAAGTGCTGCTGTAGAATTTTTTTTTTCTTGTTTCAGATTGCAAAAGGAATTTAATAGTTTTGTAATAAGCCGAAGGATTACCTAGTTGCACTGGCTGCATGCATAAAACCCTTTAAAATGCATTCAATTGTATCGTGGTAAAAGTTGCAATAAGTGGCTGCACAGTTTAGCAACACTCTAAAACAGGCAAGAAGTCTAACACTACCAGATTTTCACATCACAGAATTATTATAGCTCAAATTTAACCAAACATCTGCATATTACAACATCTAATAGATGAGGAACATCATCCACAAAAATGCAGTCATGTCTCTATCAGCACTTGACAGAAACACATGTTTGTAGCTGCTAGCTGCTGATTGAACTTCTTTTAGCTCAATGGATGATGGCAAGCAAGTGGGACTCCCTCTCACACGTCATTCCATTTGTTTGTAATTAATAGACCTTAGAGACAAGTAACAAGCTTGTTATTCTTTTTCATATTTTCTGTCATATACAGTTATAATTTTGGCTTCATTTTAAACAAGGACACATTTTTAGGCTGATGTGTGGAGAAGTAACTCCTCTGAGCCAGAATCTCTGGCGTTAAACTGCTCTAAACAACCAAAATGTCTCTGCCTGACGTCATTGAGTGTTCCATGACCTGTTGGCAAGTGGTTGCTGGTTGTCACTGGATGAAATTGGTTGCAGAAATGTGCCTTCCATACAAACTACAGGTGACCGTGGCGAGCTGCTTGTGACCAAAACAACTGCGATGAGGTTTTTGGTGCAGCAGTGAATGGTTACCAGGGAGCCGCTGATTGGTGTCTTGGCTCACATGACTGTCAATAACCACTCATTATCAGTCAGGCAATGTTCATTTTTCCCTAGCGACCACTGGTTGCCAGGCAGTCACCAACCAGTCTCTAGGGTTGTGTGAATGAGGCAAACAGGGTCTGGCTGTGAGCACATAAGCCCCCACTCATGTGTGATTCAAACCATATGTCTTTGGGGGCTATCTAAGGTCCTTTATGCTAAGGTTAGCATAAAGGAAGGAAGTGAGGTGAAATAGTTTTCCTAAGACAGTGAATTTGACAAAGTATAATATACTTGTTGAATGAAGCATAATGTAAAGAAGAATTATTTTGAACTTAATCGTACAATGCTACTAAAAATGAACTGGAAAAGCATAAAAACTTCCTTTTAAAATTGTTATCTATCTACATGGTTTTCTGAGGACGAATAATAAGTTAGAGAAAATGCAACACACGCCCATAGCTGGTGTAAGCCTTATGCTAGGTTTCAAAGCCCTTCATTGCGACTGTTTTTGCCTGCCTTATAAAAATCTCTGATGATTGTGTGTTAGTATCGGTGTGCTAGGATACATGTGATTCACTCTGAATTCTACAGAAATGTATGCAGGCAGAGAAAGAATGGATCCAATGGATCTAGTCCTGAATAATGTAGAGGTAATTACAAGTGGTCTTGTGGGTCATTTTTTTCCACACATGCAGGAAAGGTCTGTCTAGTTTGTTCCAAGTACAGTCTGAATCCTGGATGTGACATTTGAGGTAACCTCGGGCAAAGATGAGCCTGACTTTTGTTAATAAATAACTTAGAAACACCCACAGTATAGACGAGGAAACTTGCACCTGAGGGTGTTTGCTCAGACTAGATAAATAATTCAGCACTGGCCAAACCACACAAAGGCAGGTTGCATTGGCTGCCATCATGCTGAGGTGTATGCAAGGTTTTCTGCTGAGATCTGTTGCGGGATAATGAGAAAATGTGTCCTGTAAGTTGACGAAGTATATAATTAATATTGGATAATCATAATTTTAAATGTTTGAATGTAGTTACAGCTAGTTACAGTATGAACTATATCTAAGAAAAAGTAACATTGACTCTGAACACATCAATTTTTTAGTTACTCCATGGACTTGAATTGAAGTCTCCTCTGCTCAGTTACAGTCCTGCTCTTCTTCTTTCTCTTTCTGTCTTCTTCTTTCAGCTGTTCCCTCTAGGGGGCACAACACCGAATCATCTGCCGTCATCCTCCTTCACTACATCCATGTTTATGTGAATGTTAGATAAAATGCACCTATGCATATGAATGGGTGAATGTTGCATAGAGCACTTCAGCTACAGTAGAAAAGAGCAACATAATAACCAGTCCATTCCATCCATTTACCGTACCAGTCCTTGCATATTTCTCTCCCACTCCTGACTTAAGTCCTTTACACACCAGACACATAAAATGCATGTATTTTATGTGTGTTAAATATATTTTTCAACTCACCCATTCTTAATGGAGCTGCTCACACTGGTATACTGCTGTGTTTGGCAATAAGTGCACTTGCAGTTCATTGTATACATTGTATACAGTAGTATACAATGACATACAAATGGTAAATGGCCTGTATTTGTATAGCGCTTTTTACTAGTCCCCCCTAGGGACCCCAAAGCGCTTTACACACCCAGTCATCCACCCATTCACACACTGGTGGAATGGTGTGTGAATGGGTGGCTGCCCTGGGGCAGACTGACAGAAGCGAGGCTGCCATATCGCGCCATCGGCCCTTCTGGCCAACACCAGTAGGCGGTAGGTGAAGTGTCTTGCCCAAGGACACAACGACCGAGACTGTCCGAGCCGGGGCTCGAACCGGCAACCTTCTGATTACAAGGCAAACTTCTAACTCTTGAGCCACAATCGCCCACGTGTAGTAAATAGTAAAATAGTACAATTTTACCTCCGTACAGCTAGATGTTGCTATAAGTTGGCTCCCTGAAATGATTTCATGGCCTCCTCAGATCTGGTCCCACATCTGCTAACAGCTCAAACTGCCCCACTGACATCCTGAAATATATATTAAAGCAACCATGATACAGCTTCATCTCCTGAATTTCATAACTATGAAATTCTCCCTGGTCCTGCCTTCTCGTGAGAGTTGGATTAACGCAGAATCCCTGTTGCTTCCTTTTCTTGTTTAGAAACATCAGATCCAGCTCATCATTGCTTGATTCTGGCATTGTTATTTTCACAGTGCGTTTTTAGAATTTGCTACAAAAACAACACGTTCAGTGTGCGTATGCATTTCATGACAAGTTTGGATCTGGAAATTCTGATTTTTGTGTCACTTTTCGTAAAACTTGTGTAATGGCCACCTGCTTTACCGCAGTTCTTCTCTTTCCACCTCTCATGGAAATATGGTCTCTGTTTTTAGTCCCGGTCAGTAATCTTGCTGAAGGCTTTCCAGGGAGCTTTTACAATAACCTGATAATAACTGAGTACAATAGTCCATCTTAGAAGTAATAACTGTATGAATTAGCTTTTCAGCATCATTCTGAGACAGGATATTTCTAATTTTAGTGATATTGTGCAAATGAATAAAGGTAGTCCTGCATATTTGTTTAACGTGCACACAGAAAGACGAATACTGGTCAGAATGACTCCAAGACTTCTCATACTGTTACTGTACTCTGCTAACACTGAGGTCTCTCAATAGTTTTGTTGTATACAAATATATGTATATAAAAATGCAATAATAAATTCTCTCAAGAACCTGCTAAATATTGATGTTTTATATTTTTGGTGTTTTATGTTTAACTTTTAATATTTGGTCATTTCCAAAGCTTAACAGTAGCTCAAATATCAGCTGCGAGCAATTTGAACTCAATAAAAATTCATGTCATTCATGCTTTTTTAACTTAGTTTCAAAGTTTTAAATGACAGTTATGTAAGGGTTATTTCCAGAGTCATAAACCTTTTCCTTTTGGCGGGTGAAAAATTACATAAGTACGAGTGTACATCTAAGTGCTTCTCCCATTTCCTGTTGCAGGATGGCCATCCAGGTGGACAAGTTTGACTTTGAGAGTCTGCCACAGCCGGACCAAGAAAGTGTTCGCTTCAGTAACCCCAAACAGCTGGAGGAGGAGCGACAGCACGCCCAAGGCTGTCAGATCAACAGCAAGCTGGGCATCTGTTGGAGCATTATATCCTTTCAGTGGTTACATGTACTATAAAAGCATCTTTAGGGGAATTGGCCTAAAGTGAACTACAATGACCGTAGACGTAGTTGGTAAATACGCTCTACCAGTTGCAGCTAATAATCCCCTACAGTCGTGGCCATAATCACGGTCAAACAGATTTCGTCAGCATTCCCTTAACTGTTGTTGTTTGTTGATATCAGTTTGATCAGTGTTAGAGCACATCTGGACCCTTCATCTGGAGGCCTTCTGGCCAGTAGGCAACATTTTTTGCCCGCATTAGCAGATGGGGACGCTTATGGCAGAGCACTTGCTACTCTGACACTGTGAAGTGATATATTAGTAAGTGGGAATATAAATGTGAAATTAAATTTGTGAATTGTGAAATGAGACACTTTGCCAGAGCTCTTAGTCTGCGGTCCATTAAAGATAGTGACATTGTATTAGCATACCTACTCTGCGAGATTTAATTAGAAAAGTTTCCATTTGTAGTTTTTCAAAATGTATGAGTATAGCATGTGGATAAAACACAAGCGGGAATGGTTGGCAGTGATCTGATTGTGCCTAACATTGTTTCATGAAACCACCATCCAGAGTGCTTATCCAGCTGTTAAGTGATGACGGCCTGTTTACAGCGTCCTGCCATGCGATTGCGTTCGTCCCTAACCATCGTGAACCCTCAAGTTAACGTCATTGAGCAGAAAAAAGTTGGCGTTCACCAGCTTCACTGTGTTTATATTATGCTAAACACAGCTCTGTAGCTAGCACGTTATTATATTCCTGCTAGTCAAACTTCAGTAACCCTACAAACATCACTGCTGTTTAGTTTTCTGTCTTCATTTATGTTGGAAGTGACAGCAGAACTGTATGTTTTAATTTTTCAATAATCCCTCAGAACAGGAACTGTCATAGATGGAAGCTAGCGAGCTAACTCCCTGCTAACTTCTAACTCTGTTAAAAATCATAAATTCTGTTTTCATGGATGACTGGATGTTAAAATTAAATGTTACACCTGGTAGAGCAGCAACACTGTTCATTTTATTACAGATGAAAGAATTTAGACAGTTTGTAACTGTCAGTGATGCTGCAGTGTTCGTTTAACTTTGGGACCTGAAGCGGAGTTTGGACCTGGAAACGGTTAATGACGTCAGACTTAAAGACCAGATAGAAGTGTGTTAGGAGGGGTTAACGTTTTGGCTCATGTGTTTCGTATCTGTTGTTGTTCTCCATGTTGAAGATGTTTTTGATTTAGCAGATATAGACTATCCCCAAGTCAGGACTTCTATTCTATATTAAATTCTCTATGTGGAAAAATTGAGTTTTAGGGAAAGGTAGAAAACCTTTTTGAGCTGTTTGCCAACAGACAGCTATTTGGACAACTGCTCATCTTTTGCTACCTTGGTACTTGATATCCTGATTCTTAGATGTTCTGCTCAAAGAGGATCCAAATGCAGATGTTTTTTGGGAAGACTGTTCTAATAAAAGAAAATTTTAGTCCAGAACTTAGTAGTGAGACTGCACATATTAGAAACATGGAAAACTGGGGTGGTGAAAGAAGCATAAAAAAATAACTAAAGCTGCTCAGGTAGCTTAACAGTGTTGAGGAGCGCACACAAACTAAATAAACAAGGAGGAATGGGTGAAATTAGCCAGGGCTGGTTAGAGAAGCACAAAAGTGGGAACCGAAAGCAAATAAACCAAAGGCAGTGAAGGAAAATCATATTTTCAAAATACAGCATAAAGCAGTACAATGAATAAGGCTTAACAACTTTGCAAACAAAAGCTGACGTGATTACACCTTATACTATCTGTATTTTAATTAACCTGCATTAGTCCACATAACGCTTTCCACATCCAGACTTGAGTGTCTGGTATGTTGTGCTACATTGACACAAGTGAAAACAATAGCTGGAGCCCATGGGATCACCGAAATTACTTCTACTGTCTGCAAAGAACTTAACATTTTTGCTTCAAAGACACAGGTCTGTGTAATTTAACTGTGATGAGGTTTCAGAAATTGCAAATCTACATGCACAGAAATTTCTGTAAACTATTTAAATTCAGAATCCAGCCAGGACTTCAATTCCGTTCAGTGCAGTTTTATTAATATAGCACAAAATTATAACAATGGCCACTTTATATTTTAAAGCAAAGCCCCTACAGTGTCCTTTGCTTACAGCTAAGACATCTTCAGTTCTTTTCTGCTGCCACGATAGGGAAGCAG
This sequence comes from Neolamprologus multifasciatus, assembly GCF_963576455.1. Lineage (NCBI taxonomy): Eukaryota > Metazoa > Chordata > Actinopteri > Cichliformes > Cichlidae > Neolamprologus > Neolamprologus multifasciatus. Next base: position 27,332,289 of record NC_140459.1, read on the forward strand.
AGCTTGAGAGAAGTATATAGTCAGTCAGTCTGGATTTATCTTTAGTGCCTTATATCAGCTCATCACTCAGTAGTTGGCAGTACTATGCACGTATCTAAGAGCTCAATTCAATTCAATTCAATTTTATTTATATAGCGCCAAATCACAACAAATGTCGCCTCAAGGCGCTTCATAGATACAGAGAAAAGCCCAACAATCATATGACCCCCTATGAGCAAGCACTTTGGCGACAGTGGAAAGGAAAAACTCCCTTTTAACAGGAAGAAACCTCCGGCAGAACCAGGCTCAGGGAGGGGCGGCCATCTGCTGCGACCGGTTGGGGTGAGAGAAGGAAGACAGGATAAAGACATGCTGTGGAAGAGAGACAGAGATTAATAACAGATACGATTCAATACAGAGAGGTCAGTTAATACATAGTGAGTGAGAAAGGTGACTGGAAAGGAAAAACTCAATGCATCATGGGAATCCCCCGGCAGCCTACATCTATTGCAGCATAACTAAGGGAGGATTCAGGGTCACCTGGTCCAGCCCTAACTATATGCTTTAGCAAAAAGGAAGGTTTTAAGCCTAATCTTAAAAGTAGAGATAGTGTCTGTCTCCTGAATCCAAACTGGAAGCTACTGATTGTTAGTGAGCATGGTAACCAGTTAATGGGGAATCCAGTCTGGGAGCTGAAAATGCTGTTTTCTATGTGTGTATGGATTTTGTTTTGTTTTTTCATGAGGGCGTAAACACTTCTATCACCATATGCATTGGTTTATCTCCCAGCACTTTGGCGGCTTGTAGGCAGGAATGAAGAAAGAAAGCGACGTATGAATATATTCCCAACAGCATTCCCTTTACTGCAACAAAAAAAAAACCCTGAAGCAGACTGTTTGAACATATGTTACTACTGTTGTTTCTTTTTTTGTTTTTAAGTGTGAATAGTATCATGTATGATATATTAGTCAGGATGGTGTCAACAGGAGATTGACCTATAAGAACAAGCCAAAGAAAAGGATTTAGAGGCTTTGCAGTACTGATCTAATTGGAAATAAGCTACACCCCCGGGCTGTAGAAATTAAAAATGTGACATTTTACCCTTTCAACCTTCATTATGGGTGGCTTGTGTTTGAAAATGGCTCATTAGGGTAGAGTAGAACTGGTATAGAGTCTGTTACTAATTCAGTGCAAGCGACTCAACTGGCTGTGCGACAGATGCCACATTATATCATCAAGTCAAACCTTGATGCTATTATTTTCTGCACACTGAATCACATCCTTGTTGATAATGACTCAGCTGCTAAACTTGTCAGAATAGCACAATGTAAATTCTGCTTCAGGGTAGATTTTCCTTTTTACAATATGAAAAATAGAGAACTATAAAATCTGATTACACTGCATGTCACACTTAGACACAATTATTTGGCCTTGAGCAACTAACAGTCACTTTAATTTGTAATTTATGAGCTTGTTGATGGTGTTTGGTACTGATTCATAAAGAGTGATTCTGCCACACGCAGTACAGATGCCATGAAAAGTGGAAGAGGTAAAAAGCAAATGCTATGTGTGTGTCTTCCCCCTGAGGAGGTCATAGCCAAGTCCATGAGTCATCTCTCAATGCACAGTGTGGAAGTTCCCCTCTCAATAGCGAGCTTAAAAAGCTCTGGATATGTAGTCATTAGTTATGATTATATCAGTAATTACTATCAATTAATATCAATATGCAATCTGACTAAAATGCATGTATAAAAATAAAAAAGTACATACATATAAGGTATGCAAAAAAGTTCAGAGGTTCATAAAAGTCAAAAACTTAATCTGATTGAAACTTAGTTGATTTTCCATTTAAGATAATCTTGAATGTCCGCATGGATTCCAACACTGCTTCTTTTTTTTTTTTTATCACTCCTTAAAAGTCTCCCTCTGACATTTGCACTGTGCACTTTGATGTTTTGCTGTGGACTCCAACTTTTGTAACATCTGCTTAAAACTGACCTCAAATTGTGTGAAGGATCAAAAATGACTTGCCAACTAAATCCAAGCAGTTTTCAGTTGAAGGGCCCATAGCTTCCAATCAGGAATGCAGAGCAGGAGCATGCTCGTCATTTTATTCGGCATTCACCAGGGTCTGCTCCGTAAACGGAGTGAGAATGTCAATGTGGATTTTTGTCCCGAGTCACCTTAGTTATAACATTCAGTAGAAATCACATGAATTATGTTGTGTCCCAGCATTGTGCTGTATCAGAGGGTAGGAGCAAAGTGCAAGAGGGTTTTTTTTTCTTCTTCTGTAAAATGATTTATTAATAGCAGAATAGCTAAAAATGGTCCAGAGGTGCATGCATGCATCAGATAAGCCTTAAAAATTCATTATTGACCTGTTCTCTGAACTTTTGATTAAACTTGATGTACGCATACAGTTATTTGAAAAAGTACAATTTCACATGTTCTGTATTTTTGGTCGCTACTATATCTTAAATTCTTGAAATATTTGTTAACTCAACATAGTTCAAAGTTCAAAACTTGGTTAAAAAGAATGCCAATATTCATGTTGACTTGAAATATAGACCTTGTACCAGAGCAATTTAGGACTAGTTTTAAATTGTGATAAATCACCTTCACTGCACAGCTGAACTGCTTAGGCAGGCTGTTTCTATAATTCATCAGTCAAAGTTCAGCTCTGAAGGTCTCCCGGACTGTCTGGGCTTATCCAATAAGAAGCTTCTTAAAAGCAGAACAATACAGATTCACAAATTAACAGCTGAAAAGTCACTCTTTCAGCTCAAAGTAGGATCAACCAATTTTCCAAGCAACACTCTCGATTCCTTTTTATTTCAACTGCATAATAGAAATGTGAAATTGTTTAGAACTATCCAAATTAATCTGGGTGATAAATAGAAAAGTACCAAACCGTGAATGGCTGTTGACAATAAGTATAGACAGCTGACACGCATATTAATCATTCGCACAAGCGCCGGTTTTCTCTGAAATGGCCTGTTGAATGTGATGTTTAGTGGCCACAAATATACTGAATATAAAATAGCAGAGGTGAATTTGGAAGCCACTCCGGATACGAGCTCTGAAATATGCTGCTCAGAAGAAATCAAGGAACACAGATCTCTACGGCGGGGGAAAAAAATTCTAAAAATCTATGCTGATATGGACTGGGTAATGTTTTAGGAATGAAAGGATGCCACAGCATTAATGGAAATGAAAATTATCAATCTCCATAGGGTTTGATTCAGAGATACCCTGAGTGCTCCAAATGAGATGACAGAAGGTGTCCCTGGGGATATCCTCCCAGATATAGACCAGGGCATCACTGAGCTCCTGGATAGTCTGAGACACAACCTGACAGCATTGGATGGACCAAAGAAAATGCCCAAGATGGCATGGTATTAATTCCTTCATCCACCTAGAAGTGCCTGCAGACTCTTGCACATGAGGCCAGCATTGATGATCACCAGGACCAACCCAGGACCCACTGCATTAGCATACGGTCTGACAGTTGGTTCAAGGATTTCATGGCAGTCGGGCTGCTGTTGCCTGTGGTGGTCTCTGTGTCCCTCCATGGATATGCTTCCCCAGACCACCACTGACCTACCACCAAAGCAGTCTTGCTGAACGATGTTACAGGCTGTATAACGTTCTCCACAGCTTCTCCAGACCCTTTCAAATCCATCACATGTGCTCAGGGTGAAGCTGCTCTTAGCTGTGAAAAGCACAGCACAAATGCCAATCAGGCTCCACAGTGCCAGGCAGTGAGTTTGGTCTGAGACATTCACACCAGTGGTCTCCTGGAAGTCATTTTGTAGGGTTCTGGCAGTTCCTCTTGGCACAAATGAGCAGATGCCGGTCGTCCCAATGGGTTAAGGACCTTCCACAATCCTCTCCAGTTCTCCTAGACTAACTGCCTGTCTCCTTGATCTCCTTTAGTCTCTTCAAACTGTGCTGCGTGACACAGCAAACCTTCTGGTAATGGCGCATATTGGTGTTCCATCCCTGAGGAGTTGGACTGTGCACCTGTGCAACCTCTATAATGTCCAAGTATCACCTCATGCATGTAGTCAAATAGAAAAGTTAGTGAACAAACAGTCAGAAAAGATGTCGGTGGCTTCCTACTCTAAAATCATTCCTCTTTGGGGATCATCTCATTGTTGCCCCCCAGTGCACCTGTTTTTAATTTCATTAACACCAAAGAAGCTGAAACTGATTAACAACCCCCTCTGCGACTCAACTGACCAGATCAATATAATATAAGTTAATTTAATACTTATTTCACAGTTGGTCGTATGACTAGAATAGAATAGAATTAGAATAGAATTCAACTTTATTGTCATTGCACATGTCACAAGTACAAGGCAATGAAAGGCAGTTTGCATCCATCCAGAAAGTGCTTTAACAATAATATAGATATGTTACAACAATGGGTCTATTATAGTTATGTTACAATGTACACGGTAGGAAGGTATGTTACGAATATGCTATAACTATGTATGTACAGGCTGTAGTGAGTGTACAAGCTATGTACAGGCTATGAACAGGATATAGATATGAAAACTATACGGAAATATGAACTATACAAGTTATAAACAGTTGTAGAACTAGTTGTAGAACATACTGTGTATGTTCAGTCCATGAGTTTGATGTGGGTCAGATGTCAGGAGGCAGAGTTCAGGAGTCTGACAGCTGTAGGAAAGAAGTTGTTCCAGTACCTGGTGGTCTTAGTCCGGAGGCTCCTGTAGCGCCTCCTAGAGAGCAGGAGGGTGAAGAGTCCATGTGCTGGGTGACTGAGGTCTTTGATGATTTTCCCAGCCCTTTTCAGACACCGCTTCCTTTAGATGTCATTTACGGCAGGAAGTGGTGCTCCGACGATGCACTGGGCGGTTTTCACGACCCTCTGCAACACCTTCCGGGCCAAGGCAGAGCAGCTCCCGTACCAGACTGTTATACAGTTGGTCAGGATGCTCTCGATGGTGCAGCGGTAGAAGTTCACCAGGATGTCTGAGGACAGGTGGTTCTTCCTCAGAGTCCTCAGGAAGAAGAGGCGCTGGTGAGCCTTCTTGACCAGCTTGGAGCAGTTGGTCGTTCAGATGAGATCCTCGTGTATGTGGATTCCCACATACACATATACACTTATTCTGTTCACTTCACCCAGTATCCACTTACAATCTGTATTCAGAACATGACATCTTTCCTGCAAGTTGGATGAGTGTAGTGAAAGTTGACGCTCTCTTTACAATAGAGTGCTGTTACAGAGACTACTCTTTGTGCATTAATCATGCCCATATTATATAATATATCTATTTCAAAGCTTATATGAGGGTCCACTGAGAATTTCCAACAAAAGTCAAGCATGGCTCAGGATACTGATCATTATACTACTGTATCATCCCTGTTGTACACCTGAAAACAGACCATATCTGCTAGCAGCTCGTGTTACCCAACAATTCCAGCAAAGCCTTGAAATAGAAATTCTACATGGTTTTGAGTGATCAAAGCTGCAACACTGACACTTTACCGTTATTCTCTGGAATACGGATGATGTGACGTGATTCATCGTGACTCAGACAATTCAACAGAAAGGTAGCCGCACCTTTCCATACAGTATGCTTTGTCCATAGATGCCTTCACTCTCTTTCTCTTTCCCTCTTCATGCATTCTGCACTTTCTCTCAAAGGTTAATAGACACAGGTTTGGTGCTCTAGGCGCTGCTCGTCTCACCCATTATTCCAAATGTCAGCTGTGTAAATAATCAGCGGCGTCCTTGTCATCACATATTATCTGGGTAATTGCCCTCTGACAACCGTATTTGTTTTGATGCAGTATTCATACATTGATAGCCTTCCCTGCGATCAGTTTAATGCCATCGTTATAAAAACATGCTCCCCGTTCACCTTTGACTTCTAGATGAATGCAAACATAAACATAACATGATGGATCTGTCTTCAGTGCTGTTACCAGCAAATAATGTCTGTTTTTTTGACAGCTTTGGTAGTTATTCGAGGATGTTTGTGTAATATCAGCTGCGTGCATCCATCCACACATGTAGTGTATCTACAGAAGCAGCTGTGTTGGCTCTTTAATAATATAGTGGGGAAGTTTAAGCAGTTTTGGTCAATAAGCAGACCGCTGATCTACATAGGTTTGTACTGTAATCCAAATGACTGACAGATCCACTCAGCTGCTGCTTGGGTTTCTTCGGTATATACGATCTAAACTGAAGTAAGATCATTTTCCTGCATTTTAATCAGACTTTCCTCTCTACAGTAGTAAATCTGTTACACACTTCTGGGAACAAAAGATACACAAAAGGACTACAGTATTGGCCTATGATTACCATTAAGAGCATTTTAAAAGGGGATTCGTCATTGTTGAAAGCCTCAGAGGGTTGTGGTTTTGTGTTAAAACGTCCACTAAATTGCTCATTTCCCCACGATTTACTTTGCAGTTTATTCGACGTTAAAGATAATTAGAAGCTGGCAGAAAGAATCTGAATGGGAGAAAAATAAAAGTTCATATAAGGAAAAATAAGAAAGGACGAGAGAAATGAAAGCGTGTGGCCTCGTGCTCTGAACTTAAAGTGTTAGTATAGGGAGCAGGCAAATGGCCGGTCAGATTACTACTGTGGAAATATTGTTTGTAGACATAAGAGAGGCACTCAGTGTTGAGATTGGTATTTGGCATAGAGAAAAGATTTCAACCACTGTATTTCTTACGTGCACAATGAACTTTTCTACGTGTCTTATGTCCCGTCATGGTTGCCCCGCCATGAACCTGGTTCTGCTAGAGGTTTCTTCCTGTTAGAAGGGAGTTTTTCCTCCCCACTGTCGCCACGTGTTTCCTCATAGGGGGGCCATCTGATTCTGAGGTTTTCGTCCCGTTATTGTAAGATCTTTTGTGATTTTGCACTAGATAATTCAAACTGAATTTAATTGAATTAAAAAAGTACTTTAGACCCCACCAACCTTTCTCGTGTTCATATCTAGGACTCAGTGTTTGTTTTCATTAATGTTTTTCCCCACTTACATGGATTCTTTGTGCCATCTAACACAAATAAATTCATCATTCTTAATTTTCATGCAGATGTTTTATCGGTGCTTCAGACCTATTTCAGAAAACCAAATCTCCCTAGAAAACCCAAGACCCAAGCTGCAGACATTACAAATATCCAGCATTCAATTTCTCTAGAGCAGGGGTGTCAAACTCCAGGCCTCCAGGGCCGGTGTCCCCTTTAGGTTTTAGATGTCACCCTGGGTCAACACACCTGAATCAAATGACTAAATCATTACCAGGCCTCAGGAGAACTTCAAGACATGTTGAGGGGGTAATTGAGCCATTTAAATCAACTGTGTTGGATCAACGACACAACCTGCAGGACACCGACCCTCGAGTCCTGGACTTCGACACCTGACCTCTAGAGCATCTCATTCTGTTACACCCACAATTTTGGAATGTTAGCAACAAGCAAGATATAAACAAATTAAATTCATGGTTCAGCCCAGGTTGGTATTTTCCAAAAGCTGACATGTTATTCCCTACATAAGTCAGCCATCATTGCTAATCAGACTGCCAGCTTCACACTTTTACTAATTAATCCCTTTTTTCTATTGTTATCAATGAAAGTGGCTACAGAGAGACGTGAGAGCAGACACTCTGCAAACACTCCTCATACGCATTCAGTGTAACCACAGGTTAATGTTTGTTTCCTCGTTTGTGCGGAAGATATAAAGCTTAATTTAAATGGTTGTGACTTGCTGTAATCTATCAGAATTGTCTTGTGTTTATAGCTTTTTTGCCATCTAATCAAAACTCCAATGATAAAATTAAATTAATGGTGTTATAAATTATTATTTTCCTAAGTGTCCATGCACTTGCCTCGTATAAAACCCTGCTTCTTTTAATGTTCTTTATACAAATGAATCATTCTTGAAAACTCATGAAAATTTACACGTGTCAGAAACTATTGAAAAAGTGCATATTTTATGGGTCGTGGACATGGATGGTTTATATGGGTTCTAATTATTGTTGTTAAAGTATTCAGTATGCATCGTCTTGATGCATTCTCAATCATCCAGGAAAATAAATCTCCAAAAGTTGATTCTGTTCATCTGGACGTAGCGTTTTCTGGGAGAAACGTTTCGTCACTCATCCAAGTGACTTCTTCAGTCTCAGCTGACTGCAAGTTTCCCCCAATCTTATAAACTGAAGACTGAAGAAGTCACTTGGATGAGTGACGAAACATTTCTCCCAGAAAACGCTACACCCAGATGAACATATTCAGTATGCACATGTACCACCACAAGACTTAGGTTTAGAGAATGGCTCCAACTAACAGGAAGCCGCCTATTTTGATTTTATCAAGCACTTTTATTGCCTTTTTTTTTCCAATTTCCAGGTTTATACTTAAACTTTTCTATAATTATTTACAGGCACATGATACTCAGTTTGTCTTATCTAAATAGCCTTTAACATTGAGTTAGACGTGCTGCCAAAAGGTAGTCAGTCTTATTACACAAACATTAGCTGATTTTCACATGTGCTCTTTGACATATGGTATACAGCAGGCACTGAGTGGAAACGGGAAGTGATATCTATTTCTTTGTGCGAAATTCTGCAACATTCCACGTCTGAAGACATACAAGCACACGCTGACAAGCACAGAAGTTCAAGGGCCTGTTCATTCCTTTAATTTAATTACATTAGAGTATCTTTGACGTTTCTCCGGCTTCGTTCCTGCCTCAGAATAGCTGTCTGTTAGTTATTGTTGTTATATTTAGAGTGTGATGTATTTTTATTTAATACCAGGTTTTTCCATGTGTAAATATAGAGCAGAGACTCCCGTGCTGATTAATTCCTGAAACTCTCCAAAGCTTTTCCATGCTGCTGTCCTTAACCACGTCCACCCATCCCTGCGTCGCTGTGGAGAAGCCAGCGTTGAGGGAGTCCTCAATCAGCTGGTCCTGGAGCACCTGCAGCTTGCTCCTTTGCAGTGGGGTGAGTCTCTTTTGTGTGCGTGCTTGCATTTGTCTTCCTGCGAGATTAATGGTTGTGCTCACACGCCACACCCACAGTTGAATGTTTGTGAACTCGAGCTACTGGAAATGTGCAACATTATGACTAAAGCTCTACGTGGATTTTATTTTACTTCTTTGAGCATGTTTGTCTTCCAGTTACGGTTATTTTGGTGGTTCCATGACCATCTCTCACCCGTCAGTTAGTGCTTAAACCTCCAGAACTGGTCTCTAGCCATATTTTTTATTTGCATTTATAATGGGCCACAAGCTATTTTGGAGAAGTGTAGACAGCAGCTTGGGAAATGTGCGAATCACCAGGGACTCACAGAATTTGTAGGAGCACTTTTCAGTCTCACCATCTGTGATCATCCTCTAAAATCACTTTTGATTTACTGCCGGTGTTTGTTTTCTGAGATTCCTGGCCTCTCTTCGGGCCCTGCCAGCATTTTGATTAGTCAGCTGGGGCTGTCCTCCTTTTGCAAAGAGAAAGCAATCTGCGAAATGAAGCGACACAGCAGATTAAGCATGGAAATGTAAGAATCTGTTGAGACAGAAATAGAGGAGTCAGGAGCAACATTCGCTGGATGTTTTGGCATTTGACATGCACTTTCTTCAAATACTTTCCAGAGAAAAGCTGATGTTCTGTTTCATGTGTGCATTCTTATTGCACACATAAGTGTTAATCCCTCATGTCTTCATTCCTGCAAAAGTAGTTATGCAGCTCAGACCCGGGCCTTTGCGAGGATTGCTTGTTGTGAGCCAGATAATTTGCCTCAGCCCATTAGCATGCCTTTATCGAGGTTGCCAAGGCTATCACAGGCTCAATTATGGGTATAGTTCAACGATTTCCCCAATGTCTAAAATCATTAGTCCAGTTGGATGCTTGAAATGTCTTCGTTCCTGACGTGATAGATGACCAAAGAGCCTAAATGAAGCTCAACGCTTAAGTGACGTATTATGTTAATGCTGTTAATATAGAATTATTCCAGAATTTCAGTCTAATAATTTTACTATTTTTTTCCTTTCTCTCTTTTGGTTTGTGTGACACACTCTTATGTTTTCTAAGATTGATGCAGAAGCTGCTGCAGATATAATTTCACTGTCTGTTAGAAATGGCATGCATAGATTATTACAGCGCTGATGTGAAATGGCTGCATGAGATTTGTGCTGTTTGGAAATCAAATTATTTTCTGCTCCTTAATAGTCTTGATGAGTGCATAAAAAATACACGTTACATCTCAGCATACGTCTCTGAACCATCAGCATGTAATTTTAGCAAATTTAAAGGGTGTTAGCTGTCAATGATAAACATCTCAAAGTGCTTAAGTGTGCCAAAGGAGTCATTTACTTCCCAGTGCCACCCCAGGTCTGTTTTATGGCATTTTCCAGTCGAATGGAATAGTGTTTTCCCCCCCTCATTCGTATCACACTCTACAGTAAAACAGTTTGTCATTCATATCAGATTCTAGGATTTCCACTTGGCCTCGCTGAAGATGGCAGCCTTCATCTTTGCTTTAACCTTCATTTGTGGATGGCATAGGAAACTGTGTTCACAGGCATGAGTGGAAATGTTCCTGAGCCCATGCTGTAAATTCTGTGACAGAATCATTCCTGCTTTCAGCGCAGTGCTGTTTGAAATGTCGTAGAGATCCAGCACAGATTTTTTTTAGGCCTTGGCCTTTGTGCACAGAGATTTCTCCAGACTCTTGGAATCTTTTGATGATTTTAGATGAAGAGAAGATTTAAAGTATTCACTTTTTTATATTCTGGAATGTTTAGACTGCTTTTTTTGGAGATTTGTGAACCTCTGTCAATATTTACTTTTGAACTCAGGTTCTTTTTATATCCAGTCATCATTGATCTGTTACCAATTTACTCAAGTATTTGCAAAATGGCTGTCTCCTTTTAAAATTACTTACTATTCTGTCCTTGTTTGACCCCGACTCAACTGTTTTGAGAAGTCTTACTGCTATCAAATTGAAAATGAGCTGATATTAAACCTATGTTAAATAAATAAATAAATAAATTAGAAATAGTAACATGTCTCAGTTTAGATTCAGTGTGATTTTTGTGTTCTATTGTGGAAAAATAAGGGTTTATGAGATTTGGAAATCATTCTGCCTTTTACATTTTATACAGCATCACAGTTTTGGGCAAATATCTTTTTCCCTTGGCCAAGATCTGCTTAGATAAAAGATGAATAATTACTGCAGGGCGATGCAGATGGGATGTTGAGCCGGGGCAGAGTGTGTGGCTGGACGCGTGGAGAGCCGGGTGGGTTGCTGGCTGCGCAAGAGTAGCAGAGGAAGTGTAGCTGAACCGAGCAGATAGTCCAGAGTAAATAAATAAAGAGTGACATCCGGAGCAGAGCCTTAGGCCTGGGGAGAGCAATGTGAGCGCTGGATGACAGGGAGGCTGCAGGTCTGATGAACTGGCGGCAAATTAAATTCAGTCGTTTTACTTTTGCAATACTTAGTTTAATAAAATGTTTTTGTCGTAGCAAACTGTGAGTCTGTTTCACACTGCATGCTTTATCTTAGTGTAACTAAAATTCATCTTTGAACTTTTCCATAATGATGTTCTTCTACAATAATTCATTTTATTTTCTGATGTGCATTTGCAAAACTAAACTGTAATCTTAAAACCTTATATTGCACTGATAATAAAAAAATAGATGCTTATTCAATAAAGGACTTGTTCCTGCTGCTGTTGCAGGACGAGGTCAGATGCCCCCAGTGCTCTCAGGCCTGTGGAAAGTCTATGAACTCTATTCACCTTACTGTAACCATCTGTTACAGCTGGTGTCCTATTAGTATATCATTAAAACCACTCATCCACAGTTTAGTTAGTATACCTACTCATTTAATGCTGTTGATTGTTCTACTTCTAACAGTGGAGTCCACAGTCTATCATTTTCATTTTCAATCAACACTTCAAACATATCCAACTTTTTTTATTCATGATTCTAGCTGGCTGTTTGCACTGGTTATGCATTACCTAACAGCTGCTAGCCTTACTTTCTATTAATAATTTACAAATTTGTATTGATAATTGAATCTTTTCAACTACTTATTCATATATTTTTTCTCTCAAACTCTTCAGGTCGACTTAATTCTTAAAGTAAATTCTGTTTGTTTATTTTTCAGGTACTCTGTCCACCCATCCTCCAGGCAGCGCAGGGCAGTAGTACTAAGTAGAGTCTAAAAAAGCTTAACATGTAACCACATTACATCCACTCAGCTGGTGTCAGAAATTTGTCATGTGTTACTAACTGTATGTCATCATAGCTGTTTGTAGTGAAACAAATATATTAAAAACTTAAACTGTGTAAATGCTTTTTAGTTACACGTTCTTGGCCTTAAGCTGGAGAAACGGGCATCTCTGCCTGTGCTTAACCAATTATGTGGCATGAGAAACTTGATCCTCTTCATGATTTGCTTCTATAGAAACCCTATGAATATTTAATCACACAGGTTCAAGAGAACATGGAAAGTGCCAGAATCAGTTTTATGGCTTTGTTTGTTTATAGTCTCATTACTATTATTGAATGGAGAGCAAACAGAGGCCATTAGTAAATGATTCTACCTCAGGGCAGAATCCGCCCCACAGTCCCATCAGCAGACTTGCAATAAAGTGAGATCATATATGATCAAATTCACTGCGTTATCGCAAATATGCAAGTCTTTTTTTTTTAATTAGTAAAACATCGTTTTGTTAGTGCTGAATTTCATTTTGCTGAGGTTCAGAAAAATGGCTCTAATTCACTGAGTGGGCGAGAAATTAAAGCGGATTACTTTTGTGTTTCTGTGGTAAACCTTTGCTGACGACAAAACATCAAGTGAAAAGACATTATGCAATGAACACTAGATTAGAGAGCTGCGCTCGTTTATACGGTTCTGTCTGCCCTAAAATATAGTACGTGGAAAGAGTCGACAACTTTTACATCATCTCCACAAGTTTGATTTCACAGAAGCTATAATTCCTAACCTGCTGCCGTTGGGTTTGTATTTGTTTAAGAGAAGTATGAATATAGTGCTGTGACTTCAGTATACCAGATGTATTTACAATATAATTTAAGGCCATGTTGTTACAGATGAGGAAAAACCTTTATGACAGATTATATCATAGCTTATTCCTAGAATAGCTGCACTTGGCGCTATATGAGTCTGGATTGATACGTTTCTCTTTGCCTGAGTTTGAGCCCTAATTAAAAAAAAGTCCCCTGATTTTCGCTGCTCTTCACAGTCCTGTAATTTTCAGCTCCAGCAGTCCGCCAGTCTGTTACAGATCCTGAAAAGCAAGTCTAAACTATATATGTTGACCGTGGATTTGGAAGCACTGTTGAAATTGTGAGACGGCTTCACAAACAGTCTAAATGTCAGCAGGGCAGTCTTGGAGATTCTCAGCTATTGTTTTTCACAGGGCTGCTGGCTGACTGGTTTAATTATCTGTGACAAAATTTTATTGCACTCCCAAAACCCATAAGGAGTACTTGTCATCCTTAGAATTGGAGGGAGGACGTTTGACGGGAGGCCGTTAGATCACATTTTTCAGAGGAAAGATTTTACTCAGCACAAATCACACCCCACTTTTTAAAACCTCCTTTCTAATACTGTGTGTAATAGACAGGACATAGCTGAGCTGAGAAAGCAGGGAACTGAATTTGGTGCTACCAAAACGGACAAGTTGACGTGAACGTGCCCAGATTTTCAACATAGACGACTTCAGAGAAGGATTTTGTCTCATTGCTGACCAAAAGCTTATCAAAATTCTTTCATAGTAGGTAAAAAAATACTGTGGCATTTTCTTTTAAATGAACAAAGTCACACTTGCATATGAAAACAGTATGTGAATTCGTGCTGTGCTGCATTTTAAACATGTAGGCTTTTTCCCGAACATAAACGTGTTCAGAGAGGGTCCGGACCACGCGTGACCCTAAACTGGAAAAGCAGAAGAAAATTCACGGATAGATGAATACAAATGTTCATATTTACTGAAAGTAGAAGCATTTGAACAGTTTAACACGCCCGTAGTGACTTTAACACGAAACCAACCCGCCACACAGGCCCTTCATAGTTACACAGCCGGCCATTCTGTAAAGCCTCATTGATTATAGCATCTCAGCTGTCAGTTTGATTAAAGGTAAAGTGGTGCAACTTGTGATGGGAGTCAGCTTAATGGAGTGTTGTTAAATAAACATTGACCTGGCCAATCAAGATAAGATACCTTTAATAGTCATGTGCAGAGGTGGTGTTTTTTCTGTTCTCAAACTGATCCCCCTGTTGGAGCTCAGTCTGGGGGGAGTTATTTTTTTCTCCTTATCTTTCCTCACGTGGTGCATTTTCCATTGTTATACCTCTCCGACCTGTCTTCCCCATGTGATGTTTTTGTGTAATGTATGTATGGTCGGAGGGTAAGATGGCACCGCCATTGCGTGCAATAGGCAGCCTTAACATGAAATTTCACCTTGTGGGACTAATAAAGGTATCTTATCAAGACGGAGCTGTGTGAGGGTGTGACACCAGCTGGGTGGATGATGATACTGTACACAGAGGGGGCAGCAAGTTTATATCAGACAAGAAGGACCCTGACATGTGTAGGATGGGACTGATAGTTTAATGGATCTGTACGCAATCATCTCTGTACTTTATAACATGTGCTCTCATTTACATACACAGGTGTCAAGTCAATTGCAAAAGCTATTTACCACCTGAGCTACAGCCACAACGGGGTGGCTGTAGCTCAGGTGGCAGAGCAGGTCAGCCACTAACCAGAAGGTCGGTGGTTCGATCCCAGGCTGCTCCAGTCTGCATGCCAAATATCCTTGGGCAAGATACTAACCCCGCGTTGCTCTCCGATGCATCCATCGGAGTGTGAATGTGTATGAATGGTAGATTACTTAGCACTTAGGTCAGAAAAAAGTGCTTGTGTGAATGGGTGTGATTGGGTGAATGAATTAGTTGTATAAAGCGCTTTGAGTGCTCAGACAGAGTAGAAAAGCGCTATATAAGAACAAGTCCATTTACCATTTACCATTTATCCTATTCCTGGATAAAAATCTGACTCCAAAATTTTGTAGTTATGTAGTTATAGACAGTTGATGATTTTCAGCATTCGGTGTGTTGAGCGTTGTTACCATGCAGCGACGTGGAAAACTCGGAGCCTGAGCGCGGACTTTGTACCCGTTCCTCCCCCCACCTCACCACGCCACCAGGAAACCATTTCAGTGGAATACAAATGCAGCCATGAATGGAAAGACAAATGTTTAGTCTAGCAGAGGGATGGAAAGCGAATGGTAGAGGCCACGCTGTAAAAGGCGAAGAAATAATTTAATAAACCAGCACTTCTGAAACGGCTCACACTCCTTTTTCTCCCCCCAGTACCCTCCGCATCCACAGATAGACATTTGGAGCAGTCACAGGTGGTGGCTTTTCAACACACACAGGGGGCAATGTGGCTTTAAGCGATTGTCAGAAGCTCATCTGCCGTAAGTGCTGCAGGTTTGACAAATGATGCTGCCAAACAGCCCAACAGGACTGTTGGGCTTCAGCAACGCTGAAGTCCTGTTGCAGTGACGATGATTAGAGGAGCTGACCTGAGAGAGAGGAAAGAGGCGAATGCATGCATGACTAAAATGAAAGAGAAGTGCTCTGACTGCACCCGTAGCTGCTAATATGTCGCATCTGTGAGCACATCAATTTCAGGCTCCTCTGCGGTTTTCAGCACAGCAGTTATGGGGCCGGTGGGAGATGGCAGAAAGCCTTCTTCAGTTTGTGACAAGTTCCTAGAAATGCAAACACATCTACTGGGCGTTGGGCACATCTCTGTTTTTATTTCAGATATAACTGAACCTCGTGTGCAAACTTGTGCACCATGATTAGGTTTAGATCTAGTTAAACATCTGCCCTTCTTTTATGTTTATGTAATATATATTACTATATAAATGCTTATAATAAACGCGGCTAAAGTTTCAAAAAGCCAGTTAATCATAATTCATCTGTATGAACCAGAAGCTCAAATATCAGACTGCTCTAATTTTTTTTCCAGTCTGGCTGTGGATGATGCCATCGACAGCAGATCTCCCTATATGGTTATCTCAGGCACACAGCTCCAGCTGTGACCACAGACAACCACACTACCTGCTTTTTAAACTTTCAATTCCTGGGGGGCAGTGAATTAGGAGAAAGTTGGTTTGAAGGTAAAGTGAGGAGAGATAAAAGAGCCTGTTTCTGACAATGAATGAACTGAGGGGCTGCACCAAGATGAAGTATAAGAAAAATAAGGATTATTTTGAACTGTCACTCATTGGAAAGCTATTGTATTTAAATCTTTTAAATGCGTTTGCTTGAAAGGCAAACTTTTTGCTAGTTTGTAACCTAATATGCAAGAAAACAGAAATTTCGTGTAAATGATAAATATTTTAATAATAATAGGACTTTACATTATTTAACTGAAGACTTTCCCCAAAGTGGCCCACTATGCAGCATCTATCCATCCTCTTCCACTTATCCAATTCAGGGTCACAGGGGGGCTGGAGCTCCCAGTTACCATAGCTACGCAGGGCTAACGCACAAAGACAGACAACCATTCAAACTCATATTCACACCTCTAGGCAATTTAGAATCACCAATTAAGCAATACACAAGCCCAGAACTAAATATATCAAAATGTTATATTTTTGTATCTCCTTGAATGGATTTTCGATCTACCAGTGCAGGTCAAATAAAGAAAGTGGTAACAGTAAAACGGCACAGACGCGATCATATTTGGTGCACAAAAAGTCCTACGACAGAGTACCTTGAGAAGTTGTCTCTTGACATAGGCACAAATATGAAATGTGGTGCTGTAGTGGTTAGCACTGTTACCGCACTGGCTGCAGCCACTCTGTGTGGATTTTCCACATTCTCCCCGAGCTTTCCCCTGGGCTTCCTCTAGCTATTTTGGCATCCTCCCACAGTGCACCTGTTAGATTAATGGGTAATTCTAAATAAGCCATTAATGTGAGGTAGTTTAAGTGTTTGAGGTGTGTGGAATAAAGTGCTGTATGATTGTGACATTGCTATATAAAACCAAGCACATTACCTTTTCACCTACAAGCACAGACACCCACAACATAACTAAATAATCTAAAATAAATCAAGCCATCCATTGTCTTCCGCTTGTACGGATCAGGGTCACTATCTCAGCTTCCATACTGTGAAAGCATGGAATATCAACAGTATGTAAAGGTTAAATGACTCACAGTCTTACATGAACATGCCCTGTTGTGCATCTAATACTCATACAGTTATTTGATTAACTGATTCAGGGATACTTCCACCTTTTTCCGCTATCACAGGCTGTTTAGTGTTTACAAGTTAGCAATATGCTTACTTGCTTTACTTACTGCTGTCAGAAATGTATAAAGCATTTTTTGCTCTATATTAAGCTACATCAAATCTTGACTGCATTAGTACTTACTAGCATGAAGTCATGTTTGTCTCTGGTTGTTTTTGTTCTGTTACATTTTACTTAAAATTGCTAGAATCCAAAGTTGAATGAAGGGCAGCAGCGCTAGACGGCTTCACAAATCATAATCAGCCTGTTGCATTCTGGCTAACACACACACACACACACACACACACACACAATGTTTCGAGTATGCAAAAAGAATACATGGAATAAAAACTTAGTGCTTCGATTTTAATTCTAATAATTTATTTTAATTGACTAAGCAAATGGTTTATTACAGTCACACAACTGAAAAGACTGGAAAAAGTATTCAATGTGAAACAGAGGAATTAATCACATACTCACATGGGTGTTCCTCCCTTCAAAGTTTAGTATTTTTTACTTGATGAATAAGTTAATCAGTTAAACTGTCGTACAAATTAGCATCAATTAATGTTTTTGGACAAACAAGCGTTTAATGAATGTACTGTGTTGGTCTTTAGCCGACTGTGTTTTGTGTTTAGAAAATCATTAAAAGTTATAATTACATGAAATAATCGAGAATAAAGACTTGTTGGAGGAATTTGTATTTGTAGTTGTTTAGAGCTGTTCAGTTGTTGGATTTTTCTGCAGCAGCAGAAAAGGAAGGCGAGTAAGCTCTGTAGATTATTTTTTCTTGTTTCCAGCACATATATTGGCTACAAGTTGTCGCCGGTGTGACGTCAGCCACTTTTAAGTGAACATTACTTACCCTGTGACTCAGGAGGTAGAATCTACTGATCCAAAGATTGGTGGTTTGATATCTGGTTCCTTGGTCCATATGTTAAAGTGTCCTTTGGCAGGATGCAATACTGAACCCCAGCTGCCCCTGATGCATTCATCAGAGTGTGAGTTCTTAAAGGTACACAGTAAAGCTCCGTGTTAACGTGCCTATGAATGAATGGGTATGGCTTACTGGAAAAACCTTTCAAAAATGAGATTTTAATCTGTAAACCTTCAGGAAAATCTACTCGTATTCTTCTATGTCTGCTCGGACATAAACACAAACACACACCTTACCAGCCTCCATCTACTGGAGTGCAAGTAGCCTTAAATTTGCAGCAGGTGTGGCCCATTTAGCTGACTGATGGGTGCTGTGAGGAGGACTGGGTTGGCAGAGCCTGATTTATCTGCTTGTTTCTTTTTTAGCTCTGTCAGTCAGCCATCCTAAAGATCTCCAATTGAAGCCAGAGAGAGATATGGGACCATTCACACTTCTTTTGCAAGTCTCCTGGCTAGTGTGCGTGATTTACAGAGGCAGCCCTGACTCAGATGGACTAAGATGGATGTGTGGATGGAAACAAAGAGAGTCATATTTGCAGTGGAGGGGAAATCACGGGGTAGCTTAACAGGAAAGGCTTCAACTGATTCTTCTTCCCGGTTAGCCTGAGCAAGGGGATCTGACAGGAAGAGTCAGTTGCTTTTCAGCTCATCATTTAACCCATTATGAACGTGAATAATGATTTCTGCGCATTGTGTCATGTAGGATTACCATAACACAACACTGAGTAACAAAGCATTGTTAATACATTTTTACCACATTAGGAGGAGGCATGAAAGGATCATTTGTTCTACTTTGGCTGAAATCACCAGTCTTATCCTATCACCCTGGTAGCTTTAATGTGG
This sequence comes from Neolamprologus multifasciatus, assembly GCF_963576455.1. Lineage (NCBI taxonomy): Eukaryota > Metazoa > Chordata > Actinopteri > Cichliformes > Cichlidae > Neolamprologus > Neolamprologus multifasciatus. The sequence goes on from NC_140459.1 coordinate 27,351,380, forward strand.
AAATGAGAGCAAAGCGTAAACCAGCCCACTCTGCGATTCCCTATCTAGCCTTTCCTTTTTCTCTCCGGCCCTGTATGGATCCACAGTTAGCACATTTAACAGGCTTGGAGTGTCTGTTTATGGGGTATTTATCATGGCTACAGAACAATCCGGGCTGTCAGTGCGTCAGTTTGGGTGAGCTGTGGAAATAAATCAAAACTCCCCCGGCTTGCCACAGATAGCACACTACACACTCGCCCATTCATTTAGACTGCTGGGATGGGAGGAAAGAGTAGGAGAAATAAAAGTTTAGTAAAATTATATAAATGCAGCTAAAGTAAAGGTTTGAATTGAAGTTGTGGAGATCAATTTGGGGAGGTTTCGTCACAGTGTCCAGAAAAAACGTGCTCCATTTGAACTCATTATTTGTGTTGTATAATTGTAACTATCCAGTGTTTCTTCAGCATCAGCTTAGTTCTCACTGTTTTCCAAATGTATTTTCAGCCTAAACCTATTTCTCTTTCCCAGTCTTATATCAAATAAAACCACCTCCCTTATTGATTTCTTTAGAGGAAACAAGAGTATCCCCAACGGCTGTCTTTTCATTCCTCAAAGACAGATTACCTGACATTTCTAAATGCAACCAAGTCCAACCAATGTTCCTACACTTATTTCTGCTAAAAGGAGGAACGTTGTAGCACAGTTACTAAACTTTCCTCCATAAACCTTTAATTGTGGGAAATACTAACGAACATCTGATTGTGTCTTTAATGGAGACATACTTTTACTTGGGTCAATACAGAGTTAGTTAACTTTGATTTCGGGCAGTTTCTTTCACAAACTAGGTAGCAGCTTATCTTGTAGCCAGTGCTTGACTGCAGACCTTTTTCTGCTCACTTGTGATGCTGAACCAAGGTGCTCTGTGTATCGAAAATAATGTGTAGCTTCAAATAGACACACTAATAATAATAATAATAATAATAGATTGCATTTATATAGCGCTTTTCGGGGCCCTCAAAGTGCTGTACAAATCCACTATTCATTCACTCTCACATTCACACACTGGTGGAGGCAGCTACAGTTGTAGCCACAGCTGCCCTGGGGCAGACTGACAGAAGCGAGGCTGCCATATCGCGCCATCGGCCCCTCTGGCCAGCACCAGTAGGCGGTAGGTGAAGTGTCTTGCCCAAGGACACAACGACCGAGACTGTCCGAGCCGGGGCTCGAACCGGCAGCCTTCCGGTTACAAGACGAACTGCCAACTCTTTGAGCCACAATCGCCCCACTGATAAGCCTGGAGAGTTGAAATCATTATCATGAGAATAAGAGGATGGATGGATGGAAGTTAAGAACTACTTTAAGTAGTAAGTACAATGTGTAAAAGCTCTACACTCGTACCCCTCCAAATTCACGTGCATACTGTAATCCAAGCTACTGTGGCTACTGTAGGGCAAACAAGCAGTAGCCTTTCATCTGTAATGAGTGTAGGCTGTCAGTCCACTGTTTACCTCAGCTGTCAATACGTGTCCTCGTCTATTTCCCCTGGTAATAGACCAGCTGTAAAACTTGGAAAGGAGTCTTCTGTCTGATGACAGCAATACTGAGATGAGCTGTAGAGGATATCCTGGGCTTTTCTATTACAAAGCACTGGTGCTTTTGCTGCTGTTAGTCTTTAAAGCGAATCTGTCATCATTGGACTGGGATACTCAGCAAATACAATCTATGTACATTCTCTATTTTTAGAGACTTACTCTATTTTCGTTTCTTTTTAGGACATTTGAGCCTAACATTAGCTGGCAGAATGAATGCTTGTTTAGCTTGTTTGTTGTTAGGTGTCCAGAGCAATACTGGGAATAAATACGCATGTGCACATTTTCACTTGTTAGAGCCTGACTTCAGTTCAGGAGTTGAGGCTTACGGTGAGGAGGAAGAATATGATGAGGTGAAAATCAGGAGGAGAGAGAGCAGTGATGGAGGAAGCAAAAGACATTAGGTGAATATGATAATGAAAAAATAGACATGTACAGATATTAAATTGTAATATATAGTTTGAAAGAGCCATTTGTGATCTTTAAATTAAGAGTAGCTTATAAGGTGTATGTATGTGGCTCATAAAACATGATTAGGTGGAACCACGATGCCCATCTTGTATTCAAGAGGAACATGGCAGCTTCCACAACCCGGCACTTGCTCTTATGTATTTGAAATGGATTATTTTAAGTTTATGCAAACACATCAATTTATTTGAAAATTACACTCTAGTGTGTGTTTAAGAGTGCAACACTTTTCAATTAAATAACGTTTAAAAAAGTCTTGATTGCACCTTTAAAGATGGTAAAATCAATTAGATTCATATTAAAAGGTAAATTTATCCAGTTTAAAATCAATCGTAACTATTCAGTTTGATTTAAAGGTTGGATCATTTAATTATTATTATAGTTGATTTTTTTTCTGTATTATTTTTACTTTAGTTGTGTGTCTGTAAGGAAAAACATACAATACAAGTCATTTACACCTAAGTCTGTCCAGTTAGGAATCATCATTTTCACTTGTTTTGGTGCAAATCAAAGTGACAACAATCAGCAGAGAGAAACTACGGGTATCTATATAATTTATATCATGAATACCATCTGAAGTATTTTAATCACAGTGGCACCGAGTCATCTCTTCCGTGCATGAGCCATGTTTGCACATTGAAAGCACCCTGGATAATAAAGACTTGATGGTTGATGGTGTGTTTGTCAGTAAAATTAGAGAGGAATAAACTATGAGATGATTGCATAAAATAAGCAGTTTATATATACGGTATTAATTGCATTGACTGAGCTATACTAACAATCTCACAATATGTATTTTTCATATTTAAAGGCATTGAATATATTAATAATCTGATATAAAATTCTGTCTCTATATATCAAGAAACTGTTTCGCCTGCTTCTTGGTGATGTGGCCGCCGAGCCGAGTTTGCTGGGTTCGAGCTGGGGCCAGTGCACAAGCATTTTTGTCTTTAAACATAATTCTTGGACATGTGCCCAGCCCGCCGTTCTTTTTGGCGACGGTGGTAGACGACATAGCCCGTCAGTGAGAGAGAAGTGGCTCTACTGCATCATCTGTCACTATCGATCCTCCTCATTGATGCTCTGATGCCACAGAGATGTAATCAGATCTTTTCTCACATGAATGGAGTAGCTTTGCTTTTTTCCCCTCCTGATTTCAGTCTGTGGATGCCTCAGATCTGTTTGAAAAATTAAATGAATAATGGAAAGTATAGAAATTTGTCTGATGTTTGTGTCATTTGACCTTCATCATGTGAACTATATAAGGCTTAGCTAATGTGGACAGGCACTGTATTTTTCTGCTGCAGCTGCGCATCAAAATAAGTCAAGTTTTTAATGATTGTTTATGATTCGGAGGGCAGTGCAGTGGTTAGCACTGTCACTCCTCAGCCATCAGTCAGCTGGGGTCTTTGTGTGTTTGCATGTTCTCCCTGTGATTGGATGGAATCTCTCTGGGTATCTTAGTCTTCTTCACACAGTTCTAAGACATTTTTTTATTATATTTGTTTATTTTAAATTAGCTGGAGGCGTGAGCGTGAATAAGTGTTAATTTAATTTGATTAAATTAAAATAAGTACCTCATTCATTCTGTGTTTGCTTTGTCTGCCATTGCTGAAAGGATCTCAAGTCCCACCGCTGCCAGTTTATACCTTCTGCTCTCACACAGTATGGATTTTCCTTTTCTTGGATAAGGCTGCTAGGAAGCAGTTCATCTATCATGTGAGGCTCATCAGATGTTGGTCCGGGATCCACAGGAACAGCAGCGCTGTGGATCCGTGTAACTGAAACTTTTTAGAATGTAATGGACTGATCCAGCTCACACCACTGACAGGTTTCTGGCCCTGACACGTACCGGCCGTGGCTGCAACCGAACACCTGCTGAGAACCACTGAGCATACTGTTATCCTGTCATTGCCCTCTGACCTGGAATGCAAACTGTATCTTCCAGAGCAAGCAGTGTGTGTGCACAGAGCTTGCAGCTTGCAAAAATGATGTGCCTGGGTGACAGCATATTATGAGGAGACTTGGAGGGCTGTACAACATTGCTGCAGACCCTACATTGCTCGGAAAGCACAGGTGGTCCATTTTTGTAAACAATTGAAAAGATCGTAGCATCACATAATCTCTCTTGCCCTTTCTTTTAATTTGCCCTTTAAAACTCTTTTCTTCGGTCTCACACACCCCTACATACAAATCCAAAACACTTTGACACTGATTTGAAACGCTAATGTTGCTACCTTTGATAATGCCGCTACTATGGCTGGTTAATGTTTGCTAAGATAAATGCTTTGTAGCACACGAGATCAATTAAAAAGGTAGTGCAGACTACGTGATTAATCATTCTGAAAGACGGACAAGAGTGTTGCCTTTCCACATAACTGCTATCATTGGCTGTTGGCCTAATTGTCACTAATTAATAGCTTTCATAGCTGTCAGGAAGGACACATCAAGGCAATTCACAATAGAATGTTAATAAAGTCTAAATGCCCCAGTAGGAAGCAGCTAATTGATACAAACATCTGAACAGCTTAATGTTTGATTCAAATTGAACTGACCCCATTAAAAATGATTAACTAAGGCAGCTGAGTCATGTTAAGGCATCTGCTTCCAAAATCAGTTAGAATTTGGAGCTGTCCAACACTTATTTAAAGCAAGTGTTTTGAATTTGACAGAGTAAATATGTTTATTAGATGCAAATATTTAACAATCTTGTAATGTTTCAGTACTATCCCGCATACTTCAGATGTTTACCAAAGGATGCACTACCCCAGAGAGCAGTGATGTGCAAATTCATGAGTAAAGACTAGCTTTCTAAATTTTACCGGAATTTAAATTTCATGGCAGTGTGGTAGCAGCAAACCCATGATTTGGCTTTAAGAAGTGCCATCTCGTATCTCATCATATGTTCTGAATGTGATGTGACACCTTGGTCACAGATCCATTACATGGCCTTTCTCTCAATATCAGAGAGTGCTGACTGAAAGGGGTAATTACAGTGAAGTCTAGGAGAAATAACTGGGTTGTAGACATCGGTGAAATGACCAGCAAAGGCTCATGTCTAGCTCCTGTTACAGTGGGAGCATCTACCACCTCTCCACTCCTGTTGCGAAGTTGCAGTTGATCTAAATGTGTTCACTGGGTCACTAAGACATACATGGGGGAGAAAAAGATAGATGGAACAGTTTAATGGGCATACAGAGGCAAAGATTCAGTTTAGGGCAGTTGAATGTCTCTTTTGTTAATGCAGTAGAATTTAGACTAGAATTGCGGCGAGTTGTCTCGGTCCACTGTTGTTTAATCAGATCGATCCATCCATTTTCTCGGCTGCTCATTGAATGAGGGTCTCGGTTGGGCCGGTGGCTGTATCGGCTCCACAGGCTAAGCTGCACCATGGACAGCCAGTCCATCACAGGGCTACTCTAATGTGATTCTTTGTTTTACTATTCTGTCTGCTATATGGGCATTCTCTGAATATTGACTGTAGATGTGTAACAGCACTGTTTGCAAAGTCCCAAAACATCATTCTGAGCAATCAGCTTAGCTTTTGAACGCAGGAACATTACGTTGTATTCAAAAAGCTAACAGTCGAGACCATAAATCCATCAGGAAAGCATTAATTAGACTAGATTTCTATTCAGGTGGACTTTAAATGAACTAATTGTCCCAGAAAGAGTTAAAGAAAGAGGGATTATTGGTGTAGTAATCAGAGGTTTGAGTACCACGCAGAATGTCATTACTTTGTAACTGACCTTTGAGCACAGTCTGACCAACACACACATACACACTGTGTTTTCAAAGGCTGAATCTCTTCATGTCCTCCTTTTATCCAGCTGGGGTGGCCTTTTGTTCTCCTCTGTCATCAGGACTTGGTATTGTTCTACCCACCTGGTATTTAAAGGCAGCCACAGCCTTGTAATTAGTTCCAGAGATCCCATTTACTAGTCTATTTCCAATAGTGACTTTGTCTGCAAACATAATGCCAAAGTCTTATTCATGGATCACAAAAAGAAGCAACAAATACATGTAACAGGTAACTGGTCTTTTTAGTGTTTTGCAGATTATGGAGTTTCTTTGTTCTCCCCAAAGAAACATGAGCATTTAGACTGTTTCAGAATTTAAAGGTTATCTAGTCATACTGCCAGCATTGTTGTAGGGTTGTTGTAGGATTTTTGGTTTGCTTTCGCAGCTCAAAAAATATCTAATACAGTAACTTACACCCCAGAGAGCTCTAAGGTTTTGCACATCTATGCCTGCTAGCTGAGTTTCCTGAATCAGCTGCACTGGATTGGACTGGGTGATGGTGAGTTTTTAGATCGCCCGTGAGTCATACTAACACTCCTCCATTCGGTTTTGTTCTTTTCAACATAAACTGCACCATTTGTCTTTTTTTATTTTATAATGGAAAGCAAATTAAAGCTCATATTATATGTTAAGCATGCATTGTTCACTTGAGGCATCAGCAAGAGCTAATGTTTCTCTTTGTATAGAAGCCCGTCTGCATAATCTCGAGTGCCGTTTTCCAGTATGCGATTCTTACAGAGGAAGAAAGTATTTGTTTTTAACTATTCAAAATATAGACAATACTTCAAAATAAAAAACGTGTTTATTTGCATAAGTATATTGCACATCAGAGCCCTTCTTTAATTCCCTGTTGCTGAAAACTAGGTGAGTGTATGTTTCATGACCCCTTTGCGAGTGGTTGCTGGGTGACATAGAGCTCCTTGTATTTGCTTTGGTCACGAGCAGGTTACTGTGCTCATACATGGTTTGCATAGAAGATGACACATGTCTGCAAACATTTGCCAACTAACCACCGACTGTAACTAAAACTTGGAAAAGTGTCAAACAAACCAGAAAAGTAACAGTTGTCCCTGCTGAAATCAGTACATGTCAAAAGTCGCAGCTTTTACTTTGAAGGCGAACGGTCTCCTTCAGTAAGTCGGCGTCTTCCAAGTAAAGTATGGTGAACGGAAAAATATGCTAGAGGAAAAAAGGAATCACAAAGATGTTGTTGGTATAGCTCCTCTTTAAGGAAAAATTCTAACCACTGCCAGCAACCACTCGACAGCCAGTTGGGCAACACATGATTTTCCCTAGAAACCTGAGGTTGGCAAGGGGTCACTGACCAATCACTACGTCTGTGTGACTAGCAGTTATATTCACAGTGACTGCCAGCAGTCGTTTGCAACTGTCTGGGAATACTAATTTTTTCCTAGCAACAAGCGGTTGCCAGGGGGTTGCTGACCGGTCTCTTAGATTCTGTGACTGACGCCTTAACTAAATGTAACAATGATTGGACTAATTACTCTTTCTGCCATTTTTGATTTAAGACTTCTTAATGTCCGTGAGACTAATGCATAATTTAATATGGTTAACGATTCTCTCGCCTTTCCCTTCACCCCAACCTGTCAGAGTAGGTGGCTGCACCACCTTTAGCTTCGTTCTTCTCTAAAGCTCTTCGTGCTTTTGCCTGTTGCTGGTTGATCGCCTGATCATTGGAGCTCTTTTTTTGTAAGGTCTTTACCTTTCTTTTTTAAACTTTCTTAAAAAGTCTGCCGTTTAACATTGTGCTATATAAATAAAATTGAATTGCTATGCTAACAATGTAAACCAAATGTAATGTTGATGATTGTTACCGTCATAGACACTCTGGGGGATTATCAAAAACCTCTATTTTCAGTCATTTGATCGAGACCATTCCAGCAGCACATCAGGGGTGCAGAGATGATTGGCAAGGAAGTTTTAAACCCAGCTCAACCTCTGACATCATCTGGTAACGTGCAGTTTTTGCAGGACACGTCCATGCAAGAACGCAGTCCAGAGGGATTACATTTTTCAAAGCACGCTGGCACTGTGATCCTCTCTTCTGAGTCGTAAAATACTGCGAGAGCTTGTTAGGACAGACTGTGCCGGTTTTTTGGGGGGTGAGAAGCCTTAAAATTCAAGGATCTGTTGAATTTCCTGCCTTTTTTTCTGAATGCCTGCAGATGTTGGGATATTTCACAGATAAGTGAACTGTCTAAACTGAGCATTTGAGTGCACTAGATAAGCGTGTGTGCATGTACAATATGTGTCTGTGTGTCGATGGATGGGCGAGAGGGAGGGAGCCTGCCGCCTCATCCATTTATCCATTTCTCTCTCCCCACGGGGCCAGTGTTGTGCTAAATAACGGCGTATGCTCACAAAGGTTAAGCAGTGAGTCAGAACCAGTGATGACAGGTTGACCAGAGAGTCTCAGCCAGGCTGCCATGGAGCTTTGTGCAGCAGATGCGACAACCACACACACACACACACACACACACACACACACACACACACACACACCATGTCATTCTCTCAGCTCACTGGGCTTTATTGAATTGTTGTGCTCTGCTTCAGTCCATGTTCTGTAACCATAAATCTTTTCTGTGTTACTTCTCCAGCATACAGACGTCGACTTTGAGATATTAGAGATGGGTTTTTCTTTCTGTTTGAAATCACTTTGTTGGCATGTAATGCTGCTGACCAACATAATGCACCAAACATAAGAACTTTTAGTTTGTGAACTGAGAGGATTCAGTTAGTGGATGTAAACAGAACTGCAGGCACTCTATACTTTTTAACTTTTTTTCAATATTGGCCAAGAAAATGTCCCTTTTAAACGCCCTAATAGCCTCCTGCAAGCGTATTTACTAATTGGTAATAAACTTCCATTTAGAGCGCTGCTTTTGGAGTTTTGCCCTCACTTTTCTCACCATAAGCTAGTGAGAAAAGCACATCTGTGTCACATCTCTCTCCAAATGAGCCAGTCAGCCAAATGTGTTCCAACCACACCCACACAGTTCTAATTGAGCACATTAGCTACATTTCCAACTTCCTAATTCTTAATAATTAACAGGCGACCAAATTGCTTGAATAAAATATTTGTTCTGTTTTAAATTTGGACTCTGCTTTCTTATGTGCTACCCTAAGCTGCACATGGAACGTGCCTTTCTGTCGCTGAAATTGAGACACGTACAGTACTGCAGGGAATTCAGGGGCATTCTTTGGAGTGAAACTCGTTCTTAAATGACTTAGATGGTCACAAAGGGGAAAACTGAAAAGGGATTGCTGTAGAAGAAAAGTTTTCTCGGTCTGAACCGAGCAGTGCTAATTATAGATTTGCAAATCCAGTTTAAAAGCAAAAAAAAATTGAGATTTTAGGAGGCCGTGCTATGAAAAGAAGGAATTTGAATGCTGGATTTAAGCTTGGCATTTAAGAGATTTTTCCCAAGCTTTCATGGATTTAAATTGCAAATCTTTCAGTCAGTATTGATTAGAAAACCTCATGAGAATCAGTAGCAAATTGCAGACGTAACACATCCTGGAGCTGTTTACATCTTTTGAACGCACATCTTTTGTTTTGGCTAATCTGTTTCCCAGACACTGCATAGTGTGTTTAAGCCCTTTATATTGTCATTGCATTAAGTTCATTGTATTCACAACAGCATATACTTGTATCTAAAGAGATTTAGTGTTGGTTATAGAGGCATCCGACCTGGGTTGCACAGAGAGAAAGAAGATGAGATGCAGCCAAAGTGGAGCAGATTAATTGATTTTGTCACTGATGAATGCATGCAACCCTTGGAAGCCTTTTGTGAGGAGATACCTCTCGCTGCTTTCACACAGATTTTTTTTTTTCCCCTGATAAATTTCCTAGCATGATACTTCTTTTATTCCCTAAGAGAACACCTGAAACCTTGAATACATGTCCACCCGCTTCTTTCTGTTTCGATAAGCAATTCCCCAGAAACGGGAGATATGAAATTGTAATTCTGAAGGAGACAAATGGTATGTGGCGCTGCTCTGAATTATAAATGAAAGCAGAAGGGCCTTAGTTCTGCCTTCTTGCCCGAGCGTGAATCAGACAGTCTGGCGTGAGCAGGACGCGGTCACATAACAGGTGGAGACGCACACAAGTACAAACTCAATCTGAGACCCACACGTTCCATATTTGACAATCGGCCAGTACCAGGCCCAAACTTTGCTAATACTGGATCTTATCTTGTGCTTAGCCTATATCACACACAATCAGTGTTCAGTTGCATTGTGTGTGATGCAGGTTTTTCCAAGTAAGACGAATGTACGGGCTGAGTGAGTTAATGTAGATGCATTTTACACCAGTGTTGGTCTTGTTTCTGCCCTGTGGGAATTTAGTGCTAATCAGTCTTGTAAGAGGAATCGACTCTATCGATCCTGACCCTAACCTAAAGCTGTCAGGACACAACGCTGTTAAGCAGGCCTTTAGGGAGCGATTCTGGATCTTCAGCAGAAGTTCTCGTCTTCTAGTTTTGGTCAGTCAGCAATAGTTTGATTCAATATTCCTACCATTGATAATTTTGAAGAGGAAAAATACAAAAACTAGCAGGGCAGTTGTGGCTCAGGTTCTAGAGTAGGTTGTTTGGTAATTGCAGAGTGGGCGGTAGAGTCAGGGTGGTTCCTTTTATTCACCGTGACTCTAAAGTGTCCTTGGGCAGGATCCTCACCTGAGTGTGTGGTAAATTTTGGGTGCTGCTTTGAGAGGCGATCTTGCAGACAGCAGGATGTCCTGGTCTGCTGGTCTAAGTACAGTACAAATGTGTTGTTGCCACGTGTGGTTCATTCATATGCACTTTACTGTTACAGCTGACCTCAATAAACATGTTAAGTGATCATTTTAACCACTGTTGGCTTCAACTCTGAATAAAAGGTAAATTTTTTGTACATCTCACAAGTACAACTTAGAAACTGTTCAGTTATGTTTGGCTATAGTTTAGAGGCTGGAGGCTGCTGCCTGGGCATGTGTTAGCTTCCCTTCTTTAGTGAACTGGCCAGTGAAAGACATTTTAATGTCATCCTGACCTGTGTGGCTGTTTACTGGATGTCCTCTGCCCATCTGCCAGTTTGAATTAGTCTCTGCTCTAACGGCTCGTATGGCACTTTGAAGTGGAAGCCATGGAAACAAGTTGCGTCATGGTACTGAGAAAATAAATCAGATTTTGTCGGCAGTTCCAGACAGGTATTCAAATTAAAAGAGTGCAATCAAGGGATCACATACTATGCATTCACTTATCTATATCTATATTTAACCGAATGATTACAACCCTCAGCATTGCCAGTACCCATTAATATAATTTCACTAAAGCTTGGCAAAAATGAAGTCTTAAATTAATTACATAAAAAAAACAGGTCTTAATATGTCACACATTTCCCAGAAATTTGCTATAGATCTTCAATTTGGAGATGGAGTCTTTAAGATTTGGTAATAAGTTAAATTTTGTCATTTGCTCTTGATGGTTTAATGTCACATACTCAACATGTTGTCACATGTTACACTCCTTACTTTAACCTACAAAACCCACACCTCCCTCTGTCGTAGTTTCAAAAATAACGTGGTTTAATAATCCACCTTCCTACATTCAAAAGTGGTTCAAAACCTCACGACGTCGAGTCAAATATGATCCTAAAAGTTATATCACAGTTGTAAAAACTCCTCCCTCTGCTTGAATGGTCATATTAACTCATCAAACATCACTGTTTGATCTGCAGTGGCTGTGTAGTGACTTGTAACAACAACAACAATTTATAATATAGATAATACAGAGTAAACCTCAAACAAATATTTTATAGCAGCAATATGACTAAATATAAAATAAACAACAACTTTCAGCACCAAAAAAATCAAATCCTGTGTCGGTGCTATAACCTACCTACTTCTAAGATTCAATCTATAAGAAATGCAATCTTCACCACTGTAAAGACTTACCGTAGGTGCAGTAGCTGCACACTTTGTTATACACTAGCAGAACCCCTGAACTGTGAAACTCATAAATCAGTGTATGCTTGTTATAGTGTAATAAATATACTGAAATGACCAGGTATTCATTTTTGTCTAAGTTCCTGTTCATTTTTAAGGAAACCTGAAATGTATTCCTATGTTTTCCTCGTTCTCTGTCGTGACTCCACGGGGTCATTATTGCATTATACTCCTGTTTAATGTAACACTAAAATTTTAATGGTGCGTTATATTTAGTTTGAGCCATATTTTACCAATTTGCATATTTTAGCAGCAACAGCTGTGGAATCTCCCGTCCTCCTTGGGACTCGCCTACAGCATCTGTCTCATAAGCAGGTAAAAATGAAGTCGTGAAATGATACAGCAGTCTAAACTGTGCGGAAGAAATATGTATAGGAAGTTAGTTTTTTTTAAGTAAGACAGACTTCAGTCATGTCATAAATATAGCCCGCAGACATATGTCCACACTAGCAGACTAACTATGAGTCAGTTAACCTCTGAGATCAATCTGGGATTTAATTCTGCACTTAACACCCAGGCTACTGGCAGGCCTGAGCTGTACAACTGTTCTTGCCAGTGAAAATGTTGTGTTATTCATTAGACTTATAATAGTAATATGATTTTAAATTATTTTTTATTGCCTGTAGCTGTTCACTAAATTGTTAGTCGTTTTACAAACTAAATGAATCCTTTTCATCGTCTTTGTCAAAACTTTTGTTTGGAACTAATTAAACTGAGTCACTTGGTTTCACTTAGTCAATTTATCCTGATTTTTCTTTTCATCAGTAGCACATTGTGCAATGAATACAGATACATAATCTGATGTTTTATCTGTTATGTTTAAATGGCAGCTTTACGTGCAAGCCGGCAAGGCTCACTCCAAGATATGATTGGTTTGGAAGGCAAGCCAATCATAACATGTTATGTGGTAGTCCACATAGTATATGTGTCCCTGTCAGTATAACACTAATCAGATAGGCACACACTGATCCTTTCACTCCCAGACTCTCCTGCCTCTCTGTGCTTGCACACATGGACTAATTCCCCATGTCTCTGAAGTTTGACAGGCTGTCTAACATCTCCAACATCACCTAAAGAATTAATGCAGATATCTTTAGGCTGTGCAGGGATTGGTAAGAACACAGAAGATTAGCATGCCATGCATAAATAAAAAGCTAATGTTTTGGAGCTATGAAGTCCACTGAAATGTCCTCACGAGAACGTAATCTGAGACTGATGATCTTGATTTAATTATACAGATTTTTATCACCCAAATTGAATTATTTATTTTAATTTTGATATTCGTGTCACTTCACGAAGCTTTTGTTAAGTCTGAATTAAATCTCGTCTGCGTGTGGTCATGAATTACTGGGAGCTCAGCCAGGGGATTGTTAGTTTAAAAGTATGCTTAGATGCAACCTAGCTGATTTCTTGCTGTGCATTTTAAACATCAGATGGAATTATTCACCCATTTTTCGAGAGCGCTTGGGAAAAACACATGAATAATGCAACAGCACTCAGTGGCTGTGGTGGGCCTTAATGAGATTTTTGGGAAGGTTGTGCTTACTGAGTCATCCTGGGCGAGAGGAGAGACGGGGAAGGGAAGAGTGAAGGTGAGCTAGAGAGAAGCGTTTCAGGTAGTAGCTTTAAATCTTAGTTTTAGTTCAACTCATGGCTGGAGCTAAATGTAATTATGGTCTCAATTACGGGTACTGGGGGCTATAGCATGGGTTGTCTGTTATTATCCTTACTCACCCGTAGTGGCCTCTCAAATAAAATGAAAGCTATAGCCCTATTAAAGCTACTGTAGGTCTACTCAAAAATACAGTAATAGGCAGATTTATGTGCTTGAAAAGGGTAAAAGCTTCATGATGGGTGACAGTCTGACCACTGAAGTGATGCGAACTGACAAAGTCTTGTTACAAACTTTTCTGTTGTGAAGTTCAAATGCATTATTCTTGTTGAATGCAGTATTTCTGGAAACTTTCTGAAAATAACAGCTGGTCGTGTGTGCTGTTGTAAAGTATTTTTCTTTAAACAAAATGTAAAAGAAATCATAATTTCTAAATCTTTGGTTGTAGTTCATTTTCATTTTTCTCTGTTTCTTAGGCTTTAGATCAGGGGTGTCAAACTCAAATACACAGTGGGCCAAAATTCAAAACTGGAACAAAGTTGCAGGCTAACATTAATATTTATTGAAATATATTTATTCCTCCAGATATAAGAATGAATCTTTTCTTATGGACTCAAACACGTTTTGCTGAAAAAGTGAATATGGAACAAGCAAAGCTTAATACTAAACAATATATATATATATATTAGCTGTATAATACCAGTAGGCCAGCTCTAATAGTAATTTGGTATGGCTTTGTGGGCCAAATTTAATTAGGCTGCGGGCCAAATTTGGCCTATGCTTTAGATGCAAATTGCATAAAAAAAAAAGAAAAGAAAGAAATTTGGGGACAAAATTCCCAACTAGAAAAAGGGGAATTCATTAAAGATACAAGCGTTTTGACCACCTCATTTCTTGTGTGGGTACAGCTATGTATTGAAGCTTAAATGGGAATAAAGTGTATAAGCCAATAACAGAGTTTGTGCACTTCTAATGAGATTTGGTAGGACCACACTTAAAAAAGCTGGAACTCTCGAAACAAACTTTCTTGTCATGTCTTTAAGTAATCTTCAGGAATAGTTCTCCAGGCTTCGTTCTCTGTCGAGATGATGCCCGACTGGTTGAATAATGCTGAGGTACGGCAGGTGGTGAGCTCCCGCCTGGGTTTGTTCATGAGTCTTTCAATTTTTGTCAAAATCCCCAACAGGCTGCAGTGTAGCCCCAAACCATCACATAGTCTCCACCTTGTTTTGCAGATGTCAGTAGATACTCACTGTTGTACCTCGCTCCTGACTTTCTCTATACATACTGAGAAGTGTTTGAACCAAAATTTTCTCATTTGGGTCCATCACTCCATAAGACCTTAAAATGTCTTGTTGACAGCCATCCTCCCACTGAGACCATTTCTGAGGAGGCCTTTAGTAAACAGTAGATGGATCACTTGAAGGGTCAGATTAATTTCCTCTCGGGTCCTTTGTGAGGTCTTTGCAGGATTGTTTTCTTCCGTTATTTTTTTAAGGACATGACTTTGACATACTGTTCATTTGCTGTGGATATTTTTTATTCCTGCCACCTCATTTATCCTCCACTTGTCCAGTTTCATCAAATAAGAACACACTGTACTGCATGTTGAAATGGTTGGGAGTCACCTTGTTGGTGCAAAAAAAAATAAAAAATTAAGCCTATTAAACTGTGTTATTTTTGTGAGTTTAACTAAGGAGTTACACAAAAGCCCATCTACGTGGAAGTAAAATACAAAAATGATAGCGGACTCAATCAGCTTTATGAAAAGCCTTACAGATTGTGCTCATCATTTAGTGGTGCACATGTCTAAATTATAAATTAAGTGATTAGATTAGTGCTCCAGACACTGCATGTTGTTGTGTGCACATTGTTTTTTGGGGTTTTTTGCTTTTGTTTTTTTGCAGACAGTTGAGCCTAAAGCCTATTCTGTACAAAACATTAAGACATTTGCTCGTGGTATTGTTTTTGTAATAAAGATTATGTTGCAATAATTATAATAATGCAGTAATGAATTATTATAATTATGTAGAGGCCCTATATTGTAGTAGTTTATAGATTTGCCTAACAAGTAAAAGCTAGATCAGTCCCAGGAGGAGACACAAATTCCTTTGGGGTTGCATCTCGAAAGACACCCCATAAAATTTGCCAAATCAAACATGCAGAGCTACTCACTGTGGTGACCTCTTGGGAGTAGGGGAGCAGCCAAAAGTAGCTTTTCATTGCAATATAATTGTATGCAAATTAGTCTATTGTCCAGGACTGTGCATTTAGATTACACCAAATACTGTACAAATAAGAGTTCACAGGCTAAAGCCGCACTACAGCCTGCTACTACACACTGATTGCCCTGAACCTTTCGCCCCTGCCTGTTCTGATGATTTGGAGGAAGAGACCTTTTCACCTGCAAACACAGCAGCGTTATTATGCATCGGCTTGCCAAAACACTATGTTTTCGTCTTCTCTCCACATCCCATCAACAGGCAGCTGGCCAATACTAGGTGCAGGTTTTTATTATATGCTAATTGAGCTCATTTCTATTTATGCTATAGCTCCAGCAAATAAGTAAACTGGGTGTAGCAAGGGAAGGTGTAGTTTTAATCCAAAGCAAATGGTTAGGAGGGCATGGATTTTTGATTTGGCCCAAGCTGGGACTGCACACATAACTGATCAACTACGCTGCTCCAGGGCTGCAGAGAGACTAACAAAAAGGTTTGTTTGTGAGACCACCACCGCAGTACTATATATTGTAGCAGTAAATCTTAGTAATGTCACAGGTGTCTTAACACTGCAGAAATATCACCCTTGGAGAAGGAGAAAGGGAATTAACGGCTACAAAAGCGCTAAATACTGTTGGTTTTTTATCAAGCACTCATAACCCATTTCATTTTAGAGGGAAATATCTACTGCTATAATTATTAATGGTTCTGGTTATTAAGATTTTATATGCAAGGGTCGATCTAAAGTCAACTTAAGCATGAGTAGTCAAAAGTAAGCAACTGCTTACTTACTTACACATGCAGATCTTAAATCTTTTTTATAATAGTTAATGAGCCTGCAGATTAGCATTATTCCATTATTCTAAAGACACAATATCTCAAATGAACATTGCTCACAAGATATTTAATCCATTTTAAGGAAATGGATATTATTTGATCCATTGAGTTCTATACAGTAGTTTTCCAACTTACCACTGGTGTGTTTGAAGTTTCAATTTTATGCAACAGTAGACTGACATAGCTGAGAACAGCCCTCTACATCTGCAGGTTCTACATGGAATATTTGTATTTTCACTGATATATAGTACTGATGTGGTAGTGTATTAGTGTCATAGTATCTTCTCTCAAAAATCGTTTATCATCAGATTTTTCTTCAGTCTCTTCGTGCTAATGTCAGACTGTTGAGATGTAGAATGATAATGTTTAACAGAAATTAACCTACAAAACCCTGTTTCAGATTAACAGAAATCAAGATGCAGAGTACATGGCACACCTGAAACTGTGGTGTGCTGAAGTACTTTGTTCACAAGTAGTATGTTTTTTGGCTGGAGGCGCACAGCACACCTGGGGCTCACATGGAAACATGGTGGAATTTGGCAAAAACACCTGCCAAACTTTCATTATCACTGGGTGTGCTAAGGGCTAGTCATAGTCAGTGTTTTCTCTCGTACTCATCCCACCATGACGTATTGCTACTTTAATAATTAGGCCTCTAAGGTCCAGAGGAGCTTCTTCCAAATGTAAGATAATTTTTGTTTTGACTTCACCCTCTACGAAATTCAACCAACGCAGGGTTCTGTTTCCATCATCCTCATAATTTTAGCTCCATGGTTGTGGGGTATCTTTGAAGTTTGGGCTGTACAGGATTTACCAATGCAGCCTGATTAATCTGGTGTACATACTGACAATATGTGTCGCTCAGAGTAGAGACTGCAGAAGGCTCACCTCCCCAGCTGTCTGGAAATTCAGTTGAAGTCTTGAAGCTTTAAGCTGCTGAATAGATGCTTTAAATAAAATAACAAACATATCTGTGCGCTTCCTTCTATGGAGTATTGTCACAGAATAAAATGAGTGTTTTTTTGTAAATATGTTGTTATCTCAGTGACTCAAAAGGCCTAAAGCTTTAAAATGAGTCAGAACACAGTGTTGTCATCATTTTTGCTTAAATTTGGTAGACAGAAAGTGGGAAAATGCTTCACTTTCCATTAAGAGTGAGTTTGCTATCAGGTTGCACTTGAATTGGTTTAAGATGGCAATTACATACAATTGGTTGGTGATATTATTGCAATTAACTATAATGAATCATCAAAAATCATAACTCTGTTGCTGTCTGTATAAGGATGAATTCACATTAGCTGGACTCTATAAGTAGTTAGTATCATAGATTAAAAGATACACACAAATTGCTCTGGCAATAGTAACGTAGTTATTCCAAAATGACAAAGGGAATGTAACCAGAACACAACTAGCTGGCAACCAGCTGGATCGAGTCTGTTATTGTAAGGAGATGCGTCACAGATAAGTTGAGATCATCAGCACAGACTGACTCAGGTTAATTGCAACATATTGGCTGTCTGCATTTATAATTTAGACGGCATTTATTTGCGAACCTATGCCAATGTGTCTGAGAGTCAGAGTCTGTCAGCTGTTTGGAGACGAGGTGACCCCATAGATTCAGCACATCCTGAACTCTGATAGGCAAGTTTTCTTGTCATTTATTTAAGTAGTCTTTGGATGTTTAATGTCTTTTCTTCCATTCTCTGTCAAGAAGATGCCACACTCCTTCAGTTGTTGAATCAGTCTGCTAATAGTGTTAAGATCTGAGCTGTGATTGGGCCACTTAGTGTTCCATTGTAGGTTTTCCTATGCAGGTACTTTATTGCCCTTTGGGATTACTGTGTTGCTGAAAAATCTAGTTATTAATCAGCTGCTTTCCAATGTGGTACTGCATTTGGGATCAAAATCTGACGGCACTATTCATCAATTTTTACAAGCTCACCAACATCACTGGCTGAAAACAGCCCCAAACTATGCCTAACTATGAATAATTATAATAATACATTTTATTTGAGGGTGCCTTTCTAGAACCCAAGGTCACCTTACAAAGAGAAAAAGAAATCAATAAAATAGTAGATTAAAATAGATTCTAATAAAATGTTTCTCTCGGGTTCTTTTCTTAAAGATATGACTTTGAGATTCTGTTAATCAAATCTTTGATAATTTTTTTATGACTTTTTGTGGCGCTTGTCACTTTGTTCATTCTGCAGTTTTTAACAGGTACTGCACACCCATGCAAACATATGCCAAGTTTCCCTACAATTCATCCCCACAATAAAAGTTTGTTAGCTGCCAGCTTCTCTGTTACACGCAGACACATCACTGATTCATCCCTTGGATACATCGGTCAGTGTTAGGGGCTTAACAAACAAAAACAATGTTCTTCAAGGACTGGACTGAAAATAAGTGAAAAAGCAGATTTTCCTTAAAAATACTCAAAGAAAAAATTTCAGAAAGATCTTCTGGAGAGTTATTGTTCAAGACCATTTTATGAAGTCTGGCTCCTTGGTAGCAAAATATAAACAAATAGGTGGTTGCTAAAGACTTTTGCACACATGAATGACTCAGGAGTCAGATCTATAGTAATGTGCCTGTAGCGCTGGTCGTCTGAGGTCCAAGTCTTTGCCGTATTTAATCTTTAGG
This sequence comes from Neolamprologus multifasciatus, assembly GCF_963576455.1. Lineage (NCBI taxonomy): Eukaryota > Metazoa > Chordata > Actinopteri > Cichliformes > Cichlidae > Neolamprologus > Neolamprologus multifasciatus. The sequence goes on from NC_140459.1 coordinate 27,370,541, forward strand.
TTTTACCCAGTTTACTATTTTACCTATCAGTCTCAACTAATAGCTCTGGGACAATGGGGCATCTCAAGCATCAAAACACAAATGTTGGGTGGCATGCTATCAATGCCCCAGCATTTCACTGACTTAACTGTGTGAAAGGGAAAAACAAGACTTGACTGGTATCCAACATCATTATCACCTCTCCTCAAATCCTTTTCTGGCTCATTCAGTGAAGTTCATCCATTGATTTATTCATTCATCCATCTATTTATCCATCTACTTATCCTTCCATTCTTTTTCAAAGATTTTATTTTTCTCCTTATAAACAAAAGAGCTCATACCTGTGTAGTTCCAGGGTAAATTTTATTCCTTGATCTGGGTTTAGATGGGCTCAAAACACAGTTTTAAAAGAATAAACAAGGGGTGATGCCAGCAGGCATTATGGTGATATAGCTACAATTTGTTAAAATAGCATTGTTCCTCATTTCATTTTTTAAATCCAGACCTAAATAAATTATATATATTATTATATATATTTATAGATATGTGTAACCTGTGATTTTCATTTTAAGTATAAGCTGTATGCATTACAAATACTTATTGTGTACCAGAGTTTAATTCAAACAGATAATAGGCACACACATTATTCTATACATATTTAATTTCCCAGTCGTCTTATAATAGTTGCTAACTCTTGGAAAATCATCTAAAATCAGTACAAATTCAAACATTTGCTACGACAAAAATTCCTAGTAAATAAATACATGTCACAATAAACATGTAAATGAGTCAAATAAAATAAGACTGAGACTTATTATTACAGCCTGAAGCTGTGAGGATTCGGTCACTCTCCTATCCTAGCAGCACTCTTGCCATGAACAAATGGACTTGAAGTTCTAATCTCTCAGAGACTTTTTTATACTTCCTCCTTTGCTTACTCTCCAGATACGGTATGACTCTATTGGAAGTAGAAGATGGGGCATTGTGCTCTGCCTAGAATTTTTTCATTCCTCGCTTAAAACGTGACCAAAAAAAATCCATTGCATCTCATGCTTTAATTAATATGAGACTGTGACAGCTGGAAGATAATTAACTGATTCTTTCGCTGATAGTAGCATATTTGTTTACTTCCCACTGTGGCCCCATTGATTTATTGATCTTTTAATATAAAAAAATTTTTTATCCTCCATCCGAAACATTGTATTTGAAAATATCAATAATTTGACATGGATCTGCACAGTATTTCTGTGGCTCAAGTGGGTGGCCTGTGAGGTCGTATCCACTTTGCACACTATTGATTTATCAGCGTTAGATAAAAGTCATGAGAAGAGGAATTTTTTTTCAAGTAGAAAAAGGATTCTTGTAAGTGTGAAGGTTCATGTGAAAGGTCGCCAGCATAAACCTTCATGAGCTAAGACCTATGACTAGTGCTTCTGTTGCCTCAACATCAGCTCGGATGTGTCACGTATATTAATATTATTTTTCTTTCTGCTGGTTCTGAGTGTTTTTCCTGCAGTATTTCATCTATTTTTTGATAGTACTTCTATATATTCAAGGAGTCAGAATTAGTGCTGCCATTGGAAATGTGTAGTCTGTGCTGCATATATTTTCCATGTTTGTCTGCGCACAATCACTGCATACTATGATTGTATGGCAGGTAAAGAGGGAATAAGATGTGGCTACACGTACCCAGAGCTGTTGTACTTTCAGAGCACTCGGAGGTCTACAGGGAGGCCAGCGAAGGGAAAGCAATGAAAGTATAGCAGGATGATTAATTTTTTTACCATGTATGGAGAACCAGTTTAACGAATGACTGTGGTCAGGCTTGCATAGTAATTCACATCACCATTTGAGGCAAAGGTGTTATGTCATCCATGATCCACTGAACCCTAATCTAATACTATAATAAGGAAATGATCCATTTAAATATGTTCCGCATCAGATGTGCGGGATTGTGAATATAGGAAGGTGTGATTTAGATCATTTTATAGGGAAAGTAATTGCAGTGGATATGGATGTGGACTTAACCTGCAGTTACAAGGTAAAGGACCAATAACTGGTAGATAAAATACAGTAAATTTCATTGTGATACTTTAATACCCGTAGGTGCTGGATGCTGGAAGTCAGCTGTATTAACACATGTAGATAATGTGCCACAGAAGTTTTGACATGACTCTGTTGTTTCCTTTGCTTCAGCACGGGTTAAGTTTTATTTCACTTCATTACACTAAAAAGTTTTTAGAACGTTTTTGGCCTTTGACAAAGACAATTAGAAACCCTGGTGGGAAAGTGTCCAAAGAAGAGGCTTCAAGTTGTACTTTTAATGCGTTTGTCGTTGCAAGTTTTCATGTTTTGCTTATTTTTCAGTTTGCTTATTAAAAGTCTAAGAGGGTGGTGGGATTAAAGACGTATCAATTAAAATGTTAAGATGCATTTGGATGGAAATGTTGCTCACACACAAGTGCAAAACTGAACCCTGTTGGTGTTTCTCTTAATTGCAATGACATCTTTCATGTTTAAGCCTTCGAATGCAAACCAAAAAGTCATTGAGATGTTTACAAGGACAACTAGAAGTTGAATCGTCATTGTTCAGTATCAGCCATCAGTACGTATGACCCCATACCATCTCTATGTGTCTGTTCTAGTGTCCCAGTGCCAGCAGCAGTGCTGAGATCCATGTGTGACTGAAGTGTTGCCACTCAGATTTACTGGCACATCTCCCTGCCTATTGTTAACAGTGGTATGCCACTTTTTCCAGTGATGTCTTCTTGACTGCTGTTGTGATGCTGATGTTCTGCTGGCACTTGGCTGCTATGTTTACATATTATGCAGTTGTCATGCTGCTTTAATGTGCCACTTGCCAGTTGTCGCAAGTGTTCGTGCCAGAAAGAACTGCCATATGTAACCAATAGAGGGACACTTTTGATGGACGACTCTAATTAGCTCATGAATCATTTTGCTATATGCTGTCCTTTTACCTAATGCCACCCTGAAGGGATCCAACTGTTGTATTTACTCAGTGTTGCCTTTAACGTTGCACTTCAGAATCACAGTATTTCTGGCAAGGGAGATTTGAAATTCCATGAGCAGGAAGAATAGTCCCTGTTACAGTCTCATACAGGATTCAGGGTACCTGCTTTGTGAAACAGTGTAAGGATATAGAGGATATGGGGCAGCTTCACTACTGGAGGACTCAGAGGATTTTAAAATGAGTAGTGAAAATGTTAAATGGCAGAGTGTGTGCTGCTTGAATAAAGTGGCGTTGTGACATAAGCAGCCTTGCCTTAAGGGACCTTGCTGAGCAGTAAACATATTAGTCTTGTAAGACAACTAAAAGTGGCTTTTGTTAAGATACCAGCCACTGCAGTGATGAAGTCCATGACATTTAAGAGGCTCAGGAAAGGTGGATTACTACTCGGAATACAAAAACTATATTTCATTACACTATGTTACTTTAGATTACAAACAGTGATTGTAATAGTGAAAACATGGTTATGAATAAATAGAATAAACTCATAAAAACATCTGACCCACATTCTCAAATGCTAGTTTTGCCTCACTAGGACACATGAGCAGTGGACATAAGGGAATGAATCGCTCATCACCATCAACAGAGGTTACTGCTACTGAGAGACTGTTTGACTGGCATTGATCATATCTACCATTTAACAGCCAGCATCTCCAAAGTATTTTAATCAATAACCTTAATCTGACATGTAGAAGAATCTGAGACGTATTTGAATTACAGTGAATGCGTTACGTCATGGGTATGAATCTGACAGTAAGCAGAACCACCAGTTTTTGCCAGTTTTCCGGCGTAGTTTGCAGAAATATGGCCTGCACTGAACTTCCACCTCCTCTGTTTTTGCCTTCAAACACTGATCCATGTCTTCTGTTTGAGCTAAATATTTCATGTTGTGACTCATCAGTCCAAAGCACCTGCTGGCATTATTCAGTGCTCCAGTTTTTTATGCGTAGGGGAGCCTGTTGGCTTTTTTCTCCACTTTGAAGGGGTGACTTTATTCTACTTAAAGTCTTCCAAAAACGCTGCTCATGACCAGACTGTATAGATGGGTTTACCAAGGTCTCACTGATTCCTGATGGTTCTTAGCTGATGGCACTACTGGACATCTTCCAACTTTAAAGCAAAGTTATTTTGAGAAGTCTTTCTGCCTGGCCAGCTGCTGCGTTTCCGGTCCTTAACCTTGCCTGTAGCTTTGTGCTTCTGCAGAAGAATTTGGACAGCACGTCTAGAAATGTCTCCCCTGAAGAAAAATGATTGATGTAGGATGATCACCTTGTGTCTTGCTGCAGCAACTCGAGGCTGGCTCAAAACGCAAGTCAGTTCCCGTAAAGCGTTGAGAAAAAGATCTTGCCCCTTCCTGATGTGTTATTTTTTGCATGTTTGTCACACTTAACATGTTTTAGATTATCAAACAAACTTTAATGTCAGACAAATCTAAGAAGAGGAAATACGAAATGCGTTTTTTAAATGGCGATTTCATTATTAAGGGAAAAAAGCCATTCAAACCTACCTGACCTTATGTGAAACTCAAATGGAGAAAGAACAAATATTTTTGCCTTTATATATCTGTACACTTTATAGATGCCGATTAGGTGCGTTAGCTATCAGCTCCACCCTCATATCCAAGTATTCATGACTTGTAAAAACAACATGTCAGCGCCTAATACACTACTGTTGAGGATAATGGATCCATCATCATCAAACTGACCATTAACAATGGTTATGTGAATGGACTGGTAATTAATATACTGCTTTTCTACTCTGAGCACTCAAAACGCTTTCTACCACCAACCCTATTTACCCAATTCACCTACATATTCACCTCAAGCATTTTTCTATTCTTAAGCACTTTGTCTAACATTCACCCACACACTCACACTCCATCAGATGCACCAGGGACAACTCGGGGTTCGGTGTCTTGCCCACTGACACACTGGTGTACTAGAAGTATCCCCAGCAACACTGAAGAGACCGGGGAATCGACCTACTGACTTTTCGATTGGTAGAAATCCTGCTTTAATTGCTGAAGCACATCTGTGCCAGTAACTAAAGTGTCTGCTGATAAGGAACTAAATGGTAATAGTTGTATTTTAATATAAAGTGCGACTCATTAATTTTATTCACTTGCACTGTTAACATCATCAGTTATATGTTACTAAGCTCCTGACGTAGCTCTTATAAATATCTCACTTGTGCAGAGATGTTCATGAAACTGTTTGCAAACTGCGGGTTCGTATCAGTAGTAGCTTTTTGTTTCATGCGCTGCATTGTGCCTACCAAATAAATATAAAAATAACTTGGTTTATTTTCAATCTGTGTATATCTTTGCGAGTGAGAGAAGGTCAAGGAGTTGCTGCTCATAGATATAAAATAGAATTAAGTTCTACTTATTTTTAGAAAGCAGAAAAGAAAATTAAGACATGGCAGGAAAATCTTCATTCCTCTCGAGAATCACTGTACGGTAATCGATACAGCTCTCAAATCTACGAGTTACCCATCGAGTTGAGAGTTGGATCTATTGCCATGTAGCTCTCCTAAAGAAAACAAATAAACCAAATTTCCAGTACAAACTCCCCCCACAGATCTTTATATCAGTGCAAACTAATCAGAAGTGCAGCCACATATTTTTGCTCCAGGGTATGTAAAAATGAAGCAGCTTGACTTTTTTTGTTTTTTAATTTTTGCCCAAGTTTGATTTTCATGCTGGAAACAAATGCTCTCAGACCACCCGTGATTCTTTTAAATGGCAGGTAGAAAACCGAACAAGTCAGCAGCTTGCCAACATCTCCTACTGTCACATCGCAGCTTGTGCTATGTTGAGAATCACACTACAAGGGTGCTAATGATGATGGCGATCGCAGCCAGAGGCAAGTGCAGCTATTCTTAGAAGCAGCACTTTTTATTTAGGAGGAGAGAAGCGTGTCGTCGTCTGCGGCATCTCGCCTGTTCTTTTTTCCTCACTTCATTAATCTGTTCATTTATTCAGTGGACTCCTCTTAATCTCATTCCTGTCTCACTCATTCATCATACCGGGATGGGTTGCCTTCTTCATTTTCTCTCTCTGTGCAGCTGAACAGCAGTCCCAGATCTCAGTTGTCACAGTGATGAAAATAATAACTCATGGAAGTGGAAACCATGCATTGAAATACCAATTTATAGAATTGCTCACATGCCTGCAATAGTGGCAGATTTTGAAGAAGGCTGTAAGGATCCAGGATGTAAGAAATGTACTGCACACCTTTTCCATCCATCAATCCTTCTTCTGCTACTTATCTATTCATAGTATTTTTTCGATCACTACCCAGAGCTCATGGAAATCTAGCTTCCTATCTGTGACCCGACCTTGTCCCAAAATGTTTATTTTGGGACTCGTGTGTTATCTTTGCAGAATGATAAAGGTGTGTAGACTGGCCCAGAGAAGCTACAAGGGTCAGTCCACCTGCGGACCTGCCACTCACTGCTGGACAAGACTGACACTGCAACCCCCAGCTTCCAAAACTGGCTTCTAAGCCTTCTTTTCTTTAAACAAGATTTCTCCAGCAAGACGTGCAGATGCTTTTATCGTTGGAAAGTTATGCGTCCCAAAAGTAAAAAAAAAAACAACAACTTGCAGATGTTCTGTATGCATGTAGCTGGTCTCTCCAGAGCAACATTATTATTTATTTTAAGTTGGATTCAAGGCCGTGATGAATATGAAGTCAACTTTTGTTGTTTTGGTTTGATCTCTACGTTTCTATGAAAAAGTTACATTTTGTGTCTTTATCCTTCAGTAACAGATTAAAATATTAGGGACTAGATTTAATAATGGTCTTGTGTTGGTTACTGGCAGCCAAGTTTCTTTTTTTAGAGTGACCTCCACATTTTGAAACAGCAGTTGGGCCAAAGTGAACAATAGTCTGCGTCTTTTCTCTGCAGTGCACAATATCAGAGTGATACTGTATTGTTTTAGAGCTCTTACCTGCTATATGGAAATAGATGCCAAATTGCAACAATTAATGGGGCTCAGACAGATCTTAAGTGTGTTGCTAACATTTACAAACATGGCACGTCAGCAGTAACACACAAATGGGGATCTGTTGGTGTAGTTTTTTATGTTCGGTCTGCACATTACAGTTGGCTGTATGACACAAATTTCAAGTTTTTGTAATATCGCAGCTCTTGTCTGGAAGAATCTTGTGCTCCTTCTCCGCCATGACATTTTTCACAGTCCCCAGCAATTTCTAACACAAAAATCTTCTACTTGAGATAAAAACAGTTTCAGATGCCTCTCATTTATCTGAGCTGTCATGCTGTTTCCAGAAAACACACATATGCTTATAATAACCTGTTTTATTTTTGGTTTGGAGATTACAGACTCCCTCATCAGCTCTGCTAGTTTTGACCTGCTAATTTGCTTTGTTCTTGGTAGAGTGCTGCTACTTATTGAAATGAACTAGCCACATCTTGTTTACAAATTAGTACGTTGTTAGCATATCGCTCACAGAAGTCTCCACTCCATCGACATAGTAAATCTGGTCCTAGGAACCCTCTCACGTTTGTTCCAACTCTTTGGAGAGGACTTATGGACAAGTCATTAGGTTTGATACTTGTTGCTTCTTGAACCAAAGATAAGAAAAACACAGCTACAATGTCTTTGATGAAGTTGTTTGGAAACCTCTTCACATTGTTTTCACCTAGAAAGCAATAGACGGTGATATTCTGATGGAGGTTTCTTCCTGTTAAAAGGCAGTTTTTCCTTTCCCACCGTCACTAGGTGCTTGCTCAAACAGGGTTGGGGTTTCTCTGTTTTATTGTTGGGTCTTTACCTTACAACGAACGCACTTTGAAACGACTGTTGTTGTGATTTGGCGCTATTCAAATAAAATGGAATACAATTGATCCAAGATAGAGAAGTATTACACGGCAACTACTTTCTAGCTTTTTATTTTTAGTATGGTAATTTTCCCTTTGATATTTCTTAATTGTTTTCATTGTATTGGTGCAGGGATATGAAAAGCCACCAGTCAGCTGTCTCCAGCAGATAAAAGTCTCAGAGTCTTTCATCTCTAATTGTATCTGATATTACTGGTAACAAATGGAATATATTTAAAGAGAAAGCATTGTAGTGGTCTTTAAAGGACCTCTGCACCGGTAGCACCAATGCCATTTGTAGTGCAGACATGTAAGACTTTCAGGGACAGAGCAAGCGCATGAGCTACTACTGAGAGCTGCTGCTGTAGCTACTGGAGGGGCCAGTTGTCCCGGCATCATGGTGCTTTCAACTGAATCCAAACTTCCAGATAATTTGCTTAGCTAAGCCAAGGGGCGCAAATGGATGCAGAATATCTGAGGCAACCCTCAGAGCCCCATTGACAAATGTGATCTTGGCTCTGATGTCAGCCCTCACTGGGATTCAGCTGACATGCTGTCAGAGAGTTGTCCTTTTGCCTTTTGTTCTCCTCTGTCATGCATGCTCATGGTGTAAAGCTGCACGGGCAAACCCCAGAAACAGTCATGTAGGTCTTTACGAGCGATCTGTCACCAGAGCTCTCATTGTTTACTCCCACTCTCAGCTTATCTGATTGACACGCAGAAAGGGAGAAGAGCCGGACTGACTTGAGTTGTATATGATTATAGTGCTTAATGCTGCATCTTTGAATTGTTTTTGCTGCCAACTATGCTCTTGTTTTATCCTCCCACACAGTTACAGGGTACTTACCTTTGTCTTTCTAACAGTTGTTTCATATGTAATCACATTCACCAGCTTGTTCTCATTCAGTAGATTACAGTTGATCTACAAAAAAGTATTTTGGCTTTCAAGTGGCTTTTTATTGCAATGAATATTAATATAGATGTCAGCTATTTTCACTGTGGTTATGTCTGTGATGTCTATCTGTAAGTCAGACTAGCTTGTTTCGCCAGCTTTATGTAGCATGCAAGTCGGCTGGAGGTTTTAAGTAAGTAATTTTGCTTCATAATAATTACTACTGGTACTTGTGGAGTTCTTATTCCTTCATCCCTCAATCCTTAAAAAATCCTGCATCACTTAGAAGATTTACACTTACAGCCCAGAGAGTTCTGCACTGTAGTAATGGTTTGCATCAAGAACAGTGATTTTGTTAGCCTCATAAAGTTACATCCTCACCCCAAACACTGGATAACTACTAAAGCCATTGAAAATCTACTATTAAATATTAAGTTAGACGTAAATTTTAGTCTCCTTTGTAGTAATAGACCATCACCTGCTAACCAATGCAGGCAAATATATTTGTGTGAGCAGAGAAAACCACAGCAGGAATCTTCACTGAGAATTGGGATTCTTCTTATCTTCTTACCCAGCAGAACATGGGCTGTATGGTAATTTTTTCTTTCTTTGTCTGCACTGACACCCCTCTGCTCTGCTTCAACATATCAGTGCTAAATACAGGAATGGTGTCGTTGGGCTACCAGTGAAGAAGAGATATAGAGGAAATATACATGCACAAGTATTTTCCTTACTTAATATGCTGTAAGGGAATTGATGTACAGTATTCACACAAGCACCAATAATATTCAGACTTAATGAAAGTTATTTTGATCATTTCTAACTCACACTAGAGTCATTTGACTATTGAATCCACAAATAATGTATCATATTTGAGATGAGTGTGGTTTTTGTTTTTCCTCAAAAACCTAAAAATGAAGTTCATATGTGCAAACAAATATTTCTTCTTTGATTTAGAATGACTGACACAATGTTAGAGTAGTAACTAAGAAGATATATTCATGATGTAGGAAAGTCTACGTTTTTGTGCTGTTGTGTGCATTTGTGTCCACGTCTTGTAGCTCGTGTTTGTGCCAGTGAAGTTCAAAGGTTGTTCACAGCTGCACCGACTCTATTAAGTTACAGTTTTTCTCAAAGACCTCAGCCTGGACCACTTTAAGTGTCAGTGTTTCTTTGTGTCTTTCCAGACTCGATTTATTATTACAAAAATCTATAAATCATTCATTGTGGTAACTTGGTGCCCTCCTTTTATTATTTTATTAATTTAGAAGTCTGAGCTTTTTGTGAAGCAGCACTTACAGTGTGTGTTGGGTTGAATCGAGGGGCGTGTGAGTAAAATGGGCTTAAAAAAAAGACTTGTTTTCAATAATTATGAGTCTAACTTTAAGTGAATTTTCAGTTTCATAAAATGTTTATTCAAAGTTTGAATAACGACCACTGACCACTTTATTCCGGTTCCCAACCCTGTGTAACAGTGGACATTTACATGTTTCGATTAAGAATCCTGGACTCATTAAACAAGTGAGCATCTGCACTCACACTTTTATTTTGCAATAACAATTCTCTGCTTCAAATTAGCCAAATAAAATACTGAAGTGTTTTTGATTAGTGTTCTTTATCAACAGGTTGTGCCTGGTGCTCTGATCTTGGTCCTCATCAGTGACACAGCCTCTCCTCTACCCCTTAATTATATCAAACACACACAAACCTGCTCTGCCTAATTAGACCTTGGATAAGAGTCACAGAGGTTTTGCTCATGCCTCCTTGTATAATTGCATCTGATATTCACTCCTTAACAAGATTTTGCTAACCTTCTATTGACATTTAGACAATAAAGTTCTGATGGGGGGATGGGAGCAGCCGAGCTCAGCTGGCCTGTTAAACCTCCTCGAGCTCAAGCATCTCGAGTTACCGTCCACTCGCTCTTCATTGGAGTACGTCAACCTTCTGCATTTACTCTTCAGATGCTTTATCACTGCCAGAAATTATCACACAAAGTCCTTTGATTTTTCTGTGAGATCATGTAATAAATTGGAAGAATATTATTCATAAGTCTGACTTTTGATCAGTTTGATAATAAGAAAAAATGACAAGAAGGGATTGCAATAGTCAGCTAGCTAGCAAAAGAGCTTAGATTTTTTATTTATTTATTGGGGGGGGGGGGGGGGTATTTATAAATTACAGGCTACTAGATCCCAGCCTTGACAAAGTAAACTGCTTTTTTTTTTTCAATTAAATTTGTTTGTTTGCTGAGGTGGATTCATACTGTTGTGTGTTGCTCATGTATTTGTGACTTTACATTGACTGCCACTTTATGCTTTTTCACAATAATTATACAAGAAGCACTCAGAGAGCCCAGCTCACTCTGTGCAGTGTTTACTTTTAAGGGAATTTGTATTTAAACATTATATAAAGGTAGGATAATAGGTACTGATGTGTAAATAACTGGACATGAATAACTTATCATATTATATTACAGTTAGGGATGCACCGATACTGGTATCGGGTATCGGGACCGATACTGTAAAAAGGTGGTATCGGTTAACTCGTAAAAGTTAACCGATACCACGAACCGATACTAACTTATTTCATTAATCAGAGGGTGGATTGTCATTTTTGTTGTAGTTTTTTAGATTGGCCACTAGGGGGACATCCCGCGCTAAACAGGCACAGGGTTAGAGGAGTGAGACTGGCGGCTCCAGATAAAAAAAGAGAAACTGGAGGCTGCTGTAGCTAGGCTAAACAAAATGTCAGCAGTGTGGACCGGAACAGCCAACTTTAACTCGGGTTTTGGAAAAGCCATGAAAAATGTCAAGAGAAAATCTGCGGGCAGTTAAAATAACAGAGGCTCTGACTCATTTTATTGCTCTGGATTACCAGCCAATGCCGGTCGTGGAAAACATAGGATTGCACCGTCTTCTCAGCTTACTCGAGCTGCGACATGAAATTTCCAGCCGCCCCCACATCAGGGAGATAATGGTGCCAAAACTTTCTAAAGAGGTAAAGACAAGCAGTGTGTGCGATGTCAGTCCTTGGTTTAACGGCACAGTGGACTGATGATCCAGGGCAGATGGGGAGTTCGTTTGTCAATGCCAAATACTTTCTTATTTTGTTTGTTTGTTTATAATATGGACACTCTGCAATAATTTAAAAGTTTATTTTATTCTCAAACCTAATTTGTATTTATTTTATTCCAAACAGAAGTGTTTATTTATTATTCTGAAAGCTCGAGACAGTGCCAATAGTTCAGTGATATTTTGTTAAATTATAATGTGGAGAAGTGCTTATTTTTCACTTGAAATTTTTTTGTGGTCATTTTTATTAAGATATTATTTATTATCGGCAGAGAATAAAGTAAAACCTGTCTTCCAATTTATTGCATTTGTGTGTGTGTGGTAGAAGTATTGGTTTTGTATTCGGTATAGGCAAGTACTCAGATCCAAGTATCGGTATCGTATCCCTAATTACAGTATGTTTCAAACTAAGTTGCTCTTTCTTTCTCCTGACAGTACTTTCTTTAAAGATGTAGCATATTTTGGGTCAGCTTGAAAGAAAGGCAGATTTGAAGTGTAACAGTGAGGTCAGAGGTCAAATATCACACCATTTTTATGGTTAGATTTTTGTTGTTGTTGTTGTTGGCTGCTGTTTCTTTATTTGGAACAGACTTTTTCATATTTGACCAAAATCACATTCTTTCACTGACAGTAGAAAACGGCTAAATGTTGTACTTCAGTATAGTTGTAATGCACTTAGTGGGTACACACTTTTGGCAGCTCCCTTATTTCCCATGAGGACACCATAGCGGATTGATCTGCATGCTTGATTTGGCAGACTTTGCAGCAGAAGTAAAATAAGAAACTAGAGAAAACATACGAATGAGCTTCTGTCACAAACCATAAAAATTGAGTGTAATAAGCTTTATGAATGTCACTTTTATTCCAGAGCCATTGAATTGGATTGCATTCAATTGTACAGGTGTTCAGCAATAGCCGTAACAAGCCCCCATTTGCTGCAACAGCCATTTGGTCCGTGAACAGATGGCAAATAAATAGCCAGATGTTGTATGGTACTCGACAGTAGAAGAAGATTTATAGCTTTATAGCTGTTTTGTGAGCTGTGAGACCTTGTGGCGGTGCAATTTTGAATTTATCCAAGACAACAATCTACAGAGGCCTCTGTCGAAGTGTTAACATCGAGGACGCGAGGGTGTGCTGCACCACTGTATAATGCATGTTCGTTTTAATCCTGGGATTTATTCATTTCTCATCAGTCTTTCATCATCCAGCCATGGGCAGCACATGGAATTTTGACCGGACTCGGTGGCGATATGACTATTTTTCACTTAAATTAGCTTTGATAGACAGCTGTGCCAACACAGGCAGCTGTCTGCTGTCTGCTTGGCCCTTTTGTTGCTGTTGGCTCTTTTTCCATTTTTAATGGAGTCATTTGACAAATGATATGGATTATGGTTGTGTGGTACAGACCATCCAATTAGTCAGTCACTTAGCACTAATTTGTGTGTATGTATATGTAACACCCCTTTAGTTTATGAATGTAGGTAGCATTAGCTGATAACATGGTTGGTCCTGGCATAAAACTATGGTGGCGGTCGGTTTGCTAAAGTTTGGATCCAAAGACCAGAAATCAATAGAAATCGATTTATGATGTCACAGAGGCTAAGAGCATTTTTCATACACAGTGAGCAGATGGTGTCACCAAGTAATACCTAGCTTTTGGTATCTTCTTTGTATCCTGGCCGACATCACCCACGACATGGAAACTAACACATAGAAAAGTATTAACAGAAATATAAATGCATAAATAAAGTATTGCTGAAATAATGCAGAACAATATTGCTATCAAAGTCTAGGTTTATTTTTTCAAAGTCTTTATTTTCACAGTTAAAATTTTAAAGCTTTTCATTACTAATTACTGAAAGCTTAAAGACTCACTGCTTATCATTATGATGCCTGCAGGGGTCCATTCAAGGTGCAGTAAGATTTTACAATTCCCTGTTTTATTTCTGACTCATTTTTAATGGTCTTTTTTGTTTTAAACAAACTGCCTTCAGATTACTGAAATCTCTTTTTTCTGTGATCTGCAAGTATCTAATCACGCATAAGGTAACAGCGCCGCGTGTCTTATTCTGAAGCTCTCATGAATCGAAAGATGTCTAATACACCCCTGGCTCTCTCTCGATGGCCTTTGTGATGGCCTGTGAAGATGGTTTACTTCACTCGTCTACTATAGAGATAATTGATAGCCCCCAGTACTCATTACTTTTTCCTATATTCAAATCTGAGTAAATGCATAAGATTTGCCAGCGTAAATAACCTGTCTCAATACCTTGGAATTGACAGCTTTATTACTTAACAGTGGCATTTAACATAAAGCAATAATAACTTGACTTCTTTATTTCTTTTTTGTTGGCCTTGGCAAAATCAGGTGTTGGGGAAGTAATGTGTGTTAATTTTTCAGCAGCCGTGGTGCATTGTTGGGTGTGTGCAGTACAAACCTTTTATCTAAGTGAGCACTTTGCACCAGAGCTGTTTGAGAATAAAATCTAATTATATTTGCTCAGTCTAGCTGGTCACCTCAAGCTACTTTTCCTATCCTTAAATCTTTACTTCGTTTTTTTATAATGCATAAACACTCAGGTTTTACATAAAGAAAATAATCAGGAAATGTAACAACACAGGGATCATATTTACAGAGAAGATACAGCTGATGGAAAGTAAAATGAATGATCACAATGAGCAAGCCACCAGTGCTAATGAAGGAAGACTGATAGGAAATGCTGAGAGGAGGAAGGGGCTGCAAGGTGGAGGATACAAATTAATGTGAAAGAGTGGGAAGAAGGAATCAACTTTGACTTGTGGAGATGGATACGGCGAGCACGTCCCACATCACTTAATGAGGGGGAATGATGGAGTTGAGAAGTGACAGAGGGGTAGATGGAGATGGAGTGCAGTCAGTGGAAGAGTTTGGAGGATGAATAGTTTCGCATGCTGACAGTGATCTGGGAGAGGGGTAGTCTAGACTGATGGAGCAGCTGCATTCAGGTACCTGCTTCAGGAAGTTGATTGGTGGAGGTTGGTTTAGTGATGTAATGCTGTCCAGTGAGGTTTAACTTAGTCTAGAAACTTAGTGTTGGCTAATTCACTCGACCGTCTTTAGATTGTTGGAAAAATTTCACGTTCTTTTTTCATTTATCATGCTGAGTTAACTTCAATCAATTGGCTTATCATTACATGCCAAAGATGACGATAACAATGATCCTAGTACTTGTTTCATTGGTTTGAACAAGAGGTACAAAAAATATATTCTCCATGGCTAGTTTCCAACTTTGTTGATGTGTGCATGCAGTGTGTAAACTAACTAGAAAGGCATATTGGTCACGATACCATCTTTTATTAACTAGCTGTGCATGTTGTTTTATTTTATTTTAGTTTTTTTTTTAAGAATTTTTCCTGTTGTAATTTTCCTCTGTAGTGCAATGTAAAAATTTAAGTTGATTACATTTTATATTTTTTTTCCTACCAGCTGGCAGAAAAAGAAAATGTGGTCTCTATAACACATTTCTTTCATAAAAACTACCAAACTTTGTTTGTTTTGGGGGGGTTTGTCCAGGTAACTCATTTTTATTGTATTACGGCTTATATTATATATGAGAGCTGCTTTAGTATGAATAACAGGTGGGAACCTGAGAAGTAAGCAGAACATTTTTTCCCATAAGATGTTTTCTTTTCTAATTTTCTTTCAGGTGTCAAAATTTGAGTTCAATTTAATATTACGGAGAATTTTAGATGCACCTTGCTAGCCATGCTAGTTAGCCTGGTATGCGTACTGTTCATATATAATCTATGAAAAATACCAGTTGTCATTATGTATGGCTGAAAATGTGCTTCTATTGCTATTCGGGCCTTTTATAATGCCTTAAAATATACATGCAAGGTAATTAACGCTAGGAATAGACACACGAATGTATAAGCAAGCTTCAACCAATCCGATAATTAGACATCGCCGTTCCACTGTGCAACAGAGTATTTAAATCCTTTCCAAAATAAAGAAGCTAGAGTTGAAACGTATTCATTAGTGACATAGTTAAGGTCGACCGGTTGGTGACAGAGGTGTGTGTCACAAAGTGAAAATTGCTTTTATCACCTCACGTGCTGGAAATTTGCATGGAAGACACCAACTTATCTGCAAATACTTGAAAACTGCTCACCAAGCAACTAAAAATTGTGAAGAGTGTGAAACAAACTGTCAATGCAGATAATTTGCCTTCAAAGTAAAAGCCATGCCTTATTGCTGAAACCAAATGGCAAATTTGACTTCAAATTTTCAGCTTCAGTTTCACTACTGCTTGGTTAAGTAGTTTGCAAGTGTTTGCAGTCAAGTTGGTGTCTTTCGTGCAAACTACTGCAACCATGGCAGGCTGGTGATTGTTTTGATCCCTGCTAGGGATTGTGACCAATTTCAAACTAGTATATATAAGCAACCTCCTGCAACCACATACCGGTCACAGAATGCAAACGTTTATCTACTGACCAGTGGTTACCAGGCCGTCACTAACCAGTCTCTAGGTGGGCATGAAGGACGCTTTACCAGTGACAGAAGAGGACTACTTTCTAGTCTTAATATTCCATGATTGTGATTTTATCATTTCTTCAACAGAATGGAAACCAAAACGAGTTCTGTGTCTAATAGGATGAATTTTTGAATATCATTCTCTTTTTTTAATTTTTTTAATTTTCTAGTCCTGTGGATGCATGCTGGCAATAACATCCTAGAAACTTACACATGCAATCATTTTAAAATTCTTCAAAAATTATGCACTTTCCATAGTCTGAAGTCATGCTGTGATAAAAGTAACAGTCCCCTATTATAAGATCTACATCCTCTTCAGCTTTAGTCACACATGATGTTGATAAGCATTGTTTGCATGCTGGCTCGCAGTCTCACATCTGAAATTAAGTGCATTCATCTCCACTGTGCTGAGAAGGGTGGTAATTAAAATGTGTTGGAATACAGTGCAGTCATTACAAGGCCTGCAATGAAGCATCACTAACAGATCTCAACAGAGACGAGGGCTTTGGCCAAACTCAAACTTTAAACCCAGTACTTTTCCATGTTTAAGGCTGTTTTGATTAGAAAATAAGAATCTCCGCGGGTTGGAGTTTGTTTATAATGCGGATGGTAGTGCAAGTTTTGAATGAGAAGATTTGCAGTTTCATTTACTGTATCGGTCCTTGTTGAATCGTTGATGTCCCTGCAGGTGACTGAACTAACTTTTCTAAGACATTGATTGCCACACATTCTGTGGAGGAAATAATAACCTTGCAGGTAGCTCTGCTGTCTATAGTGATTTTCCCCCCCAGCGAGGTACTGACAGCTCATTACCTCAGAATTCCTTCTTCACACTGATAATTCACCCAGAAAGCCATGCATGTCACCCCTTGGTTTCTTTCCCTTTGATGAGTGTGCTTCATTTATGTGAATGAGAAGACTTAATTTTGCTTTTCAGTTATTTTTACTGAGACAGCTGAACGTCAGGTCATACCAGCATTTTTACAGCAGACAGTCCACAGGAAATACCAGACTTTAAGTTAATCAATCCAGTTTAAACATTTATGTAGATTCCTGCTTAGTCGATCTTAAACATCTTAAACATGGCAGCGCTGACCTATCTTAAGTTAACAGTAATGACCATAAATGAAATGGAAAGTCAAAAATTGAGCGATGATGCAGATTATTTGCACTTGGTTCTTGCACACCTCTCGTCCCTGTGGTAGTGGCAGAGATAACAGGGTAAGACTGGAGTCAGGTTCAGCATCTCAGAAGAGACGTACAACAGGTTTCAGGTTAAGGTCGCGCCGTTGCTACTTGCACACAGGTTTGAGCAATAACACTTTGGATGTGAGAGTTTAGTAGTGTATAGTCTCAAATTTTATATAACTGTTAAAATGTAACACAGTGAACTTAACAGGGCTATGATATAATAGGGGTGGGGGAAAAAATTGATACTGTGTAGTATCGTGATATTTTGTTTGCTAATAATGTATCGATACAGGGACAGCAGAAATTGATATTTTGTTACAAAAAAGGTTTTTGTGCTCTGACTTCAGAGCATGTTGATCCTTTTTCTGAGCAAGAATCCTGACATTCCTTCACTGTCCAAATATGTTTAACTTTTTTTTGGCAGCAATAAACATGACAGTTTACTTATTTTAATTTAAGACATGTTTTATTTTAATTAAGTTTAAAACTTTTTTATTTAATGTAAAATTATATTTTTTTTTTAATTTACTTTCAAATTCTTCAGTTGCTGAAGGGGCTGCATAGTTTTCATAAATTGCATAGTTCAGAACAGCTATAATTGTACCAGATGGTTGCATTCAGTTAAGTTGGACTAGACTGTAATACAAACCGTTCAGTTTGTTAACAATAAAACTGAAATGAGAGAAAGACTGAGTGTGAGACTTTGATATTAGATAAAATGAATATTGATAAAGTTTACCTTTATGTACAGAATCTGAATATCGCAAAATATTTTTAAAAATTGCAATAATATCGTATCGTGCGTTAAGTATTGTGATAATATCGTATCGTGGGATGTACGGTGATTCCTACCTCTATGATATAATGGAATGTGATGTACAGTAAACTGTGACAAGGTGAAGTAGTAAGCATAGTTTTGTGTGTGTGTTTCTGTACATCCACAGGAAAACACATCTCCTGTACAAACGTGATGTTTTCTTTCTTTGGTAGTTTCTTAAAGCCTACATGAATTGCATGTACCCTCGGGTTTAATTTGTCCATGACATAATTGCTACATTAAAGTACTGTACCCCACAGTGTTTCTGTTCGGAACATTATCTGCTCAAGAAACAAAAAAGCAGCAAGAGGGACATCGTGCAGCAGCAGATTGTGTGTGGGTGAACAGGCAGGGATGTTTTTGTGCACCCCCCCCCCCCCCCTTTTTTTAAGATAAATACATAAGAAAACAACATCCCCTTTACTGTCAGCCCTTTGGTTCTTGCCTGGGAAATCCTCTTCAGTCACTGCTGCATCTGCGTCATCAGGAGCAATTTTTACCACTTTCATCCTCCCACATGATGGCAAGCTTGAAAAACAAAGCGAGGCACTATGGGAAACAGAGGTGCTTCCCCTGCCTTCTTTTTAAACCTTGTCTGTCATCTTGAAGCAGCTTGAAGGATATTTTATTTTCATTGTGCCTTTCTAATGTAATCTGTACTAAATGTCCAGAGAATTGCTGTTAAACCTTTTTATTCCTTACCACCATAACACGTTTTACAGTGCAAGTCCGTAAATTTAAATCTTACATGGTTTCAAGGGATATCCTTATTTCCAAGGTCATTCTCATGAAAGCTCTCCGTGTCAGTGGGGTTTTCACCTTATTAAACAAAGATCAGCGTGGATGTCGACAAAACAGCGGTGCTGGTTTCTTTTCTGAGCTGGTTTTAATTGGCTGTAAGGTTGGGACTCGGACAGGAATTCCACCTCGGTGCCCGAAGGTATCTCCAAGAAGAAAAAGTGGATTCATTTGCATAATTAGGGTTGGAACATATTAAGAGGAGAGGCACAGTAGAGTAATGAGCCAAGAAAAGGAGAGTAAGGGTGCAGAGCGGCATATGACACCAGCCATGTTTAGATCTGAACGCAGCGAATCTCTCAGGGGAGGCTCACTAATGACTTTGATTTGTCTGGAGATGAGTCAAAACAGTTGCTGCCTCCGCCTTCTCCCACTCCCCAACTCTGAATCTGTCCTCCTCAAACAAACACCTCCACCTCCTGTTGATATTGTTGTTCCAGTGCTCAGGGTAGAATTGGCACAGCGAGCGATTGTACAGCAACCTTTTGGTTTTCCAGTTTCGGAGATTATGCTTGTGGAAGAATCGGCAGATACTTTATGGTGCTGAACGTCCCCTGCAATTACATATGCCACACCATCCCAGTTAGCAAATATTTGATGGTGCAGAGACTATGAACCTTATTGTCATGCAATACAGTTCTCACATTTATTATGTTTCAGTTTGCTGTTGTGCTCGTCTGTGTTTGCAGACATCGCTGAATTGTTAATACATGGCCAAAGCATTCATTGTACCTTTTTTTCCCCCAAATCTGTGATGCTACGATGCTTGCATTGGTTGCAGTTATCAAATTATCATCATCATGTGTTATAGCACTCCCTGAAGAGTGCTTGTCAGGCCAGTTGTGATATTTATTAACCCAAATGAGCCTCCACACACCCCAGGGATATCTGTTCTTACAACAGTGAGCAAGATGGCAATAATACAGTCAAGGAGAAGCAAGAAACCAGAGTTGACAAAAACCAAAAGCTGCAATATATTGCCAAAAGCATTCGCTCCTCTGCCTTCACACGCATATGAATTTGAGTGGCATCCTATTCTTAATCCTTCCAAAGCCGACTCTTTGCAGCTATAGCAGCTTCACCTCTCCTGGAAAAGCTTTCTACAAGCTTCAGGAGTGTGTTTATGTGAGGTTTTAACCACAGACACATTTGTGAGGTGTGACACTGATGTTGGGGAAGAAGGCCTGGTTGTTTCCTACCATTACGTGTGTTTATGCAAAGCTAAGCAGCTGCTGACTGTAGCCTCTGATTTAACACTTGTAAAACGACCCTGTGCATGAAGAGAATGTGGATGTTTTGTTTATAATCCACAAGGTTGGCTATCTACCCAACCCCCAAAACAAATCGGTGATCTAAGTCAGCGAATCGGCAACCAATCTCCATGGTCTCTTTATTGACAGTACACAGATGAGTCACTTTATGGATTGTGACAGTGGGCAGAATGATTAAGAGCAGGACTTTGTAATTGAATTTTTTGTTTGTTTCTCTGCATCTAAGCTGTTGGATCTTATAGATGTCAGAGTAATTTGTTTTAAAGCAGATAATGAGAATTTTCTTGTTTTTGGAAATCGCTTGAGAACAGGAAACATTAAGACTTTTTTTATGAATAATAGTTGATGATTGAAAGTCATCTGGCAAATTTATAATCCGTCGTGCTGTATGGTCACCGATAAAGAGAAAAGCCGTTCTGGTTGTGTTAAAATCAGTGTTTTGGATTTTCAGATTTATTGCAGCAGCTGCTTTTTCCTGTTTCACACTCAAGCTATCGATGTCTGCTGGGGGAAGATGGCCCCAATTACTTCTTGTCTATATGTGATTAACAGAGATTTGCCTTTAAACTCTAAGTGCAAGGGTCTGTTCAACACTTATCTTCTGTCCAGCTCACTTCAGACATGGACCAGTAGCTTCAGGCGTGCTCCTGATTGTGCTCCAAACCACATTGGACACATGGAATATGAATTTACATTTCTAATAGTTTGAGTAACGCAGAATGGTCGAAGACGCCTCGAGATAATTTATCATGACCGGTGTCGTTTTGCATGTATTGCAGTTACATAAGTGTTGTCTCAATCAGGCGAGTGCATGTCTGAGCTGTTAACATGATTGGCCTTAATTAATTCAGAGTTTTCTGATATCAGTCCCAAATGTAGTCTGCAATCAAGTGGTTTTTTTTTTGCCTAATTGAGGCCAAGTGCCACACTAAATTACTTTATGGAAAATTGAAAAATTGGATCATGGCAGTTTTATTGCTGTTTGGTTACAGGTGGATATGTGAGAGGGGAAGAAGACAGGAAAGAAAGCCAAAGCCCAAAGCTCATATCCTGATAGTGTGTACTGATGCTTCCTGGGAAGATATTCAGAGGGGAGGAATAAGAGTTCAAAAAGTAATATCACGCTGTAGCACAATAAGTCCTCAAAGTTAAAGCTGCAGAAGGCTAGATAAAAATGTGTACAGCCAAATAGTTTCAGTGTAGGCCTACAGGGTGTTCTCCTTTGCTGCTCGGGTGCAGCGGCTGTGGTTCGTACTGCTAACTTTAGCAATCATAGTCCTTTGGGGATGACTTTTAATGACTCCAGTGCTTTCTGACACTTGTTCTAGTGTCACAGTGATGTTGAGTTGGGGGGTTTTTCAGTGTACCTGGCATATAGGGTTGTTCCAAGCTTCTTGGAAAACTTTTGTGGATTTAGATTTTCTCCATATTGTCTCTGTCAGTTAGTCCTTGTTTTGAATCTGTGGGGAGATTGCATATTCTTCCAATGTCTGTGTAGGTTGTCTCTGGGTTTTCTGGCTTCCCCTCACAGTCCTGAGATGTGAGTCAGGTTGGGTGGTTTTAAAGTGGTGATTCTGCCCAGGGTGTACCTGCCTCTCGCCCTATGGCTGCTGGAATAGGCTCTTTGCAGCTCCATGACCTGAATTGGATATACAGACAAAGATGGATGGATACATATCAGTCACAGTTTTTCCTCAGTTTAAGAATAAACTATTGTTCATGATAATGTTCTCTTTAACACACTGCATGTGTTTTAATTACTCCAGAAGCACAGGAATGGTTTATTTCTATATAACTCAGAGCAGGAAAAATCATTTATCATAAAGTTGAACATTAATTTCCTGTGGGGAAAAATGGTAACATATGTATTTGACTAATAATTCTTCATAGTCCCATCTACAGTGGGGCAAAAAAGTATTTAGTCAGCCACCGATTGTGCAAGTTCCCCCACTTAAAATGATGACAGAGGTCAGTAATTTGCACCAGAGGTACACTTCAACTGTGAGAGACAGAATGTGAAAAAAAAAATCCATGAATTCACATGGTAGGATTTGTAAAGAATTTATTCGTAAATCAGGGTGGAAAATAAGTATTTGGTCAATAACAAAAATACAACTCAATACTTTGTAACATAACCTTTGTTGGCAATAACAGAGGTCAAACGTTTACTATAGGTCTTTACCAGGTTTGCACACACAGTAGCTGGTATTTTGGCCCATTCCTCCATGCAGATCTTCTCAAGAGCAGTGATGTTTTGGGGCTGTCGCCGAGCAACACGGACTTTCAACTCCCGCCACAGATTTTCTATGGGGTTGAGGTCTGGAGACTGGCTAGGCCACTCCAGGACTTTCAAATGCTTCTTACGGAGCCACTCCTTTGTTGCCCGGGCGGTGTGTTTTGGATCATTGTCATGTTGGAAGACCCAGCCTCGTTTCATCTTCAAAGTTCTCACTGATGGAAGGAGGTTTTGGCTCAAAATCTCACGATACTTGGCCCCATTCATTCTGTCCTTAACACGAATCAGTCGTCCTGTCCCCTTGGCAGAAAAACAGCCCCATAGCATGATGTTTCCACCCCCATGCTTCACAGTAGGTATGGTGTTCTTGGGATGCAACTCAGTATTCTTCTTCCTCCAAACACGACGAGTTGAGTTTATACCAAAAAGTTCTACTTTGGTTTCATCTGACCACATGACATTCTCCCAATCCTCTGCTGTATCATCCATGTGCTCTCTGGCAAACTTCAGACGGGCCTGGACATGCACTGGCTTCAGCAGCGGAACACGTCTGGCACTGCGGGATTTGATTCCCTGCCGTTGTAGTGTGTTACTGATGGTGACCTTTGTTACTTTGGTCCCAGCTCTCTGCAGGTCATTCACCAGGTCCCCCCGTGTGGTTCTGGGATCTTTGCTCACCGTTCTCATGATCATTTTGACCCCACGGGATGAGATCTTGCGTGGAGCCCCAGATCGAGGGAGATTATCAGTGGTCTTGTATGTCTTCCATTTTCTGATGATTGCTCCCACAGTTGATTTTTTCACACCAAGCTGCTTGCCTATTGTAGATTCACTCTTCCCAGTCTGGTGCAGGTCTACAATTCTTTTCCTGGTGTCCTTCGAAAGCTCTTTGGTCTTGGCCATGGCGGAGTTTGGAGTCTGACTGGTTGAGGCTGTGGACAGGTGTCTTTTATACAGATGATGAGGTCAAACAGGTGCCATTCATACAGGTAACGAGTGGGGGACAGAAAAGCTTCTTACAGAAGACGTTACAGGTCTGTGAGAGCCAGGGATTTTCCTTGTTTGAGGTGACCAAATACTTATTTTCCACCCTGATTTACGAATAAATTCTTTACAAATCCTACCATGTGAATTCATGGATTTTTTTTTCACATTCTGTCTCTCACAGTTGAAGTGTACCTCTGGTGCAAATTACTGACCTCTGTCATCATTTTAAGTGGGGGAACTTGCACAATCGGTGGCTGACTAAATACTTTTTTGCCCCACTGTAAATGCTGCTACATGGGTACATAAATTGACATAAAAACCTACACATTAAAAATATTTCCCATAGTCTATCAAGGGGCTGGCATAAACATGCGAAAGCTGAATTTCTCTCAAACCAATTGTGGACTTTTATTTTATTTTTCCCCCTCAAAATTACAAATGCCGTTTGAGGCCTTACAGAGTATTATAGTATGTATGGAATTCATATAAAGACATTTGTGGCTCCGGAGGAAACTGCATGAAGTGTGTATGATCAGCTGGAACTGAAGTCAGTTCGTGTGCAGTGAGAAAAATGTGAGCTTACTCAAATCTCTGTAGCTGATTGTGATCTAAGCCTCGGACCTGTCGCCTACAGTAAAGTAATTGCATAACACCCAATTCTGTATGTTGAGCAAATTATACCAAGTTTTCTAAACATCCATCATGGGTCTGAGAATATTATTAAAGGTCAAGTGTAAAGGATTTGGAGGTCAAATCAATGCAAAGTCATTGTTTAGCTCCTCATACCATTTCTGAACCGTTGTTGCTTTGTAGCGGGGCGCATCATCCTGCTGAATAGGCCACATCCATCAGGAAACACTGTTTCAATTAAAGGCTGTGCATGGTGTGACATAATGCTTAGGTAGATGGTACGTGTCAAAGTAACATCCACATGGATGGCAGGACCAGAGGTTTCCCAGCAGAACATTGCCCAAAGCATCACACTGCCACCGGTTTTCCTTCATTCCATAGTTTGCTTTCTTTCTTCCATTGCTCTGTGGGCCAGTTCTGATGTTCATGTGCCCATTGCTGGTGCTTTCAGCAGTGGACACACTGACTGTGTGTGTCTGTGCAGCCATGCACAACAAACTCTGATGCTCTGTGTGTTCTGCCACGTTTCTATCACTTGGACTTTTCTTGGACTCCTTTGATAGATACTGACCACTGCAGGGACAGTCTGTCCTTTGTCAAACTCACTCAAATCCCTAAACTTGGCCCATTTTTCCAGCTTATAACACGTCAACTTTCACTTCCTCCCTAATTCATACAGGTGCCACGGTGAAGAAATAAACAGTGTTACTTACTTCACCTGTTGGTGGTATATGTATACTGTGCACTTGTTCAGAATAGTGTTAGCTAAACTTATACCTAGGGATGGGTATCGTTTAGGTTTTATCCGATACCGGTGCCAAACCGGTACTTTTGAAACGGTGCCGGTGCTTAAACGGTGCTCGAACCGGTGCTTAAAGAATGGAGAACACAAAATGGTCCAAAAACCTCTCATGTTCAGCTGTTTTTTTTTTTGTAAAAAGATAACAATGTTAGCCTTTTCTGCAGCTATAGGGCATATATGGTATCACTCTTGGCTGGAAGCAGTGCTTAAACAATGGAAAAAACAAAAGCTTTGTCCAAAAACCTCTCATGTTTAACTGTTTCCCACTTTTTATTTGGTCATTTTAGCCTTTTTGGCCAGGGTGAAGGGAGTATCTGCCATCAAACAAGAAGACAGCCGCATGTAGCTATGATGATGTTTGCTAGTTCACCTTACATACATTAATGTAATAACGTGGTTAGCCTACTCAACGTAAATTATACACGAACAACATTAAGCTACTCACGCAGAGAAGAACGGCTGCTGCTGCATCATCATCCATCATCATTTCTGCTACACTGGCAGGGCTAGGGGCCAGGACTCTACTCTTCAGCTTTTTGGGGGATGTTGCTAACTCTTCGTCCGATAACAGGCACCACACCTGCAGTAGATGCGCTCGGTGTGAGGTCTCGCAGCAAGCTATCAAATACGGCGCATTTTTCGGCTTTTAAAAAAACCGCTATGCGTCGCCAGGTGTTTCATCGGATTTCAGGTGTTACCTCCTTTCCACAGTATCACCTTAAAGCACTTGTTGCAGGCTGCTGAGTTTGCATCTTTTGCTGTGAAGTACAGCAAGACTTTTGACCGCTTCGCCTTGGGCATTTTTAACCTGTAGCTCTGCTCTAAAAGAACGTACGTACCTGGACCCGCCTACTATCCCCGGAAACGTAAAATGATTGGCTAGAATTCAAAGTGTAGCACATCTCAGGAAAAAAAAGCACCGAAATAAAGCACCGAAATGTGCGCTGCTTTTCGGTCTGGTTACTACCGTTTATGTCAGAACCGGTGCCATCATGGCACTGGATACCGGTACCCATCCCTACTTATACCCACACACTCTTGTTACAGTTTATTAACTCTCTATAAACTGCTAGAGAATCCTCTGAGGAATCCCACAGCTGTCCAGTTCTAATTTCAGTTTTTCCTCAGTGTCTGGATGTGCTGTGGAGATCACAAAAGGGGGCTGTGGGTTGTTTCATCATTCTGCTTTATCCACAGTTAGGTCTGGCAGGAAGTCAAGACCTTTTTTACGGGTCATCCCAGTATGGGACCACTAAAGTGTAATGGCACACAGCCATCTCACTATCGCTCTCCCACACTATTGATCTGTTTTATTTCGAGACGCTGCTGTATAGCAAAGATACTAGAGCTAAAGCGTTATTTTCTCTTATCACACTCACAGTTTAGTGGAAACAAAATTGTTGAGGAAAAAATCCAAGTATCTGGTAAAGTGTGAACCATGTGCTTAAGGCGGGCTGCGTTATATCATGCCTCGGTTGTTTCAATACAGGCAGGAAGGCAAATGAAATTAGAAATCAATGGAAAACAAACAGAATGAAAATATTGAAGTTTACCACTTTATTTATATATTTTTTACATGTTAGGATCACTGGTGGGAGCATGTTAGTCGATGGTGCTGTTTGGATGGGGTCTTTACATTGTGAGGACTTTGGGTGATATCTGCCTTGTGTTGACACTGCAGGCTTTGGCACCTTAAAACCAGATTTTAGCTGAAATGAAACAACATTTGAAGAGCCATGAGCCAGTCTAGTCACATTGTTGGCCTAGTTTTGTTTTTATATTCATTCATGGCATTTCTGTATTCTCTCTTATACAAGAGAGCCTCTCACATCTAATGTGATACTTTTATGAAGCACTAAAGAGCACGCTCTTATTTCCACTCGTATTCTGACGTGTAGCAATAAGTGGAATTGTTAAATGTCTCAAAAGGTTTGAATGATCATCTTAACCTGTGCATCCCCCTTTTGAGTGCAGCTGAAAGTGAAGAATAAGGATGCAAAACAGTGGCAACCTTGGGTGCTGCTCTGCACACAGTGAGCCAGCAGAGTACAGCAATATTGTTGAAGAGCAAAACACAGAGATTGAATCAAGGGCGAAAAGGGAGAGAAGTGTTATTTTGGTAAACATAAGTCACGTAGCCACCAGTCGGGAATTAAAGCGAACCCTTTGGATGAGTAATGCTGCTGCTGCCGTGGTCGTGGTGCTCAGCGATGAGTGCGTACAGGCTGGAAGCAGCCCGCGGTAAGGCGTCCCGAGTGGAGACGAGCCAATATTTTTCTACCAAGCTCATAAACTGCAACATAACCCCCAATCTTTCTGCTACAGGCTGCTGCTGCGGAGTTGAGCAAGTCTGCTTGTTTAGGGTGAAGCTTCTTAAATATGCTTCTGTTAACTGTTAATAATTACATACAGTGTTGGGTTTTGAGGAGAGGGGACAGATGGACAGCGATTACTCAGACCTTTTAGAAACATGTTGCAATGAGAGCAAATTTATAGCCGAGTAAATTTGCCTTCGCAAACTTATTAGACTGCATATAGACGGCCCGAAATCAGCAGACTTGTAGATGTACAGGCCTCCTGCTCCAACATGATTAACGTGGAAGTGTTTTATGTCACCTGAAGTAAGCGGGTTCCTATCATCTTTTCGTTGTAGCAGATGGAATATTTGATGGAAAGACGAGCGATATCAAATGAGCCGTTGTTATGGGGATAATTCTAAAAGGGGCAGATGGCTTTGGGGAATATCACAGGCTGGTGGGTTATTTTTAGACTTACTGCAGCACACCTCAACCTTTCAAAGCACATCCTCTGCCTCCGTTGGAGCATTCATCAATGACCCTGCCTTGCTAGCGGCCGCTGGCCGGGATGAGCTGTTAAACTCTGCTGACCTGGTCATCTGGGCCAGAGCACAACTCTTTGTTAATGTTAATCCTGCTGGATAAATCACTGTCGGTGTAGTAAGCCTCACCAGTAAGCCTGGTTTTACTTTACACGAGGTCTTTTGGTCGTGAGCAGGTCAGAGAAATCACTGTAGTGTACTATTTATTATTCCGATATGGAGTTAGCTTTAATAATTACTAACATTACTGTAAGCCTCTTCTCTTGACGCCATTGCTTTTCTTGCACCACAAACGCATGCACGCTCATTGTCGACATATCGCTGATGTAATCAGTTTTCTGCGGCGTTAACATGTTTAACGAGCATTTCCTACATGAAGTGTGATGAACGTGACATCTGTATTTGTTTGGCTCTAACTCATCCTCTTCTCTCTGTTGCTGCACAGTATTTGAGAGTGAATCTTAATGAGCTGTATTGACACCCGCGGTGACGCACGTTATAGTCTAGTAAACACTGGCAAATCACCCGGTGTCGGTCGTCATCCTTATCTTCACCTGTGCTCCTACTTCAAGGGTGACAGAGACACTGCGAGGGGCGGAGAGGCTTGTTTAATCCGAGTTGTGTTTTGATCGGTGGCTTTCATACTCGCAGGAGAAAGTGTCGTCTCTCTCTCTGTTTCCTTCCTGGTTGCTGTGGCGACGCCTGCTGCAGCGCTTCACTTCTGCCAACTCCAGCAGCATCTGGGCAGAAGTGTGTGTGAGTGCGTTACACATATTATGTAACAAGTTAGCACAGGCACCAAATTAATAAACAGATCAATTTCTCTCGTTCCTTGGAGTTTATTAATGAACCTGTCACAACCCAACAAATCAATACATTAAAAATGAGCTGAGTTCTCTCCCAAGTCAGTTCTTAGAAAACACACATTCCCTGTGATGCACCTGTTGCTCCTGCAGCACTTGTTGGAGCAGCATTTGGATATTTAATCCTCCTTCATGCTGACTTTTACCTAATCTGTGTTTTGTGGCATCTTTCGCTTGCGTAATTCCCTCAGCTGGCCAAACTGCTCTATGGCTCATTTACCACCTCATTTTCTTTTTTGCTACCCAATCTTCATCCTCCTGCCTGGTCTGACGTAAAGTTCAGATGAGGATATTTATTTCACATTTTTTCTAGGATCTGAGAGCTAAGCAATAGTTTGGTTTATTGCTTTCCAGCCACAGATCATTGTTTCTCACTTTGAAATATCAGAGATGAGACCTTAAGCTAACATTAGCTGAAGAAGCTGCAGTGTAGAGCTAAGACTATACGAATCAACAAATCACATCTCCTCTTAAGCTTTAGTAAATAATTTCAGACACAATCATAAGTCTTAGTGATAACAAAAGGTATCACTTAAAGTGTACTTGGCGTAGACTTTGCCTGGAAAATTTGAAGCTGTGCATTAGGGCTGCACGATTAATCGTTAGAAAATCGCGATCTCAATTTATACTTATGTGCGATCTCATTTCCAAATGACAATGATTAAAAAACAAAAAACGACGACGATTGTACCGCATTTTGATCCGGGACAAGCGCTCACTCTTCCTGCTCAACAAATGACAAGGGCGGAGCCTTATATCACGTGATACAGAAGCTGGCTGCTAAAATTGGCAAGGAAAAAACAACGGAGAGCAGGTCAGGGATGACAAGAAAGTGACAGGAGAAAATCCGTCCCGGTCAACCACCCAAACATCAATAACGGGAACCTTATACAGCGCTTCCCTATACCCGTCGAACTCCCGCAGGCACAAAGAAATTACAGAGGCTATTACTTATCACCTGACCAAAGATATGGCTCCATCAACACTGTGCAAAACGAGGGATTTAGGAAAATGATCAACACCCTAGACAAACGCTACACAGTGCCGTCCCGCAACTATTTTTCTATTGTTGCACTACCTGCTCTATACACGCAGTGTCGAGCAACGGTGGAGACGGGATTTCAAGCAGTACAACATTTTGCAGCAACCACAAAATGTGAGACATTTGTTGTTTTTATGTTTATTTATTGTTTTTATGTTCAGTCTCAACTGTTACGAAGTTGATGTGCAGTTAATAAGTGCAATAAATATTTATACTGGAAAAGAAAATCGTGAGAGAATCGTGATCTCAATTCTAAGCAAAAAAATCGTGATTCTCATTTTATGCAAAATCGCCCTAATGTGCATATAGATTTGATTGAATGACTGTGTAGATACACAAAAAAATCTCAACTTTAATCAGATTTTCATTATAAACGTGTTCTCCTTAACTTGTTCGGGATTAATTATTTCCCATTTAAAGCCTGTGAGATGAAACTCATGCTTATTCAGCCTTCATAAAACCTCGACACAGAACTTAACAGAAGGCTTTGGAGATAAACTGCACACCGTGGTTCTCTCAGTTCTGCACAACAACAAGAAGAACACGGCAGATGCTTTTCAAAAGCTGGAGGGACTCGTAGACGTTTACAGATACGCCTAGTGAGCCATATCCAGACAGAGACCTTGATCTCTCCCGTCTTGGCTGGCTTTTACTTTGCTCATATGTGCTAATTTACCAATTTGATGAAATCCTTTTTATATAATCATAGGTAATTGCATCTGTTTCTAACTCTTGTGGAATTTTCCTCTTAGCAGTGGCCCTCTTTTTCTTCCCACTTGTTGTTTTTCTGCGTTGGTTATCTAAGTCAGAAGATTGCCTCTGTGCTGATATGCAATCGAGGATGGCAGAGTAGAGAAACTGCAGTAAGTGTTCAGGCTGTGGGTGTGTGTGTGACAGAGCTGCGCGTGTGTGGGAGTTCATCAGCTCATTACAGACTAACCATCCTCTTTTGTTCGCTTTTATTGTGAAAGAATTTGTTTCCAGTTTTAGAGTCAATGTAGGCTACCTATAATTTGCACATCTCCTAGCAACAAGACTTTGAACAAACTAAATATAACTACTTGCAAAGGTGTCACTATAGGCTGAGCACTTCTGGCTATGAAAGGGTTATGTTTTGTGCGTGTGTTCATGGATGGGTGTGTGCACGCACATCACCAGAGGTCTTCCAGTAAGAGCAAAAGTCCGTAATTTTCCAAATGCTCTTCACAACAGCGTGAGGTGATTACAGTGTTGGAATAACAGCAAGCAAGTCAAGTAGATCTCTGCTGTACAGTGTAGGAAAACTTGATCATGTGCACGTCCACATGGCTAAACCTACTTAGTTTTGACACAATGTAATAAGTATTTGCAGGAAGAGGCCTGTATAGAGACAATGAGCGGATCACAGAGCTGCAGTTTCTGCTAAGTGAGTTCGTGTACTGGAAAAGGCAAAGTAGTTTGACTCCGGGAAATGCATTATTTATACATGCACATAGCTATCAAATTAATCTTGGTGGGACAGTGCATGTAATGGGGGTTAAATGCACGCAGAACACATTGCAGATGGAGCTCAGCGGCCACAAAGTGATCCGGGTTTAGAGCAGGAATGGATCACTGTGCTGTTAAAGAAGTCAACACTTTCTTTTCTAAAGAAAGAAATCTACATCGTCTGGCTCAGCCATCAGCTTCACATTTGAGTACTTTCTCAACTTGTTCCTTCATACGTATTTACATACTTATTCATGCCTGGTTTGCTTTTTTTTTTAAAAATCTGCTGCTGTGAATAAACCACATTAAGTACTCGAAACAAAACAAACTTCTTTTTATTCTTTTAAAAGTGTGGAAGAAGCCTCGAGCTAAATTTAGTAAAAACTGGAAAATCTACAATATTGCAAAATATAAACAAAGACAGTTGATGATATTTTCTTCATAATCCAGCCTTACTCTCAGGGCTTTTGTTAAAGTTAAATAATAATAATATAATCATAATGGGATTTTTAATTGATTGCATTGAGATCTTGGACGTCCACTTTAACCTCTTAAGACCCGAAGTCTTTCATGGCATGCATTTTTAATTTCTCTTTGTTGTTTGGGCTGATTGGGACCTAATTAATGTAAAAACAAAGAATTACTTTTTTTTTTTTTAAACCTGATATGCATTTTAACTACAAAAATACTTTTCTTTGCAGGATATTGCAATCCTGGTCCAATATCAGCAGAGTAGTGCAGCATTTTTCAGTATAATCATTGCAACATATGACAATCTTGCCCCCTTACAGCTTTCTTTCTTTTTATTTTGCCAAATTTTTGTACTTAAAATTGAAAAATTTCAGCCAGGAAACAAAAACATGCTGAATTTTAAATGTATCCTATTCATTTAAAGTCAAGAGAAATAACAATAACAAGAGTTTCACATTGTATGTTGAGTCCAAATGTCAAAGACGGGTGAAGGAAAACATGACAAGCAAGGGCTGGAACTAAACCAGAGAGGGAGAAGTGTCTACTGAGGTTATAGATCCGAGGAGGATGATGTTGTTTCTACAAAATGACTTCTTGTTGCTACCAGAGGAGCTGCACCCTTCTGGCCACTCGAAAAAATGCAAGCTTCAGCCAGTTAAAGTTAGCTTTACTTTTTAGATCCAGAAACTTCTCTATATGCATCCTATGAAGTCTAGACAGACGCTGAACACAAATAATAAAAAGAAGGAGAAGAAAAGCTCTCGTAGCCCCTCAGTGTGTGCTGGTGGTAGTCTGTGTTGAGTGAAGTGTGTTCTTTAATACAGACGTGAGTCTCAATGTCACCCTCCTGTAGCTCCAGCCTCCCTGGGGCTCTCTCTCACTGGCTGTGACAGCACAGCCTCAGCTGCCCACACCCGTCCTCGTTCCCCCCGCCTTCCTGCTGGATTGCCTATCTTAATACTTCCCCACTTGCCACCACCCCTCACTGTACACAACAGATCGGGGCACCAGCGGCAGCGAGCTCAGCTCTTTCATCTGCCTGTCACACAGACTGAGCCGCTCTGACTCAGTGTTTATCACAGCCGCAGGTGTGACACTAGAAAGTATATGACAAGTGGTTTTCACGTGTGCGTGTGTGTGTGTGCGTGCGTGTGCGTGTGTGTGTGTGTGTGTGTGTACTGCTGTTACTCTCAGAGGAGTCATTACTCAGGTGATCTTTTCGGGAGCCCCTGAACTCCCACGTTTGAAGTCGGTCTTCTTCTTAGCCTGCCTGGAGCGTGTAGGCGCTCAGTTCACTGAGCTCATTGTTCAAAACAAATCGTTGTGTCTCCCCCTGCACCTTAGCCAAATAGGGAACACATCAGGACTCAGTGGCCAACCTTTAGAGGAATTGAACTGAACTCACTTATTTCTTTTGCGGTTGTGACGGGGGTGGGGGGGTTATATTACTACAATGAACCCTTGCTAGATTTGAATGTTGTTCTTTTTATTCTTTCTCTCTTGTCCTGCCCATACTGATCCTTTCTGTCCTTCTTGTTCTTTTTTGTTTCAAGATGTGTTGGTGAATAAGAAACCGTGTGACTGCGATGTCATCGCCGACTGTAAAGTGGGGGATGCTGTGAGCCTGGAAGTAAAACTGACCAATCGCAGCAAGAATTCAGTGGGGCCCCTGGCTCTGAACGTGGTGCCATATCAGGACTATCAGAATGGAGTCCAGAACTACGATCTGGAGGACGGAGTCACCTTCATCGGCTCCAACACCTTCTACATTGATACGGTCGGTCAGAGCCACAGCTCTATATTCATGTTGTTTCCCAGCAAAGACCTGAGATATGCAAATACAAATCTATTCTTAATGGTGATAGGTCGTTGCAGCAGAGGTCACATATACTCAATTGTAACACAGTCACATCACAGGAGTTTAAGCTGATATTGTAATGGGCTCAGTTAGGGATGGGTACCGGTATCCGGTGCCATTATGGCACCGGTTCTGACATAAACGGTAGTAACCAGACCGAAAAGCAGCGCACATTTCGGTGCTTTTTTTTTCCTGAGCGGTGATACACTTTAGATTCTAGCCAATCATTTTACGTTTCGAGGATAGTAGGCGGGTCCAGGTACGTACGTTCTTTTAGAGCAGAGCTACAGATTAAAATGCCCAAGGCCAAGCGGTCAAAAGTCTGGCTGTACTTCACAGCAAAAGATGCAAACTCAGCAGCCTGCAACAAGTGCTTTAAGCTGATACTGTGATACTGTCAAAGGAGGTAACACCTCAAATCCTATGAAACACCTGGCGACGCATAGCGTGTTTTTTTAAAAGCCGAGAAATGCGCCGTATTTGATAGCTTGCTGTGAGACCTCACACCGAGCACATCTACTGCGGGTGTGGTGCCTGTTATCGGACCCGAAGTTAGCAACATCCACCAAAAACCCGAAGAGTAGAGTCCTGGCCCCTAGCCCTGCCAGTGTAGCAGAAATGATGATGGATGATGATGCAGCAACAGCCGTTCTTCTCTGAGTGAGTGGCTTAATGTTGTTTGTGTATAATTTACGTTGAGTAGGCTAACCACATTATTACATTAATGCATGTAAGGTGAACTAGCAAACATCATCATAGCTACATGCGGCTGTCTTCTTGTTTGATGGCAGATACTCCCTTCACCCTGGCCGAAAAGGCTAAAATTACCAAAGAAAAAGTGGGAAACAGTTAAACATGAGAGGTTTTTGGACAAAGTTTGTGTTTTTTTTTATTGTTTAAGCACTGCTTCCAGCCAAGAGTGATACCATATATGCCCTATAGCTGCAGAAAAGGCTAACATTGTTATCTTTTTACAAAAAAACAGCTGAACATGAGAGGTTTTTGGACCAATTTTGTGTTCTCCATTCTTTAAGCACCGGCACCGTTTCAAAAGTACCAGTTTGGCACCGGTATCGGATAAAACCTAAACGATACCCATCCCTAGGCTCAGTTAATCCATAACTAAGGTAATTGCATTTTTTAAGCCCCTAATTTCTGGAAAGAGGCATAGTTTAGTCTTCTTAGTTTTAAATTCATTGTATGCAACAGTATGTATGCAACCACTGATGTCTAGTAAATGAGCCAACTCACACCGAATCAATCCAAATAAAAGAATTGTGCTGAAAGCCAAAGTGAAAATAGTTATTTAATCTGAGGGTCATTCAAAGGATGATAAGAGAAGATAAATACTGTTACCCCCAAAAAGATGTTACACAGGACTAGAGAGCACTACACGCTAAAGAGATGTAATGAATGCTTTATAACACACTATAGAAAAGTTGGTGTTGGTGTGTAAATACAGTTTAAGGAGTTTACTCATGTGCAGTATTTGAAGTTATTATAGAAGATGTTTACAGCTCTGTTTTCCATATATGCTGCACATCTGGGAACGGCAGAGACAGACGTGACTTTTGTTTTGATCGATTGCACAAGTCACTGTCAGTTACTTTAAATAGAATTGAGTGGCTAAGTAGACGCAGAGGAAAACACACTGGAAAGTCTAAAGGTTCTACTTTTCTTAGCAAAACAACCCTAACGCCTCAAAAGACGGCATGG
The DNA here is from genome assembly GCF_963576455.1 of Neolamprologus multifasciatus. NCBI lineage: Eukaryota > Metazoa > Chordata > Actinopteri > Cichliformes > Cichlidae > Neolamprologus > Neolamprologus multifasciatus. Next base: position 27,405,866 of record NC_140459.1, read on the forward strand.
TCCTTTTACTCTCATCGTAAAAAGATTCTATTGGCTCTGAAGAGATCCTCAGAGTCAGTATTTGTTTATAACCGCTTCTCATTTCTGATGTTAAACAAGCTGCAGGCTGTTGAACAGGATTCGTCTGGTGCCAGAACAAAGACTTTTAAAAGCACATGAAAGAATACTTGAATTCTTCGTTTTCATGAATGTGCAGAACTGCTTAGTTCTTGCAGTCGTTCTCAGCTGAACGAGAACTTGTCTGCTCTTCATCATCAAAGCCAGTCATGCAGCTGAACCTGCATTAGGGAATAACAGCGAGGTGACCACTAACAGTTCTTACTGCTGTGTCTCTTTTCTGTCGCCAGGTTAAACCCAACGAAAGTACTGTATGTGAGGGTGCCCTGCTTTTCCTTTACACTGGAGATTTCTACCTTAGTATCAAATTCCAGGACGACAGCGCTGGACGAGAGCTTCCTTTGGCCTGGTTCACTCTGCCCAGCGTCCACATCAGAGCCCTCGACACTCCACCACAGGCCGGGGCCTGAGGACTTCAAGGTCATAGACCTGACCAAGAGATCGGGCGTTTTGTTGCTGTTATATGTAAATACAGTAGCATTATAATGAATTGACATGTGAATATCATTTTGGTAAATGTTTCTGCATTTGTATAGTTAACACAACATGTGTGCTTGGGGTGAATAAAAACAAAACACGCAATCTGCAAATTTGCGCGGGGTAATGTCAGGTGAAAAGAAATTCTCCATCCTTTCTGAGCGCAGCCATTTCAGTGCAATCAAAACAGGGAGACAAAGTAAATCGGCTCGTTTCCTGGTTAAGACAGGACAGCAATTTACTCTGTTAACCAGCAGCAACACATGTTAACAATGTTGATCACTGAGGAAACAAGCTAGCTAGCCTCAGATACAGGAAGTCATCTTATTAGCTGTGCAGCAGCATCTGATTTTGTGTAGCCCTGATTTGTCAGACTGTGGATTGCTCTGTATTACACATACTGTGTGGTTGGTTGTCAGTTGTAAGTCAAGGGGGAGTAAGTGTGCTCATGTTTTTGTCCAAAAAATCAAGCTGGTTTGTTAAGTGGGTGCATGCAAACCAAAGTTAGCTTGCTTTTTTAGCCAATGGGGGTCAACTGGGGATATTTGGACCAACACTTCCTGTTCTGTACCAGCCTCAGTTCTAACGAAGGCTGATGCATTAAAGAAGGCTGATAAAATATAATATGAAAACCTGAGCACACTTATATCTGAGCATTGCCAGCGGTTTCAAGATCCACCATTTACTTGCACACAACCACAGTCTGCTCACAAAGCCTGCTGTTCCTGGCCTGCACATTCAGCATATTCACAGGAGACATGGCTGCTATATGAGAAGAAGGTGACCTTGAACAAAAGTTTAAGTTAAGAATGGTTTTGATTTTCTCACCTCATATACTGGCTGGTTAGAAGCAGCCTGCTGGATAAGCCACAGAAAGGTAGCGCAAGGCTCAACAAGGACGTGCAAAACAATGCTAGTGCTTTCTTTAGTTATTATTACTACAGTGCCAAATTCTGGGTTTAGCCAAGAGTGAACACTGAAACTGTTTCCACTGCTGTATGGACTTACCTCAGCCTGTATCAGTACACTGAATTATGGATTTGAGTCTCTTAGATTAGGCCTGTTGTGTGTGACTTATGATAGCTGTAAATATATGTTAAAAGAAGACGGCTATTGTTCATTTGGGCATCATTAAAGTTTTCATTTGTCTATCCGAGTCATTAAATATTTGTGCTTCATTTATCGTGCCCACTGAGGTGACCTTTACTATAACAGCTTTTTGCGGACGCTCGATTCTGACATTTACATTCTTCAAAATCCATAAACTGCAATTAGAGAGAAAAATATTACAGAGTAATAATCATTTTAAATGTTGAATTAATGCTGGAACAGCCAAACGCCGTGTTGTTGACCGGTGATAGCTTGCAGGCTGTTTGTGCACTTTGAGTTATACACAGTATATTTATAGCCTGTGATTGAGTAGCAGCTACACTGACACTCACCACAGTGTACACATCTGTGTTTTCATGCTCATTGATGCACTGGGAGTTACCCACAGCACCCACAGCACTGCTAATAGAGTCCATTTGAAATCTGTTTTCCAGTAACAGTTGAATTTCTGCAACCTTTCAGTTTACTACAGGTCCCAGCGGAGTCTGAAAAGAAGGCTAATAACAAGCTCTCCCACCACCTGACACTGAAACTGTACCATGAAAGAGTTTGCATTCATATAAAGTTGTAGACAATAAAATGCAGGTTTTATAGATGTATTTCAATGGACTTCTTTTTGTTTTAGTGCTGTGATGTTTTCTCCTGCATACAATGCAAACAGTTCCAAACTCATGCCCCCTGTACTGATGAGTTTATCTATGCATTTATTTGTTAGACTATTAATAGATTCTGCGCATGAGCGCCTTTCAGCTCAATGTGGAACTCATTTAAAAATGAACTGTAGCTCTGGGTGACCCACCCAGAGCTCCTGCATTCATATGGTAAAAACATATTTTCTCTTAAATACAGTTGTTGATATCAAAGTGTGCACTCTGAGCTTCTGGCCGACAGACGGTGCAGTACACTCTGACAGTGCTGGACCTGAAAATCAACCTAAATAACAAAGCAAAGGTAGCAATTAAACGTATCCTACTGACTTTAAGTAATTTGATTACATGTCAATCCTCCTTACATGTCCATTTCCTTAATAATTAATTATTTGAATAACTAGTAATACTTATTTAGCTTAAAATAGCGTAATTCCCCATGTAATTAAATGGAATTTCAGTGTATTGTATTAGAAGTGACAATGTAAGTATATTTACTAATACTTAGACAGTAGAATAAGAAGGTAACCGGTCAGGTTTTTAAAACAATCATACTGTAAATAAATACAAGCAGTGCATAAGTAATTTTTCAGTACTTTTTGGGACAGAGGCTGTATTATGGAGTGTCTTGACCTTGGCTTTGTTGCATCTTTATTTTCCTACATTGTTATTTAATATTCATTATATTGATATGTGTGACGGGTTTTGTGTTATTCAGTTGTCCTTTGTGTACTTATGATGTAAGATGGGGAAAAATTGATTTTCTGTTAAATTATCAGGAAATTATTTTTATTATTTATTATTATTTTTATTGTTTTGTTTCACACACGGTACAGCAGTAATTCATTCCCATACACAACCTTCCTTTCAATTAAAGTAACACTGTTTCCATGCATGAAATCATGCGCTAGTTACATTTACTTAGAGTATAATTTTTTGTTTCCTTTAAAAACTTGACTTTTTATGTCCTTATTCTAGAGCAGCGGTCCCCAACCCCCGGGCCTCGGACCGGTCCGTGAGTCGTTTGGTACCGGGCCGCGAGTTGAGGCTCAGGTGTGAAATGTATGGTTTTCAGGGGGGTTTTTTTATCGGTTTTCAGCGTTATTTTGTTATCGTTTTTATCGTTTACTCGGTTTTCCTTGGTCTTTTCACGCGTGTTATGAATAAATTTTCTTTTTTCGGTACCGGTACTAGTTTTATTTTGTTGTATTTATCCGCGACACCTTAAAGGCCGGTCCATGAAAAATATTGTCGGGCATAAACCGGTGCATGGCGCAAAAAAGGTTGGGGACCGCTGCTCTAGAGTATCTACCTTTCGATATACAGTGTTGGGGAGTAACGGAATACATGTACCGCCGTTACGTATTTAAAATACAAAATATGAGTAACTGTATTACAGTTACCGTTTAAAAAGGTGGTATTTAGAATACAGTTACTTTGTTGAAATAAATGGATTACACGGCGGCACTTCCCTGTTTCATATTGTGGCGGGTCAGGACTGTTTGGGTTTTGTTTGACAGCTACGTTCTGTTGTTCCAGGTGGCAGCGTTACGGTTGCCATGGTTACAGGGTGACGCTCTCTCTGTGTGTGTTTCCTGGGTGAGAGAGCGCCTGTTGTTGTTGTTGTGCTCAGCTAATAGGCAGAATGCTACCGGTATAGCTCTAAAGAATGTAGCATCATGGGCAGTGTAGTCCGTGCTGCAGGGAGAATGGACTGCCATACACGTTATGTGTCTGTGAGCGAGGGAGGGAGAAAAAGGAAAAGTAGGAGCTGTCATCGAGCAAAAACGGGAGCTGGAAGCATGTAAATATAATAATAACCACTGCAGCCAAGAAGAGTGCCTGACGAGCCCAGTTGTAAGTAAGCTATTAAGACTCGACTGTACACCGTGTTCGTGTTTTCCTCCAAAAACAATAAGTTCCGTTGGAGCAGCCTTTCAACGCCTCTCTCTGTCTCTCGCTAGCAAACTTGACCCAGACAACAAAGTAAAGCTATTTTTCGGCTACGAGCCCGACACAGAACCCAGAGGTCCCTTTACTACGGTTCGGAGCCGCGGACCTTCAGTAACAGTAATAAATCACAGCAATAGTACATTCATGTAGTTGTAAACAGCATGGTAATATATTAAGTAATCCAAAGTATTCAGAATACGTTACTCTCATTGAGTAACGTATTCTGAATACGTTACAGAATACATTTTGGGGCATGTATTCTGTATTCTGTAATGGAATACATTTTAAAAGTAACCTTCCCAACACTGTCGATATATTCAGATAAATATAATTACACTGTAATTTCAAATAAGTTACGCTGCATAGAATTTAGTTAAAGTGGGATGACACCCTTATTAGTCACAGACTTTATTATAAAGTGTTAATAAATTTGACACTGTTTCAGTTGCGTTTTACTCCAAATGATTGCGTCCTGTTTACGGAGGCAAAGAATCGTGTTTTGGTTTGTATCCCTAGTATTGGAGCACAGATTCCACTAATTCACCGTGGATGCCTTTCAGGGCCCAGAAGAAGAGCTGAAAAGGAAAAGCAGAAAACTGGAGCATTAAGAAGCAAGTGAACCTTGTGTGTGCTTCAGACTGGCCTGGCCGAGAAACACGGCACGTGTTAGAAAGTATGAATTTTATCCTCATCGGTCAAACCAAACACTTATCTTACAAACGCCACATGTTTGTTAGCAAAGTTCCCTCAGAGCTACTGAAGACGTTTGACAAGCATTTTCTCAGACCTGCTGTGGCTTACAGCTTTCTAATTGGTTGTTTGCCAATTAGAAAGCTGTAAGGGAGGAGGATGAGAGCTAAAACGGTAATGACGGACTCGCCTGGGTCTCGTCTCGTTTTGGCCATCGTTGACTAAATATTTCATTAAAACCTTTACAGGACATTTCATGCGTCGTACTGTCCATCAACATCTCCAGAACTCCAAATGGGGGAATTTCTTTTTAAGGTGGCACACAGGCAGTCCTTATGGAAACAGTGTCTGGATTTTAAAAAACGGGCACTTCAAACACATTTTATTGAAGGTGTTTTATTAATATATATATTTTAATCTCATCTTTGTCCCAAACAGTATACTGACTATCCCAGGAGTGAGACCACCCAGAACAGACTTCTGCATCATGTCTTTGAGTTTAAATGAGGTTTCTTATCAAACATCAGCACTGCATTATTAGCCCCCAAGCTTCATTAACTTGCAGCAAACCTGTAATTCTGATTGTAATCAGCCTAACAATCATCCATCAATCTGATGCATTTCCTCTCTGCCTGAAATTAGATTGTTTCAAACGTGAGGAAACTTTTTAGTTTCAGAAAAAACGAGAGCCTTAGTGTCTGTATGAAAACAGTGAGTCGTGTCCATTCACATATATCGGCAGCCTCGATATGCAAATGATCTCGGGAGTGAAATGGTGGTGGAGGGATTAAGGTGTGTGCTGAAGAAAGACAAGTGTGCAGGAAAAATGTTGCTATATATATATGTGTATATATATGTATATGTGTGTGTGTGTATATATATATATATCTTCCATGTATTCACATTTATAACAGCAAATAACCTGCATGAGGTTTCTTCCTGTTAAAAGGGAGTTTTTCCTTCCCACTGTTGCCAAACTGCTTGCTCATGGGGGGGTCATATGATTGTTGGGATTTTCTCTGTATGTATTATTGTTGGGTCTACCTGACAATATAAAGCACCTTGAGGTGACTGTCGTAATTTGGTGCTATATAAATTAAAATTGAGTTGGACTGAAAAAGTGGACAAGCTGACTTACAGGTAATAACAAATAAGAAGACAACACTTTGTCTAATTAGATGAGTAAAAAACTCTTAAAACGCACAACAGACTAGATCAGAGGTCTTGAACTCCAGGCCTCGAGGGCCGGTGTCCTGCAGGTTTTAGATCTCACCCTGGGTCAACACACCTGAATCAAACGATTAGTTCATTACCAGCCTCTGGAGAACTTCAAGACATGTTGAGGAGGTCATTTAGCCAGTTAAATCAGCTGTGTTGGATAAAGGACATCTAAAACCTGCAGGACACCGGCCCTTGAGGACTGGAGTTGCCTATCCCTGGACTAGATGTTTGTCCCTAACCCTTCCAGCTCAGCTTTTTTTAATTTCTCATATCTTATCTGCCACAGCCACTGTTGTCATAAACCACAGCTATAGACTCAAGACCGTAAAAGACGGACGGCGTTACTGCAACATCATCAGTGACATCAGTAGTGCAATGTATGTGAAGCCTTGAGTTGAGTTTTCCTCGTCAGTACCTCGATCTTTTAAAATCCCAGACAACAAATAAAGTGTAAATCTAAGAAGCCGAGGCAGCCTGCGTGCTCACGTGGTAGCGACTTGTCAGTCACAAGGTCAGTAATGGAAACCGTAATTCACAACATAAAGGAGTGGGGACAAGCTTAAGACTGTAAGGCCATCAGGTTACAGAAGGCAAAGATCAACGGACCCAAGTGTGTCACACTAGAGTAAAAACAGCATGGCATCATTCTCCTCCCTGGTGGTTGCCAGTGATTGCAGGAACTTTGTTTTCTCCATAGAGCAGGGGTCTCGAACTCCAGGCCTCGAGGGCCGGTGTCCTGCAGTTTTTAGATGTGTCCTCGATCCATCACAGCTGATTTAACTGGCTAAATGACCTCCTCAACATGTCTTGAAGTTCTCCAGAGGCCTGGTAATGAACTAATCATTTGATTCAGGTGTGTTGACCCAGGGTGAGATCTAAAACCTGCAGGACACCGGCCCTCGAGGCCTGGAGTTCGAGACCCCTGCCATAGAGGCTGTTGTTGCAAAGCGGTTGTACAGGTCACCTGGTGGGAGGCAACCTGTCTCCAAAATTTGGTCTGACTCTAACAGACTGCATTCAATTTCAGATTGTTTTACAAATAATTGCAGCTCATCTGTAATGTGTCTCTTTGCAGCAGTTATTTTATGCTTATATTCCAACATAAAGTCGGCCGTTTTGTACAACCAGGAGTTGCTACTGAGTGCTGGACATCTATGGTTCTCTGCCTAGCATCTGTTATAGATATATGGGACTATTTTCTGTCGTCGTGCCTCTTCCAGATCAGGCTTCTCATGTTCATCATGTTGTCTGATAATAGCTTAATCATAGTTTCCCAGAGTATTAAATCAAATCAATTCTTCTATTAGTTACATTCCTGTAATGTAACAAAATAGGTCTGATGAAGTACTTTAACTTGAATGCCACAGAAAATATGTAATTTACGTTTCAAAACAAGAAGACAGCGTTACACTAGCTCTCCTCTACTAGAACAAACCCACACAGAAACATTTGTGCATCAGCAGATCATTTTTCTCAGTTTCCATTGCACTGTTGGCTGGTCTTGGTTTCTCAGTAGGTGAAGAAAGTTGTTTATTTTCTCTGTTTTTTAATACACATGTATGAGTAAACACACAAAAAAAGACCTAATAAAAATAATTCTGTTGCTCATCTGAAGAACTTGATGCAACCAGGACCCTGAAAAGAGAAATAAAAGGTTAATGTACTTTATTCAGTGCTCTTAGCTGTGGAGCATTACATAAACAGTAACATTTTGTCAACTAGCACAAACCAGTTAGTTGACATTAATGCATCTCCTGTTTGTGGCTGGTATTTCCAACTGGGTTGGGGTTAACCAATCAGAGTACTCGGCTGTCAGTCAGTTAATCCATCTGGGTTGAATTTCCAACTTCTCTCACTCATCACTGTGGACATTTTCTGTCATATGTCTTTTCTGTCAGCTCAGATCATATGCAGAGAAATTCTGCCCGCGTGCAGCCTTCAGAAATATGTTTCAGTGTCTGTGCAGCCATGAGAGAAGAGCGATCGCACAGTAAATTCTGTGTCATTACCATGGAGACTAATCTGAGAAGTTGCCATTATTAAACTTTCCTCTCGGAGCATCTCCAGAAATGCATTAACAGTTGTGTAGGTGGGCTGAGACTTGAGCTATGAGCTAAATATAGAGCAACTACAGATCCAGACGCTGCTGATTAGTGGAGCTTTTTAGACTCTTAAATGGCTGCATTTATGAACCGCTGGTCGATGGCTTGGTTTATGAACACATTCAGCTTCTTACCTGTGTCAAGACGAGTCTTCCAATCCAATCCAATTTTATTTATAAAGCACTTTAAAATACCCAGCACAGGAACAAAGTGCTGTACAGAAAATAAGTTAAAACAATAGAATAACAGAAAACAGCAAAATAAATAAATAAAACACATAAAACATAAAATTAAAACAGCCCTATATTAAAACAAAAACAAGATAAAACAGCATCGAATCACCTAAAAACAACTAAAATAAAAAACAAAAAACCAACATCTCACGTGGTGTCAAAGGCCAGGGTAAAGAGGTGGGTTTTCAAGAGTGACTTAAAAACAGATAAAGAACTGGCCTGTCTGATCTCTAAAGGAAGCTCGTTCCACAGTTTTGGAGCTGCTACAGCAAAAGCACGATCTCCTCTAAGTTTACGCCCAGTCCTGGGTATCTTCAGGAGCAGCTGATCAGCTGACCTGAGAGAGCGGGTGGGTGTATAAGGCTGTAGCAGCTCAGAGAGATAAGATGGAGCTAGGCCATGGAGAGCTTTAAAAGTAAATAAAAGAATTTTAAAATGAATCCTAAAAGAAATGGGCAGCCAGTGAAGTGAAGCTAAAACAGGGGAAATGTGCTCAGACTTTCGAGTGCCAGTTAAAAGACGAGCTGCGGCATTTTGCACCCTCTGTAGATGACTAATATATGATGTGCTGACCCCAATATAAAGTGCATTACAGTAATCCAGCCGAGTGCTAACAAAGGCGTGGATCACTGTCTCAAAGTGCTGCCGTGAAAGAATTGGCTTTACTTTTGCCAGCTGCCTGAGGTGAAAGAAGCTTGATTTTACCACTGCCTTAATTTGATTATCAAACTTCAGATCACAGTCCACTTTGACCCCCAGGTTTGTGACAGTTGGCTTAACATACTGTGCCAGGGAATCTACATACACATTGGGGGTCTCAGTGGGGCTACCAAAAACCATCACCTCTGTCTTTTTATCATTGAATTTTAAAAAGTTAACAGACATCCAAGCCTTAATGTCATCGAGACACTGAAGTAATGGCTGTGTAAGGTATCTACCTTTTTTCTTTAGAGGGACATAGATCTGACAGTCATCAGCATAAAAGTGGAAAGTCTTGGGTCAAGTTTGCTGGGTTTCCTTCAGAATCTCAAATTAGGAGGAAGAAAACCCCTTTAAAAGCTTTATAGAAGAGGAAATGACATAAATACATTTAAAAATGCATAAAAAATAACTCAAGTTTATAAAAAGCTTTTGCATTTGACAAAGAGTTTGGTATCATCCACGTCAATTTCTTGGATTTCTGGTTTTAAAAAATGGGATGTTAAACATGAACAGTAACAGTTAGAGCATGAATCATACGTGTTTCAGGGCTATTGTGGATGTTCAGTTTTCATTCGCACTCCACCTTCACCCTATTCTCATGCTGTGGGTTGCTTTCTAATTAGGAGTATATGGTTTCTACTTCCATCACTGTGTTTTTCTCATCTTACTGCAGATTTATCCCCACATGTTTCTAACCAGGGTCAGTTTTTGGCAGAGGCCGGCTAAGTTCGTCTCAGGCACCACCAGATGGAGGGGGCTGTGGAGAATTTTGCCAGCACTCCTGATATTCTCTTAAAGATTTACTCACGCTGTAGTAAACAGCTCGTACTGAGAGGAGACTACACACAGATGTTAGGACAGGGGTGGGCAGTTCACTTTTTTACAGGGCCACAGGGCATGCCAACAAGCTGATCTCAGTTTCCCTCAATATTAACTTGATTTTTTTTTTTTTTTTTTAAATAAACTGTTACTGGTGAGAGTAGATGTAAGTGAAAATGTGAAATATGCAGCAAAAATGCCAAGATTTGATCACTATTTCATAAACATTCCCAAAACCAATTGTCAACAAAACATGTCTTTGCAAAATTCAAAGGACTTTTAACTTTATACAGTGTGCTATTGATACACTGCATATAATTTAATTACTTTATCGTCAGTTTTTCAGTTATCTTATTTAAGTGAGAGAAAGCTTGAACAAGTCAATTAAATGTCAGGTTCAGTGTCTAAGGTGAAAATGCTTTGTGGTAGCCTATGTCACCATATTCACCCTTATGCTTCTCCAAAAGTGCTGTCTGCAATCTTGCCCTGAAACAGTTACAATATGGACAGTTGACCCTGGTATAAATTACAAATCACAAATAAAAGATGTATTAATTTATTTCATTTTTTATGTCCACCATTTTTACCTTTCAGATTTGGACAGCTGTTGGTTCCATAACCTTCCTTTTTGTCCCAATTGTAGGCCACGCCTCTTCAAACATGCACTTATCTCTGCAAACGAATCACTAGTTATTCCATATATAAGACATCATAACTGGGCTGTGTTGCACTTCAGCTACTGGGGTGGCTGCAGGAGGAGCTAGAGCAGGTCATCTACTAATTGGAAGGTTGGTTGTTCAGTCCCTGCATGTGTTATGTGAACTGCAAACTCACATCTCTAATTAACGCTGGTTCCAACGCATTTACAGTGAAGCTGCGACGCTTGTATGTACGTTAAAATAAATATATAAAGATGAAAGCAACAAAACTCTGCTGTAATTTACCACAAAATTAAAAACAACAACGAGTTATTAACTGAGGAGTTTATCGACGAGGCTGAAACGGAAGAAAGTGGCATAAAGTGGGTACTTTAAGGTGGTCTGGGGCCTGTACAGTGCTGTTGCAGCAGAAGCTCAGCACTCAATCATTTTTGCTGCATCAGCAACTAAGACAGCTTCTAACCATCTTTTCCACTTGGGTGGGTCAACATTAGGATGACTAAGGCCAGGACCATCTCTGTTCCTGTGCTGAGGATGAAGGTGCAGGAGGTGCACAGCTACTTCTGTGCCTGGATCAGCTGTTGCCAGGACACCCCCAGCCAGAGACTGAACTGACCTGGCAACCCAGACACTGAGAACTCCAGTGGCAGATGCTTCATCTCCACCACCGGTCCCCCAACTGGGTCCATAAACTGCTCCACCACCTAGCTCTGTTGCTTGGTCGACCTTTTCCAGTTTTTCCCCTTAATTTGCTCCCTGTATTCATTTTGCTTTTCAGTCCCTCCCTCTTGATGTTTCCACCCCACCTGGGCCTGAGTGGACCCAGGTGGGTGTCAGTCTGTTACATTCTTGAGCTTTTGGTTTATTTTACCTTCCTTGTGGTCCTTTGATCCGGTTGTCAGTTCTTGGTCTTTGGCCTTTCAGTGGACTTCATGATTGTGTCTTATTTTACCCACCTTCTGGTTTCTGTTCATTCAGCTGTCTTGAGTCTGCATTTGGATCCTAATCCTGTACCACTCCAGGACATTGACCTTCTTCACTAAACCACTCAGAAATGACCTGGCTAAGGAATGAGTAAAGGTCACAATTAATCTGTAGAATCTAATTTATTTTTCATTGTTTTAAGGTGGAATGTTTTAATATAAGAAAGGGGAACTATAATTTCTGATTCTGTTTGGTGCCATTTTTGTTGCTTTACCCGGGTTTATTTCATTTCTTAGGCACATGGACTCTGGCAGACGTGGTGTTCATATATTTTTCTATTTTCTATTATAGCTACTGTATGTGTTGTGACAGCATAGAAATCGTTGTATCAGTGTGATGGCTGCCCTTACAGCCACACAGCGGTAATATCCACCATGTTAGTGTAGAGACTTATACATAACATTGCATTCACATGTCTTTCTTTAAATATAGGACTTAATTTACAGGACAATAAATAACTGGTTTTGGTTTCGAATTCATTCACATATCCACATAACACTGCATTCTAAAATAAGTGCGCACATTTTAGTTTACACTGTTATGTATGATTAATCTTTTACCTTAGTTGCAGCTGTTCCAGTCCCTTGATTAAAAAGCCAAGAGTTGGAAAAGGGGCGGAGCGAGCTTTAAAGGAAGACTGCAAATTGGTTCATGCCATAACTCGGGACCATGGGGGGGAATTGGAGTTCATTATGTTTGGTTTAGTTAGGTTTTGTGTGTTTTACCCCTTTTCCTGTTTTTGTGGGCTGCTCAGCCACTATTTAAGTTTCCCCTTTGTAAGTTAGGTCAGTTTGTTTGCGTTATCAGTAGTGTTGTCAACTTTGAGTAGAGTTCTGTTATTTTGACCTGTTTTATGGGCCCAAGATTTTGATTCTTTTTGCATGATTTAACCAATTATGTTTTTGGGTTAAATAAAAAAATAATTTTTTTGGACTTTAACCTGTGCCTAAGTTTCCTTCGCTGCTTGGTCCATCACAAGTAATGTCAGAAGTGGAATACCAGCTGAAGGCACAAGATTTTTTTTCTCTTTTTTCCCCTCTTCACTTATCAAGCCATGCACAGAATGGGAAGGAGAGGCAAAGGAGCAAAAGGAGATTGTCAGAGCAAGTAGAAGGAGAGGAACATGGAGCCTCTGGAGGGGTGGATAGCACTGAGAGCCAAGGTAAGGAGCCGACAATGTCAGAACTGATTTCTATCCTTCGTTCTCATATGGGTCAGCAGGAGGCCCAGGAAGCAAGAAGAAGGGAGGAGTTTACCCGCCAGGAACAGCGCTTTAGAGCACTGCAACATCAGTTTCAGCTGTTGCAGGTAGAAGTGCAAGCTCGTACCTCCCCGGTCCCTGAGCCTCAAATGGAGGAACATGAACAACCAGAGGTAGAGTCCTTTGTAGAGGAGGGTCCTCCCTGTGCTGGCTCCAGTAATGAGCAAATACAACATCTTTCAGGTCAGTCTCGCTTTTATGAACCCAGGCTGGAAAAATTGACAGAGGAGGATGATATTGAACATTTTTTAACAACATTTGAATGCATGGCTGTAGTTTGCCGGTGGCAGAAAATGGACTGGGTTTTTCATCTGATTCCTTTACTCGCTGGCAAAGCAAGAGGTGCGTATGTTCATATGGATATGGATGACTCTCTGGACTATGACAAAGTTAAAGCAGCTTTCCTTCAGATTCCGTTCACTGGAGGTAAAACCTGATGAGAATCCAAAAGAACTATTTGCAAGATTGAAAGAGTTACATGAAAAGTGGGTAAAGCCAAAAGAAAAGACTGTGCATGAGGTTGGTGAAATATTAATTTTAGAACAATACTTGAGAATGCCGTCTCCTGAGCCATGGAGCCACACAGCATGGAAAATGAGATGTTTCAAAATCTGTCCCTCACTACCAGAAAGCAGGGGTGAGTAAACCTCCAAAGAGCCACTCTGTCAATATGCCGTCAAGACCCCCACCCAAGACCGTGATTTGTTATTTGTGTGGGATGGAGGGCCACACAAAACCGATGTGCCCAAAGAATTTACAAAAATAATTCAGATGTGTTTTGTGCCTCGACAAAGTGTGGAACCTAAAGTGGAGTTTGAGAATGGGTTCAAAATGACATTGGTTGATGTTGATGGGAAACCATTAAAGGCCCTTATTGACTCAGGAAGTACTCAGACTCTTGTGCACCGAGACTTTGTTCCCGCAAATAAAGTTAATAATGTGGAGACAATCCCTGTTCGCTGCATTCATGGGGATGAGAGGTCATATCCAACAGCAGATCTGTACATCAAGGTACAAGGACAAACGTATATTCTAAATATTGGTGTTGCAGAGAATCTGCCATTTCCAGTAGTGCTGGGTCGAGATCTGCCTGTGTTGTTTGACTTGCTGAATCCTAGTCATACATGCAATGTTGCAGTAACAAGAGCTCAAGCTAAGAAGAAAGAGGAGTCCCTACACCCACTCCGTGCCTTGCCCTTCTATGATGCGGACATAGAGACTGCACCCGGGAAGTTTCGTAAGTCACGTGGACAGAGAAGACAGATGTTTCTACATACTGCTGTTCGATCAGCTCCTAGCACAGAGCCTGAGTTACCTTTGGGTTTTAAAATCCCTGTTAATATTATTGAAATGCAACATGACGATCCATCTCTAACATCTCTGTTCCAGAAAGCTGCAGAGAGGAACTAAGCAAGATTTGAACAGCAGGGGGAGTTTCTGCTGAAAGATGGCATTCTGTATCGTCAGCAGGGTTCAGCATTACAGTTGGTGGTTCCTAGAGCAGTCCAGAAGGTGGTGCTCTCCTTGGGACACTCCATTCCATGGGCTGGCCACTTGGGAAAGCACAAAACCATGGCCCGTATTAGAAAATATTTTCATTGGCCTGGAGTGCGCTCAGATGTGACACTGTTCTGTAAAAGCTGCCCTCGGTGCCAGAAGTCTTCTCTTAAAATCCCCTCCAGAGCTCCTCTCCAGTCTCTACCAATTATCAGCCCTCCATTTGAACGGCTAAGAATGGACATTGTTGGTCCTCTAGAAAGAAGCAAAGCAGGCAACCGTTACATGCTTGTTGTGACAGATTACGCTACAAAGTATCCAGAGGTCTTTCCTTTGAGATCAATAAAAGCCAAAGCAGTCGCCTTCAGTCTGATACAGTTATTCTCAAGGGTTGGTTTTCCTCGTGAGATTCTTACTAACCGTGGCACTAACTTTATGTCCACTTTGTTGAAGCAGGTAGAATAATCCTTTAATTGTCCCACAAGGGGAAATTTGGTTGTAACAGCAGCCAAAAAGACACATATACAAACAAACAGGACACAGGACACGGAACAGAAACATACACAATTTTTACATATTTACATCAAGGACAGTTGTTACTATATACAGAGTACTGTACAGTTATTAAATTAAATAAAAATAACTACAGATAAGAGGCAAAGCAGGTTGTAGTGCGAATCGGTTAATTAACTTATTGTAGTTACAGCGCAGATGTAAACATCTGTTTGTTGGGAGCAGTTCTGGTTGTACAGTCTGACAGCTGCAGGGAGGAAGGAC
Source organism: Neolamprologus multifasciatus (assembly GCF_963576455.1). Lineage (NCBI taxonomy): Eukaryota > Metazoa > Chordata > Actinopteri > Cichliformes > Cichlidae > Neolamprologus > Neolamprologus multifasciatus. The sequence goes on from NC_140459.1 coordinate 27,421,115, forward strand.
CTGCGGAAACGCTCCTTCATGCATCGAGGATGCAGCAGTCTGTCACTGAAGGAGCTCTGCAGTTCAGCAACATTAACATGCATGGGGTGGGAGACTCTGTCCATCAGAGATGTTATTTTGGCCAGAGTCCTTCTGTCTCCCACCACCTGCACTGGGTCCAGGGTGCATCCCAGAACAGAGCTGGCCTTCCTGATGAGTTTATCCAACCTCTTCCTCTCAGCTGCCGATAAACTGCTGCTCCAACATACAACACTGTAAAAAATGACAGATGCCACCACAGAGTCACAGGTCTTTAAAAGTGCTCCCTGTACTCCAAATGACCTCAGCCGCCTCAGCAGGTCGAGTCTGCTCTGACCCTTCCTGTAAAGAGCATCAGTGTTGTGGCTCCAGTCCAGTTTATTATTCAGGTGAACACCCAGGTACCTATAAGAGCCCACTATCTCAATGTCCACTCCCTGGATGTTCACCGGTGTCAGTGTGGTGGGTCTGCGTCTCCGGAAGTCCACCACCAACTCCTTGGTTTTCCCGGCGTTGATCAGCAGGTGGTTCTGCTGACACCAGTCAAAGTCCAGAGTCCACTGTCTGTACTCTGAGTCGTCCTCACCTGTGACCTCACCAGGTGTACCAGCTCCTTGGGATTAAGAGCCTGAGGACAACGCCATACCACCCTCAGACAGATGGCCAAGAGAGCGCTTCAATCAGACCCTGAAACACATGTTATGCAAATGTGTCAATGAAACTGGTACAGACTGGGATCAGTGGCTGCCCTACCTCCTCTTTGCATATAGAGAAGTACCCCAGGCTTCTACAGGTTTTTCACCTTACGAACTATTGTTTGGCCATGAGGTACGAGGCTCCTTGTCTCTTCTAAGGGAGACTTGGGAGGGTGACCAAGAAAGATCACAGGCTGTCAATGTTGTCTCTTATGTTGTCCAGATGCGGGAATGGTTGGAGAAGATGACGGAGCTGGCCCAAGCCCACAAAGCAGAAGCGCAGCAGCACCAGAAGGCCTGGTACAACCAGTCAGCTCGGCAAAGATCCTTCAGTCCTGGTCAGAAAGTGCTGGTGCTTCTTCCAAGTGATGACAGTAAGCTGTTAGCAAAGTGGCAAGGGCCATATGAGATCCAAAAGAAACTTGGACAAACAACCTATAAGGTCGCCATTCCAGATCAGCCTCGCTCCAGCAGAGTACCGCACATTAACCTGCTTAAGGATGGGTGGAGAGACCAAAAGCAGATGTCTTTCTGATCCGGGAGGTTTCGGAGGAGGAGGAAGTGGATGATCAGTATCTGCCAAAACCCACTCCTCAGGACCTGGATCTCAACCACCTTCCTGAGGAAAGACAGGCTTAGGTGAGAAACCTGTGTAAATTTTCAGTGAAACTCCTGGTAGAACAGACATTGTGGAACATGACATTGTGTTGAAAGATGGAGCTTCTGTGAGGAGAATGAGTTACAGGATACCTGAGCGTCTACTGATCCCGTTGAAAGAGGAGAACAACCTGATGTTGTCACTAGGAATCATTGAAGCCTCGAAGAGCGAGTGGTGCCACCCGGTGGTCCTGGTGCCAAAGAAGGATGGCAGTATCCGTTTCTGAATAGACTTCAGGTACCTGAATGGAATATCAGAGTTTGATTCATATCCAACTCCCCACATTGATGACATGGTTGAGTGCCTTGGGAAGGCCAGATCCCTGACAACAATAGACCTCTGCAAGGGTTATTGGCAGGTACCACTGACTGAGCGCTCAAAAGAGCTGACTGCTTTCCGGACCTCGTGGGGCTTGTTCCAGTTTAGAGTCATGCCCTTTGGACTACATGGTGCCCCAGCAACATCCCAGAGACTGATGGACCAGGTACTGTCTGACATGTCTGAATTTGCTGCAGCCTACCTTGATGACATCGTGATTTTCAGTTCTACCTGGGAAGAACACCTGCAACATCTGGGGAAGGTATTGGGGCGTCTTCAGTCTGCAGGGTTGACTGTTAATCCAGCTAAGTGGGCCATTGCCAAGGCTGAAACTGAGTACCTTGGGTTTGTGATTGAAAATGGAGTAATAAAACCTCTAGGCGATAAGGTCACCGCCATTGAATCCTGTCCCTTGCCAGAGACCAGAAAACAGCTGAGATCGTTTTTGGGTATGGCAGGATTCTATCATCGGTTTATCCCTCATTTCCCTGCCAGGGCAGCTCTTCTGACGGATCTGACTGGTGCCCGAAGTCCCAATAAGATCACCTGGACAGAGGAGGCTAAGATGGCTTTTCAGGACCTACGACAATCTCTGAGTAAGAGCCCAGTCTTGCACAGCCCTGATTTTAACAGACATTTCATTCTTCAGACTGATGCCTCAGAGAGAGGATTGTGAGCTGTTCTGTTACAGGGACCACCTGGAGACCGTTATCCAGTGGCCTTCATCAGCCGCAAGCTGTTTCCGAGGGAAGTGCGATACTCAACCATCGAGAAGGAGGGACTCTCCATCAAATGGACCCTGGACTCCTTTAAGTATTATCTTCTCAGACGGGAGTTCATACTGGAAACGGACCACAAGGCTCTTCAGTGGATAGAGAAAATGAAGGACACAAATGGAAGGATCACGCGATGGTACCTTGCAATCCAGCCATTCCGGTTCACCATCAACCACATCCCCGACAAGGATAACTGCACTGCAGACTGTCTCTCGCTGTCCAAGGGAGAGATCTGAAGAGGGGGAGTGTGTGATGGCTGCCCTTACAGCCACACAGTGGTTATTTTCTGTTATTTTGACCTCTTTTTATGGGCCCAAGATTTTAATTCTTTTTGCATGATTTAACCAATTATATTTTTGGGTTAAATAAAAAAAGAACTTTTTTCTGGACTTTAACCTGTGCCTAAGTTTCCTTTGCTGCTCGGTCCATCACAAGTGGCATGTAATGAAACAGCAGTGACTCAAATGAACCCTTGCTGGTCAGCTTTCTCTTTAGTCCTACTCTCCAGTAATTGTGTGCAAAATGCTTCTGCTGTTTTATTTAATGACTCTGTGTCCTTCAACATGACTGACACAAGGTCAGGATCATAGATCGTGGAAAAGAAAAATACCGTCTCTGGACAGCTCTACTTTTTCTTCCTTTCAAGTCAGACTGAAGGCAGATTGCAGTGACTCACACCACATCTTTTTAGAAACATAGCAGCCTACCGCCAGGAGACATGGCTGCAACACAAAGGTCTGATATGCCAAAATGTATACTTTTTCACATCCAGGTCATAATTGTTATTCATGTCGGATTCGTGTTTTTTATGATATCACATTTGGACCTTTAATCTGTACAGGACTGCTCTCGTAACCTTTAGGTTCAGCACAAAGAAGCGTGCCTCTAAATGTCTGAACTGAAATGTTTTGTTGTCTGACGCATGGAGACAAATGCAGCTGCTAGAATCACAAGTCTGTTCCTACTGCTGCACGGGATTAACTGCCTTGCTCAAGATCACTTTGACCTTTTAAATCTGTAGTGGAATGATACTGTATTTCACAAAAGTGCTTTCTTTTTTGTGTATTTTAGGTCTCAGGTCCAATAAAGTTGTGGGCTCCGACTAACCTTTGACCCCCATTTCTCCTACTTTTTTGTGTCTGTGTGCTATGATAATTAAATAACTGAACTGTTAAGGAAGAGACACACATTTAAATAACTAATGAACTAACAAACTAGATAAATAGAAATATTCGTTTTTATATTGTTTTCCTTTGAACAATTATTTCAATAATAACATAATTGTGTTTTTCATTGAAACAGTTGTTAAAATTCTATTTTTGTAGAGTTGGGATGAGCAAGGAAATTTCCTTTTAAAGTGAGAGAACATGGATTATGTTATATCTATTGCTTTCAGCGTTTAGTCGTTGTTTGCACAAGAACACTGTTACTGGCAAAGTGAAAAACAAAGAAAAAACTGAAGATTTCAGGGGAGAAACCATTACGCTTTTCATTTTACATTTTCACAAATCTGCATGGTTTTTTTTCTTAATTTATATTTCAGTAGCTTATTTATAGTTTATAGTTTCCACAGATTATTATTGTAGAGACTTTACAGGACAATTTAAATTGCCTTGAGGTGACTGTGATTTAGTGCTATACAGATAAAACTGAACACAGCTCTGTGTTGGTGAAATTCTTGGCTTGACTCAAACTTTACTGCTCTGCTGGTACTCACGATAAACCAAGAAACACTGTTCTGTGGTATGACTCCGGGGCCCTACATAAGCAAGGAACATCATGCAGATGGCGTCTTCTAATTTGACTTATGTGCCAGACTTTGTAGAAATCCCGTAGTTTTTCTTTTTAAGAGAAGTTCTGGGTACTTCATGAGAGAGGTGAGGTCAATATGAGGTGTGAGTGCAATCCGATCTTTTAGGCACATAAGTCTGATGAACCTGAGTCCGCATGCACGCACAGGATTCAGCATGCATGGTCTGTCTGCGTTTACTCTCCATTGTTGTGTGGAATGTGTAAAACTTGGACACTGTGGATCAAACACAGTACAAACTGCAGTGTAAATGTTTCGGATTGAAGTTCAGAGAAAAAACTAGAACCTCTTACTTGCTGCCTGTGCTGAATATCATCACTGCTGTTAATCAGATTACTGTAATTGCTGCGGGACAGTCTCCCGCTGCTGCCATGTGGGAACCCAGTCTCGATTTTCTGTTTAAAATGCACTCGATCTGATGCCTGCTTGTTGCATGTCACGTGTTTCTGTGCCTGTTTAAAGTATGTGTACAAAAACCCGTGTCTGTATGGTGCAGAGCAGTGCGCTTCCCGTCCGTCTGTCCTCAGCACCATGGAGAGCGCGCTAACATGCGCAGCTGAATCCGGTCTGGAGAGCTGATTCCCGCTGCTGCCAGAATGTGGAGGGAAAGAAAAAGCTTTATTGTGAACATTAACGTGAACTCTCTCGGTCCATATAATGAGTAGGAGTGGTCATGGTGGAAGGGGTTGTTGGTAATGGAGAGCACAGGAGGGTGGGAGGGGGCTCTTATCTGTTGCACACCGGGCTGATTTTCCTGTGGAGAGAAAGCGTCCAAGAGTGGGCAGACTGAGAGCTGAATCGTGACACTTGGAAAAAGAGAAAAGCGCTGAGAAAAGGAGGAGCGACGCCCACCGAGCAGCGTCTGGAGTGAGTGGTGACATCAAATGTGGAGCCTTCAAAATACAAGCAGCTCGTGACACGCACGGTGAACTGAGAAACCCCGACACGAGGAGTAAAAACACACATGTGGGTTTTTCTTTCTTTTTTTTCGTCCCAAATCAAAGTGATGAGCATACACGCCGGGAGAGGAGCTTTGGAGCGCGGTGTGCGCAACAGAGCATGAGTGCCACTGCGGACACGGAGCGCGCTGTGAACAGCTGTGTTTATTCCACGAGTAAAGTGTCTTTTTCCTGCAGCTCCAGCTGCTAAACACATTTACCTTTGAAGGAAACTTTTCGTTCCGATGGAAACTGTTTTGATAGTTATATATGATATTATATATGATATTATATGTGATATTAGGATTTTTTTTTGTTCATTCCTAAAACAACAACAACAAGTGTTGAGCTGAGGCGCGGATGAAGCAACAGATACGGAGGATAAAGTCGTGAATCTTTCGTGTGCATTGTGTGAGTAACAACTCCAAACTCTCCGCCACTCTCCGCCACTCTCCTTACTCCGTGACCCTCCCATCTTAGGGACGACTCAGCACATTTGTGATGAGGATGTCCGCCGCTTGCGAGGAAGATCTGAGGGTTCCGCGGACAGTAAATTGATTTTTTTCTCTTTCTTCCTCTCTCTCCCGTGTGTGGAGAATGGCAGCTAAAAATATCCCGGAGATGTTAGGATGAACAGGTTGTTGTTGTTTAGCTGAAACTTAAAGACCCGCGGGAAGATGCTCGGCTGTAGGACATTTTAATTCTCCTCACAGACAAAGTTCGACTGGAGCAGGAAAGAAAAAGAAAGGATCCGTCAGTGCTGATTTCTGTGGTTCACTCCGACCTACGTAGAGAACAGAGAGCAACAGACGAGCTTGGAAGCAGCTTGTTGATGGCACTGCGCACCGGGAGGACTTGGTTTGGGCAGGTCTTGCGCAGGGTCTCTCGGCTGCAAGGCTCCTGGTCCAGGCGCTCGAGCAGTCTCTTGTGTCTCTCCACGAACCAGGAGCAGGATTTGGGCTTCTGCCACCGGGATCACAACAAGGCGGGGGGCTCCAACTCCGGCGTTCACCGGAGCGCACCTTTCCGCGCCTCCGCCTCCAGGCGCTGTCCACACGGCTATCCCCACGCTTGCTGCGTCTTCCCGGAGAATCCGAGGGGACATGAGCCCCTCGGTCGCCGGTTCCTGTTGGCCATGAAGCGGCAAAACGTGCGGACCCTGTCCCTGATCATTTGCACGTTTACATACCTGCTCGTCGGGGCCGCTGTCTTTGACGCCCTGGAGTCCGACTTCGAGATGCGTGAAAAAGAGCAGCTGGAAGCCGAGGAGAAGCGTCTCCAGGGGAAATATAACATCAGCGAGGATGATTACCGCAAACTGGAGAGCATCATCATGGAGGCTGAGCCCCACAGAGCCGGGGTGCAGTGGAAATTCGCAGGGTCATTTTACTTTGCCATCACGGTGATAACCACCATAGGTAAGCCTAAACTCTAACATGTGTATAAATCTTTACAGGCTCACTGTGATCTTTGACGAGGACAGTTACATTTTTAGGGCGATAAAGCGGGCTGTCAGCAACAATTAGGGGAGAGCAGGAACATATTTACAGCACACGTCTGTAGGTAAAGTTTTAAGCAACATGTTGCAGCACTCGCTCCCTGCTCCAAAGGGAACTGCGCGGTGAGAATGGAGCTTTGTGTGTCATCAGCCTCGTGAGATTTAAGCTCCTGAACATCACCTGTAGGTTAAATTACGCGGAAGAATGACGTAGCGTGATGTGCTCGAGTGCACTGTGGAAACATACATCATTTTTTTTCGTTCAGCTGCACAATTTGAACTTTTAACGATGCGTCACCAGGAAAGTCTGACAGAGCAGATCGAGCTCAGGCTGTGAGACACCCCGAGACTGATCCTGTGAGGCCGGAGAGACAAAGCTGTGTCTGGAAGAAGAGCAGCGGGCGGTGTGTTGGTGCTGAAAGAGACAGTTCCTCTGAGTGCAGCCGCAGGCAGGACGAGAGTTCAGCAACTGAAACCTGACGTCACTCCAAGAGATCCTGCTCAGATCCTGCTTTTAAAAAGAAACTGTGTGTTTTGTCCCTGTGGTTATATTTACATTAAGTTCAATGGTTTTTCACAAGAACAAAAAAAGGACAGTGAACACTTTGCTCCAACTTGGCTACAAATGAAGTCAGCTGCAGGGCCCGCCTGTGGGCACAAACCATCCCACTTTCCTTCCATTCCTTGCATTTATTTTTATGAGTCTCCTAAAATGCAACATACATCACATCAGTCTGACGCCACTGGCTCTGACGCATGTGCGTCCTAAAGGTTTATTTCAAGCTGGCAAGGAGGGGTAAACCGAGTTTGTCTTTGTTTACGCTCCACCGGCGGAGTGCATTTTAGTAATGCATTTTTAGTAATCATACTAACCAAAATGTCAGATTGGAGCGACTTGTAATTAATTGGATTAATTGAAATGAACTCAGCAAAATAATAAAATAGAACAAATCCGACTTTTTAATCAGCCCAGATTGGGATTGTAAAAAGTCCGAAACTCGAAAACGAACTTCTTTTTTACGCAGAGGTCACAGAGACTCGACATGGTGTTATTCAAGATGATTTTCTTAACCCTTTTTATGGGGAGGAGGACTAATGCACTAGGCTCATAGCTGGCCAGGCAACACCTAAAAGAGACACCAGCACGGCGCAGTGAAGGTGGATCTACTTTTGTTTCCAGGCTACAACGAGAGCCATTGTAATATTCACGTCGGGTGAAGTGGCCACATTTACTGCAGCTCTGTGGGAGACAGCGCTCTTTATGCGTTATCATACTCTTAAGTTCCAACAGTTTAGAGGACAGTCCAACTTTTCTTTCTCTTTTCCCCCTTTGCAACATGTGAAGGTCTGACCTTTAGTTGACTTCCTGGTGTGACGCGTTAAACTGAGGAAGAGGATGGGATTAGACACACAATTGTTTTGAGTCCACTTGTGCAGGATGGGAATTATATTATTGTATCAGCCTGCAGAAAAGAAAGAGACGAGAAAAGAACACTGTCCAAAAAGTTATTGATTGCAAGAGCTTCATTTCATTTTAGAAACGCACCACAAAGATAAAGCTGACACAGTCAGGCCGTTCTGCAAAATGTCGTTAAAATCAGTATTGACTTATAAGCTCTAATGTAGCTCTAATGTAAAACATCAGGCGAACAGAGCATTCAGCGGGAATTCAGTTTGATTATTCATTTACAGGTACATTAAAAAAAGAAGGATGCAGATAAATTTTCTTCTTTTAGACCCCCCCTCCCACCACCTTTTTTTATTTTAAAGGATTATTTTAGCGTTAGTCTTGTGATGGTTTTGTTGTTTTCACTACGATAAACCACAAAACAACAATAAACTGACCTCACTAACAAGTACTGTATGTGTACTTCACACCTGCCATATATTACTCATATTTAAATAGGAACAGATTGGATTTATTTGCACTTTAGATGCCATATGTAAATATATTCTATTCTATTCTATTCTATTCTAAATTCACGCAGTACTGTGCAAAAGCTTTTTCATATTTTACAGTTCGACTTTCAAGGGGTCAGACTTTCTTGAATCTTTCTGAAAGTGCTCTTGAGCAAAAGTCCTCCAGCCTTTCTGAAGGTCTTTCAAAGTGTTTCTTTTGATTATAAGATGAACACAAGAGACAACTTAGGAGCACGTTGTGTACTTTGCTGTTTCTTTTGTTGAATCTATAGAAAATGCCAAAGATCACTCAGTTTAAATGGAATACAAAAGTACTTTTGCACCAGAAACTGGACAAGTGAAGGGCAAAAGAAGAAGCATCAGACCTAAAAAATTATCTACAGCAGATGAACAGTGTTTGAAAGTCACGCCCTTAAGAAGCAGGAAAACTAAATGAAAGAGCTGACACAGAACCTGACACATACATCTGGTCCTCCAGTTCATCTACTGTGAACTGGTGACTGTCAAAAACCCAGTTAAGGAAGGGCAACAGGGAGAAAAGGGTGATGTCTGCCAAATTACATAAGAACCGAACAGAAAATCAGCTGCAACAGGTCACATGGACTGATGAATCCTAATTTGACATTCTTGATTCAAACCCTCATCAGCATGTAAGCAGGAGGTCAGGTACAACAGTGGCTTTAACTTCATTTTTCAGCATGACAATCATGCCAAACTGCACTACCAGTGGTGTAAAAGCACACCTGGACAGTAAAACACGGGAACAGTGTGGATTGGATTGACCTCCACAGAGGATCCACCTCAACGTTATTCAAGCATTGTGGTTTTTCTTGAAAGAAAAACAAAAGACAGTCGACATCCAAAGAAGAGCTTTGAAAGTCATTCAAGAGGCCTGGAGAATTACTCTTACTTAAAGAAATTACAGGAAAATTTGGCTGAGAGAGTCGAGGCAGCGTTGAAGAATAAAGATGGCAGACTTTCAAGTGCAAGTGAGAATTGCACATTTGCTGTTTTTGTTTTATCTACTGTATCTACATTTATGTTTGCTATAACTCACTGCACCAATTTCCCATTTTTATAGTAAAATATTTTTAAAAATGTAGGTGGAACCAAGACTTTTTTCACAGTACTGCATAATATATATAAATAATTAATATAACTAATATGATATAGTGTATTTACTGGCATGGTACCATGATATTTACCTTTTTTTAAAATTTATGTCAAATTAATGAAGGTAATTAAAATTTGTTTCCAGGATTTCTAAGGGTCATATATCTGATCTCTCTGTGCCACAGAGCTCCTCTCTGGGGTTGTCATGTTAGTGCTTGTTTTTGTGTCAAATATGTCTCAATCCAGCATTAAAAAAGGATCCTAAAACAAATGCACAAATCCATCTGATTTACTGAAAACCACCAAACAGCTGTCTCAAGACATCATTTTTTATGTTAAAAATTAGTCATCCACCCAATGATTGAATGGTCCTAAAATGTACATCTGACCTGAAAGCAAACGACTCTGTGCTTTAGAGCACAAGCCTGCAAGATCACCAAACTTCGCTTTTTCATCAAGCAAGAGAGTTCTTCTTCTCTGAGAAAAAACAAAACAAAAAACAACGATGAAGCACAGACTGGACAAAATGGACAAAGACAGTTTTCATTAGATGAAACCGTCACCTGGTCATAGCGAAGTTCAGTGAGTTTGATATGTTCAATACTCTCAATAATATTACAGTAGGTTTTAGTCAGATGGCATTTATTTTCTTGGTGCCTTGGGGACACTGTACAACTGGAAAGTCAAGGCAATCACAGAAAAGTGTCTTGATGTGAGTTTGATATCTTTTTTGGTGATTTTCCAGCCACTTCAGACTTCATAAGGTTTCATCTGACACTCCAAGTAGGTTAAATCTTACTTGTGGGTTGTATTTGACCCAGCCGTTTGTGCCTTTAGGCAGTGGAGCTTTGATTTTTCTTTTCTCTCTCTGATTTGATGAGTTCGCTCAATGATTGGATGGCACGCTCAAAAATAACATTCATCTGACAGTGGGAACTTTAATTCTTACACTCCTACCTATTCTCAGAAATAATGAAACCCGTTTTGTTTTTCCAGTCATTATTTCAGCCGCTAAAAGTGGAAGTAGTTTTGTGTGAAATGAAACTGCTGCAAAGATAAGGGACCAATTTGGGCTGTGTCAACTATGAGCTGTTTGTGGAAGCTAATTAAATTCAGTGTGAACACGAGGGACTATGCAAGTGAGGTACAAAGATCTCTATTAAGATATGTGGTACTACACGTTGTTTTTCTTGGTTATGTACATATACAGGGGTATAAAACACACACTATACACCGAATATCACATGACTGTATCGACAAGACAGGCTACCATCTTACTGTAAAACCTGCCAGCATTCAGCCAAGTACATTCATCATTGGCTCACTATAAATCTTTAAAGATCTTTCTATTAATATCGATGCATACCCCATGAGGCCAACTGCATCACATACTCATTGGTGATAAAGTAAAAGAATCACCCATAAAGTGAAGTGAATAAATATTATATAAAATTATATACTGTATTTACTACATAAATCCCAAAATAATGTAGTAATTTAATTTATTATTTTTTTAAAAGAAAAATCTAGTTTTAAAGGAAAATAATTACTTCAGTATTGATCATCATTTAGAAAAAGTGTTTTGGTTAACATGACCGAACAAACAAGCTGTGGGAGGGCCACTGCAAAGAAACCAAAGCAATTAACCTTCTCACTTTGTTTGGATTTTATATTAAAAATAAATTCCTGAGATAAATTGAGATAAATTGCCAATTCCCAGGTTACTGAACCTTTCATAAAATAAAAAAGAGGGAAATTGATTGTATAAGTTTTAATTTGTATCATTTTTTCATTGTTTTTTGTCTCAAACCACAAAAACATATAAGCCTGTTAGGATAGATGCTGTAGAGGTCTAAAAACTCAGGTATCAAATGTGATATACTTGGAGTTATAGGGTCAAAACTGAATAGATACAGTTTTTAATAGAGTTAACACTGGAAATGATTCTTTTCTATGTATGATCAGTGTGAATACAGTTCAGTTCAAATGCTACTGAAAATTCTTTACTGTAACAGCAGCAGTGGTAACAGGAGTTGGAGATAGTAGTTGTGGTAATAACAGGGAGAGCTGCAGGATGAAAAACCCTGAATGTCAGGGCTGCACTTTAAATTAAGGATGTATACTTAATATACTTACAGATGATTTTTTTAAAAATCTGGTCTATCTCTACATCTGGAAGCCTCACCTGGGCGTGCCTTAGGCCCAGGAAAAGTTATAGTGCAAGTCTGTGATCAGAAGCCAATTCTTATTACCATCATACTCCTGATCATGAGAGAAAAGGCCAGAGGCCTGAAACTGTAGCCCAGCTGTGATGATGTTAGTGCAGGTCTCAGCCTTAGTATGTATAAAGGCCCTGAGATGACTTTTGTCGTGATTTGCAGCTTTATAAATAAAACTGAATTGACTTGACTGTCAGAGCAGCTGTCTTGAGGGGCCCATCTCGGCTGCCAGGATGAAGCTGTAAGCACTCTGCACAGCACCCCTCGATTCAGACCGGCCTGCAAGTTCACTCTATTTATTTCTCATGATTAATTGCTCCAAATGTGATGACAGCATGTGGCGAGCGCGAAGTGTTCTCGCCGAAACTCTGCTCAGAGGGAGAAGAGCAACAACAGCGTGCTATAGTGAACATATACACCTGCCTCATGTTGCCAGGAGACTAAAGACAGCTTAAAAGGTGAAAGTCATCTCTGCCAAATGTCTGGAAATATCAACATTTGTCTATACAGTGGATATGAACAGTTCAGCGTATGACTGAAAACTGTCACCAGTTATATTTTTGGACAGTGACTCAAACTGTAACAAAATTCATATGGTGTAATTATTCACTGTGTCCTGTTATGATGTGCCAAAACATTATCAAAGTGTTCCATGACACCCAGTCTAATAAAGGTTTATCAGTGTGAGCACCACTTTAAACCCTAATTACATTTCAAACAAAAACACAATGCTTTATAATCGAATATAAAATAAGGTCTTATAACTCAAATTAAAGATTTTTCAATCTCCTCTTTTACAGTTTGAACCATCAAAACTACAGTTCATATTACATAAACAATATCAACCAAATGTAAGAGAAAATAATGACGAAATCAGAGTAACATATTAACAATTAGCATGATAGCATATGATTAGCATGAGTTAATCAAATTTGATTAGCACGAGCTAATCAAAAACGAGCATCTAGAGCAATGAGTCTTTTAGCTCTATCCTACATTATAGTCAGAGATCAGCATGATAAACAAATAAAGGTATTCATCCTTTAAGCTGATTGTAAAAAATAAATTGAGCTAGTAGAACAAGCATGCTAACAGAAATTTCCACATCCAACGATGCTTTAGCTTAAATCTATAATTAGCAAACCTAAATGCATGTATAAAAACTAAACAGATAAAACAGTAATAATTAATGTGGGGGCTCATCTGGGAGAGATTTTTATTCCTTCTTTAGATTATTTAACTGCTTTTATTTGTATAAAATGGCTAACAGGAAGAGTAGACTCATAACCTTTATTAGTTAGCATAACACACAGCTTCTGTAAAAGCTCTATGTTGTGCTCTAGGTGTTTAGGCCTGCCAGGGCTACACAGTATAGTAGTACCCTGCGCTACAGACAAGTTTAGCTATGAACAAACCTCCAGCGGCTTGATGGACTAGCTGCGCTCAAATACTGCTGTTTAGTGCCGAGCAGGAAGTCAGTGTTTACAGGTTTGTAGGGTTTTCCCCAGCGCTAACCCTTTTCACCTTAAATACAGTTTTGTGTAGCACCAGTAACTTACAAATGTTGACCGTTGCAGCTGAGAAGTACTCTGTAGTAACATGTTGTTATTGTTATTGTCCACAGAGATACAAGGCTAGAGGAAACCTAAGGAGAATAACTTAACAGGATTCAATAGTGAAACTGTGAAAGCCTATTTTCAGAAAAGTCAAGTGAAATGCTTTTATTTTGTAGTGCTCCATAAGTGAGTTGTGTCCTCGTAGATAAATTCATCACCCGCCCTTTCTAATGAAAGCTCTTTGTGAAGATGAGTCAGATGCTGCGTCTCTGTTGGAGCTATTGTGCCAGTCACAGTTTCCATTACACTGCAAAGCAACTGGCACTTCCAGCACACGTCTCCTTGCAGGCTTTGTGAACCTGTGCTCACTTACCGAGGCCGGTTTATGTAGCAGTCCACTCAGAGAGAGTACTTTATGAGGCCACCTGTTTAAAACAAGTCTTTATGGACTGCAAGGTTTTTATAATATCTATAAATGATCTAATGGTAGAAAAGTAGTGTGTAAATATTAACTGATTGTCAATATAAGTCATACTGTTTTTACTGAATAAGCTGAGCTGGTCATGGTGTGTATGACTTATATAGATGGCATATGCTTGGGCGAGAAAGGCATATTACATGTAATTGACATGCAATATGCAGATGTGTTAGGATCCATTTACATAGAATGCACGTCCACTGATTGGTGTGATACTGCAGTCGGGCTACAAGCTGCTAAAAACAGCTTTTTGCTCGTCATCCTCTGGTTTGATAATAAACACTAATCTTGACAGGAATTGTTAGGTAGAGTCCTGGCAAAGTGAAGCATGCAGACAGTGATTGTTGTGTGTTTGTGTGAGTGTGAGATGGGCTGGAGGGTCAGTCCGGTAAGAGCTAAATACAGATTCAATTGTCCAACATGGACAATCTGTATGCACCTCAAGGACTGATAGGAGAGCTGGACATACAATGTATATTTTACATCACTGTTCAACTTTGCTTTTCTTGGCTGGCAGTGGTGCAGCAGTTACTGCACCTCATGCTGTGCAGGTAAAATAAACACAGAGTCTTATATGAATTTTCTTGTTGCCGTTATGAGCTGGAAAACCACGACTTTCACATTACTTTGCATAGACACATAAATCAAGGACACCGGATTAGATGATTTCCTCTCTCAAGCAGTGCATGATGGAGTATACAGTGTATTTTAAATCCAGGTGATTTTCTCATTAATAATACAAGACACTGAGCAGCACGTTTATAATGATTAATAGCACATTATGGTACAATTAAGGATATGAATAAAGGCTTAAATTAAAAATGCTACAGTGTTGGGTTTTTTTACTGATTCGGCAAGACTTTAGTTGTCATCAATCCAAACAACTGACTAATTCATTTTTTAACCTAAAGCTCACTTCTCAGATCATTTAAGAAGCAATGGAACAAAAATAACCACATTTCTATTCTGTAAAAGTGTACTTAATCTTCCCAGTCCTATAAGTAATCATTGTGACGTGTGTTAGTGGATATTTTTTAGACCTTTTTCCTGAACCACGAGGTTCAGCTCGGAGTTGGTTTCATCTTAAGAATTTAAACTAAAATGTGTCAACGACTGGCACAAAATATTGCACAGACAAATGATTACTGCCTGGGATCGGGTCTACTTTTTCCCCTGTAATTTTGTTTGAGAACACACACCTCAGACTCTGATATACAGGGTGGGCCATTTATATGGATACACCGTAATAAAATGGGAATGGTTGGTGATATTAAAGTCCTGTTTGTGGCTCATTAGTATATGTGAGGGGGCAAACTCCTCAAGATGGGTGGTGACCATGGTGGCCATTTAGAAGTCGGCCATCTTGGATACAACTTTTGTTTTTTTTCAATAGGAAGAGGGCCATGTGACACATCAAACTTATTGGTAATGTCACAAGAAAAACAATGGTGTGCTTGGTTTCAACGTAACTTTGAAACCAAGCAAATAAATATATTTACTTAGAAAATTGTTGACATGTTCAATACTTATTTACACCCCCGTCCAACCACACACACACACAAACAAATGCTATGTGTTACTTCATCACCTGTAAAATGTTTAAAATGACTATCAGCGTTTCCTGTATCACCAATGTCATAACACAGGCACAGAATATTTAAATGTACGATACTGAGTTCAATGAGACGATCCTCTCATATTTGTAAGAAACTATGTAGCATTTGCATCTGGAATGTGAAGTAACAATGTTCAGATTTTTTTCTTTGATTTTTTTTTTTTATAGTATTTTAATTGAACAACACTGATCTAAAGAACGAGCAAGGCTTTTGCTACATGATTCTTCTGTTGTTATCCCCTTGGCTACAGCGTTACGTTACCTGGGTACATCCAGCAAGTTCTATCAATGATTAAAGTCCTCTGAGGTTTTCTCACTTGATACTTTCTTTCATCCCCAGTATGCATGATCAAAACGATGCTGTGAATTACAGCCAGTCTGTTTGCCAGCTGATAGCTGTAATTCCTCATTATGTTGGCAGAATTTATACTTGCCACTCCTCTGAAAACAAGAAAGTTGTTAATATAGTGTCTGACTCACTGAAAAATAACTTCAGCCGCTTACCCTAGCTGCACTTTGTAGCAAGTAGATTATTTTCACTTTGCTAGAGTGTCCTACCGGGAGCTTGATGGAGGTCTCCACACAGATCGATGGGAATGTGTTTCTGTGGTGCTGATGCTCACTGTGGGAGTCACTCACTCTGGAGCCGGTTGGTCTGTTTTCAACGCTCAGAGGGTAAACTGTTTGCATGAGGTCCTTCTGTGCAGCCCAGTTTGGCCCTGTGACTTCATCCTAAAAATAAATAAATAGATAAATAAAAAGATATAAAGGAGTGTAACATGCCCAGTCTGCTTATTTGTAAGAAGTGCTTCTCAGTCTGTGATAACAGCAGAATTTTCTCAGTTGCTGAAGAGAGATTTTCTAATGTCTATCAAAATAACCTCAATGATGCACTAAAGATAAAAGTGAAGCTATCTGTGCTTTTGTCAAGCATGACTTGGTGCGTGCTTGTGTAGGGTCCTTTCGGGTCCAATTGGATTCATTTCCACAATTGTATGATGAAATTTCATGGACGGTAAGGCTGTTTTGCTGAGGTGAGCAGAGCTAATAAGAAGGTGGTGTGTTTCCAGGTTAACAAACGTAGCAAAAACCTACATTTAGAGTCTGGATAGAGGTGGTTTAATCTACGTGTCTCCCAATTGTGAGTCAAGAATTTGAGATTCATATTTTGGACTTACCTAACACATTGTTTCCAGCACTGACAAAGATTCAGAGATCTAAGGAGAGAAACTAAAGATCTGTGGTCACACCTGCAACACCATTCCCTTTTTTTTTTGGGGGGGGGGGGGGGGGGGGACCACTGTTGTTGCCTCTCCAGTGCATCTGTTGTCCCTTTCCCTCATATCCAGAGCAGGTGAAATTGATTAAAAACTGGATATTCCTGAAGTTTACTAATGCATGGTACCAGTGCAAACTGGTATCCTGATTGTGGATGGATGAAAAAACAAAACAAAAAAACAACTAAGATAAATCACATAATTTACTCCTGATGCTACAGTATTGTAGTCTTATTTAAAAAACTATGCAAGATGCTGTTGTAATTGCTGACTTTGTGCTTTTAGTTCTTCCAAAGAGATATCTACCTCACAAGAGCAATAAGCTTGCGGCTGAGGTAAGCAACATCTAGCTACAGCAGCAGCAGAAGAAGCTATGAAACGTAGGTAGTCTGAGAAAAACAAGCAGAACAGATTCTATTTCAAGCTTCAGTGCCCTGTGCTGTTCTTTCTCCCCATTAAACCACTGATTTCATCCATCACAACACTGTCAGTGCATGTGGACAGCATTTTATAAGCATGTTCTCATTGTGTGAAGAGAGAAACCTATACTATAGATATAGATATATATATGTGTGTGTGTGTTCACATCCCCCAGGGAGGGAGCCCTGCTCTCACAGCCAGAGTCTCTCGGTGTTGCGATGACTGGTTGTTCCACTCCAGCACTGACGAAACAGAGCGCAGAGCGCCTCACTCAGACTCGAGTGTGGTTCGGTGAGCTGTTGCTTGATGAACCGTAGTGCCTCTTTGTTGCAGAGGGCCACTGAGTCCAGGTGGCGGCCTTCTTAGGCAGCTTACAAGAGGAGCCATGCTGAATGAAAATGGGAGAATGTGGGCGTGAGGGGAAATGTAGCTGGTATATAAAGTTTAACAAACACAGCTTTTACTTTCTTCTCATGTGTGTATGGGGTTAATATGAAATTCCAGTTGCTTGCTTCAAGCATTAATTCTGGGTTATGTCACATACAGCAAGTTACAAAGACAAATCAAAGTTAAAGGTCTGCATCATCTGTTGGCACAAGAACAGACTGTGGGACATTTAAATTGATGCTTCGTGCTGTTTAATATATGAGGAATGCCTCTCAATAGATAATCAGTACAACTTCAAAACTTGAAATACTTCTGCCTTCTGACTCATGAGCATCGTGGCTGTAAGCAGAAGTGAACATCAAAAATCTGGTAGTTGTCTGCCAACAATTCAATGTAATTTATTTATACAGCACCAATCACAACAACAGTCACCTCAAGGCACTTTATATTGTAAGGTAAATCCCACAATAATACTTACAGAGAGAACTCCTGCTTAGGGGGTATTTTCTCTTTTTCAGACCATTCTCTGTAAACCCTAGAGATGCTTCTGTGGGAAAATCCCAGTAGATTGTTTCTGAAGTACCCAGTCCAGCCCATCTATTCAATTCAATTCAATTCAATTCAATTTTATTTATATAGCTCCAAATCACAACAAAAGTCACCTCAAGGTGCTTCATAGATACAGAGAAACACCCAACAATCATATGACCCCCTATGAGCAAGCACTTTGGTGAGAGTGGGAAGGAAAAACTCCCTTTTAACAGGAAGAAACCTCCAGCAGGGGCGGCCATCTGCCATGAATGGCTGGGGAGAGAGAAGGAAGACAGGATAACAGATTTGCTGTGGAAGAGAGCCAACACTCAGTGAGGTGACAGTGAGGCCTGAAGTTGCCCAGCATGTCTGGCCAGAAAACAGAGATTTGACACAATACAGGAAATATCTGCAACTGATAAACATTTTAGTAACTCAAAGCAACTACTTGTTTAAAAATTAATCTAAGAGTAAGCTGGTACTCACTGAAGAGCTTCTGTGTTTGCAGTCGTTGACCTGTCAGCATGCTGTAACATTACAATTAATTTTGCCTGTGCATTTATGTTGCTCCCTGTCAATAAAATCTGGAGCTGATACATGCAGACAATCCCAAAAACTGAAAACTGGCACAAAAATGGCTTTTAGCTCTTTCCAAAAGCACGTGAATCCCCAAAGAGTCCAGTGTTGAAAATGCTCAACTCAACAGCATCAAAAAGCAAATAACCGGTACATGCTTGGGCCTCTGTGGATACATCAGAGCAAAGACGATGTGCTCTGTTTTTTTTATGTTGCAATAGGTTTAATAAAACAAGGTGTTATTGTCTGTTTAAGCTGCAGGTTAACAGTTGTCTCCACCTAAATGATCACATTACCTGGCTTGTTGACTTGCTATCAATAACTAATCTAGGTTGCACTACACACACTGTAACCAACACTTATAGCTTAATACAATGTTACAAGTTCTGTTCGACCTTCCATCTTGAGCTGGTGTTCAAGTGAATTTGCAAGTCAAATATGTTTATCTGATTTGTGATTCTACAACACAACAGGTCGCACGTTACTGCTGTCGCATTCTTCCTTCATGCTGAATGACCAGAGTGTCGTCGAACCTTTTGAAAATGATGAGCATTTCAGTAGCAACAAATGAGCGTGCACAGGAAATCTGTGGGATGGTCAGTAGGAGTTATCCAAAACGTTTTCTGCCCTAAAGTGTGTTACACTGAGAGGTTCCTGTGAACGTCATCACCTGAATCCAAGTCGTATTTCCCAGCAGTCTGGGATTAAAGTGGACTGTGCAACAAAGATCTGACATTTAGCTCACGTCATCCTTTGGCTGCTGGTTGCATTCTGATCCACTATGGCCGCCCCAGGCTGTGAGTCAGCATGGCATACTATACAGCTGCCAAACTGCTGGGTGTTCCTGCTTGCAGCTCAGACACAAAGAACGTTTACTTCTCATCTTATTGTTATGTTCCTGAAGTCTCAGACATGTAATTCCTATAAAGGGCCTGCGTATAACACTGCACAGGTATCTTATGTAATTTCTCAGCACATACATTGAGAGCGCCGATGACCAATGCTACTCCACCTGCTGTTAATTCTCTCCCGCTGGACCCTGACAGTCATCTTCACTATGCTGCTCTGCACTGTAATATACTCCCACACGGTCTTATCACAACCACTTTATTCCATCTGTAGAAAGAGTGGGAGTGTGTGGTCTCCCGTATGAGTTATTGCCACGGAACAGCAGCATGAAATCGGCGTCGGTGGCTTGCGCACAGTGTGTGGTCCGCTAGTGTTTTTGATACACGAGTAGTGCCTCTGATACTAAATGTGGGACCCCCAGAGGGTGAAATACAAATACAGTGTAAAAGCACAGTGACGGTAGAGTTACACAGGTTGGAAAAAACAAATAAAGCAGCGTGGCGTGGGCTCTAATTCTCACAGTATCGCCTGCATTATAAACCACAAACAGTGTGGGTGCAAGTGAACTTATTTTGCTCTGAATTGTAGGACTAATAAGGTCATACTACTTTAATTTAACAATGAAAAGGAATTATCACGGTGCTGCACTGATTATGCAACTCACACTTTTAGAGAGCGCTGAAAAATTATGCACGCAGGTGGCCGGCCTTACAATCCAGTCAGCTGCATAAAGAAACGTGAGTGCGTCCCATAGAAACGGCTGGCATTTCAGGCAAATTATCCATGAACACCTCATTGATAGAGCGCCTCTACGTAAATGTGGTACATTTGAGCAACATTATAAGGAAAATGGTGTCTTCTATCATTCCTGGCAAATGGCAAAATATGTTTTGTGGAAAAATGGAGTTCACGCTTCCCATCAAAAGATGGCAAAACTTCTTGTGAGTGTTTGTCTCATACGTTGAAATATTCTCTCCTTATAAAACAGAACTGAATGAACTCTGTTTAAAATTCACATCACTTCAATATGCAATCTGGACTCATGTTCATCCCTGCTCCAATTTTTCGTACTTTGTATGAGTCACAGTTTTTTTGTTGTTTACCTTTTACCGGGCCTTGGTGCAGCCCCCTCAGGTCATCCTCCGTCTGAAACAAGCCATCTTAGCTCCTTTCTCTCTCGCTTTAAGCCTGCTTTTCCTAGATCAGAAAAAATGTGTGCATATTCTGACCTAGATACAAATATAAACTCATGTAACTCATTGTCCTGTTCAAGAAACCAGTTTGAGGTGATTCAAGATTTCTGATACGCTGTGTTATCCAGCTGGAATCAGCCATCAGACGATGGCTACACTGTCGGTATAAATGGATGAACATGAACAATGCTCAGTTTCTACTAAGGGGTCAAAGCGTGCCAGGAAAAGGTCTGCCATGGCATTACACCAGCACCATGCTTCCATATTATTTAAGCCAAATTCTGACCTTACCGACTGAATGTCACAGCAGGAATCGAGACTCATCAGAACGAGCAAAGATTTTCCAATTTTCTATTGTCCAATTTTTGATGGGGCCATGTGAACTGTGGTGTAAATTTCCTGTAGCTGAGAGGAGTGGCACCGGATGTGGTCTTGTGCTGCTGTAGCCCAAATGCTTTAAGGTTTGACACGTGCATTTAGAAATACTCTGTTTTTGATGTAATGAGTGGTAATTTCAGTCCCTGTTGCTTTCTTATCAGCTCAGAGCAGTCTGGCATCAGCAAGACATTTTCACCCGGAGAACTCCTGCTCAGTGGATATTTTCTCTTTTTCAGACCATTCTCTGTAAACCCTAGAGATGCTTCTGTGGGAAAATCCGAGTAGATTGTTTCTGAAGTACCCAGTCCAGCCCATCTATTCAATTCAATTCAATTCAATTTTATTTATATAGCACCAAATCACAACAAAAGTTGCCTCAAGGCGCTTCATAGATACAGAGAAAAACCCAACAATCATATGACCCCCTATGAGCAAGCACTTTGGCGACAGTGGGAAGGAAAAACTCCCTTTTAACAGGAAGAAACCTCCGGCAGAACCAGGCTCAGGGAGGGGTGGGGCCATCTGCTGCGACCGGTTGGGGCGAGAGAAGGAAGACAGGATAAAAGACATGCTGTGGAAGAGAGACAGAGGTTAATAACAGATATGATTCAATACAGAGAGGTCTATTAACACATAGTGAGTGAGAAAGGTGACTGGAAAGGAAAAACTCAATGCACCCGGCAGCCTACGTCTATTGCAGCATAACTAAGGGAGGATTCAGGGTCACCTGATCCAGCCCTAACTATATGCTTTACCAAAAAGGAAAGTTTGAAGCCTAATCTTGAAAGTAGAAATGGTGTCTGTCTCCCGAATCCAAACTGGAAGCTGGTTCCACAGAAGAGGGGCCTGAAAACTGAAGGCTCTCCCTCCCATTCTACTTTTAAATACTCTAGGAACAACAAGTAGGCCTGCAGAGCGGGAGCGAAGTGCTCTAATAGGGTGATATGGTACTACAAGGTCATTAAGATAAGATGGGGCCTGATTATTTAAGACCTTGTATGTGAGGAGCAGGATTTTGAATTCAATTCTGGATTTAACAGGAAGCCAATGAAAACAGGAGAAATCTGCTCTCTCTTTCTAGTCCCTGTCAGTACTCTTGCTGCAGCATTTTGGATTAGCTGAAGGCTTTTCAGCAAATTTTTTTGGATATCCTGATAATAATGAATTGCAGTAGTCCAGCCTGGAAGTAATAAATGTGGCATCTGGCGCCAGGCAGGTCATTTTGACCATGTCTTACACACCTCGGTGCATTGAGTTGCCATGTGATTGACTGCTGTAGCAAAATAGGGACGAACATTCAAAAGCAAACATACGTTTTGATGAATACAATTTCAAATGGATAAAAGAAAATGAGACTTTATGTTGATGTATTAGAGGGGAAACATCCCTTTTAATTAGACCAGTGCTCAAGCCTGAGATTCTACTTTTGGAGCTGTTCCTTTGTTAGTGTGCGTAGGATGATTATCCTGTTGATTTTGTGTCACGTGTCCCCACCTTATCACCAAGAACCCTTTGATATAACACGGAACTGTTAGTAGAATCAATGAATGCAAGCTGTCCTGTTCCTGAGGGAGAAAAGCAACGGCAACAGTAGCACCACAGCTCAAAATTGGTTTGATGTTTTTTCCTGGAAATTTGCATCACACCTGCAGACTTGTTACTCTGTCTCTTGTTTGTCTGTCTAGACTAGAGCATGCCATTCCTAGTTTCTTGATCTTCGCCCATATGTTCATTGTTCAACAGCTGTAATAATTACTTGTAGACATTCTAAGAAACTGTAAGATTACCGGAGACTTTTATATTTTTAAACAATCTTGAGCAGTCTGCAGTTTGGCTTAATACGTCATTGGGAATAAACACAACATAAAGATGATTTTTCTTCTTTTTTAAATCCATTTCCTGCTCACAGGCATCCATAAGTTCTTTTCTTTTGAAGGCCTTCTTTAAAGTCTTAACACGATGGTACCACACTTCAGTAGCAAAAGAAACACGAAGTCCTTGATGTCAGGAGTTTAAATAAGACAGAATCCATTTGGGGGTTCTACTCTCTGGGACCTATCTGGAAATCTTGAATCTTTCTGTTGAATTTCAATTTCTGATGAATGTTTCAAACATGTAAGTACCTACAAAAGGCCTGATTAGCTTTAAGTTAAGTGTGCTGAAGTTAGATGCCATAAAAATCCTGGCAAATCTTTGTGTGGTGTACCAGACAGAAGTGAAGCTGGAAAACAGCTAAGCCAGTTTTCAGTTGCAGACAAGCTGTAACGTGGAGCCAAGAGTCAACAGGCTGACCATTAGTAAAGGCTGCCTGGGTGCTGCGGATCAACACTATCACAGACCTGCTGGGATGTGCATCCGATGTCTCTGAATTGCAAAAACTAACTGAGATCTCAGTTTGAGATAACTTTCTAACTAGAGAAAGTCATGTTGATGAGACCTGAGAGAGGCAACAGCGGCCTACCCAGCCAAGTGGT
Organism: Neolamprologus multifasciatus; assembly: GCF_963576455.1. Classification (NCBI taxonomy): domain Eukaryota; kingdom Metazoa; phylum Chordata; class Actinopteri; order Cichliformes; family Cichlidae; genus Neolamprologus; species Neolamprologus multifasciatus. The sequence continues at coordinate 27,444,812 of NC_140459.1, forward strand.
GTCCATTTCGCTGGGGAGGTGATTTTATTCAGAAGAGTGTGAATGTCTGTTGCTTAGCAGCGCTCAATGACCATATTTCCCGATGCTGGGCAATGAGTGTCATTAGGTGCAGCCTAACAGGGGGATATACAGTGACACCTGGGACAGCTCAGAGTCCTGCCAGGAGCAGGCTGCAGGATGTGAATGCTACATGACGAATTTGTACTAATTCTGCACCGGGAGGATTGTGATGACCACGCTGGGCTGTGGCTACTGCAGAATGCATTCAGCAAAATGTTCTCTACAGAGGTTTAATTGGCATTTTATAGGACGCACGGGGAGATTATGCTTTGAAGTTAATGGCAGTTTTCAACAGTGAGTAGAGCAGAGCCGATGCTGGTACTGTGCTCCAGGTTTCTTGTGATTCGTTTGTTCGCCTCATAGAACATAACATTACAATTAATCTTGCCTAAAGCACATTTCGAGTTTGTATCTGTATGAAATAGTGTGAGAGAAAGTCCCCTTTGTACATTTTAATTTGTTGGGGTCATTAACTCTAAAACATGTAATAAGAAAGTAAAGAGTGAGCTGAAGAAGCAGAGAAACAGAGTAACCTTTTAATAATAAACTGAAAAAAATCTAAAAACTAATAAACGCAATAAAGGAAATGAGAAAGATGAGTGGGCAGTATACAGTAACCACTAATCAGCCCCAACTTGTCTGCATGTATAGCACACGTATTGTGTACTACCGGCACCCTTCTCCCTAAAACAAGCAGCAGATCCTTTGGGACCTGCAGACTGTGCAGTACATGGACTGTGTTATGTTTCCTGAGCCATTCTTGAGGAGCTTGTGATGTGGCAGGATGCACAGTCAAGCAAGGGGAGCCTGCTTCTCGTGTTACTATGGGAAAAACACAAGAAATAAATTACCACCAAAGCCTGTATATAAAAGATGGAAATAGTCACCATGATGACAGGACTCTGCATTTTGAAGCATGAAAATTAAACATCATTTTGGCATAAAACCATGTTTTAGTTATCATCTAAAATCTCCAAGCTCGGTTAGCAAACTGCATTCAAAGATCCACGAGGGTGAAAACCTTTTTCGTTTGTCTTTATTTCTTTCGGTAACACTCAGAGAAGATGAAACGCTTCATTTTCTTACCCCAGAGATTTCACCTTGATTACCACAGAAGAAATTATCCAATGAAAAGTTTTGTTTTACATTTTGCAGTAATGACTACCTCTTGATATTTGGGAGTATTATAGTTAGATTATTCGTTAATTGCTTATCAACATTCATTTTATAAATAAGTGAACAGATTGTATTGATGTGAAATTGTTGTTCCATAGCAACCAGTTACTCTTGTCTCATTAGTTTTATTTCCAGCACGGTTAATTAACTAACTGGAAAAGTGATGTGAAAGCGAGTGACTATTGGATTCACCATGAAGCTACAAACACAACTGGATACTTGTTGACAAACTAACTGTAGCAACGTGTCTGCAGGAGACGAAACATCCAAACAGTAAAAAACAAAAAAACAACCAACAAACTAATAAACAAATAAAAAACATGTTGATGTAAATTCTGGATATCATCAAAGCATTTTTTTTAAATAAAGTTGATTGGGTCCAGTTGGACACTGCACATGAACAGAATCAACAGTCTGGCATTTCTTTCCTGAATAAATGGTAAATGGACAGATTCTTATTTAGTACATTTCTATAAAGCACTCAAAGCGCTTTATACAACACGCCTCATTCATACAAGCACTTTCTTCTATGCTTAAGTGCTTTCTATCTACCATTCACACGCACTCACACTCGCATGGATGCATCAGAGAGCAACTTGGGGTTCGTATCTTGCCCAAGGATATTTGGCAGCGGAGCAGCCAGGGATCAAACCACCAACCTTCTGATAAGTAGGTGACCTGCAGCTACAGCTACCCCAATATGCATAACATCTTTTTTAAATTTATAACACTAAATTATATATAGATTTATATATCTATATATAATCAATAACAATATTTCTATTTCTAGATATTACTAGATATTTTTGTTGATATCGAGAAAAAACATTACACAAAATTTTATAAGACTTTTTTTTTCTCTGATATTTTTATTAAATTGAAGCAACAGAGAAAAACGGATACACACAGAAATGTTAAACAACAAACACGTAGGTTTCACAATGATTGTTTGAACTGAAATAATAGAATGCAGATTAATGACACACTCGCATATCTTGTAGTTGCTTTTATCAGTGTACCCCTACCCATACCACATTTATGAGACTTTTTAATTAATTTTCTTTTTTTACATATGATCTACAGACTTTTTGAATATTTTCAGTATTAATTAATTCAGTATTAAATATAAAATTGGGTATTGGGCAAATGCGGTATCCAAATGCTTTGTTAATTTCTAAATATTCTTCCTTTAAGCATCTTCTAAATACTTAATAGTTCTTTCTAATTATTCCAGTATTACAGCCTTTACTAAAAAGCAGTGTTTTGTGACATAGGAATAACAACAAACTGTGCTGTAGGGGAGTGTAGAACCACAGTCTTCAGTGATGAAGCATTAAACCCATATGGCTCTTGCTGGTAATTGTCAGCTAAGAGCAAGAAAATCTCTCTTCACGGCACTAATTACTGGCTTTTACTTTACTGCCAGTCCATCGACATTTTCCTTCACTGTTTATTGGTGAAATATTGGTGATGTTTCAGTATCTGTTACTGGAAATAGTGATTGCTTTTCATTGTCCCGTCACACTAATCTATAATGTAATTTAATAAGTAATAGCATTTTCTCTAAGAAAATCATATTAATTTATTAATCATTAATAGTGAGATGAAGTCACATAATATGTACAATATGATATGATCATAATAAAATGATCATCAATCTAGGTGAATTGTGGTTTATTCAAATCTATGTATTATTTTCATAGGTTAAATATTATATTTTAATAACAAAATCTATTGTTCTTGTAAAGACCTAAAAACAGACAGCCTATGTCAGCAAGCAGCTTCTACACCAAACACCTAAAGGCTCCACACTCACTGCAGTACAGTGAACAAATAAACAGAGTTTCCTTAACACAGGGTTGTCCATACATAACAGTATCAGCTTCACTGTTGTGTTATTATTGTGTTCTTGTGGCCACAGTCTGAAAAAGCATTTCAGCTGAAGAATTTCTTCACCCTCACCATGACCTATGCAATCTCAGGTAACCCTTAAAATGTTTCAAGTCAGCCTGCCTATGATTTGGTTGATTTTAGAGAGAGGTTAAAAGACACCTCAGTTAAATGCTTACATGTAAAAATTGTTCTGCAGTCAACAAAACATGTTTTCTTTTTATTGAAGTGTTTTCAGAGTATGGTTTAAAAATAGCAGTCCAAGCTACTTTATCTGAAAGCAGAACAGGTTTGGTTGCATGCAGGGAGCCATCCTAGGCGTCCAGTTTCTTAAGATTTTTCTATGCTAATCTTAATTGGCTCATACTTTTCTTTTTTTTACTCAGAACACCTGCTGTTTACCTGCTGTCTACCTGCGTCTATCCTCGCCCATATCTGTTTGTGTATTTTCTTTCTCTTCATCTGGTTTAACCCTCTGAGGTCATCACAAGTAACACACCTGACCCTACCCCACCTTACGTATTTGTATATGTGTAAGAATATTTATTTTATGTCCCCTGATTACCAAATCATTAGAGAACAATTTCATAAAGACAAATATTTGTCACGGTCTGGCTGGCAGACCGTGGGGAGATGGGGAAATAGGACCCAAACGCTGGACTCTTCAGTGCAACAGTGTTTATTTACAAGGTGGTGAAGTAAACAACAATAAATCCCCAGTTTCCCAGACTCCCGTGTAGTGTCTTCTTCCTAAAAGTCCCCGTGTAGTGCTCTCTGCCCCAGTGTCCCTGCACTCCCCGTGCTCACTGCTCCTTCTTGTCCCACACTCCTCCTGAGGGGAAAACAATAGAGGCAGCCGTTACACACTGTATCCATGCAGGTATACACTAACACTTGACTATGCTCGAAGACTGACGTGTAGTCAAACGCAATAATCCAGCGTCTGTGGAAGCTCCATCACTCTTCTAAATAGCTCCACCGACGAGCCCAGATGAGGAGCAGGTGTGCGGCAAGTCCCCAGAGCCGGGTCCGTGACAAAATTACGTATTTAGATTATCTCTTTGTGACCTATTTGTGCCATACATGTGAACTAGACTTGCTGTTTTCACTGCTGCAATTCTAGCCATACACATGTCTTTAGTGCATTTGTGATGGTCAATTTCCATTGAATCATTCCAGACGTGCTGGCAAAACAGTCAAGACCAATCAATTTTGAGAAAACATCTGCATTAATCATAAGTAGCCAGCAATGAAATCTTGGCGAGTGAGGTGCAAAAGTTGGGTAACATTGTTTGGGAGGCTATAAACAGCTGGTTTAGGTAATAGATCGATTTAAAGTGGATGTCATGGTTACATCAGTGCAGCTGCTCGCAGATTCTGGTGGAAGGGGGAAACAAATGATAGAAAATAAAAGAATTTAAAAACAGATAAGTATGGTTCAAGCCTTTTAAAGGAATGAAGTAAATCAGCCACATTACCATGCTAGCTTAACTAGCATTTAAAAAAAATCACTGAAAGTTGCAAAATTGTGCCTGAAAAAATGTAGCTACTGGAAGTCACTGAACAGAACTGCTCTGGCATGTTCATACTGTTTGTACGGTTCCTTTAGATCTAAATGTAACAAAAAACAGTATGCAATGACTGCAAATTCCACAAACTTATATTTCAATCACAAATGAACAGAGACAACATCAAATGTTTAAACTGAGACATTTCATGTAAAAATATAAGTTCATTTAAAATTTTATAGCAGACATTTCAAAAGTTGGGAAGAAGTGGTGATACTAAAAAGAACATTTCAAAAATCTAAGATTTCAAAGACCCACTCACATCCTGGGCCATCTGACCTCAGGAATTCGCATGATAAGGTGGGGCCAGGTTTCACAATGAGCTCACCCGAAACCCTGGCTGATTGGGACCCACACCCAGTTTCACACCTTGGCTCAGGCGATTAGAGGATCATCAGGGGGTCCTTTTGTCCCTCTGTGGGGGGACACGCCCACTAGGTTTAAATCTGGGACTCCCCACCATTTCACCTTAGAACTGAAGAAGCTTCTCGGATGAGAAGTGAAATGTCTTCAAGCAACTTAAAGAAGTCCAGACGCTTTTCTTTGCAAGCTCCTTTGACTAAGATTTCAGAGGAACATTTTGCAACTATTTAGGTTGACTGGCATCGGGTCAGTAACACTGGGTCTACAAACAGCATCAAACAGAGGCAGACGTTCATCAATGTGCAAAAAACTGCACCTACAAATTGTGAAACAATTTCAGAATCATTTCCTTAATTCTAATGTATTTTTTGCCTTTTGTTGTTAGCTTAGTTATATATCACTTGAGGTTTATTAGTTCCCTTTCGTGTTCCCATTCTGTTCCTTCAGTCTTGTCTCTTTGTGTCTTTCACCTGTTTTCCTGTTCATCTGTGCATCTTTCCTTTTTTTCTTTTGGCAATCATTATCAAACTCAACACATCTCTGTGTGTTGAGTTTTACTTCCATGTCAGTTGTCTGCAGCTGTGTTCCCCATTGGTTTCCACTTCCCTCGTTATCTTTTGTATATATTGTTGCAGTCTCCTCCATTGTTCAATGTCCCTTTAAGCAGTCTGTTTCCAAATATTGTATTCTTACATTTAATGATTTCTGGAAACCTTGGATTCCCAGGTGTTTGTTTATTCTCTGGTTTTCTGGACTTTGTAATCACCTTGTGTTTAAAATTTTAAAGCCAGCTCTGGGTGCACAAATTTACCAACACAGTGTAACACAGTAGCTACATCCATCTTCTACATACAGTATGTTGTATTGGCTCTAAAATGTATAACAATTGCATCTTAGTTGCTAAAATTTGTGTAAAATGTATCCAATCAATTCTTTTTAGTTTATGCATATCAATATATATAGTAAAAATATCCTGTGATATAGATATGATCACACGTTGTTATAGATAATACAGTCTTATATAACCTCTCTGTACTATAGACAGTAGTAGTTTGTGCACAGACAGACACAGACATGGGAGACTTGAAAGAGTGCATTTAAAAAAGAAGAAAATTTATGAAATGCTGTTTCAGATGAGTTATGGAATCATGATTTGCCCCAAAGGTTTCAGAAGCATGAGTCACCTTTGTTAGTACTCATCTCTCCTGCGATGTTTTATCACTGAAATCACTCTTAGGCAGCACTGTGCTTAAAGCTGAAGATGGAAAAAAAAAGCCCAAAGAAAACTGAAGAGTGATGCAGCAATAACTATTTGATAAGATGGGTGATTGGGTGACTCATTGTTGATTAGTAGTTTTCAGGAGATGCCTCTGAGTCTCCTTTTTGGAAGTATGTGTGTGTCTGGGTGTCAAGAAGGTAAACAGAGAACTGTAGATGTGAATCTGAGTATAGGCAGCACCTCTTATTTACCTTAGATGCTTTGCTGTTAAAATCTATCACTGCGGTAATCAAGAAAATGACTTCTTACATGTAAGTCTATCAATATCAGAGGTCCACAATAAACACAGTAAGAATCATCTCCCTGATGAAGAAAGAAAGATTATATTAGAATTACTTATATCCAGAGATGCTGAGCTAATGTACTCTGTTTAAAGCAGGATTTACCGTGGACCGCAATCCTGCGACAGTTGGCATATTTTTCCTCAGCAGCAGTTCAGCTGGGACATTGCAAACACACAGAGAACAACAAATCACAACAAAGGAAACAGCAATAAATAATTCAGCCAGAACTTGAAATTGCACACCATAACTGATATTTTTTTTATCAGATTTTTTGACTTTTGTTAGTGTTAGCTCTGTGGTTGCTGGTTACATCCTTAAGGCTGCAGATCAATCTGAGCAACTTGCAACAGTATCAATGTGGCCAGATGGACAGGTTGCGGCTGACCTGGAATAGATGGTACGGGCAAAAGACTGTTGCAGGAAACGTCTGCATAGATATCAAGAAGACGGCATATTAAAGGAAATTAATCAGACCCCATCAAACAGCATCCACTTAAAACAAGACCAGTGTCGGTAAACATTGTGCTTTTGCAGCAACGATTAAAAAGGAGTTCATGAACTAATGCGTTTGTCTTATCTCGGCATGGAATGTTGTGTGGCCTTAAAGAATTGAGAAAACTGCCATTGAATTTGAAAGTTCTGAAACTGGAGAAATAGGAGAGTTGAGATATGGGGGAAAAATACAGCAAACACCTGGCACAGGACTTGATAGATACTTCTGGACCTTGAGTTCATCCATTTACTGCAGGGGTGTTGAACTCCAGGCCTCGAGGGCCGGTGTCCTACAGGTTTTAGATATCACCCTGGGTCACCCAGGCCTCTGGAGAACTACAAGACATGTTAAGGAGGTTATTTAAATCAGCTGTGTTGGATCAAGGACACATCTAAAACCTGTAGGACACCAGCCCTCGAGGCCTGGAGTTCGACACCTGTGATCTACTGCCGGTGGAGGGGTGGATGTTAAGGAAGGGAAACAGGGGTAAAACAGTGCATTTTAAGTAAAAAACTTAAAATGCACTGTTCCACATTAGTACGCACAGAGTTTCAAAAGATTTTATAGGTTGTAGAGAATTGAAAATTGTCATTTGTTGAAGTTGCAGCATTAGTAGATCAATTTCACTTTCAATCAAAAGCTATTTCAATCAAAAACATCTTAACAGGTCAAGTTACATATTAACATAGGACCCCTTATTTGATAGCAGTTTTACAATTCTTGCATCCATGGAACTTATAAGTTTTTGGAAAGTTTCTACTTGAATGTCTTTGCAGGATGTCAGAATAGCCTCCCAGAGCTGCTGTTTCGACCCTCATATTTCTTTCCTTGAGGATGCTCCAAAGGTTCTCAATAGGACAGAAGTCAGGGAAGAACGGGGACCACACCATGAGTTCCTCTCCTTTTATGCCGATAGCAGCCAATGATGCAGAGGTATTCCTTGTAGCATGAGATGGTGCATTGTCTTGCATGAAGATGGTTGTGTTGCAGAAGGCACAGTTCTTCTCTTTTTACCATAGAAGAAAGTGGTCAGTCAGAAACTCCACATACTTTGCAGAGGTCATTTTCACACCTTCAGGGACCCTAAAGGGGGCGACCAGCTCTCTCCCCGTGATTCCGGCCCAAAACATGACTCCACCTCCTCCTTGGTGACGACGCAGCCTTGTTGGGACGTGGTGGCCGTCCACCAACCATCCACCACTTCGTCCATCTGTACCATCCACAGTTGCACTGCACACATCAGTGAAGAAGATTGTTTGAAAATTAGTCTTCATGTAGTTTTGGGCCCACTGCAGCCCTTTCTGCTTGTAAGCATTGGTTAGGGGTGGCCGAATAGAAGGTTTATGCACAACTGCAAGTCTCTGGAGGATCCTACACCTTGATGTTCGCAGGGCTCCAGAGGCACCAGCAGCTTCAAATATGTGTTTGCTGCTTTGTAATGGACTTTTAGCAGCTGCTCTCTTAATCTGATGTATTTGTCTGGAAGAAACCTTCATCATTGTGCCTTTATCTGCACGAACCCATGTGAGCTCTGACTCAGGCACAAATCTCCTAACATTATGGTGATCACGCTTAAATTTTCGTGAAATATCTAAGGTTTTCATTACGTGTCCAAGGCATTCAACTATTGCACGCTTTTCAGCAGCAGAGAGATCCTTTTTCCTTCCTATATTGCTTGAAAATGGCGGTCTGCTTAATAATGTGGAACATCCTTCTTTAGTAGTTTTTCCTTTAATTGGGCTCACCTGGCAAACTAGTGATCCTAGGTGTCCGAGATTGATTTCAGTGATACAAAGAGTCCTGAGACACAATTCCATCCATGGGTTTAATTGAAAAACAACTTATTTAATCTTTATGACACTTAAACACAATTTGCATAATAATTTGGAACGCGGTGTAGTGAACATCTGCAGACATCTGTAAAACACTCTCTCATGATTTGTCACTGCATTTCAATCAGTGGTGTTTGCGATCTTGTAAAAATTGATGGAATTAGGAACAAACTATCTGGAAAATATCTCATACAATACTGAGTTTCAATCTTATGTTTGCACATTTCAATAAATCACTGCATCAATTTCCCATTTTCCAAGCAAAATATAAAGGAATGAATGGTGCTCAAGACTTTTGCACAGTACTTCCACTTTTCCTGTGTCTACTTTCTCATTACCATACTTGATGATCTCTAACCTTGTTCTTTTGGTATACGCGTGTCTGTTGGCTTCTGTTCTTTCTCGCCTCCGGGGGTTGTTTGTTGTGCTTATTGCTGAATCCTGCGCGGCTGCTCGGTTCCATCAGGCGACACGCTCATGAGGAGACTGTTTCACAAAAAAAAGGGTTTAACCATTCATGCAATGAATGGAGCTACATCCTCTGTTGCTAGTGTCACGTAGAGAATTACAGTCTTCGCAGAGATACAAAGACTTACTTATATGATGGATTACATACCCAGTTTGCATCTACCTTTAGCATTCAGGCTGCTCTGCTCAAAGCTCACGCTCTCTCTTTTATATAGTATCCACCCCATCCCTAAGAAAATACTGAACTCAGAACTAACAGAAGATTCAGGCACTACAAATGTGACTTAGTGTACGTTGTGCAATAGACTGCTTACTGCTCTTAATTCAGCTAATTTCAGATTTTTATTTTGGCAAACACTAGGGGAATAACAATTCACATACAGAATTAATTTCTTTTTATTTATCAGTGAATACTGGTGCAGGCAGTGGAACAGTTTCTCTGACCTTGAGAACTTTTCCACACAAGAAATGCTTCAGTGAGAATGCAGGCAATGTGAGGTTTTGATATGATGAAGTAACTGAAGTAATATCGCAGTCGACTGGTGCTCGAAATCCCTTATTGCAATCTATTTTTAATGAGGCGATTTCTGATGTTGCTTTTCCAAAAAGTCACATTTGTTTGGGGTGTTGTATTCATGTGTGTTACACATTATTCTCTCAGCAAACTGAGACACATTTACATGAGGGAATAATGGATTGTATTAGAAGCAGGGTGACAGAAAAATTCAAGGAACAAATACAATACTGGTCAGGGTGGCTGGGCCATCAAAATGTGACCAAGACAGAGTTCACTGTCACATTTATAGCAACAGCCCAAATGGATTCTTTAAGCCAGGGGTGTTGAACTCCAGGCCTCGAGGGCCGGTGTCCTGCAGATTTTAGATTTCACCCTGGGTCAGCACACCTGAATCAAATGATTAGTTCATTACCAGGCCTCTGGAGAACTTCAAGACATGTTGAGGAGGTCATTTGGCCATTTAAATCAGCTGTGTTGGATCAAGGATACATCTAAAACCTGCAGGACACTGACCCTCAATGCCTGGAGTTTGACACCTGTGCTTTAAACAATGGCAGCAATTGTCCCAAATTCATTTTTGTTCAAATTTGAGAACAAACTGGACAGAGATGGGATGGAAAGGAGTGGTTTTATTTGTGAATGTTAGCATGGATTTTCATTGGCGCTGAGTGTTTTAGGCAAACTGCAGACTGTCAGTCTCAAATAGTCCAATAATTTCTTTCTTTCTGCAATTCAGAGGGATATCTTTGGAAGACGGCCAAACTCTTTGACCTGGCTTATATTGGGGGACCTGGGGTCGTCCTCCTGTCAGCCAGATGACAGTTGTGCTCCATGGTTCTGAGAAGAGCTGCTTTGGTGTTTCCAGATATGGCAGCAACAGCAAAGGTGGTTGCCTGTGACATTATTTATTTTTCTTGGATGGGAATAGTGTAGGCTAATAACCTACTGAGGTTTCAAAAGGTGATGTGATGGGACAAGGAAGTTAATGTTCTGTGAGGGTATTGAACCCAGGTTAAAGGGGAGCTCCAAGAGAGACGCAGTGCCGCCTTGAGCTCTTGATTAGCTCTTTCGGTCTACCATTGTGGGTGGTATGTGTGTTTGTGTATGGAGGACAAAGTGGTCTGGTGACTCAGTGGGAGGCATTTGAGGGGGCTTAGCATTTATGTATTGAACTGTGTTAAACATTTGGTGTAGGCTTTGGTGTGTGGAACATATTTTTTCAACCAGGGAAGCCAAAATCTGGTCATGTAGACCTAATAGAAGGAATGCGTCTGCAGGGTCCGGAGGCTGGCCAGATTATTCTGTCATATTTAAGTGTTATCTGGGCCCAATAAGCATAGTCAGACTGCTGACTAACGCTTTAAACCATTTATTGAACAGAAGAGAGGCTGGATCAAAAAACAGGTTAATGACTCAGAAGGGTGAGTTCATTATGGCAGTGGGGCAGGAGACAAGAGATAGACTTAATAGAAGCCAAGGTGGGTTTGAAAGTAATCCAAAGAGTAGCTCAAAAAAAGAGTTTCTGTAACTTTCTGTAAGCCATGTAGCACCCTTGCTTGTCGTGATAGTTGATGTTAGCTGCTTTTTCTTTTCTTTTACATATAACATGATGGACTTGTTGATTCAACAACATCCAGAATAACAAAGAGAAGTTAGCTTCATAAATTTGGTCATTGCAAAAGGCAAAACAAGCACTGTTTTACAAAAAATATTGGTTCCTGACTTTAATGTGAATGTAATTTCGGTCTGTTTCTGAATAAGAGCATTGGACAAAACACTTAAAATGTAAATGCGATCTTTCTACATGGCTGGCAGGCATCTCCGATATCAGTGGAATTGCCTTTTTGTCAGAGTACAATTCTACATTTGACATTTTTTTTCCTTAACAACAGAGTTAAGCTGACTCGCAGCTAAAAGACCATAACCATTATGGTACCATAACAAAGTGGAATTGTAGGGAGACTTCAAAAAGCACTGATAATGAAAGGTTCCCTGCCTGTAGCAGGTAACCATGGTGTTTCCACTTCCCAGACACATTAAGCTCTCGTTGGTGACGTGGTGGAGACTCAGGCAGAGAGCTGAACAAGGTGTTCTCACCTCTGCGCTCTCTGCACTTCTTGACCTTCATTAAAATGCCATGGCCTGTAGCAATTAATGCCACCAGGGCACCTGAAATAATGTGCGGCAGATTAACCTCGGGATCAAATGACCAAAAGGCAGTCGGTTTAAGCAACTGCTTGACACTTGTAGAGTTACTATCCATCTTGTATGTGAATACTAACGAGGGACTACCTTGATAGTGTTATGAATTATGGATGATACATATTATATAACCAGCTTTGTGTGAAAATGAAAGACTACTTATAGAGAAATAGCTGCTCATTCACAACAGTCTCTTTGCATAGACGATCATATGATTAGAAAATAACTTTCTAGCTCTAATTATTGTTGTTTTTTGCCATTTTAAATTATTCTCTCGTTCCAGTCAAAAATACATGACCTCATTTCCAATGTGATGCAAAACCAGATTTCAAACTGTAACATATAAAATGTAGGTAGAGAATACAATAGAATAAAAATGAAACTGCTTTGTTGCACTGTTATGGTTTTGATTCATCTGCTTTGTTTACCGACGCAGCAGGTGGTCGTTTAACTTCCTAATATCCATCACGTAGCACATCTAGGGTGAAGTTTAGGTTTTGTTTTATGTTTTAAATGCTCACGTTTTCAGAAAGTTCATGTTATGAATAAAGTGTCTTACATTTTGGCATGCGTTTTTTCTGTTGAAAAATGTTCCTATTGGATGTTCCAAACAGGGAAAATCTCCATTGAAAATGGCGGGCATCACCAAACCCTGGCCCTCGCCGTACCTTTGATGAGTCAGCAGTGATCTGGTTTACGTGGAAGAGGATATAGTAAAAAATGTCTGATAAACCAGAACAGCACTAACAAAGTTTGTAACTACTTTAGTTGTTGTACTATATGTACAATATGACATAATACATGGTTACATAGTAACCTTGGTTCTCTTGGAGAACTCCCTTATATATTCTATACATAAATGATCAGAGATGGGCAGTAACGCTTTACAGTAACGCGTACTTTTTTCAAGTAACGAGTAATGTAAGGGATTACTACTGCAAAAAAGTAATTAGATTACTGTTACTTTCCTGTAAGCACGCTGCATTACTGCGTTACTAAACCGTCGTGATTTTGTTTGTGAGAGTGTCTCATGACAATGACGTAAGCATGTGCGACGCCCGTGGCAGCAACAGAAGTGTGCAGATCAACAATGTATAATATGGAGTGCAGGAGAGAGTACGACTGTGCAGCACTTAAAGCATGGATGTACTGACATTACTTTGAGTTTGAAAAAGTGACAAAACCATTAGTGTCCGCTGTACACTCTGCGTGGGAAGAAAACGTCTTTCTACAGCGAAAAATTAAACTTCAAATCTGAGCAAGCACCTAGCACGCTGCCACGGGAATGTGGAGTTCACAGAGAAACCCCCAGATCCTCCCACTGACATGACCGCTGCTGTTCCGGGCAAAGGTCCACCCGCCCCACTCCTCCTAAACAGGTGACAATAGATTTAAGAGCGACTTAGTGCCGCTGAATCTTTTATTTTATTTATTTTTTGCTGTGTTTTACTTGCATCTATTTGAAAGCGTGTAAACACAAAACATTACTTCATTTTATATGCTGGAATATGCAGAAAATAGGTTTAAATGTTAAACAAATGTCTTCAAGTCAAAGACAGTTGCATAGAGTTTAATGTTTGCTTAATGCAATGTGCATAAAGCTAAAAGATTAAAACTAATAAAACAATTTTTAAAAAGAGGCTTTCCATTTGATTCAATTTTAAATGATGGATTATGCAGAAAAAGTAGAGTTGGGATGACGGGTCTGTTGCTTTATGACTTATTCAGGTTGTGTGTCATGTTTTTTAAAAGTAACTAAGTAACCGATTACTTTTGAAAATAAGTAATCAGTAAAGTAACAGGATTACGTTTTTGGAGAAGTAATCAGTAATTAGTAACTAATTACTTTTTCAAGTAACTTGGCCAACACTGTAAATGATATGCCCTTTTACATATTGGAATATGTAAGAGATGTATAATGAGTATAATGAGTATAATGAGTATAGAAAGAGCCGTAATGTGGTGCAGACTGCTGTTAAACACTTGAATCTAAAATTTCCTATAGGTCTTCATGTGACTGTGGAGGCCATTGCATATAATACATTTTAAAACTCCTCAAACGTTTCAGTGACCTCTTAGGATCTTTTAACTGATCAATTTCCAAGCAGCTGACAGGGTTTAAGCATCACAGTTAAAAGACAGTTTTGGGACTGTTGTCCTCTGTCAAAATGTCATTCATTTTAAGTGATCCTAAGAATATTTTCTATAAACTTTAACTCTGATATTTTATTATTTTTTATTTTTATCCATGAATATTTAATGCTCCTGACAAACACTTTCCAGATTTGTGTTATTTGAGGGATTATGTTTGACTCACGAGCAGATCAGAGACTGACAATTCTTTCAGGGTGTAGGTTGGTGATTAATTCATTAAGCCAGTCTACGACTGTGGGATGGTCCCTTTTCTTCCCATACAGGAAGAATTATAATAATAGAATGATATAATAATTGGATTTAGGCAGCCAGCTGTGTCAGTTTCGAGTTTAAGCAACAATGACTCACACTCACAGAGACCTATGGATTCACATTGTGGGTGTGGGCAGACATTCAAAAGAAGTCATAGTAAAGTGGATTGGATCCAAACAAATGTTGAGTCATCCAAATTTATCACGAAATCTGCTTTGGTATATTCAGAAGTGTGTAAAACATAAGAAGCAGTTTGGAGGTGAGTGTGCTGAGCAGCAGGGGGTGTGATACATTTGTTCACATTTGAGATTGTTTCAAAAGACATTTACATTTTTTTAAAGGGTTATACGCAACTCTTTTGTGTATATATTTAATGCAGTGATATACATCTTTGTATCTGTCTCATATTTGTCGTGAAACTGAATGAAAATGAAAAACATGATGATGATTGAGTCATACTAACATACTCCCAATAATATGTTTTATTGTCATCTAGATCACTGTATATATTGGGATGATTTGTACCTTATGAAGATCAGACTACTTCTGTACCCTAATGCAGGGGAGCAAATATGCACCTTTGTAAGTTATGTACTGATGTCATTATTGATTTCTATTCATTCACACTAGGAAAGGAGCTGGTATTTGTGTAGTGCTTTTCTAGACTCCTTGACCTTTTATATTAGTGCTAAACCTTAGTACTGCTATGCTTTGATTTAGCTTGAATAAACAGTAAAATTTGAAAAACATTTTTTTTGTTTTGGCTCCTGATTTTGAACCTTAAAATCTAGAAGAAAGTGTGCAAATATGATTTAGTTATTAATGTTCTTTTCGTTATATAGCACTAACTTACTTCAACAGTCTCAGACAAAGATTTTATAGAGAGAAAACCAAACATCCTTATGAAGCAAGAATAAAACAGTTGGCATTTTGTTAGCACATCCAATTCCAGGGACAGAGAGAGGCAGACTTACATGACAGAGACACACAATGCTAACAGCATGCAGTTTTTAGAGTGTAAATATGCAGAGAGTCTAAGAGCAAAGAAGAGAGATGCTGTGTGCATCGTGATGCCTATAGCGGCATAATTGAAGTGCTCTTCAGGGTCACTGGTCCTAACTTTAGGTTGTATCAAAAAGATAACTTAGAAAACCTTTTTTTTAAGACAGGCTGTATGATTTCTAAACTCAAACTGAAGTTTTGAAAGTTACACTGAGGAGATTAGGGCCAAATAGAACCTTTGAATAGAAGGTTGTATTTTCAAGATCATGTATATTTTATATATTATTTGTCACTGATAATAGTCACTCATTTCAAATGTTTTAAACTGGTAAAAGGTTTGGGCTGGAGGCAGATTTGCTCTTGTAAAAGATGCAAAATGCAGTGTAACATTGTCTTGCAGTAATATGCAATTCCTTCTCTGAAAAACAAAAACACATTGTCTAAATGGGAGCATATGTTGCTCTAAATCCTATAAATGCAGTGCCTTTCAGCATTATTCTAGATATAGAAGATACCAGTTCCATAGGAACAAATACAACTGAGCGCTGATAGAAACCCAGACAGTCTCTCAGCTGTATTATTTTGGGGTCTTTACCTTAAAATAGAAAGCGCCTTGAGGGAAATGTGATTTGGTGCTGTATAAGCAAAGATGTGGTTTCTGACACTTTATGTTTTTTAGCACCGGGTTTGCTGTTTGACAAGCCAGTGTGATTTGATCAGCACTCTCTTGAAACTTGGATGGAAATGCACCGTAGTGCCACGGCACTTGGTACACACATTAAAGTATTATTTCTTTATTGTGGGAATTTTTAATTTGCTTGTTGCTTTATGGACCAGTATCTGCAAATCTAATCACATTCCCCCCCACGAGAAAAGCGCTGTGGCGTTAATTAGCAAAACTGAACTAAGATGTCAAACAGTACACCTGCTGAACATCAGCACCCTGACAGCAAAGGCTCACAGAGACGACAGCATGGCTGGTGATTCGCAGACTAATTTCATCGTGGCTTGGTTGTAGAAAAAGGATGTAACATGAAAGCGCACTGATCTGCAGCTTTTACCTCCTCCCACTCCAGACGACACTGACGCGACTTTCAGGAGGCACTTTTGTGTCGTCGTGTTATCAAACTTCCCACTGCGGTTTGTTCAAACATTTCAAGACTGAGTCAACAGATGTGCAGTGATACAGAAAACGTGTTCATACTGAAATATTCTAGGAGAGACGCTAAGATCACACACAGAATACTGAGCTTCTTTGTTCTTCTTTTTACATGTTAGCAGATGTTACTCGTGTACCCTGTTTATGGAAATGCTGTAAAATAGAAAGTGTGCTCCTGTTACTAAAGCAATGCAATCAGCTGCTACATAGGTTATTGCAACCCTGAAATTTTTAACACATTTTAATGGATTCCTGTCTAGGAGATAATTTCTCAAAGATATTTTAATGAGTCATATCGAATCAACATTTTGCAAATATGCAGGATCTCACTGAATGGATTGAGAGTTCGTCTACGTTTCAGAGTCACTTTGTGCTCCAGGCTGATAAGGCCGGTGTGTTTTACAAACAAATCCCGCCTGCAGCAGCTCCAGTCTCGTCTTCCTCCCCTTGAGAAGTCCTGCAGAAACACAACCCTCCTTTTTCATAACACGTCTTAATGTTTAATATTAGCGTGACCGGGCTCCTGTCCTATGCTTTTATCATTCATTAAAGTACGATTCTCTTTCTGCTGTGCTGTGCAGAAACACACGCATTCACCTGTGCACACATGAGCACAAAGCACCTGTGCATGGCACAGGCTCAGCGTGGCAGAGCAAATATGTCTGTTCCCAAGACAACGAGAGATAATAGAGTCATTATAACAGGACAAACAGATTACACAGTGCAACGCTGTCACGGACTCCACACAGCCCATCAGCAACATCAAAGAAATACTTTAAGACAGTTGGATAGTTTATCCGACATTTCACAACTTTTTTTTTTCCTTCGAGCTTGGAAAAAAAGCTTGGAAATCGGATTACTTTTTTCAAGTAACGAGTAAAGTAAGGGATTACTATTGCAAAAACGGTAATTAGATTACCGTTATTTTCCCGTAGGAATGCTGCGTTACTGCGTTACTAAAACTGTGATTTTTTTTTGCGAGAATGTCTCATGACAGTGACGTAAGCGAGTACGACGTTTGTGACAACAGCTGTGTGCAGATCAACAATGGATAATATATCAAGTGCGGGAGAGAGTATGAGCATGCAGCGTTTAAAGCGAGTACTGACCTTACTTTGAGTTTGATTCCATAAAAAGTGACAAAGACATTAGTGTCCATTGTGCGTGGGAAGAAAACTTCTTTTTACAGCGAAAAAAACCCCTAAACTTCCAAGCAAGCACCGAGTGCGCTACGACGTAATGGGAAATTCACAGAGAAATTCGCGGATTCTTCCACTGACCGCTGCGGCACACGTGCACCAGGGTAAACCTCCGCCTACCCCACTCCTGCTTTACAGGTGAAAATAGAGCAACAGGACCGCTAGTCTTTGATTTTATTTATTTTCTGCTGTGTTTTACTTGCATCTATTTGAAAGAGTGAGTGTAAACACACAAAAAAAAATTTTCTTCCAGTCAGAGAATGTTGCATATAATTAAATTTTTGCTTGATGCATAAAGTTAAAAGATTAAAACTAATAAAATAAGTTTTAAAAAGAGACTTTTCCATTTGATTACATTTTGTATGATGGATTATGTAGAAAAAGTAGAATTGGGCAGAAAGATCTATTGCTTTATCACCTATTCAGGTTGTAAATCGTGTTTTTAAAAAGTAACTAAGTAACTAAGTAATTAATTACTTTTGAAAATAAGTAATCAGTAAAGTAATGGGATTACTTTTTTGGAGAAGTAATTAGTTACTGATTACTTTTTTCAAGTAACTTGACCAACACTGGTCAGGAGTTACGCAGCAGGGACAAACTAGAAAAACGATAAGCTTTCCTGGATGTATCGTCTTATCAGTCCAAGATAGACGGCACCCAAGTGGATATTATTTGATACAATAAATGTCAGAGATGATTACTTTTACAAGTTAATATCCACTCTGCAGGTCTGTAGGTCATCTCTCTGAATCCCTGTAAAGCCCTGTTAATCTTCTGTTTATTGCCTTGGAAATGCAAGGACACTAATGAATGCTGGAGCAACGAGAGCTCCGACTGACAGGACATCACTGTGGATATGATTTAATTGCTTTTTGCTTTTTTTCCCCCTTTTAATGTCATTAGTCTTATCACTAACAGGTCTACATTTTAATGGTACATTGCTTTCACCATCAGACGGACATTTAGGTGTTTATCTGTCCAGATTTAAATAATAAAAAAAGGAGAATCCACACAGCCTTGTTGGCAGAAGTTGAACCAATACCTATCACACTTCAACAAGCCTGTGACAGGAAGCTCAAATGACTGAACAGAAGTAGTTTTTAGTTGGCATAATGTCTTCAAGTGCAGCCCATAATGCTGAAGGATCATCTGTGGACGACATTTGTGGTAATATACATACTCTGTCGAGTTGTAATCAAATGAAAGCTGTCACTCCTTCACAGCTGCTGCTGTAATTCATTACGTCCTAATTACTCGCTGAGAACAAATTTAAGCAATAAGAATCAATATCAATTAATTTGCTAATTTTGAGCAAGATTGGAAAAAGACAGATGGCTGGGTATACAAATCTGTCCTGAGATGTAATTAGAGTTGCCTAAGACTTTTGAGAAGCCACAGGCATGTTTTTGCTCTATTTTCCACATGACATTAACCCTGAATAATATTTTTTCTCCTGCAGTAATTAGTAAATAATATATGTATATATATATATATATATATATATATATATATATATATATATGTATATATATATATATATATATATATATATATATATATATATATATATATATATTTGCATTAATACTATACCTGTGTCAAAATAAGTCTGCAGTAAAATTTATTTTCCTTTTTTTAAACGTATCTTTTTGTAGTCCATATTTAAAGTAATCACTGCTCATTGTTCAACAGATTCAGTCGGCTCATTTGCAGCAACACTTTATGCACACACTTCCAACTTCACGGAAAGAATTTTCAAATAAGCTGTGCTGCAATGCAAAACAAACACCTACGCTCAGTGTTTTTACTCAAGTTTCCTGCTTCTAGATTTTATTCAGGAAGGTCATATCCTTTTAAAGACGGGAATTCGAAACACTGGACTTTTATTTAACTAACAATACTGGCCCCACTTCCATTTCATCATTAATGCCATTTAAGTTGGGAGGGGGGTTAAATCTATTTAACCTGTTAAAACAATTTAAGCTGTCATAAAGTGAGAGGCTGTTGTCTGTTTCCTGTGAGTTTCACAATAGTCAGTAATACACATTCTTAAAGTGAAATTTATTGTAAGCAGTACTTTATTTTGAAAGAAAGCGTGGCTGGTCTGGCCTCTCTGCAGTTTGGTTATGATTAGGTGTGGTCTGTTGTTGTGCTGCAACATTATTGTACATCCTGCTGCATATCGTGTGGGGAGCCAACACTTTTGCACTGTATGAGTTTGATTATCGGAGTTGAATCAGGCTCGGGGCGAATTGAAAAATCAAGATTAATGTATATATTATTTTTTTTAGTTATGGGAAAAGGGTTTGATTCCCCCCCAACTTTAGTTTACTCTCTCATTAATGAACAAGCAGCAGATCTCAGATGTCTCTGTGAAAAATTAGACAGCCTCTTTAATGCCAGTGCTTGGCACCAGATATGATCTGTAATTGCTCTTTTGTCGCAGATAACGACAAAGCTGATGTGGATACTAATCCTCGTGTCGATCGCTATACTTTTATTGTATCATAAAGAAGATCTATCACTGCTTCAAGCTGCTTAAGTCAAATGACACATACTGTAAGTGTGTCATGTAAGTGTAATCAGACAAGACGAATATGCAGGATTTCTGGTTTTAATCTCAAGCGGGGAAATTTTAATGTGTATAACATATTAGTGGGTTGAGTGGTTATATATTATTTTAGATTATTAAAAGCAAACTTAAACCTGTGTAATCAAGTTTGTGTTTTGTTTTTTGTTGTAAGGCAGGAGCACTTGTTGCTGTGGAACAGATTGGCAAATATCTGCTTGTTTGCATGTTTGGATTTATTTACCGTTGCATTGTTTTGCTAGTATCCACATCGCTTTTTCTCACATTTTGGTCTTCATCTTCTTGTTAAATATTTAATTAATTAATTTATTAATTTGTATGGCTCAGTGCTCCACTTTGCCAACCCACTTGCTGTGGATATTTTTAGATTTTTACCCAAAAAAGCCACATAAAAGAGCGGTTGAAGTATGCTAACAATAAAACCAAAATAATAAATAAAAAAACCCAAAAGATACATAAATCCAATGAGAGCTATTGATTGGTTAAGAACCATAAATCGTTTTGAAATAAAGCCAGCTCAAACTAGTCAGCTAGGTTAGCAAGGTGTTTTCATAAACTCACTGTAATAATAAATGTAATGCTAATTTTAGCTAGCAAAGATAGGCTAGGCTTAGAATAGGCTTGAAACATGCTAACGCTTGATAAAGCATAACTGAATAAATAATTAAAGAATGACATATTAAAAAATTTACCACCAGCAGTGGTCTTATCAATTGGCATTTGAAACCAAGAATATTTGCTGTAAACCTGTTTATTTCTGGTGTAAAAGTGATCATTTTGCCAGAAGGATCGGTTGTCATTAGCTCCCTTTTGGAGTTAGCCTCAGTTTGAGGAACTTTAACTTTCAGCACCATACTGGCTGTTTTTTTTTTTTATAGCATGGGAGGTTGCTGTTTAGTGATAATTTAATTATAATTTCTTAAGTGCACTCGGCTCCTTTCACATTACGCTCAAAAATAATGACAGTGCAGCTTTGAAAAAAAAAATTCAACCACTTAAACAACCATAGGATAAGGCAACGTTTGAAATCTTGCTTAATGCATTTCTCTAAAGTCTACTAATGAAACGTCAGGTCAGGAACACACATTGCATATGGAAATATAAATGCTTCGATTGCAAATCAGATTGATCCAGCCAAGTTTGCTTTCAGCCTTAGCTAAACACATGCCTGTGTGGGTGGACGGGCATATGGGAAAACACAGAATCACAATTCAAATTCAAAACACAGAACATTAAATGTTTTTTCTATGTATACAGTACACCAAAAATATTATGTCTTTGTTTGAAGGTCAGTTGTTGAAACGATACACATGCCAACTGATGGTGGGTGTATCTTGGCTAGGAATTTGGTGTTTAATACTTGCAGCTAAAGTCTTTGCTAGAGGAGAGATAATCAATATGACGCTCTACAGGTTTCATTCATATTGCAATCTATGATGTAACATTCAATTACAATTCATGCACTTAAAACCAATTACACTTCATTTAGAAACCCAGTTGAATATGGTGTATCAATCCTATTGTTTGCCCCACAGGTTGATTTCCAATAGTCTGTTTGTGTGTGAGTCAGCAGCTTGTAGTCTAAAGATAAAGTCTAATTAAGCTAAAAGCTTCACTGGCTCCCCCATGACTCTTTTCCAATCCTTCCTCCAAACTGTTTTACCTCGCCGGAAACTTCAGACTAATTGGACGTCCCTCCTGCCATAATCTTTGAGCCCAAATAAGATTAATGAGCAGACGCATTTCTGTGGCATGTGCCTATTCAATACCTCTTTTGGCACGACTTGCAGACTCTTTAGAAGATTTCTTGCTTGGTCATGTTTGTCAACAAAAGCTGATCTGGGGCTTTTTGAGTATACAGTTACAGTAGCACTGGTGGCATCAAAAGCAGCCCGGACTTGACGTCTTTCCGCATCACTAATTTCTGCTGTCTTTCTGCTCTCTTCTCAGGCTACGGGCACGCGGCGCCAGGGACCGATGCAGGAAAGGCCTTTTGCATGTTTTACGCCGTCCTGGGAATCCCTTTGACTCTTGTCATGTTTCAAAGCCTGGGCGAGAGGATGAACACTTTCGTCAAGTACCTTCTGAAACGCATCAAGAAGTGCTGCGGCATGCGCATCACTGATGTGTCCATGGAGAACATGGTGACGGTGGGATTTTTCTCCTGCATTGGCACATTGTGCATCGGGGCCGCTGCATTCTCCCATTATGAGGACTGGAGCTTCTTCCAGTCTTACTATTATTGCTTCATCACATTAACAACTATTGGCTTTGGGGACTTTGTGGCCCTTCAAAAGAATCGGGCCCTCCAGAAGAAACCCCTTTATGTGGCCTTTAGCTTCATGTACATCCTGGTGGGCCTTACAGTCATCGGGGCCTTCCTCAATCTAGTGGTGCTCCGTTTCCTGACTATGAATAGTGAGGATGAGCGGCGGGATGCCGAGGAACGGGCCTCACTCGCCGGCAATCGGAACAGCATGATCATCCACATCCAAGATGAATCGCTGCACCGGGCACGGCGGCGACGGGAGCCATACCACGCAGAAGTGACTGATCTGCAGTCAGTGTGCTCCTGTATGCACTATCACTCGCATGACAGCCCTAGTCCGGGGATGGGAGGTCTGGGCTGTGCCTTTTCCCACAAGAACTCATTCAGCTCACAGCTGAACCCCAACCAGTACTTTCACTCGGTTTCCTATAGGATCGAGGAGATCTCGCCCAGCACCTTGAAAAACAGCTTCTTCCCTTCACCCATCAGCTCGGTGTCTCCAGGCCTTCACAGCTTCACAGACAATCACCAGCTCATGAGGAGAAGGAAATCTATCTAGACCCCAACAACCACAGGACCATAAGTTTTATACACAAGGTCAAACATTTCCAATGCTGCTCCTTTACCAAATCTTATTTCAGCACTTTTTCCCTCCAGTTTGGTTGTATGTAATCGAAGTATTCTTGGGAAACTATTCAAGAACAGCAGGCGCAGACACAAGGGGATGCAAAGCATGAAGCATGGATGTCTATTTTTTCAAGAGATTGCTCCATTTAAGAACCAAACAACACAAACTGCAAGACTTTTCCTTATTACACATTTACACTACAGAAATTGATATATTAACCTTTGGTTACAGACCAAATGATGCACACTGGGGGAAATGCTATTTTTCAAAGGGAGTTGTTTCACCATAACTTGAAGCAGCATTTACCGTTATGTATGTTTCCATTGCCTCACTGCAGACAGAGAATTTAAAGTGACTTAAAGCATCAGGTATTGTTTTCTATAAGCAATCATGTATTTAAACGGATTCACGACACATCAAGCCAAAATACTGTTGCCAATATTAGCATGTGCATTAGCTGTCATTTAATAGTATGCCATGGTTTTTGTAACATTGTTTGCATCTCTTTTCCAGAACATTTGTGTGAAAGGCATCTGTTTGTCTTTGATCAGAAAGGATCATGCTGCTGTTATTGATATTTCCTCCTGTTCTAGAAACATCAGATCTGGCCATAAAAGCTTTATTTTCACACACACCCACAAAAATCAGCCCTCAGTTCTTTTCCATTTAGACAGATTTTCCACTTTTGCGGTCTAATGTACCCAGAGTCTGATAATGATTTTTCCCTCCCGCTGACATTCATGCTAAATATGAGTTCAGTTAAAGTGCAGAGGCTTCTCTCTGCATTCATGATTTTGCACAGATAATTAGCATGCAAATATGGTTAAAAATGTTTTTAAAGGCAGGTTTTTGTAGTAGGAGTTGCCTTAATGGATAACAATCCACTGCAGCCACAAACTCTATAACAAATTGATGATTCAGTGCTTTGGCTTCCAGCCATTTGGAGGGCACACATAAAACTGATTCTAAAAAAATATTGCTCAGTTTACTAAAGATGCAGCACAATTTCAGACTCTTAGTCCCTCGTATGCCTCAATACCCGGAAACAACTGACTCTTATGTTTTCCATAATGAAACCTATCTTTCATTTGACCTCAAATGGTGACTTTTTTACAAATTCTAAGGCTAAAACATAAAAATAAAAGTTACCCCTAATAACATCACTCTGACATCAGCAGGGTTGTTTTTCTATACCTCGAAAAGCTTCATGAGCGCCATAAGATATTCTACAATAGTTTTGGCATCTTTTATTTAGAGTCATAGACTCTAAATACAAGATGGGAAAATTCACCATGACATCACCCATTTTTTTAATCAGACATCAGCAATGTGCAAAGTATACCTTGCTTTATCATTTGTTCTATAAATGAAACCACATATAATGATCAAACCATAATATAATGATCATGTTAAACTATTGAGAACCTTTACTGAGATCATAAATCAGCAGTAAGTTCATTTTTACGTGAAATTCACAGAGTCCTTTTAACAACCAGAGGAGTCAGCACCCCCTGTCGATATTTGGAAGTAATGGCCAGCTTTTATTTTCAGTCTCTTAATGGCAAGTAAACTGGAGCATTATGGGAAATGTCGGTCACAACTATCAAGATGGGGGGCTATGAGTTAAGCTGAGAAAAGATCATTTATAGGATGTTTGAAAATCACAAATGAAGTCAGATTAATGAAGCTGGCATTACCGTGCCGTGATGTTGATGAGTGTAAGCGGACCCAGAGGGTGGAATTTTTGATAAGTGCAATTAAATTACTCCATCTGAATTTAGAAGCAGTGTACGTTTAATTACAGACACATATGAGCATGCTCCAAAGCCCTGCATAGTACATGATGCATGCCTGTAGCAGCTAACCCTGAGCGAGCTTCTGAAACCTGCACAAATGTAACCACGTAGGACTGAGAGCCCGAGTGCAAACAGTGACAGGGAGGCATGCAGATCTGAACTGACAACTCTTGAGCTTTGGATACACTTTGGAGCCATTAGGGAAACACGGGGTGATAAACACATCAACAAGGGGGGAAAAGCTGAATAGTGAGAATGAATTAATAGGAGGGGACAGCTCAAGATTGTGAATAAGGCAAGCTTGATAACACCAGGATGATCCTTTCACTCTCAGCAAAATAGCAGTAGAAGAAAATGGAGAGGGAGGATTCTTGTGTTGTCGAAAGGCTGATCTGAGGAAGTGCATGAACTTCAATGTAATGAATGGGCAGATCGATTTTTTCCATTATAACTATGTTAATTTCAAACAATTAAGAATGATTTACCAAATAATGAACATTTCTTTTGATAAATCCCTGCAGTTATTTACCTCGCTTTATGACTTTTAATTCAAAAAAAAGGGGAAAAAAAAGATTTAAATTTTCAATGAAACCCCTTTTTCTTGATGTCCTGTAGGTGATGAATGCAATCCAAGAAGTCCAAGCGCACAGGCCAAACAAACCGATGTACATATCAAATTCTCATTTTGAAATTTTCAGAGAAATGCAACTTAGAAACATCATCTCCCTGACGCCTGCGTCTTGCCATGAGGCTAAGAAATACTTGATTAACTCTGGATGTTCATGTTGATTACCAGCCTGTTTTTAAGGTCCAATTCACATGTGTTTAAATTTCCATCATGTAAATTAGTCAGGATTGAAAATGCATTTTAACATGCAAATGTAAATTTAAGTGTATATTCTTTGTAAAGTATGGAGCAGGATGGCGAGAATTTTTTTTTAAGTTGCACAGGCCTGGGAGCCTTTTTATTCCCATAGCAGGTTATGTCATGTAAAAATCAATGAATGCTTCTGGAAACCTGGTAAAACTTCTGCACTTTAACTTGCAAGTTAAAGCGTGACCTTCAGTATTCTCTGTAGCCTTGTGTTTAACAGGCTTTTATTAATTTCCTGGGTAGCTGAGCATGCCTCACAAGGTGAATGCCATTCTGTTTGGGCAAACGGTAAAAAGCTATGGATCCTATTCAGTCGCGACAAACGTAGGCATGGAGTCTAAGAGAAGCCCTAAAAGCATTGTTTCATTATTGGAACTTTACTGGCTTTTAAACATTTTGTACAGGATATTTAGATAACAATCTTTGGAATAAAAAAAAAAAAGCCTTTTCATGGCTGAGATGCATATGTATTTTTACACATCAGCATATGTGCCTTGAAGAAACAGCAGTCAGTGTTTCTGTTAAAGTGGGCACATTTCAACAGCAGATCTGTTTGTACGTTACCAAATCTATTGTTAGACTATAGCAGTCTGGCTTCGGGGCTAACAATAGAGCAGATGCGGTTACATAGAGACAGATTTCAGTCCTGATAAGTCGTATGATGATAAGGAAATCAACATCTGAACCCCACCACGCAGAGTCAAGCACTCACTCATTGACAAAGCAGACTGAATCACTTCCTAACTTTTAAAAGAAAAGACACAATCATCTCATAATGGTTCAAAAGATTATTCTGGTGTATAGCTGCTTGGGTATCCTTCTCGTAATGTTGGGTCGTTACTCCTCAGTAATAGTAACACTGTGCTTTCGGAGATAATTGCTGAGCTTTGCCACAACCTCCCACAATGAAGTCAGATTGTGCAAGAAACACAAGGAGTGTGATTATTTGACAGGTTTAAAAGATATAACATGGAAAGTTCAACATAACCCACAACAGGCCACAACCACAGAAAAAGTATAGTATTAATTAAAAACACTACCCATAGCCAATGCTTCCCCTCAGCCTCCTAGAAGACACAACTATGCTAGCAGTTTTCAGAATCTTACGTCACCTTACTATCAAGTTGTTGCATTCACAAGATTTTCAGAAAACTTGACGTCTGACTTTTGGGGTCGAGGTCACCGAGATTCAGATTCAGCTGAGATTTCTTTTAGTAAATACACCTATGGAATCAATTTTTACCTCATTTACAAACTTAGGTGTTCACGCCATCTGCTCGCCCACACAGCAGGGTAATGACAATACCCCAATAGCCTTTTACAGCTAAGGGGTAAATACTGACGCAAAGCTGACACAGCCTATTTTTGAAGCTGCATCAGCTAATTTTTGTGAACGTGGATGAATCATTATCAACTTAAAACCATATTTAGCTATGTTTGGTAGCATGTGGGTACTTCAGTTAGCTAATGCTGCAGCCACTCAGTGGTTAGAGATGGTGACATGACAAAAATGATTGTGACTGTGTGCAACCAAGTCCGCGACCACTTGAAGTGAGATGCCATCTTTAAAGCGACCCTGATGTATCAGCAATAACATGGAGCTCTTGTTCTTGTTGCTATCAGTCTGCAATTGAATGGGGTCAAGATGGTAACTACATACCAACATCTGTTTGTGATAATATGGAAATAAACTGAAAAATTGATAAATTGTCATTTTACTGCAAAATACAAAATCGCCTTGTAACTGAAAGTGGCCCCCAGGCTAACACAGGTTAGATAACCAGCTGGTTGCTGCAACTACTTTCAATTGATTGACAAACACAATCACAGAGTAACCACCTCCTAGTCTCAATGAGGGTGGCCTCAATGAGGCGTCACTGAGCTATAAGAGGCAAGCTAAAACATACAAACCCCGTAGTCAACGTTGAGAGTCAGGAGCGTCAGTTTTAAGCTAACAGCTACTTAATATCTTTGTACATTACCAATGAAAAAGGATATGTTGTGAGAAAGATTCTCCAGTAAACATGTTTAACATTACAATTGGAGTCATGTATAGATCAATAGATCTACTGATCTACACAAAAGAACAATATTTACTCTTTCCCAAGATAAATATGCAGCTCCCAAGGTGGCTTGGATGTTATCACCTGCTAGTTAAGAACTTTGCTTGCTGTTTGATGCTTGGCAGATAGATTTCTAGCTAAAAAGCATTGAGACAAGAGCAGGCCCAGAAAATCAGCTATCCAAAATGCACAAACAAACTTAGCTTAGGGTGATGATGATTCATGATTCTTCAAAGTCTCCCGTTTTCTTTTTGTGGTTGTTGTTGTTTTCCCCCATTTTACTTAGTCATATAATCCCAATCAACCAAGGAAGCGGATGATGGAATTCCAGCTTAATGTCACAAAAATATATAAGGTGAGATAGTGAGACAGCTGTATGCATCATTGATTTTGATCTCTTTGGGGGATTTGTTGATAATACGAAACCTTAATAAAGCTCAAGGTTATCTGAATGTACTTGAAGAGTACACTGAAGAGAAAACAACTGTTCTTTTTGGACTTTGTTGTTGAGACGTTTCAGTGTTTCCTCCTCTCACCTGTTACTCTGAGAATGCAGTACACCAGAATGATCGTTACCATTATCGAGATCTATCATTACCAGAACACTGATAGGGTTAACCAAATATCTACGCTCACTAAGTGATCAGTCTCATCTGCTTTGCTTCCACTTTCACAGTAAAACTTTTCCAAGCAGCATTTCTGGGGAATGTAGCCATAATTGGATCATTTTATTTGTTTTATTTTTGAATGGAAGAAGCAAATAAATTAACTCATTTAATCTTCGTGAGCTGCAAGTCAGATCGTTTTTCATCCCCCTCCCACACGCGTTCATATTACTCTGATTTTTCAACCACCGCGCCACATGTCACGCTGATGGTCCTCGACTGAATGTTACTCTGTAACAGATGCAGACGGCACAGAGAAACAGCCGCACACGCCATTGCTCTCACCAGATAAACACGGCTGCATATTGTCTTCTGCCACGTGGGGTCATACGATACGGAGGTGATTTGATTCCCGTTGGTCATTGGCTGCTGCTTCTTTTTACGGCATCCCGTATGTGGCCATGCTTGGCTTCCAGGTGTTCCTTACTGCATGTGGCAGTATGTGCAGGCCATTTCTCTGTCAACAGTGCCATGTTTATCTACGACAGGGACAAAGAGACACAAATTGCACTACTATCTGTGTAATAATAGAAAGTGTGTTCCATAACTTCTATTTGTGAAATATCCTTTGCAATAGGTTCTTCTGTAGGTCTGATGAACAAAAAATACCATGTACCATATTCCTTACAGGAGATTATAGCCCATCTTGCTGGTAATCATGTGGTTTGAGGCCACTGACGTCCTCTGTTGCAATTTTGAAACTGATGTCTGTACAGTGCTCTCTGGTGTGGCTCTCTTTTCAACATTTAGAGAAGAGATCGTTGAGATTTGTTCAGAGTGCAATGAACATTTTACATAACATTTTACATTTGTATGTTTTCTTTTTTCTTTCTTTCCTTTTTTTTTTTGGTGAGTGTGTGTGCATGATTTGGTGTGGGTGACTCACTGGGTTTGAACAGCCTGGGTGAAGCCATAACACACTTGAATAAAAATGATGAGCCTCCTTCTGAAAGCCTCTGTCTTCTTGTAAGTGCTTAACATCTCCAACTTTGAAGTCATTTTACCAAAGTCCAAGAAGAGTTTTTCATTTCGAGAACAAAATCCAGTCCGGGGAGTTTCATTGTTACATATTCATTAAACAGCTGCAGGCAAGTTTATCAAACTCATTTGTGATCAATATTTCTCAAAATTTCGAACATGTTGTTGATTGATCTTTTAAGAGAAAGTTTAGAGAAGGTTCTAAGCCAGAAGCAACTAAAACACCCAAAGTATTTGGTTAAAAAAATTAAAAATTAAAATTATGAGAGAGGTCTTAAGTACTTGGGTGGTCAGGCAAGGATCAGAGCAAATCTCAGCTGCAGGAGAAAATAAATGATAATCGTATGCAAACCAAATCACCATGCCTGTGCTTAAAATATTTAAGTTTTACTTTATTTCCGTAAGTGTGCATGTTAAAGGGATTATATTAACCTATTGAGAAATATGCTTATTCAGTTTTTTCCTGATGAGATTATTGATATCACTTCCAGAGCTACTTAAAGCAGAATAATAGCTTAATTTATTATAAAAACTAAAACCTTGGGGAAAAACTAGCCTTCCAAATTTGTGCATTTTAGAAATCAAATGAGTAGAAACAAAGATACTTAGCAAGAATATTTAAGGTTATGTGCTTTTTTATTGAGATTTAGAGGTGTTATGAGGTCAGCTTTGCATAGAGCCTAACTGGCTATTTGACATTGTTTCCGGTTCCTATGACAAGAAAGCAAAAAAGGACACTGCAATGAAAAGATGATGGTGATTTCCATTCTTCAGTCATTCATGTTTGGTATGGTTTTGCTTTAGGTTAGACACATGTGAGGGACCAAACAGCAAAAGCATAGAGGACACAGGAAACATGTCTTCAGAAATGGGCTTTAAATTTTTTAACCCCCCCAATAAGTTCAGAAAGACAAAGTTCAAAATATAATTAGTAGGCCCATAAAAGAGGTCAACTAAATATAAGTCTAATAAAAAAGTAACTTCCAGAAGCTTAAACAAACAAAGTAGACACAACTTAACCCGCAACCTGACCTAAACACAAAGACACAGGAGGGTCACCTTTATAGTGGTTTGGCCAAACCATTTACACACAATAGGGGGGAACAAAAACAAACACCAATCTTAACTAAGCACAAAATAACACAACTAAATCTAAAACACCCCTGTTTCTAACAAGCACTTGGTTGGTCCGAAGCAGCCACCTCCCCAAACCAGGATAATATAACAGAAACATTTGGCTCTATGTGATTACTGGCTAGTTTTTGTTGGCAGCCTAGATGCTGCATCCTGGACCAGTTGAAGACAACCAAGAGAGGACTGAGAAATACAAAAGACAAGTATGTGTCTTGTCAAGATGGGAGAAAATTGAAGTGCGTACTCAAATTTCCAGTTTCAAAATTCAGACAGCAGTCAAAAATAACACCAAGATTCTTTATAGAGAACAAAAGCCTCAGTTTTATCAGAGTTGAGTTCGAGGAAATTTAAACACTTCCAATTAGTGATAGCATAAAAACATGAGCTGAGGTAGGAGAAGCTGTTGAGATTGCTAGACCTGAACGTGACTATATTGCCAGCTTAGCAATGGTAGGAAATTCCTTTAAAACTGTAAAGTATATTACCCAAGGATGACATATATATAGGAAACAGAATGGTGTCTAAGGACTGAGCCTTGAGGGACTCCACAAAGGAGAAGTCATATTTGTTTAAATATAAATTCTGAACTGTCTGTCAGATAAGTACGATGAAAACTATTTAAGAGCCAGAGACGCCTGGGACTTAACTTTTTAATACGTCTAGTCCTCTGCACATGACACTGTATACAGCAATAAGGTACAACTTGTAAGCATTCAATTTTATGTTATGAAGGATTTCTGGTAGTCGCCACCTTCTTCTCTGTGAGTGGCTCATGTGGTGCAGCTGGATGTTTAGTAGGTGGGAGAATGAACAAACATCCCTTTTTATCCTCTTCCCACACCGTAGTAATTATGCTGTCAGCCCTGAACGTCAGGCAACACAGAGGGCGACACAATAAGAACAGTGGCAGAGAGGCGTTGAGGCCTTCTCTTGGCGGTAAGCCTGTAATTTTGCATCTCAAATAATCATGTAAGCAGAGCCAAGTTGTTCTGCAGTGGTACCAACTCCACCACACCAATAATATGATGCAATAAGCAGGTGCTGACATTTTGTTGTTAGGGCAGGGATGCAAGAGAACAAGACAATGGAGAACAGGAGATTTAAAAAAAAAAAAAGATGATTGAGTCTGTCTGTATATTTGATGGTTCAACTAATCTCACACAAGTCTCATCTATTTAGGAAAAGTCTGCTTCTAAATACAGTGAATGAGGCTGATGTCAGAGTAATAGAGCTAAAATTTAAACCAAGCTGCAAAAGGAGGGTGATTAAGATCTGCAAACATTCCTGCAGGCAGCACACAGCACATCATTGTCTTGTCTTGATTGTCTCAAGATATTTAGACTGAAAAAGAGAAGAATTACGTATGAAGTGAAGAGAAATTGGATTAAAGTATAATTCCAGTGAAGATTGATAATATAGCAGACATGTCTACACAGCACCTTCAGCGCCCCTTTCTTAAGGTAATGCAAAGGTTACAAATCATGCAAATTTTCTTTTTCTTTTACATTTCCTTTTGTTTTTTGTAATCACTGAAGTTAAAATTATATTTTTTTTTGTGGGGGGGCTTTATAAATTATTACACTGGGTTTTAAACCACATACATTTACGCGATAGAATTAAACACATGACAACACCCATTCATTTTAATTCTGAATTTTGAAGCCTCAACGTTAGCATTTTGACCTCCCCACATGTTGCTTTATTGGAGTAAATGGGACAAATAATGGGACAAGGGGCTGGATTAGTATGTTTAATTGGGAGACAGCTCGCAGGCTTGATTAGCTAGCTATATCCATAAACTGTAGAGCGTTTATTACACAGACACAAACTGCTTATTAGAGATGAGTTACAGACTAACACAATACCAGACTTTCACTCAGCAAAACTGAAACTAAAACTTGTTGGACAGTCTACAAGGGATTGCCACAGTGGGTCGCTCCACATGTTGGATTTAGGAGAATTTTATAAAACATGCTTTTCCTGATAATTTCATTAAGAAGGGCTACAAAAATAAAGGTTGCTCAGTCCATTTCAGTGACTCTATGGAGTGAAGTGGAGGCAGCCTGAAGTGAACATCAGAGGAATTTCAGCTTTGGCCACATATCCACACCACAGCCAGCTGAATTCAGTTAACAAAAACATCTGTTCTTTGCCCACCTTATTTTTAATCCCACAATGTGTTGTGTGAACTGCAGATGATGTAATAGTATCACCAAAAGGAACCGTCTTACATTGGTAAGTAAATGTGTGACTCTTCAAACCAGATGATCTGTCACACGTTCAGTCTGATATATATATATATCAGCAAATAGCTTTATATCTGCATATAAAGCTATTTGCTCCGCAGAATTATTCGGGTTTTTTATAATGACATGGGGGTAAGGTCAAAAGTCTTTTTATGAAAATCTATTAACCGGGTGAGTTGCAAAGTGAATTGGAGCTATGATCAAATCAGATAAATATCCTAAGAAACTGACGAGGTTAGAAATAAGCATTTAAAAGTTTGCCTTCTTCAGAGGATCTCCTTGCAGACTTTTAGCACTCTAGTTGTCAATGCAATACGTCCCTTTTCACTGTTGACAATGAGACTGTGGCTTCATGGATACATTGCCATATGTTAATGATGTTGCCAGTTGAGAACCTGTAAGGGTTTCATGCTTAGTTCTGTCTCCTACTTCTCTTTCTACGTTGGTTAAAGGCATTTAGCTTCTAAGAAGGGACTAGTATAAAGTAGTATCATAAAATTTTTATGTTTTAGCTCATGTCCGCTGAGTTATATCCTTTGTTTCTTTTAAACAAATGAAGATGACTCTGTTTTTGTAATTGCTCACGCTCCGGACATTCAGCTAGCCTGACGACTTCTTTAATCAGCAGAACAGTTCTCAGCTGTGCTAACATAATTGTAAAAGGGTTTTTCTAATGATCGATCAGCCTTTTACCCTGATAAACTTGCATTAGGTAACACAATGTTCCACCGGATTTTCAGCAACCAAAAACTCCATGGCTGCTGTACATTTGTGCCAATATTCCATTAAAAATGATCATAATAATAATGGATTGCATTAATATAGCGCTTTTCGGGGCCCTCAAAGCGCTTTTACAATTCCACTATTCATTCACTCTCACATTCACACACTGGTGGAGGCAGCTACAGTTGTAGCTACAGCTGCCCTGGGGCAGACTGACAGAAGCGAGGCTGCCATATTGCACCATCGGCCCCTCTGGCCAACACCAGTAGGTGAAGCGTTTTGCCCAAGGACCAAGGACTGTCTGAGCCGGGGCTCGAACCGGCAACCTTCCGGTTACAAGACGAACTGCCAACTCTTTGAGCCACGATCGCCCCGTGATCAATGATCACAGGTGACTGAATGCATCTTTATTTAACTGTTGAAGGCATTTCATTATGTTTTCATGTAAAAACATGAAAACATTAAAAGCAAGATCATTTCTTAGTGACCCCAAACAGTTTGTGACAGTGCATATGAGATGAAAACAAAGTGAAATTGATAATTCAAGCAGAATCACCATTCAGGTGCTCAGTTTTTAGGAAACTTGGACAGACATTTTTACATTCCAGAGATGTTCTTCTGTGAATTTAGCCTGCGTCAGTGTCATCTTTATCTTCATGTAACGCGGGGCTGTGTGATATTTAGCTCAATCGGTTACGAATTGTCACAGAACTCCCTGTTTGCTCCAGCTGTATGTATGCGGCATAATATTGTGAGTATTCAGAGATTTTCCAGATAGTGATGTGTTAAGGTTGGAATCTTAAAATGCAAAGCAGCTCTTTTATAATGTGTGCAAATGGAAACTTACTGTTATTTAGGAGGAAAACATGGTTTGTTTTATGATTATATTAATATTTGATAAGTTAGAATCAAATTTCTGCAGGTCTCTTGCAGCTCACAGCTGGCCCTGTTATGTATGCAACAGTGAGGTCACAGTACTCTTCAAAGGTTGTCTCTGGCACCATCTGGTGGTCAGTGAAAAATGAAAATTACTGCTACTTTTCAGTCATAACTTGAGCAGAAAGGTGCTACTCATTTTTTATTAGCGTAAAATCCTGCTGAGAGGAATGAAAACAAACAAGAAGAACTCAGAGTGAGTGTGGACACTGGCTGCTAAGCTGGAGATCAGCAGAGATCACAGTGCCTTATTGTGACCCTAATCTGTGTAATGACATTAAGGCTGCTAAAATCCATTGGAACTATAGTGGCACTGCCTTCACCCGGGTGGCACGGTCCAACGAAGCAGGGACAACAAGAACGCTCCTCTCTGCGAGAAATGATTCAACAAAAGTTCAAGCAAGAGATGTTTGCTAAACCTGTGAGTATCCTTACACTGATTCTCATCAGTGACTTGTTATCTATGAGAAAGTCAACGTGCATGTGCAGATGTAGTCATGGTTTACAGTTATGTCTTAGATCACCTTCTAATAATGCATAAATAATAAGCAATGGCTTTACAGTAACTGTCCAGATGAAACAACTTAAAGGAAAAAAAAAACTGAAAGTAGACCAATCAACTAAGTTTCATTTGATCAGATTTCATTAAATTGAACATTTTACATGGAAAAATTATATGTCATTGAATTAGTTAAAATAAGCCTTTTTGTTTCTTTTGAGTGTAGTTGGTTGACCAGGCACTGAAAAACATACACTGTTTATTTCCAGTATAATCTGTTGCTTCTCATTCTATGTTTCTTTAATTCATTAATAAATTTTTAAAAAATCCCAAGCTAAGACGTGTGAACTGTACTAGCTTATTTATTTTTGGTGTGCAGTAATAACCCAGCAGCATAAGCGTGTGATGTGAGTGTAATAAACTTTTAAACAGCCTTAGCTTAGGAATGAGGAACTTTTGAAGTTAAGAGTGAAAACAGAAAATATTTATCTTACTGGATGTGTTGACAGACAGATTTGTCTGTTGCATTTATTTAATTTAGTTATATGTGCAGATATGATCAAAGTAAACAACAGTTCTTCTGACAGAACTGATATTTAAAATGTATTAATTGAGATATTTTTAGGTTGGATTGAGCTTCTGTCATATAAAGAGCAATTTTCCCTTCATGTGTTAAAAAAATATTTTAATAAGACTCACTGTACACAGTAAAACTGTATATAAAAAAACTGGATAGATCTAAAGATGGAATCATTCCGTGTATCACAAACTTTCTGATTTTCCATCTGAATATTCATCTCACGGCCTTTTGTTGTTCTCCCAGCCTTCAGGCTTGTGGCCACTGTTCTAAAGGACACTGTGCAGCATTTGGAAAACAAATGTGTTAACATTTCATTACATTTCCATGCTGATCACAGTGACAGCACCATTAAGTGTATTTATGACCACAGCCAACTCTCACTGCAAAGTAGGGATCTGTATTGATGACTTTCTAAATTTAAAACAGCCAATGCTGTAAGTAAGCAAATAGTTCCTCAGTTTATTATAGAAGTTCAAGTTGGCAGTTGTAAATATTAATCAGTCGTTAATAAATGGATCCAAATCCAGGTGGTCAGTTATTTTCCAGAATGGCTTGAGTCTAACAGTTCCTCGAAACAGCCATCCTAATGAGCTTTTAAGAGCTACAGAGATACCTGGCTCTCCCAGTTACTGCCCATATTAACAATAACGAGCATCCTAACATCCACCGAGACATCAGAGACCCGGCTGGAGTTAGAACGTGTTTCAGCCACATACCAAACAAGCATATTTTGTGATTTTCTTCTTACATAACAGCTGAAAATTCAGTTAAAAGAAGGGTATGGGTTAGCCTAACTCAAACAGGTCACTGCGGAAACGATTTATCATCCTTAGAGTAATGCAACTGCCATCAAACGACTTCTTAAAAAGTTGTTTTTCAAAATTATAACTGGTAGAAGTTGCATTATTTTTTATTGTATGATTCATCTGAGTCAATAACGTGTCTTTTGTTCATGGTGTTTTGCAGCAAGAAGAAATGTTGACTATTCAAGCTAAAAATACCACGTTGCATCGGAATGGTCAAAACTTGAGACCAGCTGCTAAAAAGGGCCGCAACTCCAAGGCACCTGGCCATGAAAGGGAGGCAGCGGGTCACCTTGTGACCTCCTTGCCTACCGAGGAAGGCTTGCCACAGCTGGACTTGTTAGCTCTCAAGTCTCCGAAGCCTGACGTAGAAAACCAGACTGAGATTCAAGCCCTCAGACGACCCCTGAAACTTGCCCCGCTGGAGCTGCCAGAGAAAGTGAAGGAAGCTCAGAAGGAAAAGCTTAAGTTTATCCACCAAGAACCCAACCCAGCCTCTTGTAAGCTGGATGGGACCCATACGAGGAAGGTAAAATCATGCATGAGGCAAAGACTGGTAAAAGCAGAGGCATTTCCTTCTGCTTCCATTGCACCAGTCAAAGCCCAGCAGCAAAATCAATCAGCAAGGCCACAGCTGACGCACGCCAACCCCATAGAGCAGAATGGACACAAGCATCTGGAGGATGTGGTGTGTCGAGGTACCCCAGCTCCTCTGTGCAGCAAACCTAACCCTCCCTCATTTTTCCCTCAAATTAAAGCTCAGGCTGCATGTGGCAGAGAGGCGGCGTGCCACAGCCCTGGCAACTTCCAGGAGGAGACAGGTTGGAGGCGGCTGAGGCTGACTAGAGCACAATGCCTAGAAGAGGATCAGTGCAATTCAAACACGTCAACACTAGGATTATCAGCAGATGAGCGCAAGCTGGTCCAAGGTGTCCAAGGCAAAGGGCGGCGGGGAGAGAGGCTTCTTCGAGGACAGCCACATGTTGGGAAAGGCATCAAACAGCCGCCTGCACCTGCGGCCTCCTGGGAGAATGGAAGTGCCAGGAAGAGCCATGAGGAGGATGGCAGTAAGCAATCTGCAAGCTGCACTCTGAACCGACAGTCAGCTGAAGGTGGAAGCAGAGAACAGGAACTTGATAGTCTGAAGCCAAGTGCTGCTAACTGCAGATTAATGAGGAAAAAAGCCTTGATCGCAAAGCATAACAATGCAGTCCCTCTGGAATGTCTCTAATAAAATAGGATGATGTCATCATAAAGCACACACATGCAGAGGACTGGTATAGACCGAAATGTGCTCCAACTGGAAACCTGATTTCTAGTATTTTAAGCAGAAATGTACAACATAATGATTACTCTTCGGCAGTGCTTATTTATTTTTTATTAACTCAAATGTCTCCAGTGTGAAAATAGCTCCTTATGAAATCTCAGAGGTGTATTGTACATGCTGTTGGCACAAAGACCCGGCTCAAGATTTTTTTGTGGCCCAAGAACAGAAAATGCAATGAAAAAACCTGGTTTATGATCAGATGTGTAGATAGGTGGGGAGCGCATTTGTTTTGTTAAATTATCATTCTTTCTGATTTGTTAAAGCAATTCTGCTTTTCTAAGCAGAATTCATTCAACCTACCGGCAGCTACAGGAGTTTCTGAATGCCAGCTGAGTTGTTTGTTGTTGTTCGATCACACTCTTTAATGTGGCTTTTGGAAACGAGCCAGGCAGGTAACATTAGAGATGTAACTCAGCCCAAAGTATGAACCCGTGATCTCACTGTCATTACTGCCATTATATACTGTCTGCTTTATTCATTAAATTATCTTTGGTAACTAAGTGCTATGTTTGCTCTAGAAATAAAAAGGAGACTGTGGATCCAAAACTTCTTTCCACTGCCCCCAAGTGGTCAGAAACAGCAGTTACTGGAAGATTTACTCCAGTGAAAATCTGCTGCTTGGAGTCAGCGTCTTATAAACAGCAAAGGAAAAGCTTCAAAAGCTTTTTCAGGGTTATAGTCTATGCCAACTGTGACCTCTGGCCAGGAATGAACAAGAAAAGTAAAACTTTTCAAACCAAACCTGCAACAAAATCTGCTCCAGGGCTCCAGGGCTGATATAACTGTTTGCAGTGTTTTTGCACTCATTAAAAATCTGCATATGCACTGCTGTCTCTTGTGGACCCGACTAATAAGAAAAAACAAAGCACAAACAACAACATGTTAGTATATTAAGAAATTAACCTTTCTAGTAAAGAACTAGAGTCCTTGTTTCAGTGCGATCTTCAGCATGTTTTGGTTTCTTTCACTTCCGCAGCTATTACGTTTTATTGCTATTTCTCTTATGTTTTATTGAACATCCACTGTGTTCTGTTTGTCTTTGCACCATTTTTCTATTTGCCAGTGTTTTCTTAAGCTGCAGTGTGTTTGAACTCTCAGGGCAGTCTAAGTACAACACTACACAAGTCAACAATGACAAGAACTAATTTCACAGACTCTACTGAAGGGCGGCCCTCAAGAGTGACACCCTGGAACAGTAAGAAGTTTTATGGTCTTTGTCACTCAGGTTCAGTGGCAGATGCCATTGAGGTGTTTTGAAACCAGTGTGGCTCACAGACGGACTGAAAACGACTCTCAGCTCTCTGAAACTGTGACCCCTGTAAACACTGCTAGTGATTTTATAGCCCTAGTTGCTAGTTTCAGGTCATACTGATTAAATAATTAATTTCTGAAAGGGAGATTTCCCTTCCCGCTGTCTCCAAAGCGCTTGCTGATGGGGCATCATGGAGATTATTCCTGTTTTCTCTGTTTTCTTTGTAATATTGTAGGATCTTTATCTTACAATGTAAAGCACACTGAGACAACTGTTGTTGTGATTTGGTGCTAAATAAATAAAATTTAATTGAACTGAATTGAATTATCCCCAGTATGCTAATCACAAGTTGTTAGCTAGAGAGGGTTCAGGTTCACAATCTGATTCAACATTTGTTTGGATTGTAAAACATGATCCATCTTTTATACTGTCTTCGGTCTGTATATAGTCTTGTCTGTGGGAAAAAGCAGGGCAGGGACCAGAAAACTGGAATAAATATAAGGACAACACACATGATTTGTTCCTTCATACTTTTGAGTTCTTTTTCATCTGACTAAATACTCAGTTATTCAAGGACTGAGATGCCCTCTGTTCTGTCATCAAAAAAGTCTCTGAACAAGTCTCGACATCATGGAGGAGATTGCCATCTTTGAGAATGGACAGAGACGTGTCTGCACCAGGAAAAGCTCGGGCAAAAAGATGAGCTTTTCAATGGAGTCATGAGAAATATACAGAGAGCTCATGTGAACCTCCTAGCTTCAAAAGATGAGGAGCTGAAGTTGAAGAGAGCCTGGGATATTCTATAAGTGAATCTAAACTGGAATGTGGGTAATTCAACAGAAAACATGCATAAAGTGCCGGAGAACTCCAATACTGTCAAGATGTCACAAATCTGTGAATCATTGGGATTGGCCTGACATGTAACAGTGGTTACTGATGTCCACCTGATCTGGTCGACATAATTTCAGCACAACAGGTCTCCTCTCAAATGTATGGAAGATGACTAGGGCCACCAGAAGAAAAAGTGGGCACGTCTTTTTTTTTCTTTTCCAGAATTCTGAGAAAAAAAATCAGAATTCTGAGATTAAAGTTAGAATTCTGACTTTTTTCTCGGAATTCTGGAAAAGAAGAAAAAAAAAAAAGATGTGCCCACTTTCTTTCCCCAGTGGCCCTAATCCTCTTCCGTACAAATGGGATTTGGAGAAAAGATTTTATTAAATTAGTGCATGGCAGTACATGTTACTGTGGAACAGCAAACATGCACAATACAATCTTAAAGGTTTTAGTGAAAGTCTTTCTAGTAGAGATGGACCGATCCGATATTACGTATCGGTATCGGTCCGATACTGACCCAAATTACTGGATCGGATATCGGCGAGAAATAAAAAATGTAATCCGATCCATTAAATATCCAAAAAGCACCTCACAAAACTTGCTACGCGGCATAACTCGGCTCATAACCGTAGCACGTAGCAGCAGTGTGCATCACGTGATAGAGCGGCTGTGTGTATTTGTAGCCTTGCTACCAAACCAGCATTTCATCTATGAGGACGTTTTCCCAGAGAGAAGTAAAGCAAGTGTGTAAGTTCATCTCTGAATGTCTGTAAAGCATTCCCACGTTAAGCTTAACAACCATACCTGGAGCGACTGCCTCTCTCTTTCTCTCTCTCTCTCTCCTGCTGCTTCAATCGTGAAACTGCTTAATGATCAGCTGATCGGCTTTTCTGTCGCGAGTCCGTCTCTCTTGTTTGTTTTTGGCCCACTTCTCACCAGAAAGAGGAAACCAGCGGCTGAACAACAGCAGCACGTTTAAGCTTGATAAGCTGTTGTTAGAATTTATTTAATATTACTTTCTACACCAGGATCTTTTTCTACGTAGCTGACGGCTGGTAATTGTGCAGGGGCGGATCTAGCAAAGTGTAGCCAGGGGGGCCGATAGGGCATGAACAGGGAAAAGGGGGCACAAAGACATACTTTTCTTTCTTATTCTCATTTAAAATGTCTAGTTTTTTAATAAATAATTATCTGACTCTTACACCCAAAGTTTTAATCTTGTGTAAAATATATAGAAGTCCATTACTGTATATAGTAACTGTTAAGTCTAATATACCCTAGTAAGCTATAGTACTTTTTCCTTTGGGAAGATACCATCTGTGCAGTCTGCAATTCTGTTGAAGAAAGATGTTGAATCTATTTAATTATTCTTGAAAAATAATTTATTTTTGTGCATTTTCCCCCTGCATCAAATTAAATTTGATTACATCGATTAAGCATCATGAGGTGGAGGGTGGTTCCCTATTTTTTTTTTTTTTTTTGCTGGGAGTTTGCAACCCTATTATTTAGGTTGCTTAAAATTTCTTCTAAGTACTCTTTAAAATACCAGAATAGGGAGGATGGAGCAGGTTTAACTTTATTAGATTGATCAGTGTTGCTGAACTATGACATATTTTGGACGCAGTGTATTTTTTACATACAGGTATAACAGAGTAGCTTTAGTGTTGTTATTTATTTAAACTTGAGTATAAACTTATACAAAAAGCAGCAAGATATTAAAAAAACGTTTTGTTGATTAAAAAACACACTATATCGGATTCATATCGGTATCGGCAGATATCCAAATTTATGATATCGGTATCGGTATCGGACATAAAAAAGTGGTATCGTGCCATCTCTACTTTCTAGTAGTAAGTCTCACCTTGAATAAATCCAGCCAGTTATTTTGAATCTTTTACCTAAATAAATAAGGAAAGAGCCATAACTTTATTTTCAGTTCTCACTGGAAAACATGAGTGTGAATGGTTGTATTTTTCTGTGTCTTAGCACTGCAATTGGATGGCAGCTTGTTCAGGGTGTGGCCTTTTTCAGGACTTATAGATGCTCACTGGAACATGAAAACTGCTTGTATGGAATCACTAGTCAAATACTAAAAGAATTCAATGTCATACTAAGTTGTGTGACGATAGTTTTGCGATGTTGTGATGTGATGTTGAAGAACTCTTAAGTAATGTACATGCTACTCTTAAGTAATGTGGCATAAACCAAGCTATGTCGTTCAGGTCAGCTGGTGTCTCACAGAAAAGACTCAAAACTTTTCTTTTTCCAAATAATTACACACATTTACATTTACAATAATTGATTACACAGCAGTGGAGAGTCGACTTTATCAAAATGGTAAATGGCCTGTATTTGTATAGCGCTTTTCTAGTCCGTAAGGACCCCAAAGCGCTTTACACAACCTGTCATGATGCATTGAGTTTTTCCTTTCCAGTCACCTTTCTCACTCATTATGTGCTAATAGACCTCTCTGCATTGAATCATATCTGTTATTGACCTCTGTCTCTCTTCCACAGCATGTCTTTATCCTGTCTTCCTTCTCTCACCCCAACCGGTCGCAGCAGATGGCCCCGCCCTTCCTTAAGCCTGGTTCTGCAGGAGGTTTCTTCCTGTTAAAAGGGAGTTTTTCCTTCCCACTGTCACCAAAGTGCTTGCTCATAGGAGGTCATATGATTGTTGGGTTTTTCTCTGTATCTATGAAGCGCCTTGAGGCGACTTTTGTTGTGATTTGGCGCTATATAAATAAAATTGAATTGTTTT
Source organism: Neolamprologus multifasciatus (assembly GCF_963576455.1). Classification (NCBI taxonomy): domain Eukaryota; kingdom Metazoa; phylum Chordata; class Actinopteri; order Cichliformes; family Cichlidae; genus Neolamprologus; species Neolamprologus multifasciatus. The sequence goes on from NC_140459.1 coordinate 27,487,667, forward strand.
TTTTGTTTTGTTTTTTTTTCCTTTTTTTTTTTTTTTTTTTTTTTTCGCCTGTCCCATTTGGTTCTTTAGCCGTCAGAATTGTTGTCTGAAGACCAACAAGGATACCCAATGGATTTATTTTGCCAAATGGATCATCATGGCATTGCCGTATTGGTCCATTTGATCGACCTTTGTTTTTATTATTTATTTTATTTTCAGTTGTTACAGACGGGACAGACATGAGTGAGGGATAGGAAAGGGAGAAAGAAAGAGGAAGGAAAAGAAAAACAGAAGGGGAGAGGGACAGTGAGAAAAGGGGGGAAGAAAAAATATCTCCGGGATCACCTGTTGAGAGAAAAAGAATAGAAAACAAGCAAAAAAAAAACAAAACAAAGCAACATACTATACACAACACCATCGCATTAATCTAGCTAAGTGTAAACAGCAGTAAATACTAAATATTGAATGTTGTTGTGCAGCACAGACAGCGCACAATGTGCTTTGAAGTAGCAGCCAAGAAAGGTGTGATTTAAGTCTACGAACAGTGAACACCCATGTGCACACCTGTGTGGATCGGCGCGCTTGTATTCAAATGGTTTCCCCATGTAATGGTCTGCTAGAGGATGTAGAGAGCCATAGCCCTGTCCCCCAGGGCATGAAGTAGGCATGGAGGAGATCCAGGCCCCAGACATCCAGAGGCCCCAGAGTGCAAGAGCCCAAGGAGGACCACCGGAGGGGCATCCGTGCCACCTTCATGGGAAGGGCTGAGGATCCCCAGACGAGGGGTCACCCAGTAGCCACCGGGCAGAAGCTAGAGGGGGCTGCACCGGCGTGCCCGCCGGCTCCGCCGGCAGCCAGCTGTGCCAGAGTGAACCGAGCCGCAGGCACAGAGGCCGGAGGCCCGAGGGCCCCCCGCGCCCCGGAAGAGGCCTGACCGAGCAGCAGGCGCCAGGCCCCGCCAAGTAGCCACCGGGAGTGAGCTGGCACATGACCTGAGCGCCCAGCCCCGGACACCAAGAACCAACAATGCACCGACCCCTGAGGGCATCAGTCACCGGCAGGGAGTGTGGTGAGGGGAGATAGGCCTCCACACTTTGGAGGGCCTGGGAGTTCCCAGAGAGGTGGAGTCTAAGACCCGACCTGACACATAGACACAGACAAACAGGCACACACAGACACAGACATGCATTCCCACCCTCATGCACACATATACAAACACTCAGCACTCACCCAATAAAAATGAACATGATACTTTCACTAAGATAAAATGGTAAAATATGTGAGAAATTCATTCTTAAAGATTGTCTGCTCGACCACTAACTCTCAGACAAAAACTGGAAGCACATTGTGAGAGTAAGCCTGTATCAGTAAGCCTGGCTGTCGGTTGCATGACAGATGGCTTTCTCCAACACTACATGGTGCCTGCAGCCTCTCACTCACCAAACATGCTGGTCAACTCTTTAGCCATCTCTCACAAGGCGACAGACGGTTTCTCAGACTGACACCATCACTCATCGTGTGCATCTGCCCTGAGTCGTCAGCCTTCTTCATCCACTTCACACTGAGCCTATACATAGCCCGGCCTGCGCTCACTTGCCTCAGCTACAAAGACACTGTAAATAGGGCTCAGTGGAATGGCTAATGTTGTTGTCCATGACATTCAAATACTGACTTTGGAGCAGGTGCCTTGACTGCGCCGCACAAGATTTGGCTGTATTCTCAGATGGCGTAAAAGCATGTGGAGACAACTGCACGAAACATGACGTGTGGCATGACCACAGTGTTGTGTGGTCACTGTCGAGGAGCATGACCACACATGATAAAGACATCACTGTACAGAGAAATGTGAATCACAGCAGTCTTCTACTACTGTAAATCAAAGCCTTTCTAAAACTTCAGAATAGTTGATGTGACTTCATATTTAATAAAAAAAAAAACTGAGAAGGAAACTTTTTATGTATTTAAAGGCTCATGGCCCAGCAGCAATAACTCTACAAGTGCCAGGAGCCCACACTGAATCACCGGTCTGTCAGATCAGAGCACAGGCACAGCTATCTATCAAATGGGATTGGATGGTTGGTAAAAAAAAAAATGTGTTTGGTCCAAGTGGCAGCCTCTAGGGCTGAAAAAATGAAACCAATGACAAATGAAAAAAACAACAACAAAAAAACAAAACGGTAGTTCTTTCATAGTCCTCTCGAGGCAGGCTCCAAAAGTGAGTCAATCCCTTCAAATGGCCATGTCAGCATGTAAAATTAAGGAGTTTTCTGCTTCATAACAAGTGTACTGAGTGATTTTGTTGTTGTAATTCTTCCATTCTGATACTGGTCAGACTTAAAGTCATGGTGGTGGTGGTGGACATTTTGATTGACAGGTATGCCAACAGACAGAGGGAAGTGGACTGGTTCTTATATAGTACTCTATTTGAGCAGTGAAATCACTTTATTCAACATGCCTTTTTCCTAATGAATGCATCAAGAGCAATTCAGTATCTTGTCTGATGATACATTATCATGCAAACTAGAGCAGCCAGAGATCGAACCATCAACCTTCTCATTTGTACATGATCTGGTGACTTTTGGGAGCTTTGGGTGATTGGAGACGAGTTCTGGATGCTGTACTGCCCGGGCCACTTCCGGCTGTTTGATTGTCGCTAAGTGGCTCGTATAAGACTGATAAGAAATGACGAGGTAAAGCGCTTAACACATTCGTTAGACTGACCTAAATGAACGAAACTGGTAACTACCAAAATCATTTTTTATGTTTCTGTAAAGGTTAATCCAACACTACATGTAAAAACTCTTTAACCAAAAGGAATTTAATAAAGCTAAAATAGAAATATTGCTGATATCTATACATTTTCAAATGTACCGTTTTAGAAAAAAATGCGAAAAGAAAGAAAGATTTTTTAAAATTATATACTAGTTCCATATGTTACAAAGTTACTTTTAGTGGTTGTATGTGGTGCTCAATTAATTTGAGGCTTCTCAGAGAAGTGTACTAGTGCTGCCTCAAATTTGGGTGTAAAAACTTCAACTTATTTGTGATTGGCCTGATAAATAACAGTATAATGTTCAGTTTTAAAGAAGTCTCAACAGATTGCTGAAAATTTTTGTGTTTTCTTGTTTTTATGTCAAGTGGTTTAATACATTTGTTAATGTATTGTAATGTACAACTTTGACTGAGGTGAAATTTTAAAAGACAGTATAGCAAATGCTGGATCTGCCTTCAATTCTGTATCTGAAAGCTCTTTGCCTTTCTTCACACACAACTCACAGATTTCTGTTGTCAGGTCCATAATCTTTCTAAAACTTTGCAATGTGCTCTCCACAAATTAAGGACATGGCTGTACCTCTGACTTCAGTGAAGAAATACTTAAATGTTTTGTGAGAAGAAAGGCAAAGAGCTTTCAGATACAGAATGGAAGGCAGACCTTGCTGTTGCTGTGCTGTCTTTTGAATTTTCACCTCAATCTTTGACGGTAATCCATTTGTTCAAGCACAAACAGATTAACCTTTTCTCACTAAAGAAGGAAAAAGAACTAAAGATGAAGTAACTTCAAGTGAAATTGCAATACCAAGTTGAATAAAGTTGAAAGTCTTTGAAAGTTTGTGAAAGCATACACATTTTATTCAGAACTGCTTTTGCGAATGTTGCTGTAATATGATAGAATGTCTGCATTTTTACCACAAATATTTTGTCTTCTCATTCCTTCATTGCAACATCTACTCTTACCAGTAACAGTTTATAAAGAGATAAAATGAATGTTGAGTAGAATTGATTTCAGCTTAGCGGTCCTGATTTCTGATGTGGCCCCTTGGGGAAATGAATTGCCCACACCTGCACTGTACTTTTATACACAGCCCATCCATCCAATTATCCATCCATTTTCTTCTGCTGATTCAAACATGAATAAATCTTTCATCCTATCGATCCTATCGGGGCGATCGTGGCTCAAGAGTTGGGAGTTCGCCTTGTAATCGGAAGGTTGCCGGTTCGAGCCCCGGCTCGGACAGTCTCGGTCGTTGTGTCCTTGGGCAAGACACTTCACCTACCGCCTACTGGTGTTGCGAGGATATGGCAGCCTCGCTTCTGTCAGTCTGTCCCAGGGCAGCTGTGGCTACAACTGTGGCTTGCCTCCACCAGTGTGTGAATGTGAGAGTAAATGGGTGGATGACTGGACGTGTAAAGCGCTTTGGGGTCCCTAGGCGGGACTAGTAAAAGCGCTATACAAATACAGGCCATTTACCATCTATCTGAGGAAACTTGGGATGTCACAAAAAGGAAGCACTAAAACATCCCAAGGAAAGAAAAAAAACCCTTAAAAACGTTAAATTGGGAGAGAAAAACATGAGAAACCATAAAGTCAAGGAGACATATCAATTTGGATACAAGTATATATTTCATATGATAAAAATGTATATTAAATGAAATGTATGCGGTCTGACATGAGTGTAAACCAAGAAAAACAGCATAACATATAGATCACAGAGCTTTACTATAAGCCAGTGCAAGGACAGCCATTCAACACAAAGCTGAAAGCACAAGTGTTCTGTAATCATTTCCCCAACTTAAATACAGCCTTTTTCTAAAAGTGTGTTGCTGGTAGAAGCCAATAAGGCCCAGCCCACCGCCAGCCCCAGGGCGGCTCCGTTGTGGCTATAACAGTGGCAACGGCTGGACAGTTGAGGTGGTTGCCAAGAAGCCATGCCTCTACTTTAAGGGCAACACCTCAGATGGGTGCAGCTATGGAGGACCGAGAGAGAGAGAGAGGCAGAGAGGAAAAAAAGGACAAAAATATCCATAAAGTTGGCTCTATAATTGGCTGTGCCTCTTTGCCTTTTTTATGTGAGAGCACAGCCCAGTCAAGAACAGTAGAAGCTGCCTCGTCCCCAAGTGAAACCCTACACTTTCCCCCTTTGCAGTTCCCTCCCACCTTGTCCACTCATCCACAAGGTTGCTGAAGCTCACCTCACTTTTTAACAACACTCTGCACTGGATTGTCTCCCTGGATTATATTATAATCCCTTCGTGAGTTCTGATGCCTGCAGGGGTGACAGTTTGGATTATTATCAAGTGATAATGATGCTTTCCCAGTGCTGATTCAGGGTGTGAGCGCTGGAGGCAAAGACAGAAAGAGAGACACCTCCAGTGACACTGACTGAGTGACAGCCCAGGTAAGGGGGAAAAAGTCATGAAGTCTTCCATGTATTACTGCGTATTCTGCTTCCTTAAATGCTTTTTTATTCTTTAGCAGTTCTGTATTATTGGCTTTTTTTGTGTTTATGTGTTGCTCAGATCTGCTATCAGAAAACATACTTTTTTTTCTCTCCTCTCCTTTGGTTGCACATAAAAAAAGGCCTTTCTCTGTTTTTTGCATTGCGGGAATGATAAACGTGGTGCTTCTGTTATAGACATCTACACTGCAGTCCCAGGTCAACCATCAAGAGACGAAGTGGAAACAGGCCTGTTCGTAAGGAATCTGGTCCCAGGTTGGGATGTTGATATCCTGTTTTTAGCTTCACGTCAGATACTGTAGCTACGTAAAACTGCAGATTAATTCAGCTCCACGTTTTATATAATCAGTAATGAAAGAAAGATAAATTATAATCTGTTTGACATACAGAGTAATGAAGATTAGGAGCTTGAAACTAAATCTCATCGAGCTGAGCAGCTGAGATTTTTTGTAGGTTTTTTTTCATTGAAGCTCTTTGGGCTGAATTTCTGAGATGTTAAATGCACACTAATTGGACCAATTACAGTAATTTAGCTAAAGTGCCTGTTTTATTCATTAATAGCAACATTGAAACCAAGTAGCAGAAATGGCACAGTGGAGAATCAGATAAGGGCAATACCATACGCTAAAGATGTTTGTACAACCCACAGTGAACTTTCTATGTCACAGACTACATAGAAGCTAAAGCACAGTCAACAGGCTGTCGAGTCCCACCACAATATTTCCTGACTTTCTGTTTAGATCGTTTTGTAATTTAAAATAATATATTCTTACATTTGCTGTAGTTACGTTTACTTAATGCTCTTTCATTATACTTCATTCTCCACTATAGTCCTAAAAAGTCTAGTTAATCCGAGTAAATGATTAGCTTGACATTTTGGACAACACAGGTTGTCAGGTTTTCATGCCAAGAACTGGATCAACAGATTGACAGCTTGGAGGTGACTAGCTCTGCCTAGCATAACAACTGGAAACAGATAGCCTAGCTTTATTTAGATGATACAGAATTTACCTACCTGCTCAAGGGATGTTACGGTTAACTTTCATCCCATTCATTCCTTCATGAAAGTTGCCAAGGCCAGATCAGTTGGTGATCATCTGGCCGCTAGGGAAAAAAGTGTATTCCCTAGCAGTTGATGAGTGGCTGCAGGAAGGTGCTTGGCATCACTAAGTGAAACTGGTTCAAAAGATTTATACAAGGTTGAACTGAAAACCTCATTGCAAGTTTGTTGGCTGCTGCCAGATTGCTGGGATCACTGTAGTTTGTATAGAAAATGCTGACCTGTGTGCAAATACTTGTGAAACTGTGACAAGTCTTACACAAGTTGGCTACAGAGAATGTTTGCCATCAAAGTAAAATTTCATTTGTAAGTAACAACTTTTATTTAGCAGCCGAATAGTCTTTGTTTCCAGTTTGCATCACACTTTTTTGAAACTATCACTGAGTGGCAGTATGTGACTAAGGTCTACCTTATAACATAAGCAATCCTAATGTTTTAATGTGCTCAGTGAAGTCCAGCGCCCACCACAGAGTGGGCATAGCCACTGTTTGCGTGCATCTTGAAGCCTCAACATTACTATTTTAAATGAGTTTTTTTTTTTGCGTAACAAATTATTATATTCAGAGATGTGACTGGACTAATAAGTTGCATGCATTTTAGGGCATGTACAGATGCAACACATAGATGCAGATACCTGTTAATAAGTGCTACGTACAGTAACAAACTGATATTTACCCACATAAACTGAAGTTTTTTCTTGGATTTGTGATGCAAAATCATCACAAGCAGTCAGAGGTTTGGTTCAGTTCAACAACCTCTGTAGTTTTTATGAAGGGACAAACTATCCAAAATGCCCAAAAGATGATTTTTTTTGTTTGTTTTTTGTTTGAATCAAACATGTTAATTTTTTCACTGAAGTTGGGCATTTCAACATGGGACTCTATGTTGACTCACTTTTGGCACTGGCCTCAGGTGGCTATGGATCAACTAAAGTGTTTGACATTTTGGCTGAACTTTTCAACCCCAGATATATTTATTTGTTGCCAACACTTCTCCAGATTGTTGAAATTCAGATGCAAAACCTTCTAAAATCATGTGTTTTAAGCTTCTACTTTTAAAAAAAAAAATATATATATCAATATCAAGTTTTCTAATGACTGTTAGGAAAAGGTGAATTACCTGCTCCTTCCGTTATAGGAAAACTACACAGCACTGCTTTATTTCTGGAAGTTAAAAGTTACTATCCACCACCAAAAATGTATCTTTTTCTTTCTGGAAAACATACATTAAAAGCACAATTGAGTGAAAATATCACAACAGTAAAAGATGGTTTATATTATTGCTTTCCAAGCTGTGCATTACTCAGACTTTCCTCAACTTTCCCTGCAATGAGATCAGGATGAGCCTGTGTTATGGCTACAGTCAGCCACACATCAATCTTAATAGCAGGCATCACAACCACTTGTGTACAATAAGATCAAGAATAGTATTAAGTTTAAAAGACAGGCTCCTCTCAGTGCCACCCAGAGACAACAGCATAAAAATGATTCAAACAGAGGTAGACTGATGTCTGCTACAACATGATCAAACCTGTAAAAATGGCACTCTAGCAGTTAGATGTGTGTTTAAATGCATATTTTAAAGAGTAAGAAATTACTTTGGTTAACTTTTGCAGTTTATCATCATAAAACATCACAGACCTGACATTGTCCTTATGTGGTTGGAGTTGATATATATGCAGCAAATTCCAACACTCTTTACCAAGTCCAGTTTTTCTCTGGATGAAGTATTCACTGCTGCTATAAAACAAAAAAGTGTGTATTTTAGTCTTAGGTTTCAATTATCATGTCCTGAGAATGAAAGACATTTCCTTCCAGCTTTCATACCAAAGCGGAGACAGTAAAATACTGGACCATAGTGGAGATGAGATTTTTCTTTTTCTTTGACACATATAAGGTGTCTAATGCAGTTTAAAATGTAGCTATTGGAATGCTAACAATTGCCTTCTTTGTCCAATGATTGTCAAGACTTGTTTGTAAAGAAAATACCGTATTTTCCACACTTTAAGGCGTACTTAAAATCCTTTAATTTTCTCAAAAATCAATAGTGCGCCTTATAATCCGGTGCGCCTTGAATTCTGGTCGTGCTTACTGACCTCAAACCGATTTTATGAGGTACATGGCACTCAAAAATCTGTTAAAAAATGTTTTAATATGACTTTGCTAAGATAAAAAGCCGCACCGCTTGATGGATTACGGCTACTGTAGTCAGGAGCCTCGCGGACTATTCCAAAACTCCATCTGCTTCAAGTCACAAAGTCAAATCATCTTTAATAAAATGGTCAATGTTGCTGCTTTACCAGGTGTAACAAAAAGTTTAACATCCAGGCATCCATTAAAACATAATATATCAAATTCTGACGGAGTTAGAAGTTAGCAGGAAGTTAGCTTGCTAGTTTCCACCTAAACAGGATATAGCATGTTCTGACTGAGAGATTTGGGAAAAATTTTAAACGTACAGCTCTGCTATCACTTCCAACATAAATGAAGACAGAAAACTAAACAGCAGTGATGTCTGTAGGGTTACTGAAGTTAGGCTAGCTGGTACATAATAATGTGGTATGTGATCGCTAGCGACACAGCTATGTTAGCATAACAAACACAGTGAAGCTGGAGCATGAACGCTAACTCCACTCGATAAAAGTTAACGTGAGAGTTCCCGATTGTTAGGGACAAATGCAATTGCATGGCCAAGATTCAGTCAGGAGAACAATTGAGATAATCCATCCACAATATGAGGTTTATTGTTAATATACTGCAACAACATGGGGATAGAGCAGCTGTGATAGAATTCAACATCAATGAATCAATGGTACGGAAGAGGAGGAAGCAAGTTGACTTATCTGACTGCTTTGTTTCACTTAATGCGCTTTATAATCTGGTGCGCCTTATGGTCCGAAAAATACGGTAAATCCCATTTTTTGATTGCATAGGTCTAGCGTTCAGAGGGATTTCTACTTGACCCATCTGGAGTTAGGGTAGATTTTGTTTTTTTGAGCCAGTGTCAATTGGCCACTTTTCAGAAACTATACATTTCACAGATCAATTAAAACACTTCTCAAATAGGCAATATAAATATAAATGCAATAAATAGAAATATATAAATATTTTTAATTAAATTGAATAGAATTGAACTGAATTGTGATTTTATTCATCTCTCCACAGACTGAACAACTTGATGGTTATAATAAGCTAAACAAAACAGACTGAAGCCAAGGCTGAGATGGAATTAAGACTGGGATTTAGGATCACCCTGGTCTTGGTCATCCTGGCCTTGACTCTTTCCAGTGAGAAGGTGGAAGCACAAAGAGCAGGTAAGACCATTATGATTAGAATTTCTGTTGTAATAGCAGCCTTAGAACATTTATAGACTGTATGTGTTAAAATCCTTGCTGCATCTGCCTTCTCTAGGTTGTAAAAACGTCCACTATGACTTGGCTTTTATCCTGGATACATCATCCAGTGTTGGAAAGGAGAACTTTGAGAAGATTAGGCAATGGGTGTCTAACCTGGTGGAGTCTTTTGATGTAGCACCTGACAAGACAAGAGTAGCCGTGGTTCGCTACAGTGACCGACCAACCACTGAGTTCAACCTAGGGCAACACAAGACCCTGGAAGATGTGAAGCGAGCTGCAAGCAACATACGCTACCTGGGGGGAAATACAATGACTGGGGATGCTATCAACTACACAACCAGCAACATCTTCACAGTGCAAAATGGAGCGAGGCCGGTCGCCAGAGGCATTCAGAAGGTAGCCATTCTTCTCACAGATGGCCGAAGCCAGGATTATGTTTTGGAGCCGTCCAAGAAAGCTGCCAAAGCGGACATCAGGATGTTTGCTGTGGGCATAGGGGAGGCTCTGAAGGAGGAGCTGGAAGAGATTGCAGCGGAGCCAAAGAATGCCCATGTTTTCCATGTAACAGACTTCAATGCCATTGACAAGATCAGGGACAGGCTGAGGAGGAGGCTGTGTGAGAGTAAGTCAGCCATCGGGACCACTGCCAACAAAACACTCACACTGCATGCCGCATGGCTTCTTTTTGAAGTTATACTTTGAACAGCCTGCCTCAGTTGCAATATGCACTTCATCAAACTGACTCTTATTTTAACCTTTTAACCACTGTGAAAAGAGGAAAGACCCTAACCACAAAACCCCACCCCAACCACACAGAGATGCACATGCACACTGAGCTATCCCGGCTTCTTGTGACTGAATATGAAGCCGTTGCAAAAATTAGCTCGTAAATGACAGTTTCCCGACCAAGACATATCTGTGGTACAGCTGCCTTTTCAACTGCTGCTATACTGCAGAGGCATTTAGCAGTAGAAAGCTTGTCTTAGTGTTAACCTCAATGCTTTCTCCACTGGTGTGCTGAGAAAATGTTTCAACATGGAAACACAAAACAGTTTACACTGCTAACTTAATCAGTTAAAATAGACTTAAAATATTCTATCTTAACAACTTTTTTAGCTTTGTAGCAAAGCAGGGACCCATCCGTTTGCTAGCATTTTTATGGGGATGATGGATGCTTCCCGCGCCAACGCTTAAAATTCCTGCCTAAAATTAGCCAGACTGGAAAGAAAGGGATGCCATGAGTCTTAACCACAAACAAGAAATGCTAAAATGGAAATGACATGATTACATGGTTTACTTAAGGATGAGCAATGACAAACCCTCAACTTTTATTTTAACCTGGTGCTAACCTGTCAGGCAAAAGCAGTAATTCCTGTCAAGAATGTGATGAGTAAGACTAAAATGCCTTCATTCTTTTTTGAGGGTGTATCATGTTACAAAGTTACATACCTCTTGTGCTTTAAAGGCAGCTTGTAGTTTTGTCTTAAAGCCAGTAACCTCTGACTCTTGACTCATAGGTTTTGAACGAGGCACTCAATAAGATTGTATTTTTAAATCATACTTTATCAACTTCAACAAGCCAAAGGCTATATTCAGTCAGGTAAAAAAAGTTTCAGTGTTTTCTTTCTATAATCTCTAAAATCACCACGGGTGAGCCTCCAAGTACATCAGTGGTCAGCAAAACTGGCTGCCTGAGCGATGTGAGTTATTTTCACCCAGAAAATTATAGCTCTAATGTTTCAAGTGGGTCAGCTACAGTGGCTCAAATGTCCATGTTAGATGTTTTCACCTTTTAATCTATAGTTTTAAAAATGGACACTATTTATTCTGTGCTACACTGATTCGACAGAGCATGTGTGGCCTCACCTAAGAACACAAAATCCTAAGATTGCATATTTGACCTTACATGTCCATTCTCCACATAACAGACAAGGGGCACCCAGATGGTGTTTAAAAATTCACCAGCTATAATAGTGACAGGGAACACAGCTAATAGCAAAAATGAATAATTTACCAGTTTATGGCTGAAAACAGATGCCACATGCAATGCATACATTTTTGATGATACTTCTGTAACAGAGATTCATTCCCAAAGGCAAGTTTTACACTGCTTCCACTTTAACTCACAGCCAGACCCCGAAATTATAGCCTTAGGGCCACAAATCTGAGAGTAGCTCAAGTATTTAGCATGCTCAAGTGACATCACCATCTTAAAAAAAAAAAAGAGTGATGTGCTTATATATATTTTACAGAATGGTCATTTTTGGCTAACTTTGGCTTTATAAACAGTATAAGCCAAAGGTCCTATCTAACGTCTAAATTTTTCTTTTTTTTTAAAAATTAAGGCACAAGCAGACACAAGCAAAAAACGGTCTCCTCCAGCTTTGCTCCCAATGAAAAATGTCAAGCCCAAATTAAAAACAATGCACAAGAAACTGAAATAACTGCACTACTTGGGGCATGATAAAGTATTCAAGAGGTGACAGGCGCTCATAATCAGTGCTACAGGTTAAAAGCCTTTCTGCAGTGAAGATTTTTACAGCCGTGAATTGGAAAAAAAAATTGGATTTTTAGCAAATAATAGGGAATTTGGAGTGTCTCACTTGTCAGATAATATATGCAGGATAGCATTCAGGGTTAGACAAATCAATGACATAATAACAGGTTTCATGATATAGTGATTCCAAAGGGTAACACGATTTGGATTTGCTGCTGTTGACTGAAAGTTAACACAAGGGAGCCGATCAGGGTGAGTTTCAAAGAGTGGAGGATACAGGTTTGTCTTGATAAAAATGCGGTTTAATTTCAGCAATCAACAGAGTGGAAAGTTTATCATGGCACTTAGAGCAAAAGAATGACCATAAAACGGCAAGTCTGCATGTCTAAGTTTACAACTATGCTAGCAGCTCTGAGGCGGTACAATGCATAGCATTGCGTTATTTTGAGCCAAATGCTAATGTCAGTTTAAAATGAGCGTGATATTTCTGTTAACAGATTCTATGTACCCACTTGTGTGGTATATGATGTTTACAATGTTTTGCAATGATGGTCACACTAACAACTGCATTTTGTGAACATGTGCCTGTAAACAATCGTGTAATGCATAAAGCCTAAGAGTTAGCACAACACATATGCAATATATGGTTAGTCTTCTATTATAAGTGCACTGCTAGCATGCTAGCAAGCTAGCAAGCATATGGACGATCACTGGTGCTGTTGACACATCCTCTGTCTACTTTTAAAAAATTTTATGGTTCCCCCTTATCATGCTTAGCCTTGATCCTAGTCAGTGATGTTAAGAAATGCTCGTAAAATCCACATAAAGAGGCCAACCCATCACTGGTATTGTTTTTTTTAGCATTACACTGATAGTGTAATGCTAAAAAAATTTAATGCAAAAAAATGAAGTTGATGTTAGTCAAGCTCTTTCTAGCTGGTATTGCATGGTAGCTCAAAATTTGTACTGTTCTGTGTTCAGAATTTAATCAGCTTTGGCAAGCTCTTCAACACCGAGAGCTGAAATGCAGCCTCAAATCATTACAGAGCCTCCTCCATGTTTTACAGATAGCTGTAGATTCCCACTGTTGTAGGTGTCCTGACCTCCTTTCTGAAGTCAGGACACCTACAACAGTGGGCATTGTTGTAAGGTAGACGTGTACCTTACAATGATTTGAACTGAAGTGTAAAATTAGTTGTTATTAATATCAGCCCAACTCTTGTGTAATTTGACATACCTCATCCTTTTCTTCCTGTTTCCCTTACCTTAAGACTGGGTTCTTGACAGCCACCCTTTCACTGAGACCACTTTGATGGGGCTTCAGTGAACAGTAGATGGAAGAACTAAAGGACCGCACACATCTCCTGACGCTGTGTCATGTCTTTGCTGGATTTTTAACTTTGTGTTAAGGATTTCACTATAAGATGCTTTTAACCTGTGTCGTTAGCATTTTAGACTTCAAAATTACCATCAAATAGCTCTTTGGGAATCACATTAATGGTGCGAAAGTAGTATTTTATGCCTGTTATACTGTGTCACATTTGGCTTTTTTTGTCAAGACACAGCACTACTTTAATGTTTGAATGATTCATAGGTGAGGGTTAGTTGGCTTAATTAACAAAAAGTAAGCAAACAAACAAACTCCTTTGAAAACGATAAAAAAAAAAACTCAAAGACTGGACTAAAAATGAAAATTAGTAATAAAGCAACCGATGTATGATGGAAAACTTTCAAAGTCCTCCAGAAACTATGGCTCAAGACAGCTTTAAAAGTTATTGGAATAAAAATATAAAGAATAAATGATGGTGGAGTGAGACTTTTGCACAGGACTGTATTTGAATATTTGCACTGATTCTTTTTGTTTTTTGAGTATTCGTATGTTCTGTGAATAGCCAGACATCCAGCTGCATACACTATAGTACAATGAGAAATAAAAAATCAACAATTAAAATGATAAAACAAATCAACATTAAGTTAACAGACGTTATTCCAGCACAATAAGAAATAGCCACCAGCTCTTCATGAACTTAAGTGAGCCCTGAATTCTGTACCTGAGTTGTTCTATTTTGAGGTGTATCATTATGTCCTCCACCCAGCGTTTATGGGAAGGCAGTGAGGCCTTGTTGACATATTAACATTTGGCTGGGATAAAGTTTGCCGTGTTCACATTTCTTTAGTGTGTCGGCACGCTCACATGTGATTATTAGTGCGTGTGCTTTATGACACAGTTTAGTAAAAAACAAACAAATGAAAAACAAACGTAAACTCACGCGAACCAGCAAAATCAATATGAATGAAGGTTATCTGTATCCATGGATTAACCAGGAGTGAAGAGATCCTCAGAAACTGTCGGTCACATTAAGCAAACGTTTACATCTATGAAACTAGACAGCACCCTTCACAGAAGCTGGCATCCTGACACAGAAAATGGCTCTCCTGCCAACCTGAAGGGTTTGCCTTTCTTGCTGTCATCACCATCACTGAGCTGCGCGTGTGTGGAAATATAACACTGTCACCCCACCTACTATAAAATCAGTTTAGAGATTGTGTTTCAAAGATCCGACTGCTTCCTTTAACAATATGCCACTTCACATCTCTTACGTCTGACCTCTCAGAACGTTTCCCGCTGATTGCTTCTTCTAATAAAACAGTAACGAGATTCGATTTTGAACAGGAAGATACCGGGTTACCATATCTTTCTCCCCATGGTCCAATAAGAGCACGAGCGTGTCTAACTGAATTATTTTTGCTTTCTCCTCAGATGTCCTGTGTCCAAATATGAAGGTTCAACCTGATCGGTTTAAGCCCGGCAGCACCAGTTATGGTCTTGAAGAGGTTCCAGGTATGTGCAAACTGCTGCTTTCCTAACAGCAACATGCAGCACTGGCAATACGTGTCAACCACAAGGTCAGGTCTTTATTTCTGAAAGCATTTCCTACATTTTCCAAAAACATTTATTGCATGCTAAGAGTTTGTTCTCACACACAGTTTCTCTCTCTTTCCATGAGAGAGTGAAGTGGTTTAATTCATGACCAGGAAGCTGCTGGCAGCTCTCTAAATATACTTGTGAAAACAAAACACTCGTCTTTTTCAAAATCAAGTTTGAAAGTGGGCCAATTCAGAGCTTCACCTCATGGTTCGTCTCTCTTTACCAGTATGGTTGACCTGCTGGTGGGTTGATCTCTTGCTCCAAGATACTTGAACTTACTTTTCTATCTAGGATAGACTCCTCAGCTTTATCTGAAGCGAGGTCACCATCCTTTTCTGGGAGATAACAGTTCTGAAGAGTTTATCCATTTCATCTGCATCAAACTCAAACCTTTCAGATGACCACTTGAGGCGCCGCCACTTTATCTGTAGAAAGACGTGACCTCTCAGTACACTCAGTGTTTGTTATTGCAGCTTCACTATTGAAATCCAGGCTATGTAAGTCACAAACAAGAGTCAAGACAAGGCGCTGCTCTTTTTAAGATAAGCAGTGAAGAAGCTGCTGTTTCACTAGCATGTAGCGCTCCATAATTAGATGTTTTTATTCCACACATTCCACACTGCTGTGTTAAAGGTTCTTCTCTGAGGTCTTGAAAACCGTTTACCCACCAGTTATAAGAGTGTGTTCTGGGAAATCTCAGTTCCTGTCTGTGTCTCCCACCCACATCCATCACAGTAAGAGAAAAAACAGATGCACAGGCATGAGTGTTTGGACTCGTGCTAAGTCCAGGTTCAAGGAAAAAGAGATGTAAGAGCACCGAAAAGCTATGTTTTTAGCTTAACATACTTGGCTGGCACAGGGTCCTCTGTTGATTTATTCAGGAAAGACAGACTTTGATTTCTTTAAAAAAAATCACTTAAAACCTGGACATCCTTCCATCTTTTTTGGATATCTTTTGGTCAGCATCACAACTCTACTGGACCTCACTGCGTACACCCTGAAGAGGCTGCTGAATGACAGCCAAAAACACGTTACTTCTTAAGGACAGCTTATCAAAACTGCATGTCTTTAGACATGTGGGAGGAAAACCACACAGACATAACATGGAAACTTGAAACAGAAAGACACCAGCTGGCAATGAAGTTAAATATAACAACATTAATGAAATGAAATAAAAAAAACAAAACCAAATATATCTGTTTTGGACAAAAAATAACTGGCTAAGTTTAAGACTTGTGTTTGTTGATGCAACATCTGCAAATCAAATATGGATGACAATGATTTCTATTTAACATAACAGCCCACTTTTTTTAAATTCCCCTCTCGCCCCTGTCGGGCCGTCTTTATCCTTCAAACTCAGGTCTTCTACAAGAGGCCTGGGAGCTCGAGGGTCCTGTGCAGTATCTATATCTATATTTCCTTTTACTTCAGAAACAGCTTTAAACCACTGATGGAAGTCGTGAGTCAATTACTGAGAGACAGGGTCATTAGTGCTCCTTGATTTAATGTGATGAATATGACTTTAAATAGTAGTAAAGTTGTTGACAATTAAAGTAGATAATTGTCAACAACAGACTTTTAAAAGTTCCCAGATGTATTTTTCAGTTTAGTAAAAAGGCAACAAACTAACAAAATTCAGATGAGATGAGGAACGTCTCATTAGCTAATAACTTGTGATTGACAATGAACATACACAGGATAGTCCTAAATTTGAAACCGTCCAAAATATAAAATTTTTTAAAATTCAATTTGATTTCAAATTTCGATGAAATTAGTTACTGAACCTGTAAATTCATCAGGCGAGTGTTTGCAGACGTCCCAGCATGGAGCTGTTTTTCTGTAGCATCCGTATAGATTGTCAGTCTGCTGGCATCCACAGCTCTCACATTCAGTGATTAAGTGCAACATCAATATGGAGTTGCACACTGAGCTATGATGTGAAGTCTACTTTTTAGACTACATTTATTTCCTGGTGAGAAAAACTATGGTTTAGCTGTTAACTATCCACTACTGGATGCACCAGCGAATGGCAGTGGCATGTTATTCCTGCCTGATTAGTCTGTACTTTAACCACATAATCTTATAATCATCAGTTAATTTCTCACAATTATTTGAGAGATCTTCTGTGAAATATTACGAGCTAGTAAAACTGAACTTTTAAATACTTCAGTGCATATTTGTTTATTGTATTTCAGTTTTGCTAAATGAACAGTATTTCCCGTCATACTGCAGTCAGGTTTTAAGAGTATATATTGGACTAAAGTACAGAACCCTTTGAGAAAGCTTTATCCCTGATGTATCCTCTTAGAGTTACGCTGACTTTTTGACTGAAAGAGTGTTTTCATGATCAGACACAGCGTCACTTTGTGCTGTCATGACACATTATCACATCCTCGTCACTGGGCGAGTGCTAATTATGTGGTTTGGCTTTTTCTCTCAGCCGCAAAAGAAATTAGAACAAACTTTTGATAAATCACTGAAAGCCACTGATGCTTTCTTAAGCAGATGTGTCACTTTGTCAGATGCGCTAGGCACTCGTACTGGAATAAATCCTCTGACCAAAGATTTGTTTGTCAGATCTTGTTCCAGTGGAAAACTCTATGGGAAACACTTCTCTTGTACCCAGACTATAGAATACTGTGGAACAGGCCATGAATACACTCCACACTGCACTGATTTATATTTGCTTTACATTTAGTTACAGCTAAACACTATCATAATTTTAAATTCCATCATAATTACTCATTTTTTATACTTTAACTGTTCCCATAGTGTTGTCTGGAAGCAAAGGCAGCCCAATGAAAATGTTCAGTTTTTATTTCACTTTAGCACCAGTAGATACAGCACAGGGGTGCTTATTGACTTATTTTCTCTAATGTATGTAACACAGTAACACAGACAGTTGCGTCACAATCAGGTCTTTTCTGCGAGCAAAAACCTGCTGTGGGCTCCACTTGGGGCGAAATGTTATCACACAGCGGTCTGAGGTCTGACGCTCCCTGACATGATAAAGATGTCTGGGGATTTCCAAGCTGCAGTCGCTCTGTAAATGCAGCTAACTTTAAGATGTACAATGTCAAACTTGCTTGAGCAAAGTACTTTTTTTCAGTTTGCGGGTAAGCACACCGAGATTTTCTCTTCATACAGACACACGGTGTTTATCATTGCTACTCCTGCAGGTCCTTCTTATAATTACACAACAAATGCCTCTGTGCTGGTGCACAGGGAGTGCAGTTCTCTTTGCTAAATGTCAAGACTATTTGCCACTTATTATGATTTGACAGCCAAGAGACCTGCGGTTTGAATGAGACTTGTATTTATCATGGGCTGTCTAGTCAGACCCCCTCAGGGTACCGAGCACACACAAGAGGCTGCGGAGCATCTCCGTGGCTCCGCGCTCACTATCTACTGTACAAATGTTGCCATCTGCTCCCATCAAAAGAATGCTGTGTGTATGCGCTCGCCTTTCCCAGTCGGTGAACTCATCTGGCTTTTGCCGCAGATCACCCCAGTGGTCGTTTTTGGCTGTCCAAAATAACTTTTTGGGTTGATTATACGCTATCTGCTGCCAGTTCAAATTACAGCTTTGTGCTCAGATTTGGCCCCAAAGAGCCACAGAAACAGCATGGTGTGCACGATGCAAGCACAGTGACAGGGAGAATCGAGGCCAGTGTAACTCACAGCTGCGTGGCTTCCTCGAGCAACTGATAACCAGCAAACATCGCTCTTGTACAGCAAAGATTTACTTTTTTACTTGTTAAGTTGTCAACTACTCAAAGTGTTTTCTTTCAGGTAGCAAAGGATCACACGTATATCAGCAGACGTTTTAAAAATAACCCAACTGAGACTGGGGGGGATTTTGCAAGTATCCCATCCCATGGTTTAAATAAGGCAAAAGTCTCAGGTATCAGAACACAGCAACAAATCCTTTTTGGATTTTTCTGCATGAACATGGTGAGAAAATTAAAGATGACTCACATTAGATGTCAGGCTTAAGAATGTGTGTGTGTTTGAAGCTGTGTTTTCCATTTACCTAATATACAGTGCCAAATCACAACAGTCGCCTCAAGGCGCTTTATATTGCACAGTAGATCGTACAATAACAAACAACAAAAAAGCTAAGGCAAAATTGATGACTCTTGTGTTTTAAGTGAGCAAAGAAACAGCACCATCTGGTGGCCAGTAAAGGTAACCTAACTAATAAGGCTGTTTCCTCATCAAATGAATGAAAGACAATGAGAAATGTTTCCGTGTGTGTGCGTTTGAGCAAAGAGAAAGTCTCCACCCACTGCTGAGTGAATAAAATAATTGTTAACGGTGCATGCGAGGCACGTTACTGACAGATAAAGCAGCTGTTGTGTGCGGCTGATGGCAGATCAGTTACATCTGTCATGAAGACTTTTGATTCTAACGTTATTTTTTGCTCTGTTGCTAATGACACAGGGGCAGGCTACGTGTGCGCTTAACCACCTGCTTCCAAGCTATTTCCTATGACATCCACTGAGCTTTTCTGCCAGACTCTCGCATTACCACCTTAATGCTGCGGTTTCCTCTTTGAAAGATTAGTGCGCTGCTGTTATTATTCCCACTAGAAGTCTCACACAGATTTTGCTGCATAACTAGGGCTGTGCAGGAAAATGTTCAGGCTGTTCTCATTCTGTTGACTCACTTATGCCGCAGTCTGCTTTCCGGAGAGCTCAGACTACACAACATAGGCTAACCACCAGCTTTCAGTGAGAGCTGCTGGACACACTGGCAGCATTAGTGCTGCACAAGCGCTCGTCTTACTGGCATCGCCATAGCTACAGCTACTTGTTTGTTGTACAAGGGAGTGTCCTCTCTAAACCACCTAACTATGGTCTGTGGTCACACCACTTCAAATCACACGCTGCAGAACAATGTACACACAGATGCGCTCTCTCAGACTCACACGAGGACCTTACCAGCAGTGGAAACGAGCTTTTTTCCCCCCATTCTGGCAACAAATCTAACAAATATTTAAATGGTCCAGAAAACATCTGTATTTTCCAGTTGTCCATTAATTCAGCAATTCTTCAAAAAGTCAAAAACACAGTCGATGCAGGGTGTGGTGGGACTGACCCAGTTAAACTTCAGTGTACCCCCTAGAAATCTGACAAAGCCATAACTCAACTTTAGTCTGGCATGAATTTTTTATGTGTGTGTGGAGTCCAACTAGGCTTTTTTACTGTGTTGCTGCAGGATTTGACCTGATGGAGTATTTCAACGTGAGAGATATTCTGGGAACCAGAGCTGAAGATGGACAAAGTTCATATGTTCGCCTTGGCACCATGCCTATAGTACAAAACACAGAGTAAGTGACCTGCCCATTATGCTTTAAACAGCTCAGCTTGTTTTTGAGCCCTGTCAATGCACGTGAAAGTGGCAAAAAGGAAGTCTCTGAAGTCTCCAAAAATTCATCCTTTTACATCTCAGTTCTGGCTGAAAAGGAAATGTTTCCTGCACAACAACTCCAACAATGAGGAGATTCAAAGCCAAACACAACTAAGACCAACTTGCAATACATTATGACACAATCCCATGTGAAACATCATTACGATGTAGCTATATTAATGACATCTTCTGTATATTAACCTTATGGAGTTAGAGTTGATATGTCGCTATCTCAACACAGCCAGATGAAATGTCAGTAAATGTGGTATTAAAAAGAGACACTTTCTTTGGCAGCTTTGAAACAACCACTAGCCATCTACTTAAGTACTAATGACACCAATTTAGTCTTTTTTAGACTTATTCCTGACATCCTGAGATCCATAAAGGGATAAAGGGAAGTCATTTTGAAGGCTCAGAACTGGCCAACCAGGAGAACGTGGATGTCTTCTCCCCATTTGTCAAATGTTTTTGTCTCATTAAGTGTGTTTTCGGTCTGCACTGTTTTTTATATAGGACGCTACAGAAAAAATAAAATTAGCTAACTCTTAAAGCTAAAAATAAATACACCTTAACTAGTATTCTGCTTTGATGGTGCAAATGTCTAAACTAAAGCACCAAAACACAGTTTTTGGTGAAGTTTAAACCTTTTTTTGTTACTTGTTACTTGGTGGCTAAGCTAGCCGTGTCAATTTTCAGTATTTATGCTAAGCTAACTTGTAGCCATAGAGAGCCTAAAAAATAGGTTTGACTACAGTAACATGCCCCATTGATTTTTGAAGTTCCTTTTGAAGTGTCATGGTGCGCATTTTTACCACCGTGGTGTTTTGAAACAGAAGAACAAGCGCTGGATTTGTGAAAGAATGATTTTGGCTAACAAGGTGTCAATCCCAAATTGTTAGCCAGTGAGCATCCTGGCTAATCCTATTCTTTGAAAGGTTTTTCCAGTTTTCAAATTTTACAGAATTCTGAGCTTTTCCTTTATGAATATTAATTCAGATGTGAACAGTTTATTTTATTTTGCTGTTTCTATAAATACACAGGCAACAGTTTGAATATAAGAAGTCAGTGTAAAACTGCTAAGAAGAGCAGGAAGAGTAGCTACAAACACACTGGTTGCTAGGTAAAACACTGGGACTGTGTTTAACCTTATACATTAATATTTCAACTGCTGTACAGCCAATGCAACTGTTGGTTTACCACATCCACTAAAAAGGGAAAATAAAGCAGTAATAATAATGTACTTTTATTCCACAGAGATGTGTTTCGTCAAGGGCTGCCAGACGAATATGCCTTTGTGACCACATTTAAATTCAGGAAAACCTCGAGGCGTGAAGACTGGTACCTCTGGCAGATTTTTGACAAATATGGAATTCCACAGGTGAGTGAGCCAAATGTAAATAGTGACAGATGTACATGTCTCTGCATGTGGCCCAACTTGGAGAATTACATCATCGAATGGGCTCACCTCGCTGACTTCTCTTTTTCATTCAATATTTTATTTATTTTTGTACATTCATTACTTCCCCCTATGGAAAACAAGCTCCTTTATGTTTCAGTTCACATCCCTGTGCTTCTGACCTGTCAGGTGTCCATCCGTCTGGACGGTGAGAACAAGGCAGTGGAGTACAACGCTGTGGGCCTTACAAAAGATGCTGTGAGGGCTGTGTTCAAAAACCCTGAAGTCGACAACCTGTTTGACCGCAACTGGCACAAGATTGCCCTCAGTGTGGAGTCCAAGTCTGTGTCTCTGTACTTGGATTGCAAGCACATTGAGACGCTGCCGATAGAAGACAGAGAGGACATTGATATCCAGGGGAAGACAGTGATTGGGAAAAGGCTGTATGACAGTGTGCCAATTGATGTGAGTCTTTACCTCCGTTTTGGCAACAGTGTGATTCGTGTCAGTCAAGGTTATTTTTCTGCAGTTGACCTGTTGTTAATCTGTGTACATACAGTTTGACCTCCAGAGAATGATGATTTACTGCGATTCCAAGCATGCCGAGCTGGAAACCTGCTGTGATCTACCTAACGGGCCTGTAAGTATTACAGGCCAACAGGCCCAGAGTCTGCGTCTTTGCAGTGAAAGCGAAACGCGTCTTTCAGATGCTGCTGCTAAGCCGTGGAGGTTCCTGGTTGCATAGAAATATACATCTACCACAAGATGGGATGCTTTGTGTTTAAAGGAAAGGTTACATCCAAATAATTAAGTTTGCATGAGTGTGTGCCCCCCCAGCTCCGTTGTAGCTTGAACAGCTAAGCTACTTTGAATAATAAGTTTAGCTTTGTTACTTTGTAACTCTGTACAATACAGCTTTTTCAAACAGCTTTAGAGGAGCAGTTTGACACTCATACACATTTAAGATGAAGTGAAAAAAAATCCAGATATTTTCCACTTGCTCCTTTGAAATATGATGGAAACAGAAACAAGCAGTTACTTGCCAATGTGACTAATCAGACCTCCACACGGTGGTATTTATTAGCTGATTAATGGAGTTGACACATAATACACATTAGTGCCACAATCCTCAGGATAAAAACAGAAGTACAGTGGTTCTTTGCCTAACACAGATATATGCTATAACGCTAATGAACTGACCCAGGCACATCTACCACAGATTAAAAAAATGATTGTCTTCGCAATCTCACCAGCTTACAACTAGTTAATTTTGCTAACTATGTAATTAAGACACAACTAAACAGCCTATAGGATCTAGCTGTCATGAGCTGTCATGCTAATGTTTAATTCTTGGACTCCACTAGATTAGCTTTGCATGAATCACAATAGCTCAAAATAGTTCTTATTTATGTTGGTTGCTGATGCAGCCCCTCAATTCATCCACTGTCTGAAGCTTTTTCTCATTCATTTTTCCCCCACTTCCTTCTCATTGGTTAACCTTCAGAAACACAAGATTTAAACAGTGTGTGCTTGTGACTCTCTATGACATCATACAGAGCCACTTTTGAAATGAAATGTTTCAGTTGAGCATCCTGAAGCGTCAGTTTTTAGATCACAGGGATGCCTGCAAACCTTAAAATAGCACTAATATAAACCCAGGAGTGACACTGATCATCATCAGCTCATCATAAAGGTATAGACCATATAGGTATCATTTCTTCTAAAGCAGAAGCTACTTTAAAAGTAGTGTGGGTCTGAATAGTTTTAGCCTTAATCAGAGATGCCTGTCTCTTCTATCACAGCATCATGGTCCAGTTTTATCAAAATAAATTGCTTCATTTCAGTGCCCTAAGACGGTTGTGACAGAGGCTCCCCCTTACAAGATCCCCACGCCAACACCTACCAGTGCTGAGCAACAACGAGGCCCTCACGTGAACTGCTCCTGCCCTGCTGGAGAAAAGGTAAAGCCCCGCTGATTTTACCACGCCTAATCCCTCTCTATTATTTCCACGGGTGAGTGGGAATCCTTTCTTCAATGGCTTTCAAAAGACGGCTGTGTTTTCATTTCTCACAGGGTCGCATGGGTGCACCCGGTGTTGCAGGTCCTATGGGTGAAAAGGTCATCTACCACTGCCTTTCAGTTCTATAGTGTTTGTGATAAAGGATTACACTTTCATTATAGTTGTTCGGCTTTATTTTTATTGTGTGAACCTGCCTACTTTTTTCAGGGTGACACTGGCCCTAAGGGTGCTATCGGACCACCTGGACTCAAAGGAGAAAAAGGACAAAGCGTATGAAAACTTAAAAATGTCCACAGTCACATCTTTTTACTTTTAAGATAGCTTCAAAGCTTTTGGAGTACAGTGAGGGAAATGATTACTTGATAATTACTATGCTGAATTTGTAAGATTGCTCACTTTCAAAGAAGGAAAGAGTCATGATTTTTATGTAAACACATTACATAAATGTTATAAAATGATTTGTATGTCACTGAGTAAAAATAAGCATTTGATCTCTAACCAAAACATAATTTAGTATTTGGTGGAGAAGTGTTGTTGGCAAGCAGGCATTAAGATGTTTCTTGTAATTGGTCTCCAAGTTTGCACACATGTCAGGGGGGATTTGAACCCATTTCTCTTTACAGAAACTCTCAAAATCATTTAGGTTTCTTGGATACCACTTTGCAACTCAAATGTCCCTCCACAAATTTATAAAATTGAGGTCCGGAGAAGGTCTAAGCCACTCCGTGACCTTAATGTGCTTCTTTGTTTTTATCCTTTTTGTTGCCTTGGCTGTATGTTTTGGGTCATTGTCATGCTGGAAGACTATCTATGACCCATCTTCTGTATTCTGGCTGATGGAAGGAGGTTCTCATTCAAGATTTTACAGTACATTGTGCTGTGAAGTCTTCCTGTACAGTGCAGTGCAAAAGCATTATGTTGCCACTTGAGTGTTTGACATACTCAGCATTTCTCTTTCTTCAGTTGGGTCGAGTTGTTGCCAAAGAGTTTGAGTTTAGTTTCGTCTGACCACAGCATTTTCTCCAGAACCTCCTTTTGAATCATTTAAATGTTACCAGTGACTGTTGTCCCAGCCACCGTCTGATCAATAACAAGCTCCTCATGTGTAGTTTTAGGCTGATCCACCACCTTTCTCATGATCATCCTCACCCCATCAGGTAAGATCTTACATAGAGCGTGACGGACAGCTCTTTGGTCTTGCCTGTGTTGGTGAAGAGGTTGGATTGGAAAAAACTGATTCTGTGGATAGGTGTGCTTTATACATATAATAAGTTGAGATCAGGAGTATCTGTAATTGTCACTGATTGTGTGGCACACAGACAAACTTTAGAGGATCAAATACTTATTTCAGCACAA
The DNA here is from genome assembly GCF_963576455.1 of Neolamprologus multifasciatus. Taxonomy (NCBI): domain Eukaryota; kingdom Metazoa; phylum Chordata; class Actinopteri; order Cichliformes; family Cichlidae; genus Neolamprologus; species Neolamprologus multifasciatus. The sequence goes on from NC_140459.1 coordinate 27,512,909, forward strand.
AAATCCTTCATTTCTGTGATCGGAGCAAATTTACAAATCCAATAATTATTTCCCCCACTCTAAATAAACTAGTCTTGGTCACGTCACATGCTACGCTTTCAAGCTTTTCTGCTTTTCTTTCAGCCTCGATAATAATTAATCCTTATTGGTTAATTATTTGCAGGGCAGTATAAACTCTGTCAAAGGTGGCAGAGGTGAGAAGGTAAGTAAACCTGTCCTTCACAACTCTGCATGAGCATCATCTTAACCCAGATACATGTTTGTCTGTGTATTGTGCATATTTTATATGCATGTAGACAAAATGTTCTAATCTGCTCCTTCAGATCTATTTTATTCAAGTCTTTCTTGCTATCTTGCTTTTTTGCCTTTGCCTTTTTTTCTATATGTTTTTTCCTGGGAGTGTCTAGGAACGTGCGCATACATCTCTTATTGTCAGAGTAACAGATGTATGAATTATAGGACAGGTTACCACAGAGGATATGTAGCAGGGAGCCAGTGCAGACGCCCACCCAGTCTGCACAAATCACAGCCTCTGTGCTGCCTTCCAGTGCCAGTCGGGAGTCCCACGGTGTAATTTATTCCCTGAAACAAACTTCTCGGTATTCACCACTCACACTGCACTGAAAGGGACACTTAAAAATGCCCAAGAGATCTAAAAGACGACAAGTGTTATCCTGATAGTTTTGAGAACACACCTGTAAATTCTTCTGGATAATACAGGTGCGCTACAGGGGGGCAGTGCAGTCGGAGCGACAGCAAAAGTCATTTCATGATACATTTATTTGACTTTTCTACTTGTTATAGCTGAAAAAAGAAAAACTTGCAGGTTTGATAAAACGCGCATTAAATCGAACTTTAATGCGCCTTGCTGCTTTTTCTGTTTCTTACTGCGCAAGCATCTGTCTTCACTTTCTCCATGTGAAGGCTGCAATTTGCTGCTTTTCGAAACCTGATGCAAACACGTGACGTAAACTGACTTTAAGCTGCGGTTCAAAGTGGCTGAGCTGGTCACCGAGTCTCCCTGAGCACGTGGCGGGGGAGCAAAATCAAAACTGGTTTAATTGCTTCAAATCGCATCTTTAGAACAGAGAGCTCCACGTGCAGCACTCTTCTTATGGATAATGTCTTTTTGCCATGGGGTGCAGCAGAACAGGAGTCCCTTTTGCTGATCTAAACAACGTGTGCTAATATGATTGAAATAATTAAAGGGCAACCTCCTGTGACTTGTAAAGTGGTTTATGAAGCAGAGGGAAGTCTTGCGGTGGTTGAGACCTCATGGTACCGTGTAATTTAACAGCCATTACTTTTTGCTCAGACGAGGGATTCCTTGGCACAGAAGATGACATCAGTGTACAAACCAAAAGTGTGATGCTCTGAGGACAATGGGAAGCCATTGTTCCTTGAGTCTTTGGTCGAATGTGCGACCAAACCATAGCGGGTCTTGGTGAAGCTGTAAGGATATTCTGGCTCCCGAACCTTTACTCAAAAGTGTTTTGTTTGTCTCGGTTTATGTGAGTCTTTGTGTTCTGTGTATAACTTTAACTTTACTGTGTGTGCAGTGATAATACATCTCCTGTTCTTTGTGTTTAATTGACTGTCCATCCATCGGGTACTAAACCATGTTCTGTGATACTGCTGGGTTGATTTTTTTGACAGCACGTCACCGCCGCCTGCCCCGGCCCCCCTGCATGCCTTACTGTGACTGAACTATAGACGTTAACGCTTGTTTTGTATTCACAGGGTGATAGAGGCAGCATAGGGTTGACAGGTCCTCCTGGACAAAAAGGAGAGAAGGTGTGAAGCTGGAGACCTGGAGAACTTTTGACTTTTAGAGTTTTAAACGGCTCCAAACTGGTACTGATTGTGTGTTTTCAACCATCTCACAGGGAGTTGGTGGAATCCCAGGCATTGATGGTTTAAGTGGAGACAAAGGCGACACAGTAAGAAGCAAACTTATACAGCTATGGTGTTATTTTTATACCGTATATCAAAATTTAAAGTATTAAATATATATGCATATTTAAAAAAAATAAAAAGATGTTTAGAAAAAGGCATTTGCTGATTTTTTTTCCATGAAATAACAGGTGTTCTTAATGGTGTATTTATATTTTATTCATCATTTCCAAGTGTCCAAACAAAGCAGTTTTTGTTTGGACACTTGGAAATGATTTTTTTCACAGTATTTTTTCTCAATACTCATTATATCATCCCTTGTTTATTTTGCCAAGCAATTCCTACCAGGATAAGGAACTGGTAGTTTCATAAAACATATTTTCCAACTCTTCTTCCTGTTTTAACTTTATTGTATTTTATTTATCAGATTTTATGAGGATAAAATATAAAAGCAAAAGCAGTTGTTTTTTTATTTTATCTTCATAAAAGCTGATAGATAAACGTTTCACTATTTCTTTCCATTATATTTCAAAAGTAGATGAGGATTCTATGTGACAGTTTTCTGTTTTATTTTGAAATAATGTCTTATTGGCATGTATTTAGAACACTATTTGGTAAAACTGTAACAATTATAAATTTTCAAAGAAATCGTCTAACTTTCTGACCTTTGTTTTCTATTTCTTTTCAAAACGCAGACATTGTGACTGTGCAAATGTTGTTGTTTTTTTCATAATCAGGGTGAAGCAGGACTGGCTGGTGATCCAGGGCTACCAGGTCCAGCTGGACTGAGGGTGAGTGAATGTGGTTTACCAGCTTTTAATCCATTCACGAGCGACTGCACGAGCACGTGCAGTTTTGAAAAGGTCTTAAATACATTTCAGGCCATATAAAAAACGGAAAAAAAACTTAAGCTATTCTGGTTTTGGCATCAATCTCAGAGAGGCACTTGTTCTGTTAAGTGAGTGTACATAAGTTTTTTTTGAACAATTTCCTCTCAAGCTGGTATTGATTTTTTGTGAAAAAGGGGGTAGTCAGTTTGGGTGACTTTCTCTTGGATGAAGCTGCAGCATCTGGTGAGGGAGTCAGGCAGATGGGAGTATGGGTGCGGGCTCAAGCTGGGCCACTGGCCTGTGACAGACTGCCCAAGACTGAAGCGAACGAGCATCACCACACAGCACAGGATATACGAGATTATTAAAAAAACAGTGAACACCTCCTGGGACTGGCTCAATTCATAAATAAACATTTTTACTGCTCCTTCAAAGCTTTACAAACTTTGAGGCTGGACTATATATTTTGTTATTATCAGGCTGCTCTACAGTGTTGGGAATACATTACTCAATGAGAGTAAAGTATTGTGAATACTTTGTATTACTTAATATATTATCATGCAGTACATGAATGTACTGTTGCTGTGTGATTTATTAAGAAGGTTACTCACCATACCAATAGCAACTAGATTTTTAAATCTTAATATCAAGTGAGTAACAGTAGGGTGGACATTAGGTAAGGCTGCACTTTTTGCAGCGATCTCGTATAGAAAACTATTCAGCGCGTATATAAAACAGGTCCCTTTACTCTGAACCGTAGTAAAGGGACCTCTGGCTAATACGTCGGTTCCATGTCGGGCTCGTAGCTGAAAACTAGCTTTACTTTGTTATCTGTGTCAACTTTGCTAGGGAAAGACGGAGAGAGGCGGAACTTATTGTGTCGGAGGAAAACACGAACACGGTGTACAGTCGAGTCTTAATAACTTACAACAGCTGCCTCCATGAGGCTACATTCTTTAGGGCTATGCCTGTAACACTCTGCCTATTGCCTTCATATTAAATTATCTTTTGAATGATAATTTTAAATAATATTTCTTCACGTCATTATGCGGGCTGCAAGTAGAGGTGACATGGGCTGCGAAATTGAGACACAGGCATTAGAGCCTCTTAATGTGTGTTTTGTTTGGGTTTCCACCGCTGTCGAATTACCAAAAATAGAGCACGTAATCCATTTATTTCAAGAAAGTAACTGCATTCTGAATACCACCTTTTTAAACAGTAATTGTAACAGAATACAGTTACTCATATTTTGTATTTTACACTACATGTATTCTGTTACTCCCCAACACTGCTGCTCTAAAAGTTCAGTGCGCAACATCCAGTTTATCCAAGATGTCACAGTGAGAGAAATCATACTAGTTTCTGTTCATTGACTTCCTGTTAAGTCCAGTATTAGATTTAAAGGTCTTTACTTACATACAAAGTTCTGAATGAGGGTCCCATGGACCTCAAGGACCTCATAGTATCATATTATCCCAACAGAGCACTTCGTCTGTGGGCTTACGTGCAGTTCCCAGAGATCTCAAAAGTAAGCAGAGCTATCAGGCTCCTCTGTGGAACCAGCTCTCAGTTCAGGAGACAGACGCTCTGTCTTCTATTAAGATTTGGCTTCAAACCTTCCTTTCTGATAAAGCTTATCATTAGAGCTTTATCAAAAATGAAGGAAAAAGGTTTGACCCTGAACCATCTGTTCGTTATGGTAATATAGGCTCAGTTTGCCTGGGGACTCCAGTAGAGATGGACCGATCCGATATTACGTATTGGTATCAGTCCGATACTGACCCAAATTACTGGATCGGATATCGGCGAGAAATAAAAAATGTAATCCGATCCATTAAATATCAAAAAAGCACCTCACAAAACTTGCTACACGGCGTAACTCGGCTCATAACCGTAGCACGTTGCAGCAGTATGCATCACGTGATAGAGCGGCTGTGTGTATTTGTAGCATCGCTACCAAACCAGCATTTCATCTCAGAGGAAGTTTTCCCAGAGAGAAGTAAAGCAAGTGTGTAAGTTCATCTCTGAATGTCTGTAAAGCATTCCCACGTTAAGCTTAACAACCGATATATGGAGCAACTGCCTCTCTCTCCCTCCCTCTTCTTGCTGCTACTTCAATCTGAAACTGATCAATGATCAGCTTTTCTGTCGCGAGTCCGTCTCTCTTGTTTGTTTTTGGCCCACTTCTCACCAGAAAGAGGAAACCAGCGGCTGAACAACAGCAGCACTATTAACCTTGATAAGCTGTTGTTAGAATGTATTTATTATTACTTTCTACACCAGGATCTTTTTCTATGCAGCTGACGGCTGGTAACTGTTCAGGGGCGGATCTAGCAAAGTTTAGCCAGGGGGACCGATAGGGCATTAAAAGGAAAAAGGGGGCACAAAGACATACTTTTCTTTCTTATTCTCATTTAAAATGTCTAGCTTTTAATAAATAATTATCTGACTCTTACACCCAAAGTTTTAATCTGATGTAAAATATATAGAAGTCCATTACTGTATATAGTAACTGTTAAGTCTAATATACACTAGTAAGCTGTAGTACTTTTTCCTTTGGGAAAGTACCATCTGTGAATTCTGCAATTCTGTTGAAGAAAAATGTTGAATCTATTTAATTATTCTTGAAAAATAATTTATTTCTGTGCATTTTTCCCCTGCATCAAATTAAATTTGATTACATCGATTAAGCATCATGAGGTGGAGGGTGGGGGGTGGTTCCCTTTTTTTTTTTTTTTGCTGGGAGTTTGCAACCCTATTAGTTAGGTTGCTTAATAATTCTGCTAAGTACTCTTTAAAATACCAGAATAGGAAGGATGGAGTAGGTTTAAGTTTATTAGATTGATCAGTTTTGCTGAACTATGAAATATTTTGGGCGCAGTGTATTTTTATTTATTTATTTATTTATTTATTTATTTTACATACAGGTATAACAGAATACCTTTAGTGTTGTTGTTTATTTAAACTTGAGTCTGAACTTATACAAAAAAAACACACTTTATCAGATTCATATCGGTATCGGCAGAAATCTAAATTTATGATATCGGTATCGGTATCGGACATAAAAAAGTGGTATCGTGCCATCTCTACTTATAACCAGATGTCTTTTCAGTAAAGTACTGGTCTGCAAATATTTTTCAGACAGGAAAATGATGATGGAAATGAAAGCACGTGTGAGCTGCAAAGCGACTCTCGGCAGGAAAAAGCTCAAATGCATCACAAAATCCTGGCTCCTCAATATGATCTTCAGGCAAAAAAAAATGATAGAGAATTACAGAAAACGAGAGAAAATACTGTAAGATGAAGCAGGAAAATGAATTTTTCAAAGATCATAATCAGGCTCTAAAAGAAGAAGTAAAAGAACAGTGCTTTTCAAGAACAAGCTCAGGAGCTGAAAAGAATTCTGGAACAACTTAAACCCTCTGAACATGACAAAAATATTTTTATTATTCTAGTGTCTTTCAGTTACTTGTCTGTTTCACAAAAAAAGGAAAGTCTGGCAATATAAATTCCTCCATTAAAATCAGTTTTATTTACACAAAGAACCTGTAGGCTCTTCTCCTTGGACAGGAACAGTGACATAGCATCGTCAATGTCCTCTATCCTCAGTATGTGGAAAGTTTTAGGATGTCTTCAGCCTGGGAAACATGATTCTCACTGCATCTGTAATCACACAAGCAGCAAACAAATTTAAATGAACATCCATAGAATACATCCGATTTCAGTGTTCATGTCAGCAGCAGCAGCAGCAGCAGCATTTAATCATACAATATGACTGAATTTAAAAAAAAGGTAGAAAAGACCTGAATCTTTTCAACTGTGCATTAATTTAATATTATTTAATATGCTTATTTAACAAATTGCTACAAACACAGATGGCATTTATATGTCCTTGGATCGTTTAGAGCAATCTTGATTTTTAACAAGGTTTTACGTGTAGGGACAGAGGGGGACATTTAATAACAAAAAAACAAAAACTGGATCATCTATGAAATCAAGTTGAGGTAATGATGATGACTTGGTGAATTTAAGTCAAATAAATACATAAAAAAAACCCTGTTCTCCATCAGCTCAGTCTTGAAGGATAAAAACATAACTCACAGTGTGATGAAGCATTCAGAGGATGACACTGCTGATACAAATTTCTAATTTCTGTCTTTCAGAGATTAATTTTTTAATAAAGTCCATTACAGGTTCAAAGATCATGGAATCATTAATCAATTTACCAGATAATGCTATTGTTATTTTTTCCATCATTTCATCTGACATGTTCATTGTGACATCACATGTTTCTTATGACAGCATTACTCATCACATTCTATTAGAATTCCTTTGATCTTAAACAGGCTTCCTTTGCTTTGAAATCCATATAGTAACCCAAACCCTACGTCCATTCAGTTATAACCTCGCTGAACAGGCAAACAGTTTATACACTTGACTGTAATTTGAGGCACGTTTTGTAGTGAACAAGGAACACAGTTAGTACTGTTGTAAGTAGTAGTAGATTTTAACTTTAGTTAAATTACAAAAATGGCTGAGTCCCCCTCCATTCCCAGTGATGTGATTAAAAAGAATATAAAACTTCGCCAGCAAGTGAGGGAATTCAAAGGTGAAAATGAAAACCTCCGAAAAAACATTGAGCTCCTTCTCAAAGAATATGGGTTTTCTAAAAACAAGAAAAAAAGGGAACTACAACTACAAAATGAGAAGCTTTGCTTGGAGAATTCAGACCTGAACTATTGCGTTGCCTATTTGCACTGTGAAAATCAAGCTTTGAGACAACAAGTTCAAGCAAATGAGAGTGCTTATGAACAAAATGATCAAGAATGGAAAAGTGCTCTGGAGCAACTTAAAAACAACTTAAAAATGCCTTGTAAACACAAAGAGTATGAAATGGAGAAGCTGGCATTGCAGGAAAAAGTTGAAGATCTCCAAACAGACAACCAGGCATTCAGATTAGAAAATGATGCTATAATACAGAGCATGTGTGAGCTGAAACAGAATTTTCAAAAGGAAAAAGATAAAATGAGAAAACAAATCCAGGCTCTCCAAACTGACATCCATATGGCAAACGCAACCCGGGAAGATTTCGACGATATCATAAAACTGTGTGAGGAATTAAAGCAGAAAAATGAGTCTCTGAACAATCAAAACCAAGACCTGAAACAAGACCTTGAAGCAAAAAACATTGCTGTTCAGGAGGAAGTCAAATCTGTTTTGCGAGGACTCAAATCCATTGACGATGACAGTAACAGAATAACGCAACAAAACAACGCTCTCAAACAGGAAGTCCAGGAGCTTACCCAAAAGTTGGCTGATTGCCAGAAGGAAATGAGACAAAATGAAGAGATTCTGCAAGAAAAAATGCACCGTAAGCATGAAGAGTATGAAATGGAGAAGATAGCATTGCTGCTCAAAGTTGAAGATCTCCAAACAGACAACCAGGCATTCAGATTAGAAAATGATGCTACAATACAGAGCATGTGTGAGCTGAAACAGAATTTTCAAAAGGAAAAAGATAAAATGAGAAAACAAATCCAGGCTCTCCAAACTGACATCCATGAGGCAAACGCAACCCAGGAAGATTTCGACGATATCATAGAACTGTGTGAGGAATTAAAGCAGGAAACTGAGTCTCTGAACAATCAAAACCAAGACCTGAAACTAGACATTGAAGCAAAAAACATTGCTGTTCAGGAGGAAGTCAAATCTGTTTTACAAGGACTCAAATCCTTTGAAGAAGAGAGTAACAGAATAAAGGAACAGGAAGTCCAGGAGCTTACCAAAAAGTTGGCTGATTGTCACAAGGAAGTGAGACAAAATGAACAGGCTCTGCAAGAAGAAAGGCAAGAGCTTGATAAAGGTGAACCCCATCAAAGTAGTTTTGAGCTCACACCTGAATCCAATGAGTCAACTGAAAAGGAAGAGAGGATCAAAACAAGCGAAACTACAGACCTGGAGGAGAAAAACAAGGACATTCCTACAGAAAGTTCATCTCACATGGAAACTCCTCAAGAGCAGACGTTTCAACCCAGGGACGTGGAGGAAAAGGATCAGCGGAGATGGACAACATGGCTTCTACGTGCTGCCTTGCATTTAGCATATCCTGACTACATCTATCCCCATTTCTGAAAGGTAGTTTGCAGTAAGTAAGGGGAACTGTGCATTTCTTCCCCACTCCCATCGTTCGACATCCCATGTATATACAACACTACAACTCTTTCCCCTCAAGCCCCATAGACAGTATAGAACAGGGGTGTCCAACTCCAGTCCTCAAGAGCTATTATCCTGCCGCTTTTAGATGCATCCTTGTTCCAACACACCTGAATAAAATGAATGGCTTGTTATCAGGCCTTTGCCAGATTTGATGGCATGCTGAAGAGGCAATCCAACCATTTGATTCAGCTGTTGGAGTAGGGATGCATCTAAAAGCCGCAGGACAGTAGCTCTCGAGCCCTGGTATAGAATATAGACTGTATAAAATATTGATATAGCTACAGTAACATCATCCATTGGTCAAGAGGAGCATTATCACTGTTGCCATCTTGATGGCAAAAACCAGCTGTGATGAGGGGGAGTGGATCAAGAAAGAAAGCTGTTTTCCTATAGATGTCTATAGGTTTGCATCAGGCTAGCTGTTGCCATCTGGTAGACTTCAGACTGAATGTACACTTAAGGTTCTTCTGTATTTGCTTCATGTTTCCAACAAACAAGCTATGTCCATGTTTTGTACCATCGATGCCCCAACCAGTCGTGGAAGATGGCTGCCCCTTCCTGAGCCTGGTTCTTCCGTAGGTTTCTTCCTGTTAAAAGGGAGTTTTTCCTTCCCGCTGTCGCCAAGTGCTTGCTCAGAGGGGATCGTTAGATTGTTGGGGGTTCTCTTTTATATTGCAGGGTCTTTACCATGCAATATAAATTTCCTTGAGGCCACTGGCTATGAATTGGCCTAACTTAGCCAGTGGTCACATTGCATACATAGCTATTTATCAACCATCATTTGCATTCTAGATTCCAAAAGGTGGAATCTGTTGATCTGGACGTAGCGTTTTCAGTGGGAGAAATGTTTCCTCACTCATCCAAGTGACTGAAGGAGAATGTTTCTCCCACTGAAAACGCTACGTCCAGATGAACAGATTCAACCATTTGGGATTTACTTACCTGGATGCCTGAGCATGCATCAGTGCATTCTCTATTGTTTTTCCATCTTCTTTGTATGGTTGATTATAAGATTAATGGAGGTTTTCTCCATTTTCTTGAGCTGGGTTGGAAACTTTTCTTAGCATGACCTTTAACATAATTTCATGATAAAATAAAAAGAAATTGTGAAACAGTTTAAAGCTTTGTACTGTTTGATTATTTGATTTTTAACAAAGGTTGGGAGAATATGCTACTTTAGTGAGACAGTGTGTTCTTATCTGTATCTGTGGTTTTAAGTTTTTTGTACCCCACTTAAGTTGCATTTCTTTATTTCCTTTAAATTAAGTTTAAATACTTTAATGTATCTGCTGTTTGGCTGTTTTTGCTCTTTGTTCCCTTAGAAGAGACTCTTACGGTTTACAAATGGCTCTCCATTCAGTATCACTCTGTGCCTTCTATTTTATCCTAATTTAGCAAATATGTATCATTTTTATTCAGTGTTTTCACAAAAGCCTTATTTGTATCTAATACTATTGGTGAGAAGATATACATGCAAGTTTGAAATCTTTTTTCCTTCACAGGGAAAAATGGCTAAAAGTCATTGTCCCATCTTAGCCAGCTCCTCACCCACACTTATGTTTGCCTGGGGTTATTTGCTTTGGATTAAATGTACTCATTTTGGTTCGAGTGGCACAAGGCCATGGTATACCTGATATTTGCAGATGACATTGTGATCTGTAGAAGAATAAGGAGCAGGTGTAAAAGAGCCTGGAGACGTGATGGTATACACTGGAGACAAGAGGAACGAAGGTCAGAATACATGAGTGTGAATTAGAGAGAGCAGGTGTAACAGTAAAGTTGCAAAGAACAAAGGTAGCAAAGGTAGATGCGTTTAAATATCTGGGGTCAACCATCCTAAGCAATGGACAGTCCAGAAGAGACGTAAAAAAGAGGATGCAGACAGGATGAAGACAAGTATTAGTGGTGACTTGTGACAGGTGTAAGCATGATGAATGAGCAGCAAGACATAAAAGGGAAGACTTAAAAAATGATAGTCAGACCTGCTGTCATGCATGGTTTGGACATGGTGCCACTAACAGAAAGACAGGAAGTCGAGGCGGAAGTGGAGGAATTGAAAATGCTACCATATTCATATAAAGTAAGCAGAATGAACAAGATTAAAAATGAGTACATGAGAGGGATCGCTCATATTTGAGTAATTTGAAGATGGTGATGTCAGACTTGACCCTCTGTACCCCATAATGACTGCAGATGGCCGGTGTGTTTCTGTTACTTTGTTAAAGAAGCTTACTTCTGTCTGATGACAATCATACTGAGCTGAGTTCTTCAGGATTTCTCTCAGTAAGTGCTGCTGTTTTTGACACTGTTAGCTGCTGTCACCAAAACGTCCTTTGAAGGGGAACTTAATTGTCACACCCAGCAAATAAACAATATGATGTGAGAATGTAGCCGAACTGTTTATCAGAGCAAAAGTGTAAGTTTTAGGTCTGTCATATAAAACATTAGTTGGTAAAACATGAGCTTATAACCAGATGTCTTTCCGGTAAAGCATTGGTCTGCAAATATTTTTCAGACAGGAAAATGAGGATGGAAATGAAAGCACGTGTGAGCTGCAAAGCGACTTTCGGCAGGAAAAAGCTCAAATGCATCACAAAATCCTGGCTCCTCAATATGATCTTCAGGCAAAAAAAATGATAGAGAATTACAGAAAACGAGAGAAAATACTGTAAGATGAAGCAGGAAAATGAATTTTTCAAAGATCATAATCAGGCTCTAAAAGAAGAAGTAAAAGAACAGTGCTTTTCAAGAACAAGCTCAGGAGCTGAAAAGAATTCTGGAACAACTTAAACCCTCTGAACATGACAAAAATATTTTTATTATTCTAGTTTCTTTCAGTTACTTGTCTGTTTCACAAAAAAAGGAAAGTCTGGCAATATAAATTCCTCCATTAAAATCAGTTTTATTTACACAAAGAACCTGTAGGCTCTTCTCCTTGGACAGGAACAGTGACATAGCATCGTCAATGTCCTCTATCCTCAGTATGTGGAAAGTTTTAGGATGTCTTCAGCCTGGGAAACATGATTCTCACTGCATCTGTAATCACACAAGCAGCAAACAAATTTAAATGAACATCCATAGAATACATCCGATTTCAGTGTTCATGTCAGCAGCAGCAGCAGCAGCAGCATTTAATCATACAATATGACTGAATTTAAAAAAAAGGTAGAAAAGACCTGAATCTTTTCAACTGTGCATTAATTTAATATTATTTAATATGCTTATTTAACAAATTGCTACAAACACAGATGGCATTTATATGTCCTTGGATTGTTTAGAGCAATCTTGATTTTTAACAAGGTTTTACGTGTAGGGACAGAGGGGGACATTTAATAACAAAAAAACAAAAACTGGATCATCTATGAAATCAAGTTGAGGTAATGATGATGACTTGGTGAATTTAAGTCAAATAAATACATAAAAAAAACCCTGTTCTCCATCAGCTCAGTCTTGAAGGATAAAAACATAACTCACAGTGTGATGAAGCATTCAGAGGATGACACTGCTGATACAAATTTCTAATTTCTGTCTTTCAGAGATTAATTTTTTAATAAAGTCCATTACTGGTTCAAAGATCATGGAATCATTAATCAATTTACCAGATAATGCTATTGTTATTTTTTCCATCATTTCATCTGACATGTTCATTGTGACATCACATGTTCATTGTGACATCACATGTTTCTTATGACATCAGCATTACTCATCACATTCTATTAGAATTCCTTTGATCTTAAACAGGCTTCCTTTGCTCTGAAATCCATATAGTAACCCAAACCCTACGTCCATTCAGTTATAACCTCACTGAACAGGCAAACAGTTTATACACTTGACTGTAATTTGAGGCACGTTTTGTAGTGAACAAGGAACACAGTTAGTACTGTTGTAAGTAGTAGTAGATTTTAACTTTAGTTAAATTACAAAAATGGCTGAGTCCCCCTCCATTCCCAGTGATGTGATTAAAAAGAATATAAAACTTCGCCAGCAAGTGAGGGAATTCAAAGGTGAAAATGAAAACCTCCGAAAAAACATTGAGCTGCTTCTCAAAGAATATGGGTTTTCTAAAAACAAGAAAAAAAGGGAACTACAACTACAAAATGAGAAGCTTTGCTTGGAGAATTCAGACCTGAACTATTGCGTTGCCTATTTGCACTGTGAAAATCAAGCTTTGAGACAACAAGTTCAAGCAAAGGAGAGTGCTTATGAACAAAATGATCAAGAATGGAAAAGTGCTCTGGAGCAACTTAAAAACAACTTAAAAATGCCTTGTAAACACAAAGAGTATGAAATGGAGAAGCTGGCATTGCAGGAAAAAGTTGAAGATCTCCAAACAGACAACCAGGCATTCAGATTAGAAAATGATGCTATAATACAGAGCATGTGTGAGCTGAAACAGAATTTTCAAAAGGAAAAAGATAAAATGAGAAAACAAATCCAGGCTCTCCAAACTGACATCCATATGGCAAACGCAACCCGGGAAGATTTCGACGATATCATAGAACTGTGTGAGGAATTAAAGCAGAAAAATGAGTCTCTGAACAATCAAAACCAAGACCTGAAACAAGACCTTGAAGCAAAAAACATTGCTGTTCAGGAGGAAGTCAAATCTGTTTTGCGAGGACTCAAATCCATTGACGATGACAGTAACAGAATAACGCAACAAAACAACGCTCTCAAACAGGAAGTCCAGGAGCTTACCCAAAAGTTGGCTGATTGCCAGAAGGAAATGAGACAAAATGAAGAGATTCTGCAAGAAAAAATGCACCGTAAGCATGAAGAGTATGAAATGGAGAAGATAGCATTGCTGCTCAAAGTTGAAGATCTCCAAACAGACAACCAGGCATTCAGATTAGAAAATGATGCTACAATACAGAGCATGTGTGAGCTGAAACAGAATTTTCAAAAGGAAAAAGATAAAATGAGAAAACAAATCCAGGCTCTCCAAACTGACATCCATGAGGCAAACGCAACCCAGGAAGATTTCGACGATATCATAGAACTGTGTGAGGAATTAAAGCAGGAAACTGAGTCTCTGAACAATCAAAACCAAGACCTGAAACTAGACATTGAAGCAAAAAACATTGCTGTTCAGGAGGAAGTCAAATCTGTTTTACAAGGACTCAAATCCTTTGAAGAAGAGAGTAACAGAATAAAGGAACAGGAAGTCCAGGAGCTTACCAAAAAGTTGGCTGATTGTCACAAGGAAGTGAGACAAAATGAACAGGCTCTGCAAGAAGAAAGGCAAGAGGTGAACCCCATCAAAGTAGTTTTGAGCTCACACCTGAATCCAATGAGTCAACTGAAAAGGAAGAGAGGATCAAAACAAGCGAAACTACAGACCTGGAGGAGAAAAACAAGGACATTCCTACAGAAAGTTCATCTCCCATGGAAACTCCTCAAGAGCAGACGTTTCAACCCAGGGACGTGGAGGAAAAGGATCAGCGGAGATGGACAACATGGCTTCTACGTGCTGCCTTGCATTTAGCATATCCTGACTACATCTATCCCCATTTCTGAAAGGTAGTTTGCAGTAAGTAAGGGGAACTGTGCATTTCTTCCCCACTCCCATCGTTCGACATCCCATGTATATACACCACTACAACTCTTTCCCCTCAAGCCCCATAGACAGTATAGAACAGGGGTGTCCAACTCCAGTCCTCAAGAGCTATTATCCTGCCGCTTTTAGATGCATCCTTGTTCCAACACACCTGAATAAAATGAATGGCTTGTTATCAGGCCTTTGCCAGATTTGATGGCATGCTGAAGAGGCAATCCAACCATTTGATTCAGCTGTTGGAGTAGGGATGCATCTAAAAGCCGCAGGACAGTAGCTCTCGAGCCCTGGTATAGAATATAGACTGTATAAAATATTGATATAGCTACAGTAACATCATCCATTGGTCAAGAGGAGCATTATCACTGTTGCCATCTTGATGGCAAAAACCAGCTGTGATGAGGGGGAGTGGATCAAGAAAGAAAGCTGTTTTCCTATAGATGTCTATAGGTTTGCATCAGGCTAGCTGTTGCCATCTGGTAGACTTCAGACTGAATGTACACTTAAGGTTCTTCTGTATTTGCTTCATGTTTCCAACGAACAAGCTATGTCCATGTTTTGTACCATCGATGCCCCAACCAGTCGTGGAAGATGGCTGCCCCTTCCTGAGCCTGGTTCTTCCGTAGGTTTCTTCCTGTTAAAAGGGAGTTTTTCCTTCCCGCTGTCGCCAAGTGCTTGCTCAGAGGGGATCGTTAGATTGTTGGGGTTCTCTTTTATATTGCAGGGTCTTTACCATGCAATATAAATTTCCTTGAGGCCACTGGCTATGAATTGGCCTAACTTAGCCAGTGGTCACATTGCATACATAGCTATTTATCAACCATCATTTGCATTCTAGATTCCAAAAGGTGGAATCTGTTGATCTGGACGTAGCGTTTTCAGTGGGAGAAATGTTTCCTCACTCATCCAAGTGACTGAAGGAGAATGTTTCTCCCACTGAAAACGCTACGTCCAGATGAACAGATTCAACCATTTGGGATTTACTTACCTGGATGCCTGAGCATGCATCAGTGCATTCTCTATTGTTTTTCCATCTTCTTTGTATGGTTGATTATAAGATTAATGGAGGTTTTCTCCATTTTCTTGAGCTGGGTTGGAAACTTTTCTTAGCATGACCTTTAACATAATTTCATGATAAAATAAAAAGAAATTGTGAAACAGTTTAAAGCTTTGTACTGTTTGATTATTTGATTTTTAACAAAGGTTGGGAGAATATGCTACTTTAGTGAGACAGTGTGTTCTTATCTGTATCTGTGGTTTTAAGTTTTTTGTACCCCACTTTAGTTGCATTTCTTTATTTCCTTTAAATTAAGTTTAAATACTTTAATGTATCTGCTGTTTGGCTGTTTTTGCTCTTTGTTCCCTTAGAAGAGACTCTTACGGTTTACAAATGGCTCTCCATTCAGTATCACTCTGTGCCTTCTATTTTATCCTAATTTAGCAAATATGTATCATTTTTATTCAGTGTTTTCACAAAAGCCTTATTTGTATCTAATACTATTGGTGAGAAGATGTACATGCAAGTTTGAAATCTTTTTTCCTTCACAGGGAAAAATGGCTAAAAGTCATTGTCCCATCTTAGCCAGCTCCTCACCCACACTTATGTTTGCCTGGGGTTATTTGCTTTGGATTAAATGTACTCATTTTGGTTCGAGTGGCACAAGGCCATGGTATACCTGATATTTGCAGATGACATTGTGATCTGTAGAAGAATAAGGAGCAGGTGTAAAAGAGCCTGGAGACGTGATGGTATACACTGGAGACAAGAGGAACGAAGGTCAGAATACATGAGTGTGAATTAGAGAGAGCAGGTGTAACAGTAAAGTTGCAAAGAACAAAGGTAGCAAAGGTAGATGCGTTTAAATATCTGGGGTCAACCATCCTAAGCAATGGACAGTCCAGAAGAGACGTAAAAAAGAGGATGCAGACAGGATGAAGACAAGTATTAGTGGTGACTTGTGACAGGTGTAAGCATGATGAATGAGCAGCAAGACATAAAAGGGAAGACTTAAAAAATGATAGTCAGACCTGCTGTCATGCATGGTTTGGACATGGTGCCACTAACAGAAAGACAGGAAGTCGAGGCGGAAGTGGAGGAATTGAAAATGCTACCATATTCATATAAAGTAAGCAGAATGAACAAGATTAAAAATGAGTACATGAGAGGGATCGCTCATATTTGAGTAATTTGAAGATGGTGATGTCAGACTTGACCCTCTGTACCCCATAATGACTGCAGATGGCCGGTGTGTTTCTGTTACTTTGTTAAAGAAGCTTACTTCTGTCTGATGACAATCATACTGAGCTGAGTTCTTCAGGATTTCTCTCAGTAAGTGCTGCTGTTTTTGACACTGTTAGCTGCTGTTACCAAAACGTCCTTTGAAGGGGAACTTAGTTGTCACACCCAGCAAATAAACGATATGATGTGAGAATGTAGCCGAACTGTTTATCAGAGCAAAAGTGTAAGTTTTAGGTCAGTCATATAAAACATTAGTTGGTAAAACATGAGCTTATAACTAGAGATGGACCGATCCGATATTACGTATCGGTATCAGTCCGATACTGACCCAAATTACTGGATCGGATATCGGCAAGAAATAAAAAATGTAATCCGATCCATTAAATATCAAAAAAGCACCTCACAAAACTTGCTACACGGCGTAACTCGGCTCATAACCGTAGCACGTTGCAGCAGTGTGCATCACGTGATAGAGTGGCTGTGTGTATTTGTAGTCCCAGAGAGAAGTAAAGCAAGTGTGTAAGTTCATCTCTGAATGTTTGTAAAGCATTCCAGCGTTAAGCTTAATAATCGATATATGGAGCAACTGCCTCTCTCTCTCTCTCCCTCCCTCTTCTTGCTGCTACTTCAATCTGAAACTGATCAATGATCAGCTGATCGGCTTTTCTGTCGCGAGTCCGTCTCTCTTGTTTGTTTTTGGCCCACTTCTCACCAGAAAGAGGAAACCAGCGGCTGAACAACAGCAGCACTATTAAGCTTGATAAGCTGTTGTTAGAATTTATTTAATATAACTTTCTACACCAGGATCTTTTTCTACGCAGCTGACGGCTGGTAACTGTGCAGGGGCGGATGTAGCAAAGTTTAGCCAGGGGGACCGATAGGGCATTAACAGGAAAAAGGGGGCACAAAGACATACTTTTCTTTCTTATTCTCATTTAAAATGTCTAGCTTTTAATAAATAATTATCTGACTCTTACACCCAAAGTTTTAATCTGATGTAAAATATATAGAAGTCCATTACTGTATATAGTAACTGTTAAGTCTAATATACACTAGTAAGCTGTAGTACTTTTTCCTTTGGGAAAGTACCATCTGTGAATTCTGCAATTCTGTTGAAGAAAAATGTTGAATCTATTTAATTATTCTTGAAAAATAATTTATTTCTGTGCATTTTTCCCCTGCATCAAATTAAATTTGATTACATCGATTAAGCATCATGAGGTGGAGGGTGGGGGGTGGTTCCCTATTTTTTTTTTTTTGCTGGGAGTTTGCAACCCTATTAGTTAGGTTGCTTAATAATTCTGCTAAGTACTCTTTAAAATACCAGAATAGGAAGGATGGAGTAGGTTTAAGTTTATTAGATTGATCAGTTTTGCTGAACTATGAAATATTTTGGGCGCAGTGTATTTTTTACATACAGGTATAACAGAATAGCTTTAGTGTTGTTGTTTATTTAAACTTGAGTCTGAACTTATACAAAATGCAACAAGATATTGAAAAAAACGGTTTATTGTTTAAAAAACACACTATATCGGATTCATATCGGTATCGGCAGAAATCCAAATTTATGATATCGGTATCGGTATCGGACATAAAAAAGTGGTATCATGCCATCTCTAGACTCCAGTGTGCTGAGCACTTTATTATTTTTTATTGTTTGTCGTTTCTCAGGAAGAAACTTGTGCCTGAGGTTGCTTCCATTTAAATGGACTTCCTTCCCACTGTCACTAATTGCTTCCTCATAGGAAATCATCTGATCATTGAGGTTCTCTCTCTAATTTTGCGAAGGTCTTTCAAGGTTTGATCATGTCACAACATCAACAAAGTTGCTCATTTTAGATGGGTAGCTTGTGGACAGAAGGTCATAAGTCAACATTTAAGGGTTTCTTGGGATAATTTTTATCAGTGACAGAAGCTATTTTTTTTTATCTTTTGGAGGTTTAGCCGACCCCAGCGAGCCTCAGTATGCTCGAGTCAGAAATAGTGATGCTTTGGTGGAAGTCAGTAACTTTTATTAATACAAGTATTTGTTTTGTTTATTTCACAGGGTCTTCAAGGGGATGCTGGAATTCCTGGTGCACCAGGGCCAAAAGGTGTCACTGTAAGTATAATCCGAATTAACTTCCACCAAATGATGGTCTGATTTGATGGCAGTTTATAGAAATATATTTCTATAAAAATAATTATGTTGCTTTGGTTTGTTATAGGGTGACTCGGGTACAAAAGGTGAAACGGGAACACCGGGAACCAGGGTAAGTCACGTATTAAAACCACTTCGGCTTAGGCTTATGGAGAAGTTGCATTGTAGCCGCATGCTACAACAAACACAGTTTCAGTAACTAAAAGATTTTACCTTTCACATCTTTCAAAGTGTATTAAATACACTTTAATGACAATTAAAGTTTTCCATTTGGGTAAACTAAATTTGTGAAAATTCCATATAAAGAGGTAGACGTGAACCTGACCAGGTTACCGGCAACCTGATAGAGTTTAAACAGTTGCTTCACTCTTCACTTATTCCTGCTTGGGGGCCTCCTGCTACAGCCACTAATCGTTTGGCCACACAGTTCCGCTGCAGCAGATACGAGCTACATCTTTAAAACAGTTGTTGCTGAAGGTCACGAGAGAGTTAGCTCATTTGCTTTCCCAGCATGTCCTGGGATTTGGGCCACGTTTCTAGGTTGAACCTGCGCAGAACACCAGCTCATACTGCAAATCCTGATAACGGGCTTAACTTTTCAGAAAGAGACTTTTCTTCTCAGAGGAATTGAGAACTGAGAGGCGTAATTGTGCAAACAGATGTGGTTTCCTTGATTTACTCTCCACACTTCCTGTCTGGAATTCTGTGGGGGCGTTACAGGATATAATGCACTTCATTCAGGCTCGCTGAAGCTTTGTTGATGTCTTAGGTTTTCTAGGAGCTGTTTGCCATCACACTGAATGTTATTTAGGCTTTTAATAATTCAGTGAAAGGTTATTTCCCTGAATCAACAGCTGTTTTCAACTATTTAATGCTGCTTTGTGTTGAGTTGTTTTTGTACTCAGTGTTTCTTGTTCAGAGGTCAGCTTTAACTTCAAGCTAAACGTCTTTAACGTGGTTCGAATAAAGAACTGTGCATCAAATCAGTCCACTGATCACTCTGCCGTATGGCATGGGGATGAGTAGCAGGTTCTAAGCACATATAGGCCCATTCAGACAAACCGATGCCCCTTTTAGAGCTGTCCATCAGCTGTTCAGTCAGACAGTAAGCAATTTCCTGTTGCTGAAAAGTACTGGCAAAGTCCTTACCTCAGTGAAGCGATAAAGGGAATAGGTGGTTTGGAGGAGACACACAGGACTGATTTAAAGTTGTGCTTGCTGACTGAAAAAGCTGTTCTTTATTAAGCACGTCCGTACTAACCACGACTGTGGTTGGTCAGATTCAAACCAAAGCCACTATGTCGAGATATCTAGGAGGCCCAAAGGACATGTTAATAACAAGTCTTATACTTGGTGATGGTGGAGGAACCTGATGGTAGTGTAGACCTTTTATTGAAGGTCTTTCTTGATATTGTATATTGCAAGTGAAGAACGTTTTGTATAGGAAGTACTGGATGTAAATTATTATGCAAGTAAATTTACCAGTACCAAATACCAGCATTATTAAGCAAAACACATTTTCATGTCTAAGTCAGCATTAACTTGTGTGAAACTGTCCCCAGTATTGTGGCATTTAGCTACAAGAGCTATTATTCTTTTGTCCTATTATGATTTTATGCTATTATGTTTTTTGTTTCTTATTTCCTTCTTTATTCATTACTCGAAGGTTCTTTTATCTTGGGTTTTGAAGTTTGCCTTTTTGCCTACATTTTAAAAGAGAAAATGTAATTTTCCCATTTCAGGGTGAGCCAGGTCTTGATGGATTGCCTGGAAAACCTGGCTTTCCTGGGAAGGATGTAAGTGTTGATTTTTGATGGCGACATCAGTCGGTGACACATTTGGTCCGTCACCTTTGTATTAAAAGGTTTTTGTTGCTTGTTTTTTTTCTTTTATTGATTAGGGTTTGAGAGGTCTGACTGGAGTACCTGGGCCCAACGGGGTTAAAGGTGACAAGGTACGCCCACCCACTTACCTTTATTGTATTTGGAACACTGTTCACCTGATTACAAGTTGATGATACTGTTGTGTAATGTTATTAGGTGCTGCTGATATGAGTTCTTTCAAAGACTTATCAAAAGCTTCCCGAGCTACTGTCTGCTCTCTCCAGACATTCCTCAGTCTCCTCTGTGCACCATCAAAGTCTGCCCCCTCATTTGTCTGAGAAACTAAAACGCAGTTCAGTTGTCTGTCTGTAATTACCAACTTTGATGATTCCTCCAGTGGAACGCACATGCTTCTACCACACCCAGCTGCACACACACTAATGCACACACAAGCACAAAGAGCTGCCGCGGTTCTTTACCCACAAGTTTCACTTTCTTTTAGCCTGCAGTAAGCATCCGCACAGCTCATCTCATAAATTATGGTTGTCGCTGTGCCGTCATCATATCCCTTAAGGGACTTTGCCCTGAGAGCCTCTTGATTCTAATGATGGGTTTGTCCTTGTTGTGTGACCTATGTCACAGGGGGAGAGAGGTCTTCCCGGATTACCTGGGGATGCGGTAAGTGCCAAAAATACACCAAAGGTACATAAGAATTATACTCTAGGATTATAGGTTTGTGTCATGATGAAGATAGCAGGGTTACAGCAGCATGCGTTTAAACCTCACATGTTGCATTTTAACTATTTTTTAATGATTATTGCTAAAGACAGAGCAGATCATCAAAGAGCGATCGTCGTGTTTTTAACTGAAGTGTATAAAAAGACAGGAAGCGAGATCACTGTGTCTGTTAGTGAAGTGCAGGACTTTAGCTGAAACTTGACAACACTTGTTATTATATCTAAAAATATAGATTATTTCAGTTGATGGGTTAAACACAGTTTTAACATCTCTTAATGGGATGAAGAAAATGAGCTTAATAATGACTAATGATGGATATATTGTTTTCTTTGAGAAAAGAAATTACATACACTTTTTCATCACAGTAACTATCAATGAATTTCACAAATCTAAGTGAGGATGTCATTATTTATTCAGTGCTTTAATTTCAGGTACAAACAGAAGGTTTACGGGGTGAGAAGGTGAGCAGTTGTTTAACAGTTTCACTGAAAGCAGATTGTTACTGCAGCATGAAAATCCAGGCACCAATATAAAAATAATCCGGACAAAATATGCTGTTTATGAATAATTTGGTGTTTTTGGTCTTTGGAAAATGTAGCTTTGTGCATGAAAAGTAAGTGAAATATGGCATTTTATCTAAATTGGAATTGTAAAACTAACCGATATTGATATCAGTAAATGAAAATAATGGATTGAAGAGTATATATTAATTTGCTTAATCAAATGCATGATAAACTACCCAACCAAATGTATAGAAAGGATCTCACGTTGGACTCGTGCCTTTATAAGTTTTAAAGTTTTAGCTTGTATTGAAAAGTTTGATGATTAATTTCACTAATTTTTCACTGTTACTGTATTAAAACGTGTTTGTTTGACCTGTTTCAGGGTGAGCCTGGACCACAAGGGCCTCCAGGTGCTGAAGGACACCCAGGGCCTCCTGTAAGGATCCTGATTTATTATTTCCTTTCTTCCGCTTTCCTGCTGTTTAACTTTTGATAGGTGCTGTTGTTTGAAAACCCACAATCAGATGCAATGCTCAACAATTTATTAACATGCCAGTTTTGCAGTTTTGAATTTTGGTGATTTATTCCTCAGGGTCCTCCTGGTGAACAAGGTTTACCCGGTAACCCTGGAGAATTTGGCCAGAGGGTAAGAATCTCATTTTGTTGGGAAGGTGTCAGAATATCACCTTACTGTACCGGGGGAGGATCAGTTCACCTGATGATTGTTTTATCTTTGCATCATCTGACTTTCTGTTTCCAGCTCTAACCACAGGACACAGAGCCGTGCCCCGTGGTTAGATGTTATGTGAGGAGCAGCCTGTTTCTTTGTTCTTATTACATTGCCAAATTGTATTTTTGGTTTTATGTAACTCAGCAATTTTAAACTAAATTACAGTGGAACTCGGACACATTTTGCTTTTTCACCTTGAATATGGCATTGACAGTTTTAGCAACTGAGTGAATACACATACTTTAAACTCACAGGAAGTGTTTCAGCTTGAAAAAGATATTCAGTTCAAATCAAATTTTTTATGTAGCTCAAAATCACAACAAGTCGTGATGCATTGCATCAGGCTCAGGAAGGGGCGGGGCCATCTGCCGCAACCAGTTGGGGTGAGAGAAGGAAGACAGGATAAAGACATGCTGTGGAAGAGAGACAGAGATTAATAACAAGTATGATTCAATGCAAAGAGGTCTATTAACACATAGTGAGTGAGAAAGGCGACTGAAGAAAAAACACTCAATGGGAATCCCCCAGCAGACTACACCTATTGCAGCATAACTAAGGGAGGATTCAAGGTCATCTGACTAAATGCTTTCGGAGGTCTAAGTCATCATCAGTCACGATCCCAATCCTAGCTTTAAACTCAAACACCAGCCGGATATTTTGGAGAAAACCAAAAAACGAAATTTTTGCAAAACAGAATAGCCTCCCTTTGCTTTGATTACTGCTTTGCACACTCTTGGCATTCTCTTGATGAGCTTCATGAGGTCATCACCTGAAATGGTTTTCCAACAGTCTTGAAGGAGTTCTCAGAGATGTTGAGCACTTGTTGGCCCTTTTGCCTTCATTCTGCCTCCATTTCATCCCAAACCATCTTGATTTGGTTTAGGTCAGGTGACTGTAGAGGCCAGGCCATCTGGCACAGCACTCCAGCACTCCCCTCCTTGCTCCAAATAGCCCTTACACAGCCTCAAGTGTGTATATGGGGTCATTGTCCTGTTGAAAAATAAATAATGGTCCAATTAAACGCAAATGCTGGGTGAGTGTGCCTTCAATTTTGTATAAATCCCAAAAATGTCACCAGCAAAGCATCCCCACACCATCACACCTCCTCCTCCATGCTTCACGGTGGGAACCATGCATGTAGAGACCATCCGTTCACCTTATCTGCTTCACACAAAGACACGACAGGTGGAACCAGAGATCTCAAACTGGGACTCACCACACCAAAGCGCAGATTTCCATTGATGCAAACAAATCTCTTCTGCTTGTTGCTTTTCCTTAATGGTTTCTTAGCAGCTATTTGACCATAAAAGCCTGATTCACACAGTCTCCTCTGTACAGTTGATGTAGAGATGTGACTGCTACTGGACCTTTGTGTGGCATTTATCTGGCCTCTAATCTAATCTGAGCCTAATTCTGAGGCTGGTGACTCAGATGAATTTATCCTAAACAGCAGAGGTGACTCTTGGGCTTCCTCTCCTGGATCAGTCCTCATGTGAGCCGGTTTCATCATAGCGCTTGGTGGTTTTTGCAACTGCACTTGGGGACACATTCAGCGTTTTAGAAATTTTCCAGACAGACTGACCTTCAGTGCTTGAAGTAATGATGGATTGTCTTTTTTCTTTACTTAGCTGATTGGTTCTTGACATAATATGGATTTTAACAGTTGTCAAATAGGGCTGTCAGCTGTGTACCAACCTGACACAACACAACTGATGGTCCCAGCCCCATTAAGAAGGCAAGAAATTCCACAAATGAACCCTGACAAGCCACACCTGTGAGGTGAAAACCGTTTCAGGTGACTGCATCATGAAGCTCATTGAGAGAAGGTCATGGGTTTGCAGCGCTGTCAACAAAACAAAGGGTGGCTACTTTGAGGAATCTAAAATATAAGACATATTTAGAGTTACTTAATTATGTTTATATATTGCTTCAAATGTTTGATGTCTTAAATTTGTATATATAATGTAGGAAGTAGTAAAAATAAAGACAAATCATTAAACTAGAAGGTGTGTCCAAACTTTGCATTTTACTATAAATCATATACAAATACACTGGTAGTGTACACATATATTCTGATAGAATAAGGATACGGTTAAGGTTATGAGCAATGATAAATCAGGACCAATACTACATCATTATGATATTCAGTAACATTCACAAATAAACTAACAAACATAAAAAAATCAGTAAAAAAAATATTTTATATGATTAATATTATCCTTACCGCATTTTGAGAATTTCTTAAAAAGAAATCATTTGCAAAGATTTCATGAGAAAAACTGTAACTTATATTTTTTGGCTGTTTAGTCCCTAACCTATCGTCTTCCAGCTGGATTATTTTGATTTTATATGGAATCAAGAAAGATGCTGTTTATTATTCATGCTAGTCAGAGCCTATGCTGTAACTTTTATCAGTGCTCTCTAACAACTCGTCCCATGTGTCTCGTATATTTCTTCCTCTCTCTCTCTCAACACTGGTTCTATTACACAGCAGTTTGTAATTAAAACAGACAGTAGTTCTACATAATGTTCCTCCAAAACATTAACAAAGACATTGACCTCCTCTCCCCTCCCTTCTCTACTGGGAGCAATGAACTTCTTATCAGCAGTATGTGACTTTGTCATTGCTCAGCTGGGTAACACAGTCCAGCCAAACCTTGTCAAAAGACAAACTCTCTACCTCCAAAATATTTATGCTTAAACAGCATTAATAAAACAGCCACACTGGGTTTATGTTTCAGAATATGTAGAAAACATCCCTCTGTGTAGCCTTGTTTTTTTCATGATATCAGTGGAAGTCCTGCTGAAGTACTTTGCAGCTTCGTGGGGTACTTTCCAAGAGAGTCGTGCAGAAAAACAGACTGTGAGAAGTCTGACCTATTTTCTTTCTTCAGGTTTTGGATTGTTAAACCCACTCTGAAGATTCACAGGGAGAAAGTCTGTGTGTGTGTGTGTGTGTGTGTGTGTGTGTGTGTGTGTGTGTGTGTGTGTGTGTGTGTGTGTGGAGGTGAGGGAGTTAAAGCTAGGCTCTGAGCTGTGATAATGGGTTGGCCTCCACTATTGCCAGTGCTAATAGAGTTGGCCATATGGTTGAGTAGGTATAGATTGAGCTGCTTTCACCTCCGCTGCTGAAAAGCAGTCATCAGTTGTCTGGTTTCAGTGCTGCTGAGTCCTGTTTCTTCACCTTTATCCTTATATGATCGCTGATTGAAGCCTGGAATGCTGACTGACTATCTTAAAGGACTGAAGAGGATTACGTCAACAAACTTATTAAGAAGAATCTGACAGCATGTAGTTTTATGTGAAAGCAAGAGAAACAACAGCAATCATCACAAAAGGCTTTTTAAAAAAAAAGTTTAAAACAGTAAAATTTTGTGAAAAATTAGCCTACATAGTGAGAAGAATGATATTTTCTAAATAAATCATGAAGTAAATGTGTGATTTAAGTATAATTTGACGATAGCTTTAATGGGAAAATGTGAGTTGCCCCAAAACTAATGTTTCTCAGTTACACCATCGCTCTTCTTCCGCTTATCATCATCAGGGTGTGTGGGGCCTGTTTTAGCTACGACAGGGCGATAGGCGTGGTACACCCTGGATGGTCACTAGTCTAACACATAAAGACAGAGAACCATTCACACTCACATTCACATCTATGAGCAATTTGGAATCACCAGTTAACAGAACCCCACTAACTGCATGTCTTTGTACTGTGGGAGGACGCCAGAGTATCTGGAAAGGCTCTGACCAGATGGTGGAGTCAAACTCAGGCACTTCTTGCAGTGAGGCCACTGCGCCACCGTGCTGCCCTACACATAACAGCTAGAACCCATAACAATTTCACATCTTGGTTTTGTTAATACAAACATACAGTGGGGCAAAAAAGTATTTAGTCAGCCACCGATTGTGCAAGTTCCCCCACTTAAAATGATGACAGAGGTCAGTAATTTGCACCAGAGGTACACTTCAACTGTGAGAGACAGAATGTGAAAAAAAAATCCATGAATTCACATGGTAGGATTTGTAAAGAATTTATTCGTAAATCAGGGTGGAAAATAAGTATTTGGTCACCTCAAACAAGGAAAATCCCTGGCTCTCACAGACCTGTAACGTCTTCTGTAAGAAGCTTTTCTGTCCCCCACTCGTTACCTGTATGAATGGCTCCTGTTTGACCTCATCATCTGTATAAAAGACACCTGTCCACAGCCTCAACCAGTCAGACTCCAAACTCCGCCATGGCCAAGACCAAAGAGCTTTCGAAGGACACCAGGAAAAGAATTGTAGACCTGCACCAGACTGGGAAGAGTGAATCTACAATAGGCAAGCAGCTTGGTGTGAAAAAATCAACTGTGGGAGCAATCATCAGAAAATGGAAGACATACAAGACCACTGATAATCTCCCTCGATCTGGGGCTCCACGCAAGATCTCATCCCGTGGGGTCAAAATGATCATGAGAACGGTGAGCAATGATCCCAGAACCACACGGGGGGACCTGGTGAATGACCTGCAGAGAGCTGGGACCAAAGTAACAAAGGTCACCATCAGTAACACACTACAACGGCAGGGAATCAAATCCCGCAGTGCCAGACGTGTTCCGCTGCTGAAGCCAGTGCATGTCCAGGCCCGTCTGAAGTTTGCCAGAGAGCACATGGATGATACAGCAGAGGATTGGGAGAATGTCATGTGGTCAGATGAAACCAAAGTAGAACTTTTTGGTATAAACTCAACTCGTCATGTTTGGAGGAAGAAGAATACTGAGTTGCATCCCAAGAACACCATACCTACTGTGAAGCATTGGGTGGAAACATCATGCTATGGGGCTGTTTTTCTGCCAAGGGGACAGGACGACTGATCCGTGTTAAGGACAGAATGAATGAGATTTTGAGCCAAAACCTCCTTCCATCAGTGAGAACTTTGAAGATGAAACGAGGCTGGGTCTTCCAACATGACAATGATCCAAAACACACCGCCCGGGCAACAAAGGAGTGGCTCCGTAAGAAGCATTTGAAAGTCCTGGAGTGGCCTAGCCAGTCTCCAGACCTCAACCCCATAGAAAATCTGTGGCGGGAGTTGAAAGTCCGTGTTGCTCGGCGACAGCCCCAAAACATCACTGCTCTTAAGAAGATCTGCATGGAGGAACGGGCCAAAATACCAGCTACTGTGTGTGCAAACCTGGTAAAGACCTATAGTAAACGTTTGACCTCTGTTATTGCCAACAAAGGTTATGTTACAAAGTATTGAGTTGTATTTTTGTT
Organism: Neolamprologus multifasciatus; assembly: GCF_963576455.1. Lineage (NCBI taxonomy): Eukaryota > Metazoa > Chordata > Actinopteri > Cichliformes > Cichlidae > Neolamprologus > Neolamprologus multifasciatus. The sequence goes on from NC_140459.1 coordinate 27,540,831, forward strand.
ATTGACCAAATACTTATTTTCCACCCTGATTTACGAATAAATTCTTTACAAATCCTACCATGTGAATTCATGGATTTTTTTTTCACATTCTGTCTCTCACAGTTGAAGTGTACCTCTGGTGCAAATTACTGACCTCTGTCATCATTTTAAGTGGGGGAACTTGCACAATCGGTGGCTGACTAAATACTTTTTTGCCCCACTGTACCTTCTAGAGAGTGCTGGGGTCATTACCTAGTAAAAGTAATGTATTACACATGTTACATTTCTTAAAAGTAATGCTGTACGTTACTCATTTACTCCCAGAACAAGTAATTTGTTACACTCCTTCTTGTTACTCCATAAAATAATCTTAAATAATTTTCTTTTATTGTTACATTCATTATTTCTTATTAAATGTAATATCCATATCTCCTCTGTAGACCTATCCATCATTTTCTTAAAAAGTTAAATCAGCTGACTGTATCCCAAAGTTTGTTTAAATTTTTTCTGTATGCCTGGCATGCCGATAACTGAAAATCCTGTAGAATGCAGCTAATGACGTAATTGTAACTGCAATGCAATTTGTGAATTTAGTACAGTAATGTCTTAAATTAATCAAATTGTTACATTGTTACATTTAACACGTTACTTTTTACACTTTTTTTACACCCAACATGACTATGAGATTTTACCTATCTACAGCGATATGGCCCATAGGAAATTCAGTTCAATTCAATTTTATTTATACAGCGCTAAATGACAACATCAAGGCGCTTTATATTGTAAGGTAGACCCTACAATAATACATACAGAGAAAAACCCAACAATCATACGACCCCCTGTGAGCAAGCAGTTTGGCGACAGTGGGAAGGAAAAACTCCCTTTTAACAGGAAGAAACCTCCCGCAGAACCAGGCTCAGGGAGGGGCGGGGCCATCTGCCCACATAAAAGCACATGGATACACTAATGTTTAAGGAACAGCTTCTCAACTTGTAAAATGAGAGCATCAGAGGCGCATAGGCAGAGACGACATCATTGTCATCAGCAGCTTACTGAAGTTTAACCAAAATCTCTGAGTTTTCCATTTTCCCTGTAATATTTACCAAGTTTATCATTTCTAGAGAGCATCACAAATGAAAGAGGCTCAACTAAAATATTCCCAGTTTTATGGTCTGAAAGCTGTTTTCAAGATTGCTGTGTTTGAAGAACAGCTCAGAGTACTGCACTCTGAACTCCAAAGTTTCTAAACCCCTCAGTAGCAAATATAAGCTCACATTTCTCAGATGTTACTAAGACAATTGTGTGCTGATTATTTTATTATTGTTACCATTTGTTCATGTCATTGTTCTATTTATACTGTTATCTTATAGGGAAGGAAAGGTGAAGGTGGACTCCCAGGGGTGGATGGCCTTCCTGGATCTGCTGTAAGAACAATTTGGATTTTGCAGCATGCAAAGTGATGATAAAGATTATTTTCTCAGAGTTGTCTTTCATCAAAGCTAGGTCAAACCCATAAATACATCCATCACGAGAGATGTGCAGACCGAATGTATTTATCCATGTGTAAATTCTAGAAAAAATACAGCATTATTATAAAAACAAAGCTACAAAAAGTTGTAATAGTATAAAAGATGAAAGTAGCTACTGTGATGGTGTGTGAAGTCCCATTCTGAAGCCCTGAGATGGGTTTGACAATGAGCACATCCTGGAAAAACCTCCTTTCTGACACTGACTGAATGACAGAAATGAATGAGCAAATAGACGACTATGTAAATATAAGTACACTTCTAAGCTTTTTTGTAACCACAGCTATCGCCCCCTGGTGGCCTTTTAAAAAGAAGTTTTTAGACGTGGACCATCTTCTATACTGTCTGTGGATGCAGTACATTTTTAAACAAATATGTATTACTTTACAAAAAATTACTAGAAATGAACTTCCAGATTCTAGAGCTGTATTAAAATATGTGTAAGGTTCCCCCATTCTAAATAATCCTAATTTTGTACAATTTAAATTCCTACTCTATTTTCAACAATTGCAATAATGCAAATATGAAGTAAGTAAAAGTAAAGTAAGTAAAACTTTATTTATATAGCACCTTTCAAGATAAAAATCACAAAGTGCTTCACAGAAGCTAAAACCTAAAAATAAAAATCAACCAAAAGCAAGTTTAAAAAGATGAGTTTTTAGCTGTTTTTTAAAAGCGACCACTGAGTCCACAGATCTCAGGCTCAAAGGGAGAGAGTTCCACAGTCTGGGGGCCACAGTTCCAAAAGCTTTGTCGCCTTTTGTTTTCAGCCTCGTGTGTTGGACAGCAAGCAAGCCCTGGTCACATGACCTCAGGGACCTGCTGGGAATGTATGCATGTAAAAGTTCACTTATATATGTTGGTGCTTGTCCATGCAGAGCCCTGAAAGTCAAGGTCAAAACCTTAAACTGGATTCTGAATTTAACGGGGAGCCAGTGCAGCTGAATCAGCAGGGGTGTGACATGGGAAAATTTGGAGGACTTGGTCAGAAGCTTTGCAGCAGCGTTCTGAACGACTTGCAGACGCTCCAAAGAGGCTTTACATAAACAAGTAAACAAAGAGTTACAATAGTCCAGACGAGATGAAACAAATGCATGAATAACAATTTCTAATTCGGAGCGCGATACAATGGGACTCAGCTAAGCAATGTTTCTCAAGTGATAATAACAGGAGCGAACCAAAGATTTTACATGGGCATCCAAAGTCAGAGCTGAGTCAATACTAACACCAAGGCTCCTGATAGACAGTTTTGCAAATGTAGCAAGTGGACCCAAGTTTTCCATAACACTAGGTACAACATTTTTAGGAGCACAAACAAGAACTTCAGTCTTCTCCTCATTTAGTAGAAGAAAGTTTCCAGCCATCCAACATCTAATGGAGTCTATGCACTTATGCAAAATCTGTAGCTTGGAAACCTCATGGGGCTTAAAGGAGATATATAACTGAATATCATCTGCATAGCAGTGATACGAAATGTCCTTAAAAGTGCTCAATAAGCGTTGAAGAGGAAGTAAATACAGTAAGAACAATAAAGGCCCCAAAACTGAACCTTGTGGCACACCATAAGCAAGAAAAGTAGAAGAGGAACTGTACTTGGAGGTAGCCACAGAAAAGGATCGTTCATGCAAATAGGATTCAAACCAGTCCAAAGCAGCCCCTGATATACCCACCCAGTGTCTCAGCCTATCTAGCAGAATATGATGGTCCACAGTATCAAAGGCGGAGGTCAGGTCCAACATCAACAGAACGGAGCATTCTCCTGCATCACATCTCATCAAAATGTCGTTGGAGACTCTAAGAAGTGCAGTTTCAGTAGAGTGAGCTCTACGAAAGCCAGATTGGAATTTATCCAGAATGCTGTATTCATCTAAGTAGTGTCTATAAAAAAGTCTTGAGATTAGCATCGTTTTGATTTGTTGGGGAGCCATCGCTCTCTGGTGGACAGGACTCGGTGCTGGATGAAACATGTCCATTGAGACTGCCGTACTAACCAGATCCTCTTTTTCAGCCACAGCTAGACATACAGTACATATTAACCCTACTTGTATTCATGGATGAGACCAGCCAGCATTACCTCGACCCTAACAGTTTACATGTGAGCAGCATAGAGGCTCACAAAACAGCAGCTTACCACCGGGCTTTTCTTAAATGAGTCCCAAGTTTCTAGCTCACACAGTCTTTAAAAATAACATGGAAAACTTTTGTTTATGTTGCTTTGGAAAAACGTAATACTCATTTTAAGTTGCCATAGCATCATCCTCCATGTAGCTCTGTTTACATTGATGTGTTGTTTATGAACATCTTATGTCAGTGCTTCCTGTAAGGCCCCGATGACCTCTCACGGAGAACTGAGGAGGAATAATTTGCTATTTAAATTATGTGGGCTGCTCAATATTTGTTGTGGTCCACAAAGCACAACATTGCTGCAGTGCTCTCAAAGGTCTCTTCATTGTATGTTTTAATAGAGAGAAAATAAACAGGCTAAATGAAAACCAACAGGTTATACCAATTAATTTCCCAAATTGCTCCCTGTAGCCAAACAGACATGTCCCCTGTGTTCAAGCACTAGCCAAGGTTGAATTGGTGGTAAACTGTGCTGCAATACTCCCCTCTAGTGGCTGCTTGGCGCTAATGATTTGAACTTTGCCTTCTGGAAAACCATATGATTAAAATTGAAAATAAATTCAAATTTAGAGATTTAGAGAAAAGAAAACAAGGTCTTGGCACATTGCCCGATCTATTTCATTATATTTGTATATGATCAAGTCAACTTTTTCCAGACGTTTTAAAAATTATTTTTCAGGGTCCTCAGGGTCCACCTGGACCACCAGGAAACCAAGGAAACACTGGACCTCCTGTAAGTGACTGACATGTAGAAAGGAAAGTCTTTATTTTTGCACATAAGATTTAGCAGTGAAGGAAGATTTGCTTCAAAACATGATGAGATGCCTTTGTGTTTTTTTCTCTCACCGGAAGGGTCTGCCAGGTGAAATTGGATTTCCAGGCAAACACGGAGAGGCTGGAAAACCTGTGAGTTAACCTTTTGAGGGCTTAAATAAAAACTTCATGCTGGTACTTATAATGCCAAGTGTTTGTTGGTAGTTCCTCTGTGTGTGTCACCGACTGTCAGCATCTGGTGTCTGATTTTCAAAGGGTATTCCTGGTAAAGATGGCCTGGATGGTCTTCCTGGAAGTGACGGTGCCATGGTGAGTGAAACTTTTAGATTTGCCTACGATGAACAAACGTTAAAGGTGTGCTAATCAAAATGGTTACGGTTAGCTTATTGTTTGTTTCACAATTCCAAACGTTTCTATGTTTTGTCCCCTCTCACTCTGCAGATCAGCCTTGTTTCCAGCAGCAGATTAGACATTTACAGTTAGAAACTTTAGAAACTTGCTAACTGATAAAGCAAATAGCTAATGAGCAGTTTTTGGCATTCAAACTATTAAGTTAGCAAGTAAGTAAAACTTTATTTGTATATCACTTTGCCACCGTGGCAAAAGCTCTGTCTCCTTTAGTTCTCAGCCTTGTATGATGCATGACAAGTAGACCCTGATTACATGACCTAAGAGACCTGCTGGGGACATAAGGATGTAGAAGTTCAATGACGTAGGCAGGTGCTTGTCCATGAAGAGCTCTATAAGTCAGTACCAGAATCTTGAAATGGACTCTGAATTCAATGGGGAGCCAGTGCAGCTGTATGAGCAACAGTGTCACGTGTGATTACTTAGATGTTTCGGTCAGAAGTCTTGCTGCAGCGTTTTGAACAATCTGTAGACGCTCCAAAGAGTTTTTGTTTAAACATGTAAATGGAGAATTACAGCAGTCCAGTCGTGATGAAATGAAAGCATGAATGACAATCTCCAGTTCAGTACGAGATACAATAGGGCTTAGTTTAGAAATGTTTCTTAAGTGATAAAAACAGGACCAAACCAGAGATTTGACGTGAACATCCAGAGTGAGAGCCAGGTCAAAAATGACCCCTGGGTTCCTGATAGACGATTTCACAAATGTTGCAAGGGGACCAAGAGCATTCGTTATCTTAGGTACGTGTCTATCAGGGGCACATACAAGGACTTTAGTCTTTCCTTCGTTAAGTTGGAGGAAGTGTTCAGCCATCCAATCTAAGCACTCATTCAAAATCTGTAGCTTAGAAACATCTTGGCTTAAAAAACTGGATATCGTCTGCGTAGCAGTGGTAGCAGATGTCCTCAAAGGGGCTCAAAACATGCTGGAGGGGAAGTAGATATGTTAAGAACAATAAAGAACAATAAACTCTGAGTCTATTTGTGAGGAATTTGTGAATAAAATAACAAATCTTGAGAGGTTTTATTTGGTAAATACTTGTGCCAACACAAAAAGCTTCAGAGAAATACTGATGTTGCTTTTTGTCCGCTAGAATTGAAAACTAGACAACTCTTTGCTAGCATGTTAGTAATTTCATCTACGTAAGGCCAGACATGAATAATAGTCTTAATGTATGTTAGTCATATTTTTGTGGTGTTCTTCCACATAATCTCTGAAGAAAAAAAACTTTACATGTATTTACTGTGACCCCTTAATGTTGGTGACTGGGAGGTTGATGAGTCTCTAAGCTACAAGCTAGCAACAAGGAAGGGTTTTGGTTCTTAGGCTTTTACCATTTTACCATTCCATTCAGGTAATTATGAACCAAGTTTGAGTGTCAGCATAACTAAACCACAGAATATACTGGAAAAAATCTTGGAGCATATATTCTTAACTGATATAAGTAAAGATAATTTGCCATTTAGCCTTCAGGATATACGCTATATTGACAAAAATATTAACCCACACCTCAGGTGTTTCCAGTCCAGTCCAATGGAGTCTGCCTTTGCAAACATTTGTGAAAGAATATATGGTTCTAAGGAGCTTGTTGAATTTGAGTACGATGCTGTAAGAGGAGCCCACCATCGCTCAGCTGTAAGTGGTATTGCAAAGTGGAGGCATTTAGGGTCCACAGCTCGGTTCAGAGGTGTACAGTCGTCAACGCTTTAAAAAGTCATTAACAGCTTGCTGACTCAAGTTCAAGCTCAAAACCACCGGCATTAACAACAGCACAAATATGTGCACTGAAAGCTTTGTGGCTGGGCTGCGATAGCTAAGCAGCTTTTGCAGGTGGTAACTAGTGATGTGCGGATCGATCCTGAAATATCGATTCCTCCGATACCAATCATTTATGTTCTAGAATCGATTCTCACATTAAAATATCGATATTTTAGTAATTTAGAGTAAATTTGTAGTTTATCATTAACAGGAACACAGTGGAAAGAAACTATAACATTTGGATTGTCTACATTCAAAGGAACTACTTCCTCTTCCACCTTTCATAGTCATGTGCGAAATACGGCTGTATAAATGTCTCGCAGCCCCTTGGCGTGCGCACTCACAACAATGGCTGAGCGTAATTAAAGTCATGTGCGGACTTATTTTACCTCCACAAACAGCTGAGACGTGGTTTGCGATACATGTGGCAAAAAAGTGCTCTAAGAGTGAGGTGTTGTGGCCATACTAGGGAGACATTCAAAAGGGCTGTTGGGGGGGGTAAATACATTTTACCGGGTAGTACGTCACAGGCTTCCTCGGAGGAACCCTCCCGAGGGTTTAATAAAGTTAAATTTAATTTAATCTAATCTAATAACTTTAATCTCAGCCTCTCAGTTATCAAAGTGACTTATATATCATGTTTAACCCGAGTAGCGAAAGACCGCGGGGGTTTGAAGACGATGTGTCGGTCGGCTCAGATATTTGAAGTTTACACAGCTACAGCTTCTCACCTGAAAATATGTTAAAAGTTAAAAGTAAAAGTTAGTTTTTTTGAGTGATATTAAAACTAAGCAGCTGCCGCCATTGTTGGAAACTGGAATTGGCTGGACCGCGCTATGAATTCTGCGATATGGTTTTTCAATTTTGTTGTCCGGGTGGAAAATCAGGAGAAATTCAGGAGAATGGTGGCTCCAGGAGATTTTCGGGAGGGGCACTGAAATTCAGGATTCTCCCGGAAAAATCGGGAGGGTTGGCTGTATGGTTGTGGCAACATCACTAACCTTGTCAAACACCTCAGAGTAAATCATATCACAGAATATGATGAGTTTATGTTGGCGCGAACTGAAGAGGAGGAGAGGGACAGGTGCTGCTGGGGCGAGACAGACGTCTCTCACGGAGTCCTTTAGTGCTGCAGGCAGGCAAGGTGTTCAAATAGCACAACTTCAGTTTTTTTTTTTATTTCTATATGATGAACCCTGCATTATTAATTGATACGAACAAATAATCTGATGTCCTGTAATCATTATGACGCTATAATTTGAGATACAATAAATAAAATAAGTTGTTGTGCAAAGTATTGGTATCGGATCAGTATCGTTGATACCACCCTGAATATTACTTGGTATCGGATCAGAAAGAAAATCAGTGGTATCGCACATCACTAGTGGTAACAGTCATACTGGCCTTTTTGACTTAAAAGTGACACAGCTAGTACCATGTGCACCATCTTTTGATGTCAGGATAGCTTTAATTCCTTGTGGCATATTTTGAAGAAGGCAGTGGATAGAAGGTAGATTTACACTTCCATGTTTTTATACCAAATTCTGACCCTACCATCCGAATGTCACGGCAGAAATTCAGACTCATTAGATCAGGTAACGTGAATTGTAGTTTCCTGTTCTTAGCCAACAGGACTGGTCTCCTGCTGCTTTAATCCATCTGCACCAAAGGTTTGACATGTTGTGTGTTCAGAGATTCTCTTCTCTGATACCTTAGTTGTAATAATTGGTTATTTGAATTACATTTACAGCACTTTTTGTACATCTTTTTGTAAATTATCTTACTCAACATGTCTTTGAATCTGAATATGTTATTTTTAATAACTGTACAGCGCTCTAAATTTGCCCCATACACTGTTATTTATTGTTTTTTATGTTATATTCTTTACGTTTGTGTGAATCTGTATGCTCCACCTGGCTATCACTTTGCTCCCGGAACACTTGAATTTTCCCAGTGAAGGACCATAAAGGATATTTCCATTCTATTCCATTAACTCAAAGCTATCTGGCGATTCTGCTCTGACAACAAGAAAATATTTTAGACAAGACAACTGTTGCTCACAGGATATTTTTCTTTTTTAGATCATTCTTTGTAAACCATAAAGATGGCTGTGTGGGGAAAATCCCAGTAGATCAGCAGTGTCTGAAATACTCCGACCAGCCCATCTGGCACCAATAACCAGGCCACGTTCACAGTTGCTTGAATCACCTTTCTTCCTCATTCTGATGCTCAGTTTAAACTTCAACAGGTTGTCTTGACTACATGGCTTAATGCAGTGAGGTGCTTCCAGGTTATTGGCTGGTTTGATATTTGCATTAACAAGCAATTGAACGATGCTAACCAACCACACTCCATCCATAAATATATGGGTGCATTATTTAGCACATTCTGTTAATTAGCGCTAAGCTACAGGCTAATAAAATACTGTAATTTCCCTCACCACATCTGAAGCACAAACGTCTTGGATGGGCTGTATCATGTCATTTGCCGGATAATTACATTACATTGCAAACTCTCTGATAGCAGAAACACAGTGGAACTGAATTAGCAAAGATGAGGCCAGGCAGATAGCTACAAGCTACAGCTACGTGTGTTGGGACACTTATCAATTAAAGAAGCCATATTCAGAAATTTAGTTAAATCTTACGTCTTTGCAGTGTCTGCATGGATGAGAAAAGATAAAATGACGAAGCAAAACAAATCCAAAATCACAAAATCTCAGAAAACAAGTCTATTCTTCTTTTTTTACCGTTGTTGCAAATCTCAGGGCTTTGGTACATTTGATTGGGAGATTCTTCACATCGAGTGAGACTCTGTGCAGAGTTGTGTGTGTTGTGGCTGTTGGGCAACTTTGGAGGCGAGCTCCAGGCTGCTCATCCAAACTCTGCTTCCTCATAAAAGAAAAGTTGCACAGAAACCACAAGCAAACTTTAAAAAAATATGTTTTGGTTGGTAAACAGTGGGCTCATTGGTGCCACGGGGCTGGTGATATGCCTGGAAAATGCTTTTGGCTGGGACGAGTTTTGAAAGTATGACATCTAAATTATAATCTTGTGTCTCCAAAGGGGCTCAGGGGAGAGCGTGGAGCAGATGGTTTTCCTGGCAAGTCTGGACCCAAGGTAACGTGATTTACCTCACCCAGAAATACACTGAGCTTGTTATTTATTCAGAAAACCGCCATGTTAACTAGTGCGTTTTCTCTGCAGGGCGACGAAGGGCCTCCTGGACCAAGAGGACCTCCAGGGGAGAGAGTGAGCTCACAGTTGCCTTCGTTTTTGTTTGTTTGGCATTTGGATTTTATGGGATACATTTTATTTTGGCATATTTTTTGAAATGTTGAATTTTTTTCCAGGGGGAAGCTGGTGCCCCTGGACAGCTAGGTACTGCTGGAGCACGAGGTGACCGAGGCGTGCCGGTAAGCTTCTCAAAGCTTTCACAGTCATTCACAGCTATATCTCTGATTTACTTCTGCAAACAAGGGGCACTGTCCTTACTTCACTTTTGTACATTATGTAATCATTTCTATTAAAGTCAGCTCTAGTAAAATGAATGTCCCTAATTGGACTGGGTGACCTCCTGGGAACCCTTGGGGCCCGGTGGTTGTTCCCAGATGCCATTTTGAGACTGACTGACTTTCCAATTATAAAGTTCTTGCTTCCCTGTATTAATATGCACATGAATATCTGAGATCTGTTTTAAAAAATGAATATTTTGTTTTCCATAGGGAGAGAGAGGACAGACAGGACCAGTTGGGCCAAAAGGTGAAAAAGGCGACAAGGTAAAACACAAAAATCCGGAGCCACTTTTATATTTTGGACACCTAATAAAGTGAAGGAATAGGATGAACGCTGCTGCATTTGTCTCACTAATGGTCGCCCTGCAGTATTATCTGTAATAAGGTAATTAGCATCCAGACTCTGAACATATTGTCTCCTGCCTCAGGGTGAAGTGGGAGCTATGGGACCGCCGGGCATTCCGGGAAATGTGAGTAATATTTCTGCTGTTTGTGTGCGTGTTAACTGTAATAGAGTGCACATGTGGTGCGATGTCACCTGCTTTCTTCTTCACAGGTTGCAAACGTCATTCCTGAGCCTGGTGAACCTGTGAGTACGCTTCTTCTATTTCACAAACTCCAGAATCAAATCCGTGAAGAATGGCTGTTTTTTTTGTTTCTTTCTTTTAATTTGCTTGATTTGAAAAAATAAATAAATATGTTTACATATTATATACCACCGATCAGACAGAACATTTGACACCTGACAGGTGAGGCAGATAACACTGATTATCTCTTCATTGTGGCAGCTGTTAGTGGGTGGGATACATTAGGAACCAAGTGAACATTTTAGAAAAAGGAAAAATGGGCAAGTGTAAGGATTTGAGCGAGTGTGACGAGGGCCAGATTATTACAACTGTGTCAGAGCGTCTCCATAACTGCAGCTCTTGTGTGATGTTCCTGGTCTGCAGTGATCAGTGTCTATCAAACGTGGTTCGAGGAAGGAACAGTGGTGAACCAGTGACAGGAATGTCCAGTTTGTTGTCACAAAGCAAAACTGGTTTAGGAATGGTTCGAGGAGCACAACAATGACTTTGAAGCATCGACTTGACCTTCAAATTCCCCAGAACTCAGTTCAGTCGAGCATCTGTTGGATGTCCTGGATAAATAAGGCTGATTCATGGAGACGCTACCTCACAACTTACACGACTTAAAGTATTTGTTGGTAACATCTCGGTAACAAATACCTCATCACACCTTCAGCACATGTTCAGGGGTCTAGTAGAGTCCATGCCTCAGCGAGGTTTGTTTTGGCAGAAAAAAGGGGGAAAGACACAACATTAGGCAGGTGGTCATAATGCCTGATCAGTATAAACACTGTTCTTACTCTTTTCATTTTCTGCATTTTTGCCATTTATTTCATTGCTTGTTTTTACCTTAAGGGGAGACCTGGAGAGAAAGGAGAGAAAGGGGAACAAGGGAAACCAGGAGAGATGGTGAGTTTAGTTTTCACTTCCTCTTTTTAGATAACCAAGCTTCAACCAGCAATACGCTCAGGATCCCACTAGGTGCCAGTAGAGATTTGACGTTGCTGCAGCGAGGATGTCCTGTTACAGTGAGAGAGCTCCCGAGACTTCCCTTAATTGGCTAAGTAAATTAAATATTTGACACAGTCATGCAGTGCCCTGAATCTCTGTCCTCTCTGCTTTGCTGATATATTGTATATTAGGTGCAGCAGGACAGAGTGCATTGGTATATTTAGCATTAAATAGGCAACATGAATTATGTGCTGGAATTAAGAGACTCATATTCTTAAGGCAGCATATGACAGTAAGTCTTTTTGTCGTAGAGGATCATCACTATTCTTCATTCATTTTTAGAGTAGCCCTTTTAACGCTTTAAGAGAAATGTTTAAATATATTTTTAAATTAATGCATCTTCTCTGTAGGGTCCAAGAGGACTACCTGGTGAGCAAGGTTTTAAGGGACCACCTGGACTACCGGTACAAAGCTTGTTATCTCCTCACTCGTTTTAAGCTACAGTCATTCCGAATGGAATATCTCTGATTAGCTGCTTTGCTTCCAGGGGCCAAATGGTGAGACTGGACTCACTGGAGAAACCGGGCGTGTTGGAGACCCAGTAAGTAGTTCCATCTAACAGGATTCACTTTTTAACACCAAGCGCTACGTTTTCTATACGATAGAGGATGACGATGACCTCTGTGTTTCTTCCAGGGTCCACCTGGCGTAGCTGGCCTTCAGGGTCCCCGTGGACTACCAGGAAGTGTGGTTAGTCTTTTCTTTCTGATCATTTATGTCTGTTGCATGTGCTTCCTGTGACTTTATACTACACATTATTAAATTAAGCTAAGAATTATCTTTATGTTTTAGGGCATACCGGGAATTATTGGGCCTCCAGGTCCAGCTGGACAAAGAGGAGACAAGGTCAGTCACTTGTGTTTAAAATCCATGAGTGTGTTTGGTGGGTGTGATTTGACAGGATCAGGACTTTGCTGAGACTGGTATTGGCAGTGCAGAGAAACAGACTGCTGAGAAAAAGAGTGACCTTGTATGTCCTCCATCATTGTTTCAGTTTGTGAATTCATTTGAATCCTGCTGCAGCAGCTACATGTAGGAGTAGCAATTCAGAGCTCTTTGTACTCTCTCTGCAGTTTTAATATGCAGGACAAGGTGTAGAATAATTATAAGACTGAGATTTAAAATAATAAATAATCATATGTAGAATTGAATTTGACTTTGCCTAAATTTCTTTCAGAATCCAGAGCAACAAAAAGTATCTGAGGCATCTGCTTTGCTGACTTGAGAGACAAAAGCAGAATCTTTTTATTCCATTATTTATTTTAGGGGGAAACTGGAAAACCAGGACAACAAGGTCTCGCAGGACCACTTGGAGAGCCTGGTTTGACTGGACCTCCTGGACTACCAGGGAAGGGGAAAGATGGACAAAATGTAAGGCACAGCTATGTTATTTGCTGAATGTTTACCATAATTCATCCTACAATTATAATGATATTCAAAGTCATTTAATACAATATCATATTATAGGACAGTGCCACAATTATGATTAGAAGAGATCAACTTTTCTGGATTTCAGCCCTTCTGTATCACATTAAGATTTTTTCATCTCCATCGCCATGGCAGCTGTATCCATCTCTTATACTGTCAAAGGCTACACCATGGAGCCAGCTAACGCAAGTTAGAAAGAGGACAAACAAAAACAAAAAACACCTAAAATTAGAGCACAGGCTCTGTGTAAAGGCTTTATTACATAGCGTTCATAATATTTTTCCAATAATTCAAATAAAATGGTCAGAAGACACAAACACAGACAGGAGGTGTAGCCGACTGCTACTGGCTACACCTCTAGAGACGTGCATGACCGGCTTGTAAACAAGTTGTTTTCAAGGCTGAAGTTGGTATTCAAACGTTGGATAGGGATGCACCGATACCGATGGGTATCGGGACCGATACTGTAAAATGTGGTATTGGTTAACTCGTAAAAGTTAACCGATACCACGAACCGATACTAACTTATTTCATTAATCAGAGAGTGGATTGTCATTTTTGTTGTAGTTTTTTAGATTGGCCACTAGGGGGACATCCCGCGCTAAACAGGCACAGGGTTAGGCAAGTGAGACTGGCAGCTCCAGATAAAAAAAGAGAAACTGGAGGCTGCTGTAGCTAGGCTAAACAAAATGTCAGCAGTGTGGACCGGAACAGCCAACTTTAACTCGGGTTTTGGAAAAGCGATGAAAAATGTCAAGAGAAAATCTGCGGGCAGTTAAAATAACAGAGGCTCTGACTCATTTTATCGCTCTGGATTACCAGCCAATGCCGGTTGTGGAAAACATAGGATTGCACCGTCTTCTCAGCTTACTCGAGCTGCGATATGAAATTTCCAGCCGCCCACACATCAGGGAGATAATGGTGTCAAAACTTTCTAAAGAGGTAAAGACAAGCAGTGTGTGCGATGTCAGTCCTTGGTTTAACGGCACAGTGGACTGATGATCCAGGGCAGATGGAGAGTTCGTTTGTCAATGCCAAATACTTTCGTTATTTTGTTTGTTTGTTTATAATATGGACACTCTGCAATAATTTAAAAGTTTATTTTATTCTCAAACCTAATTTGTATTTATTTTATTCCAAACAGAAGTGTTTATTTATTATTCTGAAAGCTCGAGACAGTGCCAATAGTTCAGTGATATTTTGTTAAATTACAATGTGGAGAAGTGCTTATTTTTCACTTGAAATTTATTTGTGGTCATTTTTATTAAGATATTATTTATTATCGGCAGAGAATAAAATAAAACCTGTCTTCCAATTCATTGCATTTGTGTGTGTGTGGTAGAAGTATCGGTTTTTGTACTCGGTATCGGCAAGTACTCAGATCCAAGTATTGGTATCGTATCGGTTTGAAAAAATTGGTATCGTTGCATCCCTAACGTTGGAGTCTGCGAAGGCTGGCTCACTTTTGCAGCCAACCTCAAGTGGCCTTTAGAAGAACTGCAGTTTTAAGGAATTTTGAATAGAATTTATTCATTTTTCCTATTTGTTATTCCTAAGCAGCTTACCTTCAGCTGCTTTAAAGTTTGGAAGAATTATCCTGGTAAACACTGACAGACCATATTATTTTCTCTTTTTATTTGACTATTATTTGACACTTTGCAAATCTTATGAAGTCTATCTGCATTTTAACAACAGAAATGTATGTTTATCGAGGTTAGGATTACCTCTCCCGTGTGACTGTGTCTCAGAACAGTCTTTTGTATTTGCACATGTGTTCTGCTGGTAAACATCTCCTTGCCTGTTGAACCGCAGCGTAATATGAGCACTTGTATGAGGCAGAAAACAAGCCTGAGTTGGCACATTTTGTGCTGGAGCTCAACATGTGTCTTCATCATTTTTCACCGTGATCCAAACATGTGGCCGTCCTGCTGACGGGGCAGAGCAAACAGGAAGGACATTGTTAAGACATATAACATTAAACAGCAGAGGGGCACAACGGATTTGCCTCACAGCAGTTTTCACTCCCCTTTTTTTTCTTTTTACTTCTTTTACAGCTGCCAGGTGCGGCCCTGAGGCCTCAATACAGTTACGTGCATGAAGAATAGGAGCTCTTTGTGGACCATAAATGATTTATTCAAAGATGTTTAATTGCAGTATTTTGGTTAATAACCAATTTTATTTGTGGTGTTACAGGGAGACCCGGGGCCACAGGGAATCCAAGGACCCCCAGGGCTGAAGGTAATGTCATTTCAGAAGTTTGTAAGAGTTTTCTAGGTCTCCTCAGCTGCTGCGGTTTATCATGCACAGGTGCTCTTTTGTTGATGTGGAAAAACTTTTTTTTTTTTTAGTTGTTGTTGCCCGAATGGGGAAAAAAACAATTCATCTTTGTAGAAAGCAGCAAAAGCAATTCCCGTGTCCACTGCTCTGTGACCGTCGCTCTGATTATGACTGCCTCTTTGTTGTGAAGAGCTTGATGTGAAAGTTTCAGCATGCGTGAGGCTGGGAAGGGGCATTTGGTGGATTTATGGTGTCAAACTGCTCACCCTCATCACCAAGACGTTTTCTCTTCTGACTACAGAAATGTCAGCCTTAGATTGTATTTGTTTTATTCATTTTTTTCCCCATCACTCAGAAAAAAACTGAGTTGTATTTCTGGGTTCGGCAATCATTGCTGAATGCAGTGCGCCAGAACCTTAGCTAAACATACTGGCAGCTGGAGGGTGAAATAAATTGAGCTTTTTCTTTTCGTCCCAGGGTCAACCAGGGTCAAGAGGAGAACCTGGGTTACCAGGGGACAGGGGTCCTGCAGGAGAAGGCAAAGTAGGACAAACGGTACGTACACCACGCCACAGTGATCCTTTTGAACCTCAGATCACTGGTAACCCATCTAAGTTAGCGACAGAGTGTTGTTAATGCCCATCGTATTTTTGTTTAATTTCTTTTATCTGCTTGGAAGCGCCAAAGGTAAACTCTAATGCCAAAATATGCAACACTTTACTGGAAATGTAACATCTCATCGTCTAGATCCTGAAGATTTACAATGTTGCTTTAACGTTAGCCACAAATTTCACCATGACTCTTGTTTACAGGGACCTCCAGGACAAACTGGACCATCTGGACCTGTGGTGAATATTTACTGAAGCATTTTTTAAATAACTCCATGCTAATATTGTATCATCTTTAACATGCATTTCTGGGTTTAAGGGCTTGAGGGGTCCACCAGGTGTCGCTGGTCCTCAAGGCCCAGCAGGTCACAATGTAAGTCCAACACTGAAATATTTACTCATAAATAAGTTCATTTATGCTTCACTTGTCTTGACTTGTGTAACTCTCTGCAGTGAACCACAGTTTTGGTGGATGCTGATGCATGCCTGTGATCTTCAGCTGATAGAAAATGTAATGTGTGGCTTTTTCTCCAAATGTAGGGTCTGCCAGGAAGGCCAGGAGAAAAGGGCTCAGCAGGAGAGCCTGTAAGTACACACAGCTAGAGAACAACAGGCTACATCAGAGCTTCTGTTTCTCCAGCTGTTTGCTTCAGTGCATGCATTAAATATAAAGCGGGATATGAGAACACTTTGTCCTGTCACTATCACTAGGATCATGTGAGTTATCAGAGCAATTTTTACCAAATTGTTTGGACTTGTTGGTCGCAGCAGGTTCTAAAAAGACCTAAGCTTAGCAGCTAAATATGTGTCTCAGACTTTAACAGGAAACAAAATAGACATAAAATGAGAGCAATGTTGGAGAGAGACTAAATTAATACTCAGATTGCTGTTTGAGCATGCTCGGGAGTTTGGGAAACTACATGCAGTGTCCTTTGGGCTTTTCTATGGGGGTTTCACAGTAAGTACAAAGCATCAGGCCTGTTGCTCGTCGGTCTAAAACCTTGGTTTGCATCCAGCTCTTGTTTGATGGCCACACGCTGACTGCAGTGACTGATTGTGGGGCGATCGTGGCTCAAGAGTTGGGAGTTTGCCTTGTAATCGGAAGGTTGCCGGTTCGAGCCCCGGCTTGGACAGTCTCGTCGTTGTGTCCTTGGGCAAGACACTTCACCCGTTGCCTACTGGTGGTGGTCAGAGGGCCCGGTGGCGCCAGTGTCCGGCAGCCTCGCCTTTGTCAGTGCGCCCCAGGGTGGCTGTGGCTACAATGTAGCTTGCCATCACCAATGTGTGCGTGAATGGGTGGATGACTGGATATGTAAAGCGCTTTGGGGTCCTTAGGGACTAGTAAAGCGCTATATAAATACAGGCCATTTACCATTGTGGTGGTGTCAGCGAGCTTCCTCTGAAGGTTTTTTAGGTGTAGCTGTACAGCAAGGATGAGGTCATTGAGGAGGGGCTCAGAGTAGTTTGGGTGGTTTGGGCATCTTATGTGTCCTCTCTGCCTTGACGTCACCTCAGTATCTTACCAGAAGACCTGGAGGCCATGACTGCCACCCCCACGACCTGGACCCAAATAAATGGCCGGAAACAGATGCACGGCTGAATGGATGCTGCTTTGTGTTTGCTGAATGATTAGTTGCTAACATGTTCATCCTACCAACTTTATAAGGCTATATTTTATTCTTGTTAAAGATTAAAGTCAACCTTAGAGTCTCAGCTTCTGGCTGCAGCTCGGGGAAATGGGAATAAAACTCTGGAATCTAGTTTTAAAGTTGAGGTTGGAAATCTTGAGAGTCCACTAGAACGCAGCATTCATTTTGGAGCAAGATGTTTATATTCTATATATATGTGATACTTTTTTTGGACACATTTTTGGCTTGTGCACAGAACCCTTGATGTTACTTTGTTTCCATTAACTCATTTATTTTCTGTGTCCCAGGGAAAAGCCCCAGACTTTGACCCAAAGGTAAGAAGCTATTATTTGATTTGATTTGATATGTGGATCAATTGATGACAGCGTGTCTGTGCCATCTTTAGGAGTTTTGCTCAGACTGCCCTGCAGGACCACCGGGACCACCTGGACTCCCAGGAATCCCAGGAGATAAAGGACAACAGGGACCTCCTGGGAAAAATGGAGAAGATGGATACCAAGTGGGTCAAAGTTATTAACATGTCATAATTAAAGTGAATGACCTCACTTCACTTCTCTTGCCTAAAGTCTATTATAATGTAACAGCACGTATTTAAGCACATTTTATAAAGTGTGTGTTTGCTGCCCTGTGTGAGTCATGAGGTCTGAGCCTCGCCATCCGTCACAGCAGGTGACGGATGGCGAGGCTCTGTCTGCATCATTAGCTCGGCCTCCTCTGGGGGGTAGCGGTGAACGATTAGCAACCAGCGACGGTGCTCGCCACCGTTGGCTCGGACAGAGACTGATGGTCTGCTGTGTCACTGCAGGGCCCGCCAGGACTAGCCGGACCTCCAGGGGCCCCCGGAGCCGATGGAGGAAAGGCATGTGTGCTCACTTACTGCTAAACTTATTAGCTGCTTCCATCAGTTTTGTTTTGTTTTTTTACATCATTCAGATGTTAGGGAGATAGTTTGAACTTTATTTTCTCAAGCCTAAAGTTTTTCCAACCAAATGCTTTTCTCTTTTTGTCACCACAGGGTGTAAAAGGTGATCGAGGACCTGCTGGAAACCCCGGAGACAAAGGGGACAAGGTGTGTTTTTCCACTGTGACATTTCCAACCTTCCTCTCGCTGTGTTTGAAGAAACATCCAAAGTCTTCAGCTCGATTTTAATGAGCATTATCTGTTTAATAGGGTCACCCGGGGCCTCCTGGTCATCCAGGTCCTCCTGGATTAATGGGTACACCTGTAAGTCGATGTTTCAGCCTTGTTTACAACATTGTCAGAATACGTGAAAAGTGAATATTGACCTCCACTGACATCGTCTCTTCCTCTTCAGGGTAACGATGGGTTGCCTGGGCCTGCGGGCCCCCCAGGACCCCCTGGAGAAAAGGTCAGTTAGCACCCTGTGTACTTTCCGCTCAGAGAACCCATTACCCATGTGTCATTATTGTACAACCCGCTTCCCTCTAGCGTGTAGGTCACCGTGCTGTGCCGTAATAATGGCTATTAATCATTTCTTTTTTGTTGGTGACCCGTTTTTGTGTTTGTTTTCACCAGGGCAAAGAGGGTCTCAAAGGAATCCAGGGACCACCAGGGCTTCCTGGCTTGATAGTAAGAAAAATCATGAGAACGTAAAGCATCATGAATATGCAGTTCCTGCTGGATGCTGCGATTATTTTAGGCAGCAATATAAAACCATAAGTGGGCCTTTGGGTCTTTGACGCTGCAGACCCTAAATAATTGTTTTCCTTTGTCACAGGGGCAGCCTGGCAAAATGGGAAAAGATGGCAGACCAGGTGAACCAGGAGAACCTGTAAGTTGATGGAAATGACCCACAGAGCATAAAAAGTTTGAACACTAACTGGAAGATATTGTCTGTATTTATTTATACACATTGTTTCCTTTCAGGGCAAACAAGGTGAAACTGGACCCCCAGGAAACTCAGGGCTCAGGGGACTCCCTGTAAGTAGCCAGCAGTAGATCTGATAGAAGAACCTGGTGATATGCAAATTGCTGTGACTGATTCGCTGCACCTTCTCTTTCTAACCAGGGCTTTAAAGGCCACAGAGGAGAACCTGGAGCTCCAGGAACTAAGGTTGGTTTGCTTTTAATGTATTTGAGCAGAGAGGTGCGCTGTTAAACAAGAATAATATGTTAGAGACATTACAGGAGAAAGAGGAGGAGTTATAGGTCAGTGTTAATGAATGATCAGGTACAAAGACTGAAATCATAATGATTAAAAAGCAGCCAATGACCAAAGGACAACTTCAAAATACCAGTTTAAAGACATCTGGCTTTTGAGAGCAACACATAGAGACATGATGGGTAACTTCTGAAGACATTTTTCATTTTCTCTATAGCTGTTTATTATCTTTTCCACTTAACTGAATAACTAACACATGAAACGTAAGGAAGTTGATAACCACTGTTGCAATACTGTCGCCTACTGAGGTTTTAAGGTTTCTTTCAGCCAGTTACCACAAAGAAACTCTGGCTATCTTGAGCTTGCCTGGTAGCCTAACCCTCAGTTGAACTAAAACATAGCTATTTTTCCTTTTTCATGCAGTATCAGACTCCTAAAGCAAAGTAAAATAACCCACCGCATTACAGACTTTATCAACTATTGTAATGCCACGACTAAAGAATACAAATACTGAGAGATTCCAGCAACAAGAAGGGACACAGTTTCTCCTTTTACTTCACAAGGCCGCGCATAAACAGCTGACCTTAAAAATGCAAGCTAAAACCATTTTGAGATTCTGGCAGTGCAAAAAAGCAGAAAATCTGCACCAGTGCAGTTTTATTTATGTTTTGTGACAGCATTTTTTTTCCTGAAGAGGTGTGCGGTTTCCCAGACAACGTGATGGGTCCTGAAACAACTACCCAAAATAATCTTGGTGTCTGTGCAGACTTGCTGCATTCATGTTACCCTCAAGAAAAACCAAGTAAAAACATGCAAATATAATCAGTGATGGTGCGACAAAGGACAACAAATGTAGCCGCGAGTGTCGTCGTTGGTGGCTTTGAAAAGTGCCGCAGCGTCACTTTCTCAACTGCTCACAAATGCATGCAGTGTGAAACTGGCGAGGAGTGTTACCTAGTCTCCGACTCAACAGCCTTACTCACAGCAGGGGTGCAGGGTATAGCACACAGCCACGTTCGCTGTTTAGCTTGCCGCACTGCGCCGTCACCTCATATCTGACACCAGCCCTGAGGTTCACTTTTTTTTTTTAAACACCTGTTTTAATAGAGACTCATTGCACCTGCTGTGACCAATAGCATGGCTCATTACAGACAAGTCTGAGTGAGTCACAGCGAGGCAGGCAGCCTGCTTGCCCTGCAGCCACTCTGCAGACAGCTTATTAGAAGAATTGTTGCCGTAGACACGAGACTTACCCTTCATTGTCACTTCCATGTAAATTAAACTCAATCTTAAAATTAAAAGTAGATTTTACAAGTGCAGAATGTCTCAGCGTAGTCTGGAAGCATCATATAGATCCTTACAGGAAGCTCTCTGGTCTGCAGTGTTGTGTTATTCTTGTAAGCAGCAAAGGTTACATTATGAGTCATCGTAACGTAACCTTCATATTCTCTCTTTGTTTAGTTGATGTTTTTTGTTATGTGGCACAGGGAGAAGATGGAAAGCCGGGATCACCTGGACGTGACGGTAAAGCTGGGAAAGAGGTACGTGGTGGGTTTTATCAAACTTCGCTTCCTTCCTTTCTACTTTAAGTGCTTAATACATTTATTAGAGAACTACTCAGGCTAAGGTTTATCACACAGCTGCCCTAAACTAACAGTAGTGGGAATTAGCAACCAGTATGTGCAGGTTTGTAACTTTAACATTATCGTTTATGAGTTTTCTAGGGATTTTCAAATGTACTGTTTTACCAAAAAAAACCCACAAAATATTATTATTATTTGACAAAACTGCCAATAATTTGCCAATTAATTTACTTGCATTCCTAATCTGAACATTTTTTTAGTGAATGAATGTTATGCTTGATTAATTTCTGAGTGCTGACTCAAACTCGGGTGTGAAGATGTAAATTCAGTTACTCTCCTAATAAATAAATGTCACACAGCTGTGTGGCAGGTCGTGTGGGACACAGTTGCAGAAATCAGAGACAAAGAATAAACTAAAAGACAGTTTTATTGCCGTCCTAAATAGGGCTGTGCGATATGACCAAAATCTCATATCCCAATATAAGAATTCCATCGTCCGATAACGATATAAATCACAAAAATTTAACATTTTCTGTAAATTCTGTGAATCAGCTGCTCGACTTGCGGGAAGTGTTTCCAGCTGCGTCGTGTACCTGGAGTCGAGTGTTTTAACAGATGCATGAAACGATACATTTTTAGACATAAGTTGTAACAGCCGCCGTTTTCTTTGAGTATTTATTACACGGCGTGCTGCGGGGAAAAGCCTGTTCTAACGTTTGAGTCTAAGGTTTATTTTTTAGCACCTGGTACTCTGCATACTCGTGATTAAGTGATTAAGTTTATTTTGAAAAGTCTCAACAGGATCTTGAGCTTTATTGTGAAAGGTTTATGTGGAACATAAACAAGTGGACACATGATGTTACCGTCGTTGTTGCTAACGACAACGCATAAAAACAGGTGCTTGTCCATCTGTAGTGTGGTTATATTAAATATAAGAGAAAGAGATACCTTTAAGAAATTATTATAGCCACTACAGTGACCATCAAAACGATGAAAGAATATTGCCGTAAACAGTTTATTTTGCGACACCACAAAACAAACGATAGCGTAAAATGAAACGATAGACGTTTTTATATTGTCATCTGATATATATCGTTATATCGAACAGCCCTAGTCCTAAAGCTCAATAATTCACAAACTCAAACAAAGAAGAAGCTGCGAAAACGTGGAACTCGAGGAAGACGCTGCGAGAGGAGAGGATGTGACAAAGGGTAGTGGAGGACAGAGACAGTAAATACACAGGAAGGTAATTAAGCTGAACAAGAACAAATCAGGAATAACAAGACAGGGGAAGCAAAACTGAACACAACACACAAGCATCAAAATGAAAACAGTGATTCCAGAAAAATCAAAACCCAGATTTCTTCTTGTTTTTATGACGCTCTAATTCAGTTATTAAGCATTTATTAAGGGGCACCACAAGGAAAAATGCAGCTTTTATTATCTTCAGTTTTCAGCCCTTATGGCGCACTGAGGAACAGACAATACCTTTAAAGGAAAGAAATGTACACATGAAAAAACCCCAAATAAACCCTGATAATGCCTCGACTTGCTCTCTGATATCCCCCCTGCTGTAAACATTTGTCACCCCCTTCGAAATCCTCCAGCACGTTCTGTCTCAGTCGCTGAGCTCTTGACCGTGATCATTAATGTTGTCTGGAAGCAGATGTATTGATTGAGGGAATGCAGATAATAAAAAGTTTCTTCCTGGCACACCATCACCGGCATCTTTAATCATGTCTTTTATAACGACTGCGGCCAAGTCGTGGCAGTGCCGTTTTTATCTTTTGACACTGTGTGGGAGTCGTTTTGGGTTTTTTTTCTTTTTTTTTCTCTCTTCGTCAAAGTGAAAACTCGCACATACACTCAGAAACTGCAGGATTGTTAAGCCCCCATTTTTCTTGTGGCACAATGTGCAGTAGCACTTCACAAAAACCTCTTTCACCAAGCTGATCCTCTGGCTGTGAGGCAATGAGGCAGAATGTTCTCACAGCTCACGGCTCCTGAAGTAAGAATATATTTTTCACCTACAACAACAAGAATTCCCATTTAACAGCCTCCTACAGGAGAGGCTGCGATCCAGTAAGGCAATGCTACGTAAGGAGATCAAATTAGCCCTTTGCATGTTTCTTTCACTATTGAGCAACACAGTCAACTGAGCGCAGCTCACAAATGAATGACCTGATGCTACACGTGATGCTACTTGAATCTGGAAAGCATGCTCCAGTGTAAGAACTGGTGTTTACACCTGCGGTTCTTTGGCTACAACGTGTGGTTTTTCCCATCAAACGCAGGCTCTGCAGGCGGATGCTAAAAGAGGCTGAGGAAGCTTTTTCTAAATGAATTCTGAGCTTGTTTTATTATAAACCGCTCTGCATAAATCAGAGGCCTGTAACGGCCGACTTGTCCAACAGGCAAGAAAACAGCAACAATATTTCTGTGAGCAGTAGATACTGTGGTATCCACACTGTATTTCAGAATCTGATTACTCTCCACTCTCTGCTCAGATGCAGGCAAATGCTGCACAAAGTAATTTTACAAAGCTTCGTAGTGTATTGACCCGTACTGCTAAAGCAACACAAGAGTTTCTCAAAGTCAGTCACCTGATCTCAACCCAACAAAGCACGTTTTTCAGTTACTGAAGACCAAACTGAAGGCAAAAGACCCACAAATAGGCAACAACTGAATGTGGCTGTAGTAAAGTCCTGGCAGAGCATCTCAAAAAACGAAATCCAGCGTTTGGTGATGACCGTGTGTTAATAGAGGAGGCAGTGACACCTTATAGAATGGACCTAAATCTCTGGCACTGTTCACCTTTGATTACTCGCGCTGATATCAACTGCTTTAGCCACGTTGGGGACCAATCAGAGCTTTTTTTAAATAAATAAATAAATAAATGGTATAAACAGCTGTAAATTACTGCATAAAAATCTGCATCCTCTGCACACGGTCATAAACAATCAGAGGAGCCTATTCAGCGACAGGCTGCTTCTCCCAAAGTCAAAAACCAACAGACTTAAAAACTCCTTTGTCCCACACACCATCAAACTTTTTAACTCCTCACTGGAGGGGAGAGGGAGGAGAAACAGGGGGACAAGGGAGGGCGGGAACAACTGAGCTGTAGGTGCTTTTCTACACTGTGCAATATTTGCAATATTTGTTTTTTGTTTTTGTTTTGTCTTTTTTTTTCTTATATTCGACTGTGCAATAAGCACTGTGCAATATACTCACTCAAATGAGCAATCCTATTTACCCATATTGTATATTCTGTATCTATATATGTGTATATGTGTATATATGGTGTATTTATGCTTATATCCTTACTCTCATTCCCCTTAATGTATCTGTAACATGCAACTTCTTTCGGTGCTTTGCTACTGGAAACTGAATTTCCCGGAGGAACCCACCCGAGGGATTAAAGTTTAATCTAATCTAATCTAATCTAAATTGTAAATGTTCAACAGCTGAAGAAAATAAAATACATACAGTATATAATACGAGCAATAAAAGAAATAAGTATCTTCATCTTTCCGTACACGTTTACTGTAGTGATGAAAGATGCCGCTCACTCCAGAAAGGAGGGTTTTGCACTGATGCTAATATTTAGCATCTGGCCATTTTAGCCTGAAGATGCGATAAAATTCATTCAACCAGTTTGAATGCAGGGTACTAATATTGTCTTCTTACAGGGTCTACGGGGACCTCCAGGGCTAGAAGGACTTTTAGGCCCAAGAGGAGAGCCGGTGAGTCATTTTCAGTCACTGGCATGTCTGTCTGATGCAGAGAAGAGACAGCACGGTGTCACGCTGACAGATAAGGACATAAAGTGGCACTCAAGCTGTTTCTCTCACTGCCCTTCCTCATCAGTTTTTTTTCCATTGTATCTTTTTTTCTTCTTCTTGTTTTTTTAACTTGTATCCCAGGGCAAGCCGGGTGAACCGGGACCGTCAGGAAAATCAGGTCTCCCCGGAACACCGGTGAGTTTCCTCTTCCTGTTCTGCAAAATCTTTGCATTCAGTTTTACAGTTTTTTCACCTTTGATGTAAGAAGCACGTATCCCTAATTTAACTCTGTGACAAGCACCCAGAGAATGAATGAGCTGAAGCAGTATTTTCAGTGATAGCAGAACAGGCAGTTCCTGTACATGAAACTGAAGGCAAGAGGAGACTTTTTGAAGAAATGAGCCGTCAGATTTTGATGGAACATTGGAGAAAATGTTGCTCTGACTGGGGAGGGAGCATCACTTTCCCCTGAGTGAGGAAGGGAGTTGGCCGGGTTGCTGCTAGTTGGAGAAAAAAAAAACCCTCACAGCCAAGTGAATCAGGTGATCGTCATTTTCTAGAAGACTCATCTAGTAATTGTGTTTTGACGCGCACCCACGGAGACACGCCTAAGCTGAGTCTCTGGTGACAAAAGGTCTGAATTGTCTGATGAGGCAGAATGCAACCAAGGTTATTGGAAGGTTTTGCACAGAGTGCCTGATATCAGAGGAAAAACAACTCTGGCTTACAAGGTTTCCTTCAGGGATGATTTTACAGTGAAAAGGATTTGGAGAAAAGGCAGCAGTGAGAAAGCTATCGGTTAAAGAATTGGTTCACATTTACATTTTGAGTCTGTCAGGAAACAATATTCAAATGAGCACTTGAACGCTAAACAGGTTTCATTTGCTGTAATTATCCGTCCTGTTCAAACTGGCCATTAAATGATCCCTTTCTAAACTGCTTTGAACATAATTGACTGTAATCAGAATCTACATTCAGAGTTCACTTGAAGCAGTTGTGAGGGTTAAGCATCTTACCAAGTGGATATCAGAGTTAAATGAATTCCCTTTGCATATTTTCCTGAACTGTGTTTCCAGGCTCAGCAGCAGCAGAGACTCAGTCTAAGCTCGTCACAGAGTAGCTAAGTAACCTTTATTAGTTGTTTAAGCTTAAAACTTTCACTCTGATTAATCTTAAAAGTAGAGACAGTGTCCGTCATTCCAACCATGTGCAGTGGGGCAGTACACAGTAAAATGAGATGACATTCCTACACGACCATGGTGCTACATATGACATATAACAGACAACCAACACAGGACTGCATAAAGTGCAATGTGCAAAAAACAACAACAACAAAAAACAAAGGCAGTGCAACACTACACGATGTGGACCCAAGACAGTGCAATAGAAATGTGCAAAAAGAAACTTGGTGTATGAAGGTGTGTGTGTATGAGATTGTGCAGCTAAGTGCTCAGTAGTGACAGTTTGGAGCTGGTTCTGTGAAAGGGAGACCCTTCAGCTTTCAGGCCTGTCCTCTGTGGAACGTGCTCCCAGTTTGGGAGCTGGTTTCACGGAAGAAGGGTCTGAAAGCTGAGGGCTCTCCATCCCATTCTGCTCTTAAATTCTCTAGGAACCAGAAGTAACGCAGGAGTCTGAGAGCGAAGTGCTCTATTAGGGTGATATGGCACTATGAGGTCTTAAAGATAAGATGGAGCCTGATTATTCAGGGCCTCGTAAGTGAGGAGAAATTTTTAATTTTAATTTATCAGGGAGCCAAAGAAGAGAAGCCAGTATGGGAGAAACATGCTCTCTCTTTCTAGGATGATCTGATATCGTCGTGTTGGTGTTGTTCCCAGATCATCATGAAAATGTTGTTCCAGGTTCAACATTGCAAGTGACCAATCACATTATTGTGACGTTATTCTTTTGCGCACCAACCCATTCGTGCATTTATGAAATTCCAATGTTGCAAGGACAATATCAATTCTGCTTAGCGTTTATTAAAGGGTTAGGGTTAGGGTCAGGGTTAGGGTCCGTTAATCGGTTGACAAAGGCGGTTTCTCGCAGCTTAAGTAGTTTTTTGTTTTACGCCGGTTTTTCCCGAAGTCGCAAAAGTATGACATCACAACATTCTGATTGGTCACTTGCAATGTTGATCCTGGAACAACCTTTAGTATGATGATCTGGGAACAACACCAACACGAGGATATCAGATCGTGCCTCTTTCTAGTCCCTGTCAGCACTCTTGCTGCAGCATTTTGCATCAACTGAAGGCTTATCAGAGAGCTCTTAGGGTAAGCTGATAATAATGAATTACAATATTCCATCTTAGAAGTAATGAATACATGAACTAGTTTTCCAGCATCACTCAGACAGGATGTTTCTAATTTTAGAGACGTTGCACAAATGGAAGAAAGCAGTCCTGCATATATGTTTGATATGTGCATCGAAGGACATATCCTGGCAAAAATGACCCCAAGATTCCTGACTTGTTGTGTTACTGGAGATAGATGTAGCCATCATGATGTCCCCCATTAGTTTCTTGATGATAGTTTTATTGCCATAATATGAACAATACTTCTTGCTTTGTAAAAGAAGCCTTGTATGTAGAATTGGTCCCAGCATCTGTCCTTGTTGCTACAGTAACACTAGGAAGAGCAGATGTTGGAGACTGCACTACAACCAAAGTTAATGCAACAGATGTGGTTACTTAGAAGATGGGGACCAGTCTGCAACAACTCACAGTTAGTTGCTGTGACCATTATTGTTAGTAAATCTTCACTAATCTGTCTGTGAGTGATTGCAGTCAATCCGAGTCAAAGCAAACCTCCGTGTGCCAAACCTATTCAAACTTCTTGTGACTGAAAGTGATTACGTAGAGGTTCAATGTGCAATGTGTTCCCAAAAGCGAAACCCAGCCACCAAATTTATGCACAAACACTAGCAAGCTAGTGTTAGGCAATAACCTCTGTTAACCTCTGTGCACTGAACCTCTGAACCTTATAGGCTGCAGACACACAGAGCCACTAATAGTCTGTGCAAAACACAATGAAAGTTCCTCAAAAGGCACCAACTACACTAAGATATTTTAGAGTTCATTGAGTCAAATTAGCTGAAGTGAAGCCCAATGAAGCCCAAAATGCTGTATCATTAGTATGATAAATAAACCTTTATTTGAGAGTAAATAAATCCTGAAGCAAACTGTTTATTGTAAAGCAGTGTCACATTATTGGAAATGTCACAGCTAAACGTAGAGTTGGTAACGTCAGAGTATTGAGGAAGAGGCTGAAATATGCAGAGTGTTTGTTTAGTGATTCGTGCTGAAATCAAATCAGTTTATGTGGCGTATCATGTGCAACGAGAATGTTAATAAGCTGTGGGAAGGAATAACAGGACCTGTGCACCGACCTGTGGGCTGAAGGATGGTATCTTTGGAGGTGGACTAAATGTTGCTAACTGGAGGGCAGACGATATGCAGGAAGTTATCAGAGGAGTCGATGATATCAGTCAGCAGAGGAAGAAGATCAACAGGAGCAGCCCGGGGGAGGGAAGAGGGCAGCAACCAGAATGCAGAAAGGTTACAGAGGGAGATGGAGAGTGATTTCAGTGGATGGCGAAGGAGATGTTCAGAGGAAGGGTCAGATATCGACCAAAATGGTATCAGATGTCAGATTTACCACGCAAAGAAAAGGAAGGGGTGCAGTGAGTGGAGAGGAGCAGAGGTGATAGAGAAGCACATCAAAGATTTAAAATATAGCATTTTTTTTAAAGAAAGTGTCGATAAAATGGGCATTAATACGTTTCTCCACTCTGTGGATGCTTTAACCAGTTTGTCTTTGAACCCACGCGCTGGTTAGAAAATATGAATTTTAATGTTTTCAAGCCACAATATTTATGAAAATTTCATCCAGAGCTCTGCTGCATGCTGAGCAGGAAATGCAGCTAAATCTGCAGTAATGATGCAACCCTGCTCATCTACAGTGTGCCATGTGACAAACATGTCTCTGCTGTCCTACAGGGTCTCAGGGGAGACAAGGGCGAGCCGGGCAATCCAGGATTACCAGGCTTCAGTGGACCTAAAGGCCCCTCGGTGACTGCAAGATTATTTATTTATATATTCATGTTTTGATGTAAAGATTAATCGCAGCTCGCAAATACAAGCAGCTGTGGGTAATAATAGCTTTTATTTTGATTTCCAGGGTCCATCCGGTCCAGTTGGCCCAGAAGGAAAACAGGTAAGACTTTCCGAAAGAGAACTGATGACGTATCATCTTTATATCCACACTAACATTTACTTGTCTGTGGTATTTTGTAGGGTGTGCCGGGCAGAGCTGGTGATCGCGGTATCAAAGGAGAGAAGGTGAGCAGCGCTAGGAGTGTAAACCAAATCAATTTTGCTGACCACTTTCGACATACACACTTACACATTATAGCAGCGTGTGACAATTACTGATGTGCCACAGGATTTTGAGTCAACCAGACAAAAATGCTAGAAATGAATTTATACGTTTCCCCCCAAAATCCTTTAAAGAAACTTAAAATAAAGAAATGAGGGGGAAACTAATGACTTTATTGTGCTGAGCACACTATAATCACATGGAAAACATGTCGGTGTGGGCCCAGTGTGTGGGTGTGTATGAACTGTGGGGCTGTAAATGCAGGGCAAACCCACACTGCCCACACGTGGACCATAGCATTTTTGCCTTTTTATGTCCACATTGTCGGCTTGCTGATAAACAGCCCCTATTGGCTCACTTGTTGGCTAACCCATACAGACCCTGCTGACATTTTACTCCACCACAGTTTTCTATGGGCAGTCTACAGTGAGGTTGCCCATAGAAAAGCCATACAGGGCTCTGTAAGGGCAAATTTGCTATGGGCTCTATGTGGGCGCATCAACATCTCTCAGCTGTCACTGATGCTAACATGGTGCCACACTTTAAAACAAATCTGACACAGACAGCAAGAACATTGGAGTGTGTTAAAGTGTGCGATAAGAGGATGGTGGCGTGGTGTCTGCACTATTTTATTAAAAAAATGCAGGTGTCATGATTTATTTATTTATTTAGGACAGTGCATGCTAATGAACATAAATGTAAAAATGGCATAAATGGCTAATTTCCATCTGTTGTCCTTAAACATAAAAAAATAGACAATAATTCATAAAAATTCATCATTCGTTCATAATAAAAACTCCATCACCAAACTTACACATACACACCATTCTGTTCCCAAATAAAACATTAAAACTATACAACTCATACATGATCACACACTTGATTTGTCCATAACCAGTTTTTAACCTTTGCCTTAAACAAATTGAATGTAGAGCATTCTCTAATGGGCTGAGGAAGACTGTTCCACAGATGGCCACCCTGGACAGAAAGGACGTTCTGCCCAAATGCTGTCCGTCTGTGGGGTATAAACAAGTCTCCTCAGATTGTAGCTCGAGTGGTCCTGTCTGAGCTTTCTTTATGCCTAATGAACTGCTTTAGTGGTGGTGGAGCAAGGGAGTGTAAGACTTTATATATTAAACACACTCTTTTAAGTTTCACTAAGTTATTGAAGTTCAGTAATTTATGTTTTTTTAACACATGACAGTGGTGGTGGGAAGTCGTTTTTTTGTCAAGTAGTTTTAAACTTCTTTTATAAATGTTTTCAATAGTTTTAAGTGTTGTTGGACAAGCAAGTGACCAGGACGTCAAACAATAGTCCATATGAGAGATGATCATTGAGTAAAAATAAGTTTTTGCAACATTCATATTTAAATTATTACGTATATGATTAAAATTTCGATTATTAAATTTAAGTATCTGGGACACTTTATTTATGTGACTCTTGAAGGATAATGTTGGGTCTAGAATGACCCCAAGATATTTAAATTCTGGAGCTAATTCAAGCTCTACTCCATCCAGGAATATGTTTGACTGCTTCAAGTTTAAGGGGCGTAGGTCTATATGCTGTTAGATCAAAACCACCAATAACGTGTGAAATGGCATTTGAGCTCTTATGTGTGGATATGAATAGAAGTGTGTTTTATTATTTTGTCCTGCTTTTGATGTGCCTTGGACACAAAGATTGATTCAGTTTGTAACAGAAGATCGTTCTCAGTGAAGTGAGTGGTCAGAATCTAAAAGTAACAGCTACACTAAAAACAGCACTGATCGTGTGAGGAAGTGATCTTAACGGAGAGATCAGACAAATCTGAATTAGTTTTGGGTATTTTTGTTTTTTTAAATATGCACAGTTCATTTATAATGTCAACCATCTTAAAAACACTAACTTTTGCCCAGCTGCCTTGCTGGTTACTTTGGGATCATGTTCTTCGAGGCTAAACATTTACAAACATAGTGACATCTGTTCCAGGGAGATTCAGGTACAAAGGGAGATAAAGGGCAGTCAGGAGAGCCAGGTATGCCGGGAAACCCTGGTCCCCCTGGCAGGAAGGGTCACACGGGGATGATGGGTATGTCAGGACCACAAGGAGAAATCGGAGCCCCAGGGCCACAAGGACCTTCAGGAAACCCTGGCCTTCCAGGGCCCAGGGTGAGTCATAAACCCAGCTGAAATAGACTCTGAAACAATATCGGCCCTACAGCAGTATGCACAGCACCATCAGATGAGAATTTTCATTAGCATCTCTGCTTCTCCAGGGAGAGTCAGTTTCACTGGAACAGATGAGGCGGCTCATCCAGGAGGAGCTGGCAAAACAGCTGGATGGTGAGGCGTTCTTCTGGTACCCTTTGAGATATTTGTTCATTTGGGTTCAATGAGAATAACCTTGTTAGATATATTACGCTAACCTTTCTTTCTGCTTCCAGCCAAATTAGCTTATCTCGTGGCTCAGATGCAGCCAGCACATGTGAAAAGCACAGCGGGCCGCCCCGGACCTCCGGGCCCTCCGGGTAAAGATGGCAGCTCTGGACGCCCTGGGCCCCCTGGAGAACCTGGGATGCCCGGACAGAATGGAGGAGAAGGACCCAGGGGACCCATGGGCCCTAAGGGTAGGACAAGATTCAGAGAAATGTTTTTTGGTTTGGTTTGCTGCTCTTGGTTTGCTTATGATTGTCGGATCATTGTTGTTTAGTTGTTTCCAAAACAAACACCCAAAATAAACCCAAAAGTATTGTGGTTCTCAACATTGTGATAAATTTCATAACGTCTTTAAAGTTAGCGACAGCCATACTTTTAAATTTCTAATTAAAGCGCTTCTATAATAATGAATTAGCATAAAAATTTGCATTTTAGCATATTAGCATTCCAAACACTGACTAAATTACTCTAAATGACGACACTAGCATGTTTTAGTATTTCCTGCCTGACTTATCAAGCCACACACAAAATGTGTATCAACCAGCGACTTTATATAAAAGATGGACACCTACTAGCATAGTGGCTGGCCATCTTGCGTTTCCTCTCAGTTTCTATTACAGTTTGTGCATACTATATCTTAACACATTTTAATCATATCAAAACAACAAATCAGGAATACAAAAATGTGGCCAATATTTTGTGATATTTGACATTTTTATCCCCAAACGAACTCAAACACTGGAGTTTATCGAGTGAGCATAGGCTGTTAGATCGCTGTTTACATCTCAATCCCAGGTTTGGAGTTTCCACAACTATTTACCTTGGAGGAGTCTGTCAAACCTTGTGAAATATGAGTCGATGAGTCAGTGAAGCTCACTTCTGTCCGATGACATGATGCTGAGGTGAGCTCTTGCTGTTTTTGCTGCTGCTAGCACGAGTTACTGACGCTTTCTTTGAAGTGGATCTACAGTTGACAAACGCTTGGTGAATAAGCTCACATATGGTGTAAAAGTGTGAGTTAGCTGGCATAATGTTAGCTTATAACCAGATTAGCATCAGTCTCGGACATTGTCTCCTTCCCCATGCATGAAGCTGTTGGAGAACTGGTGCTCGTTCAGTGACACACTGCTGCATCGTGGGTGCACAAAGGAGCATTGCTGCAGGTCCTTCCTCCCAGCAGCTGTTAGACTTTTTAACCATCACTGCTCCCAACAAAAGCAATACGATGTTTATATTCTAGTTGTTTATATCACTGCTGCTATTTGCACATTTTTTCTATTTTCACTTTTTAATCATTTTTAAAAACTTAATAACTGAAAAGTTTTTGTCTCCAATGAGGGACAATAAAGGATATTTCTATTCTATCTGTCGTATCCTGGCAGGTGTTTAACCAGCTGGTGAGGTAGATGAAGAGGAGGTGGAGATATATAGTTTAAAACAGTTATTAGTAATATCTAGGTATTTAGAATGTCAGATAATAATTCTTTTGAGGTACACAGAGTTAGACCTGCTGTAACGTGGGTTGTATTCAGTGGTTGAGAGGAGGCTGCAGTCAAAAACTCCCGATGACACTGGTACTAGGAATTCCACAGTGCTTGTCCTTTAATAAACACACTCTTCACCAACCATACAAGGCCCGGTTGAACGGCTGCAGTCTTGTCATACACGAAGCGAGCAGTGTTCATACAACCCGTAATGTTACTTTGAGTTAGGGAGGTAAAGATATGAGGTCCATCTCAGGCTACGTCCACATGTATTTTTGAAAACGCAGATTTTTCTAAGCGTTTGCACCTTTCGTCCACACGTAAACGGCGTTTTTGGTCACTGAAAACAGAGATTTTTAAAAACTCCGGCCAGGGTGGATATTTTTGAAAACTCCGTTTTTGCATTTACGTGTGGACGAGAAGAACGGAGAAAACGCAGCGTCAAAGGTGTGCGCCTTTTTTGCTGTCACACTGTGCGCCACGTTATTGTTTTGGTGAAATGAATTTCTACAATACTGTTACTGTTAATTGTTCTCTCTGCAGTGTTTAAATGCTTACATATACACACACAGTTACTGTCCCTCCACACATACGACTCGGTTCTGCTTCTATGCCCCATCCTTGTTTACCATTTCCCACCGAGGCTTCTAGACTTCTGATTGGCCAGCATTTCTACACGGTTAGGAATATAGCGCCACCTGCTGCTTTGGCATGTTCCTAGCAGCGTTTTCCTTCATTTCTGCGTTTACGTGTGGACGGGATTATTTTTTAAAACGAAAACGGAAAATCTCCGTTTTCAAAAATACCCGTGTACGTGTGGACGTAGCCTCAGTCTATACGTCCATGTGCAAGCATGAATTCAAAATCCTGCTCCTCACATACAAGGTCTTAAATAATCAGGCCCCATCTTATCTTAATGACCTTGTAGTACCATATCACCCTATTAGAGCACTTCGCTCTCGCTCTGCAGGCCTACTTGTTGTTCCTAGAGTATTTAAAAGTAGAATGGGAGGGAGAGCCTTCAGTTTTCAGGCCCCTCTTCTGTGGAACCAGCTTCCAGTTTGGATTCGGGAGACAGACACTATCTCTACTTTTAAGATTAGGCTTAAAACTTTCCTTTTTGCTAAAGCATATAGTTAGGGCTGGACCAGGTGACCCTGAATCCTCCCTTAGTTATGCTGCAATAGATGTAGGCTGCCGGGGGATTCCCATGATGCATTGAGTTTTTCCTTTCCAGTCACCTTTCTCGCTCTCTATGTATTAACAGACCTCTCTGTGTTGAATCATATCTGTTATTAACCTCTGTCTCTCTTCCACAGCATGTCTTTATCCTGTCTTCCTTCTCTCACCCCAACCGGTCGCAGCAGATGGCCGCCCCTCCCTGAGCCTGGTTCTGCCGGAGGTTTCTTCCTGTTAAAAGGGAGTTTTTCCTTCCCACTGTCGCCAAAGTGCTTGCTCATAGGGGGTCATATGATTGTTGGGCTTTTCTCTGTATCTATGAAGCGCCTTGAGGCGACATTTGTTGTGATTTGGCGCTATATAAATAAAATTGAATTGAATTGAATTGAATTGTTTCTCCCACACCGTGCAGAGGGCAGTGACACATATTAGTGACATCATTAAACATTAACTTGGGTTGTCTTAAAAAGACACAGTTACACTGTTTCTCCATTCTTCTCTGTAGAGCTTCTTTCAGTGTGTCAGAGGAGAAAGAAGTCAAACTCCTGCATGGGGCTAAACTACGAGAAGATAACAGAACAAATGGGAATGAAATAAAAACTTAAAGTGAGAAATGGATGGATTATGTGGTGTGGGATTTTTAAAAAAAATCCTCTTTTGTGCTTGTTAAGTCACTGATGAGGTCCAGAGAGATTTCATGTCAGAGACTGAGAGAGAGTGGAACAGTGGTGGTTGAGTTGAGACTTTGTCCTGTCTGTGTTTGTGCGCCTCACACCAGCTGCTCCTTTAAACTTTCATCTTAGGGCTCCCTGAGACAAAAGTTATGCATGCCGTCTTCACAGCAGCTGTTTCAACATGACATTATCAGGTAACCACAGGTGTAACGCGAATTCTGACCATGTTCCTTTTACACAAGCGTCCCTGTGGCTTTCATAGTGGCCTTCTTTCCTGCCTGTGACGGCGTAAACAGGACATAGTTAATCCGATCAATTCTGCCTGCGTTCACCCTGCTGTGACATGTCAAAATGTCTCCTGAGAAAGAGAAAGAAGAAAGAAGCTGACGGGTTTGTAGACGCTAAATGCCTGAATCACTGCGTGCATTCTGTTTAAAATTAATGGTAAACAAGCCCGAGTGGATTTTTTTTTTTATCTACTGAGGTCATTGAAGTCATTCCATAGCCGATGCAGTTCTGTCATAAACTAGCAGACTGGCTGTAATATAGAGTCAGTATGCTGTTTAATCCTGTGGGAGCTGATCAGCTTTTTTTGTTCTTCAAAGCAGCTTTTGGTTTAGTTGTCAAACCAACATATCCATAAATTTAAACCTGGGAGTCCTGTACGATGAAGTGAGTTCAGCATGCCCAGCGTATCGTTCCGTTAGCTGATTCCCAATTACAATCAGGAAAAAGGTCGCACGAAACTGGTGATCAACCTCTAACACAGCAGCAAAATCATCTGACCAATCATGAATATGGAAAGTGTGCTGGAAACAGAGTATCTGATGTTTACAAAGTAAGATAAACCTGTAATATTAGGTGGAAAAAGAGTTAAATACACATTACAGACTTAAAAGTAACACAGCTGCTGCAGACAAAGCAGTGGTGAGAGTGTAGGAGGAAAAGAGCTGGAGTAGTTTAGATTTAAAAGCACCATATGAATCTGTGAGGGCCTTAAATGTTTTGGACAGTAAGACTGGAGAAGAGCTACTGTATTAATAAAGTTCAGCTTATTTGAAGCCAGGAAGGAAAGTTGGCAAAATGCATGTTTCATTAAACTAAAGGTAAATGTGCATAAGACAGCTGTGGTGGGATTTCAGTCTGAGAGCGAAGAAGAAATAGCAGAAGAGAATTCAAACACAGGTTTAGACTTTGTCTATATGTGACTAGGCAGAAAGCCGTGGTCACATTAAAAATTTATATTCT
The DNA here is from genome assembly GCF_963576455.1 of Neolamprologus multifasciatus. Lineage (NCBI taxonomy): Eukaryota > Metazoa > Chordata > Actinopteri > Cichliformes > Cichlidae > Neolamprologus > Neolamprologus multifasciatus. The sequence continues at coordinate 27,577,319 of NC_140459.1, forward strand.
CTTTTGGAAAATAAGTCAATTCAGTTTTATTTATACAGCACCAAATCACAACAACAGTCGTCTCAAGGTGCAGAGAGAAACCCCTCAATCATGTCAGAATCAGAGTCAGAATATGACCCCACTGAGCAAGCACTTTGGCGACAGTGGGAAGGAAAAACTCCCTTTAAACAGGAAAAAAACCTCCAGCAGAACCAGGCTCAGGGAGGGGCGGCCATCTGCTGCCACCGGTTGGAGGTGTTTATGATCTTGTTTAATGAAGTTATTTAGTCTGTGCAATGTCTGGAAACTGTGATAAATGTCTGTTCTAGTTTGTCGTCCTTAAATGTTTCCAGTCGTAACTTGAAGAGTTTTAGTGGTTTATTCTGACAGGAGTCCCCTCCTCTTTGATTTGCTTCATTTTCACCCCTTTGATGATGCAGGCATAATGAGGACATGATGTTCACTGCATCACCCTACCTACTTCACACAGCAGCAGCCTCTGACCATATTTCACACTGGTTTAGACATCTAACGGCTGAAACTGAAAAAATATATGTAAATGTATGAGAATCTGTGATGAATTGAGCTGCTTAATGCAGGAGAGAACCACATCCTCGCCTTAAAACTGATAAACGTTGTTCATTTTGTTTCTGTTCCTGTGTGTGTGTCAGGTGAGAAAGGAACAACGGGAGAGAAGGGAGACCCCGGGATTGGTGAAAGAGGAGAGAAAGGTCCTGTTGGACCCATAGGTAAGGATTTTACATACTCTGACTCTTAGAAGAGGTGGTCCAGTTCTAATAAGTTTCCTTAATGCTCTACTTCCGGTTCCAGGCCCAGCAGGTATGCCTGGTTACGGCAAAGACGGAAGCCCAGGACAAGCCGGAGCCCAAGGAGAGCCAGGAAACCCCGGCCCCCACGGTCAGCCTGGACCTCCGGGCCCTGCTGGCCAGTGCGACCCAACCCAGTGTGCCTACTATGCCAGCCTGGCACAACGGCCCCACAACAAAAATGTGAAGGGAACTTAAAGAAGAAGAGCGAAGCAGAGTCGGGAGACCAGCTGTATTTATGAACTTAATCAAGAATCAAGAACTTTTTTTTTTTTGTTAACCTCAGTACAGACGGCTGAAGCCACAGGTGCTGCCGGTCAGGTTCTATGTTTTGATTTTGGTACGACGCTCGGGATGGATGGGGATTAAGCAACGTGGGAGTTTCTTTCTGATCTATTATGGGATAAAGAGGGCAGCTAGTTTTTTCCCTCACTTGCATGCTTCCTGTAAATATATAGGAAGATAACATGGATGGCACGGCCCCGAACATCAGGAGTAAAGATCCTGCTATTCGATATTATATCATTTCATCAGTAATCATCTCAGTCGGGCGCTTCGCTGCTTGCCTCACACCGTTCTGCATCAGCCACCCGTCACAAGTTAGCATCAGGCAGCACGTGTCATTCACTGCTCACTAAGTCAGTGACTGACACAGTCGCAGTAATTACTCGGTGTCACTTTTCCGGTCATTGATTGGGAGAAAACGGTGGCAGACGGTGAGATGCAAACAGCAGCAGTGGGTTTTGTGTCGGAGGAGCTTCAATCGGTTCGAGTGATGAATCATTTGCATTTCATCCACAGCAGCATGTATGTTGTTATATCGCATTTGTTTTTGGTGACACAGGGATGCAAAAACAAACGGAAAAATAAAATGCCTTTTAGAGAAATGCGCCTTTAAAATAGTGCAGTTTGTTTGGTTCATTTAGACAGGTAGGAAACAAGATTTTATTCTGGGAATAAACTGAAGGCGGCAGGAATGACCTCTTTGTCACAACCCACAAATTAGCATCTCTGCAATGTCATTTCATGCTTTGGTGAGATTCGAAGGATTTCATTCCAGAAGTCTTGTTTGTATTTGTGCATGTGACATTTAAGGGTGGATATCTAGGTTTTTTTTGTATTTTTGTAAGGACTTCATTTAAGTTTGCTCTTTTGACCATGAATATATGCCACGTAATGATTTGTTCCAGAAGATGAGACAGCAAACAGTGTCGCTGTTAGATTTGTGCTTTCATGTTTAATGAAGCGGCTCCGGTCACTCTCTCTGAGCTACACGTAGACCTGAACAGCAAACAGCTTTGAGGAGGTGGTGTAATTGCAGCCATTGTTCACCTTTCTTGAAAAGCGGCCTATTTCACTCCGCTTTCCCTAAACCTGTCACTTCCTCTCTGTCTCGGTGATGCTTATTAAGTGCCTGACACACTGCTGTTCTTATTTGTACCCTGAAACCTGAAACTGGAGAGCCGATCTCTTGCATCTTGATGATCGGACTGTTGTGGTAACAGTTTGAACAATCCCTTTGTCTTATGTCCCTCACGGACCAATTAGAGTTCCTCCCAACCTCAGACACCTTGGTTATCTAGAACCAATTAAAAATAATGTTCATTTTAAAAGGACAAAGAAACTCCTTCAAATAAAGACGCATCTGAATGTGAGCTTGACAGATCTTACAGTATGATCTAATGGCTGATTATACTTTGTCATTATCTCTGTCTCAGGTTACGTAACACAAGATCATCTATGACGAGAGTGAAGACAGAGCTTTGACAGCACTTAGGTTTGTGTGGTGAAGCTGACAGGAGTTTTCAGCTTGACCAATATTTCTGAGGCTGTTCTAGAGGCCGTTTTCATAAACAGTTGAGTTAAAGTTAGTCTGTCAGTTTTGGAAAATGGAAATACATCATTGTCATATTGCAAATAGAAAAATGTTTACTCCACAAGCAATCAAATATAGCTTCGCAAAATGTATTACTGCCAGAGGGGCGTTCCTAGCCTTGAAAGCTAGCAAGCAGCCAGTGTAGCTAGCCACAGAGAGAGCACGTGTTAGACAAAGCTTCCGGTCTTTGTGGGGAAAACTTGCACGTTCTTGAAAACTACCTTGCAGATGATTGGATGAACCATCTAGCACAGGCCTGTAGATGCAAACTGTAGATTATAGCCATGGTGATGCCAAGTTTGCAAAGCCTTTGTATCACTTTTAGAAATATAGCAGTGTCTTCTCAGTAACAGGGTAGGTGATTCCTTAAGGCGCGCTCTGCTTTATCTTGGTTTCATTCTATAATGCAAATTACAATATATATGTCATGTGTGCAGAAGGCTGTAAACTAGAGATTGAGACGGCACACTGATTATCAACATCTTAAAGGAGGTCATGAAGTGAGCAGTAAGGTCATTTTCTCATAGACTTTCCTTACAACTGGACCTTTTTGCAGCCATATGCTGACAAAGAATCCATGTATAAGACACTTCCACACTGGCTTCACTTTCAGATGTGGAAGCAATGTTCATTTTGATTAGTGCAGCTACAAGCACAGAGTTTAAACCCTGGCATGATTGTGGATCCTCCAATCCAGAAGTCTGACATGTTACCGTAGCTGTTGCATATGTCTGCAACATTAAACTAATTAACAATGACTTATTTTGTTCATGGTTCTGGCAGGATTAGATATTCAGCTAGCTTGAATTTAGCTTGCATTAATACCCCAAAATGAGTCATTCAAAACTGTAGGCTAAATAGCTAACTTAGAAATGCTAAGCTAACCCTCTTCCTTATTTTTGTCTCAGCTTTTACTCCACCAGTGCCTTCAGAGCAGCTCTTATAGTTAAGAGCTTCGGTACATGACAGCAATTTGACACAATTCAAAAACATGCATTTTGTGTAGAATCAACATGGCTCTATGTGACCTGCAATTTCTACCATTTCCAAATGTTCCCCATCCCATATTTGCCACTGAACGATTTGTAAATTGCAACAAACCACCTGTCTGGTGGTTTTGTAAATGGTTACATCAGCAGATGTTGCATCAGGGTTGGTGAGGGAGAGTATTTGTAATGCATAGAGGCTGTAACTTATACTGTTATACTGCTAAATTAATCAGGATTTGATCAAATAGAATCATGTTGTAATGAATTAACTGCATTTTATTAACCCTTTCCCAAATTTCCCTGATAAATTGGTGCTAAGATATTTTAAAGTAGTAGCATATTGTAAGTATTCGAACCACACCTGTACTGTACTGTATAATAAAGACTGGAACAGATTAATTTTATAACTCGGACTTTTGCCTCGTCATTTGAAAAGCCAGTACTCGTGCTCTTTTACGTAATGCTGAAATACAAGCAGACCCATTGTGTTTCATTGGATGTACATCTCTTTACAATGAAAATGTTTATGTTATTTATTCAAGAGCTCCAGCCCTGCTCTGCCACTAATGCATGATAATCAATTCCAAGACGGAGACATCCATCATGTTTTATGTCTAAACCTGATTATAGAAATCATGCTGCACTCTTCTCCTATACCAAGCTTCATGAACCTTGAGCATCCATTCACTTACAGTACACATCTATAAACACGATAACATCTGTTAGATGAAAGGGATGTCCTTGGACTGGCTCCTATGCAGACTCCTTCCGAACCGCTTACATAAAAGTCATATTTGATCTGTGAGTATGTTTGTGTTGTGCAGACAGAGGTGAGGATGGTGTTGACTTTCCTTTGTAACCAGGCAACTGTGAAATGCCTTGCTGAATCAACATTATATCCATAATAACCCAGGGACCTATTTTTTGTCTGGACAAAAAAGGCTGTGGAATTTCATGATGGCACACTTTCAAAACACAACACTTTATTGCAGCATTTGAACAAGATCATCGATTTGACAAAATGAGGGGAACAAATGTATGATCCTAAATTAAATAGCAGGTTGAAGATATCAGCTCATGTCTGACGTTAGTATCAGGATTTTGGGTTTTTTTTGTAAAACCTAGCTTCACTATAAGATTGGCTCATGATCGCTTCAATATGGGTCACATAATAGACTTTAATATTAGCTAAAAGAGCAGAATTGATATTGAATGACTGTGGTGGGTGACTTGTGTGCCCTGGACCTGCCATCAGTCAGAAGTTGCTCCGGGATCAGTAACAGCGGTTTTTGAATGTTGGGTTAGTTAACATCTGTCCAGTAATCTCCAATTGTGCCTCACTTCTGTTTCCCTGTGCGTCTCTTCGTTCCGTGGTTCAGATGGAGACTTCCAAAGATCACCGTGCTTTGACAAGTCCTGAAATGTGGTCACTGGCAGGATGACATTTGGAGTGTTTCAGTGAGCTTGGGGTGTGTCATGGGTTTTTGTAGCCAATGGATTTCTTCCCACCAACCATATAAAGTGGAGGATGTCTGCCTATACAGGTTGATGGGTCACAAAAGCCAGGAGATCCTGGGAGCCCCCTTGGACCAATAGGTCCAGGGATACCAGGACTACCTGTCTGACCACGCTCTCCGTTTCTACCATCATTTCCAATGCCGGGGGCGCCGCGTGCACCTGAGGAAACAAAAACATGTTAAGTATTATGTCAACTTAAAATGAAAAGAAATGTAAAGAAACCATGTCTGCAAAAGTCAGATATAGTGGCTTCTGCACCAGGAACAATACTTTTCATGTCACACATGCTACTCTTTGGCAGTTTATAAAGGCAATAGGTAAATAACCACTGCTATGCAGATGACATCCAGGTATATTTATCTATGAAAGTGGACGACACAAATGATTTAGTTAAGTTACAGACATGCCTTAAAGACATAAAGGTGTGGATGATGTGCAGTTTCGATATTCAGATAAAACTATGTTATACCTTCTTCTTTTTTTTAACTTTTCTTTTGTTACATTTTATAATATTACACAGTACTAATCACATAATCTCATCACCACATAGAACAGTATAATGTATAACCTTCCCTTTTCTTTACCCTAACCATCTGTTCATTTAATTCTAGGATTCCAGGAATAAAGCGGTCAATATCTGAATATGAATGACACAACACTAAGACAAGTCAAACTGCGGGTGCACGTTAACAACCTACTAAAACAGCCACACACACACACGTGATCCATATGTGATCCATATCTTACAGAAATCCTCCTTCATTCATTTTAAAGTATATTTCACATAACTTCTCTCAGATATCTAGCATGGACGGGGTGAACTGGGATCTTTCCAGTTTAAAAAATAAGATGACGGGCTAACAGGCAAGCAAAAGGAAAAAGAAGCATTATCGACATTTGTTACACCAGGTCGTGTTTTCTGGTTTTACACTAAATCAGCTGATCTGGCTCAGCTGGTATTTGAGACTCACTCGTTCTTTGATGCTCACATTAAACAAGTCTCTAGTATGTTGTGTCTTTCATTGGCATAAATGTTGGTACAATTAGAAACATCCTGTCTTAGTATGACCCTAAACAACATACATTTGCTACTTTGAGAGAGGCTGCCCCTCCCTGGATAAAAATACTAATAAAAAAAAACAGGAAAAGGTATAAGATTGTGTAAACAATTACTTTTAGTGATGAAGGAACTACTCATCCCATAATCCATTGCAAATCCCAGTTTCCAGGGCAATGTCTTCTAACCTTCTTAAATGGTATCCTTTTCATTGTTGTGTATATATTGAATTATAACAGTGTTTAGTATTTGTAATTGTGTGTGTGGTAAAGTATGGCCTAGCTCTCAGTAAGTACAGCGCTCTGTAACTCGCTGTATTAACCGTTCTTGCAGTTTAGTCAACCTGACATTTTCTGGTTTCCATAGTAACTGCTCCACCAAAATGTTGCAGAGATGTCAGTTTTTGGGTAGAGTAGCTCTTTTCAATTCAATTTCAATTTCACAAAAGTTGCCTCGAGGTGCTTTATTCTGTACGGTAAAGACCTTATAATGGAACAATAATCAGAAACGCCCCATCAGCTTCCACTTGGAAAAACTTCCTTTTACAAGAACTAGGCTCAGCTGTTCTTTCCAGTGCCGGGGACGCCAAACTAGTAGGTAAAGGCTGGGATCTTTACATCTCAAGTTGGGCTTTGTAAGTAGTTTAATTATCACCACTTTAAAAGCCGGCAATACAACCTGTGGCCTGTTAACAGATGAAAACATATTAAAGTTGCTGTACTTAATGGTACATCAGATGAAAGGCTGTGAATAACAGTAATGTTTTCTTTACTGCTTAAAATTTTATTTTTAAAGAAATGAATGAAGTCATTGCTACTTAAAGCAATAGTTAAAAGAATAGTGGCCCAACAGAGCCCCGACTCTCTGCTGTTGTGACTGTTGTCCTTGATCAGTGATGAATAGCGAGCTGTCGAAGCTTTATTGAGGGTTTTTTTAAATAAAGTAACAAACTATTTTTTCTATGACATTTCACATTGCATTTTTAAAAAACAGGGTTGATGTCAATTAGACTTGTGCATCTACTATCAGTTCAAGTAATACAACAGCTTTGGACGGCTATAAAATAATGGCTAAATATCAAAATCCCTATGAAATCTTTACTTCCGGAGCCCCACAGCGGAGCTCTATAGTGGTCACTACACTGGTATTTTCTGTTGGTTGATTTGTGGAGCATTTTAAATGGAATGATCTGACAAATAAATTGGCCTGCTGTGAGATAAAGCCTGTATTTGAGCAAGTTCAATGACTTTTAGACAGTACAGTATATATATTTATATTTATATGTGAGGGTTATCTCTCTAACGTGCTACAAAAACTGCACTTTTAATGAGAATTAAAAATTAAAGTCAGTTTTTAGCTCAGTTTGACATTTCGAAGACTCCCTGTTTACTGTCACCAGCGCTCTGCTCTAATTACAACAAGAATCCTTACCTGGTGCACCTGGTGCGCCTTGGCTTCCTTTGATTCCCACACCATCCTCTCCCCTGTCTCCCTTGTCTCCCCTCTCCCCGGCATCACCTGCACAGGAGCCGAACACATCAGGGACACGCACATTAATGCTGAGATGAAATGGAGAGGCACAGCTATAGGCGCGTAATTAGGAAACTTAATGACTCCACTCTGATTCCGCCCTGTTTAGTGCATCATTGATTGTATAATGTTATGCATCAGTGACTCTCTTCCATCCTCAGAGCTCTCTGCATAACTTCTTTCAGCGTTTGCTTTGGCAAAGACAAAGGCATACTGCCAGAGCTGACAGCATTGTTTTCTCTAAAGGATTAATTTAATTTTTTCCACTACAGCCACTCTAGGATTGGAAGGTCTCCAAGAAAATAGAGAAGAAGCAAAAGGCTATCACAGCCTCGCAGCTTATCTGTCATTGTGTGGGTGAAACGCATACATAATGAACAACCCACATACAGCTGTAAGTAAAGGATGCTAAAAACCGAGGCTCAGTTTTTACTAAAGGTGAAAACATTTGAAATGCCATACTGACCTTTTTGTCCTGGTGCGCCTGGAAGTCCAAAGTAGCCTGGAGGCCCTTTGGGGCCCATTGGCCCTAGAGCTCCTGCTGCTCCTGCGGCTCCAGCTGGTCCAGGGAGTCCAGGAGGACCTGCGGGTCCAGGAGTACCAGGGGCACCAATGGCTGCTGGCTTTTTTGAGAGTTCTTTCATAAATTCAGCTAATTGCTCTAGATGAATTGCAACAAATAGGTTTTAATATTTAACTGCTCAACCCTTCATTGGGTTCAATGTGAGGATTTATTAAGGTGAACAAACGGCACCTTCAACAACAACTGAACACATTTCCCGAAGCTTCTCGTCGCTCACTTTTGGCCCCTGTGAAATCACGAATACTATTACTGCAAAGTTACTGCAAAGGGTTGATGCAGCCAACAGTTGCATTTGCACTGTTTCTGTCAGTTTCATTCGTTAGAAATAATTGCTGAGATTATTCCAAACCAAACTGGTGGATCAGGTGCTGCCTTGTCTAGAACCACTAGCATGTCTGCTAAAAGTAGATGTAGTTTGCTAGCATGTGGTTTAAGTGTATGCATTTACTATACTGGTTAAACGTGTCACTTACAGGTAGACCTCTCGGGCCTGGTGCTCCGGGAAGGCCCGGCTCTCCCTCCAGCCCTCGAGCTCCCATTGGACCCGTCAAACCCTCGTGTCCTGGCTGGCCTGGTCTGCCATCGGCTCCTGTAACTCCTCTTTGGCCCTTCTCCCCACGCTAATGGTGAAAACGAATCATCATGAACTAAGGCTGTATGTGTCAGCAGTAGGATACTGCCCCTATCAGCTAAGATAGCTTGTGTGCCAGAACAATACACAACTAAGTGATTCCTTCAGTGTTCGAATAGCTTCAATAACATCCTGTACGCTTTTTATACCATATGCTAAGGTGGGAATTGATTGTAGTACCTATTCAAATGCTCTAAATTGTTTGTTTGTATATACAATCCAAGCTTGCAATGTTAGAAGTCATGAAACACTTTCCATGTAAAAAGCTCCTTAGGTGAGCTTTTATAGAGGACAACTGTTTATGCATACCTCTCCTTTGATTCCATGAACACCAGGAGGGCCCTGAGACACACACATAAAGATAAATCAACATCTCTCAAATCCAGCAACAGAAAATACATTTTTGTTGCATTTAATTAAGCATATGAGTCAAATACCTGGTCTCCCTTTATCCCAGGATCTCCTTGCACTCCTCTGTCCCCCTGTTTTACAACAGATTGAGCAAAAAAGTCAAATTACTGGACGAACTGTTAAGGTTCATTTGCAGATAAACTGGAAATTATAATATTTCTCACCTGACTTCCTTGCGGTCCTACTGGTCCAACAGGTCCCTAAACAACACATTATGTTCTTCACTAAATTCTTATTATAAGATTTCTAAGCTTTGGTAAAGAATGAAATTTGTCTCACCAGATCACCTTTGTGCCCTGTATGGCCCTTCATTCCTTTGGTGCCGGGGTTACCTTTAACTCCTTTCTCACCCTGAAAATACAACAAACATATTTATGTCTGCGTGTTCAGAGCAACAGGGTTGAGACAGCTGAAGTAGCTTTATTTTACCACCCATAACCCCTGCTCTGATTCACCTTTTTACATGATGTCATTTGTGAATTTTGCAGAAACTAACTCTTCATCATTAGCTGTTACAGACACATCTCCATTTAGGCTGCTGGGGGATTCCTGTGATGCACTGAGTATTTCTTCTTTTTGCCTTTCTCACTCACTATATGTTAATTAGGGCTGGGTATCGTCACTGACTTCTAGAATCGATTCAATTCCGATTCACAAGGTCCTGATTCGATTGATTCGTTTTGAATCGGGAAAATTTTGCCTCAGACAGTCAGAAACATTATAATTCTTATCACTTATCAGTACATATCCATATTTTTATATCTATAAAAACAAAGCTGACACTTGATCAAAGGTGTAAACATCTCAGCAGATGCCATTGTGTCAAAGTAACTGAGGATAAAACACAGAAAAACATGAAGGAGATTTTCCTGGCCTGAGATTTTATAGCAGATAAAAATACTCTGCAGTAGAACAAAAATGAAAGAAAACCATAAATCAACATCTGAACATTACCTGATACTGCTGAAGTGAAACAGAGCAAAGTTACAGAGGTTTTATTAAAGACACAGCTGAGCATTTTGCAATTTTGCATAATTTAAAAAAGTTTAAAAAAAACAGTAGCAGACAGCTCTGTACACAACGGTAGACTGGTGGGTAATAAGCAAGCGAATAATGCAGAAAACAGAGAGAGAGAGACGGAGAGCTCTGCATGAAGTGTGATTTTTATCGTGGTGGAAGCAAAACAGCAAAAGTAAGAGGGAATTCATGACGATGTTTATGTGAAGCGAAACGTGAAGCTAGTTTGGATCTTCTTCTGCTGCTGGTTCAGTCAATGTTGTTTGGAGAGAGATCAAACCTGCAGCTTCAGAATTGAGCGCAAAAAAGACAAACACAAAGAGCGGAGCCGCCGACGCATCTGAATCAGTGAGCTGTCAGCTTTCAGTCCCGACAGCATGTCCATGGTGAGAAAGCAGACATCTCACTGATTCTGATTCTTGTCCGCGCTTTGTTGTGTTTACGTCTTTGTGCAGAATCCGTGTACTGCTCTCATTTACTGTTTAAAGTTTTTGTTGGTTGTTGAAATTTTTGGAGGTTTAAGATTCTGGAGTTTCGGGCAAAATGAATTTATATTTAAAAATTGATTCAGGATTTTAATGAATCGATATCACGTTATCCAAGCTAGAATTGATTGCAATCGATAAATCGATAATCAAAACCCACCCCTAATGTTAACAGACCTCTCTGCACTGAATCATACTTGTTATTAATCTCAGTCTCTCTTCCACAGCATGTCAGCTTCCTTTTATCCTGTCTTCCTTGGCCCTGTCTGCAGGTGGTTCATGCTTGCTCATGTTGATTCGTGTGATTGTTGGGTTTTTGTCTGTATGTATTATTGTAGGGTCTCCCTTACAATATAAAGCACCTTGGGGCGACTGTTGTTGTGATTTGGCGCTGTATAAATTAAATTGAATTGAACTTCCGGAGACGTCATCAAAGTTTCTGTTCCTCTGTAAAGCTTTAAAGCCGTGCCTGGGACAATAAGACAAAAAGACTCGCTTCTGGAACATAGAATTGAACGATGAGACAACACTGATGTCATCAGTTGCCAATCAAGCAGCTAAAACGGGTTTACTCCGCCTTAGTGATAGAGAGAGGAGCTCACACACATCGATGGAGTTCAGAGTAGAGCTACTGCGCCTTCACTTTGGTTGAAGCCAGCTAAAGCGGTTTAGACAAATAGTCAGGATAGCTCCTGTGTGTTTCTCTTTGAATGTTTTCTGGGAATGCCCAGCTGGGAGCAGATGGATGGATGGACAGGTAGTGCATCAGTGTATCTCACCTGGATTCCTGGTGGACCTGCAGGCCCAACTGGTCCTTGTTTTCCTGTTTGACCCTGTACATCAAGAAGTAGTAAAACCTCAACTTCAGTTTGCACATGAATTTACTGGTACTAACGTACCTGAAAAGTCTAAAAGTGTAACTTGTTTTTAATTTAAATATAAAAATCATGAAGCAATGGGGACAAAATGTCAACTTACAGTTGCTCCTTTATCTCCAGGTTTTCCATCTGCTCCATCTTTTCCAGGCTCACCCTATATGAGAAAAATAGTGTGAATATCACTTGCAGAACCAACATAACTGATGAAAAATATCTGTAAAATTAGAGGCTAATGGATAGAGTTCTGTGGGTAGAGTAATCTCACAGTTTTTCCAGAAAGTCCAGCTGGTCCGACAGGTCCCTCTGCACCAGTGCTGCCCTAAATCCACAGCAGGAATTGCACTGAATAAGTCAGCTCAAACCTCAAAGAGAGTGTTCTACTGAAGCTGTCAGCTGCAATAACATTAGGGATGTGCTATAAAGACATGCCTCATTAAATAGATGATGATTCCAATTACCTTCTCACCGGGGGTTCCAGCTACTCCCGGCTTCCCTGGCAGACCCTAGGAACAAAAACATGTCACGAAAACATACTGAAAATGTTTGTGTCATTGCCTCACGTCTGTTTCTGTGAGGAGCAATAATTAACATTAACAGGAAATGGGGTCAGGGAATTAGCATAGCAGCGAAGTAGCATAAAACGTTACTTAACATTAACAGGAACTCAATTTATTACACTTATAACTGTTTGAGAAACAGTAGTAATAAAAATCTTTAAGTAAAAGCACACTGGAAATAAGTCACACAGCCTATAGTAAAAACACTGTCCTTTTATCTACTGTGCTGTTTGTGAATTCACATTTACCATTCAAGTCACATCTGTATCCTCTCATCTCACAGCCTTACAGGCAACAGTAGGTGTGCCCTTGCCCTTCCTGCAGGTTGTTTGACTTTAATGTTTTATTTAGCTGACCAGCTTTGTTGCTTCAGAGAGAAGCTCGTCCTCCTTTAATTTACCAGCGTCACTAGCTTCCCAATGAAACGCTAACTCCTGGAAATCGTAACCACAGAGGATATAATTCAATTACAGGTTTAACAGAATCTACAAAAATTAAGTTTGACTTACTGGAATACCCACAATCCCCCTGACACCAACAGCTCCAGGCGTGCCGGGCTCTCCCTGTTGAGGAGATGCAAAATGTGCACAGATTGTTGTATGCGGTATAAAAGTTTACTTTTGTTGAATGTGTGTTCAACGATTTATCCAAAGAAACCAACATGGCGTCAGCCAAAAGTCTAATGGACGCCATACTACACCCATGATGCATTCAGCAGAATAATTTGGTAAATTTTGGGGGGACACCATATGTTGTAGACCAGCGGTCCCCACTTCATTCACAAATGCATGGTTTTTAATCGTTATTTTTTTGTCAGACATTTCAAGCCTGATAAAAAAAACAAACATTAAAAGCAATATGCAATAATAATATTTGATGTGTTTCCTTCTTTCTTAATTAATTAACTGAATACTAGATTTTTGGTTGAGTCAGCCTTTCTTGGCCACGTGTCACCATTAGCTTGTAGATTTGATGTATTTCTGTCTTGTATGTTTTAGAAACAGGCCCATCCAATTCAATCTTTCCATGTCTCCCAGACAATTATTGAGTTTTAGTTTAGTATGATGCACTTTTATTAGTAAAAAGATCACAGGGGATAACGGTTACCTTGGCGCCATCAACTCCAGGACTTCCATCTAAGCCATTATTTCCAGGCCCTCCCTGAAAAACACTATATATTAAGCAATGCTGTGCTAAAAATAAATGTCTCACCATTCATCCATTTTCTTCCACTTCTACTTTATATCTTCCAGCTTACTTACAGTATCTCCTTTTTCCCCGGGAGGACCCTGTGATCCCTGAGCTCCCATGGCTCCCTAAACAAGATCAAATCACATTTTTTTAAATGCTTTTCGAATTATGATTTGTTATATAATCTATCATCTTAGGTAGAGAGCAGGACTCACATCTTCGCCTTTAGGCCCCGGCAAACCCAGACGTCCACGCATTCCCTCCACACCCTGAGAGAAAGTTAGTTACAGGTTAAAGTACATCCTGCCCTTTTTCGCTCTTAGAGCAAATGCCAGAAGATCAGAGGCCGTGGAGCTGATCAAACTAAGACTGCTTACAGGAGCTCCAGGAGGACCAGTGGGTCCTGGGACACCGTTGAAGCCAGGTGGGCCCTGAGAATGGAGAAGAGTTAGCTTTCATTTACATGTACAAAGGTCCAAATGTCTGTGTCATCACTGTTAAACGTACTCTGTCTCCCTTCTCTCCCGCAGTTCCAGGGACTCCGATGGGTCCTCTTTGTCCCTATAAGGACAAAAGAGATTTTATTTTGTAGATATTTATCACTTTATATCTTTAGGGAGACATAATTTCATTAATATTAATACAGTGTAACCAAGGGAGAAGCTTCCCTACATCATCTCCCATGTGACCTGGTGGTCCTTGAGGACCCTGCTTTCCTGATTCCCCCTGTGGAAAACCGCAAGTGTAAACACATTAACATCACATTTTGTGAGGGTGGATTGTAGCATGTGTACAAATGGTTCTTGGTATCCTGTTGGTAGAGACACATAGCTCATTGCTACAAGGTAACTACTGTATGTACTGTATGCTCTGTCTGGTTTTCACTCTGCTTGTACCTTCTCTCCAGGAACGCCGTCCTTGCCAGGCGCACCATCCAGACCTTTGTGTCCCTAAAGGTAACAATCACATCATTAATCAATCAATCAATCAATCAATCAATCAATCTATCTATCTATCTATCTATCTATCTATCTATCTATCTATCTATCTATCTATCTATCTATCTATCTATCTATCTATCTATCTATCTATCTATCTATCTATCTATCTATCATTACAAAAGGCCAACATGATCACTCTGCATCTAACGTGCCAGCTGACAGACATGCTGTCATGTCTGTTTGTGACAGTGAGGCAATAGCAAGGGTTAACTAGCTAGCTAGGGTTATCCAGGTAGCACTCTTGACTACATTCAATGGACTACACTATATGGACAAAAGTCTTGGGCCACAGCACTTGGTGTCCCAGAACCTTTGTCCACATAGAGCATCTCTAATACAATTAATCCCCATCAGCTCCTTTGTTAAAATGAACAACTAAACAGTATTTAAAAGCATTTTTACAGCACGGTACAAAAGCTGTTGTGGGCTCTACAGAAGGTTTACAGATATTTCCTGAATCATACGCAGCTGATCACTGTCTGCAAAGCCACACCTTCACTAAAACGAATCACTGAACAGGTGTCCTTATTTTTGCTGTTGGTGCCTTTTGGAGCAGTTTCAGTGCAATTATTTGACAAATAAAATGGTTTAAATAAAATCGTCTGCTTATCCATTAACTCACTGCTTCAACTTTGTTGTGTGGATTTCCATTACGTTATTAATAGCTATGTATATCTGTGCTTCGCTTGGTAAACTGGTTGATAATGTTAGCTGACAAATTAGCACGCCACTCTCTTGTCAAAATATGGTGACATATGGCTCAGAAAAAATAACATTTGGCCAATGTCATGCTGCATCCAGAGATCTGAATCCATCTTTTATATACAGTCTCTTTGAGTTACATGTGAGAACAACTCTGGATAATGTCCTGACCTGATCGTCAGAGTCTGAGTTTCTACAGTTCATTCTTGCTGACTTGCTGACACTTGTCGATGCATTGATGTTAGTCATTCCATATTTGTTAAGGATGATGAGATGTTGAGCTTCACAGCCTATTAAGTAAACTTTAAGTCTAAAGCTACGCCTTGCAGAATGATATTAGATGGGATATAAATGAAGATTTTTTGCAGTCTCATGATAACCTAAACATTTAAAAACCTCTCCCAGTCTGACAAGATTACTAATTTAAATGTCTGGTTTGGCTTTTAATTAGCTGAATCACTGAACATCCTTCATTAACATTCCTCACCTTCATCCCTGGTAGCCCAGGCAGCCCCTGGGGTCCAGCAGGGCAGGCTGCAGGACACTATAAACATACACAGCCAGTCAGATACTCAACAAGCGTGGCTGTTACCAGCCTCTTTTTAACATGACTCATTCTTGTCACAAATTCACTGTCACCACTCCAATTGCCATGCATCCAGGAAAAATTTGGCAGCATATAAGACAGAAAAACACTCACAGCTTCCCCACTTCCCTCATTGCTGGCACCGGGCGGTCCCTAAAACACAGCAGAGTGAGATCTAAAACAGCCACAGGGGGTTAGACATTCACAGAAAGTTCCAGATTTGAATGTGTGAAAAGAGACGGCTGCATGCGGGACCATCACATGCTCGTGATTTCATACAGAGATCTGAGCTCAGGACGAGATTCGTCCGCAAGGAAAGGGCTAGTTACAATGTGTGCTGTTAGCATCGCTAAGTACTAAGACTGGAAGTACCGGTGATCGAACCACCAACCTTGATTGGTAGACAACCCCATGTGTGCTGTTGTACCATGTATGTATATAACGTAGGAAATGTATGAAATAATAAAGTCTCACATGATAATAAAACCAGTGTTGGATCAGGTTCTTACCACACGCCCTGGTGGGCCAGGAGGGCCAGGAGGCCCTGGAACCCCAGGTCCTCCTCTAGGCCCAAGTGGACCCTGCAATAACACATTTAATCAAATCAAATCAATTTATTTATATAGCACTTTTCACAGGATAAAAGCCACAAAGTGCTTCACAGTAATATAAAACATAAATACATAAAATACATTATTAATAAAACACACAGCACAAATCGAATTAAAAGCCAATCTAAATAAATGAGTCTTAAGCTGCTTTTTAAAAGAATAAATACAATCAAGGCAACGTAATGATGGAGGGAGAGCATTCCACAACCTGGGGGCCACCGCTCTAAAAGATCTATCACCTCTGGTTTTAAAATATGTTCGAGGGACTACCAACAGCCTTTGATTAGATGATCTCAGGCTGCGAGAGGGAGCGTGGGGTTCTAAAAGATCAGAAATGTAAGCAGGGGCATCACAATTCAAAGCTTTAAAAGTCAGTACCAAGATTTTAAAATGAATTCTGAAATGTACTGGAAGCCAGTGTAATGAACGTAACACTGGTGTAATGTGCTCTCTTTTTCGTGTCTTAGTTAAAAGCCTTGCAGCAGCATTCTGGACTAACTGGAGACGGTCAAGATTCCTTTTGCTCAAACAAAGAAAAAGACTGTTACAATAATCTAAACGAGCCAACCATCTAACCATTTCTAACTCAGATTTAGACAGCAAAGTTCGCAGTTTGGAGATGTTTCTTAGCTGAAAAAGGCAGTTCCTAATTAACTGGCGAGAGTGTTGTTCTAGGGACATGGCAGAATCAAAGATCACACCAAGGTACCTGAGGCTCAGGTGAACAGATGAGCCAAGAGAACCAAGATGCTGTTTGATTAGAGATATCTGGTTGTCGGGGGCAATAATTAATGTTTCTGACTTCTCAGAGTTCAACTGTAAGTAGTTGTCACCAAGCCACTGTTCAATGGAAGCTAAACATTTAATTAAAGAGGACAGTTTATGGACTTCCATCGGCTTAAAAGAGCAATAGAGGTGAATATCATCAGCATAGAAGTGATAAGACACCTCAGGGAACTGCCTAATTATAAGTCCTAGAGGTAACATGTACAAAAGAAAAAGAATAGGACCCAGAACTGAACCCTGCGGTACCCCACATGTCAGATCCTTAGAATGTGACATAAACCGATTCGCAAAAACACTAAAAGATCTGTTGGAGAGGTACGACTGAAACCACTTCAAAGCCAGACCGGACACACCGACTACGTCCCAGAGCCTGTTAATCAGGATGGTATGGTCAACGGTGTCAAAGGCAGATGTCAAGTCCAACAAAACCATGACTGAGGATGCTCCGGAGTCAGCTGACATCATAATGTCACTAGAGACTTTAAGTAATGTGGTTTCTTTTGAGTAACTTTTACGGAAACCCGACTGAAATTTGTCATAAATTTCATGTTTTTCTAAAAAAGTGGTAAGTTGATCTGCAACTACTTTTTCCAGGATTTTTGATAATAATGGAAGCTTATAGGCCTATAATTCTTAAGCTGAGTAGGATCCAAACTGCTCTTTTTTAATATCGGCTCAACAACAGCATGCTTACAGAATGTAGGGACCACACCTGTTAAAAGAGAGGCATTGCATATCATTTAATATCAAATACATATCGACAAAGCAAAAAACAGTCCTCTCTGATGTAGTGGCTGTTTTGGAACTGATAGGATGTCTTTTAAAAGTACTAAAAAGTTTTCAGTTAGTTCTTTATTCTTTTGATTTTTATTCTGTGTTTGTTTGTTTGCCTTTAAAAAGTAGTATTCTCTTTTTCTTGGTGTTATGTATTATTACATTTCCTGTTTCTTGCTATTTGAAGTCATTCTTTGAGGTTATCTTTGGTTTTGGCTTCTGTATTCCTTAGTTAACCAGTATTTGCTTTCCTGGTTATTGAGCCCTTGTGTTAAAGTCTCATTTACCTCCTTTTTTTGTGGGTTCTTTATGGTTGATTTTCAAGTCTGGTTATTTGAGTCTACTATTCTTAGTTTGGTCACTCTCACATTATCTTTTAGTTTGTTCCCTTTGTGTTTTTATTCACTTCCTCCTTCTGTCTCATCTTTGTCTTTCTACACACACCTGTGTGATCTTTCTATCCTACCACTGTGTCGAGGTAATCCTATCCCCCCTGCTGATTCGTGTTGCACTTCCTGTTTTATTTTGGCAAGGGGCGTTCTCTGAGTCTTGTGCTGCTTTTAACTTCCACCCATCTTATTATGTCTCTAGCTGTGTGTCCCATCTGTTACCTGTTATTATTGCCTCAGTCTCCGCTTGTTCATTGTTGTGTCATCCCTCATAGCTGCGTGACACCCTAACATTCATCCTGCTCTGAGTTTCCCTGATAATACGTGCTTCCTGTTCATTTCTATCTTTTTGGATTCCCTTGCTTGGTTCCTTGTGTGTTCCTGGAATTTTGCACTTATGAGCATTACCTGTTTACTCCTGCGTCTTGTGTTTGGGTCCACAATAAACAGCTCACACAGCCGACTTATGACAATATGAAGTTGAGACATTGCTGGAGCAGTAATGTCTCAAAATCATTTTACCTCCTACCTCCACAAAAACACATTTTCATACATGGCTGCCCCATAACAGCGTGGCATTGATGCACAAGCTTCAACAGTGAAGCTCCTGTCATAATTCTCACCAACATCATTGTTGCAATAAAGTACAACTATGGGTTGCAATAACATGCTTCCACAAGCAAGCTGTGGGAGCTCTTTTTATGGGACTTGACTTTATTTTGTACACCTATACCACAAAAACATTCTGACCTCTGGTCCAATGTTCCCCTCATCTCCTGGGGTTCCTGGTTTTCCAGGAGGTCCCTGCCAGACATGAACAGAAACCAGATAATTCACCAGTAAGGCCATGTACATGTGAGAAACAAAACATCAACATCTGTAGCAAACACATACAGGAGGTCCTTCTCTTGCTGGACCCTGGAAAGGAGACACAGAAGAAGGAACATTTATCACATCGTCGTCATTTAGTGTCATTTCCATATGCATATGTTGCTTTAAATGAGAATTCTTTCCACTTACAGCAGGACCTGGAGGTCCAGGAAAGCCAGGAAGTCCCTTTGATGGAAAGCAGAGAAAATCAGCACATTGTCAATTATTTCCTGTAAATCATGGATTTGAATGAAAGTAAATGTTGACTCACTCTCTCTCCTACAGGCCCTCTGGGACCCATTGGACCAGCTGAACCCTGCAGACAGTCAACATACAGTCAAATTAATGTGGCATCCTTACACACTACAACACAGAATGTTTGTAACACTTTTTAGCGAGCACATTTTTATCCTTAGCTTGAAACACATACATATATTTACACACACACACACACACACACACACACACACACACACACACACACACACAAACAGGCAGCACTGGCAGGTATAAAAAATGTGTCAGGTGTTTCCTACAGCAGGTCCTGGAAGACCGGGCAGGCCTCTCTGTCCAGGAAGACCGATCTCCCCCTGCTCTCCTTTGCTGCCCTAGGAAACAGACACAACAAGAATAAAACGGTTTTATCTTCTTCCTGCATCTTCCTGCCCCGTTGCTTAGATACACAGAGGCAGAGCCAGTCAACATTTAATCAATGAAAGGTGGGCCGCACTCGACGATCAACCGCAAGATGAGCTTGTGTAAGGCTATGTCGAAAACAAAGGCGGCGTGACTGTGAATGACAAAGGCACTGCTTAACATGAGGCATTTATCTGAACCAGGCTTGTGTCTGCTACTTAGCACGGCTTTATTCCTAAATTTCTCTTTTAGCATAAATGCTAATATTTTAGTAGAAAGCCTACTCTTCTTGGGAAACTTAATTGTTGTACACTTTTATTACAAAGTCACAAAGACATCTCAGTTATTATTGAATGAAAGAAAACAGGGCATCATAGCCAAGATTTCACTGCTATATTAAGAAGTTTAGAGCAGCACATTAAGTGGCATTCACATCATATGAGAACTCCCACCCACGCTACCCACTGAGCACTCCCCCTTTTTATTTTTATTTTTGGCCATTCGTTTAATGGAGGAAATTGATTTATTTGTGACAAAGCTACTTGTGATCAAATTAAACTGGTAGAAGAAAGATAAGTACACTGCAACACCAAGACTTCAAGAATTCAATTTTATTCATGGGCCGACCGTGGCTCAGGGGGTTGGGAAGCGCACCTGGAAGGTCGCCAGTTCGATTCCCGGGCTCTCTGTCCTGGTTGTTGTGTCCTTGGGCAAGACTCTTTACCCTACCGCCTACTGGTGTTGGCCAGAGGGGCCAATGGCACGATATGGCAGCCTCGCTTCTGTCAGTCTGCCCCAGGGCAGCTGTGGCTACAACTGTAGCTGCCTCCACCAGTGTGTGAATGTGAGAGTGAATGAAGTGGAATTGTAAAGCGCATTGGGTGCCTTGAAAAGCGCTATATAAATCCAATCCATCATCCATTATTATAACCCCAAATCACAACCGTAGCTGGATCAAGGTGCTTTCTAGTGTCAGGTAAAGACCCTGCAATAATACGAAGAAAACAGAGAAAACCCCAAAAAGCAAATGACCCCCTGGGGGTGTCCAAATTCATAGGCTGCATCCTCCTGAGGACCTGGCCTTCACGGTCTACGTGGGCCGGATCCTCCGAAGGTCGGGTAGGCCAGAAGTGAGCGGCTGCAAAATTGGACGGTCTAGCCTTTTGCGTCAGCAGCTGTCTCGCTCCTGCAAGTGACTTATATATCATGTTTAACTTCAGTAGCAAAAGACCGTGGGGGTTTGAAAATGATGTGCCGGGAGTTTGGTGTTCTCGCCCCATCTAGCTATAGAGCTGGTGGGTAACAGACGTCTCTAAAACATTAGAGCACTTTTGCAAATATGCGATATCTTGATAAACCAAGCGGATATTTGAAGTTTACACAGCTACATTCTCGCCTAAAAATATCTCAGACTCAGAAAGAGTAATAAGAGTAATATTAAAACTAAGTAGCTGATGCCATTGTTGGAAACTGGAATTGGCTGGGCCGCACTATGATTTCTGGGATATGGTGGAAGACGAAGGATACACCCGACCCATCCTTCAAATCTGGGGAAAGGGAGGACGCATTTGTCAGCTGCATTTGGGGGAGTCTTCGAATTTGGACAGCCTTTGTCGCGTCGCTGTGACGCAATCGGCCTATAAATGCGGCGTCAGGAGGATGCAGCCCATGAATTTGGACACGCTTCCCGACAGTGGGAATAAAAAAACTCTTAACAGGAAGAAACGTCTATGAGAGGCAGCCATATGACGCAGCCTGTCATGGCCTGGGCCTAGGGACCCAGGCCTCATGTATTTCTGTATTTATGTCTATTTTTCTATTTTATTTTCTATTTTTCATTATGTAGTGTTTTGGTTGTTGTGTATCCTTTTTCCTCCGTCTCCCTGTGTGTGTTTATGTTCATTCATATTCCTGGATGTTTTGGGTTGCTGAGGGATTGCGACCCGGAAGTGTTCCCACGCTGGAAGCCACCACACCTGCCGCTCGTCAGCCATCACCAACTGCAGCTGATGGCCTCGTTAAGTGCGCCCTATTTAAGAGTGTGGCTGAGCTCCAGTCAGCTCTGGATCCTGAGTCAGAACTTGTTTAATCCTGCTAACCTGAGTGCGTTTGTGTGTTACTGGGAATTGGAGAGCAGAGTGCTTTTGGAGTCACGGTGTTGGGAACAGGAGTTCTTTGAGTTGCTACTTTTCACCTTCACTATGTGGGATTCAGGGAGAATCGCCACGGGGCCACAGTGCTGGGATTTGTATATAGCCATGTTGTTTTTCCACTCACTGTAAATAAATCCACTGTTCATTATAAGAGTCCTGTATTTTGGGTCCTTTTCACTGCTACTCCACAGTCTGCCACTGCATTCTGCGACACTAACCTATTTACCCTCTTAATATCCAACAGATCTCTAGCATTTGGGTTTTGCTGTGTTTAGCCATATGCTAACCAACCACATCTTCAGAAGATTAGAAGTTAAAGTAGAAGCAGTAGATGCATTTTGGCCTGACAACTCTTCTTTCATAAGCTTTTTAATTTGGCTGTACAAAACAGGAAAAACATCCACAAAAAACTTTATGTTAACCCAAGTTGACCCTTTTCCTGTCGAAGCCTCTTGGATATTAAGTATTTATGAACACAGGCCCTTGTCAACAAAAAATAAGATGTAACACGTGCCTTTAAGTTCGTAACTTACCAAGCTGCACTGTGCATGTTTTTCAAAAAAACAGAATTGACCTAGTAGCTGCTGATTACTACAGCGTCACTGATGCTTCCCATTTGAAATCCAGACTTTTGTCTTAAAGAGATTTATACTGATATTCCATTTACATTGTATTTGAATTAAAGTCCAATGTTTTGTTGACCCATTCATCCACACCAACCTCTTCTCTATGTCACCTCCCATTGCTGTTGTTAAGAGATAATTCTAACCACTGTGTGCACTGTTAAAGTTAGTATATATGAACATTGGAATGGATTGTAATTAAGGAGCAATCTCCAGGATGAAAAAGAGAAGCCTTCAAGAAAGATCCAAAAACTGCAACTCCTCTAACAGCCACTTGAGGCTAGAGTCCTGTAATTCAAGAGGTTAGAGGTCCTGATAAAGTATCAGGGTTTCAGACTGACTTTGGGTTCCTGTGTTTTCACAAGGCTTTGGTCATGTTACACTTTGAGTGTAGGAAACTTTGCCAGAATAACTGTTAGCTGTCAGTGACCAGGTGGATGTTCTGAAGTTAATTTACCCAGATTATTTCAACACTCTCTCACTGGAGACACACTACAGAAGTAACAGGATTGGTCTACAAAGAAGTGTTATCATAGTAAGCAATGCCGAGTCATATTGTGTCAGACAAATCTGTTTTGAAACTGTGTAACTGAGCCGCGACGTGAATCATTTCCCTGGGGTATCATATGACAAACAAACACATTGAGAGGGAGAACGCAGCCTCGAGGTACGTCGTCAGTAAATCATTTTGCGTTTAATACTCACAGGAGCGCCAGGACTGCCAGGAGGCCCTGGAAGACCCTGGAGAGATAAATAAAAGAAGTCAAATAAGAGAGAAAAATACTCACTCTGTGCTAATGGAAGTAGGAAATACTTACATCTCTTCCATCTCTGCCATTTTCTCCTGCTGGTCCTCGGGGGCCCTCTGGGCCAGGGGTACCTGGGGGGCCTGGGATTGATTTTTCAGGCTGACAGAAGAGACAAACAGACAATTAGCATATTATCACAGAAAACATGAGAAATGCTAGATAACTGAATTTAAATGTTCAATCTAAACACTTGAGTAGAACAGAAGATAAAGTCTTTTTCAGCATAAAGGCCTCTTCTTCACAGATTTAGTTATAATCTATGGAAATTATCTCTGTGCCACCTGGTTTTAAGTTACTTCTGGGCACATGATTTGATGTACAAATGTAAGAATGGTCAACCTATGCAATGCTAAAAACAAATAATATCACCACCATTTATTAGATATAGAACAAAGCATTAAGGCAATTAGGCAACTGAAGCACTGAAACAGATTATTGGTTTAAAATCACAAAGCAAAAAGAAAGTAGAGATGAAAAATAAATACCTCAGCATTGGCATACATCTGAAGAAGCAAGAGAAATCAGATAAAGGGAGAGTTAGTGAAAGTAGTCACACCACCCTCACCAAAAGTGTCAGCAAAAGCGCTCTGGTTCACAACAACGGCAGTGAGTGATGTCATGCTGTCATTTAAATATAAAAGCCCCGTAAACAGTACCCACACTCCCCGTGTTAGCCTGAGAGCTAATAGAGTGCACCAGGGCAGGAAATGAGTCTGTCCACAGGGTGTACAATCAGTCACATTTTGATGAAAGTAATTGAATTAAAAAAATAAAAACAATTCTCACTAATCCTAATTCATTGCACAGCAGAGTTCACAGAGCACGAAATGTGAGACTGCAGAGTGGCATTTTCATCGCAGGCAGCCATCTCATTAATCACAGTAGAAATGAAACATAATATTTAATTAGAAATCAAATTATAAACAGAGAATAACTGGGACACATTGTTGAGGCAGAGAGTAATATTCCCGGGGTTGGAAAACTTAGTGAAAATTGAATCAACTGCACAAGGAGTAACTATTCCTATGCTTTAGTTTTATTTTTACGTATACGTTTTAATTATGCTTTTAAAAAGAACAAACAAACAAAACCCCTCTTTCTTGCTACATCCTGTACATCAGATTTTCAGGAGAAAAAAAATCACACTGATGATATAATAAAGGGCTCAAAACCTCATGTATCAATTACGATGCACTTGGTGTAACAGGGTTAAAGTTACCCCTTTTCCGCTAATAAAACTGCATAAAGATGGCTGTTTGGTTTCTCCATTAAATACATACATTTGTTTTAAGGCTGTTTTTCACCTAATGAAGTTAACTCCCCTTTAATATTGCAGTTAACTGTGGATATGCTTTGCTAACCAAGTTAGCTTATATGTG
The DNA here is from genome assembly GCF_963576455.1 of Neolamprologus multifasciatus. Classification (NCBI taxonomy): domain Eukaryota; kingdom Metazoa; phylum Chordata; class Actinopteri; order Cichliformes; family Cichlidae; genus Neolamprologus; species Neolamprologus multifasciatus. Next base: position 27,602,167 of record NC_140459.1, read on the forward strand.
TTGACCCTAGCTAACAGTAAAACTGCATAAATAAAATAAAACTGCATATAGAGAGGGCTGTTTGTTTTTCACATTAAATAAATTTTGTTTTAAGGCTGTCTTTTTTAACCCTCCAAAGTTAGCTCCCGTTTAAATATCACAGTTAATTGTGGATATGCTTTGTTAACCAAGTTAGCAAATTAGCTAATAAGTGTTTACACTAGCTAACAATATGATATCGTAACTTTTTTTTTTAAAGCAACAAAAAGGAAGGCCAATATGGCTGCAACCAATACCCTTACTTCATAATGCTAAGTCCAGGCACCAGTGGGTGGTGTCACAGTTTATATATACAGTCTGTAGGTTTAAAGTAGCTCCAAAACAGCTCTTCCTCCAACAAATGTTTGTAGGACAACAGCTCAATGTTGACAATAAAAAATAAAGAGCTAAAGAGTAAAACTGCTTGGCGAGGTGTTTGTTACACTTCTGCAGCTCTGTCTCAGCATTTCTGCCGCTTCCCTTCAAAATCACTGGAAGCTCCATCAACCTGAGTAAAACCACAAACCACAACAGATGCTGAGCAGATCCTTGTCTCCGCTACTGTACCTCAGAGGGAGGCAGCTCATTGCAGCTTTCTCTCTGGGCTCTCTTTGGGTCGCAATGTATCAGCATCCACTGGAGCTCAAACTGTAAAAAAGACATGGTAACATGTGGAATTATTTTCATAAATGAAACTGAGAAAAGAAAGGGCTTTGAAATGCTTCTTCGTGGTGCTGTTACTTCTTTGTAGCTCGGAATCAATGCCGTCTATATGGGTTGTTGAGCTTGATTTTCCACCAATGTGATTTTCTGCAGGGATTAGCTCCCCCCCTCCTTTTTTCCTACTGGGACCCAGCTGAGCAGATTTGCCGTGACAGCAGCACTTTAGAATTATAGCAGAGCTCAGCACACACATAAACCTGAATGTGTTGTTCTCAAAGAGCACAATTTCCCCAATAATGCTCGTAAGGAGGGTGAAGATTATTAAATAGAGCAGGCAGTTCTCCATACTTGCTTACCACTACGGAGGCGTTGGGATCAGCATCCAGCCTGCCAATAAGAGTGTCTCCCTCTGTGTTGATGGAGCCTTTGCCTTTGATGGGTTTCTGATCAACAGGCTGGCAATCCACATACAGCGTGACCTGGTCGTGCTCTACGCCGATCATCACCTTATGCCACTTGGTGTTAAAGAGCACAGAAAGGCCGGGGAAAGTGACTGTCTGCAGATTTCCATCGGGGCCTGTCAGGAAGTACTCCAGAGCTTGCTCGTCACCATTCAGCCGTAATCCGGCCTGTTTGTAGCCATCTTCGTCAACTATCTGCCAGATGTTCCACACCTTGCTCACTGTGTTCTTGATCATGCGGAAGGTCGTCATGAAGGAGTACTCGTCTGGGAAGCCGCGAGGAAAGATGAGTCTGAGGGAGAAGTGAGGAGCAGGGGTTCAAATCCTCTGGTTTCTGCCAATCACACCAAAATGCACCGCCACTCACCCAGCCGGGTTAAAACACTCAAAATATTCCCGATGTCAGAGTTAATTTATGATCAGCACTTAGCAAAACTACCATCAAATCAAGTGCAAGACTTGGGTAAAAATAACTCAAAGCCCTGTCGTCATTGTCTATGAGATTCAAATTAAAGGCACACACTTCAAAGAAACAAAGAGAGGTTTTAAATTGTGCTATTATATCAAAAATCAGATACTGTGAGGGAGGCTGTCTCAGTGCATAAATCAGCAGCTCAGTCACAATATGCTACCCTGGTTAGCATCCAGTCTGGTGCTTTCTGTGTTTTTGACAAGCCAACATCTCGGTGGGTGGTGCATTCATAGATGGGCACTACAGCCTTTTACCACCTAGTAAATAACTAAGGTGAGGCAATAAAAACCCAATAAAACAAATGAAGAGCTTTCTCTTCAGCTAAGTGCTGCGAGTATGTGCAGCCTTTGCCCTGCAGACGACAAGAGCAGGAGTGCAGCTGAAGCAAAGACTTCAAAGCACAGCTTGTGCAACTGGACTTGTGAGGTGGGGGAAAAAACAAGTATTTACATTTAGCATGACTGAACCAAGGGGCATAGATGCAGGGTGCCAGCAACTTACATAAGAGCTTCGAAGGAAAGCTGGCCTCCAGGAACAGATTAGCCAAAACAGACTGGAGCAGGCAAGCTGGGAAACAACAGGAGGCATCTCTGCTTACGTAACATTTTGTTCTAGGACAAGTTACTGGAAATTAACATGTAACATTTGCCAGGTTATTGGGCATCTGGGGTTAGGGTTAAGATCTTTAAACATAAGACTTCAAGTGGTTTTTAAATAAAACGGACTGATGAGCATGTGGCTAGAAGAAACCCCAGCTGTAATCTTGACCCGACACGTGTCTGCAGTGAGCCGGTCCATGTTAAGAGGCTATGTCACTGGGGAAATCTTGATATTTTAGTTGCTGTAATGATCAGGTCCCCAGGTTTACTATATGTCCATTTTTGACAGGACCCTGGCCATCTGGACACGCAGCTGAACACTTTCTCTAACATCTACTTCAATTCTGCTGCCACAACACCTGCATTCATTTCAGATTTCAGCTCTTTATTGTATCATATTTTTTATTACCTTTTTAGCTCTTTACCCACTCCACTTTTTTGTATTTTCTATTTCTGTTATTACTGAATGCCTTCTTTACTGTTTGGGTTGTGACATTGACATATTTATTTTATGGAGCTAAGTTGTTTATCATGTTTTGTCTGCTTTGCCACAGTAAACCCAACCTTAGGCATAAATAAAGCATTTCTTCTCCCATAAATCTTCATCAGGAAAGGTGGAGGCTAAACTATTCCATGTGCCAAGTGCCAAACTGATAACTGGTATTTCAGGTATGATGTGATATTAGCAGACAAACCCCTCGCAGGAGGTGAGGTTCACCCTGGACAGGTACTCAGTCTAACAAAGGGCCATAAACAGAGACACAAACAATGGCTTTGGGCTGTGGCAGGAAGCAGGAGTAGCCGGAGACAATGCAGAGAATATTGTCCATGCTAACAGACTCAAACCCAGGACTTGTGAGGCAACAGTGTAAACCACTGAACCACTCGGCCACCCAGCTGTAGGTCTGTTCCCGTTAAAAGTTATCTGTGGCTTCCCACTATTGCCAAATGCTTACTTATATTGGATTGTCAGAGAACTGGTGTAGTGACTGCGACCCATTATGAAAGCCCCCAAGAGTGGCTTCTTAGTCTCCCAGGTAGGATTCCACTTAGCCTTCAAATAATGCCCACTATAGTTGTGTTTTGTTATTAAAAGGACTAACAGGAGTAATTACACTAGAAGCATTAAAACAAAACGTGACAGCCCACGGGAAATATTGAAGCCCTTCTCACGCCTCCCACCACACAAACAAACAGGCAAGTAACACAATCTGTGTGCCTATTACTGGAAATGATGGTTAACATGGTAACATTTGCAGATCATGGTTAAAAAATGATATTTAAAAAAGTAGTCCTTTAAACATCCAGATTACTACAGCTAACCTTTAATTACAAACTAGCAAAGTTCCTCACAGGAAGCCAGAACCGTTGTCAGTACATGCTATGGTACACTCATACCTAAACGTCTGAAGGTAAGTACAACTTAAAGTTAGCTTTAAAAAAGAAAAAGAAAAGAAGAAGTGGTGAATTATGTTTTTTTTCTCTTATCCTGACGAAACAGCTTCAATCAGGGTCTTAGTTGCTATTTCTCTGCACTCACTCAAACACATCCAAAAATACTCTGACTCTTTGTGTTTCTAAGAGATGCCAAATACGTCCTGACATGTTTTTTCCTCAAACAATTATACGCCGCTCGCCGAGCAGCAACATCTGTGCCAGACCTGTAATAATGCAACACCTGCATGAGGGCTGGTGCTGTTTGACATTTAAAAAAATCAGCTTCTTTAAAGATGCCCCTGCTTTACTTACATAGTTGGAATTTGGAAGTTGGCCTCTTTGTCGAGGCGGTAGGCCACCTGGAGGTTTGTGGAGCCATCCACTTTCCTCACACCTTTCAGGGGAATAACATCCAGCTGGAACTGAGTAATCAGATCAAACCCTACATGGGATAATGACACGATGGCAGGATTGAATGTGATGGAAGCAACACGTCTCAAAAACATTTAGATGGGCCAGTAAAAGGCTGGAAATTTTAAAAAGCAGCAAATATCACATATTGTGAATAAATCATGGGTTTACAACGGGGGCCCCCAACCCTCGGGCCACGGATCAGTACCGGCCCGTGAGTCGCGAGAGTTGTGTTTTCTTTGCATTGCAGTTAAGATAAAGGAGAAAAAGAAAAATGCTGTATGTGATGTTGATGGTGCATGAAGTTGGAGAAATTGTTTGACAAATACCTTGTAGATTATGAATGGAACAAAGATTTTTGCTACATGATTTGAAGATCAACTATATTTAATTTGGAGAAATCCAAACCTCGGAGCCATAGATAGATCAGTCATCTCACTGCGTTACAGTAATTACAGTGATCTATGGTAAATTTAAAGGTACTATAGTCATTTCAGTTTTATTTCAATAAGGGGTTAAACCAGTGTTTTCCAGCCACTGTGCCGCAGCACATAGGTGGTCCATGAGAAATGATCAAGTGTACCGTGGGAGATTATCTGGTTTCACCTGATTGGTAATCTAAGCCAGCGGTCTCCAACCCCCGGGACGAGTCGTTTGGTACCAGGCCGCGAGAGTTGAAGCTCGGGTGTGAAATTTATGGTTTTCAGGGTTTTTATCGTTATTTTTTGTAATCGTTTTTATCGATAACTCGGTTTCCCTGGGTCTTTTCCCATGTGTTATGAATGGTTTTATTTTGTTGTATTTATCCACAACACCTTAAAGGCCAGTCCATGAAAATATTGTTGGACATAAACTGCCCGTTACCCGTGTGAGAAACAGGCAGAGCAATTACATTCTCTTCCACTAGAGGGCAGTACAACTACCTGCTCTAATTAAATGAGTTGCCATCTGCCAGTAAAGCAGAAGAAGACAAAGAAGCAATTATGTAGTCATGCTGTGAGTAAAATGACGCAGCACGTAATAGCAATACATAAATATTTGCTGTGTCCCAATTGGGGTATGCACGCTTGAAGTACGCATTTTAAGTGCGGTTACGTCACCGCCACGCGACGACGGCTGTCCCAATTCGAAGTGTACTTCAAATGCATACTCCAAATGCGCCGTCAATTTCCCCAAATATCAAGCGTGGTCCGGTGCACGCTTCGTGGTCCCATATATCCCACAATTCATAGTGCGGCGGTGGGTGTGGATAATTTTGCCGCAAAATACGGCAGAAGGGAGCGGCCGAAAAGTGAACTGTCAAAAGTAAGTACTGAATATGACGTCACTTATTCATGTGCGAATGTTTAATAACGAAGAACATTAAAACATTGCTGTTGGCCACATGTCGGCAAAGTTATGTGACACTAGTGATGTTTGTACTTACAGTGTTAACTTGGTTTTAAAGCCTCTACTTCTAAATATACATATAGTCGACCTTAATCTTACAGAGAATCTGATGATTTTATGGGTAATTAAAGTCAGTCATATATCCACAAACACAACAAGCTGAAAGTCAGTGATATATATATATATATATATATATATATATATATATATATATATATATATATATATATATATAATCTGACAATACTATAATATTGGCCATATTATATTTACATTACCATAGTGAGATGACTTTAGTCTCATGAACAACATTAACTAATTATTATTTACTAGCTAATCTTAAATGACTGTTCAGTACAGAAATGAAGCCCTTGAATCATGTTTTACAGTCCTGTGGTCTCAGCCTCAGATACTCAACTAATCAAAGTGATGTCAAAAATGAATGACCAACAAAACATTTTTCTCCTTAATTTCTGTCAAACAAAGCTGTATGTAACGTGTCTCGCGGTTAGTATCATGGTTGCTAGGCAACCTGAACAGCGCGACGAAGCATATACCGTCCCATTTCACAAGCCTCTCACTTCCGCACTTCCCGTACTTATAGTACGCACCGTCCGTAGTACGCGTAGTGTGCGTACTTCAAGCGTGCATACCCCGAATTGGGACACAGCAATTGTCGGTGAAAATATTGTCGGACATAAACTGGTCCATGGCGCAAAAAAGGTTGGGAACCGCTGGTTTGCGAGATTTGCAGATCTTTGCATACTGTTTCTCTTTACATTTTGCGTATAATGTTCCAACATATTCAGAACAGAACTGGGTTTGCAGTATTAGTGCTGATCCCATTAGTGTGAAGAGAACAACAATATCATTAGCATTATGATTAGCACTGCACATAACATGAGCACTAATATAAGTTTAAACATTTCAATAACAATCATTTTGATTTTACTATCTGTGATTCCACATCTACTCACACTAATATTAGAATCGTTAGCGGTTTTGTGTCACACCGTTCCTGCTACATTCACGCATAAAGTAGTGATCAGCACTTTTGTTGTATAGCTCGTTTGCAGAAACAGCTTTCATGTGCAGTGCAGCCTGTTTTGAAATGATCTTATGACAAGGCAACGAATCAGTTGTCGCTTCAGCTTCTGTACATTTACTTCATATGTTTGTTGTATTTACATCGACACAGTTTAACTTGGCAGGAGTTACAGGAGCTTGCATGGATAAAATATTAATGAGGTGCATTCACTGTATGGGGCAGGCTGATTTCCAATCCTTGCCAAATCGTCTTTCCATACATTTAAAGTGTAAACTCTTCCTTATGAACAGGATGTAAACAAAGACGCTTTTTTACTTGATTGTAAATAACTTAAAACCACAGAGCAGCGTGTGAGCAGATGTGTAGGAGTGAACCGAGCAGCAGTGCCAAGCGGTTACAAGCTGCTGAGTTTGTATTGTTCTACAGTTTTGTTAAACTCAAGTGGAACATTTTATTTGCCTCATTTGAAATCTTGAGGCATTAGGCAGCCCACCCTGTTCCTCCAATTAAACTCACCGCCTTCCTTTTCTCTTTTAGGGATTTTCTAGACTTGGATTTGTTGTTTTAAAGCTCCTGTTGTATATTTTCAAAGAGTGTCGCACTAAGTATTTTACCTGGAAGGTCATCTTGGCCACTTCTTATTGGCGGGCAGACAGAATCTCCATCCAGTCTGTTCAGATCCAGTTCTGACGGGACAAAAATAAAATAAAAAATCCTGCCGCACTTGTTGTTTGCTTTAAATGTGGCAAAGCTAATATATAATACTGGCCACTTTCATTCATTTGTCATAGACGGCAACAAAGGAGAAGCGAGGTCTGGATTAACATCACAAGGTTCATTCTGTTCATCTGGATGTAGCTGAAAATGCTACATCCAGATAAACAGAATCAGCCTTTTGGGATTTACTTAGCTGGATGATTGAGCATTAAGACAGTTGCAGTTCAGACTAATCAAAGCGGTGATTGTAATTTATAATACAGATCTCTCAGCGCCCTGTTCAGAATATTCCACCAAGGTCAGAAACTACAACGGGCAGAAAAAGCCACATGTCATTAGGAACATTTTAGCGGGGCAATGTGGAAGCGATTTATCAAAATTACAACCTGCTATACATCCCACCACCATCCTGTTTCTGCTTTCATCATTAATGTTACACATTTATTCTATAATTTTATGTTCATAATAAAATAATGGACAGGTTTTACATCACAACAGGTTTACAGTTGATAGAGTTTCTAGTGAAAAACACTTTCATCGTCACAGAAAATCTATTTGTGTGATGTGCCAGAGGAGGGCGCTATCCTGACTCCTCGCAGTGCAGTTGTTCAGGAGGAAATCCTCGTGAATAGCTCTGGGAAACGAAGATGGTGAGAGCCAGAGGGGCTCCCCAGTCAATGAGCTGACTCAGCTCATTGACAGCGAGCGGCGTGAACGCAACACATCTGGAAGTCGTTCCCACGTCCCCATTAAAACTGCTGAGAAATGAGATAAAGTGGTGAGACGATATTTATAATCCCATATTTACCACCACTAAATACTTATCTGACTGTGCATGTGGGCCTCAAGTTGTTAAAAGTTACTGCTTGCCGCAGCGTTACGCTCAGAAAGCCAGTCATTAGTGCAACGAGCTGGAGATGAACCACGGTTAAAATGCCACGTGCATCTGCATGTGTGCGCCTGGATAATGAGGCGAATTCCACAAAGCGGTGCACAATCTGCAGCTGGTAGTTTGACTTTTTGTCTGCCCCAGACAAGAGCGGAGAGTGAGTCTGCCGCGATTATCAGAGTGCACGTTTAATCCGATGTACTGCCACCACACAGACCGGCACAATATGTCAATAATATACTATTTATGGCTTTTGATTTGTGACCTCTAATGATGAGTCTGACTTAATAAAGGTCAGCATTTGGGTGTTAACAGTAACCTTCTTTCTTTGTGTTTATAAGACAGAGTCACAGCAATGGTGTAATCCATGTAAGATACGGGACTCTGATTTGTGTTGTGTCAGGTGACTCCACACTGTGCTGTAATGTGACTTACGACCAAGAGCTGGAGTGAGGAGGAAGGACAGAAGAGCCACACAGATGGGGGAGCAAGCCGACATCAATAGATGGCACGGTTGCTTTCTGTTCAGGAATGATGGAGAAACATCAGTATCACACTCACAGATCTCTCTGACTGAGTTTATAACACAACACATGAATAACACGTAGCAGGTGACCTCTGTGTTTTCTTTGCATTGCAGTTAAGATAAAGGAGAAAAAGAAAAATGCTGTATGTGATGTTGATGGTGCATGAAGTTGGAGAAATTGTTTGACAAATACCTTGTAGATTATGAATGGAACAAAGATTTTTGCTACATGATTTGAAGATCAACTATATTTAATTTGGAGAAATCCAAACCTCGGAGCCATAGATAAATCAGTCATCTCACTGCGTTACAGTAATTACAGTGATCTATGGTAAATTTAAAGGTACTATAATCATTTCAGTTTTATTTCAATAAGGGGTTAAACCAGTGTTTTCCAGCCACTGTGCCGCAGCACATAGGTGTGCCATGATAAATGATCAAGTGTACCGTGGGAGATTATCTGGTTTCACCTGATTGGTAATCTAAGCCAGCGGTCTCCAACCTCCAGAACGAGTCGTTTGGTACCAGGCTGCGAGAGTTGAGGCTCGGGTGTGAAATGTATGGTTTTCAGGGTTTTTATCGTTATTTTTTAATTGCTTTTATCATTAACTCCGTTTCCCTGGGTCTTTTTCTCTGTGTTATGATTAAATCTTCTTTTTTTTGGCAATGGTACTGGTTTTATTTTGTCGTATTTACACCGGTCTGTGAAAATATTGTCAGACGTAAACTAATCAGTGGTGCAAAAAAGGTTGGGGACAGCTGCTCTAAGCCAGCGGTTCCCAACCTTTTTTGCGCCACGGACCGGTTTATGCCTGACAATATTTTCACGGACCGGCCTTTAAGGTGTCGCGGATAAATACAACAAGATAAAACTAGAACCGGTACCGAAAAAATGAAGATTTATTCATAACACACGTGAAAAGACCCAGGAAAACAGAGTTAACGATAAAAACGATAACAAAATAATGCTAAAAACCGATAAAAACCCCCGAAAACCATACATTTCACACCCTCGCCTCAACCGTCGCGGCCCGGTACCAAACGACTCACAGACTGGTACCGGTCCGAGGCCCGGGGGTTGGGGACCGCTGCTCTAAGCGACCCACGTGAGAAACAGGCAGAGCAATTACACTCTCTTCCACTAGAGGGCAGTACAACTACCTGCTCTAATTAAATGGGTTGCCAACTGCCAGTAAAACAGAAGAAGACGAATAAGCAATTACGTAATAGTCATGCTGTGAGTAGAACAACACAGCACATAATAGCAATAGATAAATAGTTAAATAGTTGAAAAGAAAAGGTAGTCAGTCTGACCTGGGTCCTGGAGAAAATCTGACCCAGATGAAGGCCCTAGCATGAGTAGCGGTCAGAAGAAAGCAGCATATCAGGGACAAATCGAAACAATTACACTATGCCTGGTGCGCGGGAAAAAACTATCGATATGCTTTTCGGGACATTTTTGTTTGGTGGTGTGCCGTGGCTCCAAAAGGCTGGGAAACAGTTGGTTAAACTCCTTATACGTCAAATGTGTTACCGTATAAGCTGAATGAAAAAGTTGTAAGCAGCTTCCAAGTTTGAAAATTGACATGAACATGGAGGGGCGTTAAAGCGGGATTAATTTTAATTGCCACCAGGGGGAGGTAGCTAGGTTTTTAAAAACACTTCCAGTCATACCTAAGTGTATGAGATAGTGTATGAGCCCCTCTGACGTGACCTCTGCAAAGGTTGTGTGTTGTATGCAAATGTCTAGAATCGGTTTGTTCTAATGAAATGTTCTAGTTTGACTACAGGCAAACTAGCTATTGGTGACATAAAGTGATAGATAACCTTTTTGTCATATATCAGACATATATTCTGTTAGTAAATGCATCACAAGGTTACCTCAAAAACTGTATGTCTAGAATATCAACAAGCGGCCAGCAGTCAGCTTCACACTGGAACCATTTAGCAAATTCATTTAGAGAACTAATGATGTCAGAAAATAAGCAGCCTTACTATTTCCTCAAAACCTTTACTACAAGTCAGGGGTAAGCTGATCTCTTCATCGTTATTCTCAGAGGGCATCATCATGTGTTATGCAGGCAAACAAACTGTATTTCAATGGCTCCATCCACTCGTGCTTAACTTAAATCAGATCATTTCTGCCCGGCTGTCTCCGAGGCAAATTCTAATCCTTCATATGGAGAGCTTTCTCAATGAGGGCATGAACTTATGTGCATATTTACTAATTACTTCTACGAGCATCAATGAAATACTTCACCAAAGCTTTCAGTTGAAGTATCTCTGTTTTACTTAAATATTGCCAAAGGTGGCTGATATAAAGCAGTAGCTACACAGCTTTTTGAGGTTATCTTTCACAGCTGAAGTGTCTGAGCAGTGCTACATTTTGTTCACACTTGTACTATCACACTCGGCCGCTTTAGCTTCCTTTATGTGTCCTGCATTGTGAGAGCTTTCTACAGCTATTCTGAATCTGTCGTCAACATGACTGATAGAGACAGGGAGGCCTTCTCCTCTGAAGGCAAATGCTGCAGCTTGTCTAGCTGAGAAATGGATGAGGTTGGGGTGGTGTTACTGAGGGCGTAACCCACCTCTAGAGTGTGAACTCTCCTGCTAATGTGTGTGTTTGCTTGAGGAATATGTGCCAGTGTGTGTGTAGTGTCTGAAGAAATGACTAATGGCTAAGTCAGCAAGGCCTCTTCAGAGGAGGCGTGGTCTCTAACATTATGCCCTTCACGTTAAAGGAGCATCTTCAGAGCCCCAGTGGGCTGTCTGTCTTAAGCACCAATCCATCACTATTCTAGACTAGTGCAGCTATATGGGGTTCAAATGTATGATTCTATTGTTATTTTAAATGGCCTGACATTTGCGGAAAATTTGGCAAGACTTGAGCAATCGTTCACCTTGCTTTCAATCTTTCAGCCTTTCCTAACTAAGTTAACCATGTCTGAATCTAGCAGTCAGAGTTCAGTTATTGTAGTTACAACAGAAGCTAAAAAGGCTACTGGAAATATGTGGTGTTAATAGTAGATTTCTTTAAAGTACCGTGATAAATATTGCGTGACACACCAACATTTTCTATTGTGGCAGAAATATCTAATGAGTTTAAAGCAGCAGCTTTATCAGCTAAGTTTAAGGTTTCAATTCTACTTTTTAAAGTTTTAATCCTACTTAAGCCACACAACAACTTTGTGCAGTGGATAGATGTGCGTTTACAGTGCAATGGATGAATTCAGACACACTCACATAAAGTGCACCTAGTTTGATCTTGCAACACTCAACAGTCTATCTTTCCGAAACTGTCTTCTTGCGAGTAAGAGAGTGGTATTGATTCTTCATCTTACTCTCAGCAAGAAAGCAAGTAAATTTATAGCCCTGCATGTCAGAGAATTCCTCTAAGACAGGTAAGTATTTTCTTTGAAGCATGATTTGAGTTTGTCTTTGTTTTCCTTGGGGGATTTCTTCCTATAACTGTTCATCAAGCTTGTCTTCCATCTGACTATATTTAGCTTCTTCTACAGTTCTGTAAACAACAACAGAAATATAAGAAAGAGAAAGCTTCGCTTCATAGAGATGTTGGGAATGAAAAACTCCCTTTTAATAATAAATCTTTTATGTGCTACTTTGTCACCGACGAAACTGATGAGAATTGATGAAAAAATATAAACGGGTTAGAAGTGAAATATATAACAAAACCCTACCTCTACCATCAGAAGACAAGACAAAACCTCTGTTATATTCCTAGAGCAATCCTTTCATGTAATCATTCTTTCAGCTCAGTTAGGTAATGATATGCCCTCTCCTTTAACTCCTGACTGAATTCCTGATTCATCGTCTTTTGGCTTTTGACATGGTTGTAAGTGACAGACTTTCCCTTTGCTGTTGTGCATGTTTCAGTACCCCTTAGGCACTCCCAAAATGCTGAGAGCAAGCCAGCTTGCCAACTCTTGACATTATTAATGCTCTCCTGTTTGTGTTAATTACCCAAGAATGGATCGCTGTTGGCCACGAAGCAACTGGCCATGTGGTTCAGTCATATTCAAGTTGACTGTAGCAGGAAATGTGTGGACAAAAACTTTGAGGAGTATAGTATCTATGTGAAAATGTTCAGTGCTGTTGAAGCCGGTGTAATTATTCAGATAAGAACTCTTTTATCCTAACAGCCGGAAGGGAAACAGCGAAGACGTGTGCATAGATGTGGTTGGATTAAAAGACAAACGTCTAATTTCTTTAATTTATGCTCAGACGATTCTTATTACACCCATAAAGTTATGAGAAAGAGAAAATGGAGCCATTTCCTCCTACTAAATAAAGATTACAAATTTATTATTAGTTAGTGAGAAATGGCTGTGCATAAATTTGGAAATAAAATAAAAAAAATTTATGAAGAGCCCTGACAGAAAGACAGATATTTGAGATATTTACCTCCTCAAACCGGAGACTTTGAGGGCCATGTTTCACACCCCCTCCGTGACGGGACACAGACAGAGCTCGGCAGAGAGGCGCTCGGTCGAGATGCAGAAGCACAAGGTCATGAAATTCCCTCCCTTGAAGTCGGTCCTACCTGCGCATGTTGAGGAATTAACCGGAGTGGCACAGGGGATGCTCAAGCATTTTTGGAGGGCACATAAAAAGTTTGTTCAGTGGGCTCCTATTGGCCAGGGGTTTTCTGGAGGTGGTGACTAAGTTTTATTACCATCACTTAAAAAGATGCAGAAACCCATATGGCCTTTATGTGAAACACCTCTGCTCGCTTCTCTTCTTTTATGGTGCCTCCTAATGACATGTGCTGCCTGCGTGTAATTCTCCTAATAATCATCATCAAGATAGTGAAGGAGCAGCCGGAGAGTGATGAAATGTGGATTTCATAATCATGTTTACTCATCAGTTTACCTGGAGAAGGCATGTTAGCCTGTAGCGCTGAAGAAAGCCTTGTTATTACCTTGAAGGGCCTCAGGCAGACACACTGTTTATGTTTCCTGCCTGTTCTGCAGTTGATTCTTTGTTGTTAGGTTCTTAGATCTTCTGAAGTGAAAACCAAAGACTATGACGCGGTTTCTTGCAATACAGCTTTCGTTAGCATGCACAGGTATGCTGACATGTCTCACAGGGCTATGTTGCCCAAAAATATGTCAGAGGAGGCAGGAACTGCTTGGGTCATAGGCACAGATCTCTCTGTGGAAAAAAGAAAAAGAAAACCCCTTTTAACCACAATTGCACAAAAAAATGCCTTGGCTTTGACAAAATTACATGCCGCAGTGTGTTTTTATTCATAAGGCTGTTTATTGTTTTATATTTCCCTGGGGTATATATTGATCCTGGCAACTGCTGTCCCTTCTATATGATGTGATATTGTGAATCAATAGCCTCACAGTCTTCTGATAGTCAGTTTACTACCAGAGTTTGTTACTATATCATATTTCACGAATCGATTGTTTGTGTAGCCACACCAATGCACTCATCTCAGAGAGTTGTAAAGGAAACACGATACAGATATTGGCGCTCCTCAGAGATTCAGCAGAAAGATCATGTGTCCAGCCTGGATAATGAAGACCTCCTGCTCTCAATGAGACAACATGCACAGACGGCGCAAGGAGAGAGAAAGAGAAGGCATTTTGGGATGATCCAGCCATGAGACTCGCCACATGACAAGGCAACTTGTGATCTGGAGTCAGATGAGACCCTCTAGGTTTTTTTTAACCATCGAGGAAATCTTTTTATACCCTGAGAAGTAACAAACATACACACAAGCTTCAAATGTGGCCTAATTTCACGTGAGCTAAAAGGCTACAGCATTGTTAGCTAACGAGCTAAAGAGTAAGATAACAGAGGTTTCGCTAACTCCACGCTGTAGCAAAAGTCCTTACAGAACATGCTAATGTTGTTTCTGGGGTGTAAAGTAGTGTAGTTTTAGAATAACTACTGGTGTCTCACACAATGTCTTTGGTAATGGTGTGTCCAAATTCATAGGCTGCATCCTCCTGAGGGCCCGGTCTTCGCGGTCTATGTGGGCCGGGTCCTCCGCAGGCCCAGTGTTGCCATCTTAGCGACTTTGTCGCTATATTTAGAATGTTTTCAGACCCCCTTAGCAACTTTTTTCTAAAAAGCGACTAGTGACAAATCTGGTGACTAATTCTGGTGTTATGGGAGAGTCATTTATGACGACTTTTTGACGTGAAAGCGCGTATCGCTCTTACTCTCAACAAGCAGCGGGTGCTGCCATGGGCACCTCGCCCGTGCCAAAGCGCTCACGGATGGAGAATAGTCCTCCCCAGCCAGTGTTGCCAACTCCTCAGTAAGGAAAATCGCTATTGGTTGTCCTAAAAGTCGCTAGAAGTCACTAAATGACGTCATCGCCTAATTTGCATAATTGGTCATGCTAATGTAATTGTAACCTACGCTGCTGGAGAGAGAAATAACATCGTGGACGAGACATAAAGTGAGCAAAAAACGTCCTAAATGCATTTAGAATTTATTTAGAACTACAAATTAAATTTCTTTTAGCAATTATTGTTTTTTGTAATGTCACAATTCCAACCCTGCTCCTTTACCCGGGCTTGGACCGGCAAAAGTGACCCGAAATAGGTACTCTGGTGGAGTTACTTTGTGTGTGTGTGTTTATAAGTAGTTTTAAACCTGATCCACAAAACAGCATAAGAGTAAAAGAAGAACTGACTGCGTTACAGCACCCGCTGCTTGTTGAGAGTAAAAGCGATATGTGCTTTCACGTCTTTTTTTAGCGACTTTGTTTAGAAAAAAAGTCGCTAGGGGGTCTGAAAACTCGCTAAATATAGCGACAAAGTCGCTAAGTTGGCAACACTGTCCCCAGCTGCTATCAGGGCAGCAGATGAATCGCGCATGAGCAAAGCCGCTGCTCCCGCACTGACTGTAACGCAGTCAGTTCTTCTTTTGTTGTTATGTTGTTTTGTGGATCACAAGGGTTAAAACTACTTATAAACACACACACACACAAAGTAACTCTATCAGAGTGCCTATTTCGGGTCACTTTTTCCGGTCCAAACCTGGATAAAGGAGTAGGGTTGGAATTGTGACATTAAAAAAAACAATAATTGTTAAAAGAAAGTTAATTTGTAGTTCTAAATAAATTCTAAATGCATTTGGGACGTTTTTAACTCACTTTATGTCTCTTCCGCAATGAGACATAAACCTACAACCGAGGTTACAATTACATTAGCATGACCAATTATGCAAATGAGGCGATGACGTCATTTAGCGAATTCTAGCGACTTTTAGGACAGCAAATAGCGGTTTTCCTTACTGAGGAGTTGGCAACACTGCGAAGGCTGGGTAGGCCGGAAGTGAGCAGCTGTGAAATTGGACGGTCTAGCCTTCAGTTAACACTGCTAATGCTGGGAGGAAGCAAAAGATAATGCTAACAAGACTGAATGCACTTTTTATTTAGTGGTGGAATTTAGCCGTTGACTAGCATTAGAGAGCCAAAAAATGCTAAAATCATCTTTAATGAAAAACGCCAGTCCTAAAGTGAAACATTAGCTATTGTAGCTGTTCCAACTGTAAATACATTTAAACATATAGTTAAAAACCTATATGTGAAATGAAAACAAAATGATAAATACTGTATGCTTAGCTTTTCTATACTGGAAGTCTACATGAATGTAGTACTGTGGAAATAACACATTTCTTTGTTTTGTCAAGTTTGTGAAATTCAGATGTGATAAACACATTTGGTGGATTATAGTTTTTGTTATTGGCAGTTTAACTCAATTTTGTTTTGTTTTGTTTGCATTTGGACTTCTTTTAACAGAACAGTATTTGGTTTTATTTAACAATTTTACTGTTCAGAAAGCAGCAGGAAAATTTTGCGTAGGACCATCAAACAGTTGTAGTTTTTTGCTTTTTAGCAAATATGACTAATATCCAAGTGTGTGTAACTTTACTTTAGGTATAAAAGGTCATCAATGTTAAGACTCACACAATTTTCAACTTCATTAGTGATAGGGATTAAAAACAAATGCCTACATAAATCTATCAAATCCAACTTGATAGTAGAATTAAACAAATATCGCATTTAATCGCAATAATAAGCAATGCAAGCTCGATATTGGACTCTCAGAAAATTGGTGCCCTTGCTGTATAACCTCGGGAAATTCAGCCAGTTTTTTTTCTTTTCCCAGACTATATAGTCATCTGGGCTCTGGCAACTGCCTGAAAAACTGAAAAAAAGAAAATCAATAGTGCTCCCCTTTTAATCAAGAGTGCTTGGAGCTTATGGCAGAATGCCACAAGAGAAAAGCAGCAATTGACTTTGGGTTTTTAAGCAGAAGGTGAAGCTTAGAACACAGGAGAACTGTTATCCAGCACTCACTTGGTGAATCAGAGACACAGAAGAACCAAACAAATTGTTAGAGGAAACTAATGCTCTGCTGCTGACAGCAGTTAAACACACAGTTGCCATAGCCAGCAGATTATGGGCATTTTTATTCATTTGTTACATAATCCTCCCCTCCCCCTTATCTGACAAGTGATTAGTCAGTGAAGAGTTGTTTAACCAGGACAGATGGCTTTTTAATTGTACCTGATTGCCAGGAACAAGCTAGACAGTGGCTACACTGTGAATTTATTGTGTCTTCAAGAAGAAAACCTAGATCAGGAATCCAGATTGTTGTCTTACATGATCAAAACAATCAAACAGATGAGGTCGTCCACCTAATGATTCAATATGTTTTATTCTAAGGGGCAGAAATTGCTTACTGTATCATTTTGTTTGGAGTCATAGCATTTTTCAGCCATTTGTTTTGATTTTACTGCTTCTAACTTTACTGCTATGCTTCAATCTCAGCAAAATCTCCATCAGGAGCTGTTTTTAGAAACACCCACTGTTCTGCTAATCATTATCAGGTAGGCTATGTTTAGAACTAGCTGGTTGAACACAGTGCAGGATTTAGCCAATAAACTTACAAATATACAGCTGAAGTGTTGGTAGTGGGTAAAATACAGGCAGAAGAATGCATCGGTTTTAGGGCCAAAAACCTGTGTGAAGCCAGAAAAATCTCACAGGAAAACAAAATGGCATTGAAAACAAAACAGGTAAGGAAATCCTGGACAGTTTAAACGATGAACAGCACTTTTGGGTCACAAACACAAAGCTAACATGGAAGTGCAGATCTTGTTGAATGAGCAGTAGGGAGCGACTCCACTGGTAAAAGACTTCAAGAAATCCTTGCTCCCATGCTCTGTGGCCTCCATGAACACTTTCCTGATGAGTTTATGGGTTAAATTGCTAGTTTTAGCCCATTACCATGGACTGGATCTACCACGGATGCATAATTGACACGGCTAAGTAATGGATTCTAGTTGCACAACAAAATGAATATGGAACAGATCAGGACTGGAAACCATTTGGATGCAGTCATTTCCCAGTTCATTCGGCCCAGATCAGATACAGATCCGTTCATGTACAAGCTCATGACCTGGATCCATTTTATATTTTTTTATTTTTATAATTTCAATTTAAAAATTTAAATTTTTTATGACTTTATAAATTATTATCCAGGATATGCTCCTTGGCTAATGACTTGTCAGTCAGATCCATCCTTTGCTTTTCACATCCAATTCCAAACACCACACTGTTACTGTAAAATATAATGTATGCTAATGGCTCACATAATAAAACATATAAATAAAGAATTTCTTGCCTCTGTTTGAATAGGAATGTTGATTTGTTAACATTATTATGGTAATACACATGTTGTTAAAGATATGATGGATAAAAGAAACTTCCATCCACCCCAATCTCAATTCTATTCAAACTTTGTTGCCATATAGCAACCTCAGAGGATAATTATGGGTTATAATCAAACCGCTTCCCAAAGAAACCTATGGTCACCTATCGAACAGCTCTTTTCTCTAAGCAATCACGCATTTCATTTTAGTCATTATTATTTTTCCTTCCACTAAGCCCAACAGTGTGTCCAAATCACGTGACGTCCGCCTGCTTATTATTGCAATAACACTTTGTTTGCATAACAGCCACCCTTTTGTTTCTTATCATGGTAATTTCCGCGTGCACGGTTCACTTCAGCTTTTAGGGGGCCGGCTCTGACGTCAGCCCGCCCTGCCGTACGGACACCAGCAGCACTACGCTGACTGGGTGCTGCTGACTATTAATATTCACCTTGTGAAACTATCCACAGTCAGTATATGCGGTCAGCGTTGTGCACAAAGACACGGCCACTCAGCGATACTTTTCCCAAACTGAAATCCCCTTCAGGGGAGGGAGGGAGAGAGAGAGAGAGACGGGGAGCGAGAGGGGACTGCAGAGCACACAGGGTCTGGATGAATAACCATGGCAACAGCAGCAGCAGCAGGAGAAGCGATGATATAAACATTTACATCCGCGCATCCGTCCGCAAACAGCTATTCACTCCAGTAGAGGCTTGGACCAGAAACCCTCTGCGGATATCACTCCACATCAGCGCTAAGGTGAGGCTGTTTCATTCCTCATGTGACACCTTCCTCCTCTGCCTTTTGCTGGCTGGTTTGTTGTCTTCGGAACACGAGAGGATAGAGGGAAGCTCAGCTGTCATACATTACAACAGAGAAAGCTGCTTTCTGTAGTACACTGCTGCTCGGCGCCAGAGCTGCAAGGCTCACGGGTTTGCTTAAAACACGGAGGCTAACGGGTTAAATTCATAGTCCATATGCGTTTCCTCTGTATGGCAGCTGAGGGTCTCTGTCTGACCTATTGCATATATGTGGTCACCAGTGAGGAAACAAAACATTTAAGCCCACTCTACAGTGATAAGCTGAAGAAGCAATGATGAAAATACATGTAGCTTTCAAAATAAAAGCATTGGTAATTGTCTTTAAGCAAGCCACATACTACAGTGTGGTTTAATTTTGATAACTGGCAACTGTGTTTGGTGCAGCACTGGACTTCTTTTGATAACAAAGGATTTTTGTCAAAGCTGTCCCTCTGTAGGCTCAAATAGTGTAACACAAACACAGCAGAGACTGAAACTTGTGTGCAAAAATATAAAACAGATATAACTGATGACATAAGGGCAAATAGTCTTCATTTAATAATGTTGCTCATGTACTAATGTGACAAATTCAGGGACTGGTGTAGCTGACTGATCTCAAAATGTCATTATAGAATATAACGCCGAGGTTAGAGTACTTTGAAACCAGTTACACCGAGCATTACATTTTAATGCCCATCTTCACACTTTTAACTAGTTTTTTCTTTGGACAACGTGACCAGCACTCGGTTTCCATACAAGTGCTTCAGAGTTGTGAATACAAATAGTACATCTGTTTACGGATTGCATGCAGCCCTCCAAACACCAGCAGAAAAGCCTTTTGATCTTCAGAGAATCTAATTTGGCGATTGCAACGATGCCAGTCACATCCTCTCAAAGTCATATTCTGATTCATTTAACTCCATAACTCGGCCCACTCCTTCTCTCTCTTGTTCTCTTTTTTTTAATCCTTTTTTTTTTTGCAGGGATTTGGCGTTGTAATATTGTAATTTAACAACAGAGAGCATAATACAGCATCATGGAGGGGTTTTAGCAAATGCTAGATTATGCCATCACATGATTGCTGGGCTGGCTCAGTGGATTTCTGTAAAGTGCCACTCCAAATAACCAATTTGCAGATAGCTTTCTCTCGAAATTAGAGATGGTGAAAATGATGGATTTGCTACAGCAACTGTGATTTGATACCCTTGCTTATAAGAAGGTGCTGTAACCTAACGGCCCTTTGTCACATATTTGGTGACAGCTTTTTGTTGTTGTGTGAGCATGAGAGGGATGTGGATGTTAATCAGTGGAATAATGTCTGAGATTAATTTCCGGCTCTTTGAGCTATGTGCACATACAGCAGCTCATGGCAAACAATGACTCTCTGTCTTACAGTGACATTTATGCCTGCTAAGCCTGCAACAATGTGCTTATTTCACACGCAGACACTGTGAACGCGTTGCTTCTTCATCCGTTCTCAAATTGACACTGGAGATGTCAATCGGTGGAGCTGCAGCAAAGGAAAGAGGGCAGCTTAAGGGCAGCAAATAGTTTTTAGGTTTTCCTTAAGGTGGTAGAATTAGCCAAGTTGCAAACTTTAAACCTCCAAGAATGCCAGAGTGTGTGGTGTGTTTGTGGCCTGCATTAAATAATAATAAGACAGCAGATGGGTGTTTTGCAACGATTAGTGTTTAATGATTTGCTTCTAGTAAGAAAGAGATAATTCACAAAATTGCACAAGCAGAAAATTCCAAATGTAGTTTGGCTACAGGTTATGTAGAGATGTCTGGGAGCTGTGCTTGAACACAGTTAATTAAACAGTGTATTAAGGACATTGTATGAATGCAGGAATGTGTTTTTACTTGTTATGTTAGTTGACATCGACCTGTTAATCATTCAGGCATAAAAGAGGCCTCCTAACTCAAAAGGTAAGCCAGTGTCTACACATAACAAACCTCTTAGCAAAGAACCAAATGTAAATTGTACCTTTAGGCACTTTGTCACTAGCAGTATGTTGCAAAAACTCAACATCTGTTCAATTTCTTTTGTCGAATCTACAAAACAAACAGACAAAAAAAATCTGTTTAGTATTTGTGCACCAGCACACCGATTCCCAAACATGTATTATCTAAAAATCGGGCTTATAGCGGCATCGTGTGCAATGGGTTTATAAAAAAATTGAGGAAATTGAACAAATGGAAGAAAAAAGAAAGTTTTGAGTTCTATTTTCTGCAAGAGTTGTGCAAATTGAACAGTTTTTACTGGGAATAAAATAAAACTCTGTTGTTGTATTATTTTCGGGTCTTTACCTTAAAGCGCCTTAAGGTGACTGTTGTTGGGATTTGGCGCTATATTAATAACACTGAACTGCATTGCAATTCTCTCTTATTCCTTAAATGCCAGCATTTCAATTTCAGTTCCACAGGCATGTAGATTCAACTTATTCACTAATTTATTAATGCTGACATAAAGGTACAGAGAATGCTTTAAAAGGTCCGATGCTGCAGTTTAGCTGGTGGGGCGTTTCATCAACCAAGATCATTGTTGTCATCATCATGAAAAGAAACACAGAGTGTCTCTCTTAGATGACTGACAGCTGTATGCCTCTGGAGCTGTCAGCGTGGGTGCTTTGGTGTGTGCCTCTCTGATTTGATGAACGTATTGATGAATTTTCAACACAGGCTGATAATCAGTGCATGCGTCTGGGTGCTCTTGTCATGTACTGTAGCTGCTGATTGTTTCACTGGGAAATAAAAACATATTACAGTAAGTCCCCGGCCTGTGAGCTTCCATTTTATCAAGTACACAGTGTTCATTCGACTTACTGCCTACCTAACACATTGCCGGAGAAGTGAGCTGCTCCTTCTTATTATGTATGTTGGAGACAGCAGATAACAGATAAGTATACCGGTGGCCTGCACAACAGTTCAGTGAATTAAGGAAGCGACGAAGCAGCTTTAGCTATGTCTTAAGCAGCGCAAAAAGAAACATATTTCAGCATCTCACCGTCTCCCATCAAATGACCTATAACTGTTCTTACAAGCAGCATGCCGAGTCAGCACAAAGAGAAAGTGTCTCTGTCGTTACTCGTCTCCTTAGGCCATTTGCAGCAGTGGGCAGCTGATGTACTACATTAGGGAAGGGTACTGTGTGTCTCAGGACTGTACTCATTTGCTTTTATGGTCTTCAGCTTTAATGTGGGCACTGGATTTTACTTTTTCTCCACTGTTGGCAGGAATCTTCTAATCCATCTTATCAGCATTAGAAGAGAGCGTTTTTCTGCCAACTGTCAGGACACCTTAGATCCACCCTATTTGGTCAAATAAAGTGTTAAGAGAGGACACTGGGAATTAATTTCTCTGCTCAGATGAAGGGACAAGTCAGACTTTTTTCTTTAACATTTCTTTCTTTTTTTTAAAGCTGTAACATCTTCTTAAAAGAATCTTGGAAAAATTCTGAAATAAAAGAAGCCTTTTTGTCCCCGCCCAGACACATTTATGCAAATGTTACAATAACTGACTCAGAAACTCACCATTAGATGCTTATTGGATAATGACTTACTAACTTTTCCCCAATGAGGATATTCCAGATAATCTTTCTTCCTTACTCGTAGAATGACCATCATTTTCAGGGAAATGTTTATTAAGGTGACACCTAAAGTGACCTGAAGGCAGGTGATTGCATGTAGCCTTCTATACCACCAGAAGTCTTTTTGCTTCGAGGAAGATTGCTAAGCTAGCTTGGCACCTCCAAGTTAGCTTGGGCTGGACGCCCTTATACCATCTGTGCTTTTGTCTGACTCATGCATATAGTTTAGCTGTTAATGAAATACTATGTGTGTAGTCAAGGACTCCTTTTAAATAATCCTCAATTTAAAACAAATTAGATAAAAATAGAAAAACCAGTTGATATACCTGTAGTTTAGCTATTAGCACATTGCGTAAGTATTTTAAAGTGCATTTGTTTTAAAACAAGTCTCTTGAAGCTTTAAAAAAAAGTGCCCCAAAGGCCCCTTTTTTAAACTAACTCAACCATTCACACCTATGGGCAATATTGAATCACCCATTAGCCTAACTGCAAACACACCCATCACCTTCTTGCTGTGAGGCAACAATGCTAACCTCATGCTATATCGATATAAATACACTGAATACTGAGACAGGGAGAGTTGTAACCAGGATGTTTTTTTCCCATTTTCCTTATTGCAAATTCAAATGATATACCCTCTGAGTGTCTGAGCTCTGATGAAATGAAATCAGATAGATAATTCTTTACTGGTTAATGAAAGTGGACTTATGCTTTTAAGCCAGCTAAGCTGAGGACTGCTTGTTATGCACAAGCTGCACTTCTAAAAGGTGTTTCCCAGCACTGTTTACCTGTAATGATACGTCACTGTGTACATCTTACTTTATAATAATATTGCTTTTATATCTTTTACAGTGCTTACAGGAACACTCACCCAATACCACACACATGGTGGTGTTACATTTCAAAGCGTTTAATTATGGGTTTCTTAATCTGCATGACTGTAAACACAGTCAGTGTTTGAGCACCTTTCGATTGATGGCAGCTCAAACTTGCCGTGTTTCAGCTCCCATAGCACTTTATAGCCTGTGTACTACGAGGTTGGTATCTAATGTTTGTAGTAAATTGGATGGTTCATGTTCTGAGCTTTAATTACAAGTGACAGGTAGTACTTTTAATATGGTATGAATGAACGGAGAGTCAGCAAGTCTAGTATGTACTAGACTTGCTGGCTCTCCGTCATAACTACTGATCAGAAGTTATTTTGGACACATGGGTTTATAATTGTGATTTATTTAAGCACATTCCCAGATCCCAAATACCTATTAGATCCTACCAATAAGAGATCCCAATAGATACCTAAGTCAAGAGACAATGGAAATTCAATATTAGTTTATATAACTGTATAATAGTAAGGCTTCTGGAGAAAGATAATGGGTTTCTGTGTTGTGTATCCAAAGGATGGATTCAAAAAATTGTGCTACAGTAAACAAAACTGTGATAGATAATCACCCTTTCTTTTGAATAAATGGGCACCACAGCGATACACTACATTAAACTATAAGTATTAAATGTTATTGTTATGTCAAACATAATAAGGAGACTCTTCTTCTTTGTGTTTTAAAATATTGGGCGTACAAAAGTGATGTTTAAAAATGAAAAACATAGCTGTGTTATAAAAGTTATTATTATTCAAATGTACTATAAAGGTAATGTGACAATGCTACTGCTGCCAATAAACTGATGTTTTCTACAATAGAACCTGGCTCACAGCTTTTCTTTTTAAGGTAGATAGAAGACAGAGAACATACAGCTGCACACATTCATTTTTTTTTACTGTGACATAATTCAATCACAGGGGTGGTTGTCATATGTGCAACATTAACCTGACCACTGGTAATGAGAACCATATTCAGACCAGGGTCTCCATCTTTGTCTCATACAGTCTGCTATCCACACTGCAGTGGACTGAATGAGTCATGCAGTATCACTTCCATGGGAGCTAGTTTTAGAAATGTCATCATTTGTCTTACCTCTCAGTGTGGATTTGGTGTTATTTTGGCTCATTGGTCTTATACATCATATTGATTGGTTGTTTTCTTTTTTGACAGGTGATGAGTGGGATCATATCATGTCTGAAGTACAGGGAACAGTGGAGTTTTCTCTAGAGTTGCACAAGTTTCACAATGTGGATCTCTTTCAAAGGGGGTAAGAATTTTTCTTATATATATTTAATAGTATTTAAAAAGTGCACATATCCTGCATCATTTAATTTACTGGAAGATTTCTATTTCTATTTCTGCTGCTAGTTAAATACTCTGCTAGTTAAATGCAACCATTGTTAGCTAATATCAAAATCTCTGTTTGTTTCATCATAGAACAATAACAATGCTATTTTTTGACACAGAGCTTGTGTACACAACTAATTAAAATTAGTTCAAACATTAGTTCAATTTGTTAGCACAATCTAAAGCTTTTGATGTGGCTAAAGTCCAAAAGCTATACCAAAACTGGCGCTAACTAGCTAGAGTGTTGTAGCTGCTAATTCTGCTATTGCTAGCCGATGCACAGGACTAAGAGTAAATGTTTGCAGTAAAGTGTTGCAAAATGTCACATGCACAAGCCACCAGCAGACTGACTGTAATGAAAATTCATCTTCCTATTATTATATAATGTGGTATTATTAATGAAAAAGACAGATGTTACATCCAGTGCTTTACAAATAGGGAGTTTAAAAGGTTTTGTTAATGATAGAGGTAGTTCTTCTTTCTTGTTGCAGTTTTTATGATATTCCCAGGCTAAAAGGGCCCTGTGTAGCCTGCTCTGTCTGCAGATTAAAACATGTCATTTGGCTCAGTGAAACACCAGCTTTATCAAAATGATTTTCCCTCTCCAAATGTGATGGGCTAAAGCTTTATCACGATAATCCCTTCAGCTGAGTGCACTAATATGTTTGTTTTTACTCGATGCCACGTTGCTCTGTGATATCAGAAGAGATCCGTTGTGAGCACGAAACAAAATCTGACCCCAGTGTAAAGATGAAGCCCTATGGACAGAGAATAGTTTAGTTACCAACATCTACACATCTTCCCACACTGAAATGTGCTTTCTTAAGTCAATACTAATCCCTGTGCTAGACTAGTGGGCCACACAGCTGTCCACTGATTGCATTAGGAATACTGATTAAATCTGCATTTGATTTGCAAAGGATAAAATGGCGATGAGCAGCATTTACATTTTATACTGTAATAGGAAAAGTAAGTTTTAAAAACACAGGTGCATTTTCTTATTCAGTATTCTGTGCTTTCTGCAATTTAGCCTTTTAATAAAAACAATTCAGCTTGTTGAAAACTATTCATGGAACACTGCTGTTTACACATCTCTGCCATTACATAGCAAATGAGTAAGAAGTGATCACTAAATTGACCTATTTTCTTTCCAAAAAACACCTTTTTGATTTTCTGTATTGTCATGCGCTGTCATTAACACACTGATGACATAATCAAGTTCACAGCCATGCTTTGGTCTCAGCTTGCTAATGATGTGAAGGTTTTATCCAAATCTGCTTTGGGTCACAATGATTCAATGTAAATGATACATTTTTAAAACAAAAAGACTGTTTATCATTTCAAATGAACCCTATTTGAGATATTTTCCAATACTTTTACCTAATTAATAACCCTCTGTCAATAATTCTTTAATAGTAGTAGTAAGAATATTTGTGCAATCGATGGGCGACTTTGTGTAGCTTTAATGTTATTTTCTCATTAAGTTAATGGAAAGCACGTTAGAATCTGAAAACAAAGACTCTAATCAGTTTCAGTAAACAGGATTACTGCAATAAGTTGGTTTAAACAAGAGCTGCAAAGTTAGCCAAATTAGCCAAAGCTTTCTGTATCAGGCTCCAGGTGAATTTCACAATGCCAAAACTGCACATACCTTAAATCAGTTTCCCTGGATCTTCTTGTTATTAAAAAATGCAGTTACAAAGATCTGTAACTGCATTTTTCACTTGTTGAAATTTCAGCAAGTCAAACTATAAGTGGCAAATATCTTAAATGAGTTTATCACATTAATATAAATACATGGTACAATGTACAGTTATGTTCCAGAAATGACTTAGCTAACACATACATTACCTCCAAACCATTTATTTAATTGTTTTAATTGTTAATTGTCCTAGCAACTTCTGCTCCAAGTGTTTAACTACAAAACAAATGGGCCTGGTGAACACAGTAATATGAACAGACAATTTTATGCAATTTTTAAGTACCGTTTTCTTGTCACTTCCACTATACTAACATGCAAACTGAATGTTAATTAGCCAGAAATTGGCGTAGGCAGCATGATGGCGTGGTGTTTAGCACTGTTGCCTCATAGAAGAAGGGCCTGAGTTTGATTCCACCAGTGTCCAGGGCCTTTCTGTGTGGAGTTTGTATGGATGGTTAGGAAGAGGCTAGATGTGATATTTAACATATTTTGACTTTAAGTGGCTTTAGTTGAAGAATAGTTTTACAAACAACTGCAAAGTTAAATGAAAGATGGGCTTAAGAACATTTCTGTCAAGAAAATATTTTGTGGGAATGGGAATCGAAAGCCAATACTAAGGATATAAAAAACTAAAACCTTTATTAAGGTCAAAGAGCACCAACGAGACAAAAATACAGACAAAGTACAAGGAACGCATGTCTGAAACAATAAAACAGGAAATAACTAAACAGGGAAACACCTCACACAGAGACAGGACTTGACACAGGAGAGAAAGCCAAGGGTCTTATGGAGAAACTGTTATCAAAGCTAGAAACTAAAAGGAAACTAAGGGCACAGCAAATATACCTATACTTATATAAATATATACCTGAGACAGAGAAACTCTTGAATCAAAAGAAACAAACCCTGAGAAACAATTAAACTGTAATACCAATAAAGTGGATCTAAAGCACTGGATAAATAACACTAAGGAAATGGATAAAGATAAAAAATAAAACCAATAAACATACAAAGAGTACAAACAGAGACAGTAAATCGAAAGTAATTTAAAATAAACATACAAACAATTGTTAAAGCTTAAAGTTGTGTTGATACCTTTCACCTACTCTCAGACTCCAGAGGGTGAAGTTAAGCAGTGCTGCTTCATTAAGCGTGACTGTTCTGTTTTTATCCTCCACCTCAGGTTCTACCAGATACGAGCAGGGCTGAAGGTCTCACCTCGAGTGCCCCACAGGGTCATAGCAACAACACAAGACAATGCAGGTAAGACAGACGATGTTTACTTCCTCACACTCTGAGAAACACACACATCAACTTTACCACTCGTTCTGGTGCGTGGAGGAACTCTTAATTTGCTGTGTTGTGTTCAGTAATCTGTTAGTGTGGTTTTGTTAAATAGATGGTGGAGCATATGTGGAGTCTGAATACTTTAGTTTGACACTGGGTACTAGACCATGGTTATTGTTTTTTTTGCCTCATGTTTGGTCATTTTACTGGTGCTTTGTCATGGTCAATTTCACATTTTTATTTCTTCATTGTCCCTTTCTGGCCATTTGGTGTCTCTCAGCAGTTAGTTGGCATCACCCTTTAGTCATTGCGCTTTCATATATAGTGTTGTTCTCTGTGTGTAGTTTGTGACTATAAAGGTTGTTCTGTGTTGCTTCACCATTTTTCTCTTTTTGAATATTTTTACAACCATGTTTGGCTGTTTTGTGGTCATTTCTGATCGATCTTTTCATACAGTTTTGGATCTTTTTAAACTTGTTTGAATGACTTTCTAACAGTTAAAGGTAAATTGCATTGAGAAACAACACACAGACTCCAAATTTACCTGCATTAATAAATTACCAGACATGAGAAAATTAGACCAAATAAACCTTTCAGTTAACACACTGTGTTTTTTGAAAAAGATTGAATATTGAATATAGTTAATATTTCATGAAAAATATTAGCTAAAGCTTAATAAGATTCTGTACACTGCAGTCATTTCTACATGGCCTGGCTGTGAACACCTGTAGTATTGTAGTACCAGAGTCTTTTAAGCTGGTCTTCAAATAAACAAAGAGTTTAAGTGAAGGTTTAGAACGCATCATAGCAAAAAACAGCACTAGTGAAGGTTACTAATGATCTCAGTAATGGTCTCAGTTTTATTCACCATGGGGGAAGCACATCTATGAGTGATTTTAATGGTTTGGTTTGCTAGCTGCAGGCTGGAACTTGTTATTGTTATTACAGACATGCGTGACCAGTCTGGATTTAAAATGCAACGTTGAGGTTTGTGAGATTGATAAAAAAAAAAGAAGCATCATTAGTGACCACAGTAGGCTCATTTTAAATACTTATGAGATCATCAGGGTCGATTTAAAGAATGTTTTTCTTTAAAAAGAAAAAGAGAAGAAAAAGAAAGAGAAAAAAAAATAATGGTCTCAGATTTGAGTCAATTTGTAAAAAACACTTTACTTCAGCATCTGTCTGATAGATTCAAATTTGTTCCGGTAAACAAAGAGTTATCCTCGCGCACAAAATAAGTCATGGAGTTCCACAAAGTTCTATACTGGGACCAATATCCTTTACATTATATTTTCATCTCTTAGGGAGTATTATTGGAAAACACTATATAAATCACTATTGCTATATAGATGATATTCATTTATATCTGTCTATGAACCAAGATAATACAGTTAGTTAAATTGCAGGTGTGTCTGAAAGACATTAAGGCTTGATTTTTGTTGTATTACCTTGGCTCTCAGTAGTACTGTAAGGAGCCTTGGCATTATTTTTGGCTATTTTGTGCTTTAACTCAAACATTAACCTCTTAACATACACCACAGGGCTCGCAAAATCGCTAGCCCGACGTCTCGGGGCTAGCGATATCTCCGGTCGGGCAACCAAAATCTATCTCAGCCCCGCCCGTCGGGCAATCATATAGCTTTTGGTCGACCGACCGGAGATTTCGCTAGCCCCGGGATGTCGGGTTAGCGATTTTGCGAACCCTGCCCAGTGGTGACTAGTGAAACATGTAGTATTAGATTACATTTCAGTAACATGCAAGTAAGAAAAAGTAGATGTCACCCTTCAAATCAAGTCACTTAGACGTGTCTTGGTTTCACAATTCTTCTAAGATTTTCAAATCAGACAGGTATAAATTGGATACAAAGGACAAGATTTGAACCTTGCAGGGATATAAGAGGTTAATCAAATCTCTAAACTAGTCTTCATTCATCTGCACATCTGTCTATGAGTCATCCTGAAAGAATAATTGATGCAGTTGTTCTAAACTTCTAAGCTGGAACATTCAAATTCTTCGTCCTCAAAGCACTCTGAAAAGTGACCCCAAATGCTGCAGCATGAATGATAGAAGGGACTAGAAGGAAAGATAATATTTCTCACATACTGGCTCCTCTTTATTTGCTCCTGTTAAATCCAGAATTGAGCTTAAATATATTCTTCTAGCATACAATTCAAGTTTCCAAAAGTAGAATGGGAGGTCCCTGTGAAGCTAGCTCCCAGTTTGGGTTCAGAAGACAGACGCCTTCTCTACTTTTATGATGTCTCCAATTTTCCTGTTTAAAGCTTACTGTTGAGGCTGGTTCTGGAAATCCTGAACCATTAAGCTGCTGTAGGCTTCCTATGATGCATCGACCACTGTCACTCACGTACTTTCACTCCCCTTGCATTTATATGCTGCAATTGCATGCCCTCCTTTTTTCTCTTCTTTTGCCCCTTACTCTCTAGTCAGCTGAAGACCCCTGAGCCTGCCTGAGGTCTCTTCCTATTAAAAGCAGTTTTTCTCCCTACCATTAGGACTGTCTCAACATGTGATCCTCTCTAATGTTGGAGCATCTTTACCTAAGAATTTAAACCACCTTAAATTGGCACTATATTAAAAAATTGAATATAAAATTTTGATGTCTATATTTAAAAAAGTATCAATTAAAGATGTGACTGTTTTCTTAACGTAGAGCTGTCAACAGATGACAGATAATAATAATAATAATAATAATAATAATAATAATAATAACAACAATAATAATAATGACGATAGGAAAATAAAACAACCAACAATTTGACTGCTGACTACTCAGATTTGTCTCCAAATGCACTGTAATCTCTCACTGCTATTGTGGATAAAAGACAGAAATGTACAAAAGGTTACAGTAAACAGTAAGTAGTCCCACCACTGTGCCAGCTATCCAGGATCTGTAGAGAGTGAGAGCGCTGTCTGGGAATTTTATGGCCCCGTCTTACCGATATGATTTAAGATTTAAAAACTGAGTGACTCATCCTGCAGAATATCTGGCATCTAAAATAGCTTCGAAACATTTCAAACAATAACTCTTAAACGTTTAATAAAATTGTATTGGATGTCCAGTTATCCAGGGAAAGTCTTTAGTCTTGGCTGAAAAGGGCAAAGCAGGCTTAAAGCTGCACTGTGCTGCATAATAGAAAAACTCATCTTAAGGAAAATGTCCATGTATTGAAAAAGCTCTTTCAATTTCTAAAACACATTTGTTTCCTACTTAATTAGAAAAAAAGTGTAAACAATCACCAAAAAATACACTATAGTGAAAGTTTGTGAACATTGAATGCTTCATTCCTATACAAATATACAATTACTTTCAGGTTCCTCAAAGATCATGAAATATTCTTCTTCTGTTGCGTCCATATTTGTATTCATAGGTTGTGACTGAAGGCTTCCAAACCTACCTAACTGTCAAAATGTGGATCTGTGGCGTTGCAGAAAGCTGTTTCACTGCCAATCCTGATTCTCAATATTGGCTATTTTTAGCATATCATGACTGGAGCAGTGTGTGTATGTGTGCGTGTGTGTGTACACCAGCTGTACTGACAGTGCAGCCTACTGTTTTCATTCGGATGTTTTAGATTGTGAGGGCATTTTGGTCTTTTGGAGCAGGATATTAGTCTCAGGCATGTAGCTGTTGTCAGTGTTCTCACTGCTATAGAGGAGGGCACCACCAGCAACACCAAACTGACCATGTGTGCGTGATTGTAAAGATGATGTGTGAGTGTTTTCACCTAAAACACAGTGACAGGAGGCACGGGGTTTTTGATTAAGAAGAATTTCTTGCTCCCTCATTACTGCTGGTTCCAAGTAGCCACCATAATGTCAAGTTGAATAGAAATGAAGAATAGCAGTTTGTCTATTTTTAGGGCTGCTGAATCCTGGAGGATCAGCTTTTTTACATGTTGTAAAGAAAGAGTAGATCATTTTCCAGACAGGGGAGGCTTCAGTTTTGTTACTTTAGCTCAGATTAGCTGACACAAATGTATTTAATAATGTAACTCATTTTTAGAGGTGCCTAATGGTGCTTACTATTCAGTCTTTTCACCTAAAAGCTGCTTAAATAATGACAGTTTGTGTCTTGACAGAATGCTACCTGTTTACACAACTGTAGCCCTATACATTATCCCAAACTACAGGTGACTATGCTTGAGCTCATGATTTGTTTTAAACATGTAACTTTCCTCAAATTCACAAATTGCGTTTTTTATAAAATACTTCTTCATATACAGTAAGGAAAACTCCAGCATGCTAAGCTAGTCTAGTCTAAGCTACTCTAAGGTCCCGCCATAGCATTTCAGTCAGGCTGATCTCTAGACTTTCACATTTGCTCATGTGTTTGGTTTCATTATCTTGTTTCATAACCTAATTCGGGCCAAGCTTTAGTTGTCAGACAGATGGCGTCTCGTTGACTCTAGAATACTTTGATATATGCTCATGTTTGTGAGTTCATGGTTGACTCAAGGTTTCCAGATCCTGTGGCTGCAAAACAAGTTAAAATAATTATCCCTCCACCATCATGCTTGACAGCTGGCATGGGCTGTTTTGTTGATATACTGTGTTTAATGCAGCTTTGCAAAACCTAAGCCATTCAGTCCTGTTTTGTTTTTTAGAGAGAAGAGACTTTCTCCGGGCAATTCTTTTATATACGCAATATTTTATATATTTGTACTATCATGAGCTTTAACGTCTGACACTAACTGAGGTTTGTGGAGTTTGAAATGCAGCTCTTAGGTTTATTGCAGTTTCTCTGAGAATTTTATGGTCTGATCTTGTTGTGTATTTGCTGGGTCATCTGCTCCGCGAACAATTTTTCCATTGTGTTAATGCTCACCTGAACGCTACAGAGCAGCAAACAGCCAAAACCTTTGCTTTAATAGTTGGCGTGACACTTTCTAATGATCAAATAATTAAATACATTTGATTAGCACTTGATATAGATTGGTATAGTGCATTTTTGATGCACTAATATCTAAGCTGCTGACTACACTGCAATGTTTCACCTGCCATTAGCATATGTAGACAGCAAGAAACACTGCAGCTACGTATATTACAGTGAAGATCTTGCATGCATATTGTAATTGGAAGGCTGCGGCCCTCCCCTCTCCTCTGCAGCTCTTTCCACAAGGTCATGCACTGAGCCCGCATACCTCACAGACTGAATCATAAACATAAAGCTGCCATTTGGGCCACAGATAGAACAATTACATTCATCATACAATTCCCTTACTGTGTCCTCTTTGAAAGCGTGTGCTTGACATTTCAATTGTCTGTGCCCTTCAGAAAAAAAATGAATTACTTGTGAAGGATTGTGCCACACACTCAGCTGAAGGATTTAATGACTGTGATTCATGTGCAGTAAGATTGGGATTTTCAAGTCAGAATGTTAACTGGGAGAACTGGAGTGTTGTTTACGGCGTCTCCTACTGCACCGACTAAGATGCCCTTTCTTATTAATATCACGAGGAGCAAATCTGTGTGGCGAGTTCTGTGTGCTTTACTGATAGGCAGAACACAAACACACACACACACACACACAGCAGATGCAGAGCAGAGGCTGTAAGCTGATTATTTCCAGCACAGAAGCACTGTGGCTAAAGCTGAAGGGCGTTTCAGCAGGTTTTAATATGCAGGATGTGATAACAGTCCAGTACCTGTGAGAAGCACAGTACACCAGATGAGTGTCAGAACCGAGTGATTTCTGATGGCATGTGAATATGTAGTTAGTTTGATGATGCTAGGTCATTTTGTGTCAAATAGGTTTTGCTTCTTACAAATTTCTGGATGACTATTCCAGAAAAAAGACAAAGAAACTGGTCAAAACTGGGAGTAAAAAAACAAGATGTTTATGGCACGGTGGAACAGTGGTCAGCACTGCCGCTTACAGCTACCAGATTCTGTCAATGAACATGTGGGTCAGCTTGAGCCTTCCTGTTTACATGTTTTGAACTGCCTGTGTGAGTTTTAAAGGCTCCTTCAGTTAATTGGAGTAATTCTAACTCCCTGGGAGGGGCTGGCAACATGTGCCACCCTCTCATCGATATTGATTCAATCAAAAATAGTATCATTTTACTTTCAAATAAGAACACTTTCATTTTGAGATGTTGTCGGCCTGAGTAAAAAAAATACCTTGGGATTGATGATGCTTAATATTTCCTTAAGAATAGGCATCCATCCATTCACTACTGCCTATCCATTTCAGGGTTGTGGGGGGGCGCTGAAGCCTATCCCAGCTGTCATAGGGCGAGAGGCGGGGTACACCCTGGACAGGTCGCCAGTCTGTCGCAGGGCTAACATATAGACATAGACAATATTTACATTTAAAATAAGTAATCAGAAGTGTTATTATAGTAGATTATGATATTACTATTTTTATCAATTAGTGTTAGATACCAGCAAAATTACAGTTTAATATATTTATATTGTAAGTCGTAAATTATATATATATATATATATATATATATATATATATATATATAATATATGGTGTGTGAGTGTGTTCTACCGAATGTGTAAGAAAATGCAACTTTTAAAATTTTGTTATATACTACAGTGGGGCAAAAAAGTATTTAGTCAGCCACCGATTGTGCAAGTTCCCCCACTTAAAATGATGACAGAGGTCAGTAATTTGCACCAGAGGTACACTTCAACTGTGAGAGACAGAATGTGAAAAAAAAATCCATGAATTCACATGGTAGGATTTGTAAAGAATTTATTCGTAAATCAGGGTGGAAAATAAGTATTTGGTCACCTCAAACAAGGAAAATCCCTGGCTCTCACAGACCTGTAACGTCTTCTGTAAGAAGCTTTTCTGTCCCCCACTCGTTACCTGTATGAATGGCACCTGTTTGACCTCATCATCTGTATAAAAGACACCTGTCCACAGCCTCAACCAGTCAGACTCCAAACTCCGCCATGGCCAAGACCAAAGAGCTTTCGAAGGACACCAGGAAAAGAATTGTAGACCTGCACCAGACTGGGAAGAGTGAATCTACAATAGGCAAGCAGCTTGGTGTGAAAAAATCAACTGTGGGAGCAATCATCAGAAAATGGAAGACATACAAGACCACTGATAATCTCCCTCGATCTGGGGCTCCACGCAAGATCTCATCCCGTGGGGTCAAAATGATCATGAGAACGGTGAGCAAAGATCCCAGAACCACACGGGGGGACCTGGTGAATGACCTGCAGAGAGCTGGGACCAAAGTAACAAAGGTCACCATCAGTAACACACTACAACGGCAGGGAATCAAATCCCACAGTGCCAGACGTGTTCCGCTGCTGAAGCCAGTGCATGTCCAGGCCCGTCTGAAGTTTGCCAGAGAGCACATGGATGATACAGCAGAGGATTGGGAGAATGTCATGTGGTCAGATGAAACCAAAGTAGAACTTTTTGGTATAAACTCAACTCGTCGTGTTTGGAGGAAGAAGAATACTGAGTTGCATCCCAAGAACACCATACCTACTGTGAAGCATGGGGGTGGAAACATCATGCTATGGGGCTGTTTTTCTGCCAAGGGGACAGGACGACTGATCCGTGTTAAGGACAGAATGAATGGGGCCAAGTATGGTGAGATTTTGAGCCAAAACCTCCTTCCATCAGTGAGAACTTTGAAGATGAAACGAGGCTGGGTCTTCCAACATGACAATGATCCAAAACACACCGCCCGGGCAACAAAGGAGTGGCTCCGTAAGAAGCATTTGAAAGTCCTGGAGTGGCCTAGCCAGTCTCCAGACCTCAACCCCATAGAAAATCTGTGGCGGGAGTTGAAAGTCCGTGTTGCTCGGCGACAGCCCCAAAACATCACTGCTCTTGAGAAGATCTGCATGGAGGAATGGGCCAAAATACCAGCTACTGTGTGTGCAAACCTGGTAAAGACCTATAGTAAACGTTTGACCTCTGTTATTGCCAACAAAGGTTATGTTACAAAGTATTGAGTTGTATTTTTGTTATTGACCAAATACTTATTTTCCACCCTGATTTACGAATAAATTCTTTACAAATCCTACCATGTGAATTCATGGATTTTTTTTTTCACATTCTGTCTCTCACAGTTGAAGTGTACCTCTGGTGCAAATTACTGACCTCTGTCATCATTTTAAGTGGGGGAACTTGCACAATCGGTGGCTGACTAAATACTTTTTTGCCCCACTGTATATTTAAAGGTCTTTTCTTCTACAGCCTCATGTGACTGCCATGACAAATAGCTTACAGCCAATTTAGTGCCAGTTCTGTATAAACAAACTATAAACAATATAGTGTTACACCGACTATCAGTTTCCATCTTAACTGATTTTCAATCTTATGAAAGAAGGCTTTATAATATTGTTATATTGCATTTTACGGCTGGTTTAGTGTTTTTTCCACCTCAAGTGTGCACAGCACTGCTAGATGTGTCAAAGCTGTTATTTCAGTAATGCTGCGTTCTTATCAAGGCCTTATCACTGAAAGTCCCTCGACACGTATTGTAACATTTAATCAAGTCTGTAGAACAAACAGACATTGAAAGGGAAGTATAATATCTGTGAGCGTGTGAGAGCAGCCACTGCAGCAGGTGCAGTTTGTTGATTTAGTGATTCTGGCCACATGAAGGGAGAAATCCAGCGTTTGTGAAGCACGGAGGCTCCCGAGGGAAACGATGAGTCCTTCACAGGTCAAATAGACACAGAGAATAATTTATGTTAATGACAGCACACGGTGTCGAGTTTCTAATCTGCTTATGTGTCTTGAAACAGGAGCTTGTTTCAAAAACAAAATAAAAACAAGAACATCAAAGTCACATTCATGCAACTGTAAGGAGACCGTGCTAACACCGCGCAACAACTCCTACCCCAGAAAGTACATCCCCAGAGGGATTATGCTGTCTGTGCCACACATCCACCAAGCCTTTGACAGCACTCGTGCTTCCACACATCCGTCACCCTGGCTGGGGCTGCTTGATGCTGCAAGTAGTGACAGCATTATCGGGAGGAGGCCTGCAGAGAGAGGGAGAGTAAGACCGAGACAGAAAAGAGCACAACCTCAGCAGGGGATTTCAAAGACCTCTCACGGCTCACAGCTGGACAGCAGCTCTGCAGTGCTGCCAGGGAAAAATGCGCTAGTCGCACACAGTAAACAGCCACCGCGTCGCACACCAAAGTGCTACGACGTGGACGATGATGGCAGTTGAAACAATGGGTTGCTTCTGAGATCATGTGAGTTTTGGGGGCAAATGTGTGATATAATTTTTCCACATAAAATCCAATTTATTAGTTTTCCCTTGTGCTTGAAAACATACGTGAATTTAAAGGTACTACTGGCTCTGCATTCCCACACCGAGAAGTTTAAAGGACTTTAAAGTTTATCAGTTGAATTTGATGTGAGCAACATCGATAGACCTAAATATAAAAAAACAGCCCACAGCTGTTTGCTTTGCCTTGCTTTAGTTAAACAAGCCTAGAGACAAGCGGTAACTTTGCTTAGAAAAACTCCAGAGTAGTTTCTGGAGGTTGTTGGGTGTCCCTGGGCGAAATTGACTGCTGCACCAACAGCCTCACTGTGATTGCTTTGGTTGCTAACAGACTGCCACGATTGGGAAACATGTGCCATTTGTCCATGGATTAATGAAATGGAGAATGTTCACCTTTCAAAGTAAATGTTGTTCCTTACTGCTGAAACCAACAGCTTTTACACTGACACTGAACATTCCCTGCTTCCTGTTTGCATCACAATTTTTCAAGGTAGCTGCAAATAAAAGCTGACAGATCACCCAATGTTGCAGTCAACCCGAGTCAGTCTGCCCTCACCTGTGACACGTGTCCTTGTAGTCAGGGCCTCGACTCTGGTTCTATTCTACAATATGTATTCCGATATAACAGAGCGTTGCCAGGTACATGTGGGATTTTGCAATTAAATTGCCATCATGCAGCAACTACTTCGCTATTTGTGGAAGAACTTCTGAATTGAACTGATCAATACAACTGCAGGAAGGTTTTTTCTCTAGCATCCGCAGCCAGTGTCAATACAGGTTTAGAGGGAACCTACTCATAGAGGCCCGAATGATTTTTTTTTTGTTAACAGTGTGCGCTGACCTGCTTTCTGAACCAGTCTAAGTGTTCACATGAAGAACTGCCGTTTTTTATGTTTCCATTTTGCTGCTTGATTTCTTGTTTTTTTAGCGTTCTTGGTCCAAAACTCATTTACAGATTTCATCACTTGGTTCTAGAGCTAAACGTAGATGCTTGCCTCTGAGTGTCTGTAAATATGTGCAAATGTCAAGAACTGTGTAGATCCTCACAAACCTGTTGATGCTGTGCAAACATAAAGTGATGTTTTGTTTGTTTGTAGTCATGACAGCGAGCTCTGAGAAAGCTCCTGTTATCAGTTAAACATTCGTGTTTAATGCTTGTTGTAGTCTATCGGATCTATGTCTTATCATATGTGGATACTAATTGCACTTGCTGTCACTGTGCTGTGCTTTTGCGTCCCACATTAGGAGAGTGCAGCTTCAGCTCTGCGGGGGTTTACGACGGCACCGTGTTCAGCCGGATATTTCAGATCCTGTACAGAAACGAGGAGATATCAGTGAATGACTGTATGAACTTCAAAGTCCACCTGCTATTGGACGGAGAACGGGTGAGTCATGCTGGTGACATTTTCTGCACACACACAGACAAATATCCAGTTTGAAAGGGGGGGGGGGGGGGTGGATTGATTGCCATTTGCTCGCTTTTTTATTTATTCCATAGCAACTTGTAGCTTTACAGCACATTAAATGGGCCGTAATTAATGGATTTCATCATTCTCTATTCCCTTCTGCACTTGTTGTTTTTATCATCGGACACAAACGATACTCCTTGTTCAGAACACACACATTCGTTCCACTTAATCACAGCAGATATTTTACACAACAGGGAATAAAAGATGAAAAACTACGGTGCTATATATTTTGCAGGTGTTCAGACTGCAAAATATATAGTCTATCTGTTTATAGCTGTATAGATTTAAAGCAGGGGTGTCAGAGCCGTTCTATTTCTTTGGCCAAAGACAGCTCAATTTGCAAAGATGTACTTTCTGGAAACATTGACTTGTAAGGTTTGTCTAACAGAGCTTAAGATGTCTAAAGCATCATTGACTGTAGAATGAAAATAGGGTATCCTGCGATTAGGAACAATCGATGGGCGCCCAGTGGTTGCATGAAATTGTTTTGCTATTGGGAACCAATTGTAAGTAATTGTCAGTGCGCAACACCCTCATCTGATGATTGCACAGGCCACCTGGCAGGTGGCAACCTATCTCCAAACAGTTGCAGTCCGACTCAGACTAACTGCAGTCACGCTCATCCAGATGAAGGCGGAGGTTTGCAAATAAAGCAGACGGGTTGCCAATATGTTGCTTTCAATCGGACTCACTTTACAGTAGGGACTCGACTCAACTTATATAAACTGTTTGCATTCTGATTATAGATTCCTGTTGAAAAGCAAGATTGCCGGGCAGCTATAGCAAATTGAAATTAAAGTGCTGTCATGCAGCAGAGGACTTTCTGAATTTCTACTTCAGATCTATGAGTTGTGGCTGAACTCTAAATGGAAGTAGTTGTGTATGAAGACAGCCACAGATTTGTGATTTTTGCAGACTGATCACAGTTACAGCTGCCATATTCTTAGAAACAGTTTGCACTGATGTTCTGGGTAAACATTTCATGTGATGGCTATAACAGGGATAAAAATGCATTTAAATAAACAAAGCTTATAAGTTAATGTAGCTCTAATCTTTGGAGCTACTGGTCAGTCTGATGGCTCGCCCTTTGGTGCCAATAGCTAATTTCCTGAGGCTACCAGTGTAGCCCGGATACTTGGATAGACATTAAAGGAAATCCAGTTCAGAACTTCCTGTTCAATGTTTATGAACCCAGAAAATGTAATAAAGCTTATTGAAAGCTAAGTTGACCTCAGACACAGCAACTGTTTTTGCGATTGCATTGGTCATATTAATTTAACTATTAAATGGCTGCTAATTGGTTAGCTACATGCATGAACTGTATGTAACAGATACTGAATGTAACAGATGTTTTTAAATGGGCACTGATTTTACTTTTGTAGTAGGTCTGAAGTGGAATATTAGAAGAACTGAACTTTTCAACTTTTTGACAGCTGGCTTTCATTTTCAGGCCTAGAACTTGTCTCCAATACTTTCTTTAAGGGTCTGTGGGCACACTATAGTTTTTTTTGTTAACGGAGGCATTAGCGGTTTTTAAATGTGATGAAATGATTAACAGGAGTTTGGTTCCCTGAAAGATAACAACAGCTATTCACTAGAAAAGGTTAATTGCCTTTTTCAAAGGAATTCTGTCCTAATCATAATAACCACTCAACCAGTGCGAGGGTCACCGAGCTCGTAGACTCGTTCCGTGAAATTAATGTTATGTAACTGAAAGACTGTGCCTGTGCACCCAGACCGGCCATATTTAGTTCAACTGATCAGGTGTGTAAACCTACCTGACAGTTATTGATGTTATGTTTTACTGTGGGCGTGACCCTGAGAATCCACTCTGCCCGTTTTTGCCTGTGGGAGCCACCGGAGCTCAAATTGATCAGCAGTGACAGCGGTGACACGGGCTTGATGCTGGGACGTGGGAGCATAAAGATGGCCTCATTTGAAGCTAATCATGCATTTGATAGCAGTAGCTCACACGCTGACATTACTCTAAACCGTCGCTCAGCTGCTCCCTGACATGTGGTGTATACGCCTAGTTTACTGTGGAAGGATTCCTGCTTTTGCCCGAATGTGGATTTTCTGTCTCACATGACAACTAATTTTAGAAATGTTCATTAAACGTAGGTGTTGCTGTGGAGGTGTGGAGACAGAAGAGCTTAAAGGCATATCAGATTTCATCTGTAAGCTCTCCCGAAGGCTCCCCGCTCATTAACCTTCCAGAGGTTATCTGCTGTTCACAGCTACAGATAGCGCAGACGAAAATAGCCTCTCATTTCCCCTGTGCACACCCGATGTATTCTTAATCAATCACACCATCAATATCAGATGGATTTATACGTTTACTGTAAGCGCTACAAAAGTGGAACTGCTTCTATTAAAATTTAACAGCGCTGCACACCAATCCTCAGAAGAGTCTGTTGCATCCATTTTCGGCCCCGGCTTTGTAGTTTCATAATACCGTTTTTTTTTTTTTCCACTTTGTTGTTCAGATTTATGCCTTTATTTTCTACGGCACTTTGAACATGAGAGTAATTGATTTTTTCAGCCCACATGAAAGACATAAATGCCGGAATACAGAGAACATAAACAGTTAATCAAAAAGAACACTAAAGTGGCTAAATCAGAATTGCAAACAAGGTTGGTTACATTAGCTTCTGTGCCAAATAGCAGCAAATCCATCATGTTCTTGTTGGTACCGTGTGATGGCCGTTCCCCTTCATTAATTCAGAATTTCTCCATTCACGTGAGTGACAGTAAATAAATGAAAGTCAGATCCTTCTCCACAGAGCACAAGTGGCTGCCGTATGGTTTGATGAGTGCAAAGATAATGTGAAAGCTGAGGCTACAGCTGTCACATCCACCTCTGGGAGATTTTTGAACCCTGTCATCTAGAAATGGCATTTATAAAAAAAATATGTTTTTGTGAAATATCAGAATCTACATACGGTGACTTTTACCAGCCTACCTGTGTTGCTTAAATCTGGATATGAACACTAGTCTAGTCTTCTGTGTGAAACACCCAACAGCCTCTTGCACTGATTTGTTGCACTTCCGTTCTGAAGTCTCAGTTTTGCATTCGCCATTGTGCCAGGGTGGAAGCTGTTGGGTGTTATCAGCAGTGTTGGTCAAGTTACTTAAAAAAAGTAATTAGTTACTGATTACTTCTCCATGAAAGTAATCCCATTACTTTACTGATTATTTATTTTCAGAAGTAAATAGTTACTTTATTACTTAGTTACATGATACACAACCCGAATACATACTAAAGCAACAGACCTTTCAGCCCAATTCTATTTTTTCTGCATAATCCATCATATAAAATTGAATCAAGTGAAAACTAATAAAACAAGTTTTATTAGTTTTAATCTTTTAGCTTTATGCACATTGCATTAAGCAAAAATGTAATTATAAGAAACAGTCTTTGACTTGAGCTTTGTTTAACAATTAAACCTATTTTTTTTTTTGCATATTCCAGCATATAACGTAAAATAATGTTTTAGCGGCACTAAGTCCTGTCGCTCTTATATCTATTGTCACCTGGAGGTTTGCCCAGTGCTGCAGCGGTCATGTCAGTGGTTGGATCTCTGTGAATTTCACATTCCTGTGGCAGCGTGCTAGGTGCTTGCTCAGATTTGAAGTTAAAGTTTTTGCTGTAGAAAGAAGTTTTCTTGCCACGCTGAGTGTACAGCAGATGCTAATGTTTTTGTCATTTTTTACAGAATCAAACTCAAAGTAATGTCAGTACGTCCATACTTTAAACGCTGCATGGTCGTACTCTCTCCCGCACTCCATATTATCCATTATTGATCTACACACGTCTGTTGCTGCCACGGACGTCGCGTGCTTTTACGTAATTGTCATGAGACACTCTCACAAACAAAATCATGGTCTACTAACACAGTAACGCAGTGTGCTTACGGGAAAGTGACAGTAATCTAATTAGTTTTTTTTGCAATAGTAGTCCCTTACTTTACTCATTGCTTGAAAAAAGTAATCGGATTACGGTAACACGTTACTGCCCATCTCTGGTTATCAGCTATTGCTAACTAGCTTGATTAGCAAGGTGCAGTTACAATTCTATGTGATATCAATGCTACATTTGGTTAGCAAATAAATGGAAGTAAATAAGTATAATCAAACACCAATTAAAATACACTAATGCAAAGGTACAGAGACCAAACTCTCACAGACTCATGGGCCACTTGATGCGATGTCCAAAGCGAGTTAACCCACGTTCATTTTTATTTTACACCATAAAAAAGCATGTTTAGAAACCTGGTAAAAAGGGATTTGGCTTCTATGGAAACTTCTCCAACCATAATAACTGTGTGGTCGGATAGATTTGTATACATCTGGACACTGTAGTTAGGGGCGTGGTCACCTTGGCAGACAGGGACCAGTTGAGGTAGCTGAACTTGACCTGTCTACATGGTTTTTTTGGTTTGTTCTGTGATACAAAGATTATGATTATGATTCTTTTGTGCCCATGGTCTTTTGATATTTATGCATCAACAATCCTTATCGTTCCATTTTGCAGGTGGAGGAGGCCTTGAGTGAGGTGGATTTTCAGTTGAAGCTGGATCTTCATTTCACTGACAATGAGCAGCAGTAAGTTTCTGAACCACTTTGAAAATATGTGTTTGGTGTGTGTTTGAGATGTGAAGTGAGCGACTTTCCCATTTGGCTGCTAGACATCACTTTAAGCACCTGATCACAAATATACGGCATACGATCCATGACTACAGGGATTTGTATGTTTGCTTGGGACAAAAGGAAGAAGAAGAAATATTTAGATTGTATCATCATTGTTGATATTGGATTATGAGTGAGCAGCTTTCCCAGTTATTTAAAACTGGTACTTGCTAAAGGCAGTTGCCCTGATATTTCCCACTCACTTAAATATGAGATGCTCCTTTTAATGAGAAGTTTTAGGCGCTCCAGGGTCACACTTTTACTACCAGCAATAAAACCACTTCTTTAGTTAATCTGCACTCTCTGGCACAGATACAAAGATGATCAGATTTTAATTTTTTTTTAATGTAT
Source organism: Neolamprologus multifasciatus (assembly GCF_963576455.1). NCBI lineage: Eukaryota > Metazoa > Chordata > Actinopteri > Cichliformes > Cichlidae > Neolamprologus > Neolamprologus multifasciatus. The sequence continues at coordinate 27,645,859 of NC_140459.1, forward strand.
TATTTCATTCTCATTTTCAGTGCTGAAAAAAGCAGGCATTGAAATTCTGCTTAGTTTTAACAGTCTACTCATAACATAAATAACAGTTATGATTCGTCATATTAAAAACTTTAACTGTAAATATTTTCATTAGGGTTTCCTGATTAAGTTAATATACCAACGGAGAACTTTACAGTGTAGCATTATCTAATTAAAACATCTGAGTACTTCCATCAATGATGTTGTTTAGTTATATTCTGTCCTTTGCTAGATGAGCCATTCTAATGGAACAGCTGCAAACATTATGGACGATGGCAAAAAAGGACGATTTTCACTTAAAGAGTTGGGTTTGTTTTTACTCCCTCAGGTTGGCTGATATAGCGACTGTCCCCTTGATCAGCAGTCGGACCCTCAGCCTCCATTTCCACCCGCGAAGAGGCCTCCACCACCACGTCCCTGTCATGTTCGACTATTTCCACTTGTCAGTCATTTCTGTCTCCATCCACGCTTCACTGGTTGCCTTACATCAGCCCCTCCTCAGGTAAAGTCTGGAAAGCTTGCAACTTTTTCGCATCCTGCAGACCCCGAATCTTCACATTACACAAATTTGTATCTGATTTGGTATGATCTCAGGAACCCAACTATTCTTTTCACTGCACAATCTGCTAATCCGCTAATCATTTTGTAATCTATGGCTTTGAATGCTGTTTGGAGATGTGTTCAAGAAAAAAGGTCAAACATCTGCAATGAGCAGGTTTTAATTTTTTAAGTGAAAATTTTAACTAAAAAGAAACCCATACAGTCAAGCAGGCGAGAACGTGAGCTTGAACTGCTGGCACATCTTTTGCGATTGATAATGTATCTCTTGGCGAGCTGAATGAATAATTTTCCAAACACTCATCTGATGAATTCAGCCGTCAGTGTCATAGTCGATGTTCCAACATGCATTACATAGATTACTGCAGCACTTGACTGATTGCAGCAGAACTGCTCTTATTTCTCAGTTCACGTCTTCCTTCAGAGTCACAAACGCTAAACACAACACAAACATATTCATACTTTGCCCCTGCTGTGTCATCCCTGCCCTCTCTCCAGCTTTGCCCGTACGGGGAAGGGCTCCTGGCTTGGGAAGGGCTCGCCAGAGAGCACGAACGACCCGTCCGCCATGTCTGTAGAGAACCTCGTGTTCGGCGCTGGCTACTGCAAACCTGTCATCTCTGAGGTGTGTTAACCTTTAGCGGTTCAGCTGCTTTCAGATAGAAAGTCATACAAAGTCAAAGCCTATTTTGTCTCACAAAGCTGAAAACAAATGTCTCCCTTTGAGCTGGTTGTTCTCTTCTTTTTGTCAGCGAGCAGCTAAATGCCAAGCGATGACGTAAACAGAAAGGTTTAGGAACAGAGGCCGACAGATTTAGCCGGGATTTGCTTGGGCATGTCATCCAGAAGCAACGGGATTTTGAGCTGGGAAGGGAGTCGTCCTGATTTGGATTACAGATTCCAGACCTTGTCTGTCCTTCGGAATCAGTCATTTGTTGGCACTATGCAGAATCCTGTAGGTTTTAAGACCAGAGGCCAACGTGGTGATTATCACTGTGCAGCGCTGTGGTGTTTCATACTATTTGTTGAAGCCGCTTGCCCAGGCTTGTAGGCTTCCAGGCTTAGCATCTGGAATTGATAGGAACTCCCACTGGAAATGATGGTGCTGTCTCTCATGCTTCTGGCTTATTTATAGCGCACTTAAGATTCACAATGAAATAAATAATAATCTATCATAATTACTAATCATGATTATATATGGCCTATAGCAAATTTATTTTATTGCCTTTTATTCACCTAGGCATATATTAGTAAAAAGCTGTATTCAATAGTAGCAGGTGATAAAAGACACCCATGACTCATATTTGTTATTGTGACTCAACAACTTCTTTCTTTCTTTAGTTGTGTAATTAGCCTTGATTCTGTGAGTGTGTAGCTAGCTGTCAATAGGAGAGAATGCAGCACTTTGGTTAACAAGCCCTACAGCTCACAGATAAAAGTGAGAAATCTGCAGCCGTACGGAGACACAACCAGTATACAGCAGGCGTGTCAAGCGTATGGAAAGCGAGCCCGAAAAGGCCTCATCAGAGGGTCCAGTGTGAAAAGATATCATTAAAAATCAGAGTGGTGATTCCAGCGATTTCTTTTTTCCAAAAGACTCATAAAAAGGTTTTGTGCATTTGTCGATCCACTGTGTGGGTGCATTTGAGACACAGTGCCACTTATTTACCATCATTTCTCCTGTAAATGGAAGATTCATGTATAAAGTTACATGCACTTCTTAAAACTAGAAGAAAATATTTTATATTTCAATATGTTACAATGCAGTGTTTCTACCAAGCACGGGTGAATGATAGTTTTAATCTCACATAGATTCCTGTCTAGACTAGTTTGCGTAGTTTACAGATAAGGAGCCACACAGTATCTCTTTGCACAGCTAGCCTGTCCTCGTGACTCTTTGGACTCGGAGCAAACAGTACTGAGCAGACAAAAGGAAACAAAAAGTGTGACCTTTTTCAAGTCTTCCAAGAATTGCAGAACCCAATGCAGCGGTGTACTCCCAACGCAACTCGAATCACTGCTGCTGTTTTCAGGTATCACCTCATATCCAAAAATTATATTTTGGGGCTGTTGCTCCTTACTGAGTTTAGCTTTCTTTTGTATATTTGGTAATTACACCAACATAAGGTACAAAGAGTTTTTCCTCAGGTTTTATAACATGCATCTCTCAGGTCTCCGTGAACGTCACGGTCTGCACAGTAAATCCTAATGAGCTCCCAGGCCCCCACGCCACCTTGCCGCTCCTCCCAGTTTTTACTCCCACCCCTGGCTGGGCGCTTTAATAAGCTCAGCGTTTAGCCAAGCGGGGGGGTTGCGTTTGATCACAGTAATGAGTTGTGCTTGCAAGCGCCACGTACCACATAGCTGCAGGTGAAAGCTGCGCACAACGCTGCAGACTCTTTCACCTTCATTTATTTACAGCTTTTTACCTGCGGCTACACTTAGTTTCCAGCACTTTCCCCCTTAACATGTGTCATTTTGTCTAAATCTTGTGCTTCTGCTGTAAGATAAGACTTTTTAAAATTTGGTGTTTCTTTGTAAAAATTATACACAAAACTGGAACACTGGAAAGAAACGCTACCTGCATGCTTCAGAAGTAAACGGCTCCATAGCAAATTAAACAAGCAGCAAACAGAAGCAGAAATCGACATCAGGTGAACTGTGGCAGATTTTAACCATTTTTAGTGTGTAGAGAAACTGTGCTTTTAGGGTAATGACTAGTTTATAGGGGGAAAAAAGCTATTTTTCGGTGCACCTCGCTTACAGACTGTTCCCAGCGGGCCTCTATAAAGCTAAAGAGAATTATGGAAGAAAACATACAGGTGTTCCTTCCTGGTTCGGGTATACTCCACTGGAGCAATTACAGAGTGTGCACAGGTATGATGATAGGGCTGGCAACTTCACTAGCTCGAGGGAAATTACAGTATGTCCTGATACTCAGGCATCACATGCCTTTTGGAGCTCTACGCTCCACAGAGGCAGCCAGAAATCTTGTCACTGGGTGGGAAGAACTCTGATGAGTGTTTGGGGTCAGGGACCATGGATGGTGGTAGGCATACTGTGATGACTCACGTCTAAAGTGATACAGTCTTTTTAGACCACTGTCTCTTCTAGAAGACTTCAAGGCTTTGGTGATTTGTAGTTGGTTGCACAGTGCCAGCAAATGCTATTAACGGCTTTGGTGAAGCACAGCTAGAGCCCGTCTTTCATTGTTAGAGAGCCATCTGCTGGAACAAAGGCCCATATTACAGCCCAGATTTTAATGACCGATCAGAAAGCAGAGGTTTGTACTTAAGCTACCAGATCTTGTTGTTTTTATTATTTCTCTTTTTATGTGCTGGTTCCTTGTCAAGCAGCTTTTCACCTACATTTTAGCATACACTTATTTATGTAAGAAAGACACACTCAGTGGTTAATGGGCTGGCAGGCAGATGAGTGAGCCACAGCAGACACTGACAGGGGTTAGTTGTTTTTGTTATACTTGATGACTCGCACCCTTTACATTCTGAGTTTCAGTTTCCTTCTTTTGGATGAAGTGCAAAATAAAAAGAACTTTTCTACACCAGCTATCACTCAGAAAAAACTGATGGTGGTGCTTTCATGACGGAGATGCAATTTTTTGGGCACTATTTGGGGGATGACTCATCTACTCAAAACCATATCTACCTACAGGCACAAACAAAGGACCTGTGTCTGGACGTTTGATTCTAGTTCAGTGGATATAATGTGAAGCATAGTTAAATACTATACTATGTACTATTTCATACAGATTGTTGCACAGATTTTAAAAAGACTTTTCTCCAAACAGTGCTTTGCTTCTTGGGCCAAGTTCCCACACCTGGGACCTGCCATACATCCACATGTGCCACATAAATGTCTTGATCTGCTTTTGCAGCTTACAGCTAGCTGTGTTTAAGAGGCATTTGTTTTATTGTATCAGATCTTCCAAGGAGTTATTGTGACTGCAAAAGTAAGCTTCTATTACTAAGAGGTCAGAGCAACAAACCTTCAAACCAGGCTATAGTAGAACCTGTTAAGTTCAAGTATGTGTGCATGTTTGTCATTAAAAGAGGACATTATACTTGAGAGGTGACTTGTGACCTACATAGTAGCTGACATTTCCTCTGTCCTTCTCCTCAGGGAAGTTTTTATGTGCCCAGTGAAAACTGCCTGCAGAGAGCTCATACGTGGCACCGGCGGCTCTGTCGCCTCCTGTTGGTGGCACACAGAGGCCTGCACACGTACTACACAGCACTGATGAAGGAGATCCCACAGCTGCAGCAGATTCCTCTGGAATCAGGTGGCACATATATAGAAAGCCTTGGACCTGTTTCTTCATTAAAAGTCTAGTGAGATCTGAAAATAACATATTGGAACATTTTAATAATGCATGAACTGTTTTTATTTTTACGACAATGTAAATTATTAAAAAAATATGATTAAAACTGTAGAAAAAGTATTATTTTAATGACCTTGTCAGAAAGTAATTTAAAATCACCCCAATAGAAATAGAGGACTAACATTAAACAGTTTACCTGTACTGAAAACTAAACTATAAGTACTGCTATTATTTGATGTACTTAGAGTACTTGTTATGTATTCTGTAAACCTTTTTCCAACTCTGGTACAGTGACACTTCATTTCCCCTAAAACCTTAACTTCGTATATATGTAGTGGAGTACAAGCATGCTAATTGTAACCTCCAGTTTCCTGAACACAGTTTGATCACATGGTCTTAAGCAGTGAATGTAAATGTTTCCATATTTGCCCTTTTAGACGGGGCTTCGTGCAGCCTCTTAGCCACAGTAAAACAAGCCATTTCAGTTCCCTTCACTTCAGCTTGTCTATATCTAAAACTGTGCACATATGCTTAACTTGTTTTATAAGATTTTCAAACTATATGTGTGTATGACCCTCTGTCACAGGATAATGAAAGTTAAAACTCCCCAAATATTTATTCCCACAGATGTGTCGCCTGTAGAAGAAACTCTAAATCAGCTGACAATAGAGCTACAGGTAAGTTCATGCCTTTGTATGATAGTAACAAACATATCTTATCTTATTGTCTCTTTATAAATATTTTATTAAACAAAAAATAGGAAAAATGCAGGTTAATCTATAAGTAAAAATAATTAAACTTAACAATCAATCAAACCATTACTTGTATGTGAATTATTGACATAACGCTATTTTATTTTTAACCTCATCAACACACAGCACACACTGACAATAACAAAAATACTTTATTATAGAGCTCTATGTAAGAGTCTAACCAACAAAGCAGCCTCTGTCACTTTTCACTTTGATATGTCACTAGTCCATAGTACCTGCTGTTTCCTGTTTGTTTCTATTCTAATACAAAAAAGCACCAGCATGCTAAGAATAGATTCACATTAAAAAAGTTATTTCTTTATATTGTTATGTGCTTCTAAGGAATCAAACGTCTTAATTTTTAAAGTGATCTGGAGCAAAAGTTTTCTAGACATTCTAACTCAACATTTTTAGTCCACTCCTTCTCACTGACCATTTATTAAGTCACTCAACACTGACCTATGAACTATCAAGCAATCAAGTACAGGATGAGCCAGTGTTCTCACCGGACATAACAGAAACTTAGCAAAGAAAGACTTTTAAGTATTATCTATAGGCACTTTATTACGAGCTGCCTGTGAAAAAAATCACGATTTGCTTCCATGTGTTTAGATGAATCTGCAAAAAATGCCAAAGACAACTTATAAAACAGTATTTTTACACCAGTGAAGTGATTCTCAAAGAGCTATTAGTCAAAAACTTGGCGTATCTCATCATGGTGTGCAATGTGCTCTTAAAAAATTGGAGGTAACTGAGCAAGTGTGGGACAAAATAAGATGTAGCAGACCTAATGATATATATCACAGATGAACAGTATCTGATTTAGGAAAAAATCCGAAGACTCATCAGAAAAGGACTCTGTGGAAGGGTGGTGGTAGTATAAGTAGTGGTTATATACGTTTGGGGTTCAAATCATTGAGTGGGTCATGAGAGCGCCTTGAGGCGACTTTTGTTGTGATTTGGCGCTATATAAATAAAATTGAATTGAATTGATTTGAGAGATATACAGATATACAAATTTTAGCCAGTGGTGTTGGGAATCTTGTCTAATGTATGGAATTATGAAGATAGAAAAGTGCCATCAGATTTTGATCCACCATGATACAACTGGAGTTCTGATTGGCAACAGCTTTTTATTTTAGCTTGACAATGATCCCAAACACACTGCAGTAAAAACATAGACACACATCATCAGTCATGGACAGGCCTCTCCAGAGCTCGGACCTCAACATTACTGAAACAGTGTAACAGTTTGGGGTGGCTGTAGCTCAGGAGGTAGAGCAGGTCAGCTGCTGATTGGAAGGTTGGTCCCCGGCTCCCCCAGTTGGCATGACAAATATCCTCGTGTTGTACTAACCGACTTGCTCTCCAATGCATCCATCAGAGTATGAATGATAGTTAGAAAGCTCTCATAGTGCTTGTGTGAATGGGTGTGTATGGGGTCAATGTGGCGTGTTGTATAGAGTGCTTTGAGTACTCCGGGAGAGTAGAAAAGCTATATAAGAACCAGTCCATTTACCAGTGTGCACAGTGTTCACCTTGACCAAAAAGCATAAAGCAGCCAACATCCAAAGAAGAGTGAATCCTGGAGAACTATTCCTGAAAGCTCCTTAAAGAAATGACATGAAAGCTTGACTAAGAGAGTTCAGGCTCTCGTGATCTTTATGTTTATGTGCGGGAATCTATTCTTAGTACTTATTTCAGTTTACTTCCTTTAGTTTAGCTGAAAAAAAGGAAGTGTTTTAGTTCCCTCATTTTTTTGTCCTGTCATTGTTGATGGCGTTCACCTGTTATTATTATTCTCCATGCTGTGTGCAGTTAGTTGATTTTCTACTTCAGTCTTTGTCAGCTTGTTGTGTGATCTCCGTCTCACTCCTTTCCCACTCTGTTTGTTACTACTTAAGTGCTTTTACCCTGGTTGTTTTTCTGCATTTGGTTTTAATTTCTGTGTTTTCTGGCATCACAGTGTGCATTGATATGTGCCTTAATCAGAATATGTTGGGGCATTTAATAAAATCTGTTTATGAGGCCGGAGCTTTTCAGTATAATGAAGCTATTAGATGATACCAGTAAAAATGGTCGTGATTAGTGTTTAGTTGAGCAGCTGCCAACCAGTCAATCTAGGATTTGACAATTCTTCGCTGTGTAGGCAAACTGCCACTCCATACTTGGACATAAATTTCCTATTAATAATCCGCCCACAGTCATTTTCATATCAGACAGATTGTAGATACTGTTTTCTTTGTAGGTATAAATATGTGAGCAGGACAATCACCCAGCCTTGGACTTGTGCATGCTTTATTCTGGGAGTTCTTTGAAATGCAACACTTTCAGCTAAATATTACAGGACTGCGTTTTTCTTTTCAGCTGCAAGAAGGCCACGAGAAGGTGGCGGAGCAGATCAGCAGGGACGTAAGCCAGCTCTGCTTCCAGCTGGCTGCTCTGTGGAGCTGCTTCCTGGAGGCCGCTGTGTTCAACCCCCACATCCTGTCCTATCTGGCCCAGGAGCACCACACGCTCAGGGTGAGAGTTCAGCTCCATCAAAGGCAGGCTTATACAATGTTCAAACGTCATCATTTGCCTCTCCGAGGTGCTGAGCCTTTATTAGGCCCTGGTGCCGATATGTTTAAATATAGTGATTGTGATCCACCCACGCTAAAATGCAAGAATACCACAGAACAATAAAACATGTTTCATAAGCATTGACATTTTATCTCTGAAAGCAGCTCCTTAAAGGCATGTTGTCACCAGTTTTCAGAAAGTAACATGATACTGAACAACAGTCTGTCTAAGAAGAATCAAACTAACTTTCACATTGATGAGGAAAAACATGTCAAAGTTAAGCCCAATCAAGCATCAGTAACTGTTATGCACTAAAAAAGTACTGTTAAATTTGTCCATCATGAAGATAGTTTGGATACAGCGCTTTCACAGGACTCAATGTGCACTCGTGAAAAATGAAGTACAGCCTTATTGCTTCCAATTTGGAGGTTAAGTAGGAGCCAGGTGCTATTGATTAAGTGATCGTCCCAAAAAGGACTGACCTCTGTAAAAGCAGAGGTGACGCAGTCCTCCCAGGGGTGGACATCCCAGCAAATTCATCCCAAGATTACCTCAAGCAAAGCCCAGAGATATTACAAAAATTACTTTTTAGGAAGAGCTGCCAGGAGCAAACCTCAAGACTTGAAAAATCCATCAATCAGATCAGGCCTTCTACCTACTGTTCATCTTCTTCTTCTTCTACTACCAATTACTGGCTGGTCTCTGTTCACTGATCATCACCTACATCCTTAACCTTCAACACCTTCTGGCAACTCTTCCCTACCACCCAGGACCAGTTTTTGTGCTTTGCTCCTTCTTCAACTTCCAATATTTAATCCCTGTTCCTGCCTTCACTTGCTTCCTTTTCTTGACTTCCAAAGTCAACCTGCACCCTACCAACACGGTGTTGTAAAGATGAGTGGGCCAAAAATCCCCCCACAGTGATGTTAGAATCTAATAAAGTCATAGAGAAAGTGATTACTTCACATTCTTGCTAGTAAAGATGGTTCTATAAGCTGCTGAATGAGGTGTACTTAGTTTTTCACAGGAGTGCATAAAGTTCTGTAAAAAGAATATACATGTTACTGTCTCCTTAAAGTTTGGTATTGGAAATACATCTGATCCCATGACATCAATGTCTGTTTAATTACATGAAGATAATAAGATACCAGAGGCAGCCAAGTCAGTCTTTAAAAGGGGAGCTTTGTTCTCAATTCCAGCTCTGCATATTTATTCTTGGATTCTTCTAGAGTAACTGCACATGATTTCAATTTATTATTATATATCCATACTGACCCTCAGTTCATCCTCTGTCTAAATAAGCCTTATTAGCTCTCCCTCCCCTGCCCTTAAGCCTAGTTGACTTTCTCAAACAGAAGATTTGATTGCAGGTGGGTAAGGAGCATGAAAAGTCTGTGCTTAGCTTACTGACAAGGCTGGACTGGGACAAAAAAATCTGCCCGGGCATTTTGACTAGAGACAAGGTATTATAAGAAAAGCCATAAAGCCTTTGAATGAAAATAAACGCTGTTGTGACAGTGATATGCACTGTCTTGTTGGTATATGTATGATTTCTATACATGTTACATAAGATCAAAACTTTGGTTGTAAGATTCAGATAATTATTTATTAAAAGCAAAACATTTTAAATGTTAATGCCCTACCTGGCCCACCTGGCAAAACTTTGTTAGACCCGCCCCTGCACAGTTACCAGCTGTCAGCTACTTAGAAAAGGGTCCTGGTGTTATTTGTCTCTCAGAAACAGTTCATAACCTAAAAGGTAAACCTGTTTCTGAGGGGTGCAACGATACACAAAATTCACAGTTCGGTTCGATACTTTGGTGTAACGGTTCGATATTTTTTTGATACAAAAAAATGTTCATTTTTAATTTGTCATTTATTAAAATTATAAATATATATTTTAACTCAAAAGTACAGCTGAGGCAGTTGCCATGTTGTTTAGCCTCTGTCTTGCTAGCTTGCGCTGCGCTCAGTGGATCTGCACTCAACAGTGCAGCCTAGGCGGAGTAGTCGAACGCAGATCCACTGAGCGCTCAACACAGACAGCATCGTCAGAAGAAAAATTGATAAAATAAACTTAAAAATTTTGTATTGTTCGATACATATGCATACCGAACCGAAAGCACTGTATCGAACGGTTCAACACCGATACGAGTATCGTTGCACCCCTACTGTTTCTCCATCACCTGTTCAGCTCTGATGATTCAGTAAGGACATCTCCTGGTTTCATTTTCATGTTTGCCTCTCACCACATATCCAAACCCATGTCATGACCAGCAGCCTTTACAGCTGTGGCTCCAGCAAACATCAACTGATACTAGAAATTAATATTAAAAAATTCTAACAACAGTTGAGTTTCTCGGATGAGAGGTGAAACGTCTTCAAGCAACTTAAAGAAGTCCAGACGCTTTTCTTTGCAAGCTCCTTTGACAACAGTTGATCAAGCGTAAACGTGCTGCTGTTGTTTAGTGCGACATCCGCTGGTTTCCTCTTTCTGGCGCAAAGGGTGCGATAAACAAACAAGAGAGAAAAGTCGATCAGCTGATCATTGATCAGTTTCATGATTGAAATAACAACAGAGAGGGAGAGAGAGGAGGAGAGAATGAGCAAAGAAGAGGCAGCTGTGCAGCAAAGACACAGAATAACTCCAGCTTTGTGTCTTTTCCATTCTAGCTGAAGTTTGGGACAAACTGTGTTCCTTCTCAGCTCAATGCGAAACGCGTAATATTTTCCCTGAATATGAGACGATTCCGTTTTTTATGGGACGGTTGGCAACTCTACTAACTAACCTTATGAATAAAATAAAGTTCACTATCAGTAACATCATAGCTCCCACCCAGCAGTATAGAAACTCTGTCATGCTAGCTAGTACGCTGTACGAGTTATTGTAACTGACGTAACTGACTGTAAAAAGTCAGCACAACAAAAATAAACTACACATAAACTCGGTTTATATCTGACCCAGATAGACTGCAGGTCATAACTTCTTACCGGACGTTTAGTTCACCTGACACTCGGACCGGCGGCCGCCTCGGGTCTCTGCTCCTCCTGCCTCCCCTTTCCCTCATCCACCTGCTGGCCTCTATGGAAGCTTCGCCATAGAAACCACCACCACCACCAGTTATTTTTACACATCTGCCAGCATCTGGCCAATCCACCACCTTTCATTGTTTATACCGTTAAAAAAAGCAACAACAAAAAAACATCAGCCGATGAAAACGAAAAATCACCATCGGGCATACCGGGCAAATACCCGGTATGCCTGATGGCCAGTCCAGCTATGCTTACTGAATATGTGTAAGATCAGAGACAAAAGTTTAAATGATGTAATTTCATATCATGAACCCCTGATCAGACATGTCCCATTAAATCAAGTTGTCCTTTTTTCCATGCACATAATTTATTCTGTTGTTAAATATTGAATACACTAATTTCCAATCTTGTGTAAAATGCATCAAACCTGTTGCCATTAACACAGCAGGCTTGCTGCTCCCTCTCTGAGTCCACGTTTAGACTATGTTTAGTCTCATTGCTGATGCACTTGATTATTTGTGAGCTTTGAGTGTTTCAAAAGGAATTATTCAAATTATAAATGCCATTCTGGACCTCTATATCCTAAAACTTGCTGAGCAATCTAATATGATTTCCCCTGCAGTTTCTATTAAATCACTGGGCTGTTTAATATGAAAATGTGCTACACAGTGGAGTAGCTCTCAAGCTTTTTTGTCTGTTGTTTGTGCTCATCAAATACTTGGTAAATTTGTCTTGCTTATTGAACCAAGAAATTGAACCCAACCATATGTTTGCCGGTGATCTGAGACTGAGACTGAGGCTCTTATCAAAAATTAATTTTTTTGTATGTCTCTGGAAACACAAGGTCAGGAGGTTCTCTGAGGCATACTTTTTCACCGAGCACCACAAAGAGATATCTCTGACATTTCAAGAGGAACTGTAAGTACCACGCCTGTCAGAAAACTCATTCTGTGAGTGCAAAGAAGTATAATATTTAATCTTGAATTGTCCTGATTTAGAATCAATAGACACGGCCAGATAGCTGCAGAAGTACGGAGCTCAGACTACTTGACCAAGATGCCTCCTTTACCTGTTGAGTGCCTGGACATCGACGGAGACTGGAACAGCCTGCCTATCATCTTTGAGGACAGATACGTGGAGTCTCCTCAAACACGTACTACAAAATATATATCTTCTGCTACCTGCTATTAACATTTCATTATGTATTGTCTCAGGACCAAACTCTTGTTCTTCAAACTGAATTTCTTTATCTTTCCAGAGTACACATCACATGTGCCAATGCCTGCAACTGCTGATGAACAAACCAACTTAGATCTTGCCAAGAGGATTCTCGAAAGCAGCCAAGAAGCCGTATCACCAGCAGTACCCAAGGACTCTCTGGGTCGTGAATGCACGGACCTGCCCTTGTATGTCTCGCTCACAGCAGACCAGAATAAGAGCGACACCAGATGTACCCAGAACATCATTCCTACTGAGGGCAGAACTGAACTTTCCGTGGCAGTGAAGGAAAACTTGACGGAAGCAGCAGAAAATCACAGCCAAAATAAGGAGAGCTATAGTTCAGGCGAGATTGTTGCAAATAAGTCATGTGATCCTTGTAGAGGAGAGGCACCTTTGGCTCCCTCCTCAAGCTTTAGTCCCCTCACAGATTCTGCAGACAACAGTGACAAGTCTTCTCATCCTGTAACAGAAGTAATTGCCCAACTTTGTGATGCCACAAACCACAGCAATGCAATAGAGAATGAAAACACTGAAGAGCAGCCTAACATCGCCATGCCTTTAAATCACTCAGTGGATGATGAAAGTGAGGATGTCCCTCCTATCAGTGTACCCGCTGGCTGTCCAGTAATACCACTCTTTCCGGGTGAGCTCAGAAAAGAGACGACTCATCGCGGAGGTTTGGTCGGCACCAAGGTCATGAAGCGCTCGTCCTCTGTTATTTCAGACTCTGGTATCGAGAGTGAGCCCAGCTCTGTAGCGTGGCCGGTGGAGGCCGCACTGCGAGGACGACCCCCTCTGGACTTTTCCAGCGAACGGGAGATCCCACAGCAAATAGTGTTAAATCATCCGGTGCACCGCAGCTATCTGGAAGGCCTGCAGATGGAGAGCAACGGCAGCCTTCCAAGTGGAGGTATACAGGCTTCACTTACATCAATTAGTTCTCTGCCCTATGAGGAGGATCAGCATCAGAGGCAGCTAAGCAAGCTGACCAAGTCTGTTTCTGCGCCGCAGATAAGTAGCCCAGAAGATGTAGAGGATGGCCATATGCTGCTTAACCAGGAAACAGATTGCAAGAGCTTAGTACAGCATGAAGATTCATGTAGGACAAACTGTTCTTTGTACAGCAACCTGGATTCTGGACAGTCAGAATTATCTCCATTAGACATGAGTTCATCATCAAATCCTGGCTATATTGTCAAGGAGAATGGGACCTCTGAAAAGTCAAACTCTCCACAGTACCTGTCAGAGACATACAGGATAAAGTCAGCATCAAGCAGTGTTTCTGAAGTATTACTTTTACAAGAATCTGCAGAAAGCCCTCATGTCAAGGAAAGAGCTGTTATTGGCAGCCAGAGGGAGAATACGAACAATCAAACACACATCAGTGGAGTAACCTCAGTGAAGGATGTCTTTGTCGTTGAATCGGAAACAGTGCCCTGCAGCTGTGGAAACAAACCATGTGTGCATGAAAGTGCAACAGATCAGGAGAGGATTAACACGGGAGATGAGTGCCAAAGTTTCCATCAGACCCAACTATTCGGGCCTGAGAAACATGAATGTCTAGATCCCTCACAGATACTTATAAAACCTTCATGCTTCAGTGATCTGCCCAACAGTAACAGCACCACTCAGAGGCCAAGTGACCCCTTGGGCGTGACAAACAGAGAGATAGTTTCACCTGCTGATGTAAATGGAGTATCGAGCTGTGAGAAAGCGCCTTTGGACTGCCAATCCAAGGCCTCCAAGATCCCTAACTCAGGACTAGCCTTTGTGAACAAGAAGATGGTGGAGGTGGTGAACATGTCAGTCTCCTGTGCCCCAACCTGCCTCCCATTTTCATCCGTCCTGAGAGACTCTCCATCTATCAGTGGAATGTCCACTCGTCAGACAACCTCACCTATCACCCATCAGCCTCTGGGCTCCTTCGGTATCATCTCCTCATCTTCACTCAGTCCCCTGAACATGGATGAAGAGACAAATGAACGAATGCTGAAGTGAGTTTTTGTTTTTCCTAACAGGCATTCTACCTCTTTGTATCCCGCTAAGTTTATTAGTACACTTACTACTTACTTTTGTGTTGCTGCTCAATACAAAAAAGATATTTTAAAGTGCAAATCACATCCAATTCACACAGAGTTTTAAGATCTATAAGCCTATTCAACTTTCTTTTGGTATTTACCAAGCAGTAACATTTAGAAATGAAAAATTAAATGCATTAGCTAAGCCGGCAGGCCTAGCAATGCTTGCTAACTTAGCTAATATATAACGTCTCATTGAAATGTGTTCAATTCTCTTTGCACTGCAAAGTAAAATAACTTTTCCCAAAGCAAACAAACAATATGCAAGCTGCATGAAGTTGGGAATGTGGGAAAAAGCAGAAATACACAAAGAATGATACACATACAGTGCTAGTGTGTGCTAACAAAGAGATAAGACTTGTGCTGCACTTTGGTTTGCAGAACAAGCAAGAAAATCAACAACCGCCTACTTAAAGAAGCACAAGTATATTTTCAGTCTGAAGATCTTAAACCTCTGAGGTCTGAGTTGACATCACTGGCAACACCAACTCTAATCCCAACCTAACCATAATCAGTGGGAATTTGTCATATATGTTTTTTTAATGTGTTCCCTCAAGTTCTGGCAATGAGGGAATCAGGAAAAGAAAAAAAAAAACGGACACTGAAAACTATTCATATTTATTCAAATAAAGGCATCTTTTACCTTTTTCTAAAAACTGTTTTAGGATAGGATGAGGGTTAGGATTATGGTTACCACCTATGATGACTTTGGCCTAGGGTTAACTGGATGCTTCAAATAAACCTTAAACTTAGTTACCATTACAATGTGGCATTAAACTGTTGACTTCGGTCAACACTGACCTACTGAGTAGCTGCAAATTTAAACATGTATTAACATAGCTTTGCAAATGTTCTCAGTCCTATGACATCAGTTCTGTTATGCACTTTTAAAGTTCAATGACCGATGTGATCAATTTCACAAGTTTTGAAGCGCAGTATCTAGCTTAAATGTCTGTATAACTATCTATTAAATATGTACAGTGTGTCTTGTACAACAAAGCTGGAAGACTTTCTTGATTAACACCCACCAAATACGGAAGATGGAAAAGAAACTTGAGAATATAATATTTTTGTTCTTTTTAAAGCTCTTGCCAATTAGTGTAAAAGTAAAGTAACCATCCTAGCAGATGTGCATCAAAATCTGTAGACATTTTTCTGATAAATACTTGCTTGTCTCCAAAACATTGGGCTAGGGTTAGGGTTTGAGACTTGAGGTCATCACTAATGAGAATTTAGATCTCAGGGGGTTATGGTGGGCTGGATTTATGTTCAGGGTTCCTTTCTCAATTGGGTGTCAATAAAAAAAATGTTTCTAAAATTTAGCTCATTTTCTGAAGGAAAATTTTGGAGTGTTATCATCATCCACACCAGCTGCAGGAAACAAGGCAGTGATTCTTGAGATAAAGGACAAAACATGTCCGGCAGATAAAACCCAATTTTGTGGTTAAAAATATGCATACAAGTGTTAACCCAACTGCCTAAAAGACAAACCAAGGCAATGTTTTTACAACAAAACTATGATTTTACATTTTTTATAAATATATATTTATTTTAAATGGTACAATACATTACCAGTACCTTAAAAATCCATTGTCCAGAAGCAGGTGTGATAATATTAAAATACAGAAAAAAAATTAAAAGTAATGTAAAATTAAACATCATGGCTCTCGTCACTAAGTATTTAAGTCAATACCTTATATGATATCAAAATATGCAATTGAAAAAAAAAAAAATATTTTTTAAGTGATTAAAATCGTGTCCAGAGTTTTTGTCAACACCATCAGTACAAAAAAATCAGGAATTATTGTGGGTAGCTTACACTCTGAGGACCCCTTTACCCCTTCCTGTTTGATACACATGCCATGAGGTCACTGCTGTGATAATCTGTTTGTTTTTATTTCATTTATTGCACACCTTTCTGATAAAACTCTGTGTCACAACCATAGTGCGTCAACACCAAAGTCGATGTAATCCAAGATTTAATTATTTTTTTTGTAAAAACAGCCTCATTTAGGTAGATTGTAGAGTCCTACATGCTTAGTCCTCTGCATTTAACCCATTTACTCAGTGATGCAGTGGGCAGCTACCAATCCAGGATAGCCTCTGTTCGTTGGATTTGAACGCCCAACCTTTCGATCATGTGGCATCTACTGAGCTAGCTGTGCCCCGAGAGCTGTTCTTTAAGTGATGATGTATGAATCCTGCTTTCGGGCCCAAACTACTCTGTTTATTAAGCCTGTTGTGCTGTTAAAATGTTTTAATGCTTTTGATCTTGTTCTATTACATCTGAACAAGCCCCTAAAAACAGCCAGTGATCACTGTCAGCCTAACCATCGGGAACCCTCACGTTAACTTTTATCAAGTGGAAAAAAGTTAGCATTCTTCCTCCAGCTTCACTGTGTTTATGTTATGCTAACACAGCTGTGTCGCTAGCGATCACGTAGCACATCACTATATACCAGCTAGCCCAACTTCAGTAACCTGACAATAGTCACTGCTGTTTAGTTTTCTGTCTCCATTTATGTTGGAAGTGGTAGCAGAGCTGGTGTATCATGTTCAGGTGGAAACAAGCAATCTAACTTCTAACTCTGTTAAATTTCATATATTCTGTTTTCATGGATGCCTGGATGTTACACCTGGTAGAGCAGCCACACTGATCATTTTATTAAAGATGAAAGAATTTAGACAGTTTGTAACTCTCAGTGATGCCGCAGAGTTCCTTTGACTTTGGGATCTGCAGCGGAGTTTGGACCTGGATAATGACTGGCTAATGACATCAAACTTAATGGCTGGATAGCATTTCTATTGCTTAATGCATAATTGTGTTATGAATATTCATCCTTAATCTGTGAAAAAGCACAAGGTTCAGAAAAATTATAGTAATTATAAAATGGTACATTTCAGGCTAGAATAGCAAAGGGGAACCTGTCAGTAGAGGAACGAAAGAGAAGGAACAGGGATGATCAAAAAAGAAAGAGAGAAAAAATTAACAGCCAGCCCGAGTTAAAGAAAGAGTTTCTCATAAAGGAAAGGGAAAGATGGAGAAATCGAGTGAAAGAGGGAAAAATAAAGAACACCAGTGATCTGAAAGAAAGAGAAAAAAGTCAGAAGAGAAGGTTTTGGAAACAAGCACAGAGAGACAAAAGGAGAGAAAGTCCAGCAGGGTCTAAACACACAACCACAGAGAACTTTAGGAATCAAGGAGTAGTAGGTAGGTACTTGCTGGTGAACGATTAAGATGTAGAACTTGACATGTGCAAAAACAGAATTGTTATGATGTGTCTTGTGATATTACAAAGGTTGTTAAGGTTTAATTGTCATTTTGAAAGAAATAATATCTTGTTTTCTACTAGTGTGTCACCACCGTCAGCACATTATCAACTCCATAATATGGAGTTTTTGTTTATTTTTCTCTTTTGGAGAACCATATATTTTCCTCCCTCATGATCTTCCAATAAAAATACGTAATTTTCTCAATAAATGTGTAATTTGCATGCTGCTTAATATGACTGTTTCTTATACAAATTAAATACAAGCCTCTGAAAATATGTATGACTGTAACTCTAATAATAAAAAGCCAAAACAATCTTACTTTTAAATGTGGTATAATTACTTTGAAAACATATGTGCATAAACAATAGAATAGAAAAGCTGCTAATAAGATAAGATAAGATGACCTTTATTAGTCCCTCAGGTGGGAAATTTGTTTTGTTACAGCAAAAGTGCAAAGTTATGTAGCAAAAATTAGAAAACACTGGAATGCAATAGAATAAAATAAAATACTATATACAATAGAATAGAATAATATATACAATAGAATAAAATAGAATACAAATGCTATATACAACTGAGTAAGAAAAGTAATAGTCAAAATAGCTGAAACAACTGAATTTAAAATATATATTTTTGCATTTCTTTGTGTCTGACGGTGTTGACAAAAACCTTGCACTTCTCCAGCAAAAACATAAATTATTAAAAAATGTTACACCTGGGAGATTGTACCAAAACATGGTGAGACAGCCAAAACTTTGTGTAACAATTATATGTAAATGTGTTTTTGAAAAATTAAAAAATATATTTTAGAAAATTAAAACCTGTTTTGTCCCTAATCGTAGGAATCACTGAAGGCCAAAACATGAGGGGTTTTCATGGATTTTGGGAGATGACTCCTGACATCTGGTGCAGTAGCTGGCAGTTACTCATGCTTGGAAAGTCTAGCATAACAAAATGAAACGAGGGCAAATTTGAAGCAAGGGAGCCAAGGTGAAATGCCTCCTGAATGTATTAAGTCACATCAAAGAGTACACAGACAAATCCATCATGATAAGCTGGAAGTACACTAACTTGAATCGGATTGGCTTTGACTTCTGCATGACTGTAATCTGAAACCTGGCAGAATGACAGAGTAATAAAACTTTTGAGCAGCTTACTGGTTAGTCTGAGACTTCTGTTAAGCAACATGGGCTCAAGAAGTGGGCAGCATGAGCAATGTAAATTCTGAAAATTGAATGTAGGTTGTCTATTATATTTGGGCTACACAGCGAAAGCTGTAGGAGTAATTCACTTTTTGGAAAATGAAACATTCATCAACTTGTCTCTCTAAGGCGGGGGTAGACAATTAGGTTTTCCCAACGGGCTGCAAGTGAGATACTGGGACTGTTGTGGAGGACTGTACCAGTAGGCTGGACTCAGTTCTGCTTAATATCAATTTGATCTTTTTATAAGACTACTGGCGCAACCCTCCACATCTCATGTGGCCCCTTGGGGAAATTAATTTGCCACCCCTGCTCTAAGGTCTACATGCCAACCCTAAACTCAGGCCTAAGTCTAAAGCTAGGCAATTAGAGTATATAATTTTTAAAAAATATTATTAAACTATTCTCTCCAGTGTTTACAGTCACGAATCATAAAAATGAATCATTCTGTCACACATGAAAAAGTAGTCACATTTTGCCCTTTTAAGACTAGATTACAATTAGAACGTATGATGGCTGAGACAGCAAAGGGTTAAAGGCTTAAATCAGCTCATATCTCATTAGCTTAAAATTGTTCAGTATAAGTTTAGTAATATAATATCACATTTTTTTCTCCAGTTTCTACAAAGCCAAAGAGGAGCTGTTCAAAGAGTTGAGCTTCCAGGCCAGCTTGTACAGCGACCTCCCGTTCCTGGCATCAGATCTCCCCTACTTCCCTCCTGAAGAGGATGATGAGGAGTTTGACGACGGCATACACCTGGTGGTGTGCGTCCATGGGCTTGATGGTGAGGCTGCACATTTAAAAAATGTTCTGCTTCGCTGCGATCCAGTTCCACGTCTGCATTGCACTGACACATCCATAACTTTCTGTACAGCCTTTCATATGATTCCCTATTAGCATTGTAAATGTAATAAAGTCCTACAACTTTATTACACTGCACTGTGCAGTCTGTGAATACTAATTCCCTGAAACGCATTTCAGGTTAACTTTTAAATGTTTATCGAACATGCTTAATAAAAGCAGAGCTACAAACTTTGTGTGTCTGTTTCGTCACCTGCTTCCAGGAAACAGTGCTGACCTTCGGCTTGTGAAGACTTTCATAGAGCTGGGACTGCCAGGATCCAGGCTTGACTTCCTCATGTCTGAGAGGAACCAGGTACATTTGACAGTGACGGGAGCAAAACTGTGAAAGTGTGCTTCGAGGCAATTTGCAGAGCGCTGACAGCCTTGCTTTTCTCCCGCAGGCCGACACGTTTGCAGACTTCGACGCCATGACGGACAGGCTGCTGGATGAAATCATTCAGCACATCCAGCTCTACAATCTCACCATAGCCAGGATCAGGTCAGTCGGCCAGGTTTAACACGCTGCAGCTTGCCCATTATTGACACATTTCATTTTGATTGGATATTAAACCTCTTAATATCCACTAGCTTGCTGGTGAACCCCCTAAGGGCAGAGATAGGGTGCAAATACATTCAAGTGACAGTTTCAAACAAGCCTGCTTCCAGAAATTAGAATATATCACCCTTCAAGTTGAGTTTGTAGTTTCATTTTGGTCTTACAGTTCCTCTGCTAGAAGATTCTCATGTGGGAAGTCATTTGAGGTTAAGGGAAACCAGTAAAGGACCAGCCTGAGCAGTATTCAGTCCAGTCAGCAGATGGCAGCAGAGACTTTGCCCTGATTCTTCTGTGGAAGTCTTAACTTCGGAGAATGACAGCTCCGTGATAATGTATAGACTCAAAATGGATAAGTGACACAAAACAGATGAAAAGCTCTTATCATACCGTGCCAATAAGCTTGTGACTTTCACATGATGGACTGCGCTGCTTTATGCAGCACTGTGCTGCCTAGTTCCAATCAAATTAAGCTATTCATCTTCCCGCTTAATTGCCCTCAATGTGACAATTTATTTCTTTGTGAGAGTTTCTGCCCAAGTTTCTTAACTCTCTTTTTATTGTCGCGTAGTCTCTGGGGAGCGAGTATCAAAGACAAAAGGCAATGGAGTGCCGCAACAGCATCTGGTTCTTTCCACATTACCTCTATATTTAGTTTGGGAGCAGACAGATGAGAAGGAGCAGGCATGGAGATGAGGGATTGTGGGTAGAGCCGCAACAGTACAGTAATTAAACTAAGTGACAGACATAGCTTGATGAATCTAATATTTCCCACTGCTGGGAAGCTGCTATTAATTCGTGCGGTTTGTCCTCTATGTTCGCATCAATAAGTTGTCATTGCCTTTGAGGATGTTTAAACATTTAGCAAGTTAATGAATTTTCTGTAATCACCCCATGCTGCAGCAGGAATCTCCAAATAGCTTCCGCTGCAACCCGTTCCTGCTTCCAGAGGAATCTACCAAAGCTATCGGGCAGTGTCGTAGGTCAGCAGCGTTGGAGGCATTTTTTTTTTTCCAGCCGCCCACTCATGCTGCAAGTTCCTCTCTCTGAAAGTTGTTTGTCTTCGGCCAACAGCTTCATCGGCCACTCTCTGGGGAACATCATCATCCGCTCGGTGCTGACGAGGCCTCGCTTCCGCTGCTATTTGCCCAAACTGCACACTTTCCTCTCGCTGTCAGGGCCACACTTGGGAACGCTGTACAACAACAGCACACTGGTCAGCACAGGTGAGGCCACGGCTCGTCTCCTGGAAGAAGGCACAGCGCTGCGTGTTTCGCGCCTCTCAGCAGCATATTGTCTTTTGTCTAAGCATATCATCCATACTGCTCAGCTACTGTGATGCATGTTGGAGTCCTGATTTGGTGTGTGTGTGTGTTTTGCTTAGGTTTGTGGTTAATGCAGAAGCTGAAAAAATCCGGATCTTTGCTGCAGCTCACCTTCAGAGATCACGTTGATCCACGGAAAACGTTCCTCTATCTCCTGAGCCAGAAACCAGGTACGGCTTGAAAGCGGCTGAGATCCGAAACAGAGGCTGCGTGTTGACGGCCCCACTTTACCGACTGTTGCTTGAAAGGCAGGCTGTTCAAATATTCATGAAAATGTTGTCAGCTTGTCTTTTTTTTGTCAAATTTCTGTACGTGTCAGCTCGCTAACACTCAAACCCCTGCCAGCGAGCTGCAAGAGGCCTGTGAGAGGCCTCCCCACTGTGTGAGTGGAACAAAGCAGTCGTTTGTCACACAGGCTTGAAGAAGATAAGCCTGAAAACGCTTTTTTTCCCCCACTCTGTACAGCTGTGGCAGGCTGACAAAGTGATCCAAACCCTGTCATTGGAAACCCACCAGTGCACTCTCTTAAAAGCACACAGAGAGGAGACTAGAGAGAGAGAGACAGAAAAAAAACACACAGCTTTATCGTATCAAGGCCTGTCATTGTGCTTTGTGATTGTACTTTGCATTTTACAACCAATTCAATCTTTTACCCTGTCTTGCCCTCCTTCTCTCTACTCTGTGCTGTCTCCTTTACTTGCGTCTTTCATGTCCTTGTAGGGCTCCAGTTCTTCAAGAACATTGTGCTGGTGGCGTCTCCGCAGGACCGCTACGTTCCTTTTCACTCTGCCAGAATAGAGATGTGCAAAACTGCTCTCAAAGATAGAACCACAGGTGAACAATGCAGCTGTCATTACTTTAGCTCATATTTGTATTTCAATAGTTTCTATCTGGATATCTGGGCACCTGGGGGCCTTGTCGTCCACATTATTTTAGCACATTTGTTTATTCCTGGAATGACATTTTAAATTATTCACGAAAGGAGTGTGCCTCACATGACAGCAGGTAAGACTGTGTCCCCTT
Organism: Neolamprologus multifasciatus; assembly: GCF_963576455.1. NCBI lineage: Eukaryota > Metazoa > Chordata > Actinopteri > Cichliformes > Cichlidae > Neolamprologus > Neolamprologus multifasciatus. The sequence goes on from NC_140459.1 coordinate 27,668,640, forward strand.
CTCTCCTCTAACACTGCAGGTGTCACAGTTTGCCGAGGCAAACTGCGTGGAGTGTGAAGAGTGGACCCAGGTGCAGACATTCTAAAACTCAAACTTAACTGATGAGCTGTTTATTAAGGCAGAACAGTACAAAATAAAAGGGCAAAAACAATGCAAACTAAGCAATAACCTAAACTGGGTAACATAGAAAGGAAACACAAACTATGAAAACCCTGGCAAACAGAAACACAAACTCTAAACATGGCAACGATGAGGATATATGAAAACCTGAACGCATGGGAACAACACAGACAATCCGACAAAGACTGAATGAGAACGCACAGACTAAATACACACAGGAGGCTAATGAGAGAAGTGGGAACACATGGGGGACAGCTGACACACATGAACATAACGACGTCACAGTGGAAGAGTAAAAGGCTGTGTCCCATTTCAGGGTCTGCACGCTTGAAGTACGCATTTTAAGTGCGGTTACGTCACCGCCACGCGACGACGGCTGTCCCAATTCGAAGTGTACTTCAAATGCATACTCCAAATGCGCCGTCGATTTCCCCAAATATCAAGCGTGGTCCGGTGCACACTTCTTGGTCCCATATATCCCACAACTCATAGCGCGGCGGTGGGTGTGGATAATTTTGCCGCAAGAAGGGAGCGGCCGAAGAGTGAACTGTCAAAAGTAAGTACTGAATATGACGTCACTTATTCATGTGCGAATGTTTAATAACGAAGAACATTAAAACATTGCTGTTGGCCACATGTCGGCAAAGTTATGTGACATTAGTGATGTTTGTACTTTCAGCGTTAACTTGGTTTTAAAGCCTCTACTTCTAAATATATATATAGTCGACCTTAATCTTACAGAGAATCTGATGATTTTATGGATAATTAAAGTCAGTCATATATCCACAAACACAACAAGCTGAAAGTCAGTGAGATATATATATATATATATATATATATATATATATATATATATATATATATATATCATAATAATCTGACAATACTATAATATTGGCCATATGATATTTACATTACCATAGTGAGATGACTTTAGTCTCATGATCAACATTAACTAATTGTTATTTACTAACTAATCTTAAATGACTGTTCAGTACAGAAATGAAGCCCAACAATCATGTTTTACAGTCCTGTGGTCTCAGCCTCAGATACTCAACTAATCACAGTGATGTCATGACAAAAATGAATGACCAACAAAACATTTTTATCCTTCATTTATGTCACACAAAGCTGTATGAAACGTGTCTCGCGGTTAGTATCATGGTTGCTAGGCAACCTGAACAGCGCGACGAAGCATACACCGTCCCATTTCACAAGCCTCTCACTTCCGCACTTCTCGTACTTATAGTACGCACCGTACGTAGTACGCGTAGTGCGCGTAGTGCGCGTACTTCAAGCGTGCAGACCCTGAAATGGGACACAGCTAAAGTAAACACGATGAACACAGGAACACCAGACCTCTTCAAAATAAAACAGGAAACATGAGACGCAGACATGACAACCAGAACTTGACAACGTAAGACACAGACATGAAACACATGAAGGGCAAGGGAGACTTAACCGGGGTTGGAAGACAGAAGGGAACTCTAATAACACAGAACTAGAAAAACTAATGAGCTTAATCATATAAACATCAAAACTCAAAACACTGGGTCATAAGACCCAGGATCGTGACAGCAGGTTAATAGGGAAGACTTGTCAGAACAGTGTCATAAAAACAGCAACTACATATTCTGATCGCCTCAGGTCAGAGTTTGCGTTGGAGTTAGAGTTGGTGGTGTCATCGATGACTTAAACGCCAGAAGGTTAATTAGTCACACTTTTTCTCATTTCATGCCATCCCTGTTGAGTTAAAATAAGATATAGGAATGGTTTACTTTTGTTTTACGTGTATCTGGATCTAGAACACCCACATGCAAAACCTTTTAAGGGCTTCATCAGTGATGATTCCAGCCTTTGCTCTCAACACTGACCTTATTATTTGGAGAGAAGCAAAAAAGTACCTCTTTGGAAAATAGCCTCAACAGATTTTTATATGTGTCAGTGAGAATTATTCCTCTCTTTGTCCATTGATTGCCAAGACTTTATGGAATAATGAAAAAAAAAATCTTATACCATACATTTAGGGTTGGGGTTATCAGTGATTATAGGGGGTTAGCAGAAGACCTGTAACTGTGCCAGTGTAGGCCAGATACCATTCACTGATGTATCATCTTCTAGTTTTATATGTTTCTTAGTCATCCAGGTCAGGGTAGACTCAAGAGCTGAAAAAAAGAAAGGAACTGGACCGTTCATCCAAGGCTATGTCCACACGTACATGGGTAGTTTTGAAAACGCTGACACCAGGATTCTAGACTTCTGATTGAACATTTTGTTTTTAGCGTTTACATGTGGACAGAATTTTGTTTTGTTTTTTCAAAACGAAAACGGAAAATCTCCATTTTCAAAAATATCCATGGACGTAGCGCAAGAGATTTCTTCAGATTTAAAAACCAAAAGGTGGAGATTTCAAGGTGGTCTTGAGGGTCGTTGATCCACTATTGATCATGCGTGTCATCACATGAGCTAAGGTGTGAAAACTGGCGCAAGTTGTTAACGTCACTAGGAGTTAAGGGTTAAATCGCTGCGAGACCTTAAGGTAACTAGAGGCAAAGTGTGAATAGGGGTAAAATGTCTGGAAAGAGATCTCAAGACTGCATGGTAGGTAGCTGATAGCTGGTGTTGTAAGCCACGAGCTCTGTTTAACCCCGACTGGGAGGTAAATACCTGAGACTCTGCACCTTTTGTTTTTAGAAATCAAGAAACCTTGAATGGGAAGTGAAATGTCCTTAATACATCAAGCCGTCAAGCTCTTTAAACATGTCCTAGTTTGTATAAAAACTGTTTAGCATGTGGCTAAATATGAATGCATTGCCTGATGACGTCTTTAACAAATTCATTTGCTTTCATTTATAAACCTCAGATTTAGCAACTTCTTCTAAATTTCTACCCATATGGAAAACTTAAGTCATACATATCTGTGCAGACACTCTGAACTGATCCTGTCACCCATGTTCCACACATGACATGGTTAGTGGGGTTGGCATGACATTTTCAGTTTTACAGGAGATTAGGCTCTAGGGTGTTGTATGGCAAACAGCCAAGACTCTAGGAAGTCATTGCACTGGGGCAAAAAGCAGTCTGGCTCACCAGCACCTGTACATGCAAAAATACCAGTAAGGGTAAACACTCAGTAATGCCAAAACTTTGCACTCATCAGAGATTTCAATGCCTAGTAAGTAAGTATCCAAATCAGAAAAATTGACAAGAATTATTGTTATTATGGGGCGTATGTTTCATGTTTCATATTAAGGTCGTTTAGATGGTGGTGATGTTCTGCACTGCTTTATATTTAGAAGCTTTCCTAATTTTATATCCACTCTATCAACATGAAAAAGTAAGTTTCTCCATAGAATATCTGGCATTTGTTGACCAAACAAAAACAGCTGATGAATCACTAATGAATCTAACTGTGGCCCTAAGTTTTAACACTTGAATATGAATAAGACATCATGCACGTAGGAGGACTCGCCATTACTTTCCTTTTTTTTCCCTCGCACTGAAGGGCCCGTGTACACCGAGATGATCAACAACCTCCTGCAGCCACTCGTAGAAGCTAAAGAGTGCCGCCTGATCCGCCAGAATGTGTTCCACGCTCTGCCCAACACAGCCAACACGCTGATCGGCCGCGCCGCCCACATCGCCGTCTTGGACTCTGAATTATTCCTGGAGAAGTTCTTCTTAGTGGCAGGACTCAACTACTTCAAGTAAAGGTGCTCCTACTGCAGGCTTACTGGACCGATCTGAATGGTGGATAAAGGAGTCTAAAGGAAGGGGATGAGGTTATTTTACCCTGTACAATAGATGTAATGTATATATTTGCTGGTATCCAAGAGGCCAGATTTGTATATCTCATTTGCTAGGATGGTTAGCAGCTGTTAATAAAGGATTGGTATATTGTGACTGTTTAAACCGCTAACTCAGAAGTCTGAGTTTGATGTGTAGCCAGTCAAAGCAAAACATCTGACATCGATGACAGGATTGATTGTAGATGTTTTGTCGGCCTTATGAATAACCTCTCAGCCAGAACACTAACAGATGCTAATTGTGGTTTAAAGCATTTACTTACTTTCCCTTTAGAGTTGGTTTAGAGCTTTTGCTATCGCTGGTTGATTGAATTCTTCTTTAAGGGTTACACTAATGATAGTCTTACACTATCCTTACAAGGCAATAGATGCATAGCATTTATGTCCTTGATTGTACATGAAGTATTTTGTTGTACGAAACATAGATGTTCATTTATACAGAAATGACTATATTGTTTAAAATTATTTATTTTTTACCTGCTTATGTTATTTACAGTGTAAGTAGTCCGTCTACATCTAAGTCTCTGTGTGTAATTATCATCAAATGTGTCAAATGAAAAGTAAAAAGTGTGTTGTCTGTATGTTTATCTGTACATCTCAAAAAATCTTGCTGTCCATGACTAGCTAAGTGTTAGGCTACAACAAACGTTTGCATAGAAGTGTGCAGCAAAGTATATTTGATAAGAAATGATCCTACCTGCTGTGATAGCATTTACTTTGTAATTGTGTTTTTGTACTGATTTAGTAACAGATTAACACGATTCAGGATCGGACCATTTGCTAAGCCCCACCTCCCCTTAGTTACCATCGTGCCACCTGTCGAGCTTTTCAGCCTCTCAAGGCCCTTATGCAATTTAGAATGATACCCCTCCAACCTGCAGTAATGTTTACATTACTAAAATGTGATGTCAGACCTAAGTAGACGAAAGCAGACCTGTCACTGCTCCTGGATTTTTCAGCGTTAGCTAGCTAACCAATCAAGCTAATCTCAGCTACTTGACTATCATACCTCTGTTTGACTTTGTTGCCTACAATTTTTCCTTTTTTAAGCTGAATTTAGACATAAAATAGCTTTATTTGCATGATTTTTACACGTTTTGGGGTATGTTGGTTGGGGAAGCCAACATCCCAAAATGTGTTAAACAGCGCACAAAGGAAAAAGTAGTACAAGTTGTGATTAGACGTTTTTATACTGATTCTGTAGACATTTGACCACCAACCATTCATCACCCATTTTAAACATGTGCCAAAAATGGTGACAAGATCAGTTGAAGACTAGACACAAAAGCTTAGTGACAGTCTGACCATTACTTTGAAGGTGAGCGTTCTCCCTTTCTGGTTTGTTTTATATCTGCTTGGCTAATAGTGCCGATAAAAGTGTTTGCTGACAAATCTGAAGAACTACAGGAAACATTTGCTGCCAACCAGTCAAGGCATACATATGTTTCCTTAGCAACAGGTTGTTGTATCATGTCCAATATGGCAGACAAATTTTAGGCAATGTGTGCATGGCATTATATAAAAAGTGAATGTGAATTTGGCATTTGGGATTTTTGGAACGAGACATGTATATGTAGATTCATAATGTTTTTGGACTTCTTAGATGGTGTGTTTGAAATAAATAACTGCACAGCCATAGTATTTGTCAAATAATGCAGAAAAAATAAAATAAAATAAAAAGAAACCAGCTCCAAATAAAAGATACTGTATGTGGCTTTAAACACGCATTTCTTCTAATGACCAGAAGGGGGCGACTCTTCTTGTATCAAAAAGAACTTCTATAGTCAATGGAAAAATTGCCCTTGGCTCTTCTGATCTCTTTTATGGTGTCAGTGGCTAGCACAGTGCAGGTTTGGTAAATTCTGGTCCTTAGTAGGTTAAAAAAACAGTAAAAGGGTAAAAGCCCTTAGGCCAGGGCTGCTGTGTGGTTGACAAGTGGCTGCTGCATGTGTATGCAGTGCATTCTGGTTCTCCGTCAGTTTCCCCTCTCACATCCTGTTTAAAAACACCAAAGTAGCGACAGTGAAAATGTTCAGCCCTCAGCACAGTACAGCACATTTTCTTCCAATAGGTAACGTCACATTTATCTAAAGTCAGTCTACAACTTCTTATATTTCACAACCTATAACACAAATTATTCATCTGCTTTGGCACTGACATCTTTGGATGTGGAAGTGGATAGGTTACAATGATGTAAGATGTAAATGCATACAGCTGCAGCTGATGGTAGCACCCAACATTATCATACCCTCCCATACTTTTGTGCCTACTTTTGGTTTTGGAACAAGCCACGGGCAGCGTTTAGTTCTGTTGCTTCACTGGTTTGAACCCCAGCTGGGAATTTTCTGTGTTGAGCTTTCGTGTTCTCCCTGTAAATGAGCAGGTTTTCCTCGGGGTACTCTTCCTCCACAGTCTAAAGTCTAAATTGGCCTGCATGTGATGTATAGATAAAATATTTAAACTGCATTGAGTAAAGCACTCTATGAATGCATGTTTAAGTGTGGCTTGGAGTCAAAAGCACTTTGATTTATCAACAAAGCTAGAAAAGCTGTATAAATGCCCACGCACTTAAACATGCAGAAATCCATAGCTTGACAGGCTTCTTGTGCCTAAACGAGTTGCTACGATGGAGCGATAGCTAACCGGGAGAGAGGTTTAGCAAACAATTTTTCCTTTGATGTGATGAATATTTAACAATCTAACAATGCTGAAGCAATTTTATGGAATTACTGCTATAAAATATAAAATTATATACAACTACTAGTAGTTGTAGCCTCTAGTTAATCAGTTATTTTGATAATGCGTCTTAAATCTCGAATGGCAGGCGGTAAATAGGCTTGCTGATATAATCGACGGCAGATTTGATGTGCATGCATGTGACAAAGATTTGCCATTCATGACTGTACGATACAACAGACTATTGTGGTCTAATGAGGATCTATTTTCTAATTAGCCATGTAAAGCTGTAGATTAAAACCCTTTTAAATGCATTGCTTTTTTTTAAATTGGTGTAAATCAGGGTGTCATTGCTTTTGTTATCCTGGATGATTCTGTGTAATACTGACACACTGCCAAGCTTCTCCCCCGCACACTGTCTACGCAATGTGATGCATGATGATAGCAGGGAACCGCTCTGCAAGCAGTCGAATGTTCTCTTGAACATGTAACATGCCGTATTGTGATCTCATCAGCTTATCCCACATCCTTGGCTGTCAGACGCAAAGTGTTGTTTTCTAGCATCTTGGCGAGGATTATTTCCTCACCGCCGTGCTGTTCATCAGACAGTGTTTACATATTCTGATATTAGAGAACTGTCACACACGTCTCATTTCCAGCTGTAGTTATGCGTCTGCTGCATATGTAGTTATGTACAGACAGAGAGATATATTTTAACCTTTGCACTGGTTTGAAGTGCACTTTATTGAAAACCTCGTATCAACTTCCACTAGCTTTACAAACTACAAACAGCGATTTTTTTCTTTCTTTTTTAGGTCTGAAGGTCACGTCCTGTTCTCATTGTAAAAACTAACCTCACCTGTCTGTCTTGGCTGTACAAGCATTGTCCTTTGTTCAAAGCGTGCTGTCTCAAAGAACGACCGGTGTGACACGGCAAAGTGCTTTTTTCCCCCGTGTGGAAGCTGCTGCTCTGTCACTGTGATCGACTCTAACCAAATGGGTTCTTTAAGGACGATGGTTCTCAAAGACCCGCTAAGCAAAGCTGCGCAAGCAGTCTGCTGGAGCTGCCGTGTATCATGCACCACAAACACACATACTGTACATGGCTGAGGCTTAAGCTTGTTTGCTTTTCCTTTGTGTGTGTTTACTCAAAGGAGTCGGCAGGAATCAATGGAGGGAAAAAGTGATGGAGAGGTATTGAGATTGACCCCTTCAAGGGCAAACAGAGGTATGAAATTGCTTTATGAGATGGATGGCTGTCCTGCAAAAGGTTTCATTTGAAGGTTTCATCAGAAAGAATTGTATTTACATCACTCTTAGCTCTCTTTTTTTTTTTTACCAAATATTTATTGGCTGTTAACTGTACATTTATGTTGTTGAGTAAATTCTATAAACCCAACACTTGACTGACTTGAACCATTTTGTATTTGACTTTTTAGAGAGCCTCGTTTATGTGTAGCACATGGAGGTGTGTATGGAAACTGTGTTATATGTCTGTGAAAGCTCATCTGTCTTCGCTGTCCCTGTTATTTTGGACCCTCCATTTGTTTGATCTGATTATAAAAAATGTTTCATGTCCCTCAAAGAATCATTAATTTATTTCATTCTGCATTTCTTTTGCTGAATGTACAACATGTAAAGTATAAAACAAATACTACTTCATCTGTGCCAATACTACTATAATATTTTTCTATGTTGCTGACTGTACTGTACGCATTCCTTAGTAGCTTGTGTTCAATGTAGAAATAGAAATATAATTATATGTAGTATATAGCATAATATTGTTATAACATATATGAAAAAAATAAATGACAAATGTTCTTTTGCATAATTATTTTGTTTGTGAGCCTCAGTTCTATATTGATGTTAACTCTCTCAGTTTGAATGATGATCCCAACCTGAACCCAAAACAAAGAAAAGAATCTTTCTACCTGATAAACACTAAAAATTGACATTTTTCTTTCTTAACCCTTGTATGGTGTTCGGGTCTGTGAGACCAATGCCATTTAGAGGCCGCTGCCCCTTTAGGCAGTATAGACCATCAAAATCTGCAAAATATGGTATAAAGATATTTACACTTGATTATAACTGATTTTATTTTTTTTATAACATTTTATTAAAAAAAAACGAGAAGCACATTAATTCATAAATGTGATCGAACAAAGGTAAAGGGAAAAAAGTAACCATGTTTGCTGTTCACATGGCTCGTAATTGGGATGAAGTAAACATCTGTTGAGTAATTTAACATAAAATTGTTTGATAGTGTTAATTGGAAAGCCAAAACTCTAGCGGGTCCACCAGACCCATGAACACCGGCTGAGTAACAAAAATACAAACACCACACAAGGGTTAAAAGTACAGAGTTAGCATAAGGTTAGGATTATCATTAATAATGCCTTAGATCTCAGAGGATCAGCCACTTAACACTGCGAACAGCTAGACATGGAGCACGTGCAAGAGTCGTTGCGGTCACAAAAACTCTGCATTCATGTGGACCATTGTGTTCACTGTCTTATAATGAAACTCATGTCACTCATACCTGATTTGATCCTAGCGTACTTGTGGACACAGAAAGTACAATCAAGGCTTTAGGATTAGGGGTACGGATGTGTTGCATATTGGCGACATGGTAAACAAGCCTAGTTTTAGGAGCCTGGTTCGTGTTAAGAGGTCATACATGTTACATATTCTCATAGCATGAGGTAAAGGCTAGGTTTTAGCTCGGCGAGGTCATTACTGTTAACTCTAACAGAGTATCAGCATATATTTTCCCCTTAAAAGTACTTTTAATTAGGGGCGACAAAGAAAGTAATCATTCTGACTGATACACATCAAAAGATGACTGCCCCTCTCTCAGATTCTGCTGGAGGTTTCTTCCTGTTAAAAGGGAGTTTTTCCTTCCCACTGTCGCCAAGTGCTTGCTCATAGGGGATCATCTGAATATTGGGGGTTTCTCTCTATTATTGTGAGGTCTTGACCTTACAATAGAAAGCACTTTGAGGTGACTTGTTATTTTGGGCTATACATATTAAACTGAATTGAACTGAATCAAAAACCTGGTACAGTTTAAAAAGAAGGAATCCAAGTCTAAGTACAGTAAAGAGACTAGAATAGAGGCAAACAACAGGTAACACTTCCAAGCAGAAAGACATTCACAGGAAACATCTTAAAGTCTGTTCATGTATGAAACAAGTTTTTCGGGACAGCTTAAACCTAGATGAACTCGTAGAAGAGGGATGGGATGAGTATGGAGAAGGGAAATGAGAAGCTCATGATCCAAAGCATCTTTCAAACATTGTAAAAGGCATAATTACTGCACTGTCATTCATGGGTGCCACTGGACCCGGGTCACTGGTATTTACTGATGATATGAATCTTTGTCATGTTCATTAAACCATCCTGTGGACTGCTCTGTGAAATGAAGCATGTTCATGTTGGAAGTTACCTTGAGAAGGTGCAAAATTGTGGCCATAAAGGGCCACAAAGCATTCAAACAGTGATTGATTGGTGCAGGCAACACAACACACCTCACTGATACTGAGCGTGAACTGTTGACGTGCTGCAAGTTTGGTCTGTTCGTTCATGCTGTTGTGAGCCAACTCGTGAGCGTACTATGTGCAGCCTCAGCAGAATGCATTCTGAGAAGCTTGTCATCTCAGCACAGTTCGAAAGAGGGGTTATCTTAGTTACTGTAGTCTCTGCTCCATCAATTCTGGCAGTCCTTCTCAGGGTGAAATGACTCGTGAAAAGCTTAAAATGTGTTGACATGACATGGAAAATGTCCTGAAAAGTGTTGGTTAATAATACGGAAACAATTGCTGGCTATTAATGCAAAGATGTAAAATTGCAGCAGAATCAATCTTCCTTTCTCATGGAGAAGACTGAAAAAATGCTACTTTTTGGCAACTTTGTATATATTAAAAAATGAGATTTGTTGTTTAGACCTGTGAAAGAGGCTAGGAATTATCTAGACATATGATTTGTGTCACAATATGGAATTTGTCAAAATTAAAGTTTCATCGGTTTTCTTTTACATCAGGATGTATTTGGTTTTATTACATGCCAATAGCTATCCAATTCAGGCTTCAGCCTTGTGAGACAGGTTGTTGTGAGTTCAACTGTATTCCAAATTAATTACTGTGCTTGTCTAATAAGGGCTAATCATTTTTCTGGACGGGCTGAAGGGTTTATGTGGACCAAACTGTACTTCAACAAACTATAAAAGACATAATTTTCAAATAAATACAAGCATGTCCATCCAGCCATCCATCCAGCCTAAGCAGAGAAGCCCAGACCTCCCTCTACCCGGCCACCTCCTCCAGCCTTTCCACGTGAACACCAAGGCGTTTCCAGGCCCACTGAGAGGTATAATCTCTCCAGCGTGTCCTGGGTCTGCCCCGGGGCCTCCTCTCGGTGTGACATGCCCACAACTACTCACCCAGGAGGCGCCCAGGAGGCATCCTTGTCAGATGCCCGAACCACGTCAACTGGATCCTTTCGATGTGGAGGAGCAGTGGCTCTACTCTGAGCAGACGGCTGAACTGCTCACCATGTCTCTAAGAGAGAGGCCAGCCACCCGTCGGAGAAAGCTCATTTCCGACGCTTGTATCTGCGAACTTGTTCTTTCGGTCACTACACAAAACCTGTGACCATAGGTGAGGGTAGGGGCGTAGACCGACTGATAAACTGAGAGCTTCATTTTTATGCTCAACTCTCTCTTTTCAAATGATTTTCAATCATAATTTCCTTGGGAATTAGTGAAGTATTAACCCTCTGAGGTGTAAGTAGGGATCGGAATTAAAAAATAACTCTTACAGTTCAATTCCTTGGAATTGTTAGCTCGCCTATCATTTCCATTTATCAGTCCACTACTGCTATAATCCACTGATTTGAATTTGGTGCTGAACGAGGAAAATAGTGTTGCAGCCTACAGCGTGGATGTGGACATTACTTTTATTTTTATTGCACAAAAGGACGAGAGTGAGATGGTAAAGTGCAAACTGCATCCAGGACAGCTGGATTATGCTGCTAACAGAACTTCTGCTCTTTGCTAGCACCTACGCAGATGGCCAGCTAACGCTAAGCTAGCCAAATGACGTTAAAGCAGTGATGAGCAGTCAGGCTTACAACCTCTACTTCTACTTGTTCATGTTTCTAAAGTAGAATCTTTGTGACGATCGCTTCAACGTATTTTTGGCTCTTTTAACTTTTACTTTGTGTTGTTGACTTGTAACTATACCTAAAAACTAAACAAAAGATCCTATCTCTGTCTCCTTATGAAAATGGGGAATTGTGTTGGTGTGTGATAAGGTGTTTCAGGTCATTCTGCAGAGTAATGAGAAAGTAATGTAACACGTAGTGTAACCCAGCGGTCTCCAACCTTTTTTTGCACCACGAACCAATTTAATGTCACACAATATTTTTACAGACTGGCCTTTAAGGTGTCGCGGATAAATACAACAAAATAAACGATACGACCGAGACAAAAACGGTGGTATTTTGTAAATATAATAACAAACCCAAATTCACTGTGTAATTGTGTAACTTTATTACTGAAATGCGCCAACAACAGTAAGAGTAACGTCCTCCTCTCTGTCCCCTAATGCTCTTTGGTTGCTATGGTAACGCGTAAATATTTCTTTCAAAATAAAACACACAACTACAACACAGTGTAACAGACACAGTGTAACAGAGTTAACAATAAAAACCCTGAAAACCATAAATTTCACACCCGAGCCTCAACTCTCGGTAAGCGACTCACAGACCAGTGCCGGTCCATGGCCCGGGGGTTGGGGACCGCTGGTGTAACCCATGACTTTCTCTGGTGACTAATGAAGTAATGTAATGCATTACTTTTAAGAAAAGCAACAACTAACATGCAGAATGTTAAAAAAGTGAATAGATTTTTGTTATATGTTACTTTCTTTATCCCTTGAATGTTGAAAATATACATTTTCATAAACATTTAGCATCATTTTAGGCTCACCAATGACGAACATGGTTATTAAAAATTTCTATTCCTTGGGATTCTTATTTCCCCATATGGACCTTACTGAAAGTGGTTTAGAAACCTCAGATTTAACGCATCACTTTATTTTTTTGCAAGGTAACTGCTTACCTTGTAGTTTGTGTATTTTTACACTACAACTACAACTACTACAAAAAATGCGTACTCTACCTGGTCTAACCTCGCATGTCAACCTATCAGTGTCCCTTGGCGGTGCTTGTGCCGCGCGCAGATATGTGGCTGTTTCCTGCCCCCCTGAGCCACTCGGCCCACAGAGGCAGATTTGTCACGCCCTTTAAATTCTGTCTGTGTATATTCTATTAACGAGCCCTGTTGTGGGACTACAGTGACTCGCCATTTGTATTGTCCAACGCTGACACGCGCAGTAAACGAATCATAGCAGCAATCCCCTACTGACGCCCCATTTCAACTACATCAATTTATGACTTCCAGGTCTGGGGTACCCTGGAGCTATAAATCCAGGCCCACAACAATCCATACTCAATTTGATTTCAGGGTGTTCTTTCTCATTCCGCCCCCCATTTGTCATTGCGTGTTGAACTCATGATCCAACTGAGGCTAGTTGGAGTCCCACTACTTGCCTTTCTCCTTTCTTTCTTCCCTCCCTGAAATCAATAGAGCTCATTTTTCCTCCCCCAACCCTAAAGACATCACTGTCACTGGAAAAATGATGAGGGAGTTGCGCTCACACATAGTAATGCATTTCATTTTCATCAAGTTAACAGTAATTTGTCGGTCACATTCACTTATCATCGAATGCTGGGAAATCGTAGCAAATAAAAGGCATGTTTCTTGTTTACAGCTCGACTCTCGCACAAACACATCCCCTCGGAGACCCATCTCATTCTGCATGTGTCGCTCCGCCCCGGCCATAAAGCGGAGCGAGGGATGATTTTGTCATTAAATCCATCACTCAGAGTTGATTGAAGCAGTGTTCATTCCATTGTTTGCCTTGTGAAGGAGGGAAACCATTAGTCCCAGAGCGATACTTTGGGCAGGCGTCGTCAATAAGCAAGCCGCCAGTGGGAGTAATTATTGCTGCATGAAACTGTCGGTGCTGGAAGGTAATAAGATCTCACATGGTCTCATTATCTCCAGTGACACTGATTAGCAGGATTTCACACCTAAATATTGGGGACATAAAGCAGCACAAATCTGACGGAACTGGACTTCCAGAGCTGTTCTGAATGACGTCTCGCTGTCTGTTGTTTGGAAGTGCACACGGTTCTGAAGCCTAACCGCTACGGATTTTTGTTGCAGAATTTGTTTGGAAAATGATGTATTTGAAAGAAAGATCCAACTGAGAACAATACCCCACTCTACATGCCTTTAAAAACAAGTGTAGTGTACCATTATGTGCAGACAGGATGCATGAAAACATCAACAAAAATGGACTTCCTCAGGCTGTCGCTAAGGCAGTAGAGCAGGTCATCTACTGATCGGAAGGTTGGTGGTTCGACTCCTGGCTTCCCCCTAGTCTGCTTGCTAAATATCCTTAGGCAAGATACTAACCCCAAGTTGCTCTCTGATGCATCCATGGTAGTAATGAATGTGTGTGTGAATGTTAGTTAGGAAGTGCTTGATAAGCTTAGGAAAAAGTGATTGGGTGAGTGCACAAGTTGTGTAAAGCGCTTTGAGTGCTCAAGACAGTGTATACAAGCGCTCTATAAGAACCAGTCCATTTACCATTTACTTAGTGATTTAACGGAGAGTAATAACCATATATTTAACACTTTACCTTTAACTTTGGGTAGCAAACAGTTCAGAAAGAATGCAAGTCGCGGCGCGGTGTATTAATGTTAAAATAACTACTCAATCCAACCAGCAGCCTCTGAGACCAAAAAAAGAAGCTACAGCTTAAAGTACTCTCGTACTAAACTGTAGTTCCTTGAAGATCTACTTGAGCCTGGTTCTAGAAGCAAATCAGTCCCCACAGACACTAGTGTCCACAGACACAAACATGTTTACACTGTGGTAGAAGAAAGAGATACAGTTTTCTCTTTTATAGTCAATTCACAAATTCCCGTTAAATTCATTGAAAATTAAGGATTTATTAATCTTGTTCAGGTGATCTTTGCTAGCCAACCAGAATTCCAGCCAGCTATAATTACCTGATGAATTGCCTGCAACATAGTGCAACATAATCCAAATATAGTTACTCATTTTATATTTGCATGCTGTCAAATGAAGAAATTCACAATTTGTCTGAGATGCAACCAACCAGTCTCCTTGACTTTTAATCCTCAGATGTTTAACTTGCCATCTGTGACTAACTGTGACCGCTAACTCTAACCTTAAGCAGTCCGAATATGTCTTTTTTTCCTAATTGTTTTGGTGATCGGGAAATAAAGAGTATAATCATTCTAACTGACACAACTTTCACATTTTTTCTTGTAAAATCTTTTTTTTCCTTTCTAATATATTAGGATTAGGCTTAGGGGACCACCTGTGATGACTCGTTGTCCTGAGTTGGCTCTGTGCTAACATTTACCTGTGGGTAAATTTACCTGTGGGTAAATGTTAGCATGGGCTAAAAGTTAAGCTGGCCTTTAAGTTCCAGACTAAGTGCAGTTCTTCACAATGCCTCTAATTTTCAAATGACAGTCAGTCACTGTGGATTTCTTAAAATCTACTTCACAGTTTTACAAAAAGCCTGTTTACACTGGTTTAATTGTTTTTATAACTTATACTGGTTATACTGGTGCATGACTGCTGTGATTGCCAGGATCTGCTAGGTCCAGCTGGTTTATCTGCTAGGTTCATCCCAGCAGATAAACCAGCTGGACCTCTTAACTGTGTTTTTACTGCTGTAATTATCTTACTTGCTGTGTGCACTATCTCATCAAAGAAGACTGTGTTTTAAATGTTTCTGAATGCTTTTTATTTTTGGTGTACTTGCTTGGGACTAATTAACAGAATTAGTTCTTAACTTTGTTAAAAAAAGGAAAATGTTTGCAAGCATGAGCTGAAAACTTGGGTTCCACTTCGTTGCCCCTTCTGTTCCCAAAACATCCAAGATGTTGTAGTCACGCTAACAACAAAGGCAGAATTTAGAAGCACTTTTCATATTTGCTTAAGGCCAGCACAGCTAGCTGCTTCATTTACACATGTAAGTTTCTGTTTCTGAATTTAACTACACATCAAATATTTGATGTGAAAAACAACTACCATCAAAGGAGCATGTCATCTCATGAATCCTTAATGTCTAAACCAATCAAACAGTATGACACTCTCGTGGATTGGCTCTGGAATAATCTGTTCACATCACTACGACTGTTATCTCAGATATTTTACATATTTGCTTCCAAGCTTGGCCTTCCAAATATGTATAAATGAAAAAAGATTCTCAGCTAAAATAAACAGTTTGCACTTTTTTCACCCTCATTGTAAAGATGGCTGACAGATTTTGGGTGCAGTGTAAGCTGCAGAACTCGAGCCTTTTATAGAGTTGAGATGTCAATCTCCTTAAAATGGTCATTTCATCTGTCACTGACGACAGCATGTGTACACCACAGCCTGCTGGCAATCTTTCAAAAATGTTATACTGAGAAGTAAAATTACAATTTTTCTAATTGCTAGATGGAGTTATATACATTCAAAATTGTTTGTCTTATACTAATCACCATGACAGAATCGACTCTGTCTCCTGAAATGCCAGTGAATCATGAAAAGATGGTGACAACTCCTATGCAAGTTCACTATGGATCAGATACATAATTAGAACATATGTTTGGTCTGAAACACCATTTAAGTGTGTGATATGTGTCTAAGTAGCATGCACAAGAACGCAGGGTGTTGCGTTTCGACATTGCATTGCAGCAGTTGAATATTACTGTAGCTGTAGTGTAAGGGCATAAATACATCTGGCTGTCTTCTGTCATGGTGCGTTTGTCCAGCAGGTGATGCTACTGCACCTGTAACTGCAGCCTGTTATTAAAAGAACCATCAATGAAAACATTTTGTCAGTAATATGGGGAAAAAACGTCTACACAGTGCCCTTTAAATTATTGCATTATGTTTATGTAGCTCCTGTTTGTGCAGTTTTAAGGTTATGTAGACCCATGGGTCAGATGCATCTATAATGAGCAGAGAAGTGAGAGAGATGTTGTACTGTGCAGTGCTACAGGCAATGATATTGATCCAGAGACATTTACTGTAGCATCCTTACAGGCCATAAAGTGTCAAGATGCCTCCTCATATCTCAGCTAAGTGGTTAGAAAGCAGGCAAGAAAAAAGGAAGGAAAAAATACACAAAATCTATTCGTTTTCACCTCGATGAGACCCGTTTCCTCCATCTTTCCTCAAGGTGACCAACCTCTGCTGTGGGATAATAGCAAGTCGGCTTCCAAAAGTGATTCAGACAATACCTACCAATTTTGTGTCATTGCTGGTGAACACACTTCACCTGACACATCCATATCATTTCTCAGCTGGGCTGGGCTGTAACTATAGAGGTCAGTGAAACCTGAAACTAGATATATCTGTGGGGGGTGACAGGCTGTCAAGAAAGAGCTGGGCAGATGCAAAGTGGGAGGATAAGAGAAGAAAATGATGTGGTTAAAGCGAGTGTTCAACATTTGGAGGAAAAATACTTATTCTCACGTATAGAGTGCTCCACAATCTAAGGCATCTGATGGCAGGGATCACGAGAAAGTATAGTATTAGTGCTTTTAATAAATTGTCAGATAATTTGCTGGGACAAAAAATTCTTGCTTCTTGAATGAAGAAACATTAATGGTTATGCAATGGTGCAGAATTTCACTAACCAAAACAGGAAGCACTGTGTTCTTATATAGGACGTACCAAACCACGAACACGGTGGAGCTGCAGCAGCTGCTCTGAATGTCAGGATACAGGAAAGCAGCTACGCTCCAAACTTTAGCAGTATCCACAGAAGTGAATACTGCAATCTCCACTGTACAGCTGCTAGAAAGGTGAAATATTTTCCCTAATAAAATGAAATAATGGTGCTTTACAAAACTTTTTATGATCACCAACAGTCCATTTTTCCAGTGTCGCATGTTTTAGACGGTGCACACTCATCTCACGGTGCCTCTTTCTATTTAATTCAATTCAATTTTATATATACAGCATCAAACCACATTAACAGTCACCTCAAGTTACCTTACACTGTAAGGTAGACCCTACAATAACATACAGAGAGCAACCCAACAATCAGATGACACACTCTGGGCAAGCATTTTGGCGACAGTGGGAAAGAAAAACTCCCCTTCCCATCTGCCGCGATTGTTTGAGAGGTCATTCAGTGTGTAACACTTAGACACTGAGTTACAACCAGTTTCATTAAATTGTCCAGCTTTGATCATTTGATGAAAATGTCTGCAGTGGGAAATCAGCATTATTTGTGTTTTTTAGGTAATTTTAGGTAATCCAATAGATTAATATCATCCCATCAGTCATGTCTGGACTTTAAGGTTAAAGTCACTGTTTGCATTTCCTACGCAGTAAGGACAGCTGAAATGGACAAACAGCTAAGTTGGCTATTATCCAGAAATAGAGAAAACGTTTTGAAACTTCCCAGAAGTGGCCAGCCTACAAAATAGAATACTAATAGAGCGCATGAACGACTCACCCAGGAGGTCACAACAGAACCCAGAACAACATCTAAAGACCTGCAGGACTCAGTTAAGGTCAGAGTGCATAATTCAGTAATAAGAGAGAGACCGAGCAAAGATAGCATCCATGCAAGAGTTCTGAGGAGAAAACCACTGCTGACCTAAAATAAAAACCCATAAAGGCTCATCTGATATTTGCCAAAAACATACAGATGAAGACTTTTGGAAAAATATCCTGTGGACTGACAAGAGAGGTTTGCATCCTGTTACATCTGACATAAAACTAACTAACATTGTATTTAAGTCCAGACTTAAAGCCTGATTGAGATACTTTGGCATGACCTTAAATCAAGTTGTTGCCCAAACTCCAATGAATTCTATCTATCTATCTATCTATCTATCTATCTATCTATCTATCTATCTATCTATCTATCTATCTATCTATCTATCTATCTATCTATCTATCTATCTATCTATCTATCTATCTATCTATCTATCTATCTAGGAAGCTGGCTTTTATTTAAGCCAGCTTCCTGTGCTTTGTTGGAGACACAATTCCCAAGCCTATTTTTTATCCCCATTCCAAGAAGGCAAAAGAGAACAGACCAGAATATCACCTTCAAATTTACTCAGCTGACTTCCTGCGTTGTTAATAAAGTGCAGTTTCCTACATGAAACAGCTACTATGTCTCCTTCAAATCCTTAGGGAGAGAGAACAGGCAAGTCTTGAGGAAAATTTCAAACCTGTTTGCTCAATGCATATGAAAATGTAAAAAAAAACCTACAAAAAACACCCAAACTGAAGCATATAATACTGATTTGGTCTTACAGAGGTAGCTAGAATGGTGATGGATGCACATAAATCACAAGTTTTACTAATGTTGACAAAATAGAAATTAATTCTCGGAGAAGTCGTCAGGATGGAGGAGATTGAGTGTCTTACCAAAAACTGTTGGATGGAAAAGATAAAGGCAGATTTGGCACAGGGGTTTAAAAATATGAAGTAATCTCCCTGTAATCCCAAGAGATCCCTACATGCAAAGAAATAGTAATCCCACATAATGATAGATGATCTTTACAAAGGTCCACTCTATCATGCAAAAGAAAGCCTGTGAAAGAAAGGTGAAAGAGGATATACAGACATAAACCCATGCAGGCTTTACGTCTGGACTCTCAAGTAAGTCATCATGACTTTCGCCCTCCAGCTAAATGTGCTGCATTGGCAAAACCACAGAACGTGCTGAGTGAGAGATATTTGGTCTTGATATCTTCTGAATCCATTTCATTTTTTAACGACAGATTAACCTTGATCCTGTGTATCTCGGGATTATCCACTCAGTGACAAGTACATATGGTGTGCTTTTCTGAAATGCATCCAAATCCACCATCATAGCTGCATGCATTTGTACAGTCCCCTTCTCTTCAAGATCGCACTGCTGGCACTCTTTAGAATCGACAGCATCTTCTTCAGATGTCAGGGGCCTTCGTGGTCCTCATCTGAACATCACACAACTACACCGAGGAAGAATCAGACGCTTTACGTGCACAGCATTTGTCCTCCACTTGTTTACTTTTGCTTCTTCTGCAGCCTCAGCCTGCTTCTTCTCAGGTGGTAAGAGAAACTGAAAGGTGAAGGAGTTTTGGAAAGTTTAAGCCCTGCAGGCCAGCCTCAGGCTACAGGCCCCGGTGAAGAGTGCAGACTGAAAAAGACATTTTAAGTTGCATAATTGAGAGTTATTTAATAATAGACAGTATAGAATAGACTATAGGGGAATTATTCATGCAAAGACAACAGAGAGATGACAGAGAGGTTCAAACGTCACATCAAGCACAAACAAGCAAATCTGTGGCTTGTTTTCGATGTATTTAAGATTTAATAAAAAAAAAAAAAAAAGAACAGCAGAGGATTGAAAAGATACAACAGATCTAATGTTGATGAGTCTGACGTTTCTGGAGAGAGTTTTTGCTCACTGCTGTATAATAAGAGTTTGTTTTTCGCTGAGGTTTTCATTTGACGCTGCCTGGGATTACAGAAGAAAGTATACCTGACACCTGAAATGACAAATCTGCAACATCTTAGCTGGTGGGGATGAGGTGGGGAAAGAGTGAGGCAGTGAGGATGAATATTTCAAAAAGCCAGACTCTGTCTTTCCACAGGAGAAGAAAACACTGAAGCAAAGAGGATACTGATGGAATGAAAGCCTTAGCGTCTTAACATCCACCTCTGAGTGGAGGTAGGATTAGGGTTGTTTAGTCATTATACATATACACTACAGAAGTGGACAAAATACTGTAACTAAACCAAGAATAAAACGTTCGTTTGTTCCCAATAACAAAGCCAAAGACTCAGAAATCTCATAAGAAGAATATTGTGAGTTGGAATCATTGGCTTCCTCCTGTGTGTAGACGTGAATAGAAGGTAGATACTGAACTTTACTGGGGATTTCCTTGAGTTTCAGACAGTGGGGGACACAGAGTCATCTGGTAGAGCGTTATTCCCAGAATCCGATCTTTAAGTCTGACGTCATTAGCCGTGTCTGGGCCCAAACTCCGCTGCAGGTCCATAAGCCAAACGATCACTGCGGCATCGCTGAGAGTGAAAAACTGTTTATATCCTTTCATCTGTAATAAAATGATCAGCGTTGCTGCTTTACCAGGTGTAACAATTAAGTTTAACATCCAGGCATCCATGAAAACAGAATTAATGAAATTTAATGGAGTTAGAAGTTAGCAGGAAGTTAGCTCGCTAGTTTCCATCTAAATATATCATGTTCTGACTGAGAGATTTCCGAAACAAATTAACACGTACAGCTCTGTTATCACTTCCAACATAAATGAAGACAGAAAAGTAAACAGCAGTGACGTTTGTAGGATTAGAGGAGACCGGGGATAGTTGTAACGTGGGTCAGTTGTAACACTTCCAATTTCTCCAATCAGGGCTAAGTTTCAAATGATGTGACTCATCCTGTGCATGCCCAATTCAGTTCTGCTATCACATGTGAAAAATCAGCACATTTTGTCAAACACAGACAATTTAACATGAAAAAAAGTAATTTGTATGCCAAAAAGTAAGTTTTTCTACTTTATTTCATTTTCTAATAGCATTATCTGCTTTGCAGTTAAACTCATCAAACTTAAATTATGTTATTTCAATTCAATTCAATTCAATTTTATTTATATAGCGCCAAATCACAACAAATGTCGCCTCAAGGCGCTTCATAGATACAGAGAAAAGCCCAACAATCATATGACCCCCTATGAGCAAGCACTTTGGCGACAGTGGGAAGGAAAAACTCCCTTTTAACAGGAAGAAACCTCCGGCAGAACCAGGCTCAGGGAGGGGCGGCCATCTGCTGCGACCGGTTGGGGTGAGAGAAGGAAGACAGGATAAAGACATGCTGTGGAAGAGAGACAGAGATTAATAACAGATACGATTCAATACAGAGAGGTCTGTTAACACATAGTGAGTGAGAAAGGTGACTGGAAAGGAAAAACTCAATGCATCATGGGAATCCCCCGGCAGCCTACATCTATTGCAGCATAACTAAGGGAGGATTCAGGGTCACCTGGTCCAGCCCTAACTATATGCTTTAGCAAAAAGGAAGGTTTTAAGCCTAATCTTAAAAGTAGAGATAGTGTCTGTCTCCTGAATCCAAACTGGAAGCTGGTTCCACAGAAGAGGGGCCTGAAAACTGAAGGCTCTCCCTCCCATTCTACTTTTAAATACTCTAGGAACAACAAGTAGGCCTGCAGAGCGAGAGCGAAGTGCTCTAATAGGGTGATATGGTACTACAAGGTCATTAAGATAAGATGGGGCCTGATTATTTAAGACCTTGTATGTGAGAAGCAGGATTTTGAATTCAATTCTGGATTTAACAGGAAGCCAATGAAGGGAAGCCAAAACAGGAGAAATATGCTCTCTCTTTCTAGTCCCTGTCAGTACTCTTGCTGCAGCATTTTGGATTAACTGAAGGCTTTTCAGTGAGTTTTTTGGACATCCTGATAATAATGAATTGCAGTAGTCTAGCCTGGAAGTAATAAATGCATGAACTAGTTTTTCAGCGTCACTCTGAGACAGGATATTTCTAATTTTAGAGATGTTGCGCAAATGGAAGAACGCAGTCTTACATATTTGTTTAATATGTGCGTTGAAGGACATATCCTGGTCAAAAATGACTCCAAGGTTCCTCACAGTGTTACTGGAGGCCAAGGTAATGCCATCCAGAGTAAGAATCTGGTTAGATACCATATTTCTAAGCTTTTCAGCGCCAAGTACAATGACCTCAGTTTTATCTGAGTTAAGAAGCAGAAAGTTAGTGGCCATCCAAGTCTTTATGTCTTTAAGACATTCCTGCAGTTTAACTAATTGGTGTGTGTTATCTGGCTTCATGGACAGATAGAGCTGGGTGTCATCTGCATAGCAGTGAAAATGTATGCTATGTCTTCTAATGATGCTGCCTAAGGGAAGCATGTATAATGTAAACAGAATTGGTCCTAGCACCGAACCCTGTGGAACTCCATAATTAACCTCAGTGTGTGAAGAGGACTCTCCATTTACATGCACAAATTGGAGTCTATTAGATAGATATGATACAAACCACTGCAGTGCAATACCTGTAATACCTACAGCATGTTCTAATTGCTCTAATAGAATATTATGGTCAACAGTATCGAATGCTGCACTAAGGTCAAGAAGGACAAGCACAGAGATGAGTCCACTGTCAGAGGCCATAAGAAGATCATTTGTAACCTTCAATAAAGCTGTTTCTGTGCTGTGATGAACTCTGAAACCTGACTGAAACTCTTCAAATAAACCATTCCTCTGCAGATGATCTGTTAGCTGTTTGACAACTACTCTTTCAAGGATTTTTGATATGAAAGGAAGGTTGGAGATTGGCCTATAATTAGCTAAGACTGCTGGGTCTAGAGATGGCTTTTTGAGTAAAGGTTTAACTGCAGCCACCTTGAAGGCCTGTGGTACATAGCCGATTATTAGAGATAGGTTGATCATATATAAGATCGAAGAATTAATCAATGGCAGGACTTCTTTGAGCAGTTTTGTAGGAATGGGGTCTAAAAGACACGTTGATGGTTTGGAGGAAGTAATTATTGAAGTTAACTCAGAAAGATCGATTGGAAAAAAAGAGTCTAACTTAACATCAATGGAACTAAGAGTAGCTGTAGATAATATTACATCTGTGGGATGATTATTGGTAATTTTTTCTCTAATGATAAAAATTTTATTTGTGAAGAAGTTCATGAAGTCATCACTAGTTAACGTTAAAGGGATGGTTGGCTCAAAAGAGCTCTGACTTTTTGTCAGCCTGGCTACAGTGCTGAAGAGAAACCTGGGGTTGTTCTTATTTTCTTCAATCAGTGATGAGTAGTAAGCTGTTCTGGCTTTGCGGAGGGCTTTCTTATAAAGCAACAAACTATTTCTCCAGGCTAAATGATGATCCTCTAAATTTGTGACACGCCATTTCCTCTCCAGATTACGAGTCATCTGCTTTAGGGTACGTGTTTGAGAATTATACCACGGGGTCAGGTACTTCTGATTAGAGACCTTAGTTTTCACTGGAGCTACAGTATCCAGAGTCGTACGTAGTGAGGAGGTGAAATTATTAACAAGATAATCGACCTCTGTTGGGGTAGCGTTCAGATAGCTGCTCTGCTCTGTGTTGGTACAGGGCATTGACGATGATAACAGTGGCTGGATTATATTCTTAAACTTAGTTACAGCGCTTTCAGAAAGACATCTACTTTGATAAAGTCCACTCTCCACTGCTGCGTAATCAATTATTGTAAATGTAAATGTTATCAAGAAATGATCAGACAGGAGAGGGTTTTCAGGAAACACTGTTAAATGTTCAGTTTCTATGCCATATGTTAAAACAAGATCTAGAGTGTGATTAAAGTGGTGGGTGGGTTCTTTTACATTTTGAGAGAAACCAATTGAGTCTAACAACAGATTAAATGCCATGTTGAGGCTGTCATTTTTAGCATCTACATGGATGTTAAAATCACCCACAATAATTATTTTATCTGAGCTCAGAACTAAATTAGATATAAAGTCTGAGAAATCAGACAGAAACTCTGTGTAAGGCCCAGGTGGACGATAGATGATAACAAGTAAGACTGGTTTCTGAGTTTCACAGCTGGGGTGGACAATGTTAAGCATCAGGCTTTCAAATGAATTAAAAGTCTGTCTTGGTCTTTCATTAATTAATAGACTGGTGTGAAAAATTGCTGCCACACCGCCCCCTTGACCTGTGCTTCGAGATTTCTGGTAGTTAGAATGACTCGGGGGTGTTGATTCATTTAAACTAACATAATCATCCTGCTGCAACCAGGTTTCTGTAAGGCAGAGTAAATCAATTTGTTGATCAATTATTAAGTCATGTACTAACAGAGACTTGGAGGAGAGAGACCTAATATTTAATAATCCACATTTCACTGTTTTACTCTTTGGTTCAGATGTGGATACTGTATTGTTCTTTCTTTGTGATTGTTTAAGTTGTTTGTTGCTGGTTTTTAGTTTGTTTTTTGTCTTTTTGGAAGCAGACACAGTCTCTATGGAGATGGGTTTTTGGGGGGGGTAGCAGGAGGAGAGAAGCTGCAGAGAGGCGTGTAAGACTGCAACTCTGCTTCCTGGTCCCAACTCTGGATAGTCATGTTTTGAGGGGTTTAATAAATTTGTCGATATTTCTAGAAATGAGAGCTGCTCCATCCAAAGTGGGATGGATGCCATCTCTCCTAACAAGACCAGGTTTCCTCCAGAAGGTTTGCCAATTATCTATGAAGCCCACATCGTTTCTGGGACACCACTCAGACAGCCAGCAGTTTAAGGAGAACATGCGGCTAAACATGTCACTCCTGGTCTGATTGGGGAGGGGACCAGAGAAAACTACAGAGTCCGACATTGTTTTGGCAAAGTTACACACCGATTCAATATTGATTTTAGTGACCTCCGATTGGCGTAACCGGGTGTCATTACTGCCGACGTGAATTATGATTTTATTGAATTTACGTTTACCCTTAGCCAGCAGTTTTAAATTTCCTTCAATTTCGCCTGCTCTGGCCCAGTGTTGCCAACTTAGCGACTTTGTCGCTATATTTAGCGAGTTTTCAGACCCCCTAGCGACTTTTTTTCTAAACAAAGTCGCTAAAAAAAGACGTGAAAGCACATATCGCTTTTACTCTCAACAAGCAGCGGGTGCTGTAACGCAGTCAGTTCTTCTTTTACTCTTATGCTGTTTTGTGGATCAGGTTTAAAACTACTTATAAACACACACACACAAAGTAACTCCACCAGAGTACCTATTTCGGGTCACTTTTGCCGGTCCAAGCCCGGGTAAAGGAGCAGGGTTGGAATTGTGACATTACAAAAAACAATAATTGCTAAAAGAAATTTAATTTGTAGTTCTAAATAAATTCTAAATGCATTTAGGACGTTTTTTGCTCACTTTATGTCTCGTCCACGACGTTATTTCTCTCTCCAGCAGCGTAGGTTACAATTACATTAGCATGACCAATTATGCAAATTAGGCGATGACGTCATTTAGCGACTTCTAGCGACTTTTAGGACAACCAATAGCGATTTTCCTTACTGAGGAGTTGGCAACACTGCTCTGGCCCCTGGAAGACAATTGACTATGGTTGCCGGTGTCTCTAGCTTCACATGTCTGAGAACAGAATCACCAATTACCAGAGTTTGACCCCCGGCGGGTGTGTCACCGAGTGGGGAAAAACGGTTAGACACATGAACGGGTTGGTGGTGTACCTGGGGCTTCTGTTTAGGACTACGCTTCCTCCTCACCGTTACCCAGCCTTTCCCCAGCTGCTTGGGGTCTGCCGGGGAACAGCTAGCGGGGCCTACGCTATCTTCGGCTGCACCAGCTACAGGGGCCTGGCTAGCTAAGGGTGAGAGCAGGGTGCAAAGCCGAGTCTCCAATTCAGTAATCCTGGCCTCCAGAGCTGCAAATATGCTACATTTGTTACAGATATCATTACTGCTAAAGGAGGCCGAGGAGTAACTAAACATCTGACACAATGAGCAAGAAAGTGCAGAAGGGACAGGTGAAGTAGCCATGGTGCTAACGGGTCGGCTACGAGCTAAGCTAGCGAAACAGTACAGAGACAGTGAGTGAATACTATAAATTAGGTAGTGAGTACACAGAAATTGTGCTTCGGATGAACCACGTGAAGATTATACTGTGAAAAAAGAATGTATTTAAAAGTTGTTAATTAAACTGCTAAGCAAATAAGCTACTCAGAAACACCACTGTGTTTGAGCAGGAACAGGAAGCGATACTATACCACAGAGCGAGCGAGCGAACACCAAGTGACAGCGCCACCATCCATTCAATCCAATGTATGTCTATGGGGATATATTCTGTGTAGGTCTTTAGTGCTAATGTTTTAGCCGTTGGCTGTAATGTTAGCTAGTTCATGGCTATAGGAGTCTGGGTCAGTTGTAACAGCAACAGTCTGGGTTAGTTGTAACAATAATGCAGATGTTACAACTTACCACACTATTACTTTAACTTATATTAAACAAGTTGGGGCAACGACATCAGCAGAGAGAGGTTCACTGGTCACTTTTGTATATGCGGTTAATGCCATTGGCAACACAATTCCTCCACTGTTTGTGTTCCCACACATACATTATGCAGACCACTGTGTCAGAGATGGACCAGTAGTGTTAGGATGCCTGGGTCGTTGACCCAGGGTTTTTGAGTTTATTATATTATTTATAATTTCTAGTCTTTGGGTTTTCGTTAGAGTCATGTCTTATGGTTTGTCTCTGTGTAATCCTTAGTTGCTGTCTCCCCTGTCTGCTATATCCCCGTGTCCAGTCAGTGTCTGTGTCTGCCCTGGTCCCACGTCTCTGTTCCCTCTGTTGTAGTGCCTGCATGTGAGTCTGTGTCTTTTGTTCAGTCTGTGTTATGTGTTTCCTGTTTTACTTTGAAGGTCTCTGTCTTATCTCAGTGTGTTCAGTTTACGCTTCCTTGTCTCGTCAGTTCTGATTTGCCCCAGCTGTGTTTCCCTCCTGTTGTCCATTCCCTGATTGCTCCCTCTATGTATTTAAGCCCTGTGTTTCAGTTTGTCATTGTCACGATCTACCGTTTATTTAGCTGTGTGTTTTTTCTATCCTTGTTTTGAGTTTAAGTTTTGTCTCCGGAGTCTGCACTTTGGGTCCTTCTCCTGCCTGCACACAGCCATCACATAACAAGTAGGAAGTATTGGTAGTGGAAATAAATCAGGATGGGTGCAAGAAACAGATTTCCTCATCTTTCTGAAGCACTTTGCAAACCACACCAAGGTAAGCCATGATAAAAAGTAATGGAATTGCAATGCTGGTGAACAACTACATTTTTCAGCTTCATTATTATGTTCAAAATTGGTGCAAGAGTTGTAGGTTATAATGCCCACTGAGCCAATGAGGCCAAACTCAAGGAAGACCAACCAAAATTAATGAAATATTCAGTTGCAGAAAATTCCATAATTTGTCTTTTTTGGGGGGTTGGCATATGTTCAAAAGCTCGATTTCTGCATTCTGTCACACACACACACAGTTACATAAATGGCTCTAAGTGCATTCATGTGTTGAATAAACAAAGATTACATGTTAATGTTTTGTTACTACCCTTATTTCATTGTGTTACATTTCACCCCAGGATATGTTACAACTAACCCAGACTATGGGGTTAATTGTAACATTTCACTCTTTGTGTTTGAGACCATATCATGCAATGGGTAATTGTGCTGCAGAGAAAATAGCTGCACTATTTAATAGCAGAGACATGTAAATACTTTGCATTACATTTTGAATCCACTACCTTAAAAGAGCTCCAATTTACAGACAGAAATGTCAAAAATGTTACAACTATCCCCGGTCTCCCCTACTGACGTTTGGCTAGCTGGTATTTAATGATGTGCTACGTTAGGGTGACCAACCGTCCTCTTTTCCCTGGACATGTCAACTTTTCACGTTCTGTCCGTGGCGTCCAAGGGGATTTTCGCGATTGATGAAAATGTCCGGGTTTTCCTATAGTCCGACAGAGGACCCATGTATTTGAAGTCACCCAAAGTTGTATTATTGTATTATTAAAGCTCTTCATGACTGAGCCAAGTGTCCTCTTTTTGGAAAAACAAAATATGGTCACCCTATGCTACGTGATCGCTAACAACACAACTATCCCAACATAATATAAACATTGATGCTGGAGGATGAACGCTAACTTTTCCCACTCAGTAAAAGCTAACGTGAGGGTTTCCGATGTTCAGGGACAAATGCAATCGCATGGCAGGATGCTGTAAACGGACCAAACTTCAGTCAGGAGAACAACTGAGATAATCCATCCACAATACGAGGTTAGTCATTAATATGCGCAGAGTACGCAGAGTAGTTTGGGCCCGGAAGCAGGATTCATCACGTCATCACTTAAAGACCGAATTGCTCATATTTTTGACCATAAAGTTAAGCTTGTAAAGGTAGCTGGTGCGCTCTGCTAGTCCCGGAGCCTCAGTCGGACTCATGCAGCTTGGGAAGTCAGCAGTGGCAAAATAGGCAGACAAATCACATCCATTCACATGCTCACCTATAAAAATGTTTCTCTTTCCATCACATTTGCACGTGAATTTGGGCTTTCACTGCTAAATAAAAGTCATGTGCTTATAACACCAGACAAAATGACAGCTTTGTAGTTAAAGCAATTATGTGATTGTTTTTTTTTTTAAATTATTGTTGGAATATACATTACAGTAACATTAACTGTCCAGCCATGTACTGAAATGCATAAAATAAAGTGCTGAATTTATATATTATGAAAGAGTATATGTGGCTTTTAGGGATCATTAAGACTAAAAACAGGCTGTATGTTTCCACACTGACTGCATGTGTGAGGAACTAATACATATGTGCCATAATGAGCATAACAACATTACAATATTGTAGCAAGTAGAGAGCACTACTGCATGGAGCCTTTGCTCCAAAAGTGGTTTTTAGGCTGTCACTTTTTTGATGTCATTTTAGCATTGTGCAAAGCATTGTGCAACTTCAGAGCACCATGGCAGTCCTTGATATATTTTTTGCTTTCATAAATGCTTTTTTCCACCTCCATCTGACACTTGGTCTTGATGGGCACAAGTAAGAAAAGGGGAGTGAATTGAGATGGATGGACGGACAGATGGAGGAGGACGGGCGTAAGAGCTGCCTGGGTTTTAGTTACTCTCCCTGGGTGGTTATGGCTGCAGGATGCCATAATAGGACACGGTACACAAATTTGCTCATCTTTATTTATGCTTCACCCCCGTAATCTGTGAAAATGTAGTTGTACATATGCAGGTAAATAATTAAGCATCAAAGTCTAATTCAAAGTTAATTACCAGATTAGCAGATGAAGGTCATTCTCTGAAGATTTCACTTGCCTTATAGTTTCATTAAGCGCAAGGAAGGGGAGCAACTGGGATCCATCAATTCTAAACATGTAGCCTCCCCTGCTAATACAGTTAATTGGCAATTTGATTAAATTTCAGAATTGAATTGCGAAGTTGGCTATTCACCCTTTTAATTTTACAGAGATATAGTTTTCTCTCTCCGGACTATGAGGGAGAAGTCTATTAATAAAAAGTAATATGATTCTGAGCTAATTTTTAAAGCTGCTGAGCCGTTTAATCACTAGCAGATGTGGATTCTCGATAAAGATAGTGGAGACAAAAGATTTTACCAGGGATTACTTTAAAATGCCAGCTTCACTATGCTGTTGGCCTGAAACTAAGCAGTTTGCAGAGTTGGCAGAAATCTTTGCAAGAAGAATCAAACAGAAATATTGGGTCAAACGCAGATGATTTTTAAACATGAAGCTTCAGTCAATCTCAGTGGGGACATCCAGCAAAGAGGGAAGGATAGACCACTTCATGAATTTAAAAGGAGGGGAAAAATATGCAAACGTAAAGCTGTGTTAGTCTGTTAATCCCAGGCTTCATTCTGCCCTCCTGGAAGCCAGCACAGTGCACAGCGACCTGCTGAAATTGCTGGTGCAGGTGGGTTTTCTGAATTTAAAAAAATAAATTCTTATATTCCATGTGCCTACATTACAGTCTTGAAAAATATACGGACAACAGCGTGCTGCGACCACTCTCCATTTCATTATTATCATGTGCCAGAAAACAGGAGCGCGAGAGAGGAGGAAATACACCATGTGAGGTGAATTAATGAGGAGCAGGTGATGAAAGGGTTACAGGGAAATCATGAACAGAGAAAGTCCAACAAAGAACAGTCAGGAGTCAGTTTTAATTGAAAGGAGGCCTCATCTCATTTGGGTAGAAGTGGTGCTGGCAGCTTTGATGTTGGGTATCAAACTGTCAAGATTACATTTTAATGGCGACCAGGTAGGACAAAGAATGAATAACAGAAATAAAAGAGGACGGTTTGTTCAACAGAGTCGACGTTATGCAAGATTTGCAACAGAGCAGAGATCAATGGTGATGCATTTTTCATTATCCAACAGTTGGAAGATGTCAGAAACTACTGTGAAGCTGAAGTTGCAGAGTACTAACATTAAAAGTAAAACTTTTTTTAAGGTTGGGCGATGCCCTCAAAGTGGAACTGTCTTCTTTGCTATCAATAATTGCAGCAGCTTAGAAAATACACTGTAAATTCAATTCAATTTTATTTATACAGCGCCATATTGCAACAACAGTTGCTTCAAGGTGCTTTGTATTGTAAGGCAGACACAACAATGATACATACAGAGAAAAACCCAACAATCATATGACCCCCTATGAGCAAGCACTTTGGCGACAGTGGGAAGGAAAAACTCCCTTTTAACAGGAAGAAACCTCTGGCAGAACCAGGCTCAGGGAAGGGCGGGGCCATCTGCTGTGACTGGAATAAATATGAACAGTAATGTGGATCACGTTCGTAGACTAAAACAGGACATATTAATCATGTGTTGAGTTAAGCGTTGGCCACTTTTCTCCTGCACAGAAAAAGTCAGAAAGGAAGTAGAAATAACACAAAGTACTAAATACTTCTGACCCACGTTAAACTCATGGACTGAACATACACACACCCACAACCACCTACACACACACACAATGGACAACTGTACCCTCAAACACACAATAATAACATGGACTGAACCACCACTCACAACCACTAGCACTTTATAAAGCCTCTGTAGAAATTATCCACATATCTCACTTATCTTAACTGCACTACTGTATAGTTCTGTGTAAATAATCATTCTGTACATACGATAATTTTTAATCCTACAACTGTTTATAACTTGCATAGTTCACATTTCTGTATAACTGTATATTTCAGATTTCTGTATAGTTTTTTTATTTCATATTGTATCCTGTTCATAGCCTGTACATAGCTTGTACTCACTACAGCCTGTACATACTTATAGGTATAGAATATTCATAACATACTTCATACCGTGTACATTATAACATACCATAATAGACCCATTTCTGTAATATACTTACATATCTATATTATTGCTAATATATATATATATATATATATATATATATATATAAAATATATCTATATCACTAAAAGCAATTCTGGATGGATGCAAACTGCATTTCGTTGCCCTGTACCTGTGCATGTGCAATGACAATAAAGTTGAATTCTAATTCAACTTTATTAAAAAGAAAAAAAACAAAACACGAATGAGCTAATGAATGATTGAATGTATGCACATATTCGTTGGTAGTCAACGATCTGACTAAAGCCACAAAGGGCTGCTGTTTTTTGAAAACAGCAGATAGGAAGAAAAATAAAAATAGATTTTTTTTTTCATATACATTTTAAAGATTTTAAAATCCTCTAATTCTAAATGACAGCATTTCATATCAGACAGCTTGTTGCTACACATCAGAGTGGAGACAGTGTGTTAGTTACATAAATTACAACATAAACTTTTTCTTTTGAAATGTTCTTATATACTTGAGACTTTTGGTCAATATGAAAGTTCATCTTTGCATTTAAACCATTTACAAATGAACATGAACATCCCTGTAGACTAAAATATTCTATATTCAAATGTGAGGGAATCTGTCCGACAGCTAAAGTTTGGCTGAAATTGGCTCATATTGTAACGGTTTGCCCAAGAACTTCCTTATTTTTATCCTTTTTTTAATTTTATATTTTTGTGGTGCCAGCCAGAGGGCTCTCTGTGAAAGGAAAAAACGTAGCTACTAGGTGAGTCTCAGAAAAACAGCATTGACTAAACAGCGCTCAGGTGTCCCTTTGACCTTTTCAAATTCAAAGTTATTTTTTGAATCTTCGGTGTGTGTTAGACAAATTAAGGCAGGCCAAGCTAATTTATTCCAGACAAAGACATAAATTTATTAAGATCACAGTGTATCAGCAGAAAGCATCCAGGTTGTATGAAGGATTTCATAGCACCTACTATTCTCAAGGATGTTCAGAGGTTCTTGGGAATAGTAGAATTTCTCCTAGAATTGCTGAATGCTTTAAACTGAAAAGGAGCCAAATTCCATTGGACCACAGAATGTAAGCATTCCTTTGAGACACTTAAACAACATCTGATATCCCCTCACATCTTAGGCCATCCCAACCTTGACCTATCCTTTGTTGTGTACACAGACCGGTTTGACTTGGAGCTGTGCTTGTTCAACAAAGTGCATTAGGCACAGAAGAAGTGTTGGCCTACAGCAGCAGAATCCTGAACAAAGCAGAGAGAAATTATTCCTCTACAATATAATGGGACAATATTCCAAAGCACAGCAACACATCTAAAACCGAATGGCTAAAAAAGAATCAAGGTATTGCAGTGGCTCAGTGAAAGTCCAGATGTTAACCTGACTAAAATGTTGTGGTGGTAGCTTAAAAAAGCTGCGCACAAAATCGAAATGAACTGAAATACAGAAGCAAAGAAGAGTTGGTCAAAGATTCCTCCACAAAGACGGGAGAGACTGATAAAGTTGTACTGAAAATAAATCAGTTACTGCAGCTACAAGTAGTCCTACCAGCTGCTGACTCGTGGAGTTTACTTCATTTTTCACAGCAAGTCCTATGAAAACTTTAATTCTCATGTCCAACATGCCACACAACACAAAAGCATAGCTGAAAGCCCTGAAACATTTTCATGAGTCATTAGACAGGAAAGAAATTTGCATTTCACAGATTATCCTTGATTCTGGGTCTCTTTAATACATCCAGAATAACTAGAGCATTATCTGATATTGTGCTGTGTTCCAACATACTCGATATCATGAGTCTGATTGAGAACAAACAAAGAAACTTAAAGTCTGTGTTTAACCTGCTCATCCATGAGAACCAGCTCCTCGTTTCCCCACAGAGCTACGATATGAACACTAAGGTGACTGGTCACTTTGAAACACATTCTTATATGACTGAATAGGATATTTTATAAACTATGCCATTCACTGTTATCACTTCTTTTCTACTTGTGAGTGATGTGTGCATAAATGTTGCTAGGCAGGTCTTGTAACAAACTTCTTCTGTAACAAACAGAAACTCAGTGGTCACTCACCAAGAGCTTCAGCCATTGTTGAATTAACCATTTCAATAAATAGAGATCATTAGAAGGATTCCATGATTTATTACAGTTTTTCTCCATTGGTTTGGCTCATTTCTTGAAACAGAAATTACATTCTCAAAATAACATGGACAAACCTCCAAACCTCTTGGCAAATGTTCACAACAGAATGGCATTTCTCATTCATTTTATCAAATGGCAAATGCCGTAGTACATGTCTCAATTGTCTCAGTGCATCTTTGCAAATGATTAAGTACAAGTAGCCTACAGTTATACAGTTAGCCCACATGTAGCACATTTTCCAAATGAATAGATCTTGTAGATCTAAACTGATTAGTTGATTCTCAGTCTAATGATCATTCTCTCCAAAACATGTCAGCATGATTTCATTGTATAAGTACTCGCATGCACAACCGTCTGTTCAATTGTCAAAATTGGTCAAGAACATAATACCATGAATACCATATATGAATTTCTTTGAATATTTGATAAACTGATGACAGTCATTGACAGTCAGGTGAAACTAGGTGTCACACACAGGTGTGTTCCATGTTTGTGTGCTGCCAAACACAGATGTATAGAGCTTGACCAGAGCCAGTCCGATCTCTGAACATGGATAGAGAAGGCCAAGCAAACGGACAAGGGGAAGTTCTTCCTCAAGGAAGAAGAAGAAGAAGAAGAAGAAGAAGAAGAAGAAGAAGAAGAAGAGGAGGAAGAGGAAGAGGAGGAGGACTGAGAATGCGTGGTGGAGGAATAGGGGGAAGAGGAGCGCGAAGACACTGTGCAGTCCCGAATGAAATTCGGGCCACAATTATAGACCATGTCATAAACCATGGCCTCACAATGGCAGAGGCAGGTCGTCGAGTTCAGCCTAATGTGCCTCGCTCTACAGTCTCCTCCATCATCCAAACCTTTCGCAGGGAAAACAGGTATGTACTCTATGTAATCTATGATGGAATTATATGTTGTATAGGACAGGGCACTGTGCGCGAGGCAAAAAATGTATAACTTACTGTAGAGATTTTGTGTGCACCTTCCTACAGTGGTAGGTCTATACTAGCAGGTGGAGAGGACTAGTGGAATGTTTTGATACTAAATATGACAAGAAATATATTGAACAAATTACTGTAAACTATGGAATTACCTAATTCATACAGTTTAGAGAAGTATTCCAGTCACTGTGCAGCGGGAGAATTAGTACAGCAACCACTGAATAAGTCCTTGTTTTTTGATTTTGTGTTCATACAATTTACTACTGTAATGTACATTTTCTTTTTACATATGTATGAAACTTTCTTTGCGTGTGAATAAAAAATGGTTATAATTTCCTTGGTAGTGTGAGTGCAATCTGTGATGTCAAACCTTGGAGGCTACTCTTTTCTGTGGTATATTGTTGGTCCTCTGCCATAGTGACAAAACATCTAAACATTTTGTATGACAGTACTCACACAATGCCAAAGGGACGATGCATTTTGGGGGCACTGACTATTCAGATTAGAAAGAAATGTAGTTTTGACACATGAGTGAACTGTTTTAGGGGAGATATGAGCTTTTGCAGGTGGACCATGTTGTTGTGATCAACCATCCAGGTTTATTTTGACAAAAGCACCAAGAATGATGAGAATGTCCGATCTGTGTCGAGAAATGAGCCAAAGCTATTGAGAAGGATCTTTGCTATTTTGGAGACACTGACTGTTTAAATGAGAAAGAGATTTAGATTGAAGCCTGAGTGAACAGTTTTGGAAGAGATATGAGCATTTGCAGGTGAGCTATAGTGTTGTGCTAAACTGTAAGAGTGTTTTGCCAAATGATCTTAAAGTTTTGAGAATGTAATTTCTGTTTCAAGAAATGAGCCAAACCAATGGAGAAAAACTGTAATATGCAGAATTTAAGTAAGGTATTTGGTGATTAGGCTTCTATGGCCCATCGCAGCAGAATGTAATCCCAGCGGTGATCGGGATTAGGCCATGACAACCCCAGGATGTTAGATGCTTGTAGCAGACATAAAAATGGAGACTTAGCTGGAGCCTGAGTAACCTGGGGGAGGCTGAGATGGGAGAAGGTGAATCGTATGAAGGTGCCTGCAATGAGCAGTGACACTTAAAGTACGTGGAGTGGAGGCTGATTGGACTGAAGAAGGCAGACGGAAACGTGATTGGATTAGACGAGTGACGTCGCAATGAGCTTGACAGTGTGTTGAAGTGCAGTGTGTGTCGAGTAAACATTATTGCCTGGTCATCTTCTTCCTCGGCAGAGAAGCCGAGTCACAAGCCGCTGTCACACTCAGAACTCCAGGGAGTAGCAGCCCAAGACAAGGTATTCTACTAATTTGACAAAACTGAAGACAAAAAAAAATTTTTTTTTGACAAAACTGAAGACAACAAATGACACAAGAAGGAAGCACACATATCTACGGAAAAAGAAACGAACACCAGACAATTGGTAGCTTGTTGCACCAAAACTGAAAAATAAGCCACTAGGCCAAGGCTCTTCCAGCAGCCACCAGGCCCAGGATCCTTCAGCAGCCACCAGGCCCAGGACCCTCCTGCTCCACCAGGCCCAGGACCCTCCAGCAGCCACCAGGCCCAGGACCCTCCAGCAGCCACCAGGCCCAGGACCCTCCTGCTCCACCAGGCCCAGGACCCTCCAGCAGCCACCAGGCCCAGGACCCTCCTGCTCCACCAGGCCCAGGACCCTCCAGCAGCCACCAGGCCCAGGACCCTCCTGCTCCACCAGGCCCAGGATCCTCCAGCAGCCACCAGGCCCAGGACCCTCCAGCAGCCACCAGGCCCAGGACCCTCCTGCTCCACCAGGCCCAGGATCCTCCAGCAGCCACCAGGCCCAGGCTCTTCCAGCAGCCACCAGGCCCAGGCTCCTGCAGCAGCCACCAGGCCCAGGATCCTCCAGCAGCCACCAGGCCCAGGCTCTTCCAGCAGCCACCAGGCCCAGGATCCTCCAGCAGCCACCAGGCCAAGGCTCTTCCAGCAGCCACTAGGCCAAGGCTCAACCAACAAGTTAATCAACAGTGACTTCAACGGGCCATCACAAGGAAATACAAATCTCATCATTTTCAAAATGCCGCCTAAAAGAGCAAACCCAGGAGTTGAAGAGGAGTTGGAGGAGATTAAGAAATCGCTTAATTTCATGTCTGATGAACTGAGCAAAGTGGCTAAACAACAAGGTATGCTACATGACCTAATGGATGAAATAAAACAACTAAAAAACCTCATAAAGGACAAGGACAAGAAAATAGACGACTTGGAACGGCGAATCGAGGACCTTGAACAATACACAAGAATGGATGATTTAGTCATAAGTGGACTGGAGACGCAACACCGAACCTACGCCGGAGTAACAGCTGGGGGAGGTAAAGATGGTGAAGATGCCCCGGTAGAGGAGCTGCAAACGCTTGAACAGCAAGTGATAAAATTCCTTCAAACGAAGAATGTAAGTATTCAGAGCCATCATATTGCAGCATGCCACACGCTCCCCAGGAAAGACAGTAAAACAAAGCCATCAATTATTCTTTGGTTTGTGAGTCGCAAAACAAAGATTGAGTTACTGAAACAGGGTAAGAAGCTTAAAGGGACTGGTGTGTATTTAAATGAACATTTAACGAAAAAGACTGCTGAAATTGCAAGACAGGCACACAGCCTGAGA
The DNA here is from genome assembly GCF_963576455.1 of Neolamprologus multifasciatus. Lineage (NCBI taxonomy): Eukaryota > Metazoa > Chordata > Actinopteri > Cichliformes > Cichlidae > Neolamprologus > Neolamprologus multifasciatus. Next base: position 27,706,048 of record NC_140459.1, read on the forward strand.
AAACAAAATAAGATACAAGCGACATGGACGAGGAACTGCAAAGTAATGATAAGACTAAATGGCACTCCCGAAGAAGCGAAAGTTGTGATGATAAGAGAACTCAAAGACTTAGAGCAATATAAATAATCAGGAATCTGCTCTGGAATCTATTGGAAAAGTGACGATTGGATAATGAACAATGGGTATGGAAAGTGTTTCTGGCCTTACGGCTCAAAAAACAACAACAAAAACAAAAACACATAAATGACAAGTTTGGACACAGATTATAGGTTTCCATTCAGAGATATTGAAGAGGAAGAATTTGATTATGAAAAGGACTGTCGAGGTGGTTATTTTGCCACACACGCTGAGAAAACGAACTTCAAAACGTTTAACTATGCAGAGCACAACATGCATGACCCTGAAAGTAACATTGACCCAGATACCCACTTCTACAATAACACCAATAATACTTGTGAGTACTATACAGATGACCAATTCAATATGAATATTAAAATGGCAAATGCATTGTCGGTCATACATTTCAATAGTAGAAGCCTGTATAAAAATTTTTCTAAAATTACAGAATGTTTAAGTAAGTTAAAAAAGTTTAATATAATTGCAATATCAGAAACATGGCTCGATAATGAGAAAATTAGTGAAATGGGACTGGAAGGATACGAATTATTTACAATGAACAGGGTGAATAAAAAAGGAGGCGGTGTTGCCTTATATGTAGATAAAGTTTTGAAATGTAGTCTGATTGAATGTATGTCAAGCACCATAGATAACGTATTGGAATGTGTCACTATTGAAATCCATGTTGAAAAAGCTAACAATATAATTATAAGTTGCATCTATAGGACACCAGGTTCATGCCTTGAGACATTCAATGAAAAACTTGCTGCTATGTTTAGCAACCTAAATGATAAAAAAGTGCAAATAATTTGTGGTGATTTTAATATAGATTTGCTAAACCCAAATGGACATCAGAAAACAACAGATTTCATAAATACAATGTATAGTAACTCCCTTTTCCCTGTAATTATAAAACCAAGTAGAATAACAATTGATACAGCTACATTGATAGATAATATATTCACAAATAAAATTGACCATGAAATAGTAGGTGGACTTCTTATAACTGATATAAGCGATCATCTTCCTGTTTTTGCAATTTTTCAAAATTATTTTGGGATTAAAACTAAACAAAAGAATCAAATATTTGATATGATACGACTTAGAACAACAAGAGCCATTGCTGCCCTCCAGGTGGACTTAAAGGAACACAATTGGAATGAGGTTTTTGCAAATGAAGATTCAAATAGTGCATATGATGCATTCTTATCAACTGTAATTTCACTATATGAAAAACATTGTCCTTTAATGAAAATCACTAGAAAGCATCACAGATCAAATAAGCCATGGATCACAAAGGGGATAGAAGATGCATGTAAAAAGAAAAATAATCTATATAAGAGATTCATAAAACAGAGGACAAAAGATGCTGAAATAAAGTACAAGTTATATAAAAATAGATTAGTAAATATTATAAGAACAAGTAAGAAAGAATATTACCACAAATTATTGGAGCAAAGTAGAAGTAACACACAAGAAACATGGAGGATATTAAATAGTATAATCAAAAAGGGCTCAAAAAATAAGAATTATCCAGATTATTTTAAAAAAGATAAAGATATTGTGCTTGATAAAACTAAAGACATTGCAAATGAATTTAATGATTTCTTTGTAAATGTTGGCTTTAATTTAGCAAAAGAAATTCCAGAGTCAAGAAATAATAACGACCTAAATAAACATATTACTCAGAATGTGTCCTCCATGTTTATTGGTGCTGTAACTCATAGAGAAATAATTAACATTGTGAAGACATTTAAAAATAAAAAGTCCACTGACTGTTTTGGTATTGACATGATATTAGTTAAAAGTATTATAGAATATATAGTGCAACCTTTCGCATACATTTGTAATCTGTCCTTTCAAACTGGTGTGTTTCCCTCACAAATGAAAATAGCAAAAGTTATTCCAATCCATAAAAACGGAGAGAGAAGTCAGTTTACCAATTATAGGCCAATATCACTGCTCCCACAGTTCTCAAAAATTTTAGAAAAGTTATTTGTTAATAGACTTGATAAATATATTGAGAAGCATAATCTCCTAAGTGATAACCAATATGGCTTTAGAGTGAAAAGGTCCACTTCGATGGCAGTGATGGAACTTGTAGAAGGGATATCTAATGCTATAGATAATAAGGAATATACTGTTGGTGTTTTTATAGACTTAAAAAAGGCGTTTGATACGATTGATCATTCTATATTAATGAATAAACTAGAGAGATATGGCATAAGAGGGTTAGCATACAAGTGGATGAAAAGTTACCTGGATGACAGATATCAATATGTCGAATTCAATAATGTAAAATCTAAGCAGTTGAAGGTAACTTGTGGTGTTCCTCAGGGCTCTGTGCTGGGCCCTAAATTATTTATATTATACGTAAATGACATATGTAGCATTTCCAAACTGTTAAAATGTGTATTGTTTGCTGATGATACCACTCTGTATTGCTCAGGTAAAAACCTAGAACAGCTTCTGACTACAGCGGAAAAGGAGTTAAATATATTAAAAAACTGGTTTGATGTAAATAAGTTATCATTAAATATAAAGAAAACAAAATTGATTATTTTTGGCACTAGACAAATGAAAAATGTATCTAAAATCAGGGTTAATGGAATTGAAATTGAAAGAGTGTACGAAAATAAATTTCTTGGAGTGATAATTGATGATAAGCTGAGTTGGAAGTCTCATATAAACCATGTAAAAACAAAAATGTCAAAAACCATTGCTATTCTCTATAAAACAAAGCATGTCCTGAACAAAAAATCATTATACACACTCTATTGTACTCTGTTGCCTCCATATATGACTTACTGTCTGGAGATATGGGGTAATGCATATAAAACGAACACTCTTCCTATTTTCAAGTTGCAAAAAAGAGCTATAAGAATTATAAACCAATCAAACTATATAGAACCAACTAACATTTTGTTTATTACAGTTTTTCTCCATTGGTTTGGCTCATTTCTTGAAACAGAAATTACATTCTCAAAATAACATGGACAAACCTCCAAACCTCTTGGCAAATGTTCACAACAGAATGGCATTTCTCATTCATTTTATCAAATGGCAAATGCCTTAGTACATGTCTCAATTGTCTCAGTGCATCTTTGCAAATGATTAAGTACAAGTAGCCTACAGTTATACAGTTAGCCCACATGTAGCACATTTTCCAAATGAATAGATCTTGTAGATCTAAAGTGATTAGTTGATTCTCAGTCTAATGATCATTCTCTCCAAAACATGTCAGCATGATTTCATTGTATAAGTACTCGCATGCACAACTGTCTGTTCAATTGTCAAAATTGGTCAAGAACATAATACCATGAATACCATATATGAATTTCTTTGAATATTTGATAAACTGATGACAGTCATTGACAGTCAGGTGAAACTAGGTGTCACACACAGGTGTGTTCCATGTTTGTGTGCTGCCAAACACAGATATATAGAGCTTGACCAGAGCCAGTCCGATCTCTGAACATGGATAGACAAGGCCAAGCAAACGGACAAGGGGAAGTTCTTCCTCAAGGAAGAGGAGGAAGAAGAAGAAGAAGAGGAGGACTGAGAATGCGTGGTGGAGGAATAGGGGGAAGAGGAGGCCGAGGAGCACGAAGACACTGTGCTGTCCCGAATGAAATTCAGGCCACAATTATAGACCATGTCATAAACCATGGCCTCACAATGTCAGAGGCAGGTCGTCGAGTTCAGCCTAATGTGCCTTGCTCTACAGTCTCCTCCATTATCCAAACCTTTCGCAGGGAAAACAGGTATGTACTCTATGTCATCTATAATGGAATTATATGTTATATAGGACAGGGCACTATGCGTGAGGCAAAAAATGTATAACTTACTGTAGAGATTTTGTGTGCACCTTCCTACAGTGGTAGGTCTATACTAGCAGGTGGAGAGGACTAGTGGAATGTTTTGATACTAAATATGACAAGAAATATATTGAACAAATTACTGTAAACTATGGAATTACCTAATTCATACAGTTTAGAGAAGTATTCCAGTCACTGTGCAGCGGGAGAATTAGTACAGCAACCACTGAATAAGTCCTTGTTTTTTGATTTTGTGTTCATACAATTTACTACTGTAATGTACATTTTCTTTTTACATATGTATGAAACTTTCTTTGCGTGTGAATAAAAAATGGTTATAATTTCCTTGGTAGTGTGAGTGCAATCTGTGATGTCAAACCTTGGAGGCTACTCTTTTCTGTTGTATATTGTTGGTCCTCTGCCATAGTGACAAAACATCTAAACATTTTGTATGGCAGTACTCACACAATGCCAAAGGGACGATGCATTTTGGGGGCACTGACTATTCAGATTAGAAAGAAATGTAGTTTTGACACATGAGTGAACTGTTTTAGGGGAGATATGAGCTTTTGCAGGTGGACCATGTTGTTGTGATCAACCATCCAGGTTTATTTTGACAAAAGCACCAAGAATGATGAGAATGTCCGATCTGTGTCGAGAAATGAGCCAAAGCTATTGAGAAGGATCTTTGCCATTTTGGAGACACTGACTGTTTAAATGAGAAAGAGATTTAGATTGAAGCCTGAGTGAACAGTTTTGGAAGAGATATGAGCATTTGCAGGTGAGCTATAGTGTTGTGCTAAACTGTAAGAGTGTTTTGCCAAATGATCTTAGAGTTTTGAGAATGTAATTTCTGTTTCAAGAAATGAGCCAAACCAATGGAGAAAAACTGTAATCTGAATACCCTGAAATTTTATGATTTAGTTGAATATAAAATGGCACAGATAATGTATAAAGCACAAAATAACTTGCTTTGCCCCAGTACTCAGAAGCTGTTCAAAGTCAGAGAGAGTCAATATGACTTAAGGGGAACAGATTTCTTTAAAAAAAACAAGATAAGGACAAATATAAAGCAGAGATGTGTTTCTGTTAGAGGAGTTAACCTGTGGAATAGTTATGACAGTGATTTAAAAAGGTGTAGTTCATTTTCCTTGTTTAAAAATATGTTTAAAAATAGAGTATTAGAAAAATATATATATCAAGAATGAAAAGAGCAAAAAAAAAAACAAAAACAAAAAACAAAAAAACCTCTTGATTCTTTTGCTTTGATGTTGTTACTTACTAAGGTGGAAAGTTTTTTTTTTTTTGTTTTTTTTCTTGTTTGTTTGTTTGTTTGTTTTGTTTTTGCTTTGTTTGCCTTCTCTCACCCCAACCGGTCGCAGCAGATGGCCGCCCCTCCCTGAGCCTGGTTCTGCCGGAGGTTTCTTCCTGTTAAAAGGGAGTTTTTCCTTCCCACTGTCGCCAAAGTGCTTGCTCATAGGGGGTCATATGATTGTTGGGCTTTTCTCTGTATCTATGAAGCGCCTTGAGGCGACATTTGTTGTGATTTGGTGCTATATAAATGAAATTGAATTGAATTGAATTTTATTATTTGCTTCGAGCCGTGTGTACAGGAGCTGCATGCTAAAATATCTTTTGTTAAAAGGGTTGGCGTAATAAGCAAATGCTTCAGCCAATACCTTTTGATTAGCCTTGTCTCATGCTTTCTTGCTTTGTGGTAAATCTTTGTTCTGTCTTCACTGAGATATTTGAATGCTAATCAATAAAAAAACAAAAAAAAACATATCACTTCAAGTGGAAGTGATTAGATTATCCACCAAACACCTGGGAAGCAGACAGATGTGTGACTACAGATGTTTCTTATTGAACCTGCAAGCAGCTTCTTCAAGACCAGTCGTGCTGCTAAAAACATCCAATCTGCACAGAATAAATTTAGCATGACTACAGTAAGACCTTTGAACAAACTGAACCCTACATTTAGCGCTGCTAGCTTTTTCAATGCAAATGTTAAATGTCCGGAAAAAAATCTCTGCAGCCTATCATTTTATGAGAGGAGCATTTTAACACCAACTATGTTGTTTCTACACTTACAACTGATTCTAGACTGATAAACTCTCTGTAAACTGTATATCGATTGAGACCTGTGGAGTTTGTGCACTGATGTGCGCTGCAGATAAATCAGCCCGAAGCTCTACTTTGGGTTTCTTCAGCCATTTGATAACAATCAAGAACTCCCAGATAGGTGTTTACTAAAGGCTTCAACAGTTCAGAGACCAGAACATTGAGCTTCTAGTAAGTCTGACATGATAGAGGCAACGGGGAGGTCCATTTACTTATTTCTCTTTTTTAAAATTGCATTTTAAAAAATTAAATAATAAATGACTTTAGTCATATCTAATAAATGAAACAATTAAAGATATTTCATTCCACAATTCTTACTGAAGCACGAAATTCTTTATCTGATGTGCGTGACTCTTCTGATCCTCCACAGACAGCCACACAGTTGGGAGCATTTAAAATTCAGATTTACTGAACCTGCAGCATGATCTGCTGCAATGATCTGAATAAATCTGGTGTGAGTGCACCACCTCCCCCCCACAGTGATATATTGGTACATTGATCTGGACTATGACTTCGTTTCCTTGTCTGTCTTTTTTCTCTGCACATGCACACTGACTGTCAAGAGACAAGAGATTCAAGTAAGCTCCACAATTTACACATTTCACTATTCAAACAGCACCTGTTCAGTAATGATAGATCAACACTGTGCGGGGAATGAGAGAGCATATTTAATTGGATGTTTACATGAGGAATAACTTCAACCATATGGATTAGATTATTGGACCATATGCACGTCGACGCTTCATCTGGACTCCTCAGTTGCTGAAGTATTTCCAAAAGAACTCATAAAACTGTGCAGAGAAGAAATAAAAGCTGCTTCAAATCCCATAAAGACCATCACATATCTCCTTCAAAAACAATGGTGAAAACAGGGACATAAAACACATATTGTTAAAAAGCCTGCCAAATAGTTGCCTGAAGACCTTTAACAAACACAAACTGAGTTATAGCACATTTAGACTTTTAGTGAACTCTGCTCGGAGGCTATTTATTGCTATGTGGGTGGATGATTTGTAGGAATTCAGCCATTGCTGGACTCACCTGCAAGTTTCTTGGTCCCTGCTAAAACACACTTAAACAAAAATTTATTATGTGTCTTATCCAGTTTTGCAGCATTTTGTGAGTGTGAAACTACCCTTAGTTCATGGGCCAGATGCTACCCTATTTATTGTCAAATGCATGATACCTTTTATCCATAAAATAATAAATGTTTTCCCCTTTCTTTAGATTTAGTTATAATTGCATTCAGATGATGTTCACTTGAGCGATTGCCTGGATTTAAAAAAATTGAAACCACAAGCCCGTACACCTCTCATCTGACAAATGACTGCACAACAGGAGGCATTATTTCTTGTTAAGATATTCTCCTCTTTTAATAAGTGGCTATTTAATTTACAAAAGAGATGATGAACAGCCTCATTTCAACAGTATATCACAGTTTTTCACATAAATTAGGTCTACTATCAATTATATGTATATTTAAGGATGGGTACCAGTATCCGGTGCCATGATGGCACCGGTTCTGACATAAACGGTAGCAACCAGACCGAAAAGCAGTGCACATTTCGGTGCTTTATTTTCCTGAGATGTGATACACTTTAGATTCTAGCCAATCATTTTACGTTTCCGAGGATAGTAGGCGGGTCCAGGTACGTACGTTCTTTTAGAGCAGAGCTACAGATTAAAAATGCCCAAGGCGATGCGGTTAAAGTCTGGCTGTACTTCACAGCAAAAGATGCAAACTCAGCAGCCTGAAACAAGTGCTTTAAGCTGATACTGTGATACTGTCAAAGGAGGTAACACCTCAAATCTGATGAAACACCTGGCGACGCATAGCGTTTTTTTTTAAAAGCCGAAAAATGCGCCGTATTTGATAGCTTGCTGCAAGACCTCACACCGAGCACATCTACTGCGAGTGGGTTGCCTGTTATTGGACCCGGAGTTAGCAACATCCCCCAAAAACCTGAAGAGGAGAGTCCTGGCCCCTAGCCCTGCCAGTGTAGCAGAAATGATGACGGATGATGATGGCAGCAGCAGCCGTTCTTCTCTGCGTGAGTAGCTTAATGTTGTTTGTGTGTAATTTACGTTGAGTAGGCTAACCACGTTATTACATTAATGCATGTAAGGTGGACTAGCAAACATCATCATAGCTACATGAGGCTGTCTTCTTGTTTGATGGCAGATGCTCCCTTCACCCTGGCCAAAAAGGCTAAAATGACCAAAGAAAAAGTGGAAAACAGCTGAACATGAGAGGTTTTTGGACAAAGTTTGTGTTTTTTCCATTGTTTAAGCACTGCTTCCAGCCCAGAGTGATACCACATATGCCCCATAGCTGCAGAAAATGCTAACATTGTTATCTTTTTACAAAAAAACAGCTGAACATGAGAGGTTTTTGGACCAATTTTGTGTTCTCCATTCTTTAAGCACTGGCACCGTTTCAAAAGTACCAGTTTGGCACCAGTATCGGATAAAACCTAAACGATACCCATCCCTATGTATATTACACCCAAACCTTCACATTTAGAGTTTGCTAACTATTTTCACATCTTTTCAATTCAAAACAACTAGCCTAGATATAGAAATGCTAGAATTTTTCAAAGCTTGATGCCATTTTGATCTGTAATTAAAGCTTAACTTCTGATTTTCTTATAGTACTAGAGCATAAAATTATTGCACCAGTCTATCTTTTTAAAAACAGATAGACATTTCTTATATCCATATGTTTTACTGATGGCTGTACACACCCAGTGCTTTGTCTCTTCTGACCTCCGTACACAGATTTTCAGATTCAGATTCCTTTATTGGTATTCAGTCAATACATCACAGATCAATTGCTGAAGAAAAATTACAAGCAAAATTCTCATATACACACAAAAGAAATCACAGTTCATACTGAACCAGGTTAAAAGCGTAGGTTGCAAATGGCTATTAAACAACGAACAATGAAAACTGATGATGATTTCAACCCAAAATTTTAAATTTGGGTCCATCACTCCAAAACACTTGTTTCAGTGCAGTTCTTGTGTGATGTGTCATTCCTCAGCCTTTTCTTCCCGTTCACCGTCCTTAAGCATTAAGATCAAGGATTGTTGAGGAGTGAGGATCTCTGGGGGAATTGGTGTTGGCGGATCAATTTTTCATTCCCTAAAGGCCTTTAAGAGAAGTGAGATACAAACTCTAAATGAGCTTAATAGCTAAAAATCACTAAAATTGTGCTTTAAACTTGTGTCAGATTTGGCTGTTGTTCCTCTGTCATGCTGTCCGTATGAGCAGCCCCCATGCACATTACACATTTGATCTACTGACTGAATAAAAACAATGATTCAACGCTTTAATCCATCGACGTCATTGAAATTCGATTTTTGCCAGCTGCGAGTCCTGATTTGCATTTACCAGGAATAAAAGCATGAAATGGTGGGAATTTGTGCATTATTATCAAACATTTGGTCACATTGCATGTATTTATCACGTAAGAAGACCACAGCGCAAAGAACAAACTGATGATTCCAAAAATCACCGGCCGTCAACATGTCATGTTGGTGAAGGGTAACCCTCCTGCTTCGCCTGTACTTGTGCAAGCTCGCTGAATCATAAACATTCTTCTCTTGTCAGTTCATAGACTCTGGGCCCAACGAGAACACATTACAAGTCCTGTGCTTCCACCTGAACCCTGGCTTTGATTACAGAAAAGAGCAGGTGTGAATTAAGCGGGTGAAACAGGACAGCTTCCTGTGAATAAATGCATTTTGATTATGAGCAAACATTGGCCTCCTTTGGCCCTCATTATGCAAATCAGGAATTGTATTTTAGGGTAAGGGAAGGGACGGAGGGCGAGGGTGATTTGTTTGCAAGAGGATTTTGTGCAGCCTGGCAGTCATATGCTGTTGATTAACGGACTAATGGACAGGCAGCAGAGTGGGGTGAAGTAATTTCATACCAATCACTATTCATTACTTAATGAGAGATGATGACTCGGGGCACTCTCCGAGCTCAAATGGCAGTGAAAGGCAAAGTTGATGAATCGTAATAAAAAAATCATATCATTATTTACCTCTTTAAATTCACCGGGGCCAAGGAACATAATTAAGAGGCACACTGGAGAGCGATGGAACAGTTTTCTCACAGAAAGATAATCATTTATCATGACCTAATAGGATTTTTGTTTACAGCCGGGACCATCACAACAGCTGTAGCCCTTACCTGTTGAACCAAAGCATAATCGAATCAAATAAGCCAATAAATCGAGCATATATTTTACGTTTCTGTAATGCGCACAATCCCACTGAGTAAGTGAACCAGAAAGATAAATATTAATTAATGATTTTAACTGACTACATTTTACAGAATTTTATTTTAATGGGATGTTATTTCTGGGGTCTGGGCACTGAGAAAACAATGACACATGACAACATATTTATTTGAGCAACAGAAATGAACAGTTTTGTCTTTAGCAAATGGAGGCAACTGTTTATAAATGAAGCACATGAATTATATGAACAGGGCTTTATATAATGAAGGCATTGTTAGTCATGCAATGGTAGCTGAGCATTGCAAAATCCGTCTACCATCTCACTACATTTTCTACAATACAAGGCAATAAAAATGCTCAGTTCACTGTTTATTAGTCAGCGTACTGTTGCTGATGTGTAACATGAATTCAATTCAATGTTATTTATACAGCATCAAATCACAACAACAGTCGCCTTAAGGTGATTTATACTGTACGGTTGATCCTACAATAATACATACAGAGGAAAAACCCAACAATCATATGACCCCCTATGAGCAAGCAGTGGTGAGAGTGGGAAGGAAAAACTCTCTTTTAACAGGAAGAAACCTCCAGCAGAACCAGGCTCAGGGAGGGGCACCAAATTATAAAACGCTATTAAAAAACCCTCTTAACATTCACCAGGTTATTGGTGACCTATTTAAGGTTGAGGTTAGGAGTCGGATAAACTGTATATTTGCCCTTTATACTGTATAGCAGTGGTCCCCGGGCCTCGGACCGGTACCGGTCCGTGAGTCGTTTGGTACCGGGCCGCGAGAGTTGAGGCTCAGGTGTGAAATGTATGGATTTGAGGGTTTTTATCAGTTTTCAGCGTTATTTTGTTATCGTTTTTATCGTTTACTCGGTTTTCCTGGGTCTTTTCACGTGTGTTATGAATAAATCTTCTTTTTTTCGGTACCGGTACTAGTTTTATTTTGTCGTATTTATCCGCGACACATTAAAGTGCGTGAAAATATTGTCGGGCATAAACCGGTCCGTGGCGCAAAAAAGGTTAGAGACCGCTGCTGTATAGTATTTTTACCCATTGGGCAGGACTATGTAGTGTAAAATCGTGGAAAATTAACCTTCTTCTTTCAGCCAGTAGACTGAAGATAGGTCTTCGTAGTATGACCAAAAACACACCGCCAACAATACAAAATGGCTAAAAAAAAGACCCCAAAAGAAGCACATTAATGTCATGGAGTAGCCTAACCAGGCTCCAGACCTCAGAAAGGGAGCTGAAGCTTCAAGTTTCACCCAAAGAAGCCTAAAGGATTTTACAGAGTTTAGGTAAACAGGCCCTCGTGAAATGTGTCCAAATCTGGTGACCAACTACGAGAAGCTTCTTACCACCATGTCACAAATTTCAAAACTTGCTGTTCATATCACTCTTCTGGCTTTTGCTGTCATGCCCACAACCTCCCCTTTCCCTCAGCAACCAAATGCCTCATGTTGCCTTCTAATCTTTTGATTGGCTGACGTCGTGCATTTTTCTACCAGAAGGCTTGGTGGTGCTTTCAAGCAGAAAGTTTTAAATCTTCTTAAATCCCATCTTTACTGTTTTTTTCCTGTGCTGAGCTCAACAATAGTTTATTTATCATAAGTCTGGTTTTACCCGACCTATCAAGATAACTGAACAATTTGAGATTCGACATTACTTGAAATGAAGACTCAACCAGAGTGTATGTTGCTATTACATGATCTTAATTGGTCATGTGATCTGGACATACCAGCAATTTCTTAGACTCTAGAAGGTTAAATGTCCAACCTTTGCAGACAAAACTAAAATTCAAAACAAAACACAGCCACTTTATTGCAAACATAGTTAGTGACAAGCAGCATGAGAGTTAAAGCAAAGAGTATTTTCCAATTAAAGCACATGATGTGAGAATAAATATCAAAAGAATATTTTTTTAAGCCACTTTGTGCAAAAAAAAAAAAAAAAAAAAAAATCCACGGTCGGTTTTCTGATGCACAGTAACTGTATAGGTGTAATACAGCAAATGATAAAACAATCATCAAAAAAAAATGACAAAAACTAGCATTAGCAGCAGCTCAAAAAAATCAAACAGATGATTGTTCCTGTTTAAACTAAAAGGAAAATAGATACAAAACAAGGCTTACTTTTCTTTATTTCCTTTTCTCTCTATCTGTCTTACTCTGTCTGTCTTAGCTCTCTGAAATTACCACGGATCAACATTTGTAATGTATGCTATAACTGATATAACAGCATTTTATAAATACATGTTACAATATTTAAAAATGGTAAGCACCGAAAAAGGGTTGCCAATTGTCTACTGTAAAAGGAAGGCAACGCAGCAATGCACTGTATCCACGGCATGGTGCATTTACTGTTTACATACTGTAAAGAAGATCACAATGAGGTGAGACAATCAAAAGCCTGCTATCTTTTAGAGTATATTTTTCTAAACTGCTGGGATAGGGGAAGTCAAGCCTTCATTTGCCTGATCCAAAAGTCTAAAAGCTATTCCAAAAAAAACCAGTAGGAAAACTAAGTTAAGACAGGAAACACAGGCACAAAAGAAGGAAGAACAACTGAGGAGCACAACAGGATAAAACAAAGACAAGAAGAAAGCAGGAATAAAAAGGACTAAAAGCAAACTTATCCATCGTAGACGTTACTGGGAGATGTGAAACAGATCGAGAACAAGGGACAAGTAAAAGTAAAGAGGAAGTGAAAACAAAAATAATACACACATCAAGTAAAACATGCATTCGTCACTAAACAACAGCATAGAGAAAGCACTAATACATAGAAGACCGCAACAGGAGACGCTTTTTTTAGCTTTTTTTTTTAAAGCTTTTTTAAAAAAATGAAGTCATCATGTGAAACCTGCATTTTGTCATTTTTGTCTAATATTTATGTTTTGATGACCTGAAACATTTAAGTGTGACAAATATGCAAAAACATGCATTTTAGTACACTCCACCTTCTATAGACTGACATGTTAATGACAGATTTATTGTTTTGTGCATAAGCTAAAAAAATAGGTTCCATCAGAAGTGTCTTGTTAGCCTTAATGCGACATATTTCAGGGTGAACAAATCAAAACAAACAAGCTTTGTGAGGACCGTCTTCTTAATATGTCCACATTGTGGGATGTAAATGCTTTGTGATGGTTGGTGTGTCTGGGTCAGTAAGGGTCACATTTTCCCGTCTCCTCTACTGTCACAGTTTCCCAACGCACTCCCCTGATCCCAGGTGCTCATCCTGATTAGCATCTTGCCACAGAGTTTCAGCACAGCACCTCCCAGAGGTCACCTGTCAATCAAGCCATGTGCTTGGCACTCTGACGTCTCTTTGATTTACTGCTTGACTTTGTTAGGAGAGCAACCTCTTTCCTTTTGCTGTTAAACCACTGTAGCATCTCCTGTCCACGGCTGCTTCTCCTGCACATCTGAAATTTTATGCCTAGCCCTTCATATTTGGAGCAAAATCTATAAAAAACAAACAAACAAAAAAAAAAACAATGAAAACATCTGTCAGTCCTGGTGATGATGACAATAAAATTGTTACACACTAATTATTATGTTAATGACCAACAGTGGGTATACTTAAGCAATCATTATTCTAAATGTGGCACATTGTGTTCATCTTAAGGCTCCAAATTCATCGTTTAAGCTAGGCATCAGTTCACTCTAAATAAAAACGAGATGCTTTATAAAAGCCGATCAACATAAATCAGAGTTGTTGCAGTAATAATGACAAAAGAGCATCACAAACGCACAGGAAACTAATTACAGCCGGGGACTGGAAATCACCTTGTAATGGACGAGGTCAGTAAATACACACGGACATACTATAATTGATTAATAAGAACATATTTAACTATTATGATTTAAAAAAGAATACGTGTGTAATAATTGGACAGAAGCTAATTGAAGGAGTTTTGGGAGGAGCTCAAAGAGCCGGATCGCCCCGCGCGTGCGGCTGGACAACGCTAACGTGTTAACGAGCTAACCACGCTAAGGCGCTGACGCCGTGCACCCCTCACACGGGGCGATCTGTGTTAACGAGCTAACGGAGATTTGCCGCGTTAATGCGGTTATGGCGTTAACGTCATGTCGAGATTAACGCTGACAGCACGACTTTTTTTTATGCTACAAAGTTACAGTAACAGCTTTTTTAGGAGGGAAAAAAGGGAAAACAAGGAAATATTACACAGTTTCTAAAAAAAATCAGTCAAACATTTGAAAATGTTATTTGAAATTTATGGATTTTATTCGTTTGTTTGATTCTTTTGCATTTAAAATGAAAGTTTTTATCAAATTGAGTCTGTATTCACAGACAGTGACAGTCCCAGTGAAACATGTAAATGTGAACATGCTCTGACCTAACAAGGACACCTTGTTAACCAACATCATTCTGTAAGATGAAATGAGAAAAAGCAGGCTTATCCATCTCTGTCAGAAAAACAAGCAGCCTAATAGAATGGATAAGGTCATCACCAAATGTCAAACGTGTTTACCCTCCAGAAGCAGACAGATTGGCCAGAATTCATCATAAACACAACAGGTTCCCATTACGGAAAAATTCCCTCATCCCGTTTTGAGCTGTGCAGCCATTGCCTCTGGTTTAATTGTGTGAAAATAAAAAGGAGAGAAAGGTAGATGTGGGAAAAGTCTGCTGCTCTCTTTTCCAGAGAAATGCTAGTTTAGGGACTATAAAGGTCATCTATTCAGGAATGATGACACAATGAAGACACACTGCAAGCTTATTAAGCAGGGATGTAACCTGTAGTTGTTCAAGGCGAGTGTGAGCCACAGAGTGTTTTGAGTAAAGGAAAACAAGAGGGAATTATATGGCTGTTACTCTCCTTGCTGTTATCTCCAAAAAACTGAGAACTACTGAGTGAATGAATTCTTTTGTGACAGGGAACATGCACTGTACATGACGACATTCCTAGCTGGTGTTTACTGTCCAGCTCTGCATGGAAATGATGAGGATGAGAATACTCTGAAACGCAGACCTCACATTCGCTCATGGCTCTGTGTAATTCCCGTGCTTCATTATTTGTGAGATGGAAGGTAAGTGTTAAAAAAAAAAAGTGCCACAGATGCTTGGACGATTTATGATTCTCTGCAAGGCCCAAACTGCTAGAGATCAATAGAACAGGAGTAAAGAGAGGGGCTGGGAGTGCAATGTGTCATCATTTTAATGAAATATAGATTTGGGACTATTAAACAGCTTGCTAGTGCGAGTAAAATTGCTCACTTTTTCACTGTTAAACAAAGCCATCCATTTAACTGTAGAAAAATCAATATCGGGCTGTGACCAATATGTACCTTTCAACTGTGGCTACAGTTACATTGAGCAGGAGCTAATAAATCAAAGCAGAGGGTGCCGCATCTTTTACAGTCATTGCATCAATACAAACCTCCGTAGCTCTCTGCGGTGTCTCCTGCAGAGTCTTTCGTCCTGCTGAAATGCATCGCAGAACAAATAAGCCTCGGTCCTTGCTGCTTATCATGTGCAGGTATGAACGGGTTTGTTTTGCAGTATATTTCATTCTGTTAGAATGGTCAGCACTAAAAAAACAAAGCTTCTTTGCAGCGACTCAAGAAGCACTGCTTGTCTGCGTGTCTGGATCCTTTAATAAGTGAGGATGCTGGAGCTAGGACCAGGACTAGGGCGGCACCTACACCGTATCTGAATGAGATATCAGTCTGATCCCAACTCAGAAAGCTGAGTCATGACACAGAGCAATTTATATGGTCAATCTAGTCATTTCAATTCAATTCTGTGTTATTCTTTGCAATGCCAGCCATTGGAATGAGTTATTAGCAGAGTTGCTAACACAGCATGAAGAACACTGACAGCAAAGAATCAGTAGTTTGAAGGTATTTCATGACTGTGACACTTTCATCCAGTGAGCGCTGTCAAACAAATCCTTTTGATGCTGCTGAAGTAAAACCAGTTGTATTCAATCATGATCACTAACGAGAAGTTAATAGACCTTGTCAAGTTAAAAGACACTAAAGCAACACTTACTAAAATATTAGGTGACTATATGTATATAAAAGAGTTTATATATACTTTTGACCCTGTGTGGATTAAATTCTTGCATAGGACTAGAGTATATCTATATATATTATTGTGATTATTATTATTATGTTTTACAGAGTTAGGACAGAAACAGTTAGTTTGAGCCTGATGTCACTGTAAAAGAATGACTCTCAGTCTCTTCCTCAGAATGAGGTAGACTTTAACACTGGGTTGGAATCCAAGGTCTCAGCACTCTGTTGAAACTGGATGAAGCTGGATCAGTGCCTCCTCAATTAATCTTAACTGAGACAGTATTCCTGATTATGATATAATTAGGAAGAAGACAACTGTAAACTCTTGTTTTTAATGTGTTAGTGAAAGAACACGTACTGGTCATAAATCACTCCAAGCTTCCTCCCTGTAGTGTTCATCTATACTGTTCAATCCGGTCTTTAAGTCTGATGTCATTAGCCGTGTCTGGGTCCAAACTCTGCTGCAGGTCCCAAAGTCACACAGTCACTGTGGGATCATTGAGAGTTGAAAAACTGTCTAATTTCTTTCATCTGTAATAAAATGAAATAAAATAAAATTTACCAGGTGTAACAATTAAGTTTAGCATCCAGGCATCCATGAAAACAGAATTTATTAAATTTAACAGAGTCAGAAGTTAGCAGGGAGTTAGCTCGCTAGTTTCCATCTAAATATAATATAGCATGTTCGGACTGAGAGATTTCTGAGACAAATTAACACGTACAGCTCCGCTATCACTTCCAACATAAATGAAGACAGGCGAGTAAACAGCAGTGACGTTTGTAGGGTTACTGAAGTTGGGCTAGCTGGTATATAATGATGTGCTACGTGATCGCTAGCGACACAGCTATGTTAGCATAATTAAAACAGCGAAGCTGGGGGATGAACGCTAACTTTTTTCCATAAATGTTAACGTGAGGGTGGGAGAACAACTGAGATAATTCATCCACAATACGAGGTTAGTCATTAATATACTGCTGCATGGACTGGGCTGTAGTTACATCGTAAGAGTTTAAAAACTGAGCTTTAAAATGAACAGTGATAATAAACACATAGAGAGGCCGACAGTGATCACTGCCTGTTTTTAGGGGCTTGTTGAGATTAAATAGAACAAGATACAAATCATTAAAACATGTTAAAAACACAACAGCCTTATTAAACGCAGAGTAGTTTGGGCCCTGAAGCAGGATTCATCAATTATAGAACGGATAGTGTGTTCCTGAGGTGTTCAGAGCCCATTTTATATAAAGTGAAGAGCACTGGTCCTGACCAAGCATTAACAATTGGTGCTGAAAAATAAAGCACTTCCACTTTCCATATGAGGAAGTTACATTTACATAGAGTGAATGAGCTACTCCAAATATGCACCTTGCTAACCCAAACTAAAGCAAGAAAAGCTTAGAAAATACCATTAATGCTTCTAACTTGTGATTTTGTAATATCTAATGATTACCACCAAAACAGTTTATTCTCCCACAGAATCAGCTAAATTGATTATACTAGTATTAATTGGAATTTTTCTTTTCTATCTGTCTGAAGCTAATTTGGTATTTGTTCAGTTCGCTCTTGTTGGCTTATAGATTGTCCTCAGTTCCAAAAAGTAAGGACAATCAGGGATGAAGCATGACACATTTTATAGCCCTATAAAGTCAATACAAAATGTGGGTGGAGGAGAAGCTTCCTCACTCATCTAACACTCAGTCTTGCAACGAGCTGCCTGAAAATCAGTACATAAAATTACAGCTTAATCAGTTGTATTGTTAGAGTATAGCTGTTGGCCATTATGAGGTATGTCCCACTATGATGTGCAATAGAGTGATAATGAGGCAAAAACATTTTCAATCTTTTTATCACACAGTTTGGAGAAACTGCTGTATCTCTGCACCCTAGCTGATGTTTCTATGAAAGACTCAGAGGGGTAAAACAGAGTTACAGCAAATCCAAACTTTATCCTTGGGTCCACATCTTATTTTATTTAGGCTCCTGTATATGTTATCAGGTTTCTCGCAGTCTGTTGCTACAGAGTTAGCAGCTCAAGGCTCACCTTGTTGTGTGCTAAAGTCATATAAAGTCACTGCTGATCCTTCAAACCATACAGCAGACAGTCAACACATAGCTATTAGCACAAAGACAAACATTGTAACAAATGCACCAGCTGTAACAAAAAAGCCATTTCAGCTTAAACCTTCCTTTCACTTGGACATTCCTGTACAGCTTCTAACGCTGAAGACGGCGTCTCGTGTCATTTAAAAGGTTTAAATTGAGCAGACGCTTTGCAAGCAGCTGAGCGTACACAGCAGTGAGGAGTTGATTGGGAGATTTTGTCTCTGATTAGGAGGAAATGTCTAGCGCTGCCATTGGATGTACAGTTTGTGTTTACCATGGTCAGCGCCGCGAGAGGCGAGATCATTTAAAAGTAGTTGAATCTTCACAAAAAACCTAGCAACGTGAGCTTTGCTCTCATTTTCAAAGAAATGCCTTTCTTTGCTTTGTTGAAGACCTCTTTTCACTTTGTTATTACATAATTAGACTGCTTGACCGTGAAGGTGTTGACGGTACAGCTTTATTGATTTTCATAATTTAATATAATTTAAATTCCCCTTTGTTTTATTTTGATTCAGTGTTGCTGCAAATCAGACATGAAAATAAAAACGACAGTTCTTAATAGCAGAAAACAGCCATAGCCATATCCATTCACATGCATGCCAATGAATAAAACTGGAAATAGTTGAGTCTAGGCTTAAATTTGGTTGATCCTGACTTAAAACTTATTCTATACACTGCTGAAGTGTATGAAGACTACCATGCCAGAAAACTTTTGAAAGATTGCAAAAGTCTGCCACCCTCATAAAAACAATATGTTATTATCAGTCAATGTTTTCAGATATTACCTATTAGATTTCTCAAAGATGGGGGCTCTTTGCAGGGTCGCTGATTGCAAGACTACAAATAAACTCCTTTTCAGATTATTTTCCATCCTGCTCCAGGGAGAAACTGAAACACTGTTGAACAGTGGAGCAGAAACATAAGGAGTGTTTGGCCACAGTCTTCCTCGTGTGTGCAATGTTCTATTCTGTTCAGAGAAAAACGGGTTAAAAGAAAAAAAAGAGGAAGATGCTGCAGAATGTGAACATGAGGCTGAGAGAACAGAGAGTTCAGCTCAATCAGTCAGTCGATCGATATGTTCAGTCCTGTTCCCTCTCCGGGGATGCAAAAGTGCAGTTATCAGCCTAACAGTAAGGAAACGTGAAATGTGCAAGTAGTGACTAATCTTTCAAAAAATTCAAATATAAAGAGTGAAGGAATTGTACAGTAGTATATTCATTGTGATGGTTGAAAAGACTAACTATAAAAATAACTGGGTGCACATGCATAAAAAAGTGTGTATAAATTCAGTGATGCAGGTCTGTACTGGGATGATATTAAAGTTTGAGTTGCCCACACAAGTAAAATCCAGGTACGCTCAGGTACAGAAGTTATAATAGAAAATGATTTGATATCATTCATATTCACTGGTTATGATCATGTATTTGTTTATCTTTACTGTGAATGCTCGTCTTTTTAGACCCTTATGAGGCATGTATTTATAACGCACTGCTAAAAAAAATTAAGGGATCAATTTATTAAATATTCTGATGAATAATTTTAGTAGCAAAGTATAAAATTTTACAGATTCAAATCAATTACTTTTCAAGCAAAGCATTCAATGAACAAAATAATAATAATATAAGAAGGGTCAGATACTTTCACATCAAAAGTTAAGATTTTTCATGTTAACTAATATATTTTAAGGAGTGTGCATGGATACTGTACACTAAATTAAAAAACAGTATCATCAAAATATAAAATTAAGCTTTTTATCTATTTAAATTTTGATTATTCTCTTATAGCTAATGAAAACCAGAAGTCCAGTATTTCAGTTTATCAGACTATTTCATGTAAAGTCTGAAGAAATAAATATTCAAATTCTCAGCCTAGTTCCACATACACAACCACAATCATGGGGAAGACTGCTGACTTGTCCAGATGATGATCAGTGACACCCTCCACAAAGAGGTAAGCTACAGAAGGTTGTTGCTGAAAATGCTGGCTGTTTACAGAGTGCTGTATCGATGTAAGCATGTGGAAAGTTGACTGAAAGGGAGAGGTGTCGTAGGACGAGGAACGGGGCTAAGTGCAGCCTCAAGACGACAGTCGAGAAAAGTTTATTCAAGCTTGGGAGCATTTCACAGGAAACGGGGCTGGCGTCAAAGCATTAAGAAACATTAACAAACATCTGGACTGTTTCTCAGTGGTCCAATATCCTTTTTTCGGATGAAAGTAAAATTTTAATTTTAATTTGGGAAATCAAAGTCTGGAAGAAGAGCGGAGAGGCACAAATTCTAAGTTGACTGTGATGATTTGGGGTGTGAACTGTTGGAGTAGGTGGTCGTGGTTTTATCAAGTCCACTGTCAACACAGCTGCTTACAAGGTTTTTAGATTTTAGACCACTACATGCTTCCATCAGCTGAAAATCTTTTTGTAGTCCTGTCTATCAGTGTACAGGGTTCTGGTCGGGTGGAGGAGGGAAAGGTATTTTCTTGCTAACAAGTTGGCCAGAATATTTAAATAGGGACAGGAACAAGTTTAATGGTAACAGGAGAACTGTAAAGATAAGCCAAAAAATACAGCATGAAAAGACGGTGGCTGCATTGGACACATTTCATTGTTTTAAACACTCTGTTTCACTTCAGCTCCTTTTATGTAATAACTTTCTGTCTTTATGACAACAAACTGATGGGCCAAAGCAGCGCAAGATAGAGTCCGGTTGTACACTGCCTCTATCACTGCAGGCAGACGGTCAGTCCCAGACTGGAGGAGACAGCGAACGTGCTACCTCTGCTCGACCGTAAAATCAGATTTATGGAAAAACCCATTCCTTTCTAGCAGGACTTAGCATCTAACCAAAGGGCCAATACTACTACTAAACAGCTTCCTGATCATGCTAGTGCTATGGTTGATTTGCCGTAACAACTGACCTGACCTGAACAAGTGGACGATGACGAACACCCAACCCAAAAATACAGTCGCAGATCAGATCAGTCAGGACTTTAATAAATCAGCAGTGCCACAAGCTAAACTCCTCCCTGCCACACCTTACTGATGCAGTAATTCCTACTGAAAGAAGTACTAATAACACTAGTATAAATGGGGTTATTGTGGGATCTTTACAGTATAAAGTACCTTGAGACAACTGCTGTTGTGATTTGGCGCTCTATAAATAACACTGAAAAAACTGAAAACGTAAAAATTAAAAATGCCTTTCATAAGTTGGACATATATGTATTTAATGCAAGAATATATATAAATGTTTGCCTTTTTGAATTAATTTATGAATATATTCCCTCTGTACATATTTAAGTTGGGTACCGAATCAGACTGACATAGAAAAGTCAACATTTCCTGACTGAAAACTTGAATATTAAAGCAATCTACCATGTCAAGCAAAATTCATGGATTTTCTCACTTTCAGAAACGGTGCTTTGCATTTTGTATCTCAGTCAGTCTTACTCACCATGACCAAAACCAGTTCATTCAATCTCCCACAACAACACAGCCAATCATTAATGTAAAGAGTGGTAATAGATAATAAACATTTGGTAAAGGCACAAATGCACCTAATACAAATAATCATAATTATAAACCATATAATAGAACCATATAATATCAAGAAAAAAATAATACTGATTTTCTTCTGGGATCACCACTTCCCTTCCCACAATGTTAGTTCTGAGGCTGTGAGAAGTAATAGTTCATTCAGCTCAAGTCGGGTCAAGTCTAACCTACCCATCATGGGCTTTTAAGCAAAGGAGCCGAACAGAAAGAAAAAACAACCCCGAGAGAAAAATAAAAGCAAAACACTCAACCGCAGTTTCAACACATCAAACAATTAGAAAAACTGTGTATCAGATTTTTTACAAAAACATGAAGCATTGCATTGTGTAGGTCAAAATAATAATTAGAGGTTGCTCAAAGTAAATAGAGTGAGTACACTTGATGCTTGTGGTGTTAATGCATTTTCAGCAGGTTGTAACGTGTTATCTGGACACATTCTAATTTAACCCTGCGTGATATGTTTGTTTTGCGGCTGAACCGCCGCATTCAGACAGAAAGATCAGACGAAAGGTGTTCCTCGTCCATGAGGTCCCTGTCTCTGAAAGCTGCGCTAATGGCCGCTTTTAACGCAACCTAAGTGACCCTTAAAAGTGTGGGAGATGTTAAAGTGGAATAAATGGCTCCATAAAAGCCAGCCAGGATGTTTTGTCATCCTTCATGAAAAATATCTGTGCAAAACATGTATTTTTCTTTGTCACTTTTTGTCAGGCACATATGAGACCAAAACCCCATACTTTATTTCAACGCTTTCAAACAGCTATCCAACCTATGACTTGGAGATATCAATTTGAGCCTGGTTGGACTGAATCTCTTTTCCATTTTGCATAAAATTGACAGCCATCTGGGGAAGCCTTGGAAAATTGCCTTGCGCTGAATAAGTGATGAAGAGATGAGTCTACTGTCAGTTGTAATAATGTGGCTGCTTTAAATTCATTGGCACCATTGCGGAACATAATTACAGTAACGGGGGGATGCCATGTCTCTGGTCTGCATCGTGTAATGCAAACCAAGCTTAGAGTGTTTTCAAAAGTGGTGTGTCTCATTTTGGCTGCACTGCTATCGTATTAGTATCTCTTCAAGAAACACGCAGGCTGTCAACAGCTATTCACAAGAAGCGGTGGACACAATGAACTGAAGGGGTTAAAAATCCATTGTGCAAAGAAAGCACTAGCGTTAGGTTAAAATAAGTAGTTCAGCTTAAGGACAAGAACTGCATGCTCTTGCATGATGAGCTAATTCAAAAGTTAAGCTAAAATATAAGAAAAACTGCAGTTTTTCTAATAAACACCTGTGATTGCCTCCAAAAGTAATTCAGTTCCCATGTTAATGACCTCAGCTTTAATATCAATAAAACGTTTAGAGGCAAATGCAAAAACCATTTTGGCCAATGGTTATAGTTTTGTTGTTGTGCTGTTGTTGTAAATGGTTGTGTGTCTCTGGCACAGGCTAAAAACAGGGAGCTGCCCTACAGCAGCTGGGATATACGGAAGTGTAGAGCTGCCATTGTTAGAACAATAAAGTTTTCATGTTATAACGTGAAATACTATTTTTCTTTTGCCCGGGTGGCAGCTCTACGTTTCCGTAGGGATAGGCTCCAGCTCCCAGTGACATCAAATTGGATAAGTGGTTGAAAATGGATGGGTGTCCATCAATTTTATTCTTGATAGACGTCAATATGCTATGATGAGCACAAACAAAAGCACCATTGGGCCCAAGTATATCTACTTAGCAGGAAAAGTCAGATTATAAATCTTCTAGCTGAGATGTCCAAAAATCTTAAAATGCAGGACTGAGCTGGATAAGCTGAGTTTGAGAAAAACGTCATATTTTAGATCAGTTTAGATCCTTAAGACAAGCTTAGCTTTTCCCCACTATTGGCTGTGCATAGTGTAAGAAAGGTAATTCTCATTCTGGTCTCACTGCTGCCAACAGGGCTAAGGAGTTTTGGTCTTGTATAAATCTAAAGTAACCTACTAATTTACCTCATGGTCTAATTAGCTATCCCATAATGGCCACATTAGCAACCTGGTTTCTCCTATGAACCTGGATGGCAACTAAATTACCTCCTATGAACACTCCTTAAGTACTGATAATGGTGACAAAGAGAACGTTGATGAGGTAGCCCCTCCAAAAGGCCGAATTAATTAATCAGGAGATGTCTATATTTTACCAGTTAAATAGAATTATCTCAGTCGTGCCTCGAAACTTCAAACAGAAAACCTGTCTTACAAACTAGGGGTCTGTATATTAAAGATATTTATCAGACATCAGGTATAGCGGAGCTTGAACACAGAGATGTGTTTTCAGTACCACCTGTTAAAACAATACTCAATGAAGACATCAAGTCCTAATGGAAGAAGTAGCGGATGAGGCCTACCATACTCCACCTGCCTGTGCCTGGACATTTGTCAGTCATCTTTGACCACCGATCTGACTGAATTATCCTAGAAAAAGACTTTAAAAAATTCAATATTATGTTATATTGGGGAAAGTATACTTTTTTTTCCTACCCAGCTGTAAACATGCATTTTAATGATTATTGATAAGTGGACATTTTAACATGTAAATTCTATTGACTCCCTGTGGAGCCAACCACAGGAGGCACACAGAAGAAGGGGAGAAGATAGAAATAAACAAAAGAAAAGAAGGTATAAAGCTTGGCCAGTAGCAGATCTCTCTGAATTAAAACAACTTTCTACTGGTCTTTAATATAGATGGCCTCACGTATAAGCACAACCTCAAGTTACCATTAAGGGATCTACAGTTTTACTGCTTCACATTGCCTTCTTTTTCACTTTAGCAGGTCGACTCCTGCTCTCATTTACTCTAGAACTGAAAGCCACGATACCTCTGCTTCTTATGCTTTTTTTTTAACTGTAAAAATGCACAGTACCCCTGATTTCAGATGTTTAAGCACAAATTAAACATCCTTATAAATTGTATGTTACCACAACACATAAACATTACAAGCCTGTGTCACTGACTTACAATACGTATTATTCCTCTCTGCCAACACACTAGCTCATCTCAACATGCTCACTGATATGACTGACTGACTGAAATGTAACAATGCAAATTTGAACGTCTTCATTACACCTAACACACTTATAGTATAGAATAATAATCTATGAAGTAGTTGTACATATGTACTGTACATTTACAATTATAATTTAAAAAAATACAAACTAAACTGCTACTATTTAGATATTTATAATTGTTATCAGTATTATTAATCTCACTTTGTATGTGTAAGTTAAATGACTAGATGTCTTATAAGTGTTAGACATTACAAGCTAAGTTTTAGGATTGACTTTTTAACCATAATTAAGTTGTCCTCTCATCAGCTTGATGTTTTCTCAAAAAAAAAAAACAAAACCCAAAACCTCACTAAATTAAAAAATGGCAGCTTGAAGGAACACAACAGCTTCATTGTTAACCCAAAGAAAAAGAGAGACACCTGCGTCTATGCATATCCCATTAATCTTGTTACAGTCCGTCCTCTTTCTTACTGTTAAATATGCATCGAAAAGAATGGAGTCATTGAGTATATTTGGCACATAAAAGATACGGGCTCATCATTAAAAATCCATGTAAGCCCTTTAAACCTGAAGAGAGGTGATTTCATGCTCGACTGCATCGTTTCGTAGGCGCTACACTCCACCGCCGCAATACAAAACACACAGACACACATGAGAACGCGCACAGCATCAGATGGTGACGTCCTTGGTTCTGCCTCCCCCGTGTGAGGCTCGGCGGGATGGATGCGGTGTCTGAACTAATGGAGCAGGGAGAACACAGGCTGCCTGTGAATAGAAGGAGGTGGAGGAGAGATCAGGGTGCTCTTGAAGCACCTCTTTGCATTCGCACAACAGCAGGTTACTGTCATCGGGGTTTCTCCTTTTTCTTTTTCAGGAAGCAGAGAAATATTTAGTGGCGAAAGATGCCATGGCTTCCTAGGGGGTTCCGGCGGGATGATCCCTTCAGAGTGTTTGGATCTGCAATTTAAAGGTCCCTTGCTTTTGTTTACTTCCAGCTCTGCAGTCATACATCAAGTCATTGCTGGCAATATGCTTCGAAATCAGACGTATGCGCTAATGATACAAATGTGCCAAAAAGTCCCCTAAAGAACATCTGCGGTTCCATAACCATAAAAACATTTTGCCTCTGATTAATGTGGTATTCTTAGGCTCATGGCTCTCCTTAGCAGACCACCAGACGAGATGTTCAATCAACTATGCATGACTTGACCTTAATGGATTTTGCAATGGGAGGCTTGGGTTGGTTATTAGGGAACCAGCTCATGTGGAACAACCTTGTCCCCTTGGGAGGGGAATTACACCAGTTCAGAGGAAACCCACATTATGGCTCGAGGAGAACAGAGGAAAGCACAATTTCCTCTCTCCTGTCATACATCTTTCAGTTTCAAATGAGCCAACTGTGTGGTCTCAAAAGAAAATTTTCCATCTGCTGCTTGATTATCAATTCCCCGTCCTTTCTCTTTGCTTTATGGTACTGTTGGTGTTTTGTCAGTTTATCTTTGGAGTTTAGTGTCATCTGTTGTGACTTATGTTACTTGCAATTAGATATTTCTAATGACAAAATCAGCTTTTTTAAATTGAAGATATACAAATGGGGTCTTTATGATTATCCCCGTGTGTTTAAACAAATAGTTTTCATTAGACCCCGAGCATCTCTGACGTTGCTTTGGAAATTAAAGCGCGTCTTGTTAAAACAACGACCATCGTTGTGGCGCCGAGCAAAAGCCTCGATTTCTCAAGCTCTGTTTACCCCATTGCAATCGGCACACGTTGGTAAATAAACAAACAAAATGGCCCGGTGTTGAATTAATTTCCTCCTCCAGCTGTGTACTCTAATTGGCATAATAAGCTGAAAGGTTATCAACACTTCATGAACCATTATTCAAGCACCTAGCTTGAGCAACCCCCCCCCCCCCCCTCCAGCTTCCTTCAGCACCACTGAAGTGCATCTGTGCTACAAGGTGAGAAGTAAAGTATGTCATTGTAGGTGTGCTTGTTGGTAAGGCTGTAGTTATAAAAGGGAAATAAAAAGATAAAAAGCCTGCTGATTTGTGGCAGCAGATTAAAGATGTGTAAATCAATCAAAGTCTTGTTAATATGCATTAAGGCATTCACCAAGACTTCACTTGTTAAATGGGGTGGCGGGAGGGTGGGGGTCACATGATTGCTGGGTTGTTCTCTGTATGTATTATTGTCGGCTCTACCTTACAATATAAAGCACCTTGAGGCGACTGTTGTTGTGATTTGGTGCTGTATGAATAAAATTGAATTGAACTTATTCCATCTTCTGAAATGCTTAAGTGGGTTTGACACTAGTGACACCACAGTGGAAAATCTGCTGCCAATAAGTGCATTTACAGCAGCAGCCTTTCTGTCAAACAGGTTGACCTAATAACACTTGAAGCAAGCCTTATGCACTAAGAAAAATGCCGCAACGCTAAGCTAACACTGTTGTTTAACTGTTAACTACATCCAAGAGAAAGGAATGACTGTGTAGTAACTTGTAGTGTATATAATATGTTCTGCAAGAAGTGTGCAATTTGCACTATTTTGAAAAAATAGGCAGTAAATGCAGAAATATCTATATTTTATAGTCTTCAGCTCCCAAAGGTGTTTGACTGTATGTATAAAACTTCACACAGTTGATTTCAAAAGATTTCAGAAGACTTCATCTTTCTTCATAATACATCTACAAACGGTCTTTGATCTGCACAGACTGGTGCTTCTTTTTTAATGCCATGTATCCTTGTAACACTTGATTACAGAGTGTGAGTGGTAGTAGCATGAGTACACACATATCTACTCATTTGATGTTGGTGGCATGTAATGTGTTAAAATTACAAGAAAGGCAAGATGCCTTAGGTCTTGATTACTATGGAGACAATTCCCACCCCTTTCTGGAAATGACAGCCGATTTCCTTGCGGCTTATTGAAGCAACCGTAGCAATAATCTTTTCCCAAACCCAACCAACCGCAGTTGTTGCTTGAAACTTAATCAAGCTGCATTAAAATGCAAAAGCTAACTGCCGAATATCTATAAATAATGGCCCCACAGGGATATTGATCTCAGACAAGTTTTAGGAGCACCTTTTTATTTAACTTTTTATTCATTTATTTGGCAGACGGGCAATAAATACTTAGTGGACTTGTCCTTACATAGTGCTTTTCTACTCTCTCTGGGCACTCAAAGCACTTGCCTCATTCACATCCATTCAAGCAAGCAGTTTTTTTTCTATATGTAAATGTTTTTTATTTAACATTCACAGTGGATGCATCAAATAGCTATCTTGGAGTTAGCATCTTGCCCGAGGACATTTGGCATGCAGTATAACAAACAGCCCGCTCTACGTCCTGGGCTACTGAGCTAGCTAAGTCTGTTGATGAAAAACCATGGACACGTTTGGAAATATTTGTACACACCTTCTGCTTAATGCTGCCCCCTGGTGGTGAAGGTTTTGGTTCAATTCTACAGAAGCTAATCACAAAAATATCTTTGAACATTTGCGTTCATTTAACTTATTTCTATTTTATCAGCTAAAGCTAAAAACTACTGTTATGACCCGTCTAGGGCCAGGCAATAACATGAGTGAGGCACTCGCTTTGGAGCTCCAGCTCCAAAGCTCTGACACGGAGGTGCATTGCTTGTACCTCAAGCTCTTTAGCACGGGTTTCCACCTCCCTTATACGAGGGTCAAACAGAGATCCTCCTCCAGACCGCCCCACCAGGGGTTCCCCGGCCATACCAGACTCAGCTGCTTCAGACTCCGCCTCAGCTGCATCAGACTCCACCTCAGCCGGGAGCATGTTAACAGGCCCGGCTCAGCCTCCGGAGCCACCTTCACACCCCCGCCGCCAGGCTGCTCTACAGCTGCCTTCGGGGCAGGAAGGATGCCTCGCTCCACCAGCCCTGCACACAAAGCGTCCTTAACCTCCGCTTTACGGGCACTATAGGACACTTGAACATCATAAAAACTAGCAATAATGAGCAAATCAGCTTTCCTGCACTTCACTATTTTATCCCATGAAGGTGAAGTAACAAAATCATCCAAAGAAAACTCCATAATCCCACACACCTACTATCCCCACACCAAGAAAACCGCCAAACAGACCAAAACACACGAAAACAACCACAGGACAAGGCAGAGGACGAGCCCCCAATTCATGTTACGACCCGTCTAGGGCCAGGCAATAACATGAGTGAGGCACTCGCTTCCCCCCCCAAGACCCAAGCAGCCACAGGAAACAAATCCGTTAGTTACAATGTGATTTATTTACAATGTGAAAAAAGGAACCAAAACGGGAGTGTCAACACTTCAGGGTGAGCCAAGGCCAAAACAATAAACAAAACAAATCTACACAAATCCCGCACCCCTGACCTTACCAAAACAAAGTCAAAAATAAAGACAGAGTCTGACCTCCTTAACTAAGTCAAAACAGGAGTAAACGGGTGATCAAAAGAAACGGCAGCTCACCCGTACCCACTCCACTTCCACAACTTTTAAGCGGCACTGCAGCCAGCGGCTGCCACAGGAATACTGCTGGGTCATGAGGAGAAATGCGAGGACCTCTCCCGCTGCACTCCAGCCTCCTTTTAATGGGCGGGTCCTCCAGCTGGAACCAGTCACGTCGGGGCAGTGTATCCACGCACCAATCAGAGCAGGGCCCTGGCACAGCTGAATTAACATAAAAAGATACATCACCTGCACAAAACAAACACATGAACATGCAAGTTCGTAACACTACTCAAGAGGTAAATTCAGAAATAAACACATTAAAGGGTCATTGCAGACCATTAACAGTATCCATAGCAGTAAAGGATACAACTGATTGGCATAAAGGCACGAAAAATACATTACTTGCACAATTTGAACCAGGAAGGGTCACTAGCAACCAAACATCATGATGCATGATGTGTGAGCTGCTTTTTAAGTAATAGAGAGTGTTTCTATGGGGGAGGGATTGGTGATTACTTCAACAGAAAATAGAGAACTTCAACTGACATGTAGATGAAGGGAACAGAGGTGATGAGGAGGTGTTTAGAGGAGGAAACAGCAAAGGAAAAGTTTCAAGTTTTGAATGAAAAAGTGGAAACTGGCTTATATCAACTAGCTAGACAGAGAGATCAATTTGGAAAAGATGTGCAGCAGGTTAGAGTGATTAAGGGTACAGCTGGAAATGAGCTAAAAAGTGAAGAGAGTGTCTTGAGATGATGTAAGGACTAATTTGAGGAGCTGACGAATGTAGAAAATGAAAGAGAAGGGAGGATGGATGGAGAACAGTTTATTAAA
This sequence comes from Neolamprologus multifasciatus, assembly GCF_963576455.1. Classification (NCBI taxonomy): domain Eukaryota; kingdom Metazoa; phylum Chordata; class Actinopteri; order Cichliformes; family Cichlidae; genus Neolamprologus; species Neolamprologus multifasciatus. Next base: position 27,736,390 of record NC_140459.1, read on the forward strand.
TCAGGGAGTGCAGGGGAAGTGAGAGTAGCTATGGAGTTGATAAACAATAGAAAGGTGATTGGTCTAAATTACATACCTGTAATAAAGAGAGGATCAACCATCCAAAGCAATGAACAGTGCACAAGAGAGGTAAAGAAGAGCGCAGAGCGGGTGAAGATGTTTGAAACATCTGCTGTGATTCATGGTTTAGACACAGTAGCACTAACAAAAAAGCAACAGGCTGAGTTGGAGGTGACAGAGCTCAAGATGTTAACATTTTCACTGGGAGTGACCGGGATTAGAAATGAGTCATCAGAGGTCAGATTGAGCAGTTTGTAACAATTTCAGCGATGCAAGGCTTAGATGATTTTGACATATACAGAAGCGGTACCAGTGCAAGACATACTGGACAAAGGATGCTGAAAAGTGAGCTGCCTGTCAGGAGAAAAAGAAGAAGACCACAGAGAAGATTCAGTGAAAGACGTTGTGAAAGGGGACCGTGAGAGTAACCCTCCTCTGTGACAGAAGAGGATGCTATAGGATGAGATGGAGAAAGGTGATCCACTGTGGCGATTGCTAAAGGAAGGAGCAGAAGAAGAAGAACAGATCTTTTCTTGGTTTGTTTATTGTTTACAATTTGATACCTTGTGTTTTAGTTTATCCCAGACTTCCCATTAGTGTAAAGTTGCTATGTGTTTGTGTAACGTCTAACCTTTTTACTTACTTCCTGTTCTATTTGGGTATTTTGTCACCTTGCATTGTATTATTTGTGCTTACCTTGTGTCGTTATCCTTATTGGTTTGACCTGAGTCTATCGTCCTGTATCTACTCCACTTGATGAGCTCGTGTGTGAGCATTTAAATCCTGCCTTTTTTAAAAAAAAAAAAATTTTATCAGCTAAAATAAAAACCTTGCTTATCTTGAAGTCTCAATTTGGCTTGTGATCCTTCAGCTGGTGACACTCCACTGTTCCCTAACAATGAAAATACATTAGACTGCCAAAAGTATTCACTCACCCATCAAAATCAGGTGTTCCAATTCCACAGGTGTATAAAATCAAGCACCTGCTGAGCATCAGGTCCAGTCGTGAAATTTCCCCGCTACTAAATATTCCACAGTCAACTGTTAGTGTTATTATAACAAAATGGAAGCGACTGGGAACAACAGCAACTCAGTCCACGTAAAATCACAGAGTGGGGTCAGTAGATGAGGTGCAAAGTGTGCAGAGGTCACCAAGATTCTGCAGAGTCAGTAGCTACAGACCTCCAAGCTCCAAGTGCCCATCAGATCAAGAACAGTGTGTAGAGAGCTTCATGGAATGGCTTCCCACGGTGGAGCAGCTGCATTCAAGCCTTACATCAGCAAGTTGAATGCAAAATGTCAAATTCTGTGTTGTAAAGCATGCCACCACTGGATTCTAGAGCTGTGGAGACGTGTTCTCTGGAATAACAAATCAGGTCTCCGTCTGGGAATCCAATGAGTCTGTATTTGGCAGCTGCCAGGAAATCAGTCCTTGTCTGACTGCACTGTGCCTAGTTTGACTGCACACCAGCACACAAAGAAAGGTTAGACAAGACATACATCAGCAAGACTGGTTGGGAAGAACTTGACTAACTGCACAGAGTCCTGACCTCAACCTGACAGAACACCTTTGGGGAAAATTAGAGTGGAGGCTGTGAGCCAGTACTTCTTCTCCAACATCAGTGTCTGACCTCACAAATATGCTTCTGGAAGAACGGTCAAACATCCCCATAAACCTAAACCTTGTGGAAAGCCTTCACAGAAAAGTTGCAGCATAGTGTAGTTCTGACCTAAATTTGCTCAGATAATTAAGAAATAAAACATTATTTAAATAACATTTCTTAAATACATGAAGTTTATAGTTTTCAGGGTTTTTATCGTTAACTCGGTTTCCCTGCGTCTTTTCCCTTGTTATAGTTGTGTGTCTTATTTTGAAAGAAATATTTACGCGTTACCATAGCGACCAGACAACATTAAGGGGCAGGGAGGAGGATGTTGCTCTCAATGTTGTTGGCGCATTTCAGGAGGACGCTGCTAATAAAGTTACACAATTACACAGTGAATTCACGTTCATTATTATATTTACAAAATACCACAGTTTTTGTCTCGGTCGTATCATTTTATTTTGTTGTATTTATCTGCGACACCTTAAAGGCCGGTCCATGAAAATATTCTCTGACATTAAACCGGTTGGTGGCACACAAAAAGGTTGGGGACTGCTGCTTTAAAATATCTTTAAAAAACACTGGTAATGTTTTAAATTTAAACAAAAATAACTTTTTCTTGGTACAAAGTTATCATGAGCTCATCACTAGTATCCAGAAGATTTATAGGACCTAGGCATGCTAGCATCATGGAAAGACAGAATTGTTTAACTAAATATCTTTTAAATAACTTCTTAATGTTAACTTATAAAGTGGATCCGTGATACTATTGCTCAGGATGTATCGCTAAAAACACAGGTTCCAAATTATTCATAAATATATGAAAATATATATAAATATAATTAAAGAAGTCCAGTCGCCTTCTTTCTAATTTCTACCATCACCTCGGTAACTGGTACCTATACAAACGCCCTTTTATCAAATGTTTGCATGACTGTTATTCATGATAATTTTTAATCTACTGCTCAATGGGAGTAAACATGATGCACAGCAATTAAAGTATATTACACAGTTGTGTTTTATCACTGAAAATAAAATATGTTAGACGAGGTGTTTGTCATTGTGCGGCACGGAGGTGAGCTTGTACTTGCCTAAAATTTCATCAGCAACGCAGTAGCAGTTCCCATCTGCTCAGCACAATGACAAAACTCTCGCCAAGTCTGAGGCTTTACCGCCAGAGGGGAAAGCCAATCAAATTAATCACTTACTCTTCAACCCTGCTGGGAATCACTGTGTGCATGAATAGAGAAAACTGTATTTATAATGGGGCACGACCCACTGATAAGTACCATGGGTGGAGTGTATGATTAAATTAATGAGAGCTGGTCACATGTTGCTTGCAGGGGGGAAGAAGCCTAAAATACATCTTGATGTGACACCAAAAAAAAGAACTATTCTATTATGGAGAACTTTAGAAAACCGAAATTATCACGAGTTTCTATTGAGAGTCAAGGTGCTTGAGGAGTTTAACTTCAGGCTTTAACTGTGTCAAGAAGAGATGGAGGGCACTGGCCATCAGTGCCCCATTTTTCATCTGTACTGACTTGCTGGAAATCTATTTCCCTTTCTTCTCCTTTTTAAACACTACCTTAGCAACAAAAGCTGCATTCTCCAGATTTACTAACAAGTCAATTTGCATGACATTTCTGCACCAGAGGCACTTTTTTCTCATTGTTGTTTGTGTGTGTGCGCCTGTGGCACTCTGAAGGAGAGGGAAAGCTTGTTGTCTGGGAAAAAAATGAGCTTCAGAGTGTGTGACAAACACTTTACCCGGAGCCTTTACACAGCCCCGGGGCTTTCTCACCGGCACTCAAGCATGTTGCTGCTGTCAGAGGGAATACTCGCCTCGCGAAGCCTCCGTTGTTCAGGTTATAAGTCAATAGTGGGAAATTGTATGCAAATGTGACCTTCAGTTAAGTTGCCCATCTCCCTGCAATTTAGGGCAGTTTGTTCATTTTTTATCTTTTTTTTTTTTTTTTTTTTTTTTTTTCTTTTTTGCCTGTCCCGTTTGGTTCTTTTGCCATCAGAATTATTGTCTAAAGGCGAAGAAAGATGCCCAACGGATTTTCTTTACCAAATTGACCATCCCAGCTTTGCCGTAATGGTCCATTTGATTCACCTTTTATTCTTTATTTTATTTTCACTTGCTGAATACGGGACAGACTTGACTGGGGGAAAGAAAAGGGAGAAAGAAAGAGGGGAAGAAAAACAGTTGAGAAGAGGGACGGGGGAGAAGGGCAAAAAACAAAAACCAACAGAATAAGCAGAAGAAAAAAAAAAAAAAAAAATACATATATCGATCACCTGGATCACCTGTTGAGAAAGAAAAAAGAAAACAAGCAGAAGAAAACGAGAGTAATACAATAAACCACATCACAATGATATATGGGAATATGACAGTAAATACTAAATATTAAACATTATTGTGCAGCACGTAAGATCGACAGCACAGTGTGCATTGAGGTAGGAGCCAAAAAGGGTGTAGTTTGTGTGTGTGATCACCCGTGTGTACACCTGTGAGCATGGACGCGCTTGTTTTCTTAAAAGGTTCCCTCATGTAATGATCTGCTAGAGGGTGTGGGGGGCCACTGCCCCGTCCTCCAGGGCATGAAGCAGGTATGGAGGAGATCAAAACCCCAGACATCCAGAGGCCCCCAGAACACAAGAGACCAAGGAAGACCAACAGAGGGGCAGCCGCGCCACTGTCCCAGAAAGAGCTGAGGAGAGTCCCAGATGAGGGGTCACCCAGCAGCCACGGAGCAGAAGCCAGGGGGGGCTGCAGTGACGTGCCCGTGAGCTCCGCCGGCAGCCAGCTGTGCCTGAGTGACCGAGCCCCAGGCCGAGAGGCCGGGGGCACCCCACCTCCGAAGTGGCCCAAGCGAGCCCCAGGCTCCAGGCCCCGATAAGCAGCCGCCAAGGAGTGAGCCGGTGTGTACCCGGACGCCCACCCCCGGACACAAAGAACCACCAACGCACCGACGTCTGAGGGAGTCCGCCCCCGGCAGGGGAAGTGGTGGGGGGAGATAGGCCTCCAAACCTTGGAGGGCCTGAGCTGTCCTCAGAGAGGTGGCATCTGATACCCAACCTGACATACAGACACAGACATACAGGCACACACAGATACAAACATCCATTCCCACCCTCATGCTCTCATATGCACTTACTCCACACTCAACCAACGTGGAGACAGACATAAAGAGACGCTGTACACACAATCACACTCCCCAAGCGTACTCTACGAACCGGGTCTAGGTACCCTTGCCCCTGGAGGGGGGAACTGCACCCAGACCCAGGTTGTGTTACCCTTTTCCCTGCAGTGGGGAGAAGCAGACCGCCCCGACTCCGCAGCAGCAGGGAGGCCCCACACTCCGGACCCCAGTCGGACGGCCAACTCCTCCTCCTAGCCCCCCCGCCCCAGCAGAAAGCAGAGAACGAGGGTGAGAGAAGACTCCTAACCTCCCTCCACCCGCTCATTGTAGTGTTGATGTATGTGTGTTCTAAGGTGCGTTTAAAACCCAGGAGGGCATGGAGCTACCTGCCAGAGAGCAGCAGGTAAGCGCATAGTCCCTCCTGCTAGCCCTCAATGTCTACGTGTATTTAAAATTGAGAGGTGGGCAACGACGCCGGGGGTGAGGTGTACACCCTGATGGTAATTGGGATTCCGTGTAGCGTGCCCACCCCCAAGATCCTATATTTATGTGTAATGAGAATGTGAGTAATGTGAATGTCTAAGTTGCGGGATAAAATTGAGGCAGAGGCAGCCAGAAGGGGACAGAGGGGGGGGGGTTACCTCCTCTGCACCCTGGTGACATACCCCCACTCCAAGGCCCTGCATGTGTGGGTGGTTGTGGTGGAGCGGGAAGAGGGAGGCAGCTGGAGATGGGGAGGGAAGGAAGGGAGGAGCAAGTGACCCCTCCCTGGGGCCAGCTCCCCCGCTGACCCCAGTAGGCACCCCCATACTCCGCGACCCACCAGGGAAGGGGGGCCCAGGCCCATCCGAACCGGGGCCCAGCGCAGCGGCGCCGCCCGGCCCCACAGAGCCCGGGGCAGTCCACTCAACCCCACAACAGAGAAAACTGCACCCACCCCATCATCCACTCATCTTCCAGACTACATAAGACAATAGACGCCCAGGCTGAGATCTTCCTCCACCTCTCCTGTATCTCCCCCTCTTGCAGAGAGAGTTCCTGAGAGAGGAAAGCCCCTGCAAGATGTGACAACCCCCCCCCCACCAGTTGAAGAGCCCCCCAGCTGGCTCGGCGCACCGGCGGCACCCTGCGCCAGTGGCGGGCCCCCATATACCCACCGGCCCACAACCCCGGCAACACACCAACCAGGACCCAGGCCCCCGAGGCCCGGCCAGGGCCCCAGGCCAGAGCCGGAGCGCCCCCAGAACCTCACGCCCGTCCCGGACCCACCCAGGGGCAGCCAGGCTACCAGGTCAGTAACCCCCGTCCGTCAGCACAGACCCTCCCCTAGCCCCGCTGCACGTAGCCACGAGGAAGCCGTCACCTAAGAACCAACAGAGCCCCTAATTGGCCATGACCGCTACCCCGGGTTGAGCCCCCCAAGGAAGATGCTCCCGGGGAACCCCCCGACGCCCCAAGCCTGACCCTACCCCCACACCAATCACAACAGTGAAGGCGAGACCAAAATATGACCCCCCACCCCCACTAGGTGATGGAGCTGATCAGAGGAGCCCAGAGCGATTGATCTGATGTGGTGGCAGAGGCTGTATCAAGACTAATGTAATCTAATAGATAATTTCTATATTGGTTAGAATTAAGATTGTTTTTATTTTTCCAGTTCATGAGGACTGTTTTCTTGGCTATGCATAGAGCAGTGAAAACCATATGGGCTATATTCTTTTCTGAAGTGACATTATCTAAGCTGCCCAACAAACACACTAAGGGGGAAGTTGGAATGTTACATTTCAGACACTTTGATAAGTCTTCACATATCTCGCGCCAAAACTTCTGAACTGGTGGACAGAACCAAAGAGCGTGGATATAATTGTCCGGTGAATTGGTTTGGCAGTGTGAGCAGTTGTTGGTAGATGCAAAGCCCATCTTGAACATCCGATGACCTGTATAGTGCACTCTATGTAGTATTTTGTATTGAATTAATTGAAGACTGGGATTTCTGATTAGATGAAAGGTTTTTAAGCAAATCTGAGACCAGAAGTTTTGGTCTAAGTTAACTGATAAATCCGCTTCCCATTTTGCAATAGGAAGTGATATTGATTCATCTGTTTTAGAAAGCATTTTGTATATTTTGGATAGTAATTTGGGGGTTTTAAGAGTAAAAAATTGAACCACACTTGGTGGTGTTTGTAGTTCAACTTGACCCAGTTTAAATTTCTTTTTTATTATGGATTTAATTTGTTGATATTCTAAAAATCTTTTCTTGTTGATCCCATATTGTGTAACTAGTCTGTCAAATGAAATAAATTCTGTTCCTTCTAGTATATGTTCTACATATTTGATTCCTTTACCATTCCAATCTGAAAAGTTTATCATATTATTGTTTTGTAATATGTCAGGGTTGTTCCAGATAGGTGTACGTTTGCATGGGATTAATGAAGACTCTGTCAACTTCAGAAACTCCCACCATGCTGTCAGAGAAGAGCTGATGTTGATGCTTTTGAAGCATTCATGTCGTTGGATGTTTGAGCTGATAAATGGTAGATCTGAAATCTCTAGATTATTGCAAAGTGCTTGTTCTACATCTAGCCAAGGTTCATCTAAGAGGGTATGTTTTAGCCATCCTGAGATAAACTGAAGCCTGTTGGCTAAGAAGTAGTGCTGAAAGTTAGGTAGTTCTAATCCTCCTTTATCCTTGGTCTTTTGTAGTGTTTTTAAGCTTATACGTGGGGGCTTATTTTTCCAAAGGAATTTGGACATATATGAATCTAAAGATCTGAACCAATCTTGCGGCGGTTTAGTTGGGATCATTGAGAATAAATAATTTATTTTTGGTAATACCATCATTTTTATAGCAGCAACCCTTCCCATGAGTGATATGGGTAGACATTTCCATCTAGCCAGATCACCTTCTACTTTCTTTAAAAGTGGGGTATGGTTTAATTTAGTTAGATCTGCAAGCTTGGGAGAAATATTAATACCTAAATATTTTATATTTCCCGATTGCAGTGGAGTAGAAGAGGAATTATGGAAGCAGCAATTAATAGGAAGGACTGTAGATTTTGACCAGTTAATTGAGTAATCTGATATTCTTGCAAAAGAGTTTATCAATTCAATCACCCCAGTGATATTGGTTTGTGAATTTTGGAGAAAGAGTAACACATCATCAGCATAAAGGCTGATTTTATGTTCTACGTTCTTGCATTTTATGCCCTTAATTGCTGAATTCTGTCTAATTGCTGCTGCTAGTGGTTCGATAAAAATTGCAAACAGTGAAGGGGAGAGTGGGCATCCCTGCCTGGTGCCCCTCAGGAGACATAAGCTGGAGGATGTCTGGTCATTTGTTCTGACACAAGCTGTTGGGGAATTATATAATATTTTTAACCAGTTGATGAAAGAAGATCCAAAACCAAATTTGTGTAAAGTTGCAAATAGAAATTTCCAGTTAACTCTGTCAAACGCTTTTTCTGCATCTAAGGAAAATATTGTAGTTTCAAGGTTTTTACTGTATGAGTAGTCTATCAAATTAAGTAATCTACGTGTATTTGTTGATGAGTGCCTACCTTTTATGAAACCAGTTTGGTCAGGATGAATTAAGAGGGGGGTTATTTTCTCTAGTCTCTTCGAGAGAGCTTTGCAGATTATTTTGAGGTCTACATTAATAAGGGATATTGGACGATAGCTTGAGGGATATACAGGGTCTTTGCCTGGTTTTAGCAGGAGATTAATGTTTGCAGAATTCATATTTGATGGAAGTCTGCCCTTTTCTTTGATTTCTAACAACGTTCTGTAAAAAACTGGTGCTAGAATCGTCCAGAATTCTTTGTAGAATTCTGCAGGAAAGCCGTCTGGACCTGGAGCCTTATTATTGGACATATTTATCAGGGCTTCCTGGAGTTCACCTGATGTCAGTGGCGAATCCAGTGCCATTGCTTGAGATTCTAATAATTTTGGGAGAGTTATGTTGTCTAAAAATTGATCAATTTCCTTTTTAGATGGGTTTATTTGTGGTGAATACAACGTTTTATAGAAATCCCTGAAAATGTTGTTTATTTGTTTCGGTTCATATATTGTGTTCCCAGATGAATCTTGAACAGCACATATAGTTGTTTTTTCTTTATTTATTTTTAACTGGTTTGCTAGAAATTTACCGGATTTATTACTATGTTCATAATTTTGTAAGCGTAGTCTTTGTACTAAGAATTTTGTTTTTCTATCAATTATCTCATTTAATTCTAGTTTTGTTTTGCGTATTTTGTTCAATGTTTCCTGATCTTGGTGGGACGCGTAGGCTTCTTCTAGTGATTTGATGTTTTTTTCTAATTCCTGAATATTTTTGTTTTCTTTTTTCTTTTTATGTGATGAGAAAGAAATTATTTTACCTCTCATCACAGCTTTCCCTGCTTCCCATAAAACAGAAGCTGATGTTCCGGGAGTGTCATTAAAGTCTAAATATGAAGTCCACTCTTTTTTAAAATATTTAATAAAGTCTTCATCATTAAGCAGTGATGTATTAAATCTCCAGTTTTTACTTGGCATAGTATTATTCTTGTGCATTAGTGTTAGAGATACAGGAGCATGATCGCTGACAGCTATAGGATGAATCTCAATGTCTGAAATGTCGCTCAGCAGTGAGCTGCTGACCAAAAAATAATCCAGACGAGAGTAGGAGTGATAAACATGTGAGAAAAAAGTATATTCCTTACTGGTGGGGTGAAGGGAGCGCCATGCATCGCAAAGACCAAAGTCGCTCATATACTGTTTGATTATATTTGTGGACTGCCAATTACGCTGAGTTCCTGCTGTATTGAGCCTATCCATTTCTTCATTCAGTCCAAGGTTGAGGTCGCCTCCAAGCACAAGTGTGCCATCTAAGTGTTCAGAGAGTGCACTGAAAAAACCGTGAAAGAATGAGGGATCATCAACATTTGGACCATATACACTTACAATACATAGATTTTTATCAAGTATAGATAGTTTAATGATTAAGAATCTGCCCTCTGGATCTATAACTGTATCGAGTACTGTGAAATTAATTTTTTTATGAATTAAAATTGCTACTCCCCTTTGTCTAGAATTATAACAGGCTGAGAACACATTAGGAAACTCAGGTGTTTTAAGTTCATTCGAACCTCTAAGAGGTCTGTGGGTCTCTTGTAAAAGGACAACATCTGCCTGTAGTTTTTTGAGTTGGTTAAATATGGGTGCACTAAGATTCGTTACATGGAATGTAAATGGAGCTGGCTCCAGAGAAAAGTATTGAGTTACTTCATTTTTTATCTAAGTAACTCAATAATTGCTTGACTTGGACTGCAGGGAGAGTCATAAAACAACATGCTGCAGAATGTTAAACGATAGATAGACAAAGATTAAGAAAGAGAGTGATTAGTGAATCTGTGTAGACGTTGCTTACAGCATGAGAAAGTCCCAGATCTTTTCTTTGTGCCCTGAGTCATTGTTGGTGATGATCTCAGCCGTAGCCCCACACCCTAACCACAACACTGTGTTTTTGAAAAAAGTAAGAAGAAGAAAACTAAGTACTTTTTGGGGAAAAAAAGTAAACAAATGTTGATATCTGCCATCACTTTTTGTCTCCTGTTTGACAAAGTGTCAGAGAATTTTTTTTAAAAGAACAACAAATACATTATGGCTGGTTTGAAGTTAGTTTTAGGATGATGAGGGTTAACATACACAAGGTGAAATGAAAATCTGTCTGAAAATTTGGGTTGGGTTTTGTAACAGGCCTGGCTCTATGTCATGATTCTCTCTGTATATATGACCTTTGGCTGTTTGTGGTTGACAGCATATAAAAAAAAGAGAAATAATTTTTTATTCATTTTTTTATTTTAAAACGGGGTATCACTGGGTCAGGAACACAGGAGATGGTGTTACTGGTCATTACAAACTCTGGGTGGCTGCATAACATCTTCACATATTAATGGCTGACTTTTCTCCTTCCCCTTTTGCTTCTAGTCCTGTTTATTTTGTGTAGGATTATTAAGTACTCTGCTGTGAGTTAGGTATAGCTCTGCTTCTTTTCAATAGACTGAGAAAAGAGGTGATATTTATCATTAGCTTGAGGCCCAAATGCCCAACAAAACACAACAAAAAAGTAAGCTTTACTTAACAAGCTAATGCGATAAAACCAAGTCCAATAGTGAAGCATAACAAAAGGTAACTCAAGGCAGGAAAACAATTGATGAGGTGAGGACAAAGAGGAATTATCTGCCTCCATCTCACCCTATCTGTGTCACACCAACCCTCTCCATATCCTCCTTTGCTGCTTCTATGAATCTTCTCGATGAGCCATTCCTTTGATTTGGCAAAGATTATATTCTGGATGCTCTTCCTGACACAGCCCTCTCCTTTTATCCAGGGTTGGGACCAGCACTAGGAGTACATTAGAGCATATTTAATTATTTTGAATGAGAGATTATAAGGTTAACATTTCAGAGTGGGTTTTCTTTCCTATTCAAAAACTGACAATACTAATATACATTTTGTTCTCTCGTATCAATGTATACCACAGACAAATGTTTGAAGCGGCTGTCACTGCCAGTATAAACTATTGAAAAGGGAACAAACTCTGCAGTAAGCAACTTGTGTAAATCAAGCTTCTAAAGGGAGGCTTGATTGTAGAATTACAACATTGATTCTAAAACATAGATATAAAATAAAAATAACACAGCATATCTTGCTTCTAAACCATTATATGCCTTTCCACATGTCGAAGTTGCCACTTCCACTGTCACTTGTGCACCGATAGTTGCAGGCTTTTGAACTGAGAGGTCATAACGAAACAGAATTGCCCCTTTTAGCGTTGATTGAAAGGATGTGGCATTTAGATATCACATTTTGATTTGGCTAGTCCATTTTAAAAATCTTTGCCTCAGACAAAGCTGCAGCCTTTCTTGATCATGTTCACATAGGGGTTTTTCATGATAGAGCCAAAAGTACATTTGTTATCATCACAGCAATGATTCTTGATCATTCTTGGTTATTTCACCATACATGTAAAACCTGTCATTTTCTTGTTGTATTCTGTATTCATGTTAAAAATAAAACACATGCTGCGTTACTGAGCAAATTGTGACTTAGGCTAATTGCTGATCAGACTTAATTTGAATAGATTTTTTTAAAGATGATATATATTTTTTATGTTTCTATGATGTAGTGATGAAGAATCACAAGGATTTAATAAAAAAATATATTTTGGTGGTGGTGCCACGGACAAATCTTCCAACTTTTGGAATCCAACATGGTTGCAACAGGTGTTAGCTGTACTTTGTTACCTATGTACACCAAAAAACTGTGAGGGTGCAACACACAGACACAGATCAGCTTATTAATGCTATGTAATGCATTAATAACGAACTAGAATTTTACTCACACAAACTGAAACTTCAGGGTGGTCTAAGCCACACAGTAAGCCATAATAGTAGATAGTCCTGATTACCATTACGTTGATAGACAGATAGGCCCGTGAGATTCCTGTTGGGTCCAGCTCTTTCCCCTAACTCCAGTATCCACCTGGATGAGTTATAACAAAACTATGCATTGTACTCAGCCTGGTACAGAATGCATTTTTTGTGTTCCAGGCTGTAAATATGAAGTTTTATCATGATAAAAAATTTGGTGCTGTTAGAACGTAGGCCTGCAATAACTCCTCAGAGCTGCTCAAGTTACTTTAAATTTGACTCGTTTCCTTTCGTTTCTTCATTCATTCATTCATTTAAAAAAGACCACAGTAATGGTTGCTACAACCAGGAGTGATCAGTAAGAGTAGATAAGTGCTATATATATGCCAGTCCATTTCTGTTTCCATTATCAGGGGGATCAGAAACAAGTTTTTACCTCACTCTCCTGGAAAGACTCAATACTAAACGAGGGGGAAAAATCCTGTCATTTCATATGTGTACAAATGATTTTAAAATAGTTGTTCTTAGCAGTTAAAGCAAAAGACTCAGGTGGTGTGTAATGACACGTTCAAGATTATGATTTCAAAGATGGACAAGCGCAAGAAAATGTTTGGGACTAGTAATATATAATGTGTTAGGAACTGTTACATACTAATTTATGTACATTCATGGTAAGTCCACCCTGAGTCCACCCTGTGTTAATTATACAACCACCTTGAGCTGCAAAATAAGTAATTTCTTTCTTTCTGACTTTATCAGGGTTTGACATTGTTGTGGGGAAATTTTGATCCAGATCCTGCTTCAGATCATTGAGGTTTGCAGGCATTCACTTATGCACAGCTCTCTGGCCCCAGCACAACATTTAAATTGTGTTGAGGTCTGAACTTTGACTTTGCCACTGCAGCACTTTGAGCTTGGGATCATAGTCCTGTTGCATGATCCAGTTATGGCCAAGCTTTAGATGTTTGACAGTTGGCCTTCACTCTAGAACAGCGGTCCCCAACCTTTTTTGCGCCACGGACCGGTTTATGCCCGACAATATTTTCACGGACCGGCCTTTAAGGTGTCACGGATAAATACAAATAAATAAAGTAACGGTACCGAAAAAAGAAGATTTATTCATAACACACGTGAAAAGACCCAGGAAAACCGAGTTAACAATAAAAATGATAACAAAATAATGCTGAAAACTGATAAAAACCCTGAAAACCATACATTTCACATCTAAGCCTCAAGTCTCGCGGCCCGGTACCAAATGACTCACGGACCGGTACCGGTCCGAGGCCCGGGGGTTGGGGACCGCTGCTCTAGAATACTTTGGTAAACAGAGGAGTTCATAGTTGACTCATTGACTGCCACGTGCCCAGGTCCTAAGGCTGTAAAACAAGCCTAAATCATCAGCCCTTGACCGCTGTGCTTGACAGTTGCTATCCCACTTTGGCCTTTTGTGCCCAAAGGACATTGTTCATTGTCTTGAACATTTAAAATCCTAACAGGCCTGTAGAATCTCAAAGGATTTTTCCCCCCCAATTTTAAATGATGTCCTAAAAAATCCTTACTACGGGGTGACTGTAGCTCAGGAGGTAGATTTACTAATTGGAAGGTTGGTGTTGATCTCTGGCTGCTCTAGTCTGCATGTCAAATACACTTAGGCAAGATACTAATCTCAAGTTTCTCACAGAAAAAGCCAGGGACACTGTGCCGATCAACGCCGACTCTGCATTCACCAACGAGCTGAACCAGTTTTACGCCCGTTTCGAGGTTAGCCAGGCAGCTAATGCTAACTACTGCCTGACTACTGAGGACAGTGACGTCATCAGCAAGAGACCGGTGATCAGCATTGCGGAGCATGAGGAGAGTGAACACAAGGAAAGTGGCGGGGCCAGACGGCATCACCGGCCGTCTGCTGCGCTGACCAGCTAGCAGGTGTGTTTACTTCCATCTTCAACAAGTCCCTGGTGAAGTCTGTGGTCCCCACATGCTTCAAAAGATCCACTGCCATCCCTGTGCCCAAGAACAACAAACCCTCATCCCTGAACGATTATCGGCCAGTTGCACTGACCTCGGTAGTAATGAAGGTGTTCGAGAGGCTGCTGAAGAACATCATCTCCTCATAACCCTCAGCCACGTGGACAAGAAACAGGGTAACTATGTGAGACTGCTGTTTGTAGATTACAGTTCAGCGTTTAACACAATAGTGCCCAGCAGACTGTTCACAAAGCTGAGGGATCTGGGACTCAACAGCTGTCTGTGTACATGGGTGTTGGACTGCCCCTCCCCCCTTTTGCACAAGTCAAGGAGCGTGTCCGGTTACATTTCACTGTGTGTTCTACTTACCCCATATGCATGTGACGAATAAAGAACCTCGAACCTTGAAAATCGTATCATTCTAACATTTACAACTGACATGGTGTGTATTTGCTTATTACTATCACTGTACCACTGTACACAAAGGCTATGCCATGTAATTCATGCATCTAGTGATAGTAGGTGTAGACCTTTGTTTCATTGTTCTTGTAACAGTGACAATAAAGAGCTATTCTATTCTATTCTGTTCTAGTATTTTGGTGTGAAAATTAACTTGTAAATGTCATCCTAAAATTCTAGATCATGACTGGTTTTTAATCCACACTCTATAGTATTTTGTCTTCTAATATGAATAGATGAACTTTGGCTGGTGTAAAATGGAAATTATATTTTTGACCATTGCTTATTTATGCAACATCTTTCTATTTTAATGAATTAATAACAACATCGACTCCATATTTCTGATAAAATCTGATTCTAATGCTTAACTTGTAAAAGATTTTTATGTCAAAACTGCATACACTTAATGTACTTGGCATTTCCAGTCAAATTGCACCATTATGTCTCAGAGTGACAGTACAAAAGGATAACTTTGTGTTACCTGACAGAAAGACGCATACAGCATTATGCAAAAAGTCACCTTTCTGTGCAGAGTGGGAGTCAGGTATGGAATGCTTAGGGGTTCTATACCATTTATAATATCAGCTGGATGAGTGAATGAGGATCAGACTTTAAAGTTTCATCCTATTGCTGTTGCATTTAATGTAATTGATGATCTCATTACTGATTCTGCAGGTCTGATTCCCAGTTTCACTGGTGATGAAATTCAATTGGTCCATCTGATGCAAGCTATCTACTACTGTTTGCTATACAATGAGAAAGGGCCATTTTGGACAATGTGCTTACCAAGCACTAAGTTCTGAACAATTAAACAAACCGAGAAGTGCCTAAAACTGCAGTTCCTCTTCACTTCAGCCATTTGAAGTTGGCTCCAAAAGCACATTAGTAGTGACAAAACTATGACCAAAAGTTTCGGCAGGAGCACAAACTTTGTTTTTCATGGTCTTTGCAACTTCAGATTTTTATGTTTCTATAGTGAAGAACAATCACAAGGATTTCATAAGGTTCAAAACTGTTATTGGGAAATATATACAAAAACTGTAAGTAAAAGATGGACACAGATGCCATGACATCACTCTGGTTTCCAGACACCACATTTTGAAGCCTTCTTACTTAAACTAGCAAAAATGCATCCTACCATCGTTTCTTTAAGCCTGCGCCACTTGTTTGCTTCGCTCATCAATTTAAACGCAGATATGTGTGTTAATCTATCATGTTATTCTTTTTATCTTAATTATATCGCTGTGTATAGTGAAACAGCAAAAACAACTGTTCATAAACATCAAAAAAATGAAAATTATAAATTATAAAAATCATTAAAAAATCATTATATTTTTACTCTTCTTCTTTGCAGATTAATTCATTACAGGAACTATTAGCATCATTGTTTGATGAACACTTGCATGGCAACATATTTCAGTTTGCAGGGTTTTTATTTGTATGACAAATGTTCTTGATTTTGATGTTGGGTCAGCCACACACTCCAAAAACAGTTTACAAGCCACAATGCACAGGTGCACGTAACACAGACATAATATTGCCATTCATTTTGAAATCAGGTAAAACTCATAGTATATCACATTTGTAAGGATTTGAGTTTACAAGAATTTACTGCTTTAGCTACACAGATATGATTTCCTGTTCCCTGTGAGGCTTAGATACGTTTCATTCAGATTAGGGACTCACATAAGCTACAAACATTACCAAAACAGTAGTTTAATAAAAATATTTTTGTCATGTTCTTGAAAAGCACTGTTCTTTGCGTCTTCTTTTAGATCCTGATTATGTCAGTACTGTCTCACTAAAGTAGCATATTCTCCAAACCTTTTGTTACGATCCAATAATCAAACAGTACAAAGCTTTAAACTGTTTCACAATTTCTTTTTATTTTATCAGCAAATTATGTTAAAGGTCATGCTAAGAACAGTTTCCAACCCAGCTCAAGAAAATGGAGAAAACCTCCATTAATCTTATAATCAACCATACAAAAAAGATGGAAAAACAATAGAGAATGCACTGATGCATGCTCAGTCATCCAGGTAAGTAAATCCCAAAAGGCTGAATCTGTTCATCTGGACGTAGCGTTTTCAGTGGGAGAAACATTCTCCTTCAGTCACTTGGATGAGTGACGAAACATTTCTCCCACTGAAAACGCTACGTCCAGATCAACAGATTCCATCTTTTGGAATCCAGAATGCAAATGATGGTTGATAAATAGCTATGTATGCAATGTGACCACTGGCTAAGTTAGGCCAATTCATAGCCAGTGGCCTCAAGAAACTTTATATTGCATGGTAAAGTCCCTGCAATATAAAAGAAACCCCAACAATCTAACGATCCCCTCTGAGCAAGCACTTGGCGACAGCAGGAAGGAAAAACTCCCTTTTAACAGGAATAAACCTACGGAAGAACCAGGCTCAGGAAGGGGCAGCCATCTCCCGTGACTGGTTGGGGCATCGATGGTACAAAACACGGACATAGCTTGTTCGTTGGAAACATGAAGCAAATACAGAAGAACCTTAAGTGTATATTCAGTCTGAAGTCTACCAGATGGCAACAGCTAGCCTGATGCAAACCTATAGAAATCTATAGGTAAACAGCTTTCTTTCTTGATCCACTCCCCCTCATCACAGCTGGTTTTTGCCATCAAGATGGCAACAGTGATAATGCTCCTCTTGACACTACAAAATGGGACTTCAGAGACCAATGGATGATGTTACTGTAGCTATATCAATATTTTATACAGTCTATATTCTATACCAGGGCTCGAGAGCTACTGTCCTGCAGCTTTTAGATGCATCCCTACTCCAACAGCTGAATCAAATGGTTGGATTGCCTCTTCAGCATGCCATCAAATCTGGCAAAGGCCTGATAACAAGCCATCCATTTTATTCAGGTGTGTTGGAACAAGGATACATCTAAAAGCGGCAGGATAATAGCTCTTGAGGACTGGAGTTGGACACCCCTGTTCTATACTGTCTATGGGGCTTGAGGGGAAAGAGTTGTAGTGTTGTATATACATGGGATGTTGAACGATGGAAGTGGGGAAGAAATGCACAGTTCCCCTTACTTACTGCAAACTACCTTTCAGAAATGGGGATAGATGTAGTCAGGATATGCTAAATGCAAGGCAGCACGTAGAAGCCATGTTGTCCATCTCCACTGATCCTTTTCCTCCACGTCCATGGGTTGAAATGTCTGCTCTTGAGGAGTTTCCATGTGAGATGAACTTTCTGTAGGGATGTCCTTGTTTTTCTCCTCCAGGTCTGTAGTTTCGCTTGTTTTGATCCTCTCTTCCTTTTCAGTTGACTCATTGGATTCAGGTGTGAGCTCAAAACTACTTTGATGGGTTTCACCTTTATCAAGCTCTTGCATTTCTTCTTGCACAGTCTGTTCATTTTGTCCCACTTCCTTCTGACAATCAGCCAACTTTTTGGTAAGCTCCACTTTTTGGTAAGCGTTGTTTTGTTGCTTTATTTTGTCTTTTTCATTTTGAAAACTCTCTATCAGATCACACGTGCTCCCCGTTGCAGCATCCTTTTGTGATCTGAATGCCTGGTTCTCCCTTTGGAGAGCTTCAACTTTTAGCTGCAATGCCAGCTTCTCCATTTCATATTCTCTCTGCTTACGGTGCATTTCTTCTTCCAGAGCCTGTTTCTTTTGTCTCACTTCCTTCTGACAATCAGCCAACTTTTTGGTAAGCTCCTGGACTTCCTGTTCCAGAGCGTTGTTTTGTTGCTTTATTCTGTTACGCTCTTCTTCTGCTTGCAAATCTTTATTGAGCAAAATCTCCACACTCTTGCTCTGCTGGTCAAGAAAGTCTTGGAATTCTTTACGGGAATCCTCCAGAGCACTTTTCAATTCTTGAGCATTTTGTTCATAAGCACTCTCCTTTGCTTGAACTTGTTGTTTCAAAGCTTGATTTTCACAGTGCAAACTGGTAACGCGATAGTTCAAGTCTGAATTCTCCAAGCAAAGCTTCTCATTTTCTAGTTGTAGTTCCCTTTTCTTCTTGTTTTTAGAAAACCCATGTTCTTTGAGAAGCAGTTCAATATTTTTTTGGAGGTTTTCATTCTCATCTTTGAATTCCCTCACTTGCTGGCGAAGGTTCTCATTCTCTTCAATCACGTCACTGGAAATGGAAGGGGACTCAGCCATTTTTATAATTTAACTAAAGTTAAAATCTACTACTTACAACTGTGTTCTTTTTTCACTACAAAACGTGCCTCAAATTACAGTCAAGTGTATAAGCTGTTTGCCTGTTCAGTGAGGTTAGAACTGAATGGACGTAGGGTTTGGGTTACTATATGGATTTCAGAGCAAAGGAAGCCTGTTTAAGATCAAAGGAATTCTAATAGAATGTGATGAGTAATGCTGATGTCATAAGAAACATGTGATGTCACAATGAACATGTCAGATGAAATGATGGAAAAAAACAAAACAATAGCATCATGTGGTAAATTTAATTAATGGTTCCATAATCTATAAACCTGTAATGGACATTTAGAAAAAATTAATAAAAGGTTTTGAAATATATACATTTTTTTTTTTTTTAATCAGAATTTTTTTCCGATTTGTTTTGGAATAATGCAGACTTTACTTTAAAAATAAAGTAAAAAATTTAAGATTCATCAGCTAGTTAGTGTGAATGCTTGAAAGTTTAAATTTCATGCTTTTTTTCACCAGTTTCAGAGTTTATAATGGGTGTGTATGGGACGGAATGTTGGCGCTAGAGTGAGACAGCTCAACTGCTACAGTGGGAGGAGGGAAAAAATTCTTTAAACTGCTGCTGTGTCCACAATGTTCGCTCTACAGCCATCATTTTAACCTCAAAACGTAGCCATCGTTGGTCTCTTTCATCCAATGTTGTTATTATTGTAGTAGACATTATGGTTCTTTCATAAATGTCACCAATGCACAGCCTCCTCCCTGCAACTCTTTCATAGAGTCCAATTTTAAAATGGCTCAGAAAGTTCATTTGAAAATCAGAAGTACGGGCTGTCTTTACACTGTCACCACGTCCATATAATAAACTCAACAGGCATGAAAACTGAGAATTTGGTAGACTGGACATTGCTGGCGCTCACGGTGAAAAAATTTCGTCAATACAAGTTGTAGTTTT
Source organism: Neolamprologus multifasciatus (assembly GCF_963576455.1). Lineage (NCBI taxonomy): Eukaryota > Metazoa > Chordata > Actinopteri > Cichliformes > Cichlidae > Neolamprologus > Neolamprologus multifasciatus. Next base: position 27,756,164 of record NC_140459.1, read on the forward strand.
CTTTTGGGAAGCATTTGTTTCGGTGTCCCTTTTCTGTTTATTTGAAGCAGCAGAAGAGAGGCGCTTGTCTGTGTGCTTGTGTGGTGCCCCTGGCTGAGTCGTTATAGAGATGTGACGTCATTCAAGGGTAAAACCGCAAAGAATTCTGGGAACTCGTGGCAAGAGGTACTGGCGCACGCAGGCTTTCAATTGAAATCAGTTACACAGCGATAAAAAGAAACACAAAAAACTGTCAAGAAGCTGTTGTATTATTAACTGCAATAGCCGGTCGCATGACAGCCACGGGAAGCTGACAGGTAAAGAGATCGTTTTTTTATCGGATTACGTCGTTGAAGAGAAATTGTTCGAGCCATGTTTCCGAAGTAAAAAGAGGCGACGGATGGCCTGGATTACAGCCATTCAAAGACCAAATATAACGTCCCAGAACACTCCAGCTCACAGGTGAGTCTACTCCAAGCATTTCCACAAAGGTCAGTCTTCAGTTGTAGTTAATACGTCATTTTTTATAACATAATTGGTGATATAGGTTACAAGCAAGTCTGGCGCTGAACAGAAATTGTGGCGCTATGCTCCTTTGTTTATTGTGCATAAATAGTGAATTGTCCTGACACAATATTGCGTTTCGCTTCTGTTATTACCATGGTACATTGACAAAAACATGTAGTTTTATTCACAGGATAAAACAGGTTTTTTTGTATCACTAATTGCCCAGTACGATTACAGCATACAATATTATTGTCACTGCTACATTTCTGTAATGCGAACCAGAAATTATTTCCACTACTAATTAATTACCGTTTAGCTTAAAGGTCCTATTAATAAACGGTTAACGAATGTGTATTTATGAAGACGATTTGTGAGACTGGCAAACTTATGATACATACGATGGTCTTTCGTTCTACACGGTGCATTTCATGGTCCTGTACCCATCCGTCGGTAAACTGTACCTGGGCTTGTTGCAGTGACCTGAAGTTACTAAACTTCATGAGTGTATGCACTCACTCCAAGAACCGTATGATTATAAATATGAGCGTGGTGAAAGTTGGGCAGCATGCTAACGTATTTTGTCCACTCTGTGCTCGTAAGGGTCTAACCCTTTCACTCCTTTGATTTTTTTCCTCGTATCTTTTCTTTGACTTTTCATCAAGTCTGTCTTTGTACAGACCGGCATTGTTATCCTTCGTTTTGTACATAACTTTTTTGGGGGGCAAAGAAAAAGCAAGAAGGTATTGGAACCGGAGAATGAACGTTTTGCGGTTCTGCAAATGCTTGCATTTGATGCGGTACTTGGATTTTTTGCCACGAGTTACCGGCATGCAATGCGCGAAAGTCACGTGGTCTGTCAATCTCTATAGCAACCAGGCTCACACCTGCCTGCTTAACGAGCTCTGTCTGCCACTCTGCCAAGATTCATCTTAAACACTTCTCTTTCAACTGCTGCTGTGTCCACAGTGTTCGCTCTACAGCCATCATTTTACCCTCAAAACGTAGCCATTGTTGTTCTCTTTCCAACACAATGGTAGTGTCCAAATTCATGGGCTACATCCTCCTGAGGCCGCATTTGTAGACCGATTACGTCACAGCGACGCGCCAAAGGCTGTCCAAATTTGTAGACTCCTCCGAATGCAGCCGACAAATGCGTTCTCCTTTTCCCCGAATTTGAAGGATGGGTCGGGTGTGTCCTTCGTGGCCTACCATATCCCAGAATTCGTAGCGCGGCCCAGCCAAACTCCAGTTTCCAACAATGGCGGCCGCTACTAAGTTTTAAAATTACTCTTACTAATCTTTCTGGGTCACAAAATAAACTTTTAACATATTTTCAGGCAATAAAGTAGCTGTGTAAACATCAAATATCTGCTCGGTTTATCAAGATATCGCATATTTGCAAAAGTGCTTCGACGTTTTCGGAGACGTCTGCTACCCACCAGCTCGATAGCTCGCCGGGAGCTCGAGGGTTACTGATGCAGCCGAGAACGGCACAACTCCCGGTACATCATTTTCAGATCACCGCGGACTTTCGCTGCTCGGGTTAAACGTAATATATAAGTCACTTAGACAACCTAAAAATGTTATTGTTGGGCTTTTTTCGGTGTTTTGTTTGTTCGCGAGTCAATCGGTTTGGCTGAGATTAAAGTTATTAGATTAGATTAGATAAAATAAAACTTTATTAAACCCCCGGTGGGTTCCTCCTTGGTTTTCACACAGCTGAATAAACGTCAAACAGAAAACTGATTAAACAGAAGTGTGAGACAGTCGAGAATTTACGCCAGTGTCCTGTTATATTTTAGATAGCAAGGAGCAGACGGCTGAGTTTATTAAACTCCACCGAGACAGCGGTGACGCTAATCAGAAGGCTAGACTGTCCAATTTCACGGTCGTTTACTTCCGGCCTACCCGACCTTCTGAGGACCCGGCCCACGTAGACCACGAAGGCCGGGTCCTCAGGAGGATGCAGCCCATGAATTTGGACACGAGCAGTGTCTTTCAAAGCTCAGACATTTAAATTTTTTAAACTGTGTGGATGCAAGTAGAGGGATCACACTTTAGTTATTCAGTGATTTATAGAATATGAACTTTTAATATTCATTCAGATGTTTTCTGACTCTAAATTTTCTTTTGTCAGCTTACTTACTCAGCTTTTTCTCATTTCCCTTTTTAAACACGTTCAGATATTTTTAAACTTCTTCTGTGTGAACGTCAGCTTTCAAAAGTTCTGCACTTTTGTTTTCAGGTGAAAATTTCTGTATTTTCCAGCTCATTCAACATTTTTAACTTAACATTCAGCAATTATTTCATTTCAGCTCAAACATTCAGATTTCAGCATTCAGAATCCAGTTTCTTCAGAAAATGCATTTTCTAGTTCTGTATTGGCCTTTCACTGCTCTGATTTCTGAAAGACAAAAAATAGAAATTTGTATCAACAGTGTCATCCTCTGAATGCTTCATCACCAAGTCATCATCTTTACCTCAACTTGAGTTCATACATGATCCAGTTTTTGGTGTTTTGAATTGAATGCTCCCCTCTGTCCCTACGTTTAACCCTGTTAAAAAAAAAATCAAGATTGCTCTAAACGACCCAGGGACATTGTTGGTCAAGTTACTTGAAAAAAGTAATCAGTAACTAATTACTGATTATTTCCCCCCCAAAAGTAATCCCATTACTTTACTGATTACTTATTTTCAAAAGTAATTAATTAATTAGTTACTTTTTAAAAACATGATTTACAACCTGAATAGGTGATAAAGAGATAGATCTTTCAGCCCAATTCTGTTTTCTGCATAATCCATCATACAAAATGTAATCAAATGGAAACGTCTCTTTTTAAAACTTGTTTTACTAGTTTAATCTTTTAACTTTATGCATCAAGCAAAATTTAATTATATGCACCATTCTCTGACTGGAAGAAAATTGTTTAACATTTAAACCTATTTTCTACACATTCCAGCACATAAAATATATATATATTTTTTGTGTTTACACTCACTCTTTCAAATAGATGCAAGTAAAACACAGCAGAAAATAAATAAAGTCAAAGACTAGCGGTCCTGTTGCTCTATTTTCACCTGTAAAGCAGGAGTAGGGTAGGCGGAGGTTTACCCTGGTGCAGGTGTGCCGCAGCGGTCAGTGGAAGAATCTGCGAGTTTCTCTGTGAATTTCCCATTACGTGGTAGCGCACTCGATGCTTGCTTGGAAATTTAGGGGTTTTTTTTCGCTGTAAAAATAATTTTTTCCCACGCACAACGGACACTAATGTTTTTGTCACTTTTTATGGAATCAAACTCAAAGTAAGGTCAGTACTTCCACGCTTTAAATTCTGCATGCTCATACTCTCTCCCGCACTCCATTTATTATCCATTGTTGATCTGCACACAGCTGTTGTCACAAATGTCGCACTCGTTTACGTTACTGTCACGAGACAGTCTCGCAAAAAAATCAAGGTTTTAGTAACGCAGTGTTCCTACGGGAAAGTAACGGTAATCTAATTACTGTTTTTGCAATAGTAATCCCTTACTTTAGTTGTTACTTGAAAAAAGTAATCGGATTACAGTAACGCGCCCATCTCTGCATATAAATGCCACCTGTCTTTGTAGCAAATTGTTAAATGAGCATATTAAAGTTGTCTTGAGCAATCTAGTCCGGACCATTTTCAGAGAATTTCTTTAAGTTTCCTAACTAAAGGGATGAACCAGTTTGTGTGTACACTAACAAACCATACACACCTACAACTTAGCAAAGAACCACTTTCAAATAGTGTGTTTAGGTGCTTTAGAAGCCTGTAAAAAAATAATTTGCTCCAATTTCTTTTGCTGAATCTATGAAAAATGCCAAAGCTAACATAGTTTGGCAGGCAGAAAATAGTATTTTTGCATCAACAAGGTGATTCCCAAGGTGATTTCATATCCATTTAACTATTTTCCGCAGTGTGTACTATGAGTTACTATGAGCTTCAGCATTGGTGCCACTAAGAATATTTGAGTAATTTTGCCCAATACTATTCTACTTCAAAAACAAAAATAAACAAAATAAATAAATAAATAACAGAAATGTGGCATTTATTCCATAATCTTTGAGCTTTGGCTCTACATTATTTGACAGCTGAAAGTATGTGAGCAGGCAGACAAATTGTCAGTCTGAGATGATTTGTCACACGGAGCGTGGCAGGTTTCCATTCACTTTCAGACACTGTGGCTTAATGTTTGCACCAGTGACAGGACTGTCAGAGCTATTTGTCACAGCTCGGTTTAGTGATCAGACTGGTTGCACCCTCTCTGGCCTCCTCTTCTCCAGTCCACAATAAATGTCACCAGCTAAACCAGTGGAACACAATCAAATTATCTGCTTTCTTTACGGGTGTTTGTATCTTTTTACCCAACTTCACTGACATCTGACAGCAGAGGTTCACTGTCATATAGCGTTTGGCACCGGACTCATCAAATCAGAATTTAATGGTTGCCCAGCAGGGTGAGAGAAAGCATTGCTCTGAATATGTCACAGTTTGTATAAAGATTATAAAAGGAGGTTCACACTTTACAGTCAATGCTTTCTAACAGCTGAATTTACAGCAGTAATACATGTAGGACGCAACAGGTTTCCTGAAGCACTTTTTATTGCATGAGCTTAGTTAATGTCTGTGAAACTGTTCATTTAAGTCAATGTGTGCATCACAAATGTGTGCTAATATAGAGTGTCACTGTCTGTGTTATATAAATGGAACCTATCCTGGCTGTCATGAGGTGAGGAATAGGGTACACCCTGGACATTACAAAACAGGCAAACATCCACACTCACCTACAGCCAATTTCAATTTCCACAATTAACCTAACGTGAAAATGGGAAGAAGGTGTGAGTGTGCGTGTGTGTGTGTGTGGTGGTGGTGGTGGGCACAAACCCCAACAAACTGACTCCAGCTGGCCAGTGGATCACTGTTTAGCACAACACCTGGAGCTAAGAGGGCAAAACAATCGCATGAGTGCTGCTGTTTGACTGAGGAAGAATAAAGTAGTCGTGGTAAGCCAATCACATGACCACTTCAAGACAAAGCAACAAGGTGATATATACCAGCTTTTAAATTGTGTTGATAGGCCACGCAAAACCAGAGTCATGATAAACATTTTTCCTCAATAGTTTCGTCACATTTACTAGTGATGGGATTTCCGGCTCTTTTTAGAGAACCGGCTCTATCGGTTCGGCTCACTAAAAAGAGCCGACTCTTTCGGCTCCGAACCGGCTCTTCAGGTTGTTTTGTTGCTTTATTTAATTTATTATTAACAATAATATAAAGTTATGCATAAAAGGAATTACTAATGTAAAAAAAAGTGGTTTTATTTATATATGTTTATATATAAATATATGCGGTGGCCCCTAGACACAAAAAACTTCCAAAACAGAGCTACCTAGATCACTTAAATTACACAATTGAAAACATGAAAGCATATGTGTATTGTTTGTGTATTTATACACAAGCATTCATATATATTCAAATAATTTTAAAAAAAGTTCATTTACCTGTTACTACCACACACCAAATCCGGTCGTTGGTACTTCCTGGCTTGTGTAGCCACTAGGTAACAAAAGCTCAACACTGGGCCTATCATCCTGGAGCACTTCTGTTGTTTTGAGTTTTTATGTGCTTCAGAGTTCGTACGTGTTTTGAAGTTTGTACATGCTTTGTCTCTAGGGGCCACTGTAAATATACTTTTATTTATTCACTCCACATAAAATGTAATAAATAAATCATATAATACAAAAAACAACTTTTAACTATTTAAATTTTCAGCTTTTTCCTTTTACAAATTTAAAGTGAAACAACACAAAACACTGCAAACCACAGCACAATTAAATATAAATTATAATATGAAAACAAAAAGAAGATGCATATTCTCTGTCATATGGACCTGCATGAATAAACTTTCTGAATCCTTTATCATCTGAAACAGACAAAATAGTTGTGGATGATTACTATACCTTTCTAATGTGACGTTGTTGTCCCTGGCTCTCTTTCTCTCTCTCTCTCCCTCCTGCTCTGTTCCTGTGCTACTGTGTAACTACCGCCCCTACCCCCGCATCCCAGCGTAAAGCACAAGGCTCGCGTGCTGAGTGAAGCGGGAAAAAGTGCGAGAGAGAGGGTGAGAGAAAGAAAAAAACCCCACAGCGTTTTCACGTCAAAGAACCGGCTCTAAGAGCCATTTCGTTCACGACCGACACATCACTAACATTTACTGTCTAAGGACAATGCTAGCAAGCACTCTCTGCTTATGACCAAAAAAAAAAAAACAGGGGACTTTTTAGGAGTGACGGCAAGAGAGAGAGAAGACAGCAAAAAGAGAGAGAGCGAGTTTTGAGATGTGAGAGATTTGTGAGGTTTAGCGTGTTTCGAGTGTGTAGTTAATGTGTTGTCTTGTGTAGTTAGTGTGTAGTGTTGTGGATAGTTTTGTGTTGTGTGTCAGAACAATGAGGTGACTGCTGTCTCCAGGTAGAAAAAGGAGTGATACACCTGCTGCTGTCAGACCTGCAGGTATCAGGCTGTGATGTTCTCCTTTATAGTGGGCAGAAATATTTGGAGTGGCACAAAAAATTTGTGTGGCATCTTATTGAATGCAGAACAGCTGATTGTTCTGTAAATAGTTTGAAATGGCTATTTAAAAAATCAAGGTAAAAGGTAAATTGATGCAAATAACTATGTTATTTGTTTGCAAACTTTGTTTGAGTAATTTTAAAACTTGTGCCCATGAATTTGTGTCCAAATTTATGGGCTGCATCCTCCTGAGGACGCATTTGTAGACCGATTACATCACAGCGACGCGCCGGATGCTGTCCAAATTCGTAGGCTGTGTCCCAATTCAGGGTCTGCACGCTTGAAGTACGCGTACTACGCGTACTACGTACGGTGCGTACTACGTACGGTGCGTACTATAAGTACGAGAAGTGCGGAAGTGAGAGGCTTGTGAAATGGGACGGTCTAGCCTTCGTCGCGCTGTTCAGGTTGCCTTGCAACCATGATACTAACCGCGAGAAACGTTTCATACAGCTTTGTGTGACATAAATGAAGGAGAAAAAATGTTTTTTTGGTCATTCATTTTTGTCATGACATCACTTTGATTAGTTGAGTATCTGAGGCTGAGACCACAGGACTGTAAAACATGATTGTTGGGCTTCATTTCTGTACTGAACAGTCAGTTCAAGATTAGTTAGTAAATAACAATTAGCTGATGTTGTTCATGAGAAGTCATCTCACCGTGGTAATGTAATTATAATATGGCCAATATTACAGTATTGTCAGATTATTATGATATATATATATATATATATATATATTTTTTTTTTTTTTTTTATTAGGGGTGCAACGATACACAAAATTCACGGTTCGGTTCGATATTTTTTCGATACAAAAAAAAATGTTCATGCCTTTTTAATTTGTCATTTATTAAATTTTCACGGCACATTCTGCACCACATCTCAGTGCGTTCATCATTTGTTTGAAGCCAGCTCACCTCCTGCAACCACTTTTCCGAGAATACGCGCTTCTTTTGTGGTTCGGACTCCTTCTGACATTTCTTTGGAGGTGGAGGAACACCAAAGTAATTGCTTAAAGGAGCTTCTTCGACATCTTTAAGAGTTCTAAACAAATGTCTGTCCTCCTCCAGAAAATCTTATGTACGCAAACACGCGTTGCAGCTTCTTATCTTGTGCGCGTTTTTTATTTTGACAGCGAATGCGCACCTGCGGACGACTTCTGTGCAGCCCTGGTTATTTAGCTCGTCATATTACAGCCACAGAAATTCGTTTGTCCATGAAACCATAAAGCTGCACTTTCTTTTTGCCTTATAGTCTGATTTGTCATAACTTTTCTGTTTTGTGGTCACTTCTTCACCCTGACCTGTCTTATTTGGCTCAGCAGAACTAAAATATATATCCTGCTGCTTTTACACACGCACTCACATAACGCTCAGCGATTCTCTGTGCGATCAACCTCTCACATGTTTAAGCTGCGGGAGATTTCACTTGTCATGTTTGCATAGTAAGCTAACGACTGATAAGACGATGTCAGAGGAATTGGTGCGCAAATTATCATCACTCACCAATCAGTGCTGTCGCTCTCTATACACAGTTCGCGCGATTGCAAAGTGAAAGCAAAAAAACAAGTGCAAATTCAAACGCGATTTCAATATGTCACATATTGACAGTGGCTCACCGATGCCAATGACATAATTACCCAGCTACATTTCCGAAAGAATGGAAAAGCATTGACACATATTTTTCCTTCCTACGATAGGCCGACGGGCAGGGCAAAGATAGATTTTGGTAGCCCGACTGGAAAAATTTAGCGAGCCCTGTATCTGATATCATCTTTGGAAAAGAGAGTTTATTACAGAGAAATGGCTCTTTCCAAAATAAAAGCTACACTATACGCTTCTTCTGGGCTATATTCTCAGCAGCATATTAAACATATCAGGTCCCCATAAGGAGAATCTTGTGCTAACGGCTGTCTAAATGACTCGGGTAAAGTTTGTAGCATGCCTGCTTGTTGTTTTTCTCTGCTTCCACTTGTCTTTGCACTAGGATGATGTCGGAGTAAATGTGCAGTCATATTTGTTGTGCTCCCACTAGTGCTGTCAGCGTAAATCTCGTTGAAATGACATTAACGCCACAACACGGCAAATCTCCGTTAATGAGCTACCGCGGAACGCCCCGTGCGTGGGGCTGGACGGCCAACACGTTAACGAGCTAACTGCGCTAACACACTAGTTCCCACCAATGTAATTGAGCATTGCGTGGCACATCCAACATACTGTTTTACTTTTGTCCATGACGCGCTTACCTTCAGGGTCATACGTCACATGAAAACCAAAATAGTTCCAAACGCTCCAATCTGAATGAGGGTGGGGGAGGTTCAATTTGCCATGTTGCAAGGAGAGCTTAACTTCTGTCTCGCTAGCTTGCCCTGCGCTCAGTGAATCTGCGTTCGACTACTCCGCCTAGGCTGCACTGTCGAGCGCAGATCCACTGAGCGCTCAACACAGACAGCATCGTCAGAAGGAAAGTTGATAAAATAAATTAAAAATTTTGTATCGTTCGATACATATGCGTACCGAACCGAAAGCACTGTATCGAACGGTTCAATATCGATACGAGTATCGTTGCACCCCTAATATATATATATATATATCAGTATATATATATATATATATATATATATATATATATATATATATGTACAGCAGTAAGCTTGAACTCTGGGTCGAAGATTCAAGTTGCAGTTATTTATATTTCCTATCATCTTAAATCTTCACTCAAAAGTGTATCTAAAGATGTATTATATATAAGAGACAAATATTGTTTGTTTAATATGTTGGCATTATTACATGTGGCTCAATGCTTACATATATGTGTAAAAAGGAAAATGTACGAGCTGTGAAAACTGTTTCTGATAGAATGAAGAGTAGACTGATATATTAAATATTCCTTTATTGGGTGAGAAAATCACACCATGTCATAACTGCTTTAAGTCATACAGAATAGATATCAGAGCCTTAAACAGGCTGACCTCTGCTAAATGGGTCAAACTGGGCAGAAAGTATACAAACACATAACATCCTTATAGAATATGATGTAACACTATAGATCAACTTACCTCAGAATACATAAAGCATATAAACAATTACAGTAATATGATACAACAAACACAGCAGTACTACTAATCCAAAATACTCAAAGCTTCATAGAACTGAAACAAACATTTATTTTTAGGTCCATTCTGCTGCTGATACATACTTTAGGTTTCTGAACATTAAACTTGTTGCTGCCTTTCATAGTGTGTAACTCGAAGGCCCTGAGTACTTTCTCCCACACTGAAAACACTGGAATGATAAAATTATTTGAACATTACCTAATAAGACTGATTCAGGACAGACAGTTAGTTATTTTAAACTTTTCTAGCAGTCTTTCACAAACAGGGAACAGTCTATCTATTCTCTCCATCTGTCAGCTGCTGCTGGCTCTTCCTCCTCCTCTTCCTCACACACTGCTGAGTTTGTCCTGGTGGATGATCAGGGGTGCAAAGCCTCACAGATGATGTGCAGCAGTGGGTCCCTCAGTCTGTCCTCACTCTGGACACTTGCAGTTGTCACACATGGAAATCAAATGTATGATAAGCTGCAGGATTCAAACACAAGTGTAACTTATAAATACATGTTCATACTTTTATTACACAATCAGAGAGAAAGAAACAGAGAGAGAGTGCAGGACAGACAGACAGGTGACAGTGTCAGGTGTAGACACTGCTACAAAACAGCACAAGAGAAGGAGGATTTAGTGTTTGTGTTATTACGAGTGCTCAACAAGAAGAGTTCCCAGATGGTACAGTGGACACATGTGTGACTCCTGTGATTAAAGCATCTTTCTTTCAGCTTAACGAGTGAACCGTCAGCTCGTTCAAACACACATTAAAGTCCGTTTTTCTCGACACCACCAAACTGAGGCAGCAATATAACATAGCTAACATTAACAGTGCAGTGGATCCTGCTTGTGCCGTGATATTCAGGACTGCAAACCGAGCAGCATCACTGACTTTCAGCTTGTTGTGTTTGTGGATATATGACTGACTTTAATTATCCATAAAATCATCACATTCTCCGTAAGATTAAGGTAGACTATATATATATATATATATATATATATATATATATATATATATATATATATATATATATATATATATATATAAAGGCTTTAAAATCAAGTTAACGCTGAAAGTACAAACATCACTAATGTCACACAACTTTGCCGACATGTGGCCAACATTAATGTTTTAATGTTCTTCGTTATTAAACATTCGCACATAAATAAGTGACGTCGTATTCAGTACTTACTTTTGACAGCTCACTCTTGGCCGCTCCCTTCTGCCGTGTTTTGCGGCAAAATTATCCACACCCACCGCCGCACTATGAATTGTGGGATATATGGGACCACGAAGCGTGCACCGGACCACACTTGATATTTGGTGAAATCGACGGCGCATTTGGAGTATGCATTTGAAGTACACTTCAAATTGGGACAGCCGTCGTCGCGTGGCGGTGACGTAATCGCACTTAGAATGCGTACTTCAAGCGTGCAGACCCTGAATTGGGACACAGCCGTAGACTCCTCGGAATGCAGCCGACAAATGCGTCCTCCTTATCCCCAAATTTGAAGGATGGGTCGGTCGGGTGTGTCCTTCGTGACCCACCATATCCCAGAATTCATAGTGCGGCCCAGCTAATCAGAAGACGCTAATCAGAAGGCTAGACCGTCCAATTTCACAGCCATTTACTTCCGGCCTACCCAACCTTCTGAGGACCCGGCCCATGTAGACCGCGAAGGCCGGGTCCTCAGGAGGATGCAGCCCATGAATTTGGACACGACCTACGAATTTGGACAGCCTTCGGCGCATCGCTGTGACGTAATCGGTCTGCAAATGCGTCCTCAGGAGGATGCAACCCATGAATTTGGACATGACCATGGAAAGAGACGGCGAGGAAGACCCAAAATAACGTGGAGGAGTACTTTTCATGAAGATTTACGCTCGGTCAAACTGTCATGGGATGAAGCAGCAGCCACGATGGACCGAGTTCGATAGGGTTCTCTTGTCGCCCGATGCACCGATCGGTGCAGGAGGATCTAAGTCTGATTCTCTTCTGGTTCCAGCCTCAAGTGGTCATCAGTAGAATAGGCCTAATTTTTCAGCCTATAGACTCTTTTGGTTTTCATGAGAGCAAGCATTATGTAAAGCTGCTTGCGTTATTGCAGATGCTAAGGTATTTGAGGTTGTTTCTGAGCACAAAGCTAACATTCAATCTTGAGGTTTTTGCAGATGCTTATGGAAATACCCAGCTCTTTGACCGCAATATGTTCTACTATAGTTTCATGAAATGTTTGTGAAGTGTTCCTATTTGCCTTGATTGCTGCATTAAACAGTTGCTAAATATGTCTTGATCATCAGTGCTAGACAAAGCTAATTTGACTTAATGAATAATTGTCTAAACAAACTGTCCACAAATGGAAGAAAAGCAATAACTGCTGCTACTCTATATGGGTGTTCGCATCCTGCAAAGATCAAAAATTACATATGCAGTCACTTAAATATATTATAGAAATATATTATAGAAATATGCATAAATATTTTTTAAATATAGCAATGTAAATGTAATTTGTTTTTCCCCATCACTTCTTTTAAAGTCAGTAGTTATTTGTTGCCCTCTAGTTTTTCCAGCTCCCTCTGTAAGCCAGACTTTCAGGTAATTAGATCAAATTGCTTGTTTGCCCTGGGTCCTCTTTGATTTCATGCTGAAGCTGCTTATTTTTTTCTTCATTTTTTGCCTCCTTGCATTAGCAGAGAAACCCCTGCCAGTACTTTTATACAAATTATACATTCATCTCGCAAGTATTCCCACCTTTGCACCAATCAAGCTTTCAATCAAACTGAAACAGAAATGCCTGGCTCAGTAAGACATTGATATGCAGTGATTTGATTTCAGTCCATGGCACAGTGGCAGTATGACACATATGATAAAATAATATGTATGAAAGGAAGTCTGTCCTTTACAAAAGTAGCAGCAGCTGCCATCAAATTCAAAGTATCTCCATGGAAAACCAGTAGCAACCAACTTCAGTACAATGCGTCTTGTTTTTGTTCTTAGCCTACTCCGCCACTCCAGCTATTTCCTTCTTTTTATTAAATGAATTGTGTTGGGATCCACAGGGAAATCAATAAATCAATGCACAAAGCGCTGGGATAGTGTTACCCCTTTTTTGTTAATGACTGGACAAGGGAAAGTTACATTGTTGTATGGATTTTCTTCCTTTCAATGTTTCTTTTTCTTAGATCCAATTAACACGCTGAATGCAGTAAAAACCGCTGCATGGAGCTTGCAAGATAAAAAGCTTTTAAGCTTTTATTACACCGATTATTCTCACAAAAGGTTCATATTTAAATCCGTCTTACAGCAAAATTCAACTCATAGGATCATTTCAGGTATCAATATCATTTAGTAGGTTCAATCTAAATCACCAAACATATAGAAATGTTATTCGTGTAATGCAAAAACTGCATAAACAAAACTGCATATTTGTGTCGTACTTCTAGGGGGCTACCACAATATTTAAAACACATTTAATTAATGTGTACTTTAAGCAAACACAGCAGTGAAAGTACCAATGCCATTTCATTTACAAGTATTTTTTTAAATATAAAAACTATGATAGCTTTATAGGATTAAAGGATCTCTTGGTTTTGCTAAAGTATATTTTTTGGGGGGGAGGCAGGGTTGCAGCACAGCATGGGGCGCTGTGTTGGATTCACTACTCACCTGACAAAATGATCACGCTCCAGTACTGCACATAGTTTGAAAACCCCACAAGTGTTCCAGCTAACTGTCACCAATAAGAATAGGACCACAAATAAATAGCTAAAAGAAATCAATAATCCAAATCCCAGAGGATAATAATCCATGCCTGACTGGAATTTAAAGAACAGAGAGAACAATTTGACTGAACCACAGCATAAATGTATTGAGAAAAATCCAGGTCTTTCTCTAGTACACAAGAAATACACCCAACCTAACAGGTGTCCACACAACCCAAGTTTGTGTCCTCTGAGTAAATTCTGTAATTTTAGTGTACGGTAGTGACTTGAATACATCACAGATGGTCGCTGTTGAGCTGCATGGTAACTGTAGATTTGCGCAATTTCCACCATTTGTCCTCTACAGGACACCGTAGTTCAAGTTTCTTGTTTGCGCGGGCGCCATCTTGGTGTTTACCGCATTTGCTTTGCAAGGTAAAGGTAAAGTCAGTGGCATCGCGCATGGGTTTTGTTTAAAAATAAACATTATACTTTGTAAGATGGCGATTGTCCAGTCAGACTATTTATGGTGCATTTGTTGAGATGTTCATGCTGTCCAATGAGAATGTGAGGAGTTTGTGTTCATGTTTCATTTGGAATATCTGCCGCGATTTTGGGCTACATTTCCGTTTGTTAGGGGAAAATGCAAGATGAAGCATTAATACCTTAGCTACACTTGCTAGTAGTGTTGTTAGGTTAATTTTGAGTCATATCCATACCTGAAACCAAGAAATGTTTTAAAGGTGCCTTAGTTACATGATTATTTTTTATACAATGTGTGGCTTATTTTTTTGCACTTCATTATGTTTTAAGCACATAGGGCCTGTCTCAATATGCGTACTTGTGCACTGTACTTTCTCGTGTACTCATGATACGTCATCAGTAGTGATGGGTACCAGTATCCGGTGGCATGATGCTGTCATAAACGGTAGTAACCAGACCGAAAAGCAGCGCACATTTCGGTGCTTTATTTCGGTGCTTTTTTTTTTCCTGAGCTGTGATACACTTTAGATTCTAGCCAACATTTTACGTTTCCGAGGATAGTAGGCGGGTCCAGGTACGTACGCATAGTGTTTTTTTTTAAAGCTGAGAAATGCGCCGTATTTGATAGCTTGCTGCGAGACCTCACACCGAGCACATCTACTGCGGGTGTGGTGCCTGTTATCGGACCCGAAGTTAGCAACATCCCCCAAAAACCCGAAGAGGAGAGTCCTGGACCCTAGCCCTGCCAGTGTAGCAGAAATGATGATGGATGATGATGGCAGCAGCAGCCGTTCTTCTCTGAGAGAGTAGCTTAATGTTGTTCGTGTGTAATTTACGTTGAGTAGGCTAACCACGTTATTACATTAATGCATGTAAGGTGAACTAGCAAACATCATCATAGCTACATGCAGCTGTCTTCTTGTTTGATGGCAGATACTCCCTTCACCCTGGCCAAAAAGGCTAAAATGACCAAAGAAAAAGTAGAAAACAGTTAAACATGAGAGGTTTTTGGACAAAATTTATGGTATCAAGAATGATACCATATATGCCCCATAGCTGCAGAAAAGGCTAACATTGTTATCTTTTTACAAAAAAACAGCTGAACATGAGAGGTTTTTGGACCAATTTTGTGTTCTCCATTCTTTAAGCACCGGTTTGAACACCGTTTAAGCACCGCACCGTTTCAAAAGAACCGGTTTGGCACCGGTATCGGATAAAACCTAAACGATACCCATCCCTAGTGATGTGCGGATCAATCCTGAAATATCGATTCCTCCGATACCAATCATTTATGTTCTAGAATCGATTCTCACATTAAAATATCGATATTTTAGTAATTTAGAGTAAATTTGTAGTTTATCATTAACAGGAACACAGTGGAAAGAAACTATAACATTCGGATTGTCTACATTCAAAGGAACTACTTCCTCTTCCACCTTTCATAGTCATGTGCGAAATACGGTTGTATAAATGTCTCGCAGCCCCTTGGCGTGCGCACTCACAACAATGGCTGAGCGTAATTAAAGTCGTGTGCGGACTTATTTTACCTCCACAAATAGCTGAGACATGGTTTGCGATACATGTGGCAAGAAATTGCTCCAAGAGTTAGGTGTTGTGGCCATACTAGGGAAACATTCAAAAGGGCTGTGGGGGGGTTAATACATTTGACATGGTTTATTTATTGGATAAAATACGTTAAATGTCACCGTTTTTATTGCCCGGCCCAGAAAACAGCAGGGGTGTCCAAATTCAGAGGCTGCTTCCACCTGAGGACCCGGCCTTTGCAGTCTAAAGAAAGCCGGGTAGTACGTCACAGGCTCCCTCGGAGGAACCCTCCCGAGGGTTTAATAAAGTTAAATTTAATTTAATCTAATCTAATAACTTTAATCTCAGCCTCTCAGTTATCAAAGTGACTTATATATCATGTTTAACCTGAGTAGCGAAAGACCGCGGGGGTTTGAAGACGATGTGTCGGTCGGCTCAGATATTTGAAGTTTACACAGCTACATTCTCACCTGAAAATATGTTAAAAGTCTATTTTGCAACCCAGAAAGAGTAATAAGAGTGATATTAAAACTAAGTAGCTGCAGTAGTAGTAGCCATTGTTGGAAACTGGAATTGGCTGGGCCAATCTGGGTTATGGTTGTTCAATTTTGTTGTCCGGGTGAAAAATCGGGAGAAATTTGGGAGAATGGTGGCTCCGGGAGATTGAAGGGGCACTGAAATTTCCTTTTAGCTTTTTCCCTATATTGCTGAAACTCCTACAACCTACAGTACAAGTCCCATCCACAGCATTTTTGTTTATGTATGTAGCCCAAAAGAAGGATTATGTATAGATAATCTTCCTTCAGGTCCAATGTTTAGTTGGCCCATCCATCCACACAGACTTCCTCCCTAAACAAACTTGTTTCTTTACTTCCTCTTAATTTGCCTTCATAATTGGCTTAGGTGATGTTTTTATAGGAGCTAAGTTTGGTCAGTCTTAATGTGGCTGTTTAAGCCTCTGACATCCAAAAAGTCACCAGTGACCCATCCAAGGTTAGTTTATCACATGTGCTTTTTTTTTTAACCTATTTGGAACTCCATAATAGAAAAGCTTTTAACAGGGTAACTGTATTTCCGAAAAGGAATGTATGAGGCCTCCTTCAAAACATCCATTTCTGGAAAAAAGTGTGTGGTGGGTTAACCACCCCACTATGGAGCTGTTTAGTGTGTTTGGTGTATCACCAAAGTATTTGCCAATTATCAGCCCAAATTTTTGCTAACCATAATGCAAATGTAACTTGTTTTACAGTTATTTAGACATATTATATACATATACATATAATAATGCTAAGGAAATTACATTTTCAAAACAAGGAGATTACCAGCATCATGGAGGCGAATGCTTGAGAGAACAATCATATCTGTATTAATTATGACAATTTATTGCTGGTAAATTTTAAAAGTTTTAAATCAAATGTAGATACAATGTAAGTATCACCACATTCTGATTACATGGTGGGCCCCGATTTAATGCTCGACTTAGACTTATTATGCAAGATGACCACTGCAGGAAGACAAATGGAGGAGTTAATGGTGCTGCTCCTTCTGAGAAATACATTTCTGATGTCATGTGGTGATAAATTTCTTTCGTGTGCCCCCTTCAGGTGATTTGTGGTTTTGTTAAGTGCCAGGGAGGAGATGGATGCACGTTGGACTTTCCAGCGGAATTCACGTGGCTTCACATAATCAGCTCATTTCTTCCCGAGTACTTTTTTTCTTTTTTGGGACCAGAAACGTTTTTCTGTGATGTACAGAACAAAGCTTTATAACCTTGAGAAGCTTCTTTCATACCATATTTTTAGTGTAGTACTGTGTAATATGAACATAAGATTCAATAATCGTTTGAAAACCATGCAATAGAGTCTTCAAAAGGGGCCAAGACATCTTCTTAATTAAGTCAGCTGGAAGCTTCAGTACTGAGGGTGGAGAAATGTCATCAGCTGAGGAGCTCTCCAGCATTACCAAAATGACTGTTGACCCACAACGTGCAGGTTGAAAGCTCCTCTGCATGTGACAGGGATGTCTGCTGAATATGTGCCTGCCTGCTTAGTGTCAGATGAAAATTAATAGACACAGATGTATTCCACAGCTTAGGATAATCACGTAGCCCTCAGGGCACAAGGAAAAGAAAATCACAGTCTAAATATCCCATTAATTCAAATTCAGGGAGGTCATGTCGAGGTTTTGCCTTCGTGGCCCTGACATTTTAATCTGGAGTCTGCTCAATTCTTCATTAATAGAATAATGGAGATTGTGATAGTTGGCTTTGTGTTAATAATACCTTTCCACGGTTGGACTGAGGCATTCACGCGTCTTTTCTTTCTGGAATCCATCTGCGTGAGATATTCCAACAATGACACCTGCTCTGCATCCTGCCTGTCCCAGCACGGGATACATCTGCCCTAGAATATTTCAACATTTACAGCCCGAGGCCACGCTAAACAGCATGTTTCTACATTTGTGTTGTAAAGGAGGCGTGTTGTGTTGCAGAGACAGCTTTAGAAATGTTTCAGTCTTTATGGATCTACGAGTCTTTATGGCAGCATTTTTATTTCCGCCTCCCCCTGTGCGTGTATGTGTGTGTGCGCGTGAGTGGGTGTGTGTGTGTGCAAAAAGAGACAGCAGTCAGCGTTCTACTTTTATGGAGCAGACTGCAAACAGCATACAGGATGTTGATATCACGCGTTTCCAACACAATGTTTGGGAAAGATGAGAAAAGTCTTTAGTGAGCTTGAGATATTCATTTGTGGCCACTTTAAGTCATAATTGATTTCTCAGTTTTGAGGTTAATTAGCGACATCAGCAACCAGCGTTAATAGGAACACATTTTAAGGGTGTATAACTGTAATGAGAAAAACCTTAATAACAGGTGTAAAATTCCTGTATGTCATAATCTTTAACAGCCAAAGCAGTATGTGCGTATTAGACGGATTCTGAAAAAGTAGGGACAGTTTGTAAAGTGTAAATGAAAATTTGCAATGGCCCATGGAAAACATATAAAAATGTTTGAACTGAGTAAGTGGACCATTTTGAGGAACAGCTTGTCACATTTTGAATTTGATGGCAGCATCGGATCTCAAAAAGCTGGGACAACAACCAAAAAACAGCATCGTTAGGGAGGGACACTCGCAACAGGTCAGTAATATGACTGGTTCGAAAAAAAGAGTGTCTTAGAGAGCGGCAGCAAAGATGGGCAGAGCCTCACCAGGCTGTAAAATTATATGCTACATTGAATGAAGACATTATGGAGCAACTTCATAACTTTAAATATCTCATCATCCACAGAACATAATATCATCAGTATCCAGTGTTGGGAAGGTTACTTTTAAAATGTATTCCATTACAGAATACAGAATACATGCCCCAAAATGTATTCTGTAACGTATTCCGTTATGTTAATCAATGAGAGTAACATATTCTGAATACTTTGGATTACTTAATATATTATCATTCTGTTTACAACTACATGAATGTACTATTGCTGTGATTTATTACTGTTACTGAAGGTCCGCGGCTCCGAACCGTAGTAAAGGGACCTCTGGCTAATACGGTGGGTTCTGTGTCAGGCTCGTAGCTGAACACTAGCTTTACTTTGTTGTCTGGATCAACTTTGCTAGCGAGAGACAGAGAGAGGCGTTGAAAGGCTGCTTCAACGGAACTTATTGTTTTCGGAGGAAAACACGAACACGGTGTACAGTCGAGTCCTAATAGCTTACTTACAACTGGGCTCGTCAGGCTCTCTTCTTTTTCACCTTTCACCTTTTTAAACGGTAACTGTAACGGAATACAGTTACTCATATTTTGTATTTTAAATACGTAACAGCGGTACATGTATTCCGTTACTCCCCAACACTGTCAGTATCATATATCATTCAAAAGAATGTCAGAATGAAGAAATCTCTGTGTGGAAGGAAAGTAACGGATGCCCGTGAGCTGTTGTGTCCTCATTAAAAACAGACATGATTTTAATGAGGGCAAACTAATACGTTTGCGTTTGAAAACGCATCTTTTTCTCTCCTTTTTGGCCTTCTGCCCACATTGAGACGCCGTTTTCGGTCAAGGAAAACGCAGTGTTTTGAAAACGCTCTCCAAAACGGATACATTTGAAAACGCCGTTTTCTGGTCGCAGTGTGGACAGCGAACCCGCAGACTTTTCGAAAATGAAGACACATTTTAGTCATATGATGCAGTCATGTGACCAATTCAACCGAGATAGCGGAGGGCATTATACAGCAGTTGTTTTGTTTGTTCTAAATTTCGACGGCCCTATTAAAGATTAATATCAGTCTGTACATGCTCCAGATAGCTTTTCTTCACATTTTTATCCGGGCCAGTGTGGACGTAGCCTCTGTAATAGAAATCACTCCATGGGCTCAGAACGCTTCCAGAAATCACTGTCTGTGAACACAGTTTGCCGTGTGTGTTTCTCTGTGTGTGTGTCTGAATGTGCGCATTGCTGGGGCTGGGGATTGCTGTTCTTTGGCCCCTGTGAGACAAGGTTATGATTGATGGGGGGTTGTTGCTGGGGGTACTTGGTGGCTCCGTGCCCGATCTCTGCCGGGCAATTCTTGGTTACCTGGGGCCATGGTGTGCTGGGGTCACGTCCTGGGCTTGTGCTAGGATAGCCAGCTTCTGTCGGGGTCAGCTGCCTGTTGCCTCTGGTCCTCTGAGGCTGTTGTCCTTTGGCTGTGGAGGCTCCGTCTGGGAGCTCCATCTTCCTTCTGCTGGGGCGTGCATGCAGTTGTCATTAGGAAGTGTGGTTTCAGGACTTCATTGCTCTTCGGGGGATGGGGGGGTGGTAGTCAGGTGGCCCTCATTATCAAAGATGTTTTGTGACGAAGACACATACACAGAAACACACAAACCTTTTTTTTAGAAGTAGCAGTTGGTGACCCATTGTTCTGATTCGGATGCAGCAAATGAATATTGCTCCTTTCTTTTTTCACTCTCTCTTCTCCTATCGGCTCTGTCATTGTTACACAATGTAGATACAGCGCCTTGAGGCAACCGTTGTTGTGATTTGGTGCTATATAAATAAAATAAAATTGAATTGAATTGAATATACTAATGTGAATAATAAAGAATATTAGAGTAAAAAGAAATTGCCTTTTAAGAGAAATTATGATTAGCATTGAAAGCTGCACATGGTTTAACAGTAACAGATAAATAAACACATCTGTATATAAATGACATACAAAGGAGGAGTAATTAATAATACCTTACTCATACCATAATAATGCCCTACTAATCCTTAATAGTGGGACTTTATTTGAATGTGCAACCAAATTTTACTATTATTTCAATATTACTATTATTTTTCTGAAACTGTGTGATGGACCGAGCAGTGAAAGAAAGTCAGGCACAGGTGAAAGTAAAAAAGTACTTTTGTTTAACCCAACAACATGGTTGGTTAAATCATACACGAAATCAAAATCTTGGGCCCATAAAAGAGGTTGAAATAACAGAACTCTACTCAAAGTTTAGTTAAGTAGTATCTGCAAACTATGCTGATAACTCAAACAAACTGACATAACTAAGAGACAAAGGGGAAACGTAAATAGTTGCTGATCAGCCCACAGAAAACACAAAAAGGGGTAAAACACACAAAACACATAACTAAAACTAACATAATAAACACAATTCTCCCCCATGGTCCCGAGTTTTGAATGAGCCAATTTGCAGCTTTCCATCAAGGTTTGCTCAGTAACTCAGTAAATCATACATAACAGTGTAAACTAAAATGTGCACTTATTTAAGAATACAGTGTCATGTTAATATGTGAATTAATTCTAAACCAAAACCAGTTATTTATTATCCTGTAAATGAAACCTTATATTTAAAGAAAGACAAACGTGAATGCAGTGTTGTGTGTAAGCCTCTACACTGAAATGACCACTGTGTGGCTGTGACTGCAGCCATCACAAACTGGTACATTTTCTTGTACCAACAAACAGAGTTTTTCTGCCTGTTTCTGTTATTAAAAAAATTAACATTGCATTCTGCTTTTATTTACATTTTTGCACAATGTTCTTTTTTTAAATTTTGGAATTGGGTTTATACATGAATAATCCCCTTCATCCCCTTCGAAAAGACATTAATAAGAGTCAGGTGATGCTCTGCTTCATGTAGGACAAACCCAAAGATGACTCCTATTGCAAATATTGTGTAGCGCTGGTGCGTGTGTGCTCACATGTGTGTTCTTAATTAACAACTTTAAACACATTTGTGTTGACATTGTAAATTGAAACTCGTGTGCATAAAGGAGAAAATGTGTCTTGCATACATCCAAATGGAGCCAGCGCAGATAAGGAGGAGATTAGAATAAAATCCATTCCTGTTATCGAGGATGGATTATCCCAGCAGGAGCCCTGAGGGTATGGATGTTTTCTGCAGGACCCCCTTTGCGCTGTGCCCAATCACCATTCAACCCCCTCTGAGTGAACCAGGAATTTATCTCATCCAGCTGACTTCGTGTCATTACATCGTCTCAGGCTTGTTCCGAAATCTCCCCAGTGCTCGATCATTTTATTGCCAGTAAATCACCCCTGTTTAATTCTATATACTAATGTGCTATTATCAATCTTCTATTTAATTAAACATAAAAAAATAGCTCAAGTTAACATCTACTTAAGGCGCTTTCCATTGTCATAAAATCCCTACAACATTAAAAAGATAACCCCAAGGATCAGACGCTTCCCAGTGAAGACGAACTCCCAGTTTAAAGGGAGATACATCTGTCAGACCTCAGCATTTGCCAGACATCAATTTTCAAGTTTCATTTTAAAAACAGAGTTCGTCTGTGTCCTCAATCCAAACTGGGAGTTGGTTCCTCATAAAAGAAGTCTGAACACTGAAGGATCTGCCTCCCATTCTACCTTTGAAAATAGTTTTGGGTCAAAATTTAAAAACAGGGTTTTTCTTTTCTTTCTTTTTTGCCTCTTCAGTCGCTTTTGCAGCCTTACAAGCCTACACAGTTGAAAGGTCAAGACAACTGATAATTTAATTGCAAAATCTTTTCTAAAGGTTAAGTAAATACAAAAGCCGAACATGCCTGCACAGAAATAACTTATGAAGAAAGGGATTTTTATTCCATTTCACAGGTATTTATACATAACCCACAATTTTGTTAAATAATTCACTGATATAACATAGATTATTCTCTAACAGCTTCATCAGCTGTACAAGTCGATATTCATTAGTTATTCAGGCCCTTCTTTGTTAACCACTTCGTAATTATGTGGTCATTCCTCACTTTTTCCACTTACTCAGAATTTTTGTGCATTTGTATATTATACTTCAAATTATTTCCCAACCAAGCTGTAACATTAAACAAGCATTTATTTATTTATTTATTTATTGGAGTTGAAACAATGAAGTGAGCAGCAATTCAGTTTTGCTCACAGCTTACTTTTCTCTCATCCTATAAATACATATATATATATATATATATATATATGTATAATGCAGCAAGTGTGTAGCAGACACTGTCAAATCAGCTAAACATGTCTCAGGAATTATTTATTGATCTTAAAGGCAGAGCCATTAAAACACATTACACAGTTTTCATCAGAAGTTAGTGGGGTTTTTGTGGAATTATAGGCTCATGTTCAAAACACACTTTTTCCTGAGCTTTTTAAATCCTTTTGATCCACTGTGGCTTAGAATTTTTGCTTTTAAACTTCATTCTTTGTACCAGAAAACTACATTTATTTGATATGAAGTAAAACTCTATTAAGCATTACCTACCTTTTATTCAGACAGGAATATAATGTGTCCACTTGTTTATTCATAGCAGCAGCCAGGACCAACAGGGTAAGTTCACACAAACAGCTTAACCTGAAAGCTTTAACTTTACCAGGAGCCATGTTGTTTTGAGAAAGCAGCCGATGAGTCTCCTGTGGAAGCAAATGACATTTCAGGCATGTGTATGCCGTCTTTATAGTCTTTCTTTCCACATAATATTACTTTCTCCAATCTTGGGAGAGCACATGTTCAACAAGAACGTCACGTGATTTTTGCTTGTGTTCATCTACTTGTAGCCATATTTAAAGTCTGTGAAGCAGGTTATAATGGACCAGCAAGATGACTCTGGAAGATCTCATTAGAACCTCAGCTGAAAACGTTCATAAGTCAAGACATTGTCTGAGATTATTGATTACACTGTCAAAATCAGTCACTTGTACATGTATATGCAATGAACCTGATGCTAAATTTAAGCTGTGAACAGAAATAGAGACGAGAGATGATATAACTCCTTCTATTCACAGAGAGAAGCTTTTCACTAGTCTGTCATGTTGAGAAATAAGGAACATAATAGCTACTAAACTGAGCAGCCTATAAAATTTCACCCTGGAAAGTTGTAAATTATTGATATCGTGATATAAAATGTAATTTAACGAGACAAAGAATCCACTGTGGAAAAGCTCACAGCACAGTGTTTTACTAAGAGAATTATTATTTATCCTTTTGTGTTCCTGTGTGCGCTTACACTGGAAACTAGATTTAGCATGTTTGCTAAATTTAGTTGAGATTTGAGTGTGAAGTTAAATCCAACCACGCATGGCTTCAGGGAAGATAAAGTGAATTTGTGGAAGTGGTGAACACAATTTAGAAAGAACAAAAGAATAATCGTTTTTGCACTTTCTGTTCGGCTTCTTAAAGTTTACTACAGATCAGAAACTCTCTATGATTATGTTCTTGAGTTAAACTGAAGGTCGCATGAAGGTTGGAGGTCTGTAGCAGCTGACTGTGTAGAAAGTTGGCGACCTCTGCGCACTACTCACTCTGTGATTTTACGTGGCCTGCCGCTTCATGGCTGAGTAGCTGTCATTCCCAATCATTTCTGCATCTCTGCATTGAATCATATCTGTTATTAACCTCTGTCTCTCTTCCACAGCATGTCTTTTATCCTGTCTTCCTTCTCTCACCCCAACCGGTCGCAGCAGATGGCCGCCCCTCCCTGAGCCTGGTTCTGCCGGAGGTTTCTTCCTGTTAAAAGGGAGTTTTTCCTTCCCACTGTCGCCAAAGTGCTTGCTCATAGGGGGTCATATGATTGTTGGGTTTTTCTCTGTATCTATGAAGCGCCTTGAGGCGACTTTTGTTGTGATTTGGCGCTATATAAATAAAATTGAATTGAATTGAATTGAATTGAATTGAATTTCCACTTTGTTATAATACCACCAACAGGTGACTGTGGAATATTGAGTAGTGGGGAAATTTCACGGCTGGACTTGTTAAACCTATCACCTTTTACGGAGCCACGCTGGAATTCACTGAGCTACTGAAAGTGACCCATTGTTTCACAACTACTTGTAGAAGCAGTCTGGATGTTTGATTTTGAACACGTTGCCATGGAAGTGAATAGAACACTTGAATTCAATGATTTGAATGGGTGAGTTAATACTTTTGAATGTAATGTATCTCTCATTACCAGTGATGATTCTTCACATTCTTAATGTTTGCTGTCTGAAATATTTTGAAATCCTTGGAGAAATTCATAATAAGTAGTTCACAACAGGACTTTCAGCGACCACATAAACACAGCAGCCATGCTGGAAGCTGTCTGGAGACGCTGGTGTGGATGACCTTGAACTGGTGATATGACAAACTGAAATCAGGGAAGGTTTTTAATGTGAAAACCCCCATCCCAGAACGTTTTCCTCACACCACATCACAGTCTTTTACTTGGCTGAGGACTTTTACAAGCAAGCCTTGACACTTTCAAAGCAGTTACTGTGTTGCTTCTTCAATGAAAAGCAGTATAAAAGTGGATATCGCATCACTTAATACATTATGTACTGTGAAGAGAGACAATAAAAGGTCGTGTAGTTTGAGTGCAAGCAAACCATAATTAGAACCACATCCATACTGCTGGCTGTACAGCTCTGTGTGAGCTCTCCTTTAATCACTGCTCTCCTTTGATGATTCAACATAAATCTGTTTATACATTTACTTCTAACCATAAAGCAAAGTAACATAAAGGAAACAGCAATCTGAAACATAAATGATGTTTTTTTTTTTTCCAAGCTAGAGATTAGCTGCCCTTTTTTAGGGCGGTATTTAACTTTGAAGTGGCAACCCGGTGTGACAGAATGGAAGGAAATCGCTCGCTTATAAGCAGGGGACATATTTTGATATTGATTGCAGCCTATCGTTGCTTTTGAAGGAGATTAGCTAAATTACCGTGCCCATAATTGGGACTTGCACTTAAGTAGAACTCCACTGTGGGAGAAGATTTAAAATTCCATTAGTGTCAATGACAGCTAGGCAGTGGGTTTAAGACTGCTCTCATCTGATCAGCATCCAAAATGTTCAAGGTAATTGATGATGAAAAAATTAGCCTGCCTCTGCAGGGTGATTGATACCAGTGACTTTCTAATTACAGAGCAGCGCCTCTGTAAGAGGCCTCCGCACTTATGCATTGTTGGAAAATCTCTCTTTTTCCCTCGACTCAAAGAACAAGTGACAGGGGATCATAATTTTCATTTATGGTGTACGTATGTGGTCTAATCACACAATGGCTCCTGAGTCATCATAAGACTTTTGCACTGCTTTCATTCCCAACCCCTCGCTTTTTTTATTATGACATTTAATTTGAGCTAATTGTGTCAGAAACACATAAAATTGCCTCTACAGCTATTAATGCTTTTCGCCTATAGAGACCTGACTGAATTCTGTACTTTTGGACACAATTATAGATTTTGTAATGGGACTTATAGTTACGTGAAAGACTAAAGGAGTGTTTGACTAACTTACAGATACACTACCTGATGCCTTCAAATTTTCTGCAACATATTAAAGATAAAAAAAACACTAAACTAATGCTGAAATCATTAACTATTGGAGTGTTTTATTATTTTTAAAAACATACTAATTGTCTATAAACCTATTCACCGCACAATCGTCCATACACCACTGTATTTGATCTTCTTTGGAACACATGAAAGCAAAGTGAATCTTTTTGGATTTTGCACGGTTGGTCAAACAAAACAACACATGAACACTTTGATCTGTGGTGCTGAACATTGCACTTATTTATTTATTATTTTTTAAAGAGAATTCATTAAATCCCAAAATCTTATATCTTAAAAAGTGCTCAAGATACAACAAATAAAATATCACTTCTTTTTTTTTTTTTTACTGTGGTCTGTTTAAAGATAAGGGGCCTATATACTGCAACAGTGTTCACATTTATGATAGGTTAGGCAGATTTAAGGGTTTCAGTTGCTAATTTAATTAGTAACTAAAACATACATTTCAAGTTTGATCCATGAAGACTCTTAATATTTTTGCCCAACTATATTCTGGAGGTCATACCTATCTGTCCAGGGTCCTAAATCAACCAGCACTATAACTGGTCTAACATGTAAAGACATGTTGCACAGCTATGCACTTGCTTAATACTAGCTTCAACCTTCATCCTTGGCTACTACCAAGTTCATTTTGGCCTGTACCACAAAGCTGGCCATATTAGACATTAGATTTTCACATAGTGGTCCTAAAGGCACCGACGAGTTTCAGAGATCCACTTTAGTGGCTCAAATTAGTGGAGGTGAGGCATATCCACACCTAACTTAAAACCTTAGTATTACTGAAATGGGTGATTTCCTTAAAAAAAAAAGAATAAAACAGAGGTCCCCAGTTTTTTTTGCGCTACGGACCGATTTATGTCCTACAATATTTTCACGGACCGGCCTTTAAGGTGTTGTGGATAAATACAACAAAATAAAACCAAAAAAAAGAAGATTTATTTATAACACACGGGAAAAGACCCAGGGTAACTGAGTTAATGATAAAAACAATAAAAACAAAAAAAAACGATAAAAACCCTGTAAACCAAAAATAAACCGATACCAAACGGCTCACGGACCAGTACCAGTCCATGACCAGGCCGCTGGAATAAAATATTAAATAACTGAATAAATATGTAATTAAAAAAAGCTAATAAAATCACCTACCATCCATAAAGGGAAAAAAACATATGAACTCAACAAAGTAGTGATTGCCAAAATGTGGTTAGCAGGCACCCTGGTGAGCCGTGATCCATCCGTTGATCTTGAACATGTCCTGTATCTTGTCAATAATGTATCTTCCTCTTCCCCTCATCCCTAACTGATCACTGCCCCTCTGTGAGCTCAGTTTCCCCTCCACACTGTCACCAAATGCTTTGTCTTATTGTTGGTGATTTCTCTGTAGTACTGTAGAATTCTACCCCAGAACACAAAGCACTGAATAGCACTGAATAGTGGGAATGTCCAAAAACAACATTCAATTAAAGGTCAGGTGAACCACAGTTGACCTTCAGATTTCAGAAGGGGCCACTGCATTCGTAAGTTTGGGAATGGCTGCCACGGAGAACAAGCTTCATAAATATGCTTTTTAATGCTGTGGATCTGGGTGTGTTAACAGCATACCGAATGGGGGAATACGGAGCACTGAGAGAACAGAGAGAACTGATGTGCTTTCATCATATCTGCATATAATATTTGTGTAAAATGTGCAACCTGATTATTACATTACAAAGACTCCATAAAATAAGATGTGATCACTTACTAAAATTTCCCACTTATTGTTTATCCCCTAAGCCAGAGCACATAGCTGACATTTCTATAATCTAAAAGATGTGTGATTAAAACGAGTCGAGTAAATTGTTTCAAAGAAACAAACTCGAGCTATTTGTTCAGTTTCTATTTCTAGTGCTTTGGTTATGACAGTCACAAGATCTCTGTCCTCATTATTTGCGATCTTCTCCACCGCCGCTGCCACCATCACCACCACCACCGCGAGAGAACAAGGTCTCATATGCTGCTTTATTTCACACTTCACTTGCCATATTCTCCAGCAAGCAGGACCTCCGACTCATCAGAGTCACAGACCGGCCCGGAGAAATGTTATGCAAATGTTGCCGCGGAGTGTGGAAAGTGAAGAGGAGAGGAATCGTATCTACTCCTGCACTACTTTCTTTTAAAGGGCAAACAGTTTCCTCAATTAGACAGTAACGAAACATCTTTAAAAAGAAAACTGCATTGAATTCAAGAAAAGTGCCAACAGGGCAGCAAGGTGAAGTGAAAAACAAAGAAGCTGCATCAACCCTGTAGCTGTGGGACTTAAAAGGTGAAATATGGCCGTACGGCTTCGCATAGCAGCAACTAAGAGGTAAAGGCAATGAATTTGATAAATAATGAATGCAATGCCATTTGTCCCTACTGGTGAACTCACTTTCACCCCAATGGCAGATTTTAACATCAACCCCAGCACACCTTTAACCACTTTGACATCAATAAAATATTGACAGTAAGAGCAAACTACATGTTTAAATATTTACCGGTGGAGTGTTTGGACATGGTGTGATGTTAACTGATGAGGACTTGAGAGGTCAGCGAATTCCACCACATCCTGTATTACTGACCGAAAATGTGTTTCCGAGGCAGATTTCTTTTGAGCCCTGTGACATGATACTACACATACATAAATGTCACAGAATGCCATGTATTACTACATCCTGTCATTTATCGCTGACATTTTCAGCCTGTTCTTTGGCTCCCAGTTGATACTGCGCTGGTTAAATGCGCCTTTTTTATGCTTCGAAACACTGGACTGATCTGATCCTTTTTATTGCCCTTGGCATCCAGACAGCGGGAAATGAGAGTAAATTGAATCAGTGTTGTGAGTGACAGAAGCATTATGGTCCGGGCTTGGCCATCAGGAGCCGAACTTGCAACAGGAAAGACGGAGAGAGACAAATCGCAGGGGCTTTGTAGCTTGGATCCTTTAAGGTACACACCAGTGAGACTGGCAAACAAATACAAACACATCCTTGTGTCTTCAGCCAAATTAGAAAAAAATAAATTAAACACAAAATTCTGCAGTTTAAGTAATCCACTCCTGACAGTGGATGGATGCAGTCATGCAGGGATTTTAGACCCTTTTGACCACATCACCCGTAAAAATAACTATAATATAATAACAGTAATGATGATGTATTTTAGTATTATTTTGACATTATCTTCTAATGTTATCTGTGCTTACTCGTCTACTGCAGACAGGATAGAGTGAAAAATGTGCAGTGTTATTGATATCGTAACATGCTCCAACAGCGTGGCTTGTCATTAATCGCTATTCTGTGGCAGAAGGAAGACATTTCATGGCACAAATCAGTGATCCAGACTTAAAACACACTTTAACTGAAATATAGCAAACATGCAAACTGTTCTGATAATGCAGGGGTGATGTTGTGAAGTGTCTGTTTATTTTTATTTGGTCTCTAAATAGACAAAAACATTTGCTAAATCAGTAGCGATAATTTGCTAATTTTAGCTTTTTGAGCCACCAGTCTGCTGGTGCATCGCTAGTTGCACAGAAAATAAAGGAGCTACTTTATTATCTCCTCCGTTTGTTAAAGATTTCTATTCATGTTCTGGGCTTCAGTGTTTGTTTACAGCCTGTACTCAGTCTGAACATTTGTATAAATTGATACGGATCAGTTTAGGCATTTTATTAGTTGGTAAATTCAGTTTTACTGTAACATTTAACTTTTGGGTGAAGGTCTGAGAGAGGACAGAGAGGAACAGAGCAGGATGAAGACAGCATAGGGAGCGAGAGAGCAAAATAAACAGGTAAGAACAGTCTCAATACATGCAATTAGTGGGTTAGATCAACTGGTGATTCTAAGTTGCCTATAGGTGTGAATGTGAGTGTGAATGGTCTGTGACAGTTTGGCAACTTGTCCAGGGTGTATCCCACCTCTTGCCCCATGGCAGCTGGGATAGATTCCCCAAGCACCGTGAGAAGGATGGATGGATAATTTCACAAGCATTTCATTCAACTTTGTGTTCTTCCCAGTTGCACACTTAAAAATATCAGTGGATGTTATAAAGACCATATTAATTGACATGAATTGTAGCGTTTGACAGGATTCTTATCACTAAACATGGTGATCAGCTATTAAAGCTGCTTTTGAAGATAACATAGTATATACCTAACTGAAATGAGGTTTAAAAATGTGAAAACTGTTGACTACAAGTAGCATATTCCTTTAATATTAAATGCAAGGCACTGTATGCAGGACGTTACGACTGTGAGCTGAGCACCCCTAAAACTCTGAACCTAGACTCACCCCCTAATAAATATACCAATTGTATAAATTTGAAAATCCTAGGCGATTTTCAGTAACATTGACCTCTGACCTTGAGTCAAGGTCACAGGGATTCATACTCGTCTTAGATTTCCACTGCGGGGCAACCTGCATATGGCCAATAAAGCCTTCATTCATTCATTCATTTAGTAGACGTACCAATGGTATCAATTTGAAAATCCTGGGTGACATCTTTCTGGATTTATCGAGTTTAAAAGATTGTCAGAAAACATGACCTCTGACCTTGACCTTCAGGTTAAGGTTGCTGAGATTCAAACTAGTTCAAGATTTTTAGTAAATAAACCCTTGGTATGAATGTAAAACTCCTACGTTGCCTCAATTTTGAGTTTTCACATTCAATACCCGATCCACCTTTTATGGCTGAAGGGTAAAAATGGGTCAAATTTGGTAAAGACAGACTTTTAAAATCTTTGTCAGTAGTTTTTGAATTTATACTCTGTAGTTTCTGCCCCTCCTGATCCTGAAAATTTTCCATATAATTAATATTCATTGCATAGATTTTGAAATATTTTTTTACTCTCTATATAATTTAATTGGAAATGGTTTGATTCTGACTTTTTTATCCAACTTTTGTCCCATATAGTTTCCTTGTATTCATATTTAATTAAAACATAAGCATGGTAATAAATAAGCTGTGGACTTTATTTTCATTTGGACCTTTTACTATCACAGCTTCCCTCTAACACAGCATGACTCATTTTTTATTTCTTAATTGATGACACTTCATACCAACTTAATATTCACTTATATTACAGTTTATGTGTGAGCTAAACATGGTCCTTACTAAATGGACGAACAGCTCATTATTCAGACTACTGTACAGAAACTAAACACTTGTCTGAGACAGCAAAGAAAAGTACTGCACAGAATGTAATCTAAAGGTCAGCTATTAATTCATTTCTCCCTGGGGACACAACTGCCAAGGTCATGCAGCACCAGGGCCTTGAGTATTTCTCACCTCTGAAGCAAATGAGCACCGTGTCATCTTACATCGGGACCCGATGGCTTTTATTTTCTCAAAAGATCCATCCGGCTGTCACAGCATACACTCTGAGTAAAGCAGTCCTTTCCTGCACCTTTGCAGGATCTGCTGTGGGACTGCTAAGCACCAGGGTACACTACACAAACTACTGTTTGAGTACTCTGTGCTTTCCAAGGATGTTGCTATTGGAAGATGTTTTGGCTTTATTTAGGATTTCACATGAAAAAAGTCTCTCTCTTGTCTTAATAGTTAGTAATCCCCATGCACATTTTCCACTTCAGCCTGCCAGTCGGTGAACTAATATTAAAGCTCTCAAAGCCCCAGATATTGCAACTATAAACAAAAAACATTTGCTGGGAAAGAATTTACAGTTGGAATATTTATCCACATATTTATTTTATTCATACTAGCTGTGGATCCGGGAAGAATATGCCAGTAAAACTGTGATTTCAAGGGAAAAGAAAAGCAAACAAACAAAAATGTGTTGTGTTATAGTCCCATTTCACCTTGGTATCTGAAGGGAATATTAGAAGGAATATATCAGTGACGCAATAAACTCATTTCTGGATACCAAACATGCATACAGCCCCACAGATAAAGCCGTGAGGATGTATTCAATATTTAAAGGAGCAATATCTGCACCCAAAAATGACTATATTTGCAACAAATAAAACAGTTAGCAAAACCAAGGATTCAAAATTAACTTTGTCAATATATACATGTTTCATGTATCATTGTACCTTTTCTGCATATGTTTATGTTGGAAATCTCTTTACTTATATAAAGAAACTGTAACTGAAGCCGAAGTAGGGCCAGACTGTAATTCCACATATTATCTAATTGTACTGTCCCACAAGATACTGCAGAATTATTTAATCAGGCCAGTCATTAAAGCTGCACTCACACAATAAAAAACAGTGGCTGGAGACCCAAAGTATTGGAACTGTATACAATGAAATTGCGATGTTGTTGCCTTTGACATGATAGAGACAAGGTCTGCAAGCACTCACAGCTAGATGCCATTTTCAAAGCAACTTCAGTGCATCAAGACATCGATAAACCAACAGTAAGACGGGGTCAGTTTGCAACTGAATAGATGCAATCTGTTTGTGTTGATATGGCAATTAACTGGGATACGTTGCTACAAATCGTATATTCTGTTGCAGTTTATGCAAATGCAGAAATTGTTGTTATATATGAATATAACCATAATACAAGTTGTTAGGTTTTGTAATGTTGATTGTCATTTATGCTTAGAAATATTTAACCATATATGCTTAGAGGTGTATAATCGATTGTGTAGTGATAGGATGTGTGATCTTTAGCAGGCTGCAAAGGCTTGGTGTGCATTCAGAGTGTTCTGGAATCCACACCTACATCCTGGGAGCATGGGAAGAGGTCGTACCTTGTTTTATTGTTTTATGGTAGGATAAACGTAGCTATATCAGTTTTAGTCTGAGTGCCTTTTGTTTAGATGAACTGCTGGACTTTCCAGACCAGTAGGTTTAGGGAAGTCATTTATGGGGTCATACTCTGACCCCCCCCCCCCCCCCCACACACACACACACACACAATCCTTTGTTCACATGTTTACCTATGTAAGATGTTATATGTTAATGACCCTATGCATATTCATGTAACCACAATAAAAGGAGTGCTATGGGGAACCTGGCTGAGAGTCTGACGGAGGTCAAGTGGTGGAACGACACTTGGCTCCAGGCAGGTCTCCCTCATGCATGAGTAACATGAAGAACTTTGCCTACTTTGGGTCTTGCTTTGCTGTGTAATTATATTGTCTTCAACGTTCCAGCGAATAGGTTCAAGCTACAAACCTATCACAAGTCAAATGCTCTAATGAGTTGCACTCATTGGTCAGAGTGGCTCAAATTGTTGGGAATCTGTCTGCATTTTTTGAATAAGAAGCCAATTATTTGCAAACCCTCATCAGTAATCAGACGGTAATTGCTGAGGGCATTGAATTTTAACCTCTGCGTGACCAACGTTCACTGGAACTACACGCAGTCCGTCACCAAATGTGGAAAACTTTGATGTGATTGACGATTGCTGTAGGAGGTTGCTGTACTTTAATTACTCATGTGACTGACCCAAAAGAGCGTCTGTCTGGAAAAACCAAAACATCTTGATTAAATGGGGGTAGAGAAAAACAAATATCAAAAGTTAAACCTCACGTCCAAATACATTTCAATTTACACGTTCTTAATGATGTTGGATTTTTTCCTGTTCCCTTCTGTGGCTATCAGGATATTATTCCCATTGAACCAGAGGAAAGAAGAAGACGCTGTGCTGCTGTTGAACAAGATCAGAAAACTGAAAATCAAAGACGGTGTCATTAACTCGGCCAAGGAGGAACGGCTGATTGGTTCATTTTCTCTGTATGTTAGTAGGATAAGAAAAACGTTATGGTCCGATTTGCATTAAGATTTTTGCCAGAGGTTGGAACAACTTTTCTTTTCTACAGTTGGCAAAGATGAACATTTGGCATATTTTCAGAAATACATATCAAAGTGGGTGAAAAAAGAGCAACTCTGTCTTCATTCTGAGCCACTTATTGTTCTTCTGTGTTCTACGAAAATATAAACCAAAGTGGGACCAATTAAAACACTGACCTAAGGATGGCACTGGATCTAAAGTTAATTGCTCACCGGTTTAATGATTCACCCTCTGGCGTTTTTGAATATGTGTGTTAAATGTCCTTTGATATTTCATTAAAAACCATAAATGTCTACCTCCTGGTGGCACAAGCAGACACGTCAGGGAAAGTCTGTTCAATTCATCATCTGGGGACAAGTGAATGTCTGCATGACATTTTGTGGCAATCCATCCCAGGATTGCTGAGATATTTTTGTATTAAGCTAAAATATGGGCTGACCAGCACCCCCGTCCATATGGCCATGCTGTTAAGTAGAAAAACAAGAAAAAGGTTGTCAACACAACCACTCTTGGGGCCTTTAACAGCATGATACTTTGACATTTAATATTCAATCCTGAGATGCCTTTATTAAAACATCTTGAGCACAGGTTCACCGTCATTACAGACGATGCAACGACTTGTTTGACCAGAAGTCAATTAGGAGTTAGTAAGAATCCAGCTTTAAATGGTGGATAATGAATTAGACTGCAATATTAAGATCCTGTGCTCAGTGTTTACCCATATTTCGCAAATCGCCACCAAAATCACATCAGCAACTTAAGAAGCATGTGCAGTTTAGAACTGGAGAGAGATTTCTTTGAAGGAAGTGACATTTGCACACCAGCAGCCTTCCAGATGAGAGCTTGGGGTGATACACCTGCAAATAAGCTGGAAGTGTGTCTGTTTGCACTCCCTGCCAGTGACTAAGCCTGTGAAGTAATCTTGTTACAACTGTAAAAAGCTGGAATGGAGCTACTTCTATCTGAGCTTGGCTGCAGAACATGATCTCTTAAAAACTTTCCATGGCAGCTTGCCTTGATAAGTAGTTTAGTGTTAGAGTGAAAAACTAAACTCTTCCAACAAACGTACCTCCACTAACTGCACATCTTTGGACTGTGGGAGGAAGCCAGAGCACCCAGAGAGAACATGCAAACGAATAGAGGTGGCAGGAGGTTGGCAGAAGGCAACGGTGTTACCCACTGCACACTGTGATGCATGCAAACCATCCCCTAAGCAATATTTTTTAGACAGACAAAAACTTTTGTGAAAAATGCATAGCAACATGGCTTGGTCGTCCAACATCTAAACTCAGAGGAACAGTGTCCAGCAACATAACTGAGTAAAGGAGCAAGACTGGGTTAAAGATGCACTTTTTAAAAAAAATTGCATAATTTAAAATGATTGTTTTCTTCATTTTTTGATTGCCACAACTTCCAGAACAATTTAATAAAAACAAAGATGACATACACTGATTGTCTAGGATTAGAGTTAGGGTTTGGGTGATCACCGATGATGACTCAGACCTTAGAGCAGGGGTGTCGAACTCCAGGCCTCGAGGGTCGGTGTCCTGCAGGTTTTTGATCTCACCCTGGGTCAACACAACTGAATCAAATGATTAGTTCATTACCAGGCCTCTGGAGAACGCCAAGACATGTTGAGGAGGTCATTTAGCTATTTAAATCAGCTGCGTTGGATCAAGGACACATCTAAAACCTGCAGGACACCGACCCTCGAGGCCTGGAGTTCGACATCTGTGCCTTAGAGGGTTAAGCAGCCTTAGTCACACATTTAGCTAGTAGAAAAGTAGAAGTAGTCGAGTAGCACAATATTAGTGCTTTTAGAACTTACTGACTTAATGCATCTGTCTACTCAGTACCAAAGCCAAGCCAAAGTAGAAACTAAAGCAATGATCTAAAAGCTTTTTTAAATTGCGCCATAGAATTAAGAGCAGCTGTAGAGATGGGTGATAACTATCTTTGGGTTTGCCACTATGGGACATGTTTACAGGCCATTTGGTCCATTGTTATTTGTGAAAACGGCCATTGGAGCTACTTTAATCTTTGGAATTAGCACTGTATAATTGGCATTTGCATCTCGTTTAAGTCATTTGTGGTGCGGTGGCATATCTGTTTGGCTGCCAAATTCCTTTTGATCATCACCACCTGAGATATGTTTTGCTTTCTTTCCAGCAGGAACATATTCATAATCCAAGAACCCTCTGTGGAACTGCTATTTCTCAGTGTGCTTGACATTATTGTTGTGTGTGACATTATCTTGTTGTGTACCATTAAGCTCTCATAGGTTGATTCGTCAACACATTGTAATGTGCCAAGTTTAAAAGCACGAAGCCAGGGAGGACATGCACGAGAATAATAAAAGGACCGAGGGGGACGTTAAGTCACCCATCTATTAATTGCACTGAATGTTGTGTGCAGCTTGACATTATGGAAGCGAGAGCTGGTACACAGCCAGACGAGAACAACCAAAGTGAAGAGAGCGCATTCGCTTTAAAAGAAAAATGCATTAGATAACGTTCACTGTAATACTGAGAGAGCAGTCGGCACTTGAAATTCATCTTATGACTTGTGACAGCTGTACTGCATCACCCAGGAGAAATCAAAGGTTGCTATCTAAACTCTTTTATTAGCTTTTGATAGTAGCAAACCAGACTACAGGAGTTACACAGAAGCCTCTCTGTCAACGTGACGGCCTTATGAGATATTCATGCTGAATTGAATCTATTATTCACTATTTACATAATTGATCGGATTGTCTGCAGGCTGTATTAATAGAAAGTGACAGTTCTTAAAATGAGAGGTTTCACAGGGTCCAGGAAGATGAGCAGCTGTATTGCGACTTATTTAAGAGGCACACACGCACACCCCTCCCATGGTCTCTGAGTTGGGTGCCAACAAGACCAGTCTAGAGCTCTGACGAACAAATCGAGTTAGGTAAATCACCACCTGTACCCCACCAACGAGATGATTTCAGGCTCAGAGTGAGCAAGCTCCGGCGTCATTTGTCTTCCTCCTCTTGTTTCCCCGAGATCACTGGGATTAAATGGGCTGTATTTATCATCAGTGACAATTGTAAGAGATATGGTCTACCTGTCACAGTGGGAGACACTTTGATAAAGTCAGACCAAACAAATAATACACCTTCATCCTGCTTGGACTTGACAGTGAGTCGCACGTGCAGATTTACAACAGACGACAAAGAAAGTGGTTACTCAAACCACTGCTGCTTCGGACGCTCCATAAAAAATGTGATAATTTCTGATGTGTCGGTTTATCACACTCTCTCTCAGACTGTCTGGAGGTTGGGCTCCAGATTTGATTCTTTGTGCCTTTCCCAACATTTTACCTACAACAAAGTGGCACAAACTGCCACATGCACACTCTTTTTTTTTTTTTTTTTTTTTTTTTTGTCACATGCACACTCTGGCAGCAGCAGTGTTAGTGGAAGAGGGAGACCTTTGATGGCTAATTAGTGCGGGCAGCTGTCAGAACGGTAATGACAGAGATTTGAAAGTTTTGATACTCTGGTCATATTTATGGTTTTGCAGCTCGCTTTGTTCTCTCGGGTATTATTGGGTTGCCGTGGACGGCCGTGGAGAGGAGGAGGCGAGGAGAGGGGAACATCAGATTTCCTCTCCTCACACTGGATGTGACCACATTAATTATAGATCTTGGGAAGCAGCAATTACATTCGTTTGGCATATTTTTAGAAAACTAAAGGCTGATTTATTTCTTTAATCAAGACGACAGGTGTCAGCTCATTTCAGGAAAAAGATACTGAAAGCTGCTTAAAGTTGTCAGACGATGACATTTTGAGCCGGCTGAGGTGTGAAGTGTCTATTTGGGAACGCTTGCCTAAAGCTAAAGGTGGAGATGAGGGCCTTCCACACTGTGGGGTTTAAATTACTATGAATAGCACTTGTGATATAAGGTACAATTCAAAAATGTGTTCACCAGATGTGTTCAAAGATGGACAGAAGTCTGATGACCTCTAACTCAGGCCATAAAGCCCCATTACCAGTTAATCTTCCAGTGCACTGTCCCAGACCAGAGATCAAATGTAAATGTAATCAATTATATTTAATGAATTTTTTAAACTCATGTATAATATTAGTGTACTTCAATTTATTTAATGTATTTTTAAATCATGCTAGTAATACATGATTTCTAAAAACTTTTAATTTGCTATATTTTGAGGGCAAACATTGTAATTTGCATAAAGTGATTTATTTAGTATTTTCATTTAATCATTGTTCTGCATATTTTAAAATTTCATATATTAATCTCTTAAATTCTTTTTTGCAATGTTATGGGTACCCAACAGTATTTCATATTATTTTAAGTGATATTTATGTTGAAATTTAAGTCTTTAAGTCTGATGTCATTAGCTGTGTAGGGGCCCAAACTCTGCTGCAGGTCCATAAGCCAAACGATCACGTTTAACATCCAGGCATCCATGAAAACAGAATTTATGAAATTTAACGGTGTTAGAAGTTAGCAGGAAGTTAGCTCGCTAGTTTCCATCTAAATATAATATAGCATGTTCTGACTGAGAGATTTCTGAGACAAATTAAGACGCACAGCTCTGCTATCACTTCCAACATAAATGAAGACAAGTAAGTAAACAGCAGTGACGTTGAAGTTTGGCTAGCTGGTATATAA
Organism: Neolamprologus multifasciatus; assembly: GCF_963576455.1. Classification (NCBI taxonomy): domain Eukaryota; kingdom Metazoa; phylum Chordata; class Actinopteri; order Cichliformes; family Cichlidae; genus Neolamprologus; species Neolamprologus multifasciatus. Next base: position 27,795,318 of record NC_140459.1, read on the forward strand.
TGATGTGCTACGTGATCGCTAGCGACACAGCTATGTTAGCATAATAGAGACACAGTGAAGCTGGGGGATGAACGCTAACCTTTTTCCACTCGATAAAAGTTAACGTGAGGGTTCCCGATGGTTAGGGACAAATGCAATCGCATGGCAGGATGCTGTAAACAGACCAAACTTCAGTCAGGAGAATAACTGAGATAATCCATCCACAATACGAAGTTAGTCATTAATAAACTGCTGCACGGCTGTGGTCACTGACTGTTTTTAGGGGCTTGTTGAGATTAAATAGACCAAGTTACAAATCATTAAAACATCTTAAAAACACAACAACCAGAGTAATTTGGGCCCGGAAGAATTCATCACGTCATCACTTAAAGACCGGATAATCAAAAACTATAACGTCCCTCATTCTGAACGACTACTTCTACCTAAATACTTGCATTTAAATTACTGTGTTGCAAAAATAGTTAAACATTTGAAAGATTAATGAGGGTTTTAAACAAAATCTATGTATGACAGTGCTGCGCAGTTGAGACCAATGTTTTGTACCCCAATTTTCTACACTACATTGATTTCTAATTAAATGTTTTCCTCCCCTGTGGGCCCCTCCCTCTGCCTTGTTGTTGGTCCCTTAAGGCAGCCCATTTGAAGAAAAAAAAAAGTCTGGAAACAAAATTGACATTGAACAAAAATGTTCTTCAAACACGTTCTCAGTCCAGTAAAAACGAGATATCCCAACAAAGAATTTTCTTCCATTGAAGATACTTTTTTCACAAATACAGCAGAAACAACACACTCTCTGTTATTTTTTGTAAAAAGGATATTCTTAATGCTTTAGTTATCATGAACTTTGTGAAGAACTATCATCAAAAGCAGTGCAAGTTAATCTTCTTATAGCTTCTTAATCCGTTTTTTTATACTGGTTTTCTCCTTTTTATTATGCAGCGTCTGATCCATGTTCACAAGAAAACAAGAATTCGAACTGCATTACAAAATCTAGTGTATATTTATATACCTTGTTGCTATGAAGTAACAGTGTTAACTGCTGCACCACTGCTTTACCCTGATATTTGGTGTAGCTACTGCCAGGTTGTTTTTATGGATACAGAAGTGATGACTTTTGGACAAGAGGGCGATGTTGTCAGTTTCAAGCTAACGCAAGAAACTGTTAATCAAACTCTTAATCAAAAAGCTATTTTAAATTATTCTTATTCACCTCAGCAGGTAGCACCGTCATGTTTGTTTTTCCACGCAAAAGTTGTAGCTGTAGATTATCATTATTATTATTAGTTTTTCTTGGTTGAGTTTTAGTCTGGTTTGTTTTTTCTATGCTTTCTTGTCTATGTAAGTCCCCCTTGTGTGTCTCTCCTTTGTGTCCCTCTCTCGCTCCCTCTGTCTCTTGTGTCAAGCTTGTGTGTCCCAGTTCATGTAGCTCCATTTTTCCTCTTTTATTTTGAAAGTCTTGTCTCTATGTTCATTGTGCTTAGCTTTACTTTCTCTGTGGCTTCATGATTATTTGTATCAGCTGCGTTTCCGCAGGTGTATCAACTTCCCTTATTACCCTTCTATGTATTTAAGTCCTCTGTCTTCCTCTGTTCCGTGTCGGTCTGTCTGCTTATCTCGCGTCATGTCACAGTAAGTTTCAGGATTGTTTTCACGCATCTGTTCAGGTTCATGTTTCGAGTCATAGTTTTCACAGGTGCCGAATCAGGTACACGTCACGGTCATGTCAATGTTTTCATGTTGAGTTTAGTTTATCCCAGTTCAAGTTTTAGTATTGTTGTGTCCTTGTTTCATCTCACCTTGTTTTTATGTTTTGGATGCCAGCTAGTAAACGGCTCTCTTTTGGTTAAAACTTCAGTTGATCTCTCTAGTGTCTGGTTTTGGGTCTGTTTCACAAACACACCGGCATACCCCACCGTGACAGAACACTATAATAAACCACCAAGTGGCAGTAAAACATAAAATAGTGCACCGCAAACCAGAAACTGAGAATGTTTGTCTTCAAAGTATAAGTTGTGTCTAACTGGTGAAACCAGCATCTGTCATAAGGCAAACTTGATCAAGGTGAACATTCTCACTTTAATACTTAATTGTATGAATTGTATTCATAGTTTATATAGTAAGGTAAAGACCCTACTTGTTTGCATCTACAAAACTATCTATGGGTGACTGCATGAATAACAACCCAAGCAATCACAGGAGTCAATGCCTCTTTGCAACCAATTGCATCTTCTGATTATCAGCAACCCGGAGCCAGGTAATATGTATTTTTCACTAGGAACTGATGGTTACCTGTGGGTGACTTACTGGTCTCCAGGTCAGTGTGACTTAGACCTAACAAAATCACAGTATAACTATTTGATTAATAACTATCAGGTGATTTCTACATCTGTGTGTTCTCAGAAAAGAGGAAGCTGTTAGTTGCTAAATAAGTTTATCACACAAGAGTTCATGTGAAAAGTTACGTAGACATGTGGATTGCTTAGTGATCAATAAAAAGAGCACATTTCATGTAGCTGATCACACAGGGGATTTAGGCTAGAAATGCATTAGATTAAAATGTTACGGAAATATATGTGATCACAGCAAGATTTTACTTGTGAGGATCACAATGTTTGACTTTGAACCATTTGACTTTGAACCATTTAAAAGGTCTTTGCCTGCATGGCAAAGACCTTTTAAAAACTTGCAATTGCCCTCTATGATAGGGTTGGTGTCACAACGGGACTGAACGGACTCACGCGCAGGCTCTAGGTCTTGAAAGCACAAGAGTCTTTATTACGATACACCAGGTGATTATTTACAAAAGTGAGGGGAAAGCCAGGCTCCAGGGGTCCACACACGAATGGGAAAGACGCCGAAAGTCACACACACACACACACTCCGTCCACTCCTCACGCTCCTCTTCACACTCCAATCGCTCAGGTAACACAGGGGTTGGTCCAGGGAATCTGTACACAGAGACACGAAGGGATTATAAGGCAAATCGCTGAGAAAACACTCTAGAAGTAACTGAGCTGGGGTTACACTGACGAGGGTCGGCAACGGTCCAGCGACGAGAAACACAGAGCTGCCATCTTATAAAGGAGCTGGAACACCACAGGTGCGTGATTGCGACCAGGTGCGTGGGCCAAAGGCAGGAGCCCACAGGTGAGCTCCGCCCAGGCAGAGGGAGGAGGGAAAGAGGGGAAGGGAGAGAGCAGGAACAAAAGAATATAAAAACATATGTAGCCATACTGAGCCGACCGGGTAGGCACAGGGACCCTGACAGTTGGACTTTCTTTTTTATGTGCCACTATCTGAAAATATTGGATTCGTGTTATTTATAAGTTAGAATCTTTCATCTCAGGATATTTTAGTAATTTAGGGTAAGTATCATAGTGCATGCATGTATTTGATGTATACTATCTGATGTTGAGCTGTGGCTTTTAAAAGTAAGTATTTTGTTATATATAGCATTGTGTCTGAAGCTGATTGATACTGACACAGGTCTATGCTTGCTATCATTTATAGCTATTGTACACATGTTTAAATTTGATGAGAGTGCTGTACTGATAGACCAAAAGGGCAAATAAAAATGTAGATTTAATAATAATATTATATAATATTATAATAATATTATAATAATAATTATAATAATATTTGCATTTACTGGAAAGTCATACTTCACAATTTCAACCTGGCCATTAAAGGTCAAAAAGCAAAACTATGGCAGCATGCTTTGGTTAAAAATGGACAAATCTTTAAAAAGCATAGCATAATTTCATATTATCACCAGAAAATGTTTTGTAGGTGTGAGAAGTTAACTTTTACAGCTAACATCAGTGAGTGCTGGAGGAATCCCAACACATTATACGACTGCTTATAGTGCCCAAAATGCCTATTTACCACTACGTAAAACAAACTTTACACTACAAGCACAAACAAGCACCGAGTGTGTTTACGCTTAGACACTTCCCAGCTATTTCTTTCTATTCATAATGTATCCAGCTGTGTAACTAATGGAGGAGAAAGCAACTTACCTGTTTTTTGTGCAGATGGGTTTTATGAGGCGCTGCTGAGGGACTCTCCCATTCTCACATGGCACTTCAAAAGATGAGGCCATTAGAACTTGGCAGAGAACATGATACATCCTTACCCTAATTTGTTTAGTCCAGGGATTAAATTAACTCATCTAAGAGCTCATTTGCAAAGGAGAGGATTAAGTCCTACCCTCTCTCTGGTGTTTTCTAGTGTCACCTTGGGTGGAATTTCCTCTAAATGTGGTGCAAAATGATCAATACCATGAGTAGTGTAAAATGGCAGGTGACATCTTCTGAAGGGGAGTGAAGTGAAGTGATAATGGATCCCACAATGCATCTCATACCAGAGGGCTTGTCAGTAGCCTCTTCCTCGGATCCCTCCTGCGGTCTGCGCAAGGTGTATCATATCAGATGATTGTTTTCAATGTGACTTTGATTGATATCAGATCCACGGTGTTGTCTAGTTCACTGACCAGAAGCTGGCTCTTATGGGGTATCACTTACCTGCGAGTCACCACATTACCGTCCCTACAACTCCACTTTGATGCAGGTAATGGCACCACAATATCTCTCATCTGCTCCGTCTGCCCATCCAGAATGTGTCATGTTCTGTAGATCAAAGGAAGTGAAGTAGTCACTCAATTTTGACAGATCAATACACCCCTCAGGAATGTGTCCTGCAGCATGACAGCTCAAGTATCAGCTGCTTCTCGCCATCATTCTTCTTTCATTTTCTCTTCCATTTCCTGTCCTTTTTTTAGTCACAAATGGTAGAAGCTGGCTCTACTGAGGTTTGACTTGCTTCAGTGACAGTAAAAAGCTGTGCAGAAAGCGAAGCATATGAGGGGTGACTGCAATGTTACAGGGGAAAAAAATCAAAAACCATACCTTTGGCTTATCTCCACTTCAAGACCATTTTTTATACCTCTGCACCCTTTTCAGCATGGCTGCCATTTATTTGAGGAAGAATTCCCATTATAGCCATGTGTTCTCGTACTTCTATTATGGAGAACAAGTACACGGGTATTTCATCTTGTGTGCCAAAACATTCCTTCAACTTGATGTTTTTATTTTTTGGAAGTGGACAAAGTTAAAGGGAGGAAAATCTGGCAAAGGGAACTAATGGCAGGTGAGAAATGCAGTGATATGGGCAAAAAAAAAAGGATCTATGCCAGCACACAATGGCACGCTAGAAGGCATCCCAATTCTGATCATTTCTGTCGAATGTTCTCCCCAGACACTAGTAGTGTGTGTGACGATCTCACCCTGAGGGACAGATTCACAGTACAAAATGTCAAGAAAAAAGAATGTGAATCCTCCTGGTCCAACTTTTCACCTGAAATGGCAATTTAAGCTCAGAAACTGTGGATCCTTTTACTAAAGTGCTTGGTCGTACCCAGGCTCTCGTTAGTGACAATGACTGTTCACAAAAACAAATACAGATGAAACTGATGTTTGCTCTCTACACAAAACTGAAGTCTGCGGTGAGAACACAGAGAACATGGTGCAAGTGGTCAAAATGCAATGTACTGGGAGTACATGTACTATTCAGATCAGTTCAATTCAATTTATTTATATAGCACCAAATCACAATAACAGTTGCCTCAAGGTGCTTTATATTGTAAGGTAAAGATCCTACAATAATACAAAGAAAACCCCCAAATCAAATGACCCCCTATGAGCAAGCAGTTGCTGACAGTGGGGAAAGAAAAACAGGAAGCAACCTCCTACAGAAGAGAGGAAGGAGAGAGTCACAGATTAACAATAACTAATGATTAAATGCAAAATTGTGTAAGAAGAAGAAACAGTGCATCGTGGGAACACCCCAGCAGCCTAGGCCGATTGCAGCATGACCAAAGGATCAGGATCAGCTGTCAATCCAAACTGTGTGTTATCAGAAAGGAAAGTTTTAAACCTAATCTTAAAAGAAGACAGGGTGTCTGTCCCCCAGCTTCAAACTGTGAGCTGGTTCTGCAGAAGATGGACCTGAAAGCTGAAGCCTCTACTTTTAAATGTAATAGGAATCAAAACTAAGCCAGCAGTCTGAGTTTAAATGCAATTCTGGATTTAACAAGAATTTACAGGGTCAAAATGACCCAGCGTACAAGTACAATAACTTCAGTTTTATCTGAATTTGGAAGCAGAAAAATAACGGTGTGTTCACACCGAACGCGATGGACGCGAACAAAAACGCCCCAAACGCCCCTAATTTGACGCGTGCACATTCGCGTCTCAACGCGTGTCCAAGAAAAATCCATCGCGCTTCAAAATATGATATTTTGACGCGCGTGAACCGGAAATGTGGGAGGGATGTGGGAGGAAGTTGTGCCAGACCGGTATCTTTGCAAGATGGCAGCTGTCGAGTTAGCGCTTGAAGAGAGAGTCTCCCTTCTCTATGTACTGTGGAGAGCAGAGCAGCGGCGTAAAAGACGCCCTCGCCCTACCTGGGTCCATCAGGTCCTCCAGAGGCATGAGCAGTTTGGTGAGTTTCACCATTTGCTCCAGGAGCTGCGCCTGGATGACGGCCGATTCCAGCGACATCACCGTCTTTCACTCGGCCAGTTTGAGGACCTGCTTCCCCGGGTCGGTCCCAGAATCGCCCGCCTAGACACCAATTACAGGCGCTCAATCCCACCTGCAGAGCGCCTGTCCATCTGCCTGAGGTTAGTAAAAGTATTTAATACGGTAGTCCTTTATTGATACCTGTGCTAATACATGCTAAACCATCCATTTATACACTGCTAACATGGACGTGCTATGCTAACAGTGAATGCTCTCGGTTTTTACTGATAGCAAACTGTGGTACGGAGACGACTGTTTATAATATTTCTAGTGATACTCAGAAGGTCTCATCAAGTCCCGATTTAATTCGATTTATGCTGTTATCAGTGTTTGAATGATAGCATGTCTGTGGTGTCATATCAATGTATGCGCTCGGTGTTTGCTGATATCAAACTGTAGCATTAGGACCACTGAGTTAACCTTTGTAGTGATACTCACTCCTTTTTATTTAGACCTGGTTTAATTCTGGGATAGTTGAATATTTGTATATAATCACCGCAGACTGTTTTAGATTATATCTAATATATATCATGTAATTATCCTTATAATTACAAAAGGTTTTATGTAAGATTTATGTTTTGCAATTTGTAATTTTGGAATTTCAATAATGTATTTTGTAACTGCAGTACACATAATACTCATTTTAAACAATTTTGTCCAGGTTCCTTGCCAGCAAACAACTCCTCCAGAGAGGCTGTCCTGGTGAGGGAGAAATTCATGGCTCACTTCTCGGTGGAGGGAGCTGTGTCTTGGCAACCAAAGGAGTAGCCTGTTTGAAGTCCGAGTGACTTCCCCACAACGGCTCTTTTAAGAGCCACCCACAAACCTCTAAAGAGTGTTCCTGTCTTTTTAAATTTTTCTTAATAAATGGAGCTCTACTCCAAAATAAACTAACCTCTTTTTACTCTCTTAAATAACTTGTCTTCACTATGTTCCTATATACAGTGTGGTGCAAAAGTTTGGGCAACCTTATTAATAGTCATTATTTTCCTGTATGAATCACTGTTACAATGAAAAATGTCACTTACATATATCATATAGGAGACACACACATTGATATACACTAAATATTTACTTCCAGGCTTCATTTCTCTTTTTTTGTGTTGCCAATTTATGCACCTGCTTGATTTAAACAGTTATTGCACACTTTCTGTAAACTGCATTTCACTTCTCAAATATCACTGTGTGTGTCTCCTATATGATATATTTGACTATTTTTATTGTGACAACCAATGATTTGTACAAGAAAATAATTACTTTTCACAATGTTGCCCAAACTTTTGCATCCCACTGTATTATTATGTTTTGTCATTAGTATAATATGAAATAAATTCTACTTGTGTCAAGTCGGGTGCCAATATTTGCTGTGTAGTAGAACAGAGACATTTTGTCATTATAAATGTTTATTTGAAAAAATATAAATTCATTAACAAAAACATTTATCATAAATATATGAAATGTAACTATTTACAGAGAGACAGGAATAAAAAGGACCCAGCTTGGAGTGGAAGAGCCTCAGGGAGAAGGAGGAGAAAAATAAGAACATTGTTTCTGCCCTGGAGAGCTGCTGCCTTATCAGAAAACTACTGATCATTAGGGTCCAATGTTTCCAAATTTAACACAGCTGTGCTGTTTTCAAAAACTAATTTATAAATTTGAAATTTCACGAATTCTCGTGTCTGAGGCGGCATGCTCTCCAGAGCAGGAACAAGGCCGAGGAGGAAATGTTCAGTTGGAGACGGGCGTGGCCTCTTTAGGGACTCCAGGATGGCCAGCTCCACCGCCGATGGACCGTCCTGGGACCCGTCCCTCGCCCGCCTTCGAGCTGTCCTCCTCTGTGGGCCTGTAAAACACAGCACAAAACAACACAAAGTAATGAGAAGGCTGCTACTAGATTTTCATTTTCAAAATTGAAAAAAAAACATGATATAAACAGATTGGTTGTAGATATTTAGTAAAGGTGATCACAAGGGAATTCAAGCAAGTAAAAAGCTGTCAGTGCTTGATGTTCATACCTGTGGGTGCAGCAGCAGGAGCTGAGGGACCAGGGACTGGGGAGCCAGGAGAAGAGACAGCTGAGGACTCTGCTGCATGATTACTTGACTCTATCAAGACAATATTAGATGTTAACAGGTTGAAGACAATAGTCATAGAGAATATTATATTATTATATACTTATTATTATTATTATATACAGTGGTCTCTCATTTATTGCAGCACATGAACAGTAGTCACAGTTCTCACAAGTTGATTCTCAAAGTGAAAACCTTTGTCGATTTTAAAACGTAAAAGTATTATGCCGCGCTTTTTCTCCGTCTGCGGCGCCACTTTTGTGCGCCTTTTTTGCTCCCGGTGCAGGTGTGTATTTCCGAATGAGGCTCATAGTTATGAGTGTTTTTGTGCTGTTTTTTTCTATTGGACGTGATGGTTATCAAAACCAAACATGATAAGTTTGGCAAGCGCAGGAGACACGACATGGAGGAGATTTGTCATTTGGGCTGCAGAATGCAATGCGCATTGTTGAAAGCTGTACGGTGCAATAAAAAAATCAGCGAAAAGGCGAGGCAGTGACGGATGAACAGCGGGACTACTGTATACTGTTTATTAATAAACAAAATATGTTCCTGTATGACAACACGCATAAATTAACTGCCTACATTAACTCTATGTAAACATACCTTCTGACTGACACTCCCCTGCTGCCTCTTCGGGCTGTCCCTGGTCCTCGGGGGAGAAGTTCTCCACGGTCCGCACCATATTACCGCTAGTCTCCCGCGGGGTGAGGAAGGGGTCCAGAAACCCCATGACCGCGAAGAACTTCCATCTTCTCCCCGATCCTGCTGCAGACCCACTCCTCTTCTCCTTCTCTGCCTTCTTCTCCTTATTATAAGTGTCCCTGAGGCTCTTCCACTTTCTCCTGCAGATGTCCTCTGAATAAACGCATTATCTTGTTAGCGGAAAGGTATTTGTACATCAGTGGGAAAATAGCGGGACAGTAGGCGGGCTTGCTAGCTTTTGCGCGGGTTCATCGGGTCAGTCTGAAAATTAAAAAGAAGAAGGAATGAACTTACCAGGTTGCCCGATCTCCTCACTTATGTGTCTCCAAGCTAGGTCCTTTTTATTCCTGTCTCGGTAAAAGTAGTAGCTAGCATCGTATAGCTCCGGGTGATTAGCCACGGCACTGATTAGCTTTTCCTCCATACTGAATGAAGAATGAAGGGCTTTGGCTGGATCTGCCCCTTTGACCTAGGTCAGAGCCACGTCACCAGGCTCCTGATTGGTTGTCGCGGCGCGATTTGACGCTGGAGTTCAGATTTTTCCAACTCGAGCGGTAGACGCGAAACGCGCGTATGCACAAAATGCAACACAAAAACTCACGCGCGTGGTTTTATTCGCGAGTCAAACGCGCCAGACGCGCTACACTGACGCGCGTTTCACGCGTTTTGGCGTTTTCGCGACGCAAATCTGCTTCCGAATTTTCGCGGGACCCGCAATCGCGCGTCATCGCGCTTTTCCATTGACTTTACATGTAAACCTGACGCTCTATTCGCGTCCATCGCGTTCGGTGTGAACACACCGTAAGAGGTCATCCAGGTCTTTAACGGTGTGTTCACACCGAACGCGATGGACGCGAATAGAGCGTCAGGTTTACATGTAAAGTCAATGGAAAAGCGCGATGACGCGCGATTGCGGGTCCCGCGAAAATTCGGAAGCAGATTTGCGTCGCGAAAACGCCAAAACTCGTGAAACGCGCGTCAGTGTAGCGCGTCTGGCGCGTTTGACTCGCGAATAAAACCACGCGCGTGAGTTTTTGTGTTGCATTTTGTGCATACGCGCGTTTCGCGTCTACCGCTCGAGTTGGAAAAATCTGAACTCCAGCGTCAAATCGCGCCGCGACAACCAATCAGGAGCCTGGTGACGTGGCTCTGACCTAGGTCAAAGGGGCAGATCCAGCCAAAGCCGTTCATTCTTCATTCAGTATGGAGGAAAAGCTAATCAGTGCCGTGGCTAATCACCCGGAGCTATACGATGCTAGCTACTACTTTTACCGAGACAGGAATAAAAAGGACCTAGCTTGGAGACACATAAGTGAGGAGATCGGGCAACCTGGTAAGTTCATTCCTTCTTTTTAATTTTCAGACTGACCCGATGAACCCGCGCAAAAGCTAGCAAGCCCGCCTACTGTCCCGCTATTTTCCCACTGATGTACAAATACCTTTCCGCTAACAAGATAATGCGTTTATTCAGAGGACATCTGCAGGAGAAAGTGGAAGAGCCTCAGGGACACTTATAATAAGGAGAAGAAGACAGAGAAGGAGAAGAGGAGTGGGTCTGCAGCAGGATCGGGGAGAAGATGGAAGTTCTTCGCGGTCATGGGGTTTCTGGACCCCTTCCTCACCCCGCGGGAGACTAGCGGTAATATGGTGCGGACCGTGGAGAACTTCTCCCCCGAGGACCAGGGACAGCCCGAAGAGGCAGCAGGGGAGTGTCAGTCAGAAGGTATGTTTACATTGAGTTAATGTAGGCAGTTAATTTATGCGTGTTGTCATACAGGAACATATTTTGTTTATTAATAAACAGTATACAGTAGTCCCGCTGTTCATCCGTCACTGCCTCGCCTTTTCGCTGATTTTTTTTATTGCACCGTACAGCTTTCAACAATGCGCATTGCATTCTGCAGCCCAAATGACAAATCTCCTCCATGTCGTGTCTCCTGCGCTTGCCAAACTTATCATGTTTGGTTTTGATAACCATCACGTCCAATAGAAAAAAACAGCACAAAAACACTCATAACTATGAGCCTCATTCGGAAATACACACCTGCACCGGGAGCAAAAAAGGCGCACAAAAGTGGCGCCGCAGACGGAGAAAAAGCGCGGCATAATACTTTTACGTTTTAAAATCGACAAAGGTTTTCACTTTGAGAATCAACTTGTGAGAACTGTGACTACTGTTCATGTGCTGCAATAAATGAGAGACCACTGTATATAATAATAATAATAAGTATATAATAATATAATATTCTCTATGACTATTGTCTTCAACCTGTTAACATCTAATATTGTCTTGATAGAGTCAAGTAATCATGCAGCAGAGTCCTCAGCTGTCTCTTCTCCTGGCTCCCCAGTCCCTGGTCCCTCAGCTACTGCTGCTGCACCCACAGGTATGAACATCAAGCACTGACAGCTTTTTACTTGCTTGAATTCCCTTGTGATCACCTTTACTAAATATCTACAACCAATCTGTTTATATCATGTTTTTTTTTCAATTTTGAAAATGAAAATCTAGTAGCAGCCTTCTCATTACTTTGTGTTGTTTTGTGCTGTGTTTTACAGGCCCACAGAGGAGGACAGCTCGAAGGCGGGCGAGGGACGGGTCCCAGGACGGTCCATCGGCGGTGGAGCTGGCCATCCTGGAGTCCCTAAAGAGGCCACGCCCGTCTCCAACTGAACATTTCCTCCTCGGCCTTGTTCCTGCTCTGGAGAGCATGCCGCCTCAGACACGAGAATTCGTGAAATTTCAAATTTATAAATTAGTTTTTGAAAACAGCACAGCTGTGTTAAATTTGGAAACATTGGACCCTAATGATCAGTAGTTTTCTGATGAGGCAGCAGCTCTCCAGGGCAGAAACAATGTTCTTATTTTTCTCCTCCTTCTCCCTGAGGCTCTTCCACTCCAAGCTGGGTCCTTTTTATTCCTGTCTCTCTGTAAATAGTTACATTTCATATATTTATGATAAATGTTTTTGTTAATGAATTTATATTTTTTCAAATAAACATTTATAATGACAAAATGTCTCTGTTCTACTACACAGCAAATATTGGCACCCGACTTGACACAAGTAGAATTTATTTCATATTATACTAATGACAAAACATACTAATACAGTGGGATGCAAAAGTTTGGGCAACATTGTGAAAAGTAATTATTTTCTTGTACAAATCATTGGTTGTCACAATAAAAATAGTCAAATATATCATATAGGAGACACACACAGTGATATTTGAGAAGTGAAATGCAGTTTACAGAAAGTGTGCAATAACTGTTTAAATCAAGCAGGTGCATAAATTGGCAACACAAAAAAAGAGAAATGAAGCCTGGAAGTAAATATTTAGTGTATATCAATGTGTGTCTCCTATATGATATATGTAAGTGACATTTTTCATTGTAACAGTGATTCATACAGGAAAATAATGACTATTAATAAGGTTGCCCAAACTTTTGCACCACACTGTATATAGGAACATAGTGAAGACAAGTTATTTAAGAGAGTAAAAAGAGGTTAGTTTATTTTGGAGTAGAGCTCCATTTATTAAGAAAAATTTAAAAAGACAGGAACACTCTTTAGAGGTTTGTGGGTGGCTCTTAAAAGAGCCGTTGTGGGGAAGTCACTCGGACTTCAAACAGGCTACTCCTTTGGTTGCCAAGACACAGCTCCCTCCGCCGAGAAGTGAGCCATGAATTTCTCCCTCACCAGGACAGCCTCTCTGGAGGAGTTGTTTGCTGGCAAGGAACCTGGACAAAATTGTTTAAAATGAGTATTATGTGTACTGCAGTTACAAAATACATTATTGAAATTCCAAAATTACAAATTGCAAAACATAAATCTTACATAAAACATTTTGTAATTATAAGGATAATTACATGATATATATTAGATATAATCTAAAACAGTCTGCGGTGATTATATACAAATATTCAACTATCCCAGAATTAAACCAGGTCTAAATAAAAAGGAGTGAGTATCACTACAAAGGTTAACTCAGTGGTCCTAATGCTACAGTTTGATATCAGCAAACACCGGGCGCATACATTGATATGACACCACAGCCATGCTATCATTCAAACACTGATAACAGCATAAATCGAATTAAATCGGGACTTGATGAGACCTTCTGAGTATCACTAGAAATATTATAAACAGTCGTCTCCGTACCACAGTTTGCTATCAGTAAAAACCGAGAGCATTCACTGTTAGCATAGCACGTCCATGTTAGCAGTGTATAAATGGATGGTTTAGCATGTATTAGCACAGGTATCAATAAAGGACTACCGTATTAAATACTTTTACTAACCTCAGGCAGATGGACAGGCGCTCTGCAGGTGGGATTGAGCGCCTGTAATTGGTGTCTAGGCGGGCGATTCTGGGACCGACCCGGGGAAGCAGGTCCTCAAACTGGCCGAGTGAAAGACAGTGATGTCGCTGGAATCGGCCGTCATCCAGGCGCAGCTCCTGGAGCAAATGGTGAAACTCACCAAACTGCTCATGCCTCTGGAGGACCTGATGGACCCAGGTAGGGCGAGGGCGTCTTTTACGCCGCTGCTCTGCTCTCCACAGTACATAGAGAAGGGAGACTCTCTCTTCAAGCGCTAACTCGACAGCTGCCATCTTGCAAAGATACCGGTCTGGCACAACTTCCTCCCACATCCCTCCCACATTTCCGGTTCACGCGCGTCAAAATATCATATTTTGAAGCGCGATGGATTTTTCTTGGACACGCGTTGAGACGCGAATGTGCACGCGTCAAATTAGGGGCGTTTGGGGCGTTTTTGTTCGCGTCCATCGCGTTCGGTGTGAACACACCGTAAGACATCCGTGCAACTTTACTAAATTATGTCCTCTGGCTTCATGGATAGATAAACCTGGAAATAGGAGCCATTCTGAAAGAAGTCTGAACATCTCCAAGATTATTTTGATTATCTTGAAGTGGTGATTGTCCAAATTTGTATCAGGTAACATTTTAGATTTTTATAGAGTTGTTGTATCTACCCATATGGAAAAGATATATATAAATCTTATAAAGTTTGTATTATAAAGTCTGTCTTGTGTGAAACTTGTATGAAAAGCATACAAGAGTGAAAACAGATATAAGATCCCTTGAAAAATTATATAAATGAAACTTGTATGTTTTGATTTACTCATGAAAGTGGCCACTTTCATGAGTAAATCATATAAGCCTTATATGATTCACTATATGAAGTAGGCCACATCTGATGCAAGTCTTTTATAAGTATTTTCTATTCTTTTCCATATGGGTAAAGGGAAGGGCAACGGGTATCGACTACAATGATCAGCAAACCATAACAATTTAGATGTTTGAAGGAGGTTCCACTTCCTCAGTTTGAAGAGTCAGATCATTATTTGACATTTCATAGCTACAGCTACTTTTTGTCAGAAATAAGAAACTGTAAAAGCAGTTTTAAATAGGACTGACAACAGAAACCAGAAATTTCAGGATGAATTAAATTAGACAAAAGAAAATGCTAACACGTTTATATTACGTTAATGACAAAAGATGAGATGATCACTAAATTCCTAAATGATAATTTATAGTACAAAAGCTTGGCATGCTTTAGATTCTTAAACGTAGTGTCACAAGGGAGGGATCTGACAAGTCTTGAAGTGATTCTACATCACTGCATCACTACAAGAAGAATTAGATATGAAACATCTCAAAGTCTCCCTCTCTCGATAGATGGATGGATAGATAGATAGATAGATAGAAAGTTGAATATTTACCGCGCCAGAATTAAATTAAAGAATTTAATGTGAAATAACTGCAAAAAAAGTTTTATCAGAAAAATTTTAAACTGAGTTAGATCATGCCTGACCACCTGCAAGGACAGATGCATCTACTGAGATGATGATTGCAGCCAGACGCAATGCAGTCACACAAACAAAGGCTCGCTGACAAAGTTCATAGAGAGGAAACGCTTGCGGATGTGAAAACTGTTCTACGCACCATCCTCTATACCAGTATCACTATAACCAAGGAGTTCATATATACCACTGACACAGTAATCCTAAAAGCACTTGGGTATAAAGTAGAGGATGGATGTAGTGAAAGCCCCCTGTGGAGAAAAAGGCTGGAATCCAAAATGAGAGAACCTAGAAGGATGCTAGTCAGCTAACAGAGGTATTTAATGGCAAAAGAGATATACCAGTAAAACAGAGGCCCAGAGAGTAAATTGTCTCCAAATATCCAACCAGGGTATTCTCCGGTTGGAGAGCGCAGATCCACTGAGCGCAGCACAAGCTAGCAAGACAGAAGCTAAGGCTCCAAGAAAAAAAAAATACAAGGGTAGACCCACTCAGAGCAGAGATGGAGCAATACTGGAAGAGCATCTGGGAAGGAAAAGATGTCACACAACACCGACGTCAAGTGGCTGGTCGACCTAACAGTAGACCACATCAACCTCCCAAAACAAGAAACAGTCCAGATCACAAAGACAGAGATTGTACAGTGAGAATGAAGAGCATCGGGCCCTGACGTAATCTATGCCTACTGCCTGAAGAAGCTAAAAACACTCCATGATTGCCTGGTAGCACAAATAAGGGGGTTGACTGGCTAACACAAGACAGAAGAATCCTTATCATGAATAATCCCCACAAAGGTATAACACCGCTGATCTAAGCAATCAATCAGTAGGTTCATGAGTCAACACATGAGCACCGCTAAGACTGGAAATAACACCAAAGGGTCAAACTATGTCCTGGTTGATAAAACAGTGCATTGGGACCAGTCCGTCCAACCTGAGCATCTACTGGATTAACTATTGAAAGCCTGTGACTTATTGCCCCACATATGGATACTGGAATGCTTGTCACTGCACAAGGTCAAGAACTGTGGGCTAATAACATTTATCAGGAACTTTGGAAAACAAAACTGGAGGTCAACCTAAAGGCAACCCAACAAGTCGCCATCAAGCCAGTCTCAAGCCAGCTCATGACTAAGAGCAGATATAGATTCTGGAGTGGAGTCACCATCAGCCACCTCCCGTCCATGGATGGCATCAACCTGTATGCAAGAGGTGAATGACTCACTGTTCCACCTCACCAGGACATAGATGCCACTGACATGAAAACTCACAATCCACAGAGGCTTCCACCCAAAGTCCAGCACCCTACACCTGTACCAGGAACAGAAAGAAGCGATGATTAATGAGTGTCAGAGACACAACTCAAGAGGAAACATGGAAAATGCCCCTCTAAGATAAGCTGCTCCAAGAGAAAAGGCAGCTGAAGACAGTGTGCAAGGACAGAAGGAGGAACTGTCATGGAAAGCCATGACAACCAGGGAACATCTGTGCCACATATGGATTACAAGTCCCAAGCTCCCAACGGGAGACACCGCCAAAGGTGGTCAGTGTTGGGAAGGTTACTTTTAAAATGTATTCCATTACAGAATACAGAATACATGCCCCAAAATGTATTCTGTAACGTATTCCGTTACGTTACTCAATGAGAGTAACATATTCTGAATACTTTGGATTACTTAATATATTACCATGCTGTTTACAACTACATGAATGTACTATTGCTGTGATTTATTACTGTTACTGAAGGTCCGCGGCTCCGAACCGTAGTAAAGGGACCTCTGGCTAATACGGTGGGTTCTGTGTCGGGCTAGTTCGGCTCGTAGCCGAAAACTAGCTTTACTTTGTTCTCTGGGTCAACTTTGCTAGCGAGAGACAGAGAGAGTTGTTGAAAGGCTGCTCCAACGGAACTTATTGTTTTTGGAGGAAAACACGAACACGGTGTACAGTCGAGTCTTAATAGCTTACTTACAACTGGGCTCGTCAGACACTCTTTTTGGCTGCAGTGGTTATTATTATATTTACATGCTTCCAGCTCCCGTTTTTGCTCGATGGACAGCTCGTACTTTTCCTTTTTCTCCCTCCCTCGCTCACAGACACATAACGGGTATGGCAGTCCATTCTCCCTGCAGCACGGACTACACTGCCTATGATGCTACATTCTTTAGAGCTATACCGGTAGCATTCTGCCTATTAGCTTAGCACAACAACAACAAAAAGGCCTCTCTCACCCAGGAAACACGCAGAGAGAGAGTGTCACCCTGTAACCACGGCAACTGTAACGCTGCCACCTGGAACAACAGAACGTAGCTGTCAAACAAAACCCAAACAGTCCTGACCCGCCACAATATGAAACAGGGAAGTACCGCCGTGTAATGCATTTATTTCAACAAAGTAACTGTATTCTAAATACAGTGTATACAATGTACAAATATATATATATATATATATATATATTAGGGGTGCAACGATACTCGTATCAATATTGAACCGTTCGATACAGTGCTTTCGGTTCGGTACGTATATGTATCGAACAATACAAAATTTTTAATTTATTTTATCAACTTTTCTTCTGACGATGCTGTCTGTGTTGAGAGCTCAGTGGATCTGCGTTCGACTACTCCACCTAGGCTGCACTGTCGAGCGCAGATCCACTGAGCGCAGCACAAGCTAGCAAGACAGAAGATAAGCTTGTTGCAACATGGCAAATTAAACCTCCCCCACCCTCATTCAGATCTGGCCTTCGGAACTATTTTGGTCTTCATGTGACGTATGACCCTGAAGGTAAGCGCGTCATGGACAAAAGTAAAACAGTATGTCGGATGTGCCACGCAATGCTCAATTACATTGGTGGGAACTAGTGTGTTAGCGCAGCTTGTTAACGTGTTGGCCGTCCAACCCCACGCACGGGGCGATCCGCGGTAGCTCGTTAATGGAGATTTGCCGTGTTATGGCGTTAACGTCATTTCAGATTAACGCTGACAGCACTAGTGGGAACAAAATGAATATGACTGCACATTTACGCCGACATCATCCTAGTGCAAAGACAAGTGGAAGCAGACAAAAACAACAAGCACGCATGCTACAAACTTTACCCGAGTCATTTAGACAGCCGTTAGCACATGATTCTCCTTATGGGGACCTGATATGTTTAATATGCTGCTGAGAATATAGCCCAGAAGAAGCGTATAGTATAGCTTTTATTTTGGAAAGAGCCATTTCTCTGTAATAGACTCTCTTTTCCAAAGATGAGTGATTCCTCAATCAGATAGATTTTTTTTTTTATTACTTTGTTGTTTCAGCAACATTAAATTTAAAAACTGTAATTTTGAGTTAAAATATATATTTATAATTTTAATAAATGACAAATTAAAAAAGCATGAACATTTTTTGTATCGAAAAAATATCGAACCGTGTCACCAAAGTATCGAACCGAACCGTGAACTTTGTGTATCATTGCACCCCTAAAAAAAAAAAAAAAATATATATATATATATATATATATATATATATATTCTGTCTGCTCATGTGTTCTCCATGACCCCACATTGCATCAGTCTTACTGAAGACAAGCATGCGTAAGCAGCAAATCAGCCATAGTATTCAGCTATCAGGCAATAAGAAGACGAGCATGCTGACCAAGCTGATATTATTACTAACAGGTTCTATTCAGGTTCTTCTCACAAATATAAAAATGGGCATTTTCTCAGGTATTAGAGGTGCATGTACAAATGAACAGCTGTGGTCAACAAAAACATGCTGTGATTCTTATCACCAGAAAATCCATGCAATTTGTGTAGGGGTAGCTTTTTTTTCTGTCAGCTCAATTTGCTGGATTTCCATAACCCCCCACCCCTGCTGTTCCACAGCCTCCGCTAACACCGGCTAGCAGGAAATAGGCATTCGATGCTTTTCTAGATGACTTCCTGAAAGAAATGAATCTCTCACAGAAAATGAGAACAATGAATAATGAAACGCTGGATGGGATGTGCCTGACCCATGCTATTCATACAACCTGTGCCATCTCTCAGAGCCAACTATGAAATTGAAGGTTGTGATCACAGGGCTGGAAAGAGCCATGGGCAGGACCATTAGAATGGAGGAAAACAAATAGGTTTTCTTGGATGCACATATAATCATTTGATTTAGGCTACATGTAGACCAGAGCGCCTCAGTATGAATAAATGCCACGTTTTGAAACTCTCAAACAGATTACATTTTTCTTGCTTCATTCATAACATCCCACGTGTCTTCTGGGAATAGCTGTGTTTTCAATCACAGCTTTGTTTGACAACTTTTCGAGGCAAACTGAAAATGTGTGATCTAAAACTTTCTGTACACTGCACTGTACAGTTTATGCCTTGAGTATAATTGGATGCAAAGTTCCTCAGGGAAGAATACAGTGAAAACAGAACAGACCATTTTCAGTCCGTGCAGCCACTTTACAGGAAGAAAAGTGTTTTAATGGCATTGTAACCCCACAGAGAAAATAATCCACCAATAAGAGAAAATACAGCCGTGCAGTGCCGCAAGAATGTCAGGCCCAGGAGGTATTTCAGGTTTTGAAAGCCTGCTTCTCTGCCTCACATTAGCCTCAGCAGGACAGCTAAGAAAAGACGAAAAAAAGAAAAAATTGCTTGCGCCCTTTTAAAAAAGAGAGAGAGAGCGAGAGACAGAGACCGACCACAGCCCTCGAGCTACAGCTGCAATCCTGACATGAAGGAGTCAGCTTGAGCACTAACAAATCTTTCTAATCCCTTTCAACATAGAGCAGCATTTGCCAGACCCCTGCTCCTCCAGGGTCTTAGAGAGAGACCGTGTGTGTGTGTGTGTGTTCATAGTCCTGTCAGTTAGGGTAAGTTAGGATGAGCGAAGGACTTTTGAGAGTCACTACTAGGAGAGACGAAGCACCGTGGCCACTCAGTATGAAACTCCACACTATGCTGTAGAGCTATCATTTACCCTATGGGGGCCTGGGTGGCTTACTCCCTGTGTGTTACCAAAAGCTGTGAATCGCAAGATCAAGTAATTACTGAACATTGTGGAGGCTCCTGAGTGTGTATTTTTTATGTCACACATTTTGGTTGAAGTGAATGACTTTGGTGATCATTTGGCTGTATATAATTGCATCGAACGCAGTGATAGGGGTCCCTATCTGCCACCCGGCGAGGAGCGCTGCGTCTCAGGTCACCGGGCTCTGTTTACGAATCATTGATTTTGCTGTACTACAGCGAACGACACAAGGTGCAGCCTCACCTCATCACGGACGCTCCTAGTGAGGCGCCAGCAAATAGAGAAAGCGGTGAAGGGTGTGGAGGTGGGGACACGGTGAAGTGTCGTAGCGGTCCAATTATGTTTTTGTTATAAGCGACTGTTGCCAGGCCAGTCGCAGGGACCCCTTCAGCACGGGCTAATTCTACCACAGTCGTCGATTCCAGTGTAATCCACTGCGTCATTCTCATCTTGGAAATGCTAGAATGGGTAATCAGATGATTGATTGAAGAGAAATGCTTTACTGACAGAATACTGACACGGACACAGCTGGCTGCCTGTCAGGGGGGATGGCTGAATGATATATGAGTATCCACTAGGGGTGCAACGATACACAAAATTCACGGTTCGGTTCGGTTCGATACTTTGGTGTCACGGTTCGATATTTTTTCGATACAAAAAAAATGTTCATGCCTTTTTATTAATTTGTCATTTATTAAATTTTCACGGCACATTCTGCACCACATCTCTGTGCGTTCATCATTTGTTTGAAGCCAGCTCACCTCCTGCAACCACTTTTCAGAGAATACGCGCTTCTTTTGTGGTTCGGACTCCTTCTGACATTTCTTTGGAGGTGGAGGAACATCACAGTAACTGCTTAAAGGAGCTTCTTCGACATCTTTAAGAGTTCTAAACAAATGTCTGTCCTCCTGAAAATCTTATGTACGCAAACACGCGTTGCAACTTCTTATCTTGTGCGGGTTTTTATTTTGACAGCGAATGCGCACCTGCGGACCACTTATGTGCAGCCCTGGTTATTTAGCTCGTCATATTGCAGCCACAGAAATTCTTTTGTCCATGAAACCATAAAGCTGCACTTTCTTTTTTCCTTATAGTCTGATTTGTCATAACCTTTCCGTTTTGTGGTAAGCTTTTCTTTGGCTGTCACTTCTTCACGCTGACCTGTCTTATTTGGCTCAGCAGAACTAAAATATATATCCTGCTGCTTTTACACACGCACTAACATAACGCTCAGCGATTCTCTGCGCGATCAACCTCTCACATGTTTAAGCTGCGGGAGATTTCACTTGTCATGTTTGCATAGTAAGCTAACGATTGATAAGACGATGTCAGAGGAATTGGTGCGCAAATTATCATCACTCACCAATCAGTACTGTCGCTCTCTATACACAGTTCACGCGATTGCAAAGTGAAAGCAAAAAACAAGCGCAAATTCAAACGCGATTTCAGTATGTCACATATTGACAGTGGCCGATGCCAATGACATAATTACCCAGCTACATTTCCAAAAGAATGCAAAAGCATTGACATATATTTTTCCTTCCTAGGATAGGCCGACGGGCAGGGCAGAGATAGATTTTGGTAGCCCGACTGGAAAAAAGCCCCGTCGGGCTAGCGATTTTGCGAGCCCTGTATCTGATTGAGGAATCACTCATCTTTGGAAAAGAGAGTTTATTATGGAGAAATGTCTCTTTCCAAAATAAAAGCTATACTATACGCTTCTTCTGGGCTATATTCTCAGCAGCATATTAAACATATCAGGTCCCCATAAGGAGAATCGTGTGCTAACGGCTGTCTAAATGACTCGGGTAAAGTTTGTAGCATGCTGCTTGTTGTTTTTCTCTGCTTCCACTTGTCTTTGCACTAGGATGATGTCGGAGTAAATGTGCAGTCATATTGGTTGTGTTCCCACTAGTGCTGTCAGCGTAAATCTGAAATGACATTAACGTCACAACACGGCAAATCTCCGTTAACGAGCTACCGCGGATCACCTCATGAGTGGGGCTGGAAGACGTCAACACATTAACGAGCTAACTGCGCTAACACACTAGTTCCCACCAATTGAGCATTGCTGGCACATCCAACATACTGTTTTACTTTTGTCCATGACAGGCTTACCTTCAGGGTCATACATCACATGAAAACCAAAATAGTTCCAAACGCCAGATCTGAATGAGGGTGGGGGAGGTTCAATTTGCCATGTTGCAACTAGCCTAGCTTCTGTCTCGCTAGCTTGCCCTGCGCTCAGTGAATCTGTGTTCGACTACTCCGCCTAGGCTGCACTGTCGAGCGCAGATCCACTGAGCGCTCAACACAGACAGCATCATCAGAAGGAAAGTTGATAAAATAAATTAAAAATGTTGTATCGTTCGATACATATGCGTACCGAACCGAAAGCACTGTATCGAACGGTTCGATATCGATACGAGTATCGTTGCACCCCTAGTATCCACGCTCAAAACAAAGCAAAAAAAAAAAAAAAAACGGCCACATTTGCAAGGTGATATCGTAACCCTCAGTAGAATCTGTGTTCACTCATTATCGGAGGACGTGAAGCATATCCGAAGACCTTTTTGCCTCTCGACTGTTGATTACATTTGTGATTTGTGGGGTTTTTTCCCTTTGCGCTCTGCCTCAAAATCCTTAGCAGTGAAGCCATAGCATAAGACATCTGCTTTCAACACTTCCTTATTAAAAATGATTATATGCATATCAAACTCGAGCTACTTACCATGACACGTTCAGTGATAAAAATCAGCAAAGAATTTAATTTCACTTTGCCACCTGCACATCAAATCACCGTCTACTTCGTCCCCAGTTTTAATGAATGCTGTGACTACTGTGCAGCAGGGTGATATTGAAATGCAAGTATACTCCCACACATACAGTCTCATAGCTCATTTTAGGTACAGACACTGATCATTAGAGGGCGAAAACATAATAGAGGTACACTCCATCCAAAGGCTTACCACTGCAGAAAGGTGCTGGGGAATGATAATTATAGTAATAGATATTGTGCTATAAATAAAGTTTGAAATGCTAAAAATATTATGCAGCCTTGCCATCGGTGTAATAAAACAGAAGTATGCACTATAACTCCAAAGCTGCATAGTCTATGCTTTGGAAGTGTAGCTTTTAATGCATTCTATTGGATTCTATTGTTCACACATGGAAATCAAATGCATAAGAATAAGATAATTTATGTGGAAGAAAGAAATTGCTAAGACGGAGCTGCTGTGTTCTGATTGATGCCGAGGAAAAGTGGTATCGACTGACGAGAGTCTCTTTATCATGTTTATTGATTGTGTTTTGGTGTGCTCTGGATTAAAGCCACATGTCCACGCTCTCATTTTCAGATAAGAAGGGCACGGGGAAAAAAATTGCTGCTTCAGGTAATGAAATATGAGGATCTATTGAATTGGAAAAATAAATGCTTTCGAAAATATTGCTCTACAAAGCTAAATTGACAGGGCTCTGCAACCATCATTATTTATTGCGAGGGAGCGAGCCGGGGAGGATGACATACTGTAGTTCAGTGCCGTTCAGCATTTTTCCTGCAACAAGATACCGCGTTACGGCTAGACTGTCTCCACATAAAAGGCTGGGCTGAGAGAAAAAGTGCACGGGGCAATATGCGTAAAGAAAGCAGGATCAATAACCAATCTGTGGAGCAGAGAGGGTCAGGTGGAGCATGGGGAGGTTATCATATACTGGACTTCAACACGCGTAATGGAGGAGTCCTCTGTGTTTTGGACTGCTCTAAGATGCAGTGTTGCTTACAGGAGCATCTGTGGATAGTAAACAGAGTGGAAAATGCTTTTGCGTGGCATGCAGTGGCGAATCCACTCAGAATTCATTACACCATTTTCAGATGCCACAATAAAGACCAATTGACACAATTATCTAATGATTTTTTTTATGTAAGTAACATAGTTGTTATATCCGGTGTTGTGGATAGTGTCTCGAGTAGGGATGGGTATCGTTTAGTTTTAATCGATACCGGTGCCAAACCGGTACTTTTGAAACGGTGCCGGTGCTTAAACGGTGCTCAAACCGGTGCTTAAAGAATGGAAAACACAAAAGTGGTCCAAAAACCTCTCATGTTCAGCTGTTTTTTTGTAAAAAGATAACAATGTTAGCCTTTTCTGCAGCTATGGGGCATATATGGTATCATTCTTGGCTGGAAGCAGTGCTTAAACAATGGAAAAAACACAAACTTTGTCCAAAAACCTCTCATGTTTAGCTGTTTTCCGCTTTTTCTTTGGTCATTTTAGCCTTTTTGGCCAGGGTGAAGGGAGTATCTGCCATCAAACAAGAAGACAGCCGCATGTAGCTATGATGGTGTTTGCTGTTCACCTTACATGCATTAATGTAATAACGTGGTTAGCCTACTCAACGTAAATTACACACGAACAACATTAAGCTACTCACGCAGAGAAGAACGGCTGCTGCTGCCATCATCATCCGTCATCATTTCTGCTACACTGGCAGGGCTAGGGGCCAGGACTCTCCTCTTCGGGTTTTTGGGGGATGTTGCTAATTCCGGGTCCGATAACAGGCAACCCACAAGCAGTAGATGTGCTCGGTGTGAGGTCTCGCAGCAAGCTATCAAATACGGCGCATTTCTCGGCTTTAAAAAAAAACACTATGCGTCGCCAGGTGTTTCATCAGATTTGAGGTGTTACCTCCTTTGACAGTATCATCATGGCACCGGATACCGGTACCCATCCCTAGTCTCGAGCTTTTTTGCCGTTTGGAGACCAAAATATGGCCTGGTGTGTGGCTAATTGTCCCAGTAGTCTTTGCTGAGGATTTGTGGGCATTTGAAAGTTCCTCTTTTCTTCTTACCTGGTACTTTTATCATAATATTCATCCAGTATATCTTTTCTTTGTACATATCAAAACAATTTCAGCCTTGTCTCTCTAACTTTGCACCTGTGCTGCTGCTCTGATGTACTTTTTTACGATCTTGTCCATCTTGCTCGTCACTCCTGAGCAAAATCCGCCTCCAGCGCACCCTCCTGTGTTTTTGTTAGTACAACCATCTCCAAACCAAGTCTCACTCTAAACCTTCCCTTTGACTTTTGCTGCTTTCGTTCAGTCACAAATCATCCTGACACTCATCTCCACCCTCTCTACAGCTCCCTGCCTGCTCTCCCTCTTGTGCACTGCCTGTTGATTTGGATGGTTAACCTCAGGTATCTAAACTCATCTATCATCACTACCTTGCTTCTTGCTTCTATTGCCATTCATTCCTCTTCTCTCCAGTACATATCTCCACCTCTCCAGGCTCCCTTCCACCTACTCCCTAATATCGCTACAGGTCAGTGTAATCTGTGAATTAGGATAGGCTAAAGTTTACCACACACACTCAAAACTACGATTATGCAACAATACTATTAGTAGTACTGTTCTGTGTATATATATATATGTTCCACATAACGTTTGCATCCAAAAACTTCCAGATTTCATGTAATTTTTTCGCAGCACACTCAGAGTGCAGAGGCAGTAATGGATACAAGAACTGAGGACACTGCTTGATCACATGATAGCTACTTGTAAATCACAAGATAGGTCCTAAAGAATGCAATGTCTTGTCATCCTTTTTGACTAATGACGATTATAAACATCATTAAATAGAACTTGAAACTAGTGACAACCAATTAGAAAATATTCCACGACTCTTCCTGGAAGCTATATTCATCTTTTATAGGTAGTTTACAATGCTGGGTGTGATGGACTACTTTCTAACTTTGTTACTTTGTAACACTTTACTGTAATGCAGTAATGTAACACTTTGCTAAATTTATTAAATATGGTTACGATACTGTTGTTCCTTATGTTACAGAGGTTCTTCAGTTATCTGCACTAAAGCAGACAGAAAGAAAGAAAGAAAATCATCCTCTTTCTTTCCTTTCTGCACACTCGGACTTCAATCAGCTTATTTCAGTTTGTGTGCAGGAGAAAGAAAATGGTGGCACGGTATGGGGATACAGCTTTTGAGGAGTGGAGTTGTGGACATTTATTGCACACAAGGATAAGAGCATGATGGTAAAGTGGAAACTGCGTCCAAGACAGAAACAACAGCATTATATTGCTAACACAACTTTGGCTCTTTGCAAGCATCTGCAGAGGCAGACTACTACTGCATTCAGACCTGAGCATGTGTGTTCGGTCTCCATTTCCGGAAATGTAAAATAAAGATTATTTTTTGAGCTTGACCACTCTGAGTTCAGTCTTTCTCTTTCGCCAAAAGAATTCAAAAGAACGGGATTTAACACATGCTAATGCAAAGCTACAGAGTAACATTTCAGTGAGATATATGAACTTGTTTTTAGACAGTGCATCTTGGATCTGGAGAATTTTCACTTCCATTAGCAAATCCTTTTATATTTTTTTATATTTTTATTTTCAAGCAAAAATATCTTGTATTAAGTGAAAAAAATCTGCCAATGAAACAAGTTACTCTGTTATATGTAGCTGATTGTGTCTTATTTTAAGTGTGATGAGATCTTTTTGACTGGAACAAATATACTTGGTAAGAGTTTTTTCAATGTAGCCAAGAACCCAGCAGCCAGACTTGACTAAGGATGTGTGTTGGTGTGTGGGACTGTAGCTTAAGGTTTATATTGTTAACTAGTAATTGTGAGACAAGCTCTTTCAGGTCACTTTATGGAGTAACAACAAAGTAATATAACAAGTAGTGCAACTAATTACTTTCTCCAACAAGTAATTAAGTAATGTACTGCACTGAAAAGGAGCGAGAAATGTGTAATACGTTACTTATCTTGGGCAACAACCTCAACTCTACTAGTCTATTTTTTGTAGGCCAAGTAAAATCCTCTGACTCTTTGCTGTGCAGCTTCCAAACAGTATTTGGAGTGTGGAGGGGAGCACTGTCTTGCATGAAGTGCCATTGCCATTTTTAGGCAGGTGATATGTGTCAGGGTAACATTCAGGACCCACAGTTTTCCAGGAGAATACTTCACTGAAGTGAAATGCTTATTATTATTCACCTTACCCGTCAGTGGATTCAATGTTCTGATCCATGCATATCAAACTACAGCTCTCTCATTTCCTTTTGTGTAGTGATGTTATCCACAAGTAAGTTTTTTAATATACAAGAATACATTGTGATGTAAATTCCAGAGTGAGAATATGGTATTTTTTCATAAATGCACTTTTATGAAACTGTTCCATCACATTTTATTTATAATATTATCTCCATCTGCAGATTTTGCTACTGCTTGTGGGTTATTTAGCACAAATTGTCACTTGCAATTGTATTGGAGCTTCATAAAGAGCTATGAAAAAATGCACTGGTTCCACTTGTTTAGGCTATTTGCCAGATAGAAGCTATGGGGTTAGAGGTAGACTAGTTGTCTCTAAGAACTAAATTTAAAAATACACTCCATAATATTTATTTCTACCTGCCATCTTTTACCAGGTATGTTCCTATGATTTGTATCATTGTTATTATCAATGCAAGCAATATCAGCAGCTGAGCTTACTTGCTGGAAGTATTACCACAAATTCTCTTTATGTATAATGAATGCAGATGTTTCTCGTGGTTCCCTTGTGCACAGAAAAAATGACAGCACAGACTTATAGTGTACTGAATTATACAGGTATGTGCTGTTAGTGAAAACGCAATATTGTAAAATGGAGTGTGATGGACTGAACAGTGAAGGAAACTTAGGCACAGGTTAAAGTCCAAAAAAAAAGATTTTTTATTTAACCCAAAAACATAATTGGTTAAATCATGCAAAAAGAATCAAAATCTTGGGCCCATAAAAGAGGTCAAAATAACAAAACTCTACTCAAAGTTGACAACACTACTGATAACTCAAACAAACTGACCTCCCTTAACGAGACAAAGGGGAAACTTAAATAGTGGCTGAGCAGCCCACAAAAACAGGAGAAGGGGTAAAACACACAAAACCTAACTAAACCAAACATAATGAACTCCAATCCCCCCATGACATGGCATGAACCAATTTGTAGTCTTCCTTTAAAGCTCGCTCCGCCCCTTTTCCACCTCTTGGCTCCTTAATCAAGGGACTGGAACAGCTGCAACTACGGTAACTCAGAAAACAAAAGATTGATCATACATAACAGTGTAAACTAAAATGTGCGCACTTATTTTAGAATGCAGTGTTATGTGGATATGTGAATAAATTCTAAACCAAAACCAGTTATTTATTGTCCTGTAAATTAATTCCTATATTTAAAGAAAGACATGTGAATGCAATGTTACTTATAAGCCTCTACACTGACATGGTGGATATTACCACTGTGTGGCTGTAAGTGCAGCCATCACAGGGAGGAAATAGTAAGATTGTGCAATATTTAAATGAACAACAGAGCTAGAACTGACTGGTCTGTTGCCTTTTGGAAAAGGGTGGTTGAAAACATTTATGCATTAGCAAGTAAATGAAAAGCTGAAATTAGTCATGCAAAGGTGAATACTGTCATATTTGTGAGTGATTCACATTAATCGAGTCTCTGGTGTGGTTATGAGAAACCAGGCTTGCCAACTAGATTTACTCTGGCCTGACAGAGTATTTCTACTGGATCTGATCAATGAGTCACATATCCACACTTTAATTACCTGTTTGGTCAGAAAAAAAACATCCCAGTTGGAAGAGTTGGAAATTTTAAGAAGGTAGAGAAGAAAGGATCATTAGGAGATTATAAACTGAGTTCATCATCTTCAAACCAGCACTCCTCAGGCACTGATGTTTCCCTTTCATAACTGGAAGAAGACGAAAAAAACAATAAAGACTGGATGGAACTAAGAGGGTGTTGGTGACAGGATGTCACAGTTAAATGGTGCCATATGTGTGTATGAAAAAAACTGTCTGAATTTAGACACAGCACACAAAATTACTTGATCTCAACAACATCCCGACAGCACTACTTCACCTCTGAGCTGTTAATTTATAGGAAAACCTCAAAAATACCTCATTGAAAAAGTTCTTAAAGACGCTTAGCTCTGATGCTTTCTTATATTTACTGGCTGATTGGTATAATTACAGTTTACCCAATGTTTTCATTCACTGAACTCCCTAAAAGGAGACAAAATTCAGTGAACATGAAGAGCTAAGGTATGGTTCTGCTCCAGCTTGTCAGGAACCCCTCACTGAGTCCAGCTGTCTTTATGGTTCTGGTTTAGCAAAACTCTCAGCAGGCCAGCTCCTAAAACAGGAGAGAATCTCAGCAGGAACCATATGAGGAGCATACAGTATCAGTCGCTGATTTACTGGCTGCATGAAGAGTATCTCAACTGATCTTTAGCTTGGAATTCTTTGGTTTTCCTAAGTGTAGCAATTATAAAATTATTTAGTATGCTCAACAGTTTTCCTTTACCTGGCTTCACTTACACGTGCCATAACATCAGATGTCCTGCTTAATGGTTACATGAAGGTGGCTGCGAAATCTATAAGTCAGAGACTAGAAAATCAGAGATCTAGTTTTCCAGCTTAGCTATGAGTGTGAGTATGTTAGTGTTGGCAGTATATGACTAATCACACAGTAATGAAAGCAGAGGCAGCGGCAGCTTAACTACCACACTAGTCTCCCATGAGACTTGCGTCAAACACTACAGGTTCATTTACTAAGAGCAGATGCAGCCATCCAGAAAAATCTGAGTTCAAACCTTTGTTAATGAGATCAACAAATGCTATAGGTTTTCATCGACTTGTACTCAAGCAGCGTTAAGCCCGTTTCCAAAGACAACAGTCAACTGCATTCACAAGACTGCAGTAATTTACAGGATGGATGCAAAAAGGCAAAAAGCTTCATAACAGAATGCTGTTTTGTAGAGAGAAGGCTTTCGCTTCGATGTTAATGATGTCTCTTTTGAAGTTTGATGTTTTCAAAGTAGAAGTGTAATATAGCGGAGCACAGTAGTATATAACATAGAAATAGTAGGTTAAACTTAAGCACTTAAGTAAAATATTAGGGTAAATGTATTAAATTGGAGTCAATCCCTGGCCCTGACCCCGATTTGATCCAATGGTGATGGTTGTAGTTGTGGTGAGGTTGTTTTAAGATATACCTTACTCTTGTCTAGTGGCACTGATGAGGACCTCTGGATGTCACTACTTCTCCTGTGGACACGCTCCAAAAAGTGATCAAAAATCAGACTTGACTCACCTTTTCTTTTTTCATCTCTCTCTCTCTCTCTCGCCCTATTTCTAGGATCTTCTGCCACACCAAACCTCTGCATTTCCTAAGAATCAAATCACTTGTTACTCTATATAAACAAGAAGCTTTAAGGAGTGTAATAACTCACTCGGTTAATTAAAGCTGGTAAAAGATCAATAAAGCTCCAGGTCCCTCTTTCCTAATTTTTCCGTATTAATTAAAGATACTCACTTTGAAGAGTGTTTTTTTTCTTTTTCTCTTCTGTATCTGGTTAATTAGAGACTTTGAAGCAGTGAAAAGCTCCAAACTTGATGAATGAAACAACAGTAAATCCAATTAAGTTGCATGATCTTAATCAAAAATGTGAGCCACTTTGCACTGATCCTGTCAGCTTAGACCTGTGAATTTGCAACTTTAACAGTGAATCTGAATCTTTTTGACCAATCTGATTTCCCAGTCAGAATTTAAATGACGTGTTAGAGGTCTGGGACACGGCAACACTGCCCTGAAATTGCTCCACTGTGGCCGCGAGCACAGAAATACAAGGCAAATGGCTTTCCCTGCATCATAACCTTGACTGCAGCAGCTACTCTGCTTTGAGCTTTGGCCATTGATGCACTCGAGGGCCACTTTGTGCCAGTATTAGCCCTCCATGTCGCCATGTTGCCATCACAGCTCACAGAGCCCAGTGGCAAAAAATAATAAAATGAAATGTCAAATCAAAGGGAGGACAGAGAATGGTCTTTACCACGGGGCTCAGAGTTTTGAGTGAAATGGAAAAGTGGATTTACTGCTGCTATTCTCAGTATTGAGTGGATATGCTGCAAATTGAGTCAGTGAAATATGGAATGAGCTAAATTCACACTACGCATCTGAGGAAGAGCTTCTTCCTGCGACAAGAATCTTCAGCTCAGTGATATATGCAGGATTCTAACATAAAGAAAAAAAATCTCATTGAAATAACAGGAACTTTTAGATAAATGCTTCATTTCAGTAAATAAAAGAGACACGGCATCTATTCATGTGCCAGCATTACACCGAACATTATTTGGGTTTAAGCTTGCTAAATGTTCTAACAAATAACATAAAAGAATATAAGATTTGAAAATGCATTCAAATGTTAAGCTTTGTTGAATTTTCCACCATCATATTTTTTGTTTGTTTTTGCACAGCAATATTAGGGGTTCAATTGCAGTAATAGTTCATTCATTCTATATCTGAAAAGCAGTACAGTTTCATAAGTTGCTTGAAAATGTCCCAAAAGACAGAGCAGCACCACCCGAACAATCACAAAGCCTTATTCAGGTTTTGTGAATTACTATTAAATTACTAAAAATAATTTTATTATCGATTATTATTTTTATTATTCATTATTTTTGATTAATTTACATTGTTTTTATTGTTTTACATTGCTTTTTTATTTACTGTTACTGTTTTATTTACTGACTCTGGATACAGTAGCTCCGGTGAAAACTAAGACCACCTGACTCCGTGGTATAATTCTCAAACACGTAGCCTAAATGAGATAACTTGTAAGCTGGAGAGGAAATGGCGTGTCACAAATTTAGAGGATCATCATTTAATTCAATTCAATTAAATTTTATTTATATAGCGCCAAATCACAACAAACGTCGCCTCAAGGCACTTCATAGATACAGAGAAAAATCCAACAATCATATGACCCCCTATGAGCAAGCACTTTGGCGACAGTGGGAAGGAAAAACTCCCTTTTAACAGGAAGAAACCTCCGGCAGAACCAGGCTCAGGGAGGGGCGGGGCCATGTGCTGCGACTGGTTAGGGTGAGAGAAAGAAGACAGGATAAAAGACATGCTGTGGAAGAGAGACAGAGATTAATAACAGATATGATTCAATATCATATCTCACTCACAATGTCTGTTAACACATAGTGAGTGAGAAAGGTGACTGGAAAGGAAAAACTCAATGCATCATGGAAATCCCCGGCAGCCTACATCTATTGCAGCATAACTAAGGGAGGATTCAGGGTCACCTGGTCCAGCCCTAACTAATGCTATGCATTTAGCCTGGAGAAATAGTTTGTTGCTTTATAAGAAAGCCCTCCGCAAAGCTAGAACATCTTACTATTCGTCACTGATTGAAGAAAATAAGAACAATCCCAGGTTTCTCTTCAGCACTGTAGCCAGGCTGACAAAAAGTCAGAGCTCTTTTGAGCCAGCCATCGCTTTAACGTTAACCAGTAATGACTTCATGAACTTCTTCACAAATAAAATTTTAATCATTAGAAAAAAAATTTACCAATAATCATCCCACAGATGTTATATTATCTACAGCTACTTTTAGTACCATTGATGTTAAGTTAGACTCTTTTTCTCCAATCAGTCTTTCTGAGTTAACTTCAATAATTACTTCCTCCAAACCATCAACGTGTCTTTTAGACCCCATTCCTACAAAACTGCTCAAAGAAGTCCTGCCACTGATTAATTCTTCGATCTTATATATGATCAACCTATCTCTAATAATCGGCTATGTACCACAGGCCTTCAAGCTGGCTGTAGTTAAACCTTTACTCGAAAAGCATCTCTAGACCCAGCAGTCTTAGCTAATTATAGGCCAATCTCCAACCTTCCTTTCATATCAAACATCCTTGAAAGAGTTGTTGTCAAACAGCTAACAGATCATCTGCAGAGGAATGGTTTATTTGAAGAGTTTCAGTCAGGTTTCAGAGCTCATCACAGCACAGAAACAGCTTTAGTGAAGGTTACAAATGATCTTCTTATGGCCTCTGACAGTGGACTCATCTCTGTGCTTGTCCTGCTAGACCTCAGTGCAGCGTTCGATACTGTCGACCATAATATCCTATTAGTGCAATTAGAGCACGCTGTAGGGCTGGACCAGGTGACCCTGAATCCTCCCTTAGTTATGCTGCAATAGACGTAGGCTGCCGGGGTATTCCCATGATGCATTGAGTTTTTCCCTTCCAGTCACCTTTCTCACTCACTATATGTTAATAGACCTCTCTGCAATAAATCATACTTGTTTTTAATCTCTGTCTCTCTTCCACAGCATGTCTTTTATCCTGTCTTCTTTCTCTCGCCCCAACTGGTCGCAGCAGATGGCCCCGCCCCTCCCTGAGCTTGGTTCTGCCGGAGGTTTCTTCCTGTTAAAAGGGAGTTTTTCCTTCCCACTGTCGCCATAGTGCTTGCTCATAGGGGGTCATATGATTGTTGGGTGTTTCTGTATGTATTATTGTAGGGTCTACCTTACAATATAAAGCACCTTGAGGCGACTGTTGTTGTGATTTGGCGCTATATAAATAAAATTGAATTGAACTGAATTGAACTGTTACATTGTTTTATATTTCCTTTTCTTGTGTTGTAAAGCACTTTGTAATTTTTTTCTGCGAAAAGTGCTATATAAATACATTTTACTTACTTACAAGGTTAAACACCCATAATCCTAAAACTATACCTAATATAGCTGAAAATTGCTCTCTCAAGTGTTAGCAGTCAGCGTACAAAGAAATGAACAAACACATTTTTTTCATATTTTTGTTTTTCAAAACATTGTTAAATACAGGGTTTGAGTATAGTATTAATGCCTCCTATTATGAAAGTTGTTAGTTGGTTTATTAATAATCAGTGTTTCCAGATGTTTGAAAACCAAATAATCACATCCACGTTCAAAGCATGTAATAACATCATTGTTAGTAATTACAAACTCAACAGACAATCAGATCTGAATTCTACTTCATCCTGCACAGGTTATTTTAGGGTTCTTATTACCAAGTTACTAATAAAAAGGTTTTACCCAATGTGATTATGTGGATAAAATAATTACATTTAACAGATAAAAAGCAATATATCGGATGCATAATAAAACTTCACAAATAGCTGGTAATGATTTTGACGTTCCTCAAGATTCAACATTAGGTCCTCTGCTTTTCTTCGTCTGCATCTCATTGACTTACATCAAACTGCTCCACTGACTGTCAGATTCGCAGGTACTGCTAGAGAATAACTTTAGCACATTTAAATGACTGACCAAAAAAGACACCACACAATAAATAAAGTTATAATTAAATTAGACTAATAGCATTAATTGTGAGTTGGTGTTTTTGTCTGGTAACACGAACGATTTGTTTTACATGATAATCATGAAGTTAAAATCAGATATTGCAGCTCCAACATTTTTACTCATGTGTCAGATTTGAAGTCCTGTATAACCTACTTAGTGCAAGAAAGAAAGTCATGACAACAGAAAATGAGTTTGTAACGTCTCTCAATGACTGTACAACAGAAATGAACCAGAGAGACAATCTGTCAGCCATCGATGAAATGATGACGACGGGCCCAAGAAGACAGTCTGAAAAATGTTTACTGACAAAGAAAATGATTCAGAGCATGTTAAGAGCACGGCAGGAGAGAGTGTGGGTCTGTGACTAATAGACAAGATACACAATTGTGCGTATCTGTCACCTATGCAAGAAAAAATGCTTCATTGAAGAGAGCTCATCTCTCTGAAATAATGGTACCTCAAAAAACTCCCACAAGGATGAGTGTTAAAGCGTTCCCTTTAAAGTCCTCTTCTCAAGAGCAGATGGTGGAAAACAGAGGTGTGTGGTGTCCTCGTGACATACAGACTACTACTGTTAGCAGAAAAAAACAAAAAACATCCAGGTAAAAACTGGTGCATTCTGCATGATGTCTTCAGCCTTTCACCTCCAAAGGTTCGTGTGTGTCAGTCTGAAATTTTTAATCTTACGTACAAGGAGCAGTGCCTCAGGAGGTAGAGTGGGTCAGCCACTAATTGGAGGGTTATCGGTTCAGTTTCCAGATCTGGCCGTTTTCATGTTAAAGTCTTTGGGCAAGATGAAGAACCAGGGGAAAAAGCCTGCCACAGTATCAGTGTGTGTTTGTGTGGAAGAGAAAACCCTGTAACAACACAATAAATGGACAGTGCAGGTGAATGTGGCTTGTAGTGTAAAGTGAGCAGAGAACATCAACACAAAATGTACTGTGTTGAAATGCAACAAAGTAATCGGAGATTTTAGAAAACCTTCTAAAACAAAGTCCAGTCACAGGTCACATTAACAAATATTGGAAAATATTGATTTAAATACTGTTCTCCCTACAAATGAAAGTTAAGCTACATTGTCTTATTTCATCGCATCAGTATTCCTTCCTGCACGTCCCTTTCTTGATTTATGACCATTTATAATATATCTTTGTAAAATGCATCTGCGGGCATTGTTGTAATATAAATGGCACTCAGGAAAACATTTTTGTTTTAATAGCCTCAGACACTCATATTTATCTTTTAAGCTAAAAGGAGAAAAAAAAATGCTGAAAATAAGAAAAAAAGTCTTGGCAGTCACTGGTAAACTCATGAATATCACTGGTTTCCAATAGCTGGTTGAGATGACTGACACGTTCATTTTATAAAGAGCGAGTGTGTGATGGCCTCAGTGATAAACGCTTTCCAGTGACCAGCACTGGATGTGAAGACAGTTTATTGCATTTTGACATTTTACAGATGTCCCATATTTTTAGGGATTGTGGTTCTAGTAGGTAGTAGATACTGTGTATGTAACAAGTATGTTGCTTTGAGTTCAGCGATAGATAACATGCTGTGAAAAAGAGTGAGAGAAAAAAGACACTATGAGAGACAGAGCCAGAGTTTAACAATTACTATTATTAAATAAAACAGTGGTGCATAAACACAAAGACAGTGAAGAAGAAATCCTTAATTAATGACACCATTAAAATTCTGCTCTCTACCTAGAAATCTTGAAGCATCAGTTAATGCAGTGAAACTCAAACTCAGTTGGGTTGTGGCCAATGATCTGAAGCACATCAGCAGGTCCACCTCTGAATGGCTCAAAATAAAATGAAGAAACAAACAAATGAAGGTTTTTGAGTCAAATGAGCCTCAAATACGTTTTTTCCCCATCATAAATTAAATTAAACCTTAAGAAATTATTTCCTTATTCACTTGGGCTGTCTTTGTCTAATACTAAGATTTGTTTGATGATATGAAACATTTAAATGTGAAGAATGTGGAAAAAACCCTCAAAAACAACAAATCTCTTTGAAATAAAAAAAGATAGGAAATCAGGAGTACAGTCTATGTTACAGCCTCCAACAAAACAATGCATGTATACTGCAAGGCTCCAATTGCTGCTCATTTATTACACAAAAAATAAGTGAAAAAATTGGGATAAAAAAAAAAAAATCAGCATAGCACTAACTGGACAGTAGTGTACCTCAAGTACTCTTTTATGTACTCATCAACTCATATTATTTGTGTTTTGAAGTTGACTATATTTATTAGGAGTATGAAATATAAATTTTGATAGAAATTCTAGATTTTTTTTTAAATTAAAACAATTTAATTTAGAGCTGAAAATGAGAAAATTTATAGAAATTTCATAGAAAGTGGTTAATAAAGTAAAATGACTGACTTTACAGTAACATCATGGGCAGGACAGGACACCCACTTGGTACAGAAGGGTGGACAATTCTTTTAATCAGCCGCTTAGATTAAGGGAATTTAATGTAACGGGCTGTGGCAGTGGTCACCTTGGCCACCCCTCTGGATAAGATAATCATTGAGACACCGGTTTTAATGAGCAATCTACCCACTTTCACACTGCATTATAGCCATTTTGTGCAGTCAAGAAACAAAAACACCAAACAGCATCTGGTGAGATTAAGTACACTGTGTTGAAGATCCAGTACTCCCCCTTTTGAGACACATTTCCCTTCCTCTGCCCACAGAGATGTGATGCATCTTGCATTCTTTGCCCGTGCAGCAATAATATCAACACTCCGTGGATCAAGCAGTTGTGGCAACCTCCTGAGAGTCCAGATGCTGCACGGAGGACCTGTGTTGACCTCACACCAGACCTGGGTTCAGTGTACTGTGGGCCTGCAGTCATCATCCTAAGGCCTTTTTAGATGAGGTGTGCATAATGGGGAGGTTTCTCTCACTGAAGGATGAATCAATGTGGCATGAAGAAGAGAATTTCCACCCCATTTCCCCCCCTGATTACCCCACCACATACAGCTCCTTAATAGCTTGTTGTGTGCCATAAATCTCTTTTTACCACCCTGGCATCACAGATGTATTACAGTGTATGCCTTACATATTAAACCAAAGGTGTCATTGGAATTTGAAGCTGGTAGTTTGTTGAGACAGCAGTGTACAGTAAGGATTCAGGCAACATGTTTCATGCTTATCTTCAAACAGGTCTCAGTTTTATAATAAAGCTGTCCGTATGTGTGATGGGAATGCTGCTCCCTTCAAGCCAAAGGAGGGACTGCGGGAGCACGAGCATTAATAGAAACAAGCTCTAAGGCCTCAGTGGGATCTCGTCTCATACTGATCACCTTTTCACCTCCGTCTGAACCAAATAATAGTTTCTGGAATCCCACATCGAATCCTGATTTTCCTTTCAATGTTGTTTATATATTTTATCCATATATAATATATTTTCAAGTTAATACAACTGAGAAAAAAAACACTTGCATTGATCTCTATATACCGCAGGATAAAAAGAAATTCAATTTCCATTATTGTGACAAAATGCTGCCACACAGGGATGATATTCCAAACCTATGTGTGCATGTCCTATGTTAAGTCAACCCAGTATCACAGCAAAGCGTGTAATAGACACACCGGTCCACTGTTTCCATTTCGTGCTTTGCTTCTCCAAATCGTTAAATGGGCACACGTGCAGAAGTTGCATTACAGCAGGGGGTGATAATGTATTTAAAGCCACAAAGTTGGTAGTGAACAAAAAATGTATAAAGCGCATTCCAGGGTCCTTAATCAAAGGAAAGGATTAAGCTGGAGGCTTCTCATGATTACTTAGTTGTTGGCTTAAAATAAAATATCTCCTTCTGGTGTTATTGCAGCTCAGTGCAACTTCTGCATGGCTTCGCTTCTCCAGAGCGTGAGAAGGACCGAGGGGCTTATTACACAATTTGCTGCGGTATCAAGTTGGTTAAGTTCAGAACTATACAAAAAGGCCTTTTTCAGGGAACGCAATGGGTTAAAAATTTTAGGATGTTCTGCAGCAATGAAGGTTGATCAACCCTTTATAGCTGGTGCTACTAATTCCAACAGGTGTTCCAGCTTTTTTGGATTACTTTCAACCCCCTCTGTCTGCATAAAAGCAGTGTTGGAACACACTGTGGTACCTGCAGAGAGTAGTATGTTGCTACAAAAATGTCAAGAAAAAGGCAATCAATAATGGAAGAGAGACAGACCATCATAATAACACTTGTAGGTCTTTCCTACAGAGAAATTGCAAAGAAAGTCAAGGTGTCAGTGAGTGCAGTTTGCTTCACCATCAAAAGGCACTCAGAAACTGGGGCAAACTCTAACAGGAAGAGGTCCGGCAGACCTAAAGCCACAACTGATTCAGAGAACAAGTTTCTGAGAGTTCACAGCTTGCATGATAGGTGGCTCACAGGACAACAGCCCTAAGAACAGCTTAATAGTGGCCGTAGTAAGCAAGTCTCAGTTTCAACTGTGTAGAGAAGACTTCGAGCTGCAGGTTTGACGGGACGAGTTGCAGCATGGGAACCAATTGCTAAGATGTCAGAATAAGACATAGAGGCTTGCCAGGGCCATGAAACACTGCCACTGAACTACTGAGGAGTGGAAGAAGGTATAATGGACTGATGAATGAAAATCTGAACTCTTCAGTTCATCTCGAAGGATCTTTGTACACCATTGAGTGGGCGCAAGGATGGTTCCACAGTGTGTGGCATCAACTGTCAAACATGGAGGAGGAAGTATGCTTCAGCTAGCCTTCAGCTAACCCAAAATGCTGCAGCAAGAGTACTGACAGGGACTAGAAAGAGAGAGCAGATTTCTCCTGTTTTGGCTTCCCTTCATTGGCTTCCTGTTAAATCCAGAATTGAATTCAAAATCCTGCTCCTCACATACAAGGTCTTAAATAATCAGGCCCCATCTTATCTTAATGACCTTGTAGTACCATATCACCCTATTAGAGCACTTCGCTCTCGCTCTGCAGGCCTACTTGTTGTTCCTAGAGTATTTAAAAGTAGAATGGGAGGGAGAGCCTTCAGTTTTCAGGCCCCTCTTCTGTGGAACCAGCTTCCAGTTTGGATTCGGGAGACAGACACTATCTCTACTTTTAAGATTAGGCTTAAAACTTTCCTTTTTGCTAAAGCATATAGTTAGGGCTGGACCAGGTGACCCTGAATCCTCCCTTAGTTATGCTGCAATAGATGTAGGCTGCCGGGGGATTCCCATGATGCATTGAGTTTTTCCTTTCCAGTCACCTTTCTCGCTCACTGTGTATTAATAGACCTCTCTGTATTGAATCATATCTGTTATCAACCTCTGTCTCTCTTCCACAGCATGTCTTTTATCCTGTCTTCCTTCTCTCACCCCAACCGGTCGCAGCAGATGGCCCCGCCCCTCCCTGAGCCTGGTTCTGCCGGAGGTTTCTTCCTGTTAAAAGGGAGTTTTTCCTTCCCACTGTCGCCAAAGTGCTTGCTCATAGGGGGTCATATGATTGTTGGGTTTTTCTCTGTATCTATGAAGCGCCTTGAGGTGACTTTTGTTGTGATTTGGCGTTATATAAATAAAATTGAATTGAATTGAATTGAAGTGTGACAGTCTGGGGTCGGTGACTTCTTTAGAGTGAGAGGCACCCTGAACCAAAACAGCTACCACAGCATGCTACAGCACCATGCAACACCCTCTGGTATGCCCTCTAGTTGGTCAGGTGTTCATCCTACAGCAAGATAATGACCCAAAACATAAATCCAAGCAATACCAGAACTACCTAAGGAAAAAAGAACAAAGTTAAACTGCATAATTTTCAATAAAAAATTAAAAAATTTGGGATATTCTAAAACTTTTGACCGATATATGCAAATTGATATTTAATTTCATTGTTTTAATTTGTCAGCAGGTTCAATAAACACTCCAGTTTCAAAAGATTTCAATTTTCTGGCAATTATTTCAAGGTTCAGGGGTCCCAACCACTCGTAATCAGCGGTTAGTGCTATGAATTAAAAGAAAGAAATTAGACTGACATATTTCATAGATGATTTTCCTGTGTGAGATGGGTAAATCACTATCAAACTGCTCAAAATTCAATAATCTCAAAAATAATAATAATAATAATAATAAAAGCAATTATGAGGCAGCATAAGCAGCTTTTTACAAAGCCACGGGCATTCACTGACTTTCTGGACAGTCTCTTGTGGATAGTCGTAGGTGCATTGCAAGCACAGATTCCACCTGGATTTGGGAATGTTAATGTTAATGTTAATCTGTAATTACTGTTGGACATTTTTGTCTCCTATTAGTTCAAGGAAGATAAATGGATTCTATAACCTGCATGGTGCTTGAGCTCTGCGCTTCAACGTAAAGCCTGTAATCTCTGCATCTACACTAGAGGTTTCATATTTCCTCAAAACCCGGGTGTAATTTACATATATTTGCATGATGGACTATGATTGGCTCCAGTATGTCACAAATCGTGCTCATCACCAACTCCAGTGGAGTGTAGAGAAGCCTTGCATTTGTAGAAAAAGAGTATAAAAGATCCTTTTTTGTTAAAAACAAAGAGAGGAGGAAGGCAAGAAGCTGAGCACGAAAGTGAAGCGTAGATGAAAAGAGCCCTTTGTGTTGAACAGATCTTTAAAGTAAGTCAGAAACCACATATCAATTAAAACCCTGCAGTCATAAAATAAATCACAAGAGTCCATCTGTGAAAAAAATCCAACATCAGATACGAGGCCAGCAGTAATATTGCTCAAGCAATATTTTCTTTGGGACTTGGCTCGTGTGCATCGCTTCATAATCCCCCTCACACTCATAATTTAGATGATGGCCCCAGAGGGAAATGTTTATGTGTAAGCAAGGATATGATTCAGATTGTGTTTGCACCCTAAATTAAACAGCCCTTATCTCAGTGTTGCTGCAGAGGTGCAAAGGGATACAGTCAAACTAGTCATCACAGGTACGTTTGCACAACTTACTGTTGTCACAGTCAACCAGTTAGCGATGTTAGGTGGCTTTCCTGTACTTTCATGCCGTCTCGCTCGAGACAGGGAAGTGCAGAGTCTGTACTGGAACACACTGAGCGCGCACAGAACTCCAACTACATTAATAGGCGATGGGATTTTTCTTTGCTGTCAGAACTACATATGCAAATGTGACAGCAATGTACCAACTGGTCATGAAGAGCAGAGGGAGAGCTCTACACATTAGTCATCCCCGCAGAATGAACCGCACTGACAGAACCACTAATTAATGGTTAAAAAAAGATTCAAGAGTGATTTCCATCCAGCTCTCCTCCACCTAATCAGTTTATAATAGCGATTTCGTCCTCCGGGATGATAATGTCTTCTCTCAGATGTCTGCTTGCTCTGTCATTAAGCCCTTGCAGGAGTGGAAGTAGATTCTTGTGTGTGTGTGTGTGTGTGTGTGTGTGTAGGTGCTCTGTACAAATAGCACTTTCAATATATGAACAAAGGTAAATAAGCTTAAAAAAAGGAAGAGAAAAGTTAAGGATAAGCACCGTCAGCACATAAGCATAGCTTTTATCTGCCACTTGTTTGAAAATAAACTTAGTGCCGAACATGGATATACAGAATACTTACACATGGAGTTAATGTCTGCAGTCGCTTTGTGTGAAAACTACAGACCAGTATATTTAAAGAAGAATTGACAACCATACTGCACAATTCTCCTCCTGTTTTACATCCAGTGCATGACGTCGAGTGTGTGTGCACATAGGTGTAAGAAGTCAATCTGCAAAATGACAAAACCTTCATGTTTTTATCTTTGCTCCAGAACTCCAAAACCAAACTAAAATGGCATTTTCCTTCCTCCAAACCTTTCATTTTCTGAGTAGCCTCCAAAGAAAATTCATTTAAAAACCACCAGCTTGACGTTGGATTTCATATAAAAGAAAGTGACACTGTGGAACGGTTGACCTGCAAATAAGACAAAAACAAACAATGGAAAGCAGCTCATTATGACTCATAATTATCTGTATTGGCCACAATATTTATGACAGCAGTAGTCCCTTTTCATTACTACCTAGTCAGTTTTGGTCATTTTCCATTACAGTTGAGTACAACTATGTGTGTGGGGTCGTTACAGCAACCCTGCTGAAATCCCGTGAGGTCATTTGTATGCAACAGGAACACAACACAACGACGGAGGATGTCGAGGTGATGCTTACCTGCTGCTGTGTTAGTGGCTTTTTCTAAGACTCTGGGACCACGGTGTTGTTTTTTGTGCAGCCATTTCCCTTGTTGGGTTTCAGAAATGGTGGTTTGGGTTTGTGAAGGAGACGCTCTCGTGACGCCACTGACGGACCAATGGGTGGCATGAGGTTTTTTAATGTCACATTTTCAGATCACCTCAGATTGCTTAGAACCCCAGCCAAGTGCGTACTAAA
Source organism: Neolamprologus multifasciatus (assembly GCF_963576455.1). Taxonomy (NCBI): domain Eukaryota; kingdom Metazoa; phylum Chordata; class Actinopteri; order Cichliformes; family Cichlidae; genus Neolamprologus; species Neolamprologus multifasciatus. Next base: position 27,838,096 of record NC_140459.1, read on the forward strand.
AAAGTACATAGTACCAGGTACCACCAAATAATAACTCTAAAAAACCGAGTTCTACGTTTGTACATGAGGGAACTTCCATCTTCAAGTAGTATTAGAATTCAGAAAATGTCTTTAATCAAGGTTTTTAGCCATGAAATATACAGGCTCCATTGCTTGCTGCTGCTCATCGGAATATGGCAGCCACCATATTGCTCAAAGGAAGCCTAATGGAGGACAAAGTCTATACAGTATCAAATATCATAAATGTTAAGCATGTGCTTTGTCACAAATTCTAAAACTACATTGATAATATAGATTACTTAGTAAAGGGTTTCATAGCAAAATGCTGGTGCCCATGATAGGGATGCAACGATACCAATTTTTTCAAACCGATACGATACCGATACTTGGATCTGAGTACTTGCCGATACAGAGTACAAAAACCGATACTTCTACCACACACACACAAATGCAATAAATTGGAAGACAGGTTTTATTTTATTCTCTGCCGATAAAAAATAATATCTTTTTTTTTTTTTTTTTTTTTTTCGCCTGTCCCATTTGGTTCTTTAGCCATCAGAATTGTTGTCTGAAGACCAACAAGGATACCCAATGGATTTATTTTGCCAAATGGATCATCATGGCATTGCCGTATTGGTCCATTTGATCGACCTTTGTTTTTATTATTTATTTTATTTTCAGTTGTTACAGACGGGACAGACATGAGTGAGGGATAGGAAAGGGAGAAAGAAAGAGGAAGGAAAAGAAAAACAGAAGGGGAGAGGGACAGTGAGAAAGGGGGGAAGAAAAAATATCTCCGGGATCACCTGTTGAGAGAAAAAGAATAGAAAACAAGCAAAAAAAAACAAAACAAAGCAACATACTATACACAACACCATCACATTAATCTAGCTAAGTGTAAACAGCAGTAAATACTAAATATTGAATGTTGTTGTGCAGCACGCAGGACAGACAGCGCACAATGTGCTTTGAAGTAGCAGCCAAGAAAGGTGTGATTTAAGTCTACGAACAGTGAACACCCATGTGCACACCTGTGTGGATCGGCGCGCTTGTATTCAAATGGTTTCCCCATGTAATGGTCTGCTAGAGGATGTAGAGAGCCATAGCCCCGTCCCCCAGGGCATGAAGCAGGCATGGAGGAGATCCAGGCCCCAGACATCCAGAGGCCCCAGAGTGCAAGAGCCCAAGGAGGACCACCGGAGGGGCATCCGTGCCACCTTCATGGGAAGGGCTGAGGATCCCCAGACGAGGGGTCACCCAGTAGCCACCGGGCAGGAGCTAGAGGGGGCTGCACCGGCGTGCCCGCCGGCTCCGCCGGCAGCCAGCTGTGCCAGAGTGAACCGAGCCGCAGGCACAGAGGCCGGAGGCCCGAGGGCCCCCCACGCCCCGGAAGAGGCCTGACCGAGCAGCAGGCGCCAGGCCCCGCCAAGTAGCCACCGGGAGTGAGCTGGCACATGACCTGAGCACCCAGCCCCGGACACCAAGAACCAACAATGCACCGACCCCTGAGGGCATCAGTCACCGGCAGGGAGTGTGGTGAGGGGAGATAGGCCTCCACACTTTGGAGGGCCTTGGAGTTCCCAGAGAGGTGAAGTCTAAGACCCGACCTGACATATAGACACAGACAAACAGGCACACACAGACACAGACATGCATTCCCACCCTCATGCACACATATACAAACACTCAGCACTCGCCCAACGTAGGAATAAACGTAAATGGACATGTACACACAATCACACTCCCCAAACATACTCTATACCCCGGGTCCAGGTATCCTCACCCCCAGAGATGGAAACGGCACCCAGACCCAAGAGATATTACCCTTCCCTCCGGGGTGGAGGCAAGCAGACCGCCCCAGGCTCCGCAGCAGCAGGGAGGCCAATCGGACAGCCAGCATCTCTTCCCAGCCCCCCCGCCCCGATGGCTAGCAGAGAACGGGGGTGTGTTAAGACCCCATACCTCCCTCCTCCCGCTCAAGTGTAGTGTTGCTGCGTGTTGCTCTAAAGTGCATTTAAAACAAGGGAGAGCATGGTGCTGCTGCCAGAGAGCAGCAGGTGTTAGCACGGCCCCTCCCGAGAACCCTCAATGTCTACATGGATTTAAAATTGAGAGGTGGGCACCGGCGCCAGAGGTAGGTTTGAATACACAGACCGTCTACTGGACTCCGTTAACGTACCCACCCTCAAGGCCCTATATATATATATATGTGTGTGTGTTATGAGAGTGTAAGTAATGTGGATGTCTAAGTTGTGAGATAAAATTGAGGCACAGGTGGCCAGAAGAGGACAGAGGGGGGGGGGAATGTCTCCCCTGCACCCTGGTGACACACCTGCACCCCAAAGCCCTACCTGTGTGGGTGGGTGTGGTGGAGCGGGAAGAGGGAGGCAGCCGGGGATGGGGAGGAAAAGAAGGGAGGGGAGGGTGTCCCTCCCTAGGGCCAGCTCCCCCGCTGACCCCAATATGCACCCCCATCCTCCGGTATCCACCAAGGCAAGGGAGCCCAGGCCCATCCAGACCGGGGCCTACGGCAGCAGCACCGCCAAGCCCCACAGGACCCGGGGCAGCCCACCCTACCCCACCACAGAGGAAACTGTACCCACCCCAACATTCAATCATCTCCCAGACTACACAAGACACAGACACCCAGGTTAAGTTTATTCTCCACCTCTCCTATGTCTCTCCCCCACCTGCAGAGTGGACTCCTGCAAAGATGGAACAACCTCCCTGCCGGTTCAAGAGCCCCCCGGTTAGGCCGATGCACAAGAGGCCCCCTGCGCCAGGGCTGAGCCCCCGTGCACCCACCCGCCCACAACCTCGGCGACACACCGACGAGGACCGAAGCCCCCAAGGCCCAGCCAAAAAATAATATCTTAATAAAAATGACCACAAAAAAAATTTCAAGTGAAAAATAAGCACTTCTGTTAAATTATTGCAGAGTCTCCACATTGTAATTTAACAAAATATCACTGAACTATTGGCACTGTCTCGAGCTTTCAGAATAATAAATAAACACTTCTGTTTATTTATTATATTTCATATCGCAGCTCGAGTATGCTGAGAAGACGGTGCTATCCTTTGTTTTCCACGACTGGCATTGGCTGGTCATCCAGAGCGATAAAATGAGTCAGAGCCTCTGTTATTTTAACTGTCCGTGGATTTTCTCTTGACATTTTTCTTCACTTTTCCAAAACCTGAGTTAAAGTTGGCTGTTCTGGTCCACACTGCTGACATTTTGTTTAGCCTAGCTACAGCAGCCTCCAGTTTCTCTTTTTTTATCTGGAGCTGCCAGTCTCAATCGCCTAACCCTGTGCCTGTTTACTGCGGGATGTCCCCCTAGTGGCCAATCTAGAAAACTACAACAGAAATGACAAGCCACCCTCTGATTAATGAAATAAGTTAGTATCGGTTCATGGTATCGGTTAACTTTTCTGAGTATGAGTACACACATTTTACAGTATCGGCCCCGATACCAGTATCGGTATCGGTGCATCCCTAGCCCATGATAGTAACCAAAACAGTTCTGCAGTATAATGTTTAAAATTCATATTTGACTTCTCCAGCAGTGTTTTTACAAGACTGAGCAATAAAAACTGACTGTAACACGTGAGGACCATGACTCTCCTCATCTAAATGAGTTGCCTGTTCTTGTCAAAGTTTGACTTGCTCTTAGAGCCGCTCAGAGCAAGTTAACTGGCTCAAAGTCTGTTCTTATCAGCGCTGCAGAACTTTAACATCTTCTAACTTTATCTTTTGGATATCGACACACAAACAAGACTGTGCTTCTTTGCTCCTCCATCCCAAACATCTTCTTGTGACTAGATCTCTCCTTCCCTCTCTCTCACTCTACTTTTCTCTCTCCCTTGCCCTTTCATACTGGATGAGGTCAGTAACATAGAGAGTGCTGCGCTGACACTCTCATTGCGATCAATTTTTGTCGACTGCTAATTTTCCCGATGCCTGTATGTTGTGACAGTTTCACATAGCGACTGGCAGAAATCTCCAGCAACCACTTGCCAACTGATTGGAGAGTCTCTAAAGCAGGTCTTATACTTTCTGCTCCCACTAGTCCGCTGCTCGGGTAACAATAATGATTATTTGGCCATCGGGTCTCCAGCTGTCCGTGTCCACAACCGAATATAATACAGGCTTAAATGTGGGTGTGTGGGCTGTAGCAATCAATCTGTATCAGGGAATATACATTTTTCTCTTGGCTTGTTACAGATTGGCATCAGACGAACATCTCACAAGCCCTGATGCAACAGCTATGAGAATAAATGCATCAATGGTTTTAACTGTGTAACCCAAAGCAGGTTATAAAGAGTGTATTTGCCAACTTTGCCTGACTTTGTACTGTCAATCAACCTTTATCCACAGAACTTTATATGTAGTATTGTATACAGTGTACCACCAGTAAGTAAACAAGTTTTTATCAATAATAAAAAACAGCAAAGAACTGTCGTTGCCAATTGAATCTCCAATCCACTATCTTCACATAGTTTTCTTCCACAATAATAAACAATAAGATTTGAATATAAAAGGATGTTTACCGAACTAAAACCAAAGTAGACGACATTGTGTAAACTCTCCCATGAGACAAAGATTTGTGTTTTGAATGACACTTTGAGTTGATAACATGCCAAAGCAAAAGTTCTTCTTCCTGTTTTAAAGTTTAATCCTTGACTGATTCTGATCAACTTTTTATTTAATCAATTTTTTTGTAAAGATTAAAGAAGACATTAGGGCTTTTTTTTTTCAAGTTTAAAGCCTTTCCCCACAGGCCAGCAAAAGGTGTAACCTGTAAATGGCACATAAAACCACAGAGGATTCAGAGAAGAGTGGGTTGTCTTTTCAGAGTAGTACTTTATTTTTATAGGGTACTTGTACACTAACAGTAATATAAAAATCACTTTGAGATATTTATTACAGACACACTCTATGAGAATTGCATATAAAATCTATGTAATTAAGTTACAGAAACGTAGACAATTTCCTTGATAATTCCAGTGTTTAAGCTGACGTATTGCCGACACGTGGAAAGCATGGACAGAGAAAGCAGCTGTTGTCGGGGTTACGCTGAGTTCATCCACACCTTTGCTACTGAAATGAAGTTATTGCAACACTTGGTATTTGCTTCCCCAGCCTCATTTAAAAAAGGTGTCTGAGCAGCAACGTGTTTATCACAATAGCAATTCAATTGAGTGTTTGTCATACACCGCTGCACTGACACTGTTTATTTGAATAAACAAAAATAAATCATCCCACCCCTCTCTTTCATGCAGTGAATATACTAATCATGCACTGTAAGTGAAAGGCTTAGCTCGCTCTATGAGAAACCGCCGACTGTAAAGCGCGACAATAAATTCATTTCACTCTGTCACGTTTATTGTGGTATTGATTGTTGGTTTAGATGGATCCATGTTGTTTACAAAGACAGATGTTTCCCAGTAACTATCTGATTGTCTTTTCTATTTTTGAAAGCCCAATGGGATTATGATGTATGTGATCACTGGTATGTGCATTATCTGTAACAGCAATCAGAAGCGTTGTCACTCAATTACACTGTACCTGATTTTATTAGTGCTAACCAATGCACCTGTGTGCTGCCAAAGCTTTACACAGAATACAAACAACTAATAAATATACATGAGGCCTTAGTCTGTGCCAAGTCTCGACTGATTGGCAATGACGTACACTTAACAGATACATAGCTATCTGGAAGACAAGTGTGTCCAAAAAAAATGATTTAGCCATCCTGCCATAGATGTGTATCTGTTCCAGTACCTCATTGATTTTAACCGAGAGACTGCGCTGTGCTCTCCAATAAAAACATAAAGCCAGTTAACTTCATCTACAGACAAAATGGCAGTAATAAATTGTCCAATTCAGCTGTACCACCACATGTTGTTTTCCATTAAGGATTATGTCATATGAAAACGATACAGACATCAGAGCCACTGGTCAGTTCATCTCGACAGCTTGGCTGCTGAGACAACCGGCTGCTAGATTCTTCCATCTCCAAAAACATCAGAGCCGATTTCAAAATTTAAAAAAAAAAAAAAAGTATTTGGACAGAATGGATTTCATTAAGGAACATAACAGCATAAACGATCATCTTTAAGCTCAGATCAGTGAGGTGGCATAAATATACTGCGCTTCAGATCAGTTCAAATGCATTGCTGGTGTGCGTTGTCTCCATTTAACACAATTACATGTGAACAAATAAGCAGCAGCCTGGTACAGTCCTACCTTGGGCTGACTTTGCCGGTGTCCTGTTGCTGTTGACCTTATAGTACGCATGGTGGACAGCAGAAGGTGTTTGCACTGAAAAAGAAACCATTGCACTGAAAAAGAAACCACTGCAGCAGTATGATGCTACATGCACGGAAATTAAACAGTGCTCGATAAATGAAACACAAAATGCACAGTGCATTGTGTACTATAATTATTTTTAATAAAGGTAAAAACATATAATATTCATTTAAATGTTTTAACTTTAAAACTGTCAGTTTGGCTTCAAACAGATGTGAAGATTTTATGTGTTCATTAATCCTCACAACTTGAATTCACAAGGATATTTAACCCTCTGACATCTAAGCTGTCCTCGGTCGTGACACCTACCGTAATATTGCATTTAAATTCATCTAAGTGTTCAATAAAAATAACAACAACAATAACAATAATAGGCCAAATACTGGGAGTAAGGGTTAGGTTTACAGTTAGCTAATCTTATAGGCTAGAAGGAATAGAAGCTTACGTAATGTTCAAATAAGAAGTCAATGACCTAAAGCTACATTACACGTGTGATCATGGCCTGATTATTTCACTGTAAGGCCAACTGTACATTAATGATGTTTGTTCCATTTTTTACATTGAATGATTCCTTAAAAACTCTTAATCAAAGGCTGTCTTTAATAATTAATTTAAATAGTGTTGAACACTGAATGTTATTATTAAAATAACCCCTTTAAAGAGAAATTGTTTTAATATTATTTTTGTTGTATACAGTTACTGGTTAGAAAAGGGTAATGATGGGTAGAGTCAAGGATCGACTACTCAAGTCTTCCGTGACCTCAAGAAAGGCTCTGGATGGTAGGGAAGAGTTAACAGATGACTGGGAAAGTACAGCTGGAGTGCTGACAGAAATGGCCAAGATGGTGGTGGAATGACAAAGTACAAGAAAGTATTCAAAGGAAGAGGTAAGTAAGGTGTATTTGTTAGCAACTAAAATAATACAACAAAAAGTAGCGCCTTCCTCCTGCCAGCCTGATTTGGATATGTGTAGCAGAATGGATGGAGGGGTGGATGGATAGATATACATACAAAACCCAAGCTGATGTATAAAAAGAAATCTGAAATGAAAAAAAAAACATAGTCTTCCACTGCGCATTCACTCCAATTAAACCTTTTAGAACATTTTAAAATCATGCAGTGTAAGTTTCTGGCAAACATACAAGAAATCTGTAGCGTAATCTGTAATGGAGTTTTTCTTATAGTTATTTCATATGAAGGCAGAGTTAGGCAGAATGAGTCATCAATGATTACACGTTTATTTCACTGAAAGATTTCAAACTTCATACAGACATCAGCTCCATTTAGAGACAGAGTCAGAGAAAGAGACACACTGAGCAGCTGAGGGCTTCAGTCAGAGTTCATGCAGACTGCAGGACAACACTGCCTGATCCGCCTGGTGACACAGACAGGACCTCCTCCGGCTTTGCATGCTGAGCAGCCACCCAGCAACCTCTGACCTCTGGCTAGGCACGGGGTTTTGATCCTACCACCAGCCAGCGGCAGCACAGCTGTAGCAGCAGAGGGAGGCATCCTTGGGCCCCAATTAGGCTTCCGAGTCCCAACCGGCCTGCCGTGGCAGCCCTCCTCCAGGGAACCAGGGGCCTGACACTGATGTGGCTGAACAGCAGCTGAAGGGGAGGGCAGCAGGAGGTGCTACCTTTGAGGCAATGCCAATAAGTGGTTTAAAAATGTATGGCAATCTTGTCAAACTTTCTTCATTTCATGGTGCCATAGCAACTGAGTCAGGCACATAGCATGGTTGGCAGTGGAAAAAAAAAAGAAGGTGGGTCATATTTGTTCTCTCCTTGTCTCTAACATCAACACATACCTACACACTATTCACATTTCAGTGAGTCTAATGTAAAGGCTGGTTCAATGAGGTGATTCTATACAACATTGGTACAAATTGACAGAGAAGCTGATTAAGGTGAGGTTTGTTATTTACAGCTAAAAACAAAACAGCACTGTGAGATGATAAAGGCAAAATTTGCCTCCAGGGAAATATCCTACTGAAGTCGGATCTTACTGTAACTCCTCTATCTGCTGAACTGCCGGTGCAACTCGTAGTTTGATCATTTGTCAGCACGGCAGCTCAATAAGGAGAGATCATTTGGAAGAACCGAACACGATTTGCTGAGATACAAAATTCAATTAAGCTGTTTGGCGATTAGGCTCCGATGACCTATTGCAGCAAAGCAGAATTTCTGAGGTGATACTAATTAGTGCAGGACCCCCTGTAGTCTAGACACTGGTAGTGATGAAGTTGATGAGGGCTTGGATGGAGCTCTGAATGACCGAAGTAAGGTGGAGATGGGGATGAGGAGGGATGAGAGTCTGAGTGACAGAAAACCACTGAGATTTAAATTACACAGAATAAAGGCTGATTGGTTCAGACAAGAAAATGACTGCATTAGTGCAATGTCAGCATTGAGGATGACAACGTGGAAAAGTGGAGGTAATGTAAAGAATAGGCTAGCGTCCAACAACCTGGAAACCAGGGAGATAAGTGATTACAGAACTTCCTTATTGGACTTACTTATAAGCTTCATAAATGCAAAAGGAATATATTATATGTATATAACCATTCATAGTGAGCACTTTGTCTAACAATTTACACCCACTAAGTGTGATGGATGCATCAGTATCTTGCCTGCGGATATTCTATGGTCTACGGTCGCGCGACCAAGCGATTGATGATCGGGAGCTGGTCGTGAGGTGTTAATCGCTTCTCGTTACAACACGTATACTACACGATGCACGACGCACGATGAAGGCCAAAATCGGGCCGATCGCCAAAACGGTCGCACGACTCAAAAATCGGCTCAAAATGGGCCAAAAATCGCACAGTGTAAGCCCAGCATAAGGTAGCTTACTGTATGTGTTCAAGAGTCTGTCTCTGTCATCCCTGCAATTTAGTGATACCCCTTAATTTAGCTGCTAAGAAAACGGATGGTAATCGTGAATAGTGTTAATATAAGTGTAGAGGATAGAACAGAAGGATAGAAGAGACTCACAGAAAGCCAGGTGGGTTCTCATACACTGAAGCCCATGAAGCAAAATGAATGCAGAGGAACACAGAACTAGTACTTCTGTTTTGGTTATAAATCTGCCCTTAATGTGTCCACAGTTTGTGGTAATCCCTTGTGCATTGGTGTGCGAAGCTAGTGAAAATTGTTAGCATGGTTGTATTTCCTCAATGCCCACATCACCACTCGTTTGGTTAAATATGGTCACTTCTAAAACAACTAAACGTTGGTGACGATATTTGGCCTACATCTATGTATAGGTGGGTCCCACGACCTGAGGCTTCCTAGAAAAATATTACATTTTCACTGTTAATCAATTTGCTCTCCATCCATTTTCTTCCACTTAGCAAATTCAGGGACGCTACGGGGTAGCCTATCCAGTTATCATACGGTGAGAGGCAGGGTACAACCCATATCTGTCACAGGGCTAACACACAGAGACAGACACGCTCACGCTCACATTCACACCTACGGTCAATTCAGAAACACCAATTAACCTAGCACGCATCTCGTTGGACTGCGGGGGAGGAAGCCAGAGTACACAGAACCCACGCAGAAACACATGGAGAACATGCAAACTGCTGTTCAACTCACCTGAAGCTTGAACATTGGGGCTGATCAGTGTGTAGAATAGTCTTGTAAAGCAGGGGAGTTCATCTCTTGCTTCCTTGTAATCTTTACACTCCATCCACAGAGAGTCCACACACACAAACGGGCAGTGTTCACATTATATAATGTAAAAATGTTCACAGCAGAACACTTGGCTGACAGCACCTTCCCAGCTTATGTTAATGAGCATCTCCCATGTTGAACTGTAGCCAGCAGCCTGGCAGTGCGAGGGAGTGAGAATCTGTGCTGTCAATTATCCAGTGTGAAACTAGCCTGGTAGGGACAGCTTGTAGCACTCAGCCACCAAATATAGTGCGCCTAATGCACGTTTGCCTTTCCTTGAGCTGCTTTAAAACGCTTGTTTAATGCACATCAGATCCTTTAAATCATGTCTGAGCCCTGCATTGTGAGAACGATTCAAACCAATATTTCAGTTTGAGCTCTGAGGCAACCAGTGAGGGTTTCCTTGTCCGTAACATAAAACAAATAGTCATAATAGGCCCGCAAGAGGTTTTTGATCAATACATAAGCGCTTGGTAATTATTTGGCCTGGAGCTGAGGTGTCTGGCCTCCTTCCTCACACACATCTCCCGGCATTTTGAGCCACTTGGCGATCCAGGATGGCACCAATCGCAGCCAAACAGCACCAGAAAAAAAATTAATCTACAAAGGTTAAGGAGTGAATCTGACACGCTGACAAAGCTGCATTGTTATTTCCGCATTTATAATAGCAACATGTTTCCTGTTCACCAGACGTTTCTGCTGGATCCCTGCTCTAATTAACCGACATGCTGCTCTACATTGTGAAAATGGGACTTGTAAAAGGGATGGGAAGGTCTGTGCCAAACACCTGGTGATGTTGTTAGAATTTCTCCTGCTGTCAGACCTCAAAATAGATGGCTTAATGTCCCTTGAACTTGTGTTTTTAAACATTCACTAACCTTCCAGCTCAAGTTCTGGAATTGAAAGAAGAGGGAGAATTGGAAGTGATCTGTGCATGTGCCTGTGAGGAAGACAAAGCCTTCATTAAAGATCAAGACCACGGTAATGGTAGTCATATCAAATTCCACCAGACCAGCTGCTATTCAGCCTGGATACAAAACTCTCCAGATGGACTCTCTCCAAGTTCAGCTCTTGCCAATCATTCCAGCGCTCTTCACATTTTATTGCTTTTGAAAAGTCAAATTTTTCTCTGGATTTAAAATAATTGCATTCTTAGAAAATCCAGGTTTTTCATTTGAAGATGGTCACAGGACACACAATCGCCACAAATGTGTGAAACACACTGGAAAGTGTGGAAAGGGTTGGTTTCAGTCATTTTGCAAATGTACTGTTTATAAGATTGGGGAAACCTGCAGTCAGCTGAGACTGAAGAAGTCACCTGGATGAGTGACGAAACGTTTCTCCCGCAAAACGCTATGTCCAGATGAACAGAATCAACTTTTGGAAACCAGAATTAAGATTTTGTCTTTGTGCACCTGCAACGGGAGGTTGAAGTTTGTCTCATCGCAGACTAATTTCAGGGGGAAAGTTACTGTATGAAGTACAAATACTTCATTACTGTACTTACATAGAATTTTCAGCTATCTGAAGTTTAATTCAGTGTTTATATTTTGGACAAGTTTCTCTCTCTGCATTTCGACACAAATATCTGAGCTTTCCACTCGTTACGTTTTAACAGAAGCGTTTTCCTTGGAAAACAGCGAGATGCAGCAGTACTGGCGTGTGTGACACTATGACAGCACACTGATTAAATTAGTCAGTTGTAATCACAGACAGCACAAAAGACAGATTCAGTCACTCTCTGGTTTTGTTAAGTTTCATAATATAATCTCAATCTGAACAAGGGGTGGAATGCTTGCGAAACTGCACGCTGATTGGCTAATGATTTCTGACTGATAAGTGGCCAATGAGCTTACCTTCAATAACGCTCTTTTCTGACTCTTAAAATGCCGCCAATTTATAGAATTGACCTAAAACTAGCGACTGAGCCAACAAAGTCATCAGGAAATTGTTTACAGAGTTCACAGAGAAAGGGAGCCATGGGCCATTTCCCCACAGACTTTTAAGCAACTGACTTTATTTGTAGCCACAGTAGTTGCCCAGTTGTGTCCAGCTGGCTTCCCATCTCAGACCTAGTGCAAAAGATAAACCCAGCTTCTATCTGTCATTTCATTAATAGCCCTTCGTAAATGATCCACGGCAAACCCGATGACACGTACATGCTTTGTAGCATACTTTATTAACACACAGTTGCTGTACAAACACAGTCCGCTGCAGCTTTTCAGCTTGCAGTTGAACACTTTACTAACAACAACAACATGACAGGACCCAGTTCAGACTTTCAAGCCCCCATGCAGCGGCACCACAGACCACCCCCCATCACACCCTCGGACAACACTAAGGCTACATCCAGATGAACACAATCAACATTTTGAGAGTTACTCACCTGAATGATTGAGCATACATATATTAATAATTTAAAAAATGCTCATACATGGAGATACTGGATACTCTTCAGTAAAAGTTTAAAAGGCAAGATAAAGCAATAGTTGTTTACTGTGCTCCTGTTAGCCCTCTATTAATTGTATTAAGCAAAATGAAACCTTTGTTACAGTCCATGTCCCTCTCTCCAAGTGTGCGTTAACATTTGCCTGACAAAATTCAGTTGTGTGTCATATTAAAATGCACGAACAGGTCATAACTTTCATGTAACAAAGAGAATGACTGGAAGGAAGAGCGTGCTGCAGCAACCACAGAGAATGTAGCCTTTTATGAAAAAATGCAGAAATCAGAGAAGCTGGAAGAAAATGTAAGACGACCCCCTTTGTCTCTTCTCCTGCAGTGTTCTTCAGTCACAACAAGAGTGCCTTTGAAAATGTAACAGTGAAGAAGCTCATAGTCATGTTGTGATACTAGTGCGCCTGCTGGCTCACGGCAATGGATGAAGTCTCCAATTGTTTTCTGTGCTGCTGAGGAGCGAATGTGCCTTGGATTCTTGGGAAAGTTAAAGATGGTTTTATTCCGTGTCTATGCATGCACAGGCGGCCTCAGTGTCCCACAGAGGGAAAAAATAAAAACACAAAAAAACAAAATCTGAAATTAGGATCGAGTTGTGTGTCAACAAAGATAGTAAAAGCAGTGAGTCCCCTTGTGTATCGTTAGGGGAAGTCATTTGAAGAAGCCCAGTTTTGTTCCCTGTGAAAAATTGCTTGTGTAAAGACAAAAAAATGCTAATCTTAACAACTCTTGTATGAGCGTGACCCTTGTGGAACTCTAGCATGGGATTTCTTGTCTAAGTTACCCCCAGAGACATGATAATTTTCCCCAAGTGATTTATTAAATGGGGATGGCTATAGAACAGTGGAGGGCTGTGACTCGGGGGAGGGAGGGGGAAGCGGCATCATTTTTCCCTAGGGTTGTGTGTGCACACAACTATGTGACAAATTAGTATCAAAAAGTTATTTCTAGAAGCGGTAAGAAAGAGGAGGGGAGAAACTTCTTTATAGCCGATTGTCATCTCACTGTACCCACAGACGGCATTCACGCTGACCGTTCAAACAGCTCATAGCAGCATTAAAAGGAGCCATTTAATTAAATCTAAAACTAAATTGCCTCATTGTATTTGCCCTAAATCTGACCTACCATAACATGCGATGATTTTTCAGGATGAGCAGCCACATGAGATTTCTTTGTCTGTCTTTGAAGGTAAAGGAAACATAAAACAGGAATTGTGTGGTTATTTTCAAACCCAACAGAGATTCTCTTTTAATTGGAAAATTATAAAGACGTCGTCTTTGGTGGTTCTGATGGTTTATAAGCAATTGAAACATAAACTAAATATACAGAGCCGATAAACTATATCCCTTGTGAGGTTAAACATCTGAACAAACAGAGATGGGAATCCTGCAACGATATGCAGGATACCTGTGGAATATTCCTTGGATCGGTGAGTAAATTTCATCTCCTGTCCAAACATTGGCAGATCTCATTTTCACTGCTTAAGCTTGTTTAAGAAAAAAGGCTTTCATGGAAACAGAATCAAAAATAAATTCAAACTTTAGAATGAAACAAGCGCAGAACACTCACACGCAAATCCACATCAAAGTGTCATCATTTTGCAGCTTATGTCCCATAACTCATATAAAGGTCAATGATTTTCACACGTCGTTTGTATTATTTTTCAATATAAATGAAAAATAGGTTTAATTGTCAGATTTAGGTATCAACATCTACATAGGTTTAGAAAACAATCGTGGCTTTGGGTTGAAAATGCAACTATTTTCTTGGTTGCCATGGTGACACGTTCCTTCTTTGTCCAGACAACATACACTGTAAGCTGCAGACACGAAATATTGTTCCTATTTAAATATATCCAGAGGTGGGAAGTAACAGAGTAATACTTTCTTACTGTACTCAAGTACAATTTTCAGGTATCTGTACTTTCTACTGCTCACTTTTTCAAAACAGGTTTGTTATTTTTGCTTTAATGTATTTGGGTCGAGTCATTATTTCGTCAGTGCGAGTCTTGAAATATCAAACCAATTTGAGCCTAAACAGAAACACATCCTGGTCGTTTATTAGTCACAAAAGGAGATTTAAAAAGAGATAGTGCCAAAGTCAGCGTTAAAAGTGTTTTTTTTGTGTTGTTTTTGCCACAACACTGGAACGACCAGAGGTGTCCGTAAGTGACAGTTGCAGTACTTCAGCCTCTAGCTAGTGCTACAAAAGAGGAGCGAACATAAAGGGAGAGCCTTTCTTTTAAGTGGCAGGTAACTTCAAATGGAGCATTTCTGTCAGCTCAACAAAGATCAGCAAACACACAAAGTGCTTGTGTGCAGTTTGTCTCAAAGTGTGTTGCTAGCTAAAAGGTCCAGCTGCTGGAGAGAAAGAGAGCTAATGTCACTCAGAGATGGCGAAAGATAAGAAAGACAGGACAGGAGAGGAGAGGTACAAGACAGGTTAGATATAAAAGTAAGGACTGCTCAATGGGATTTAAGAAACTGGAATTTTAAAGCTTACATGTAATTCCTTATGTTTTAAATCAGATATTGGGTCTGTTCATGTAACATGACATTTTTTCCCATATTGTGAAATGTGCTGCAAATCAAACTGAGGTAGACTAACTGCTATTTAAAGGCTGCATGAAAATCCTCTGCAGGTGAGTGCAGGATAAACAGGTTAGTTTGCTGCACTGTGATGGATTTAAAGTAAAGAACAGTGTGTGGTGCACAGTGCCTGTGGTTTTATGGTCTGATGCTTGGATTCACTGACTGAATTTCACCCTCATACCGACTGCGTAGTGTCTAATATAAAGACAGCATAAACAGTGTACTGTCAGGACGGAAATCAGCCAGGACAACTCATGAAACATCTGCTGACATCTGGTTGAATTCAGTTGTGTAAATCTACGAAGACCAGCAGGTCCGCTGATTACAGCCTGTACACTAAGAAAACTTAAAACAGGAAAAAAAAAATAGAAATGTCCTCCACAGAGCTACTTTTTACTTTCTTGCTTTGAGTACATTTCAGAGCCTGTACTTTTTTACTTTTACTTGAGTCCTGCCACATTCATAAAGCCTTTCATTCAACCTTTCCATGTGATCTCCTCCCCTACTGATCACTTGTCCTCTATCCTGCTGCTTATATCTACTGAACTCTGTCTTTGTCTTGAAAAAAAGAGTAGGGAATGACATAAATTGCCAGTGGCAGGCTTTTTCAAGGAACATATAAGGTCAGAAGATTTAAGATGGCTAAATAACATTGGTATACTCAGATGCTGATTTTCTTCTTTAGTCCTGACAGCTACCAGTTAGGAGTCCAGATTCTTATCTGTGGTTTATACACTGTATCTGGTATAAAAGGGACAATTCACTGGATCTGCTCACCATCACATGCTGCAAGGGGACTGGCCTTACCCCATGCAACGCTCCTAGATGAAGAGCTGTACTTTACTTTCTGTCTGTATTCTTATCTGAAATAAACAAAAACTAATGCAGGCCATACAGTGTTTAGTTTTTGATCTTTGCAGTATTTTCATGAAAGCATGCTTTTTGCTGTTAGTTCTGTCTTTGTAAGGAGGGGAGCAATAGATTTTCTCTTTTCCTTCTTTGGTCAAAACGTTCATGAGATCTGAAGAATCTGCCAAAGGGATGTTTGCAAATGGAAACTCGAGAGTTGCTCTTTTAAAATGTAAATTATTAATACATAAAAAATCATATGCATGATTTAGTAATTATTACTATAGCCATTAGTTATGAGTTATTAGTTGAAATTGAGAAACTACTTTCTCCTGGTGTTCTCAAAGTACAAAATAGTTGTGTACCTGGTGTAATGTTAAATTATAGCACTGGTTTTCATCACATCAATGTTTTTTTCATATTAATCAACATATGCCTATACGTGTTGTTTGCATATATTGCAATATATTCAAAAATATAACTGCTGTCTTCCCATATAAATGCATGATTTAATCATACTATAATGGTTGTAGCACAGGGAGAAGGCAGAACCAGCACATGCTGGAGAGATTATATCTCTTGGCTGTCCTGGGAAAACCTTGGTGTTCCCCTGGAACACTTGGAGGAGGTGGCCATGTAGAGGGAGGTCTGAGCTTCTCTGCTTAAGTTGCTGCCCTCACAACCCGGCCCTGGATAAGCGGATGAAATTGGATGGATATTTGTAGTGTATGTATGTGTTTGTGTATGTTTCTTAGCTTCTCCTAGATGAGTGTTGATAAATCTTTGATAAATTTATTTGTACATTTGACAGTTAAAACGAGTAAAGAGTGGAATGTGGGATTAGAATGTTATGTTACAATATATCATAGCATCATACTATAATGGCTGTAGCATATGTATGTCTGTATGTTCCCCATTTGCAGCACATAGCAAATATACACCATTTGTTGACATATAGTGCACAGATGCTGCATTTGTTTATTTGTTTAATTTGTGCATGTTCTACATTCCTTACACTCCATTTTCTTATACTGAGCTGTGACTGTGTCTGACTGTGTGAACGAAATCATGGGAATCTTGGAAAACATGCTCCTTGTCACTGACACTGCAAACCTATATAGATAAAGATTAGCAAGAAACTAATGTTAACAGCATCATAACAGTCATTGCTCTCCCACATTGTTTTAGTGCATTATCTGGATTCTCCAAACCAGATAAATGTAATGTTTTATGTTACACTCAGTATTCTTGTCCACTTACAAACGAGACAAAATCATCTCTTTTTGCACAGTTCCTAGGCCAACCTCCGTGTGTACAATTCAGCAAGCAGCTCCTACCATTCCCTTTTCTGATTAATGGTCAGTGTGTTACAGTATCATTAGAAACGGGAAAGATTTCAGTCAGCATTGTCCACTTTGGTGCCTCGAGATAAATGGAATGAAGACAAGTCCTGCATAAGCTATATACATGGAGATGCACATGTGTATATCTGTCAGCAAGGTTCAGACCTTTGTTATGTCAGAAGTCTTGGCTAAAAAGTTACCATTTGCAGTCATTATGGGTAATGATTTCCCCATCATTCCATTTCTTGTGCAGCACACCACAGGAATTACTGAAGTTAGGAGCCTAGATCAAGAAAGTGGGGAAGCCAAAAGGATCCCAGTTAAAGGTACAGCTAAACTATGCAATATGGTGACCACCAAGGCTCAAGGTACTGGCGACGTTGTCAGGAAGCTGCCTTATATTTCCAACACCTTATAATAATAATAATAATAATAATGGATTGGATTTATATAGCGCTTTTCAAGGCACCCAAAGAGAAAGGTGTTGGAAATATAAGGCAGCTATATAAGGCAGAAAGGGGAAAGTTGAGGGGCACAGCAAGGACGGAGAATGAAACAAAACCAGCCATTAGATGTAGATCTGGAGATCTACATCTTATCGCTCCTCCAGATGTAGGTTTACTTCAGAGGCAAGATCCAACTTTAAAATATTTGTTTGCGAAAGTGACAGAGATTGAGATGGTCAAGCAGGGCAGGCCTGTGTGTTTGGAGGACACAACATATATAGTGGAAGGGGAATGGGAATGTCAGAGAATTTGCATGTGCTTGACTGTGAGCACAAGTCACTAAAGCCACTAAAGGACTGACAGTGTTCATTTCATTCCTCCTTACACGAAGACATTGGTCCTGAGGCTTCATGCAATTGCACCTATGTATGTGCCATGAGCTAGACTACCTGGGCACCATTTCACAATTGACCTAAACTGTACCTGTTTACAACTGCACCTAGATTAAAACACAAGTTGACTATCTACATGTGTTTCATTTTTAATTTTATTTTTATTGTGTCTCATTAAAAGACATTGAAAAGAGCACAAAATCTCATCATTCTGTACTTAAAACATACAGAATCTGTTAAAGATACACAATATTTCATGTGAATTTAAAGCTAAAATAACTGTCTTTTAATTTATTATCCCAAAGGAATACAGTGATGAAAAAAATTATGTAATCGTTAGTTTAAGTTATTTTGCAATACTTTTCTGACATTGGTTTTACCAATCTTTAAACTTGTTTTTATTTTTACAGAGTATCTCTGCATACAAGATACCTTTTGCTTTAAATTTAAAGCGGATACATTAAAATATCTAAAGTTAATTTAAAGGAAATACAGAAATGCAACTAAAGTAGGGTACAAAACAACCTTGGTGCAAACTTAAAACCACAGATAAAGAAAAGCACATACTATCCCACTAAAGTAGCATATTTCCAAACCTTTTGCTAACAATCAAATAATCCAAGTGCACAAAGCGTTAAATCCTTTCAAAGTTTCTTTTTATTTTATCAGCAAATTATGTAAATTAAAGCTCATGCTAAGAACAGTTTCCAACCGAGTTCAAGAAAATGGAGAAAACCTCCATTAATCTTATAATCAACCATACAAAGAAGATGGAAAAACAATAGAGAATGCACTGATGCATGCTCAGTCATCCAGGTAAGTAAATCCCAAAACGTGGAATTTGTTCATCTGGACGTAGCGTTTTCAGTGGGAGAAACATTCTCCTTCAGTCACTTGGATGAGTGAGGAAACATTTCTCCCACTGAAAACGTTACGTCCAGATCAACAGATTCCACCTTTTGGAATCTAGAATGCAAATGATGGTTGATAAATAGCTATGTATGCAATGTGACCACTGGCTAAGTTAGGCCAATTCATAGCCAGTGGCCTCAAGGAACCTTATATTGCATGGTAAAGACCCTGCAATATAAAAGAAACCCCAACAATCTAACGATCCCCTCTGAGCAAGCACTTGGCGACAGCGGGAAGGAAAAACTCCCTTTTAACAGGAAGAAACCTACGGAAGAACCAGGCTCAGGAAGGGGCAGCCATCTTCCACGACTGGTTGGGGCATCGATGGTACAAAACATGGACATAGCTTGTTCGTTGGAAACATGAAGCCAATACAGAAGAAACTTAAGTGTACATTCAGTCTGAAGTCTACCAGATGGCAACAGTGATAATGCTCCTCTTGACACTATAAAATGGGACTTCAGAGACCAATGGATGATGTTACTGTAGCTATATCAATATTTTATACAGTCTATATTCTATACCAGGGCTCAAGATCTACTGTCCTGCAGCTTTTAGATGCATCCCTACTCCAACAGCTGAATCAAATGGTTGGATTGCCTCTTCAGCATGCCATCAAATCTGGCAAAGGCCTGATAACAAGCCATTCATTTTATTCAGGTGTGTTGGAACAAGGATGCATCTAAAAGCGGCAGGATAATAGCTCTTGAGGACTGGAGTTGGACACCCCTGTTCTATACTGTCTATGGGGCTTGAGGGGAAAGAGTTGTAGTGTTGTATATACATGGGATGTCGAACGATGGGAGTGGGGAAGAAATGCACAGTTCCCCTTACTTACTGCAAACTACCTTTCAGAAATGGGGATAGATGTAGTCAGGATATGTTAAATGCAAGGCAGCACGTAGAAGCCATGTTGTCCATCTCCACTGATCCTTTTCCTCCACGTCCCTGGGTTGAAATGTCTGCTCTTGAGGAGTTTCCATGTGAGATGAACTTTCTGTAGGAATGTCCTTGTTTTTCTCCTCCAGGTTCGCTTGTTTTGATCCTCTCTTCCTTTTCAGTTGACTCATTGGATTCAGGTGTGAGCTCAAAACTACTTTGATGGGGTTCACCTCTTGCCTTTCTTCTTGCAGAGCCTGTTCATTTTGTCTCACTTCCTTCTGAGAATCAGCCAACTTTTTGGTAAGCTCCTGGACTTCCTGTTCCTTTATTCTGTTACTCTCTTCTTCAAAGGATTTGAGTCCTCGCAAAACAGATTTGAGCTCCTTGACTTCCTCCTGAACAGCAATGTTTTTTGCTTCAATGTCTAGTTTCATTGCTTGGTTTTGATTGTTCAGAGACTCATTTTCCTGCTTTAATTCCTCACACAGTTCTATATCTTCGAAATCTTCCTGGGTTGCGTTTGCCTCATGGATGTCAGTTTGGAGAGCCTGGATTTGTTTTCTCATTTTATCTTTTTCCTTTTGAAAATTCTGTTTCAGCTCACACATGCTCTGTATTGTAGCATCATTTTCTAATCTGAATGCCTGGTTGTCTGTTTGGAGATCTTCAACTTTGAGCAGCAATGCTATCTTCTCCATTTCATACTCTTCATGCTTACGGTGCATTTTTTCTTGCAGAATCTCTTCATTTTGTCTCATTTCCTTCTGGCAATCAGCCAACTTTTGGGTAAGCTCCTGGACTTCCTGTTTGAGAGCGTTGTTTTGTTGCGTTATTCTGTTACTGTCATCGTCAATGGATTTGAGTCCTCGCAAAACAGATTTGACTTCCTCCTGAACAGCAATGTTTTTTGCTTCAAGGTCTTGTTTCAGGTCTTGGTTTTGATTGTTCAGAGACTCATTTTTCTGCTTTAATTCCTCACACAGTTCTATGATATCGTCGAAATCTTCCCGGGTTGCGTTTGCCTTATGGATGTCAGTTTGGAGAGCCTGGATTTGTTTTCTCATTTTATCTTTTTCCTTTTGAAAATTCTGTTTCAGCTCACACATGCTCTGTATTATAGCATCATTTTCTAATCTGAATGCCTGGTTGTCCGTTTGGAGATCTTCAACTTTTTCCTGCAATGCCAGCTTCTCCATTTCATACTCTTTGTGTTTACAAGGCATTTTTAAGTTGTTTTTAAGTTGCTCCAGAGCACTTTTCCATTCTTGATCATTTTGTTCATAAGCACTCTCCTTTGCTTGAACTTGTTGTCTCAAAGCTTGATTTTCACAGTGCAAATAGGCAACGCAATAGTTCAGGTCTGAATTCTCCAAGCAAAGCTTCTCATTTTGTAGTTGTAGTTCCCTTTTTTTCTTGTTTTTAGAAAAACCATATTCTTTGAGAAGCAGTTCAATGTTTTTTCGGAGGTTTTCATTTTCACCTTTGAATTCCCTCACTTGCTGGCGAAGTTTTATATTCTTTTTAATCACATCACTGGGAATGGAGGGGGACTCAGCCATTTTTATAATTTAACTAAAGTTAAAATCTACTACTACTTACAACAGTACTAACTGTGTTCCTTGTTCACTACAAAACGTGCCTCAAATTACAGTCAAGTGTATAAACTGTTTGCCTGTTCAGTGAGGTTATAACTGAATGGACGTAGGGTTTGGGTTACTATATGGATTTCAGAGCAAAGGAAGCCTGTTTAAGATCAAAGGAATTCTAATAGAATGTGATGAGTAATGCTGATGTCATAAGAAACATGTGATGTCACAATGAACATGTCAGATGAAATGATGGAAAAAATAACAATAGCATTATCTGGTAAATTGATTAATGATTCCATGATCTTTGAACCTGTAATGGACTATTAAAAAATTTAACAAGTGAATAAAATGTTTTTAGATAAATGTGTATTTTAATGAAAATTTCCTGTGCTCTTTTGTGCAGGATTGTGATGTGTGCATTGTGCCACATTTAAATCTGGCACAATGTAGACTTTACTTTAAAAATAAAGTAAAACAATTTATGATAAAGTTTAAAAAGTTCTGTATTGGCCTTTCACTGCTCTAATCTCTGAAAGACAGAAATTAGAAATTTGTATCAGCAGTGTCATCCTCTGAATGCTTCATCACACTGTGAGTTATGTTTTTATCCTTCAAGACTGAGCTGATGGAGAACAGGGTTTTTTTATGTATTTATTTGACTTAAATTCACCAAGTCATCATCATTACCTCAACTTGATTTCATAGATGATCCAGTTTTTGTTTTTTTGTTATTAAATGTCCCCCTCTGTCCCTACACGTAAAACCTTGTTAAAAATCAAGATTGCTCTAAACGATCCAAGGACATATAAATGCCATCTGTGTTTGTAGCAATTTGTTAAATAAGCATATTAAATCATATTAAATTAATGCACAGTTGAAAAGATTCAGGTCTTTTCTACCTTTTTTTTTAAATTCAGTCATATTGTATGATTAAATGCTGCTGCTGCTGCTGCTGACATGAACACTAAAATCAGATGTATTCTATGGATGTTCATTTAAATTTGTTTGCTGCTTGTGTGATTACAGATGCAGTGAGAATCATGTTTCCCAGGCTGAAGACATCCTAAAACTTTCCACATACTGAGGATAGAGGACATTGACGATGCTATGTCACTGTTCCTGTCCAAGGAGTAGAGTCCTTGTCTAGTCTCGTGGGTTTTTTTTGTATTTTCCCTGGAACATTCTCTCACAGTCTGTTCTCTAAAACCTAAAAGAGGAATTATGGATTGGATCAACTGGTCCCTAAATGCAATTGACACCCCTTTCTCAACGAGAAGTTTGGGCTTGGGTGAGCCTGAGTGCTGAAGATATCTACCTATTCGGAACCATGGTAACAGGGTTCTGGCTGATCGGAGCTGGCTTGGCCCTGACTTATCGAAGAATTAAGAAAGCGGAACCGGCTGTTCAGACCCCCACAAGGCTGCCCGCTGGGATTGAAATGATGGGAAAAGCGTGAGTTTCTCAAAATGGGCTCATTGAGTCAGCACGGATAAGATCTTGGAGAGGCTACGGCTGCTGTGAATACTCAGAATAAGATCTTTGACTGCAGACTGGAACATCTCGGAAGGGCTAGCCCGGAATAACATCTCTGGGCGCAAAATTGGATGACATCTCGGGGAGGCACACTGCCGTGAGTTCTCAGATATTGGCTCCTTGAGCACAAGAAATGACAACATCACAGAACGCAAGTATGGCGAAGCTCGTGGGTCTCCAACAGGAGATTGAGAGACCAGTGTTGGACTTTAGAACTGCTTTGAAATTCGTATGAGCTGTTCGCACTAAAGTAAAAAAAAACATCACTTATGCGGATACCCCCTCGGCGCCAGCTGCAAGGCCGGAGCTGAACAAAACACCCTGATAATGACTGTGTTTAGTCTGTTCCTTCCCATTCCATGCAAGGCCACCTGGGTTGGCTGGAAGACTGTTTACTTAGCCTGGCAGGGCGAAGGACACTGTCTCAGCTGAACTATGGACACGCACACACATACATATACTGATACTGATAAGCACTCACCGACGCATCACCCTCCCTACCCCGGATCCAACGCCACCTCCAACGCTTACCTCCCCTCTGATGTGGACATCGGGTCAGTTGGAGGCGCAGTCGAAAGATTGCAGCGGTCCCAGATCAGATGTACACACTGGAACTCTTTCCCATGTTGCTTGTCTGTGTTTATTGTGCTATGGTGTGTTGATATCTGTGCATTCCTGTATTATCCTTTTGTGTTACACATTTCGATGTTTTTTTTCCTCGCTACCTAGCCTGACCTGTCTCCCCAATGTGATGTTTGTGTATTGTATGTACGGTCGGCAAGGTCTGTCATCTCGGTTGTGGGCAAAAGACCTGCAACTGACAAATAAAGGCTATCTCTCTCTCTCTCTCTCTACAGGTTCTTTGTGTAAATAAAACTGATTTTAATGGAGGAATTTATGTTGCCAGACTTTCCTTTTTTTGTGAAACAGATAAGTAACTGAAAGAAACTAGAATAATAAAAATATTTTTGTCATGTTCAGAGGGTTTAAGTTGTTCCAGAATTCTTTTCAGCTCCTGAGCTTGTTCTTGAAAAGCACTGTTCTTTTACTTCTTCTTTTAGAGCCTGATTATGATCTTTGAAAAATTCATTTTCCTGCTTCATCTTACAGTATTTTCTCTCGTTTTCTGTAATTCTCTATCATTTTTTTGCCTGAAGATCATATTGAGGAGCCAGGATTTTGTGATGCATTTGAGCTTTTTCCTGCCGAAAGTCGCTTTGCAGCTCACACGTGCTTTCATTTCCATCCTCATTTTCCTGTCTGAAAAATATTTGCAGACCAATGCTTTACTGGAAAGACATCTGGTTATAAGCTCATGTTTTACCAACTAATGTTTTATATGACAGACCTAAAACTTACACTTTTGCTCTGATAAACAGTTCGGCTACATTCTCACATCATATTGTTTATTTGCTGGGTGTGACAATTAAGTTCCCCTTCAAAGGACGTTTTGGTGACAGCAGCTAACAGTGTCAAAAACAGCAGCACTTACTGAGAGAAATCCTGAAGAACTCAGCTCAGTATGATTGTCATCAGACAGAAGTAAGCTTCTTTAACAAAGTAACAGAAACACACCGGCCATCTGCAGTCATTATGGGGTACAGAGGGTTAAGTCTGACATCACCATCTTCAAATTGCTCAAATATGAGCGATCCCTCTCATGTACTCATTTTTAATCTTGTTCATTCTGCTTACTTTATATGAATATGGTAGCATTTTCAATTCCTCCACTTCCGCCTCGACTTCCTGTCTTTCTGCTAGTGGCACCATGTCCAAACCATGCATGACAGCAGGTCTGACTATCATTTTTTAAGTCTTCCCTTTTATGTCTTGCTGCTCATTCATCATGCTTACACCTGTCACAAGTAGGGATGGGTACCGGAATCCGGTGCCATCATGGCACCGGTTCTGTCATAAATGGTAGTAACCAGACCGAAAAGCAGCGCACATTTCGGTGCTTTATTTCGGTGCTTTTTTTTTTCCTGAGCTGTGATACACTTTAGATTCTAGCCAATCATTTTACATTTCCGGGGATAGTAGGTGGGCCCAGGTACGTACGTTCTTTTAGAGCAGAGCTACAGATTAAAAATGCCCAAGGCGATGCGGTTAAAGTCTGGCTGTATTTCACAGCAAAAGACGCAAACCCAGCAGCCTGCAACAAGTGCTTTAAGCTGATACTGTGATACTGTCAAAGGAGGTAACACCTCAAATCCGATGAAACACCTGGCGACGCATAGCGTTTTTTTTTAAAGCCGAGAAATGCGCCGTATTTGATAGCTTGCTGCGAGACCTCACACCGAGCGCATCTACTGCGGGTGTGGTGCCTGTTATCGGACCGGAGTTAGCAACATCCCCCAAAAACCCGAAGAGGAGAGTCCTGGCCCCTAGCCCTCCCAGTGTAGCAGAAATGATGACGGATGATGATGGCAGCAGCAGCCGTTCTTCTCTGAGTGAGTGGCTTAATGTTGTTTGTGTGTAATTTACGTTGAGTAGGCTAACCACGTTATTAAATTAATGCATGTAAGGTGAACTAGCAAACATCATCATAGCTACATGCGGCTGTCTTCTTGTTTGATGGCAGATACTCCCTTCACCCTGGCCAAAAAGGCTAAAATGACCAAAGACAAAGTCGAAAACAGTTAAACATAAGAGGTTTTTGGACAAAGTTTGTGTTTTTTCCATTGTTTAAGCACTGCTTCCAGCTAAGAGTGATACCATATATGCCCCAGAGCTGCAGAAAAGGCTAACATTGTTTGTTTTTTTTTTAACAAAAAAACAGCTGAGAGAGGTTTTTGGACCAATTTTGTGTTCTCCATTCTTTAAGCACCAGTTTGAGCACCGTTTAAGCACCGGCACCGTTTCAAAAGTACCGGTTTGGCACCGGTATCGGATAAAACCTAAACGATACCCATCCCTAGTCACAAGTCACCACTAATACTTGTCTTCATCCTGTCTGCATCCTCTTTTTTACATCTCTTCTGGACTGTCTATTGCTTAGGATGGTTGACCCCAGATATTTAAACGCATCTACCTTTGCTACCTTTGTTCTTTGCAACTTTACTGTTACACCTGCTCTCTCTAATTCACACTCATGTATTCTGACCTTCGTTCCTCTTGTCTCCAGTGTATACCATCACGTCTCCAGGCTCTTTTACACCTGCTCCTTATTCTTCTACAGATCACAATGTCATCTGCAAATATCAGGTATACCATGGCCTTGTGCCACTCGAACCAAAATGAGTACATTTAATCCAAAGCAAATAACCCCAGGCAAACAGATAAGTGTGGGTGAGGAGCTGGCTAAGATGGGACAATGACTTTTAGCCATTTTTCCCTGTGAAGGAAAAAAGATTTCAAACTTGCATGTACATCTTCTCACCAATAGTATTAGATACAAATAAGGCTTTCGTGAAAACACTGAATAAAAATGATACATATTTGCTAAATTAGGATAAAATAGAAGGCACAGAGTGATACTGAATGGAGAGCCATTTGTAAACCGTAAGAGTCTCTTCTAAGGGAACAAAGAGCAAAAACAGCCAAACAGCAGATACATTAAAGTATTTAAACTTAATTTAAAGGAAATAAAGAAATGCAGCTAAAGTGGGGTACAAAAAACTTAAAACCACAGATACAGATAAGAACACACTGTCTCACTAAAGTAGCATATTCTCCCAACCTTTGTTAAAAATCAAATAATCAAACAGTACAAAGCTTTAAACTGTTTCACAATTTCTTTTTATTTTATCATGAAATTATGTTAAAGGTCATGCTAAGAAAAGTTTCCAACCCAGCTCAAGAAAATGGAGAAAACCTCCATTAATCTTATAATCAACCATACAAAGAAGATGGAAAAACAATAGAGAATGCACTGATGCATGCTCAGGCATCCAGGTAAGTAAATCCCAAATGGTTGAATCTGTTCATCTGGACGTAGCGTTTTCAGTGGGAGAAACGTTCTCCTTCAGTCACTTGGATGAGTGAGGAAACATTTCTCCCACTGAAAACACTACGTCCAGATCAACAGATTCCACCTTTTGGAATCCAGAATGCAAATGATGGTTGATAAATAGCTATGTATGCAATGTGACCACTGGCTAAGTTAGGCCAATTCATAGCCAGTGGCCTCAAGGAACTTTATATTGCATAGTAAAGACCCTGCAATATAAAAGAAAACCCCCAACAATCTAACGATCCCCTCTGAGAATCATGTTTCCCAGGCTTCCACTGAAGACATCCTAACACTTTCCACATACTGAGGATAGAGAACATTGACGATGCTATGTCACTGTTCCTGTTCAAGGAGATGAGCCTACTGGTTCTTTGTGTGAACAAACTCATTTTAATGGAGGAATTTGTGTTGTGCGTCACATTCCCTGAAGACTTTTTCTTCTTTTGTTTTTTGTAGTGTGTGGTTTCCATTATACGAAAGCATTGTGTGCTTTTGAGGACACCAGGTTTTGAGAAAAATAGTTGTTTGAGTTTTTTGTGTGTGCTTGTTTTTATTTGAGGTGTGTTTACGTAGTAATGTTGTCGCTGGTCTGTATATCCACAGTTAAGTTTTGCTCTAAAAAAAAGCAGCCCTTGGGCACATTCCATTTACACTTATGTTGTTGCGCCCCTGTGGATATGAGGCATATGTGGACTGTAATTTCGTGATTACAGAGGCTAAAATACCACACAAGCTAAATGTTTACAATTAGAGCGTCGGAAAGCACCACAAGGCTTTTCCTTGAAAATCAGAGGGCAGCACATTGATTGTTTCCTTCCTTTATTTACCATGTTTCTTGGCAGAGGTAAGGTGAAGTGTCTGAATCGGGGCATTTTTAAATGCCAAACATGCTCAGCTTAACAGGAGGCAAATGTCATTCAGAAGGTCAGTGTTTCATAAGTGGAAATCTGTGTTAAGGTAAACTATTTAGATGGTGGGCTTTTAACTTTTCCTCACAATGGTGAGTCCATTCATATTGTGACTGCAGTATGATAACACAATTTCTAATTTCACAACTGTCTGTTTGTATTGTCTCACAGCCCGCCTGCCTGTATTCAAAGCATAAACAATTGCTTTAATCTCCGGGCTCTGCTACAGTGCTGTTGCTTTACAGTTGGGCCTACCTCAGTGGAATGAAAAGCGAACAGTAGAGTGGAAGAGCAACTCGATAATCATGTTTTCATTTTATAAAGTGGGCAACTTTAGCCTCACATGAGCTTGATTAGGAAAATATACTATTATGTTTGAGTGGGATTTGGCATGTGAGAGATTAGGTGTAGCAGTACAGCTTGGGAAAAATATTTGTTTACAAATAAATCTCAGTAATTTGCACTGTGAGTTTACTTTGTGTGTAGGCTTTGATTAGCTAGTGTGTACTGCTGCTCTGAGGTTCACTGCTCTTTGTGAATTTAGACAACTGAATCAAATGAGATATAACCAGATATCACCTAAGCTGTCATAAATAAGTATATAGTATGAATGAGACAGGTGCGACCCTAGGCTGGTTTTTCCCTTTAATAAGGACAGGGGCAGGTAATTGCCAACTTAGCAACTTTGTTACTATATTTAACAAGTTTTCAGACCCCCTTATCAACTTTTTTTCTAAAAAGTAACTAGCGACAAATCTGGCGACTTTTTCTGGTGTTTTTGGAGACGTATAATATATTTTTGACTTGAAATGTATCGCATATGTGTCGCTCTTACACTCAACAAGCGGGCGTGCTCCTGTGTGCACCTCGCCTGTGCCAAGGCGCTCACAGGCGGCGGCCTTAACCCCATCTTGTACATCCGATTTCGACTGAAGTTATGTCCATTTTGATTGTTAATGTAGTTTGTTAACAACGTTATGGCTAAAATGTTCTTCTTTTGCTGTTACTTTTTGTGGATCACAAGGTTTAAAAGTACTTAAACACACAAACAAACTTTTGCTGGTCCCAAGTCTGGATAAAGGAGGAGGATTTGAATTGTGACATTCAAAAAAAACAATAATTCCTAAAAGAAATTTAATTTGTAGTTCTAAATATATTCTAAATGCTTTTAGGGTGTTTCTTACTCACATTATGCCTCTTCAACAATGTTATTTTTCTCTCCTACAGCAGCCATTCCAATTACATAGCCATGACCAATTATGCAAATTAAGCGATGACATCATTTAGCGACTTCTAGTGACTTTTAGGATGGCCAATAGCGATTTTCCTTACTGAGGAGTTGGCAACACTGATTAGTCGAGCTCTTGAGTGAACCTGGAGCTGTGTGACTGCCTGGTCTACGCTGTGCTATTTGGCCTTTTTAACTTTTCTATGGCAGCTTGATGTGGGTTGTGTGAGTACAAGAAAACAATTATTAGAATATGATGTTTTAAATTTGTTTAGATCAGAGGAATAAGGAAGGATTTGTCCGTGTGTTTCAGTTTGGCTTAGCTGTAGGCTTGCGAGTGTGTGTAATTGTTTAGAGGAAAAGGAATTTATGGACACTGGGGGTCTGCTGCCATAAAAGGAGACAGGAAGCTACAGTTGGGGATTGCTGATGCTGATGCTTGTACCTTTAATAAAAACTCATAATTGTTATAACTTAGAAGTAGGTTTGCAGGAGACTCTCCACCTTAAATGTAAATGTAAGACAACAAGAGGCCACTGGCCCAGTGGATGCCTCAGTGGGGGTCTCAGTGTTTGTAATATGGTAACTCTGTTGTGTAGAGGAATTTGGTGTAGCTTGGGTGAGGAGATTACTTTTATGACCGGCAGGAAGTCACGTACACAGAGACACACCCACACCTACATGCACACTCACTCACGTGCACTCACACATACACACAGGCACGCACACTTACATAGACATATGGGTACGCGCACACATAGGCACTCACGTGCTCGTGCATACACACACAGACACAGAGTTTGCAGCACACCATGGGGGTTTTATGATGGGGTCGCTTCTACAAAACTGTGTTTCACAGACAAAGGAGTGAAGATTTGCAGAGGGACACCGGCCTTGCACATCTCCCCTTCTAGAAGGTGCATGCTTAAATGAAGATGAATAAAGATGAATAAAGTTTTTTGTGAAAATGACTACTGAATTTTGGTGCCATCTCTGGATGCCCAAGGAATAAAAAGAACCGGGGTGAAACTGGTTTCGCAACAGTTGATTAGTCTTCTATTGGAGTGGTAGGTCACAGAAAATGTTCTGCTTGAGCTTTGGTAGAGTTTTGAAGTTATTTGTACCCCTGTAGGAAAAAACATAATTTAACACTGGAGAAACTTGTAGTGGACTCCGCCACCCCTGGCTGATACTTATTAGGGTGCGACCCTAACCTGGAGACAGGTAACTGAAAAACAGATATGACGCAAAGTGGGAGGGATATTCCTTCTGAGGTAAAGTGTTCAGTGATGTCCTGTTTTATTTTACAGATTGCCAAGCTGCTGCTTTGCCGCGGTGGATTTCTTGCTGTTGGGCAAAGGTGCTGATACGCTGGTGGCTCTATTGTAATTTGTGCTTTCATCCACACTCCGGACTCACATATAAACATAGACGGTTTCCATCTGATCCGGGCAGACAGAACAATGGAGAGTGGTAAGAAGAGAGGAGGGGGTTTGGCTGAGTTTGTGAACAATAGATGGTGTAACTGGTGGCATTTATCTATCAAAGAGATGCTATGCTGTAAGGACATTGAGTTGCTAGCGGTTAGCATGAGGCTGTACTATCTACCGCAAGAGTTTACACACGTCACTGTGATAGCTGTGTATGTCCCGCCCTCTGCTAATGCTGCAGCAGCCTGTGAGGTCCTGCACACTGTAACCAGCAGACTCCAAACACAGCACCCTCAGGCCCTTTTCCTGATCTCTGGCAACTTTAATCACATCTCCCTGTCCTCCACTCTCCACACCTTCACCCAGCACGTCACCTGCCACACCAGAGACATTAAAACATTGGACTTATTGTATGCCAACACCAAGGAGGCATACAGCTCATCACCTCTCCCTCCCCTGGGGGCCTTAGATCACAACCTTGTTCATCTCCAGCCTGTGTATAAACCTCTAGGACACGGAGAACCAGTTGTGAAACGCACAGTTAGGAAATGGTCGACAGAGACTGAAGAGGCCCTAAGGGACTGTTTTTGTTTGTTTGTTTGTTTTTTGCCTGTCCCGTTTGGCTCTTTTGCCATCAGAATTATTGTCTAAAGGCGAAGAAAGATGCCCAACGGATTTACTTTACCAAATGGACCATCCCAGCCTTGCCGTAATGGTCTATTTGATTCACCTTTTATTGTTTATTTTATTTTATTTTCACTTGCTAAATACGGGACAGACTTGACTGGGGAAAAGAAAGGGGAGAAAGAAAGAGGAAAAGTAAAACAGCGGGGAAGAGGGACGGGGATAAAGGGCAAAAAACATAAACCAACAAAATAAGCAGACAAAAAATACATAAACCATCATTTTTATAGCGGCAACCCTTCCCATGAGTCATATGGGTAAACATTTCCATCTAGCCCGATCGCCTTCTACTTTCTTTAAAAGTGGGATATGGTTTAATTTAGTTAGATCTGCAAGCTTGGGAGAAACATTAATACCTAAATATTTTATATTTCCCGATTGCAGTGGTGTAGAAGAAGAATTATGGAAGGAGCAATTAATCGGAAGGACTGTAGATTTTGACCAGTTAATTGAGTAAATTGATATTCTTGCAAAAGAGTTTATCAATTCAATCACCCCAGAGATATTGGTTTGTGAGTAACACATCATCCGCATAAAGGCTGATTTTATGTTCCACGTTCTTGCATTTTATGCCCTTAACTACTGAATTCTGTCTAATTGCTGCTGCTAGTGGTTCAATAAAAATTGCAAACAGTGAAGGGGAAAGTGGGCATCCCTACCTGGTGCCCCCCAGGGGACAGAAGCTGGAGGATGTTTGGTCATTTGTTCTGACACAAGCTGTTGGGGAATTATATAATATTTTTAACCAGTTAATGAAAGAGGATCCAAAACCAAATTTGTGTAAAGTTGCAAACAGAAATGTCCAGTTAACTCTGTTAAATGCTTTTTCTGCATCTAAAGAAAATATTGTAGTTTCAAGGTTTTTACTGTATGAGTAGTCTATCAAATTAAGTAATCTATGTGTATTTGTTGATGACTGCCTACCTTTTATGAAACCAGTTTGGTCAGGATGAATTAAGAGGGGGGTTATTTTCTCTAGTCTCTTTGAGAGAGCTTTGCAGATTATTTTAAGGTCTACATTTATAAGGGATATTGGACGATAGCTTGAGGGATATACAGGGTCTTTGCCTGGTTTTAGCAGGAGATTAATGTTTGCAGAATTCATGTTTGATGGAAGTCTGCCCTTTTCTTTGATTTCCAACAACGTTCTGTAGAAAACTGGTGCTGGAATCGTCCAGAATTCTTTGTAGAGTTCTGCAGGAAAGCCGTCTGGACCTGGAGCCTTATTATCGGGCAGTCTTATCAGGGCTTCCTGGAGTTCGCCTGGTGTTAGTGGTGAATCCAGTGCCATTGCTTGAGTGTCTAATAATTTTGGAAGAGTAATGTTGTCCAAGAACTGTTCAATTTCCTTTTTAGACGGGTTTATTTGTGGTGAATACAACGTTTTCTGGTTTTGTTTTGCGTATTTTGTTCAATGTTTCCTTATCTTAGCCTATTAATTAACGAAAGACCAAGACAGACTTTTAATTCATTTGAAAGCCTGATGCTTAGCCTTGTCCACCCCAGCTGTAAAACTCAGAAACCAGTCTTACTTGTTATCATCTATCGTCCACCTGGGCCTTACACAGAGTTTCTGTCTGATTTCTCAGACTTTTTATCTGATTTAGTTCTGAGCTCAGATAAAATAATTATTGTGGGGGATTTTAACATCCATGTAGATGCTAAAAATGACAGCCTCAACATGGCATTTAATCTAATCTTGTTTTAACATATGGCATAGAAACTGAACATTTAACAGTGTTTCCTGAAAACCCTCTCCTGTCTGATCATTTCTTGATAACATTTACATTTACAATAATTGATTACGCAGCAGTGGAGAGTGGACTTTATCAAAGTAGATGTCTTTCTGAAAGCGCTGTAACTAAGTTTAAGAATATAATCCAGCCACTGTTATCATCGTCAATGCCCTGTACCAACATAGAGCAGAGCAGCTATCTGAACGCTACCCCAACAGAGGTTGATCATCTTGTTAATAATTTTACCTCCTCACTACGTACGACTCTGGATACTGTAGCTCCAGTGAAAACTAAGACCTCAAATCAGAAGTACCTGACTCCGTGGTATAATTCTCAAACACGTAGCCTAAAGCAGATGACTCGTAATCTGGAGAGGAAATGGCGTGTCACAAATTTAGAGGATCATCATTTAGCCTGGAGAAATAGTTTGTTGCTTTATAAGAAAGCCCTCCGCAAAGCCAGAACATCTTACTACTCGTCACTGATTGAAGAAAATAAGAACAATCCCAGGTTTCTCTTCAGCACTGTAGCCAGGCTGACAAAAAGTCAGAGCTCTGTTGAGCCAACCATCCCTTTAACGTTAACTAGTGATGACTTCATGAACTTCTTCACAAATAAAATTTTTATCATTAGAAAAAAATTACCAATAATCATCCCACAGATGTAATATTATCTACAGCTACTCTTAGTACCATTGATGTTAAGTTAGACTCTTTTTCTCCAATCGATCTTTCTGAGTTAACTTCAATAATTACTTCCTCCAAACCATCAACGTGTCTTTTGGACCCCATTCCTACAAAACTGCTCAAAGAAGTCCTGCCATTAATTAATTCTTCGATCTTAAATATGATGAACCTATCTCTAATAATCAGCTATGTACCACAGGCCTTCAAGGTGGCTGCAGTTAAACCTTTACTCAAAAAGCCATCTCTAGACCCAGCAGTCTTAGCTAATTATAGGCCAATCTCCAACCTTCCTTTCATATCAAAAATCCTTGAAAGAGTAGTTGTCAAACAGCTAACAGATCATCTGCAGAGGAATGGCTTATTTGAAGAGTTTTCAGTCAGGTTTCAGAGTTCATCACAGCACAGAAACAGCTTTAGTGAAGGTTACAAATGATCTTCTTATGGCCTCTGACAGTGGACTCATCTCTGTGCTTGTCCTGCTAGACCTTATATTCGATACTGTTGACCATAATATCCTATTAGAGCGATTAGAACATGCTGTAGGTATTACAGGTACTGTGCTGCAGTGGTTTGTATCATATCTATCTAATAGACTCCAATTTGTACATGTAAATGGAGAGTCCTCTTCACACACTGAGGTCAATTATGGAGTTCCACAGGGTTCAGTACTAGGACCAATTCTGTTTACATGCTTCCCTTAGGCAGCATCATTACACATTTTCACTGCTATGCAGATGACACCCATCTCTATCTGTCCATGAAGCCAGATAACACACACACCAATTAGTTAAACTGCAGGAATGTCTTAAAGACATAAAGACCTGGGTGGCCGCTAACTTTCTGCTTCTTAATTCAGATAAAACTGAGGTTATTGTACTCGGCCTTGAAAATCTTAGAAATATGGTATCTAACCAGATTCTTACTCTGGATGGCATTACCTTGGCCTCCAGTAACACTGTGAGGAACCTTGGAGTCATTTTTGACCAGGATATGTCCTTCAACGCACATATTAAACAAATATGTAAGACTGCGTTCTTCCATTTGCGCAACATCTCTAAAATTAGAAATATCCTGTCTCAGAGTGACGCTGAAAAACTAGTTCATGCATTTATTACTTCCAGGCTAGACTACTGCAATTCATTATTATCAGGATGTCCTAAAAACTCCCTGAAAAACCTTCAGCTAATCCAAAATGCTGCAGCAAGAGTCCTGACAGGGACTAGAAAGAGAGAGCATATTTCTCCTGTTTTGGCTTCCCTTCATTGGCTTCCTGTTAAATCCAGAATTCAAAATCCTGCTCCTCACATACAAGGTCTTAAATAATCAGGCCCCATCTTATCTTAATGACCTTGTAGTGCCATATCACCCTATTAGAGCACTTTGCTCTCGCATTGCAGGCCTACTTGTTGTTCCTAGAGTATTTAAAAGTAGAATGGGAGGGAGAGCCTTGAGTTTTCAGGCCCCTCTTCTGTGGAACCAGCTTCCAGTTTGGAAAACTTTCCTTTTTGCTAAAGCATATAGTTAGGGCTGGACCAGGTGACCCAGAATCCTCCCTTAGTTATGCTGCAATAGACGTAGGCTGCCGGGGATTCCCATGATGCATTGAGTTTTTCCTTTCCAGTCACCTTTCTCACTCACTATGTGTTAATAGACCTCTCTGCATTGAATCATATCTGTTATTAACCTCTGTCTCTCTTCCACAGCATGTCTTTTATCCTGTCTTCCTTCTCTCGCCCCAACTGGTTGCAGCAGATGGCCCCGCCCCTCCCTGAGCCTGGTTCTGCCGGAGGTTTCTTCCTGTTAAAAGGGAGTTTTTCCTTCCCACTGTCGCCAAAGTGCTTGCTCATAGGGGGGTCATATGATTGTTGGGTTTTTCTCTGTATCTATGAAGCGCCTTGAGGCAACTTTTGTTGTGATTTGGTGCTATATAAATAAAATTGAATTCAATTCAATTACCTCCCTCAGTTCACATAAACAAGGTACAAAAGCAGGAAATTGCTAATTAACCAGCATCATCTAATTACATTTAAATTAATGTCTACTGCCATTAACGTAACACCACAGACTGCCCTCCAATTTGACACAGAGTCACTGTAAACTCCACCACAGTACTGCTAAATAACCAGTTTAGCTTGAGGTAAGATGGTTAATATTTGCATGCAACCTTTGAATACTACTATTAAATACTATTATTACAATTTTAAAAAAAGTACTTCAATAGCATGTAAAATGATACAAACTGATACAAACTGTTGTTGTTACAAGCATGTTGTTTTTTCTCTCCTTGGGAAACACATCTACTGTGCATTTAGCTACAAAGACAAAAACTGCACACAAAAAGGTTATTGCATAGTTATCAGTTAAGTATTTCATCACATTTGCTGAGTTGTTTTGAAAAGCTACATTTGAAATTAAATGGCAGTTACAAAAAAAAGCTAATCAATTTATGGTCACCTCTGATGAGTAACACGTCGCAGGGTCAACACAGTATTGAGGATGTAAGCGATGCATGGGATGTAATTTTCTTGTAAGTAAGAAAGTGCATTCAAATTGTAGGCTAGAGGAATTGTCAAGCTGCAGCACTTGAAGGTTAAAGTGCCAGAACACCGTTCCAGATCCTTCTGATTCACTCTAACCCCTGCATACAAACAACACAGCTTAGACACACCTTTACGGACACTATTCAACAATTCCCATGTTGAAAATGTCCAAAGTTATTCAAAGCTATTTGAAGAAACAACTGCTATGAAGTAATATTCAAAATACTTGTGGGTTGAAGAGATATCGTTTAAAATTATAACACTTTTGTGTAATTCCTTTTTGTGTTTGCAATGGCAGCCTGTGAAAAGGCAATGCATTTTTAGAAAAGTGGGGGTAGGCCAAAAAAGAAATCACACCCACTAGTAAAATTCAACCCCTAGGCGTGAAATAAATCTGCAGGGGGTCATGAAAAAGGGAACTTTAAGGTCGCAGATGCAATGTGTTTGAGTGTCTTTGTGTTTTGATCTGATAAATAAATAGAAATTAAGGTGATGGTCTGCGTCAGGTTGATCCGGTGACGCTGAAAGCGCTCACGTAGCAAGGATACGGTAATAATAATATGGCTGACTTTGACCTGTTAAAAACAACAACTCCCCTTTTTTCTCTTTTTGTTTATATCTCTGTAAGTATGATGGGGTGGGGGTGGGGGTGGGGGGGCGTAAACATACGGACTTTAATCTCAAATTTCACACAGCCGAGACACAACTTCAAAGTGGAACGGCCTGAAGGATGGGAGCAGAGAGAGAGGGGGAGAAAAAAGCTGAAAGAATGAGGAACAGCAACATTTACATGAGGGGAGAGATGTATCCAAGGGAGCAGCAGTGAAGGGGAACATACAATATTTAAAAGGATGGAGACTGAGACAGCCTTTGCTACACAAACGTATTTGATCTGTAACTATTATTTCAAGGGCATATCAAGGTAAATAATATCCTTGCAGTGGTGAGGTTTTGAAGTTAGAAAAACATGCCAACTGCCAAAACTCATCATGAGCACCCCCACAACACCGACCCACTCCGTTATGACTATATATAGTTCAGACTTCATTAAAGAGTGTCAGTCCTCAGTAGTCGGGACAGTGCAATTGCGTCTTTGATTTGTTTTCCAGCTAACTGACTTCAAAGTTTATAATCACGGCACAGAGCAAAAAAAAATGTTCATCATGCTTATTTTATATACCAGCGAGAGGAAAACCTAAATTTCCTGTGAATATATCTACAATTCCGCTTGCTCGTGTATTTAGTTACATGCAATGTGTGACAGCACATTTTAAATGACGAACATAATGTACAAAAGGCACAATTACATGTACATTATATTTAAATGTATCTGTGCGAATGTCTATGTCTATGTGTGTTCCTTGTACCCACCTTTCTAGGGTTTCCACCAGTTTATAAAAGCCCAGCCTGACCTAAAGCCGAGTCATGCATCGCTTTGTAACCAAGCAGCAAGAAGCAACCGACAGCCTTCAGATCATTTGAAACATTTAAATAAATAAATACAAGTGTCAAAAACTGCAGTTTATATATTGGACGCTGGCTCCAAAAACTGGGTCAGTCCACATAGACTCATGTGTTAAGACGTGACTGGCTCAGGTGGTAGAGCAGGTCACCTACAAACCGGAAGGTTGGTGGTTTGATCCCAGCTCCTCCAGTCTGCTTGGGCAAGATACTAACCCCATGTTGCTCTCCAATGCATCCATCAGAGTGTGAATGAATCTTAGATAGTAAGCCTGGAAAAAGTGCTGGTGTGATTAGGTGAATGAATCAGTTGTATAAAGCGCTTTGAGTGCTCAGATAGAGTAGAAAAGCACTATATAAGAACCAGCCCAGTCCATTTAAGATGCCCAGCTTAATAGTATTAAAGACCTTCCAGTTTATGACTGGTACTAAAGGTGTTACAGTTGTCATGGGGTGGAATGGACAAGTTTAACTGAGTGTTTTTCATCTTGCATGGGTTGCTATGTTTTATTACTTTTAATCTTTTAATAATGTACTGGTTTCAGTCATTATGCAAATGTACTATTTATAAGATTGGGGAAACCTGCAGTCAGCTGAGACTGAAGAAGGCACTTGGATGAGTGACGAAACATTTCTCCCACAAAACGTTACGTCCAGATGAACAGAATCAACTTTTGGAGAATAATGGACAGTGTTTTATTCTTATGGTTTTATTGCATGTTTTATTGTATATATTTGTTAACTTGTTCCGGAGAGACTCAGCCCCTTACTGATTACTAACCTGACCCACCTGAGAGTTCAGGACTGCGAGAATGACCAATCAGGGGTCGCCTTTTGATCACTGTAGGCCAATAAGAGGGCCTGGCGGATGGAAGAAAGGAGAGAGCGTGAGCGGTAGAGATACGGCATGTCAACTGGTGGTCGGCGGCTGCCGTGGAGAGCGGCATGGAAGACTGGATATAGGCGAAGGTGAACGAGACTAAGGGGCAGCAGTGCGATGGCGAGAGGGAGACAGGAAAGTGCTCAGGGACGAAGAGAGGACTGTGTTGGTGCTGGCGGGAAGTAGCTTTTAACTCTGTTCTCCCTGGCCAGGGGTGTTTTTAATTGCTTTTATTTTTTTTGTTGTTGTTAAATAAATTGAATCTTAAAACTTGACCATTATAATGTGCTATTGCCTTGGCTCCCCCACTGCTCTGTCCCAGTCAGTGCATGTGCACTAGCATAGCATGCTAATTTCCGCTAGCTCCAATGCTAATTTCCGCTAGCTCCGATGCTAATTTCCGGTAGCCCTCTTGCATTGAAAATACCCTTTCTGAGGCTAAAGCAATGAGTCTGATGCACTTTATACTAAATGTTATTTGAAAGTTACAGTCATATTACTAAGGTATGGGTGTAAAATGTGGTGTTTTATGTGAATTTATGTTAACATGTTTATTTTTCTCATGGTACTAATTTTTGTTTTGCACGCTAGTAATTTGAAATTAAAGAGCCTTCACCTGCACTTTACCTAGTTTGGAACTTTTGAGAACTCCTAAAGCCAATGTGTATTTCTAATGTACTTCTGAGGAATTGTTTGTGTTTTTCTATGCACTTTGAAAATTAGAATTAACAAGGGTGTACAATGAAGAATTATATTGAAAGAAATCTAGAAACACTGGTAGCAATTAATTGTAATAAGCTATAAATATCAGAGCCGAATGGTTGAACTGTGTTCTGAGCGGTTGCCAGGGTCGGGTTTTTTTTTTTTTTTTTTTTTCTTTTTCTATGCTTATTTCACTTGGGTTGGTTTTGAAAACCCGAGAAGAATCGAGGATCCCTTTTCCAGTACTGGATGTCGAGCCCTAGTCCAAAGAGCTGGATGACCTGGTAGATTGTAACTCGACTGGTTACGAACACACAGTTACTATTGAATATTGACAGATATTGTTGTTCCTATTAGTTGCTTGACTTGAAATTAACTGGCAGATCATTTCCTTTTGTTTCACAAACAACTATTTCTGTACTTCATAACTGTAAATGTCTTCCTGAATTGACATCTAAGCAACTTTTCAATATTTTTTAAAAGCTCCTTACTCCATGCCTTTCCCTCTGGTCTGTTTTAATAAAGAGTGAAAAGCATTCCTTGTTTTCATTGCTAGTATTTGCTGCCGTTGACTTGAAGTCCTTTGGAGATCGATCACACTCAATCTAAGCCTCCATTTAGTAAGTGACACACAGTGACCTCTGGTCACATTAGTGTTCACTTCAGGAGACACGGGGACACTTCAGCATGGATCAGGGTGTTTTAATCTCAGTAAGATTAAGAGCCCTCCAGTTAATTACAGAACAAACAGCTAGAGGCAGCTGCTTTAGATCCTGAACATGATTAAGGCAAATACTAGTGGGTTAGCACACTTCATGAAATCAAAAAGCCAGTGCTTTTTATGTTTTCAGCTACAACAGATGTAACTAACCAGTATTATAGTCGTATATGTATAACGGTCATCCAATAAGTGCAACATATAGGCAAGATAACACTAAAGCAAGAGCTAGACGCTATAGGTTTTTTTCCCCCCCCTTTTAAATAAATGTAATTAAATCTGGTATGTGTGTAAACTTCTCTTTCCAAAACCAATTAAAAAGCACACACAGGCTTGATAGCATAAATACTTTTTAATATTCTTAAAGATTATTTGTATGAGTATTAAAAAAAAGTCTGAGTAGTTAGCACGGCTGCCACTGCTGCAAGTGGGTCTTCAGCTTGAACCCGTTCTGTGCAAGTCTTTTCAGGGTCTCTTCACATGAAAAACGGGCTAGCTTATGATGAGATAAAACAAATAAGGAGCCAGATTGAGCTCAGTTAGACATATTAAAATAAATAAATAAAACAAAGTGCAGTAAAATCCCCCTACCAACATTTTTCAAGGGGAACTCAAAGACAGTCAGAAGATGATCCCTGACGCTCTGATCTCTGGTCAAGAAATAGTCCCACTTATACATCCCAGGATATTTCATTTTTTGCAAAAAAAAATGTAACGCAAGGTCTTACAGTATGCTAAGCTAAACTAACTGGTTAAGTTAAGCTAGTCTAATGGTCTGTCAGCCCCCAAAAGCAAGTCTTGAACTTGGCAGCCAGTTTAAAATGCCTTAGGTGTTTATCTAAACTAGCTTTGATTTAATTGGTCATTTGGACATAAAGACCACATATTTCGACTCACCAATAAAGTCTAGTTTAAAAAAAAAAAGGTTAAAACCTTTGGTGAGTCTATATTCTGAATGCCATATCGCTTTCTAGTAGTCTATGGGTTTGACAGATTTGACAATAACGCTAACAAACACACAACAAGACTTACTTTGATTCAAATATATTTTAAGCCTAGCGCAGTTTGTCTGTTTGAAAGGAAAAACAAATACAACAAACAACTCTTATTCAAAAACTAATTCAGTGTAACCTTGAAACAGAGCACAGCAGGTTCAGTAGGACCCCATACCTCACAGTAAGAAGCTAACTGGAAAAAAGGTTTTCACAGCCTTTTAGCACTTTCTAATTTTGCTGGTCTGCTCACCATCGATCTAGCGCTGAAATTGACTCGTCTGCCAGTGATAGATGACTGCATCCTCCCTTGTATGCATTCCTAATCAAATAAGTTGCTTTTAACTTTATTAACTTGGACAAGCTCACTTCAGATAAGCCTGTCCCTTTAAGCCACTGCAGAGTGGAAATCAGCCTCTGGAGGTGATGAGAGTTGACTCTGGGAGCCTGAGATGTGAGCTTTAGGTCGCTGTGCCATTGTCTGACGCTTGGCCTGAGGCTCCAGTGAGAATCACTTCCTCTAATGGAAAACTATTGTCTGCCACTGAGGACATACAGCTGTGAGGAATAAGGATCAGCCTATCTGGACTTATGCACAAGACAGAATGAAGCTCTCCACCGGAGAGAAAGCTATTTTGGAATTGTAATATCCACTGAAGTCGTTTCTGATTAAGCAGTACATCTGGAAAAGACTGTGCTCTTGTATATGAGGCTGGGTGGTGTTTTCCTGCATGCTTGTAATGCATACAAAGAAGCAGAAAAACAACATAAAAGAAAAAAAGTA
The DNA here is from genome assembly GCF_963576455.1 of Neolamprologus multifasciatus. Classification (NCBI taxonomy): domain Eukaryota; kingdom Metazoa; phylum Chordata; class Actinopteri; order Cichliformes; family Cichlidae; genus Neolamprologus; species Neolamprologus multifasciatus. Next base: position 27,879,783 of record NC_140459.1, read on the forward strand.
GTTATCTTTCTTTCCAGCGCTGGCATATATGTTAACTTGGGTAATGGGACTAAACATCTAAAAGTGTCAAAACAATGCAACAATAAGGCGCTTGGTGAATTATTTATTCATTGGAGCTGATTTGATAGAGGTTAATGAGCACAACAGGGTGAGAATAGACGTGTCTCTGCTAGAATTATGATGCCTTTTCCTTAGCATGTTGCATTATTTATTTACTCATCCTTAGCTGGCATTCAGCTCCAACTCTAACGCAAGAGGTAGACACATCCAGTCTGATAACAGTTTGAATCGGGAACCATGGAAGTGAGGTTCACACTCAGTTCAGAGCACTCTTGCTATATGTAAAATGTATACACAGCCGGTGAAGCTCTGAAGGAAATATCCCCCGACAGACCGTCCCAGAGGATAAGGAACTCCATTTGCCTCACGGGTTTCCTTCCATTCCTCTGTTCTGAAGATGTGTGATACAGGCACGATCTTTCCCCTCCTTTTTGTGCATCTCAACAGGTCACCACTCCATCCCCTCCCCCACAGGATTCACCTCGGCCCAGACTGTGAAAATCTGGACGTCTGCGATTCGTCCGAAGGACAGAGTCCGTAGCTTGTTTCTTTCCCTTCATCAGGAGTGGGTTTGAATCTGTGTGGGCCTGAATGTTTGGAAGGAAACGATTCATCAAGTCTATCAAGGAAATAAAGAAGAGAGAACAATATGACGATTAACAAAAACAAAAAAAAAGGCAAAAACAATGCTTTGTTTGGACTGCACAACATTCATTGGCCTGCTGGCGCATCTAGGCAACCTAGTACTATGGTTTGTTTTTTCACTAAATAGGCAGATTTTCAGAAGCCAGACCATGTTACATTTCAAATGAGGTTTTATACATTTTGGCATTACAGCTGTAAATGGTTTTACATTGGGATGTTCCAAAGAGGTGAAAAGCCTTCACAAAGGGTTGCACTTAATCATACCCCTTAAAACAACACTCGATGTTCTATAGACTAATTGTGTGGGTGAGCAATGGATAGGCATTGCAAAAAAACTGGGAGGTATCAGGGGCCGTTTGAGGTTCAATGTCTTGCTCAAGGACATCTCAACCTGTGGACTAGAGAAGCCGGCTGATTGGTGAACAACCTGCTCTACCTTCTGGCAGATAATCTGGTGGGACTTGAATCCCCTCTAGAAGATTGTGGAAGGGCATAACAGGGGAGCTGCCGAGGGTTGAGCTTTCTAGAGGCAATTGTTAGAATTTCACAATCTCTGGAAAAACAGCTTTACTTCTAAAGATCCATTATGACAACAACATTGAGCTGCCTCAAAGTCACATTAATATTTGATGTGCCATGATAACATTGTGTCCTCTGCAGAATATTTCATTTTAGGGGTTTTTCACTTGACATTCAAACAGGTTAGACCATCATGTGAGAATTCCTCTGACAGGCAAACATTTTCATCTGGAAGGATTAGTGTTGTTCGACTGTAACTAGCCCTCAGCCAACCCAGATAAAACATGATCCTATTGGATGGTTGAGATCAGTACATGTGATCTTTATACTTGGACTCTAATAGAGAAGCTTTGCATAACAACCCTTCATAGTTCCCTTTTAGCTTTAAGTACAACCTTCATTTGAACTAACTTTCTCCTGATTGGTTGCTCCTCGCTTAGAGGTTAAGGCAGCAGGTGAGTGGGACTTATTCTTTTAACCAGATTTGGTACCAAAGATGACTCTATCTGAGGTATCTGCTCTCACTGATCATCATACGTAGCAAAAAGGTTAAAAGCAGTTTGAAGCCTTAGCCTTATAGGATTACCAGGATGTGACCCAACCTAATCATTTGAATGTGTTTATACATTGTTTTAAAAATAAATTGGATTATATTTTATTTTTCAGTTTTTTTAAGAATCTGTCTTGAATTTTGTTTAAAATAGTTTTGAGCATCAGCTGATTGATTGGATCAATAATATTAAAGCCTGAATTTCATGCGAACACTTTTCTTTTTGGTAACACGTCAAGATTTTAAATAAATAAGAAAAAATTTAGCTTTGCCCTGTTTGAGATAGAGTGTGTTATTATGTTGTATCATTTTGAACATAAATCACATAACATGTCTGCACACTACTTGAAAGTCTTTGAAGTGTAACTGCAAATCATCATGCCTTTAAGTACTTTATATTTGTGATGTAGACCTGTAAATTAAGTTTACATGCTAAAACCCATAAACCTTATATAACTATGTACACTGCATTGTATCAACGCATGATTTCACATCTATACTACTGTTACATTGTTGCCTGTTCTCTTTCCCCACCACCAGATCCAACTTTGAACATAGCACGACAAGTTTAGATGAGCAAGCATACGCATGATGCAGCAAACAACATACCTTCAGCACCATTGGAATAAATGGATGGACGCCCCTGTGCAGCCAGTACTTCGACCTAGAAGGAAATATATAAACCAGTGTGACTATTCAAGTTTACGTCATAAACACAGGTAACAACAAATGGCATGAAAAGAAATGCCAAGACACATAATATTTTATGGTTCAATTATTGTAACAGAGGACATATTTTTATCAAAGTCTTATGATAAAGTTATTTCACTACACAGTTAGTTGAAATATTCCTGCTATTTATCATACTTTTTTACAGGTTTTTTTTTTCTTTTTTTGGTTACATACATCTAATTATTCCCAACTTTGCAGCTGGATTACGCACTCAACAGAGACAGTAAAACATATTACACTGAAGTTTAGAGGGTTTATGAGCAGCTACATTAGGGGAGAGGTTAAACTGGGTCAGTTTGTTTACCTTGTGGAACGGAGGTCTTTTTAAACAGCTACTGCCATCCCTCTCTCTGCGGAGGTCAGCTGGGGGTCATTTAGAGTCTCTTTAATGGACGGGGCAGAGGCAGGCACTTTATATGACTGGGAAAGGGGTCACACGACCAGAGGAGAACAGAAAGAGCAAAACAAGAAGAGAGAGGGAAAGAGAGAGAACCCCCCCTCCCCCACCAACACCCTCCACCTCACCCCCTTAACCACACACCTGACCCCTGTGGGAGGTCAAGGAGTCTTTCTTTCTTTTTCAGTTTGACGTGGTCCTATGAGCCATTTCTGTAAGGGTAAACACCCAGAAAGTTAATGTGTGTTTACTGATGATGCTTGACGCGATCAGCGCTTGCTTCCCAGCGAATTATGTGAGCAAACAGAGCGGATAGATTTTCAGGAGCGCCGATGCCGTTATCGCTAAATCCCCTAAATCTCAGTCGGAGATATTTCCTACGAAAAGAAGCGCACGGAGTTCGAATACAAATAGGAAACTGTTGTTATCCGATCACCAAGGTCATCTGCTAGGTCACAAACAGCTGTATCCACTATTTGTACGTATTTTTTGGGAAGTTCATCTTGCCTATGCCGATATTTGACTTTACGGTGAAAATCACTGCGGCTTACTACATTAAAAGGCTTGTGTGTGGTTGTAAATATTGCAAGCGTGTTTTTTTTTTTTTTTTTAGTTTAAATTATAACGCTTTTTAATGAGTTCATAATTATTCTCTTTGACACAAGTGTTTTCTTTCAAAATGTTTATTTAGCATCAACAAAGAGGAAAATATTAAAGGGCTTACATAAGCTTAAAATCAATATAGTGAACAAATCTCTAGATGGAAATGACTGCCAATTCACCAGCATGTGACCGAGCATCTTAAAACTCATTGTTATGCCTACACAGTCAGAGAAGTATATTGTTAAAAAGTTAAAAAAAAAATGACACCAAAATGACTTACTTAGATTGTCTAAAAAAAAAATAAAAATTAAAAAAAATTCCACAAACATTAAAAAGCTCCTGGACTGTTTTGCAGCTCTGGTTGTGCAGTGTACATAGAGTATGCGCAGCTATTTATAGATGTACTTAAGTGGATGTTTGGGGGGCATAATCAATGAACACAACTACACAGGCTTTTCAGAATAAAACAGCTGACAATATCCACAGTTACACACCATGCTTTTATAAGCCCTTTAACACTAAATAACTATTATTTTACAAAAAAAGAGGAGGAAACAGCAATACAATATGTATACAGGATGTTTTTTTGTCTTTTTTTCAGTTTGTAAATCATTTACAAGGGACACAATTTCACCGATTACCCCTCAGAGAAAATATCTACAGAACTGCACTTTCCTAGAACTAAGCTACTACATTTTTAAGAGATCAACCACGCAGTTGAAGGTCTAAAGAATAGAGGGTGATAAATTAAGTTGCACTGGCAGCTGTGTAGAAACATTGTATCGAACACCTTACAGTGGCTCGCTAATCATTACCAAGTTAAATAGCTTGATACAATGTCATTCTTCACAATCACATAGCTGGGAGAGAAACTTAATGTACTATGAAGCTTTTTTCTTAATCTTATTGTCCAGTCGATTTCTCCTAGGGGGAAAGGATAGATTACCTAAATTGCTTCACACTTTTTATCCAGTGGGAGTATCTTTTTAGAATCGGGGGGATTCCACGTTTTTGTCTCATTCAGTGTCTCGCTATGGTCACCGTTTGGTTTGGATTATTTTTTTGCGGTTTATGTTTTCAATTCTAAAAAGGTGGGAGCGTCCATAAAAAATCCATTACTTGGGGTTGTAACAGCCATGAGGACTCAGGTGCGGGTTGTATAAACAGTTCAATATCTTGAGTATGGCTGATCTCTGTACACTCCCTTGGTTGTTCGTGCTGACGGAGCCTTGCCGCGATTGTTTGCCCACTCTTCCTGACCTGATTAAGAAGAAAAGGAAAGAAACAGATGTGGAGTGATTACAGAGGCGTCGCACTTAAATCAATTTCAAGCTCTATGCAAATACTGTAAATATGCTCCCTTCCATGAAATTATTACAGCACAAAGTTAGCCGTGCTCTGGGTGTCTGGTATTGATGCTGCTGATGAAAACAAAAAGCACTTTCATGCTGCGAGCACAAACAGCGACTCGCACCAAGAAGCTTGACTTTCACCTGGAAGTATTCATCACAGATAATTGAATGAGAGGATCAAATAGCTACTTGAAAAGAGCCCGTTTAGTGGCTCCTAGCAAAAAAGGTCACAATTACCATTAGCCCAAATCAGCCCAGTTCACCCGCTGGTACTGTCAATGTGAAAGTGCCAGTATCGATGGCACCCTTTGTCTGATCTTCAGCCAGCACTGAGACTTCCCTAGAGCTGAGGCTCACAAAGGGATTTTTTTCCTTCTGTGTAAAGGCTCACTGTTGGCAGCACATAGCCAATACCCCTTAATTAAACCTGTCACCTCTCCACTGACAGTCACTTTGAAGAAACACACCAAGGTAACCTTGTGTTTTGAGAACATGGATGCACATCGACTCTGTTTATCTGTTTCCTTTGAACTGTCGTCCTCTTTTCAGTGTGCCGCAGCACTCCCCCCCCTTGTTTTTCAGCTTCATACGATGCTAGGAAACACTCTAATGAGCAGGAGGTGCTTAGTTCTTCCACTTGTGTGGTCAGAAAAGTTGGGAAAGTTTTAAAAACTTTGACTTATTGCCAAAAACGAAAAGCTATGAGTTTACGATGCATTTGCTTTGCCTAATTAAGAAGTCACAAACTCCCAGCAAAGTCTTATTCTGCTTTAAAACACAAAAATATGCAACATAAGGTGAATCTCTACAACACATATAAATTATACATTTCAGTAATTAAAAAGTTGATCATGTCTTTGCAGTCAGTCACTAAAAAAACAGTTTGACTGGCCTTGGTAAAGTGCACAGTGAATACTCTTTTAGAAGCTTTCACGAGAAGCTAAATTAAAGCAGACACACCTTCGTATTAACACAGTGTTTCCATCTTTTCACCCAGACTGTGAGGAATTTACAGACTGACATTAAACCCAGGACAACCAGACTTGTGTATTTACAGGTACACACAAAGGCCGCACATACATAATCAAAGAAGGATGGACCTTCACAGTACAGTAGCATGCATTAGCCCTGTTATCACTGAAGTGTACTTTGCAGGAGACGTGACCTTGGCCCATTTCTCACTATATCTTGTCAAAAGCTGACACAGGATTGCTGAACATTATCTGAGATTTGTCTGAACTTTGTTGCGGTTGGAGTTATTGGCGGCTCTTTCCAGACGCGATAAACTGCCTGTAAAGCCGAGAGCAACATTTTCAAGTTGTGCTGAGGTGACTGCAGAGACAGATGTTACTGTGGCACAAACATCACACATACTTAAGTTAATTAGAAATGTTGGTGAAACTTCAGTGACTGGGCAGATGGAAGTGCAGGGATCAAAGATAAATACTGTATGATCCCATCGAGGTCATGGAAGAATCTTTGTATACCGAATTTTAGCCTGCTAAGAAGCTGCTGGATCCACCCAAATCCCTTTTCCATAAGCCACTTTTTTTTTTATCCAGAATTTTTAAATGAATATATTTATTCCCCAATGCCTAAAGTATTGTGTTATTTTTAATTTTCTTGCATTTGTTTGCATCTCTACTTTATGCCAGCACACAACACAATCTAAACAAGCCATGTTGACTTTCTCAAAGACATTTCTTCCATGAAACACAATTTAATATGTAACAGGCTTTCATTTAATCTGCTTTCTTCATAATGCCAGCACAGTAGCAAGTAATCTGCCAGTGCAGCATCTGTCATTTCGCTCTTTTCAGAGCTGTAAAACATGTGTGTATAAACACAATCCGTTCCCAGGTCAGCTCCCTTCTTTGCACTGCAGTTAAAGTTACTGTTGTTGAACATTTAAGTACTCCAAATCCAGTGTTATCTCCTAAGCTAACAACTCGCCTGGCACTGTATGAAGTACAAACAGAAACCAAACACAGTTGCACAGTAACCCTGCTAACAGTAGCTGGTGTTTTATAGGTGTAGTTAAAGGTGGTGCGGACAGGTACAGTTTTTTATTTTTCTCATTAGTTTTGTTTGCCTCAGATTGGGAACCTCACCGAGGTGTGTCCCGCCTCTTGCCCTCTGGTAGATGACTCTGATAAGGACAAGCGGAAGAGGACGGCTGGATAGTTTTGCAAGTTCACAAAATCTTTTCAGTTTTCCACAATATTCTCTTTTTTGGCTGCAGTTAATGAAAAAATATTTTACCACCTAGTTTTAGCTTTAAGCAGTTTTAGGGAGCTATAATAACCTTGGTGACATATGATTCATATAGCCATATACGCTCAAATGTGTTTGAGTGAGAGTGATAGAAGGTCCTGTTCACTTGAGCAGATTTGTAGAAAACAATGAATTTAGTAAAAAGTGAGTCTTTGTAATGCTTGTTGTTAAGTATCTCCCAATAACTGGGACTCTGTAATGCTATTATGAACTATTTTAACTGAAGACTTTCTGATTCTTATAGGTACAACATTTTTAAACTACAATCTAATGTTAAAAATGTATAATAATTGTATCAATACCTGTTTTGTCTTTGCTGTATTTTCTATTGTTACAAAGTCTTTTGTCCTCTTTTCTCAATCTAAAAAAACCAAAACAGATTTTTGAACTCACTGATAATGTTACCTGCATAAATAATGCTTTTTCTGAGTTTCAAAATGTTATGAATATTTATTAGTGCACTGTTACATATTAATTAGTGCTTCTTAACATATGGTGCTAGCTAGTGTTTTATTATGACTTTAATTTGCATATATATATATATATATATATATATGTGTGTGTGTGTGTGTGTGTGTGTGTGTGTGTGTGTATATATAAGAATCAGAAAGCTTTCAGTTGTGTGTGTGTGTGTGTGTGTGTGTGTGTGCGCGTGCAGAGCCGCATATGCTAAAGAGCATGCGGCTCTTTAGTCCTTATAGTGCGGCTCCGCGTGGTTTGGGAAAATAAATTATTTTTTTTAAGTAATTAGCTGAAGTGTAATTTATTTATGTTAATTATTTTTTAACTTGTATTTCTCAATTGGAACATTATTGTGATATTGAAATATAAAAATACAATTATATTCTATTATTTTTTCATCGCTCAAAATAAGCGTCACACTCGCAGAAGCCGGTGTACCCGCCGAAACGCTGTGCATTTATCGAGACTTTCAACCCCAGGTAGGCCAATTATGGACCTTCGGATGCACATTATGTCAGCAGCTATTGTCCTCCGTGAACTATGTTAAAAACAAACACCGCTCACGCCTCACAGATGACAGCTTACAGTCCTGCGTAAAGCCCTGATTTGCAGACGCTGTGCGCAGAGGTTCGGGACCATAAGTCTTATTGTAAACATATCACGACAGACCCGACGATGTTTCCATGAACATGCTTTTCAGCATCTCTTTACTGACCACTTTTCACACACAGTTGCTGTACGCATACAGCCGGCTGTAGCTTTTCAGCTCACAGCCCGACATACACCAACACAACAGCACAGATAGCGCAGACGTTAAGGCGGCGAGGCGTGATTGCGGGTGCTGCTCAGGTGCGGCCGCCTCTCCTGCAGCGGCGCTGCAGACCACGCCCCGCCACACACATTAACCAGGTAAAATACATATTTAGGCAGAATTTTGAAAATATTTATTTTTCATCATTTTGCAGCATAGTGCTTTTTTTTCCAATTATTTTTTAAAAGTCAGGTCAAGGCTCCAAAAGCACAAAGGCGATGTAAGGTGGCGGCTCACAACAGTTTTTGTTTGCTGGATCATTTTAGTTCAGCTGGGTGTCTTTCCTTTTGTTATATTTCTTTAAGAATTCAAAATGTGTTATTTACATAAATAAAATGTAATTTTCTCATTAGCACTTCAAGGATTTCATAAGCAACATACCTTAGTTGTTCACACAAAGCATAAAGGTTTAAAACAATATATACAGTGTTATCTTCATTTTAGATGTCAAAAAGTATTTGCGGCTCCCAGTGTTTATGTTTACCAAATGGCTCTTTGGGTTGAAAGGTTGCTGACCCCTGCACTAGGATGATGTTAGAGTAAATGTGCAGTCATATTCGCTGTGTTCCCACTAGTGCTGTCAGCGTTAATCTCGTTAAAATGACACTAACGCCATAACGCGGCAAATCTCCGTTAATGAGTTACCGCGTATCGCCCCGTGCGTGGGGCTGGACGGCTTTAACAAGCTAACGCACTAGTTCCCACCAATAGAGCATTGTGTGGCACATCCAACATACTGTTTTACTTTTGTCCATGACGCGCTTACCATCAGGGTCATGCTTCACATGAAAACCAAGATAGTTCCAAATGCCAGGTCTGAATGAGGGTGGGGGAGGTTCAATTTCAGGTAGCGTTGAGGCAGTTGCCATGTTGCAACGAGCATAGCTTCGGTCTTGCTAGCTTGCGCTGCGCTCAGTGGATCTGCACTCGACAGTGCAGCAGCAGTAGTCGAACGCAGATCCACTGAGCGCTCAACACAGACAGCATCGTCAGAAGAAAAGTTGATAAAATAAATAAAGAATTTTGTATTGTTCGATACATATGCGTACTGAACCGAAAGCACTGTATCGAACGGTTCAATATCAATACGAGTATTGTTGCACCCCTAATATATATATATATATATATATATATATATATACACACACACACACACACACATTTTCTCTACAGAAGTACAGGAATCACTCTTGGAGCATTTGTGGTTACTTCTAGAGGCTAAAAATTTAAAATTTGTGTAATATTTCCTGTAAGAGAAGAACATAACATTAAAAATTACATTTAGTGCTGTTTGGTCCTTTGTCATTGCCTAATTCTCTAAATGAAGTCTGGAAGGTCTGATTTATTAGAATTCAATACACTTTACAATTCAAACTTTTCTCATCTTTAGGGCACAGGATTTTCGGGGTGGTGTGGCAACTTAGCTGAAGCCAGCAGGACAGAGTCAGGTAAAGAAAATTGACATTGTTCTGACAAATGAAACAAAAAATATTATGAAGAGAGTAAAAATACAAAAAAGAGGTCTGTAGCTCACCGTATGAATCATATGATTCCCCACTGTGTCCGTATTCGTAGTAGTCATCTGAGCTGTAAAAACACAGAAAACAAAGGTGAACGTCAGTATGAGGAAAACAATACAATTATCAGCACAGAAAGAGAGCAGCTTATTTTTCCCGCAAGTGTAGGACATCAAAGTCACGTTCATCGGAGTGCAATCATGTCTAATTCAAGCAGCGAGAGTAAAGGTTTTTGTTTTCTTTACATACGTGTACTCGGTTGGAAATGAAAGTAAAAAACAAAAACAAAGAGCAGACAAGAGGCAGCTTTCAATCACTCAAAAGTTGGACCACATTTGCGGTTCTGCAAAGCAATTTTCTCCACAAGCTTCCAGTTTCATATCACTGCATATGGAGATCTATGAGAGGTGGCAACTTTAATGAAAAATAAAAAGATGGGGAGGCAAGTTGCATGGCGGTTTATTTCTTGTTTACTTATTTATTTATTTATTTGCGGCTGCCAGTGAGATGCTGACAGAACAATCCTGCGTCAGTATCATTCAGTAACAGCGCTATCATTCAAGAGAGGCAATTCATCATAAGGCTGCCACTGAGCCGACACCAGCCATCACAGCTGGGTCCTCTCCGCCTGCCTGTCACTCAGTCTGTCAGCGACAGCAGCACCTCTCTGCTCTCCAGATTAGAGAGCTGAAAGCACCAGCCAAAGCACCAATACACCACATCAACACTGTCTGACTGGTGAGGGCAAAGAGGTGACAGTAATGACACACCAGAGTGGAAGTAACAAATTCTCAGTTTACTCTTGTTACTGTACTGGGGAAGCTTTTTGTGGCATTAACTAAAAAAAGCCACGGTCCAGGAGGTTGAATCAGTCTGATCCAATATCAAATTACACCAAAGTTAGCAGAATTCAAGAATGTCAGGTTCCTGAAATTTAGTCTACTTTCACTGCGCTGTATCTACTTAACAAAAGCATAAAGTTAAATATTAACTCAATAAATCTTTGAATAAAAATGAAGACACAACCCTTTGTGTTGCTCTAATTAATAAGTTGTTCTTTCCTAAAATAACATAAAGCCATGTACGAGAAATTCAAACTAAATAATTTTTGTGATTATATAAGGCATCTTTCATGGATTCCAGTTTGTAGAAAATGAAACTTTATCTCCATGCACTTTAGAGAGGGATTAAGTTAATGCGCTGCTGGATGCTAAATCAGTCATTTAAATGATGCTAGCAAGTTATACAGTTAACATGAAACTGCATGTACTAGCAGCACACTTGGACTGTATGCAAAAGCCACAGTGATGTCACCCAGGATGACCAGGTCCTTAACAAACCACCTTCAGCACATCATTTAAGGGGTCATTTTAACATGTTTAGCATTTAAAAATTATAGAACTGTTCAAATTAACCCCACAATCCCTTATTTTGCAACTTTTCCTATAATGGGTTTATACATGAGAGTGAACTTGTTTTGGATTTTAAAAAATAATAATATAAGCACTGACACTTAAAAGCAATCAAATCAAAGTAAAAAAAATAACTTTTGTCATTTTTTTTCACTAAAAATAAAATTATCTGGTTTGGAAAATTAATCAATTCAATTCAATTTAATCCAACTTTATTTATATAGTGTCAAATCACAACAACAGTCACCTCAAGGTACTTTAAGGTAACATTGATCTGAATAAGTGAAGGGTGAAATCTGGAGTAGGGCAGCAGAATCAGATGGGTTTCAACTGATGAGGTGAAGAGCTGCAGACTGGTCTATGTACGTAACTAATAACTGTGTGGCCTATCTAAAAATGTAGCCTATGACTGGTTATGAGTGATTTGTGTTTTATACTTTTTTTATTTTAGTATAATGATGACACATTTTCCAAAATTCATTTTTTACTTTTCCATTACATCCTAACATAAGATGACTACATTTTTTTTTATCCCTTGTGGACTCCTACATCTATACAACTTTCTGTCACAGAGGGAGATGAGGGCAGCCATGTGTTGGATTAGTTAACCAACTAGAATTTATAGTGCCTCCTAGCAAAGGAGTGTTGCAACAATACCCAGTCAACTAGTAACAGTAGTAAAATATCCAATATGATTGGCCCTTTAAATGTTTTCTGCAGAAATTTTTCTCAGATAAACAAAATGACTGTCCTGCATGAGGATGCAGAAAAGCATCATTTTAAGAGCACTGAAGTGACTCAACGAGACATGAGACAGCTCCCTAAAGAGAGCTGTGCCTTAAGTAAGGCTTAGCATAAATTTTAAACACTTCATTATTCAGCAATAAACAATGCTAAGCCAGCAGAGGCAAACAAGGCAGTTCCCCAGCACCAATGTTGTCTTCCTCTGAGAAGCGAGGCCAGCCGCCAGGGTTTGCAGCCAGCCCTCGTGGCTGAGGCGCCACCGCACATTCGCCATGGATGTCAGGTCACGGGAATATCTACCAAGAGGGAGAAGATGCGGAGAATGCATTTTTTTTTTTTGGCTTGTCATGCTGTGTATCCTGAGACAAGGCTTGACAGGCAACCCAGTAATTAGATTTTACTCTATGCTAAAATGTGTTCCAGAGAGGCTGCTATCAAAATATACATCATTTTATGACTTAGAGAAAATCAATTTGTCACAATTCCCTGGTGCTTGCAGACTTATTGTTTAGGATGTAAAATATTGGGTTATTTTGCACCTTCATGTATAGCCAGGTCACATTAAGCAATAAATTTTTTTTACAAAAACCAAGATGCCACATAACACAAGTAAAACTAGACAAAATTATGTGACCTAAGATATATATATTATATATATATATATATATATATATATATATATATATATATATACACACACACACACACACACACCCTTTTCCATTTAACTCTTCAAGTCTCTTTGTAGCTAATAGTGGAAGCACCTATAAAAGGACCTGCTTCGCTGGAAGCTGCCAGTGCAGAGCTGCTCTGTGCACAAAGGAGAGCAGTACAACAGGAGCTGTTAGGCGCCTCTAATTTCTGAGGTGACATTTTGTCGATATTGCTACACAACTTCTCTCCTTAGTTACTGTCTCTCCTCAGTTATATTGGCCAGAGTCCTAAAATGCATCGTGAAGGTCAAAGATAAAAAAAAAAACAATTCTCCTTTATGAAGCCAAACACTCCTCTGATGCCCTGCAGTGCATAAAACATTTTTCATTAAACGGGACCGATTACACTCATTTCTAAGCCCATGTTTTAAAAATTGTACTCTATCAGAGAATCTTGGTTTGAATCATTAAACTAAATAGCCCTCATTGGGCCTTTTTGCCACTCAGTTCATCCACCTATCTAAAACAAGCAATTTAAGCACTCTCTTGTCCACCTGCAGCCTCACTCCATCCATCATCAACTCTGCTCCGCCTCAGTATTCAGCCCTCCAGCTCTGCTCCTCAGGCCTGAAACCCATCTGATTTAGCTGCTCTTCTCCACATTTGTCTCGTTATTTGCTTAGATGAGTCCTCAACACTGGACTCTCTGCTGAGGTCAGCTATGGTTACCCTGCTGCTCTGCACAGCCAGTTCTCCACATGTCCAGCCACACGCTCTGGCCCACTCTTTGTCCATAAACATTTTGTTTGCTTTATATGCTTTTGTCCTGTAACTAAGGTTTGGTGATATATCCTCAAAATTATATTGCAATATCTCATAAAAATGTGTGATAACAGAAAAGAAAATACTGAACATTTATTGATGTCTGGAATTTATAATTGTAGGTAAATGAGTGGTGTTCTCTTTCCCGTTTTTCTGCAGTCAGTAGTATTCAATAGAGTGTGACTCTATTAAAACAACTATAACAAACTTAAAATTAAAACTCATCAGGAGCATGCACAATGGTGTCACATGAAAAAAGTGAAAGATATTTTCTACCTAGGATGTTGTGTCTTAGGTTAAAGTTTTTCACCAGCTGCTTTAAGCTCTTCTTTTCCACAATGTAACCGAATCAAGAATTATCATCCACCGTTCAATCCATCATATGGAGTACAGTTAGTGACTGGAGCTTATGATGCTCGTTTTGTTTTTTTTTTTTTTTTGTTTTTTTTACCTACTGTATGTTTGCCTCAAGTGCTGAAACGGGCTTGTTGTTTCTACCTTTAGTTTTCTTGCATATTTTCTACTTTACTCTATTGGAGGCTGTTAAAGTTGCTCCTTTTTAGGTACATTTACATACTGCAAATTTAACAGCTATATGACATTTTTAATTGTTCCGTCACATAAAAATTTGTACTGGTATTACTGCAGATAATATGATATGGCAGAGCCCTAACTGCTGTCGACTCCTTCACCACCTGTATGCACTTGCCTGTTAAATGCAGTTCACCCCAATGAACTCAGCGAATACTAAACAAAGTTATAGATTATACAGACTCCTTTTTATTCTATTGTATTGATTTATGTATCTTTCACAACTTTCACAGAATACGATTTAGTTCAATGTACTTTATACACTGATATACAGTGGGGCAAAAAAGTATTTAGTCAGCCACCGATTGTGCAAGTTCCCCCACTTAAAATGATGACAGAGGTCAGTAATTTGCACCAGAGGTACACTTCAACTGTGAGAGACAGAATGTGAAAAAAAAATCCATGAATTCACATGGTAGGATTTGTAAAGAATTTATTCGTAAATCAGGGTGGAAAATAAGTATTTGGTCACCTCAAACAAGGAAAATCCCTGGCTCTCACAGACCTGTAACATCTTCTGTAAGAAGCTTTTCTGTCCCCCACTCGTTACCTGTATGAATGGCACCTGTTTGACCTCATCATCTGTATAAAAGACACCTTTCCACAGCCTCAACCAGTCAGACTCCAAACTCCGCCATGGCCAAGACCAAAGAGCTTTCGAAGGACACCAGGAAAAGAATTGTAGACCTGCACCAGACTGGGAAGAGTGAATCTACAATAGGCAAGCAGCTTGGTGTGAAAAAATCAACTGTGGGAGCAATCATCAGAAAATGGAAGACATACAAGACCACTGATAATCTCCCTCGATCTGGGGCTCCACGCAAGATCTCATCCCGTGGGGTCAAAATGATCATGAGAACGGTGAGCAAAGATCCCAGAACCACACGGGGGGACCTGGTGAATGACCTGCAGAGAGCTGGGACCAAAGTAACAAAGGTCACCATCAGTAACACACTACAACGGCAGGGAATCAAATCCCGCAGTGCCAGACGTGTTCCGCTGCTGAAGCCAGTGCATGTCCAGGCCCGTCTGAAGTTTGCCAGAGAGCACATGGATGATACAGCAGAGGATTGGGAGAATGTCATGTGGTCAGATGAAACCAAAGTAGAACTTTTTGGTATAAACTCAACTCGTCGTGTTTGGAGGAAGAAGAATACTGAGTTGCATCCCAAGAACACCATACCTACTGTGAAGCATGGGGGTGGAAACATCATGCTATGGGGCTGTTTTTCTGCCAAGGGGACAGGACGACTGATCCGTGTTAAGGACAGAATGAATGGGGCCAAGTATCGTGAGATTTTGAGCCAAAACCTCCTTCCATCAGTGAGAACTTTGAAGATGAAACGAGGCTGGGTCTTCCAACATGACAATGATCCAAAACACACCGCCCGGGCAACAAAGGAGTGGCTCCGTAAGAAGCATTTGAAAGTCCTGGAGTGGCCTAGCCAGTCTCCAGACCTCAACCCCATAGAAAATCTGTGGCGGGAGTTGAAAGTCCGTGTTGCTCGGCGACAGCCCCAAAACGTCACTGCTCTTGAGAAGATCTGCATGGAGGAATGGGCCAAAATACCAGCTACTGTGTGTGCAAACCTGGTAAAGACCTATAGTAAACGTTTGACCTCTGTTATTGCCAACAAAGGTTATGTTACAAAGTATTGAGTTGTATTTTTGTTATTGACCAAATACTTATTTTCCACCCTGATTTACGAATAAATTCTTTACAAATCCTACCATGTGAATTCATGGATTTTTTTTTTCACATTCTGTCTCTCACAGTTGAAGTGTACCTCTGGTGCAAATTACTGACCTCTGTCATCATTTTAAGTGGGGGAACTTGCACAATCGGTGGCTGACTAAATACTTTTTTGCCCCACTGTATCTACACAGTATAAATTCACCATCGCTGACGCATCAGACGCACACAGCTGGAGGCATTAACACCAGCATGAGATGAAGTACCTGGGGTGGATCTCAGTCGAGATATCACCCTGTCATAGGTGTAAAAGAGCTTTGACTTTCTTAATAGGACAGCTTTTGATTTGACATTCATTAGCAGAAGGCGTCTGCTGCTTTGTGTGTCCCCAAACTTCACTGCCCTGAAAAGCAGGAAAGAAAGAGCCCATCTGTCTGAAGCACAAGCATGAACCCTGAGAGGCAAAAACAACACCTATTAGATAAGTGTGTCTTTTTGTGTCTCATTGATCAGGCATCTGAATCTAGGCCTGCATTTCCACTAGTAAAGACCCTTCCTCTCCTCTTCACATCTGTCATCTCTGTAAATGCTTCATCTTAAGCACTGATGTTGCTGTTCCTGGGCACTACGAAACAGATGGCAGTGTTAAATCTAAATGATGTAGTACACGTCCCTTGTGGACTTTGTTTTCTTCCATCGCCATTAGTCTTCCAGTCCGCTGTGATAAATTTGAGGAAATCTAGTAGGACATTACAAGGGGCTGTACAGATAATACGCAGCGGTCTGATGTGGAGAGAGGTTGCCTTTCTACCGTTAGCCTAGTTCCTGCTTTAACTGATCATGACTGGGACTCCTAAAGCAAAAAGTGCTTCCTTGCTCCCCGTGTAATCATGTTTTTCATTCATTCTTGGCACAAGGCTGAAAAGTAAAATGCTGATGAAAAATGTCCCACGCTGAATGCGCTGATTATACCGGCTGAGTGATTTTCACAGACAACACGACAATGAAAATAAGACGGGAAGAAAGAAAGTGGAACAACCTTTTTTCCCCTACCATTTTGTATGAAATGAGGCTCACATAATTTCAAATGAAAACCTTCGTTATGGATACACTGGTGATTGCTCAGCGTGGTGACTGATTGCAAAGCTATCTCCACTGCTGACCCCCTGCTGCAGAGTCACAAAGAGGGACAAAATGGCCTACGGCAAAGATTTGACTTTCCAACTAAGTCTTATTTTGAGCTTGCCTCTTTTTTGGAAACTACAAGAAATCCTCCTCCAAGGGAAACACTGCTCCAGTCAAGTCAGGCACTGTATTCTTTAAAAGTCAACATGTTTTGAATGTTGCATTCTGAGCATCTGGACTCTGTGAAAGACTTTGTCTTATTTATGGAGCATTAAATTTACAACATGTGAGTTTTGGTCCTGAGACACAGAGTACTGTAAATCCCACCCTCCTTTCCCTCAGAAGGTGTAATTCCCACACCAGGACCTGTCACTTATCTTGACAAGCTGCCTACCTTGAAAAAAGCATTAGGTACCCAGCATCTGTGACGCCACCACAGGCGTTTCAGAAGCAGACAGCTAAGGCAGCCAATCTCTACTAAGAATAAAAAAAAAGAAAACACAAGTTTTCCTGTTTTACTAACTGTCTGCCTGAGGCCTCTGACACAACACGCAGACATCAAAGCGATAGCAATGACGAAGGCTGACTGATCAAACACATTGAGTCACTCCATGCAGTTAAAGACACTGTAAAGACTGTAGGCGAGACCAAGTGGCTGCTGACATGCATATCATTCGGGGCCTTTGCGAATGCATGAGTTGCTAAGCTTGAGTTGTCAGCTTGTGGTTCTCCCGTGTTACAGGAAAAGTACAGGAAAGAAATTCCACTAAAATGGTAAAACCACTGAATAATGAGGTTAAATAACGAGACACCTGCCAAATTCTCTCTCCGGTGGGGTGGGACTAATGCCTGATTCAAACACAGAACAGAAACTCTGGGCATCAGTTGCCATAGATGCTCAATTATGGCCCAGTGACAGCAGATGGTCCGGAGCTGTGTTAGCGCCCTTTAGCTGGAAATGTACGACCTTTAAAAATACTTTTCCTCCTAGCAGTTTTAGTTGTGCTATCAGCCCGGCTCTAGGAAAGGCAACAACGGTCTCTGCATTAGTCGATCAGACCACCTCTCAGTTCTAGGCTGAAGTAACTCAACAATAAACAGCAGATTACTCTTATTTTCTGTTGTCTGTGAAGGTTCTCAGTCTTCCAGGTCATTGTAGTCTATGGAGCTCAGAAAGAAAAGTGTCTGGACTTCTTTGAGTTTCCTTGAAGACGTTTCACCTCTCAACCAAGAAGCTTCTTCAATTCTAACAGCAATTGGTGGAGAGTCCCAGATTTTAAACCCTATGGGAGAGTCCCCAAGAGGGTCATGAACGCCCTAATGATCCTCTATCATTAGGTGTGAAAAACTGGTGTGGGTTACAATCAGCCAAGTTTTCGGGTGAACCCACTGTGAAACCTAACCCCACCGTGTCATGCGATTTACTGAGGTCAAATATTTTCTGTTCAGGCATTCATGGTTCACAATAACTATGGAAGATTTGTGAAATTCTGGGTTGATAAAAATGCTAAAAACGTGGTCAGTACCAATATCTTTTGTTGTTCATTCATTCTCACTTTTGCCAGGAAAAAAGAGAAATTCCCAATTTAATAAATACCTCATCTTTTTTAAAATCCTTTAGCTTCTTTAAACCATTTAAATGAGCACAAACTCACATTTCACATTTAGGAAACGTGATCCCAGACAAAAGGGCAACAAAACTGATGTTACACAACAGATAAACGAAATGCTGCTTTGTGCACCCCTGATATCTGTTTTTTTTTTTTAGCCATTTTTGCCACTGGATTATATCCACAATAGAAAAAGAGTAACAATAATTACAAAAGTATACTTTTGTTACCCACCCCAATCCCTTCCTATGTGTTATATGCATTGTTAGTGGGATAAGACAGTTTATGGACTACGGATGGCTCTGAAAGTAATGCCCAATTCAACCTGCATTCCTTCTAAAAGCCAGAAAAAGATAAGCTGTAGAAAAAAGGTTTTAGTTTGCTTAATCAATGCAGTCACTAAACACTTTTCTGATGAGTCCCAATTAGTATT
Organism: Neolamprologus multifasciatus; assembly: GCF_963576455.1. Taxonomy (NCBI): domain Eukaryota; kingdom Metazoa; phylum Chordata; class Actinopteri; order Cichliformes; family Cichlidae; genus Neolamprologus; species Neolamprologus multifasciatus. The sequence goes on from NC_140459.1 coordinate 27,898,788, forward strand.
ATTGGAAGGCCGCTAAAGCAGGGTACACTTTATGAGGTAATTAACAAGTTGCTACCATGCGACCACGCAGTCCCTTGTTTTTCACTTTCAAATTTGCACAGCACTGACGAGAAAATGCTCAGCTCAAGTCTTTAATCACATCTTGGACATTGTGGGGGGTAGGGGAGGGTCGCCGTCCACTGTGCGTGTTGGTGATGCAGATTGTTTTGGGGTTATTTTTTTTAAGTAGTACTGTGAAACTTAGAAAAATGAGCCACTTTCCTGTGTTCCAGTTCCTGTGTTCATTTTTATCAACCCAGAATTTCACAAATCTTCCATAGTTATTGTGAACCATGAATGCCTGAACAGAAAATATTTGACCTCAGTAAATCGCATGACACGGTGGGGTTAGGTTTCACAGTGGGTTCACCCGAAAACTTGGCTGATTGTAACCCACACCAGTTTTTCACACCTAATGATAGAGGATCATTAGGGCGTTCATGACCCTCTTGGGGACTCTCCCATAGGGTTTAAAATCTGGGACTCTCCACCAATTGCTGTTAGAATTGAAGAAGCTTCTTGGTTGAGAGGTGAAACGTCTTCAAGGAAACTTAAAGAAGTCCAGACACTTTTCTTTCTGAGCTCCATAGACTACAATGACCTGGAAGACTGAGAACCTTCACAGACAACAGAAAATAAGAGTAAAAATAACAGCAAGCCTTAGACAAGAGGCCCGTCTCTTGTCTAAGGCTTGCTGTTGCTCCTCTGGGATGCGTCTGCCCTTTAAAGCATTGTCACAGATCTATCCTTGTGCCCACCGGCTTCCGGATCCACCTTACAATGTAGCATACTAAAGCAAGGTGCAAGGGAAGGTGCGAGGTGTCAGCAGGAGAAAGTCTCCGAGGTGCCGCATGTGAAATAATACTTTGATCACACCCGAGCTGCATGAAATCACCTCACCATGACCTCTCCAAGTGTCCAGCCAGCGCTGTGCCACAGCTGTCATCCTCCTCATTTCCCTACAGAGACGTGCTCTCCTCCTCTCCACTAATAAAATTAAAGACCCTCTCCTCACAAGTACTCCCCCCCTTCAGCCTCCTTGACCGTACAGCTTGATTGGTAGCAGAGTGCTGCAATTTTCAATGACTCTCCAGAGATAAAGCTGCCTCTCCAAAAAATGATGATAGCTCAGTGCTTTGTGTTGTATAAACACGGTAAGAGGAGGCTGTGATCTGGGAGCTTGCAGACCGACTACCACGGCTGTCATGCTGAGGTAGCGTTTTGTGAGGTTCCCCCAGGCGTCAGCTCGCTTCTGAAAGATGTAAATGTCGTAAAATGTCTTCAGGGCATCTAAAAACAGCTTTTTAGCTCAACTCTTATGTCTTAAGGTTGCGAGCGCCTTATTTGCCTTTCAAATTTAATTATGTCTAAATTACTCAGTTCTGACTGTTCCGTATGACACAGAGTGTACAGTACAGTTACACAGGTTGTCTTGTTTCATTTGTCAGTGGCTACATTTTTTTTTCCTTTGTAGACAGTAATGTGTGGTAGAACACTTTTATGCAAGTTAAACACGGCACAGAATGTTAAGATCTCTATCACTGCGGGGCGATGTCACACAGAGATGTAAAACAAGTGTCAGCATTCTGCATTTAAGCATAATGTTAAAGCCGCTGTGTGCAGATTTTTTTTTATTTAAACAATCCAAAGCAGAAACATATAGTTGATGAGCCCTGTAACAATAATCACAGCAAACTAAAAAATTAAACCCATTAAAAACTTTGTCATTTTTCAAGTATTAATGACAAAGATTTCACAGTTCCTCCCACTCTGTTAAGACCTGTAGCTGTTTTTCTTTGTTACTTTTAGAGGACATATAAAAATATTCCTGAATAAATATACATACCTGAATATTTTTAAGGAAATCGCTGTTATCATCTTGGATTCAGGTAAAGTGGTTTTTTAACCACTTTTGAGTTTTGTAACTTTAAAGCCTTCATAAAACACCTCCGGACACTTTTATAAGAAGATATTTTGAAACTCTCTGAATTTACTAATCTGATAAAAACTGCTTAGTTACAGCTTTAACAAACTTTTTACCTTGGAAGCTAAACTTATACTACCATCTATGCTGTTGTGAAATTCAAATCGGGATTTTTTTTAAATGTAATTCCTCAAATATTAGCCAACCATTTCCAGATCAAAACACTCAGAAATAAAGATTACAATCCACAAGACATTCTTGCCTTACTTTTTTCCACTTCAGTGGAACTTTAGACAAACTTGCAAATATAAATGCATGGTTTAATATCAGTTACAAATATATATATTAAAATAAAACACCTTTTAGCATCACTAAATCAACTAATTCTTCTTTTTGAAGTTCAGTTTGATGATAATGTTCAAAAGTTTCCAGTTTGTGCATATCCGTGAAAAAGCATTAGCTAATCAAACATTGAACTGAGTGGTAGTTTGTGCTGGTAATGCACTGAGAAATGTGGCAATGGATCAGGCAAAGTAGAAAACTGCTAGCAAGAAAACTGGAATGTGAATGGATGGATGTATTAGAAGAGTCTGAAATTATATGGGGGCGCCTATAGGGCACTTTGAAGAATGTGGATTATTACATAGCCGGGTTCCAACTAGCAATTTTCAAGTAAACATTTAATCGTCACGCCGATCGTCACGAAATGCTTTGAGAGGCTGATTATGACCCACATCAAAGCCACCGTCAGTGTCACTTCAAACCCACACCAGTACGCCTACCGGAAGAATCGATCCGCAGAAGATGCCATCTCTTCTGTGGTTCACACCACCCTCACCCACCTGGAGCAGAAGAATTCCTATGTCCTTTCAATACAATTATCCTGCAGACACTTGTTGACAAATGACTGACCCTGGGACTGAGCTCCTCTCTTTGTAACTGGGTCCTGGACTTCCTGACCAACAGACCGCAGTCTGTGAGGATCCACAACGTCTCCTCATCTTCCGTGGTCCTCAGCACTGGCTCCCCTCAGGGCTGTGTGCTAAGTCCCCTCCTGTTCACGCTGCTTACATATGACTGCTCACCCAACCATCCAGGCTGTCATATTGTAAAGTTTGCGGACGACACAGCTGTGGTTGGTTGCATCACAAACAATGATGAGACCGGCTACAGGAAGGAGGTGGAACACTTGGAGGACTGGTGCAGGCAAAACAATCTCTGCTTAAATGAGAAGAAGACTAAGGAGATGATTGTGGACTTCAGGAGGGGAAGACACACACACACACACACACACCCCTGCACGTTGGAGGATCTGCAGTTAAAGTAGTACCCAGCTACAAGTACCTGGGTATGTACCTGGATAGCAACCTCACCTGGAAAAAACCACTTCCAGCCTGATCAGGAAGGCTCACCAGAGGCTCTACTTCCTGAGGAGGTTGAAGCGTGCAGGAATGCAGAGCTCAATCCCCATCTCCTTCTACAGATGTGCGGTGGAGAGTGTTCTGTGCTCTGGCATATACATACACCTCCAGATGCAGGAAGAGGGCCACCTGTATCATGAAGGACCCCACTCAGCCAGCACACTCTTTGTCCCGCTCTCCTCAGGCAGGAGGCTGAGGAGCATTAAATGCAAAACCACCAGACTGAGAAACAGCTTCATTCCAGAAGCTGTGAGACTTCTCAGTGCATAAATGGACAAGAACTGTTATTGTAGCACCTTAACCACTACTTGACACTTACTGACACTGTCACTGTTGGGTCTGTGTTTCCACAAGCCCCGCTAATTCTAGAGACTTATTCATCATGAAGAAAACAAGACAGTCGATCGATTGATTATTTGCGCAAGGGAGGCCTCGTCTGTGTCCACCACGAAAATGACCTCCAGATCTGACCTCCTCCTGCTGCCTTTTATTGAGAGACAGTTCACACAAAACACGTCAGAACAAAGCCACGCTCCCTTGGTTCTAAGACAGGCATTGTATGTATGTGTGAACTTCTGTATTTAAGTAAGAATGTGTGTGCGTGTGTACGTGTGTGTGTGTGTGTGTGTGTGTGTGTGTGTGTGTCAGACCTCCTTCTGACCAAAGGGTCGTAAACGCAGGAAGCTTACATCAAAAGCACAAGGATGTGTCTGTGATAAAAGACTACAGCCCCCCACCTAGAACCTCGAGAATCTGAGGGGGGGGGGGGGGGGGGGGGGGGGGGGAGGACAGTGGAATTTCTTTCATCAGAGTTAAAACAATGTACAAATGGTAAACATAAAAATGACAAACATTTAACAATTCACTCTAACAGTCACTTTATCAATGCTGGTCATTATGCCCTTTGCTGCTAAAGTATTTATTTACAGCTATATTTATACCCACACTCCATACTGGTACTCAGGTTGTTGCACTCTAGTTATAGTATTATTTATTGTATTGTCTTATTACTTGTCATTTCTGTTTGATAAAAAACCAAAAAAAAAAAACCCAAAACCAAAAAAACAACTATTTATTTATAATTTTAAGAAAAAAAATTCTGTTTCTTCATTATTTTTGTTTCTTTTCACTCCGAACCGTGTGTACATAATTTTGTTCCACCTCATGTTAACATGTGATGCGAATGACAAATAAAGCTCCTTGAATCCTTAATCTACATAATTTTAGAAAGCAGGGAAACATGCCCAAATGCAAATTATTTCTTATTGTGTTGAAATTTAAGACCCAAAAAATATTTAAACAACTTATAATTTAGTAGGAAAAATGGTTTAATCAGTGAGTGTTTGACAGGAGAGGAAGCTGTTTCAGAATCTAAAAGACGAATGAATTCTTTGTTTTGTGTGTATAATAGTGGTATAAATCAATGTAATGCGCTTCGACTCGGCCAAATCAATAGGTGTAAGTAAGATGAAGTCTTATAGGATAAGATATTATAAGAACAAAACTGATCAGCAACATTTATTGCATTCACTGCACAAAACAGTTCAAGTTAATAAAGGTATCTGACGCTGCATCGCAATCAGTTTAAAATCAGCAGCCTCCTCTTTCTTTCCTTATGTGTTCACAAATGGCAGCCCTGTTTCTAGCATAAGGCCATCGGGTAATACCATGACAGAGAGACTGTAAATTGTTCTGCTTGTTATCCTCCGGCAGCTGAAATCCTGCCATGCAATCGGAGCTCAGATTGGTGACTGGGAGCTCCTTAGGCTGTGAGAAACATTGTTAGGAGAATTCTTGTCCACACACACACACACACACACACACACACACACACACACACACACACACACACACACACACACACACACACACACACACACACTCCACAAAGCCCTGCTGCAGCTGGAACCAGCTATGACTTTCCTCAAGGTGAAAATAATGCACCTTTGTCTATCACAAAGCTAAACAGGATTGTAACTGTGACGACGGAGTTATGGGACAGCGTTCTGTTGCAGTTTTAATTGCGGAAGCGGCAATTAAAGGTAACAAATAGATTACTGTTTTTTTTTTTAAGGTATGAACATAGTTCTAAATATACTTCCTGTCAGGGTAAACAAAGGACAAACAAAGAGGGCATGCTACGAACTATATTCTGTGTTTATGGACAAACAATGAAAATTTGATCTGCCCAAGACCACTTATCCCAGGCCCTGCATGAGGCTTCTGTTTCTTACACGCACAATGTCAGCCTGCAGTAACTTGTGATCCACATCCAGGGCACAGGACAAACAAATAAGAGAGGAAGTAAGTGCATCAGCTGTCTCTGGAGGCAAAGGCTTCTGTGTCTGAGCCCTATTAGCTGCTTCGTCTCCCTCCAGATAACAGACATGAAAATCTCAGAGTCCGCCCAGCCTCCAGCCTCTACTTGATGGACTCCATTCTTTTCCTCCTGTGCTGCCACCAAAACACCCCCACTATTATTCACGCGGCTGCTTTTAAAACAAATAGCCTCAGACTCCTGAGGCAGACCGGCGCTTCCCCCGGCAAGCATGTGTACACCCAACCGCCAACATTTCAAGCTCCGAACGGCAGTCGGTGTGAGCCGGAGACAGAGTGTGTGTGAGAACAAAAAAAAAAAAAAGACGAAGGAAAAAAGAGAGAAAAAAAGAGCGATGGCACAAAAGATGGATGAAGGCGAGGTGACATACATCCTGACACCTCTACAAAAGAAAACATCGACCACCCTACTCACAAAAGCCAGGAGACAGAATAATGCTGTTTTTGTTCTCTCTGACTGATTTCCTTTTTTGCCCCAGCTGCCGCCAATTCAATCCAATTTTTGACACCCTAAATGTGGCAACAATCATTCTTTCTTTGAAGTGGCACAGGCAGGCCTACATAAATGTAGTGCATTGTGCGCTGATAAAATACAGTGGAAGACCAAAGTGAAAGCCTTTGACCTTGTGTGGCTTGGAGAGTGTGATAGCTGCCTGGATGTAAGAAAATCAATATTCTACATTTAGCTGTTCAAGACCCTATGTTAAATGGAGCAGCATGCCACAAAGACTGTTCATTCCGCAGTGACACATTGAGGGAAATGCACCTTTCGCCTGATATTTTTAAAGGATGATTAAAGCATAGATAATATGTTTATCACAATGAGCCGGAATGAATTCCTCGGAGCAAACTGTGATTACGTCACTGAGGCTATGGAGAGAGGTTTATTTTAAGCTCTTAGATTCAAAGATTAGTTTCTCACTAACAACCAGGCCCAGACATATTAAATCTTCAACACCTACCTAATTGTATTTTTTTTTAAGTTGAAGCGGGTGTTTTCTGAGAATATTGCAAAGGACGACTCAAAGGTCAGTGAAAACATTTCACACTTCACAAAAGGCTTCATTAGCAGCAAGCATTCTTCTGAGTTTCAAACAGGGCAGAACAGCATAAACGACTCCTAACAGTATGCACACCATAATCCAGCTGCTCTCAACCCACAAGACTTCAAAATCTCATTGTTAGCTCATATCCTCGTTCCATACTTAAGGCCAAATGCCCAGAAAGTAGTGAACTCGCTGCCCTTGTGTAACGCAATCATTACTTGCATTTAATCCTTCAAGAGATGTAAATACAACTCGTTGCATATTAACTGCTTTCAGTGCACTCACTCAGGCTGTTAAGATAAATGTCCTTTTCAAGTTTCTGCCCTGGCACGAACTCAAGCTGCATAAAAGACATGGTGTAGCATTCAGTTTATTCGTGCAGCCATTTAAAAGGGGTGTTTGAGCTTTATGGTCATTTTGAAAAATGCTGTTGCATTGTGCTGTGTTAATGTTTCACCCTATTGCCAAATGCAGTTTTGTTCCTATTACTCACCCTGGATGGGTCACATTAGTTATGAATTGGATTTTTGGCACAGTTTGTTGAGTGGTGGGGAATGTTTCGTTTAGGTTGGTGATATTAAAGTCCTGTTTGTGGCACATTAGTATATGTGAGGGGGCAAACTCCTCAAGATGGGTGGTGACCATGGTGGCCATTTAGAAGTCGGCCATCTTGGATACAACTTTTGTTTTTTCAATAGGAAAATCATGTGACACATCAAACTTATTGGTAATGTCACAAGAAAAACAATGGTGTGCTTGGTTTCAACGTAACTTTATTCTTTCATGAGTTATTTACAAGTTTCTCTTTGTTCACAGCCATTGACATGTCGAAGAGGTTAACACGTGAGGAGCGGATCGAAATTGTGTTGATATCTGGTGAACGCAGTAACCGAGTCATTGCAGCAGATTTCAATGCAAGACACCTACGAGACCGCCCATCTCCCATGCTACAGTTAGCAAACTGCTTGCTAAGTTTCGTGAAACTGGTTCAGTGTTGGATTTGCCAAAAACTCAAGAAAACTGTCACTAATGAAGAAACATCAGTGGCCGTCCTAGCTTCATTCAGCAAGAGCCCACAGCGTAGCACTCGCTTCATGTCACTGGAGAGTGGCATTAGCCGAACATCCCTTCGGCGGATATTAGCTACTCACAAATGGCACCTTACAAACTCCAGCTACTGCAGCATCTCAACGAGGATGACCCAGATCGGAGCACAGAATTTGCAGAATGGGCAAAACAAAAATTAGAACAGGACCCTCAGTTCATGCAGAAGATTTTGTTCAGTGATGAGACAAACTTTTATGTGAATGGTGAAGTTAACAAACAAAACCAAGGCCACTGGATATTTGAAATTGCTACATGATGATGTGTTTCCCTCTTTATGCACTGAAGCTGGCACGTTCCCTGACTTTTTCCAGCAAGATGGTGCACCACCACATTATGGGTGCCAGGTCCAAGCATTCCTGGATGAACAGTTTCCTGGAAAGTGGATTGGTCGTCGTGGGTCAGTTGAATGGCCCCCAAGGTCTCCCGATCTGACCCCCTTAGACTTTTGTCTTTGGGGTCATCTGAAGGCAATAATCTATGGTGTGAAGATACGAGATGTGCAGCACCTGAAACTATGGATACTGAATGCCTGTGCTGGCATTTCTCCAGCGGTGTTGCTATCAGTGTGTGAAGAGTGGGAGAAGAGGGTTGCATTGACAATCCAACACAATGGGCAGCACATTGAACACATTTTATAAGTGGTCAGAAACTTGTAAATAACTCATGAAAGAATAAAGTTACGTCGAAACCAAGCACACCATTGTTTTTCTTGTGACATTACCAATAAGTTTGATGTGTCACATGGCCCTCTTCCTATTGAAAAAACAAAAGTTGTATCCAAGATGGCCGACTTCTAAATGGCCACCATGGTCACCACCCATCTTGAGGAGTTTGCCCCCTCACATATACTAATGTGCCACAAACAGGACTTTAATATCACCAACCATTCCCATGTTATTACGGTGTATCCATATAAATGGCCCACCCTGTACATCCAGCAGAAAACGAGAGATTGTGGGTATTTAGAAAACTGTTCATGTCTAAAGTCCAATATTTACTGCCTTTGATTTCCACCATCTCCAACAGCAGCATTTGTTCCACTGTTAGCATAAATACATGAGTTCTAACACTGTATTCTCAATTTTTACAAGCCAGTCATTGTGACAGCGCCATCTGTCGGGTGACAGCAGTTTTCTCTGGAGCAAACGACAAACTGAGGCGACGCAGAAAGAACACTATGAAGTCCACAAAGGGAGGAGGTCAGGGTGGACGGACAGGTTAACTGAAAATTAGACTGAAAAGAGGGGCTGCTCTGCTTTTATGTTTACATTTTTAACCCATGGCTGTTTCATGTTACCAGTTTTGTGTTTATTATTATTATAACAATGACAACAAACATTAACGCCAAACTCGATTCTGCTCTAAACTTGGGGTCTCTTATTTAGGAGATGCTCCTGAACAGCAACCTTTTTTGCACCACGGACCGCTTTAATGTCAGACAATATTTTCACAGACAGGCCTTTAAGGTGTCGCGGATAAATGCAACAAAAACAAAATGATACGACCAAGACAAAAACTGTGGTATTTTGTAAATATACTAATAAACGCAAATTCACTGTGTAATTGTCTAACTTTATTAGCAGCGTCCTCCTGAAATGTGCCAAAAACATTGAAAGTAACATCCTCCTCTCTGCCCCTTAATGCTCTCTGGTCGCTATGGTAACGCGTAAATATTTCTTTCAAAATAAGACACACAACTACAACACGGGAAAACCATAAATTTCACACCCGAGCCTCAACTCTTGCGACCCGGCACCAAACAACTCACGGACCTGTACCGGTCCGTGGCCCGGGGGTTGGGGACCACTGCTCCTGAGGACTGCTTCCAGCTTACAGAATAGTCATGGTGTATTGCATTGTGATAATATATTATCATACATTATCTCAATGAATGAGATAATGTATTAAAACAGTCGTATATTGCACATTTACCCATAAATCCATGGAATAAATGTGTAATACTTGTGACGCTTTCGGTAAAAAGTCGAACTTACTTTTGTCCTTGATTACTGTAATTGTTGTCATACGATTCATATCCTTGGTCATCATAAGCTGTCCCGTAGCCGTCGTCGTATTCCTGTAGCAAAAAAGTAGACAAAATTTACTCAGCTAGATGAAGCTCAACACAGAAAAAAATCCAGAAAACATTTTGACATTAACAGGATGTTGATATGACAAGCTGTTCAACATCACACCTGCTGAAATGTGGAGCGATGAGGTTAAGAAAACATACAGTATGATTAATACATTCGTCTGTGTTGTGCTGTTTGTTTAACTTGCGGTTCGATACCTTTCTGATGCGGGTTAACGACATCATGCGAGTGTCGTTAAATCTTATCTCTTACTAAAGACAACTTTTTTGCAATGCAATACATCAAAGCTTTCAGCACATATATAGGTCAAAAAGCTTCATCTGCTGCTGTTGGAAGTACATATTCAGGACTATTAGAGTAGCAACTGCAGCCCTGCCCTTGTCTCTGTGTCAACTAACTAACAGTGGGATGCAAAGACTTGCTGTGGCTATGTTTCATCACCACCTCAAAGGATGAGCCTTGAACATCTGTTTATACTCCAGCAATCTGCACCCCTCACACCCCCGCACTCTACCCAGGCCCCCGCCAAGAGGAACATCAAAGCGAACCAGTGCCGCACCCGTCCTAATTTGGGATAAATGGGACTTATGTTCCACAAAAGGCGTCGACCCCTAGCGACACATCTCTCATCCCCCACACACTTCTTGGCTAATTCCATCTGCCCCTTATTTGCAAGCTTGAAACGAATGTCTGTAAGATTCAGCACCAGAAGAAAATGCTCATCACATCCGTGTTATTATTAAAAACTTAAATCCTGATTAGAAACATGCATTTGCCAAATGACAGCATTTGAATTGACTCTTTTATGTTTAATCCTTCAGAAGCAAAGTGAAGGAACTACATGTGACATATAACAAAGGCAACTCAGATGTAGTAAGACTTCCCTGTCTCTGGGTAAAGTATGAGATAGGCAGTTGTTTTCTTAGTCTGTGGTGGATTACGTCAGCTGGATTTTAGGAATCTGCTGGATAGGAGTATGTGGAAACTTCTTGGTCATCCAACTGGGTGACTTTTTCAGACTATAACTGGCAATTTTAGTCTTCATGTTGGCAATCCTCCTGACAGCAAACTAAAACTCATTGCTTTGTTTGATTTGGTACAGCAGGTAACCCATAACACCCACATTCATGGTAATACACTAGATCTACTGATCGCTAAGTGGCCTTAGTATTACTTTTATTAATGTTTATTCATTTTTGTGTTTTCATCAGTGGGCTGATCACCCCAGGAAATAAAGCAAGACCTACAACTAAAACATATATTTAAATGAAAATGCTGGTATTTTATTAGTGACAGCCACAGCTAGTCTGTGGATGACCAGCCTGATCAGTTTAACTCTGAAACTCAGGATCTTTGACGATATTGCACCTGTCATAATTGAATCGGGCAAACAGGAAGATACTTCTGAATGTAAATAGAGGAAAAGCAATCTTCAGTGTTTTCTTAAAACTACTTTCAACAGTTTAGCTGAGCTCTGAGCTTCTGAACCTTGTTGATGGTTCTCTCCGTTTATTTCTTATAAAGGAAGGCTACTGCAATGCACTTTTTATTGCCCTCCCTAAAAGACTATTAGACAGCTACAGTTAGTTCACAATGCTGCTGCTAGAAATGACTCCAGTTGTCAGTTCCCTGCATTGGCTTCCAGTAGGTATAATTAATTGTTTTAAAATCTTTAAATGGATCGGGGTGTAAATATGATGGATACAAACCTGGTAGGTCTCTAAATCTGCAACATCTGGTTACCTAGTAGTTCCCAGATCTGGAACTAAACAGGCTGATAATGCATTTAGCCACTATGCTCCCCATAGCAGGAACCCAGAATTGAAACCACCAGAGAGCTGTACTATAATTGCTATTATTGTTGTTTTTATTGATTTTTTTCCCCTTTTTAATTTTATGTTGTAAACCACTTTGAATGACTGTAGTATTTTAAAGGTACTATGTTACTGGTGTTCACGTGGAAAAATTGTGAATTCTTTTCTATTTGTCTTGAGGCAGCTTTAAGGGAATTAAAGTCCCTTCTGACATTTCTAATTCTACAGTTACAAACACTTTTGCAACATAAACAGTTGTTCACACTAATGCGAAAGCTAAATTTAGTCAATAACTGTACTTTCAACAATATGAACCCTCTTGAACCCACTTCAAAAGCAGAGGCTCTCAAAAGGCAGTGGAATTTTGTCAAAAGCTACGTAATTAAAACCACTTTTCAACAGGCAGAGGAAACTGAAGCTTTCCCTCTGCCTGAAACCCCAAAAACAGTGGCAATAAAAGGATCAGGCTGACAAACGCAAGGTTGGATAATACTGACATGAATATTTAACTGTTAATATTTTATTGGCAACCTAGGGTTAAGGTTGGGTTAATGTCCACCTCTTTTCACAGGAGTTTCACCTTCTCAGAGCACCGAAATGGAAAATTTATATTGTTTTTAGGAGAAAAAAATACAATTTTTTTTGTGTCCCGAGTCAAACAAAAACCTCTCAATTTTTAAAACTAGCATCTAGTGGTCATTAGAGGAACTGCAGGTTTTAGCACACATACTGGTTTCATTTTTCAGCCACGATGCTTGCTGCTTCATGCCAAAATGCCATAAATTTAATGTTGAAATGATGTTTATTGTTAGAATACTAACCATTGAGCAATGGTGAAAATACTGATTGCTAACATTTTTAATATTGGAAATATTAAAAATGTTTTTAAAAAATCTGATGAGAACAAATGACAGCAGTTATTATTGATTTTTTCTAGAATTAAGACTAGTAGCACCTTTCCATTCTGAACACTACATAACTTTATCTGGCTCGGTGGTTTATTACATGGCATCAGTCAAGGTGAGGAAAGGAGCAGCTATCTTATATTAGGCTTCATTAAGTTGGTGATGCTTTTCTCTATAGCAACCTCCTTTTTCCAGCCATAAACTCAAGCATCAGGTTCCTAACATCATCTATGAATCTTTAATCATAGAATATTTAAATGTATTAAAAAGAAATGGAAAAGCCACAACTCAAGTGTTTGAAGCTGAAACTGCGTTAACTAATAGACGACTGGAAAGATTGTGTGTGGCTATAAATGTCTTCCCATTTGAATTTAAAATAATGTTGCTGTTTTTGTCAGAACGACGTCTGTTTTTGTCTCATTGCTCTGAGAACGTCCCATTTCAATGTATTTAAAAGTTGACTCTGGTTTAAGGTCACTTTATCAGGCTGGAATAAACAAGGGTGGTCCTGAATATTGAATGACGAGAATCCTTAGAAGGACTCAGCTGTCAAATAAGATAATTCACAGGAGATAATTTAGTTATTTGAGTTACACTTGAACCTAACACTTTTCTGTTAGACTGAGCGAACATACAAAGTCGGTTTCCAAATATACCCAATGAGTTACACCATTTAATGCCGTGAAAATTTTTTAACTTTTCCGTGTCTCAAACTAAAACCAATTAGCTGGTATATAAAGGAAAGCAAAGTTAATGAAATTAGCAAGGAATGTGTCTGTCCTACTTGGCTGCAGAGTTACATAAAATGATGTGGAAAAATACCACATCAGACATCTGGCTGTGTTTAAAGCTCGATAGTTAATGACACAGAGCGACATCATGAAGTACCTGTACTGAAAAGGTATGGCTAATTAAAAATAATGAGCTGTGTGGGCCGGAGAAAGTCTACCAGCCTAAGTCACTGATACTCTATATGGACAAAAGTACTGGGCCACCTACAAATATCATCTACATGAAGATGTATGATACATTTTGCAGCACCAACAGTTTCCACTCTTCTTGAAAGGCTTTCTGCAAAGTTTTGGGGTGTGACTGCAGGAAAACTCCTAAAGAGCGTTTGTGAGTACAGACGTGGATGTTGAACGAGACGGCCTGGCTTGCAATCTCCATTCTAGTTCATTCCAAAAGTGTTCGATGGGGTTGAGGTCAGGGCACGGTGCAGGCTAGTCAAGTCCTTCCACATCCAAAGTCATCCAACATTGTCTTTATATGGACCTTTAATTCGTACACTGGAGCACATTTATGCTGGAACAGGAAAGGGCCTTCTCCAAAATGTTCGTGCAGAGTTGGGAGTACAAAAATTGTACAAGATATTGTAGTAAGCTGAAGCATTAATTACCCCCTTTGCTGGAACTAGGCGGGGTTCAACAACCCCATAGCATTATCCCCCCTCCACCAAACAGACCTGGCACAATGGCGTCATGCAGGTAACGATCTCAGACTGCTAGATAATGAAGCACAATTTGTTCTAGAGTCCAGTAGTAGTGTGCATTAAATCACGCCATCCTATTTTGTGATGTAAGGCTTGGCATGAAGCTGCTCGCCCATGGAAACCCATGCAATGGCACATCTATAGTACAAGCTCCAGTTCACTGCTGAGACCCACCAGCGGTCATGTAACCATTTAGATGACTCTCCTACTGCTCTACAATACGCAGTTTTATTTGTTTTTAAATTGCATTGTTGAATTCAATTTCCTTCAGTATGAGGAATAATAATTAAATGTGAAGATCTTAATAGAAAAATTATTCTGTTCCTGTGCTATCAAGGCTGCAGGGGGGTTCTGTAATCGAGAGTTAAAGAGTAGTTTTCCTCCTCATCAGCAACCAGTAGCCTCCATACTCTGCTGATGCTGCAATGTCATTCAGAAAATTTACTACAATAAAACAAATAGACTTCACCTCACAAATGCACTTTGTGGGTTCTATTAGACTAGCATTAGACTGCAAGGAAATGGTATTAATACAAAAAAAAAAAAGAAACAAAAGAAAGCACTACTTTTTTTTTTTAGCTCCTCACATTGCACTATATTTGTGCAATATTCCTACAGGGATAACTTTATCCCTTTTTATGTGTGTTCTGTATTGATTTCATATCATGTGGCAGCCATAGCAGCAATACATATCAATTTTCTTATACAAAATAAGTATAACATTAAAAGACAAGATGAAATTTATTTGTGCCAGGCTTTTATTAAAAGCAGGTTACAATTTCATTCACCTGTTACCAGAAAAAGACACATCCATGTTACAGATGAGCCTTTTTTTTAAGAAGAATGACTAAAAACATAGTGAATATAAAAATAATAAAATAGGCGGTGGTTAGAACATGTTATTTTAGTTTGAATGGTTCTCTCGTATGAAAAACTGTAATAAGTAACGTCTTAGTTCTTCGTGTTTCACATGGTTGGGAATCATTTCTTCATAATAGGAAGGGTTTACCTTACAATCCAGAGTTAGCCGAGATATGGTAGTAAAATTAGGGCTTTATTAATAAAACTGAACTGAATTCATTTAGAAACCCTGTGTTATTGTGAAAAACAATTCTAGTTTTCAGGGTTACAATATTTTGATAAAAATCCACAGTGATTGACATTTGTGCTGTTACGCCTACTAGTGAGATGGCAATACCCTGTGGCAAAACAGCATCTGCTGTAAAAAATCAAACAAACAGAAGCAGAACTGCCAAAAACTGTTTCTCTAATGAGGTTGACTCTATTTTTTCTAATTCACTATTTCTAACACGTCTGATTTTATTTTTTGTTTATGCTATTCATATATGTACAGCACTTTGTGAACGCTGGTTTTATTTTAAAGCACTTGATAAATAAAGGTGGTATTGTATGGCAATGGCCACATGAGCTCAGGAGATGGAGGTCATCTACTGATCGGAAGGTTCGTGGTTCAATTCCTGGCTCCCTCTAGTCTGCATGCCAAATATGCTTAGGCAAGATATTAACCCCAAGTTGCATCCATCGGAGTATGAATATGGTATTTAGTAAGCACTTAAAAGCATAGAAGACAGTGCTTGTGTGAATGGGTGAATGTGGCATGTTGTACAGAGTGCTTTGAGTACTCTGGGAGAGTAGTACAGCGCTATATAAGAATCTCCAAAAATTAGTCAATCCGCATACGATCCCATGTTAAAATCTCCAACTCAACACTATTAAAAACCATAACTACAAATGTCGTACAGCTTGATGTGTCTTGATGACTGAAGCTGTAGTTAGTCTATTACTGTAATTAATCTATTACTTACCTCTAATTAGCAGGTAATGCAACCACAGGGCCAATGAGACTGCTGACAATCTTGCTAGCGTTAGCTGATGACTTAGCTTCCTCTGGTATAAACAAAGTTCTGTAATCCAGTGTGGGAGCACCAAATTTACAAGCAGAGCTTTGAAAATGTATATTGCTCTATACAGTCCATGATGCACAAAGCCCTCTTTAACTATAGCAGATGCAGACCAAGCACAGCGGTTGCAGCGCTGGTAGACACTTTAATTAGGCTTCAGCACAAGCCCTTACCGCTAAGTCCTCATCTCGTCTCACTGGAGACTCTATCTAGGTGCTGTCCACTCACATTGGACAACGCTGACTGGTATTAAGGGCCACATTAAACTTTAACAATGGCATGTTATTGCCATTTATTAGAGCAGCTACTCTATAATTGAGTTACAAGAAGGCTGAGAGGCGAAACATGCCTGGTTTATAAATCACAGTGGCACATTTAAAATGATTCTTTTCACCGGCGTCTGTCACACAAAAAGCTTTTTAAAAATGGAGCACAGACTGTGATGATGGTTTCAGTGAAGCGATTATAATATCTGATGTGTCTGTACTGATATACCATTTACTCGAAATACCTTCCAGAGCACAATAGTGCGACAATACTGCAAAAGTGCCGTGTTTCCAGCGCTAAACAGGATTAGTGTGACAGTGAGAGGCTGAAGGGGGCCGGGGGTGGGGTGCAGAGACAGATAGGAGCTGTTCTCTCTCCCTCCTAAGTGAGTCTTTCATTTGAATGCTAGTGGATGGCTGAGAGGCGTGTTGTCAAAAGATAAGGACTGGCCTCTGAAGCCACTGAAGACTAACAGAGGGTCTGGCACTGCATGTTACAACAGGCGTATCACGGCCGCGGCACTGTGCTCTACAATACCACTGTAACAGATAGGATGCCACTGACACTCCGGCGCTGGATTTATTCCAAGCAGTCTTTCCTAAATCCAAATGAGTTCAGCGACGTGCAGCCCTCGCTTGACGAACTTTTCCCAGAAAGTGCACGCACGCCGTGGCCTGTGCTAAAGAGAAGGAAGAAACGCAACAAAAGGTGTCACAAAAACAAACAACAAAGTGAGAAAATTAAGCAAATGAAAAGAAGAAGGAAAGCTTTGTTGTTCCCAAGATGACTAAATTACGACACCATCTGTTCAAAGAAAAATGTCTTGCCTCCATACAGCTGTGCCACACACTGGTCTTAACTTTTTAACGATGAAGGCAAAACAACACCCCGTGATATTGCCGCGCCGAAAACAAATAAGCCAGTATTTGCAATCCTCGGTCATCTGTCTTGGTCAAAAATTTCTCAAAGTAGCTTTGTGTCATTTATTCAGCTTCTTCCTGCCAGCATATTTCAGAAAGCTGAACAGGCTGGAATTTGCTGGAGCTTTTCTGCTGCAGGGGTAGAAATACTACTCACGCTATCAGATTGAGGGTGCCAAAAAGTTGGCCTCATGCATCAAGTTGAAGTATCACTACCCCGTGTTACGCCTGACAAATGTTTTTCCTTCCGTTATTTTAACACCTTTGGTTTTGATCTTGGCTTAGTTTTAAATGAATTCTGTTCACACCTGCCAAGTATTATCAAGGGAATTCATGCCATCAATAAATTAGCCCTGAAGAAAAACATCTGCACACTGCAAATCACTCACCGCTTTCACTTCTGATGTAGCTCGACTATACGTGCTTATGCAGAACAGAGTCATGACAGGTAGTGGCAAGACTGTATTGATACAAGGACACGAAATATCAACATTTTAATTTGTTTAAAAAATTTAAATATTCTGGATTTTGAAAAATACTACAAACAAGAGAGCTCATCTCATGCACTTTGCTCCTGAGAAAATCGAACAAATGGCTCAGCTGAAAAACACCGGACACGCTTAGCTTGACAGAGCTCAGTCACAGGAGTAAAAGCAGGACAGTAGCCTCCCTGCATCTATAAAAAAATTAGATGATGCCTGATGAATGCATAAAAGTCTTTCACATTCTGCGACTGACTACAGCGACTACACGGTTGCCCACAGTTTGAGGCTGTTGCACACTCGAGAGCGCTTTTGATCTTAAGGCCCAGGTCACCTGATTGGTCGTAACTTTTCTGCAAACAGTTGCCATCCGACCATGTCGAAGGTTTCAAAATACTTGCTGTCTAATTAATAAATGCAAACAGTTTGCCAACATGTTGCCAACAGCCTGAATGAGTTTATGTCACTGAACACAACTCGGGGGGACTCGTCTCAACTGGCTGCCAGCTGGTTGTATTCTGGTTATATATAGAACAGATCACAGATGCAATAGTTAAATGTGATTTTCTACTTTAAATTTAGGCTGCTTGGGAACTTCCCCTAATGCACTGAACATTTCTTCTCCTCTCCCATTTTGCCCTCTCCCTCTTTTTTTGTTGTTCTTCTCTTTCCCTTTACTCCATAACTGGTCACAGCAGATGGTTGCGGCTCCTTGAGCCTGGTTCTGTTTCTTCCTGATAAAAGTGAGCTGCTCCTCTCCAGTACTTCCAAGTGCTTACTTATAGGTTTGGTTAGATTGTCCAATTCTGACCGTTTTCTCTCTAACAATGCAGGGCCTTTACCTTACAATATAAAGTGCATCGAGGTGACTGATGTTTTGAATTGGTGCTTTATAAAAAATGTGACATTAATTGAAGAGAGAAAGATATTTTGCTTCATGCGTGATAAAACCGTGCTGCTGGAGGTGCTGAATGAAAATCTGAGAATTCGTCAGTCTCCAGGCAATAAGAAAATCATTTTGTGGCAATATGTTGTCTTGAGGCATTTTTATCAGGCTAAAAAGAGAAAGAAAAAAAGGCAATACACAAAAACAAATTAGAGGCTCCACATACAAAAATAAAATAGTAGAGGATAACTGAAATTTTTAATTTGTGGTAGAAATTACAGATGACTCTCATTTGTTGGGAGCTAACAAAGAATAATTCAATTTTTTCTGCAATTAGTACAAATCACAGGTTTGGTCCCGTGTCGGGAGGATTCAATCCTATCTTCATGACTGGTCTTGCCTGCCACACCAGTTGGTTGCAGCTTCTTTGTTACTGTATCTAAAATATTTCCCTAACCATCACATTCAATGGTTAAAACTGCTACAAGGACAGTGAATTAGACAACACGATTCAATTAACAGTGCTTGGCTCTCAGCAGGACTCAACATGCGGAGAAGTGCCTGAGGGAGATTTTTTTGTTTTTTTTTTAATGCCACAGTAGTCAGCAAGGACTCACAATGCTCAGAACGGATTACTGTTCCTGGAGGATTTAACATAAACAATGCCAACCCACATGCATTGCACACTTTGTGGTCCTCTCACCCAAAGGAATTCAGCTACCGTGTGAACAGAAACAAACACAGTTTCTCTCGCGTACATCTCCAGCATGAAGCTGATGTTCTACTATTTCGGTTAGCCTCCTTGGATTCTGTTCCATATTGGCAATGCTGGAACGGAAAGATACCAGCCAGAGCCTCATTTCTGACATGGGAGTTACATCATGTTTAATTCTCCTCCAATGGGATTAGCAGCAGGTAAGACAGTGATCTCAATGCACTTAATGAATTACACAAAATGAGATTTGGCTGCAGTCACAGTAGGCACTCAAGACGGCTGGGGCAGCCAGGACTGGGACACGGGATAATGACATTTCCGTGATTTTGTTTGGTAACAGTTAGTTTCAGAGTAATTTGATACTGATGCAAGTAGAACCTTTAACAAAAGGTGCATGCTGACTGCATGGCGGGGCATCATCAAGACAAAAATCGCCAGGGGGTAATCGAGGTCTGGCTCTTTCTTCCTGAACAAGAGTGGAGAAGACGCCTCCAGTTGAACAAGTGTTCTGGCCCGTGGCGATGCCGAGCAGAGCACAACGGTAACGTGTATATGAGCAAAAGCTAAGCGGTGACAAATGAAAGCAGCGAAACATCCCTTTGTCATTTCATTGATGAATACAGGGGCCTATTTGTCAGCGGCCGACAGAGAACGCTTGCCCTGGGATAGTGATACATTCAGATAATACAGAGTAACTCATTGAGCCTCTAATTTGCAGCAATGTGCTTCAATTTATCATGTGGCAGATGTTGGGGGTCTTTTTTTCCCCTCACAAACAGACACACAGGTGCAGGTGTCGGGAAGGGAAACGGGAGGGGGGGGGACACAGTTTACAACTGTGACAATGATGGCAAACAGCTGGTCCAGGAGTCATTCTCTACGACCTCCACGCATTTGAATTGCAACCTCTGAATAAACCTGTCAGATGTGGTTAGGTATGGGCTGCTGGGGCAATTTTCCAATGCAGGCCACCTCCTCGCTCCTTCCCTCTGCTAAATATGCGATGCTGATCCCGGGGTCTCTGGGGAACTTGCCTTGACAGTGCGGCAGGAGACTCTCTTGGCAAATGCACAAAAGCCTCTGACTCTAAGCCTAATGTATTCATCTCTGGGAGCTGTTGATATTGCAGGTTACCATAAGACTGTAGGTAAGCTACAAGAACAGTCCACAATAACAGCTCGAAAAACACATTTCTACTGTTTACTGTAACAACTTACAGCTTAAAGTGAGGGAACTTCAGACTGATTTTTTTCTTTCCACAGGGATGTGAACTACTACAAAAACACATCTGGGAGAGACATCTGTGCCACATTTTGAGTATCAAACAGTTAATTTTCTGTACTCTGGTGATACCATCTTCACCGTTTTGTACCTTTGCTGCACTGATTTAAGGTGGAAGACCTACACATCACTCTCAGATATTTTTCGTGTTTCCTATAGACCGTGCTGAGTCGACACAATTACACAATTGTTTGTGGACGTAACCTCTTTAACTGTAAAAGTGTCTGACATTCATGTTATGGTGATTAACTTCATTCTTTAGCCTCTGAACCCAGATTTTTAGGCTTGTTAAGAATAATGTTGATTTCAGGTATGCAAAAGCTGACTGAAATCTAGAAGGGCACAAAATATTACTGTAAGATCTGTTAGCAAGCTAGCAACAGCTCGAGAAAAATTAGCCTAGTGGCTCCTCCATGATTATCAGCCTGCCTGCAAGTGAAGTCTACGCTGTAGAATGAGATGGAGGTAAGTAAAAGATTCTGTATATGAACTATGATGGTAACTTAAAATGGTAAACCACTGAAAAAGTATTACTCACTGGAATGACTCAGTCATTAACTGTGTTCTGGTAGCCTAACAATATACATTTTAAAGCTGTAAGGAACTTTTGATTTGACAGTCAACATTTTCAACACGTCTGATTAGTATTTGTGCAGCATTACATTAGCATATACATTAATAATAAATCAAAAATATTTGAATTAAAAATAAAACAAAATGAACGTCGTGCAATTATACTGCGTTATATTTCCCTTTTTTAAGAGGCATCTGAACCACCTAAAAATGGGAATTTGTGGGACTATTTGTAGGTAGATGGACCGCTGTATAATTTAAAGCTTTGAAGAAAAAATTGTAACTTTAATTTATATTTGTTTTAAAGTTAAGTGATAACATTAAGTATGTAGTATGAGAACTAATTGTGAATAACAGAAGAATTTGAAGTTCAAAATACATGCAAGAAGGCTGAAAGTAACATTTTTTTGGTTTCTGAAACTATTTTTCGCGGCTAAAGTATGCCAGAGACGGT
Organism: Neolamprologus multifasciatus; assembly: GCF_963576455.1. Taxonomy (NCBI): domain Eukaryota; kingdom Metazoa; phylum Chordata; class Actinopteri; order Cichliformes; family Cichlidae; genus Neolamprologus; species Neolamprologus multifasciatus. Next base: position 27,920,466 of record NC_140459.1, read on the forward strand.
GGATCTTAAATAGGTTACAGTTGTATGACACCCAAATGTAACATACTACCTCGAACATAGTCACATCTAGTTTTTTTCATATATGAGACAAGATATTGTGTGTGATCCTTGTTTTATTATTATGTTGCTCCAATATTGATAATTCAGAATTAGATATCAGATGCATACATTAAGGAAACAACAGAGGAGAGCTTACATTTCAAACTGAAAAAAAAGAGATCTTACTCTTAGGAGAAAATAATGATCCCATAATGTCCATTAATTAGTCACAGGCTACAAACTGAACTCAATTTTTATCCTGTATTCATTTAAATTCAAGCTAATTAGAACAAAGAACATAAACCAAATTAGCCTTTTTAAGTCTCTGTTTGCAACATAACCATTACAGTACAAACTGGAGGAATACCTTAGTAGTAAAAAACACAACAGTTCTGAGGCATAAGGGACAACACTGTAGTGTCAGTGAGACAGTGTACAGCCAAGTAACGTTGGTATACTTGGAAACCAGAAACTATACCAAGTATAAAAATATGCACATGAAACTCGTGTTTTCAGAGTTATGACTCTGAGAAGGAGTTCGATGTCTGACACACATTATAATTACACCTCCTTCAGCTATATGTCGCAGCATCTCCTGCTGCTGCCACGCTGATGAACAGACAGATCAGCAATGAAATTGCAGCAACTAATCTGCTGTTGTTTCCATAACACAAGCATGCATGAACACAGTGTTCACTATTCTTGGCTTCTTCCTCCAACTCTCCCACTCCCACTGGGGAAATGCACCTCACAGTTTGAAAACCTCTCATCCACAATAAACAGGTCATCCCCGGTGGAGAAAACCCCACTGCTGTGCTTTAAAATGTAATTTTTAAAACTAGATTCTACTCTTCATAGTATGGGGGTGAAACTGTCCAAAACAAACACCTCTAAAACTAAACAAACATTACAAAACAGATGGACTCAAAAGTGACCCATGCATTTTAAAGCCTAAATGTTGTGTTTTTGAAGAAAACCATTGACTATTAACCTGAGCTTCCCAGAAAGCACAATGTTATCAAGCTACATTCATAGAGAACAATCATAGACTACTTGGACACAAATATAGCTCAGTCGAAGATGGATGTAACCACTGTGATGTCATTGGTTGGTGTTCAGACTCATTGTTTGGGTTTTTTGCTGCTGCCGTGTTGGTTTGAACAGCAGTCCCCAACCTTTTTTGCTCCACGGACCGGTTTAATGTCAGACAATGTTTTCACGGACCGGCCTTTAAGGTGTCGCGTATAAATACAACTAAATAAAATGATACGACCGAGACAAAAACTGTGGTATTTTGTAAATATAATAATAAACACAAATTCACTGTGTAATTGTGTAACTTTATTAGCAGCGTCGTCCTGAGATGCACCAACAACATTGAGACTAACATCCTCCTCTCTGCCCCTTGATGCTCTGTGGTTGCTAACGTGTAAATACTTCGTTGAAAATAAGACACACGACTACAACACATGAAAAGACCCAGGGAAACCGAGTTAACGATAAAAACCGAGCCTCAACTCACGCGGCCCGGTACCAAACGACTCATGGACTGGTACCGGGTTTGAAGACCCAGCAGTGACCATATTTGGAGGGTGACGTGCCAGCCTCAAGTGGGCATCAGAGGAATAACAATTTCTCCAGTGGCTTCATTTTTAATCCCCAGAGATTGCCTCATGGAAACAGTAAGACGTAAACTTAATTGAATCTATATTTTTAATATAACATAAAAGTCAATCCAAATCTGAAATATTTCAATAAAACTCTCTCATTCTTATTTTTAAAACAAGTAGCACTCAGCCCTACACTATGTTAAAAATTTATTAAACTTCAATTTCACACACATGGACAGAAACGACAACACACAAACATATTTTTGCACACGTGCGCTCACTGCTGTGTTCCCGCATTCGATTGGAAATACTCACATATTCACCGTATGAGTCCTGGACTATGGGAGGAACTGGTCTGTACCCGGTGGCCGGGGGGGCCCCTCTGGCTCTCTGCACCCCTCGCCCTCTGGAGGACGGAACCCGGCTGGGCGGGGCTCCTCTGGGTGCGGCTCCTCGAGGCAGTGCTGCGTGCAGTGGAGGAACTCCTCCGCGACTCCTGACACGAGACACAAACATCCGCCCAGGTTTAGATGAAAGAGAAGAAGAGCTAATGCATGTTTTATATCTTATTAGCTTTTTTGGAGGCGACTGTAATAAATTCTGTAGATTACTGGAGGGAGGAATGGAAATGTGCGTCTAGCTGAGATGGATCAGATGCACAACACAACATATTCATATCATTTTTAAGGCAGTAAACGATACTGTTAAATGCATATCAGTTCACAGTATTTCATCTATCTCAGATGTCCATTGCATTCCATGTCTTCACGATGATGTGCTGTAATATATCATGTTTGCAGTGAAGCTGCCTCATCTACTTCCATTCCAGTTAGTGATTTCCTACATCGGCCAGAATGACTTGACTGCAACCGTAGCAATGAATTTGATACATTCGGCAGGCAGGTTATGTGTGTAGGTGGAGAGAGAGGAACAGCGAGGGTGGAGGGCAAGTTCTTCCAGTCGAGAAGAAGTGAGTCATGTCCATTACTCAAAACACAGCATGTCTTGTGGCTGAATTGCTTTCTTGTCTATTAAGGCAAATGTAGATAAAGAAAAAAAAGTACTTCTGCCTGTTTTATAATAAATGTATTCTACTGTGTTTGCTGATTTTCTAACTTGTCAGCCTGGAGAGTAAAGCACTGGTTAAAATTCTGCAAAAACTGAACATTTTTTTAAAATCTATTTCTTAGCAATGGTAGCTTTTGATATTTAGAACTGCCAACAACCGACTTCTGCCTTTAATATTTTAGTAGCCAAGCATGCCCATCACACGCGGCTCTGCAGCAAACGAGTGAGCGATTCTGATGACATCTGGAACACAGAGCCTAACTCGCACTGAAATCAAGACGGAAGCAAATTCAAGCTGCTCTGCTGGAAATCAAAGGCGGTCTGACCTTGTGGTTTGGTAAAAATGTTGCACGCGCTTTTTACATCGAATGAGCTTTCTTTTTAAAAGCAGTTAACTGATCTGGAGCAGCAGCAGAAAACCGCCAGGGGTCATTTTCTTTCTATGCTTTCCATTTCAGCTCCTTCTTCCCATCTTTTCTTTTTTGTTCCTGGTGAAACATCACAGATTTGGGGCAGGAAGACAGAGAGAGTGAAAAAAGACTAACCAGGATAGTAGGGAATGTTTACTTGATTGCAATTTGGCCGTCCTTAAGTTTAAATACTTTTTTAAAAAAATGATTCCCCTTTAAGAGCTGGATCCTTCTATTCCAGCAGCAGCTCCAGTCAAAGTTAGTGTAAAAAGGAACATCAATTACAAAGTCTCTATTAGATCGGCATCAAAAAAGCGTGCGAATATGGAAGAAACTGCATGCTACTTCCACCGTAGCAGCCTGTGGGACTCCTGTCTTATCACGCACAAATTAAGCATGGTAAATGCTAATTACAGTGTAATTTAAAACACAGCCAATTATATTCTGACTCTGAGCAACACAAACGCCCTTTCTTCGTGACCTTGTTTATCTCAAAATCTGATAAAAGAAGTGTGTTTTCTTTTCTAAACACAAAGAGCAAACAACACGACTGCTTTCTCTTTCTTTTTTTAAAGCGAGCGTTGAGCAAAGAGCGTTAAAGTCTCCTAATGGCCGTGAGTATTTTCATTTGTAGTCTTGTGAGGTCTCCAAGGAGCTGGAATTAGCGTGGGTTCACAGAGCTGGTACAGAAGCAAGCATCAACTGGAGATCATTTGCATTTAAAGGATTTTATGCAAATGAGGCTTTGCTTTGCTAATGTTTATGGACACCAGACATTGCATCACTGCACTCTGCTAGACACTATTTACTATCATTGTTGTTTTCCAATTAGAGGTGCTTGCTCACCGGCCTGACCTATTTCATCACACATGAATAGCAGTTTCGGGTAAAACATGACCTTTTAACATGGAACAAACAAACACTGCTATTCACAAAATGTACGTTGTTCGCTTAGCCAAAAGGTGGTACACACTCGCCTCAATCATGGGCTATTTCTGTGTGCTTTTTCACATGACCAGGGGAGTACAGTTAAATTAAGAAATAATGGTGTTAAATGTAAGTATAACATTTTCATACTACACTGACATGAAGCAATAACATTATGAATTATTATTCTGCACAATTCATACTTTCTGACGGTTTTCTGCTATATAATATTTAAGTAAATGTTAATTTAAATATACCTGATCTAAGAATGATCGTGGTATAGGAAGTAGTTTGGTTTAGTAAATTAATTTAATTGTTTTTGCCATCTGCTAACTCCTTTCTATTGGCTGTTCACTGTGGGACCCTGTACTAACGTGAAATGTGAGTATGTGGCACTGCCACCGACGGGATTAGAGTGTGGAACATAATGTAGCTCAGAATGAAAAAACATTAACATCACTTTTAGTTAGTTCCTTATTCTCAGTCATGGAAGCCCCAGGGGGTAAAACTACTGTGGGGCCTGCAGATGCTGATAAAAAGGCAATAAGACAGGCAATAAGTCAGTCTGCTATCAGTCTGCAATTGAATGGGGTCAAGTTGACAATTACATGCATTGTGCTGGTGGTAATATGTCACTAAACTGTGATAAACCAGTGAAATCTGTTTCTGTCTGTTCAATCTACAGACACAGAAATTCAGATTAAATAGAAATTCACAGTAACTATTTCCAATCTGATTTCAGCCAGACTGCAACATGCATCTGTCTGCCTTTATGAATTAGATGGGAATTATTCGCAAGACACGAGGCAACTTTAGCAACCACCTTGTGATCCAAAGGGGCTGATAAGAGCTGAGCTCACTACACTGTGCCACTTAGGCTACGTTCACACTGCAGGCGAAAGCGCATAAAATCCGATTTTTTTGACCCTATGCGACCCATATCCGATCATGGTATGACAGTGTGAACGGCACAAATCCGATATTTTCAAATCCGATCTGGGTCACTTTCGTATGTGGTACTGAATCCGATACATATCTGATGTTTCAGAAAGCGTCTGCTGTTTGAACGGTCATGTCGCATTAAATCCGTCTTTTACGTCAGTGACACAAGACAGACGCCAATTATCAGCGCCAGAGAAGCGCCCGATAAGACATCGTGAACGCTGCCTGGCCATCCGGTGAAACTGCTGGGAAGACAACGTTGGAGAAACGTGAACATTTTATTTGTACTGTATAATCTGCAGATTCTGACAGAAATCTGCAACTATCCTTTGAAGCACCGCTCCTCTCTAAAACAGCAATAAGGATCATTATTAGGTTATCTACATTATTATGTAAATAACAAAATAACTTAAAGCAAAAATTGGGAAACGTGAAGTCTCTGAAGTATTTATATTAAGGGCCATCAGTCAAACAATACTGTTTGCTCTGGGTCTAAACAGAGCGCGTTGTGTGTGACATCTTCTTTTGCGCATGCGGGCCGCTTTGAGCTTTCACACTAGAGCGCGTTTGCTGTCACATTTTATTTGTAGTGTGAACGAGCAGACAAAAAAATCGGATTTGATCTAAAAATCGGAATTGAGCACTAAGACCTGCAGTGTGAACGTAGCCTAAGGCAGTGGTTCCCAAACTTTTTTTGCTGGGCCCCCCTTGTTTTACAAGAAAAATGTTCGCGCCCCCCCTCGCGCGCACGCGCACGCACGCAAGAACACATCCTCCAACCACACACACCCATATTTTGCTCCATTGCGGTTTATTTCACACCTCAAACATTTAGTAAACAATTAAGCAAATACAAGTAATATGCAGGTAGCAAGAAAATAAACTAATAAAGTCTTTTATGCTACGTCGGCACCTACACGGGTATTTTTGAAAACGCAGCTGTTTCGTCCACACGTAAACGGCGTTTCGAATCACCGAGAATGGAGATTTTTTAAAACTCCTTTTTTGCGTTTATGTGTGGACGAGGAATATAGAGTTCGTCATGCAACGTCAAAGGTATGTGCCTTTTTCACGTCACGCTGTGCGCCACGTTATTGTTTACATGAGATGAATTGCAGAATGATGATAGAGACAAAATACTGTTAATCTGACTATCTGCAGGTTTTACACGCTTACATATACACGCAGTTACTGTCCCTCCATTTAGAAAGGCAGAGGCGTCACGGTGTAATTATTTTACATGTAGTTGTTTTTTTTTCCTGTGTAATAATATTCAACATTGCTATCAATACATTTTTCAAAAAATCCCTCTGCAAAATGGGTTCAAAAACATAAACAACTGTTGGATGCTGTTTGTCCGTGATTTGAACCGGGGGAACAAATCGTGGCAGGATCAGCCTGATATTATTTGTATCCCACTGTAACTTTACTGTATAAAGAGCTAACATCTCCAACGTGTCAGGAGTAGTTAGTCATTACAACAAGTGTTTGTGAACTACAAATCAAGAATGTGGGATACTGTTTGTCCGTGATTTAAACAGCCCAGCGCTGCTCCCGACAAAGGGAAAACCAATCCTGCAGGGAGACCTACCTCGGCACTTGTGCAGGTGAAATCAAAGGGAAGATATGCTTCACCATATTTTCTAGTCTTTGGCTTAGAATGAAGTTGGTTTGGAAACATATTCAGCGATGCTTCATCTCCTGCTTTGCGTTTGTGTGGGCGCCCCATGCTAGCAGTGTCCAAGCGTTGTTTTTGTTTTTTGTTTTTTCCCTTTTCATGCCGAGCCCCCCCTGAAATGGCTCTGCGCCCCCCCTAGGGGGCGGGCCCCACACTTTGGGAACGTCTGGCCTAAGGGAAGAGGAAGGGATAGTTATGTTGAAATACTTTTCTTACTTTTCAGTTTTCTTATGATTCTTAAATTATTTATTGTTGAATATTGTAAGATTTCATATATTTTGTAAATAAATTGCAAATAGTTTCAGCAACTGCAACCATGGGGAAGGCAAAACATGAACAGAGGTGGTTCAGGATTGTATTTTTGTTAAATGATGGATTGGCATCACCTTTGTGCTTTGTTGCATCTCATCTTGGCTTGGTGTATTTTAAAACGTATGTGTGTTTGCATATCTGCATTTCATTTCCATATTGCCACCCTGAAAAGGGTTGTTTAACCTTAAAACCCTACAATCATACTGTTGTCTATCACTGCAAAAAACAAAAAACAGTACAATCTCGATGCTCATAATGCACATAAGGCCAGATCACTCTCAGAAGAACAGCTTGATGGAGGATCACTAAGTAAAGTTTAAAAGTTTAGATTTGACAAGTCAACAGTCATGACTTTGTAGACTAACATCTATAACTATAACCAGCTGTGTAAACTGTAAAATGATAACATTTGCTATTAAAAAGTATTTAAAAATACAGCCCATGCTGCATCTATACTGTATTTTTGAATAAACAGGTTTTGTAAGACAAGTAAGGACGATGACTGTTATCATGGATCTAATTTATGTAACTCGTGATCAAACTGCAGCCTAGAGTTCAAACAGCCATACTCGTTACTGTAAGAGTAATGAAAACTTCCAAGAGTGAAAAAGCAATGTGAGTTCTACATCACAGCACATGTTCAAAAAGCTTAAGCATCAAGGAAAGGGATCTTTTCACCTTCCATGCACTCCCACTTTGTTTGAGAAAGTGAATTAAATTAAGGAAGAGCTAAAATGACTGTTGCCTGCAGGCAAACAAACTTAGCTTAGTTTGCCACAAATCAAACCAAATTTGGCTCATAGTCATAAACTCAGGAGACCTGCAGCAGCATGCACGGTGTGTGTATAGGGACGTGGAATGTTCTCCACTACATTTATTTTAAAATATTACTACAATGAGTTATTTTTCAGAATTACATTGCTAATATAGGTTGTATATATAATGTGTCATAATATTTAGCTAAACATTACACTATTGAGTAATTAATGTGAGGGCCTTTGATTTGATCTTTCTGACAGCAGAGTTGCTGAGTGAAGTAACAGAACAAGAAGTCAGACTTACTTCCAAGTTATTAGCTTCAAACTTCAAAAGTCTCAGCAAAATAATAAACATCAGTGCGTGTTGCTTTTGTGTGTAAAAACTGTTCATGCAGCAAACTTATTGTGTTGCACAAAATCCGACTGCACTTGCCTGTGGCCTGATGAAAAATACAGATTATTGACTTGTACTTTATTAAAGTGGGTGAGTTTGTCTGGCTTTGCCGTAAACAGATGCGCCAGTTGATCTCTTGCATTTACAAAAAGGCTGTTCAAGGAATGCTTGCTGCATTAAAGTACTGGTGCTGCTACCATGAGTGGAATAAAGCGTCTACAGCAGCGATCCAAATGTCTACAATGTATTTAGCCCTTCATATCTTTAACATTCAAAATGCAGAAATGTCTTTTTACATTTGTCTTTAATTATCTTATTTGACTGGAATGACAAATAAATGTAGCTCTTTATTAAATGATTAATATTTAGGATAAGCAATACCAAATTCTACCTCTAAAGCAATGGTTGATAAAAAGCACAGTTTTGTGCAAAAAGAAGAAAAACTTGTCTCCCTCATATTTGATGCTTTGCTTCTTTTGTTTGTGCCCGGTTAGTCTCCCAGAATACATTAAAAAAGCGTATAAATTCAAGGAATTAGCAGCTGTATGCAAAGTTCCACAGTGCCAACTTCAATTGATAACGGCACTGCGTTGGGTTTGCTGCAGCTACAGTTTCTCACTCTTCTTTTAATTCCTGCTGAGGTCTGCAGCCATTCTGCATGGTGTACTCAGAAATACCAGCGCTTATTTTCTGGCTTAAGAAGAACGTTTTTTGTTACAGTTCATTCTTTCAAAAAGTAAGAAACAACTTCCAAACTATTCAATAACAAGTCATATTACACATGAAGTCTTTGTCTGGTTTGTTGTGCTCAGTTTGATGCTTTGTCCTGTTGGAAAGGCGATAGATCAGTACAGACACATTATGATACACGTCTTTCTGGCAGATGCACCAACAAGTATAAATGGCAACCTAGGCTTTTTACAAGGGCTTTCAAAATGGCCTATTTAATCCTGTGTGTTTTGTTTTTTTGCTTTTTAATTAGGATAACAAAATTATTTTGTTACCTTTAGTAACAAATGATGGTACTCTGGTATCAGTACTGAAAAGCCGTATTAGCCCGTGAGGTATTATTTAATTAAATCAAGAAGTAATTACACTCACTCTGCTATCACAGCTGAGATTTCAGTAAATCCAACCCAGACTGCATTTGAAAAAATACCTAGGCTCGCTGTCACATCAGAGATTCAAGAGACATAAGAAACATCCACTGTCTACCTTGTATTGCAAAAGTTAAACAAAAACACCAGATATTTCTTGTGTTGTTAGACACAGACGGTCAAAATGTGCTTTAATTCTAAATAGAGACATTAACTCATAAAATGCAACTGGATACTACATACATCTATTTATGGAGAAATAGATAAAGAGCCTTCCCAGTGGCTCTTTATCTGTAAATAATACTCAATCCCCAGATGATCTGAAATGCACAACATCTTGCACATAAACACAAACACACACACACTGTCACACACATTTGGGCACAGGTTACCTGGGAGGCCCCGGAACAGGTGTCCCTCTTCCACGGGCGGCTGACTTGCCCCTCACTGATGGCACCTTGGCATCCTCGGAGCCGCCGTTCAGGTATGTGAGCTCCTGCAGCTGGGCCTGTCTGATCTCATCATTGTAATCCTGCACACAGAGAGGCATCATGTTCACACTCACACACACACATGCGTGCGTGCAGACGGCAATAGACTCGCTTTCAATTACACTGTATTAAATTACGTCCTTTATCTCCAGGGCTACAGCCCCGGGAATATCTAATTAATATACTTTACAGTACTGCCGTGACCACCGTTCCTGAGGCAGCAAAACATTTCAGATCATTCCTGTTGATAAATCCTCGGGACCCAGCTTGACTTCATCTTCTCACACAGCTGCTTTTTGCCTCTAACTTAAAACGGTATGGAAATATGGCTTTAATCTTAAAATGACTGATATGATTGTCATGTGTCCGCAGTATCAGTGTCTACACTTTATGGCAACTTTGAGATGAGAAGGTAGCCAGGGGGGACGGGACTGCCTATAATTAATGACGAGATGTAAATCATTGGAGCTCTGAGTATTGGAGACATCATTCATAATGAATGAAGAGTAAATAAGCTCCATGCTGTATGCTGCTGCCAAGGAGGGTTTGGCCCATGCAGAGAGATTCCCTCCTGTGCTCTTTTATTCCTCTTATACCCACGACTTCCCACACAGGATCACACACTGAATCACACACACATACACACACTTGGAAGACCCTGACAGAATTATAGTAGAAGTTACAAACAAAGGGAGACAGTGAAAGAGCGACTCATCTCTGCTGTTATTCACTCACTTCGCTGTGGACAGACTGAAATGAGTTGGCTGGGGCCAAAGAGCAGCTGGAGAGAGATTCAGGAGGAGAAAAAAGTAAAAGCCAGAAGAGGTGTGTGTGTGTGTGTGTGTGTGTGTGTATGTGTGTGTGTGTGTGTGTGTGTGTGTGTGAGCAGAAAGAGAACATACTGGTATGAGAAACTTCTTGATCTCCTCCAGAGCGTGACCCATCCTGGCGTACGCCTCGGCTGGTGGGGCGAAGATCTCAATGAGGACGTGCAGGTCTTCGTTCAGGTGATGATATTTGGCCTCGCCGCTCTGCCGTAGCTCTTCTTCCTGATGCCACAACAAGAAAGAACAACCGTTTGTTATCACGTATTGCTTCTCTGAACAATAAGACTGAGCTTGCTTCCACTGCAAGGAACATTCACCTTCCTGTAACGATTTCCATAACTGTTAACATAATGAGGTTTGATGCTTTGCTCCTGCAGTTTAAAAACTTTAGCCAATGGGCATTCTTTACAATCTCCTCAGCTGTCACATTTAGCTGATTGTTTTTGTCCCATCTTCATTACTAATGGGCGGAATTGATGTGCAGTGCATGCTTATGCCGACATCTCTGCTTGTTGCATTTTGGCTCATTTATGTGATCGCTGTCACTTCATTAAAATAAATTAAGCAACTGGGAGGAAATGAAAGTTTTGATTTATAATTGATGGAGTGCAGTATTGATTTCTGTAAAACAGGCTTATGTGAAAAATTGAGAAGTCATTTAGAAAAATCATTTATACAGAAAAAAGTTTTTTAATTTAAATCTTTCGCTCAGTGTGTAGTAGAGGGGTGAATCTAACATCCCCGTGCTGGTGTTTGTCCCAGATTATTATAATAATGTTGGTTCGGATCACACTGCAAATGACCAATCACGTTACTGTGACGTCATAGCTTTGCATCTTAATGGGGAAAAAAAAAAATTCAGTTTTATTTACATAATGCCAAATCACAATAACAGTCGCCTCAAGGTTCTTTATATTGTAAAGTAAAGACCAGACCTATAATAAAATATCCAGAGGGTTTTCGGCCTACTGCACATTCACCTCCTCATCTGCATACTGAGTTAATAGTGGAAACATCTCTTCCAGTGCAAAACCAGCAACACGTGTCTTTATTTCCCACAGAAAGGCAGCTTTGGCTAAAGGCTAGCCATTAGGGCTTCAGAGGTGTAGCACCAGCATCCTTCTCCTCCTCTACTGGTGGAGCTGTTGGCTCAACGTGTTTCCTTAAAATGTGAGCTTTTTAGCATCTAACGGACATGTAATAGTTCTGCCATATAACAGTGACGCTATCTGCTATTTTGCTAGCTGATCTTAACAAGATAACGGATCACAAATGTAGGACTGGATACATTCCTACTACGCAGCTGCTTGGCAACATGTCAGACAGAGATGACACACGTGTGAAAGCATGATGGACTTTTGTTCTTCCACTGCAAAAATTGACTTTTTTTTCTTATTTTTTGTGTAAAAATAAAATACACTCTTAACAAGCAAGTTTTGCACAAGAAAATTAAGCTTGTTCTAGGAAAATATTTTTCTCTATAAGATATTTCAGCTCATATTGAGCCTTTTTCCCCCCAGTTACAGGGTATGGTAATGGTTTGGCTAAAATTACAGAATAAGAATACGATTACTTTTCTTATTTCAAGAGTAAAGTCACTTAAACAACTTTTCAATTCAAGAAATGTACTTAATGGGCGCTGGTTTAGCTCACTGTGTTGAGCGGGTGCCTGCATGCTGCATGGCTGACAGCCTGTCTTCCACTCTTTCTCTCCCTCTGTTTTCCTGTCGATTCTTCACTGCCCCTACCAATAAAGCCAAACAAAGGCCTAAAAAAGAAATATATTTAATGACACTAAAGTTTGTCCTACAGTTAGCTTCTTGTTTCTTCTTGTTTATATGAAAATCTAAATTAAGCTGTAAAATCTTAAGTCAAATTTTCTTCAATTAAGCGTAAATTGTAGATAGTCTTGTCCAGTTAAAAGGCATACAGAAGTTAGAGTCATTTGCTAGTTTTAAGGATTCTAGCAAAAAAACTTTTGCTTCCCTATTGGCAGATTGTTTTTGTCAAAACAAGTTAATTTTGTCAGATTTAAGAATATTTGGCTTACTTCATGTAGAGCTGTTTTTTCAGTGTCTCATACAATGAAAAGAAATCTACAGTACTGGACGCTGCCAGACGCTCATGTGCTAATGCCTGAAGTTCTTACCCTGTCAGTTTTTTTGGATTTGATGAGCACCTTGAACAACGAGACATAAAACACTGACTCTCACAGACTGAATTGGTTGAATGGCAAGATAGACAACATGGAGGTAGTGTACTTTGCATTGCAAAAATAAACTATATGGTATCTGCAAAATCAATATTTTGTGTCAATCTAAACCAAGAATAAAAATAGACTGACTCTAGACTTCTTTTTCTCCTCCACCAATATTCCCCTGCGCTGATATCCTGTCCCTTAGCACAGCGCTAAGGTTAAACTCAGATTGTTGACCTTGTAGAATCAGCGTTAGTACAGCCTGGTATAAAATACTGTATGAATTACACAATAAGTCCTTTCATTAAGTTATCAATATGCACGTTACATTAGAAACTATAATCTTTCCCATGCTTTGACCTTTTTGTGTCACTTAATCCTGTAAAGTAACCGAAAGCTTAAAATGCACTGACAAGACATGCAAAATGTTCCTAAAGTTGTGTGTGATTTATGCACGTGATTTCACATTAACTAGTAAGACTTAACATTGAGGTTTGGATGAGACAGACACACAGGCAGACACTGCATTTCATTCCCTCTCTCCCACATGTTGTTTGAGAAGAATGCACTACTGTGCAAATCTCTAATTCTCAGTTTATGTCATATCTTTTTCAATTTAAAATGATGTTTGGCAATCATAGAAGACACAGCCAATGTAAAGAAATATAACATTTAAAAAAAAGTTAACAAATAAATAAATCACCATCTATCATCCTCTGAGCAGACACAACCAACAAGCAAATGTGTGTTTTCCCTGTGACACGCCGGCTCCACAGTGGCACTCTGAGAAGCTCCGGTTTGAAGCGCACATTTGACTTATGCGAGACGATCTTTTATAGAATATCAAGGTCACCTTATTGTTGACAGCGAGTTTCCCAGATTACTGTCACATGTAACAAAGAAAAGTGCCAAATCCTCTTAAGGGAAAGGCTACAATCCCATAAAAATGAGTAAAAGATTAATATATTTGTATCACCATAGTTGATGATTAATATTCTTTTGGCGACACAAAGGTCACCAGCAAATTGCATGCTAATCCATCACATAGTTGTGTACATATTTCATGCAAGAGTCGAAGTGTCAACCTCATGGCTGAGCTAAAAGAAAAAACGCAATGGATCAGGAAAGGATTCATCCTCTGGGACCACAAAAGTCTGACAATTTCACGTAAAATCTGTTATGTTAGCATGAACCAAAGCAAAGAACAGAACCATTTGGTCAGAGAAAGTACTCGGATTAGTTGTATGAGCTATTTACAATTCACTGATCCACTCTGATTTTCAAATAAAGAAATTTATGCGCAAGTTCAGCAAAGAGGATCTGTAATCACTCATCTGCCTGCACTCCTGTTTATTAAAGCCTCTAGTCGATTGTTTATACCACTTTCACTTCCCCACACCGTCAACTCAGTGCTCTGCCTTTCATTCGTGCAGTCTGCCTCTTCTCCGTTTCCACCTCACCCTGTTCACTCAGACCCCCTGCAAGCCTCTTCTTCCTTTCCAACACCACCAGCGTCTCGACATCAGGGGGTCCTGTCCTAATTCCTGTCAATTCTGGGACTCAGAGTCTTGTTAATCAAATTCTCCACCTCAATAAATCATGTTCAGTTCTTCCAAATCATGTCTTCTTATGGAACAATCTTGTGGTGGGTGAAACATTATTTAATTACTCGAAAATATACCAGTTCAAAATAACGGTTTACTAGTCCTGGACCTCACATGACGGCCTTCATTTTATGTATAACACTTTAACCTGCAACACTTTTTCATGGGCTCGCCTGAAAGAGCTTGCATTTGTTGTTTACTTCCACCCAAACCCCTGAAAGCACAGCAGATGTAACTCGCTCCTCTCTGCCACGAGCCTGCGAGAGCACGGCGCATTCAGGCTGCAACAGAAAAGCATAACATGTAAACAGAGGGGCCGCACAGGCCATTCAGACCAGACAGAAACAGGCCAGTATCGTGTTATTGATAGCGAGAAATAGGACAGCAAAAAACCCCAAATGTCTCTGACCGCATCGCACAAAGGAAACAACAGGTTTGGCGTCCCAGTTTTTCCCTTTCAATGAAAAAAAGAGAAGAGAAAAAGGCTTCTCTAGGGCACTTCCAATGGTGGCAGCTTCCTCTTCTCCCTTCTCTCTCTCTCTCTCTCTTTCCAGCGTCACGCAAACCAGTGTCTCTGATGTCACCTAATTATAAATAACCTTCTTTTAAGAGTGCCTGTGGTATGTTAATGATATGTTAATTTCGTCCATAAATCTGTGCTTTACGAGCAGAGGGCTCCTTTGCTCATAGCACCAGAGCTGCCGGAGCTGCTGGTGTTGTGCAGGGAGTGTGAGCGGGGTGTTGGAAAGAGGCAACTGCTCACAGATCTGTCTCTCCTCTTCCCTTTCATGTGCTCCTTAGTATATTTGCATGAAAAAACATATGAAAAACAATCATTATCGAAGTTCTTTTAACTCAAAAAAAAGTCTAGGGCGTGTCATCTGAGGACTTTCTATTTAAAAATTGTTCTTTTTCCGAATACTCTGTCTTAACAGTCCATTTAACATGCAGTGTCATTGTTACACCTCGTGGATGGTGGCCACATCAAATGCATATGATATTGTAGTAGTTTTCATACATTGGGTGGCCTTTCTCAGGGCTGATGAGACACATAAGTGATGCAGCAGAGTCCTATAGCAGCTCAGCAGCCCGCAGCAGGAGAATACGGCTGTCGGCTTTTTATATCTATAGGCAGCATCTTCCTTCTGTTTACATTTTCTTCCTCTATAAATCTGCTTATTGAAAGCTGTTCACCCTGGTAACACGAGGCCACACAACACTGTGGACGTAGGAACTCCAGCAGCAGGAGCTTAGTGGTAAAAAATAACACCAAGCTTGGAATTGAAATTCACATTCAAATGAAATATTCAAGAACAGACAGTGAAAAATTCTATTATTCTGTGTGCGTGACAGGTGGGGTGAACTACACAGCTCTATCAGCCTTACTCATCTGCACTTCTGACAACCAAAGTGGCTTATAGACACACCAGATTTCTTCTTTAATGTGACAAACGTGTACTTACATATAGTCTGAGGAAATGTGTCTCCCAACAATAGCTGTCTCACAGCATAAAGGCGCACCGCCTTAGCCAAAAAGAGCGAGAGCTTATCTCTGCCGTACTGGTTTTCTATTACTGGTTACCAGGGAAGTTTGAAATGATTTGAAGATTATTCTCATTTAAAGTTACTGAAATGATTTGAACCAGCTAGTATTTTAACCTCCAGATCTCTGAAATCTGCTGCTGAATGTCTGGTTCTCTTTGCTTTACACAGGAACATTTTCTAGTATTTTCACCATTGTCACTCTAAATATCTCCTAATACTGTTAGACCAACATGTCCTCAGTTCTCTGAATTGGTGAGTTTTTGTAATTTTGCCTCTGTGCAGCAACACAGTAAATTTTAAATCTCACAATCAAGAAGTAATTGAAGTGGACACTTTGTAGCAAAAGTATTACAAAAGAGTGTAAGAAAACTACAATTTGGGTGAGTAGTTAAGAAGAGGATATTTACCATAACTACACAGCTAAACTCCTAAACAAAAGGAACATGCTGCAATATTTATCTAAATAACAAACACAGGGCACCAATTTTACATCAGGAACCAAATGATCCATCATTATTCTCATTCTGATGGTCAAATTGCCATTGAGGCACATAAAACTAGCTTTCTTTTGATTAATGTTAGCTGATGATCGCTAGCCTGATAGCACGAATTAAAAAAAACAAAAAAAAAAAGTAAAAATTAAAAAAAGAAATTGCCGCTACCAGCTAACCTTAGCTTGATTGCCTGGAAACGCTGTTGTCACTAAAAAATATTTGAAGCCAAACTGTTTTTTGTTGCTGTTGTTTTGTTTTGTTTTTTGTTTTTTTGTTTTTTATAAAGGAATGAATGAACTGAGGAAAGAGCAAGCATAAAGCATGAGGCCTTACCTTGCAAGCAGCTGGTTTCTCATGAGAGCAAGATTGCTTCAGTCCATCCTGCCAGACATCATGTTAGCTGAGCAAGAGCTTGAACCAATTAGCATTCTAAGTGAGTGAGTTGCAGCTACTTTTTTGGAAAGTACCTTTTTTCAATTCACTTTAACCTCCTAAGACCCGAACTCTTTCATGTCATGCATTTTTAATTTCTCTTCGCTATTTGGGTTGATTTGGACCTGATGAATGTAAAAACAAAGAATTACCAGTTTGTTTTTTACCTGATTTTTGTTTCTGAGAGAAATGAGATCCACATATGAAGACATTCGTTGTAAATTCCGATAGACCAGTGGCAGTATCAGGGCTCGCAAAATCGCTAGCCCGACGTCCCGGGGCTAGCGATTTTTCCAGTCGGGCTACCAAAATCTAACTCAGCCCTGCCCGTCAGGCTATCATAGGAAGGAAAATATATGTCTATGCTTTTGCATTCTTTCGCCAATGTAGCTGAGTAATTATGTCATTGGCATCGGTGAGCCACTGTCAATATGTGACATATTGAAATCGCGTTTGAATTTGCGCTTGTTTTTTTTGCTTTCACTTTCATTTTGCCATCGCGCGAACGGTGTGTAGAGAGCAGCAGCACTGATTGGTAAGTGACGATTAATTGCGCACCAATTCCTGACTTTGTCTTATCACTCATTAGCTTACTATTCAAACATGACAAGTGAAATCTCTGGCAGCAAGCTTAAACATGTGAGAGGTTGAGTGCGCAAAGAATCGCTGACCATTATGTAAGTACGTGTGTAAAAGCAGCAGGATTTACGCTGGTATTTTAGTTCTGCTGAGCCAAATAAGACAGGTCAGGGTGAAGAAGGGGCAGCCAAAGAAAAGCTTACCACAAAACGGAAAAGTTATGACAAATCAGACTATGAGGCAAAAAGAAAGCGCAGCTTTATGGTTTCATGGACAAAATAATTTCTGTGGCTGGAATATGATGAGCTAAATAACATGATGTTCTGCCAGGTGTGTTGTGAGTTTCATTTGATTTCTGAGTCGACAAGCGCCTTTGTTACTGGGAACAGTAATTTTAAGAAAGACCCCGTCAGAACCCATGAGAAATGCATTATTGCCCAGTCTGCAGTATCTTTCCCAGAACAAACAGCAATTGCAAAAAACATACTAAAAATAAACCAAGCACAACAAGAACTCCTGAAAAATCTGTTTAGAACAGCATGCTATGTTGCAAAGAGTGAACTACCACTGGCAAAATTTAGCAGTCTTTGCAAACTTCAAAAAGCAAATGGCCACGATCTTGGTTCCACTTGCCTCTTACCCGTGACTTCAGTGGAAATTTCAGATTCAGGATCTGACACAGACTGATTCATGTTCTACACAGTTCTTACAAGTTCATAGAAATGTCTGTTCAATTTGAACCAAGTATTTGAGTTGATGATTGTAATTTTTATACAGTTGTTGTAATTTTTATTTTAACATTTTTTTTTGATTAATTTTTGTTTCCATTACAATATTATACTTTAATGTATAATACTGTAATGGAAACAAAACATAGAAAAAATTGCTTTATTTTTTATTCGGGCTACTTAAATTTATTTTGGGCTACCAAAAACTGAAGAATGCCTGCCAAAGGGCTACCAGAGATTTTGAAATTTTGCGAGCCTTGAGTATAATGTCCTTGTAAGTGGATATCAGGCCCTTGTAGAGCAAAATTTAGTATTTTGGTCTAGACAACCCAAAATGTGATGTCCACATATGTGGACGCCAGGTCCTAGGAGGTTAAGATGCCAGCTAGATTTCCCGTTTAAAAGTCCAGTTCTGTGAGTGAACAAAAGGATGATTTTATATGTGACTTTACGTTTATTTAAAATCGTGGCTTTATTTTGCTATATAGTGTTTGTGCACTTAAAGTAAATAAAAGTTTAAGCACTCTAACCCAAAGCGTCTTGCAGGGTTTTTAGAACACTAGGGTACAATACAGAGCAAAATAAATCATATAAGTCTACAGAGTCTACTGCACAATGCTTTGGCAAGTCTAACCAACACCACCTTTACCTTTAAGGAAGAAAAAACAAGGTAAGCTCAGCGAATTGGCTGACTCTGCAGAAGCCACAGTGACAATACAACACCACAGAAAACTATACCAAAAACTTAGTGTGTTTCAAATAAATAAAACTATCAATCAATGAAAACAACTATAGGTAGAAATAAACTGTAGCAAAATGCTGTTGAACTCAACGTTATCTTCCACATTTAATCTACGAGTTTCTATGATCAAGTGGTTCATCATGTTAACTTGTTAATGAATTGTGGAATGATTAGCCATGTAGTGTTGGTGGTGGAGCAGAGTAACAGCTTGCTTATTAATCCTGATGCAGAGCTTACTAAAAGTGAAACAAAGGAATTGTGACTGTTTTATCTTTTAGGAAAATTAAAGAGTGAGTACAGTTCCCAGGGAGGAAAATGGATGAGTTAATCACGGTGCTAATGAGAAGAGGGTGGGAAACACAGATGACTTTACATCATCCTGCTCTGACAGCAGCAGGACAACTGAGCTGCTGTAAGCAGGAGCGGTGACTCCCGGCTGCTCTGGCTCCTTCCAGCTTCTCGGGACTCACGTTCTTGTGAGCACATCAAGGATCTGCAGCAAACATTTGTGTAGTTATAGCAGTTCTTGCAGTGTCTCTGCCACATGTAAGAGCTTAAAAGCAAATGAAATAAGCATTGTCTAGTTTCACCCCCCAAGAAGCAAGTCTACAATTACATTTCCATGGGGTGAAAACGGTATATTATCACCTTTCCTGTCAGTCATATGTAACCCAGAGGTGTGGTGCAGTATGCATTTTATCATTATAATGTCCTTAAAGGAAGCGGTTCTTCACTCGGCGTGTCTGTACAGATAAGACAGCTTTGTTTTCACTTGTCTAGAAAAAGCCTTTGGGGGTCTCTCTTTTTGCTCTGCAGTCGCCCGGCACCCTGACCTGCGCAAGGGCACAAAACTACAATGACACACACCGTGAAGCTGAAAACAGAGAGTCAGCAACCAGCTCAACATGAAGTATTCGTTTTGTAGCAATGGTATATCCCTCACCTAAAAAAAGAGAGGAAGCACTAGCTTGAGGAGCGTCCCTGACAGAAAGCTGTCAGGAATAAATCCCACAACGGTTCTACGTAGACAGGTGAGGCCTGCCGAGGTCAGCATATCGCCATAACAGATCTTTTCTCCCACCTACTCGAGGGGAGTGTACCATCAAAGACTATTGATCACAGTAATCAAAAAGAATGTGCTGTATGATAG
This sequence comes from Neolamprologus multifasciatus, assembly GCF_963576455.1. Classification (NCBI taxonomy): domain Eukaryota; kingdom Metazoa; phylum Chordata; class Actinopteri; order Cichliformes; family Cichlidae; genus Neolamprologus; species Neolamprologus multifasciatus. The sequence continues at coordinate 27,940,490 of NC_140459.1, forward strand.
CAAGAGTCATCGCCATCAACAAATCACCTCTGACAAACAGAGGGGGAGAGGAGACACAGACAAGCCAAGAGAAGTCGATTTATTCCCAGTTAAACACTCCTGTGTGCAATCAATCCGGCTGCTAAGGATCTTCTGTTAGAGCCATTTATATCCTCACTTTATGTGTGGACATGATCGGGGATGATAAAAGTCATTGAACTGGATTGTGTTTGAAATTTCAAGCTATACCCTCTTCACAAAATCTTTTTTCTTCCCATGAAGTTCGGTTCGAATCTTCACAAAGACTCAACATTTCTATGAAAACAAACCCATAAATCCAGATAGTGTTTTTTCCTGTGTGCGTGCTGATTTGTCTGCATGTGATTTACACGCTACGAGAGAGACGAATTATACTTTGAAAGATGTCAGGCGTATTTGGTGATCCCCAAGATCATTCCCATTTCCATAAACTTTTGAAATTTGTTTTCCAGACATAGTTGTTTTTGCATTTCTCCAATGGAGCCTAGGTGACCTGAGAGCTGTCAATCAAGCAGAGATTGTAGGTACGAGGGGGTGATCTGAGACAAACACACTTATACATTTTTAGATCAGCGTCTTCCAATTTAGAACGAAAAGAAAATGAAAAAGGAAAAACTTCTTTTATTAAAAACACTCCCTGTGATTCTATTTGAAAGCCTTAGTAAGTGTGAATGATATGAGATAATTATTGCAGCTGATATGGGACAACAGCAATTCTATTCTCACCTGCACATATAAAACTGTATATACCACATTGTGCTTTTGTAATTATTATTCAAGCTTACTGTCATTTTAAAATAAAGGTTTCATTACTGAGCAGTCACCCCATGCTAATTCCTTACTGACAACCATCAATAATTACTTTTTTTTTTTTTCAAAAAAGGGAATTTTTTTGTTGACTTAAAAACGATGATGTAGATGATGATGACATAGATCTCAGAGGGTTAATTGACTCCTTAAAAAAACTCATTATGTTTGTTTTCTGTGATTGTAAACCACGTATATTTTATATTTAGATGAAATAAGTGGAAGGGATTAACAATTATGTAAAAACGTCGTTTTCATTTTATAGGCACTCATTAATGGCCACCTATTATTTACAGCTATTTACAGTTGCATTTGTATAGTTACATAACTGTGGATGTGAAGACAGATCTTTAAAAAAAAGAATTTGATGGACTTTTTTTTTCTTTTGAGTTTTCTAAAATAAGCACAGGGTCAAAAAATATACACAGAGTGAACCTAATATCTGAATTCATTGTCTCTTAGCAAATTGCATCTTAAAACTTCTTACTGACCACCCAAAGCTCTTTATACTAAAATCTACATTCACCTTTTGAACTCTCAGTGCACTTGGGTGCTTTATCCATCTTGCATGCATACTTACGGTTAATGTAGTAGAAATACTATAAAACCTAACCTGTGAGGCTGATCCTGCAGCTTTAAACTGATAGCTAAGTTATCGCTGTTGCTGTCGTGCCACTGTGAAGCACAGTCTACTTATTTTCAGTCATTTAACATCAGCCCTTAGTCTTAGTATTTTTTATCAGGTCGATCAAATTTCAGCGTATTTTATCATAATATTTCAAGGAAGTTAGTGATAATTATGTTTCTGACGATGCAGAAAAGAATACTGAATGTTTTATTGGTGACTGCAGCTTGCAGGAGCAGCATTTATTAGAGCAAACAAAAGGCAGGGCGTTCTCCACCCTGCAATCAGCTACTGTCTCAAATGACACACTATTTAATTTAACGTGTAAATCTGTTGCCACAAGGTGCAAGTAAAAGCAGCACTCTAGTACAATAGTACAAAATAGTGACCTATTGTCAGTCAAATGCAAACCGAAGAGTAGCCAAAGTAGTGTTTTCAATGGGACTTTTAAGTGAAAATAATATCTAGCCACTTTAGTTTGACAATAACAATAACTAAAGCCGCGTATCCTTCAAACTCTCTGGAACCTGCACAATACTGTTACATAACTGAAAAATATTTTCCACCTGGGATCTTGTGTCTTAGGTTGAGCTGCTTTTACCACCATGAGCCCACATCAGTAATTTCCCTCCATCGTTTGCGCTCCCTGTCATATGGAAAGCAACTAGTGAGTGCTGCAGCGATGCTCGGTGGAGTCATTTGTTTGGATCACACCACCAGCTGCTAGCATCTCCTCCTCCTGTGCGTTCAGAGCCTGGTTGTTGTTTCCACATTTAGTGGGAACAATTTCCTCACTTCAGTTTATTGAAATATACTTTGTATATTTTTTAAAGTATTGTGCTTTGTCGCTCCCTTTTTTCTAAATCGTCAGAGGCTGACGAAGCTTTTGCTGTCAAACATGTCTGAGCTGGTCTTACTGTTGTGGAATGCTAAGTCATAATGTCGATGCATCATTGATATTATAACATGACACCTTTATATCATAAAAAAATATATACAGTACTATCAGAATTCCGAGGTAGTCTGAACACAGGAAACTGACTTGTGACGGATGCAATGTAGCCAGAAACCCAGGGGATAATTCTAGCAGCAGTTTGTTTTATATCACCTCAGCTTTACTCATCCAATTCCCCTAGGCAGCATCATTAGAAGACATAGCATACATTTTCACTGCTATGCAGATGACACCCAGCTCTATCTGTCCATGAAGCCAGATAACACACACCAATTAGTTAAACTGCAGGAATGTCTTAAAGACATAAAGACTTGGATGGCCACTAACTTTCTGCTTCTTAACTCAGATAAAACTGAGGTCATTGTACTCGGCGCTGAAAAGCTTAGAAATATGGTATCTAACCAGATTCTTACTCTGGATGGCATTACCTTGGCCTCCAGTAACACTGTGAGGAACCTTGGAGTCATTTTTGACCAGGATATGTCCTTCAACGCACATATTAAACAAATATGTAAGACTGCTTTCTTCCATTTGCGCAACATCTCTAAAGTTAGAAATATCCTGTCTCAGAGTGACGCTGAAAAACTAGTTCATGCATTTATTACTTCCAGGCTGGACTACTGCAATTCATTATTATCAGGATGTCCAAAAAACTCACTGAAAAGCCTTCAGCTAATCCAAAATGCTGCAGCAAGAGTACTGACAGGGACTAGAAAGAGAGAGCATATTTCTCCTGTTTTGGCTTCCCTTCATTGGCTTCCTGTTAAATCCAGAATTGAATTCAAAATCCTGCTCCTCACATACAAGGTCTTAAATAATCAGGCCCCATCTTATCTTAATGACCTTGTAGTACCATATCACCCTATTAGAGCACTTCGCTCTTGCTCTGCAGGCCTACTTGTTGTTCCTAGAGTATTTAAAAGTAGAATGGGAGGGAGAGCCTTCAGTTTTCAGGCCCCTCTTCTGTGGAACCAGCTTCCAGTTTGGATTCGGGAGACAGACACTATCTCTACTTTTAAGATTAGGCTTAAAACTTTCCTTTTTGCTAAAGCATATAGTTAGGGCTGGACCAGGTGACCCTGAATCCTCCCTTAGTTATGCTGCAATAGATGTAGGCTGCCGGGGGATTCCCATGATGCATTGAGTTTTTCCTTTCCAGTCACCTTTCTCGCTCTCTATGTATTAACAGACCTCTCTGTGTTGAATCATATCTGTTATTAAACTCTGTCTCTCTTCCACAGCATGTCTTTTATCCTGTCTTCCTTCTCTCACCCCAACCGGTCGCAGCAGATGGCCCCGCCCCTCCCTGAGCCTGGTTCTGCCGGAGGTTTCTTCCTGTTAAAAGGGAGTTTTTCCTTCCCACTGTCGCCAAAGTGCTTGCTCATAGGGGGTCATATGATTGTTGGGTTTTTCTCTGTATCTATGAAGCGCCTTGAGGCGACTTTTGTTGTGATTTGGCGCTATATAAATAAAATTGAATTGAATTGAATAACTTCTTGTTATTGTGGCCAAACAATTTAATCTTTGCCTCATCAGACCATAAAAACTTTCCTTGAGAAGGTTTTTTCTTTGTCCATGTAATCAGTTACACATCTCTTGCATAGAGGCTTCTTCCTTGGACAACAGCTTCTCAGTCTATGGCAATGATGACCTCATTCAACTGTACACAGTGACACAGGTGTTCCAGGCATATGCCTTGCTGGTTTATGGGTTATTTCTCACCATTTAAACCTCGTCCGAGCTTTCAGATCTTAGCCAAGTGGTTAAACTCCTCAGTAACTTGTACAACAATTTGAACTGTTGGTCTTGGTACATGCAGTTCTTTAGAAATGATTCAATTATTCTTGACTTGTCTAAATCCACAATCCTTCGCCTTGGTTCTGACAAGCTGAAAGATATTTTGGAAATTTCAGTGCCACTGATTTTAATAATCTAAGTGGGTGTGTGTACAAAAAGCTTACAATGTCTCTGGGAGGCCAAAAAAAAAGTTGAGCAAAGCTGAGACAATAAGACAAAGTCGTTTCATGTCAGTTCATTATTTGCTCAGAAAATCTGCATTTTATGAAATTAAAAATTGATGGGCTCCTCACATTCCCCCTTTTCTATGGGAGGCATTGCTTAACTCTAAGGTTATATCCTGTTCACTTCAAATCTTTTTTAAGAGTAACAGCAGAGCAAGTTAAAATGGGTTGGAGGTGAAAGAGAGCAAAAGGAGCAAGGCAAGCACGAATAAAAATGAAATAACCGACTGGAGGGTTACCTTCTCTTTGTCTCTCATGGATCCTTTACCGAGAATTGACATCTTTGTGAGAGTGTCCTCCTGTAGTCTCTTTAACGAGTTCCCGCGTGGCCCGAGGAGTTTGCCAACAAAGTTAAACTGCAACAGAGAGCAAGAGAGCACGGATCAGTCAGAATCTGTGTGTTTGAGATAAAGAGCAAAGACTTTTATGTCAGTCGCATGTGGTTCAACCACAGATTGAAGCTAATGAAAACTTATCAGTGGTTTATCCTCTTTCATATTTTGATAAAATCACTGAAGAAGCATTTCAGAGATGTCTTATCTGAGGTTCAGAAGGTCACCTTTTCATGGGCTGTAATGTTATAGCACAAGAAAAAGCCGTGTGGCTCCGGCCAGAAGTCTTCAAAAAAGAATAATAGCACATGACATTCAAAAGGCACTGCTGCAAGCTTCGGTTTCAGGAGTGGCACAAACACCACGGTAAAAATATCAGTGATGAAGTTGGCATACACATGTTTCATATCTCATAATTACTAAACTGCCAAAAAGATCAACACTTCCAGAAAATAATGCAGGACTTCTTTATCTGTAAATAAAACACGGGACCTCCACCAGCAAGGTTTGGAAGCTGAAGGTGAAAATCTGGGAAAAGGTGACCTGGAGTCAGGAAACCGTAAGAGAGGAGTGGAAGAAACCGAGTAAGGATTTCCACACCATCCCCACTGGAAAACTCACCACTATACAGTACGTACTTCTCTTTGGGCAATAAGCTTGTTGCATGTTATCAAATAAACTCTTAGAAATTATTTTCTTTTCAAAATTATTGTCTTTTATTTATCTTAAAAGTTGATTTCTGCAAACTTTCATTGTCATCTTTCAGATATGATTCTTGACTATTTTCCCCAAAACCAGAGACACACTAGTTTACACAGGCTCAGTAGTAGCATCTCCTTGTAACTAGAACAGATGGTTTTACTTTAGTTTTTGTTTCAATCTCAGCTTTTGGTTTTTTTAATATAAAATGAGGAACATCTGTGAGATTTAAGTACAATAATACAACACAAATTGTTTCTAAGTACATACTTTTTCTTTTAGTTTCTTTTTGTTTTTGTTTCATTCTCTAGTTGAAACAACTCGAAACAACTTCATATTCTCAGTGACTAAAAATGTTTTTCATGTTTTATTTCTTAGCTTCTTAGTTCAGTTAACTACAATAACCTTATTTCAAAGTGATGTTATATTATGTTATGTTACATTACGATTTGTTACCAATATTTGACACAACGCAGATTGCCAGGTTGGAAAAAAGCGAGCTTGAATCTTGAACTGAACACTGAAATTGTCTATTTAACAAAAACCAAAAACAACTTCTAACAACCAATGCAGAAAGCCAGTAGGACAAGAAAGCAGGAAATACTGAGTGCAATGTACCAAAGAAAAGACTGAGGGGGAATATAAGACACACACCAGAGACAGGGACACTAAGGCATAGGTGAACTCCAAACAACAAGGGAAGAAAAAAGAAAAGACAACCACGTGAAGAACTTTCCCTCAACATAAAATTGAAAACAGCAAGAGAAAAAAAACCCTGAAATACAAAAATACAATAGATACATTTTATTGGGAGAGATGATTTTGATGTTTATGAGCTAGCCAAAAAACCCAACAGGCAGCATATAAAGGAAGAAATGACATGAATGTGCAGTTTTTATTAACAAACTTGGGCAGCCAGTTTTATTTATTGTTAATTTTGCAGGTGATGAAGGCATAAGAACATCTCTCGTGAGCTTTAACTTGTCAGTTGATGACATTCTCTCAACGACTGGTATATTTGAATATAAATGTTTCCGTGTAGCATTTCTGGGCCATTGAAGGCTTCTCCAGCTACATCGCTTCACAAGGTCACTGCTTTTCAAGCGTAAAAACACAAATGCTACACATTGCCATCTCCAGTGTTGTGCACAGACACCTATCAAAGTCAGAGAACCTCATCACAATTTCACCAGCAGCTGAAGATGGTCAGAGAGACAAAAGGGGAATGATGCCTTCCTCCTCCTCCTCCCTATGTTTTCCCTTTAACAGTGAGTTATACAGCTGTCTCCTTCCACTATCTAGGTCATCAATTAGCAAGCAGGAGGTTAAAAAAAACAGCCAGTTTTGTTCTACACCTCACCTATATCTCTCCTGCCTTTTGTTCTGAAAGCGAGTGCTTATTAGGAAGCTCCTGCCAATTCCTGGGTGAAGGATTTGAGAGGCAAGCTTTAGTGATTCGCTCTAATGCAGTAACTGACTGCTGGGTTTTTATCCCGGCCAGGCTGAAATCCAGCCGCTCTCAGATACAGTGTGTTCCTCCAGCTTTTGTAATTACACCGAGTCCTGTGCCTGGATGTGATTGTACACTTAAAGTAAATATCATCCCTCAATGGCCAAGCCTGGGGACGAGTCAACTCCTAAAATATATCACGACTCTGAGACAATTGTGACAGAGACTATTTTTAACACTAAGATGTGCCATAGTTACATAGTGCAGGCGCACAGGCTTCTGGGTAATCTTAGCTACCTAGGTAGCATAAAAGTCTGTTAACAGCTGGGGAGGACTCTGTTGCTAGATTCAAGAAGCGTAAAGACAGACGGAGGATGAGGAGAAGAGATGCTCAGAAATTTGTGACTGAGAGAGGAGCGGTGACTGTTCAATGGAGGTTTTTAAGAAATGAGAGTGATTCTGCTTTTGTCTAACGGGTGACCAAATACTTCAAAAATCCACGAGTACTCATTTTTGACCACACCACTGAGCATTAATTTTAATGCCAATGAGCGTGATAACGAGGCACTGGTACTGTAAAACAATAAAAGAGGAAAGTAAAAACCACAGGGACATGAGGAACTGAACTTCAAAGCAAAGCAGGAGGTAAACCAAGAATATACTCAAACAACAGTTATACACACAGAAGGGGGAACATAAGAGTCACGTGAAAAGAAAGAACCACTAAGAATTCCAACTACCATTGTCCTTCATGTAAATATTAGGGGTGCAACAATACTCGTATCGATATTGAACCGTTCGATACAGTGCTTTTGGTTCGGTACGCATATGTATCGAACAATACAAAATGTTTAATTTATTTGATCAACTTTTCTTCTGACGATGCTGTCTGTGTTGAGCGCTCAGTGAATCTGCGTTCGACTACTCCGCCTAGGCTGCACTGTCGAGCGCAGATCCACTGAGTGCAGGGCAAGCTAGCAAGACAGAAGCTAAGCTCGTTGCAACATGGCAAATTGAACCTCCCCCACCCTCATTCAGATGTGGCCTTTGGAACTATTTTGGTCTTCGTGTGAAGTATGACCCTGAAGGTAATGGACAAAAGTAAAACAGTATGTCGGATGTGCCACGCAATGCTCAATTACATGGGTGGGAACTAGTGTGTTAGCACAGTTAGCTCGTTGATGCTGTCCAGCCCCACGCACGGGGCGATCCGCGATAGCTCGTTAACGGAGATTTGCCGTGTTGTGGCGTTAACGTCATTTCAGATTAACGCTGACAGCACTAGTGGGAACACAACGAATATGACTGCACATTTACTCCGACATCATCCTAGTGCAAAGACAAGTGGAAGCAGACAAAAACAACAAGCACGCATGCTACAAACTTTACCCGAGTCATTTAGACAGCCGTTAGCACATGATTCTCCTTATGGGGACCTGATATGTTTAATATGCTGCTGAGAGTATACCCCAGAAGAAGCGTATAGTATAACTTTTATTTTGGAAAGAGACATTTCTCTGTAATAAAATAAACATCTTTTCCAAAGATGAATGATTTCTCCATCAGATAGATTTATTATTTTATCCCTTTGTTGTTTCAGCAACATTAAATTTAAAAACTGTTAAAATAGTTAAAATATATATTTATAATTTTAATAAATGACAAAAAAAAGCATGAACATTTTCTTGTATCGAACCGAACCGAACCGTGAATTTTGTGTATTGTTGCACCCCTAGTAAATATGTAAAAATTGTGTATGTTTCTGTTCTGTGTCTTGTGTACTGTTTGTTTGTATATGTGTCTTTCTTGCTGCTGTTACACCCAAATTTCCCCATGTGGGACAATTAAAGGATTATTCTATCCTATTCTACAAGCATCAATCATCACAAAAACTCTGACAAAATGAATTGTCAGGTGAAGAATATTCAATTCAAAATTATCTACGCAAACAAAGCGCGCGCCCCCTCGAAAGGAATCGAGTTTACAAAAGGATGATGAAAGCAGACAGCGGCACCAGGGCAAACAGAGGGTGTCAGGAAATGTTGTAAATGTGCTGAGTTTAACCGATGTCCTGAGCATCCATCATTTCCACCTGGATAGAGCTTTGATCACTGAGCTGTGCCGTCTCCTGAACAATGATTTGCAGAGCCAGATCACACAGCTGACATCTTTGCGCATTACCAAAGCTTTTATGCACCCTTTCCTTCCTTCTGACAGGTTGTGTATCGGACACGACGTCCGGGATGTTTGTGTAGATATCTCAGTCCTCTGGCTACCAACTGTGTGTACCCACCGATGGGTAAAAACGCTTGAACAAGCAGAAAAGAGTATTTTCTGATCAGGAACAAAGCGTTGCTGTGTATACCGTGTACAAGTGTAGTGTAGAAGCCCTATCAAATGTGCATACATGGGCATCAGGCAGAAAGCAAAAAGAAGCTAATTTACAGGGAGAGAAAATCAGACGGGCTGTGAAACAGAAATGAATGCAGACATAAATTTACTCTGCTGGCAGAGCAATTGAGGCTCAGTGGAATAAGGGACACAATTAGAGAGAAGCTGGCTTTCTGCTGAGCTGAGAGGACAAATGCCCTTCTTCATTTAGATACAGTGTTTTCTACAGAGGACAGTTTAAAGAGAGACAGAATCTACTCAAAGAGAAACGTGTCAGGGTGCTCTTCGTTTGAATTCAGATCCTACACACTGTCTCATTAGTCTGCGCTAACCAAACAGTCTACACCTGAAGAAATCCCTCCACCAGCATCCTCTTCAAGACCACATTACACTAATTAGACAAATTAACGTTGCATTTTGTATCCAATCACTGAATTGGATCTTTTTGTTGCAACAAACAAAAAAAGCACAAAAACAGAATATATGAGGCTCATCAGCAGAAAATCAATTTCTGAAATGGTTATTTTGATCATCATTTTAGAGGAAACAATATTCTCTGTTCTTTGGAGGGTTTTGTTGCTCTTTCTATGAGTGCAGAGCCATAGTTTAATGAAGGAGCTGCAGAAAGGGTTAGAAATGGCAGACAGTGATGGGGGGAAAGATATTTAGGGCCTCGGGCATTTATATAAAATGGCTTTAAATGCCAAAGCATTTAGTTTCCAAAAATAATTGGTCAAGTTTGAGGCCAAGCATGGGTATTGAAAATTAACACTGACACAGCTAAAAGCATAAGGTGTGGATTACCAAGTGGGCGAATTGGCAAACCTCTTCACTTTGGTCATTTTTTATGATATAATATATACAGTACCACTAAAACACATCATGTAGTTCGCTTCAAAAGGAACTCAAGTTGGGTAGCTACATATGAGAAATTATAGAGTACTGTGCAAATCTCAGTGGACCTCAACATTATATCAAATATTTACTATATATTCTAACATACTTGTTAGAATTGCACAAACTCTGTTAATTGCCTTCTAAGCTGTAATTGTATTTCCTGTTTTTCAGTAAAATATAAAAGAAATGAATGATGGTCCAAGTCTTTTTACATTTATATACTATTCTTTAAAAAACTGCAGCAAAGATCAGGTTCACTGATAAATAAAAATGTAGCACTCCAGCTAATAAAGCCATGGTCATACGTATCACTGAAGGAGTCAAGAAGTAGTGTTTGGTACTCAAGCTAACCAGCTAACTAAGTTAGGCCATAGAGGGAAATCAGAAGAATACTGACACATATCACCTCATTTATTCTCTGGACATTTTGGGGAGTTGAGAGGGTTTTGTGACCTCCACTTTATCCTTAATGATGAGTTCATATATATATATACATAATCTGATGCCTACGTAGACGTTTTTTCCTATAATCTGGCCTTAACAATGTCAGAAACCCCTCACTTCAGAAGAAGTAGAAGAAGAAGTAATGAGTTAGCAGGAGGGTGCCCCTTGAGCTAAAGCAGCTTGTATTAGACAGTGAATGAACTAAAGTGTTGCACCAAGATGAAAAATATAAAGAGGAATAATTTGTAAGTGCTAATAAAATGAACATGCTAATAAAGCTATTCTAATAGGTCTCAAGAATAAAAAATGGGCAAACAATATTTCACTTGCCAGTAGAGATATTATAATACCAGTAAACAGTTTTGCACGTATGGTCTCTGAAAACTTTCAGATGAAATCATTTTCAGGGTGCATTCTGGGTTTTCAAAAAAAACAAAAGCAAAAAGCTTCTGCCATGATGTGTTCAATATTGACAAGCAATGCCTATGTTTCTTAAAGCTAGTTTAAAGCCAGCTGTGCTCAAGTGGTGCATGCACATTCCTAAATTGTGTTGCCTTCATCATATAACCCCACAGTAAACCTGTTTTAATGTAAAAGTGTGGCAGGGCGAGATCTTTAAAGCGGAGCAGAGCAGCTCAAGTTTGCCCCATGGCTATGTAGCAGTTTAATCCAGTCATGTTACACTAATGTTACAGACAATATAGTGACATGATGTAATGCCATGTGTTTGGAGCTATTTTAAGTTTGTGGCTGTTTAAACAGGGATCATGCAGATTTGCTTTGTACCGGTTTGATTAAAGCCAGTAAATGTCACAGAGAAGTCTTAATCCCGTTATTTGAACACATCATGAGGCAGTCGGTACATCTGCACACATCTCCTCATATGGACCGTACTCCACATATATAAGTCTATACTGAGCAAATAGCTGTAATCCCTGCTGTTTATCAGATATCAAAATCTGTCTGACTTCCAGTGTGATTGATGCTTTGGGGTTTGGCTAATGCTTCCGTTATCAGGAAGGATTATATGACTTATGAAAACCTGCCCGGGCTTCTGTAGCCGCTTCATGTCATTAGACTGTGTGAGAGGATTGTGCTGCTGCTGTCTGTAATCACCAAAAAAACAACCTGATGTATTTAATCACAGGTTGTCACTTGCTGCTCTGTTGTGCTGCTACTTGAATGAAAAATAAATAGATGCAAATACACAGACCCCTCCCTGCCAAAAAAAAAAGTTAATTGTTGCATCTTGGCCCAGCTTGTTATCTGAAACCAAAAAAAATGTGGATGATTAGAAAGAAGAGGGGACACAGGAAGAAAAAGGATGTCTGATTAATCATGCTTAACTTGAAGGGGGCGGGAGTGGTGGTGGGCACATCTGAGCTCTTTTCATCATTTGCTGAATGTATTACTGCAAGTCTGGCGAAAGGTGTGCGCACAGAGAGCCAGTGCCGAGTGATTGTGCTGAGGACAGCAGGACAGGAGCGACAGCAGAAGGATAAATCACAGCTCCCAGCCCAGAGAAACGCCACAGTCTGAACTGGAAATAAACCGGTGGGACTCCTTACGCCTCACTAATGACCTGTGGTGCTTTGTGCCAATAGAGAGCTTTCTAGCAGAAGGCCTACAGAACCAAGAAGGGTACAGATGAGCTCTGATAGCACATCGACGTTCAAAAGGTAGAATATTTTTAGTTCCTGGGTAGGCGTGACATTATGTGTCATAGTGATTTATGTCGACAAGGGTTCGATTAAACATAAAAGACAGCTAACTTAACAGTACTGCCATGTTCACAACACCCCACACCACATAGTGGATCCCTTTGTAAGCGTCATTCTTTCCAGTATTTTAGAAATTCTAAATAATTCATCAGTGTTGGGTATTAAAAATCACTGCTGACACACGGCTCTATCTCAGCCTAGAATTTGCTGCATGGTGTCCTTGCCTGCTTCGTTTTGATAAAAAGCTGTGTTTGCAGACGATGGATTTAACCTCTCTGCACGTGCTCCTAAACGGCCATTTGGAAAATGGCAGTGCCACTTCAATGCCAGAAGCCAAAAGGTGATGCTCGCAGCTCAGGAGAAAAGCCATTCAAGTCAGACAGATCACTCTTGCCACTGCTACCTGTCAGATAGAACAAATTGAATTTGTCTTCCTCCGGTGGCTTGTAGGAGCTCTAAACAGCATATTAGTGGCTCTACTTATCAAAGTTTTCAAAGCAAATCTGTTTAGCTGTAAACCTGGGAGACTCAGATCAGTCTCAGATAGCATTACACACATATGTATGTCGTACACAGGCAGCGCTAATTGAGATTATTTTATTTAGCTGAATTACTTTGAGGTTTACAACAGAGTGCATCTTCACCTTACCTGATGACGAATGTATCGTCTTTCCACAGTACAGACAAAGACCTTTATATGGAAATCTAAACTAAATGTGGTTTTACTTTTTAAACACTTTGAGTTCATTTGACTATTATTTCAACAGATTTTTAAAAACATGAATGAACATGAAATGTGCTTTAAACAGCTGCTATGTCTCAAAGGCTTTAGCTAGCAAAATGTTAGCATTACATGCATTAATATCTATAGAATACAACTATGGAGACTGCATTAATGTAACATACAGGACGTATTGATAAATTAGATTTGACTCTATTTGAATTCCTGGTGTTTGCCTATACAATTCACAAAATGCATCTATCTATAGTTTGTCAAGGTAAACAGGGAATTCACTCCTTAAAAATATATGAAATCCCTTTTAAGCCTCAGACAAATTCATTAAATAAAAATTAAAGAAAGAAAAGATGGAGCAAACAGATTTTTAAAGTTTTAAAAAGATGTTACGAGGGACCATTTTTTTGCATTTTTTTGTAAAAATCTCTAGTTTATAATACTTCATTAAAAAGTACATAAAGTGTTAACTCCTGTTTGATCTACAGTCTTTCACAAATACAAACTAAGTGCTACGTGTGAAATAATAACAATAATAAAGCATGGTGTATCGCTGATGTTTATATGCTGAAATGTCACTCTGAGTCTGGTGTTGAGATTGATGAAACCAAACCTAGAGGTTTGTTGGTTCAGCTTTGTCCTCTCCAGTGGTATACTGAAGGTTGCCGCTATCCTTCCCGTGGGGGCTGAGGTGAAAACTTGAGTGATGTCCCCCAACTAGGAGCAGCCCCTCTCCCTTTTACACCAAGCCTCCTCATCACGCTCCCAGTGGGAAATCCCTGTCACGCATCGAGCTTGTGGCTCCAGTAAATGTAGCTGTCGATGAAGGCTCCTGCTAGCGGGTGAGGCTGAAGTGCTCTCAAATGTGCCAACAGTATTATCGCTCAAAACGGCTTTACATGGAGGTCATTGTGAAGCCGACCGTCCTGGACTCTATATTTGTGACTTATGGGCCACATTGCAATCACGCTCTCCCCATACAAGCGATAAATTGTCATGAGAAAAACAGCTTCTAGAGCTTGTAAAAGACCCAGAATCTCCCATGTTTCACAAGGAATCGTTTGACGTTCAATAAAATGAAATCCACTGCGAGGTTATTCGTTGACAAATTAATATACAGAGGCATCACAGCGTCACTGACCAAGGTCAACACAAAGGAGAGTTTGGTGCTGGAGAGAGGAACAATTAGAATTAAAGTTATGCATTTCAAAAGCTTAAACAGTTCTTTAGACAGAAAGTAACCTCCCTAACATCGTCCTACCCCAGTTCTGTCATCCGACTCTCTGCCTGAACACCATCTACCGGATATGCTACATCTAATAACATAAAGCATCAACAAAAAGTGTCAAGTGGCTGTTGGAAGGAATTTAAATCAAAAGTAGAGCCACTGTAGTTGACTTCATTATCTATAAATAACGCAATCTAAAATTCTCTATCTGTGCACATCACATTCTTGGAGAAGTCTCTGGTGGTGATGCCATAGCACTTACTTTAGGAAACTGCTTGACTGGTATTAAAACTTTCTGGCCCAGTTTCATGTTCTTGTTGATGACGACATCGATGAACTTCTCCTCCTCCTTCCCCTCGTCTTTCTGAATTTTTTCAATCTCTGGAAAGAAGCAAGAAAAAAAAAGATGAGCCTGTGTTGAAAAGCATGAACTTAGAGGTCTGGAGCAGCAGAGAAGTGCTAGTGCCAAAATACATATCTTCACTGAAAGAATAATTGAAGTTTATTTTATTTTGGGATGCACTGTTTTCAGCACAAGAACAAGATGAGAGTACATGAGTATGCAATAGCGGTTAGCCTTGCCTGTCATAATGCCTGGAAACTGCTACACTGGCTACTTGTGTCACACAGTAATGAACACAAAACTCGCTTCTGGTAAAAGCTTTTTCTTCAAAATCCTGAACTGTTCAACCTCAAGTGAATGCTGCTTCTCAAATTGCTGAGAAAATGTCAAAAGGCTCCTTAAAGTTTTTCCATTTGACACATTAGGATTGTGTCTTTTGTTCAAAACCCAGCTACAGCACATTTACAAAACACACAAACAAATATTTAGTTTTTTTCTCCTCTGCAAGAACCTCAAACAATTTTACAGGTAAAGCTTTGTTTAAAGGACATGAGAGCGTTTTTCATGATTTTCTCCAACTTTTCTAATACACAGTAAAAGCTATAACTATAAAACTGTAAACTATAAAAATCCACATTGCAACCTAATATTGGGCATAAATGAAAGAATATGGAAATCTAGTGCAGTAGATTAAATCTTTTTGCATCACTGAGAAGTCATTTAGTGTTGTTCTGAAAATATGTTTTAATGAGCTCAAACAAAAAAAGTGTTTTAAAGGTTGGAGATGATCCAATGGAAACGAAACCCCTGACCCTATTACCTCGAAGCCTTGCATACTAAAACAGTATTTTATTATGTTTACTCATGTGATTAAGCAGAATTGGCTGAAATCTGTCTTTCAGATGCTGTAAAAACTTGAGATTTTAAGATATATTTATGCAATGTGTCATTTTGTGAACATTTATGGCATCATTGTGATGCCATAGGGCTGCCATAGAGTGCATTTAATAAAATGTGTTTTTATTAAATGCACTCTATTTTGGTTTTTATATTCAAGAAACCACTCTATCATGGTTTCTTGAATTTTTTTTCAAGGTCCACTTTGACCTCTGGCGCTAACAATGAAGGTAAAGGTCAAATGCTTAACCAACCTAGGTACTCTTGTCCCCCAAGACCTAGTATATTGTTGTGAAGTTTGACTAAGATCCATGAAAATTGTGGGTAATATAAAGTTTTGACCTTGACCTGATTTTCACCAAAATGAAATCAGCTCGAGCTGTTATTGGTTTCCACCATCACACAAAATGTGAAAACGATATCTTGAAAACTGTGGGTGCTAGACCGGTAACAAAGACAGACAGCACCGATTACATACCCTCTCACTTCAGGGGGAGAACAAAATAAACACAACTGAACCAGTGACAGCAGTACAGTATGTTCTGAGTCAGTTTTAAGTACTGACCTACTTTAAATTACTTCTGAAAACACATTTTTTACAGTGTTATTTTTTCATGTGCTTTTACTATATGTGATCTTTATCTTAGATTTCTTTTTTATTGCCTGCTTATAATTATTTTCCAATGATATATTGTTATTGTATTATTCTTTCTGCTTTCTGGCTTTTGTTCTTTTATTGGTATTCATAATTTCTTTTGTTATTTTATGTTTTCCATTGCGTATCCTTGTTTCTTGTTACTTCTTGCACACTTGCTAAGCCAAAGGTTGCTGGTTTGTTTCCAGTAGGAAAGGGCATCTGGTATAAACCTCTGTCTAATTGAACATGCAGCATAATCCCTTGTGGCGAGGGAGCAGCTGAATGTACCTGATTTTTTTGGGTGGTGACTGCTTCCACTAATAACTTCACCTGTGAGTCTGAATGAAATTAAACCCTCAATAACTAGTTCTTTCTACTGTTTCCTTGCAGTCTGTATTCACACATTAAAATGCCAATAAAGGTTTCCAGTCACATGAAGAAAAGCAATTTCTTCACCTGCTCTTATCCACTGTTGCTTTGTTTTGTTGTGAGATTACAAATGAATGCAGAAGAAACTCAAATGAAAGCTGTCTGTATGCAGGAAAACTGTTCCGTCTGCCACAATCTTCTAATCATATCATTTCTTGTAAACTTTGCTGCAGGGTGACAGCAGCCATCCACCTTTCTCATTCTGGCAGAGAAAGCTGCAGCATGTAGGGAGAGTCAAAAAGGGGGCACTCATTTGGCTCCTAAATATTTTTGCATATTGAAATTGTTAATACAAAAAAAGTGCTCAAAAGAATGAGCACCTCTATGAGAGCAGAAGCTTTGGCAGGTGTATGTTAACAAAATACCACAATCATGCCAGGAGCAGCTGCCCCAGTAAGTTTACCCCAAACTCAGACCATTCGGTGATAAAGAAACAAGAGATCTAAATGTCTGGCTCTGAAGGCCTCAGTTACAATGTTAAATGTTAAAGTTGCAGACGGTACAATTAGAAGAAGGCTGAACAAGTACAGCTTGTTTAGAAATGTTGCCTGGAGCAAGGCTCCAGCAAAGCATCTGAACAAATCGCAAGACTTCTGGTTATAAGACGAGACCAATGTTTGGCCATAGTACACATCACCATGTTTGGTAAAACAGCATATAAGCACTATCACATCAAACCAACTATCCAGAATGCTGTTGGTGATTTGGGCTTGAAGTCACTGAATTGACCATAACATGCTTGGTTTGTTTGGTAAATCTCACTGATCATAATCTGTCAACAATAAAATCATTACTTAATTAAATTATGACATTTGTTTGTGTAATACAAATTAGAGGCTCCATGGTGTAATGGATGACACATTTGCTTATCAAGTAAAAACTCCGCAGTTTGATCCTGGGAGGAGACACAAATCCCTCGGTGGCTTTGTCAGGAAAGACGTGTAAAAATCTGTCAGTTCAAATGTGAGCTACACACTGGGTGAGTAAGGGAACACCAAAGAGCTGCTTTTGGTTTCTATAATATAAGGTACTGACTTGAAATGATATACTATGTATTGCATCATAAGTATCATAACAGCGATAACACAGGCACACATGCCATTTTATATGCTACAGTATGTTTTTGGTTTCATCTGCTAAATGTGATCATTGGTTTGTAATTATTAAGCCAAGGATCCCCAACATACTTATTAGATATCCTCACCGTGACTCCTGTGATGCACGTGTCACATGAATTTAAGGTGAATGAATTACTAAATTACCAATAAACAGTTTATAGTATATATAACAAGTGTTATTCAAAATTCATTATTACCATGATTATAAAAAAATTAATTGAGATGCTATTGGGACTCTCTCTGTGGGGACACAGATCTTTTCTAAGCCTGGAAATGGGAAAGAAAATGACCCTCATCAGTATATTTTTTACTGTCAAACTCTTAGTTCCCTTCAGTATCACCCATCTCACCTATTGGCTGAGTCACAGCCATCATTAATACTTTCTAATTTGAGCAGAGACACCGATTTACTTGAGCACACACGACATGCGCTACAGTCCCTTTCATGTTCCTGTGGAAAAAAATGAAAGGGAGGACACTGGCACTTGCACCTCCAGGCTACCAAAAATACTGGCTGTCACGCCTCTTCTTTCGGGAGAGGGAGACTTTGATGTATTTGGAGATGTAACCTTGAACATTTAATCAGATGGATAACATCTGTGTTTCAGCGCCAGGAAAATGGTTTTGCAGAGAGGTGCAGGAGGGGTCCGCGACAAAGACTCGGGGCTAAAAGCCCAACAGGAGGAAAGGGTGAGGGAGAAGGTGAACTCCATCACAGATTTATGTCTCCCGCACAAAATGATTTTCAAACAGGACAAAAAACATTAGATAAAAACAAAACAATCAACCTTTGTTTTTTTGAGTCGAGGTTTACGAAGACGACTTGAGAATCTGATCTGACAGTGATTAGATGAAGGCAAAACAAGGTCTGTTTCTGTTTCTATAAAGTTGCACACACTCTGGTTTAACACATCACGTGAGCAGATGCACCACATACCCGTTTTTCAATTACAAGAGCTGACCATATCAGCTCTGCAAACTAGAAACTGCGAGCCAATTGTAATTTCCCAACAAAGCTCTGCAGCATTACATTAGCAGAATGTAATTAAAACCTTTGATACGAGTTAACGGGGATAAAAGAAGTATCAGCGAGATGGAGATATCTTTAAGCTTTGGTTTATCCCAAAGGGGGCACGGAGTTAATGTTGTCTTTTTTCTGAGACAAAAGACAACATTAATATTAATGCATCACCTAACAACATGCCAAGACAGAGTTTCCTCCTTTCACCAGGCTTTACGTTGGGAGACAGTAAGTGAGACTGTGATTCAAGTGCATTCCCCCACTCAAGCTTACAGCACAAGAAAACGCTGTATTTCAAGTCCAAATGAGCCCCAACAGGGCAGTGCAATCAATCAGCAGGTGTAATAGGCAGCCAAAACAGCAGTTTCAAATGAGCTCACCCTCTAAACATGGCATCAGAATCAGCTAGTGCAAATTAACCAACCACAGTTTCCTCCAAAATCCTGTTTGCGGCACAGAAATGTAGAAAATGTGGAACTGAGAAGCTCCTCCACCTCAGAGTCCTGCTCACACCAAAGAGATGAAACATGCATCACTGACACATGCACTGTGTGCCTGTTGTTTTCTTTTTTCTTTCCTATCAGATTCCTCTGTTCCAACTCAATTTGCTTGTCTATGCACGAGGCACGACAAAAACTTCTATTGAATTTTCACCCCACCTTCCTGCATCTGAAATTGGTAAATGGCCTGTATTTGTATAGCGCTTCTACTAGTCCCTAAGGACCCCAAAGCGCTTTACACAACCAGTCATCCACCCATTCACACACACATTCACACACTGGTGATGGCAAGCTACGTCGTAGCCACAGCCACCCTGGGGCGCACTGACAGAGGCGAGGCTGCCAGACACTGGCGCCACCGGGCCCTCTGACCACCACCAGTAGGCAACGGATGAAGTGTCTTGCCCAAGGACACAACAAGCGAGACTGTTCAAGCCGGGGCTCGAACCGGCAACCTTCCGATTACAAGGCGAACTCTTGAGCCACGATTGCCGCTTGTTTATTAAAGATACGCTCTCAGAAACAGGGTTACAGTAAGAGTCTCCCTGCAAATAAAACCTACATAAATGTACCATTTCAGGCTAATTTTCTGGACCAAAAAGGTTCCCAAACAATTAAAAGTTACACATGTAGACAGTGTTTCCTGATACTGCAACAAGAGACTAATTTTACTTTAAGTTTTTAAAGATTTTATTATTGTCTGACCCTTGTTCACAGCATGTCTTTTGTCTTGCCTTCTTCCTCTCAACCCCAACCAAACAATGTTAAGAAGACTTGACCTCTGACTTGACCTTGAGGTTTGAGATTTTTAAAAGAAACACTTATGGTATCAATGTGAAACTCCTACGGCACTTCACATTCACAAGCTTGGGTGTCAGGGTGGCTCACCTGCCCGGCAGGTAAACAACACCATCAGCCTTTTACAGCTGATGTATAAAAAACCTACAAGGCTACAAATCAGGGCTGGGCAATTAATCAAAGTTTGTATCCAAAGAATTTTGAAAAATAGTCATTTGCATAAGCATTTTTTTTTGCATTTATAAGCGATAGAAATGTTTCTCTCTCTTATAAATCAGCTGCACCCCATTTCCTTTAGATCAGTACACCTGATTTATACCTACGCACTGTTTAGTTCAGCCCTAATAAAGATCTCTAAAAGACAGCCTTCTGTCAAATAGATCAATCTATAGGAAACATAACTCCCAAGGTGAACCTGAAAAAGGATCTGTCCTTGTCTCCAGGTATAAGGGTGCAATGACTGTAGCCTTGTACCCCTAAAGGTACAATGAGCTACTTTATTTCCTGACAGTGTAGCATCAGAAGTCTTTACTCTTGTTACACTGGCTGTGCTTTATGTGAATCTCTCATTCAACAGAAGACGGCGACTCGTGAAGAAATTCAGTGGGTTGATAGAGCTTTTGAAGCCAATGTGTGTCAGTTGCTCCAAGACCCAAATGGAATAAATTAATGAAACATTGAATTTTGAAGATTTCCTTAAAACATCTTGAGGAGCCACTTGGCCTACATATTGTTGAATATGTATGTACATCCTGTTCCCCTGATGAGGGCTGTTGCTGCTTAAACATGTCGATTTTTTCATTATTGCTGAAGAGCAGCTAAATTCTTTTTTTCAATCTCTTTGCTTCCACGGTTATGTGAAAACGTAAGAAGTGGAAATCTTTCACTCTATTTCATTATTACTAGATCGGAACAGCGCCTACGCATGAAGGTTATATACTCATATAATATAAAATGTTATTTATAGTTCTAATTTCACAGATACATTGGAAAATATGTACGCACCTACATTTAATAAAAGCATCAACATTTTTAAATTATAATCTGGTGTTCTAGATTAGATGCCAATGATTAGAACCTCCTTAAAAGCCGCAGCGTGCAACACGGGTTTAATAAGCATTAGTAGGATACCATCATCTGATGAACGCAGGCCGCACAGCTGATAATAACTACTGAACTGAGGCCATGACACGGAGCCGTTACTCTTCCACTATTTGTTTTTTATGCTACCTCCCTGTTGGCTTGGTCACAATAACCGCCATATATAACATCATACAAACTGCTTATGCTCCCATAACTCAACTAGACTTTGCTTCTTTGTTTGTTAGTCGTTGGAGCCAGCTAAAGATATCGTCATAATCCTGGTCCTCTGGCACAGCCTAAAATCTCTCTCTAAGAAGTGACAAGAGGAACATGTTTTATTTAAACCTGGTGCTCATCTTTGCTGTAGAAGTGTTTGGTGTCAAGAGCGAAAGATCTCTGGTGGCTTCATATAAGCCTGGAAAGAGATTTAAAAGGATCTCCAAATCATTTCAGCTGAAGAGTTTCACTGTACAATCTTCTACATGTAGAAGACTGCTGCTAATTTGACCAGGACAAATCACCAACAACAATAACTGTTATCTGTGGCACTCCTTTGTGTTTCTAGTTTCTCGCTTCTTCTTTCTTTCAGTGTCCCCCATCTCTGTCTTCTTGTTTCCCGGAGTTTCTTCTTTTAGTTCCTTCCTACTTTATATTCAAGGTAAATTTTCTCTTATGTTTTAGTGTTGTCCTTTCCAGCCTTTGTTCATTTTCCCCTCTTTTCCAATATTTTTCCAGCCTTCATTGCTTCTACCTTTTCCAACTCCTTCAGTCTTTTATCAGTCCATCTATTTGCCCTCTTCATGCAGGAGTTCCTGTTTTGTTTGACCGAGCCTTTGGCTTCACTTTTTTAGTTATCAGGTTAAATAAAGCTTTATTGTCTGTTTTCAAGGCCTCCTTCGTGTGTTGGCATTTGGATACAAAGAAGTCTCAATAAACCCCCAAAATTTAATCATGTGTTCTGAACAAAGAAACACGAGGATCTAATCTTCACAGTAACACAGGAATCAGAGTGAAAGAGGGCCAATCCACACAGACACTATGAAGACCCAGACATAAGAAGACATGGTAAAGGTTGAAGCCCCAACACATAAGTGTAGTAAACAAGGATCTTGGTCCAAGAATGGTCCTACATTTACAGCTAGTATATATGTGTACACAGAGAAGGCTTTTGTTCTTCAGCGATAAGAAAAAGCAACAAGTTTCCGCAGCAATAATCCCCATGAGGGGAACATGATATCCATATGTAGTAATGTTTAGGCCAAGTGGTTCCTTCAGAGCTCACAGAGCAGAATGTCAGAGTGAAGCATAACTTAAGAAAAAACTTCAAAACTCAATATTTTATTCATTCAATCCATATGGGTCTCTGTTCAGCTGAGACATAATATTGGCATAAAAACAGCTGAATTCTTTTCATTTTCCACACAACTTCACAAGTCAAGAGTGTTGTGCTGAATGGTGTGCACAGAACTTGGCAATTAACTTGAAGAATACAAAACAAGAAAGTTAAAGTTAAAAGAAACTGAAAAAGCACAACAGCACCTCTCTTCTCTATGTGCGTCTGCTCTTCCCTGAGCCCCTTCGTGTTTGGGAGTTTTTTGTTTTTTTTCTCTTGCATCAAATGTGTCAACTTTCCAACCTATGCACACATTAAAATATATTTACAATCTATCAAATATGTCAGCCTGAGTGACGCCGCCCCACGACGGGACACCGCCCCAGCTGTCTGCTTTCCTATTAGAAATGGAATCACTTAAAAGCAGCTCTGTGATTTAGGTCTTCCCATTTAAAATTCATAAGCTGGGTAGATTTTGTGGGATTATGCATGACTTCAGCTGCATGCTACAGAGTCAAGTTAGGGACGGAAGCAACTGGGTCATTAAGTCTAACAATTTTAGAGCTATGGCATAAATACACTATGTTCACACTGGGTGTACAACCCGATATCACGCGTCTATTACACGCAAAGCTGGTCCACAGTGTCCATTTCACGATTTGCTTCTAAAAAAGGCGAAATATACACACATACAGAAGTTGCAGTAAGTTGCAGTAACAGCAGAGGGAGATTTTATTTCGAAGCAACATGAAAATAATCATGAGAAAGTGTTTAAACAGACATTATTAATAAATTAACATGTATATACATATTAGCTGCTCAGCTTAATTGTTTCTGGTGATTAAGGACCCTGGAATGTACGTCATATGTTTTTTGTTTGTTACAGACTTCGTGGCTTTAAATATATTACCTCCACCTGCTGTTAATCCAACTTCTGCATGCATGCCCTATTCACGTGTTTTTAGAAGCAAAGCATGAAATGGTCATGGTGGACCGGTGTGTCTATTACACGTTTTGCCGTGATACTGGGTTTGGGTGAACCCACACTGTCAGTGGACAATGACAACCAGGAGGATCATGCTAAGTACATGCTGTAACTCACTTTGATCTGCAGTGCAAACACTACAGGTAACTGTTTGTTCCTATGACTCTTTCTGTTATCTTTTATTTGAGCAATCTTCCTCCAAAAAGCGACCCAGTGGGTTGATTATTTAAGCAACCCTGTGC
Source organism: Neolamprologus multifasciatus (assembly GCF_963576455.1). Taxonomy (NCBI): domain Eukaryota; kingdom Metazoa; phylum Chordata; class Actinopteri; order Cichliformes; family Cichlidae; genus Neolamprologus; species Neolamprologus multifasciatus. Next base: position 27,964,197 of record NC_140459.1, read on the forward strand.
GCTCAGAGCTGTGATGTTTGGGGCCCAGCTCAAAAAGTCACAGCTCTGGAAACTGACTGAAGAAATTAAGAAGACGTTTTTTTAATATTTCAACACACCTGGTAAAACAGTGCCCCTGGTGGGGAAAGTTTTCGTTCATTTCGTTTCATTCTGTAGTTTTTAATGACAAAAATTGCCTTTTAAAGCTATAAGCTATAAGTACTATAATCAGCAGGTATATAAAGTATAATATTAGTATTATTAAATATGGTAATGGTCTTGAACAGTGTTTTTTCCTTAAACTAAACACCAGATCTGACAGAGAAGATCTAAATTTCATATATATCTATATAGTGAGACCCTAGTTTATCATGAAGAGCTTGCTACTGGCTTACTAAATCAGTCAGATTAGCACTCTGTGTCTCATTTATTAGTCCTGCACAACAACAAAACTGTAAAGCAACATTTGGTGATTTGTCATCCAATATTTCTTGACAAACAATGCTCCATTGATCTGATTCACTCATTCTTGTCTAGTTGTTCCACCGTCACCATCCAGCCTACGTGCTTAGCTAGACTAACTGCCCTTGACTAACTTCTTTCTTAATGCTCGGGCATCTCAAATATTCACCCTGTCCCTCTCCTCTGACAATCCAGTTTGACAAAATGTTGAGTTGTTCAGTGAATGTGAAAAAGCAGCTGTTCATTTAATCCCATGCTACACTAAAACCCACAATTTAAGAGAAACTTTACTTTGTCTTCAATTATCATGGTTTCATTTTTAATAACTGATTACCAATAATATCAAAGTGGTAAGAACCAGTGTTGCTTTAATGTAAATGTGAAAAGAGCACTGGGTCAGCGGTTTTCTAATAAGGCAGTGTGGGTGCTCTTAGTGGCCACACTTCGGTAAACAATATATATGAAGCGAAAGTTCAGAGCTAAGAAATATAATGAGCGCTACATCGGCACTGATTCAAGCGCTAATTACCCAAGAGCCCGCAGTGGCTTTAGATGTTCAAGGATATTCAAACCGTTCGTGTCAAAAACTTTGAATTAACGTGGCACAAATTTTGAATTATAGATCTAATGACACCTTTTTGTGGTGCAAACGAAAGCTGCGGATGAGAAAAAAAGGAGCATAGAAAATGAATGAAAGCCCAGCCAGCGTTGTACTTCACAGAGAATGTGCAGCTATACTGCTCTGGGTTCAATTTAGCACAACTGACTGGTGCTTTAGAATTAATCATACATTAAAAAGTGTTTTATGCCACATTTTTTTTTATGTTACTCGTGGATTTTATTTTTTTATATGTTTGTGGTATTTATCTAACTAAGGTGCCCCCAGGGCAACACGCACTTCTTAGCTGTACTAAACAGAGACTGTCAGGAGTTACATGTGCTTGTATGCAATATTAACAGACAAGTCTTTGGTCTCAAATAAAGGGAAACAACATTATTATGTTTATGTTTTTTATCTCCAGGCAATGCAGATCACATTCCTAATCGGAGAATGCTGACAAAACTGACACTTTTTCTGTCTTCGTTTGTATTTTATGAGCGTTATTATCATTTGCACTACTTTTCATTTGACTAGAGCACAGACAGGATGTACCTGCATGGAAAGAGCTTATGACTCAATGCGTTTCCTTCCGTAAATAATTGAATTGAAAATTGCAAGACAGTGAGTTTCTCTTCTGCTCCAGCGAGTGTCTGAAGCAATAAAAACATGTCTTGTCTAAACAGCACAATGGCAGTTTATTGGCAGCTTTCTGCCACTTCCTTTATGCAGCTGATGCTGTATGCAGCTGTCTGCGGCAGACACACTCATTATTTTGTTGTTTTGCAATTACGGGTCAAATGAATGAAATGCTCAAATAGGGGCAAACACATTATTATTCTCATTTTCCAGTTTCCATCCAGCAGAACATGCTAATATAAACTCAATGAAAGGACACAGAGGTCATCCAGAAAGTTGAAATACTCAGAATATAAAGTAAGAATATTCACAAAGGAAGCTTGTTAACAAAACAGAAGCTGTGCGGGAGTTTGAACAGCTCTGCTTCTTCAACTTTAAAGATTTATTTTCTCTATTCATGCCCGTGTCACGTTTTTTTTATTTGTGGTTTGAAGTAGATGGAGCTTCATTGGAAACGCATGTCCATGCACCAAAGGTCAGTGAATGAACTTTGTGTTCAACCATATATATTTAAAGTGAGACACAAGTACGAGTTATGGAACAGACCTGGTTCAATGAATTACAAAACAAAGAAATATTTAGCAAACACTGGCTAACCAAGATCGAATCTGCAAGGTTACTGTTGCTTTTCTAACCAAGAGTAAGGAACATACTGTTCAGAAAGGGTTTTTATTAGTTATTATATTTGTAAATGTTTTCTGATTTTTACTTGGTAATTTGCTTATTTATCTGTAAGAAGAAGAATCTTTACACTACTTTTTTTTTTTTGCAAAAAACTAAGGATCTCCTTAATTTACTTAAAGTGATTACAGAGTAGCAACATTACAGTGATAATGCTGTATTATAAACCAGTCTTTTAATATGTAAAATTAATCATGTGTAGTTCTTCTGGATGAAAATTGCAATTCACTTAATAGTGATTACAGAGCATCTCCTTTACAATCGTTGCCATTCTGCTCAGAGGCTGAACTTTAGTCATACTTAAGAACTACCGAGATTGTTTTTTAATACTGCTGAAGAGCTCCTTGTTGACCACGTTGACCATCTGAGGCATGCAGCACTCCTCTCAAGTAAAAATCATTCAGGAGGAATACATGTAGTGAGTCCTGCTATTAGAAAAGCTGGAACTGCTTCCACTTTCTTTTGAACCTGTCTAACAGCATTATTTGATCAATAAAACAACTGTGGATCTTTTTTTTTCTTATTAAATAATTGTTTCAGCTCGACAGCTTTCAAAGCCTTGATCGTTTTTGGCTGAAACACTCATATTTACCAGTGTCAATAAATTAGAACACCATTTCTTTTCCTTTGTCTGCTCGTCCTATAAAAACTGCACAGGGGGACTGAGTGACTGCCGAGAGTTTCAGGCAGCGTGGTCAGTGCCAGATATGGTTTTGCTCACATAAACTTCATGTGTGCTAACAGTGTGACGGCACACATTTAGCATGAATCATGGTGTCAAAGCTGTGACCCCTGAAAGAGAAACTAAGACAGGGTGGAAAAAGAAAAAGAAAAAAAAAAAGAATGAAACACATCTCGACTCGCTCCTGTCCTGAAATCTCAATTTCACTCTGGCTCCTCCATTGCCTTGACAAGGTCAGGCTGGCAGCAGGAATTCGTCTCGCCCCCTAATCTGGAGATTACATTCTCGGCGGCTGGGCAAGGCCCTCCCCCCTTTCCCTTTCCTGTTTTGCTTCTCTCCTCGCAACCCTGCCAGCCTGGCCCTCTACTGCGGGGTAACGAGCCAAGACCCACTTACAGTGTGGAGATAATGTCCGCGGATTAAGACAGAGAGCCCCTCGAGTGGAGCCTCTTTCATTTCAGTATCTGGCCTGTGAAGCATCATAAATACAGCTAGCCAGTCAGAGACTCCACTCTGTGAATGTCGGTGGAAGTCAAACTCTGTCCTCCTATGAAGTGTGTGTAAGCATATGATCCTAATCCGCCGAACTTAGTGGTAATGGTTACGGCATTACACAAACACAAAAGAACATTTTCGCAGCGAAAAATCATGGCAACTTTGGGGACGGTCTTGTCACCCTCGGGGTGAGTCACCGATTTAAAATGGTTGTGTAAGAACATTAAAGTTCCCTGAAGATCCCCTTGGGTGGCAGGGTTGTTCACAGTGCAAGAGTTTGGATTTTCAGGACATTTAACGCAACAAAGAAGCTAGAATTGCTTCAGGCGTCTACCTCGCGTGACAGCACATACTCCAGGCCCGGGTTCTTTGTTTAGCATTAAGATAGTTGCAGGGTGCATTCACCTCAGCACCGATCCGTTTACATACTTGCTCACAACGAGATTATCAAAATGTTCTCAACCTGCCAAAAGTTTGCTTTAACAAAATTGCCAGTCTGTGAAGTTATGAGCAGTCACATTAAACAGCCAGGTGTAATAGATGGAGGTTTTCCTGGATAGTTTACAATCCAGGAACCGTTTTGAACAAGCTGGGAAAAATGTAAAAACAAAAACTGCCAAAGTTTCTCATGGTCAGCGATTTATCTGCATCACAGAAAACAGATACTAGTGATCATAAAAAATTAAATCTGTAATTGACCCATTTCTATGACCTTGCCATCAACATAACACACAAGCGCTAAGTGGATTTATGAATTTTATTAAAAGACATATTCTATGACTTGCTGACTGTGCTATACACAGCAGATGTAAGTTCCAAAGCAAATGTATAGAACATTCAGAGATTTGGGCTAAAAACTGCTGAATACAGAACAAGGTTGATCCCGAAACACCCTATATAGGTTAATATTATTCTCCCATACATAATTCAACATATTTCTCATCATAAAATATTCTGTTTTTCACACAATAGATCAGAATTTATGAAACGGTTCAGAAGTTTTCAGAAAGCAGCAAGATAAGCAAGACCATACATTAATCTTACAGTGTATGCATAATGATATAATCACCAAAAGAAACAAAATTGCTTTTGCTATAGAATATTTAAATAATATGCATGTATAGTTTTTAGATATCTCATAGATGACAGAGCAGCGTACAATGATCAGAAACAGTATCAAGTGTATACAGATACATACAGACCTATCAGAAATTCCACTGAGTTTAATATGGGTTCATCAAAAAAAAAGTAACAAACATACAGTCTTTTGGCATCAGGACATAAACGTTTTTTAGTTACAATCTATGCCTGTTAGCCTGTAAAGTAACTGTAGCTAAAAACGTTTATCTGCTGTTTCACCCTTTGGGTGGCCAATGATTTGATTTTCAAATTTCATTTTGGTATTAAAAATATTTGAAAAAAACATCAGAACCAAATCAACAAGAATTTTTAATTCTAAAAAAAGCCAACCTGAATAAATAAATAAAAAGCAGTTTTTAAATAATATCATATATTTAGGGGAAAAGGTTACCCAAACCTACCATACCACGTGTGAAAAATTGCTCCTAATGTAGGGTCATATATAGACATTAATATTGAATAGGCAGCACGGTGGCACGGTGGTTAGCACTGTTGCCGCACAGCAAGAAGGTCCTGAGTTCAATTCCAACATCAGGCCGGGGTCTTTCTGTGTGGAGTTTGCATGTTCTCCCCGTGTTTGCGTGGGTTCCCTCCGGGTACTCCGGAAAATCCAAATTGCCATTAGGTGTGAATGTGCGAGTGAATGTGAGCGCAAATGGTTGTCTGTCCCTGTGTGTTGGCCCTGCGACAGACTGGCGACCTGTCCAGGGTGTACCCCGCCTCTCGCCCTATGACAGCTGGGATAGGCTCCAGCGCCCCCCGCGACCCTGAAAAGGATAAGCGGAAGCGAATGGATGGATGGATAGTGAATAGGCCATGTAGGTTGAATTGACCTGTTTTTGATGGTGTTTTCAGTTGTTCACAGTGATTGTGATAACAATGTAATAACAGTAACTCTTATTACTGTTTTAACCAAAATAAAGTATCAAGTATCTAATTTCACAGCCTAAAGTTAGTACTGTTCCTTTAGAACTGCAGAGAGTAATTATAATTTCTATATAATCTTGTGTTATGCTTATAACACCCCTATTTTGCTTGCATCATGGATGTGAACAGAGGAAACTATCTATAGTGACATAATACGCTTGCCAGTGGCTTCACACCACTGCACCAATCTATGGGTGCATACACAAATGCAAAAAAGCACCAGCAAAGAGCAAATGTGTATTGTATGTAGGAAAACACCTAAAGCATACACACCAGTAGAGCAACACTAAATGTAAACAGCAACTTTGTTAACAAGAAAATGCTGCAGGTTACCTTTGTAGAAAATTTATGGCTAGCATGCAAATACTGTATTCTTTTGAAGTAGTGGCTATGTGTTGACATCAACAAGTCCACAAGAAGCAATTAAACGGATAAAGAGTACATCACAATGTAAAGTTCAGTGCCTGTAGGTAGCTGAAGTTAACTTCCCTTGTGTCTAGGGAACGATAATTGTGCTTCCATTTGAGTTTATATTCTCGCAATAACGATAACACAAGCCCAGTGTAGAGTGACCCATTGCATCCAGGGGACACTGAGACAAAAGTAAGGCTGACAAAAGAAAAATAATGAATAAGTGAATAAAAAAAACACAATGAGAATTCAGCAGCACTGTACGAACCCCTCTCTCTCTCTCTTATACCAGAGGTGGACCATTTGACAGACAGATATAAAAATTAAAGGCGTTCCTGGTTGTGCAGCAGCTGAAGACACCAAGTGGCTGAAAAATGAAATTAAGGTGCGATGACTGCAGTTCGATCGATGATAACTTGAAGCCTGCTTCAAAAGCGAGCCATTTCACATCATTTCCATATTAAAATGTATAGCTAAAAGGTATTAAAAACCATGTTTGGCTAGCGTCCCCTTCCATAATCACTGTACACAGGTGAATTTAATTTTATAACTCATCCATTTGGATACTGTTATGACAAGTATCCAAATGTATGTCTGATTAATGCGTATTCCAGTCCAAAATTGGACTGTTGACTGATTGTGCTTTTTTTTAGGGCTTTTTAAATGGAATTACTTGTCAAATAGCACAGCCTGGTGTGTGGTACAGCCTGCCCAAAAAAAACACAGTAGTTCAGCTTTGACGAGTGAAAATCTAGTGGGGTTTTTTTTAGCTTGTTTAGGAAATGCAGACTGCTAACGAAGCCAACTAGAATCTAAAATATGTTTATTTCTGAGTCTGAAGCAAAAACAAGGCAATAAGACAAAAAAAACCCACGATGACCAAAACACCTATTTTAAAGCTCCTGTGGGGTTCAAAACAAATGTGTGACATCACAGGTGCCATCCATCTTTTATATACAGTCCATGGAAGACACCTATTTACTTTTTTTCTGCCCAGATAACAACTTAGATGAATGAACGTCTTTGTTTAGCAGGTCCCAGTAACAATAGAGTCTGTAATGCTTTCTCATCATTAGGCTACCTGCAGACCGCTGTGCACAACAAAACACTGAGCCCCAGCGCATGTATGCCCTGAGCCAAAGGGCAGCAATGAAAAGGATGGCTCTGCAAATATAAATCATTTTAAATATCTATTAATTACCAATAAATCACCTGTCTGATCACACCCTAACCTCAACAATGAACCATTCTTTCTTGGTTGACCCAGACATGAGAGAGACACGGCACTGCCACTTTATCCCACAATTATAAGCTGATGTTTATCGGTTCAAGATTCCTTCGCCTAATGAAGTTTCCCATAAAACTGTCATTAGGCTGTGAAAGGAGCCGGGGAGGAGGGATTTGAGGAGGAAAATGAAAACTGTGCAGCTTAATGTACATCATTATCGGAGGCATCTCGGGCTGCATTATAAAAATACACTGAATCATCATATCTCATAATGACCAAGCACCTCCATTTTTGCTTTCAATTACTCATCGTGTGTCAATTAACACTGCAGACAAATGCTTGAAAGCATGTAAGTGCCTCTTAAAAGCCCTCGCCGCTGCTTTGGATTTGCACACACTGTGTGTCATATTCAGGCAAATAGAGAAATTCATTTACACACTAAGTCAGCGAGCATTACAGAAGCATTAAAGGGAGCGTCTGCGTTCATGATATTATCACAAGCGTATTATTTTTGAACATTTTCCGATGCAGCACAGTGCTAACACGCTGCCTCTCAGCATCACGAGTTCGCTAATCGCAACAAGCTCGACGAACCTCTGTTCCTAACTGAGCCAAATCAATTAGATTGTGGTTCGTCGTCCCTTCATTGGACGTGAGCATCAAAGAATTCAAGAAGGGAGAAAAGATCAATATTGCAAATGAAATAAAGCACTTGATGTTCTCCAGTGGAGATACACTCATTTCTGCGCAGAGATAGGGATGGTGTTTGGCATTAACTGCGAGGGGCTGGCAAAGGCTCAGATCAGCTCTGCAAATACATCCTGTGTTGTTTTATTACCACAGATCATTTTACCGTTTTGTATTTGGGATTACCAGACGCTGCCGCTGAGTACATGATCACACAATAGAGTCAACTGAATCCATCCATCTATCCTATTTATTAAAGCCATTACACAATTGTTAGCACTCAATAGATAAATCTTACTGACGGATTATCTTCATGAAACATAAATGCAGACGACAGTTTGCTCTTCAAAAGAAGATCCATAACAGAGGAACTCACGTGACCGCTCCAAACGTCTAGGCTCAATTTTGGTGTGCAGCCAAATGTTCGGTGGCTTTAAGGGTCAGAAGAATAATTGAACTGTAAGGTAAAGAGCTGCTCCATCATTGAACACATAAAAGTAAAGTTAGTACCACATGGCCTGTGAAATTAACTGTAAAAGGTTTTGTGTAGCAATGAAGTGAGTCTTTGTCTGAGCCACAACAGAGAGCCCAGGATTTTACTGAGACTGTACAGAAAGGATGGCTGTAGTCAGAAAACACAACGATCAGAGGGCTGAATTCCAACACAGCGGTGACTTTATGAGTCAGGGGTTTGAAACGAGTGTCTATCAGCAAACTGTTGGTATTAGGTGACTAATCTAAAATAATCACCACATCCATTTAAGCTGTTTACAGCTAAGAGCACCTTAGTGACCGACAGTTACATTTGCTTGCTCACATTTTCACCTTGGTGCACCTTGCAACATTAACACTGCCATTACTGAAGAGAGCATCTTGAGTGTAATGAGGAGTGAAGAATTTATAATGGATCTAAACAAAATGCCTATGTGCTTGACTTTGACCTGCTCCAGTGCAGAGAGAGGCTTAAGTGGATTAAGTGTTATGTAAGCAAAGAAAGCTACAACATCAAAAAGAAAACATCTTGATTAGGCTGGTCGGACATTTTGAAGCAGCCGGAGACTCTAGTACTACTGTTGGGGGAGCGAACCATGACGGGGTTTTACAGTTAGGAGGGAGGTCCTAATGAGTCTCAAAAGGCCCTGGAGAAGGAAGAGTGACTCCATCCAGCCCTAACAGAGTTGCTTAGACTAGCTGCACATATGATATGTCTCCTCTAAGGGGAAAAAATCCTTGTATCCCTCATTTACTCTTACTTTATTTCTTCTGTGAACACATGAACTTTGTGTGAGGCCTTAGATTATTCGCCTGACTAAAGGATACAAAAGCTTTGCTCTCTTTATTCCTGCTTGCGCTGAAGCCAAAACTTGAAATGTTGCTCCCAAAAGTTAAGCGTGTGTGGATGACGGCTTATGCTGGAAATGTAAAATGTCGTAAATGGTTTGTGGATGATGTCCTGATTTGAGCTCTTGGATACACAGAGGGATAAATCTCAGGCTAACAGTTTATAGATGCAGCGCTGGAAGAAAATGTTTTGACCGTGAACTCGGCTCCACAGGGGAGGGAAAACCAACAGCTTTATTTGGTGAACACACTTCATTTCTTCCCTTGCTGCCCTGAAACAGTTTGTCCCTACTGAGACTGCCACAGGACTTTAAACAGAGGAGGGAAAAAAAGAGCATTAAGCTGGTTAATGTATATACATCTGTTTGGTTTCTTTTTCTGTTTTGCTGTGAACTGATGTAGTGTGCAACCATTTACTTGCAATTTGCATATTTACTCAAACAGTATTTAAAAGACAGTAAAATGGAAAATGTTTCTTTTCCTTTCTTTGTGTGAAATGACCAACTGTGCCGCCCCCACCCCACACACCCCCCTTTCACCAGATTTATAGGCAATGTATATGCAAAAATGTTCTAATGACTTCAGGAAGTAATTAAATAGTTATGTGATATGTATTTTCTACATTTCTTTTGCTGAACCTTCATTACACGACTGTCAAAAGTTTAATTACAAAAGGAGATTAAAACGATTTCATGATGATCAAATATTAATACAGCCGGAGCGATCATTTCTCTTGGCCTTAATATTTCTTAATAATAAGCTGACTTGTATGAGTTTTACGCACATATCATTTTTGCGCAAGACACTTGACCTCAATGAAAAATCAAGGATGAATTACCCAAGATGGAGCTGAATCACATCACAATTACAGTCATTTCAGCGAAGGTATTTTCTGAAGAATGGTACAGTACTTCTTTGAGGTAGTCGTCAGACGCGCGCACAGGATGGACAGCAGTGAAAAGTACTTCAGCGCCTACTCAGAGTCCAGTGACGACGTATTGAGTTACGGTAAGTGATATCTTTGAATGGGTGAGAAGCTGATACAAGCCACTCTCTTATTTCCACGCGCACACACTGAAAGCATTGTTCACTTTTACTTTCGGTGCACCTTTCCATTTGAAACTTAGGCTGCTAAGAATGGCACAGAGGTGCTAAATTTAGTTGAGAAACAGCCTGGGTGGTAGCCTAGCACAGGGACAGGAAAACCAAAGAGATTACATCCGAGACGGGGGTTTAATCTGCAGGAGCAAATTAGAATGCTAAACATTAGCCCATGAATCATTAATTCAAGAGTGGAATTACATTCATGCTAATTACTGAAGTTGAGTAGCTTTTTACTTTGGCTTGTGTTACTTGCAAATATAGGGAATGAATGTTTGGTTCTCCTTATGCTTTTCATCAAAAAGCACACCAATGTGACAACGTTATTCTTTTTTACAGGAGTTTAAACTAGTTAATATAGAGCTAGCTACTTTTTTAACATCATAAACTTGCTAGGATACTGTGATATATAAATACCACATATTAATCTCAGATGTAATGATCACAAACTTAGCAATTATACTTCTAAAATAAACCTACTTTTAGCGGTCCGTTGACTAAAAAGGGCAGATTTTATGCTTTCAGATAGCTATTTTTAAACCTAAGAGCAGCAGAAAGTGAATGGCAGGATATATTCTAACAAAAGATATATGGTTAATATGAATACATGTTTTTCTTATCTTTAATATAAAATTTCATTTTTAACATCTGAGAAAAAAAGATAATTTTAGCTAGCCTGTTTCTGTCAACTAGCTAAAACAGATTTTATGTTTTTAGATGGTTTGGTTGGCAGCAACAGACTTAATCTCAGATTTATTTATTATAAAGTAATGTACAAAATTCTTGAGCCACCCTTTATTTCTTTTATATTTTCCTTCCAAGGAGTGGGACTTCGGTGTCATTTTTAAAGGGATTTCGTTCTCAGGCTTTTTCACTCATTTCTAGTCCAGTCTTTGTATTTAACCCTAATTTTTGTTTGTTAAGCCACTTTAGCACTGGCACATGAATCATGCAAGTATAAACATTTTGAGGAAACTGGAGGGAGAAAGAAAAAGTGTCATGCCTTAAAAAAGCTACAGCAGGTGAACAGGATCTAAAAGTCAAGAAGAAATACAAAAGAAATCATCAAAAACTTGACACAAGACCTGAGAGACACATTTGGTCCTCAAGTTCATCTATCTACTGTTTGCTAAAGCCTCAGCAGAAATGGTCTCAGTGGAACGGTGGCTGTGAAGTAGTACTTCCTAAGGAAGGGAAACAGACAGAAAAGGTAGGTATGTCAAATTACATAAAAACCGGAGTGAAAATCAGTGGCAACAGGTCTTATATTGAATCCAAATGTAACATTTTTGGTTCAAATCACTGTTAATATATAAACAATATTTTAGATATGCTCCACAAAAAACCTGCAAATGTGTAAATTTTCTGCAAATAATAAGTTAATTTCCACAGTAAAATCCACAAATACGTGAATCCACGAATACTGAACCACAAATAGACGGGGGTCACCGGTCATCTTAAAAAAGACTTGACTAGTAAAAGCACACCTGGATTAAAAAAAACTCATGGATTGGCCTCCCCAGAGGTTCACGCTTCAAAATTATTGTAGGAGTGTTGGATCATCATGACAGAGAATGAAAGAAAAGGCAGCCAACATTCAGAGAAAAACTTTGGATTGTCCTGGAGAGTCAGTCCTGAAGATTATTAACAAAAATTAAGAGAAAGAGAGCGTTCAGGCTGTGGTGAAAAATAAAGGGGGTTGTGCCAAATACTGACTTTCAAGCTTGCTAAGTATTATAACTCTGTTTTAGCTGTATGTACTGTTTTTCTATTTATGTTTCCATAGTTCATTAAATATCTGCAGCTATTTCCCATTTTCCTAGTGACATATAAAGAAAAGATGGATGACTAAAGACTGTTGCACAACTGTATCTACATCTTGTACTCTTATTTCAAAAGAAAAACTTACAGTAAACTACTATAAACCTTACTGATATTTTACTGAATTAAAACATGTTTTCCATTGATTTTTTGACAATTTTATCTGCCAAGCTAACTATAAATTTCATTTCAAGTGTTAGCAGACTCTTCATCAGTTGGCTCAAGTGTCATATTTGTCAGATAGTATACATGGCATTGATCTTCCATTGAATTCCCAGAAACAGACCAGACATGTCTAAAGATGTCTAAACTACACCTTTAAACGTTAAACGTGGCTTTATCGTGAGTTAATTCTGCACGCTTGTCCAGTGTTGTTAAAAGTCACTAGCACGCCAAATTTGTATTAATCCACAAGTGGAAACTGTCCACTAAAAGCTGCAATTTTTCTGGGCAGCTCTTCATATTTGCCACCAAAAAGTACAGCGCCCATCTGTTCCTCCTTAGACTAATTATGCCGTTATTGTGACCACTAATTTCGGTGCACATCTTTAGTGGGAATGAGTAATCGCTAAGAAAACACGGGGCATCGGTTTGAGTTTCAGAGAAAAGATAAGAAGCAGTCCTCACACCTTCCCGTCACTACGTTAAGGCTTCGATAGAGAGTAAGCCTGTGGTTTATAATGCATCACTTAACATTAAATATTTGTATGTTTTCTGTGTCTGCTTTTGTTAGCGGTGAGGTCAGATGCAGATGATCAGATATGATGAATTATAAAATCTGGTGGAGCTTTTAGTGAACAGTATTTCTAGACAGAAAGTCTAGAGAGGCCGCGCATGGCACAAAGAGAGATGTTGATAAAGGGAGGAGGGAGGGAATTCAGTGAGAGGGAGAGGTGGAGGGCTGGTTAGCAGTAGGCAGCTGGGGCCGGCTGTGCTGAATGGGCAGCAGCCAGGCTGATGGATTACACCGGCTCTCTCCTGGGTAAATGGACCCCGCCACCCCTCCCCTTTTAACAATGTCTCAGCCTGTATCGTCATTGAAATGTCTCCAAAGATGGAGGTGAACATGCAGCTGAGCCACTTAATCTGAGAGGCTACATTTATACCACAAGCAGTGGATCTGAGAGACCCCTGCAAAAGATCTTTTCTAAACAAATCTGATATCATTTTTCGCAGAAATGACTTGTCTACCAATACCAATATCATCTGCGAGCCAAGAGTAATGCTGAAAAACAAGACAATCCAGCCGTGCATCGATTCAGTCAAGACTAATTGCCAGGAAAGAAGCCCATATTGCTTTCATATGTATTTTCTCATTGTCATTTGCAGTACGCAGCTATAAGTGCAGCGGCTCCATTGCCTCAGCTTGGCATGTGGTTTTACAGGTTATGACACCGAGGATCACGATAGCTCCACCTGGTAAGACTGAAGCATTTTCAGGGCCCGCTGAGAGCTAGACAAGCCACTTCAATTAGGTCTGCACTGAAAGGTCACACTGCTTAAGAGTGTACTCTGACTAAATAAATAATGAGTAATGGGAATGTACGCGAGCAAAGCAGTGCAAATTAACCCCCTCACTAAACACACTCACACGCACTTTCACATTTCCTCTCATAGTGTCGATGTCGAGGGGCCGTCCTCGTGTTTTGCAGGTACAATCTGAGTCCTTTGTAAAGCCCTTGACATTTTCTCATCTATTTTGTTGGGGCTCGAAGCTAGGAAATCCTACAGTCATGCCCCTGTCTGAAGGCTTTCCGGTGCTAGGTTGCACAGTAACAAATTACAGAACAGCAATTCAATCACAGAGACTTTAATCCTCTCCTGCAGTTAAACACTAACACTCTGGCTTTGTTTGGGAAATAACCAAATGTTAAAACATGTAGCAATTTTAGAACAAAAAAACCCATTTAATTGTTTTTTGCCTTGGTTTCACATAAAAGTGTGCCCTGAAGCAAAAAGAGCTGAGGAAACAATTATGACTGTAAATAATTACATCATTCGTATAACAGCTGGGTAACTATAAGAGATGTTTTTTCATGAAATGTTCTCCAAATGGTAGGTGTCAATGGACACCGTATCCTGGGACACCTCAACAACAGTCAACAGCTTTATCATCACTCCTAATTGTAAATCACTTCTCAGTCTTGACTGCAAGTAACCATAGCAACAATGCTGTATGCTGAAATAAAAAAAGGAGATTCAATTCACAATGTTTCTCTGTACCCTGAGAAACTGCCACAGATCACTGATAGTGCTTTGGCTTGAGTTTGATTAAGGTTAGGGAACCTTTGTAGTCAAAGGTTTTTAAGAAAACGTAGAATAAACAGCTGGTCCAGCCATCCACCCCAGGCTCCTCCCTGTGTGCCCTTTGAGGTCACCTATGGGTGATTAACATCGTATGCGATGCAGCTTATAAAAGATGAATAACGTTTCTTTGAAAGCACCTTCCCAGTTAAAAAATGTACCAATTGACTCAGTACTTAATTTAAGCATTTAAAGCTCTTAATCTCTAAAATGGCCAATTACATAATTAAACTATGAAGGATGTGGTGCTCTAAAACTCTTGACTTAGTGTGTCATAGAGAGAAAAACACATTTTAGAGAACAGAAATCACAATTCCTTAAAACCTACAATAACTGCTCATTTGAGGGAAAAACACATTTTAAGTTTATGCATTTTTATATATAACATTTATTTGGAGTCGTGCTTCTGTTAAGTCCAATATCCAGCTTCTTTTAGCTCAGTTGGATTACTGACCACCTGACAGACAGGACACAGTATGTGCGACTGGGCAGTGCCCTGTCTGAGCTGGTTATGCGCAGCACAACAATGTTCTGCCTTCATTCCTGTTACCTTTCACACCTCAGACCTCCAGTACAACAGGTCATGCCACCTACAGAAATGCTCTGATGATTCTGCAGTGGTTGGATGTATAAGTGATGAGCAGGAGGAAGAGTACAGAGCAGAAGTGGATGATTTCGTGGCGTGGCCTGGGAGGAATCATCTGCTTGTGAATGTGAATAAGACTGAAGAGATGGTGGTCAGCTACAGGAGGAAAAGTAGCTGACCACACGTCCTTTCTCTGCCCCAAAACATGATGCTAATTTTGTGGACTACAAGGACCTGAGCATCCACATCGACAACAAACCAAAACAGAGGCTGTGCACATGAAGGACACGAGCTTTCCTAAGGAACCCGAGAACCTTCAATGTGTGAAGCAAAATGACAATTTTCTGTGGCGAATACAGCGTACTTTGCTTTGGTGTACTGGGCAGCAGCATTGGAGCTGGTGACACCAACAGACTGGACAGACTGATCAGAAGGCTGGCTACATGATTGGCTGCTTTTGCAGCTGTGGTGGAGAAGAGGCCACAAACTGTTATCCGTCATGGACAATCCTGAGCACCCTTTGCAACACTTTCTGGACAAGCAGAGGAGCACTAGAGGAGTCTCTAACAGACTGGTTCAGCTGCGCTGCTGCAAGGACAGACACAGGAAGTATTTTGTACCACATGCTCCATATAACACAATATATCTGACTGGCAACCAGCATCTGCCAGATAATTATTTGTCATTATTATCATTATTAATATTATTATTCAACCACTGTAACAAAAGACCTTCCCAAATAAGGGATAAACGAAGTAGTCCTCATTCATTCATACTCATGCTGCCAAGATGCTAAATGCTCCATTTTGCTCACTTGGAAACTGTTATCTGTATCTGCCCTGGGAGGAGGTGGAATGTCTGAGGTTTTCCTCAGAAAACAGAAAGCTGAAATAAAAAGTATGTGAGAGGTGAGAATAACCAAACCTTAAACTAACTAAAAATCATTCTAAAGGGAACGGTGAGTTGTGTGATAATTCTCTTTAGGTTCACCTTCAGAGAACACCTTCGCGCTGTCACATTGTTTTCAAATTGTGATTTGACGAGGTGTTCTTCCGCAGATATTGACTGAACTCACTTTACTTGAATATTTAGCTTTTGTCACACAGCTTATGCATTATTCAAATCTGCACTTCAACAAAATTTCCCGCAATGCAAAATAACTATCATCCTGCTTTGTGTCTTTGCTCATATATTTCCTACACCCCCTTCATCCATTCTCACTTCCATTACTCACCTTCTCTACATTCTTGGCAGCACAATTTGACATGGATTGCAAAGCAAAAGCCAGATCGCTGGGTTGGGATGATCCAGTGGATGTTATTGCTGATTGATTAATCTGCAGTCTCTTTTTTTTCTATTTTTTCCTTTGAAAATAACACTCGTTACTTTGATAGCACAATCTACAGTAGACTACCCTATGTAGCAGATTAACCTTTTGTACATGGCTAAGCCTGTAAAAGGAAAAAGACATGAACAGAGCACCCCTATATTCTGCTCCTATTCTATGTGATTAAATCAATTGCAAATGCTTAGCCTTGCTTCAGGCCCTTGCTTTAGGAGCGATAGTGTCGGCCTGCTGACTCCATGTTTGCTGAGTCACCCGGCGTGTACTGCCAAGCACTTACCAGATCCCTGGGAAGCACATCAAACCTGGGATTTTATGAAATGGGATACGGCAGAGAACCACAATGGGGCTTCAGGTTTGTGACAAGATCAACAGGATGAAAATGAGAAACGACAACAAAAAGAATGCATGTCTTTGTGAGGCTCCTTTTGCTCGGTTAATGCTTGGAGAGCATGGATCAGTTGCCCGGCAGCCTCTTGTACCTCTACGGTCTGGTAGCCTGAGGTCAAAAGTTACTCGAAGGCTTGAAGTTGCAGGATCTACAATTAATCATCCAACATAGAGCTTAACAAGGAGATCTGTTCACCATCTTTATTGAAGATATTGGATTTCAGAGTGTTTTTCATTTGTGCAGTGGATTTTTTTTTATCCTGCCCCATAGGAGGCAATATGTGTGATCAAGTAGCGAGCAAACTGATGGAAAATAATGACTCAGTGTTACTGGACTGGCCTGTGGGCAGAGATTAAGGAAATGAAAAAAGAGTTCATGGAGTTATTCATGCCGCTCTCCCAGTCTCATTATCGACCACACACCAGAGGGGATGACACTGTGGCTCTCAGCACCTGCGTCCTTGCAGCAGCGCTAACTCTGCGACGGCTCCACACAGCATCACGGAGGAAACAAATTAAAGCTGTAACCGAGTAAGGCAGGGGAATGGTGGCAGGCTGTAATAGCAGTGCTTGGCAGAAATCTCCGCTTCCGTTGACTGACAGCTTGGATGTTGAGTGGAATCTCATAGTGTATGTGAGTGTACATTGTGTAGGCTTCATAAGTCTCAGAGGATAAAAAGCACAAAAGCAGCTCTGAGACTTCGACCAGACCTATTAGCAGAAGCACTGGGGTGTGCTGTGTTGGTTTACATTCGGCATAAAAGCCTGAATGTATGGAGCATTCTTATCTTTTCACCTTCTCGCTTAGTCATTTTTGGCAAACAGACACATTCAAATGTAACTCGAGTAGGTGGTTGTCTTTGCATAGGCCACCGTGGTTTAAGATTGAGTTGCTGCACCGACTCCTCCACACAGCCGGAAGCTTTCTCCCCTAGCATCTGCAGCTTCAAAATCCACAGAAATACTCCAGGTATGGCTGCCGTTGTGGGGTAACATTCATTCTCCAGATTGGAGTTTTTGCTCTACAAACATTTTTCAGAGGCAGAGCTATTCTGGAGCCAGATGGTTTGCTTAGCTCTCAGTGTGCACAGCTATGAAAAAACAATGGTTCGGGGGTTATGTGTGCAGCAAACTTAAATGGCGCAGCGAGATTATAAATAAAAACAACAACTTGTGTGGGGGGGGATGGGGGGGGGGTTCACTCACATTTAAAATGTATGCATGCACCTGTTTAGGAACAGCATACTAAAAGAAAATGGAGTCACTTATTTTAGCATGCACCAAGAACGCTTGTTTAATGCATACTTTCATTCAATACTGTTTACTTTTAGCATTTAAATGCATTTCTTCAACAACCTGTAATGCATTTGGAAATTTTCTATAGACTAGGACTGGAAGAACAAGTAGCATTATCATGGTTTTATATTTTCAAATTAGTTATTTACTAGTTATTTTTATTTTGCTTAGACATTGTTTTTCAATTTAGTTTAATCTCATTTATTTTGTTTGTTTGTTTTTAATGTTTAGTTTTTATTGGTTTCACTGTTAGTTTTCAATTATTACTGTATGGTAGACCAAAGCCCGAGGCAAATTCAGAAAATAAGTACAATACAAGAAAAAAACAATTTTTGAAAGCAGTTGACTCAGTCGCAGTAAAATGTCCAGCAAGTTCTAATAAATCTTACACCAAACTAACAGATAGCAAAACTAAGTGTGTTTGATTTTTAGTTAGATTTGCCAAGTTCTCAAAATCATTGTAGTTAGTTTATTTTTTCCAAAAGACTAATTTTTATTTTTATTTTATTTTATTTTGTGTTTTTTTTTCCAACTGTAACATTGGAGTGGAGCTACTCAAAGCAATATTTTTACATTCCGATTATTAGATGCAACACAAAAACACAGTAACATCATTCTTGAATGGAAGCTTTACTTGCTAAACATGGTAATTATACAAAATGAGAATTTTATTGAATAGTTATCCGACTACAACATTATTTTTCCATCAATAAGGGAAAAGGCCGTTATATGAAATGATTATTAGATCCAGCATATTCAGATCACGTTAAGAAGTAGAACTGGCACTTTAGATTAAGTTTAGCAAATTCAAATTTAAAACATCCTGTTTTTAGCTAGTAATCTGTTCTGTTAAAATTCATAATCTGCCAGTGAGAAATTTGTAAAAATGTGCATACTGACTAAATAATCAATCAGACTTGTAGAGCAGAGACCTTCAGAGAATCACGTCCCAAGTCATCAAGTCTCTGCAGCATTTCAGCTTATTGTTTCTGTTTGACTTCTCCAGCAGGAAGAAACAGCTTTAGCCAAAAACACAGCTCTGATGTACTCGCTGCACTCTAATCCACCCAGCACTATACAACGCACAGACAAAGCTGGCAACTGTGTAGCATTAGTGTAGCATTTAACAGAGAGAAAGTACAATTTTTCCCATAACAAAGCTTAAAGAAACAGTGGGTGTTGGACCAGGTGGCCAGAAAGCTGATGTCAAATGAATGCTAATGTTGCTCTGTGTCTGATAGACCCATAAACAAAGCAACTGTTTCCTAACAAATTAGCCTCGGCAACTTAATGTGGTAATCCATTTGCTGGGCATACAGGGCCACAGTAAGGAGTGATGACTCCTTTCTTACTGTAAGCATACTCTGCTACAGTAGTAGCAGCTGGGGGGGGATACTTACTACCGTAAAATAAGAAATCAGGGAGTTTCTTATATTTTTGCAGGATAAATGTAAATGCAAAATGCTTTAAAATTGGTTAGCTCCTGTTCACATCCAATGTCTTAATGTCATATAGGGCACACAATTTAAGCTACTGTAACCTAGCTCACAGTTATTGCACATCTGCAAACTCCTTTGCAACCCAGTTTAACCCCAGCACCACCTTTCATACTGTGTCTAACTTAATGGCTCATCTGTTAGTATTCCTGGGCTCTAGCTACGAGTCTCCCAGAACAGAATGCTGTCAAATATTAATTACTGACAGAAATCCAGTTTTATCAATTACTTTGGCTCAGTGGAGAGATCTACCTTCTAAAATACCAAGGGGGCACACACAACATTGCTTTTTGTCGCAGCTGTTAATAGAAAGTGAAACTCCAGATTTCAAAATCTGATTTGTTAGCAGATTTATCTTTAGCTTTCTCACACTGTAGCTTATGTGACATAAATTGATTCAAAGATTTTTCATTGTTACAGTAAACCTTTTTCTTATCAACCTTCTGTTCACAAATCAGATATTTTATCTTTAAGGCAGAAATCTGGTTTAACTAGCTGTCCTAATTCAGTCAGAAAAAAAAATCAATCCTTTCTCTTTTAAAGTAGCTTCAAATATTTCAGAAGCTAATTAATGATGACATAACACAGCGGAATTTTTACACTTGTTTAAAACTAGCGGATGAACACATACTGCAGCTGCTCTTTTCTACTGTAGTAATAATAGTAAATCCTATTCACTAGACAGATACTTCAGTGGTCTTAGTATGCTGTATTTTTAGGTGACAAACTCAGCATATGTGTAAGAGTAGATTTGTGTCGGAACAACCTTGCTGTCATTTCTGAGGTTGCCTAGATACCGTAGCTGAAGGCTGGTATGGCATGTGAACTTAGAGGTTAACTAACTAACTTGGACAACTTGGCACATGCTTTGTTTTTCTTTCTTTTTTCACTTGGTGCCAGAAGCTTAAAAACTGTTTTGTTTTTTTGTTTTTACGTCTACATTTGAAATGAATAAAACAGCAGTTCTGTAGCATCTCCTATTAAATTTAAACCTGACAAATGACATCAATTTGGCATCCAGAGAAATTTAGCTTCCAAGAAATAAAAGACTTAAACGTAATTTTATAAATGTTATCAAAACGTAAGCTTTTTGGAAGATATGCAAATATGAATACAGGATACAGTAACTGCAATTCCTCAATGTAATGAAATCAGTTGTTTTAAAAAAGAAAATAAAAAACTAATTCTTGTATGAATGATACAGTTGTCTGTGCATCAGCATCTGGGCCAACGCTGCCAACAGGAATGCGGCAGAATGCGGAGGCTGACACAGACCTCCATCTCCCAGTGGCTGCAGCCGCAGCCAGCCTGTCAGGAAGATGAAAATATGCCTGGCTTCATTTAGTGCTGTGGGGATCCTGTGGAGAAAAGGGGCAGGTAGAGCTAATGGACTACTCTAGGACACAGCGGGGCTGTCGACTCAGCAATGCCGCCGGCTGTCTCTCCAGGACGCACCATTTTTATGACAATCTCTCCAAGGCAACAGCAGGCATACGGGGCCAAGAAGCCATCACCTCAGTGCCCGCATTGTGCAGGATTTACTGTAAACAAAATCAATTTTCAGGGTATTTTCAGATATTTTTATTTTTTTTTTGCATTTTTTTTTTACAACCAGCAGTGCTGACATAAATCACATGCGCTTCCTTTTTCTGCACTCCGAACATTTAAAACAGAATTAAAACGCGCACTATTCAGCTAGAAATCAGGAGTTGTTCTGTCTCAAGCCTTAGTTCCAATTTAACAATTTGATTATTTCAACGTATGGTGCTGTCTGAACAAAAAAAAGGGTCACGCTCCAGTAAAACTGAACCCGGGTCAAACCTAAATGTGTTGTTAAGAGTTTTGCACAGTTTGTGCACACACACAGCATGAGCAGGTGTATGTAGGTCTCACTTGCATTTATGCATGTATTTGCAGGCCTGTCTTTGTAATCACACTTCTCTGCTGCTAAGCGAGAACTAGATCTATCATGAGCCGTCAGTCTTGCAGAGCAATAAGAGAGATACAGCTGCTGTACTGATTGACAGAAAGGAAATTGAAGTGTCACATGAAACATGTTAACCATATTTTGCTGTGTGTTGTCACCCAGTGACACACCGCTTCAGTCAAGCAATTCGAACTGGAAAACAACAACAGGAGTGCAAATTCAAGGAGAGGAAGAGCTTAAAATAACGGCAGTTGTTCCCCAATTACCGAGCATGTAAATGTCTAGGTAAAGGCATTCTATCGTGTCGTGCCCTTTATGTTGGAGATGCATCTCCGGGTATACTGTCTGACAGTAATTTTTGACAGTGATGTCAGTGTCAGACCTGCAACACGAGACAAATGGCAAATACGGCTCAGGGAATGAGAAAAAACAAGGCACTGTGAAGGGTATTCTACTCTTCAGGATGTCAGTTTGCAGTGTAACACACTGCAGACGTGGCTTTATGTCAGCAGAAAGTGAGAAGTACCCGTTCTCACACCATGGCAGTGGCATGTGTAATGCCTCCGTTCATCACCACCCACCGCACATCATTAGCATGAGAGATTTCAAGTTAAAAAGTACAGGAGGCCACTGTCCACCGCTGTCATCAGATTCAACCAGTTCAAGCCCGAGTGAGCGCTCAGAGGCGATCAGGCTTAAACTGCACCACAGAGGGTTAATGGGTTATTTATATCTGTCCAAAAACATCTGCATTGGGGTTGTGCTGTGACAGCGCCAGATAACAGGAATCATGTTTGCATGCAATTTGGCAGTGAAAACTTTCCAATAAATGATCACTGGTAAAGTGTAGGTGTGAAACACAACTCTGAAGCAAAACTGTGGGCAGGTGATAATAGGATGGAATCTCAACAGCTAAAGGCCATCATATATTTTCAGTTGTTAGCTGCACTGCAGGCCAAGAATGTCTGTTTTGGGTTTTTTTTTTTACTTACAAATCAAACATTTTACACACTTTATATACTACACAACATCACAATAACAATATTATTATGGTTACATTCTAAACATTTTTTTTTTTTTTTGCTGAACTTATTTTGGTCTTAGATTGAAGTCTGCAGCAGTAAGTGCTTATTGATTTCACTCAAACGTTTTCAGTTAAATTGCCAATTGTTTGCTTTTATAATTACACAAGAGCACCATTGTAATTCCATTTAGACAGGCATTATGAATATCACCTAATGGCCATAATTTGCTACTGCTAATTACTACTACTACTAACTTTCCTTACATGAAGCTTGACACTGCAATATTAAGATATAGACTTTATTAATCGCACAGTGGAGAGAGTGACTTTTTAGAGCAGTAATCAGCAAGGGTGAGAAAGAACAAGTGAATTAGAGGCATACTGGAAGACAACAATAACAGAAAAATAAAAAAAAATAATGTACAACAAAAAAACTAAAATGCTAAAACTGCTAAAAATGCAAAAATCAATAAAATACAATTAGAGACACATCACTGAGATTTTTTTATGCACATCAAGTGCAGTGCGAATGATAATGCATGTATGTGCATTTTTTAGCAGTATTTATTTATAGTCCAGCGCAGACTGCAGTAGACACACAACAGAAAAAAAGGTTCTCTGAAGTTATATTTTTAATTCTGTTTTATTTAATCTACAGTCAAAATTGGAATTAATCAGAAATAATTAGTATCACTGAAAATCAAAACAATTAAGTTGATTTTTGTAGGGAAAACAGCTTTTAAATACACTGAGTATGATTTCGAAGAAACAGGCATTCTCATTATGTGTTGCTATCTTTGTTTTTTGGACAAATTAGTTAAAACTCAAAACAGTATAGTATAAAAGTAGTTAAAGCCTCTAACTGTACATAAAAACAACAAATATACTGCACATCATAATATTTGATAACCACGGTTGTAACCAGTACACGGCTATCATGACACCCGTCATTCACACCATTCGCTCCCTGCAAACAGACCTGTTTCCTACTTCAAATTCAAAACCTCTAACCCTTTCAAAAAAGAAAATAATGAGTCCACCTTAACAGTGGTAACACTGAACAAGTAGCAGAGCTGGAGGAACATTGCTTTTGCGTGTTTGTTCATTTGTTCATTTGAAGACGCTGTGTCTAAGTGGTAAAATTGAGAGCAGCGTTCATCCAGAGCCAGAAAACTGCCTCCAAATACAATCCTCATGCATTGCCAAAGCACATGACACACTGTTCTGCAAAAAAACTCAGCACATCCTTTTTATGATTTCAGCACTGCCACAGGGCTTTGCTCATTGTTCAAAAGTAGATTTGCTGTAATTGTTGTATTTACTATCCTGCTTTCCAGAGCTTTTGATGAATAAACTGCATAAGCAAAACAATGCAGCCTATGCAGAATATCATTGTGAAAGCATGCATTTGACATTTTCATGCCCTCCCACTTCACCTTTTTAGCACCAAAGTTGGCTTTAAATTTGGTTACCAAGTTACACAGTTTCCATTCTTGACTATAGATGTGTGCAAGCAAGTTGGAGAAACTTTAAACTTTTAAACATTCAGACATGTAAGGGGAAAAATAAAGTAACGTGATGAGAAGAGGCCTTTTAGTAAAACGACGAGGCCAAGTACTCAATCAGCTTCACACGCAGGGAATCTTAAGGTGCTTCTGAAGATGAAAGAACATGTCCTCGAGGAAATCTTGCCAAAAAGGGAAAGTTTTTACCGTATATGAAAAGCTTTAATTTAGCTTCACCACTCTCGACCTCCGTCAGCGATAAACGGAGAGAAAGATTAGGCCGGCAACTAAAGTTATTTTTATTCAGCTCACTTTTTTAATGACAAACTGATTAAATGTTTGGTTTTAAATCGGATTATGCCCACAGCTGATTTCTAAGAGACAAATTATGTCTCGGGATATTTTTTCTTGCTCTTTTCGATCCAAAATCCACATGGCTGCCACAGAAAACTCCAAAAGCTGGCAACTACTCATAGTTAACTGGAACTTGTGGTATTCCAGATAAACTTTGTTGAATAATTAATTTTCTGTTAATCACGGAAGAACAATCATTAATCCTTTTACAAAGCATTTGTTAATGATTATATTTTCACAATATTACTGCCATGTTCTTCTTCCATTAAACCTCTTATCTGTTTTTTCTTGTGTCAACCATTTCAATTTGTGATGATACAACAATTACTTGGAGTTTCTCATAAAGCAAACTGTCTACATTATGAACACTGCGGGTGAGAATCAGTCACATTACGATTCATTACGCAGCGACCACGATAACATTGATTGTGACATGATACTCAATGCTTTGCAATATTTACATATATGAGATAAATCGGCATATGAAAAAGAAAGGATAAAAAAGTGGTGCAATGTCAGTGTGTGGGTATTATGCTTATTACTTTATTTTAGTCATGTTTCTGACTCGCATTTCGTCTTGTGAGTTTGTTTTTTGTTTTCTTCACTACAACTCGTCATTATTAGCAAGTTTAATAATTCAAACTGGCACAGGGACAATCTGCTTAAGGTGTCTGCACATTTGAATAAAATGGTTAATATTTCACATTTGTGTATCAATAATCACATCAAAGCCATGCAATACATTGCGACATTAATATTTCCCCCTAGATTCACCTCATATAGCGTCTTAGTGATAATGTTGCAGGCTGTTTTGTTCTTATCCCGGACTCTAAAGGAACGCTTTGTATACAACTCTTCTTTCTCCAGAATTGGGAGAATGTGTTTCTAAACTGCGCACTATTTGACTTGTGCACTCATGAACAGTTCGACACTACATTCTGTAGGTTATGATTAGAAATCCCTTTGCTTAAAGCAGTCATGTAAAACACAGTATTATTTTTATGAATCTAGAGCTTTGGCCTGATGGATGCCCTGATTTTGAAAATAAGCACAATGACTGCGTTAATGTAAGTACGAGTCAGTGAAGTTGATTCAAAGCCAGTGCAGTCAGCATGTTTTGGGGGGTTTTTGTCTTCTTTTGTAGACAAAAATGAATTTCCTATTATCTTGGTTCTAGTTGCTGCAGGAGTTCACTCCTCTTCCTGCTGTTCTTAGTTCTTGTGCTCAGTGCCAGCAGATGTCTTACAGTGCTTTGCTTAGAGGAGAAAGAACCAGACGTGCACATCTCATTAATTATGTCTAAGCTGAAATATCAGTCCAGAGCTCCCAGCCATTTGACTAAGGCAGAGGTAATGAAACCCTGCGTGTTGAAGTTAAACCAGGGACGGTGGAGGGTGGCGTCGTTGTTGTCGTCAGGTTGGGTGGGAGCTAAATCTGAGGCTAAACCCTGTGCTGTGCTGAGGCTGAGTCAATCTGAAGCTTCATTTTGGGTTGGTGGGTTAGGCTGTAGCTTTAGTTTCCAAGACCCTGTAAGCCATTGTTACAAGAAAGCCCGGACCTTCACTCAAGTAGAGAACGGTAGTCTGGACTACATATACAACATACACTGGAAATAAGCTGAATTGGCTAAAACAGCAGCAGCAGTCATATCATATCAGCATGTGCTGTATTTAAAGCACCAGAGAAATTCTTAAAGTAAAACGTTGAGAAGGTCAAGCTCAATTAGATGGATAAAGTAACAGCGATGACATTCACATTGTCACAAAAGGAGAAGGTTGGGCCCTCTGGGACCAGGGGGCAGATAAAGTTGAGACCTACTGTTGCAGCTACATCTGCAGGATGTCAGGGACTGATGCCGGCACAGACAACAATGTTTTTGCCTTTGTGCAAATTGAAGAAACATAACCATAAATTTGCAAGCAGCAGATCAATACAACACAGACGTAGCCAAGTCCTGAGAAATGTATCCAAGGAAAACCATTCGATAACTCCGATCAGAGATGGTCTAGTGGACTGCTATTAATCTTCCATGGCCAGCCACTGGCCAATGGCCATTGTAAAGACGACTGAAGACATTCGGTGACAGATTCAAGGTGCACTGTGAGATCGTTTATAGTTGACAATCAAAACCATTTCACTGTGTGTTACTGGTGGAATCACGACTATTCATCAAGTGTGGCCTATTAGAATGGTCACATTACAAAGGGCGGCACCCTTCACAAACACAATGCCACATACTCTATCACTAGGAACTGGGCAAACATATTCTGTATTTCATCTGGTATTGCTTACATGACAGATCATTGATCGGCTGAGTTGGATTTCCAGCATCCCGTCCATAGAAGGATCAAGGGCTCCTTTTTTAAAAGTCTGCAGCATTTGAACGGATCTGTAATAATGCAGCAATTGTAACCGAAAACTATTCTTAGTTAGAAACAGAGTAAGTGTTTCTCTTTTCATTTTATGGCAAGGACAGGCCTCTGACTATGCTTAATAGTAATGTTCCTATTATGCACAGCAGCATCTCTGGAGACTACCCTTAAATATGGGACTACTCAATCATGACGAGAGGAACCCATGTTGGAATGAAATGGGTCATACGATACTTTAAATAAATATGATAATGAGGCAGACACCACTGATTGCCGGGAGGTGTTATTTGTATTATAAGAAGAGAAAAGCAGGTAGACTGGAAATGAAGAATACTGTTACAGTGGATATGTAGTGAGAGTAGAAAGTGGTCTGCAGCCGGACCAGTTAAGACTGCGGGGAGTTTTGCTGCGTGTAACGGAGTTGCCTTAGCCTGCAAGTGCAATAATTTATTAACATGGTGTGAGCTGTGTGAATTCCAAAATAAATGAAATATTCGGGTAATTTATTAACATGGTGTGAGCTGTGTGAATTCCAAATAAATGAAATATTCGGGTAATTTTTATGTATGAGAAACATCTAATGAGCAGCTCTCTCTGATACAATAATTTATAATTAAATAGGAGTGTGTTTTATTGCTCACGAGTTAGATGTTTTATAAGTTAGTCGAACAATGTGTTATTTCTTCTTAACAAAAAACTCACAAAGTCTAGCTGTAAAGAGGAACTACGCCCACATCTATGGCATACAAAATTCAGTTCTACATATACATCAGTAGGTGGTTGATAATAAAAAAAAACAAGCGGGTTGTAAATATATTATTAAAAACACTTCCTCATCTATGGGTCTTTCTTATGAATGTAACAAATATATGTAGAGTGCTGTGAAAAAGTACTTCCCCATTTTGATTTATTAGAAGGGGCAAGCTAATAAATGAAGCGAATTTTACATTTTTTCAAGGGAAAAAGTTATCTAAACCTACCTGGCCCTGCATGAAAAAGCAATTGCCCCCTAGACCTAATAACTGGTTGGTATCAAGAACCGCAAGGAAGCATTTATCATTATCTTTATCGATGTCAGTTATTGTTGTTTGTGATAATTTCGTTATGAACCTTAACTGAGTTAAGTGAGGCCTGCAGGTTCTTAGCTGTTGTACATGTACAGTACTGTGCAAAGGCAGGTGTGAAAAAAATGCTGTAAACAAAGAATGCTTTCAGAAATATAAATGACTGTTTATTGGCCCCAAATGTATTCTGCAGCGGGACAATGACCCCAAACATACAGCCAAAGTCATTAAGAGCTATCTTTAGCATAAAAAAGAACAAGAAGTGCTGGAAGTGATGGCATGGCCCCCACAGAGCCCTGATCTCAACATCATTGAGTGTGTCTGGGATACATCCACAGAAGATCTGTGGTTAGTTCTCCAAGATGTTTGGAACAACCTACCAGCCAAGTTCCTTCAAAAACGTTGTTCAAGTGTACCTAGAAGAATTGATGCTGTTTTAAAGACAAAGGCTGGTCACACCAAATATTGATTTGATTTGATTTAGAGTTCTCTTTTGTTCATTCACTGCATTTTGTTGATTGATGAAAATGAATGATTAACACTTACATTTTTGAAAGCATTCTTTGTTTACAACATTTACAGGCCTGTATTCTTTAGGTAACTTTTGAGTAGGTTCCTCAATATTCCAACTTCTCTTCTTTTGTGGATTATGGCTCTCAATGTGGTTTCCTAGAGTCCCAAAGATGTGAAATGGCTTGCAATCAGTTTCAGACTGATAGATGATATGCAAAAATAAATAAATACAAAAGAAATCAGCAAGGTGACAAATACTTTTTCATAGCACGGTTTATTAAAACAAAATTCAGCCTTAGTGACGAATCCCCTCACTCTGATACTGATGGTTCAGCCCATTCTAACCACTTAAAACAACCCTTTCCCACTTCGTGCTTCTATACGAAAAGACTTAGTCGGTCACTGTCATGGGCGAGCCACAGAAAGTCTCATCCCGCAGCTGGACAGACTCCAACTCCACCTTCATAGACAGTACCTAGTGACAGCTGTCCTGGTTCTGCTCTGGAGAACTTCTGTGAACATTACTTACTGACACAAAGAATACATGGCAATTTTAGTTAATTTGTTAAATTACCTACCTCCCTACTTCCTGTCAGAGGTACAATAGCATACCATAGGGCAGCAGTCCCCAACGCCCGGTCCGTGGCCCGGGCTGCTAATAATAAAGTTACAC
The DNA here is from genome assembly GCF_963576455.1 of Neolamprologus multifasciatus. Classification (NCBI taxonomy): domain Eukaryota; kingdom Metazoa; phylum Chordata; class Actinopteri; order Cichliformes; family Cichlidae; genus Neolamprologus; species Neolamprologus multifasciatus. The sequence continues at coordinate 27,993,238 of NC_140459.1, forward strand.
AATTACACGTTTATTATTATATTAACAAAATACCACAGTTTTTGTCTTGGTTGTATCATTTTATTTTGTTGTATGTATTTATCCGCGACACCTTAAAGGCTGGATTGGGGACCGCTGCCATAGGGGACACTGCCTCATTGACAAGCCATTTTACCCCTAGAGGTAAAATAGGCTACTGTGGAAGACTTGAAAACTATTTTGATTGTCACATTTTAATGTCTACATACTGTAATTTGAAGTAATCTGTAAAATTTCCCCAGCTGCAGTGTGTAACAACCACCAAAAAGGAAAAGAGGGCATAAGGGAAAATCAGGAAAAATCAGAGGAATGAGCCCAGGATCACCGTGCTGACTCTGAAGGAAAATAGAGTAGCTGAATGCCTCTTAAAGAATAGAAGGTGGCTCCTCTAAGTTGGAGTATTCCCTCTCAGCAGGGGTCACAATTATCTCTCACTAGGTGACCTGAGGATCTCAGTGGGAGTAATGTAACTCCTGACAGTAAGATCCATGACACATAGAGCGCAATTTGTCCTACAGAGCAATAGATTCTCCGGCCTGGAAGGCAATGTGTTGAGGAAATAAAAGCAGCACTGAGTCAAGTGTTTGGAGTGATGTCACATTCCAAGAGGGTCTCGTTGATGTATGGCTTTTGATACGCACCATATATTGATCGATGGCGTGATCCTCCTCTGATACATAGACTTCTCCACGTTATATTACCTGTAATCAGACTAGCTCTGTAAGTTAGCGTCTTTGTGTGTTTGTTATGATATTCTTTGGTGCAGTGTCAAAGTTTTTTTCCACAAATGAAGAAATAAAGCTCAGTTCTGAACCAGCGTTAGTTCTTACAGCAAATTTAGCTAATTTAGTTTTAGTCATTTAGACATCTAAATTATTTTAGTTTTAGTTGATTAAATATCATAAGATAACATAAGATAACATAACACAATTACATTTAAAGTTGATTCAGTTGACTAAAATAAAGTGTAATAGTTTGTAAACCATGTGGAGAAACTCACTGGTAAAAACATGAGGGTTTCCTATTTTCTTTGATATAAAATATAAAATGTGCCCATGTGTCTACTATTGTCTTCCTTCAAAGCACTAACAATTTATCACAGCAATCATGGAAGATCTTCCCTCGTTTCCTGGGGGCAGATCAAATGGGCGCGTCCAACTTTACTTCTGTCTCTTGGATCACTTCCAAGCTCACCTCGCCTTTCTACACGACTTCTGAATGTTCTGAATGACTCTCTTCTCTCCAGAATACTTTTCTTATTTTTTTAGTAATCATTTTGTTTCCATCAGAAAAAAAACGTTGTTAATGAAAACTATAGCCCCTTTTCCATTGTTACCTACACGGATTGACTCGTCACGACTCATTTCTCCTCATAGCAATGCATCCGAGCGTCCCGCGACTCAATTAATACGCGACACAAACGCTACAAAAAAGGTGGACGTTGAAGCAAGAATATAGCTGCTGCTCAGTCTGTAGCTTTTCGTGAGACTCAGGGTTGTTTTTTGTAGCCATTTCCCTCGTTGCCGACTCATGACTCATCGACTGACCAGCCAGTCGGTGGCATGCAGTCTGATGATGTTACATTTTAGTACCTGCTTGGATTACTTGGAACCCCGGCTAAACAGGTAAAAAGTACCTGGTACTAGAGCTGGGCGATATATCGAGTTTTTAAAAAATATCGATATATTTTTATACCAGATATAAGATGTGACAATATCCTTTATATCGATATAGTCTGTTACGTTATAACTATCTTGTGGAGCCGCAAGTTTGCCTCTCTTTCGTCCACTTTTGTCTTTACGCAACGTTACTCGGCCTCGCCCCTCCTTCACTGAACACAAATCCCCCTCCTCCCCCATCGCTTCACCTGCAGGAAGCGACAAGATGGACACGGCAAATCTCCGTTAACGAGTTACTGCGCATCGCCCCGTGCGTGGGGCTGGACGCCGTCAACGTGTTAGCTAGCTAACCACGCTAACGAGCTAACCACGCTAACGCCATGCAGCCCAGAGGCGCTGCACAGCCTAAAATCCTTTCATTTTCTCAAAAGTTGACAGTGCGCCTTATGTATGAATTGTGGTTGTGCTTGATGGCCGCGAACCGATTTTATGTGGTACACAGCGCTCAGCAATCTGTCAAAAAATGTTTTAGTACGACTTTGGTAAGCTACGGTGCTGCACCGCTTGATGGATTGTCAGAGCATTACGGCGACCGAGGAGCCTCGCGGAGTGATACGTACTGTGCTTCAACGTAATATTACCCTACTGTGTATAAGGACCATAAATGGCACCTGTTAAGAGACGTGGTTATGAAGAGGATTTCAAACTCAATGCTGTCAGACACGCAGTAGAAGTTGGGAACAGAGCAGCTGTGAAATCTGTCTTTGTTACTATGCTCTGCGTCTTTTAGTTTACATTTTGACTGCACAATTGTGAGCTTTTTGTTATGCACAAAAACAACATTGTTTTCTTTTATTTATGCAACATTATTATTTAATAAATGCTCATAATTTATTTTTGAGTAAATTTTATGTACATCTATGCTCTATGTTAATAAAAGTGCCTGTGTGACATCTGGGACACAGCTTTGACTAAGAACTGTCTTTTTGTTCTTACTTTATGGCTTAAAATGGCTTAAAAAATATCGAGATATATATCTTATATCGCCGTCCAGGTAAAAAATATCGAGATATGAATTTTGGGTCATATCGCCCAGCCCTACCTGGTACCAGGTACTATGACCTAATGGAAAACCTGAGTGGATGCATGTAGGTATTTGTGACAAAGTTTCAACAAAATTGACACTCCTCTGAATGTATCCATTTTTAGTAGCCAGATTCATAGAAAGGAAAAGGAAACTGATAAAGCTAATACATTATGAGTGACACAGACACTGAATTAGACTAAACTAGATTAAATTAGATTAAACAGTGAATATTAACTCAGCTCCTGCTCACAGCCTTCTGCTGCAGGGCTAAAAGCAAGACAAACGTATGTGCCTCAAGTGTGGTGGCAGTTGTTTTTAAGCATTTTTGAAGCATTATCTAAATTAATTTCAATGATCACTGGGACGTAAACACTGCAATGTATAACAACACCAGTCAAACCTCATCTTTTTTCCTTCTTACCACCATGTCTGCTGTTGCAGAGTTCTTCCAAAGAGTTCTTCAAGTGCCCCGTCTCTCTCCTCTAATGTCTGTGATAAAATGCAGTGAGGTTCTCAGGTATTCTGTACGGCTTTCAAATATTTATTCTCACTTTTCTCAATAAATGTCATCCCCACTGAGCAAACACACATATAAGAATGATTTGCTCTTTTAGTTTTCTTATGTTTTGACTGGGGATGTAACCTCCTAAGACATGTAGGTGTTGTCAGCATTAAAGACTCATTAGACATTTATAAACCTGTGGACCTGTGAACAGCTCATGTTTAACACTTTGTCACGCACAGGTTGTGATGTGGGGTGGGAATCCTGTACATTGCGACTGTTTTACTGAAGGGAGATTACATTAGTTAATTAAACAAATTTTCTAAAGTATTAAAAAAAAACATGACCAAGTGCTCATCTAAACACTGGGTCTGCTTGCTCACAGTAACACACTCTTTTGTTGGCTGTGATTGCACCGCAGTGTGTCTGAGGCAGGGTTAACTGCATCTGTCCAAATGATTACTTATTTTATATATTTTTTTGCAGTAAAAAAAAAAAAAGACCAGACATCATCAGAGGCGTTGTTGCACTTTTATAATGTTTCAGTCCCAAGATTAAATATATTTTTTCTTTATAGGATGGCCAAAATCAGATGTAACCGATCATGGTCTGAGTCATCCCCTAAGGCCCGTTCTGTGGTTGGAAAAACACTAATATTTTCTTAGTAAAATAATTATCCAGTGAGCCAGATTTATAGCACAGTGCTGGTAAACTTTAAGGCCAGCTACTGTTAAAAGCATCAAATCAGCGTCCACGATACAAGAGCAAAAGAAACAGGTAGGAGCAACAGAGCATCTTCTGTGTCTATAAATGCATGCGAGTAGAGCCCCAGCAAAGCAAAACTGTGGCCCAGCAGAAAGAAAGCAGCGAGGTCCCCTGTGTTTGTGTTTTGTTTTCAAATCAATGCACTTTCCCTCATTGATTTCAAATACGATGCTCCTCAAGCATGCAGGTGTTTATGCACAACCTCTCCACTCATCCTTGCCATCTACTCAGGCATTTTCTCTCTTGTATGTGCATTTGCAGCAACACCGCTACCCTGCTCTTTTGTGCCCTCTAGAAGTTAAATGTGACCACTCACTAGCCCTCCACACCCACCCAAAAACAGCTTTGATTCCTGGCCCCGAAATGCAATCCGCTTCTACTTTGGATCGCGTGTTCTTATCAGCTCCTCCAGGATGGGGAGCTGTCAATACAACAACCACAGAGAAAGAAAACCACTCCTTCCCCCCTTGCTTCTCGTATCAAGGCACCACATCTTCACACAGACCCAGCTCTGGTCAGACAGCAATTAAAACCCCAGTGTTCTGGTGAAGGGGTGGGCACGCACCAACCGCAGATCTATATACTTGATTTCTATCCGTTCACCTCTTGAACGGATAGAAATCTCTTGCATCGACACTCCAGCTCAGGAGGCGTCAGCTCTGTGGCCTTCGCGCTCGCTGTAATTACCATCATCTTTGCTTGGAGACGCGTCACATATGACAGAAAAGAATTCCGCTGCGATACTTGTGATCCCCACCGCTAATGAATGAGCTACCTCCTAAAAGGCTACAGATGTGCAGACGTGGAGTTTAACTTTTAGATATATACCAGAGGCTCTGTGCTCTGCACATCATTAATTTCTGCTGTTGGTAATGTTCTCGATTTTTCTCCTCGTAAATAACTTCCACCAAACCACACTGATGTTGCAATCACAGCCTGCGTCCAGAGCTGGATATTTATTATTCAGCCGCAATTGAGTTGTTTTTGTCGACAAACTACACACACCAAAAAAACAAAAAACGCACAAATGAGGCACAGTGACGCGCTTGACTGGCATGAGCTTTAATTAATATTAGTTTGAGTCGCTCCCACATGCTCCAACCAGCTGCTGTGAATACTCAGCAGCACAAAAAATGTATATTAATCCGCAGCTGAAAATAGTCCCAAAAAACAAATCTATTGTTTTTCCTGCTGCGGTTTTAAAAAATTCTTTCTTTCTGTAACAGACTCACATCCATAGCAAAAGAACCACAGACAAAGCAGAAAACATGCTTTGTCTTTTGCGAGCTTCTTTTTGGCAGCCAGGAGCTAATGCAATATTCAGGAAATGTAAAATATTTCACATTTTTCATTATTTCTTTAGGTGAGGTTGTGACATTCATGCGCTCAAACAAGCAGCGGAGCTGGCACTGAAGCTATGGGAAGGGGTCAGCAGCAAAACAGATTTTATCCACCAAAATAAATCAATCCTGTGTTCACAATTCCCACAAGCTTTTCAAAAAAAAACAACACCAGCACCTTGGAACACTGCAACCCTCTCTTACATTTTCACCTCTTGGGTACATTCAACTTTACGCCCCCCGCCCATTTCTCGCGGGTGCACGTGCGCACGCACACGCACAAACACATCCTCCAACCACACACACCCATATTTTGCTCCATTGCGGTTTATTTCACACTTCAAACATTTAGTAAACAATTAAGCAAATACAAGTAATCTGTAATAAATGGCTGGTAGTAATAAAATAAACTACTAGCTATTTTAGGCTACGTCCACACCTACACGGGTATTTTTGAAAACGCAGCTGTTTCATCCACGCGTAAACGGCGTTTCGAATCACCGAAAACGGAGAACTCCTTTTTTGCGTATACGTGTGGACGAGGAATACAGAGTCCGTCACGCAACGTCAAAGGTATGTGCCTTTTTTCACGTCACGCTGTGCACACGTTATTGTTTACATGAGATGAATTGCAGAATGATGATAGAGACAAAATACTGTTAATCTGACTATCTTCAGGTTTTACACGCTTACATATACACACGCAGTTACTATCCCTCCATTTAGAAAGACAGAGGTGTCACGGTGTAATTATTTTACATGTAGTTGTTTTTTTTTTCATGTGCTATAATATTCAACATTGCTATCAATACATTTTTTCAAAAAATGCCTCTCTGTGCAAAATGGGTTTAAAAACAAAAACAACTGTGGGATACTGTTTGTCCGTGATTTGAACATCCCAGCGCTGCTCCCGACACAGGGTAAAACCTATTATGCAGGGGAGACCTACCTCGGCACTTGTGCAGGTGAAGCCAAAGGGAAGATATGCTTCACCATCTTTGGCTCTTTGGTCTTTGGCTTAGAATGAAGTTGGTTTGGAAACATATTCAGCGATGCTTCATCTCCTGCTTTGCGTTTCTGTGGGCACCCCGTGCTAGCAATGTCCAAGCGTTTTGTGTCTCTCTCCCCCCCCCCCCCCCCCCCCCCCCCCACACACACACACACACACACACACACTTTGGGAAGGTCTGGATTAGATTATTTAAATTGATGTTTGTTTCTTTTATTCCATTATCTTTTACAGTGTTTTGTAATGTTGTGAAAAACAACCAAGGCAACTCTAGTCAATCCTGTTGCTTGTCACCATTATGAGTGACACAACTGGACAGTGAGTACAAGTGACCTGGACACTGCTTGACTCACCATGCAACCACACCTGGACAGTGTGCCAGGGTCAGCATGGTTTATTGGAAGAAATAAGGCTACGTTCACACTGTCATACCATGATCGGATATGGGTCGCATAGGGTCAAAATAATCGGTTTTGATGCGCTTTCGCCTGCAGTGTGAACGTAGCCTTAGTATGCAGACAATTCACAGCTCAGGCATAAGATAATGACCACTGACAGGTAAAGTCAATAACACTGATTATCGCTTTATTGTGGCACCTGTTAGTGGGAGGGACACATTAGCAAGGAAATGAACATGTTGTCCTCAATGTTAATGTTAGAAACAGGATAAATGGGCAGGCATGAGGATTTGAGCGAGTTCGACCAAAGGGCCAAATTGTGACGATTTGATGACCTGACCCTGAAGCATTTTTTAAGAGCAAAATGTGGTTTGAGGAGCACAACAATAAAAATGAGGTGTTGATTGGCCTGCAGATTCCATAGATCTGAAGCCAATCTAACATCTGCGGGACGAGCTGAACTGCAGGGTCAGGACTGTTTTGGCAGCAAAGGAAGGAGCAACACAATATTAGGCATACCATTATGCCTGATCAATTATAACCAGTATTGTTCAGATTTAAAATCTATCAGTAAGCCAATACATGAACACCCCCACAGTCATAATGTGATTGGCTATATTTGTCCAGAACTGAATAACACATTTTTAAGAATCTGTTGTTTAAGGGTTTAATATGTTGCACAAAATTGGTAAAACAAAATTTCTAGAAAATTCCCAGAACAAGAACTCTGCAGGACACAAGCAGCATTATTTTTATTATAATTATATTTCGCCAAGTATTGTTCAGTTCTTCTATTGTATGTGCCTATATAGCCTATATAAATGTTATCTAAAGGTGTGTATAATTAACTCTGTTGGTTTTGTGAGAGCCATGCAGGATTTTGCTCATACATATAAATATAAATATATATACCAGTCTATATAAGTGCCAACCTTTTTTCATGTTGACTAATGATGGCCGCCGACAGAAATTCAACAAGCAGACAGACAGAGATCAACTCCCAAGGCAGACTTTAACAAGCCTCTTACTGGGCAAATGCTGGGGTCAAACTTTACCAAGAAGCACTGCCAGATGGCACAATGAAGGAACCGTCCGCTGGAGTGCCGAAGAACCAGCACTATCTTTTTATTACCAAGGCGAGAGTGGAAAACTGGGCTGGTTATGAGGGTCATATACCCTAATTTGACCCCTTGTTTGTGGCTTTTCTATTGCTTAGACTTAATGAATGATTTACAGCCAGCTGGAACAGCAGTGACATGTTAACAGGCTGACTGAAAAGCACGCTGCATCTGTTCTCAGCGCTGTATTAATGAGAACGAGATAATTCATGTTTAAAAGCAGCCATCCTAAAAAAAAACACACAAATTACAAATGGTGCCTTCTATTTTTAATGATTCTGTTGGCATGCTATGTGACAGGAGAAAAAGGGACACAAGAAACAGAGGAGAGATGCCCCTGAAAAAACTCTGAACACAATTAGGCTGTAATATCAAGCTCTTAAAATAGAGATGGGAGACACAGCGAAGCCAGCAGCCCGGCAGGACACGAGGAAAGGTCTCCTGGCACAGGTGGTAAATGAGCATCCATCTCCCCTCCTCTTCCTCCTCCTCCTCTCCTAGTGCATTACAGGATAACTTCTCCTGCTCCAAAAACCCAGAAAATGCACTTAACTTTCATTTACTGATATCTCCACCACCCTCGCTCATTAAAGATTCATGTTCCACCAAAGCCCGCCCTGTTTTCTTTCTTTTTCTTTTTTTTTCTGCTGTCAAAAGATGAGCGGGGCATTTAATACTTAACGCAACAAACAAGATTAATGATGTTTAATAGTTACTTAAAGGATGATGCTTGGAAGCAGGTCGCCTCTGTGTGTGACATCAAAACAATGCTTAAATGTAGGGATGTTTTCTGTAAGGATGTTTTCTAGTCCTGTTTATTATATTTGATCCTAATTGGATTTGCATTATCCTACACTGCATACAATGTTTGCTTTACTCCTGACAAATGTTGTATATTTCAGTAACAGATTCATTCTGCAACACTGAACCAGACTGTGGTGCAGACGACAGAAGTATTGTAGACATCAGAGCAGAGCCTAGACTTTTATTTTTTCTCACAATTGGTGGGTGATAACTTCTGCTGCCTAGTAAAGTCCACTGCATTAACACTGCCACACAGAACTGGAGAATATCCTAGTGTTGGCCTCTTCTTTGTCAAATTGTGGTTTCTGTTTTATTTATTGTTCACCTCTCTCATGTACACGTTCTCTAGAATCCAGCTGAAGGGTTAAAAGAAAAAGAAAATCCCTCCCATGTTTTTTACCAATCCCTTTTTCTACCTTTCGACTGAAAATGTCACAACTTTGAGGAAAGATGCGAAGGAGGTGAAATGAGTGCTCGGGGAATCTGATGACACCAAGACGGCACCAAATATGTGACAGCAGATGTGTCCAAACTGCAAGCGGCAGGGAAGAGACAGAATCCAAAAACAGTCTGAAAAGTACATCAGGCCAAACTTACATGAAAGGCAAAAACTGTGATCCAAAAAACAAAAAAAAACTGGCCACACATGAAGGTGCGGGAGCACGCTAGAAAGGGTGCGGAGCAGATGGAAGCATGGCTGTGTGCTGTATGCTGGGTGAGTAATCAGGGAAAGAAAGGGAGGAAGTAGTAATAGCAACGATGAAACCAGGTGAGTCATTTGAAAATAATAAAACTGTGCGCATGTTGCATGAAAGTGGACAACCTAAAGACAAATTTACAGAGGCTGGAATTTAAATTTAAAAAGGCTACCAGTCACATTTATGAAATGAAATGTTAATAAATAAAACATGTTGCTCAGCCTGCTGTCCGCTCATATTCTCTCATCCTGCTGCCTTCCCGCTCCCTTTGTTAAAGCTTTCAGCATCTCCAAAGTAAAATCATGCAGAAATTTCTGGACATCATTCAGTTAGGAACCTTCCCAAACAAAACTGATTATCCAACCACAGCCTAGGTATCTTCTGTGCCTCCTTGGCTCGTTTTTTCGCTTCTTTTGCTGTCTTCACTCACATGAATGTATGTGATATAATTGTGCTGTATGTAGGTCTGTTGAATTAAAAGGTGCTATACAAAATTATGTGCACTTTGACTGGTCATAGAGACAAAAAAAGCCACAGCAGAAAGCTAACCAAAAAAAAGAGACCTTTTAGTATCACTGCCCTGTAGCAAGAGTACATCTGTCTATCATTATCTGTTAGATCCTATAAGACATGCTGTATGACAAAGGATGTTCCTGGTGACTAATTTCAACTTAACAAGGGAAAAAAATAGACTAATGGAATAGTCTAAAACTAACAACAATCAGATGTTAAATTTGAGACCCGGTTAATCGACAATGTTAAAAACTCTCTAAACAAAAGCACTTGAAAGCTTTAATCGCATCCTTTAAAAATAAATAATTTAATTGCGCTTAACTGTGTGGCACCTGGCATCGTACAACGTGAACGTTTTACTCCAAACAGACAACAAAGAAGAATAAAAAAGTAACTTAAATTAAATAAGCTAATTTTAAATATGATATAAAATATGTTACTACAAAAGATGTACACATATTATTAAAACATGACAAATTAACACCCAAGAAACGAAAAATTGTGATTGAAAAGTGTGATGATTGTGCCATTCTACTATTCATGTCTAAAATGAAAAGAAAACAATGAATCATCCATCCATCCTCTTCTGCTTATCTGGGCCGTGGCAGGAGTGGCACCTTAACCAGAGAAGCCCAGACATCCCTCTCCCCAGACACATCTGCACATAATCTCTCCAGAGTCTAAAGGGTCTACCCCAGGGCCTCCTTCCAGCAGGACAAGCCTGAAACACCTCACCCAGGGCGTGACCACCTCGGCTGGCTCCTTTCAATGTGGAGGAGTAGCAGGTCTACTCTGAGCCCTTCCCAAATGACTAAACTCCCCACCCTATCTCTAAGGAAGATGCCAGCAACCCTTCAGAGGAAACTCATTGTATCAAAGTAATTAACAATAATAGGGCTAGCAAAAAGATCATGCCTAGATTAACAAACTTCTGGCATTTTGCTACAACAATATTGTGGCTAAAAATATTAACAATTCGATTAAATAACTAGTACACGTGGTACTTACTAGTGACAATAGCTAAAATTAATCGTCTACTCGTCTAATCAACTTGTCGCGCACACCCCATTATAAGACAGTTTTAGCTATATTAAGGCTTACAGAACAAAAAAAATGCTTAGTTAGTTTGTTCCTAACGGGGGGGGATCAAGAAGCAAAGTTGCTCCTAGAAATCTACATTTCTTATTAGTATTATTAAAATTTTTTAAAGACTTTTGTCTAGTCCCCACAAACTATAGATCCTTTTAGAATGTGCACATCGAACTCCACGGGTATGGTAATGCTAATTTTCTGCTACAGAGCAGGTTATGGCTTCAGTTTGAGTTACTGCAGCGATGCACCCCAATAAGAAGAACCACCTTCACAACCCTGAAAAAGCCTTGGTTAAACCTGAGGTTACCCCACTAAGCCTGAAATCCTGCTCCGTAGTACAGGACTCTGGATTTCCAGCTGTCTTTTCTTTGAGACTGCCTCTACATCAAAAGTAGTCTTTTTGTTCATTTTCATCTGCCTGTCTGCTCTAAGTTTGCTTTGGGTCCTCTCCTTCAAAGAAAAACATAATAGAGGTATTTCTCACCCATGCAGAAATTGCGCCATGAGAAGCCAAAGGACATCTCGCAACAAAGATTTACCGCACAATTGCCACATTCTGAGTCGTATTTTCAATGTGGTCAGGCTATTTGTGAGCCCTTGAGCCATTTTTTAGGCTTTGGTTGTGAGCCTTTGAAATTCCATGCTGAGGATTAGACTTGCAAAAGTAATAAGGAAGACTGTATAGTGGGCTTATTAACTCTCTCACTATCAGGAGGGTGGAGACGGTGCTAAACTGTACAAATTCTCTACAAGCGACATCAAAAATTGGGTTATGATCTTCAGCCTCAGATATTTTTTCCATGTCACACTGATGTTTGAGCGGTGCTTGAAAACGTAATATTGTGCCTAACACATTATTTACTGAGAGTGTAGGTGACTTACACCATCTGTTTATAAAGCAACAGGCTCAGGCAGATGCTCTGCCAGCAAAGAGGCACAAGGTCCCCAGGCTTATCTTGGTAGAGGTGTGCTGCTGCTTCTCGGCACCAGCGAGGTGGAACGATAAACATAATTAAATTGAGTTGGATTACACAAAATGGATCGGATCAGTTGGGAAGGCGGAGAAGCTAATCCAGTGCAATCCTCTCTATAGAGGTGCCAACCACACAAAACGACATAAATAAAGAATAGAGTGAGAAAGGGAAGCAGTGGCTGTCGTGGGGAGATCAAGGTGAGGCAGGGGCATAGAAAGAGCTCTTGCAAGTTCAAAAAAAGAAAAAAAGGGGGAAAAAAGCTCCAAAGTTAAACATAAACTATAATAGAGCAGTTTAGTGCAAAAGAAAAAACTGGGCTGAAAATATATCTGATTCTCTAGTGCATCTCAAAGTAAAATAAAACACTCACGCGATAAAAGGATGTTTCCGAGCGTGCAGAATGTGTTTGCACAGCTTCCATAGCGTCAAAAATGAATAAGCGATGACTTTGCAGCACACCGGTCCTTTGAGGGAGTGGGAAATCACACTTATCTTTCATCGTATCAGTAACGACAAAAGATTTTGTTGGGGATGCGCAGTGCCACCCTTTTAAGCTTTTAAAACTGTATTTCAGATGGAGAAGATGAGATATAGCATGAAAGCAGGAGTCAACAACAGTGGACGTGGACTTTTTTTAAAAATTGTATTTTATCACTAACACATCAACAGCAGCACTCTATATCATAACTGCGTTTTTTTCTATTCCCACTCCCATTTCATTGCACCCACCACCCCCACCAGATTGCATTTTGCCTTTTGTAAGTGACTTTGGTACAATCCCCTTACAAATAACCTTTCCCCAGGGGAAAGAGGCTCTTACTTTCTCTACAGCCCTGCCAACCCTCTCCTTCTTTTATATCCCCATCCCTCTTTGTCTCTCAGCCTCAGGCGCAGCAAACAGATTGATACAGTCTGGGAGTTTCTACTGCTTTTCAAACTAATCCAATGTAATCCTGGTCTGTCTGCGTCCTGTGTTGGACACCGCTGTGGATCACATTATCATCCAATAAAATTTTGATTAATGATCTCTATATATGTGATGTATGAAAGCTGAAATCTAGGCTGCACTGTTAAGGTGATGAAACGAGCTTCTCAGCATCAGTTCTGCAATAAGAGATCTAAACTGGCCGGTCTAGATGAACACTTTATTTTCTCTTGGCACGATGGGGACAGCCAATCATGATAGAAGGCGTGGACCGATACAATTTTTTTTATAACACTAAATATTTTACATATCAGTGAAATCATACACAAGAATGGGAGCAAGATAAATTAAATGAAAATCTATTTATAATACTCGCCTAATTTTTTAGTTTGTGCTTCATTTCAGCACATTGTGAGTCTTTGCTGCACTTTGCTGTGATTTGAATGTAGTGCGCCTTTTCTGCTCTCAGTGTAGAACCCCGCACACAGAGTGGAGCAGGCAAGAAAATTACACAAATGGCAAGTAAAACAACCTGTTCATTTTCATCATGCTGCTGAACTGAACAGATACTGTATATTCAATTGTGACATATATTATCTGACAATGACAGACTAACACGCAGTCTAACAGTTTGCGTCAGACCAATATTTCATGCAAATATTGAATCAGTGCATCTTTAATCACATCAGCTATTTATATCATACTAAGACTGCACATGTGAAAATAAAAAGAATCCAATGTAAGGAGCTGTGTAGTTAACGCTCCAACATAGCAGCAGAGTGTGGATGATATGGATGATGGTTGCTGCTGCATATGTACTAGAGCTGCCACAAACGATTATTTTGATAGTCGACTAGTCACCGATTATTTTTGCGATTTGTCGACTAATCACATCACGCGTCCATTGAACGTAAAACATACAGCTTATTGCACCAGCATGCATCTGCTCTTATATAACTATCATTAGCTTACAGCTTTAAGTGTTTAAGGTATGTGCTAACTAAAAATAAAGACAAGATGATAGTTTATTAAATTTTAATGAAATTTGCAGATTGTTTCGGTGGAGTTTAATAAACGCAGCCGTCTGCTCGTTGATATCTAAAATATAACAGGACACCGGAGTATATTCTCGAGCATCTCACACTTCTGATAATCAGTTGTCTGCTTGACGTTTATTCAGCGGTGTAAAAACTATAACTTTAATCTCAGCCAAACCGATTTACTCAGGAACAAATAAAATACTGAAAAAAGCCAAACAATAACATTTTTAAGTTATCTAAGTGACTTGTATATCATGTTTAACCTGAGTAGCGAAAGACGGCGGTGGGTTTGATTGTATGTGATCAAGGAACTAACTTCAAAGGAGGAGATAAGGAACTACGGGCTGCTTTTGACAACCTTGCTCCGACTCTACAGCCGGTCCTGATGACTAAAAGAATCCATTTCAAATTCAATCCCCCACATGCACCCCATTTCGGTGGAGCTTGGGAGAGGGAGATACGTTCTGTGAAGAATGCTCTGAAGAGAACCATTGGTGCACAAATGGTCACTGAAGAGGTCTTAAGAACAGTCCTGATTGAGATTGAAGGCATTCTTAACTCAAAACCCCTAGGCTATGTATCCTCAGACATTGCGGCTATTAATCCCATAACCCCAAACCTTCTCATTATGGGCCAACATGATTCGTCACTTCCCTTAGTATCCTATTCTGATTCTGACCTCCTAGGTCAACGACAATGACGACATGCACAAATATTGGCAGATCACTTCTGGCGGAACTTCATGAAAGACTATCTACCATCCCTCCAAAGAAGACACAAATGGCAGAAGGAGAACCCAGATCTCACATTGAACTCTGTCGTAATGATCATGGATTCACGCCTTCCACGTGCCCTTTGACCCGTAGGAAGAGTGACACGCCTCCTGAAAAGCCCAGATGACCGCATCAGAACCGTGGAAGTCTTAGCACAGGATAAGATGAAAACGATCTTGTCTTGATAAACTGAGCAGATATTTGAGGTTTACACAGTTACATTCTCGCCTGAAAATATGTTAAACGTTTCTTTTGTGACCCAGATAGAATAACAAGAGTAATAGTATAACTAACTAGCTGCCGCCATTGTTGGAAACTGAGCAGGGCCGCGCTATGAATTCTGGGATAGGTTGGGCCACGAAGTATACACCCGACCCATCCTTCAAATCTATGGAAATGAAGGGCGCATTTGTTGGAGTCTTCGGCCTACAAATGCGGGCACAGGAGGATGTGGTTCCTGAATTTGGACAAAGCTACGATAACGGACACTGCTTCTTCTTCTTCTACGTAAATATTCACTGAAAATCTTATATAGATACAACATTAATTCAGCATTTTAAGCTTTCATTATTTGTTTTTTAATTTAATAATTTTTGTTTAATTATTTTTGTTTAATTGTCTTGATTATGCACAATTTTGAAAATATATTACAAATAGCCAAACTGCATGGAAAAACACTAATTTTTCAGGGAAAACAGTTTTATTGTACCAATACCTGTATCTAAAATTTTAAACCATACCCAGTGCTGTCAAGGACCTAGCAACACACACCTATGACTGATCTTCTAACCAGAGAGGTGGAATATCTGCTTACAGCATACTGCTGCCTAAACAAGTGCGCTTTGCATTATTTAAGCAGCTCTGACCGTCCGCTTTAATTGAGTCTCCTCTTGGACAGCCTTCCTAGTAGACAGCTCAAGGCAGGCCCTCAGCAAGGTATGCAAGCCGGTCGAGGAGGAAAACGCACATTTCTGTGGCATGTGAAATATGAATGCAGCGTTTAGACCTGAGGAGCGTGTTCAACATGGAAATTTGACAGTCTCAACATTAAATCAACAAACTGAGCCCACGGCAAGCTTTGCGCCAGGTGGAGACTGTATTCTGTGAAAGGTGGTGATGAGATTGTGTGGACAATGATAGAGATGCAAGGAGAGACCAATGAGCCAAAAGCTGGAGAGGAATCATGCAATTATTAAGCACTGTGGCGTGGAATGAGCAAAAAAAGCGCCCAGAAAAGCCACAGCCCATAAGCTACAACAGGAATGCTCTTAGTATTGGACAGTGATGCTAAAACAATGCCTATTGGTAACGGCTTTAAAAACAAAAAAATACAAAAAATAACAAAAAATTAACAAAAAATAAACAAATAAAGCTCTTTAGTACATTAGTTAATGTTATAAACAAAATTATAACTTTCCCCCCAAAAAAGTAAAAGAACAAAATGTGCACAACTAAAAAAATGAGACAATAAAAAAAATATTTATGCCAAAAATGCTCATTTTAAGTAATCTGATTACAGGTGACTTTTGCGTGTTATATAAGCACAATTTAAAATGTTATATTACATGGTCAAATACAGTTTTTTCGCTTACTATACATTTAGTTTTTACCAAGCATATTTTTCTTAAATAAATAATTGTTTAAACAAATAAACCTTTGATTTTATAAATTTAAGATACATCTTACTCAAAATTGTTGCTTTATGTTTATGGAGCCAAATAATTTTGGCTCTTTTTTTTCTGATATTCATGGTATTTAGTACTTACTTGAGAATTACTTGCTAAGCGTACACTGTATTGTGCACATCAAGCAACCATGGCATTAACATCAGTTGCAGTCTTGTTTCTGTAGTGCACGTAAATATAAATAATTCTTATTTATCTTTTTACCTAGCTGGTAGTTTATGATGGGCATATACTGAAAATGACAAATGGAATATGGAGTATAACTGGCACATTGGTACACATGTGGTACATTGTAAAACCAAAACAGTGAGCTAAAAGCCACTAAAAGGCCGCATTTAGCTAGAGGAAACTACAGATAAGTGACATTTCTCATTGGGTTCATCACTTTAAGCAATTCCGTTTTCATTACATACATTTGCCATGGTTTTCTTCCAGGCCTTTAATGACATATATCAGCGGTCCCTAACCTTTTTTGCGCCACCGACCAGTTTATGTCCGACAATATTTTCACGGACCGGTCATTAAGGAGTCATGGAGAAAAAGACAAAATAAAACCAGTACTGGTACCAAATAAAAAGAAGACTTATTCATAACACACAGGAAAAGACCCAGGGAAACTGAGTTAATGATAAAAACGCTAAAAAAATAACGATAAAAACCGATAAAGACGATCACATAAAGATAATCCCACCCGAGCCTAGGGGTGGGCCATAGAAACGATATACAATAGAAACAATATAAATTTGGCCAGCGATAGAGATTTTGACTACACCGCTCTATCGCGATAGCGCATGTTGATGATGTCATCAAGCTGCGCCTGTTTTGGTCGAAAGCATCGCAGTGGCTACAACCATCATCATCTGCAAATTATGCCGGGCGACAGTTATAGCAAAGAGATGAAGCACTTTTGAAATATGGGGAAAGCCAAAAACTGCGCTTCCTCCACTTCTGTAACATTGATTCATTAATGTTGAATTCTCTCGCAGCTGTTCTGTTCCCGTGTTGTTGCAGTATATTAATAACTAACCTCGTATTCAATTCAATTCAATTCAATTTTATTTATATAGTGCCAAATCACAACAAAAGTCGCCTCAAGGCGCTTCATAGATACAGAGAAAAACCCAACAATCATATGACCCCCTATGAGCAAGCACTTTGGCGACAGTGGGAAGGAAAAACTCCCTTTTAACAGGAAGAAACCTCCGGCAGAACCAGGCTCAGGGAGGGGCGGGGCCATCTGCTGCGACTGGTTGGGGTGAGAGAAAGAAGACATGACAAAAGACATGCTGTGGAAGAGAGACAGAGGTTAATAACAGATATGATTCAACACAGAGAGGTCTGTTAATACATAGAGAGCGAGAAAGGTGACTGGAAAGGAAAAACTCAATGCATCATGGGAATCCCCCGGCAGCCTACATCTATTGCAGCATAACTAAGGGAGGATTCAGGGTCACCTGGTCCAGCCCTAACTATATGCTTTAGCAAAAAGGAAAGTTTTAAGCCTAATCTTAAAAGTAGAGATAGTGTCTGTCTCCCGAATCCAAACTGGAAGCTGGTTCCACAGAAGAGGGGCCTGAAAACTGAAGGCTCTCCCTCCCATTCTACTTTTAAATACTCTAGGAACAACAAGTAGGCCTGCAGAGCGGGAGGCAATCGCATGCAATCGCATAGCATCCTGCTATGCGATTGCATTTGTCCCTGACCACCAGAATCCCTCACGTTAGCTTTTATCGAGTGGAAGAAAGGTTGGCGTTCATCCTCCAGCTTCACTGTGCTAATGTTATGCTAACATAGCTGTGTCGCTAGCAATCACGTAGCACAACATTATATACCAGGTAATCCAACTTCAGTAACCCTGCAAACGCCACTGCTGTTTAGTTTTCTGTCTTCATTGATGTTGGAAGTGATAGCAGAGCTGTACGTTTTAATTAATTTCAAAAATCTCTCAGTCAGAACATGGTATGTCATGTTTAGGTGGAAACTAGCGAGCTAACTTCCTGTTAACTTCTAACTTCGTTAAATTTAATAACTTCTGTTTTCATAGATGCATGGATGTTAAACGTAATTGTTACACCCGATAAAGCAGCAGCGCTGATGTTTTATTAAAGATGAAAGAATTTAGACCGTTTTTAACTCTCAGTGTTCGTTTGACTTTGGGACCTGAGGGGACGGCGTTTTGGACCCAGATTACTCTGTGAAGCTCCTCACTACGGTAGCCGTAATGCTCTGACAATCCATCAAGCAGTGCAGCCTACCAAAGTTGTACTAAAACATTTTAACAGATTTCTGCACGCCCAAATCAGTTCAAGGTCAGTAAGGACAACCAGAATTCATACATAAGGCACACTCTCGATTTTTGAGAAAATTAAAGGATTTTAAGTGTGCTTTATAGTGTGGAAAATATGTTATACAGAAGAAAAGAATATATCGTGATATATATCGTTACCGCACTTGCTTCAAATTATATGCGATATGAATTTTAGGCCATATCGCAATCAAACATCAAACGACTCAGTACTGTTCCATGGCCCGGGGGTTTGGGACCGCGGACATACATAATAATTATTATTAATATTATTGTGCAACACAGGTGGTTTAATCACTAGCTCCTCTACTCTATATGTTGAATGAATCTTAAGGCAACCATTTTTTACCCCTTCAAGGGGGTAAACACATATGTATATTTTTTATATATAAAAAATATATGTGAGTGTTCTTAAGCAGTAGAAGCTACATATTTGTACCATATTTGTAAAAGAACATTGCAATAATTTAATAAAATTGCATGAGCTGTGAGAATTCCAAACTATTAAATATAAGAAGTTTTTAGTTTTTCTGGTAAATTTCTCATATAAAAAACAGCTAATAAGCAGCTCTAAACACACATTTATAATTGTGTAGGAGTGTGCTCTATAGCTCATGAGTTACACTTTGAGATTTGTATTTGTTAGTCAACAATGTGTTATTTCTCCTTTGAAAACAGACAAAGCCTAGCTTTAAAGAGAAAATATACGCCCACATGTATGGAATGAAAAATTTAATTCCACATACACCAGTATGTGGCTGAGAATAACAAAGCCCTATGTAAATATGTGCTTAATAAAAACACATCAACTTCTACCAGAAGAAGATACGTATAACATATAATACAGAAAAGTTTAGTCATTTAAATTAAAAGGTGCTAATGGAATTGTAACATTGGGAAGTATACATTTATATGTATTGTTGTGAATTTTAAAATGGATGTATTTTCTAACAGCCATTCATACACAATACACACTTTTGGAAACAGAGACACAGTAAAAGTCCATTTCTGTCTCTACAGTTGTCTACACTAATACTAAAGAGTTGGGCCTTAACTATGTGCACCACGTTGAAGGCCCAAAACAGATACATATACATATATTCATACTTCTTTGCAAATCTTGCCTCATTTTAAGGATTTTAAGGTTTACTACCAGTCTGTGTGTGGCCAAATAAGTTAAAATACTAACTTTACTTTTAGATTTTAAGGTTTTACTAAATTTAAAGTAGATAAAAAAAAACATTTAATATGTTCTAAGAAGTATCTAACTCTGTATCTGTCTTTAATATTGGTGGTGACTGCTGGGTTTTCTCTGGTAGTCAGGTTCCTCCCACAGGAGTGTGCTTTATTGCTTATGAGTTTTTTTTATTTGTTAGTCAAACGCAGTTTTTTTTTTCTTTCGAAACTCACAAAGTCTAGCTTTAAAGAAGGAGAAATCCGCCTACATCGTTGGAACACAAAATCTAATTCCACATATATATCAGTAGGTGATTGAGAATAAAAACAGGACTTGATAAATATGGGCTTAATGAAAACGCATCAACATCTATCAGTCTTCCTCATGAAGGCAACAAAGAAGCTATATGTATTAAAGGTGGATTAAAAACAGCAGGTTGCTATTGGAAATGTTGCATTGTGAAGCAAATATGTATTGTTATGAATTCTAAAATGGACACATTTTCTTGCACACACTAATACTTCATATTAGCAGGAAAAATCCATTTGTGTACCTACAGGAATAATCTACATGATTACTGACTGAATAAAATAATGACATGAATAATTATTGGACCGTAAGGTAACTATGTGCACCGTTTTAAACATCCAAAAGGTTCATATATATGTTACCAGGCAGTAAAAGATACATATTTGCACCTAGAAGTGAAAGCATGTATCCTTTACAACACCAGGAAACATCCAAAGGACAAAATTTTTTCTCTAAGAATTTAAGATTTGTTCTCCTGTCCTCTCACAGGGCAAAGATGTACATGTTAGGTAAGTATTCCCCAAATCTATTGTGGGTTCAGATACAAAATAAAGCTTTGAGGAGTCAGTAAAGTTAGAAAGGCCACATACATACCTACCCAACTCAAGAAATTACCTGAATAGGTACCCCTATGTCACCCTTTGTAAAGGGTCTTCTTGTTAAAATAAGTACCCCCTCAAAAGGATACAATAGACATACCAAAGGACAGAATATGCTTTGAGCACTCAGAAAAGTGTTTTATGAATGCAGTCTATTTACCATTCTAATTGATAACTAGTGATTGTGTTTGTTTACATGTACCAGTGTGACTCTATAACTTGAGTAACATTAACATATTCCAGGTTTTACATTTTAACTGTATTAAAGCTTATCAGGTGCAGCTTCGAAGTGGCTCATTGCTGCTGCCCTAATGAGCGAGAACATGCATTTCACATTAGCGGAGAAATCAAGGAAAACATGTGATCCGTCACGCCTGCAAACAAGCAGGATTTTGGAAATAGCCGGGGTGTGCCTCCGTTCGTCCTGGCCTACATTTCACCCCTGGATTCCAGTGGGAGCTGCTGCGAAGCAGGAGACGGCGCTCCGCAAACAGCCCTTAGCCACGGCAACGCTCTGCAGACTCGTCTGCATGCAAAGCCAGTTTCTGGAGCTCCGCTTTTCTGCTCACTTACAGTTCACTTGTGAGTTCACTACATCTGTGGGTCAGATCACCGGTCAGGTCCCGGCCTCAGACAGATTCAGTGCTGTGGCTGCGCCTTCACCTCCACCTTGCTGTGTGGCTCAGCATGTCGGCCCGCCGCAGATCCGCAGATCATTATCGCTATGAAGTACTGTTTCCCCAACAAAATGATATCTCTGCCTTTGATCCTATGCCAAAGCTTATTTCTGCACACTTCTGGGCATTGTATCCCACAGACTGCTCTCACTCAGGACACAAAATCAAGCATGGCTAAAAATACCCCCTGTTCTTCTGATGAGACGGAAATGTATGAATTAACAATAGGAGCATCATGTCTGAATTAAGGTTACTTTCCCACACCTGCTCATTTTTTGCAGATGTTCTGTGTGTGTGTGTGTGTGTGTGTGTGTGTGTGTGTGTGTGTGTGTGTGTGTGTGTGTTGCTGTTAGGGGGTTTTTTTTGATGGGGAAGCTAGCTCAGGCTGTTAATGTAATCCAAACATTGTGCCAGGCTCCCGCTGTGGAGTATCCAATTAAAAAAAGCATCTTATGTGTGGGACTGAGGTTACAATGTCCAAACTGGGCCAGAGGTCCTGAAAGATTCAGAGCGGGCTGCACGCAGCTCTGCAGACACATCCTGAACAAACAGAATACATCTGTTGCAAGGAGACACTTGTTTACAACTAGAAACCCACACAAAAACACGACTGTCTGTCCTTTGAAGCACAGCAAATTTTGTTTCAATGATCTTTAATAATCAAAGGTGTACACAAAAAGTTTGTATCCTCTGCCTGATATTGTGGAGGACTGCAAAAATGCCACGGTGGGTGGTACAACTCCAAGGTGATCAAGGCTGTCAGCTTTGCCTCCTTTTAATATTTAGCTCATCAGTGTGCATCGAGGCTGTAACGTCAAACGAGAGCTGACAAATCTTTGAATCTCTCGCATTTTCGTCACATAGTCTACCACCTCACTTTAGAGCCAAGCAAAATGAGTTGACAGCGAGGAGCTAATCAGGAGTAGAGTAACACCTACACGCAGAAAAAAAGCTTACATTTCCAAAAGCATTATCAACAAGACTGTCAATAATGTGTCTTTAAAGTTGTCCTCTTTTTTTCTCTATGCTTTTATGTAACTTTCTTTTTTAATTTTGTTGTCATGGTTTGTGTTTGGTTTAAGACATCTATCTGTAACACTTTTCTCTACTCCTTCAAAAACAAGTAAGTAAAGGTTCATCCAATATTCCTTTTCTTTGTTGATGCTGTGCTATTAAAAAGACAAGGCCTGGTCATTTGTAAAGAAGTTTGCACTCATTTCCATTATTATTACTATTAATATGTAGAATTTGTAGACAGGGAAGGCTTTCTAAGACCTCATGCTTTATAGTTTCCATAGCCCTGACCAATCACATTTGAGCAGGCTTTGCTGCAAGCAGGTAACTGGCCTCTCGGACATCGTGTGGCCTTTAACTTATCTAATTTTGCTAATTTGGCAAAGCAGCTGATGAGTTCCCAGACTGAGTTTAAACAAATATAAAATGTATTAACATATCATATGTGCTAACCATAACTCTAATACACTTTGGGAGAGCAGCACCAACAGTAGCAAATGGTGCTTTGCGATATCAAACTGAAAAAAATACAAGAATCCAAATTATCTGTTGAGATTATTTAAAATATAACACTAAATGTTATATTTAGCTACAGCCAGGTGGTAGAGCACCTGGCTGTAGCTAAATATAACATTTAGTGTTATATTTTAAATAATGTTCTCAGGTGGTAGAGCAGGTCATCTACTGATCGGAAGGTTGGTGGTTCGATTCCTGGCTTCCCCTAGTCTGCATGCCAAATATCCTTGGGCAAGATACTAACCCCAAATTGCTCTCCGATGCATCCATCGGAGTATGAATGTGTGTGAATGTTAGCTATAAAGCACTTAGAAAAATGTGCTTGTGTGAATGGGTGAATGCACAAATTGTGTAAAGCGCTTTGAGTGCTCAGATGAGTAGAAAAGCGCTATATAAGAACCAGTCCATTTACCATTTACCATTCAGGGCATTTTTTTTTTTACATAGTTTAACAGTATCATTCACATCATAACATATCTCAAAAGCTTCTGTGTTAATTACAGTTAGACGTGTCCACAACATAGACAGCATAAGCAAGGTAAACTGTCAATAAAATCCACAGAACTGCACCGTTAGGTTTGAAAACTCTTCCATAATTTGATGTCTGCACTTTTGACACAAGTTGAAACAGAGAGTCAGTGGGACTGTGTCTTGCTGCTACATCATCTTAAATCAGTCATGTGATTTGGCCATTTGTTGACTCTCGAGACTTAATTATAAAATGTCTCATTAATCCTAACCTTTTAATATGTGTATATTCACATGCTAACCTTGTTGTAACTAGGGTTTCTACAACAAGCAAAGCCAAACAGACCTCAGCTGACCTGTGCTGCATCTATCCACTGGGAATTCCCGGTTCACAGCAGGTGGAAACAAACCCAGCCTCAGAGCTAGTCTACGCCTAGTGCCAGTCCCAAGATCGGATAAATAGGATGGTTGCACGAGGAAGGGCCTCCTGTCTAAAAATGTGTGCCAATCCATTGGATCCATGGATTTGTGTGGCGATCCCTTGGAAAAAGCTTCCCTGTAGCTGCTGGTCTCTCTGCACTACCATACAATTAAGAATTAACAATTGCATCGCACTTCATGAATCCTGTACAACACTGTATCAAGTCCCTTCTCCCCTTATAGTCACCAGGGTCTGGCAACTTTTCTAATGGAAAGACAGTGGCTCCTAAAATTTATTTTTACACTCTAAATTTATTTTCCTGTATTCTATGTGCATTACTACAGTGACTGTAAGCTAGGCTTCCAGACCTGCAGGTGATGTACAGCTGAACATTGCACCTGAACGCCTCCTGTGCAGACCCACGCAGAGCACCAGAGCTACTGCTCTGCTAACATTCTGCACGCTGTGCAGACACACGGCTTAAAGCAGATTCATTTCCCCCAAGTCAGCAAACAGTCCCACCTTTATCTATTATTTTACCACACATTACTTCTTAGATGCTTTGATGTCATCACTCGGGTAGTATGGCTTGCTAGATTTCTCCAATTTGCATCTCCACTGAGTGAAGAGAACAATAAAAGCCTTGTTCACTAAGGGGAACAAAGCACACAGAGGATCACATCAAATATGAATGGAAGCGAAGTAGAATTCCACAAATAATGTGAAATTTAAGATTGTTTCTAAGATCCTGGATGAACTTTTGCTCTCAAAACAACTAGTCAAATTCACAATGGAAATAACATTTTTTTACAGTCGTGATTTCATGTTAATAACAGACGCACTTCCTGCCACATGAGGTGTTTTCGTACCTGGAAGCACTTCATTAGTATGCTGCTGAGGATTTTTCATTCCAGGCAGACTGTTAGTCCTGCTTGTCTCTTGTTTTGGCTTAAGATATTCCTCCAGCTCCAAGAGCCTGATGCTGCCTGTATGCGGCTTGTCACAGGGGGAAGAGATACGCTCCTTGCGGGAGAGGAGCTTTGCGAATGGCTCAAACTTATCAAAGCAGTCCGCCCTGTCCCCGAGCTTCCAATACAATGCCCCCCTAATTTTTCCTGAATGGAAGTCTCTCCAGACCCGGAGTAATCTCATATTCGCCGTGTGCACGCAGTAACTCCACTTACTCCGGCTCTGTTCCCTGCATCCCCTGCCAATTGCATAATCAAGTCCAGAACTCATCAGCAAGATGGCAGAAGAAGTGCTCTATTAAGCCGCATCGTGTTCCATCTGTTGTGTAAGAGAGAGATAACAGTATTTACAGTTTTGGAGTTGTGGCAGACTGTTTCGGCCAAATTTTGTGCACCGCAGAGTACCGCTTACTTCATAAAATGTCACGGATTAATTCTGCCACTGCGACAGCGTCCAAGTGCAATCTTTGCCCTCGACGGAAATATCGCCAACTAACTTTATTGGAAGTACTACATTAAGAACTTGTTGTACAATATTTTACTTCACACTCTTTTTTTTTTATTTCTTTTTTGGCATATTCTGGCCCATACTTTAAGTATTCACTCACTTTTATTCCATTCCGGTAAGAGGCTAATATTTGCTAGAACTCTACAGAAGACCTGCCATGTGGATAAAGGTCTTTAAGAGAGAGTCTGTCACAGAGGTGGCTGGTAAGTGTCTTTCAACTAGCGTTAAGGATTCGGTGCTGCCATCTTCCCTCTATCAGCAAGGGAAATGAGTGTTGTTAGAAAAACAACACTCATAGCTCCTTTTCAGATCTAACCTAGATCTGAAAAGGAGCTGATAACCAAAAGTGCTGAGTGAAACAAAGGCTTATCTGCCTTACTGAGTGGAATGGATTTACCTTACTGTACATGAATCAGCTCAATGAAAAATGCTGCTTTTTCAAATAAGACCCAATGGTTGATATTGTGAGGCCTCCAAAATATACAGACCTAACAGAGGACAGTTATTCTGTTAGTCTAGAGTCACTTCTGTTTACATTTCACTATATATAAAAAAGGAGATCAAATCCTTTTGGCTCTTGCATTTTTCATTGTCTACCTTCCAGTAAAGAATGTGCCACACTTTTAAACCAGTCACTTTCATCAGTAGGCTGTGAGACAGAGCAGTGGAATAGTTTTATTTATAATATTGTGCAAAAACTTGTTAAAACAGAAAGTCAGTCACAGAGTTTGTGCTTTACACTGTGCTTTCTATATTTTTAATATTTAGGAGCATGTATAGGAGTGTAATAGAAGTATAATTGCTTCATTTTTCTGTGTACACTTCTGTCCTTGCATAACCTTGTAGAAAAACAAGGTGCAACACTCACTGGACTGTTAACAGGACATGGAATATTTAACACACCTGACTTTTACATAAAACCACCATGTTTTTATTGCGATTTACTCCGAAAAGAATTTAAGCAAACTGACCTAAAGAAAAGTTAGTTAACCTAAAGTTAATCCCATCCAAGTTCTTTATTTTGGATGTGCCGTACTTAAGGACGAGTCAAGACCTTGACATCTCTAATTTTAAGTTAGATACCCATTACACAACCTCAATACAGTAATCTTTATAGTACATACAGTCAGAAAATGTTGGCATAAAGGACCCATATTTAACTAAGTGTTTACATCGTGTGTTAAGAGACAGCTTGTGCTCATATCCCCCCCACACTGCAGCACATTTGAACAATATTAACAATGATCATCTCAGTCATAGTGGCCCATTAACAGCTCAATCTTTACACTGTTCTCGCACAGGCAAACACTGGGAGCCGCAATGCACATCTACACTAATCAATCTTTGTCCTCAACACAACTAAAACAACCAAGGCAACAGCACAAATTTAGAGATTTTAACGCAAAAGTGAAACCTCAAACAAGTATGCACAACTATACTCTTCACTAGGTGTGCAAAACAGACGGAAAACTCAAAATAATTAAGTACATTTTAAACACCTGCATACATTACATTAAAGAGCCTATTTTAAATTAAGGGACCACCCGTTAACTGCTTTCCTGATTTCCCTTTTCCTGTCATTTTCAGATCACTTTACATGTTCTTTTATATTGGCTCAAACAACCAGGGATCAAAATAACCTGTAAACTGATTGTAACTATGGCAAACTCCAGATTCTTAACACCATTAAACTTGATTTGTGCCTGGCTTTGCTCTGAGCCCCAGCGAACCCTTTTAACCCTGAGATCCCCCAAGTTTGCGAGACAGCGAGTAGAACTGGCGCAGCTGTCGGCATAAAAAGAGCTGGGATTCAACAGAATTAGTTACAACCCAGAAGGACTACGAACAGACCCGGGCTCCTTGTCTCGTCTGTTACCTGTAAAGGCACCAACAGCCTGCTCGACTCTCGAACAAAGCCCGTAAGTGCTGCTTGAAGGATGCACTTGGCAGCTGTAAAAGCGCACTCCTTAGAGCTCAGGAGTCTCCAGAAAGTGTTTGCAAGAGAAAAAAAAAAAAGGGGGGGGGGGGCGGCAGCTTCAAAGCAGGACCCTGTGCAGCGGATTAATTAAAGCGTCTGCATGCGAGCGCTTTTGTCGCTCCATCCACACACACACACACACACACACCATTTCAGTCACGTCCGTGTCTTCAAAGTGGGAAACACTTCTATCTGAATAAAGAGCGATTATTCCTGCGCTGGCACCACAGCTCACACATGTCAGCACGGGGATAGAGATGAGGGCAGCCTGTAAACTGAGATGTCATTCTGTTCCTTTCACGAACTGCAGGCTAGCATTTCATGGTATGCCATCAGAAAAATAAAAAAATATATAGGATATTCAGATATTCACTTTACCGGCATTTTCCCCGGCTTTATGACATATCATATCCACTAATTACAAGCTAATTGAGACGAGCTGAAATGTCATCATTCACACCAAGGCTTGGCCAATTTAAAGGTTTGAAGGTGCAGTGTTTAGTCTCTCCTGCCATATTTTCTTCACTACTGGAGGCTAAAGCACAGTGTGAGCATGAAAACTTGGCAAAAACAGCCCTGTTGCTAAAAAGCACCTCGCTGTGCTAGTGTGACCAAGGGAAAATTTGTAAGTACCTCTTATTTTTAACTCAAAAGTGGGCGGACTGCTGATGTCGTGTAGCCTGGAGACCAAACGTTAAAAACTAAAAGTTCTTACTAAACATTTTTCGCGCAGCTCAAGTGTTTACTTCAGTGTTTATCCACGGACGCTTACCTTGATCCAGTAGCCGCAGGGAGTGCTGAAAAGACGGATCCAGCGTGTCCTTCTCTGCCATGAGCTCCGGTAAGTACTTTTCGCTCCCCATCTTGTCCTGCGCTGCTTTCTGGGCTTCCAGCTACACTGCTTAAACGCAATTCAAGAAAAGATAAAAACAAAAACTTGCTCGGCGTCCAGGAGGCTCCAAGTTGGGAATATTTGTGTGCGGGGAGGAAAAAACGCGGGCTCTAATGTCATCCGCGCTCGCGCTAGAAGAGCATTTCCCGGTCCTCGCGGAACACACACACACACTCTCTCTCTCTCTTTCGCACGCGCGTGCGCGCACACACACACAGTGAGCGTTTAAATTTGAACGGTAGGTTTTATCCCATCCAAGCAGAAG
Source organism: Neolamprologus multifasciatus (assembly GCF_963576455.1). NCBI lineage: Eukaryota > Metazoa > Chordata > Actinopteri > Cichliformes > Cichlidae > Neolamprologus > Neolamprologus multifasciatus. The sequence goes on from NC_140459.1 coordinate 28,021,695, forward strand.
GCAAAGCCCAGCTACGCATTACACCCGGAGCGGTCCTCTCCTCTGTGGGTGAAGGGGCTCTTTGAAGCTCCCTCTGTTGTATCCAGAGCTGAACCGAGGCGGAGGCAGTGATTGGTCGCCGCGCGCTCACGTAGCGGGTGGAAGGGGGCGGAGCGACACTTGGGAGCTGTCCGCGGTGCTGAGTCCCGCCATTACCATATCATTATCATAAAATCACCATGAAGAGTGGCAATTGAGAAACACCCAACTAAAGCAAACACTCCAAGAGTAAGAGTGTGTTTTGTTCTGTGCAATGTAAATAATGCACATTACTTCCACTACAGCTTATTACACTCTAAAGCCCCTTTATTTTTCAAGATACACAGTACAATTTGCAATGAATAAAAATATGCTATTAGCATAATAAGTTTTTTTTCAGCACTGGGAGACACAATAAGGGTGTCTAAACCAGGAAAGTGTAAGTTTCAGAACCAGTCTACGACAGCCATTCCTTGTTATATTAATCTGTACGAAATTAGTTGGCAGTCCAAGATGGCGGCACTGAACTTTACTGCTGAAACATTAGTAAAGCTGTAAACTTTTACTCTGTGCTGCCACCGTTGTGTATTTTTTGTCTAACTAAATAAGCCATATGCAGAGCACTGATAAGGCTCCATGCATAAATGTGTTTTTATGCACAAAAAATAAGTACTATGCTGATAGTACTACCGGATTGACTCTACCTTGCTAAGAACCAAAATAAATCCTGTTTTACTCGCTCCTTGTGGAACACGGTCACTAGCGGCATTCAAGTTCTGAGGTATCTGGAATGCAGTCTTAGAAACACTACAGAAACTTCCATTTTTGTATTGTTGCGGTTGAAGGCAATGACTATTATCAGTTTGCTGCTAGAAATTCTCTGCTGCTGCTCACTTCATGACTGAAGATAATGGATTCTATAAAGCAACCCATGGTGTTGTGATGTCCCTAATACTAACAGAAATGCATTTTACTGCAATTGAAACCTATAAAAATCAAAAAATAAAACCCAGTATGTCACAGCCACTTTTATCAAAAACACAATGAACATTTCCAGAAGTTGTTTACCTCACCAAATGTATATTTTGGGGAGGTTTTGTACTCCATGGGACCCCCATTCAATATTATACCTACAATATCTCCTGAGCTCCTCCAGAGAGAGGGAGACATCCATTATATTTGAAGTTCATCAAAGTGTACATCACACACTTCATTTCCTGCATTCTGGTGAATTTTTATGCACCAGGTGACAGCACATCATAAACTGGAATATAACGCAGGCAGGTTCAGGCATTCTCAGCTATTCTCATTTTTTAATATTACGCCTGCTGAGTCAACACACAGGACTTCTCATGTTGGAACATTGTTTTCCTCTCTTATAATAACCAAACAAGCAATGAGAGAAAGGAAAAAACAAACAAACAAAAAAATAAATAAATAAATAAAAAAAGCCACAACCCGGGAGGGATTATGATATTAACCAACCCTTTCCATAAGAACCACACCGAAGTTGGCTACAACATCACTGAGCTTCACATCCCTGTTAACACAGACAGAGGTTTTCCAGAAAGAGACCCCAAATTTGATCAAATGTGCCCTTTTGGTTCTGGATGGAGCAGTGGATCCTTTCCAGACTGAGACACGACATGAGATCAGCAAGCCACCGAACATGGGAGGGCGGGGCAGCAGCCTTCCACCTCATCAAAATGGCACGCCTAGCCAGGAGGGAACAAAAAGACAGCAATGGATTTTAAGAGCTTACATGTGTTTTAGCCCACATTGCAAACCTTTTCCAGAGGAATCATGCATATCTCAGTGATGGAATTGGGAGTGATTCAAAATAAGGAAAAGAAAGAGTGGTAACTTTAAATCCTCAGTACAGTTTGAATGTGTTCGTACTTTGTAGAAGTGTGCTATCTGTACATTGAGCCACACCTCTTAATCTTCCACAAGTGTATAAAATCACACACCTAGCAATGCAGTCTGCCTTCGAAAGCATTTGTGAAAGAAGGAGTCAGTCTATAGAGCTCACTGAAATCAAATCAAATCAAATCAAGTGAAGTACTTTAGTAGGATGCAAGAAGTGTGAAATTTCTTCCCTCCTAAATATTCTATGATCAGCCCAAAGTGGTATCACTGCAAAGTGGAAGGATTTAGAAACCATGGCAACTCAACCAGGAAGTGGTGAACCAGGTAAAGTTACAGAGTGAGGTAACTGAGCACTGCTGTGCATATTGTGGACTGTAAAAGTCACCAACACTCTGCCGGCTCAGTAAGCAAAAAGTTCCAAACCTTCTCTCGCTTTAACATCAGCACAAAAAGTGAGAGCTTCATGACAGCTTCTGTGGGTGTAATGTGTAGGTGGCCCAGTGCTTATGTCCACATGATTCAATTTTAGTGTTATATTTTAGATGCAGATATTCCACATGCATTGGAAAGCTTTAGTTTTTCCTTTTGTCTCTTTCCCCTCGCCCCAACCAGTTGCAGCAGATGGATGCCCCTCCCTGAGCATGGTTCTGCTAGAGATTTCTTCCTGTTAAAAGGAAGTTTTTCCTTCCCACTGTCACCAACAGCTTGCTCATAGTGGGTTGTCTGACTGTCTTTTTTTTCTCCATATTACTGTAGGGTCTTTACCTTACAATGTGAAGCGCCCTCAGGCAAATCGTGTTGTGATTTGGTGTTGTATGAATAAAATTGAATTGATTTTTGCAGATTTTAAATCTAACTTATATTGTAGTATTGTAGTCCAAGCTACCTAGTAGTAATAAAAGCTGCAATAATATACATCCATAAATCATTAATTAACTTTTTATGTTAGTATATTTTTATACCAAAAGTTTTGCGCAATTAAGTACGATTATGAGTTTCACTGGAGCGACTATCCTAAAAAAAATCCCTCTTTGCAAATCAGTTATTTAATACCAAACAATCATGTGCACTTTTGATGTAACACACTCTGAACTTGCACTGCTTTCGACACTACTTTTTTGCAGTGCATTTATTTCTGACTCGTTTTCTCAGTCTTGCGAATCAGAATTTAAAAAGCCACTACACAACAGTGGCTGCAAAGTGATGAGATATGCTGGGGGAATAGCATTAAATGCAATATCTGTAAACTCTTTAATGAGTAAGAGACACACAGTGAGTCACTGTGTTTTAAGGGCATAAATCTAGTCTGCACATATTTGTTTTCCAAGCCTTTCTCTCACACACGTTAGAAATAGAAACACAAGGTGTGGGCATAGAAATGACTGTTGATAAGTGCTGACAGATCCACCCAACGGATGTATGTATGAAAATAGATTTCCACAGATGCTTTTTTGACTGTTTAAATCCCGTGAAAAGTGCTCATATATTAAAACAGTGGGTGTCACTCAAGGCTACACAGGCGAGGCTATTCGGGGCAGATACAGGAACATCTCGCGTGGTGATATGTGCTCTTTATTCATTTAAACAATTGATTAGGACAGCGTGACTCTTTGTTAAGGACAACATGTCAATAGTTCTAAAAAAAAATCCATTCACCTTCTTATAGGTCAGCCATGTGTTTCTCCTGGGCGTGATTATGAATTTATTAAATAAGTAGGAGCTGCTGCTGTTGAGAAAACACAGCCACAAAAAAAGGCCTGTGGACAAACTTGATGAGTCTCCACACAACTGGCACCAGCGACATTAAATGGCAGATACAGAGCTTATCCAGGCGGCAGATATCTAAAGATATGTCCACTTTTATCAGATGGAGCCCAGCAGTTCCTGGAAACACGCACAATGACAATGAATACCAAAATGTATTTGTGAGGAAATTTGTGCGGTGCGGTGTTCGAACAGATTGGAAGGTAACAGGATTTGCACATAGGCTTCATATTTGTTCAAGGAAAAAAAAGTGGTAAAAGAAAAAAAGAAAAAGATAAGAATTCTGTCAATATTTGTGGAGGATGCTCCGGTAGCCTCAGGTGGGCGGCTATCTGTAGGCTGATCAGCACTGGTTATATAATTGAGAATTTTTTTCCCTTCCCCTCTCCATTCTATTTCAATAACTTGGAGAAAAAGTGACCCAGAGGCTAAAAGCAAGATGGGTTTATGTATATTTATCAGCGTTTATATTCTCCATGAACTTTGGAATGCGCTATTGGTTATTTTTCTTTTTTTTATATATTGCTTGATATTTGTGCTCTGGAATAACCGCTCAGGGCATTAATGACTATAAAATAAACAGCGCGCAGTGAAAATGAATGGGTAGAAATATGCACGCTGAGGTCTGCGAGCTTAGGAGTCAACCGCGCAGATAACGTGTAGAGAAACTGCAGTGGCGCAAAGAAGGCATGCGTCATGCAACGTCCCACTTTAGACATGTGAGCCCTCCCCACCGCCACCACACCGTCACCCCTCCCCTCCTGCTATGACTCTTCCCAGACTCTCGTTTATGTGTGATTCACGGCAAAGAGAAATGCATTATGAATCAGCTTACTTTTTAATCTCTCCCAGAGACCATTAAAAACCGGCTCAAATGCACTAATCTCCTATTCAGAGGAGCGACTTATTTATAGATATGCTTGCCATCTGTTGCTCCCCGTCTTCTTAAACAAAGCCTGGCGTTACCGTTGATGTTTGGACCAAAGTTACCGGGGCTTATACCTGGAGATGCTGGCTTTTTTAAAATTTATTTATTTAATGTTTTTACATTTTTTTATTGAAATGGAGCTCAGTGCTGTAAGTGATTGCAACACATCAGCTCCAATGAAAATAATCATGGTTTATGGTGGTGTTGGAGGGACCCCCTTCTACAGAAGTCATGGGCAACTAAACGGGCAGCAGGGCGGGGTGTAAGCAAAGCTGTGAGAAATGTTCTGTCAGGCGGGTGTAAAGAATGAACAACAGCGGGCTATTACATTGACAAAGTGTTATTTTGATCATTAGAGAATGGCTGGCCCGCCAGCCCGTCCCAGCCCACTAAATATGATGTCGGACTGCTACACCTAGACAGGCTGTGCAGCGCCCCGGGGCGTCATAAATGCTACATGCACCCATACTATTACATCTGCAGTCTTCTGCTTTCAGGGTCAGCGTTTTCTTTCTTTCTTTCTTTCTTTTCTCTTTCTCTCTTTCTTAACAAGAAGAGTTCATCAGAGCCGGAGACAGCAAATGTTTATTGATTTCAATGTCTTGTCAGCTTTCAGTCTTCTTAAAATTTCTTTCCAGGGAGAGGGAGCCGTCACGGTTTTGGGTGGAGATGTTCGGCTTGTCACCTGAGGAAGTAATTAGACTTTGATTTGTCCTCAAGTTAATTGCGGTGTCACTTCGTGTCAGGAGAGGAAAGTGAGGTGGGGGGTTTCAGAGCCTTGGGTTGTGTTAGTGGTGGGGATCTTAACTTTCTACTTAAATTTGGATATGACAAATAGAGGGGGCACTTTTAGCACCTCAAAAGGGTGGATTCCCTCAGCAGTGGTTTGGCAGGAGAGCAGCAACACTGCCTCCTTGTGCCCATTTTAGCAAACAATGTGAGAAAAAGAGATCCTCATCATTAAGAAAAGGGAGGTGGGATGGAATTAAAGCCCTATAAGAGCAAGGAATGCATGTCTGCGCTTAAAGGCGGACTAATTGCTGTAAAGCTTTGCTGTGGGGTTTTTTTTGCTTAATTTATCAGCACTCCCCCTTCTACACACACATATACACACACACACCCTTCAGTGCATATTGTGCTTTGGTAAAAGCATCATTACAGAGATAGACCGGTCTTGTGTTTAAATCCAAAATAGCAGGTATTTGGAGAAAATCATTTTAATGCGTAACTAGAAAATGAGGGAGGAATTAGAAGAGGTGCGCAAAGAGAGGAAATGGGTTTTTTTATGTCACTGTGCTGCCCCTTCTTCTTTATTTATCCTCTATGTCCTCCTCTTAAGAGGTTCTACAAGCTGCATGCACGCTCTGCAGTGCCAAAAAGCTTTTGTAATGCTAAATTGCATTTTCTCTTATACACTTTGCAAATACCCCCTAATAACAGAGGAATAAAGCACAATTCCTCCTGCAGCCACGCTTGTCTTCCAGAGTAATTTTAACAAAGCTCTCCTTTCAGCATATTGTTTGCTTCCTCATAGAGACCCACAATGCCGCTTCAGACACAAAAAGGCGCCTTATTGTGGCCACTAAATGGAGCGCTTGCGTCCATTAAAGAGTCATTCAACACAAATGATATTGCCAGTGCCAATCTATCAGCCGCATTGATCATGCATCGTCGGCTGTGATGTGCAGACTCTGGTCTCCTGTCCTGGAAGTGTTGAGCAAAAGAAACCTAATGAGAAACTGTCAGCAGCGCGCAGGTAAACAAATCAATGGTACCCTGCAGGGCTCCCAAGGTCAAGACACACACAAACATACTCCCAAACACACACACCCAAGTCGTCCAAAGAAGCTGAGGTTGGAGCTGCCGTCAGAGCCTGTGCAGTGTAAAGGGGCGCTGTCAGGGTCTGACTCGCAGCAGGTAAACTGGCTTTAAATGGGATTTCTCCATGCTGCTTCGTCAGTGCTTTACCTTAAGGAATAGTTCTGACAGGTTTGGGAAATATGTTTCTTTACTTTCTTGCTTTAGATGAGATGATTGATAACAGTCTCATGTGTGTAAAACTGGGACTGAGAGGCACTCTATCATCTCCACTCACAGTTACCGAGGCTGCACTCGTGTTCCTGTGAACCGGGGATTTTGCATAGAAAACGACATAAAGTGAAACCACAGTAAAAAAAACAAGTCCGCAGACTGCTTTAATAACAAAAACGATGACAAGTACTGTGAAAGCACAATCAATACCTGAGTAAACGCGAGGGAAATTCTGAAATATTCATACACTGACATGTTCCATTAGGCTTTGTGCTATGGCAGACTATAACATTGTCTTTACAAATGCTTGTTTTTGCTCTCATAAGCAATTCTAAACACAACTGATAGCTAATGCCAAAGCAGATAAATCATTTTCATTTTTTTTGCTTAACTGGCAGCAAGTGCAACATGTACTCAGTGGCTCAGTTTTCATCTTTTTTGTTGTTGTCATTTCTGTGTAATGAATAAGAGCTTAATAGAGCAGCCTTAAGTAGCTCATGCTACAGTATGTATTGACTGAATGTGTGGTGAGTGTTCTCATAGTGCACTTACATACCGGAGAAAGGCACAAGGTCAACAGCGGTAATTATTCTGTGGGAAGCACGTTGGTCTTCAGTGGGTGATTTCATTTCCTGTCATTAGCCACAGCGATTAAGCACAAGAACAATGATAGCATCAGCAACCACCACACAGCCCCAGGCTGCTCTCAGTATTCTCCAATATTCTCTAAATGTCGCATAGCATGGGCTTGAGTCTCATGTTGTGTTGTGATAGCCTGAATGCTTTTCTTAATTACCTATGATGACATCTAGTCTGATTTATCTGTCTGTATGTCTGTTTGTCTATACACACACTAGACAATTTATGAGATACACCAGTGGTTCCCAAACTTTTTTTGCTAGTGTAACGGGGCAATGTGATTGTGATTTAACACAGGTGTTATTCTAGAAGGGAAACCCTCCTCAAAAACGGACGGAGCAGTGGAGCAGCCAAGGGAATGCACTGAATTAAAAACTGGCTCATAAAATATAATTTATTATACCAAAACAGTTAAAAATGTAAAAGGAATTAAAACAACCCTGGGCAGGGAAAACTCACAATAAAAATCAATAAAACATAAACATTAAAAGTCCAGTGGCATCCGCCACAGCGTAAAACTCACTAAAAGTTAAAAATCCAGCCAATCAGAGAGGACAAGGAAAAACCCGGCGGCGTCCTCGCCGTCCTGTCAGCGTTTCCGCTCCGGAGTGGCAGCGGCAGTCACTATTCTTTATAGTGGCTACGGTTGATTATAGTGGGATAAGTCGCGAGACCTACCCCGGATGGGCAGAGCTCTTAACTCTGCCCACCGCTTTCCTGTAGCACGCCAACCGGCACCAGCCCGTCTCGCCGTGGGAGGTAGGGCGCTGTCCCTCTGGCCACTGATTCCCCACCGTGATCTGGCCTCCAGTTATTCCAGCAGCAGAACAGCTCCCTCCGCTTCTCTGCTCGCTGGCGTCATCTCCTCCCAAGTCCTGCACGGCAACCTTCACCGCACCCCGTCCGGGCTTGCGGCCGCCAACGCATGACACAGTTCACTCCACCATTTCTGCCACCTCGTCTCCCATGCCTCTGTCTCTCAAGCCTATCTCTCCGTGGTCTTCCAGGCCCTCTTATTGGCCTCTGGGACCTCCCAGGTGTGTCAGGTTCATAATCAGGGAGGGGCGGAGTCTTTCCAGGACAAGTCACCAATGAATACCATAAAAACATACAATAAAACCCATAAAAATAAAACACTGTACAATATTCAAATATTAAAAAAGTAAAACACAGCAAAACATGCACAATAAAAAACCCTAGGTAACTTGTCCCTTTCCACCCTGTGACACTAGAGCCCCCTCTGCCTTTGTTTTCCAAGAAAAATAATCTCCTGCTTTGCGTTTGTGTGGAAGCCCCGTCAAAAACCTGTCAATTATGCTAGCAGTGTCCAAGCATTCTTTTTGTTCTTTTCATACCGCCCCCCGCCCCCCGCAATGGCTCTGCACCCCCCCCTAGGGGGTGGGCCCCACACTTTGGGAACCTCTGAGTTACACCTTGTTAGAGTCTCCACATTCCAAGTGTGCTTTATTGGATTGAGATCTGGTGACTGTGGAGGCCCCTTGAGCAGATCAAACTCATTTTCAGTGGTCAAGAAACCAGTTTGTGATGATCTGAGCTCTGTGACATGGAGTGTTCCTGCTAGAAGCACGCATCATAAGGAGATGGATACACTGTGGTCACAAAGGAATGCACACGGTGTTCACCATGGTAGAAAGGGCCTCAAACTTGAGTTCCTGTTGCCTTCAGCTAGTGTGGCCGTTCACTTCTGTTCTCTGACAAAATATCCAGACAGTATATTTTGCATATTTGTCACATATTTATATTTCAGATCATCAAACCAATTGTAATATTAGACAAAGATGACCCGAGTAAATAGAAATAATTTAATCAATTTAATCAATTTAATAAATGAAATAATTAATTTCATTTATTAAATGGAAAAAAGGATACCCAAACCTACATAGCAAATTCTCTGTAAAATGACTTTATTTGATTTCTTCAACATTTACACAGAGAGAAATGGACAAAACCTGTAGTGTTGGTATATCTCTGACAAGCATGCCCTTTACTTGCTTTTCCAAGGTGGCGTAGTTATGGTATAAAGGAGATAAAGGATTTGGCTAACAGCAGTCTTCTTCATCCCCACAGATCAGCTGTCTAGGCCAGGCAGGTAAATCCTCTGCTCAGCCCTTTCAACATCATCTTTCATCCATCATCACTGCAACTAATGGCTCAAGCAACCAGGGGGGAAACTAGTTCAACTTCCCCTCCTTCTCAGTTCCATTTCCTGTGATCAAAACTTTCTTCCAATCTATAAAACATATGAAAATAAGAGAATGCAGTAACATCTTAATTTATCATCCCTGTCAATAGCTTTTTACCCCCTTTGTATGAGCATTGTAGTTTCACCTTGTCAGTTTAAGTTACTGGAATGTCATTCCTTAATTTGAGGCATGGGGGAATATTCTGAAAAATACATATTTTGTCATTTCATTCTAGGAGAATCTCTTTCTTTGTTTAGTGCTTCTCAAAACCAAGAGAAATATAATAGGGAAATCTTTCAAAACATGAGGCTGATAGTCTGCTCTCACTCCCAGCAGTTTTTTTTACTTAAAAAATGTAGAACTTTAAACTTAAACTATGTATTTGTATGTATCCATCCAACCTCTTTAACTTGTCCTTATCAGGGTTGAAGGGGGAGTGTGGGGTGATGAGTTTGACAAATATGTGAAGACAAAAAAAGTGCTCTACATGGAAAAGACAAATCAATTGTAAAGACAGGAGTGACATGTCCTAGAGAAGGGGCCCTAATAATATTATTAACAAGTAAGGTTTTCACAAGTGGCCCGGCAGCATAGAGGTCATCCTGTAATAAAGAGGTGACAAGAAGGTCACAGTTTCAATGGATGTCAATATCAGCTAAACACCAAGCAGCTGACTCACTGCAGTGTGTCTTGATAACAAAGTCACTTACCAGGGCATGCCCTGTAGTGGGGTGATAAGATGATAGTAGCTGAAAGGCTGTATTTGTAAAGCTACATATTCATTTCAGGGGAAGGAAAATCATTACTTGGAATTCACTATTTAGCAGCACTTAAACACAAGGAGCTAACCTGCTTAAGTGTCTCGAGTTACTGCTTTGACTTCATTCATTCTTTATGGAGGACAGCAGGTTGGAAATCCAAGTAAGCAGTTTGGAGCACACCAGTTTTGATAGCTACTATAAAGATGATTAATTAAACTAAATGGAGTGGAAGAATACCGGGGTTACCAGAAGCCTTGAACCTGACACATACTGAAGCATACTGGAGCCTGGAAAGTTTTAAACTATCCTCCAAAGATATGTGGCTGCCCTGAAACTGCCAAATATGTCACCATTATTGTCACAAAGGGAAAAGAATATGGGGGCTGGCAGGTAGGTGGATAAACACAGACCTTTATTCTATAACTACTAGAGCTGATAAAAAAAAATATAATCACTGCAAGATTCAGTTAAGTTAATTACAATCTACAAAACAACAAGAGCCAGCAGGAACACAAGAGCCTGACAAAGACTGAGGGAGGGCACACACACACGGACACAGGATGATGTGGCACAGGTGAACTCAAGTGTGACAATAACATGTCATGTCGGCATACCACTCCTAAACAAGAAGTATCAGCAGGACTGACCTCGTACTCTGTGAGAGTAACACATAACCCCGGTGGACTGACGGCCTCAGCAGGGTGGTACACACTTATTTGCAAAGGTTCCCAGCATCAGAGTTTGTCGTGCATGAAACACATTAAGAAAATAAAAGTCACCACAGGCCAGGGGGAGCAACAACAAGCTAAGATGGTGATGGTGATAAACTTAGCATGGTGTCTATGAGACTTCAGCACACCAGCACAACCTCATTGATAGTTTCAATTCCGGTTTATTTTTTCAGTGCTAAATCACAACAATCCCCCCAAGGTGCTTTATATTGTAAGGTAATGGCCCTACAATAATACAGAGAAAGACTAATAACTTATGGTCTACAGCCAAGTTAAAACTGATCCTGACTATCTAAAGCCATACATAGTAGCATCGTCCATCTCATGTGATTATGGGCTGCCATGTCTGATGGACCCTGCAGCGCTTGCAATGACTGATCTGTCACGAAATGACAACATTACACAGTTGTGGCAGAACATCTCCGATGGTCCTCGGCTATGCCGTATTCTCTTAAAAACTGTATTTTTCATTTACTGGTTTTATCTTTGTCTAATGTTACAATTTGTTTGATGATCTGAAGCGTGGCAGAGTCTCTCTCTCTCTCTCTCGTCCTTAGTGGGCGTCTGGCGGCAGTTGTCGACCGCGCAACCAGTACGCTGCTGTAGGTGCCGCAGGTTCTCTTGCTTGACCAACGATGATCTTCCACACTTTTTGATCTAAGGTGTTGTTCTTGCCTGCTCGAGATCGAGTCAACGGGCCTTCAAATCATCCTCGATTTGTTTCGTCCATGTCTTCTTTGGTGCATTTCGCTGCACCCTCCAATCGGCGGGGCGGTTCAACCAGAGTAGGCCATGGGGGTAGCGGCTCAGGTCCATTCGACAAACGTGGCCAAACCATCGGAGTCGGCAGCGCTGGATTAGGTCGCCTATTGTCGGTTGGCTGCCGCAGCTGGTAAGGTGTCAGTGAATGATGGTCGCGAACGGAAATGTCGAGAATGCATCGAAGGTAACACATTTGGAAAACTTCATGCTTGCTCAGGTCATGTTTGAGCATCGTCCACATCTCCACGCCGTAGAGTAGAATGGGCAGGATCAGGGTTCGGTAAAGGTGGATCGTTGTCACAAGTGAGATGTTGCTCTTCTTCCAGACGCACCAGCGCAGGGAAGCGAACGCTGCCTCCGCCTGCCCAATTCTAGAGCGTATCTCCGCTGATGATGCCACTTTCTTCTCCTCGACGAGGGACCCCAGATATTTAAATTGTTGGACTTGTTCGATCTGCACACCTTCGAGGTGGACGGTTGCTGGTGAGCCGTCGGTCGCACCTCATGGTTTAGCTGACGATTCTTTTCGACGTTGGTTAGCTTGGCCTTCTTGCGTTCAACGACCAGGTCGAGACACTTGTCCGAGATCTACAGTTGTGTGCGACATCGGGTGGGTGGGCACAGCGGCTTGGCGCAGTCCAAGATGGTAAATGGTAAATGGACTGATTCTTATATAGCGCTTTTCTACTCTCCCGGAGTACTCAAAGCGCTCTATACAACACGCCACATTCACCCAGTCACACCCATTCTCACAAGCACTACCTCTATACTGAGTGCTTTCTAACTACACTCACACACATTCATACTCCGATGGATGCATCGGAGAGCAACTTGGGGTTAGTATCTTGCCCAAGGATACTTGGCATGCAGACTGGAGGAGCCTGGGATTGAACCTCCAACCTTCCGATCAGTAAGTGACCTGCTCTACCTCCTGAGCTACAGCCACCCATCATGGCTTCCAATATTGTTTGCTCTTCTTCGTCGGCGTCATCGCTCAGGGGGAGGAGGGCAAAGCGGTTCGAATATGCGATCTGGAATTGGTATTGGTATTTGGAATTGAATTGGTGTCGGCTTCTTCGCTCGTTGGAGCTTCATGCGCACTCGGGCGTGGACAAGATAGTGATCAGAGCCGTAGCCGGGACCGCGCATAGCCCGGACATCTTGCAAGGACAATCGGAACCGGGTGTTGATGAGCATGTAGTCGAGTAGCCCCGAGTCGTTTCCTCTTGGGTTGCGCCATGTCAGACGGTGCTTGAGCGAGTGTTGGAATAGCGTGTTCCCGAGGACCAGTTGAGGTGAATTACAACAATCGCAGTCCATTGTCGTTCATTTCTCCATGGCCGAACTTTCCCATCGTTTATTCCCAGCCAGTGCGGTCGATGCCGACGTGGGCGTTCATGTCGCCGGTGACCATGATCATGTTGGTTTCAGGTAGGGAGTCCAGGACGTCTTGCAGGCGATCATAGAATTAATCTTTGGATGCGTCTGAGTTCATTTCGGTCAGCGCATAGACCGCGATGACGTGTAGCTTGATCATATTGTCAACAGTTAGGACGGCGATACAGTCATATATAGGTTGAAAGGCGACAACGCTCACAGAGAACCGATGGTGCACCATGAAGCCGACTCCGGCTTCTCTTTTTTTCGCCACCTGAGTAATACAACGTCATCTTGTCGTCCATGGCTGGCACTTCGACGGCGAAGGTGCCAGATCCAGTCAGCCGAAGTTCCAATAGGGCCGTTATCAACGCGCTGAGTTTCGAAAGTTCACGGGCGATAATCTCCTTCTGCCCAACATGGTGACCAGTTCTGACGTTCCACGTTGCGACGTTGATCGGCGTCTTGGGCATGAGTCGATGGAGTCGATGGCCAATAGTCCATTTCCCACCAGCGCCCTGGGTCCCCAGAGCTGGCGCATCGGCTGCGACCATCCTCCTCCTTTTACATCTGGGCTTGGGACCGTCCTTGGTGGAGTTGCGTGGCAGAGTATCAACGGAAGGGACAAACACGTTTTCAATCCTCTATGGACAGATATGTTTAGAGCAGCCTAGCCTTTACATAAACTTAAGTCATCAATGGGACCTTTGGCCACATTTACTGTATGAGCATACAACAACAAAATAGTATATTTCAATATATTTATGACAGAAAAGAACAAGTAACAGATCCAATTTAAAGCTATCTGGAAAAAAATTTACTTTTTTTGTGAAACAGGAAAACAACCATCAGGAATAATTGCTATGATTAGAAGTCTTGCTATTTAAGCAAACTAAACTTTCGCTCTTAGGTTTTATAGAAACTTACAATCAAGTTTGCACTCAAATCAGTTTAATCATTTAATTATCAGCTTAACAGCTAGAATAAGAAGACAATTTCCCTACCTCAGAAAGTGAATGCAAAGTAAATAAGGAGTGATGTCTTGATGGCTCTGTCTCCCCCTCTTCCCTCACTTCCATGTTATGCTTTTGATTTTTAAGTATGGGTTGTGTTCATGGTCTTCTTCTTTTGTTTGTTGTAGCAAGGGTTCCTGTGTCTTTTGTTTCCATTTGTTTCTCTTAGTTATCACAGTCGCATTATTAAACAATTGTTGAATGGCAGCAGTGTTGTGGTATCTAGTCTGTTGGTTTCCTTTGTGCCATGCAGTTCACCTCTTTGAAACTACAAGCTGCACAACTTGTATAAATGCAGCATAATCAAGGCTTATGTACTCTATCGATCAGGAATTATGTCAAAAAAATCTTTTTGAAACAGTCGTAGAAAGTGAAACAAGGACAAAAAAAACAAAACCAAAAAAAGAATTTATAGAGTCACCTGTGAAAATGAAATACCTCCCGAGCACTGTTCCTGGGAGTTAATATCAGATGTGAAGGTTCAGAGAAGGCTTCTCTTTTTCATAATTCAATGTTTGAACATGCAAATACCAAAGGAAAGCTTTAATGTGAAAAACCTGCAAAAAATAAGAATGTAGCACATGAGGGGTAATTAATTTGCAAATCCTCAAATACAATGTTAAACAAAATCCAGGAGTGATAGTCCAGGAATTAAGACCTGATCTATATCAGATGAGGAACTGAGAGGATAAAACGATCTCTGGTGCATTACATCCCTCTGGGGAATCCCACCGTTATCACTCTCACACAAAGCCATTATTTTCTGTTAACTGCAAAAAAAAAAAAAAAAAAAAAAAAAAAGGGATGGACGTGCTGGATGAAAAAGGGGGTAATTGGCATCGCAGTGCTCTGCCGGAACTGGGAAACATCTTTTTCAGTCAGTCACACTGGAAGCAGGGTGTCACGGCCTTTTATGTTCCAAACACCAAAAAAGTCCAAGAAAAGGCCGTGGGTGGCAACGGGAGGTTTGTTTTAGAACGCACTTCTGACTCCATTGTTTAAAAATCATATGGCATTTATTTCATTCAAAATTATAAACAAAAATCAACCAAATAACTTCTTACAACTTAAAATTAAAGGAAAGTTAGCTTAATTTGCTTTAACAACTTCAAAAGTGGTCAAAAAAAAAAAAAAATCACTTTCTAACCCTCCCGTCTTCCCATCAGACATTTGGCAAACAAACAAAAAAAAACAAAAACAAACAAACATCCTCACCACACCCCTCCAGGGTGCTCTTAATCCCCTGATTAATGGGAGGGTCCATAAGCCAATAAACCAATCACTTTCCAAAACCTTTTCCAATAAAATGAATCACAAATTTACATAACAAAAATAGGTCAGCATATTCTTACAACTTTAAAGAAAAAACAAAAATGAATACAAATTGCATTTTATAAACATTCAACAAAAATGGCCACAACATTCCGGCCCCTAATTCCTGTGTAACATGAATTATATCTTTCTGAGTGGCCATCACAAAGAGCAATACCGATAATTTTCTTCAGTAATCCATGTCTTCATAAAAACAAACAAAAATCAAAAAAAGTCATTGTTCTATGATTTCAAGTCTTTGTTGTTTATGTGTTTACTTTGTGTGTATTGAAAAAAGGTGTATGTTGCATAATGGAGTGTAGAGCAAAGTGAGTGTCAGTGTGAATGTAGAGCCAGAGGTTCCAGAACTTGGCTCAGTTGGAGGCAAACATTCATTGTTTCCTCTAGATGGCCTCCACCAGGAGACATATTTTGTTGATTGGCCTCTCCAGCTCATTTGTTTGTGTCTTAACTCGAACACGGCGAACTACTACGTTTGCATCGGCCATGGTTTCAGTGATGCGGCCAATGGGCCAAGAATTTCTTGGTGCAGCTCCATCAACAATAAGCACAACATCACCAATGCAAAAGTTCCTACTAATCTTGTTCCATTTCTGTCGTTCCTGCAACATAGGAAGGTATTCTTTCACTCACCTTTTCCAGAACAGATCCACAATATACTGGGCTTGTTTCCATCGTCTTCGCAGATACAGATCCTCTTTTTTGAATAAACCTGGTGGCAGCACAGGTTTGCCTTTTAACTGGAGCAAGTGATTTGGAGTAAGAGCTCCTACATCATTGGGATCATCAGAAGAAGTTGTGATTGGGCGGTCATTCAGTCTAGCTTCCACTTCACACAAAACTGTATGTAAGTTTCATCATCTAGTACTTGCTGGTTTGTGATAGAGCATAATATTCTCTTTACTTCTTGCACCAAGCGCTCCCATACTCCACCATGATGGGCCCCATAAGGCGGGTTAAAGGTCCACTTTATGCCATCCTGTGCTAAACCTTTTTGGATTTTACTTTGGTTTAGCTCTAACATAGCTTGTTTTAACTCACAATTTGAGCTGACAAAGTTGGTTCCATTGTCTGACTGGATTTCCTTGACTTGTCCTCTGCGGCAGATGAATCTCCTGATGGCATTAATGCAGGAACCTGTATCAAGAGAATGCGCCACCTCAAGGTGAACTGCACGACAGGTTAGGCATGTGAAAAGAACTCCATACCTCTTAACAAGACTCCTGCCTCTCTTTACTTCTATTGGTCCAAAATAATCAACACCAACATAAGTAAATGGTGGAAGATCAGCTGAGATTCTGTCAATAGGAAGATCAGACATTTTCTGCTCACCTGGCTTTTGCCGTTGTCTTTGACACACTATACAGTCTTTGATTATTTTTCTAGCTGCTGAATTAGCATGAGGGATCCAGTATTGACGGCGAAGGGTTGAAAGCATGTGATTTCTTCCTCTGTGACCAACCTTTTCATGAATATGTTGAAGAATAAGCTTTGAAACATGGCTTTCTTTTGGCAAAATTGCAGGATGTTTTATATTTCCTCGGGTAAATCTGCTTTGCTCAGTCTTCCACCCACTCTCAAGACACCATTAGTAACTACAGGATCAAGCTTATACAGATGACTTGACCTCCTTACAGTGCCGGAGTTTAGGGCAGTCATTTCATCAGCATAATGTTTTCTCTGCACAAAGCTCACTATAGCCTCCTCAGCCTTGGACAAATCATCAGTTTTGAGCAGAGTGTTCCCATCTTCTTTAGCACATATTTGATTTCCACAGTGCGTGTCCAGTGTTGTTTGCAGTTTAAGTCTTTCTTTTAGGATCCATGCCACACACCTTTTTAATTTTGTCCAGCTGGAGAAGTACATCAGCAGCTTAGTAGTGGGACACACATCTTCTTTCAGCACAGCTGCACACATCAGGCCCTCCCCTTTTATTTCTGGGTCAGCTTCCAAATGGACAGATACATAATTTTTTGCCTACTGGCCAGTGAACAACAGGTTTACTGAGAAATTCTGGACCACTGATCCAGGTGGAAGATTTCAGGAAACAGCCAACCGTCATTCCTCGAGAGGCTGCATCAGCTGGATTCAGCTTTGAACTAATGTACCTCCACTGCTCAACTTTTGTCAAAGCATGAATGATGGAAACTCGATTAGCTACATATGTTTTGAACCGTGTGGTTGTGTTTGCAATGTACTGTAGCACAGTTATGCTGTCAGACCAAAAGACTGATTCACTCAGATTAAGCTTAAGTTCAACTGATAGCATTTTGTCCAAGCGCACAGCTAAAACTGCAGCAGCCAGCTCAAGACGTGGGATGGTGACTTGTTTTAACGGCGCCACCCTTGCTTTACCAATAATAAAGGAAACACACACTTCCTGCTTGCTATTAGATAGCCTAAGATATGATACAGCACCATACCACTGGCATCTCAAAAGTGATGCAGCTGTGCACTTTCTACCTCCCCAAATCCTTTGGGTGTGACACATCTACTAATACTAAACTTGTTAAGAAGAACTAAATCCTCAACCCATTTTTGCCAAGTTTGTGCCATTTCTGCTGGTATTGTCTCATCCCAGCCAAACCTCAGTTTACATAGATGCTGCAGAATTTGTTTTGCAGGCAGAATGACTGGAGCTAAGAAACCCAAAGGGTCGTAAATGGAGCTGACATTGGACAGAATACCATGTCTTGTAAGTGGTTTGTCCTTGTTCACAATACTGAATGTGAAAACATCATGTTCAATATCCCATTGCACACCGAGGGCTCTTTCTGTGGGAGCTGGTCCCGACTAAGGTCCAGCATCTTTACACCTGCAGCTCTATTTTCCTCCGGGATCTGACAGAGCGATCACTACATACCCACTTATTGAGCTTAAATCCCCCCTTGGCACACACCTCAGTAAGCTGCTGATAAAGTGAGACGGCCTGCTCAACAGACTGGGTAGATTTAAGACAGTCCTCTACATAAAAACTGTGCCTGATTGTATGTATAACCTCCTCTGGGTACAGATGTTGGTTGTCATCAGCAGTCTTTAGTAGTGCATAGGTGGCACAGCTGGGGGAGGATACTGCACCAAAAATGTGGACTAACATTCTATGTTCCACCAGCTGTTTTGTGATGTCACCATCGGGCCACCAGAGAAAGTAAAAAGTTTACGTGTTCCTCAGCTACTCTGACCTGATGAAACATCCCTTTAATGTCTGTCATAAGCGCTATTGGACCCTGCCAAAAGCAAATCAGCACACCTAATAAAGTGCTAGTCAGATCCGGGCCTTGTAATAGCTCTTTGTTCAGTGATGCTCCAGCAAATGTTGAAGCACAGTCATACACAACACACAGTGTTTTCTTGCGGGGGTGGTAGACCCCATGATGAGGTATATACCACACCTTTCCTTTCTCATGCTTCAACTGTTCTTGTGGTATGATTTCTGAATGTCCCTCCATACTAACATTGTGCATGAATTCTTTGTATTCGTCAAAGAATAACTGATCCTTCTGAAACCGTTTTAGCAGATATTGCGCCCTCTGCTTAGCCACCTGCTTGTTGTTTGGCATTCTTACTTCAGGTTTACGAAAAGGTAATTTCAAGTAATAATGACCATCTTTAAGTACAGCTGACTCTGACATTATGTTCATGAACTGTTTATCTTCTACAGACATTTCTGCACGCTCATTACACTGGTTCTCCACAAAATCTTGATTATACTGTTCAACCAGCATTTCCTCTAAACTACTTATAGAAATGCAGTTTACCTGGACAAAACTAGCATCATGCTCATCCTTTTGACTACCCTGATTGAGTGGCCCATTGACAACCCAACCAAGACGAGTTAGCACAGCATAGGGTCCATTACCCTCACTGTTAATGATTCTCCAAGGTTCCAGCGCTTTGGGAGAATTCACACCAATAAGCAGCCCAATGCCAGCATTTATCGGTGTCAACTCAACATCTTTTAAGTACGGCCATTTTCTTAAATCTTGTTCTTTAGGGATATTTTCTTTAGTGACAGGAATAGCCTTTTGAGTGTACACGTCAGGCAACCTCAAATACTCATTCTGTTTTAATGCAGCTACTTCCATACCAAAAAGTTTATAGCTACTTACTGGCCTTTCCTGACCCATAGTGGGTGGCTGTAGCTCAGGTGGCAGAGCAGGTCAGCCACTAATCAGAAGGTCGGTGGTTCGATCCCAGGCTGCTTCCTGGCTGCATGCCAAATATCCTTGGGATATTTGCCTACTGGTGGTGGTCAGAGGCTGCCTGTGTCTGGCAGCCTCGCCTCTGTCAGTGCGCCCCAGGGCAGCTGTGGCTACAATGTAGCTTGCCAGTGTGTGAATGAATGGGTGAATGACTGAATGTAGTGTAAAGTGCTTTGGGGTCCTTAAGGACTAGGAAAGCGCTATACAAATGCAGGCCATTTACCATAGTCTTTAACATGATTTCCACTTTCTTTCCAGATGCATTTAACTGCATCATCAACGCCTCGGTGCAAAAAGTTGCAGAGCTGCCGGGATCAAGAAAGGCATATGTCTCAACAACCTTCGTCCCATTTTCCAACTTCACTTTTACTGGAATAACTGACAAGGCACATTCATTAGACCCGGCCCCAGTATGGCTACCAAAGCTCAAAGAAACAAGAGCATTTGAGACTGATGATTCTTTACAGACAGCTTTAGCTGCTTGCCACTGCCGTTCTTTTGAGTGTATGTGGAGAACAGTAGGGTGATTTTTATTACAGGTGTGGCACGTCAAACGATGTGGACAAGCTTTACTCATGTGGCCTCTCTGTAAGCAACCAAAGCATAAACCTTTACTCTTAAAGAATGTCACCTTTTCTTTGTTGGCTTTTAGTTCGAATGAGTCACATACGTCCAAAAAATGATTTTGGTCACAAAACAAGCACCGAGTTTGATCTAAGCCTTTATCTTCCTGGCTTATTTGAACATGTTCCAGTTTGTGTTTGTCATTGTTCTGTTCTGAAACTACAGCAACAGAAGTAGCAAAGCTACTGCTTTTAGTTTTAAACGGTGCCTTTGATGGTTTTGAAGCCATCTTTTCTTTTGTGTTTTGACTCTCTCCAAAAACAGGATCTAATGCAGCTCTTGTTTTCTTTTCAAGAAAACCAAGAAGATCTTTAAATCTTGCTCTGCGATTGCACTTTTCTGTTATATCAACAACTATTATTCGCCATTTATCGCGAAGTCTAAAAGGCAACTTTGAAACAAGAATCCTCATATTGGTTGAATTTTCCAGCTCATCAAGAAACCCAGCTTCATCCATTGTGTTGAAGCAGCTTCTTAGAAAGAATGTGTAAGCTCGTAATGCTGAAGCATCATCAGACTTTAAAACTGACCAGTTAAGAGCCTTGTCTATAAATGCAGATGTTATCTTTGCTCTGTTACCAAAATCCCACTCAAGCTGTTTTTTTGCCTCAACATAAGCTGTCTGTAAAATTCTGGGCTGTCCTGTAGTAAACTGTAAATAAAGCCTATCCTGCATGTTATCAGTCTTAGTTTCTATTCCTTGCTCAAACGCCTTAAGAAAGGATCTAAAATGCAAAGGATCACCACCAAAAACAGGAATTTCTATTGCTGGAAGCAGTGACAACCACTGTTGTTTTACAAGCATCTCAGTAATCTCATTTTGCTTTCTCATGATCTCTGTTAGGGCACTGCTGTGGACATCAACCTGAGAAGAGATTGGCCTTGGGCTTTCCCCCTCTGGTTTAACCTTAGCAGGGGCATTGGCAAAGGTGAATGAACTAAAGGGGCTTTCTTTGTTCTTGGAGCCTTTTGAGCTGTAGCAGCAGGTATGAACTCAGTAGATGTTCCAGAAGGAGCTTCTGATTCCATCTCAGCCCTGGAATCCAGGCTCTGCTGATCCTGAGCAGAGGTGAAAATTTGCATTTTTGCATCTGCCGTAACCAACTTAGTTCTTAGAGCCAATGCTTCTTTTCTTGCTTTTAATTGAACTTCTTACAGTTCGAGCAGGTTTTTTTTTCTTGCAGTGCGTCCGCCTCCGCTTTCAAAGCGGCTCTTTCCAACTCAGCTTCCATCAGCACCATTGAAGCTGCACGCGAGCTTTTACTCCTTAAACTTAAGGCTGCAGTAACATTACTGGGCGCTTTACTAGAGCCCTTGCTGACAGGTTTAGCAACTCGTTCAGAAATCATGTCGCTCGTTTCTTGCGCTACTTGTGAGACACTAACATGCGGCGCAATGTCACTGTCATGAGATGCTACCTTTGATTCAACATTAGAGGCTGCAACTTCATCCTTTAGTGGATCAGGGTCCGCATTTATCCAAGCGTCGATTTCATGGAGAAAGTCTTTAAAACCGATCAGCTTAGGTTCATACCAATCGCTGTGATCTGTTTCCTTTTCATCATCGTTCAGCAATTTTTGAACTGAAGTCTGTAAGTCCATAAACTCTCCCAAATAATCAGTAAATGTTATCATGTGTTCATCTATGGAAGCTTTTGATTCTCTAGCATCAATGAGAGCATTAATGTTTAACATTAATTTCGTTTTTTGTCAGAACGCCAAGTTTCGCTCTGCGTTTTTTAATCAAATTAAAAAGCTCTCTTTCTTGTTCCTCCATTTTAACCACAAAATTTGTTTCACAAGGTCAAAAAGATAATAGTTTAATACAAAGGTTTCATGTTGCGTCAGCGTCTCGGCTCATCCAAACAAAGTTTCGCATTTACTCACGAACTTTGCGTCATTTTTTCAGTGCATTATGCGAAGATCCAATCTTCCAAGTCCAATATTGCAAGTTTTCCCAGCTTCCAAGTTGACATCCAAGCGAGTCAAATGATTTTTTGACTTAAGTGTCACGGCCTTTTATGTTCCAAACACCAAAAAAGTCCAAGAAAAGGCCGTGGGTGGCAACGGGAGGTTTGCTTTAGAACGCACTTCTGACTCCATTGTTTAAAAATCATATGGCGCTTATTTTGTGCAAAATTATAAACAAATCAACCAAATAACTTCTTACAACTTAAAATTAAACGAAAGTTAACTTAATTTGCTTTAACAACTTCAAAAGTGGTAAAAAAAAATAAATCATTTTCTAACCCTCCCGTCTTCCCATCAGACATTTGGCAAACAAAAAACCATCCTTACCACACCCCTCCAGGGTGCTCTTAATCCCCTGATTAATGGGAGGGTCCATAAGCCAATAAACCAATCACTTTCCAAAACCTTTTCCAATAAAATGAATCACAAATTTACATAACAAAAATAGGTCAGCCTATTCTTACAACTTTAAAGAAAAAACAAAAATGAATACAAATTGTGTTTTATAAACATTCAACAAAAATGGCCACAACACAGGGTCTGCGAATGGCAGGTACAGAAGGCGATGTTCTGAACAGCGGGAGTTACAGAAATGTGAAATCACTGAGAATGTGACTGCAAAAATACTCTGCTCGATGCTTCATAAGGGAATAACCAGTAAGTAACATCATCCTGCTTACATATATAGTGCTGTGTAAAATGACATGCCCTCTTCTTGATTCCTTAGTTTTTTGCTCATTTGGCACATTTACAGGCTTCCGACGATCAGACAAACTTTAACGTTAGACAGATATAACTCGATTAAATGCAAAATGCAGTGTTTTTAAATGATGATTTCACTTATTAAGGGGGGAAAAAACTATCCATACCCACCTGACCCAGTGTGAAAAAGGTAAAAACTTGGTTATGGTCATTTGTTTGATCATCTGAAATGTGTAAGTGTGGCAAAGAAAAACAAAGAAATCAGAACGGGGGAAATACTTTTTTCACAGCATTGTATAATTTATAATGAGAGATCACAAAGTTGCTACCACTTGGACTGCTGTAATGAGGAGAGGAGAGTGGGTGGTAAATGACTGGGTGTGCCATTTGAAACTGGTGTGTAGACACAGGACTTCACAAAACAAGTCATTCTTGAAGCCAGCCCAGCTGCTCGGAAGCAGGAGATGAGGCCTGAGATGCAATGCAACATAATTATCAGCTATCAATTTAAAACTTAGGCTACAGTCCCACATGCTGACACATCCATAACGAGGACACACACAAAGACCTTTCTTTAGCATTAAGTATTAACATGAAACTGACAGCAAAGTTGGTGAAGACCACCCCAAAAATACTGATTGAAAGAGGTACAGTTAGAAAATGTGTGCTACAGTGCTGCAAGCCTAACTGCTAATTACTGCTTTTACATGCTGAAGATCAGACTCTGGCTGCACTTAGCTTTATCATTGTGGGTCAGGAATTCCTCCCTACCAACTTTGTGTCAGGATGTTGTCTTTGCAGATGGTCGCAAAAACAAATAATGTTGCGCTAGTGTAGTGAAGTAGACTTTGGGGTAGGATTTTACGTGGTGTCCACGAATGCAGCACTAACATCCACACCTTCCCAGTTGATAATTAGCAACCTTATAAGAAACAGCTGCACTTCACTACTGCATTGCGGCATCTGGCAGTCTTTTCCCATCCAAGGTGGCCAAGAGTGTCATGTGGTTAAGCATTACAGAGCGGTTTGCTTTCTTTAGGAAAGCTGTTCATTGTAGTACTCCCCTTTAGAGAGTGGTAAGTGGGACTCTTGTGTTTGCTATAATGTGGCATATAGTAGGTAGGGTGGACCTTAACGACTGCTTCCCTTCTTTGTTACAGGATTGTACCATACTGCTGCTGTCTTGTGCTGTTTTGTTGTGTCTTCTTGTGGCTGTTGTCATCTTACAAACGTTTATGGACTGGCCTTGACTGACTCCTGGTTTTATGGTCTTTTACTTGGAGTTGTTTTATTTATTTTAATCTTATATAAAGAACTGTAACTTAGGGTGTATTTGTTTTATGTATATCTCTTTTACTAATTTGTTTAACGTTTGATGCTTTGTTTTGTTGCTTTAGTGGCGGTGCGGCCGCTTGTTGAGGGGCTAGGCACGTGAGGTGGAATCCCCTCCCTGATGCATGAGTGTACACACCAGGCATAGGTAGATTGCACCATTTTAGATTTCAGTGTGAGTGACAGTGAGGTTTGCAGTGGAACTACACGGGTGAGTAATTGATGGCACCCTTGGGCACTCCTCCCTGTAGGTTGCCTCCTCAAGTGGCCGGTCTCCACCATTCTTGTTTAGTTATTTTATTGAGTTGTTGTTTTACTAGGGTGGCAGCGAGCCTTGTCGTTTTAATCATTGTTTGTTATTAAAGTGTTTTAATTAACAGTCTTGCGGTCTCAGCCCTGCTACCCTAAGAATTTCTCTGATCTTACAGTTCTATGCTTTTAGTAGTTTTTCTTAATAAATTTTGATTTGTAAAACTGATCTGCCTCACCTGTGCTGTTAATAACGAGCCTGTGGGCTTTGATAGCTGGTGTAACATCTACATTGGCTATAAAAAAATCTTTCCTGGGGTGTACCTCTCCCCCCAGGTGGTGTTGTCAACATCCCTTAGTCACCTTCCCTGGTTATCCCTGCTTCATGCCACCACACTAGCAGTAACAGGAAGTTGTTTGTGGCCTGGCCAGTTTACACTTTCTTATGCAATGAAAGTGGAAGCTTTCTTTTTTGTAAGATTTCCACTTATAAAAAGTTTTATGGTAAATGGCCTGTATTTGTATAGCGCTTTTACTAATCCCTAAGGACCCCAAAGCACTTTACACAACCAGTCATCCACCCATTCACACACTGGTGATGGCGTAGATGACTCTGTTTTTCCCTCTCTTCATATTAACTAAAGTCACCTGACTGTAACTAAAGTGTGCAGGGAAAGGGGACACGTGACCAACTACACTGTGCTCCAGTTTTGATTCGCATTCACGGCAAAGTTGCTTTGCTATCAGGTTTGTCTTCCTTCCCCCCCCCCCCCCCCCCCCAAAGCCTTTACTGAAGTAGGAACAAAGTTAAGAAGTTAACTATCCCAAACACCATTCCAATTCTGAGCAGCTCTTTCTGCAGTATATTTCTGATCACTAGCTATGTGCTTATATCTGATACCTTGTGCCAAAAGACTAAACAGCTGCATTCCATTTTTCTGTCTGTCTTTCGCTCCTTCATACATCACGAGCAACTAAACAAACAGCAGTTTTGACAACGGAATCAGAGGGCATGCCTTTCTCGGCACTTTGTCCCGAGAGCAGAGCATTTCTGAGCTTCTCCGGCGGCTGTCACAAAGCTTGTCTCGCTATTAGGACCGGACTGGCAGATTTTGCTCTCTCTCCATTAGAACTGTCAGCTCCATGGAATGACTCCCTTTAATCACCTCAAATATCATTTCACACGAGAAATTTCAATCCCCTCGAGTGTGACAGAGAAGACAAAGACGCATCAAGTGAGCATTCACAGGCTGGCAGCTGTGAACGTTCCACACAAGGAGCTGTTGCTTTCCAGAGAGAACGTGTAAGGATGTTTTGGTGTTAAACAGCTAAATGGGAATAGAGGAAAAAACTGTGAATTTATAACCGTTAAATCACTTTTGAGTCTGACTGCTCCTATCAACAAAGCGTGAGTATCCCTGCTTTGATTCATGATGTGCTGTTGCATAAATAATGCATCCTTTGGTGATCCCCTTACACGTAACAAATTAAAGAGTCAGTTTTTGACTTGTCTGATATTTCCATGTCAAAACTATTTGCTGGGGAGTTTGTTTCAGTCAGTGCTCTATGACCACTCACTGTAATAACCACATATCCACAGTGATGTTATCTGGAGGGATACTTTCTGTAAGTCTTTTTCTGAGATTTGTATCATGCTGTACCATTTCCAGTGTTTATTCTCACACAGGCACTACTTGGATTGCATGTTCTGCTTGCAATTGCTCTATTATTGACCTTTGACCCACACTCGGGGCAATAGTGGTGAGGTTGAGAAACTGGATGATGCAGTAGCTTTCCTCCAGAGGCTATCAGCTCTAACATGCTCCTTCTTATTGAAACAGCAGTAGGTGTGGAAAACTTACAACAGGCTTTTTCTGAGCTGGTCAAAGGAGAGGTTTCTGTGTAGAAATGATTCTTGGCTAACTGAGTGTTGAATTAAAACATTTCTTTTTCAGTTTGCACTGTGATTTCCAACATGAACTCTTTGTTCAAGACTCTTAACAAGTCAGAGTTCCTTTTACTGCATATCTGCATATATTATTACTGTGTGCGTGCATGCCAAATTAAAAAAAACCTTATACCTACATACAAAAAGAGACAAGTTATTATTTTCCAGTATCCTAAAATACAGTTTTACAGTAATGCCTGTAAAAACATTTCACTAGCTGGACCCACGTCCTCATTTTAGGTCTGGCAGCATTTTTTAGTAGATAAAGGCGAATGGCTTAATCAAGAATTGAGCTGTGGTTTGGGGACGTAGGGATCTCCCGGGCCTGGCAGATCCCCTAATGAGAATTAAAGAAGTGAAAAGATTTAAACAAGGGGAGGGACAGCTTGTAGAACTGGGGGGGGGGGGGGTCATATAGAGATGAGACAAGGAAGGAAGGGGCATGTTTGGAGGCATGGTCTTGCTCCTGAAATTAAGATAATTTAACTCCAATTAAGACAGATTGTCATCTAATGGCTGTTAAAGGGTCAGTTTGTGGTAATTACATTGACAGGAACAAAGGCAAAATGTGAAAAAGTCTTCTTGACCAAATGTCAGCATATGTATATACTTGACAAAATAACCAAAGGATAGTTTACGTGTTTTGTTTTAACTAAATCCAGAAAACAACACATTTCCTTAATCTGCCAGCAGCCAGGGATTACTCACAGCTATTTTCAGCACTAAGGCCTCTGCTACTACTGCCACGTGCAGTCATGTGAGACAAAGTTTTCACAACACTCAATGCAGTCACATGAAAAACTAAGTACACCTCATTATTCAGTAGCTTTTTGAATTGCCTTAGTGGCACTAACTTGAAGTAATCAATTTCTGTATGACTTCATCAGTCTCATGCATTGTTTTGTAGGAATCTTGGACCACTCTTCTTTACCACGTTGCTTCAGGCCATTGAGGCTTTATGCATAGCTCTCTTATAGTTTTGCCACAGTCCTACAATGTAAAGCACCTTGAGGATGCTTGTGTTGTGATTTGTCACAATGTAAATAAAATGGAATTGATTTGAAATTTGAATTTATTTCAATCTGGTTTAGATCTAGACCAGAGGTCAGCAACCTTTCACACCCAAAGAGCCATTTGGACCCGGTTTCCACGCAAAAGAAAACACTGGGAGCTGCAAATACTTTTTGATATCTAAAATGAAGATAACACTGTATATATTGTTTTTTACCTTTATGCTTTGTGTGAACAACTAAGGTGTGTTCCTTATGAAATCCATGTAGTGCTGCAGAGAAAGTTACAATTTATTTATGTAATTAACACATTTTGAACTCTTAAAGAAATATAACAAAAGGAAAGCTGAACTAAAATGATCCATGTAGCAAACAAAAACTGTTGTGAGGCTCACAACAGATATTTTGCCTTTGGGCTTTTGGAGCCTTGACCTGACTTTTAAAAAAATAATTGGAAAAAAAGCACTATGCTGCTAAAAAATGAAAAATAGATATTTGCAAAATTCTGCCTAAATATGTATTTTACCTGGTTAATGTGTGTGGCGGGGCGTGGTCTGCAGGGGAGACCACGCCTGAGCGGCACACGCAATCACGCCTCGCCACCTTAACGTCTGTGCTATCTATGCTGTTGTTGGTATGTGTCGGGCTGTGAGCTGAAAAGTTACAGCTGACTGAATGTGCCAGCAACCGTTGTGATAAGTGGTCAATAAAGAGATGCTGAAAAGCATGTTCATGCAAACATCGTCGGGTCTGTCGTGATATGTTTACAATAGGACTTCTGCTCCTGAACCTCTGTGCACAGCGTCTGCAAATCGGGGCTGTACGAAGTCACTTTCATCTTTATGCAGGACTGTAAGCTGTCATCTGTCAGGCGCGAGCGTTGTTTGTTTTTAACATAGTTCACGGTGGAGAACAGCTGCTGACATAATGTGGATCCGAAGATCCATAACTGGCCTATCTGGGGTTGAAAGTCTCGATAAATGCACGGCTTCTGGCGGGTAGACCGGCTTCCGCGAGTGTGACGCTTATTTTGAGCGATGAAAAAATAATAAAATATAATTTTATTTTTAAATTTAAATATCACAATAATATTCCAATTTAGAAATACAAGTTAAAAAAGAACTAACATAAATAAAATACACTTCAGCTAAATACTTCTAATTTATTTTTTACCAAACCACGCTGAGCCACACTATAAGGACTAAAGAGCCGCATGCGGCTGACCCCTGATCTAGACTTTGACTTGGTCATTGACACCCCTCATTTTTTTCTTTTTAAGTAAATGTGCTGCTCTGCTTAGGATCATTGCCTTGCATATCCCAATTTCAGCCACGCTTTAGGTATCCAACCAATGGTCTGATATTTTAATCTAGAATACTTTGGTATACGGAGGATTTCACGGTCAACTCAATGACTGCGGGTCACTCAGGTCCGATGACTGCAAAAGAAGCCCAAATCATAGCCATCAGTATGGCTATGATTGTAGTGTCTTAAACTTAACATGCTAACTGAGATCTGTAGAATCGGAGATGTAGCTCTTGGATTTCTTGGATTGCAATTTCTCTCACCATTGCACAGCCTGACCTTTGGGGGGGATTTGCTTCAGTATCCATTCCTGGACTGCTGAATATTCCAGAGCAGCAACTGCCTAAAATTCTGTTTTCATAGAGGTCCTCACACTTGCTGATAATCAATAAATCAACTACATTTGATTAGCTACACCTGGCTAGTGCTTACTCTCATAATTCCTATGGAAGCATTAATGACATACTTAGTTTATCATGGGACAGCACAGAGTCCTGTGAAAAACTTTCTTTTTCCAGTGACTGTAGGTAAAAACAAATGTAATTCTTTTCTTTAATAATCTGCCCAGTCACAGGAGTGGTGTAATGATATCTTTTTAGCATACCATTAAGTATTTGTCATGTCACGATTTACTGTAAGTCACTCATTTATTGCTGATATTAGCATCCAGTTTAAGATTAAACATGGTTCCTGTGCACAGCAATTAATCCCGTGGCTCTTGTGATATCCTAGAACTAAGGAACCACGGAGACCATGTTGACCTCGCAGTCACTTTTTTTATTATTCTGAACTGGGGCAAGCGCCACACACACTGATACCACTCTCAAAAAACTGTTGCCCCCTGGTGGACAAATCCCTGCTACAACACAACATTCCTCCCCCCTTAAACTGAAACTACTGTGTAGTTTCAATCACTACATAAAATACCCATAAACAAAAACGTCACCTTTATTAAAATGCAACAACCCCGTCCCCGGTCTTTACTGAAATTTCACCCCGTAATAACCTTTAGTCCAACAGTTTTAGATAAAACTATAACAGTTCACCGTAATCTCCTTCTTCTTATTCTCAGTCACAGCACAAAGTTTCTCAGATGCTCAGGAGGTGTCTTGGTTCTTTGTGATCGCCGTAACCTAGTGGCTGGTGACTCCTGTGAATCACTATTTTCCATGTGTGGCTTCACCACTAGTGTAACTTGCACCTCCATGTTTCTCTCATCATTGTCTCCTGCCTCAGCGCTGATGATTGTGGGCTCGCCCAGGTGGACTTCAGGCATTCCTACTGACAGGTACGGCTCCAGGCGGGCAAACAGCTGACCACTGTCCCATTGCCCATGAGATCAAGAGTACACCTCAACTCAGCGGGAGACCTCCCCGTTGTGGACTGTGGTGTGGTTCGGTAAACCTGTTTAACTTGGTTGCCAGTGTGTCTCCGGTACTCTTTTTCATGAGTTCTTTGAACGTTTGCACTGCTCTTTCCGCTAACCCTTTGATGCCAGGTGATATGGAGGGGAGGTGACGTGAGTGATTCCGTTCTTTGTCATGAACTCTTTAGTTTGTGCACTTACGAAACACTGGGCATTGTCTGAGACCAACATCTCAGGAAGGCCGTGCGTGCTGAAACAGTTTCTCAGTCAGTCTATGGTTGCAGCTGATGTAGCGGATGCTACTGGATACCAATCTAACCATTTGGAGTGGGCATCCACTATTACTAAGAACATTTTACCCAAAAATGGGCCAGCATAATCAATATGTATTCTTCTCCATGGCTTCTCCGGCCACTCCCAGGGGTGTAGCAGTGCCTCTTGAGGCCTGTGTCTATGTTCTTGACATGTACTGCAGGACCTCACCTTGTCTTCAATGTCAGAATTGACATTTGCTCCTTTTTATGCGCAGGCCCGCCTCCTCCCAGTGTTGCCAACTTAGCGACTTTGTCGCTATATTTAGCGAGTTTTCAGACCCCCTAGCGACTTTTTTCCCAAGAAAAGTCGCTAAAAAAAAGATGTGACAGCGCATATCGCTTTTACTCTCAACAAGCAGCGGGTGCTGTAACGCAGTCAGTTCTTCTTTTACTCTTATGCTGTTTTGTGGATCAGGTTTAAAACTACTTATAAACACACACACACAAAGTAACTCCACCAGAGCGCCTATTTCGGGTCACTTTTGCCGGTCCAAGCCCGGGTAAAGGAGCAGGGTTGGAATTGTGACATTACAAAATACAATAATTGCTAAAAGAAATTTAATTTGTAGTTCTAAATAAATTCTAACTGCATTTAGGACGTTTTTTGCTCACTTTATGTCTCGTCCATGATGTTATTTCTCTCTCCAGCAGCGTAGGTTACAATTACATTAGCATGACCAATTATGCAAATTAGGTGATGACGTCATTTAGCGACTTCTAGCGACTTTTAGGACAACCAATAGCGATTTTCCTTACTGAGGAGTTGGCAACACTGCCTCCTCCAAGCATTGCAGCACTCCATCCAGTGTCTGAAGATGTTCCTTGTCATTCTTTTCCGTCAGAATGATATTATCCAGTAGCGGTGCAACGGATCACGGTTGATCCGTAATCCTAACCGATCCCA